>NC_087436.1:57846730-60332980 GCF_036321535.1 Camelus dromedarius | reverse complement strand
AGAAATATTGAAAGATAAATAGATATATAGCTAGGTGGATAGATAGGCAGACATGCAATGAAAAAAGGAGAACAATTTACAGGTTGGAGTGTAAACAACATATCATTTCTTTTTGATGACCTACACATACGTTGATACTAGGTTTCCAAGAAGAAAAGTAATTATTAGTTTGTAATATTTATAAAGTGATAAGAGTATAACCACCTTACTGGAATTAAAGTCTCTGCCTCTCTGTTTGATTTGAAATAACAGACAGATTACTAAGACTTTTTGCCATATGATTTCCTTATTATGAAAGTTGATAATGTTGACTTTCTTGCAGAAATTGTAAAAACTAATGAGATAATAATTCTGGTTGAGATAGATGTCCCAAAATTGCCATATTATTTACCATGAGGAGCAAAATGCTGATCCTATAAAGCAAAATCACCTTCATTCAACTAAATGGAAGACAACTGACCTGTTATCTAAAAATTTCCCCCAATTTCATACAAAGGTGAGTTTTTTATTTTTAAGAGAAATTTCCTATATATTTTATTTTCTTAAAGGATAAAGTAAATTAGAACCAAAGCACATGAAAGTTTATTATTAAATGACTAATAATCACAAGCCTTCAGCTAAGCATTCCTTATCACTAAAAGACCTTGTTACATTACTTGTAATCTCATAAGTGCCTGATTGCTCTAACACTGTTTAATACCCTACTGCCAGTGGTGATTGACAAGTAAATGATCACAGTGTCATCATTTTCTTTTGAATAAATAAACAAATAATGATAAAACAGCTAACACCTACCTACCTAACAAATAGCAAACACTCTCAAAATGATGGATATTATGCTTTCAAGACACTGTTCTGAGTAAAACATTAAATTCTAATAATGATTTACATCTGTTCTCTTATTGAATCTTTCAACAAACCTATATGGGGAGTGTTTTATTATTACCATTTTATAGAGGAGTAAAGTAAGACATAGAAAGATTACGTAACTTGACCAATGTATTAGCCAAGGTTATCCAGGGAAACGGAACCAATAGAAGAGAGAAATATATGGAGGTCTGTTATGAGGAATTGGCTCACACAATTACGGAAGCTGGTAAGTCCCAAGATCTGCTGTCCACAAGCTGGAGGCCTAGGAAATGTGGTGGTGTAATTTGGTGTAAATCCAAAGTCCTGGGAACCAGGGGAACCAATGTTGTATAAGTCCCAGTCCAAGGGCAAAAGAAGGTGCGATGAGATGTTCTAGCTCATGCACTGAAGCAGAAAAACAAGGGGCAAATTTCTCCTTCTTTCACTTTTTGTTTATTCAGGCACTCAGCAGATTGGATGATGCCCACCTACATTGGGGACGGCAATTTACTGAGTCCACTGATCCACATGCTAATCTCATTCAGAAACACCCTCACAGAAACACCCAGAAGTAATGTTTAACCTGAGTACCCCATGGTCCATCAAGTCAACACATCAAATCACTCATTACAACCAAAAGTAACTGGCTTTACAGAGCATGGGCTCTTAACCATCATGTTCAACTGTCATTGCATAGACAACATATAGCTTGATGCCTTATTAATACAATCTGTTAAATTCTAAGATTTAGCAGATGATGAATATGCATATTTGGAAACATCTATAATTCATGAACTATGTAATATTTTCAGAAATATCAGGCTCAGTTTGATATTCATTAAATATTCTCAAAATGTTATCAAATATTTTATTAAACATTCACTAACAACAACTCAAATGGTTTTTAAATCTGTAAGAGAATTGCAATGTACTAAGAGTTTAGGAAGGATTGAATAACATTTTTATGACAATATAACCTTCATAATTGAATTAAAATACTAGAAGCAAAACCATTTTTTCTAAACCATTTTTGGGTAGATTTCTGTGTAGGACACATTTGAAACATGAATGTAGAGCTTGATGTCCCTCCTCCAAACTGCCTTTTTGTGGGAGTTCCCTTTTTGTCCCCTTCTTCTGGACTCCAGGACTCTGGGGAATGAACAGTTTGAAAACTTAATCTTAGACTACACTAATCATTTTAGAATTGATAAATATTACCTTGAACATGATAAGTTGTAAATCTATTTTATAGGTAAAGCAAATAGCAATTATATAGCCATATAAGATGATACAAAAATATTTGCTTTAAAATTGCAAATATCATCTTATTATTCTGAGAAAATGAATTTGTACTGTGTTTGTTACTGACAACTTTATATACTACTTTGGTCAGTTTTCACTTACTGTAACATTTCAGTTTTTATGTGGTGGTGAGACAGGAAGGAAGAGGAGGCGGCACAACCATTAAAGGAATAACACAGCAATTAGCACCAAGATGGTGGAAAATTCAACTCCCAGTAGACCTTGAGGCCCAAGATGGCAAGAGATTCGACCTACAGTAGACCTTGAGCTTCATTATATGCTCAATGTAATATATTAACATGGTGGCATTCCCACAGGCACCATGACAGTTCTGAGGCTGATCATAAAAGGTCAAAAAGTGGGCAGTGGCCCAATTCCTGGGAATCCCGGCCCCTTCCCCAAAGTAGTTGGAATAATCTTCCCCCTTGTTAGCATATGAAACTACCAAGACCATAAAAACTAGCAACACCACACCTCACAGCCTCTGGTTCCCTTGCCTTCTGAGATGGCCCGCACTCTGTGTATGGTGTGTGTATCTATTTTCACTTTAAACTAAGCAACCAACCCCACACCTTGTGTCCTTTCTCTTGCCTTCTGAGATGGTCTATACTCTGTCTATGGAGTGTATATCTCTCTGAATAAATCTACCTTTACTCAACTATGGCTTGCTCTTAAATTCTTTCCTGTGCAAAGCCAAGGACCCTCCCTTGGTGGGGAGTGTCCCAGGGAACTTGTCTGAGACAGGACATGGCCATTGTCTTGTGCCTCATTTTTTCCTGTGTCAGTGGTTTTATTATATCTTTTCTTTTGCCCATATTTTTTTTCTTTTCTTTGTTAATATTCATGAAATAAGAATAGTGCACCCCCAAATTTTTTCCTTAACACAATTATCTGACTGGCTATGGAAAAAAAATACATTTAAGTGTTGAATTAGCTCATCTTTCCTTGCCTAGCAGTCTGGTTGGAGTGAGGCACCTCTATCGCCAAAACAACCCTACAAAAGTGTATTAAGTATCTGCTCTGTACCAGGAACTGGAGCTGTCAAGCCAATGCCTTACGATCTGTTTTTTAGCAAGTTTTAGATTGGCATAGAAGTTCTAGGTTTTGCAGCTACTTCAGAGAGTTAGAGATAAGTTAACAAGGGGTAGACCTACATGTAGTGAAGATATGAGGGAACAGAGATGCATTCCTGAATTGGGTTATAAGTGGTGAATACGGGCAGACAAGTGTTTATAGGTGGGGGAACAGAAACGAGTGGCACTTTATTATACAATTAAAATATTAAGAACATACCTATTATAATACAGCTATTAAGCAGCTACTAAGTGACCTTTTTTCTAGTAGGCACTATGAGATACCAAGTTCATACAATTCTGTTTGTGAAATGGTTTCCTTGGATACATGCAATCTTGACAACTGATTTGAATTTAAATTCATGAGCACCATCTAATGGTATTTCCCTAATAAATCTACTTTCCTAATCTCTATCCAGTTACTAGGTTCTTTATAATCCAGTGCTTATGGAAACTGTCACCTAAATTTCTGCATGGCAACCTAATTATAGGAAACAGCCCAGCCTTGTAGTCAGACAATGTGATCTCAAACTTGGCTTCCCCATTTCTTAGCTCTGTGACCTCAAGTAAGTTAAATAACCCTTATCTCAAAAAATACAGCAAATAATATGTACCCCATCTGGTTGCTATCAGAATTAATAGGAGTACACACATAGTGAACCCAAAAAGTGTCAGAGAGAAAAAGCGTCCAGGACAGGAGACAGTATTCAAGAATTCTACTAACTTGGTAAAAATCAGTAAAGCCTACCTAAATATTTCAACATGGAATTCAAGGTGTACTGATGGAGATTTTATATATTTTGAAATAAATATTTTCTTGGAGCAGAGGTCCAAGAAATAAAAGCTGTGAGAAAAATCCAGAGGAAGATGCAGGGCAGTTAGAAAGCAGTCAGCTTTCTATTTTGGGATCTGCGAGAGATGGACATTACAGTCTCTTGCACATTGTGCTTTTCACTGAAGAAATTCTTAGCATAAAAATTGTCAGGATTAAGGCGGCTATAGTGCTTCCCTTAGGTTGTTCTTGGGCAGAACTGTTTTGAGTGGACTCGGAGGCCCCAAATTCTAAGAAGATTAAGCCAGTGGAAATAGGCCTGATAGGGCACTGGTTATCTCTTTGTATCCAGTGTGACAAGCCTTATTCACAGTAATGCAATTTCTGATGACGTTTATTTTTTCCAGTTTTACTTTAAATTGATTTAGGTAACAAGGTGATAATTCCGGGCATGAGCTGAGAGATTTTCATATCCAGCAAGAAAAAATGTAAAAGCTTAGCCACAGCTGATGTTCGGCTTGGGCATTTAGGGAAAATCTTGACACATTACTTCTGAGGATGACTTCCCCCCCAAAACAGCCAGCATCTGTGTGATCAAATTTGAATGCAAGCGACTGTAACATTTAGAAAGGTCCTTTAACACCAGCTTCTCCCGGGATAGAAACTGTTTGAAATCAAGAGAAATCGTGATTTTCCTCACCTTCACTAAGTCTTCCTCAAGAGAAAGGGCATTGTTTAACTCTTTATTTCTGCTGTTGTTTCTGCTCAAAGGTCTGACTGCCTGCCGTCTTCCTAATAAACAAAGGGGAATTATATTGACCTATTCATTTTCAAAGAGACTTAAAAAGGCATTAAAAAATCAATTCTCATAGTGTCCAATTTGAGTCTCTCAGTCACTCTTTTTCCTGAGAAAAACCTGAAAGCAATATTCACGTGAAACATATTCACTCAAAATGCAGACAGCAGTGCTTTACCCACTGATATTTACCAGGTTAGTAGGATTCTTCAATACTCTTTCGCATGCTGGGTGCTTTTCATTACTATCCTTCTTCTCCATTTCCCTTTTTTGTTTCAATGTTTTAAATTTTATAATGGTTTAGACTTACTTTTATATGTGGTATCTTAAATTCTTTGGATAAAAGCTAATTCAAAACCTCATCAAAAAATTAAAATGCTTACAGAGGTAGTCACAGAGGCAAAGGAATAACTTGCTCATATATTATCGTTTCTTTTAATCAATGTTTTCCTTTCAATGATCATGACATTTTTTGACAGTCAAGGTCTGTCATTGTAAGCACCTAAGAGTAAAGTCTTTATTGTTAAATTTTATTTCTCTTTGATGTGCAATGCATTATGTGAGGAAAACAATGGCTTTTCTTTTTCATTACCTTTCTAGTTTAGAATATAGACCATTCACCTCAAGGCAACTGTATGATGAAAGATAGTTAATCGCTTATTAAAGACTCATTTCAAATTCTAATTCCTCTATGTTTCAACAAAAATACATCATATTCTTAAATTTCCTCACTTATTACTTAGTATGAAATCTTAAACAAGGAAATAATTGTACAAAGAAATTGTATCATTAGCTCATTTTAAATTGCAATTTTATTTTGGAAGCTACTGATAATTTAAACAGCAAATGGCCTCATCTGCTTACCTAGCTGTATCTCATTTTTCTAAAATTTATTTTTCCACTTTATATTTTTATTTTACCAAAACAAGACCCCTAAGAAGCCATCAAACTTTGTACTACAATTCTTATCTGTAAAGAGAGAAATTATATTCATAAAAGCATGAATAATTTTACTGTTATAACATATGTGAAGAGTGACTACTGTATTATTGAAAGAACCAATTACATATCACTGACTTCCTTCTAGCTACAATTTACCTTTCAAAAAGTGATGACTTATTGTCTTCTAGAAATAGAAAAGGAGAAATGCCAAAAGATAGTGCTAGAGTATGTCATCTTTTCATTTCTAATAACAAATAAATTGGAGTTAAAAGTGATTTTTTTCATCATGACATAACATTAGAAAGTCTGGCAATGTTGGATTAAATTCATCTTAAATACAATTAGAAAGAAAATGTAAATGGAAGGAAATTGTTCAGGTTAACACCCAAGGTTGAGGTTAAGTAGTAATGTAGAAAAACAATTGAGCATCAAGAGAGGAAAACTCCAGTTGGGATCAATGGGCCTGATTCTGCTTAACAGACATGTGTACCTTTGTAAAATTATTTAATCCCTATGAGCCTCTAGTTTCCCCATCTGTAAACCTCTATCAGAGTTGTTTTGGGATAAATACATTTTTTTTAAGTAAAAATAAAAGCCTTGAAAATTATAACACCTAAAGGAATTAAAATGACTAATTTATTTATACCATGATAATGTTTTCCTTTTACCTGTGTATTTTTATAAGTAAAATTGAAATTTTAATACTGTAGTTAAGTTAACAGGTACAATTTTCTCAGAACAATTGACTAGCTCATATCATTATGTTGCTTTATCTGCTGCCTTTCTGGAATTTTCCTTTACAAAATTTAATTCCATTACAGCTCTCTAATATTGCTACTCTATTATCATAATCTTCATTAGCACATAATTGCCCTTCCTTCTCCATACTTCTTTTTGCTGGAGACTAATGTAAAATTGCAGTTCATTAATTATGCCATTATAAAACATTCTTGTTAATTTGATTACTTCATGCATTTATCTTTGAACTTCCCCTTTCCTGATTTTTTTCCCTGCTCTAGTTATGTTTATTTCTTATTGCATTCATCTTTTTATGGTATAATTTTTTATACAGCTGAAAGCAATTTATTTTTAAAAGACCTGGATATATCTGTACCTGAATGGATCATAAAAATCTTATATGCTATAGTTTTTTAGATCAGGAATAATCACATTAAATAGCATTCATAACATTCCAAAGGGGATTTAGGACTGAGTCAAAAGGAAGATTTCAGGATATGACATGTACCCAAAATTCAGATTGGAACTGAAACAGTATGTTGACAAAACAGCAGAGAGAAAAATCATAAAGAGGGGGGAAAAATCCAACAATCAATAAATTGCCTATTCAGAGCCGTGAAGATTTTACAGTTAGAATATTAGCCAGATAGCTTCCTTTCAACCAGACTGTTGCTGTTGTTGCTGTTTTTGTATGGTCTTTGGATTTGGCACTACTTTCATACATAAACTTAAAAGGAAGCGAAAGCCCCGCCCAGAGAATTAATGAACTTAGAAATAATCAGACAAATTATAGTCTTTACAAAACACTTTAAGTTATTTTACAGATATTAACTGCTTTGTTTTGCCAAAAAAAAAAAAAAAAACCCAACAAAATGTTTTCTGAAGACTTCTGGTTGATTGTTTGTTTTAGGGCTGTTTCCCCATACTTAGCCATGGTGGTATCTTGACTTTCCAGGATTCCCAGTAGATGAAAGGCTAGGGCATGCATTGATACCTCTTCTCCTTGACACTTTCATGAGTTTCTTGGTAAATGTCCACTCCCAAACTTTCTGCCCTTCCTACCAACCCCTTGCCAATGGCCCTACCAGATATCTCTAGGTTTGGGGGGCAACTTTGAAGGTTTTAAGACAAATATTTGCTTGCTTTCCACACCCACTTATTTTTTCCCTTGCTCTATTTTACAGGTAACATAGTTTTTTTTTTTTTTCTGAAAATCTAATAAAAGTCAAATATGTCTACCACTGTAAATCTTGTGAAATGACTTGGTTTTAAATGAATTATGGCAGCTAGTTCTTTAATGTAAGCCTGAACTAAACATTCTCATTGGGTAGCCATTTTATGATTTATGTTTATATCTTTATCTAGGAAGTATCTTCCCAGATCCCCAAAATCCTTGAAAAAGACTGTTATCATAGATGCCTTTTCTACTATATTTTACCATCAAAACTAGGCTTTTATTAGGGTCTTTTCTGACCAGCCTTTAGGAAAGGAAATCACAGTTCATTCCACTTATTTTTTGAATCAGCTTCTGAAGTATATGGTAATAGGAAGGAAAGTGTTTTGTTATTATTATAAATAATCACCAACATTTACATAACATTGTATAGTTTTGGATGTGCTGGAACATGAATTACCTCATTAAATGAGACATGAGGAAATTCTCAGTTAATAATGTCAGCTCCTGAATGAGATGGTTTACTTTTCCCTTCTCATCACCAGACTTGAGGAGCGTGTCTACTAGGTTCACGTTCATTATCTGTGAGGATTCCAAAGGCAGCTGCAATGGACTATTGAAGTGAAGAAGAATGACATACTGTCAAGCTGTGTGATTAGAAAACAGAATGTGATTTTGGCAACATGAGAAATTACAGGACAGCGATAGATACAATGAACCAAGAAGGCAGAAAAACAACTAAACTTTATAAAGCAAGTAAAAAGCATTAAAGCATTAGAATAATAAATTGAGGTGTTAATAACCTTTCCGAATTTACTTGGTGTGAAACATATCTTGAAAATATTTTCATAGATAGATATAAAGATTTGACTGGAGCTGCTTATGGAAAGACACATAATTAAAGAAATCACTCATCCAATATCAGCTAAAATTAATTTGACAATTCCTATAATATAAAACCTATAGTTATATATCTTCCCTCAATTCCCCAATTTGAAATATTTATCTCAACATACAATTAAAAATTGTTATTCCAATACTAATAACTGAAAAGGTAAACCTCTATGTAACTGGAAAACATGACAGCTTCCTTGAATCCTTTTATACCATCCACAGTCTTCCAACCCTTCAACCTCCCAACCCCAATTATCAAAGCATGTAAGATGGAGATTTTGGAATTCTTTAGAGAAATTCTTAGAACATACAAAAAGTCACTGAATTTAAGGATAGAAACCAAAGAGAATTAATTTATAAGAAAAATGAAGGATTTGTTGTTCATGTTTTGTTTGTTTTGGTTTGGTTCAGATTGGTTTGGGGGGAGGGGTACTCTGAGTGAGGCAGAGAAGAAAGAGAAGGAACACTGAAGAAAAGAGGAGGGAAAAGAATAGAAGATTGAGCCAGAAGAGAGAACAATGGAAGGAGAACCAGAACAACAGCAGAAGAGTCAATAAGAAAGACAAACAGAATGGTGGGAGGCTAAAGCATGAATTTTGGAAATAATAGAAATTTTAAGAAATGATATTTAATATTCAGTTTAGTTTGTATTGCAGTAATGCACATTTTCAAGCCCCAGAATTTTAGCTATCTGTTATACACACAAAAGTTTCCTGGGAGCATAACTGTGGTGTACTTGTGTGTGTGCATGTTTGAGTGTGTAAAGTAAAATAAAAAAAGGGGGAGTATAGTTAGAAGTGGATAGATATGTGTACTTTAAATGATCAATTTAGAATATTAGTAAAAATAGGGAGAACACCAAAAGAAAAACTGAAAAAGTAACAAAGTTGAACATGACATAATTGAATGTTTTTCTGGTGCTGGTCCCCTATGGAAAAAGCTAGCATTCAATTTTAAGTTTTGATTCATAAGGGAAAACCAGATGCCATCGTAGTGTAACCCTGCCCATTAAACACTAGATAGATTGGCATATAAGCCAGTTTTAAAATATGTAGAATGCTCACCCACCTCACCAGAATGTCCCTGCCTTCCCAGGGCCAGAGGGAGTGACTGTGTTCATGTGTGTGGTGTCTGTTTTAGGTTGAGGCAGGTGGGGCTGGATAAACTCTCATGGCTCTGTTGGAACCAAATTTCACATTCAGTGATTTAGTTCAGTGTCCTTATTCATCCAGACGTACAATCTAGTTCTTTTCTCCCACATTCTTGAATACCATGGGGCACTAATAAAAAATGGTAAATTCTATCTGGGTAGTCTTTAAATTCTAATTACAACTGCATGTTGACAGAAAGGCCTGAAAAAGCTAAAAAGATCATTCTTTAATGACAAAACAAGCTTCACGTTGACAGCTGGAAGTAGAGGGAGAATAGAGAAATTACTAAGATGAAAACTAATTAGTTTATCTGTAATTCCAACCCCACTGATAGTCAAATATTTTTTATTCTTGCCTACATGAATTACCACAAGATTTCTATCTGGAAAAAAAACATTATGTACCTATTATAACCTTTTTGTTCCATGAGTGCTTCTGGGAATAATTATCTTTGAATTACCTTGACTTTAGGTTTAAAAACAAACAAACAAACGCAAACCCATGGGTGTTCTCTTGACTGTTATTTAGTTCTATCTGTATTCTGTATTGGGTGGAGTTTTGTTGTAGAGAGCACACTCCTTGCTAACTGGTTTAAACATAAAGAGGTTTACTCCTGGCTATGAAATGGTTTGCAGAATTTGGGGGAATGCTACAGAAACTGATTTAAGGCTGAACATTGAGGTACAAGTCCTAAAGTCAAACAACATCCAGGAAAGGGTCCTGATGCTGTACAGTGTGTTGGAACTGAACAGCTCAAGAGTCTTCTGATCTGGAAATGATAGGAACGTGTGGAGTCAGGAAGCTGACTCATAAATTAGGAAACTATTACAATTTCTGGCTTCAGAACATACCACTATTACTATACTATGAGTGAATAAAATGGATATTTCCTGCTTAGTTCCTCTTCAGAGATATCTTTCTTCCAATTCCAGGTCAAGAGGATCCAACCATTGGTGGAAATTAAATCATACAGGGGAATGTCAGGGAGTCTGGTAAGTGTGGCCTTTACTTTCCAGCCTCTGTACACTTAAAAGTGGAAGGAATATGTTTCTGAGTGAGTTGGTTCTTGGTACCAGCCACATATTCTTCTTGGTTGCAGCCTCAGGGAGTTAGTATAGTAACATATACTATTAATTAAAATATTTAGAATAAACTGGACTTATGAATAAAACATGAGAATAAAATTTGAAAATCCTTACAAATATTAGGGAAGAATAGCATGTAATCTCGAGTAACATAGATTTATAGTTCTCAATTAGTTTCATACATCCTCTACAGGGACATTTGGAAATGACTGGGGAATGCTATGGGCATCTGGTGGACAGAACCAGAAGTAGCACACTGGACATTTAATAAAATATGATGCAATGGAGAATTACCCTACTTTAAATACCAATAGCCTCCTTTTTCAGAAATATTGACACAAGTTATCTCCAAATAATTTTAATAACCTACATCATCATCAGAAAAATTTGCTGGCTTGAATAGCATTTTTTTTTCTACTCTCTTATGGAAGGGCACATACCCAGATGAATGTTTCCTATGTATGGCAATAGGTGAAAAAAGAAGCATGAATAAAAGGGATTAATATTTTATAACAAAAGAAACCATTTGATTTTAGTAAATAGTGGTCCTCAAAGAATGTTCAGCTAACCAGAAGCACTAGCATCACCTGGGTACTTGTTATAGAAATAAAAATCTCTGCCCCAAACCTACTAAGTTAGAAACTCTGGGTTTGGGGTGCAGCAATCTGTGTGTTAACAAGCCCTCCAAGTGGTTTTTGATATGCTTTAAACTTTCAGACAACTGCTGGAATAAAAGCATCAAGGAGTGAATGCTGTAAGAGTTTGGTGTATGTAGAGAATCTGAGTTTTCATATGTGATGAGTGTGTTAAATGGAAAGAAATATTTTATATTAAATTGGCCTGCATTGGATTGGGTCTCTCTAATAGCAATTCTCCCCAAGCGTGATATCCAAGAAGATATGGAAGAGAATAGATTTAAGGAACGAGACACACTGAGGAATTACACCAGAGAAATCCAGAAGCAGAGTGTATTAGTTTTTTATGAATGCTATAAAAAATAACCACAAACTTAAGGTCACAGCTTAATTATCTCACACTTTCTGTTAATCAACAGTCTCACAGGGGCCTTATTTATGTAAAATCAAGATAGCCACCAGGGCAGCATTTCTTACTTGCGGCCCTGCAGAAGAGTCTGTTTCCCAGCTCATTCATGTTATTGGCCAAAATCAGTTCCTTGAGGCTGCAGGACCGAGATCTCCATTTTCATACTAGCTGTCAGCAGCAGGCCCCCCTTTGCTTCTAGAGGCCTCTATCTAGTTCATGCATAAAGCCACCCATATCAAACCTTTCTCATACTTGGAGTCTTCGATTTCCCCTGTGCTCTTCATATTCTGCCTCCCTCTTCCACCATATCTATCTGACTCCAGCCAGAGAGCATTCTCTGCTTTTAAGGGATCATGTGGTTAGATTGGCCTCGCCTGGATAATGCAGGTTACTCTCCTTATTTTAAGACCTGTAGCCTCAAAGTCATCTTCAAAGTCCCCTTTTCCATGTAACATAACGTCTGCACAGGTCCCAGGGATTAGGGCAGGGACATCTTGGAGAACCATGATTCAGCCTGCCATGTGGGGAAATTGATTCATTCATGCCTTCAGCTATAGCATTAACTGGGCCAGGTTCTAGAGTACAAAAAAATGAATGCTGTATTTCTCTCTGTCAAGGATTTTACAGTCTGGAGTATGTAGAGGCAGATAAGGGAATCAGAGAGAGAGAGCTTATTAATGAGACAATTCACTTGTAATAGTGATTCCTAGATATACTATACTCTTTGTGTTAATGAAGATTAAATAATAAGAATCTCAGGCAGCGGAATTTCAATGGCAGGTAGTTCCATTTAGAAAATCTGTCCACTTATCAGGGTCTCAGTTAGGGCACTTGGTAGCAGCTAAGTCTCCAGACTTGGTGAGGAGCAGGAAAAGAGTGACTCTCAATCATTCAACCTAAATAGAGTCCAGTCTCTCAAAGGGACTGAGGCGTCATAAGTGAAACTAGTGAGAACTTAAAAATGGAGACCAAAGTGGAAACACAGTAGTACAACTCAACCATATAGCAGTAGAAAGGAGAAGGACCCTGGGGCTTGGGGGAACCACGCACAAACACAGGAACTTCCCTCAGTGGTTCCGGGTGTTGTGTCTAAATTGGTACTAAAGGGACCTGAGAAAACAACTCAGAACAGTGGTCATCACTGGGTGTGTTTAGAAGCAGCAAAAGCTTGTGTGCAAACTTGAACGAGGGGGCCATGGCTGACACAGCTGACCTGGTGGTCCTTGGGGCCTTCTATGGGCAAGGGAGCAAAGGTGGCATGATGTCCATCTTCCTCATGGGCTGCTATGACCCGAGCAGCCAGAAGTGGTGCACAGTCACCAAGTGTGCAGGAGGCCATGACGACGCGACACTTGCCCGGCTGCAGAAGGAACTGGACATGGTGAAGATCAGCAAGGATCCCAGCAAGATACCCAGCTGGCTGAAAATCAATAAGATCTACTACCCTGATTTCATCGTCCCAGACCCAAAGAAAGCTGCCGTGTGGGAGATCACAGGGGCTGAATTCTCCAAATCTGAGGCTCACACAGCCGACGGGATCTCCATCCGATTCCCTCGCTGCACCCGAATCCGTGATGATAAGGACTGGAAGTCTGCCACTAACCTCCCCCAACTCAAGGAACTGTACCAGCTGTCCAAGGAGCAGGCGGCCTTCACCCTAGTGGCCGGAGATGAGGGGAGCTCCACCACAGGGGGCAGCAGCGGAGAGAACGAGGGCACCTCGGGGCCAGCTGTCTCTCACAAGGCTCCGAGGGCCTCCCCCAAGCGGCCCTCGGCCAGTGCCAAGAAGGCAGGAGAGAAGCTGAGTGGCTCCGACGGTAGAGGCGGCACCAAGCTGGCTGCAAAGCCTTCCCCTGTGAAAGTGGGAGAGAAGCGGAAGGCCCCCGATGAGACCCCGTGCCAAGCAAAGGTGCTGCTGGACATCTTCACTGGGGTGCGGCTCTACCTGCCGCCTTCCACTCCAGACTTCAGTCGTCTGAGACGCTACTTTGTGGCATTCGATGGGAACCTGGTGCAGGAATTTGACATGGCCTCAGCCACACATGTGCTGGGTAGCAGGGACAAGAACCCCGAGGCCCAGCAGGTCTCCCCGGAGTGGATTTGGGCATGTATCCGGAAACGGAGACTGGTAGCCCCCTGCTAGGACTGCTGCCTCCCCCTCCCTCACGCCGTACCCTACCCCACCACGCTACTGCTGGACCGGGCACCGGCTGGGCAGGCAGACATAGGACAGCAGGAGGTGGGGACAGTCTTCCTTCTCCAAGCTGTGCAGCTTCCAAAACCCACCAACCGTGCATGGTCTCTTCCCAGCGAGAGTTAGTTGCTGTGGTTCTAGAGCAGAGAAGGACTGATCCTGGAGATTGTGTCAGGAGGCCATGAACTCACAGAACTTGACTGTCCTTCACTACTTTCTGTGTCTGTGTGGATTTGGCCATACTCTGTCAAACCAGAAGCTTTCCTCTGTATTTTAGATAAAAGATGTAAAGATGAGTAAAACAATACTCCAGGTGGTAACAGCAGCTGAGAATTTAGGGTTTGGAATATAGAAGCTGTTTTTGGAAACAGACTCATGTCACATGGGTCAATAGTAATTTATTGAAATCAGCTTTTAAGATGATTGTGGGCTTGATATATTGGATATATTATATTAACTTATTTTCTTTCTTTCCTTTCTTCCTTTCCATTGTAATATGGATTGTATTAGTTTTTTTTTTAACAATAATCCATTAGAGAGAAAATTATGAGGAGAGTGGGAATCTTGAAATGTTTTCAATTTTCAGTGACTAGAACAGAGGGTGATATTAGTACGTGCCAAGCCCAGATACCTTACTTTTTGCCCTACTCAGCACATTTTGCTTCCTAAATAGAGGACATACATTCTCCCCTAGAAATGGGCATTTTGTTTGACAACAAAGAAAAATTAAATAATTTCCAAAAGATGATCTTTTTCAGTTAGAAAATAACAGCTAGAGTATCACTGTGTAAGTCTTAGTTTCCTAATCTCAACTCTCTCATTAAAGTGAGAAAACCAAGGGAAGAGATAAAAGATGTATCCTACTTATATAGGCAAATCTTTCTACTGATGTAAAATGAGAGAGAGGAGAAAAACCAAAGCAGGTCTTTCGGGAAAGCCTCTAACTCAGGAAACATTTAGCACCCCGGAAGCTTCTGAGAAGTAAAGATAAAAGAGAGGAGTTGATACGGGAGACCAAATAGTTACGTGTGTGAAAAGGAATTGCCTTTGAGATGTTTAAAAGTCACATTTCTAAGAGTTTTGAGACTTCTTTTTTTCTAATGAATAAGCTTGACTTTTAAACAGCCATTGGCACACACACACACACACACACACACACACTCATACACATACACACACGTATATGTTGATTATTGCTTCTATTTCAAATTTGTATTAGAAATCCCAATAGAGAACAATGTAACCTGTCTCAGGTAACAGCAAGTCAATCCTTAGCAGGGCTTTATCCAACTCTGGGGCTGATGCCCTGGTTTCCACTGACCTTTGGGGATCACTAGCACTTCCAGTTGTGCCAGGGTGGCGTGGCCCATGCATTACGTGAGGCTAGTGATAATGCTATATTTGATTGTACATGTTCACATTATGGTTTTATTGTCAATTGGATTCTGAATCTTTATGATAATATTTGGAGGGCACAAGACCACGGATAATGAGGACAGAGGGTTATGCCTGGATTTTAGGCTCACTCCAGATGTGACTCACCTTCCATAAATTAGTTACCCTCCCCTTGATTCAGCAAGAACTGCAATCTATGGTGGCCTGTGGCAAAGCTAACTGCAGGTGGTATCCACATGAGACGTAGTATCCATATAACTTACTGTGTTTTCCTGTGAATCTCATGTGAATTAACTTTTACCTCATAAATCCCCGAGGAGAGAAATTGCTAAAATTTGTTATAAAACACTTGCGTTAAAAAGCATATATTGCTATGGAAATGCTAACTAATGATAATAACTATTGGAATAAAGAGTAATTGAAGGACTAAAAATAGCTCACTCCAGGCAAAACTGAGCATGTTCTTTTAATTGTGCTAATATTATACAGAAAAAAATAAGCAAAGATTTTAAGATGACATGTTTTATTCAACAGCCTCACAGACATAATTCTCTTGGGTCTTCTCATTTTTGATTGCCTCTATTAATTGCTTTAACATTTTCCAACAAGTGTATCCCAGAGCCAAGAATGCCCAGTGTCCAAACCACTGATGCTTGGAGCAGGTGGGCCACAGCTGCATGAAAGATAAAAAATCACAGCTGGAATTCTGCTATTCTCTGTCTAATTCTAAATATTTTACCTTAAAATATAGTGCTCAAATCCAAAAATATGTCTATACTAATTCTCTAGGAAAACTAGGTCCAACGTTCCTAATTTTTCTACACTTTAAAATGAAAACCTGAGAAGTTATATTAGTTTTGCTATTACTAACAATTACTATTTTTCTACGATGTAAATAATTATGAGAATTCTACCATTCTTTTCAATTTACCTAATTTGTGTAATTGATTTCCGGTCATACAAAGTCCATCACTGCATAAGCCAGAATAGTATAATGTTGGCAAAGTAAAGCTACAGGTTACCACGTATTGTCTTCAATATAGCAAAGCCTTACCTGAATAGAATTTATTCTGAATCTGAAAAAAACAAAAAGTGGGTGAAATATAAGACAAACACATTTAATGAAACAGTGTATAACTTGGCTACTTTTTGATTTATAAGAAAATTACACAAAAAAACACACACAAAAAACAAACAAAAAAACAAACAAAACAAAAACAAAACAAAACAAAACAAAAAACAAAAAAAAAGAAAATTACACATAGAAATAAAAATTATTATTAAATAATAACATGATTTATAATAAATTTTGCCAAAAACACTTGATCAGAGGCCTATCTAGAATTCTTTTTTCTGAGGAATTAAGGCAAAGAATCCAAGAGACAAGTTGATTTTATTTAGCTTTCAGACAAACTAAAGTATTTAATTCATGGAAAAGTTCTTTCTCTAGGCATCTGCCTATTTTTTTTTTTTTCTTTATTCTCACTTGATCTCTTTTCTTCCATGGGCTATTTTTCCACTTTTTTTTTTTTTTTTATCAAGAAAAGACCCCTGGAAAGCATAATTAACATCTTCAGGTGGATATAAAAGTCTTAGCTTCCTATTACATAATAAAGCATTCTAATATCAACATTCTATTTAAAAATGTCATTATATTTATTTCCACTCAATCTGAAGGCTGGAATAGAAAGGCCTTAAGATCTTGTTAAAGAGTGTTGCTGCTGTCAAAGAGTAATCCATGGAGTAGGTAGATAATCCATTTAGAAATGTTGTTTCAGAAAATTAAAAAACAAATTTAGTTACCTCGAAATACTAGTGAGTGCCCTTTACACGGTGCAGCTGATAGAAATTTGTGCCTCTCCTATTTACTAAATCTCATAACCTTTTCTAGTGGGCATGAAACAGATATATATCTACCATTACCTGTTATTGCATTGTTATAGATTATAGCCCAAGCTAAAACAATAATAGAATTCATTTTTTATTTCAAATAGATTTAACAACAACATATTCAGTCTAAGCAGCTTTCTTGACCATACGTCCCCCAGCTAAAGGCATATTTACAACCATAATTCAATGACTCAGTGCTGCCACTCTTCTGAAAATTTACTTAGTGTTAATGTTTTAGGAGATGACAGTGCCTTGCAAATACTGTAAATGTTTTAATACTATAACACTCAACAAGATGTAGACTCTTTCATATGTATTTTGAAGGGTGGAAAAGGCCATGTTTCTAAAGAGGTTGGTGATACATTCTAGAACTGTAAATTTGCTTCTTATTTCTAAACAATAAAAGATACCATGTAAAACTATATTTTAAAAAACTGTGCCTCTATTCTTTTCATTGGTATTATAAACCTGTTCATTACATTGCAAACTGACTATAGTACTCATTACAAAGTAAAATAATAAATAGAAACAATGAAAAGGACAAGTTTGCTAATAAGGATAATTTATTGTATCTAGAGAATTTATTATACTTCCATGCATTGCTATTCTTGAGTTGAGCAGCACTACCTCCCCATAGCTGAGACAAGCTTACAATGTTTTAATCAGAGGAAACTAGCAATTTTACTATTTCAACTGAATTATAATATATTTAGTCTTGTTGTTTTTGCCACAAAGCCCAGATGCCTAAACTGTGATATTTGTCTCAGGTATGATTGTGTAGTGGGGAAAAAAATAAAAATGTTCTTAAATATGTGCACCTCTGCATGCGTCTTTTAAAACATTCCAATAAATCTCATGTTATTATCCATGAGAAATTTAACTAGGCTAATTGACTACATGGAACAAATTAGTGTGAACCTCATTAATATAGTCATGAAAAATTGAAAATGTCTCTTTTAATTATCCAACATAGAAAGGAGCAGAATTCTTACTAGGGAATTTTTAATGTGACATATAACCCATTGATATATTAATTAATATTGTCTGTATATTATAATTACATGCATATTATATATACATATACTAATATAGAATTTTTAACTAAGAGCAAATGCTATGAAAAAAATACAGGTTTATTAATTATAATTCAATTTAAATAATTTAATTCTAAAGCTATATATATTTGATCTATTGACTTTTATGTCTCAATAAAAGTGATTGCATAGAAAACCTTTAATGAAGCCTATATCTGAATATAGCAATTTCTCAAAAATCTGATCATAGGAAATAAAATAAATTTTCTCTGTTAATAGTTTTTATTGTCTTTAATGATGCCATGATCTAATAAATACAGAAATAAAATTATCATTATTGTTTTGTCCTTAATTGTAGTAAAATTACAGTAAAATTTTACTAATTTACAGAGTGAAAGAGGACAAATGGAATTCTGAATCACAAAAAATATTTTAAAGGGGATTGATTTTATTATGTTCACATAGATATCAAAAGTAGGTTAACAAAGTGATATGAAATGTCCTGAGAAGCACTAACTTAATAGATAAAAGGGAATGATTTATACAGCTTCTCATTTCTCATGGCTTATTAATTATTAATAATATCTTTAGATTCTGTTCTTTTAAACAGTTTAAACGTGTTCCTTGCAAATACTGTTACCAAAGCTTAATTTTTTTTTAAACTAGCTGTATTGCCAGGGGTTAGAAATAAGTTCCAGAAGAAGAAAAATAGACCCTTTACATTCCATCCTCAAAACCAGCTGCTCTGACAGCATTAAAGAGAACACATTATT
This sequence comes from Camelus dromedarius, assembly GCF_036321535.1. Taxonomy (NCBI): domain Eukaryota; kingdom Metazoa; phylum Chordata; class Mammalia; order Artiodactyla; family Camelidae; genus Camelus; species Camelus dromedarius. Next base: position 60,313,874 of record NC_087436.1, on the reverse strand, counting down.
CCTGCTTCCCAGGAAGAAAAGGAATGTTCTGGTAACTGAAATCAGGAACTTACAAGGCATATATTTAATTCAAATAAAATAAAAAATAAAAGTAAAAGTTATGATTCAGGTAATGTGTACAATTTCTAGTCAGGTTCAGGGAAGTTATTGTGGCTAATCTCAATATTGCCTAGAATACATAAATGACATCTGACTTAACACTTATGAAATACATATTTTTTTATTTTTCTTTAGAAATTTGAGATTGACACACACACGGAAGCCAATATAAGGCTTAACATTGCCTCCTACATATTCTCTTCCTAAGACTTGGGTGAGAGATGAATTCATTCAATCACTATTTTGATAAAGACTTAATGGACAGCTTATTTTGTGCTAAGCACCAAGCCAGGTGCTGAGTATACAATTCAAGACAGACAGTCTTCAACCTCATGGTTTAGAGTTAAATGGAAGAGCTGGATACTAAATAATTTATATTACAAATAAATAATTACAATTGTCATAATGCTATGAAGCAAAAAATAATAATAATAAAGGATGTTAGAATTGAAATGTTTCACCTGGATCTTAAAAAGAGGAATCTGCAAGGATTTGGCCATGTTTTTCCATCCAGCAATGTTCAAGATAGGGAAATCTTAAACCCAAAGGACATCACCAGACTAGTCATTAGACAGTATACTTGTTCTAGAGCACAAGTAATTTCTTAGGCTTTACCCATGGCTTAAATGAAATGAACCTTGATATTATCTCTCTCTCTTTTTTCTGAGTATATTCACAAAACAATATTTTGATTAACAACTTAGAATTCCTGGTACCTTTACACTGGGAAGGAAATGCTCTGGACAGCATACACAAATATGTTAGTCACTGGAAAATATATTCCATAAGAGAAGGTAATCTGAGGGTGCAAGAAATCTAGCTTTACTGAGATATAGTTGACATAGAGCATGTATAAGTTTAAGTTATAAGATGCAATGATTTGATACATGTGTATATTGCAGAATGATTATCACAATAAGCTTAGTTAACACCTCCATTGCCTCATATAATTACCATTTTTATAGGGATAACATTGAAGATCTATTCCCTCAGCAGTTTTCAAGTATATAATACAGTACTGTTAACTATAGTCTCTATGCTATACATTATATCCCTGAATTTATTCACCAAAGGACAGAAGTTTGTCCAACATTTCCCCACTCCACACACCTCCTACCCTCCTATTTATCTCATTCTTGTTCCCATTTCTATGAATCTGGATTTTTTAGATTCCACATATAAGTAAGATTATACAGTATTTGACTTTCTCTGACTATTTCACTTAGTATAATGCCCTTAAGTTCCATTTATTTTGTCATATAGAAGGCAGAATTTTCTTCATTTTTATGGCTGAATAATATTCCATTGTATGTATACACCACAGCTTTTTCATCTATATTCTGTTGATGGACATTTATGTTATTTCCATATCTTTGTTATTGTGAATAATGTAAAATGAACATGGGGGTACACATATCTCTTTGAGATTGTGATTTTATTTCCCTTAAGACATATATCCAGAAGTGGGATTGCTGGATCCTACCATAACTTTATTTAAAATTTTTTTAGGAAACTATATTGTTTTCTGAAGGAGTCAGCCTGTGCTAGAGTGGGTCAGGGCTGGGCTGTGTGGTGAAGCTGGGTGCCACTTCACTCTCCTCCGATGAGGAGGATGTCTATTTCTGCACTGGGCTGCTGGACTTGGAGGAGGGATGGTGGGGGTAACCTATCTTTCCTATCCTCTATGCATTTCATATTTCTGCGCTTCACCCAGGTGCTGTAATCCCTCACCTATATTTATAGTTCTTAAGAAGGTATTTTCATGCACAGAACGTTGTTCAAATTGGTGTTTTTGTTTTATTTTTAACATGAAGATTGGATGTGGTGGTGGTTAATGACTTTTCCCTATATTTGTCATTTTTCTTTCTTTTTTCATTAGGAGGGAACTATGCTGAGTAACCCGCTAGCCTTTCTCTACCTTCACATTAGTTCTTCCCCTGGGAGAAGTAGTGATTTAATTTGACAGGAGTTTGGAATGAGAAACTGGGCATGTTGTTCACCCCTTCCTACTAACCTTTTTCTTTCTCAAGGAAGCATCCATTGATTTCACCTCTGTTTATCTAACTAGTCATAAAAAGTAATTTCTATGTTAGTAATAATTTAAATTTAACTTCTCAAGAAAGTAAACATGAACTTTGTCATTAGGTATCTTCCCATATGATAAAGAGTATACTTATATTAATTTTTAAATTATTCATCAAAAACAAACAAAAGTATTTTTTAAAAAACACTTGAGGCTGGCATATAGGTCCTAGGGATCTGTAAACAATGAGTTTGAGTAATGCTTAATGCTAAAAATGCTAAAAAGTATATACTCAATAGTAAGTAATACTAATAAAATAAATAATTTATTGTAAAAATGAGGCCTTTTCTTTCTACAACTTTTTGGTATTCTGTTAAACTCAGACATTCAAAAGATTTGAAATTTATATGTAAATAATTAAACACAGATGTATCTTGATTAAAAGGGCAATTCTATTAATTTTTAAACACTTTGATTTATGTCAAAGAGTGTTCTGCCTACGTTTTTCCTCTAGGAGTTTTATAGTATCTGGTCTTACATTTACATCTTTAATCGATTTTGAGTTTATTTTTGTATGTGGTTTTAGAGAATGTTCCAGTTTCAGTCTTTTACATGTAACTGTCTAGTTTTCCCAGCACTAGTTATTGAAGAGACTCTTTCCTCCACTGTATATTCTTCATCTTTGTCGTGAGTTTATTTCTGGGCTTTCTATCCTGTTCCACTGATCTATGTGTCTGTTTTTTCTGATAGTACCATGCTGTTGATAGTACTCAGCCATAAAAAAGAATGAAATAATGCCATTTGCAGTAACCTGGATGGACCTAGAGATTATCATGCAGAGTGAAGGAAATCAGACAAAGACAAATATCATATGATATCACTTATGTGTGGAATGTAAAAAAATGATATAAATGAACTTATTTACATAGACATTTACATAGACTCACAGACATAGAAAACAGATTTGTGGCTACCAAAGGTGAGGGGAAGGATAAATTAAGAGTTTGGGATTAACAGATACACACTACTATATATAAAATAGATAAACAACCATAACTAGTGTATAGCACAGGGAAGTATATTCAGTATCTTGTAATAACATACAATGGAAAAGAATCTTAAAATATGTATATATGTAACTGAATCACTTTGCTGTACCCCAGAAACTGACACTACATTGTAAATCAACTATACTTCAATAAAAAAATAAATAAAATGCTAAACACTTAATATTTTCACATTTTGTTGAATGCAATTTATACATATTGACCTAGCCAAACTATTGACCAAAGGTGAAGCTAGACTTTGAAAAAGAAACTAGAGGTGAATTCTTGTGATACTTGTTTATTTTGCTCTTTAGAAGCAGAGAGACCTCCTTTTAAACATTTTCTGTTGTGTATGTATGTTCATTCAGCCATATTTATCTCACCCACACACTCACAATTTAATTGTCTACAAACATTACATAGCATTATTTAACTCATTAATGTGACTCTTCATCTGTTACCTGATAAGCTACTAGAGGACTGTGAGATCACTGTCCTGGATACTAACCAACTGCTGTTGCCTTCATGGAAGTAGGAAGATGCTTGTCATATTATATATTCCTTGGGAGAAAAAATTAGTCAATCTTTATCTTGAACAATTTTCCACAAATATTGTTTGTGCTTAGTTAGCTTGGTTTGTTTTATGTTCACTGTTGAAAAATCACAAAAGTTTAAAAACTATGAAAGAGGGTACTTATTATGAAACAAATCACTGTTATATGCCTGTCTTTTTGCAGAAGATTATTAAATAAACAATAGTTTAAAATAAAACAGCAAAAGAAAAAAGAGTCTATTTTAAACCACACACACACACAAACACTTTATATGAACCATCTGGTGAAACAATAGCTGGAACAATAGTAGAGAATGAAAGCAATAAATTTGTTCCAATTTAACCTTCTTATTCTACTCTTTTAAGTCAGTGTTTTAATTGATTCCCTGACATGGTGACCTGTGAGCTTCCAGTCAGAGGCGGTACTCTCAGATCACTTCACAAATCCATGCAGTGGTTCAACTTTTTAAATGATGATGAAAATGGAACACATCTATTCCAGCTTCCTGTTTCATAAAAGAGGATAAACAATTTGTTGTGACCTGAACTGTGAAGGGGAGACTCACTTGCTTTAAAATATCTCTTTCAGGAGTAAGCAAGTGAAATTGCAAGATTCCTAAAAGCAGAGAGTAAGGATTCATTAACGGATTTCGGAAGATTTGGCTGTTACTGTTTTATTGTTGTTGTTTAAGATCCATTTGTTAAAACAGAAATGCCTTTTAGAAAATAAAATTATTCTCTGTATGTGTTTACATTATTATAATACTGAATCTTAATAACAAGCCTTGAGGTTCCTACAAAAATGACATACGAGTTGAATATTTGAAAGGGAGAGTACTTGGAAGAAAGATATGGGATTAGTCCCTGTAAGCTGGGGATCTAAGATAGTTATTAGAGGTAAATATTTCCCATTCTCCACTTTCTACGCTCCTTGTAGGGACTGTGTTTCCTGTGGCCCTAATAGTTGGGTGAATCATATGACTAGTTTTGGCCAAGGAATGCAAATGGAAATAGTGTGCACTACTTCTATGTCAGAACATAAGACTCTCTGTCATCCTCCTTCCTTTTGACCTGGTCATATAATGTTCCAGAAGGTGGGTGAGCTGACTGCTCTGGAACTCCCAGTCAATTCTCAAAGGACCTGTACCTTGAAAGAAAAATAAACCTTTTGTTTTCAGCCACTGTGATTGAGTTTATTGTGCAGCATAACAAAGTCCAATCTGATTAATACACATGACAACGCTTCAATAATTTCACAGTATTTCTAAGACCTAACTTTCCCTGAAGATGTGAATGTTTAGTCAAACTATATGGACTTTATCTCATATGCAAATATAGAATGATGAGGTGACTTTTTATCTGTGTATCCTTTCACAATTTAAAAACATTTCCACACATACTATCTCACTTATTTTGTAAAATAGTCCTCTTAGAAAACTTGAGGAATTTTTTTTATTATCACTGTTTATGCATTAAGAGATTAAAAACAGTTGAGTAATTTGGTATTTAGTCACAGAGCCAAGACATAAATACTCAGATACATTACGATTTGTTCTTCCTCTCTCCATTACTCTCTTTTTCCAAAATCATTGTAAGCACTGTGAATACCCGAAAGATCTAAGTCATGTGCAGTCAGAAACTTAATAGACCAGATCCTATAATGGGGAGTTATACAAACTAAAATATACATTAGGATGAAATCTATGACCATGGAGGACCTTAATTAGAGAGCCAGGATCCTTACAGGTAATAAAGATATACAGTCACTGATTTTGTGCAAGAGGGAACTAGTAACAAATAATCCATATTGTGAATAACCTCTTTATTAAAAATATGGGAAAACCACCAGGGATATTGGTTATACAGTCCTCTCAAAAGTAGAGTAATATTTTCTTGAAATTAGGAGTATGGAAACCATGCAGTAGAACTGAGGACACTAGTTTTGTCATTTTTATTGGGGGCCACTGGAACTCTGCATTTTTGTGAATCCTAAGAGAATTCTTGAAAATTAGTAAATAATTACTGATTAGAATGGGGGTGAGACAAGGGAGCAGTAAGAGGACTAACAAAAGTACAATATAAGTATTTCTTTTTCAGAAAAAAAGAGGCAAAATATAACAAATATAACAAATCCTGGGCATTCCTTAACATCTATCATGCTGTCAAAATTGTATGAATTTTGCCTAAATGGATGTTTAAGATTTGGTGTTCATAGGAAGTGCTTCCGGGACGTGAAGAAAAGCCTATCCTTTGTCTTAAGAGGAGGGAAACTGTCAAATGTTTATAGAAACACAGTGGCGCTTCTGCAGGGGAACATCCCACTAGCCTCACATCTACCCAGGTGTGAATCACAAAGCCTGCGTGTGCGATTTCCATCACAATGGAAATAAGGAATAAATAAGGTTGTTAAATGTCAGCCACCTTAGATGAACTGCTTTAACATTCTTCTCTTCCAAGTCAGCCTTGGATTTTTGTTACTCACCAAGCTTATTTTTTGAAACAGCACTTCGATGGGATATCTCAGTTTGAATATCAATTTAAGATTCAAGATAAAGTGATATCTCATTTACCAGGTTTTTGTAGTAAATATGAATTATGCACATGGACCATTTAAATACTTGTGTTTTCTCTCATAACTTAGAGCATGGGCTTGCAAAACAGTCACTCAAAAGTCTCTTCAATTTAATTGTTCCATGCCGTGAGTTACCTGTGTATATATGGATGCAGAGTAAGAAGCTTTTCCATCTGAAGGGATTAAGAAACATTTCATTAATACTAGAAATCTATACTCCAGATTTAGAGTATCGGCACCTGTGCCTGCACCTGTTTAAGGATCAGAAAAGGAATATCTGACACTTTCAGGTTTTGGGGACTTAAAGAATAAGATTTTCCTGACCTCAGCAAGAACAAGGCATAAGAATATGTAACTCTGATACTAGCCATATGTTCCATTTCCCAGTTATTAAGGTTTCCTTCAGTACAGCTGATTAATTAGATTTTTAAAAATTCAGGCAATTTACACCTGTGGTATCATACATCCCTTGAGGCTGATGGGCCTGAAATCCTCAGGATGTTAAGAGATCCTGCAGGGCAGGAGCAGGAGCAGGAGGGGGCGAGGACAATTCCCTGATCTGGTGCAGTCGCACTTTTTAATAACACTCTGGCTTATGTAAATGTCCCACTAAGGGGAATGAGTTCTGGAGTACAAGTCTCACTAAGTGCTGGAGGCATATGGATGTGACAGTAAAAGACATTTCTGAAAGCTCTGCTCTGGTTAAAGCTTCAGCCAGCGTAGTTTTTAATCACACCCTGTGAAAACAACTGGTGGACACCAGGGAGCACAGAGTATATCTGAGTGTGAGAGGATAGGCCCGCAGGGATGGTTAAAGAATCGAATTTAGGCACATCAGTGCTCTAATAGGAAGTCTAGTTTCCTTCACATAGTAAGTGTCAATAGTTGAGAAGGAGATTGGGGAGGAGGCTGTGGTGTGGAACCCACAGCGAGTGTGAGTGAGAACACTGATTAAAGAGAAAGTCTCTTCTCAAGTTTAAAAAAAAACAAACAACTGCTTAATTCAAGTACTGTGAATACACGAATATATTTTAGTTTAATAGTTCTAAGACAGCTATTTTCATTGTTAACCAGTGGGTTGGGGAGTGTTACAGGAAATTTAAAAATCTGAACAAATATTTCAAAACTTGTCCTAATAACTCAGAGATTGAATTTGAAGTGGCAACCAGTTTCTCGAACTTCTAATTTATCTTTCTTCCCAGGAAGTGATAACACCTTAAGTACAGTAATGAAGTAAACGAATTCTTAGTTTTAATTTTTCCACAATATATGTGGGGGTTTTTCTTGGTTGACAGTTATTAGAAGCAATAAAAAAAAAGCCACTGGCATCCAAAACTTACTGTGGTCATCACTGGCAAAGCTACCATAAACTTTCTCTTAATAAAAAGCAATCGTTCAATTTTCTGTATCAGTGAACAAGAACATTCATCCGGAAAATGAAATTTATGTATACTCTATCCATCTAGATGAGATGGCATCTCGTCAATGAGGGATGCAAAGAGCTCTGGAAAAGCAATATGCAGATCTAGGTTTCAGTTCTTCTCTGCCTTTTACACTGTAACCGGGACACTGGGGAAATCTAGTGCCACAGTTCCTTGTCCGTAATGTTAGAACTAAATTCTTTTTTAGTTTCATGAACTATGAAGTTCTATGAACTATGAGTTGAGTGCTATAGCGGTGTCTAGAGCTACCTGATGTAACCCCACTCTGAACAGTAAAGGTACCTAAGTTTCTAAAGCCTTTCATGTGATTCAAACGGCAGACTATCACCTGGACTGAGGGGGAAATAACTATTAATTGGAGGTTTCCAGACCCTTCATTAGCATTCCCATCACTCATTCACTGTCTGTGATAAGCCTAGATCAACACCTTAAACTATGGGAGATGATGCTAAGAAATGCTCTCAGTGTAAATGTATTCATTTGCTAACTTAATCAAACATTCAACAAGTATTTATTGAGCAATAATTATTTATAAGGCACCACTTTACACAGACTGTATACAAGAGGAAATTCTGTGCTCTCACAGAGCTTATGTTATATTAAACACTAATGAACTTCATAGCAAGGGTCTTTAGAGCCATGTATCAGGAGTCTGATTTGGGATGAGACCCCACCTGAGACATTACTGCCAAAGAGAAGAAGGCCATGGCCTTGACAAGGCACGGTGGAAGGCATAGCTGCTGAAATTCACCAACAACCAAAACTGGACCATAAGTTTTGAAAATATATGTTCCCTAATGTGTCAATATTAATTATGTCAGGGAAAAGTAATTGGAATATCATTAAGTCCAGAATAGTGTTTCAGGTCTAAAAGAAAATTATTGATTATTTAAGAATTTATCTTTAACTGTGAGTGTACAAAACCAGAAATACACAATATTTATACCAGCTAGCTTTTGGTGAGAATTCTATGCCGTTTTGTTGCTGTTGTTCCTTTGTTTTTTCTACTCTCTCTAGCCCCAATTTTTAGCATTCTCTCATTCTTTTCTGAGATTCTGGTGCCTCGAATATCCAGTTCTAGAGAAAACATTCTGATGAATACATTTACAACAGATGTCAGAGGATTGGTTAAAATATATCTAAAGGTGAATGCAAATTTTAAGGAGCAAATGGAGGGAGGCAATGCATAACATAATGAATATCTTGTTAATAGTAGACTCAGGCATCCAGGAAGAAGCTGTTTTGGGGAGGAAGACTATGCAGAGGGGTCTCTAATTTGCTTATGAATAATGACATCTATGGTACCTCCATATCTGTTTTTTTAGTTCATTACACAAACATTTATTGAACATGCCTTACATGACAGCTCTGCTGGTGGACATACACACATAGACACACAATTCCTACTTTTACGGACCTCATAGTGAGAGTAGCAACTGCCCTGGTCTGCCAGTACCTTCTCTCTGTTCTTTACCAACATGTGTTTACCCTAGGATAAGCCAATTATTATTATTTACATTCTAGTCAGCCATTATCATTGGTCTAATGAGGGGTAGAAGAGGCAATAGACCAATGATTTACTTTCTGAGGATTTTTAGATGGTATTTGAAGCTAAGTAACTTCATACTAGTGCCTACAAGAAGACAGACAAGCTCTCCTGGTGTGATCTCCACAACTGCCCTGGATCCAAGATGGACTGGGGATCAACTAGATTGATCAGCTCTTCTCTCTATTCTTGGAAAAATACTGGTATCTTATCTACATTTTCTTTTTTTAATTCAATCGAAGAACTTAAATTTTAACAGAAAGTGTACATAGAACTAAGGTGCTAACCAAATCATTATGAATATTACAATGTATGCCATGGAAGAAAAATGACAGGGAGTTAATGAGCCTGTGTAAACAGGGGTAAAACAATCTGCAGGGTTAATAGTAGGTATCTTTAAGAAAATGACATTAAATGTGTGTTATATTCCAGGTAAATGAAAGAAATGGGTCTAAAAATTGCCTGTTCTTCATTTATTTATTTATTTAGTATTTGAACCTAGCTTTGTTAATATGATTTCAATGCCATTTTCCTGAAACAAATCATGGAAACTTTAGGTCTCTGAAACCCAGTTTCCTAGCAATTTAATATCTTCTGGAGTTTTGATGACTGATGGAGTAAGGGGCAGTGAAGAATATTATATGATACCACTTGAATTCATCCTGCTATAGACGTAAACCTTCCACCTGGGAAGTATTTCAGAATCTACAATTAGGAGAAGAAGAACACAAAGTTCTCTTTGTCTATCTTTTACCAATTTGTTCCGTCTTAAGGTAGACTCACAGAATTCTTCTACCTAGCAGACCTGAGTTCAGGAGCCATGTTGCCTGGGAAGGAAATGCTAAGTAGGTGATTATTCTTGTGTGTTGGTAGGAGAACAAGAAATGTTCTCTGCACAGAATTGGGAGTAAAGTTGGTGATGTGTACTCTGCTGTTTTCCCCTTGCAGTAATCCCAACAGTGAAGATAGTTAAAAAATAAAGCTATAATCTGGATCTAAAAGTTTAGAGACTATGAGACAGTTATAATCTTCTAGAACACTTGTTACTTCGGAATAAACCCTTCTTCTTATGAGAAAGAATGAAATCATTTGGATCCTTGTCTCTTTATTATATTATCACATCTTTAAGATACATCTTGCAATAAAAAAAAAAGTTGAGAACAACGATTGAAAATAAAGCACCAGATTTATGACTAGAGCCATAAAAATACTTTTTTTAGTTTAAAAAAGCAAACTTTTTGTTTATGTTTAGATCATTGATCAGTTTGCATTATAACCAGTTTATTCATAATTAGCAAGAACTATTATCTACCCATCACTTACTTTTTCCAGGAAACATTAGCTTCATTTAATCCTAGTAACAATTCCATAAGGCCACTATTATTACCACTACTGCCAATTTTAGAAACGAAGAAATGGAGAGTTTAAATAGCCTGATAAAGGTCAAAGAATTGATAAGTATTGGAGGTATAATAAAAATTTCTATCAGATGCCAAAGCCCATGCTTCTCCCCCAGTACTAACCTGACTTCTAGGAGTTAAGTGTAACTTTTAACATCATACATGTGTTTATATTTATTCCTTCATTTATGTTGGCATCTGCAAATTAAAAAACAAAACAAAACAAACAAAAAAAAACCCAAACTTCCAGCCAACTCACACTGCAAATAGGATAATAGGGTTATGGCGAGACACTCCCAATATTTATAAATAAGATTGCCCTCAGGAGAGTTCAATTCATCAAATCCGACTAGAATGGTTATGATTAGCCACCTGCGCTAGAAAATCAAAATATTGCCTGTAGGGAAAATGGAGTCCGACAGGCTCCCTCGCTGGACGTCTGGTGCTAGTGGCGCCGCAATATTATCCCGCATGCGCAGTACCACTGTATTGTTGGTAATGACGGGCGCTGCGCAAGCGCACTGGGTGAGCCTCGGGGTTCACGTAGTTGGCTAGATGGCGGCTTTGTTTGCTTTGCTGAATAAAGCGGCCAGGACATGCTGCCGCCACCGCCGCTGCCGCCACCGCCATTGAAGCCTGTGTGTTCTGCTCGGCGATAAAGGCACGTCAGAGATACCGACGGCTCCTTGGCTCCTCGAGTGTTCTTCGGTCAGCTGGAATCCATGAACCCGTGAACCTGAAAGGCCTCCAGCACCTCAGGCGCCTGCAAAGCACTGCCCATTGATTGTGAGTTAATGTTAAGAACACAGGAGATCTGAGAATCCCCCCCGAGACAATGCTGCTTGTATGTATAATCTACCACACAGAGATGGACCTGGTTGAACCTGTTTGGAAGAAGACTGTGGGAGCAGAAAGGTGCTGAGCTTTGGGCGCATGAGAGAAGGAACCTCTCAGAGTAAACACTGGCTGGGCATCCATTCCACTCCCTGCTCTGGATGGAATGAATCTTTGCTAAGCAGACTCAAGTATGAAGGTGTCCTTTGCAAGAGTATCCCTCTGGTAGGTGAAACAACTCAGGCTGCCTTAGCTAACTGTCACTTAAGATAAATTACTTCTCTTGTTTTGATGCGAAGCTTACTACTGCAGTTGGCCAACTCAAGTGTTCTGGTCAAATCAATGGTTGTAAAGTAATGAATGTATTGATGTTCTGGTTTATGTGTCATCCTTTGTGTGCTGGTTAATATGTCTGTTTCTGCAAATGAGAGAAGATGAGAAGTTCTCTCTTGTTATGCAGCTCAGACCCTGACCATGGTGAATCAACCAAGGTAAAGTCCAGTTTCTGGAAACTTACTGAACAAGCAAACATTTATGACCATGTTATCCTCTTTTCATTTTATCTTTCACATTTTTTAAGACTTTCACACTTTATACATATCTTGATAACTATATTATGGATACCAAAAAAAATTTAGGAGAAGTTGCCTGCTAACACATTTTGGGTACTTCACACTGGCTTAAATCATCTATTCATTTGTTCTAAGGGATTTTCTCTTATCCTCTAATTGCACCCACCTGAGGTAGGTATTGACTAAGAAAGAATTTTGCAAAAGTTTTGTTTATACATATATTTCTAACTAAGATGCTTGTATAGTGTAATGCAGAACCAAAAAAAAAAAAAAAGATTCAGTGAATTTGTGGTTTTCAAACTCGTTTCAGAATTCTGTTAAAATTAATGATTATACTCCTTTAACATGGTATAGTATAGAAAATTAATTTGATAATCACTGTCTTTGAATTATATCAAAACTCCAGGTATTGGGGAGAAGCAGGATTCTGCTTCTACCACATGTGCTTGTCCACACTGGCATTTACTCTCTTTATTACACTGGCAGTCTCTGAAGAGGAAGCTGTGAAAGCCTATGCAGACTGAAACCTAAGGGACTGACAGCAGAGGTCTCCTTTGAGGGCTGCTTCATGTATTGTACCTTCCCTCTTGTTATGTGGTTGCCTCCCCCTGCCGGGCCTCCACCCCTTCCTTCCTCCATCACTCCTCTCACTCCTAAGAACCACAGATGGAAAAGGCATGGCTCGCTGATGTTCTGCAGTCATTAGCTCATGTATGCCACATTCCAAGGGACCCTTAGTTCTACCCTGCTAGCAAAGTGCTTAATTTAAAAACTGGGACTGGTGGTAGCCCTTTGCTTCCTTTCCCGTTCCCTAGAACCCTGTTCTCTATCTGTTGCTCAACATGCAGTCAGGCAATTCAATATAAATTTCAGTGTGTTTTCTACAGGTGCAGAAGATGTTAGTCTATTCCACAGTAAATTAGTCCCATTATCCATTGGTAGCTATTTACTTTTACTGAAGAGAAAAATAATACAGGCACATATGTACATGCAAAAATGCACCCTTATGGAAGCTCTGAGGGAAATAAAATAAAAAGAGGAAGAGATAGAGCAGTTCTGGAAGTGGCATTTGATAAACAGACAGAAGTGTCAGTGCTACAAAGTAAAATACTCAATAGGGAGGAAGATGGCTTGTTTCAGAAATCTTAAAGCTCTGGAATCCTCAATAAGCTTGGTGGTTTGCCGATCAGAAAAGAAAATGACTAGAAATGCGCTTGTGTTTGACTAAAACAGATTGCCTGAGAAAATCTGAAAGTCAAGACGTTTCCTGCTGGGTACCACATCTCAACGCCCCCTATACTTTCTTTGCCTGGCTGGAAGCAATTGTAATCAGTAATTCTGTATTGAAAAACAAATGTCATTTGGCAAATTACAAGTATCATTCAGACCAACAGCATATACAAATACCTATCAGAAGAAAAATGGTTGTTGCATTTTCCTATTTAGCATCAACAAACAATAACTAGAACACCTTAAAGGACACTTGTATCTCAAAACATTTCTACCTTTTTTAAAGTTTATGTATGCTATTTGATTTGTCATCACTGTGAAGTTTTTTTCACGTTTATGTCACAGTGTCTGACATCTCCTGCATGTTTTCACTTACAAGAAGCCAAAAGACAAATGAAGACCAAAAAAATGAGGCAGCATATCTAGAACCTAGATATATTTTTAACTCTCAGGTGGCTCTGTGCCTGCAAAAAACAAACCCCCCTGTGCCCCCCAAAAAGAGAAAAAAAACCCTGGATTTATAACATAGTTTTAAAAATTTAGATTTATTGTTTCATTTTCCTCTCATAAAAGTACTAACTTGTATAATTTCATTGTGCAGATGAAAAAGTGAAGCAGGAAAATAAAGTGGCCTGTTCATTGCCATGGGGCTACTCAGTGGATGAGTGGGCACAGCCCTAGAGAAAATTCAATTCTTTGCTATGTAACCAAGTCTTTTTTTTTTGTCTCCCCTTCTCTTCCTTGGATATAGAAAACCTGCAATCTGGTAGCTGATCACAAAAGAGAAGGAGATAAGTTAATATAAGATGTTTTCTCAGTAAATAGAACTGTGAGCTCACATCACTAAAGATGAAGCTTTTCATAAAGAATGAAAGGTTTAAGTCTCTTAATTCCACCCGGAGGTTCAGATTAATTACCCTTTTCCGTCAAGGTCACTGACAGTGTAAAGAATTTCCAGACCCCCCAGAGCCAAGTGTTATCTTTCTCATACAGCAGCCATGGATGCTTAAGTAAATCAATACATGGCAATTAGCAGGTAATAGGCATGATTTTTAAGTAGATATAAGATATGATGATCCTGCTGTAGTACGCATCTGGCCAGCCGCGAGTGAACAACTGCTGCTGTCTTGTTGTAATAAAAGATCCATTTCAGTATACAGAGAAAAAGGGCCATCAAAAATTGGAAAAAATCAAGGTGCAATATTCAAATTTTGCTGCCTTTAAAAAATTACGTGGTTGGATTTTGTATATTTTTGGAATAGCATTCCTCTAGAGAAGGGTGATTTCTGTAATGTGTTTTCTATTTTAATAGACTTATTTTGTAAAGCATTTTTAAGTTTACAGAAAAATTGAGCAGAAAGTACAGAGAGATAGGAGGGTATATAGCTCAATAGTAGAGTGTGTGCTTAGCACGCACGAGGTCCTGGGTTCAATCCCCAGTACCTCCACTGAAAAAAAAATGAACCTAATTACCTCCCCCCAACCTTCCCCCTAACACACAAAAATACAGTTTCCATACACCCACTTACTTAGGCAAACACGCACACACACAATGCAAACACACACACACGCACACACACACACAGTTTCCCCATTATTAATATCTGGTATTAGTGTGATATATTTGTTACAACAACATCACTATAGTATTCTTAATTAAAGTCCATAGTTTACATTAGGGTTCACTCTTTGTGTTGTACAATCCTGTGAATTTTGAGAAATGCATAATGCTAGGTGTCTGCCGTGTATGAGGAACAATGCTTTTATTCTCCTGTCTTCTACCCTGTGCCTCCAGATGAGATTCTGCCGTATTGTGTTGTTATGTATGAAACCCTAATATGATCATAATTTGACCATAAAATTCTATTTTATAGGTGTTTCAAAACTGATTTTAGAGCTAGAATAGTGTGATTTCTCTTCTTAGAACATTTTTGATATTCTTCCATTATGCATCATTTCCATAAACTGTTGGTGGGTACCACTGTAACAAAGTCAGACCTAAAGCCTTGTCCTTAACTCTAAGAATCTGCAATTTAATTCAGATTAATAAATGAACGGATGAAGAGTTGAAGAATACAAAGCATCAGATGTCAGGCTGAAAGCAGTAGGATTAAGTGCTGAATGAGTGACACCAATAAAATCGGGGAGTGTTCAATGGAGGGATCACACACAAGGGCAGGAGGTTAAGAGAAGGGCTTAGAGGATCAGAATGGGCTTATAGAGCAGTGGGATGTGGACAGCTGAATAGAAGGAAGGACCTTCAACACAGGTGAAAGAGCTTGTGAAGACCCAGTGCAGGGGGATTTGTACGTTGTGCCTCTGCTGCTCTCGGAGCACAGGCCTTTGCTCACCTTTCTCACTGAGAACCTGCCAACCTCCTGGTAACACTGAGAGGCACCCCCTCTGCTCCCAAGACCCACAGTCTTGGCCTTCTCAGCTCTCCTTACTTCAGCCCTGGAAAAATCTCTTCCTGGTATAGACAAAGCCTTTTCACTTTGTAATACCACATGCAGGAATTCCAGCATGGCCTTAAGCTTTGAGGGAGAAATAGCTAAAGGGGGAAGTAAATGTTTCTCTTTCTCTCTCTCTCTCTTTTCTCCTAGCTTGCTTCAAATGCCCTCAAAGGCAAGGAAGTGCAGGGATTTTCGTGTTTTGGGTAGGTTAGGGTAAAAGGAAGAAAGAAGAAATATAGGGAGAACCCCCCCCCCACAAAACTTAAGTTAATATCTCAAAAACTCTATCTTATAACAGAAATGACCAGAATCAAATACCCCAAATTTGTTTCAAAATTAGTTGCAGAACAAGAAATGTCTAATGTAACTACAATACATCTGGTTCTCATTTCCTAGAGATGCTGAAAGCAATTTTTAATGACAAGGGACAAAGGACTGAGGAATGAATGACTCATACTAATAGACTTCAACAATGAGGCAGCCCAAGAGGCAACAGGACAGGTTTAACAAGGCGGCCCCAGGACCAGAAAGTTGGCTTCAGAGGGATTTGGCCAGTAAGACTTTCTGTCAAAGGAAACAGATTGGATTTCACAGGGAAATCTGGGGCCATTCGTGCAAGAAATGAGTCTTTAAGTTAGGAAAGTAAATTTTATTCAGATAAAAATAAGTATCCTAGGTTCACGTGAGCAATTTGTAACATGTAAACCTTTAAAAATTTGGTAAAATAATATAAGAGGGTGGTAAAAAGTCTGTGTCGTGATCCAGGACACAAGCTCTGCCCCTAATAAAAATATTCCCTGTGTATATAATTGAAACAAAGTGAAAGAGCCCCAGGGTAGGCGTTGATCATGCCGGGGCAGAGACTCAGATGTGCGGGGCATGAAGTAGGGATGGAAGAGTCAAGAAAAGACAGACGCTAATTAAAGGGAAACTGTCCACTCACAGCACTTCTAACACCAAATGTGTGAATTTGCCACATCAAACAGTTCTCCAGTTCTTTATGGATACCAACTGGGTGTTCCACAATTTAATTCTTTCTGACACCACCTGGAATTAGCACAGATGCTTGATATTAAGGGCTCAGTCCCACAAAATTGCCCCCATTTCAGACAACAATTGCCAAGTAGTAGGTCCCTAGATTAGTCACACTTCGGATTTTGCTTAGGTTTACTGGTTTCTTATAAAGGATGCTATAATGAATACAGATAAATAGCCAGATGAATGATGCTAACTGCAGGAGTTTTGTCTCCATGGAATTGGAATGCAAAATCCTTCTGGTACATGGATGTGCTCACCAGCCTGTAAGCCCTGTCATTTAGGGATATGGAGACTTTATCATGATGGATTGTTAAGTCAATTTCTAGGTCCCTCTTCCCTCCCCCAAGGATGGGGTAGGGCTGAGGCTGAAATTTCCAAACCTCCAATCATGGCTTCATCTTTCTGGAGACCGGCCTTCGTCCGGGGGCTCACCAAGCATCACCTCCTTAGAACAAAGGATTCTCCCATCACCCAGGAAATTCCAGGGAGATGCTCATTGTTTTTCTTAGTGTCACTTACACTCAGAAATGTAGTCTTCAGTATCTGTCACAGTGTCTGATCCCAGCACACTACCTGAGACACAGTGGCCACTAAATAAATACTTGGTAAATAAATCCAGGATTTTAATGTGGATCTAACTAACGGAGATGTCACAGTTCATTGATAGCTTTTTTTTTTTTTTTTAGTAGATTAAAGCAACACATATTTATTATCTCACAGTTCCTGTGGGTCAGAGTCCAGGCACGGCCCAGCTGGCTCCTCTGTGCTGGGTCTCCTTAGGTGACAAGCAAGGTGTGAGTGGGCTGCATTCTTTTTAGGAACTCAGGGTCCTCTTCCAAGTTCAAGAGGCTGTTGGTAGAATTCAGTTACTGGCAGTTGTAGGACTGAGGTCCTCATTTTCTTGCTCTTGTCAGTTGGGGACCCCTCTCATCTTTTATAACATGGCAGCCAGCTTTTTCAAGAGTGTCAGGATGACTGTTCTTTAAGGCTTTCATCTAAGTCATGTCCACCTAGGATAATTTTCCTTTTGATTAACTCAGAATCAACTCATTTGGGACCTCACTTACATCTGCAAGTTCCTTTCACCTTTGGCGTATTCTCATCATGGAATTTTAGAATTCAGCCTGGACCAAGGAAAAATCAATTGTCCAAAGTTCCTCTCTGATGCCAACTTGTAGAAAATATTACAATATTATTTCTTATCATTTCTGTTTTTTATCTAAATTGAGATATCAACATAAAACATTTGTAAATTTTAATCACATGACCAGGGATCATGGAATCATTGAAATTATTAGAGAATAAGTAGGAAAACACATTAGTCCAATCCCTCCTATCTACAAATACAACTTGTTCTCCATTGTCTGTTTTTTTCAGAAATATAAACATCCAGTATAAAATGGAAATATTCACAAATGCTTGAAACTAGAGATTAATTGAGCTTTATTGACGTTATTACAGAAACTCAAAATCAGGTCAACCAATTTTAGTTATATCACAACTCCTTTTTTCAGATCTGAAGAGAACATGACGAATGTGGCACCATTTGGGTCATGGACACTCAGCTGTTTTTCTGCAGATACTACTTAAATGAACATTTTGATCTGTGAAAATACAAGGTTAGCTCTTTTCTTGATTTTATTTTATTTTTTGAAGTGTTTAGACAAAAACATATTTCCTGGAAATACTTTTAAACCATTCTCAAGGTGGGGTGCTTTATTTTTTATGGGCTGGGGGAGGTGATTTATATTCGTTTTAACACTGTCTCTTTAAATTTTTATGTGCTCAACCTGCAAAGAATGAACTTTCAGCAAATAAAAGTATGTCAGTGGGGAAACTCACAGTGATTGTTCTCTGCTGGAAGGATTAAATAAATGTAGAGTTCCAAGCAGGCTTAGGCAGTGAACTGTTAAAAAAAAAAAAAAAAACTAGGAGGATGTGAGGGTAAAATAATCTATCTTCCATCATCAACTGATCGTGTTGCCAGGGCCATAGTCTGGAAGTAGCAATGGCGTTACCTCCTCTTCCCTCTGCCTGCCCAGCAGCTGAGAGGTGGAGCGCTCTGTACCAACACCTGCTGACAAATCAGGGCACTGCTCGCTGTTAGTAACAGGATAAGTCATGTAACCTAAGAGCCTGGCTACCCGCTGTTAGCTCTTTCTGCACGAAGCCTCCTTATAACTTGCCATACCTGCCTCACAGGTTTGTTACTGAGAATTGAACAAGAGAATATTCACAGAAGTGTTTTGAAAACAATAATCTATGTAAATGTTATTTACAGTTAAGTATAATATTGCCCAGGAAGTACATAGACATATATATGTGTGTGTGTATGCATATATATGTACACATAAATGCACATTACGTATATATTTATATATGCATACACACAGACACTGTAACAATCTAAATCAATTCCTTCTCTTCATAGCAAAATCATTTTTAAAAACTGTTGTCTGATACTAATTCTATGAACTTCTAGAGTGCCTTTTCTCTCGTGTACTCTGAAAGCTTTTCCTAGTCAAATTAAATAAAATTTAAAGGCTATAACACTCCAGAAACTGAACTAAGGTCTTTCATAAGTTAATGCCTCATTCATTTCTCAAAACAACCATGAGACATAGGTATCACTGTTTTAATTAACAAAGGAGAAAAGTTAAGTGCCAGAGGCTTTACATTAAATTTTTAGTAATCACATTCTTGATTCAGACATGAGAGGAGAAACACATCAGGAAGGACCCACACCCTTGGATTTATGTTAATTGAAACCACAAGCTGATTGTATGTATGTATGTATAAGACTTTATTTGAAAAATAGGTGTTATTTTCTTCATCTGTAGATGAGGACATTGAAGGTTAGGAGTGTTAATAATTTGATTCGAAAATAAGAACGAGATTCAAATGCAGATAGGCTTGAGATAAAACGTGTGATATTTATATTTACTTCTTTATTCAAAGTATTGTTAGAGGATCTTCTAAGACATACAATTTCTGAACAAAATCACCATGATCGTTGCTATCGTGGAGTCTGCAGCTGAGTGGGAGAAGCAGAAACTAATCTAGTAATCCACCAGGAAAATGTAATTGATTTACCATTCAGGTCTCAGCAAAGTTATCTTCCTAGGGAACCCCTCCCATCTCCACTGGTGGTGTGGCCTCCTCCCCTCAGGAGTCTCTAGCCTTCTTACCACCCTGGGAGAAGGGCCTCCTAGTACTTATTTGTTGACTTGCATTTTTGTTTATTTTTTGCATGTATCCCACTAGAATAGAAGGTCCTGAGAGCAGGGGTCTTATCTGACTAATTGACTGTTGTTCCCCAGTGCCTGGAATCCTGGCTGCCTGTCCTATAATTTAATTATTCATTAAATGTTTGTTGACAGAAGAGAGGAAGGAAGACGGGCTTCTGATGGCAGTGCAGAGTGCTGTGAGAATGTATTTTATGTACCTGATAGGAGAAATCAGAAACATCTGAAGAAGTCATACTTGAATTGCAAATCTGTAGAATGGATGAGGTCCTAAAGGAGTAGACAGAGGGTGGGGGTAATGTGTGTGTGTGTGTGTGTGTGTGTAGGAAGGGAGCAGCTGAGGTTTCACAAAGAGCAAGGAGTATGTGCAAAGTCCTGTGGTCGAACAGAACATGTTAAATATGAAGAAAGAAAAGAAGGCCAAGAGCAATTTAAGTGCAAAACATGGCAGGAAAAGTAGGTTGTGTCAGAGCCTTGCAGTAATTTTGACTTTATCGGAAAAGCCATGAGGAGCCACTGAAATATTTTAACCAGGAGGGAAGTATAACAATGTTTGCATTTTCATCAAGACCCTTTCTTGACATGGAAAGAGAGGGAAGGGGCAGAGCAGATGCAGGGATCCCGGGTTAGAGCCTCCGACATGGTCTAGAAATGAGGCCAAAGATCCTGGAGGATCCTTGATGATGGCGCTAAGAAGAACAGTTGTTGAACTCATGAGCTCTTGAAGAGAAAACTATTCAGTCTGTGATATTGGGAAACACAGGGCAGAGGAGATGGGGCCAGCAGGGACGCCTGCCTGGTTTCTGGCCTGTGCAGTAGACGGGATGGTGATGCCACCTCTGATAGGGAGTGTGGCAGAGGGGCGGGGGCAGGTGGCATGGACTTCTGCCACCTCTTGGTGTGGGTATCTCCTTGGTCTTGAAAAGTTGGTAGAGGATAGAAAGTATTAAACTTTGAAAATCTGAGGTTTTTCAGAGACGTTAGGGCAGAGCACCCAACAGAGTCTAGGAGACTTCATTTTGAACCATCATATTACTTATTTAAAATAATTATTTTTTAACTAGAAAAAGCTACCTCCATATGACTACAGATCATGAACTAATTTCTGAAAATGTTTGTTATTAAGGAAATTCCTTCATAGATCTCAGGTTCCAATAGTGCTTTTAACTACACTAATCCTCAAGATAAAAAAGACATACATCCTCGTGAGAATTTTTCTTTTCATTTTAGAATCAAGAATCATATCTTGAAAAATATAATTAGCTCTTTTCGTTTTAATGCGTCTATCTGAACACCCCCAAGAGTTTCAAAGAATGAAGGAGGAAAACTGGAAATGGGTAAATATTGGAATAAGAACAACCAGTACCTAAAATGTGAATGTAGAATGGGATCTCATTATATAGTATAAACAGAATCACAAAACGCACAGCACAAAGGAGGTCTGTGCCTTTTCTTTTGATGTGCCTGTGTAGTGCAACTGCAATTAGTGGTAATAGGAGTTGCATGTGTGGCTCAAAGGGGCTTGATGTAAGATTGCAGCAGGGTACAAAATGGTATAAGCAATCCAGTTCTCATTACCAACATATAATTTTATTGTCTCCTTTAGATAGCATAATTTTTTTGTTATCAGAATTCCCCCAACCCATTACATCACAAATGCAATTATAAATGCATTATAAATTCACCCAAGCTAAAAAAATCAAATGCAGCAAATTGATTTGAAGAGAAGGAAGGGTTTAGAAAGTAAATTGTGATCAAGTTGTACATGGAATGTTGCCTACTCTCCCACTTCTATGATTCCAAAGAATATATGCTTATGTTTAAAGACAAATACTCTGATCTGATACAGAAGCATCTTTTTTTTTTTAGGTTCTGGTTTTAATATGCTAGATTTTTCTTAGGCAGTAGGCAGTCCCTTAAATTGTACAATCTAGTATTCATTCATTTCTTTCTATAGCAGGTTCTATTGCATTTTCCCAGAATTAACCTGCTTTTAACACTCTTGCTTAGCTCTGTGTAGAACTTGCACACATGTTAACATGCATTACAAACGTTTGAAGACTCATAACCATTTAAAGTGATATGGATATCATATGTGTATATAATAGATATGTACGTACGTAACGAAGCCATATGGTTCTCCCCACTGAGAATTTATATACACATAATATCACAATACACAAATAAAGCTTTTTAGTTATAAGCAAATTTGTTGAACATATAATATTTATGCAATTTCTCTTCTTTAGAAAGCATTTGACCATTTCATTTTTTAAGTTTAATGTCCTCCATTGATTCAGGCAGTTTCTATTCTTTGCATTTATAATGCCTATCTTTCTGTCACAGAATAAAATAATAAATTTATTTTCACCCTCTACAAGATTTTTGTGTTCATTAATACACAGAAAACTTTAATTCATGTTAATTTTGCTAAGAATATCAATGTGAGAATGGATATTAACTTGAATATTGTATCTCCTTTTTTTCCCCTCTAATTTATTAAGAAGTTACTTGCTTAAATATATGACGTTGTGTCAGAGATTTACACACACTGGAATTTAAAAGAAAGGTAAACACATTGTCCCTTTATTTTGCCTACTTCGAATCTGAACTGAAAAGCCCTGGTTTTCTGGGTAATAGGAGGAAAACTCGTCCAATTGGTTTTAAATTTAATTTGAGTAAAATTTAACAGTCTCTTTATGTAATGTTTACTCTCCTTTAATAAGATTTCTCAGACTTTTGGTCCCTCAAACAATCTCCTCTCTTCTGTCTAAGTCAGCATCAGTTAAAAGGAAAAGATGCTCAGACCTACCATGGTTTCTGGGATCTGCTCTGCTCTGTCTCTGTTTACCTGGTTGATGCCTGTGTAACCTGTTGTTGAGCTCGTTAGCCAGTGATCACGATGACTGGCTCACATCTTTTCAGTCTTAATTCTCCACCAGGAACCAATGGAAATCCTCACCTTTTTGGTGGGGATGGCTGTAGAAAGAGGAGATCCTGAAAGTAGAAGCTGCCTGAGAACCAAGAGATGTAATAAATGGAAACTGTCAGCTTTCTGCTAATGGATCTGCAAATCCACCTTCCTCTGCACCTGACTTTTATCTCTTGTTACAGAGCACTGTGTATTGGAATCACCTGAAGAGCTTATTAAACCTTGGATTTCTGGGTTCCATCACAGAGTTTCTGATTCAGTAAGTCTTGGATCGGTCTTGATCATTTGTGTAGCTAATATTCCCAAGTGATTCTAATGCTGCTGGTCTAGAGACCTCACTACAAGGACACTGCGATGAGAAAGTGTAACTCTGTATCAGAGATAAGCTACATCCCATCCTTTTCCATCTCCTTCATCAATCATTCCTTTTATTTTCTTTATATTTCAATCTCTTCCTTTCTGGGAATCCTCTGAATCAGCATACAGGCATGGTCCACTCTTCCTATCTTACAAAAAGACAAAACAAAATGCACACATAACTACAAATAGCTTTCTTGGATCCAGATGTCTCTCTGGCTACCGTATGAGCTCTATAAAACCAAGCTTCTTGAGAGTTTTCTGCTCTCCTGTAGCTACTTCATTACCTTTCATTTTATTCTAGCTTTCTACAATCTGGGTTCTGCTTTCACTACTTCTAATACTATACCATAACTGCCAGTCTGGTTAGTCTAAGTAAATTTTATACTTTTATGGAAACATTTCACAGCTATTCTTAGCTAGGGCAAATTTTTATTTTAAGAAGAGATGAAAATTTCAGAGAATTTTATAATTTGTAGAATTATGTTCCAACTTGCTCTGCCACTTACAAGTTGGATAATTATGTGTAAATGCTTAAACTCTTTGAGATTCAATATTTATGAATGTTAACTAGAGTTAATGATATCTATCTTGCTAGCTTATTTTGAGGTTAGAGCTATTGCACATATAATGCCTAGAATAGTGCTTGGAATTTAAGCAGTAACTAAGAACAACAATAGAAATAGTAATCTAATTTTGACATTTAGAACACAGAAAAATCAGATTTTTGAGTCTGTACTTTGTCACCAACTATCAGAATGCTTAAAGGTGATAGCCTTTTAAGTGGAGTGTTTATTATTTGTAAATTCTAATCAGTCAAAAGAATGCTCTGCTATGAATTAAGCAGATCAGTTGTTGAGAAGGCGTCTTATCATTTAACATCCTGGGGACCACCCACAATGGCTCCTGAACCACTAGAACTGAAGAACTGTCTTATTAACCAAGAATCGTCAAAGGGATCCTCCTTATAACCCCATTGTAACCACAGCCATGTCTTCCCATGATCCAAGTCAATTACCCTTTGTGGGATTGGTGGACCTGACAGAACCAGATCATGTTGGTCAGTTCTGACTGCAAAGTCCCTTAAAGACCCCTGGTCAGGCACTCTATCTTTACCAGGATCCAGCAACTGTTTTTCAGCCGTATTCTCCTCTGAGGTGGCTCCAGAATGGTAGGGGGCCATAATCACCATTCTCCTGGGCTTACCATAAACCCCATACATCATCTTTTCTCACTCCAGATACCTACAGTATCTCAGAGTCTGAGGACCACGTGTCCTGAGCAGCAGTTGTCCCTTCACTCCAGCCTGGGTCTGGGCAGGACTCCCGTCCCGTTCTGTGCTCTAATGACAGATGGCAGCTCTTCATGTCACGAAGTATAGGGACCAGAGTGATATTCTCAGCTGTGGCATATGTTGCCTTCAAAACTGAAAGAAGCTTACTAGGTATTGTGCTTCCTTCTATGTGTGGAAGCTGTGAGGGGCAATAATTTACTTTTTTCTTCAAAGACATTGGCCCAGATTCCTGAGGTGACAGGACTTTTAGAAATTTCAGAAATACAGCAGACCCCTGAAACTTCATTTACCTCTCACCCTCTGAAACACATTTGTCTCACTAAAGCCTCCAACATAGTTGTCATTTCTTGTTTTTGGTTCTATTAGCATGATGTTATCCGTATCATGTGCCAGCAGGGTGTTCTTCAGGATGTGCAGCCCATTCAGATTTCTTTGACAGAGGAAGAAAGTGTTATTATAACCCTGGGGCAAGACTGCAGATGGATACTATTGTCACTTCCAAGTGAATGCTAATTGTTTCTGCTCCTCTTTTCTGAAAAGGGTAAAAAAAGAACACATTTTCCAGATCAAAGGCTTTGTACCTGAGGCTATGTTTATCTGTGCCAGTAAAGCTAGCACATCTAGCATAGTGACTGCAATGAGGGCTACTGCTTGATTGAGTTTGACTGTTAGTATCCAGGAAACATCTCGATTTTGTAGGCGCCAGACTTGTGATTTAAATGGAGATAGGCTGGGACCACAAGCTCTGCCTTCTCCAGGGGTACTAATCTCTGCCATCTCGCCCGCAGTGTGGTACTGGTTTTAATTTACAGTCTTGGCTGGGAGAGCAGTTTCAGGGGTCCCACTTGACTTTCCACATGACTACAGGATTCAGGCAAGGGAAACAATACAGAGGCTATACTGATTACTGAATATGTCCATTTCAAGCATAAAACTGGGAAATGTGGACATTACTGAGTCGGTTAATGAACTAAGTGGACCATTGTAGGCTAGACCTTGGCCAAGGCTGCATTTAACACCTGGCCCTATATGCCCCTTCTTCAACAGGGGGCTCCTTTAGTTCCCCAGGATCCAATGTCAACAAGGATCTTATACCAATGACTTGGGAGTGTTTAGGTATTCTCTTGTCCTCAGTGTATAGTTACTCTGAGATGGAAATGAGCACATTAGAAGTTTAGTAGGGAATGCTTGACTTGAATATCTATGGGAGGGCAGATAATGAAGAAAGACTGAGCAGAGGGAGAAGTTAGGCTACACTGCAGTTTCAATAAAGACCTCAGCTGATCCTATGTGGAGCTCTGACAGTAACCCTTTCAAGTTGTCCCACATTATGGAAAGGAGACAGGCCTTTTCTACTCCCCCTTCATCTGTCCATTGGGTGAAGGCTTTTCTTGGGAATGGGATTTGACCTTGGAAAAGGTAGCTCTCCAGCCAAAGGTAATTCCCTGAGAGGGCTGAGAACTGAGAACTGTCAGTCCACAACACTCCCAGCAACTTAGGAAAACTTTCATCTCCAAAGATGAATCTCTGTGTCATACATCACAACCTCCTGAATCTTCCATTATCCACCTGCAGGGACATGTTGGTGCCAGAAATACATCAGGTGCTCAAAATCTTAAGTAGAGAATAAGTATAAAGCTACCTTGAAAACGTTATCTCTGAACAGTTTGCCACCCTTGGGATTTTGTTCTTCTAATCATGTTTTGTTTTACACTTTTTAAAATTGTGGTAAATTATGCATAGCATAAAACTTACCTTGTTAAACATTTCTAAGTGTATGATTCAGTGGCATTAAATACATTCACAATGTTGTGTAACTATCACCATATCCATTTCCAGAACTTTTTCATAATCCCAAAGAGAATTTTTGTGCCCATTAAATAATAACTCCCCATTCCTTCTCCTTTAGCCCCTGGCAACCATTCTGCTTACTGTCTGTATGATTTGCCAATACTACATAGTCAATGTAAGTGGAAACATGCAATATTTGTTCTTCTGTGTTTGGCTTATTTCATTTAACACAATGTTTTCAAGGTTTGTCTATCTTGTAGCGTGTGTCAGAATTTCATTCCTTTTTAAGGCTGAATAATATTCCATTATATATGTATATGTGTATATGTTTTTCACACTTTGATTATCCATTCATCTGTTGGTGGACATCTGGGTAGTTTCCATCTTTTGACTGTTTTGAATTAATACCATTATGAACAACAATGTACAAATGTCTGAGTACTTGTTTTTAATTCTTTTGGGTATATAGTCAGATGTGTAATTATTGAACTAAAATTAAGCCGTATCTTAAATTATAGCAATACATAATATTTATCTTATTCAAAATTTTCACTATTGAAAAAGTATAATTCTTATTGTATACAAAATTATATTTATTTGACAAATTTGCTTTTATTTATTGAATATATGCCAGTCTGCTAAATACTTTATACCTATTATATCTTAGATAATTGCTGGCAGATATAAGTACAAATTAAGTGCATGATTGATATTTATTATTATTATCTCATTAAATCCTTACAGTAACATCTGAAGAAAGAGTATAAATATTTTTATGCTAAATTTATTAAATGGAATAACTGGGGCTCAGACAGGTTAATAACTTGCCTAAGGTCACACTGATCCATGGTAGCAGAGCCAGGGTTGGCAACTAGAAGTATTTGTCTCAGAGACTGCTCTGAATGATTATCCTTAGTTACATTTAGAGAACTATTAGATCTTTGACTTTATATTTAAGGAGCTCACACCTACTTTAAAAATTTATTTAATTACTTTAAAGTGTGAAATTCCCTAAGAGGAATTCTGTGTTTTTACTTGTTTGTTTTTGTTATCGCATATTCATATATCTGATAAAAATATTAGTCAAGTATATTATTTTTGTATAAGCATTTTTTAGTCATAATGGTGCCTTTTTTCCCTATTTGTCCTCTAATTCCATGAGAGAACATAGACTGTAAGGCTATCTTAAGATGTGTATAATTTTTCATTTTCATTTGTGTGAGAACTAGAAGAAAATCAATTTTCTACTCCAGATTTTTTCACTTAATAGAAGTTGTAACATTTTAAAGTTTTTAGGTCATTTCCCAGAAATACTGTTTTATTTAGAACAAGTAGAAAGTTATTTGAAAATACTTTATTAGCTTCTTTTTTAGAAACACAAAGCATATTTATTACATAGTTATTTCTATTTACACATTAGAAATTTTTAAAAAATTAAAATGAATAGAAAAGGAATTTAACTTTGGTTTTAGTATTATTTAAAACTTATCTGATTTTAATCATTTTAGGGAAAAATATATCACATAGTTAATAAAATGAATAGCTTTTTTTCCCCCCTAGTCTGCAAATAGATTTATGGACAAGCAACCAAGCACAAAAAGCCAGTTTAACAAACCAATCTTTAAAAAATATTTCTCTCCACTACAATAGCTAAAAACTGTATTGAGAAAATCTGTAAAATGTTTAAATGGTAGTTACATTTTTAGTCTGTTGTTTTTTACATTTTGTAAGAGAAAATATTTTATAAAGTAGCATAGATTTCTGTCTGAAGAAATTAAGTTAAATCAGTGGTAAAAGTTTCTAGGGCAAATTGCTTTCATATTACATTGAATTAGAGGTGCAGTCTTTGGTCAGCATGCTTTTTGCCATCAGTTTGTTCCTTAATGAAATTTTCTTATTACATTATTTATTCTTTTATTTTAAGCCATGATATCTCTACCTGATTGTGGTTTGGCTATATGAAAACTGGAATTAAGAAGGTGGCTGAGATTCTCTAAGAAATCATCAGAACCTTCCAATTACAGGTAACATATATCATGATAATATAATGACATTAATTAAGTGTACACAATCCAAGTTTAAACACTTAGCTTCTAATCACTGCTTCACTTGAGATTGTTAAGCAAATTTGGCTTACATGTCAATACTTCTTACTCCTTGATGATTTGGAATAATAGTTTCTAAAATAAGTTTTGTCAAACTTTGTCCTCCCGATATTTGGTCAAAAAAGTTTGGGGGAACCTCCCCAATTATCTCTTTTTAGAAAATGACTACCCACTCAGAGCAGTCCTGCAGTAAGTAAATTCAATTAATGTGTTAATTTAAAATTTTTGAAACCCTGATTTAGAAATTACATTATATATGTGGAAAGCTCTTAACTTCTCTGGAGTCCAAGCTGATAATTAAAGTAAAACAGAAAACAACAACAACAAAAAGTCTTTAGATTTCATATTGGTATACGGCAATGTTTGCTTAAATGTATTGTCACCTGCACTAAACTTTAGTATGAGGAGTATTAAGTCCCTGGCAAGGTTTCATTCAGTTGACAGGGTTTCTAAATTAGCTCCTTTGATTGCTATATGTCAAGCATAATAAACAAACGAAGAACCTGGTGCTGAAAAATTAGTTCCAGCTCACTGAGTTCAAGATTAAATATATTGAGTAATTCAGATACAATGGAATTTTTGAATTAAGATGATAATTTAAGAAATTTGTCAGTGTAAATAAATTGAAGTATCTACATTTTTACATTCTTAGCAGAAAACAAATACATTTAAACTAGCAGTATTTTATAAAATTAGATAAATAATTTAGTGTCTAATACTTATTTGTTAAATGAACTTTGTTTATTCATGTGTCCTACTAGTTTTTTGGGAAGACATACCAATCATCATTTAGATTGTTTTCTATGTAATTTTCATATAAAAATATGTCAGAAGAATCTCCTTTTCATTTAAACAGTAAAAAATGTTTGGATCAGATATGATGAACATCTAAGATCTGATACAATTTTTTTTATGTACCTGGAATCCATTAATTGGCAAGAAAGTATACTACCTTCTCCTTGACCTTAATGCCCATATTCTAAATGTCATTTGTAAGATGGCCAGTATCTCTCAGTTCTATTAGAAAAAATATAAGTCGCCTGGTTACCTAGTGGCATTTTTGAGTATCCACTTAACGTCTGTCCGGTGATGGAGTGCTGCACATGTTTGCGCATACTCCTGCACTACACTTCCAATGGCCTGAGTTATTCACGAAGGTTGTTTGGACCTTTATGGGAGGTCTAATAACAACTTGCATGGAATATGAACAAATTGACAAGAAAGAGGAAGGCAGATGGGGAACAAAGTATCAAGTTTATTACTGCATTTATTACTTTACTACTATGTTGGAGAATGTACTCAGCATAAGAGGTGAATGAGATGAACATCTAAGATCGGATACAACTAGACTTTAAACAGACCTAAGCACTTCATTCTGGGTAAGACTTATGGGTTGAAGTACTGAGGAGAATATGTGCTATCTGCAGGCATCTGGCTCCCAGAAGAAAAAAGAGATAAGCTAATTTAAGCAAACAATGCTTAATTTTTGTTTTCTCAAATTGACCGGTCAGGTGGATCACACTCTCCTTTGAGGCAGAATGAATTCAGTTTCCTCTGTGTGGAAAGACACATGAGGAATATGGATGACATGTTCTCCCTTAACAGTGTTATTTGAATGATAATCAGGGAGGCAAATGTGATGCCACTGAACATACATCACCTCTTAAATCAAGAGACATTAGCAGTTTGGTTCTACCATTCAGATGCTTGTTTACCTTTAAGATGTCAAAACTATCCAAGCTCCCATTTTCTCATTTGTAAATTAATAATAATAATGCCTAACTTTCAAAGTTTTTTTAAGGGTTAAAACAAATAATGCATGTGAAAATGTATGAAACAGAAAATATTATTATTATCTTATTAGATGGTATAGTTCAATCAAGAGTTAGTGAGCACCTTGCTAAGCATTGGAGATATAAAGATGAATAACATATAGTCTCTAACCCTGGGTCTCATGAGAGAATAAAAAAATTGAACAGATCATATCAGGGAGAGAGCAATAATGAGAAATAGTCTGAGTGCTTTGGGGTGCACTAGAGTCTCATTCATTAAAATCTCACAGGAATATTTAAGTTAGTTACCAATTTTGATATAGATCACATGAATCCACCGAGGAAACAATAGCTAAGTGTTATGTCCATGGCTTGCTTTCTATGTTTACTTTGCCCTTTAACCGACATATATATGAACATAAATTCTATGAATCCAAACATTGAACAGTTGAGGTCATGTCGTGTGGTGGTAATATTGGATTTATCAACATCAGGCTGTATATTGTGAAAAACTAGAGAGCATGTCACAAGATCAGTAAGCTTATGGAATAGGATTGACATCTAAGATGAAAGCCAAAGAGAAGAGATTGTTCCCATGACAATAAGAGCTTTGAAAATGCAAAAGGAAGTACCTGGGCAGTAGTCCAGGGTCAAAACCAAACAAGGACTAAAAATCAGGAAAATACACAGGAACTATAGATGTACACAGAAGAAGATTAATTCCTCAAACTGAGATAGTTCAACTCACCTCACTTTCTAAAATGAAAACTATCTTAAGCAGGCAGCTGAAAATACTAGCTCAAAGTACTGTTCAGCCTACTTTGTTTCAAATTTGTCCGATTTTTAAAAAGTGTGATAAAATATACGTAACATAAAATTTACCATTTTAACCATTTAAATACGTGCAATTTAGTGACATTAAGTATATTCACATGTTGTACAACCATCACCACTATCCATTTTCAGGACTTTTTCATCATCCCAAATAGAAATACTATATGCATTAAACAATAACTCCCCATTCTTTCCTCCCCTAGTTCCTGGTTACCCCTATTCTACTTTCTGTGCTTATGAATTTGCCCATTCTAGATACCTAAAATAGTGGAATAATTCTTTTGTGTTTGGCTTATTTTACTTGGCATAGTTTTCATTGTTCATCCACATTGTAGCTAGTGTCAGAATTTCTTTTTAAGTCTGAATACTATTCCATTGTATGTACATACCACTTTTTTTTAAGAACTGCATTCATCTGTTGACAGACATTTGGGTTGTTTCCACCTTTTGGCTATTGTGAATAATGCTGCTATGAATATTGATATACAAATATTTGTTAAGTCCATGATTTTCATTTTGTGGGGTGTGTATACATTCAGAAGTGGAATTGCTGAATTATGTGGCAACTCTATGTTTAATTTTTGGAGAAAATCACTATGCTGTTTTCCGTCATGGCTGCACCATTTTATATTCCCACCAGCAATGCATGAGGTTCTGATTTCCCCACATCCTCATCAAGACTTGTTATTTTTTGGGTTTTGTTTGCTTGTTTTTAATTATAGCCATCCTAATGGGTGTAAAGTGGTATCTTGTTAAGGTTTCAGTTTGCATTTCCCTAATGATTAACTTTGGTAAGTACCTTTTCATGTGCTTATTTGTCATTTGCGTGTCTTCTTTGGAGAAATGTCTATTCAAATCCTTTGCCTATTTTTGAATTGAGTTGTTTGGGGTTTTTGGTTGTTAAGTTGAAGGTATTCTTTATATATTCTGGATATTAACCTTTTATCAGCTATGTGATTGGCTGTGGGTTGTCCTCTCACCCTCTTGATAGTAGTATTCTTTGATGCACAGATGTTTTAATTTTGATGAGGTCCAATCTATCTATTCATTCTTTTGTTGCCTGTGCCTTTGGTGTTATATCCAAGAAACCATTGCCAGCCTGTTTTTACAGCAAGGAAACAGTAAATAAAAACTGGAACAATGTTCTATTAGCTTCTGTAATATAATTATTATTTATCTTTATTTTTACTTTATTAGGTAAAATAGAAGAAATTGAAATGGGGGAGACTTACTGAGACTTAGATAAATATATATTTTTTATTTTATGCAGAACTGCTATTAAAACTATTTAAAACACTAATAAAGATGTGCCAAATATTGTCACTGCTCTCCCAAATTAAAAAGATGGACTTTCTGCTCACTTTAAACTTGAAAAAAATTTTTTATGACATTCATGAAATGATACATGAAATGATTCATGAAATGACTGGTTTGTTTGTAGTGATATATGAAGAAGGCTGATTTTATTACTGATGGGGAAAATTGGCAAATATCTTGTCTTTCTTCTCAAATCTCATGTAATTTACAGGTTAATTGTGCATCACAAACACAAAGTATTTAGATTGGAGAGTTGCTTTCTCTATATTGCTATTGATCTAAATCCATGTGAAGAAAAAAGGCATTAATTTGCAGGTGAAGAGGTGCCAGAAATGATTTATAGATTTTATGGAGTGTCAGGAAATGAACATCACTACTAGTAGCTTTTATGAATACTAAAGATAAGATTCTGAAGGAGTTAGGCTACAAAATAATTATTTCACAGAAGCAAATATTGACATAAAACCAATACGTCCTGTTCTTAAGTGAATGGTAGAGATAAATCATGGAGATTATTCAGTATCACTGCTATGGGCAAGATGGTCTAACCAAAGCTGTCTTCCAAGGGAGGGTATTAAAGCTGCTTTTGTGCTCTAAAAGTACTCTAAATTCCTGAAGCAAGAATCTGAAATAAGCTGGACTTGCCCTCATAAACAGAATGCAAAAGTAACCTGTCTGTTACGGATGAATGGCCTTCATATTTACACACACCTGATTAGAAAGCCAGCTGGGATAGCGCTCAACTGTTCTCGTTTGCCAGAATTTGTATTAAGACAGCTAGAAGCCACCAAAAGAAAAGCAAGCCAGTTCAAATAGGAGATGTGGAAAAAGAATATAGATGCATCTTTTCTTACCAAAAACTTAGAGCACAGTGATTCATGTTACAGTATGAAAGAAAATGTGGGTTGTTGCTGTTAGTTGTCATAATAAAGGGAAATATCTGACAATAGACAGATGATGATTTGAAAGGTGGGATTTGGATGGCAGGGGAAACAGGTGCACCTTTTATATATATATTTTAAAGAATCAATTTCAGTGTTCATACATAGTTTGATGGCACCCAAGAAAATGTTTTGTGGCATTCCCTCTGATCCTTGAGTACATGTGATCTCAGTAAAAAGTTAGATTAAAACCAAAAAAATAAAACTCTATTATTTCTCCCTGCAACCTTATTTAGAATTTCTCCTTAGACGAAGAGCAAACTATTTCCTTCCAAATTTTATCTCTCTAAAAATATTTCCCTCATTCTTCCAATTAAGAGGATCCCAGAAGTTCAACCCATGGCTGCCTACGGGTGCCTTCTTCAGATACATCCAAGAATTCACTAAAATAATAAGTAGGTTTTCCCTGAAAGCAACAGCTACCAGGTGTATTTCTCCTACAGGTTTTTTAATTAAGAGAAAATTTTTCCAGGCACCTTGGCATGTTTGTGGGTTTTATTTTATTCAGAATGACATCTAGTCCCAGTCACAATCTGAGTTGCAGCAGGGCAGGGAGGCAGATGGATGATACATGAGGATGGTGATTATTCATAACTGCTGTGTTAAGAAACAAAACAAAGACTTTTTCCTGTACTCAAAAAATGACACTTTCTTAACAGAAAGTGATTTTATATTTTGAATTTGTTTCCTCTCTATAAATATGATTTTCTGGTGGCTCATCAAATTTCAGTTTCTATAATATTTCTGAAATTCAGGGAGATTCCAGAGTACTAGCTTTAGACTCTCTCTCTCAAAAAAAAAAAAAAAAGAAAGAAAGAAAGAAAAGAAAAGAAAAAGGGAAACAAATAGTATAAAATGATAGTTTAAATTAAAATATTAATATTTAAAAAGAGGAATGAATGTTCTCCGTGACATATATTTACATATGAAACAAAAATATTTAAGTCATGGTCATTTCACAGCCCAGTTCTTTCATTTTCTGCCTGGGGACACTGACATTAAGTAGTGGGGGGATAGCCGATGCCAGGACCTCCTGGAGCGTCCTTCCCCTTGGCTGTGTGCTGGCCCTAACTCACTGTCGCTTTGGAGTTGAAGTGTCTTCCTTCCTTCCTTCCTTCCTTCCTTCCTTCCTTCCTTCCTTCCTTCCTTCCTTCCTTCCTTCCTTTCCTTTCTTTTCTTTCTTTTCTTTCTTTCCTGTGTTTTAAGCATTAGTACTAGTAAATATTATTACCCAGAAAAATATAAAAGTCATGATCATATACCACACTAAAAAGACTTTAGTGCAATTAAGTAAAACACCCACACATATTGTTCCATTTTCCTGATCTGTGTTCTCTCTGGGCCTGGAAAATAGCACCAATATCAGCTTTCTATGTGATCCAAGCAATATTCTGACTACCTAGGGGGTTTGAGCTAAACTAAGGGGTTTATCAAAGTGTTGGATCCAATTACTTCAACATTGTCCTTATCTGAAGGAGCAGGACAAGGGTTAACCTACTGCACTGATGACTAATATTCAGCTGTGCAGGCATCAAATAACTGCACACAGTAATGTTAAAGGTCTTCCTGACTCAAAGGCATATTTGTTCTGAAAGAGTTTGCATTTAATTTGGCTGAGGGTAGAGGGTTTGATTGTAGATGAGGCTGAGGTCACAGGGTAAGATTAGGTATTTGTAAGGAATGCACATCTTGTTTTCATTATCAAAAAGGTATAAAAAACTTCATAAAAGCATAAAGGCCTGAAAACAGATGGCTAGCTTGACTAAAACCCTTACTTCCTACACATTTTCCCTTACCCATTCATTTTCAAAACAAAATCTTTGGACTATTTTAGGAAGTCCATCATGCTTTGCTCAGTTACAATATTTTTTTTATCCTTTGGCCAGAGGGATGGTTGGGCCAGGAGGACTTAAGTCTTCCTTTCCTGAGTCTTTGGAAGTTATCCTGATTGGTTTGTCTACTGCCAGTTTGTGGCCCTTTTTCTAATGATGTGGTGGTCACAGCTGATTCTCATGGCACACGTGAAACCTATGATAAGCTGGAAAATCATTTATTGTCCTGGGAAACAGATTAAATGTACAGAGGCATTCATCATTGCCTTGACATTGACTCACATTTTAGTGTTTAGCATGATACATTGTCAGTTAAAAACAAAGATTGACAATACTGGTGCTCTTTTTGTAAAGCTCTTGGTGCATATTATACTCTATGAAGTTATTTTAAAGATAGATATTTCACTATTAACGGTCTTGATTCTCTGATGGTCTATACTGAAAATCTGTTTCGTAAAGGACACGTCCATCTCTTACACAGAGCTACTTTTTAGGTTTAACACTATTAAAAAGAAACGTATTTCTTTCCAAAGACCAGTTAGCAGTCCAGGGTATAGTAAAAGTTATATTCCTCCATCAATGTTGAATATTTTATTCCTATTTGCCTTGCAAAAGGTAGTCTCTTGGAAATTTTAGTTTTAATATTTAAATTTCAAAAGAAATTTCCTTTATGTATCAAATACGTATGCCATTTTTGAAGGTATGTTTAAATATAGAAATAAAAATATCATCAAAAACACAATACATATAACTAAAGTGTATCTGCTATCAAGTATTCATTTTTTCATCAATTCAATAATTTTTTTTTAATGTCTATCGAATTCTAGACACTGTGCTTGGCCTAGGATTCATAACAGTGAAAAAAAGAAACCCTGAGGTGGCTTCCCTTGTGATGAGACAACAATAAGAAAGATAAGTAAAATATATAGCATGTTATGATAAACGGTAAGAAAAAGAGGCAAGAGGGTAAGGAAACAGGACTTTGTGCCTGTGTAGTGGGGAGGGTCTCAGGGGATGGTGGCAATTCAAGATTCAAACAGGGTACAAGAAAATCCTCACTGGCAAAGTGGCATTTAACAAAGACCTGAAGGTGAGGATGCAAGACATATGATTTCCCAGAAGAGGGGTCTCCCAGACAGAAGGACAAATGCCACGAGCAGGACTGTGCCTGCGTGGCATCAGCATGATGAAGCCGAGGGAGCTTAGAGAATAGGAGACACAAGGTGGATGAGGTCAGAGAAGTGAGAAGGGGGCAAGATACGGCAGACCTGGTTCTTCATTAGGGAGCCATGGAAGGCTTTTGAGCAGAGGAGTGATATTACTTGATCTACATTTTATTTTATGTATTTATTTTTAGTTTTATTTATTTATTTTGGGGTTTTTTTGGGGGGGAGAGGTAATTAGTTTTTTATTTATTATAATTATTTTTTAATGGAGGCACTGGGGGCCGAACCCAGGACCTTGTGCATGCTTAGCTTGCACTCTACCACTGAGCTGTACCCTCCCCGCTTGACCTACATTATAATATGAATACATTGTATACTTTGTTGTAAATAAACTGCCAGAGACAGAGCAGGGAAAACAATAAGGAGATTAATTTGATAATTAATAATATATTTTTAGAAGGTAATGTTTACACACATAAAATTAAAAGAAAATAATGCACAGAAGGATGTAATCATGCTGCTACATGATCACCCCTTTGAGTCATTTTTAATGGATTGCCCAGCACCATTAAAGTTGTTTCACACTTTGGTTTCTTTCCCTAAGCATGAAACTTCTATTCTATAACAAACAAACAAGTTGCTTCCAACTTTATGAAAAATGTTCACTCATTTATCTTTCAATAAAAATTTATGTGCATCAAATGTATGCCAGGCATAAAGATAGTCACGAGAGGTCTAAAGAAGAATAACAACGTTTTTTCAAAATTCTCAGTCACATGAGCAAAACAGAAATATTAAAAGGTATATGTAGTAATACAATTTAGAAGCACAATGCCAGAGATACATCCAGGGCATTATTGAAGCACAGAGTAAGTATATAGACAAAAAGAACATGTGTTTTAACCTAGGTAATCAGGAAACATTGCTAAGTACTATTCTGAGTAGACTTCACTCCCTTAAAACTCTGGTCCTCACATCCTAATACTGTACACCTAGGAAATAGTTTTCAGAGACTTGAGAGAATTGAGTTTTCTTTTAGATATCCAGGATTTTAAGTGTTTCAAATATATAAACAACTTAAAAAGATTTATTTATTGTATATTCAATTTTGTTTTTTCCTCTTGCCTCATGTCATTAGTATCATCCGTAAAAATGGAAAGTTTCCATAAAGGTCTGTGAATGTCCAACCATCAATTCATTTCTGGAAATCATCCAAATTTGTCTTTATAATGACTGTTTGCTGTTCTCTAATGATGAGAAGCTGATTCTTATATCACTCGTGAAAATCTGTGAGAGACTAGTAAATCATGCAGTGTATTGGGGGAAAAGAAATGACATTTTCAGTAATAATCATTAATAGAAGTAGAAATTGGTTCACCAAAAAGAGAAAGCACAGGACTAACAGGCTTTTTTTTGGTGTCTCTACCTATGAGAAAAGTGTCATAGACATAATGAGTTTGATTTCAGCACAGTGCTAGATTCATTTCCCCATGTGAATCTGGTTTGGAAATTGTATCCAACTGTATTAATCAGATAACATCAACTTGGAGGGCCAGTCTTAGTTCTGTGCCACAAAATTTTGAATTTGGCTTTATTTGGCTCTTTTACTCTTAGATGAATAATATCAAACGAACTTACTTCAAAGTATCTGCCAAACACACCAACTGCTCGATAACACATAGACGCATGAAAATATTATTAAAGTATAGATGATATAAAACTGAGAGTAGATCTTATCTAAATTAAAGTACCTATGATCAAAGTAATCTGGATAGTTTGGAATATTGGTGCCAAATATTTCCTGGGAGCAACATTGTTGTAATTGAGAAACCACTGTCCTAGAGTCATCTAAGAGTTAGGCTCATGGTTTTCTTAGCAGGTCTGCTAGGTCTTCATGCAAATATCATTCTGGCCACCTGTCCTGGTGAATCAGGATTCTGAGTGGTATATGCAAATTAGATGTCCTCTCACACTCTGATTTCCTGTCCCACCTAAATCATCACAAAGAAGCCAATGTTAAGATTTGCTGCAATGAAAACTTATGTAGTTGACTATTTAAATACTACATCTGAATTCACAAGGTCTTTTAAATTTAGGTACATTTAGGCTTTTCTTTATAATCAATGGGGTACAATACAAGAAACCTGTTTTCCACTGAATCATTTGATAAGATTTACAATCATTTTCATATTCCAATGACCATACACTTTTAAAAAATGTTTATATTCCTCAAATTAAATTATTGGATATGTCCTATAAATGCATGGGCATTTTTGTAAGACTTTTGTTAATCTGCACTCTAAACACTAACAATCTTAATATTCCATTGTCATTTACTTGCCCAGATGTTTGAAATTTTGAAGTAAAGCATTTGACCTTACTTCCTGCAACATTCTTTTCAAACAAATTAATATACCTATGTCACTGAACCAAACTTGGGTCCACTTGCCCACCACACAGCAAAGCTAATCTACTGACACTGGGTTTTGGTGAAGGAAAGTACAGAATTTATTTACAGAGCACCAAGCAAGGAGACTTGCAGCTCTTGCTCTAAAGACCTGAACTCCCTGATGGCTTTCAAGTTAGAATTTTTAAAGGAAACATTTGAGGTGGGGGTTGCAGCTCATGGAGTTTCTTCTGATTGGTTGGTGGTGAGGTAACAGGGTGATGCTTCTGGAATCTTAACCATCAACCTCTATTTCAACCAGTCTGGGGTCTACATACTTGTAGTCAGCATGTTGTCATCATCCTCCACTTGGGTATGGGTCTGAGTTTCTGAGGAACAACTCAAAGCTATGCATCAGATTGTCATATATATTCCTTGAGGAAGAACTAGGAGTCTGTTTAATCACTGAATGTTGTTCAAACTAACTTGCTTAGTTGCTTTTCCTTTGTTTCTGTATTCCATTGCTTCTA
Source organism: Camelus dromedarius (assembly GCF_036321535.1). NCBI lineage: Eukaryota > Metazoa > Chordata > Mammalia > Artiodactyla > Camelidae > Camelus > Camelus dromedarius. Next base: position 60,274,564 of record NC_087436.1, on the reverse strand, counting down.
TAACTAATAACTGCGTGAGTTGGCTCTTTGGAACTCAGGAAGGTCTAGAAGACTAAAGCCTTTTTCTACAAACAAGAGACAGGGGACACAGAAGGGCTTTTTGTACCCGGGAGGGCCCCACAGGGTCCTGCTCAGTTTTACTTTCTATTACTTGAGTGGAACACTTTTGATAAAAATGTTGAAGAAATCAACCACTGACCTCTAAATATTGAAAGTAACTTGTATTCAGAGGGAAGGGAGAAAAAGAAAATAGGTTAAAAATGACTGATCAAGCCAAGAGATTACAAAAATACGGATAATGTCTTATATTGAGTGAATCTTGGCAAGCCTCTAGACACTGTAGCTCAGTCTTGTTTTCAGGGTTGATTCAACTTATGTGCTTAGAAGTAATTTATCAAGAGGGATAAAATAAGAACTCACTGATTTGGGATGAGAGTCTACAACAAATATTTTTCTCTAAAATATTTTTAAAATATTCTTTTTGATAATATTGGTTTGCAAGATCTAAGAAAGTAGAAAACTTTAAATCAATTTCTTTGGAGATTTTTTTACTAAGAACAAAAATATCTCAAACCTATCAAATTATGTCAGTACTTTATAGGCTATACTAAACTAAACATAATTTTTTTAAAGTCTTAAAAAAAGTTTCTTTGAAAAACTTGATTTTCAAAGAAATGATTTCACCCTAATTAATTAATTAGAGGATCTTCCTAAGACAAAGATAAGACATTATAATTCATCACACCAATATGGTTTTTTAACCACAAACTGCTCCTTTAAATATTAAACATATAATGAAAATTATTTTTAGCTTGCACTTAAAACCTAACACCCGCAATTTAATTTTAAAAAATTGAAGGAGAAAATGAAAACTTGGGTATTATATATGATACATTAAGGTCTTATGCATTTTTTTCAATGCATCATTTTCTTTTAATATGAGAAAGATATCTGCAAATACCAAACATTGTGAAAGCCGTATTTGAAAATGTAAAGAATAGCTTTTGAAACTATAGTTTAAAGAAAGCCCAAAGTCAACACATGCAAATACCATGTATACACACCCCAATGATTTTTCCTCTTGCATTTTAGCTTCAAACCTCATTTATTACAAGTGACTTTTATAGAAAACTATCCCTTTGCATTATTTACAATTTCTATGTAGGTTCTTCTTTGATTTAGATTTTTTACAACCTGATAATGATACTCTTGTAAGTGGGGCTGAGAGAATTAATTTAAGGAAATTATTAATTCTGGAGCATGAACAGATTATTCAAAAAACATTCATGTTTCAACAATATGGAAGTGACAGGGGATTTGAGACAGGAAGTTAAGCATGCAAGAGGATTGTAAAACACCCTTCCTTTGTCCCCGATTCTGACCCTATGCTAACCACTCCTAGAATAATGGCAGAGAAAGGCTAACTCCCAAAGTCACAAAGCCTTACTTCCTGAAAGGAGCAACTTTCTCATAGCCCACTCCTACCTCTTGTTGAATTGTTCCATCTCTGGTCAATATGTTGATCTTGACTTTCTTCCGTGACAACTCAGTGCTGGGATTCCATTATCACGAGGTAGGGAGGAAAATGCTTTTCATCTCAAATGCTTGGAAATGGTAAAACTATTCTCACTGGAGTATGTTGTTTTCCTAAAAGTTATCATTTTATCACTGTGCAAATTTTCTTAATTACATTATGAACTACACATGCATTTATGTTTGTATATGTGATTTAGGATAAATGATGCTTAGATGAGTCAGCTCCTTTCAAATTTATCTCAGATTTCAAATATCTACACTAGTTATAGGTAAAAACAAAAGATGTTCATTTTCATTATCAACAAATTTTCCTTTATATGCATACCTTCATTATGAGTTAAATTGATTCTAAAAAATAAAGCCCTGAATTAAAAAAAAAAATAGAAAATATAATGCTTTTCACAAACAGGAAACATAGTGTAGTGATTTGGAATCAAACCAATCTGTATTTAGTTCCATTTACTAGCTGTGAGCCTTCAGCAAGTTATTTGAATTGTTTTCTCAGCTATAAAATGGCAATAACATCATTTGTACTTCATAAGTCTATGTTCTGAATAAAATAAAACAATGCATATAAGTTAGTAGCCATCATGTTTGTCAAACAGTAAGCATTCAGTAAATATTAGCTATTTTTGTTATTATGTAAGAATTATTTAAGTCTGTATATGGAACAGGAAGAAAAACTGAGAAATGGATACATTAAAAATATATGTGATGAATGTATTTACTTTGCTTTTTATTGACCTCAGTTTCTAAATTGGGAAATTTTTGATGATAAAACAAAGGCTTTATGGGTCTGGAAGGGGGAGAGTGAGTTAGCCTCAGACTGAAGTCTCAGGGATTATCACACTACACCCCTGATTGTGGAAAGGTCTCTGGTTTAATTTAGACCTGACCCTGCTTAAAGTTTAAAATGGGATAATTTTCCTAAGTTTTCCTGAATTTAATGTTTGCCTAAACTGCTGAACAAATGAATGAGGATAAAATTGTTTTATGTAAAAGCAAGTGCTTCATAGTCGTATATACTGTATAAATAATTCATGCTAAATTCAGAAACTTAATATACAAATAAAACAATAATCTTATTGATTTAATATAATCTGTAGTGGAAGGAAAAATTAATTTCACTTGGAAAGGATGTGAGGAAGGTATAATTAATGTAATGACCTTCCCATTATGAACTCCAAATGAACCATAAATCAATATGTTATGTAGAAAACTGGAAAGATCTGGCATGAGCAATGTTTTCTTCCCAAACAATAGCCAATTAAGCTGAAATTAAAAACATGTGTATAATGAAAAAATTCATATTATTTAATATCTCCAAATTTAGGTTTTCACAAATATGATTCCATATATGTTCACTAAGTACCTTGATTCATTTAATTTTACCTTTTCAATAGTTCTAAAAGCTACATTCATGGACTGAAATTTTGAGGAAAAGAATAAATATCATTGTAATCATTGTTGATTTAAAAAATCGTAAAAAATAGAAATGGATCTTTTATTTCAAATTCTTTCATGAATGTTACCCCTGAAAATCTCCAATATTGATTGTTATTTTTGATATAATATGTCCCTTTTTTTTTACAAAAAGAGAGACCTGGGAAGTAAGGGCTGACTGGAGCCTGGAGCCACCTCAGACTGGAATCCCAGCAGAGGAACAGGCTGATGGTGCCATTCCATTATGGAACCTGAAGTGGGAAAGGTGACCTTCCACTATCTGGTGGTGTAATTCTGGTGACTGGAGGGCAAATTTTGGGAATTATACCTTTAATCTGCACATTGGTGCCTCAGTTCTGGCAAGAGACTGTTGCCACAATTGAGGAAAACAGTGGCTTTCTATCCATTCACCACAAAGGCCATGTGCATGTCAGATCATAAAGAAGCCAGATGGGAACGAGATGAAACACCATTTCTCACTAAAGAAAAACCTGAACATTTTATGAATTTCATTTATTCAGCTCCTCAAATTACGCATTTTTCTCATTCATTCACTCATTTTTATCCATTCATTCACTAAAATGCATCAAATCTTCCTGACTGCCTTGTACTGGAACCCTACTTAACCATACTGGAAGTATTAGTTCATTTAATATCTAGGATAGCAGATAAACTCCTCTAAGTTTCTGGAGGTTTTCTAATTCCTATAGTGCCAGCAAGGGAATTATATTCGCTCAAAACTCCCAGCGTTTTCCTAAGGGTCTTTGATTTCTTAGTAGGATTTAAGAAGACTACTGTAGATTCTCTGATTTCCAGTATTCATCTGAAGAGAGACTTGGAGAGTAGCTTTTGTGAATAGATATGATCCTTCACAAATCTTGGTTACATTTTTATCCAGAAGTGATTTTTCAGCATTCTCATTAGAAGGGAGGTTTGATTAGGGCGTAATGTTGGGCCAGTAGAGGACCAGGAAGAGTGGGACTAACACCAAGGCGAACCTGTGACTTTCCAGCATGAAACCCATCAGTGCACAGTAGTGGGAGAGGAGTTATGCCTTCTAGGGACTGCTGGGTTAGAAGACCTCTAGAAAATAACTAGCTGCAAACTCTCCTGCTCCTTTGACCAGGATCCCTAATTTGTAGTGTGCCCAGCTCAGGTGAATGTTGTAGTTATTTATTTATTTATATTTAGGGTAGCTCCTGTTCCCTTATAGTTTTGTTCTTTTTCAGTATTTATATTTATACACCATTTAGGAAAAATTGAGAGGAAATAAAAAGGAAGTTAAAAGTAACAAAGTGGGGGAAACCGTAATGTTTTACAGGACCTTATAAAACTAGATGTCTTGTTTGTGATTAAGAGAGAGAGAAAGAGCCCAGGAGACCAAGAGAAGGAGAAAAGATAATATGAGAGTGGATGGGCCTGGCAGTGAGAGAGGGGCTGGCAGAGAGATAAGAGAGATGATTGAGATCTGAAAAGCACTTTTATCTGCTTTTTTCATTCAGTGTGCAGAGCCATACAGTTTTGCAAAATTTGTTGAGTTTGGCAAATATTCCAAATAAGCATGGCCAGATACAGTATTCAAGGTCACTTTTCCCATACTCTATTCTGACCGCTGAAATTAGCTAGAATGCTAATAGAAGAGCAGTTTTCAGGATTGACTGAGGCACTACAATTACCATTCTTTCTGACAAAGCCCTTGTTTCCTGATGTTCAGACCAGTGAAAAAGAGGTTACCTTTAAGTTTATCCTTCTCCAATTTAAAGGAAGACTATGCCATCGAATGGAAAGGCAGGTCTCCTTTAGTCTTTTTAAAAAATATGTATACTTAGATTACTTCCCTACTTAATTTTTATGACATGCATACATCTTTGATAAAGTAAAACACTAAAGGATCAAAAGAACTTCATGTTATGTTTATTATTAACATTTATTGAAGTAGGGAAAAAAAACCAACTAGAAACACTGTATTCTTGGTCTAGGGTTAATAAGTTCTTCAAAATAAACACTTGGTTGCTAACTGTCATATTACTTAATCATCAGCCTAGTGAAATTTCTGCCCTTCGCATTTTTATGCAACTTTACTACAGCATGATTAAATGATAAACATTATCAATTGACAATACTATGAACCAAATTCAGTTTCATGTCAGATGTTTTCCTTTTCACCTCTCTTTAACTTACCAAACTTTAACCTCACTTGAGCCCCATTCAAGCTTAGCAGGAAGCTACATCTTCTGAATTTGAGTCTTGCTTCCACAGATTTCGTAACCTCTTTAATAGCTCTCACACCTGGCTGTGATGGCTTAATGGAATAGCATATGCTAGCTCTTTTTCTCAATCAAGCAACCTGTTTTAACTAAAACATATACTCTGCCTATTATTTCTCAATTTTTATCTCTACTAACATCCTTGCAGCCACTGTGTGGAAAAAGGCGGCAAAAACTCCAGAAGAAATTGTTGTTTTCCTTTGGAGTGCTTGTGCTAGATTATAAATTCTATAAAGCCAATTCTAAGTGACATAAAACAGAGAAAAGCACTTAAATATATATTTAGAAAGAAAGAAGTACAAAAATAGGTATTTATGGAAACTATTAATATTGCCATCATTATAAATAGCTGCAGTTATCTTCTGCTAAAGGCAAAAAGTGAGTCGAATGCACATGATCAGCTCCTGCTCCATCCTCCCCCCCCACCATCCCACTCCCACACATACTGAGCTGTCTTCACAGGGTGACCTCCACCTCAGCTTCTACTCATGCCTTTTAGAAACCAAACAAGATATTGCTGATGGTTAAACAGGTCCTATTTAGGTTCAACCTGAATCATTAGCACAAATGCAAAAAGACTTCTGGAATCTTGATTTTAAAGGGAACTTTCTGCTTTTTAAAAATGTGCACATACTCATACCAGACTGGAAGAGGATGAATTGATGTCATGTATGTATTATAACAACAACAACAACAACAATAGAAACCAATTAAAATTCCACTTGTACACTCAGTGATACAATTTATTCTGGCATAATTCAGTGTTCCTTATTTATTGTAATAGCCACAAATTCAGTCTACGTTTTCATCATGAACATCTTTTCTTTAAGCCTTTATATTTTAAAATGTATTTTACTACCTTAAGTTTAATTGTGATGAAATTTTAACTTAACACTATGAAGGTTTGTTAATTACAAACTCTTTCTGAAGGCAGCTGGTTATGTCTCTGCAATTTATAGTCTTTTAAACGTACTCCTATCAGCTTTAACATATATAATTATGCAGCTTTAAAGTAATTTGTAATAATCATAGTTCTAAGATAATCTTGTATTTTAGATATGAAAGTAGTAACATTCAAACTACATCACTAATATTACTTGGAATGAATTTCAAGAACTACATTACTCATTCACTTTTTTACTTTAATATTGTCATCATACAGATCACACAAAGGATTTTTTCGTTAGAGGCCAGTCTTTAAATTCAACAGCTAGTAGTATTAAAAGGCTATTGGGGGTTGGGAGGAGGGCTGAATATAGGACTGAACAGAAGCTCAGACAGAGAAAAAAAAACACTGTGTATAACAAATAAACAGTGCATGATCTCATATGTACCTCAAGACAACTCACTAAGACTTCTATTGAATAGACAATGAACAACTTTAACTGTAATCCTATGGAATTCACTGTGGCTATTTTAATAGTTGTGGCAATTTCACTTGGAGTAAATACATACACATACATGAAGAATTAGAAGCTTTTCTATATGTATTGTGTTAGTATAGGTGAAGTAGCTGTCAATTTAAGATAGGGAGCTTTAAGCAACATATAGTGATGTGTGAAAAATTATTTTTCTTCCACTGGCTTCAGATAGAGTCAAAAGACTTTATCTATGATAAGCAGATTTTTAAACAAAGAGTTATGAAAATGAAGGCATATGCAGGAACCATTTTCTTTTAGATCTCTTTTCAGTGTTTCAAATTGGCTTTTATTTCCTAGTCATTTCTATGATATTTACATTCAGGTAGCTGAATCAGCAAAGGGGTTATTAGAACAGACTAGTAATGGAAATGATTTGCTCAGGGACCCCTGCCAGTAAAGGCTTCAGTACAGCGGTGCAGTGCTGAATGATTTGCATGCCAGTGGGGCGAGGATACTACAATTCTATGTTCTTCATTTCCCCCACTTCCTACTTCTGTTACTGCAGGTGGAAATAGACCCACTGAAACTTACAACTGAGATAGAGGATTATTAGTTTTCACATAAACTCTTTAAGCCTCTATGGAACAATATTTTCTAGCCTTTATAAACACCCAGGAACAATTGTCCTGCCTCTGATGTATAAATTGTGTTGAATTTTTAATTTTCCTAATAATGTCAGAGTACATGGTGGGCGTATTCTGGGATGCTGTAAATATCTTAGATTAAAAGGAAATGCTTTTGTTCTAACATCAAGAATAAATATGCCATTTAAATAGAAAGTGGTCAATGAACCAGAAAAGGGAAAACACATGGAAGCATAAAACAAATTGTTTGAGGTTTATTCTTCCCCTAGACCAGTAAGCTCCAAACACATTGACCTAGTTCCTGTTCTTACTTAGGCACATAGCAGACTTGTTTCCACCTTAGAGTCTGTAAATTTGCTGTAGCTGGCTCCTCCTTGTCATTCAGACCTCAAATTAAATACACTTTCAAAGAGTCCTTTCCTCTCACACCCAAACCAAAGTCACCCAATCATGCCCTAATATTTTGCTTTCTTGACATCATAGCATTTCATGAAATCATCTTATGTGTTTATTTACTCATTTCTTATCTCTCTGCTTTCCTGCCCTACCCCATTCTTCTGACTAGAAAGTAAACTCCAGGAAAGCAAGAGTCCTACCTTCCTTGTCCACTGTTTTATCTCCAATCTGGTCTTAGAATAGTGATTGACAAATCCTAGGTGTTCAATAAATATGTATTGAGTAGTTGGAAACATGTTTCTTCTTAACAGATGTTATGTTTAGAAAATAAAGCTAGCTGTATTCTGGCAAATGCCAAAAAAAATGTGATTCACGTTTTTCACTACTTACTTATGTTAGAAAGGGTAATTTGAAGTTCTACATATTTAGTTGCACAGTTAGAGAAATTTATATATTTATTGATTTAGCAATTTAGCTTTAGTGCGTATTAATAACAATAGATACCATATACTGACTACTTGTTTAGGTACTGTGCTGAACACTCGCATGCCCTCTTATTTAATTCCTTTGTACACCCAGTGACAGTACAGGCTGTAACTATTGTCATTTTATGTATGTGGAAGCTGAGGACTCGCGAGGTAACTGTCTCATCCAAAGTTGCTCTGCTGATTAAACGTGAAGCATGGATTTGATGCCAGTTCTGTAGAATCTGCAAAACCAGTGATCTCAATCACTACGTGTATGGCCTCTTCTTGGATGTTATGCCTGTATTTCTTTCCCTTATTTACACAATAGGGCCATATTTTTAAATTTTTCATAAGATGTGCCCTCTATTTAAGCAACAGGGTATATGATCCCTCCCACTACCCCTCCAATTTTAGTTTTGGTTATTGTTTTGTTTTGTTAAGGTAGAGATGTGCAGTATCTAAACATACCTTTTTTTCTTTTAACCAAGGCGAGGATAGTTTGTGACTATAGAATGCGAAAGGAAGTAATTCAGATGGTGACTCTGTTTCTTTGATGGCAGTAGAATGCTGCCTAAGCAGCCAACATTCCCTGATAAACTCTGTCTGGTATATTACATTATCCTATGGGAAAATGTTCTAAGAATTTGGAGGCAGGCTTTCTGATGTTGTAAATAGTGTACTTATCAACTGGTAGCTTAATTCGTACAGAGTTATGTGCTTAACCCATTCAAGGAATTAATAAGGGCAGAGTCCATCCTGTGCTTGATTTTACTTCAAAATGTATTTATTTTGGTTAAGACATTAGAAGAACTAACACAGTATCCACCATATGAGCAAGGTCTCAGCTGAAGGAAGTCAATCATAATGACAAAGAGAAAGAAATAGGAGCGGGAGGAATGGTATCAAGGAGAAGAAAGAGGAGTAGCAGAAGGAAGAGAAGACCATAAGCTATTGAAAGTATACAAAACAAAGAAATATTTTATTTATTCTTAAAAACAGTTGCTTCACTTATTTTATGTCAAGGAGTCCTTTCCTCTGAAAAGCATTATATAGAGGTATTTGTATACCTCTGCTATATATTCTGCAAAAAAATCAAATACTTGCAGTTACCTGAATTAAACACCTATAATGCCTTAAATTTTTTAAGTTAAGGAATAAGAAAAACACCTTTAGTGAGCGATGTCTCCCCAAAATGTTAGGTATACTGATAAGATTCTACAGGTTTTGTAGAGTGCTAAATAGAACAACATTTAGGGCCATAAATTCATGCAGATTGTTGAGGCATAACTTGCTATTGCCCTGGAGATATAAAACCACTCTCATTTTTAATTTATTTTTGTTAATGAACATATTTTTAATATTCTATATGCTTCAGCACTTATGTTTTCCTTTAAAAAATATTTTTCAAGAAGTAGTTAATCATCTAGGCTCTAGGCATACTTTTCGTAGGAGAACTGAACATTAACACAGTGAGCATAGATGTACCTTCATTAGAAGAAAAATATCAAAGTGAACAGATAACAGAAGAATCAGTCTCATGCCCTGAATTGGAAGAGCAGGTGAGTCATATTATTGCAAATAATATATTAATAAATGTCCAGATACATTAATGTCCATATAAATAGCATTAATCTGGACATTATAATATAAGAAAAAAGTGAAATTTTTTGTGGGTAACTAATGCTTTATCTGTATGATCTGATTTTATCAGGCTGTGGTATTCTTAAAAGATCTAAGTTAATGCATAATCCTTAAAATTTTAGATATGAATCGCATTTAAGCAGATGCTCATTGTTTATAGTTGATGCTCATATATAAAACATATAGACTTTTAGAGATTTTATAACTTGACATCAAAATGTCAAAAAGTTCAAACACCTATCTTTCTTTAGATGAATCTTAAGGAGAAGGAATTTCCCAAGTGTGTGCTTGCTCTAAGCAATCAGTAACACCCTGACCTATATTTTGAGGCTGTTGTTTTATGCAGGATATGAACAAAAATAGAACTGCCTCAAAAAAAATTATGACGTATAAAAATATTGAGTGAAATATGCACATTAGCATCACCATTTGAGTACAGGAAAAATTGATTCAATTTAAACTTGATGATTGTCTGCTTCTAATTTGTGTCCCCCAAGTAGCAGCCCCAGGGTTTGCACCAAATGTATAATTTAAACAACTTTTCCAACATACAATGCTTCTGCAAAACAGTACATTACCTTCTCCATTTAGGCATTTTACTTGAACATAGGATTTCAAAACCAAAAACTTAATGTTTTGATGTAAGCAACTAAATACAAAATTAAATAAATTACAAATTGACCAGAAAATTGTGTTTTTCCTCACCTATCGAGCCTCAAGAAAAAAGAGAAATTACAGAACTGTAATATTTTATTTTTATTGTTCCCAATAATATGTATCCACAGTGTTATTTTCCATGAGCAGAGATTCTCAAATATATAAGTGGCATAAATATTTTCCATATTGTCCATATGAATCTGGAAGAACATTTAAGACTTCTGAGTGGTCCATTGCATCTTATTTTAAATTAGTAGTAAATAAAAATAAAAAAATATAATGTACAAAGTTTCATACATTTAATGTTTATTTAAATAATACTTCCAAATACAAGGTTATTTGAATACTAGAAAATTAACAAATATTTATTAAACACAAAGAATAAAATAATCTTTTTGCTGCCATTTGCCTAACGAAGTTTATCTAGTGAAACAAGATAATTTTTAGAACTCAGGCCAGACACTAACATTTGATAGAATTCCTTCCCTGATAACAGCCCTTAAATCTGGATTATTCATACCTATTTTAAATCATACAAAACATTCCATTTTGCACTTGCTATGCCCTTTTCACAAAGTTTAGTAACTGCTTATTTATTTGTCTTTCCTATTAGATCCTCAGCTCTTTGTACTGTAACTTTTGTTTCTCTGTCTCCGTGCTTTCGCACTCTGCCTAGCACGTTGCCAAGGTTTAATTAAAGTTTGTGAATATTTCACTATTCACCTTTGTATCTAGCTGCTGGCACATAGTAGACACTCAATAAATATTTGTGGACTGAATGAATAAATGAATGAATGCCATCTGCTTTTAGAATTACTGTGAAGACACATTTCTCAATTACCACATGCCTCATAAATACTGAGATTAATTAGGAAAAAAATCCCATACAAAATCTTTTAAAAGTGTGTATAAAATGACAAGAATTGTTTTTGTTGTCCAGGATAGTCAGTGAAGGTCATGTTGAAGCCCTTTCTGTCCCCTGATTTATTTCTTGTGTGTGCTTCTGTCATTGAATTGATGACTTGATACTTTTATTCATGATTTATTCTTCATTTAACAAATACTTACTGAGGGTCACTCTATGCAAGGCATTCCTCTAGAGACAGGGTGGCAGAGGGGTAGGGAAGAAACATCCCTGTCCTCATTATCTTTTATTATTCTGGGGAGGGGAACAGACAGTAAATAAGAATACATATAATACACATTGGTTTAGAGATAAATACTAAGGAGAAATAAAGCAGACAAGGGGCCCAGAAGTTGATCTGAGCATGTGTGAGGTGTGGAATTACCGTTTTAGACAAAATGGCCAGAGAAGGTGTCATTGAAGTGACATTTGAGCTAGTCTGAAAGAAAGTAAGGAAGTTCTCCTGCATGCATCCAGGAAGAGAATGCACAGAGACAAATGCAACAGAAAAACAGTAGTGGTGGTACAGGATCAAGATTGGGGGCAGAGGTTATGACATGCAAGGCCTTAGACCATTCTTTTACTCTCAGTGAGATGGGATGTCATCGTAGGATTTTGAGCAGAACAGTGGCATGATCTGACTTTGATTTTAACATGCTAGTTCTGTTTTGAGGCTATACTGTGAGGGACAGAGGTAGATGTAGAGATTAGTTAGAAAGCTGTCACAGTAACCTGGGTGAAAGATGATGGTAGCTTAAACTAGGTCATAGCAAGTGAAAGTTTGGAGAAGTGGCTGAATACTCTGTCATGTGACAATAAAGCCAACAGGATTTACTGACAAACTAGATATGCATTGTAAGAGAAAAAGAGAAACTAGAAATGACTCGAAGGTCTTCAACACAAACAACTGCAAGAGTAGATGTTGCCATTGACTACGATGGGGAAGACTGTATACAGAGAGGTTTCAGAAGAATTCAGAAGCTTTGTATATTTTTAAGTTTGAGATGCTTCTATGAAAAAGCAGAGATGACAAGTAAGCAGTTAGGCATGAATTAGGAGGTCAGGGCTAGAGATACAAATGTGGTTGTTATAAGCATTCAGATGGTACTAAACCTCTGAGCCTCAATGAGCTCATCAAAGAAGTGAGCTAAATAGAAAACAGAAGTTTAAATCTTGAGTCTTGGAACACTCCAGATGCAGGAGTCATGTAAGTGATTTGAATCCAGCGAAGGAGACTGAGAATGCATAAGGAAAAAGGAATAAAAACAGGATGGTGTCCCAGAAGCCAAATGGAAGAAATAGCTCAAATAGAATTACTAAAATTATCATGTTAATTTATGATTTAGTCATTTTGACTCTTCTCTTTCCTCACCATCTGCATCCAATCTTCAGTACTCCTTTGGTTCTTTCTACAAAATGTATTAAAGTAAGTGTGTATCTCACTAGAAAGGCAGAATCAATATGAGTAATATGGGATAAGGATTCATTACAGGGACCAGACTGTATGCAGCTGTGGGAGCTGACAGAAGGCGATGGAAGCCTGTTGCCACTGCTCCAACGATGGGCTTAAAGTCACTAAGATCAGCAGAACTGGCATTTGGGATGAAAAGCTGGGTAGACTGGTAGCCAGCTGGGACAAACTAGAATCCTCAGGATAAATTAGACTTCCAAGAGACAGTCTCTACCTACATCAACTGGGACAAACTGGATAAAGTGGTTCCCCAAAAGACAGTCTCTACCTATATCTGTTTCTCACCACCTCCAACTTCTACACTACAAGGGATATGCAGATAGTGATCTGCAGAAAGACGCTTCACAAAAGAGCCTCCCACGAACCTGTACACACACAGTGTGAGAGGATAAAGGAGGTCTGGCAGGAGCTGAGGGATCTGCACGCGCAACTGCTGCCCCAAACCAAACAAGGTGAGCCTGCAGGTCAACAAGGAGCATGAGCTGACACAGTGCCTGGTTTCCTACACTGTCCTTCAGCATGTAATACAGCTGCTGCTGCCTTTCTTCCTTCCAGATCTCATGAAGGCTTCTCTTTTGGCCAACCTTAAAGCAGAACCGTATCGGGAAGGGAATTCTAGGAAACACAATTCCAGTTTTAGCTATATCAACACAGTACAAAGTCACTCCAATCCAAAATCTACCAAAGTAAAATGAGGACTGAGAGTTAACTAAAGTAATCATTTGTTATAACATGTCTATTACTGGACGGTTATTTCCTTGAAAGCAAGGAGTAACTGGTTTTATACTCTTTTTAGTTCACAGTACATTGTATTCTAATTATTTGTTACTATGACTGTCTCAATTGCAAGAATTTCCCCCCAATTTTGATATCCCTAATATTTAGCTTGTCTACTATCTGCCATACAAATTTTCTGAATGACTAAAATCCCTTTACATTTACTTTCCTATGATTCTAAGCAATGATGTTTTGTAGATATTAAAGAACACAAGATTGGTGAGAAATTAGCAGTTAATCTGGATTTTCAAATTATTCTCATGTGTCGTGTTAGTGAAATGCTTTTTCAGTATGCTTCAACTCATGCTCAGCCTGTCACTTTTAGTTTGGTTTTCTAGAAAAAAAAAAGTATCACTTGTTGACACATGGCTACATAAATGATTATGATTCACTTATCTAGGAATTCTTTCCAACTAGGACTACCGGTGGAGTTACTTCATAATGAGTTTTGTTTTTCTTCCCTTTTATTTTTATCCTTTTGGATTATTGTTCACTGTTTACTTCCTATGATTCAGCCTTGTGCCAGAAACACCTGATGACTAAAATCCCTTGTTATTTTTCAGAGATGTGATATTCTGTTCACTGGAGCTTTCATCCATGAACATGCCACAATATATGGAAAAGGAGAAAACTAATTAATTAATAACTGTTAATGAATCCAAAAGATAAAAATGGTGATCCAAAGTATCATATCTCATTCCCAACATCATTTAAAGCTCCAGGGGACAGTTGGATTTATTCTGGGGTTTTCTGTATCTTTTTACAGTCTTGACCTTTGCTATGGTTTGAATGTTTGCGCTCTCCCAAAACTCTTATGTCCCAATGCCCTATGTAATAGTATCAGGAGTTGGGGGATGCTTAGGTAATGAGGGTCGACCCTCGCGAATGGGATTAGTGTTCTTGGAAAAGAGACCCCCACAAAAATCCCGCCTCCTTCCAGCATGGGAGGACACAGGTAGAAGGTACCAGCTCTGAATCAGAAAGAGGGCCCGTATCAGAGCATGATCATACTGGTGCCCTGATCTTGGACTCCCCAGTCTCCAGAACTATGAAAAATAAATTTTTGTGGTTTATAAGCCACCTAGTCTATGGTATGTTATAATAGCCAAACAGACTAAGACAACCTGTTGAGCTGTTGCATCAAATCTCACCTCACTGCTTCCTGTGACTGAGTAGTACTTGGTTGAGTGGCCCCAGTGATGCCTCCAGCCTTCATTTTTAAAGTCAATTCAATAAAAGATGTCCAACGACTGAGAATAGTTTGGAGGAAAGCAAAGGCTCTTGAAGGAATAATGAACAATAAGGTTTCTCCATTATATACACTTTTCAGGAAATGATAAAGAGAAGAAATCTTTAGTAATATGCACCACCCCTCGTCTCCCTTAATGACCCATTACTGGGCACTGAAGATGTAAGTAAATAAATCATGAGCCCACCATTGGCTTATATTCTAATTGGAAAGTTTTCTCTCTCTGCTGGTAGAAGTTAAAGCTTTGAAGCATGTGGGTTCAAAGCTGCTGTTGCTGGCCTGGGGATGGAGGGAGCCACGCGTAAAAGAAACAGAGACGTCAGCTGTCTAACCGCAAGAAACTGAATTCTACCAACAACCAGAAAGAGCAGGGAAGCTGATTTCAGGCTTGTGACAATGAGCAGAGAACTAGCCACATCTTCCCAGAGTTCTGACCTACAAAATCATGTTCTAATAAATTGCTATTTATTTTAAGCCGCTATGTTTGCAGTAATTTTGTCTGCAGCAGTAAAAATTAATACAGCTTGTCTCTGCTTCACATGGCTGGCTGGAGTAGATAGATTTGGAGCTGGAGGATCTGCTACCAAAGTGGCTCACTTCCATGGCTGGCAAAGTGGTGCTGGTTGCATGTGAAGTCCGTCATATAGTGCTGAGGCCTAAAGGCATCCGTTCCTCTTAATGTGGGCTTTTGCATGGGTTGTGTGGGTTCTCTACAGCAGGTGATTAGTTCTGAGAGCAATAGTACCCAGAGAACAAGGATAAAGTAAAGAGTGATTTTATGACCTAGCCTAGGAAATTTTACAGCATCTTTTTCACTATATTCTAGTAGTGGAGACAGTCACAAAAGTCTGCTCAGGTCAAGCCGAAGGGACATAATCCTTACCACTCCATCACAACAGTTTCAACGTCTCATTATAAGAAGTGTATATAAATGAGAAGGGATATTTTATAACAGCTGTATTTGAAACACACAATTACATAGTGATATAATAACTCACTCCTTTCTCAGTATGCATTTTGTTTTGTTAAAATGTTAACATTTGAAGGAAAGTTGTAAGTGATGACAGTACAAAGAAAAGCATTGTTGCACCCCAAAGATAAGTTAGGGATGTGAATGTGTTTGGATGTATAATACATACATACACATAATAAGTCCCATAATGACAAATGTTTAGAACACAATGCTATCTTTAACTTAAATTTCTAGAAAACATTCCAGATGTTGAAGATGGAGAGTGAAGAAAAAAAAAAAAACTAAGATCTATTTGAATGTAAATGTGTTATTTTAGGCTTGGTTAATATGTTAACTTGAATTATGCTATCATTGATTTCTTGAACACTTATTCACTATGTAACAATTAATATATAGCAATATATAGCATTAGCCATAGTTACATTTCCTATATTGTATATTTTGGTTTGTAGTTTATATAAATGCTCTGAAACCAGGAAAACTATTATTCACCAGATATAAAATTTAGACAACTTTTCCATTACAGAATTAAGTATCTTATTTAGTTTTTTTTCCAAGAAAGCAAATAAAATTCAATATCATTTTTATTTACAGAATATAATAGTAAGTAAAAATAAAGCAATACATTAGTCCTTAACAGATCTAGACTGAATAGAAATATACAAATTATTCCTCTTCATCTTCTACATTTGGATGATTAAAAAATAATTGAATCTCATTACTGTGTGAACCAGACATAAGGAAAACACAATTCAATTTATGATAGCATATGCATTTCTTACTGAAGTTAAAATTATGGTCAGCAATGTATAGATTTGGCAAAATAAAAATGACTTCCATGTTGTATGACTTCCTAAGTTTAGAATTTCACAATATAAGAGAAGCTTTATATAAATGACAAAGACTAGAAAATGCATTTTTCACATTTTAATTACAATTCACATGTCTGTATCTCCTGCTGTGATGTTTTGTTAAAAAGAGATCTCATTTGTGAAACTGCCAGTATAGAAACTGACAGATGGCAAGACCAGTTTCCAACCTGCTTAAGTACTGGTTTAATATGGTTTCGATTATTTTATTAGCCTTGTCTATTTTTGCTATATATCTAAATAGTATAAGAGTACTATTACAATTTTATTATAGTTCTTCTATTGTTATAATTAGATCTATTTATATGATTTATGCATAGATTTATTGTTACAGTTTCAGATTTCAATCAGTATACTATTTTAGAGATGACTTAACTGATGATTTCTCTCAAAAATCTGTCCTGTTCTATTTATTTTAATGAAATGCCTACAAACACATAGATGCCTGGGGACAGTCATACTAGAACAGCTCCAATGCCCAATGGAAAAGTCACTTTGATAAATGTGACTCAGGCATCAACAAATGAACCAATTTATTGGGTTAAATATTTTTTTTTAATATTGCAACCGGAACAAAACAAGTATTCAAAGATGAAAATCACCTCATATGAAGGTGAGAAATCTTGAGATCATTTTCCATAAGACCTCATCAATCACATTTGGAAATAGATACAAAGATAAGGAAATTATAGAAAAGGAAAAGTTTCTACTGGTGAACCTGCTTATAAGGACTCCTTTGGTTTTATGTTGATAAATATCAATTTTAATACAGTTTGTCTCCCTTAAATGAGAGAGAGGTGTAAATTCAGAGAACATCAGTGTTGAAGCCAGTTCTTTCCTTCTGCCACCTAAACTTTTTTGAGTTCTCTAGACTTGAGTTCTCTAGATATTCTCCCCTGGAAACTGAGGATTTCCTCAGTTTCAGAGTAAGCGATGCCTCTCCACACCCTTTGCTTTCCATCCCATCAGCCCATCAAATGGTCTCAGAATTAGATCACATTGTAAACCTGGGACATGGTAGCCCAGTGACAAGGGCCGTGGCTTACTTTCACCTTAATCGTCTTGCTACCACCGTGTCTGCCCCACAGGACAAATCCTTTGTGTCTGTGTAGTTCCCAGATCAAAGACAGCTCCTGCAGTGAGTATTTTGACCCAGTCATCTGGGCTTAGCTTCTGGCGAGGATTCCTCTCTGAAATCCTGGCAGTTGACCTGCCTGTCCTTTTAGTTTCCTCCACAGAGCAAGGGCAAGGATAGATCCTGCTGTTCTGCCACCAGGCAGAATTTCTGCTGCAAAAAGACAGTTTACCAAGGATAGTAGCCACTACCAGATTTCTGAAAAATAATTCTGTCTTAATTTTTCTTCTACTAGCGCCCTGTCTACCTGACAGTTTGCCCCAATTAAGAGAGTTTTCCATGTTAAAATAGAGTTTTTTCCTGCACTCTGTGGACCCTGCACTGCAGTTGAGTCTGTCCTCCCATCTCCTGTCCTATACTTTCTCATCAGTCCTTGATCTTGAATCCAGTGCAGATTTCAGCCTCGATCTCCATAAAGGCTCCTGCTGCTCTAAGATGCCCATAATGCCACCTTAACTTTATAACAGTTGTCACAAAAAGATATTTTCCATTTTAGTAATATGGAAAAAATCTAGAATGTTAGTATCATATTCATATTTTTTTCATTTCTTTTATACTATTCGGCTAAAGCGAAGGGGAGAATTGGTTCTTCATTTAACTTTCTTCATTATGATTGAATAATCATGATAGAGTATGCAGTAAATCAAAGGATGATAAAATAACTAGGACAGAAGAAAACACAACTTTTAAATTTGTTTTCTGATACTTCACCTACAAACGTTTTGCAAATGTTTTAAGGGTAATTTATTTTCTAAAATATCTTATGACTTTTATTATAGTAATAGGGTTGGAAAGAAAAATTATCTCCGTTCCTTCCCTAGACACTAATTTTACTTTTTAGGTACCACTACTGAAGAATTTCTAATTTGGCTCATCATTTCAGTGGGAATTCAGTGCACATAAGGGGCACATATGTAATTGGCAACCTAATTTTTCTGCTTTCATCAGATGGTACAATGCCAAATCTTCATTGAACTTGCCAGTTAAATGCACTTGGGAACCAAACAGCAGCAAGCATAAAAGATGAAAATGAACAAATTGGAAAGAGTCATTAACTTTCTGTTTTCCTATCACAACAAAAATTGTATCATGGAAAGTGTAGCAAAGTGGCAAATTCTACTTGAAACATTAAACATCTTAAAAGAGACTAATTCATTTATTTAACTTCTAAAATGTAGCTCATTATAATTTATAAATGGGTTTTTAGTACAGGTTTAAAAAAATACAAAATAGTTAAAATGAATCAACTTTTCAGAAATGTGTTTTAGGTTATTTATTTTCATATGTCTTACTGGTCTAGTGTATATGAATTCTGGGCTTCATTCGACGAGCAAAATTGTTATAAAATTAAGCGAGAAGTATTGGCTTTATTTAATACCTTAATGAATAAAGGCAATTGACAGATTTTCATGGTTCTCACTAATTATGGAATGCAATTGAGAGTGTGAAAATTATAATCAGTTGTGGTTACCAAAAATGCCCTTGAAATATCTGGTCTAATGTATAATTTTGAGGAATGTAACATAGAGTCATTATTAAATTATCATTAGTGATGACAATCAAATCAATAGGAACTGAGGCAATAAAAGCACCAAACACTTGCCAAGTATGATTGAGCATCATCCTTAAAGGGGAAAAACTTTTTTCTTAAATGCTTATTTATAGTTCTTAAATAAACCACATATTTATTTGCTAAGTTCAAAAGTTCAGATCAGGAATAGCTCTTCTACAAAATTTACTTTTGCAGCAACAGCAGGATTCCTTTAGTCAGGACTTTTGGGAAAGCTTCCTAATTTTTTTCATCTTTAAATCTAAGTAGTTAGGACTTTTAAAATTCTTGCCTAACCCTAAAAATCCTGAACATTTTGTAAACAGTTCTTGCGTTAGAAAAAGAAGGAGGGAGGTTGAAAGAAAAATGCCAGGGATTGTAGATCAGCTTATTTCATAATTCTCAAAAGCTCTAAAGAAACTATTAAGACTCTTAACTAAGCCAGGTATTCTGAATGGGAGGCAGTAGAGTAAGGCAGACAGGTTGAGTTGCAGCTGCATCATTTAATCTGTACATGACCTATGGTTAACTACGTGCCCTCTCCAAATCTGACTTTCCTGATGTATAAAATTGAAGAAATGATAAGCTTTTTCACCGGGCCCATACACATTAAATTTCAACATCTTTTGTTAGCATATCCCTTTAACAGTGCTTAATCAGGAACTATAATGTATGTGTATGTTATTGATATATGTGTCTGCTGGTTCCAACTTTGCTCCCCTTTCTTCATGATAAGTTTAAGCCACTTTTAGTGGACTTTGATGGATTCTAAACTGTTTGTATGAGACATGGAAGAATTAGGGGAAAGGAAAATCAATAGTAAAGGCAAAATAAATGGAGAATATATAATGGGCCAGCATATACCAAAAACCTAAGGACATAGCAATGGTCACAGCTACTAATAAAGAAATATAAAAACTAAGTTGTCAACCCTAGCCTCTTAGATAATTCTTAACTTTCTTTTGTTACATTTATGAAGAAAGTTTCCCACAGTTGTCACCTTAAAGCAGGGTTGCCCCCATACCAAAATACACATTGACCACTAATATTCATTCAAAAAGTACATCTTTCTTTTACACTCAATATATTCACAATTCATAAGTCAGATTGTTACCAGATTGTTTACAATGCTCTCTCTCTCACACACACAAGCATAAAAGAAGCATAGGTTCTTGATTCCTGTAAGCTGTTTGCTAATACAGTAGTGCACCAGATCACAAAGATCCTATACTCTGGGCAGGAGGGCAGTTAGAGTGTAAGGGAGCTGTTGGTAGGTGTACAAACTTGATATTGGGGATGCATTATCTATCTAGAAATGGTCCTACAAGCCACCAGAATTGGTTTAAAAAGTGTTTCCAACACACACACAGAATTAAATGCACTCCATCAGCTGTCTGGCCTGCTAAAGACATAAATACACAGGAGCGGAGATAAAGAAGCGGATGGATGGGAGAGTTCAGGACCCATGGCAAACCTAAAAGGAAATGAGGCAGTGCAATAGGAGAGAAGATCAGGGAAAATAAATTAGGTAAACCGCAGCACCATGCATCAGAAGTTTTCTCCATCACTAAAATGGCAAAATTTCTCCAGAGGGCCATCAGTCAAATGATGTCAAAACGGTAGCTGGTTCTGTTTGTAATTCCCGTGTTGTCGAGGACCTTACGTGTAGGAACACAAGTTCCCCATCAAGTCACAGTCCCAGTGCTTCTGTTATCTTACAGAAGAAATGACTGCTGTAAAAATTTCCTGGGAGGTGTGATCTGCTTAGATAAAAGAAGCCAGGTTTCTTTCCTTGCGGCCTTTGAGGGAAAAGATGTGACAGAATGTGAATAGGCTGGGTGAGAAGAAAAAGAGGAGAAAGGATCTCACAATTTCCTCCCTGGGAGGTAGAAGAGAATGAAGATAATAGCATCTGGTTGGGAGAGAAAAGATACGGTGCATTTTCAGTATTGCCTCGGTCCCTTTGCAAAGCTTCAGATTCCCCTTCTTTTTCATTCTTGACCTGCCAGTGCACTTGGACCCGACATACATTTGAGGATGGGCCGAGAAGAAAGCCAAGTCAGCACGGTCGGATACGGCTTCCCCTGAAAACGAAAACTCAGCTACGGGCCAGCCGTGGGTGTGCGCGCCTTAATGTATGAGTATGCGTGCGTGGTAACCCGCGGACGCAGTTGGCCGGGCGCCGCCCTCGGAACCACCCCCTCCCCAGCTTCACCCCTCCCCCCCGGGCCCTTATAAAAGGCCGCGCTCGCCGCCGCCCTCCTCACAGTCTGGGAGCGCGGCCTGCCGAGGAGGTGACTCTGGTGTCCCCCACTCAGTCACACTCCGCGCACTCACACACTTGGAAGCGCCTCCCCACGTCCCTCCTCTGCCCTCCTCTTGCTCTGCTCTTCTCTCTCTCACCGCAGTCGCCGACCGACTGCCAATCCGCGTCTCTCTCTCTCTCTCTCCACAACATGACTGACTGGGAAGCGGTGGCTCAGGCAGAGCAGCTCTGCTGGCGCAGGCAGGAGGAGCAGGAGGATTATTAAATAACGCAGCTCGACTCTGCAACTGGGAGTGGAGAGAAGGAGCCCAACAGCCGAGAAGGGGAGGGAGGGCAGAGGAGGGGGCCCAGGAAAGACACCCCCGTGCCCCGAAGACATAAATCCCCGAGTGCCCGGGAGAAGCCTTACCAAGCGGCGCGGAGCCCTCAAGGTAGTAACGCCCCCTGTGCCCCCGCGCCCTCAGGGTCGCGCTTCGCGTCCCCGCGGCACTGGGGCCAGCTCCCGGCGGACGCGGGAGGACCGCCAGGCAGGTGACCGCGCCTTGCCCGGGCCGCCCTGGAGCAGTCCCCGCCCAGGCCCGGGGCGCCGGCCGCCGGCCCGGCGTGCGCGGCGCGGAGACTTAGTCTCGCGGGCGGGGTGGGAGGGAGGCGGACGGGGTCGCTCGCCTTGGGCCCGCGACTCCGGGCGCGCTGCGTGGCCTTTTCCTCCGCGCTCCTGAGCACTCTGCTCCGCGCGTCCGTGGCGGCCACTTCAGGGCTCCGCGGAGCGCGGCGGGCCAAGGAGGCAAGAGTTGGCGCAGGCTGGGGGCCGCTCCCCTCCCTCGCCGTTCGTGTCCCGCAGGTAGGGGTGGCCGGGCAGCGGCGGCGCCGCCGGCTGCGGGCACCGGGGCGGGGGCCGCTGCGGGGAGGGGTGGTGGGGGGGGAGGGGGCGGGGAGCCCGGGGCTCCTGGTGGAGCCGCAGTGCCGGAGCCGGGACGGCCTCTTGCCTCCGCCCGCTCGTCCTCTGGCGCTGGCTTCCTGGATTGGAGGCGAGAACCTCCCCAGCGGCGGCAGGAACAGCGGCGACTTCGTGTGGACAAATTGCTTTGTGGTGGCGCGTCAAGGGCTCCAAGGATGTGTGTGTGTGTGTGTGTGTGTGTGTGCGCGCGCGCGCGCGCGTGTGTGAGTGTGCGCGCGTGTGCGTGTTCACGCTCGCGATCCTGACTAATCAATGCATTGGTTCACCTGGAAAGAAAATCAGTCCTGAGCTGAAACCGCAGGTGTCCTCCCCCCCCCCCTTTGGCTTGTGTCCCAGGGACTTGTACACGCAGTGCCATCAACGGGCAGGGGTGCGTGATGGGGTGACGGAGGGATTTGTGAATGGTGCTTCTCTGCGCGTGGAGGCTGAGCCTTGCTGATGTAAAGGAGGAGGTATGCAGAGTGAGAAGAAAGGCTATTTATGGCAAAGAGTTGTGAAATTTCTCGGGGTTTCCTTCCGTGTTTCCTGAGCTTCTCTCTCTCCCTCTCCTTTTTTTTTTTTCCTTCTTTCCTCTCTCTCCCCTCTTCTTTCTCAGAATTAGAAGCAATTCTGCTTTTCTTCCCCCTCTTGTGGGACCTTGAATATGAGTGAAGGATGTCAGAAAATCACTTGTCATTTTACAGATATAAGAAAAAGGCTTCTTAGAAGTTGCTCATCTCTTGCCCTTTAATGTTTTTATGTACTTAGTCTCCACTCCTCTTACCTCTTCAGGCCATCAATAGTACCTACAAGACAGAAGGTACCTACTTGGTTTCAGCAGCTTTCATTTCTAATATTTTTACGGTTGAATACCTTCCTACTGATATGTAACACATATCCTTCATCTCTACCCCTAGAAAGGCTATTAAAAATAATGTGCACACATTTTACCGTAAAGTTGGGTTTATTAAAAGCTTTGGGGAAAAGAGAGGCGGACACCTGGATGAGTTTATATCGATTATTACTGATTAGAATTAGAACTAGCTATGAAGAAAAGATCTAAAATACTATTAATCGAGGCTACAACACAATCAGTTTGTTTTGCTTTCTGTTTCTATTTGCTTTATAACAGGCACAAATACCAAAGACATAACTTGAAGCATAAAGATGCCTTAGGACCCTTTATGTGCGTTAGCAAATTTATGTTCTTAAAAGTGGCAACCTGTGTTTTCATAGAACCAATGATGGGTTGTCCTCATTATTTTAAATTGGGATGTCACTAAGCGCCTGCCAAGCACAGTGTTTTTAAAACATTGAAATTTCATATTGCAACTACTAGTTCAATAATTTCACAGAGAAGAGAAGTAGATTGACCAACTGATTGTCAGACTGATTTGTCTTCATTTGGTATTAAGGAGCTCCTTATTTTGATCAAAACATGCCAAATGTTTCTGTTTTTCCAGTGTGAAAGTAGCTTTCCTTAAGAGTCCTGTTTATTTTGAAGACAAAACAGAGTTAAGAATTTGTTATTTTGATTTGGTTACGTTCATATTGGTTTAAAATACATTTTTAACAGTGGAGCACGTGCAGTTATATATATTACATTAGAACTTGGCCTGAGGCCCTACTCTGAGGGTTGTTACCTTAATTTTCCTGAATCATTGGAATGTAGAAGTAATGGGAAAATTTTAAATGTACTTGATGAGCTGTATTATTGCAATCATTAAAAAGTAATATTTATGAATACTTTTTTCTTTGACATCAGAGAATGAGCAACTTTATTATTTTAATGATATATTTTATACTATAGAATGTTAATTTACATCAGACTTATGAAGTAGAAAATGAAAAATACTACATTTTGTTGATATTGAACACCTTACTCCATTTTATTACTCAGCATAGTATTCATAATAAAGGGCCTATTGTGGAGGAGCATAAGACTTCCTTGCTTCCTCCTGCCCTTCAGGAGCTTACTCTCCACTTGGGGCCAATCTGATGCTCATGCTTGAACAGAGTTAACAACCCTTGACAATAAGAGATTGCATCTCTAATGAAGACTGCAGGAGTTCAGAGCATGACAGTAACATTTCATACTGGATTATGTCTGAAAAGGCTGCCAAGGTAGGTAAGACTTGCTTGGTCTTGATCTTGAGGGATGAATAGGATTAGTGGTTTGTGGGTGAGAATATAAGGTATAAGATGCAAATCTCATAAATTTGTAGAAAAGAACAAAAGGTCTAAAGAAAGATAAGTTTGTTTTGAAATAGATTTTGATATTGCAAAGTGGCTGAATTTGCTGTGCAAAGTTCAGGGTGAGTCAGTTTCTGTGTACAGCATTCTGTACACTGTATTCTTGGAGTTAGTTGTCAATATTTCTGTACCTAAGAAGACAGATCATTGATTTTATCTTGCCTTTTAATGAAAAATATGCTCGATATATATTTATAGAGAATACTTACTCTAAATATTTAAATATACCTCATCACACTAAAGTGTTGAATTTCATGTTAATACCAAGGTGGCATCACATGAAATGAGGTGTTTAGGGTACATCCTTAACTAACCTTTATTAGATTTGCTCTAAAGGAAAAAGTATGAGATAATGTTAAAAAAAAAAACAAAACCAAAACTGTGTTAATAGTGAGCAGTCATTGAATGCTTAATATTTTATTCATATGAAATATATAACTCATTAACATATTTTCTATATTTTTAAAGTTATTAGAATGCATCTGCATTATAGTTAATCTATCCTTACATTATTTTTCATGAATATACAGCTATGATGTGGGGCTTGTGAACAATTTTAGAATTGTAACAACAGTTTTAAAGATGTTGTAACTATCTTTTGATATATAGATTGTATTACTAATAGCATGCTTTATCTCTAAACATTTTGAACTTAGTTATTTCTTCTTTGTATATATAGTTGTTTTTATACAAGCACAAAACTTTAAAATGCATTTCCCTGTTTTAAGAACATAAGGGGAAAGATCTGACTTGACATTGAGATTCCCTATTCAATATGACACCCCAGAAGTATGTTATGGTGACAGTAAGGAAATAGTACAAATATTAGATATGACTTTCAATAAATAACAGAATAGAATTACTTTCAGATTAGCTGAATTAAAAGACTTTCATATATATTTTGTTGACGGTGAATAGATATGAGTTATTACAGAAGTGAAAAGCCTATTAAATCATCAATTTCATATTCATGCAGGAATGGAATGATTTCCAATGCAGTCAAGGTATAGACCAGCATATCTGTTAATTGGTCTCTTTTGAGTTTGGTTTTGCACTATATGTCACAGGTGTATCACTTTGATAATGTAATCTCTCCTACTGTATGACTGACAGCTTCTGCATGATTTCCCTACTGGATAGTGACAAAATCTGTTTGCTTTATATTGAGGACATATGCTTCTATCAGCAATATTATCTTCACTATGCAAGAGTGGCAGTTAACAATAAAACATGAAGTCTGGGGTGGGAGAAGCAGTAAGAAAAGATGAAGAGATTGATGACAGACACTAACAAAAGAAACATACTTCAACATGTAGCTTAAACTAAATATAACATAAAACTGTAAAACTGACCAGTCTAAACTGCAGTTGATAAAACTATCAGTTCTTGCTTTAAAATGACTGTATTTCAGTTTAAACTGTCTTTATGTGGGCTAAACAAAATGGCAAAAAAAAAAAAAATCAGTGGTTGAAAATGTTTGCTAGGGTCTATGGTATGATATTACAATTTAAAAAAATTTCTGCTTAGAACTTTGACAGATAAAGTTTGTTGTTTGGCAAAATTTCTGGCCTGATACCTAGAATAACTTAAAATGTCATTTTTGGTTTTGCATTTTTTACGCTATATTTACAATTTTAACTAAATTTATTAAAATTTTTGAACACTGTAACATTTTGATACTAAATAAAATCTAAAGGTCATTTATAAGGAAACATTTTATTATTTAATGGCAAATTCTTAACCTAGGGGCAGTAGTTCTCAAAATGTGGTTCCCTGGGCAAAAGCACCAGTGAACTTGTTAAAATGCAATCCCGTTGAATGATTGAATCAGAAACTTTGGTGGAGTCCTCTATGTGATTCTTATGCACCCTAAAGTAGGAGAACCACTGACTTGAAGGCAGTGTCTTCCACCTATTTTGTACCTAAATACTTTCTTCAACTGGTAGAGATAACTAAGCTTTAGCTATTTAGACCTGGAAAATACTATACTCACCATCAGAACATTTTCATCTTAATTGAACTAAAAAATGAGTCTAATTCCTAAGCACATATTTGCTGTTGACTGGAGAAGCAATCTATATGTATAGAATTTAACTGAACGGTAATGACCTCCGGCTGACCTTACTGGTAGTCATTTACAGAACAAAAAATATGCACAGTATACAAGGATTGACTATTTTTTGTTTAGTTTTCTTGACTTTTATGTGATATTTTTGGTTTTGGCATTTATTATCATCTTCTCTATAAGATTACGGTTCTGCAACTATAACTTCACAAGTGTGGAATGTTCTCCCGAAGTCTTATTACTGAAATAAATTTTAGACCACATCTCTACATCTTTCAGGATCAAAGATAATGTGTTCCAATCCTGTATCTCTCTTAGTAACCCTTCCCTCTCCTTCTTATCCTCCCTCCCTGCCCCTCTTGTCGCATCTTCCTCCTTTCAGGTATGAGCTCAGTCAACCTTCCTTGGCCTCCTTTGCTACATCAGTTTCTCTCTGATACATTGTTTTAGTTCTCTGTTCCTCTACTTTGTGATAGTCATTGCAGTTTTAATTATATGTGTGTTTGTGTGATTGGTTCAGTATTGTATCATTAGGTATTAACAGTGGCAAACACATAAATAATTATTTGTTGAATGAGTGTATACCTTCATTCTAAGGGTATATTATGTTCCAAAGACTGACACTTTAAAAAATATTTTAAAGGAGTCCTGGAATATATGTAAATATAGGTATTGTTTTTCTTTCTATTTTGCAAGTGATGAGATGTTTGTTAACAACAACAGCAATGGCTATAATGTGCTGAACATGACTTCCATGATAAGCACTTAAATAGGTTATGCCATGCAGTTCTCCTAATATTATAAAGTTTTGTGCGTATTTTAGAGGTGAGGAAACTGAGGTTCTGTTCTGTGATCTGCCAAGCTACCTACACCAAACTTTGACTTTTTTTTTTATTACAACGATGAATAAATTATGAAACCAGTAGACAGAAAATGTGAAGTGTATTTTCTCCTTATTCTGATTTAACTCAGAGCCCAGCAATATCTGTGCATTACTCACCCTGTTGCCATTATCTTCAGAGATGCCATTATTGTGTCTTGGGTGATTGGAACAAGTGATGGAGGACTTGCAAGGCTGAGGCTCCCATCTTCTTATTGCTCTTTTCAGTACCGAAGTTGTTTATCCCCAGTGCCACTCAATCACAATTCTTTTACCCCAACTGGTTAGACTCTCCAAACTTGTTAGTGGAAATTTAAGATGTAACCAAGTGTAATTTTCAGAATGAGTACCTTAATGCAGAGAATGCTCAAACATTAGATAGTCTCCATATTTGGAGATATGCAGCTTATCTTCTGGAATACTTCACACACAGCCTTGAGTACCATACTCAAGCAAAGTTGACCTTAGGTGCCGTCTGTTAATTCATTTTGACTCCCATGAGAAGAAAAAAATATTACATGGTCGTATCAGTTTAGTTTCTTTTGGCTTTTAATCTTTAACTTATTTATTTAAATATGTGTTTAACCAATATTCAAATCTTTGCAGCAAAGGAAATTTTTAAAGGCTGGCTCTATGGACGTCCATTGACTGTCGGACAATCAGAGTTAAATCTGGTTATTCTGAAGCCCTCTACTAGACTAGCTGGGCAAAATTTTATTTTCATAATTTGTTTAAATCAGTCAATAACATGAATAAAAGTAGATGCAAGTTATCAACAAGAAAAAAATAATTGGTTGTTTCACTGAGTACATTACTTATGGCCTACTTTGTAGCTTTTTGTGAGATTCTGTTTAGACTGTCACTGGAATCATTTAATCTTTAACTGGAGCCTCAGTCATGCTCCTGATTTAGGACCAATTCTTCTATGTAGTGGTAAGATGGACTGGCTTCTAGTCTCAACACTTTGGGACTTAACATCAAGCCACCCATGATGTCCAGCTCTCATATGATAACTTATTTATAGAGCCTTCTCTATTTCTTTAAGGACTGGGCTCCTACCTCTGAAACCACATCATTTCCTGACCTTTTTATCTGCCAGCAGACTCACCACCCCCACCACAGTAACCACTTTCCTGGATGCCTAAACGTTGCCAGCTCTTAGAGATATGCTTCATTTGCAGTACTCACTCTTGGACCTCCATGATGCCAACCACTTTTGGCATATTGCCCCACTCTCAGGTATGCAGGCTGGTTGGACTTCTTGGAAGTATTTACAGCTAGGTCTGTATATTGCTTTCCAGACTACAAGGCAGGTCTAGTTCCAGGTTCTAACCATCATTAGACTGCCTCATTTTGCTACATGTCATCTTCCCTTATCTGGCTGTGTCCTGCTATAGAGGTACCTCATTTATCACCACTGACAACAAACATTTTGTAAATGCTTATTATGTATAAGTCAGTCTGTTTCAAAAAGAATGCACCACATATGGTTCCTGAACAAATTATCCACATAAATAGAATACATATTCTTCCATATCTTTTTTGGTGACTAAATGTGATATATGTACACAAATATGGGCAGAATTTGCATATGAATTCTTTAGGGTTTGCCTGTTTCTCTTATTCAGTTGTTTATTTCTCACAATTACAATTGTTTATTTCAAGATGACCTGGCTCTTCTCCTTTCTCCTTTATGACCTTATTTGAATGTGTTAAAGAAACATACTCCGGACTGTGTGATACTTTCTCTAAGTTTCATTAATGAAACCTAGGGGTATTTCTGTGTTCAGGAAATGTTTGTTAAGCCAGGTATACTGCCTTAATTCAACTTTTCTGGGAGTTTTAGTGATACGCTTTCCTTATCAACCAAATTCAGACTAGCATGTCATATTTCTTATGTACCTGTTCACTGCAGTTACTTCTTCCCTGAAAAGTTTAATACTATGATTCTGTTAATGAGTTGTTGTATGTGTGGCTTTTTTTGGTTTTTGTTTGTTTGGTTTTGGCAATAGCAACAAATGATACGTCACCAACCTATATTAGGTTTATAAATAAAACCATACAAGTATATATGAATAAAGACATGGCAGAAATAAATGCAGATATAGGCTTTAACATTCTAGGCAATTCTTCAACTATTTTTATTTGTTTGATTGTTTTTTGTTTATTTGTAGATATACAAATTACCAGTGCATTAAGTCTGAATATATGAAATGTGTTTAGTGACTGTGCCTTTCTAATACAGTATTCTTTAAGACATTCAGGAAAAGCTTTAAAGGGGAGAACACATTAGATGAGATGATTAAGAAAAGGAAAAACATACCTCTAAACCAGACTCAAATTCAGTATTAGAAATGCAGACTAAATAACTTACTTCAGGTAAAGTTTCAAAATATCTTATTGATAACAAAACCAATGAGTCTGTGTGTCAGGGTTCCTGAATTTTCAAAGGAATGCTAACTACAGGCAGATAGCTCAAGAATAGTTTGATTTTTTCAATTTTTAATACCATATTCATGTGCAAACAGACCCAAGAAAACCAGAAATATTCATTAATAAATGAGTTACTGAAAAGTTAGAATGTACCTTCTATAGCAGTAATTTTAAAAATAAAGTGTAGATTACTAAATTGGGCCATCAGAGTCACTACAAATTTGTACACAGCAAGCATATAAATTTATAACAACATTATGGCTAAAATTAACTTTGAGGGGTATTGGCAGGTATCTTCTTCATCAATACCAGTTCAGCTTTTGAAAGGATGAGGGACCCTGCAGTGGGAGGGTCTAAGTTGATCAGAGGGAGAGGAAGCATCTTGGGGTGGGGAGAATCATGGGGCTCCTGAGTCCAAAACACTGAAAGGATAAAGACACTGCAGTGCTAACTGTCTAGTGAGGAGTAAGAAGGAATGCCTCCCAGGATATTTCTGAGGAGAGTCAGGTTCATTGAATGATGATACAGAAAATGCATAGCCCCAGAGGTCTAATGCAGGAAGTGATCGGATGAGGTATTTTAAAAGCCAAAGCATTTTAATTTGAAGGTAGGATAGATTGGTAAATTTGAAGTTTTGGAGATCCTTCAGTCCCCCTTTCAACCTGCTAGACCTCAGTCTCTCCAGTCACCTTTGATGCAAGGGAGCTATCCAGGGTACTAGGCTCTTGTCAAAGTTCTCTTGTAAAACTGTGCAAAATATTTCGTTGTTTTTGTTTTTGCTATTCATAGAGCCTGCCATTGCAGATGCTGCGTCATTCACTTGGAATGACTGAAACTTCCACCATTTGGTTTATTCAGTGGGTCCTTCAAGGCTCAATTCAAATGTATATTCAAGGAGGACTACCTCAATCCCATGCAAGAAGCCTATTTTGAGTTCCAGTAACAGCCTGTGTATATCACTGTGAAATCTCCCTTTAATGCATCATAATTCATTGCTTGCTTGTGCTTCATGCCCACTAGAATGTGAACTCTATGAGGGCAGTAATTTTGTGTTTTATTCTCTTTTTCAAGCTGCTTGTCTAAATCAGTGATGTGAAGATCCTCAGTAATTGATAAATGAATGAATACTGCTTAAGAGTGACTTGAATATTGCCCATCCTTCTGTGAACTACTCCAAGTGCTAGCCACTGTCCTGAATCACATCTAGGCTCAATTTGAATATTGCCCTCCATGGGTTTTTCATGGACTGAAAATTTGTTCTTAACATGGAACCAAGTATCCTAAAACATCTAAAAGTCTTCAAAAAATGAAAGGATTGGAGGAACTCTAGAAACTGTAGTATATATACCATGGGAATTAGGGGATCAGCAGAATTTAAGGAAGCAACAATATAGG
Organism: Camelus dromedarius; assembly: GCF_036321535.1. NCBI lineage: Eukaryota > Metazoa > Chordata > Mammalia > Artiodactyla > Camelidae > Camelus > Camelus dromedarius. The sequence continues at coordinate 60,242,996 of NC_087436.1, read as the reverse complement.
CCGATACGAAGGATGGGGGTCAAAGGAGAGTCTGGTTTGTCACTTCCTCAAACAAGAATCCCAGCCATCCACACCACACTCATTCTCTAAGGCCTCTGGAATTGGAAATGTCCTCTCAGTTCCCACAGCCCAGATCCAAATTTTGAAATGCCTGCAAATTGGAGGCTGTGTAAGGCTGGCAGAATTCTTTAACTGAATAAACAAATGTTACTAGGTCCTGTATATATATATTGGTTAATGAAACATACGGTTTCTCTCCTCCCTGAAGCTTATCATTTAGTTTCCAATTGCAGTGTCCATATTATTCGTGGTCCTTGGCCAGACTGGAACTTGGTAGATCTCTTTTCTCTGTCTTCTTATAGCCATATTAGTGACTTCTGAACCGCCATAAAAGCAAGTGTGCTTGTTTTCAGTTCTCCACACCCATACGTATCACTACTCTGAATGTTCAGTGTGATTATAAGTGACTACATCGTTATAGAAAAACTCTTTTATTTACACATAAGGCATCCTGTCACTGGTGTGGTATTGACTTAATGGTCACTTTTGCATGATGTTGGTGAGTTGTGTACCTGTCTATATCTTCCCTTATAGGACAGTTCAAGAATAGTTTAGGTACCACAGTTTTTCTTTTGGTCAGAAATTCCCTGTATTTCAAGTGCAAGAACCATAGGAAATGGTTGTGTGGCCTTTTCGTGGGGGATATTTTACTTTATAATTCTGCCTTTTATGTTTTTGAAATATACATACTATCTATTTTGTATGTCATGCTGTTTCTCTTTCCTGTTTTTATTTTTTTCTTCCACTTATTGCCAGCAGGAGTGTTTCAATTATGAAGCATAGATGGAAAAACTATATTAGTTATTTTTAACTCTTGGAGACCTAGTTATATAACTCAAAGAAATAATATGGATTAAAAATAGATGTAAAAGAAATAATTTTAAATGTGTTAAAAGATGAATAAAGCAAACATTTTCTGAAACCATCTTAAATAAACTCATAGTTCAGAAAACTAATAATTTCTTTGCTAAAGATTTAGAATTATACCAGATAATGTGACTATCATTAATTTTATGGATTAGAAACCACTAGAGTCATTTTCTACTAAAACTAGAGATGAAACACTCCCTATAAAAACTAGGGTTTAGTCCATCTAAAAGAAAAGTTGCCTTAAAACTGTTTCGAGGGTTCCTATGATGTGTGTCACAATTTAGGTATTTTATAACATAACTGTTAGGAGAAAGAGGTGAATTTTAGCAATCATGTGAATCATTTGTGTTGTGTAAGCATAGCCCTAGGACTCCTCAACATTCGGTCAAGCCTAGGACCCCTTAGGGACCAAAAGTGATGATTGCCTCCGATTTAGAGTGTGGTCGTGAAAAGATGGGGGCCTGCTGTGATTACATTTTTTTCTCAACAGAAGATAATGCAGTTTACACCCCCATCAAAACCAATTTAAGTGCCTGTACAAATATTACTGAATTAAATGTTTTTACTAGAATATTTGAAATTAGTCAAAACTTGGATCAATCTTGTTATATATGTACATATAAAAACATACATATGTATGTAGTAATGTAATTTTTTATAATGGGATCTGTCTTATAAAAATTTCTTCTAATAATATAGGTAGTTTTAGGTTTTGTTTTTTTTTTTTTTGAGGGGCAGAGGTGAATCAGTCAGTGACCTCCCGAAAAACAACCAGTTGTATTTGTATCCATGTGATCTATCTGCAAGAAGATTCATTTTAAGGAACTAGCTCATGTGATTGTAGAGGCTGGCAAATCTGAAGTCCATAGGGCAGGCCAGCAGGTTGGAAACTTAGGTAGGATTCCTTCTTTTCCAAGAAATTTCAGTTTTGCTCTTAGGCCTTCCACTGATTCCTTGAAACCCACTCACATTATTTAAATCAAATGATATAGACATTAATCATATCTACAAAATACTTTTCACAGCACCATCTAGACTAATGCTTGACCAAACAATTGGGCCTACAGATAAGCTAGCCAGAGTGTCACATACAATTTAACCATCGCAGAGGCTGAGGGATAATAGGTTAACCAGCCTTTTCTTGTTTACATGATAAGTTTACTTATACATGTTTTTCCTTTGGTCAGAGACACTTTAGCATTGGTCATTTGTTCCTATTTGTAGGCATGGGTCATTCATTTGTTCCTTACACATTTTGTAATCATTTATTAAGCATGCACTGTGTACAAGAGACAATGCTAGGCAATTGAATAATTTTAAAAAGTGAATGACAGAGGCTAAATCAGATTCTAAGTGTGTTAATTCTAGTGGAAGAGCCACAAGTATAATAGATGACTGCATGATAAGTAAATATGCAGAGCAGAAATTTGCATTTTTCAGTCCCGTCAATTTAATGTCATTTCCCCCATGAGCAATAAAAAAAATCATGTCAAAGGTTAATATGCCAAGTTACTATGCTTATTAGTTTAAGGATGACTCATATGTAAAATTGGATTATGAAAGTATGCTTGCCCACTGCAGGTCAACCTCATTTAGACAATGTTGGCCACGCATACATTCATTTTAGCACATTAAAAGATTTGTATTTGTATTCAACCTATGCAAAGGTGATTCAATATATACTCAAATATATTCTCAAACAGGTCTGACAAGTGGGCTGTCATGTTTTATTGATAATCTTATACTTTCTATAGTACAGAGCAATAAACATTTTCTTTACTGCATCCAAATGAGTGTTTTCTCATAGCAGTTTCTCCTTCTAAAAACTGTATTTTATTTCTATTTTATTATTCAATGAATATGAACTTGTCTGCCTGACTTTTGGGGCCCTCTGTAAACTCACCACACCTTGCTAGTTCAAACATAGATCTTCCACTTTGTTAAGGTCATGTAACTTAGAGCACTCTCTCACGCACAGTATGTGCATTTCATGCTTTCTGTTTATGCAGATCTCTGCTGTCAGTAACAGTCCTGACTCCATGAAACCTTCCATGACAACTTTAAACCGCCTGGGGAGTTTCCTTTGCTGCACTCTGAGTTGCAAGCAACACCTAGTTGGCACTAGACAATTAAGTACAGTCTGTTCTGGTACAATGCATTTGTACCAGAATTTGTAGTGTGAATTAGCTCCTACAAGACTGGTAAATAGGAGAATTATGTTAGTAAAATGCAGAAGTTGGGTAATGTATGATTTTCACTCAGCATATTAATATTTAGCTTTACCAAGTAATTAGAGCTGCAAGCAAAGTATACTAAGGCAGGCAAATGCAAAATACAATAGAGGGATACCCTTTTAATCAATCTACTTTCTCCTTTTTTCTTTTTAAAGGAAAAAGCTTATGTATATGTATGTATATTTCCTGTATTACTTCTTTTTTGATAAGAAATTCTACATGTCCTTTTAGGCATACAGGGTAAAAATTATTTTGGTTTTATGTAAAACTTTTTGTTGTAAGGGCATAGATTTTGAGTGTTTCTGCAAAACCCTATTTTTGAGAGTTGTAAACTCCTATTTATTGTCCAGTTTTTCAGAATGAAAGAACACATATTGCAACACCAGGAATTGAGGACGTTTCGTTCAAATAATTCAATATTTATTGAACATCAACTCTGTGCTAATGTTGGGTATATGAAAAATGAACAAGATTTACTTTTGAGTACACAGGAGACTAAGTCAAAATTGTGTGTGACGGTGGTTCTATTGCTTACTTGGATCTGTGGATCAGGAGGAAGAGAGACAATAAGAAGTAACTGTGACCTTTGTGCATTTTCCTCTCTCTGCCTGGAATGCTCTCTTATTCAAGCTTTATTTAGCCATTTTCTTCCCAAGCTTTATCTCTCAACTCAAGCATCATTTCTTTTTATTATTTTAGTCTCACACAGCACCATGTACCTTTCTTTTGTAAGACTTAAGGTAGCTGTTATTTTACAATTATTCATGAGATTATTTGGATAATACTTTTCTTTTTCTTAGACTGCTCCATGAGAACAGAGATTGTGTTTATTTATTCCCATATTTGTATTCTTATTTTCTAGCAAGCTTGAAAACATACACAAACACGCACACATACATAGCAGGTATTAATATATACATATAAGAAGTGTAATACATATTATATATAGAAGTAATTCATTCACTGAGTTTTATTTGCATGAATGGATAAATAGATAAATGAATTTTTCTTTCTTTTCTGTATTTTTTAACAACTGAACTTAGATATTCTTCCTAGAATGAGTCAGTTTTTTTTTTCTATGTGTATCACTTTTATCACCACATTTCCTGTAAATCTATTGAAATTTGTGGCTTATGTATTTGTTTTATACACTTTTATTAAATCTATTGTGGAAAGAAAAATATTTTAGGCCCCAGAATTTCTTGTTTACATCTTCTAGAAATTGCAAAAAGTTTTAAACACACAAAGCCTAAAAGCTTAAAGAAGTAGAGAACACTATTTTTATTACTTAATTTTTACTTATTATTTGGGTAAGAAGGATGACTTGAAACCAGGCCCTAAAAGGAAAAATCTAAAATAAATAACTGACAAATTTGGAGGAAAATATTGATATTTTTATTAAAGTTAAGAATATTTGAACATCAAAATTGAACACCATAAACTGAGTGAACAAACAAATCAAAGGCAACACAATATTTACAAGAAATATAACCCAGAATACTTAAGGAAAGCCCACAACACAACAATAGTATGACTAACTGCCCAACAGAAAAAAGTAGAGTAAAACATAAATACTGGCAGCTTATAAAAGAGGAAACTCACTGGAAAGTGTGAAAATATGCTCATCTTATTAATAATTAGGGAGATGGAAACTAAAACAGTGGACTGTCATTTCATAGCACTCATAATAATGAAAATTAAGGCTTGGCACTACTAGGTTTTGGTAGGAATGCAGAGTATTACTAGTATGCATTTCTCATGAGATTGTACATCATTATAAACATGTAAGTCATTACCACTTCCATAATATCTAGTAAAGTTGAAGATGTGAAGAGTCAATGATCAAGAAGTTCCATTCTTAAGTTTTACATTAAAGATATTCTTGCACTTATGCATCAGAATACATTTTTAAAAACCATTCAGTGCAGCATTTTTTAAAATCGTGAATGGAAAGAAACTATATTAGCTGCTAAATTTAATATACAGTAAAAAAAAAAAAAGTACTTGTTCATTTTACAGGAGAATAAACTGATGCTCAGAAAGCTGTGAACTAATTGTCCACAGTCACAGTTCTGAGCTGTTTCCCAGGTCCATGTTTGCTGTCAGTTTGCTGGCATCCTTAATACATGTGAGACAACTGCAGATTCTTTTCATATTGCATCCCCTAAACACTTCTTTGTGTACCCATTGCTTATAAGGCCCAGCATCCAAGTTCTAAGACAGAAACTACTTTTTTTTTTTTTAGTGAAAGATAGAAACTACTTGTCAAGTTACTCCATCTATTGCTTTTTCTTCTAAGACTTAACAGTTGGAATTTGTTTCTTAAAATTTCACTTGAGTATATCTCAGCTTTCCTGAACTTGCTGCCATACTTTGCCTAGGTGATGATCACATTGTTGCCAGAGCAATTTTATTGCAGAAGGCCATCTCTACTATTCATTGGATTAACTGTAATTTCAAAGCTCATCAATGACATCTTTACTGTTGCCCATTTAATATGACATGTAGGTGACTAGGTTATTTTAAGTGAGACATCATTAAGTCGAATGCATGTGGATCCCCATATACCTCTTGTAACATTCATCCCACAACTATTAATAATGGCTTCGCTGCCACTGCCTCGGGTATGTTAGTTGAAGTTTTTGTGAATGTGGATTCTGACTTAATCGATGCACGTAGTGAAGCACTGAGTAAAATTTGCTTGTTTAAGTAGTGATGGAAAAGAAGTGAAGTAGTAGAATGTGATTACAGCATATCTAGTCATTATTTCAGGCATGAAATGCCAACTAGATTCTTAGGTGACAATGGCAACTTAGAGTGCTTAGAGAATGCAGTATGATCGCATAGGATTTTTATGCTTGCTATACACCACAATCACATGGAACCAATTTCAGATATCCAGACTATTGTAATCACTAATATGCCTGTGGAAACATTTCATTTAAAGTATTTTATTTTAAGCCTTAGTTTCTCCTTTTTGATTTCAGATGTCCCATTTATTCATTTTGATCAGTTACATACTTTTTTGTATCATCCAATAATTAAACTATTATGATCTAACATTTTAAAAATCAACCAAAGGAATCAACTGATCTAAATTAATTACTGCCTGAGTAATATTTCTGCAAAGTTTTAGGACCATTATTACATTTACTTTAGTGAATAAAATCTATTTTCTGGCTACATACAAGTTTGATTTAAAAAAAATGTCTGGTGGCCAATAAGCTTCCATAGTATCAAGTAATATTATAAAGTATTTAAAAAATTGCTTTGTAGATGACAGTTGAAATGCTAATCCTGTTCTTTGTTACTTTCTACCTTTAAAATATTCTGATCTCATAGACCTGGATTAGATTTCAAATAAAAATCTGAGAGTAGAGCACCTTTCCAGTTTAACAAACAAAATACATCATTTTTTATGCATAGGGTCACCCCAACTAAGTCAATGTAGAATGCCAGATAATCAAAATCATGCTTAAATAATTAAAGAGTAACATTATTAAGTAAAACTAGGAAGGATAAAAGAAACAGTAATTGTAGTTCTGCCTGCCTTTTGTGTTATATGTTATTGCATTTAAAATAAAAGTCCATTCCTGTACCAATGTTCTCTTTAGTTTTATGCTCTGCACTTGTACTTGGATTCACATTGTCCATAGACTTGGGCTGATGGTCTATATTTAGCATTTCAAGATCTATTGAACTAAAAGTGGTTTTGTTTTTCAAATTCACAATCTGTGGATATAGGAACTAGATATATGTGTAGACAGTTAAAGGAACGTGATCTTTATGCAATCATTGTCTTAAAGATCATGTTACAGATGTTTCATTATTGTTTTGACTGTATTGCTATATTTTCTATCTGCGAACTGTCTGATAATCATACTTACATATTTTTCCTTTGGAAATCTTTACCCCTGGAGCTAAAACAGCATCCTTTGGACATTTTTAACCCTAGCAATAAAATTTAGCTTCGTCAATTATAAACAATAAACACAAAAATAAAATAAAATTCTACAGATTATAAAAATTAAAAATAAGACCAGAGTTTTCATATTATGATGATCCATGAATTCACAGGCATTTTCTTAGGGTGCATTTTTTCTTGTGACATTGACAATATGAAAGAGGTGATAGACGTCCTGAAATAATTTGTGAAACACTATTATATAGCTTTGTAGTTGGCATTTGCTGAAAGCTAATTGCTACGAGGTATCTAGAAAGTAACATTCTTACCTCTCCCAAGACTTAAACAGAAAACAAACTTTAAATGGAAAATATGTTTCAAATGAAATATTCAACTGAAGTTCTGATGAGCAAGAATAAGAGAGATAAGTACTGCTCTTCTTTTGATATATAATTCTATAACCTCCTTTTTTACATTCCTGCATTTCTAGTCTTTTGAAAAGTGGGACCAAAGTTATACAACACAGATGTAGAATTTTAATCTAGAGTGCAAGAATAGATCAGAGGAATATTTTAATATGTAAAGTGTCTTTAAATTTTTATCGAGTGTAAAATAATACCTTTCCCATATTATGCTTTTTCTCATGTTTAAATTTAATAAATGATAAGTGTATAATCTTTAGATCATTTTCTCCCCTCTTAAAATCATCTGTCCTACAGTACTTACTTCTTTTGATTTTGTCTGGAAAACCAGTTACCATCCTTTCTAAGTTTGGTCCAACAGCTTGTATGTGGTTCAAGGAATAGACCACAAAAAAAAAGTGAGTTAAATAATAAAAGATAGAGGTGGAGTTAGATTAATTTAGTAGTAATTTTGCTAACTTTTAACTGTTACTGAAATTGGCTAAGATTAGTGTAACTTTATATTAGCTAGTTTTGATGTGATCAGATGATGTTTATAGAATACCTTAATAGTTGATGATTATTTATCCAAAGGATAATACATCTATTAGAACAGCATGCTTTTTAAAGTAAGTTACTGGAAGATGATCAGTTTTCCTTAACTTGAGGATGTGACACTACTTTGGCCATACTCTGTGTATTTGACTCTTCTCAAATAGGCATCAATGCTACTATTAATCTCTGAAAAATCAGATTACTTCCCTTTTAAGACACTAAGATATCCTTGTAAAAGTCTTTAACATATAGGTAAATATTCATTTTCATGATCTCAATAATTTATGAAGTTAAACCATAGTGTTTCTTTTAATTGTCTTTAGGCTACTACTTGTATTTTGGTCATTTTATCTATTTATTTTCTTAGTTGCTTTATTTATTTACTCAATGATTTATTTACTTACTATTTTTATGTATTTTCAAGACTATTTACAAACTTAGAAACTTAACAGTTATTGAGTACCTTTTAAGTGCGAGGCACAGTGCTAAGTGCTCAATTTTCATGCTCTCATTTCTCATGGCAACTCAAAGAGATAGGTTCTTTATAATTTCCATTTTTGTTTGTAAAAATTGAGGCATATAAAAATTAATTTGTTAAGGATTAAACAGCTTGTATGGGGTGTAATAGCTTGTTATTTCTTCTCATCTTATGTAACTGCTTATTATATCAGATAAAGTATTACATTTAAAATTCTTTATAAGTCAGAAGTTATTTCTGGCTTATTAAAATATGCATTTAGTACCTATAGGTATACAAGTAATGTTGGCAATGTTTAAGCACCTAAGAGGCTAATACAGATTATTTTGAAAAAAATAATTTTCTTGAATACATGCTTCAAAACCATTAGTATTAGAAGAAATCAGTGTACTGGAAGCAAGAGGCTTAAAGTCCTAAAACTCCATGACAAAATTATTTCAGGTTTGAAAGTGAAGTGACTACATCAGCAAACACAAATATTTAAAATAATTTTCACATTTATATTGCAAAACAGAAATGCCATTCCATTGGATATACTAAAGTGACTTCATTCAAAGAAAAATAATACTACATGTGATTGTGAACTTGTGATGTGTAGATTAGAATGTGATTAATTTTGAGCAAGATCATTATTAGAAGATTGTTTCAAGAGTGAATTTTAGTAATTTAACTTTTTAAATTACAAGCACTGTTTGGGAGGTGAGGAAACTAATGGTCCTTCTTTTTTCCCTCAAATAATTATATGTGCATAAACAAAGAAATAGTATTTGTAAGTTCTCGTAGTTAGTAGATCACCTAGAGTGTCCATGGATTTACTTTGAAAAACTCAGTATTAGTTTCTTGAAAATATTCAGTCAGAAAAAAAAAAGAAATGTACAAATCTTTTGCAGTGTTAATGTACTTGAGTTGACAACATATTAAAAAAAAGTGCACAAAGGAATGCATATTCTGTAAAAAATGTAGTTTTATAGTGCAGGGTTGGTACAGATATGCTCCTGGTCATGGAATGAAGGACTTTTTGATTAGAGAGAATCACAGAGGTAGGAATCTATCTGCCTGCAATAACCACTACAACCACAGCATCCCTCAGGAGAAGTTTTAGTCTATGAATTGCTTTCCCAGACTGTCTCATTTGAACCTCACTGGACAGTTGTTTTAATTTTGGCTTTGCAATGGACACACCTGAGGATTGGAAATTAAATGTATTTCCTTTGACCTCTCTGTTAATTCGTGATTCTGGCTTTAGCAAACCAGTTTCTTCCTCTATCACGTTCTCTCATGCTGTCAACTGAGCCTCTAATCCAAACATATCTGTACATCTGTTTTCCTCTCATAGGGCACAGGAATAGGAGTACTGTCTTTTGATTTCTTGAGTCATGTTTCTGGTTGCTTTGTTTTACAAGTAGATCATGTGCTTAATAAAAGATGTGAGTAATGAAATATACTTTAGAATGTGAAAGGCATTTTGATTTTATAAGAACTTTATGCTTCTTGTGGCATCTTGCGGCATCTATTTCAGAAATCCAATAATATTTATGATAGCAGATGATAGTCAATACTGATAGCACTTTTAGTACTTACCAGCCACTGGTATGTATGTTACACATATTAACTCATTTAGTCCTTACAATAACCAGACAGATTGATGATAATTTGCTTGTTTTACAGATGAGGACACTGAGGTCAGGTAAATAGGCCAACTTCACATAGAATGTAGAAGAGCAGGGGCCAATTCATGCGGTAGAGCCCGGAATCCATGCTCTTAACTTCTTCACTGTTCAGACATGGAGCCTAACTGTAGTTTTCTTCGTAAACATTTTCATATTTTGTCTTGTAAATGCAAGCCATTTGTGGCCCTTTCAAAAGTAATGGTGAAATTGTTTACTACTTTTTCTTTGGTAATTAAAGAATGCAGTTGACTCCAATGTATGTTTGAGGTAGTGCTATTAACACAGCATCGGCTGGGAAATGACAAGTAAATGTCTGCTGTACCTTCTATTCAGGCCCAGCAATGAGTGATTCTTAAACATGTGCTCATCTTTGGGACAGAGAAGGAACTAACTGAATTAGAAATGAACTAATGAATAATTTTGTATTCTATATGACAGTCTTGGAAAAATGTTCATAGTAAATTAAACCATGAAACTTTAGATAATTTTTTCAAAATCATAAACAAAAATTTTATTACAAATCTATTGATCTTGAAATTATTTTGAACTTTGTTTAAAACACTTAGTGATGTAGAAAAAAAGAAACATTCAATGAAGGGGAAAATATTTTTCATATTTGATTTGTCTGTGTTATTAAAATGAATTACTGTGTTTTTCAGTGTAGTATCAGAAACTTTATAGATAGGACAACACTGTAAGAAAGTCTGAAGTCATCAGTGTTTAAGCTGACTTTCTGAGCTGTGTTCCAATTTTTCAAAGGACTAACTAAAAATCAAAATTAATTTTTATTTTAAATTTATTTTTCTGTCCTTTTTGAATAGGTAGCCCATAGTAATGTTACTTTCAGGTGTGGAAAAAATGTGAAGTTTCACACATTTCTAGTAAATTATTGCTTATTGGTGGGGACACATGTTTTCAGTCCTGCCTATTGCCACTTTAAATGAAAGAGATTCATGATCCATGACCAATTATGTATATGTAGAAATTCACCTTTTTTTAAAAAAAGATTACTGTCTTGTGAAGTGTTCTGAATGTAAAAACATTTATTTGTACTTGTAACTTACTCATCTTCTTCATCCTGTCAATGTTCTAAATGTAATCAGCAGTGTGTTGTTAAAACCAATTCTGACCATCATGATCTTTTCATGTATAGGACACTGTATTAAAAAGAAAGGGCAATCTCTTAAAAAGTAAGCCAGGTTTACTCGAGCTAAGTATCTTTATAGAAAACACATGTGATGTAGTGTGTAGGTTTAGTATTTATGTATAGATGGCTTTAATAACTTGTCTATTTAAGGATCTAAATAGTTTTTAGTTCAGTAAACATATACATAGCCAATATTTCTTATCATTTTGGTATTATTTTATTGTTTTATGGTTAGAGTTTATTTAAAATATCATCATTAAAGTCTTATTGAATGGATAAGCATTCATTTTTTCCCCCTCCTCACAAAAGTAAAGCATTTGATTTAATAAAATGTTCCACAGCCATGCTCTGGGTTGACAAAGACTTGCTCGGTTGATTAGCATGAATGAGAATATGAAAGATTTAAAGCAAAGCTGTCAAAGCAATTAGAACTAAAGTCCTCCTATCGCTGAATAATGGAAACCGTGCCTGGAACACTTTCAAATGTATCTAAGGAAATTGTACTTATGCAAAACGAAATGATAGTGAATAAAAGAAACGGAATAATGAAAGCCAACAGAGGCAAAATTGTCCAGGTAGCATTTTAATATATTCTCACTACTATATTTTAGAATTATTTAAAAAACATGATACAGGGTTTCTACAAAAAGGTATATTTATAATGTTCAATTTAGGAACTGTTTATTTAGATACAAGATGTTTAATATCTAATTGTTTGAAAATATTTAATTTTAAAGTGATTCTATAGGGTTTATAAAATCTACCATTGGGATATTTTCCCATAATTTAAAATTTAAACCAATCATTTAAAATGGGATACAAATATTGAAGCTACAAAACAAATTAATAAGCATTTAATATTTAGTATATTCTCTTAATGCTTTTAAATCTTAAAAATTTAGAATGCATTAACAGAGTTTCAGAATATTTTGTGTGATTAAGAAGACTCATGGTGCAAAGAATGTAAGTGGAGAGAATACTTAGATAATCATTTTATATTTTTATGAAAACAATTGATTCTAGGAGATAATTACATAAATTGATTTTTTCCATTTGTTCAGTTATTCAATATTAAGCAGTTATTCTATTTTTACAATGTATAAGGCATTGTGAAAAATACCAACAGGAACTACACAGGTATCTGACATTGATAGGCTTGTGTTCTAAGGAAGTAGTTATGACAAATACACCATATACCCTACTGCATTAAATAAATTGTAAATGCCGTCGGAATGTAAATAAAAAGCTATATGGTTTTGAAGGAGAGATTATCTTCATCTACATATTGTATTTGAATTTGATTATAGGGTATCTGTATGTATGTCAGTTTAAAATGTTTTTTCCTACAAGTAAGTAATCAAGGTATCTTAACACAAGGAATTGATTGGTTCATATAACTAAAAGAGTTCACATGGAGAGCAGTGAACAGATACAGTTCAATCAGAGGTTCTGCTCTATTTCTCTCTGACATTATCAGCTCTGCTCTTTTCCTTGACTGGTAGGAGAGTGGCAGGGGTGAATTCTGAGAACTGAACATAACAATCTCTAGAAGAATAAATCCTGCCCTAGTATTTCAAGGAAGCATTCTAACATTTGCCTTGATTGGAGTGCCCAGGATACATGATCACTCTTAACCTACAGCCTGGATGGAGAAATGTGCATATTACCTAAGTGAACCATTCTCAACCTTGGAGGTAGAAATGGGGCTTGATTTTCCTTGAGTATTCATCCGCATGAGGAGAGTTCTGGGGATACTGCACTGAAAGTCCATGTACTGTTGGAGAATGGATCATGAATAGGCAGCCTGCAGTATCTACTGGAGTATGATATAGACATTCAAACATCAGGAAGGACATTCAGGCAGAGTAGTTTATGTGAACATATGAGGGACAGAACATATATGTGTGTAGAAAGCACTATTTCAGTTCAGCTGGGTAGAGTATGTCTGAAGGAAATAACAGCAAAAGGGTAAATTGGAATCATATGGTAGAATACCTTGAAAGCTGGGCAGTGAGATTTGGAATTTATTCTGTAGATCATGGAAAGTACTCAGCATTTTGAGCAGTAGATCAACAAGCTCAGACTTGCTATTAGGATTTAAATTTGTGAGTGCCAGGTTTTTGTTTTTGTTTGAAAAGGTATTGCGAGTGAATCCTGGTTTTGCCTTTAGCACCTGGTTACTTTTTTTTTTTTTTTTTGAGTAAAGGTAGATTTATTTAGAGAGATACATACTGCATAGAGTGTAAGGCAGGAGAAAGGCAAGGAAAGAGGTGTGGAAATTGGGTGCTCAGGTTAAAATAAAAGTAGGTACATACTCCATATCAGAGTACGGGTCATCTCCAAAGGGGAGGGAATGAAAATGGCCGCTAGGCATGGTGTTGCCAGTTTTTATAGGCTCAGTAGCTTCACAGGCCTACAGGTGGGACCATTCTGGGTACCCTGGGGAAGGGGCTGGGATTCCTAGGAATTGGGCCACCGCCCATTCTTCGGCCTTTTGCGGTTAGCATTGGGACTGTCATGGCACCTGTGGCCATGTTGTTTATCATGCTGTTACAGTGAGCATATAATGAAGCTCAAGGTCTTCTAGCTCCTGGTTAAATGTTGATGTCGTATTCTGACATAGGGAAGGAGATGTGAGGCAGTTTGAATGTCTAGTGTAGGTGTCTTGGAAGATGGTTGTTTCTTTACTAGAAAGAGAAAACACAGTTGGGAAAAATTTGAAGGGGAAATTGATGAGGAGTCAATATTTGGATACACTGAATTAGCTACTTATGGAACTATTGAATGACAAACTCCTTAGAGTTCAATTTTTCTAACTTTATTTTACAAGTGAATAATACTCACAGAGTATAGTGACTTACTCAGTTCACATTGCTTTATATTTTGGAGCTAGTTTTTACATCCACTTCTCTTAACTGTAAGCTCAGTATTCTGTCCATTTTAACATAGCTGCCTCCATGTTTGATACACAGATTGGTATGTTTTGCCAGCATAATAAACAATGCTTAACATTTATTGAGAACCACTTTATTTTAGGCATTGTGCCAAGTCATTTTTACTCTTATGAATAATATTTACTCGATAAGTGTAATAATTAAAATCTTAGTATCTAATGTTACTGTATACTTACAACATAATCTTTCACTGTGTCAAGCAATTTGCATGTATTATATACTGTACTTTTAATAACCGTTCTATGGTAGGTAGTATTATTCTCATTTTACAGATTGGAAAGTTTCAGGGTTATGTAACATGCATAAGATCACACAGCCTGAAGGGACAGAGCAAGATTTGAATCCATAAAATTGTTGCACTCAAACCAGTGCACGTGTGCACTTTCAAAGTAAATCCTTAAAATCGTTTAGTTTGATAGAGGAAAGAGGGTAGACTGAAAAGAGTTGTACTTGGAAGTTAGAAATGTGAGACTAAAATTTATCTAGAAGTCACATCTAACAGATATCACAGTAATACACATTAAGATGGGAATTGAAGCTATGGGTTTGGGTTGTATTTACAAGGGAGAGGCTAAAGGAAGAAGAAAAGAGAATAAAGAGCTAGAATTTGGGGTGAAACAATAATACTGAGCAACTGAAAAAACAGGAGCATCAGGAGAGTTCAGTGACAGAAAAATGCAATGGAGATGACATTTTCAAACCAAAGAAGTTGTGCAAAATCTTCAATGCTACAAGAAGAGCCTATTAAGGTTGATGGCTAGGGGGTCATTGGAGGCCTTTTGGGACACTAGTTTTAATCAAGTGGCAGTTACAGAAAGCACTGGAAATAGGGTTAATGAACTAGTGCAATGGCTATTTATAGGTGGAGAGAGATTCCATTGGAAAGGGAAATCTTGAAGAATCACAAGGGAGGTCAAATAGGTAATGAAGCTTGATGATGCTCTGGGAAGAACTAGAACGGAAAGCACTAGTGGAAAAATAGTTCTACAAAGGATGGCAAGAGAGAAAAGAGATTGATGAAGACTCAGGAGAAAAAATTCTGAAGCAAAGTACAGTGAAATTGGTAACAATCTCACTGATGATCCAGTACTCTCAGCCCAGTAATTGACTAAACCATCAGCGTACTTGGCTGTGTTGGTTTTGCCAAATACCACATGTATCACATTTAATAAATTCCTTAGAAACAAAGACTTAAAGTTCATATCCTGCTGTGGAGAAAATGAGCTTACCCCCCCCCCAAAAAAAAACTGCCGGTGAATGCTTAAGTAAAATGTACAACTTGTAATATCTTAAGTGAATGTAAAGAGAAAAGTGTATTAACTCTTTAAACTTGTGAAGTCTTCAAGTTCCCTTTCGTCTCTTTGCTTATCCTGTGTTCTTTTCCTTCTGGCTGAAGATTTTTGCTTGAGTTATTGCAAGTATACAGTAACCACCTTCTCTTTTCACTCTTCCTCCATGCTGCATAAGAGGAGATTTCACAGTCACTTTATAATAATAGTCAACATTTATTTGGCACTTACTGTGTCCCATGCACTGTTCTAATGGCTTAGACATAATAAATTATTTATCCAAGCAGCTCTGTGTTAGTTATTATTTTTATCCAAATGTTCTCAGCAAATGAGAAAATTAAAATACAGAATTTACATACTTGTTGATGGATTAGCTGTTTGCATTCTGCTATAGTTAATTCAAATGCAATCAATATAATGATCACTTTTAAACTGTATGTAAAAATGTGAAATTAAAGAGCTTCTTTTTGTAAAATAGAATTTTTTAGGCAAATAGAGAAATATTGCATTGCATAGAAAGGGTATCAGTATTAGGTCTACTTTCCTGGTTCAGAAGTTAAAAAAAAAGCTTCATTATCTTGGAAGGTGGAGTGTACTGAAGTGGGAAAGGCATAAGTTGGTGAAAGTTTTAGGTACCGATGCTGTGAGCCATGTTCTCTCAGACTGACCCTCTTTTTGACTTGGCAGGCTCATTTTGATTTTTACCCTCTCCCTGGGATATCCGTTGACAACCTGCCTTACCTGTTTTCTCCCTGAGTGCAAAGCAGAAGGCCTTTCCCCCATTAACCTGCTTTCCTTTTTCTGTTTCCAAAATGAAAGATAGATATTTTACATATTTACATGTTTTATGTGCTCTGGCATAAATTCTCATATGTTCCATTAATATTTAATGGTTGGAATGGCATAATCCATAAATATATATATGAACATCTATGTATATATTTCTCCCGTCATTTCTGCATCTGATAATGACATTATGGACAAATAAGAATCTTTGTCATTTTTTTTTGAAGTATAGTTGGTTTAAAATGTTATGTTAATTTCTGGTGTTCAGCATAATATTTCAGTTATACATATGTATTCATTTTCATATTTTTAATTATAGGTTACAAGGTATTGAATATAATTCCCTATACTGTACACTGTCAACTTGTTGTTTATGTATAGCAGTTAATGTTTGGAAATCCTGAACACCTAATTTATCCCTTCACCTCCCCCTCCCTTTCTCCCCATAAACATAACATAGAAAATGGAAGTTTGTTTTCTATGTCTATGAGTCTGTTTCTGTTCTGTAAATAAATTCATTTGTGTCATTTTTTTTTTTTTTAGATTCCACATATAAGTGATATCATATGGTATTTTTCTTTCTCTTTCTGGCTTATTTAGCTTAGTATGGCAGTCTCCAGGTCCATCTGTGTTGCTGCAACTGGTATTACTTTATTCTTTTTTATGGCTGAATAGTATTCCATTGTATAGCTGAATAGTACACCACAGCTTCTTTATTGAGTCATCTGTCAGTGGACACTTAGGTTGCTTCCATGCCTTGCCTATTGTAAATAGTGCTGCTATGAACATTGGGATGCATGTACCTTTTTGAATTAGAGTTCCCTCTGGATATATGTCCAGGAGTGGGATTGCCGGAACATAGCTGGATTGGTGGATCGTAGGGTAAGCCTATTTTTAGTTTTTAAGGAATCTCTGTACTGTTTTCCATAATGTTGCACCAAACTACATTCCCACCAACAGTGTAGGAGGGTTCTTTTTCTCCTTTATCATTTATCATTTGTGGGCTTTTTAATGATAGACAAATAAGCATTTAATTAAAATGAGTTCTTAATGCTTGTATTTATCTTTCTGTTTGTAAAAGTTAACAGTACATTGTATATTTCAGATGGAGAAGAACTTTTACAACGTCTGCTTTATTTAAATAAGAGTGCTAGTACCCTAAACAGTATTCTAGTAGTCTGAAAAAATGTTAAGACATCAAAACCCTAACAGTGGTAGGAAGTGACTTGAGCAGTGACAAGAAGAGAGTCCACTGAGTCATAAACGAGCTAAATTAATTCAGAAGCGGCACAGTGCTGCAAAGATGTGATTTCTACCTTTTGATCTGTGACAAAAAACAGTTTCTTTTGTTCTTCCATGGATAGCCTTATGAGATTTTTATCTACTGAATTTACAATATTTAGTATTTGAATATGAAAGTAAGAAGAACCATGTTCTTAAAAAACTGTGGATTAGAGTATGTCATGAACAGTGGCATACTTAGATACGTGTGTCAGTGTTTCAGGTCACTAGAGAACCATTTAATTGAATAATCTGAAACAAGTTTATGTCTTCACCCAGGGAGTAAGAAACTGAGGAAATTATTCAAATATGTCACAATTCAAGATTATTTTTATTCATGTATTTGGGTTTATTATGTTTTTATATATTTCAAAAGGAAAGAAGCATATGCTTATTTCTTTTCAAATTGTTTGCCATTTAGTTTAGAGGTGGCTGTTTACTCACATTCAAATAAAATCATCTTTAAATTTATTTGTGCTTTCATTATTAAAAATTTTTGTGACTTTTTAGTTTATGATGCAAAACTTGATTGTGTTGTTAAAGGCAGGTAAATGTGATAAAGTAGTTCTTAATGTACTAAATAGAGATAATAAAATATTTCTTAATAATTATATTTGGCAGTGAGTGAATAGCTTTTGTAGAAAGAGAACAACATTTTTAATTGACTCAGAATGTATACATTTTAGCTTTGTAGGCTTTGTAATTGGTTTACTTTGTGCATCTGTCTGCTAAAATTACTCTTTCTATGTTGATAGAAATATGGGGGACATTATATTTTTACTTTCAGTCAAGGAATTTAATAGTTCCTCCATCAGAGAAATGAAGATAACTTCAACTTTTAGTTTATAACCTCTCACTGTCTCTCCATGTTATTACTTCGTACTGATTAAATATTTGCTTTCTGCCTAAAACTTTTCTAGATACCTTACATTATTACCTAGTTTAATTCACAACAATGAAAAGAAGTATTTTCTATAGTTGTTCCTATTTTTAAATGAGATATCTGAGATAGAGGAAGTTTAAGTAACTTTATTGAGCTCACTCAGATAGTAAGGGAGGGAGACCTAGGTTATTATGAATTCTTCAACTTTACTTATTCCAAATTTGCCACCCAAAGAAGGTTAGGACTATTATTAAGTTAATGGCCATTTGAGAATGTCATCATCTCACCTGACTTGCTAGATTTATCAGTAATAAATTGGGAATGAAAATAGGGGGAAATAGTATATTCACAAGTAATGCTTCCTTTGTTGGCTTTGACATTTTTGAGAGGAGAGCATTTCTTCTGAAATTTTTGAAAATCTCTAACCATTTCTGCTGAACATCTCCTTTGGCAAAGGGTTGAGTTTGGATGCACTATATCTCATTTTCAGAGCTGGATCCCTGCTGCTGTTGTGGTTTATATTTGTCAGGGGCTGACAAGTCACAATTTGGCCCTTGTGACTGCTTCCTAAATTACCACCTTCTATCAACCTAATGGTTCTCAAGTTTCAGTGCATTGCAGAAGCTGCATGAAGGAATTCAATACCGCAAATTAAATTAGGGCTTATTTCTTTTTAAATCATGAAGGGGAATAATAGCTTCAATTCCCTAAATTCTTAAGGTTAAAAAATTTTTTTTTCTTATTTTTGGCTTCTACTCTTACTTGTTTATGGCAGAATCTATTCTTGTAGTTACATTTATGTTTTGACGTAAAATTTAAATTCAATTATTAAGATGTGATGACAGTTACAAAATATTCAAGAAATAGTTGTCATTTTTTCTTCAATGGTTGTTGGCTAAGAAAGAATTCGTACTTGTGTTGCTGGGCTCTTGGGGTCTTCTTTTTGATTGTCAGGATAATTCATAGGGATACTGAAGGAGCAGAGATGGTAGACTGAGTTACAAAAGAAAGTGCATATAATTAACTGGGTACTTTTAGAAGATGACTTAAAAGAATAACCCAGTAAAGTAATCTAAAATATTAAGTTCAGAAACAAAGAGAAGAGGAAAATTAGAGGTAGTGTAGAATTCTTACAGAAGTGGAAAGAGAAGAAATTGTGAAGCAGCTAATATGTAATACTGCTGTGTAGAAATTCAAATTCTCTCACCCACCCATCTCCTTATACTATTTCTTTGAATTACTCTTTGCTGCCTCTTGACAGTTGGTAAAACTTGCATGTTTTTGGATTTTATTTTTTGAGTCTTTTTGACTTGAATCGGTGTTGTATGAATATAATAACATGCAGAGATAGACCATAAGGCAGAACAATGAGGAACAAGATAGTATATGATGGGCTTTTAACCAAAACGACAAAGCCATATACGTGTTTCACAGTTTGAACACGTTGAAAAGCAGTAGTTACATCTTTTTTCCCCCTGGTTTCTAATCCTCAACTCCAAGGCTGAATCCATGATCTGTTGGCGCTGTTTATGAGGATCTAGAATCCTGACCTTAGTATGATGCTTATGTTTTGTAGTTGATAGACTCTTTTCTGATACCAACTGTGCTCAATATTAAGTTTCACTAAACACAGCTACCAGTGGTATACCTACACTTGGAAGTCAATTTGTTTAAAACATGCCTAAAACTATTCTAAATGCTGTAAGTGTAGGAAAAGAATGTCTCTTGTTCTTAAGAAGGATTTTAATCTAGTTGTTGATTTGGTTATGGTTATGCCCAAAATGTTTAGTTTGAGGAATGTGATGTGAATTGGAATTCCTGAAACTACGCTAGTGTTACCCTATTATTGGTACACTCCTCTGAGGATGGCTTAGAATTGAACTGTCTTAGAAAGGAGTGAAACTCCTGATGACTCTGTAATCAGACAGACAGCAATAAATGAGAACTCTCTTTGACTCACGGATCATATTATCTGTTGAAGAAGACAGTTACATAAACAGATTATAATTGCATCTTTCTATCACAATGGTATTCAAATGTGATAAATATTAAAATAGGGGAGGCACAAGAGAATAATCTGAGAGCTGTCTTAACCTTAAAGGGCTGGTCGACCTATGGAGAAAATCTGAATAAGGTTGAAAATGTTGTGGTGAAGGGTGAGGCAAGGTGAGTTCAAGGAATAGAGTTAGAATTGAGATGATAAACTAGAATGAGTGAAACCAGAAGATCAGTGGTTCAATGTTAAAATTTCTAGGGAATGCCAGGTTAAAGCTGGAGATGCTGACTTCTAGAATTTAAGGATGAAGTTTCAAGATGTGAGTTCATGAATATAACTCATGTTACAAATAATAGGAAAATTAAAATAGCTACATAGAGGAAAAAATAAGTATGTGATCCTAGATCATAAAATGGTATACCATATATTTAGAACCTTGACACAGCAGTTTTTGGGAATAGGACCCTCAAGGAGGCATTTTCTTGAGATCATTAAAAGTTTATAGCATTTTATTTTATTATAGTGAGAATAAGTCTTAGATTTTAACTCCCTGGCTGCTGTCACTGTAAGTGAAATGCATTCATAAATTTAAGGAGTACAATTCAATTAAACCTTTCTTTGATGATTTCTAAAATAACTTTGCAATACTAATCAACTACAATTAAAACAAATCGAAGGCAAAAGTTTCCTAATTGCATTAGTATAGTCAAACTACAGGTATTTTTCTTGCAAATGTTCAAAGAACTCTAAATGTAAGCCATTAAAACTTATTTAAAGGATCGTCTTATGCAACTCAATTTAAATAGTATATAATTAACCTATATAGCTAGTTTATTTAATTTACCGGTGTTAAATCAATCTAGGATGATGATATTCTTGGACTGAGGCCATATAATTTTTTAAGTAGGATTTTTTGTTATATTTTTAATTCCTGAAACAATTGCTTATTGGAAACATCAATTTAGTGAAATTCTTAGACTTTAATCACACATAACCTTATGTTACCTTCTTATATATGTATTTATTATAATGGATAGTCATGTAAATGACTTGACCTTGCATTATGAAACCAGGTAAAATAAAATTTGTCAATGTAAGTTTGTAGTTTCCATGTTTCCCTATTAAAAATACCTGCAAATTCAAAGAATTGCAAAGATTATAAATATTAAGGCATTAACGAAGTTAAACATTTTAAAGTATCTACGTTTATTCTAAGTGTGTAATTACTTCCCAAATATATTTTTCAGTCACAACCATTAAAAATGGATTCATTTGGGGGATATTATCACAGAGGTAAGAATACACAATGAATATTAAAATTTTACAAGAATATTGTCAATAAGGTTTGTGAATTCTCATTTTATCAATGACTATCCACACAATAATGAGCAGTCATTTATACACAAAGATAATGAGAAAGATAGTTTGGGATAAGCTGAATTGAAATGAAAAAAATAAGTTATTCTCGGAAAGAAAAAAGGGTATCATTTGAAAAACTATGGAATTGCTGTAATTTGTCATGTTGCTGAAATCCACACCACAGCAAAAGTTTTAATGTGGAGCATGAGAACAGCCTCTTCCATTCTCAGTGTGTACTCATTTCTTCCTTCCTCGTTAGTTAACCTTTATCTGTGTTTCCTTACCTGTTGGTTATTGTGGATGTGAATCACTGGGTTACTCTGTGTACTTATCTAGTGTTCCTCTCATGTTTTATTCCTTCTTCTGAACATAAAGCCTTTAATTTTCCAGGCTGAATCTTTTGTGACAATCCACTAATGCTGGGCTCCACTCCCCTTTCCTCTTCTCTCTTACCCTCCCTCTTCTCTCTGTCCTTATAATGCTTTTATCTCCCCTTCCCTTCATTCTGGTTCAGATCCACGATTCCCTTTGGCTCTTATTCATTTATAGATTCCTCTGAAGTTTTCACATTTCCTTACAGTCCCAGCATCTACCTAGTCACCTGCTCGTTTCACTCTGCTGAAATGTGCCTATTTTCAGTCAAAAGTAGTCAGACCGTCTCCTCTCTGGGAGGCAGGTAGTGTATCTACAGATTGCCTTATGCTAGTGTGTCTATCTCAAAAATGAGATGTCTAAAGAAATTATTCTTGAGCCTCCAAAGAGATTTCATACCTTCTGTTATACTATGGATAAAGTTTATATTGCTGTCATCATTGGTGTTTTTCCCCTGTAAACTAACTTACTGATATGTAGCAGTGGTTATGTGAAAAGAACCTTGAAATATTTCTCTGTTTTCTATCCCCAGATGTGCCTGACTTAATAGCTAACATTCTTTTACCATCTTTTACCATCTGTCTGGTGCTAAACTCAACAATTATAAAATATTTTTAAAATATTTAGATTAAGAAATTTCCCAATTTCTTTTGAGTGTTTACTCAAACTGGAATCTCAGAAATACTGTTATTAAAAAGTTTCTTCTAAAACCTAACCTAAATGCTCATTGTACCAATCTGCCCTCATGAAAACAGAATGTTCCTAACTTCAGGTAACCATTTACTGCTGTTAAGCGCACTCTCAGCTTTCTCTTGCCTACAATATATTCTTTTCTTAAAAATCTTTTTCTTCAGACCCTTATTAATTTGGGTTTCTTTTGGTAATCTGCCAGTATAACTTCCAAATAATAAAGATGTTCCAAGTTAAAAACACTTCAGAAGTTTTGTTCACTTAGACACAAATTCCACTGTGTAAGTCTCTTGAAGTTGTTATATTATTACAGTCTGTGAGGATTAGTATATTATAAGGAGATTACTAGACTCCATTACTTAGCAGCACAGTGAGAGAGGGTGCACCACGGGAATACAGAGCAATAAACGCTTGAGTTGTACAAGTAGAAGAGTTCTGGGTAAACAGTGTTATGTTCCAGCACCCTCTTTAAAACACAGCATCAAACTAATTAACTTTTCCTGAGTATTACTCCATATACACTATTTGCCGTAAGGGATAGAGAATACCGAAAAAATATGGGACGTGATTTCCAGCGTCAAGAGTTCTAAACTCATGTTGAAGAAGGGATGTGTTCATGTTGGTGTAAGCCATTTTAGAGAGTTATCAACAGCATAGTTTTAATAATAAAGGCAGAAAAACTGAGACTCTGAGAAGTCAAATAGTTGCCAAGGTTATACAGGTGGGAAGTTACAGAGATGAAATTCAAATTTGTCTGTCTGGGTGAGAAGGTCATGATCCTTCCTTATGTTAAATCAACTTGATACAAGGGAAAAAAAGATGATAACACATGAAAAAACATTGAATCCTAGGTGATGATGCATCAATTCTGAGTATAGTCTCTAGTTGCTCTAGAAGAACTTGGGGAGGGTGAAAGTAACCTAGAAAGAATTCATGGAAGAGATGGGAACTAAGCTGTAGTTTGAAGAGGAGTAGGATAAATACACACACAAGGAAAGATGAAAATATAAGAAGAGTTGGTGCAAAGGCATATAAATAAAAATAGGCTGTTTGTATATTTTAAATGTGGAAGCTAATGGATTTTGTTAGTTTATAATAGGCTCTTTTAGCAATAGCTGAGAAATAAGGATAGGAAAGGACATAATTGTCGTAGCTGCACTGATTGATCATATAACAGTTACGGGTACAGTTAAGTGCTTTAAATATATTAACTCATTTAATCTGCAGAATAACCATATCAGAGGGTTACTATAATTAATTCCAGTTTATGGATGAGAAAATTGTTGTGCAGAGAGGTTAAAGAGCTTTTCCAAAGTTCATAGAACTAGTAAATAGAGAACTGAATTCAGAACCAGGCTTTCTAGTTCTAGGTACTATATTTTTAATCATTATCTATTGCTACATAAAATGATAAAATTTTGCATGCACCCTTGAAAGTCATGTATATCAGCTGTACACTAGGAAAAGGAAAATGAAATAGTGGTCTAGGATGTATGCCTGTTAGGATTGGAGTTAAGTAGTGGGTGATGTGCAATAGGATTGGAGAGTAAGATGATAAAATCTGAAATAATCTGTGATTAGTTATAAATATTGAAGGGGAGGTAGATATAAATTTTTAATGAAATTTTGGGCTCTAATGATTGAAATATTCCTGGTGTCAACTACAGATAGGCAGGTTGATTGTGAGACCCTGTTTGGAAGGAAAAGTGATTAGTTCAGTTTTCCTATTCTGAGTTGAGCCAACTGTGAAATATGAAGAGACTGATTCCCAGAAGATGTATTTTAGAATACAGGAAAGACAATTCACTGAGGAACACAGACATTAAGATATTAACTTAGTAGTTGCACTGTCCAGTACATTTAATAAACATTTGAGTGTAAAAAGTTACTGAAGAAGTAAAATTCAAAGTGGATTCCTTGGACCATTACTAGGCCACAGACTGTTACCAGTCAGAATTAAGAGTAATTCTTATTTATTTTATTTTACAAAAGTACTGATATGCAATTGGGGTTAAAAAAACTGGTTCTTAATGACAAATAGTTTAAAAACAGATATCAGGATGACATCTCTTCACTGCAGTGGTGGAGTCACCCAGACACATTGAGGCAATTTCCCACATGTCATGATCAAGCTCATGGAATTCACCTTACTTGCTTTTGTTCCTTCTAGTGCCCCCTCCTGATCAGTAGGAGCCTGGATCTCCAATCTTTTCCTGGAGTGCAGTGTCCTAATTGTCTGCAACAAGTACTGGGGCAGAGGATTTGCTTTTCTGTAATATGTAATTAAAGTGAACAATCCAAGAGGCAGCATCCTGTAATGGAACCAAAGTCAATCTAGACAAGCCATCTCACTGTATCGTCAATCCAAACATTCTTGACACAGGGTTAAGGGTTAAAAGCGAAGAATCAGAAAGAAAATAACCATTTTTTCTCGGCTTGAGAAATATCCAAAGTCATTTTCATGGATCTTTTATAGGTTGCTGTGGTTAGTTGTAGATTCTTTAGCAACATTGATTATACCTGTGCAGTTATGATCTGGGAAGCATCAGACCTCGTCAGCAGAACATAGACATGAAGATGGCTTGTTGCCTTATTTTTCTTAAAGTGTACCTGCACCATTGCTAGGCTTCCTGAGAATTCTCAAGCTGTTTTATAGGATTTTCTAAGGAAGATCCTCTGAACCCACCAGGCACTGGGATGGGGCAGGGCTTGCATTATTTAAAGCAGTTGCAGTGCAATGTTTCCTCCAATAGAGGTGGACTGACATTGTCTCCCCTGGGCCCTGGTCTTCCCAGGTGGAATGGTGGAAAGACAAGTTCTTAACTCTGAAGAACTTAGAAGTTTTGGGGTTCTCAGGGGTCTGAGATAACACCCTCCTTCAGGTCAGCCTCTGTCTAGTGGCCATTATGCAGGATCTCAAACACAGATGCCTGCTATAGGGACCCAGCGGCACTATTCCTATGCTGTGGACACACAGGAAGTCCCGGCCAGGCACCTGATTGTTTTTCTTTGTATTCAAGTCAGAAACAACAGACCTACATGGTTAAACTGTTTCCCTTGGTAAAGCAGCTGATTAGGTTTGTTTAATGTCTGAAGTTACTCTGTAATCCTGAGTAAAGGGGCAAGTAGAGGTACAGAAACACCTTCTAATAAGTCCTCTGAGATGCGTAGACAGCCAAAATCTTCAGAGTATGAAGAATACAAAGATGTAAGAATCATCTGCACGTGGTAGAAGTTTACAGCCAGTTTAAAGCATAAATCATAGCAAAATCCATAATTAAGAATGTAAACAAATCCTATTTGAAGAACCAGATTTGCCCTTCCCCCTGAAACAGCATAAAAACAGACAAAATAGATGAAACACCCATTTTCAAGACACTGGACATCATCCACTAAAGAACCTAAAGAACTGACCCTAAAAGTTTGAGAACAAATTAGGTGAGCCTTAAAATGTCCTCAGTTTTAGTGCCTTGAGAGTTTCCAAGTCTTGATGCATGCAGGGGAAATTCAGGTGGAGCCTAGTTGGCTTTCTATAATGAAGAGACAGAGTTGAGAATCTGGGAAGACAACAACAGCTAGAGATTGCAGAACACAATGCTGGAAAACAGCTGCACACAAAGAGAGAACCCGAGTGATCTACAGAGGATCTCCCTTAGGTATTCAGCTGAGAACAAAGTAGCAAATTTTTGTGAGGAAACTATCTGAGGCTAGTAAAATAAATATGCCAAAAGGTAGTGGTAACAGTGCCTGATACTTATACAGGGCCAGAAATAGTACCTGGTCCCAATAGTGACATGCCTATTAGAATGACTACAATTAAAAAGATTGACCATAGCAAGTGTTGATGAGAATGTGGAGCAACTGGAATCCCCACACCCTGCTGGTAGGAATGCTAAGGGTGCAGCCATTTTGGAATGCAGTTTGTCAGACTCTTAAAAAGTCAAACATATTTCTACTCATGACTTTGCCATATTTTCATATATAAATATTTGCCCAAGAGAGGTGGAAGCATGTATCCATAAAAGACTTGTACACACATGTTCACGACAGTTTTAACTGAAAGAGCATAAACTGAAAACACACTGAATGGACATTAACAAGTAAATGGATAAACAAATTTTGATACATCCTTACAGTGGAATTACTAAGCAATACAAGGAAATGGACCATTGATACATGCTACAACATAAGTGAATGTCACAGTAATTACACTGAGTGGAAGGAGCCAGAATAAAAATGTATATAGTATATGATTCAATTTGTATAAAATTCTAGAAAATTAATACACAGTGATAAAAATCAGGTCATTACTTCTCTGGGGAAAGGGTGGGGTGTGCACTGGCCAGAAAGGATGGGAAGGAGAGATTACATAAAAGATCAGAAAACTTTTAAAGATGATAGATATGTTCATTGTCTTGATTGTGCACTGGTGATAGTTTCACAAGTGCATACATATGCCAAAACTTATCAGTTACTACAACTTAAATATGTATAGTTTATTGTGTGTCAGTTATCTCTCAAACTAAAAAAAAAAAGTATAAGCAAATGCTATTTAGCAAATGAAGGATAGACACAGTAGGTGCAATGGTTATTTAGAAAAGTGTATGAGAGAAATAGAAAATATAAATAACTTTCAGCTAAGGATAGCTATACAAAGGGGGTGAGATATATGTTAGGACTAGAAAGTAAACGTTTTGGTAGGTAGATGAAAGATGAATGGGAATGTGTTCAATATAAATAGGGTCATTAAAGTGGAAAAAATCCAGGAATTTTCATAGGTTGAATTGGATGTGATCCCAACTAGATGATCTCACTGATATTAGAGGTGGACAGAGTGGTGAGATGGGTTGGAACTTCTGAATGACATGCCAAGAAGTCTTACAGCAGAATGCATAAGCCGTCTTAAGGAAGGAGCATATTGCCAGAAAAGCAGAGGGCACCAAACTGAGTCTTCAGAATCACTTGGGTTAAGTGAATTCAGGAAAAAGAGTTACAAAGTTTGTTTATTTTAAGGAGTGGATGTAGGGGAGCATGCAGTTATCGGAGTATTAAAGAGAACAATTGGTAAAAGAGCTTCAGAAACAAGGATACAGTTTTTTGAAACATTGAAGAAGTTGTAGGGAAGGGGAAGAATGAAAGGGCCATGGCTTTAGCAATGAGAAGATGTTGATTTCCTAAATAAACACAATAAATGGGTCTCTATGACAAACTGTGTCAAACATACTCCATTATCAAGAGGTCTTCTATCAGAGAAAAACTATCCTGTTAAGGTTGGTGATTTCTATGAGGGGAATTTCTGGAGGGCAAATTTGGCTTAATTTTTTTTCCATAAAAAATTTGGTTTATTTTTGGATCTACTGTGGATATCCAGAAACCCTGAGGACTCCTCGTCCAAGTCCCATTCCAAGTACTGTTAACACTAGATCCAAAATTATTTTGACATCTTTGAAGTTCAGAATTAGGCTATCTTAGAGACCTTGAGATTAGGAGGGACCCACATTTCCCCTTTTGAGTGTCAGAACCAGGCAATTCTGAAGAGTAGAGTAAATCAAATGTAGTTTAGGCTAGTGTCTTATTCTCTGAGTACAAATTAGTTAGGCTGCTATAAGTCACGTTCTTTTATTTTATAATAGAACAACCTGCTGTTGTTAAACGAGTTAGCACTATATTGTGAGCAAACCTTTAGCAGAAGGGTTGCAAAGGTGTATTGGTGCATGAAGCAGGGATACAGAGCTGAAGTGACAGATTTTACCAGCAGCAAATTAAAAGTGCTCTCTGGTAAAATTTACATGATATTTTCAGATAAATTGTGCATCCAGGACACATGGAGAATGACAAAATTGTGAACACCATCTCTGAATAGGAAAGTCATGATAGATATATGCTTAGCTCTCAAAGAGCAGTTCATTTAAAAATAAGCCATGTTTTCTTATAGTTTCAGGGCAAGACAAGAAAAAGTTGTTTTTAAAGGGAGTGAAGATATTGATCTCTGACAGCCCGATCGTTTCAATCTAAGTGAAAACACCAGCTGTAGCAGCAGCGGCAACAAATTTACCAATTTTCCTCTTTATTTGAAAGGTTCCTTGGCCATTTGAAATGCTTTTTACCACAGGGTGAATAGAATAAGCTTTTGGTTTCATCTCCAGTTCTGAATAATGAGTAGCCCCTGTTTGAGGAGTCAGTAATCATCTTTTGAAATGTCGAGAATCGTGTTGATGAGGTGGACTTAGAGACTCTTCTGTGAGTAAGTTGTTGTAGGTCTTACTGAAAGTGGTCACTGAGACTCATCCACTCTTTTTATTCCTCTCGTATCTCCTCCCACAAGCCTCCTCAAAACATCACTCCTCTTCACCTGCCCCTAAAAAATCACTCTGATATTGGAGGCTAGATCCATCATTGCATTTGTAAGCCTAGAATCAAGGGAACTATTACTGCTTTTCTTCACAAGACTAGTTCTTTTTGCACATTTTTCATTATAAACTGTGCTGAAGGCATAAGGTTTCCCATATCGAGTCATAAAACATGTTGTATTTCAAGGAGGATGCACAGTTCTGGTTATTCTGGCCATGCTTTATTTGCACAGGGGCTGGTCTGGCAAGTAGCACTGATTGCCAAGATGGAAATCTAGAGCTGCTAAATTGTTTTGGAATGCATTATTTTACTTTGAAAGTAAAAAAATATTTTAGTGTTTTTGAAACTAAAATGCAGCAATTTAGTATAACCAAATGAATTTAGAACAAAAACAGGAAAGTATTCTTAGGATTTTTGCAAAATTGGCATTTCAGATTTTTTTTTTTTTTTTTTGCTTTAAAATAAAGTTTGTTGAAGTTATGGTAAAAATACAAAATACAACTAGCAGGAAAATTAGCTTTCATGAATGGAAACAGTTTGTCTCTAATAAAACACATTTTCCCCCTATTTCTGCTACCCCATCCTGTTTTTTAGGGTAATGTTCTAATCAGGACTTTTATGATGGCTTTTTTGAAAGACCAAATATTTAATGTTAATTTTTGTTTGAAGTAGTGATGGCTTTGCCGGAAAACTATGAGCTCAAAATGTGATATTTATTACAGTGTTTGTGTCCTTACTGAGGAAAATTGAATATGAATAAGTGTTAATGAGTGTCCTGGGTATCCTATAAAGAATAATTTATTCCCACTCAATAAATGAGAAAGACCAAGGGCGGGGTGTGATAAATAGTACCAGATGAATATGCTGGACTTACGAAATGACAACAATAGTATGGGCACAATAATAAATCCTTGAAAGACAGTTGTAATTCTTCCAAGACTTATGGAATGATCATTTTGCCTATGGAGAGACATCTAGGGTGATTAAATTATGTGCATTATTTTTTAGAGGGTTTATGTTTTTTCCAGTGAAAATCTTTATGATCTGTTCTCCAAATGTGAAATTCTTTTGCTATATGGGTAAATAAGTATCTTTGAAACTGGCTAGATAAGCACTGAATGTTCACAGTTGTTTTTTCTCACCATTTATACTGATGGAGAAATTTCCACACTCACTCACACACACACACACACACACACACACACACACATCATCAGGGAATTTTTTTTTTTTTTTAGTTTCCTATAGATTCTGAAGTCTTCCTAGTGATGCTGGTGTAAGCAGTCATTTCTGTTAGTTTTACACAGCTATTGCTTTGTGTTATAAAAAAAAATAGTACCCTGGGACACCACAGGAACAATCAGACCAAGTAATCTGTTTTTTTTTCTAGAAGAAAATATTTGAGTGAGAGCCTTTGACATGGTATGTTTAAGAGGAAAAAGTAAAGTTAAAAGAAAATAGCAATAACGCATAGATAAACTAAGAATAGCATCTGGAGTAAATAGATAACTTGAAAAAAGAATAGAAAGTTATCTACCTGCATGTCCCCAACACATAGAATATATTTTCTGAGGTATAACTACAAATATTTTAACTGTTTTCCTATGTGTGGTTCTAATCATGGATGTCCAGTAACTTCCTTTGAATTGTTCTTACATATTCTAATTGCTGTTTTTATAAGAAATTATTTCCTGATGTTTAACCCAATTTTCGTTTATCCAGTATAACCTCATTGTTTCTAACTGGTGTAATCTGCAAACGCACTAACAAGCCTTTCATGGTTTTGTTTCTCCACAGATCTGAAACTTCATTGTTTTGTACCTTTGGCAGTTTTTATAAGGCATATCTAAAATAAACATGCAAAATACTGTCCTATCAAGTTAGATAAGTTGAAGCACCTCTAATGTATGATGGAAAGAAAAAGAGAGAGAAAAAATTTTTAATTAGGCTAAATTTCCTTATGACGACCAAACATTTTCGCCACGAATGTATTTGATTTTCTAAAACAGGGAAGTTGGAGATATATTAGTAGTCTTATATTCTGTTTTTGCTTTTGTTACATTTAGTAGAGAAGAGTAAGGACAGTTTTTTATGCATTTTACAAGCCTTTTAATTGTGTTGGCTTAGACTTGGAACAGACTTTTAAGAGTTTATAATTTTTAGAATTGAAACAATTTTTAGTTACATAAGACAATTCTCAAAATTAAGAGTAAAGAGCAAATTATTTATTTCCTTCCTAAAACTCTTCTCTTTGTGCCCTCATTACTATGAGCCAGCCACCTTCTTAAAAATCCTGTTTTGAATCTCTGTGTTAGTATATTCTTTCTTTGTCACCTACAGTCTCACCATCTTAACAGTCTAACCCATAAGCATCACTCCCATTAAGGCTTGAGAAACTAAGAAAAGAGATATATAGATATTTAGTCAATATTTCATGGAGTTGATAACAACACTTAACAACAAACATCATATAAATGAAATGTGGCTAAGACTGTGGATAGCTATATTATATGGTTTTGAATAGTTAACCTATCATTGCACAAGCTTACTACTTTTGTGCAAGTTACTTAACCTCTCTGTGCATTTTACTTATCTACAAGTTGAGTATAATAATAATCTCTACTTCATGTATTGTTGTGAGGATCAAATTAATTAATATGTACAAAAAACACTTAGAAAATTTCCTGGCACAAAGTAAGCACTTACTAATTAGCAAGTGGTGGTAATAATAGTAATTTATACAAAATGTGATTTATCAGTTGCGTTGGTGGTTCAGTGGTAGAATTCTCGCCAGCAAAAATGTGATTTATCAAGGGAAAAGATATGGGCAATGTGATATACAAAAATGAATGAAGTTTTGGTACATACTGCACCTTGGATGAAAGTTAAAGGCATTCTTCTAAGGGAAGTAAGCCAGACACAAAAGGCATCAATATTTCTTTACCTATCTTCTTCCATCTTTGCTCTCTACTCCTCATCTTCAACCCATCTTAAGAGAAAAATGGAAGAGAAAGGATATGGAGAATATTTAAGAAAGAAGGAAGGAAAACAAAACAGTGAGGCAGAGGAAGAGGTGCAGGAGAGGGGCTTAATTTGCCTTTCCCATGGCTTTAAAGAACTCTTCAGTTTTATTTCCCTTGAATGAAACATCAAAAGGTAACATTTTGATTAAAAAAATAAGTTTCCCAGTAGTGTTAGTCCTTACCAATATGTGAATTGGAAGACTGCGATAGCTCCAGATTTAATGATAATAGAAAGAGTCTGGACTGGTGCAGAAGACGGAGCTGGTGAGTCAGCTGGCTGCCTTCATCTGTCTTTCTCTACTTCCCCAAGTCCTCTGAGACTGAAAGAAAGGAGAATTTCATACAGGAGGTCATTTGGTGAACATCTAAGTGTTGGACCGAGAAAGAATGGGGGTTTGAGTCACAGGATTTGGAATTAAATAAGGGATCATGTGACAGTAACTAGTTATTTGTTTATAGAGTCTGTGCACACAGTATATCTTAAATCTGTTAATTAGCCTAGAGGAAAAGAGGAATGATGATGGTCAGATATTTTGGAGTTAAAAAGACTTTTTATATTAATGTTAGAAAAAAATGCTAAAGATGACTTTAGTTGTGTACCACAAATAAATTGTTTTGTTTCATATATTTTTTTGATTTGAGGATGGAATTGAGTTGCCTTTGTCTGTTATTAAATTTGGCTTCTTGTAGTTTAGAAAATAAGGGTTATAGTTTTCAAACATTAAGAATATATTTGCCTTTAATTTGATTCACTTTATTTGACCTAAAAGGAATAGAAGCCAGATTATCTATGATTATGATGAATGGAATTTTCTAGGAAATGAAATTGGTTCAATGAGAGCAATTACTGTTTTTCATTGTTGTTAGCTCAGAAGTAGAGCCAGTCTTTCTGCTGTTCTTCACAGACGTCTCTCAGATATTATAGTCAATTTGCCTTACCCAGAGGTGAAGGAGGCATTTCAGGATAAATTGTTATACTGTCAAGAAGGTTGCATGTGGATAATGATGAAAGGCTTTGGTAAAAATCACAATGTCTGAGGCTGATTTTTCAGGAAGAGAATTGACTATTTAATCTTCTCTCATTCAGGCAATTGTGTACAATCAAGTATCATTGGATAATTTTTAGTAACTTTCATTTTGGAAAGGAAAATTTGAGGAAACAATGTAAGCTCAGAGGAAAGATGAACTTTAAAAAATTTTTTAAGACTTAATTTTTTAGAGCAGATTTAGGCATACAATAAAATTGAGAAGAAGGTGAGGAGACTTCCCAGACACCCTCTGCGCCCACACATGGGTAGCCTCTCCATTATCAACACGACACACCAAAGTAGACGGTTTTACCAAGGATGAACCTATACTGACACATCAGTCATAATCACCCAAAGTGTGTAGTTTACCTAAGAGGTCACTCTTGTTGTACATTCAGTGGGTTTAGACAAATGTGTAATAACTTATATCCATCAGTATAATATCATACAGAGTATTTTCCCTTCCT
This sequence comes from Camelus dromedarius, assembly GCF_036321535.1. Lineage (NCBI taxonomy): Eukaryota > Metazoa > Chordata > Mammalia > Artiodactyla > Camelidae > Camelus > Camelus dromedarius. Next base: position 60,209,198 of record NC_087436.1, on the reverse strand, counting down.
TAAAAATCTTTGCTCTGCCTATTCATCACGCCTGCCTGGCTACCACTGATCATTTATTGTCTTAATAGTTTTGCCTTTTCCAGAATATCATATAGTTGGAATCATACAGCATATAGCCTTCTCAGATCACTTAGAAAGACTGACTTTTGAAAGAGTAAATCTACATGTAACACTTTGATGAAATATTCATTTAATACCCTTGTCCGACAGAAAATTACATTCATCACTGATGTATCAATGGAAGAACATGTTCTAAAAATGGGTTTCATAAGGGAGAGTATTAACTTTCTTTTTACTGATATTTGCTTTAATAAAAATTATATTTAATTAAATTATATTTGCTTTTAAATAAACTGAAGTGAAGGAAATCCATTTATAATTAAACAGAGAGAAATACTTTATTTTTTAAATGCTTCTCTCCCCTTTCTCTAAGTTTTATATCCTCAGTTTTCTCAATTGGTATAATAGTAAAAGAAAAACATAAAATAGGATTTTCCTGTTTATTAGCATTCTGAAATAGGAGATTTCTGAAAAATTATTGGTGGATCTCGAGGAAATGTTTATGACATCTGAGATGACGCTGAATCAAATATTCAGTAGTCTTTGTGAGCAAAATTACACAGTAGATGGTTTGTCTTAATTGCCCTTGTTGGAGTTCCTCCCCAGTTGTATAATTCCTTTGTTCCTGTGACCTCCAACACACATACACACACACAATCTACCCCATGTCCTGTCTTAACCATCTAGTAGGGATAATAACTAATGGCTTACTATGGGTGTAAACTAATAATGGTTTAGGTGCTGTCAGAGAAAAACCAGAGCTGGACAGTAGTTGAATCGGTAAAAACAAAAATAGATTTTATTCAGATCTGTTGCAGTAGGGGTAAGGAGATGTCAGCATAGATCTGGGCTCAATTCTGAATACTGCAAGGAAAAATGGCGATTTTTTAGTGAACGAGTGGGGTGGGGTCAGTGGGTGGAACATTGCTAAGTCGAAACATGAGGGACGAGGGAATCTAGCTAAACTGACTTAACAGGATTCTTGCTAATCAGGCCAGAATGATCAGACGCTCCCCTGGAGGATGAGGAATCTGATTAGATATTGAGGGTGATTAGATATTGAGGGTGATCAGGTACTGAGGATGTGGGTTCTGGTTAAACTGATTTAACAGAGTTCTTTTGAAACTCGATTTTAGAAGGGCATGTACAGAGGGCCTATGAGAAGGTTCAGGAGTCTGACCGAAGTTTGATTAAGCAAAGAATCTGTCAGTACAAAGTGTATGGTGATTTATTTGCATTTTAGAGAAGAAAAAATGTGGAAAGGTTGGAAGATGAGATTGGAATGATAATCTCATAGTGCAGTTAACTCTGGGTGAAAACCTTTCAAAATTACCTTTCCTACCAAGGATGTCAATGCTGTTCTCCTACTCCATGTAATGTGCTTGCATGCACGTGTGTGCACGCACACACACACACAGGCATGTCATAGTGGAATGAATAACGAATAACGAACTTTTGAAAAGGTACTCACCCAGCTGTACCACTATTCTGACTTGAGCTTTTTCACTAACTAGATTTTTAACCCTCAAAGGCAGCCTTTGCCAAGCTGTACATGTTGTCATAAGGACAACTCTAGAAAGTATTGTAAATTAAGTTCTGCTCTGTTGTCACAATGGGGCAGTGTCAAGCACAATTTCATTTTATTTCAAACCTTTTATTTGAAGGATATTTTCACACACATCTGAATGATACCTTCCTTTTCAGGGTAATTGTTTATTAATTTGAGAAACTGTATGTAGATTTTTACCTGTATGATACCAAGTTACCAGATAAAGGTGGACAAGTCAGTAAATAACACTTTAAAATTGTAAAACTGTGTGTGTTGTTTGTGCCTCCATCTAGAAGACGAACATCATAAAGCACATCTGAAGAGAAACATCTCCCCAGTGACTGCTGTGTGCCTGAAATACCCAGTTCTAGTCTACAAATGGCACATGGGGTAGAAGTCCTGTGACATTGTGCACATCTCTTGAAACCAGTAAGACATTTAGCCATGCCCATAAGGTAATGTGTTCATGCATATTTGATTATTACATTAATTGTCACATTAGAAAGTAGAAAGCAGGATGCTGAGGGAATAAGACATGGGATGTGAGGCTTTCGTTGGAAGAGAAACACACTAACTGGCCAGTCCTACAGCACATTGATCTAGGTCAGGAACCCCTGTTGGGAGTTGACAAAAAGATTTAGCACCAAGGAACAAATTTCCAAGTAAAAACAAAATGATTTGTGGAAATGGTTCAAGATCTAACTTTAACTTTGTAATTGTTCATTTTTTAGAGAGCAAGTATTCTTTATACCCAGATGTCTGTTTATTTAAAGATAATGTTGAAGTATGAGAATTAGAGGAACTTGGCAATAGAACCTTCTGGCAAATAATATTGTGAAGAGACAGTGCAGTAGACTGAAGACTTACATGTATTGTGTTGAAGCATTTTATTAATTGAGTAAAAGCGAAAGATTTCTGTGCTTTTGATATCTAACTCTAATTAACTTCAGGAAAAGTCAAAGCTGTAAAATTGTTTTGAACCTAAGCAAGTAAAACTCCTGCTCTGTCTGCCAAGGGTATGTCATTCCTGATGTAGTTTCTGGACTCCTGGGATGAGAAGTGTAAACAGTGAAAAGGAATCACAATAAGGCGATCTGTCTTTTCAGTGCAGTTGGGTGGGGCACAATGAGGGCAGAGGGAGGGGAGGAAGCAGGAATGAGCAGGGGAAATGAGGCTTAGACACCTAAAAGGAGGATGTGCTTTACATTCCAGACTGAAACGCTACTTCAGTTACTGCTGCAGTTCTGAATTTTTCACATAGTTTAGGACAGAAGAAAGTAGCAATTCTTGTCTCTGTGCCACAGGGGTCCTTGTTCTCTAGGGTTTGAATATGAATTTGAAGTTTATTGGCCTAGGGGGTAGGAGTAAGGATAAACAGCATCAGTTTGTAACCTGACCTGAGGACAATACTCAGCTGAGTGTCACTCACTGTGACGTCTCCAGCACCATTCAAGCTGTCTGGATCAAGGTCGGCTGTCAAGCAGTATGGAGTGAAGGACTGACCTGAAGGGCACCTTCACACTGTCACGGTTTGTTCATATTAGGAATCTCCAACCTTTTGTCAAGAGAAACTGCTTTTAAATTTTGTGAAGCCTTGATTTAAACATGCATTCATTCAACAAATGTTTTCTGAGGACCTCCTATGCATTTTTCTATTGAGATATAATTGACATATAGCATTGTGTAGGTTTAAGTTGCACAGCGGTGTTGGTTTGTTACATTTATAAGATGATTATCACCTTAGGGTTACTTAACATCGCTATCATGCCACATGTATGTTATTTCCTTTTTGTGGTGAGAACAATTAAGATTTAATCTCTTAGCAGCTTTGAAGTATATATTACGGTATTGTTGACTGTGCTGTGCAGTAGATCTTCAGAACTTACATATGTACATATTGTAAGTTTGTGCCCTTTAAGAACATCTGCCTAATGTTCCCAGCCTTCAGACCCTGGTAATCACCACTCCACTTTTGGTTTCCATGAGTTTAGCATTTTTAAATTCCACATGTAAGTGATGTCATACAGCATTTTTTTCTCTGACTTATCTCACTTAACATGATACTCTCAAAGTCCATCCATGTCATACAGATGGCAGGATTTCCTTCTTTCTCATGACTGATAATATTCCACTCTGTGTGTGTGATCTCCTTTATCCATTTATCCCCTGTTGGACATTTAGGTTGATTCCATATTTTGGCTATTGTGAATAATGCTGCTATGAACTGGAATGTGCAGATATCTCTTCCAGATACTGACTTCAATTCCTTTAGATGTATGCTCAGGAGTAGGATTACTGGATCATATGGTGGATCAATTTTTACTTTTTTAGGAACCGTCATACTGTCTTCTGTAATAGCTGTACCATTTTATAGTTGTATGAACAATGTATAAGGGCTCCCTTTTTCCACATCCTTGCCAGCATTTACTATCTTTTGTCTTTTTAGTGATAGCCATCCTAACAGGTGTGAGGTGATATCTCATTGTGGTTTTGATCTGCATTTCCCAGATGATTAGTGATATTGATCATGTTTTCATATTACCCATTGACCAATTGTATGTCTTCTTTAGAAAAATGTTTATTTGGGTCGCCTTTTCAATTTGATTGTTTCCTTTGCCATACAGAAGCTCTTTAGTTTAATGTAGTCCTGCTTGCTTATTTTAGTTTTTGTTGCCTGTGCTTTTGGTACCTTTTCCAAGAAATCACTGCCATGGCTAATGTTAGGGATCTTTTCCCCTATGTGTTCTTCTAGAAGTTTTACAGATTCTGTTCTTTCATTTAAATCTTTGACCCATTTCAAGTTATTTTTCGTGAGTTGTGTTAGATAGGGGTCCAGTTTCATTCTTTAACATATGGATATCTAGTTTTCCAAACACCAAGTAAGAGACCCTCCTTTTCCCATTGTGTATTTTTGTCACCCTTGTGAAAACTTATTTGACCATACATGTATAGGTGTATGTCTGGACTCTATTCTGTTCCACTAGTTTATGTGCCTTTTTTTATGCCAGCGCCATGCTGTTTTGATCACTATAGCTTTGTAATATAGATTGAAATCAGGTGGTGTATCGCCTCTAGTTTTGTTCTTTCTCAGGATTGCTTTGGCTATTCATGGTATTTTGTAGTTACCAACACATTTTAGGATACATTTTTTCTATTTTTGTGAGAAATGCCATTGGGATTTTGATTAGAATTGCTTTGAATCTGTAGGTATCTTTGGGTAGCATTATGGATATTTTCACACTGTGAGTTTTTCCAATTCAAGAACATGGGATATCTCTTCAGTTATTTGTGTCTTCTTTAATCTATTTCATGAGTATCTCAGAGTTTTCATTTTTCAGATATTTTTTCCTCCTTTGTTAAATTGATTTCTAAATATCTCACTGATTTAACTGCTATTGCAAATGGGATTGCTTTCTTAATTTCTTTTTCAGATAACTTTTTGTTAGGGTTTAGAGATGCAACCAATTTCTGTATATTGACTTTGTATCCTGAACCTTTACTGAATGCATTTATTAGTTCTAACAGTTTTTAAGTGGTGTATTTAGGATTTTCTGTATGTAAGATCTTGTCATCAGCAATAATTTTACTCCTTTTTTTTCTGATATGGATGCCTTTTATTCCTTTTTCTTGCCTAACTGCTCTAGGTAGGACTTCCAGTACAATGCTGAATAGAAATGGCAACAGTGAGCATCCCTTTTTTGTTCCTGAACATAGAGAAGAGGATCTTAAATTTACCATTGAGTTTGATGTTAGCTGTAAGCTTTTCATTTATGGCCTTTATTATGTTGAGGAACATTTCTTTTATACCCAATTTGTTGAGCCTTTTTTTTTTTATATTGAAAGGATGTATTTTATCAAATGCTTCTTCTGCATCTATTGAGATGACCATATGATTTTTATTTTTCATTCTGTTAATGTGATGTATCATATTTATTGATTTCTGTATGTTGATGTATCCTTGCATCCCTGGGATAAGTCCCACTTGATCATGGTGACTGATCTTCCTATATATTAATGATTAATTTTTTTCTGGCAGCTTGCTGTGATATAGATACAATCTGTGTTAGCTACTGAAGATAAAACAGTGAACATATTCTCATCGTATCTCCCCTAGATGATTGCTGTAAAGGCAAACTAATCATTTTTAAATGTTGATCTCGATACACACCTTGAAAAAAGAAGTCCGATGTACAGTGTGGGTACACGATGAACAGAGGAGCACATTTGCCTTGTGATTAGGGAAAGCATCTCAGAGAACAGGAAGTCTGAGACCTAAACAAAGTTGGGGAGCTGATTATAAAGTACTGAGGAGGAAATACTGACAGAAGAGAGACTGTGCTGTTTGTACTTCCTTCCATTCTAAGGTACTCTCTAAATCTCAAGAGGGAAGATATTAAATAATGTCCCTTAGTCATCAGGCAAAGTTTTAGTTTTGTTCAATGGACTGGATTATACATGCTTATAATATATAAATCTCCCTATTGAAAATGTCTAAATGATTCTTGGTAATCGAATGTGTACTTTAAAGTAGTGTGCTTTATACAATTTCAAGGAAGGGAGGCATTATTACTGATGGAAGACATTCTGTTTTCACAAAGGATTATTGCATTCCTCCTTGTGGAGGCAAGCCTCATACAGATTACATGATGCTTTTGCGGTGGCAGATGTTCAGTGTGTTTGCTGAGTTGAATTGCAGCTTATATTGTGCCATATTAGGTTCCTTACAATTAGGCATTTTCACATTGAGTTGCAAAATTACCCATTTCCAAGGAATATATGAATTCAGTGGCTCTCAACTATCTTACATATCTAGGAGTAGGACAGACCAATGAATCTTGGATCTTCATCACCAAGAAATAATCTGTTTAGGGCACTGTCTTTAGGCAAATATTATCATCTCTACTTCAGAGATGATGCAGCTAAAAGGCTAAAGGACTTGCTCAGAGTCCTACAGCACCCTTCATATTTTTATATGGCGTTTCTATCATAAAGTAAAAATGCTTACTGTCTTCCTCAAGGAACATGTGTCAGGGAGCTATACTCCTGTGGGGTAAGTTTAAATTATTTCTACATGTCTTGCAGGAAGTCAGTGGCACAGCTGTATATAAAACCTAAGACATTTGACCCTGGGTAACTTTGAACTTTTCTCTTAGTATCAAAAGCAAACATTGTGAGTCATTTTAGTATAAATCAGTGTCTTTCTGAAACCTTCGAGAGAGAAAACCTTCACAGATCATAAAATAAGAAATAGAAACCATGAGTGAGTGAACTGCTTCCTAGTCTTTAGAACAGTTGAAGTATTTATCCTTTAACAATATAAAAATTACACGTATACATAGAACTGCCATTAGGAAATTCATATTTTGAATATTCTTGGAAGCCTTATCAGAAGTTTGGTTTCTTTAGGGGTTTCTCATCTATCCTAAGAATCTCTGATTTGTCTTCATGTTAGAATATAGGCAGAACTGCAAAGTTTGCTTTTTTGTTTTCTGTTTTTGCTGTTTTTCACTTCTCTCATCCTCTGTTGCTTTGTATCCTCAAAGCACAACTTTGCAGCATGAGATTTCCTCATTTTCCTTCTCATGGTGCACCAGAAGCCTCTTTTGTGTGGTAGATAAAGTCTACAGGCCCGAGCACCTACTCTTTCTTTGTATCTCTTTCTGCATCCTTTTCCCCTTCTCTTTGCTCTGATAATCTGATAAATTAATATTCCTTACAGTTTTAATGACCGCTAATAGATAAATGCATCTTAATGACTGTTAATGGCTTAATCTGCAACACCTCCTGGGTAAAATATTTGCATTTTAAAAGGGCTTTTTACAATCATAACCTTATTTAAATAGATGGCTCAGTGTGAGAATCTAAAACTTGTTGACAGATCACTAGGGAGAAGCACCATTTTAGATTTTTTTACATTTTAACATCTCTCAGAACAAAGATACAGTCTCAAAATTGGTGTGATAAGACACTCACTCATAGGATAATTGGAAGCATTCTTTTTTCATTCTTGGTGATGTGTAAAATAACAACATGATATGAATGATGTTTTAGATTTGATGAAATACAGTAGCTATATATTGCCACCCTTCAAACTATGCCCTGTGGTAGGTGGTAACAACCTCCCTTATTACACTTCACTCTCACAAACTCACTCCTACGTAAACTGAGTACACATAAATAAACAAATATTCCTGCACTACTAGACTTTGGACATTTCTTAATTGGCTTCTGTAGAAGCTTCAGTTAAATTTGAGAGTTTTTTATGTTTTTTTGGCCATATTAAGGAAGCTTCACAAACTTGGTTTAAGAATGTTTCTAAGAAATCTGCACTGAAAGTGATATTTTTATTTATGACATTCATTTGCTATTTTTAAAAGTGTCTTTTATAATACTTTGATTCCTTTTGTTCTGTCTCACTTTGCTTTGAGAGAGAAGTGATAAATATGAGTAAATACTGTGGATGAATATAGTGTCTTGAAGGACTGGCTATCCTTTCAAAGATGAAAAGGCTTTGTATCTGTAATTACTGATCATGTGATACACAATTTCAAATAAAAGAATTAGTGTCGTTCTTTCTTTTTGGAAGACATTAGAAACAATTGCAGAATAAAAAGCAAGCTCATCAACAACAAAAAAATCAGTCGGAAAATTGGCTAAAATTCAGCTCTTTGTGCTCTTGAGACTGAAAGCTGTAGCTGAAAGAAAGCTCTCCAATTTTCTACCATGCAAATCCCTTGCCTCTTTTAGATTGGTTTACTTTTAGATTGGTTTACTCTTAGATTGGTTTACTCTTTTGAAGCAGTTAAGTAGTAGCATTTCTTCCAAGAAAAATATTTATTTAAATAATTCTTTGCAAATTCTGCTAATTTATTCTTCCTGCCTCCCACTCTACTCCATTGCCTTCCCTGTACCACCAGCTTGGGTTATGAGGTATGGATACTAATATATGTAGCTCTATGGTGTCTTTTACTTTTGTTTCCTTTCAAGTTTAAAATTGGGTAGTGGAGATTTAAGGGCTTTCAAAATTGGAATACCAGTCATTTTCACTAGTGACAATGAATATGTACATTTTCAGTGTTCTTTGTGAATGCACAGGGTTTTATCATCATAGTATTATATTTAGAATATTTTCAAAGGTTTGGAAGTAAGGTTGAGTTTGGCAGAGCCACTGTTATGCATATATTTTTTCAGTTGCAGAATAAATTTGAAAATATAAAGAACTATTATTTTGATGGAATTATCATTATGCATGGCACTTAGTAAAATTATAAACTCACTAGTAACTGCAAAATGTTATTATTAAACCATTAGCTCCTTCTTGATATCTCAGCCTGGATTAGTGTTTTTCAGATTAACAATTTTCAAAAAGAATTGACCTGAGTAAGTGAGAAATAGGCTAGGTGACTATTACTATCAGAGTAGAAAAAAATCTGATTAACTTGATGCAGTGCTGATGAGTAATGGCAAAAGAAGGTTGCTACAAGCAAATAAAGAGGGTTTGAGAGGGTGTGGACTCAGAAAACAAATTTTATCTTCTTTATATTTTTGCCTAGGGTTAGCCCAGGGGCGTTGGAAATGAATGGCTGGCCTGTGGCTGGCAGCAGTGTTGCAAAAATTAACATCATTTTAACATACAAATCCGTACCTTTTGAACTCTTTGACTGCATTTTCAAGTGAAACTAAATCCTTTAACTGCCATGCTATTACAACAAGTAAGGTGTGTATATAGAAGGTGCCCACGAAAGCCTGTCAGACCAAGGCTCTGTGAAATGTGGTTTTGTCAAGAAAGGCACCTGTGAGTCTATTACAAGTACAGTACAATGTGGGCTATAATGAATCGCCATCCCTGGAGAGCTCTTAAAATAGAATAGACAGCCAGGTCTTTGGTGGTTTAAGCATTAAATTGCCTAAAGGAAAGAATCTCCTCAGATGACCTCCCAATGCCCCTTTTAGCTTTTTAATTCCAAGTCTGAGATAGCTGACTTTTGAAGTGCACTGAGTATATAAATGTGTGCAAGTTTGTTTAGTGTGAATATATAGATATGTGTGTATATGTATATATGTGTATGTAAAAACATACACATAGTTACATTATCTATGTTCGATATTTTTATGTTCCTTTTTCTTACTCTGTTTCTCTGCAGGATTTATTCTCTCTTTCCATATATTTGCTTCATATGCAAAAATATATTACTTTTGCAGTTGGATGGCAAACATGTGTGGTGGTTCTTGAAGGTTTAGTTTCCTCACGGAATGATTTTATTCCTGAGATTTTCCTAACAGATAACTATGTATGTCTGTTTAATTTTAAATATTATTGGCAGAGGGTGAAAGGAATATTTTCAATATAGTATGAGCTTTATTCTTTACTAGGAGAAAAAATGTGGAATATATAGTTTAATATGGTGACACATGATTTTTATAGTTACCACTAAAAAAGGAGCATGTGGGGGTAGAATCAACATCTGCTTACATTTTGTTGTTGTTTGTGGAACAATAAAGGCTTTTCTGGAATAGTTTTTCTGATTAGAGGCATGAGACCACAGAGAATTAAACATTTATACACTGTGATTTGGCTTTAATTTTTAATGACTATAGTTGGTCAAAATGATAAAGTACAGGAAATGCCATGTGGCTTAGCAAGCACATCTACAACAGTGAATAAAACCACCTACCTCAGGGTCAGACACTAACTAGAGAAAGGACTCCTCCCAAAGAGTAAATATGAGCATTCCTATCCGTATTTGCGTTCGTGATGAAAAGCAGTCTGCTCCACTGGGACTCCTGTGACAGTCATTGTGGGGAAAGTTCAAGGCCTTGTGCATTGTTGTGTTTAGAACTACCTCAGGAGCTGTTTCTTGATAATGAGATTATCTGTCCACAAGGAGCTGGTCATGGTCAGAAGACAGAGATTTCATCAAAATGCAGAGAATTGCTCACAAGTGTTTGCTGCTTTTACTTACACTAAAGGACAAAACTTTTCATTTCTCAGCTCTCCAATAATTCCTCCTCACATTTCAGTATCACAGGAGCTATTCATAGGTGTGTGTGTGTGTGCATGCTTGATTAATTCACAAATTCTAAAGGGCAGGCAATTCTTGGCCACTTGCTCGAAGACAATACTGATAGTATTTCAGTTAGCTCAAACCCTATTTTGTCCTGCATTTGCTGCTTTTGCCAAACTGCCATCTGGTTGCTCTGTCATCTCTCGTCAGCTCTTCCGTGATTAGGAAAGAGCACTTCTTTGGGCAAGATGCTAGGTGCAGCTGTTAATAGGAACCAAGGATTTCTTCCTGGTACTTGGAACAAAATGGTTAGCAGCAGCAGCAACTTGAAAATAGAAAATTTGAAACTCTGCTCATAAAATACATAAAATGTTAAGTTTTTATAGCTAATACAAATTGAAAAAGAACACCAAAGTTTATGCTCTGTTCTTAACAAAAATCAAAAAAACCTATTGAGAATTGAGTGTTATATCTAAAAATATTTAAGGAACATTGCTTTGCCTATAATTTATGGTTTCTCTTTGGGATAGCTTGATTGAGCAGTTATTTATGTATATAACTTACTAAACTGTTACAGGATTTATAGAAAAAGTGGAAGACATGGCTGGGCAAGCCCTCCCAGTGTACAGCTCCCTAGAAAACTATTGCCTGATACTGCTTAGAGTCCATAAATGAGGCCTCTTTTTCATTGTGTCTCTGCCTATTTTGTAATTGTATCGGTCTGAGCGTCGGGTGTACAACTGGTGTGAAACCTGTCCACCAGGATGAGATAGGTAGTCAGAAAGAGGTTATTTGCCCCCAGTGCCTAAGCCAAGTTGACCTGTATTGCCTGGTCCTTTGTTGACCAGTATCATTTAATCCATGGTCAAAATAGTGAAGTGGGAGTTACCAAGAGAAAGTAGAAAGACTAGAGAGAGAGGCAGTCCTATTACTACACTGGGGGAGTGCTTAAAGTACATGATGGAGAGCATGAAGGGGCTTGCTCTTAACTGGCCTTTAACTCATAGTGGCTGCACCCACTTATGGAAAGCATCCCAGCAACACCATAGGTTCTGGATGGTCAGACATCTCATATCTGGGCAAGGAACTGGTAAAGATTTAGGAGAGGGGCTGATAGTATTTCCTCCAACAGTCTCCTCTAATGAAGGGTGGAAATTCCATCATTCTTATGAAGTGGCAACATGAGAAGGATTCATCACAATAACTCTTCCTGCCTTTAAGAAATTTACATTTTTTTTGTGAATCCAGACAAATAAAACCAAAGCAATAATAAATCATATTTCCCCACATGGAATAAAGAGCTAAATTGTGACTTATAGAATATGGGTATTTTCTACTCAACATTAAAAACATTGGCATTGAGTTAGGTTATATATAAGGAATTGTCTCTCTCCCTGAATTTGCCAAAACCAACAGGAAAAAGACTCCCGCTAGTTATAAAGGTATAAAAAGAACAGAATGGAGAGAATATGAAAAGAAAATAAAAGCACATCTTATTAATTTATTCAATAAACATTCATTTTTTTATTTTGAGAAGCAGTATTGCAATAGAGGTTGTGAATTTCAGCTTTGGAGCCATTAAGTCCTAGGTTTGAATTCTACCATTGCTGCCTCACTGTAGTTTTATGACCTTGAAAAACATAACTAACATCACTAAGACTATTTTCTTGTATGAAAGTGAGGATAATAATAGCACTTAAGGATTAGGATTGTCGTCAAGAAAATATGCAGGTCACCTAGTGCAGGGTTCCTGGCCCATAACAGTTACTAATGAAGATAATTTACATTGCCAGTAATGTAAATGGATGAAACAGAATAGGTGAAAATCTTTCTTTCGAGTGGAAGGTGGTTTGCTACAGTAGGAAGTTAGTTCAATTTTTAAGTGTTGTATTTCTAGAGGATCAGGTCTGAATAAAAAGAAAGAATAATTTAAAAGTGTACCACTAATATTTTCCTTCATGTCATGAAAGTATGTAGACATCTATAAAATAAAAATGAGAACACACTTTTTTTTTTCTTTCTGGAGGAAAGCGTGTGTAACACAAATAGGTAAATCTTAGAATAAATTTTATTAGGATGCTTATTACCACTGCAGCATACAAATGACACCCCATTGAGAGCCTCAGGAGCACCTCATGTGTACTGAGGGCAGCAGGGTATCATTATTTTCTAGTAAATGGCAAGTTTATTGGTAAAAAAATAAAATTGATATTCTTCAGGTGAATGTGTAAGGAACCATGGATGCATAATTCTGAATAATAAGACTAATTCTAACTGTCATATGAGAGACCTAGTCTTCTAAAGCTACCCTCAGGGCAGCGCCAGGTCTATTTTGTTCACAGACAAATCTCAAATTTGTAACATGTTCCTGCCAGTTAGCTGGTGTTCAGTACATTATAGAGTTGCTAAGTGAGTGAGAAATCTATGGTCATACTTCATATGTTGTACTGCCTAGAGGGCCACTTCCTAGTACAGTGGTAAGGACATTGAATTTGGAATTGAAGAGCTAAGTATGAAAACAAGAGACCTTGGAGACATTTTTCTGCTCAAGAAATTATTTTATAGATTAAGATAATAGAGACAAAATCATTTGGAGAACTGTAAATTTGCAGTACATAGTCTTGAAAGCTATTACTCCATTTGATCCCCTGATCCCGTAGTTTTACCTACTGCATAGTTCTTTAATCTCATTTGTACCTGTACTCTCTTGAGTGCTATCCGAGAAAGCCACTTAACATTATTTTTGCTCAATAACACTAATATTCCAGTTATTTTTAAATACAGATCATTAAAAGCTTAGAACAATTCTGCTTGCTGGAAGATATTCGTGCATTTTAAAAATGTACCGTACCTGATTTAAAAAAAAAAAAATATATATATATATATATATATATATAAACAAGAGAAAGAATAGATGAGGAAAATGTCCTTTGGTGTTTTCAATAAACTTCCTAAAAGTCTGGTGCCTAGAACAAGGAAGCTAAAGTTAAAGATACACACTAGAAACTTTGAAATCAGAGAGTTTGATTTCATTCTCTATATAATGTATTAGGTGATCATGATGGATATTTAAAATGCTTATGCATGTAAATTTGTACTGTATCAACTGTAAATTTATGACAGTCTGTCGTTCATTCAGTTTAAATTCATTAAGTTTTTATGGAATGTGTTGGTGTATTAATTTGGGTGGTTTTTGTAGGTCCAGTGGATCAGTAGTCACAGTATGATGCCTTAGGAAGACAAGAGCTCCCTGGTTTTTATTCTAGGACCGCGACATTATGGTGAAAAGATTTTTGTTTGGAATAAGCAGCCTCAGTGAGAATTCCAGCCCACTGAGTTATCAGTAACTTAATTTTGTGCAGCTTATTTAACCTAAGCCTTAATTTTCTCCTCTAAAAGTGGGCATGCTATTGTCTATGCTGTACCACTGTTATGAAGATTAAGTAAAATCATGATTGAAGGGCAGTCGGTGAAGTATCCAGCATATAAACTATAGTTAGTAACTGGCAGCTCTTGTTATTTACATACTTGTTAGTTTGAACTTTATTAGTGGTACTTATATAGATAAATAGATCAGTTATGTATACTGCATCTTACTATACTCTAAATGACTAGAGGTTGAGACTTAATGGTATTTTGAATGTCCCCCAGCTTTAAAACATAAATTCTTTAAAGTCTGAGTTCAGCTAAATCACTTGTACTGTGTATATACAAAGTTGGTATATAAATATAGAGTTTATTGAGCTGTGGAATATATGATCTCATTTTTTGGTTTTGATTTATACTATTACTTTATGACTGGTTAATAGCTGGAAGGCCAAAGTTCAATGGGTTGTTTAAATAAAAGTGCACTTTGTTTTTCAAAAACTGAAAAAACATGGAAGCTCTAAACTTACTAGCTAAACTAAGAGCAGATCAGAAAAATCTTATATAGCATAAGAGGAAGTAATTCTTACAGTCTTAGTATAATCTTAGTAATTTGGTTACTCTTATGAAGAAAATCTAGAGATTGTCTTTTGAAAGTACACTAAGTTTTGTGAATTTCAGGAATGTAGGAAATGTTCTCATAAAATATGAGTAAGGTTGAAATGGAAACACTGTATTGTCAATGCTAACTGCCTTAAAATAATCAATGAACTATCCCAAATCGAGTTGTTTTTAGCCAGCTTTTAGGTGTATATTTTTAAAATTAGTTTATAGGCATTCCTATCACCATTTAATAAAAGAGAAGCTTTAAAAAATTCAGTACTCCTAGCCCACTGTTTTATACTTCCAATAGCTGAAGCAATGGTGTATAAAGTATTTGAGCATTTGAAGTCACTAGCTTTTTTCAGAGGCAAAGGTGAAATATGAGTTGCTGTAACATACAGGATTGGTACTATGTTATAATAGAAACAGAAACAGATTTTAAAAATCTTTCTATACCATGGCGAAATGTTTTTTGACACTTGCTTTTGCAAAATGAGACCCTGTGGGAGGTCTAACATGAAATTTCAGTCAACTTCTTCTTGGCAAATTTCAACTCTAAAAGGATTCAGCTTTTGCAGAAAACTTCAATGCACCATCTACAGTTAGCACTAGAAGAGATGCTTATTGACCTTTAAATTTCAAAGAACTATTTCAAATCAATCATGTAAGAGACCTTTTGATAGTAATGCACTAACACATCTGTCCAAAAAGAGCTCTTTCTTTGAAAAAAGTGATGAAGAATCAATAGATTCTTTTCAGAAATATCTATCTGCAAGGTTTGTATGAACAGGATAGTTTTAACTAGCATAAAAGCCCTGCAACCTTTTAGATTATTATAATCTTTCCATTTACTGTGACTATCTTTATGTTATCTTTAGTTTGATTACAACTTTAAACTCATTTTTCAACAGGTTCATCTTTTACTTAGAAAAGTTCAAATTGTCAGTCTTTTTACTAATCTCTTTATGTATCTTTGACTTTTTCAAGAGTGTCTGATAACACAGAAATTCAGAGATCATCCTGATCTTTTGTAAGGAATCCATTGATGTATCTGCTGAAATCAGCAATCTTCAGGCTTAAAAATACTGATTTTGAAATAGGTTTGTAATTTTAATGTTTTACTTTCTTTTCCTGAGATTTCTAAACTTAAAAATAACATTTTAACATAGAAAATTTAATTAAAATATCATAAGCCAAATTCATAAATATTGTAACATTTATTATATTAATGCTAGAAGAGAAGAATTGATTTTTCAAGTCATATTGAACTTCTGCTTATTATTTCCCTTTTGTTCAAATAAAGAAGATCTAAAGTCTATAATCAAATTTGCTAAAAATCCTAGTTAATTATTTAATTACCCCTTTTGTTCTCCCCGAAAGTATTATCCAAATTTGGTCTAATCAAACTTACTTTATAATTGCTACCATGGTTAATAATTTTGTTGAAATGAGATAATTTTCCTGACTAATAGAAACAATATTTTATAATTAAAAATTTATGCAAACCCAACTTGTACTATGACTAACTTTTCCACCCCTCTCCTTTTCCTCTTTTTTAAAGGAAAGTAAAACTGAACAAAAAAAAAATGTATGAGGGAGACTTAGGATAATCAGTGCTAAATTCATTCAGTATAGTACTTTTTCTTAAACAGTGAACTAATTTCAAATATACTAATTGATAATAGGCAGAGCTTTGGTTTCCAAGACTCTGAACTACTGGTATTTAGTCTTTGTCAAGCATAAAGATGCAGTTAGTATAATATACTACATTTTGTGTAGTTTGGAATACCCTCTGGCTCCTGTATGAATAACAAGTCCCTTTGTATTTTTCCATACTTGTGTTTTGCTTTTATGAACTGTTAGAATTAATTGTTCACTTATTGTTTTTTAAAACAGTGATAGGTTTGGAACACTGCATGTTATGAATTTGTATGTGTGTATTAGTCAACACAATAGGCCACTCATAATGTTGCTATGGTTTCTTCTTTATCGTACACTGGGCTATAATCCTTCTGAGTTTTATTTTTCAGAAACTAAGAGCAATAGCAAGGCAGAATTCCTCAGAACTGTAGGGTCATTAAGTCCTACCACTTGTAAAAGTTATGAGCTTGGATTTTGATTGATTTTTGTGTTTCTTCATATTTATTTACAGTAATAATAATTACCTTATGTTGAAAATGATGTGCTAGTCTCCTTATGTACATTATTCCTAATGCTTATCAACCTTGGTATTTGCTTCTATCAGGAAAAAAACCTGGATTCATTTAAATACTTTGCTCAATATTGCACAGCAAGTGGAAGAATTAGGGTTCACATTCCTGGTGTCTGATTCCAACACTGTTTCTTCATTACAGTATTAACTCTGCCCCTTCACTCCCACCTTAACAGACACATACACACACACGTGCACGCACACACTTCTGTTCTGACTACTGGTAGCCTATTACTGGATAGAAGTATAGTGCGAAACGCATGTGTAATTTTAAGTTTTATAGTAGCCATTAAAAAGTAAAAAGAAACAGGTGGAATTATCTGTAATAATACATTTATTTAACCTAATATATCTGAGATATTACCATTTCAATGTGTAATCAATATAAAATTATTAATGAGACATTTTTATTACTAAATTTTTGAAATCGGTATGTATTTACACTTAAACACATCTCAGTTTGCACTAGTCACATTTAAATCGCCAATAGCCATGTATGGCTGGTGGCTACTGTATTGGAAATTGTTGGTTAAGATTAGCATTAGGGATGGTCAAAGAAAGTTTGGATCAAACAAGTGTAGACATATAAGGAATATGTAAAACTTGTTCTGAGTCCTTAAAGTTTAGCAGGGTTTATGTAGTTGGAAGGAAAGAATATCTAACAATAAGGACTGCTAGATTTTAAAACATAACTTACTGAAATGATCATAAGAGTTCCAGCTGTCGAGCAGATTACCAGTTTGTAATATATTTCATGTTACTGATAAGGATGGTCACTATGCAGTTTAAGGAGTGTGATAATGGTCATTCTTACTGTATTTTCTAAGAACATTGGACAAAATATTTCCAAAAGAATATTCAGCCGAAGGGTAATTTTTCATGTTATTATGAGGAAATAGAATTTTTCGGTTTAAGTAAGTGTCAACAACTAGATAACCCTGCTGGGTGAGTCACAAATACTAAATTTTCCTGAGTGTCTTGTAAAGAAACCTTTCTAATTTTGCATAACCCACTCTTCCCAAACTTGCTGGGCTAAGGAGTCTGATTGTGGAACATATAACTTGAGAGCACTACCCTAATGTATTTTTCTACTTTAGCCAGTCTATGTAAGATGTGCATGAAGAGTGTTTTATCACTACTTCCGGAATTTAGGAATACTTTAATTATGTCTTTCTAATTACATAGCCAATCTGTCACATTTGGTTAGACGATGACATTTATTCATTTATTCACTGAAATTACTACCTATCTCCTCATCTATGGAAATGTATTTTTCGTAAACCACAGCTGCTTATGTGATTTCTAATGACTCTTGCAAATTGATAAATGACAGGCACAGTATTTTGCTTGTACCTCATTACATATTCTGTAATTTAAAAGGCCCAGGAATATTTGCAATCTGTGTTTGAATATCCACTGGTTTTTAACAGATTTTCAAAAAAATATTACAGGGGACTCTAAATTTTTCATCATTATTTTATTTTTTAATTTTAAAATTAACACTCTCAAAATACTTATTTACAGTTTGTCTTCAGTAACAGCTATGATTTCACAGGTAGATATTCTTTTGTAGAGACAGGATAAAATGATTTGCCACATGACTTTGCTTTAAATATTGTTTATTACAAAGCAGTTGATTTTTCTTTTTTATGTATTGTTTTAGGCTCTGTATTGACAATATATGAAAATATTTGTCTGATATCAGTTTCCGGTCTTCTTATTTTGTCCTTCCAGAAGATGCCCAGAGGCCTTCCTGTGTTAAGCAGTGGCGCTCATTACAGTTTGGACAGTCTTCTGTTCCTTATTATTTCCCTTCACTGTATGAAGAAGCTGTAAAGGCTGATCCACTGAAACAGATAGCAATGTGGATACAAAAAAGAATAAATACTAAGTGTTCTGGTCATAAGAACTCAAGTGAGGGGCACCCAGAGCCAAACCTAGCACAAGGGCATGGATTTGCCCTTGGAGCACCCTTCTTTGAAGTACTGGCATAGATAGGCATCTGGGAAAATGATACCAAGATTTAGCAGTGAGCGGCAGAGTAGGGCAGATGATGGAGGAGCAGAACCCACAGCATCCAGCACTTAGGTTAAGGAGAAGTGACAGCAGCCTAACCACACCAGACTCTCTTGCATGAAGTGGATGTCTGGCTGTGCTCCTCTTTGAACTGCCTATGTTCTGATTATCAGAGGAGTCCATGATGCAAAACCCCTCAACTTTTAGCTAAGGACCTTGCTTAAATTATAATACTGGCTTTCCTATGAATCTAATCAGTGGGACCCTAAGACAGTCCTAATTATACTTAAGAATTATAGAATGTACAATAAAGTATTTTCAGTGTGTGTGGTATTTCACTTTGAATTTCAGTCTTCCTTTACTTTGGGCCAAATTGAATCCTTAGGACTTCCTTTCCAAACTAAATTTCTCTGAATGATTAAGCTCATTGTGTTTGTCTATTGTTGTTGATTTTAAAATTTTGGTATAATCCTATTTTAATCACTTAAAAAAATTATCTTTATCTGTGATCTCTAAAGGCCTATCACATTTAATTTAATTTTTTTGCCCTCTAAGATTGAGTAAAACCATCTCAGTCTATGGGTTTTTTTGTTTTTTTTTAATTGTCATTTTTTTTCCAAGTTAGTTTCTCTGGTATTATTAAAATTGCTGCAGCTTTCCTCTGTTAGTATCATGTTGTTTTTCCGTGCTGTAATCTTAAGATAATTTAAAAAATTAGACTTCCTGCTTACTGCCAACCAGGGGAATCTCTTCTTTGCCCATCCATGCTCTGTTTGCATTGTTTTGAATAGCCCAAGAAACAGCTATGTAGGGGAGAGGTCTTTTGTTAAAAAGAAGGAAATTGAACAGCCATTTCCCCTTTCATTCTTTGACCTGCACCTGCAAGCAAGTGGTCTACGCTTCAGTCTTGTCTGTTTACATTGTTTTAAGAACATCAGCTGTTGTTTCAGAGAACTTACCTTTGAAAAATCTATGCAAGTATAATGAAAAATTAATGCTTTAAAATTGACTGTGCATTCAGCATGTTGTTTCTTAAGTTTGAATTATAAAGTTTAAATAATTGTCTTCATCTGCGTTGCTAATAACTATTTTCTGTGCAGTTTGAGGTAGTCTATCATTTCTTTTTTTTTAACATTTTTTATTGATTTATAATCATTTTACAATGTGTCAAATTCCAGTGTTCAGCACAATTTTTCAGTCATACATGGACATATACACACTCATTGTCACATTTTTTTCTCTCTGAGCTACCATAATGTTTTGTGTATATTTCCCTGTGCTATATAGTATAATCTGGTTTATCTATTCTACAATTTTGAAATCCCAGTCTATCCCTGCTATCATTTCTAATGACACGTATGGCAAAACTCAATGATTGTTTGATTTTGTTAGGCAGTAGTTTTGATAAGTGTAAGATATTTAAAATTATTATTTAAAACATTTCATTACTTATATTAAGCTTTAGTTAATGGTCAAAAAGTAAAAGTTGTAAAATTAGTGAAATTGTTTTTGTGGAGCTCAGGTGCCTACTACGAGTTAACATTTAGCAGAGAATTGGTATTCAGATCCCACTGACACCGTGAAAACAAGCATTTGTTTTCATGTAAACATTATTTAATAAGCTTTCCAGAATCTTTCATGATTTTCTTAAATAACGAGAAACATATATGCATGTATTAACAATGCCATAGTTCTCTTTTCCAAATTTTCTTTTTATAAATTCAGTGGCTAAAAAAATATAATTATTTAAAAAATATATTCTTGAACTGAAATATTTTACTTCAACTTTTAATTCTGTCATTGATTACTATCAAAATAATTCTATTTTTCACAGTCATGCTTTTGTTATATGACTTAATTAGCTTTATGATAATCATATTCTCTTATGGGAAAGATATATTGTTTAATTTAAATTGTCATGTGTGTATTCTTACACATTCAACATTTTACATTTCCATCAAATGTTCCACCAAATGTTTAAAAAAAGTCCAGTTTCATAGACATTTTACTTTGCATAACAATATAACAGTGGCTAGGAATTTAGTAGCTTTTCTGTGCATCACTGGAATACAAATAAACTTCTTGAAGAATTCTTTTAAGCTATTACTAGAAAGAATAAAAGCATTTGAAACCTCCATTTGTTGTAAGATCAGCAGATCTTCAATTCTGCTTTCAGTCCAGTAAGCCTAGAAATTTGTGGGTTTCTCAAATCCCTTCTGTGTTTTTAACCTTTTGTAAGTCGTATCTCTATTGTTGATGCCTCTTGGTTCATCCAAGCCATGGTTAGTCTTGTGCCATTCTTGCAATTCAAGGGAAGGAGAAGGATTACATAACTGGAACACTCACATTTGAAGTGAGTAAGAATAGAGATCTGGGGGTGTTGCTCAAAGAGCTCCTGGTTGACCTTGACATCTCCATAAAATCCTTTGTATTTTGTTGAATACAAGAAAGTCACTAAGTCCAGCCCCAATTCAGGAAGAGGGCAGGTTGACTCTGCTTCCAAAGGAAGTGAGTGACAAAATCACATTGATGAAGAGATGGTGGAATGAGAGTATTCTTGCAACCGTCTTTGGAAAGTGTAATCTGCCACGAGAAACTTGAATTTCATTCTATGGGTGATTTAGAGTTATTGAATAATATTAGATAAGGATGATAGTATTAGAAATATATTTTTATAAAGTTTATTGATAAGTTCTTGAGAGCAATAAGATAATCAAGGAAGTTCATTGTGTTTTGTTTTTGTCTTTGCTTTTTCTTATCCTTAAAGAGTTCCAAAGTCTTTTGAGCATGTCAACAGACAGAATAGAAGGAGTAAAAAAAAAAAAAAAAGTCAAATAATTTTAGAGGTGGGAGAAAACACAATACTTCTTTAATGAGACAGACTCCTTCCAGTAACTTACCTAACTTATATTGGTGGAGTGCAGACATCAACCAGATGTCAGCCCTTTGGCTATTTGAATACGGTTCTCATCAAATACTGCTTTCATTAAGTAAAAAATTTTCAAGATGTATCATCACATTGGGCACCTTCTTCTAGAGACTCTTCGATTTGTCTGTAAAGCTTTAATCAAAGCGTCTTATATATAGTCCAGAGAGTTTTAAATTACCGTAAGATATTGTCATTTTGAATTCCTAAATATTCACTATAAAGAGCCCAAGTTTTGAAGGTTACTCAAAAAGCAGCTGTATGTATTTGGGTTGTCAGATACGTCAATATACAAATTAATTGTGTTTGATTAAATATGTGGTGCAACTGATCATTTGAGCGTATAATACAACACTTTTGATTGGAAATATTTTTATTACTACTGAATATTTAAAAGTTGATAATTCCATTTTAAGGCACTTTAGAGTTTCTATTTTGTTTATATCACATTTGCTTTCTTTATGCTATTTCACTCAAAAGGGTAGAGACTTTCTCATATAGTTAAATGCACCTGGAGGATTGACTTTTTAAAGTTTTAGAAATAATTTCAACCTTGAATAAACTATATTAAATATTTAATCATATTAGAAAGTTGTTTACCAGCAATATATCATATCTGACTTAACTACAAATTGATGATATTGGGGAGCACTGTATTCTTAACTTCAAAAGAGAGTTAATATATAGTGTGTCTGACAGTGATACGTGCTGAGGAGAAAAGTAAAGCAGAATGAAGGTAAGTAGGAATGCAATAATGGGTGCATTTTTATATCAGATGTTCAGGGATGGTCTTTCTGAAAAGGTAACATCTGAGCAGAGATCTTTGGGTGGAAAATTTGTGGGAAGAGTGTTTCTGGCAGAGAACATCAAGTGCAGAATCCTCCTGTCAGGAGAGGGCTTGGCCTGTCGACTGAAGAGGAGAGGCCAGAGCAGGGTGGCCTCTTGGGAGAGGAGGCCCAGTGTGTATATGGGGGAAATTAGGTTATGAAGGTCTTTGGAAGGACTTTGGCTTTTATTTTGTGTGATATAAGAAAGGTTATGGTGTTTTTAAAAAGAAGATCAACTTCATGTTTAACAGGTGTACTCTGGCTTCAGCACTGAAAGTACCTCAGTGGCAGGGTAATCAGGAGAATGCAGATGGTAGCTTTGATGAGGGTGGTCGTGGTGGCAGTAGGGTCATCCTGAATTGCTAGAGGATCATTGTGAGGTGTGAGAGAAAGGGACCTTGTGGATGACTGGTTTAGAGGCTGGACTGCACAGAGGGAATTGCCAGTTACTGAGATGGGGGTTTGTGAGATGAGCAGGTGTTTGGGGAAGATCAGGTGTTTCCTTTGGGACGTGCTAAGATTGAGATGTGTATTAGACATCCAAGTTGAAATATCGAGTAGGCTATAGAATACGTGAATCTGAATTTCAGAGGCTAGGTTCAGGTTAGAAATACACACTTGGGAGTACATAGTATAAAACTGGCATTTAAAGTGTGGATCTAGGTGAGATCACCTGGGGAAGAGGTGTACCTAAGAAAGAGGAAAGATTCGAGAGCTGAATGCTGAAGAGCGTGTACACGTAGAGATTGTGGAAATGATGAGGAAGAACTAGCAAGTACACGTGGAAGGAGAAGTCAAGGAGGGAGCAGGAGAACCAAGCATGTGTTGTATCAGAAGCCAATTAAAGAAAGGGATTAGTCAGGAAGGGATTAGTCTAGTCTGACAAATGCCTGCTGATAGGTCTTAAATAAGGTGAAAACTGAATTTAACAGAGGCCTTAGCAATATAGAGATTATTCATTACTTTGACAAAAGCTACTTACTTGAAATGGTGGTGATTAAAAAAACTGATTGGAGTACATTTAAAATGGAAGATGCATAATTGGAGCCAGCAAGTATGTGCAACTCTTTTGCTATAAAGGAAGAGAAGAAAAATAGGATAGTAGCTAGATGGAGGGAGGAATGAAAGGACTGTGGTGTGTTTGTTTGTTTCTGTGACCAAATGCATTATGCTTACAGGGAAGAATCTGATAGAATAATTCAGAAGAGAAGATAAAATTAACTGTAGGGCTAAGAAACAGCACGATTTTTTTTCTAGAGTGAGACCGCTGAGTAGCTGAGGGGGAATGGAATGCTGTGCAAATGTGGAAACTTGCCTTGGATAAGCATGTGAAGTGTTTATCCTTATTAATGAGAAGGAAGGCAGACCACATGGGCATAGGGCCAAGGGGGCTGGAGTTGTGGGACTGGGAATCTGGGGAAGTTCTTTCCAAATGCTTCTGTTTTCAGTGATAAGAACATCTGAGAGGATGTGGGGGAAATTATTGGAGATTTGAAAGGAGAGGAAAAGGTATGAATAGATCATCGAGGTGAGTTGGAGTGGGATGGGCTAATAGGATTCCTGGAGAGCACTCAGGGACGTATTGGAGGTTAAAGCCTATGAGTCTAAAATACAATCTATCGAATGGCATAGTGATCAATGAATATTTGTTCACAAAAATAAATGAATTGTGCATTTCTTATTTCTTCTAACAGAATCTAGCCTAGTACTTGCTAAGTCATTACAAGGCAGTGGATTTGGTAAGTAGCAAAGGCACCATCAGAGTTCTTACTGATTCAGTCTTGGGTGAAGTGAACTCTGGTATTTGAACTATCATATAGATTTTTGAGATAACGGAATTTAGAGGTAATCTTTTAAACATTTCCCTTATTTTATACAAGAAGAAACTGAAGTTCAGAAAAATTAAAAAGAATCCCTATCTTCTGCTGAGACTCTTACATTACTTTTTAGAGAGCATTTTGAATATTGTAGTAAGTATATTCTACTAAGAATGTTACATTTTATTCTGATTTTATTCCTTCTAATAGAGCATTCCTGTTTGGTTTTTCAATTTATGTTTGATTGCACAGTTATGTAAATTCTTTTTGACAGATTTGTTATTAAGGGGAGAAAGATGAGTAAGAACTCTAGCTTTAAAAGCTCATTAATTTTAAAGAAATGTGTCATGAATTAATGTTCTGAGTGCTATATTTTTCTTTTTACATGATTTCTTCTGGATGAGTAGAATTTTATCAAAAGAAATAGGTTATTTAAAAATGATTAGATAGGAGTTATACAAAAATTCTTCGAAGCATGTGCACTGTTCCTGAGAAGTGGGTTAAGTGTAATACTCAGCCAGTGAAGCATTATTATTAACAATACAAGATTACATTGCAGCCCTTTTTATGAAGCTCTCTATAAAAATGTTTTCTTTTAAAAGCATTTTCAAAGTGTCTTTCACTTGGGTGAGTGTTTAGTAAATGAAAGTCCTCTCACTAATGTGTATATTTCTTAGGCTACTTACTGGGAAAAGGACGTTCTTGACCTACTTGTTTACAGGAAATATAACCAGTTACATCCTATCTTTGGCATATTAGCAAGCTTAATGATGGGTGAGTCAGCTATCATGTACACACTTCAAAATAAGCTGACTTTCCTGAAGTTCAAAAAAAAAAAAAAAAACCACTGTTGAGCTCAGTTTTAAAATATTCAGCAATACTTTTGCATGCTCACTTTAAAAATAAGTATTCTGTCTACTGGATAACAAACACACCTTTTAGAAATATATTTATATAGTAAAATACATCAGATTTTCCTAGCTACTAAATTTAAAGATAGGATCTAGGTTAGGGTAGGTGGTTAGGTAGGAAACCTAAAACTCTTTACCCAGCCTGTGCTCTATTTGATAGAAAATAGGAACAGGACACTCTTGGTCATGTGGGGATCAAAGTATCTCTTTACTAATGGGCCAGGCATTTCCCAGTGATGTCTCAAATATGGAACTTTTTGGCAAAGGTACAATGGAAAACATGGCTTCTTCAAAAATGTGCTTCTTTTTTTGATGAAACAGATCCAAAAAGATACCCTGTCAGGCTCAAGTTGTGCAATTCACAAGCATGGAAGTTAAGGTGAAAGTCTGTAACTCCTGTCCCAGATTTAATTTTTGAGACTTTCCCTTCACTCCCACCCCATGGGAGCATTGTCCCAGGGAAATATGAAGCAGGCAAGAGGTCAGGGGCAGAGATGGGAGCCTGCCAGGATCAGGGTGCTGCAGGTTCAGAAGACGGGCTATGCTGTGAGAGTGGATATGTGTGTGTGTGTTCTGTATGCATATGGAGAATACTTAATGAATTACACTCACTCGTGAAAAATTCTGATGGATAAAATTTGTATCCTTTATCCCTGAGGAGATGTGAATAAGTTGGTAGAAAAGAACTGAACTTTCTCTATAGCACAGACCCTTGCTTCTCAAATGTGAGGTGTCCCTAGATTAGTAGCAGGTGTATCACCTGGAAGCTTGTTGGATATGCAGAATCTCAGGCTCCATCCCTAACCTGCTGAATCAGAATGTGCTTTTTAAAAACATCCCTCTCCACTGTTGGGTGACTTGTTTGAGCATTACATTTCAGAGGCAATTCTCTAGATGCAGATGCCAAATGTGTTACACATTTGTTTTTCAATGAACTAGGGCATAATATAGGGAAAGAGTAGAAGGATTTCTAATTACAGCTGGAGATTGTACTCTTCTGTTATCAAGTGTCTAGTGCCCAAGTGATTTCAGGGAAAGGAAGTGTTTTGAGATCATTCAACCAGAAAATTGCAAGAGTAAAGGAACATCCTGTTTTTAGGGGTTTTATTGATGAAATATGAGTTTGATAATCAGTGCATTTTTATGCCCTCTGAAAAGGTTTAAAATTCAGCCGAAGACCAAAAGAAATTTTGAAGGGTCTAGGAAAAGGAGTGAAGTTGGCATTTTAGAAGACAATATTGTCTTTAATGCAAAAAAAAAAAAAAAAAAGAGTCAACAAGACTGCAGAGAGAGAGAAGAAAGCTAAAACCTATTTGAATAATGTAGGCTAGAATGATGGTAACATGAATTAGAGGTATAGAACTAGGGATGAACTGTTTAGGAGGAAAAATCTGTAAGATGCATTGACTGTTGAGAGTTGGTGAGAAGGAGGAAAATGTCATGGCTAATTCCTGTATTTTGGGCCTTAAAAGCCTGATGTTTGGACATTTCGAAAAAGGAGTAAGTTTGGAAGGAATTGATTAATTCTTTATTAAGTTATTTTTTTAGAGTGAATATCCAGTTGTAGACGTCTGGTATTCCTTAAATATTTATCTTGAGACAATCATACTTTATATACAATCTATTCTTATCATTCCAACTATTATATGTATGTACATGTCTTCAAACCTACATCCTCAGTCTAGATCATTTATCTGAACTACAGTCCCAAATATATTTGTGAGTTTAAATTCATTTTGATTAAAAATCATGCCTTACTATTATTCACTGGAAATAAAAGATTTTTCAGATTCTAATACTTATATATGGCATATGGAATGTTCTTCAGTTTTAGTTATTGAGAAACATAATTATTTGTGGGCAAGGATTGTTATGGGACTTGTTTTAGTGCCACTTTTGTGTCTAAAACAACACTTTAGAAATACCCCATGCTCAAATAAATAGTTATTGAATAAAGCACTGGACATCTGGGTCTTCAAATTGCTTCTATAAATTAGGAATGAGGGAATGGATCTCTGGGAAATCAGTGTAATAATGATGAATAAATAAGGAAAATGTTATTAAATATTTCTATGATACCATTATTTCTTTGGAGATTTCTAAAACCGGGTAATTCAAAATATTTGATTTTATCACTTTAGCTCTTACATTAAAAAAAATTATAATAATGAAAGTCTGACCTTCTCTGATGCTTATTTTCCCACGATCTCTCCTTCCTTTTTTGACTTTGTCAGCTTTGTCATTTTTCCCCTGCACGTGAATATCTGTTTACATTTTTTATTAATTTACTCTTAATTTAGGAAGAAAATGTAGATAGCTATTAAGGATATTTAATGTGCTATTTTTTTTTCAGTGACTTTAGCTATTGTTCTTTGAAAGATTTTAATAAAAAGGATTTCTGACAACATAACAAAACAAATCAGGTTTGATAGGCTTCAGCATATATGAAGTGTATATCCTGTCTAAAAAAAAATTCAAGCATCCAACACAGCTGGTACCTTTTCTGTACTTTGTATCCATCTTAGCTAGCCAATCTTGTGTATTTACAACAGCAATGACATTGATGAATCACTTTAATTTACCAGGTGACCGACAGTTTGCCAAGACTATCTGTAAGAACCAGCTAGATCTGGTCCTGATCATTACAGATACGTGTATTGTTTCAAAAAAGTGTAACTGATCAGAAGCAATTTAGAGGTACCCTCCTACCACAGATACAGAAATGCATATTTTAGTATCATCTTGATTTTTATTTTTCTCTCATTCCTTTCTCTTTTTTATGGAGAAATCAATAGCTGTGTAAATAATGCTAATTTAGTTATTTGGTAATATTAATTGTGATACAGTTTGGCTTTTTGAAGTATTGAGGATAGTTTTTAAATTAAATTTATATAGTCGGGAATTGATTTTTAGAAAACAGTATTATCTTTGTGCCATTTTATGTACTTTAAAGAAAGAAATCATTATTTTGAAAATAGCAAATTGTGGTATCAATTTTTCACTTAAGTAGTTTAGACCTTAGGTCTAAAACTTAAACCCTTATCTCTCTCTCACACACACACAGACACACAGACACACACACACACATTTTAAATTGAATTCCTAGGAGGAGTTACTCCTTAAGTCTTCATAAATTCTTACCTTGTGGTATGAATAGTTGTAGCCTCTTCTGCAAATAAGCTTTGACAAAGGAAGTAGAAATAATTTTAGAGGCCTTGACTATTTGAACTAAGCTGGTAGAGGACCAGAAATGAGAGCCAAATGATAAGAGTTCTTTGTTTGTTTTGCCTACATTACACATCAAGTATGACCGATTCTGGTTGATTTTTATTATGGTTAATTGAATAAAACATAGCTTATGTATGAGAAAAATCAAATCCGTACTAAAAACCCTGTTATTTTTTGTTTTCTATGTAGTAGCCTAAGGATGACTCCTATGTTTTCATTTTATAACAGTAATACAAGCACACCAAAAATCAAGGAGTGAATTTCTCAGGCTGATGTAGCAAATAATTGGATGCCTGGGAATGATTTCTGGGGTGGGGATCCATGAGGATCCTGAATTAGTAGAGAGAGTTGTGAATGGCTTTATGAAACCCCTCCGTTAGAGAAGTCCAATTCTTGCCAGTATTTTTGTGTGCTTTCCCATTTTCTGCATAGCTCTCTGTGCCAAGTGGGGAAGTGGTTATAGCTTTGTGGAAAGAAAGGTAACACACCTAATTTACCTACTTAGGAAATGTGTCTGTTCACTGCGTTTTTAGATGCTTCTTGAATATTTACAAAGCACATTCTAAGCATTGGCTGTGAAATCTCAATCACGACTTTTTCTGTCAAGTTAAGGAAACCTTCCTCCCTTGTTGTTTGAACACTGTCTCCAAAATTCTCTTTTAGTCCAAGAAAACTTGAACATTTATCATCTTTTTTTAATTTAATAAAAGTCTGTGGGCTTGGGACTGGGGTAGGTGCTGGTGTTAAGTAGTATATACAATTTTATTTAAAATAATTGTAGTTTATTTTAGTAAATGAATTGGTGTACCATGTTGCCACTCTAGTCTGACTTCTGT
Source organism: Camelus dromedarius (assembly GCF_036321535.1). Classification (NCBI taxonomy): domain Eukaryota; kingdom Metazoa; phylum Chordata; class Mammalia; order Artiodactyla; family Camelidae; genus Camelus; species Camelus dromedarius. The sequence continues at coordinate 60,179,842 of NC_087436.1, read as the reverse complement.
TTATTGGAGACTTTCCCACCAAATGGGTCAATGCAAAACTTGGGCAATAGGGGTCAAGCAGGCAGGATATAAACCTTATTCATAATAGAGAAGGTGCCTGTAAAAAAAATACTGTCCAAACAGGAACACTTTGAGAGTGAAAGGAGACATTATTAATAATAGTGCTAGGACAACATCTATAAACTAGAAGTGTCTCATGGGAACTGGGACATATGGTTACCCCAATGGTAGAATTAATATAATTATTCAGACTAATGCTATATGAGTAAGGCTTCATATTATGAAGAGTTGGTGGTCAGGTGAATGAATAGGCAACCCTGGTTTAGAGGCACAGGGTTAGACAGACATGTCCCATGTTTGGAGAGGGACATATTTAAGTGGAATCTTCCTGGGACCTACTGTTACTAAGAGGGTGTCTTGGTTCTGATTAGCATATTAAAAGAGAGACATGTATAAAATATTTGGAATTTAAAATATACTTTGATCCACTCCAGTCTTTTGTGCTCCTGTAATTAATTTTCCTTTCTTCTCTCTCACGTCGTAATTCATGCCACCGCATTGAAATGTTCCTCACTGTTGGTGGTAGGAATTATGTGCATAGTTTAGAGAATGAATCTTTTTAATAGCATTGCTTCTGTTCTTAAAGGCAGGTTTGAGCTTGGCTGGATTTAGGAGTTGCTTTTAAAATTTGGCTTAGCATATTGTTTCCAAATGAAAATAGGAGAATTAGAACAAGAGAACAGATCATACAACTTGAACATACTGTTTTACATTGGTATTTAAATTTCAAAGTGTTTTCATGTCCCTTGTCACTACAGCATTTTCAAAAATTTTAATTTGATTTTCCTTATATCTTTTTATCTTTTACATTTATAGCTTTCATATGTATATGAATATATTTCATACTTAGTTCATATTGGGATTCTTATGAAAGCGTTGCTTTCTGTAGGTTTCTTTTTTAAATGTTTATTGAGCTAACTGGAGATTCATATACAGTTGGTCACATAACAGAGATTATGTGAGCCCTTTGCTCAGTGTCCCCCAGTGCAAAAAATTACAATACAGTACTACATCTAAGATATTTTTATTGATACACTGCACTGATCTTATTCAGATTTCACTAGTTTTGCATGTACTTACTTGTGTGTATGTGTGTGTGTGTATGTGTGGTCCTACACAATTTTCTCACATATGTAGATCAGTCAAGATACTGAACAGTTCCATCGCTACAAAGGTTCTTCCCTTTGCTCTTATATAACTATCCCTACCTCCCTTCTGCCCCACCCACCCTATCCCTAACCCCAGGTAACCACTAATATGTTCTCCATTCCTAAAATTTTATCATTTCAAAACTGTTACATTCATGGAATAACATAGTTTGTAGCCTTTTTTGGATTGACTTTCTCTATGTGTTTAAAACAATTAATATGTATTTTTTCACTATATACTTTTGGTCATAAAGCTGTAAGAATGTGATAAAAGACAATGTTTATTTAATAATGTTTATTAGAGATTCAGGATAAAGTAATATTTCTCTTTATTTTAGCATACATGGAAATAACTAACTCTTCATTATTGTATCATGGAGGGAGCTGAGAGCCCAGTAAGTGGTTATGAATACTACAGACTGCAAACAAGTATGTGTCTTTGGGTCACAGAAATGCAGATTGCATTGGTTTTTTTAACATGGGAGATTCATGTGAACATTGATCTCTGGAGTGTAATATGGCCAAGGTATTCTAAGAGTTGTCACAGTGGAGAGAGAAAGGTGGACTTAGGGTCAGAACACATAGTAATTTACAATATGTTGAGTATGTTTTATGACATTGAGGAACTCATACTGGAGGCAGTATCTTAAATATGAACACTGTTAATCCAGTGTTTATACATGACATGATTTTGGATCTAGAAGAAACCATATAACTAAAAAAATTCTGTATTGCATTGAATATGAGATAGGTAGAAGAATCTTACTCAATTATAGAATGTCTTTTGTGTGTTCTCTCAGCTTATTTTTCTTATGAAAAGGAAATAAACAAAATTAATATTCCTTGGCTGTTATCGAAAATGTGAGATAACAAGTCCTGGCAAGGATGTGGAGAAAAGGGAAGTCTTTTCCACTGTTGAAGGGAATGTAAATTGGTGCAGCCAATGTATGGATAAAGAAGATGTGGTACACACACACAAATACACATGATGGAATATTATTCAAATGGAATATATTTCATAAAAAATAAGGAAATCCTGCCATTTGTGATTAACATGGATGAAACTTGAGGGCATTATTCTAAGTGAAATAAGTCAGGCAAGGACAAATACTGTATGATCTCACTTATATGTGAAATCTAAAAAAGCCAAAGTCATAAAAACAGAGTAGGATGGTGGTTGCCAGGGCCCTAGGGGTGGGGAACATGTGGAGATGTTGCTCAAAGGGGCAAGCTTCCAATTATAAGATAAGTAAGTTCTGGGGATCTAATGTACCACATGGTGATTTTAGTTAAAAATACTGTGTTATATACTTGAAAATTACTAAGAGAGTAAATCTTAAATGTTTCATCAAAAAATGTTAGTTATGTGAGATGATGGAGGTGTTAACTAGCCTTACTATGGCAGTCATTTCACAATATATTTATGTATCAAATTACCTCATTATACATTTTAAACTTACATGATTATATATGTCAATTTTATCTTAATAAACCTGGGGAAAAATAGCAAAAGAATCCCATGAAAACCCAAAATTAATATTCTTGACAATAAGATCTTGATGACTTCATGAAGTTAATGTCTTATTTGTCTTAGAATTCTCAGTACTTAGGTAAAAACACGTTCAGTAAATGTGTATTGGATAACTGCAGTTTATTAGATTGAAAAATTGCTCTATGTAAATGCGTATTATCTTGGTACCTTTAAAAATCAATATTTGTTTGTTTGTTTAATTTATTAGTAAGAGATGGTTTGGAATTTCTGGGCAGCAACATAGGTCAAATCTAAGTGATCAGGGATTTTATATTTGGTCATGTAGGTAACCCAGCTAATCAATTTGAATTCCTAGTTAGAGCTCCAGCATTCATTGGAAGACAGAGGAAAGGCAGAGTCTTGATGTTGATATATTACAAGAAGGCCTTCAGGGTTTGTATTTTTGTTCACTTTTTTTTTCACTGTTCCATTTCTTTTGTGTTGTTCTGTGGGATGTCAGTATCACCTAACAAATATTTGAAGTGATTTTACAGGTAATTGTTATAAAACGGTGGTTGTAACGGATTGCTCAGGGTCCTGCACTGTTAAGTGAAAGTAGGTGTAAGTTGAAAATTCCTGGCACCAGTGAAATTGGTCTTTGTGGCAGGAAGTGTTTTATATAGTTCCATCATCATTATCTGTGTTTTATCATTTGCTATTTTAGTCTCTGACTTGTATACCCAAGAAGCCCTCTGTGATTTAATGTGCAAGCTCTCCAAACTCCCACATATGTAACTTCCCAATAATAAGAGAACCCATGATACTCTGCCAAATTTGGTTCAACTCTGCTTCTACCTTGCTATTAACTCACCTTTCCTGATTCCAGAGTTACCTTCTGGTACCTCTCTTGAAGTTAAGAAGAAAAACTAACTGGAGGAAAAAATAGAACACCGAAACTATAAGCTCCCAGTCTTGAGTAGGACAAATTTCTCAAATCCTCATTTGAGTCTCCTCTATCAACCCAAAAAGACTGATACCATATTCTCTGTTTGACAGTTGATAAAATGAGGTTTATAAAGGCAATGGAAAAGGCCAGAGTCATACAGCTAGTAACACTGGAACTAGACTTTGCTCTTACTTCAGTAAAACTCTAAAGTTAGTGTTAGATTATTACTGGATCAGATTGCCACAGGAAAGTAATTGTTTTTTTCTTCACTCTTATCTTTGGTACAGAATCTATGTGCTCTGTTTGGGCCATTCCCTCTCTTTACTCTGTCTTTTCCCCTAATTTCTGTCTCTTCTCATTCCCTGAAGATTGATGCTTCATATGTACTGGCTTTACAACAGCTTTGTCTCAGTGGTGGATAAAGTTGGCCATAAACACTTTCTTGCTCCTCGCATTGAGAGGTGGTATCTGTTTCTCCTTGTCTTTAGTCCAGGAGATAGCTATGTGACCTGCTTTGACCAATATAGGGTGCTTTAAGTAATGCTATGCCAATTTTGGGCTTAGCGTTTTGCTCTCTTGGATCCCTGAGCCACCAATGAAATGTGGTTGACTACCCTAACCAGAGAGCTTGTCAGGAGAGAGATGCATGGTTAGCCATCAGCTGTTCCGGCCATCCTAGCTGAAGCACCAGGCATGTCACTGGGGTCATCTTGGATTTCAGCCCCAAATGAGCCTCCAGAAGATTGTTCCAACAGCGACCAAAGTGAGACTAGTCAAAAAACCCAGCCATCAGAACCTAAGTCAGATTGTAGAATCATAAGCAAATAAATGTTTTGGAGTGTTTTGTTAAATAGAAGTAGATATCTGAAATACTCACTGATTTCCAAATTTACTTTGTCTTCAGGGACTGAAGACAGAGTATTATTTTCTGTTATCTTTATGCTCATACCGATATACTGAGACCTCAGCCAAAAGAGATTCTAGTTCCTCTAGAAAAGGGATTTCCAAGATATTTAAGGGATTTGGATTGTTAAAACTGGACAAATGAAAATTCAAGTAGGATAAGAAAATTATTTTCAACTATCTGAAGGCTGCTTTGGTAAGAGGAATATAATTGGTTTTGAGAATGTAAGAAATGGAAAGTTAAAATGATCAGAAGCCACATATGAATAATTATATTTAACTTCAGTGTGATGAAGTTTTCCTCACACTGAAATTAAATATTGAATTGTCCTATGTGGTGGGCTATCAAAAATGGTGTGGGCACTTGATGAGGCAGTATGTTGCCCATTGCTGGCGAGCCGAGGCACTTTGGCTTAGCGCCTTGCTAAGATGTGTGGCAGTCACGGAGTCATGCTACTTGGCCTCCTTTCAAGAAATAAATGGTTTTCAGCTGTGAGGGGTATAGTTGGCTGACACGTATAGCTGCAGAAGCTTTAGAATCCTTCGCAGTGTTCAAGCTAAGGTGATGCTCTTCAGTTCATCTCCCAGCAATTGACAGAGCCTGTCCGTTTCTGCCAATGCAGACCTCTCCTGCAGCCTGTCTTTGCTCTGAAACTCTCCCTGTTAGATTGGTCAAGACTTCATGAGATCTGCACTGCATTCTTTTTATTATTCTTCTTGTTCTATTTTTCCCTTTCCTTTCAGAAGCATAGGATCTGTTTTGTGACCTGAAGTCTTCCCCTACATAATCCTGTTTTCTTCCTTGTTATCAATTCATAGAAATTACTCCTTAATAAAAAATCTTTACTCCTAATTCTGGCTCAGCATCTGCTTCTCTTAGGACCTGACCAAGATCCTAAATGGGGAGATGAGTCAGTTTAGACAAATTTTAAGGTCTCTTCTAACTCTGCAGTCCTGTAATACTGTGCTGTGCCATCTAATGACTCCTAGGCAGAGTTGGATAATCATTTTATAACAATTCTAAGAAGTAAGGCAAGAGATACCTGTCTGAATCACAAACTTTATACTTTGGAAAATATTTTCTTCAGAATTGTAAAGGTGCATTTGCATTTGGTCTTAAAGTTTAATTCATTTGCTTGTATTTGTAACTCTCTGGAGTCATTTGAATCGCTAAACTGAGCTCAAAAATGGAATTAAATCAGTGTCTAGTAAAAGATGTCTATTTAAAGTAAGCTTCTTGCAACACACTTGTTTTCTGGGCAGATAGCACAAACATTAGGAATGATTAAAGAAAGAAGTGTAGAAAAACTTATCAATCCTGGTGCTATTTATTATAATTTGGAAAATAATCTTCCATTTTGCTCTCCTATTAATATATGTCTTATTAATATGAACAATGCATCCAGATCTTGCACAATTAGCACATAACAAATAAATAATAATCAGTTTTGAAGTGTGGATACTATTAAATTATGCATCTCTTAGAATATATGTGGGATTCTAGAAGAAATTAAAATGTACTGAAATTAACTTACTGATCTTGATTTGATGTGAAATTCTTTAAAGTTTTTTTTTTAAATATTGTGCTTATGTCAAATGAATGTAAAAATAAATGCTTCCTTTGAAGACTTGAAATTAAAAAATTCAGAGAATATGGTTATTAGGCCAGCCTGTGATTCCCAGGCCTCCTGTGTTTATACAGGCGATAAAACCAGGGCACAAGTAGCAGCCAAAATATAACATTCCTCTGAGATCACGCATACTCTGACCTCTCATGCTCTTTTGAGATAAATTCTGGAATCCCTGGGTATATCGCATGAGATTTGGTAATGAGACATTGCTCTCACGACGTGGAGTTTTTGATTTGCAATTTATTTTTTAAAGCCACCTTAATTGAGCCTCTGTCATCTGCCAGATAGTAAGTTTTTTAAGTAAATTATCTCATAAGTATCACAACAATCATGTTAGATAAGGACTAATATTATTTCCATTTTGCACTGAAGAAATCTGAGCATTTGAGAGGTTAAATTACATGACCAGTGTCACTGTAGCTCATAAAAATGGCAGTGCCTGGGTTTTAACCCAGCTGTGGCTGACTGCAGGGTCGATGCTATCACAACCGTCATGTTACCCAGGCTTTTCTGTGCTGTCAGTGACTGAGAGTCAAAAGTGCCACTAGTCAGCATGGAAGCTCTGCCGTTGTCTGCTTCCTGTGCTGCTGTTCAGACCCAGGCTGTGGACGCTTACGGTGCAGGGAGCTGGTGTAGTGGGGGCCGGAGGAACTCCCGCTGTTGCCAGACACGCTGTTATCACCGAGTGCACTGATGCTGTCATTAGTTCTGCTGCCAACAACGCCAGCCCTGCTGTTGCCAGTGCCAGTGCTGCTGCTACCTTGGGCTCTCAGTGTCCCAGGGTGATCCTGTAGACAAGCAGCTGCTTTCGGCTTTCAACTTGCTCGTTACCTGTAGATCCTTTGCCTTAGGACTCAGGCTTAAGTCCGTGGAACCTGGGGCAGAGGACAGTGGGAGGTACACTTTATCTACCCTAGCATCTGGGACAGCTGGCCTTGAACCAAGCATGTGCATCTCAGTTCTCTTTTCTCTTCTTCCTGAGAGATTTCTTTTCCTCAGTGACTCTATCTTCCCTCATGCAGTGCCCCACCAGTCCTGGAAACATAAACCCTTGAACCTTAGAATGATTAGATATTTTAGTTTGAAAGATATAATAAAGAGCACTTAAAATTTAAATCATGAATGTATACTTATCTACGTAAGAATTGACTCATGCTAATTATTAAAGAAAAACTATGTAAGTATAAACAACTTTGCTATCCAGCAGGGGTGCTTTCAGTTTGATTTACATTGTTTGTAAAATAATAATAATTACTAGAGCTCAAAAAGTCAAATCTTTCTTTGAAGCCCTATCAATAATTTATACAACTTATATCAAAAGGCTTACAGGGACAAAGTGATTTTGTTGGTGGGGTGATTTCTTTTTCACTCTTGCTTCCAATCCTGACTCACAAGGAGGGCACTGTTGTCTCAAAGCTGGAAAATAAGGAAATAGCATGAAGATTTACAAATCTTTACTCATTAAAAACATTTAAAATACAGACTTTTTAACTAAGGAGAATATTACATTGCTGAATTCTTTATCAACTGAAAGCAAAACCTGTCTGCATTTTTTAGTTGAAAAAACATGGGGCAAAATAACTCTTAGTTCTATACCAGAAGTATTTCTTTTTCTTTTCTTTAATTGCTTACAAGTAGTCTAGTAAGAAAAAACATTTATTTGTATCAAGGTCCTGGTCAGGATACTCTTCTTAAGGTCAACTATTTTCCCCTTTAGGATAAAGCAATCAATATTCTTGTTAGAGTACAATATTCTTGTTGGAAATACAAGCTTGCATATCCAACCTACCTGCAATTATAATGGAAAGTTTTATGTTTCTTATTCCAGTTTTATTGAGATATAATTGACAGACATCACTGTATAAGTTAAAGGTATACAGCATAATAATTTGACTTATATACATCATGAAATGATTACCACAGTAAGTTTAGTGAACATCCGCTATCTCATATAGATACAAAATAAAATAATTAGAAAAAAATCTTCTTCCTTGTGATGAGAACTCTAATAATTTACGTAGGATTTACTCTCAACAACGTTCATACTAACATACAGCAGTGGTCATATTTGACTTTACATCCCTAGTACTTATTTATTTTAAAAATTTTTAATTGAAGTTTTATTTAATTTTTTATTGAAGTCAGTTACAGTGTGTCAATTTCTGGTGCACAGCATAGTGTTCCAGTCATAGATGTATATACGAATACGTTTTCATATTTTTTCATTAAAGGTTATTACAAGATATTGAATATAGTTCCTTGTGCTATATAGAAGAAATTTGTTTCTTATCTGTTTTTATATGTACCCCCTTTCCCCTATTACCATATGATTGCTTACTATGTCTGTGAGTCTGTTTCTGTTTTGTAGATGAATTGATGAGTTCATTAGTGTTCTCTCTTTCTCTCTCTTTTTTTTAGATTCCCCATATGAGTGATTTCATATGGTATTTTTCTTTCTTTTTCTGACTTACTTCACTTAGAATGATGATCTCCACATCCGTCCATGTTGCTGCAAATGACATTGTTTTATTCTTTTTTTATCATTGAGTAGTATTCCATTGTATAAATACACCACAACTTCTTTATCCATCATCTGTTGATGGACATTTAGGCTGCTTCCATGTCTTGGCTAAATTCAATTAAATTCAACACCCATTTATGATAGAGTCTTACCAAAATGGGTATAGAGGGAACATATCTCGACATAATAAAAGCTATTTATGACAAATCCACATCCAGCATAGATAATACTCAATGGTGAAAAACTGAAAGCCTTCCCACTAAAATCTGGAACAAGACAAGGATGCCCACTCTCACCACTTCTTTTCAAAATAGTTTTGAAAGTCCTAGCCACAGCAATTAGGGAAGAAAAAGAAATAAAAGGGATCCAAATTGGAAGAGAAGAGGTAAAATTGTCACTATATGTGGATGACATGATGCTATATGTAGAAAACCCTAAAAGCTCCACACAAAAACTATTAGAACTATAAAATAATTTGGCAAGGTAGCAGGATACAAGACTAACATACAGAAATCAATTTCATTTATTTACACTAACAATGAAATATCAGGAAAAGAAAATAAAGAAACAATCCCTTTTAAAATTGCATCCAAAAGAATAAAATACTTAGGAATAAATCTGACTAAGGAGGTGAAAGACTTATACATGGAGAACTACAAAACATTGATTAAGGAAATTAAAGATGACTTAAAGAAATGGAAAGATATCCCATGATCTTGGATTGGAAGAATCAATATTGTTAAAATTGCCATATTGCACAAGGCAATCTACAGATTTATTTGTTTTATAACTGGAAGTTTGTACCTTTTTACTGCCTTCATCCAATTCCTCCTCTCCCTACCCTCCATTTCTGGCAACCACAAATCTGATCACTTTTTATATGATTTTGTTTGTTGGAATATCATTGATCTACACTATGCTAGTTCCTGTTAAGCAACATAGTGCTTTCATATTTATATGCACTTCAAAATGATCACAGTAAGTCTAATTATCGTCTGTCACCATACAAAGATGTGGCTTATTAGTCACTTTCCCCATTCTGTACCTTTCATACCCACAACTCATTTATTTTCCAACTGGAAACTTGCACCTCAATCTCCCTCACCTGTTTCGTTTGCTTTTGTGTTTCATTAATTAAGAAAATGGAGATTGGTTATTACTTAAACACGTACATTTCAGACAGAATGAGCTTCTTGATGTGTCAAATGTATGGATTTATAGAATGAATTTGCATTCAGAACTTTTTTCCAGTATATTGCATGAGGAATATAATTTTATTTAAAAATGTAAATATGTGATTTATGAAACATCACAAAGGAATGTATTTATACATTTAAGGTTATCATAACACATACATGTTAGGATGTTTCTGTACGTGTATAATATACATTTTTTATTTTTAATTGATTTTTTAATTTTAAAATTAGAATTAAAAAAAAGTATGTTAGTATATGAAAAACAACCTAACAATGTCATTCTATTTAAACGTCATATGTAGATGTGTGTTTTGTTATGTTCTGAGCTACCTGCCAGCATATGTTGTAAAGAACTCTATGGATAAAATAAAGATCAGGAAGTAGTACAGAGAGAAATAAAATTTAGTTGCCTTATATTTCCTATCCTCCTCATTTTTTAGTTTTTAGCAAGAATTTATGCCTCTTGCATGAAGATACTAATGTAGTTAATGTTCTAATGTAGTTAAAATTATAGAAGAGCTTTTAAAACTTTATAGGATGACAAATGGCATTGATAAATATACTTTTATGAGTAAGATTCTCTTTATTGTTTGCACTTAATGTTCTTGTTTTGTTTTAACAGTATGTATAAGAAATTTTTTAGCTTTTTCTAGATAATTTTTCACCCTTTATACTCTAAACCTGTTTAGGCAAGTGAGGTTTGCAAGTGGTTGAATTCAGAGTTTACACTGGAACAGACTGGTGGGAATACTTCTCAATAGCTTTTTCAAGAAAGTATTAACTACTTTATTACACAGATTGCAGTCATTTTTATCTTTACTATACACAACCATAGAAAACTTTAGTTTGTGAATTCTTGGAAGATTAAAACAAAACAAAACAATGATCTGGAAAACAATTCATTAAAACTGGGGACTTAGAGAGTTTATGGAAATGGAAATGCTACCAAATGCTACTACAGAGTGGCATTTTTTTTTAATGTCTGAATTTATTAACCTGTGAATGGAGAACTTTTAAATTGAAAATAATGACAGCACCTTAATTATGGTGATATTATTGAAAGCCTACTACTGCAATAATAGATGCATTTTCAGTTTCCAGAGCTATGGCAGCTGTCAAACACCAACATTTTTCCTTGAGAATAGGTTTGGTGTAATGTTTTTCAAGGACAAGTTGCTCAGCTATTGTCTCTGAGCACTGCTAGTTAATATTCAACAGTTTTCTTAATCAAAATTGTGTGTCCTGCTCCCTAGAGTGTTTGTTAAAGTGATTGTATGTTTATCAGAGCCTTCAACAGCAGAAACAGCGTATTTCTAGACAAGGTGCTGGTAATGAGAACCTATATTATCCCAGGGTGCTGATAAGAAATGGAGAAATGCTGTCAAAATCATTGTTTGTAAAAAAAAAAAAAAAATACTATAGCTCAAAAAGTCAAACCTTTCTTTGAAGTCCTTGTACTTTCTATAACTTCAATTGTTTATCTAGGATAATGGGGCAGCAGGAATATGGTGATATCCTACTACAAACTCCAGGAATGGCATGCCAGTGATCAAATAGTCCTGGGGTCTATTAATCATTGCTTCTGTTGGATGGCTGATTAAGGTTCTTCACAACATGTTTCCTCTAGATTACAGAAAGTTCTTAATGAAGTAAAGCTTGCAGGGCATTAGAGAGCTCAGTCTGGCATTCTACAAATGGTATTGAAAGGTCATGTGGGGATAACAAGCTTTGCCAAAAGTAGAATAATGCAACACCTAACATTTTCCATGAAATACTGTATCTAAGTTGCAGGTTTTGTTACTGCTTTTTTTTTTAACCTCAAATTATTTTCTATACACACACACACACACACACTCTCTCTCCCCTCCAAATAATCAAAGAATCAGATACATTGTTTGAAACAAAAATGGTCTCTATAATACTGAAAAGAACATTTGTTTTGTATTTCATTTGTTTTGTCTCTATGAGGAATGAAGTTTGCAAACAGTTCATTTTCATTATTATGTTGGTGGATTTTCCTCTAGAATCAGAATATTCAATAATGAAAACACACTTTTGGCCATTGTTTCACAATAAAAAGCACACTTTGGACATTAATTAGGAAACAATGCACGTACAATTCATAGGAGTTAATCTTCGTAAATAACAATCTTTTAAAAAAATTTTTTTCGGGGGGAGGTAATTAGGTTTTTAAAAAATTAATTAATTAATTAGTTAATTAATGGAGGTACTGGGTATTGAACCCAGGACCTCGTGCATGCTAAACAGCATCTCTACCATTGAGCTATCCCCTCCCCCTTAAATAACAATCTTTTTGAAGGCTACAACTAGGGATTTTGATGACCTAAGTGATACTGAGACATGTGCTGCACTTTATGCATTGATCTTTGACATCGAAAGATGGTCACATTAATGTAAAAAACGATTGCTGCTGCATATTTGAAACTTAAGCCACACTATTTGCTGATATTCAGAATAACTCATTTATTTGGTATTGTTATGTATTGTCAATTAATTTCTAATTTCTTGAATAAATTGATCAATTTCATATTTTTATTTACTTCTTATGTGTAGCTTATAATTATTTCAAAATATGAATCACAGATTAATTTGATACCAGGTTTTGGTAGAATTGTGTATCAGTCCAGTTAGGAGATAGAAACCACAGAAGGTAAGGAAGCTTAATATATAAAATTATTAAGTTGTGACAACAAGAAATTGACACAACATTGTAAACTGACTATACTTCAATAAAAAAAGTAAAAAAAAAGAAAAAAGAAAAATGAATACCTAAAAAAAATTGTGATGACAGAGTAACTATGAAATACAGGGAAACTTCTGTAATATTCTAGAGCCAAGGGAGTATACCAAGGAGAGGACAAACTTAGGAGGTGTTCAGATCTTTGGAGAAAAGATATAATTCATCCCATTGGTTAGCAGAGAAATTCAGGGATTTGGCCATGCATCCAGAGGTGGTCTGCAGTTGCTGCACAAGCTGGCAGCAGAGAGAGCAGGAGGGGCACTGGCAGTCAAACATGCGACAATCAAAGGGTGTGGGCATTCTCCAGGCTGCTTCGTGGGCAGAGTGAGGGGCCTGCAGAGGGACCACGAGAGGTTCAGACAGGCATCACCCAGGCCTGCATAGACAATTCTGGCACTGATACAGATTGCAAGATTGGCAAGGAATCATACATTCTGGGCACCATGCATAGCTGGGGTAGAGCTCCACTGAATGTCTTAACATCTACACCAAAACCAGTGATCCCCCCCAAACCCCCAAATCCAGTAGCAGAAACCTTGGGAGGACCCCTTCTTCCTGCAGTGTCTGTCCAGCATACATCATGCTCATTGTAAAGAAGAAATGCTTAAATGAATTCCACCTATGATCATAAAGCTTGCATTTATTGAAGATTGCATTAGAGCTGGAAGGCAATTAATTCATAACTGGCATATGTTGTATCACATTTTGATGCTTTGTAGTTAGTGTTACAGCAAAAACAGCAATTCCCTTTGCCTTAAGGATGTCATGTTCTTTACAGGTGCCCTAATTTTAGCCCCTTGTACTTGTCTATCCTGATGAGTTATATTATCTTTGTTTTCAATAGCTGAGAGCTTAGGACTGTGCTTCCATTTCACTGTATCTTGTATACACACCACCCATAGGTCTCTGCAGTGAGATAGAAGCCTGTCTATATACGGCACTGTATGTTTACCCAAATTCTTTAGATGAAGTGTTTGAGCAACCACAGTGGAAAGAACTCAGAGAGTTTCAGTAAACTCTATTCTAATTTGAGCCATTTGGATCTCTTTTATAAGCTGGTGAGGAAACTATTTACCCCTAAAGGCTGAGCTAGAAATAGCACGCAGTTCATTTGGCAAAGCTAAAGAGCAATATTGATTTTGAGGAACTGAGGAGCATGCAATGCATAGATCAATTTGTTACTAGGCAGTCATTCTTTTCCCTGCTATTCATACAACCGTTATTGTTGTTTAGGTGAGAAAAAGTTAGTGTTAGTGACTGCTTCCTGGTGTTCTAAAGGTGCTATCATTTGCATTCATATTCATATACTGTTGCAATCATGTAACAATGAGCTGTCAACTACTATGTATATGTGAGAGACAGGTATATAGGTGTACAAGTGTCAATAAGGTGTTTAAAAAGATATATGCTGATTAATAATTTTTGGATAAAACTGGTTTATTATGAACCATAGTAACAGCATGTGCTAACTCACTCACAATATATCTATTTTTTGCTTTAATGTAGGAATTACCACTGGCAAGTAAACTTTTTTTCTAGCACCCAGGACATAGAACAAGTTTGTTATAAAATGATTTATTCTTTCTTGGGTTAAAGGACAAAAGGCCTTTGATGGAAATACTATAATTGTTTTGGCAGTTTGCTTTGGATTTTTAATCTTTCCTCAGGGTGCTTTTTCTACCTCCTTTAGGTGAAAGAATGAGGGAGAAGAGGTTATTTTATTATACATGTTAAAAATTCCAACATGAATAAATCCAACAGATAAATTGCTTACACTTATAGTTTCTGGAATGTTGCAGGAACATGAGAATTGAGAAACTAACACTTAAGTAAAAATGGTTTATTTGTAGTATGGAAAATAGGTGATGCTATAAAAACCATTATGATTCACATCTATAAAGTGAGTAAATGGAATGATTATAGGAGAAGAAATATGCTTTGATGTAAAACCATTTCCTAAAATCTTCTAACATTAAGATAAATTCTACTTAACCTAAATTTAATGCATGATAATAAGGTCTGTGAATGAACCCATCTCCATTTACTGAAAATTAACAAAATATTACGTTATAGCAGATGTAGGAGTAAAATGTTACTGCTCCCAACTTTAATGAACTTAAAATCTTTAGCTTTTCAATTGTAGATATTTTGTCTGTTTCTGCCACAGTACCAAGAACTGTGCAAAATATTTGGCTCAAAAATAGATAACTCATTTAGAACAAAAAACAGTAAAAAAAAAAAAAAAAGAGATAAAAGGATGGATAAGAAGATGGGGCTAATACATGATATAGTAGGTTATCAATTAACAGATATTCCAAAAATGCATCATTTCCATGGCTCTGTGAACATTAAGCTTGAAAGCCATAAATTTATTTTTTCCTTTGGTTATAAAGGGTAGAAAGTAATTATAGATAGCATTTATTGAGTGTACTCTAGTACAAGATGGATACGTACAGAATTGATTGTCTTTACCAATCCTATACTAGTCCTCTAAGAT
Organism: Camelus dromedarius; assembly: GCF_036321535.1. Lineage (NCBI taxonomy): Eukaryota > Metazoa > Chordata > Mammalia > Artiodactyla > Camelidae > Camelus > Camelus dromedarius. The sequence continues at coordinate 60,164,708 of NC_087436.1, read as the reverse complement.
ACATGTTATTTAGGACCTCTTAGTTTTAAATGGAAGTTCAGGCACAACAGGAGAACCACACATGGTCATATTGCTAAAAGGGTGAACAGAGATAACAGTTCTGGATGGCACATCCCCAAGCGCAGGCCCATTCCACTACACAGTTTGGCTTCTAAAAGATAAAAATAATTAAAGTATTTGGCTCTTTGGCTGTTAAGGACTCGATAATTTTAATAACTTGATAATTTTCAAATTCAGCTGATAATTTCTATTAGATTTGTAGTCCCTCAGCTTTTACTTCTATTTCCCCTAATATACATACATAGATGAAAACTGAAATGTGATATGAATGAGCAAGGTGAATATATTATAATTTTAAAAAATCATTTCTTTCTTACATCTGGGAACCTTCTTTTTCCTTTTGAGGCTTTTACTGGTATTTTCGTGTTCCCCCTATGGCTCACATAACAAAAACTGTGTTGATTTCATCTTTGTGGCTTATTTTATAGATTCTTATTTCTCTAACATTGTTTCTTAAATATTATAGTAATGGAAATAATAATTTTCACCATAGTGAATTATTAAAGTTCCTTTTTGTTTTCTGTCATACCATTATACCAATAAATATATTGAATATTTCTAGGTTTATTTCTTACCTCACCAATTAGAAAGCAAGCTACTTAAAGGTTGTATCACTATATTCTCTTAATGAGGAAGAGGCTGTACACAGGTATTTATATAATAAATATTGTAGATTAAACAGTTGATTATTCTGACGGGTAGAGAATTATGAAATTGGGTTTTGCTAATTGTAGCAAGATGTTTGATAGATTCACAGTTTCTGAACTTCTTGGCAGGATTAGTCCATCATGATATTATGTACACTTTACAAGTTTAGAATAAGAATTGTTGCATTTTCATTAGTAAAAGCCCTGATTAATGGTCCAGCATTAGAAATATTCATTATGTTTTTTTACAGTGAGGTGGTGTGGTATAATCGGGAAGGGGTTAAATGCCTTTCAGAAAGATTCAGAAACATGTCTGAGTTCTTAAATTGCTTAGAAATGTACTTAGAGGCATCATGACTGAGTGGACAGAGAATGCACTTTAGGGTTACATGACTTGGGTTTGAATTCCAGCTCTATCATTAGCCCTATGAATTTAGCCAAGTTGAGTAATCTCACTAAACCATGTTTCTTTGCCTACAAAATACAAATAATCACACCTCTCATGTAAGGTTTTTGTGAGGATTAACTAGAATAATAAATGAAAAGTATCTGGAATGAAGAAGGTGCTGAAACCTAGTTTAGCTACTTTCAATATTAAATATCAAAGTCTGTTTGATGCAGATTATTTGATGTACTGGAGATTATTTATATTCTGAATACTGGGAGGAGAAAATCAAGGGGATTCAGAATATCACAAAAAGTCTGCTTGTTCCCTAATTTGGCTATTTAAAACTGTGAATAGCATTTTAAAAACATTTTAAATTCTGTTTTTAAGATAAACCTGTGCGGTGGCTTTCAGTTCTTGAGAAAATTTAGCCTGATGTTATTTTCGGCTCTTCCATGAGGTAATCAGTCTCTTCATCTGAAAGAGTTAAGCTGCTGGTAGCTGACCTTTCTCTAAGCTAATAGGTGTGTTAGGATCGTTAATCGGCTTCCTTTTAGTTTCCATCTCATAAGTCACAGAGTACAGGAAAAAGACATTCTTTGGTGGGTTGCGTTTATTACTTGCTCCTATAACAGCCCATTGTTAGTTGAGAATTAGCTGTAGCGTTTTAGTTCCTACATATTGTAAAAATCAGACCAGTTATGCAAAAATGAGCATGATGCTTCAAGGTAACATTTGTGTTAATTTCCACATGAGTATATCGATCTACATGTGAAGAATTTTTAGTTGAAATAGTTGTTTAGTGGTACAGATTTTGACCCTGTTACTGAACTCCTTCAGGCCAACTTCACACACACTCTCTTCCACCTTCTGGTGTTTGTAAAATGGTCAATTGCAGTGATTATGTTCAGCTTTGAAATGCTAGGCTTATCTATCTAATTAAGATGTCCCAGAACACCTTATAAAATATTTGTAACTGGAAAGACTCTAGTAACCTAGGAAAATTGAACAGAATAGGTAGCTTTCCTTTTTTTCTTCTTTGAGAATAAATATAAACAGAGATTATAGAGAAGGTCATTAATATTGTTCTCTAAATATTAAATCATCCTTAAATAGTTACCCCTCTCACAGGCGGGAGCATTATTATTTACTGGGATTACAAACCAGTTGATCATCTGACATCCTGTGGGTTGATAAAGGAATGGAAAAAGCTTTTTTTAAGCACCAGCATGTTCGTAGTTGCATTTCACACTTGAGAGTTTTGATTTTCAACACTTTTTGTATTTAAAAATAATGTGTTTATGTGTTCATCTTAACATGAGGAAGTTAAAGTCTCAGACAAGTCAAACTTTTTTCAAGGTCGTACAATTTAAAATTTACAAATGAAATTTCAATCCAGCTTAAGTCTGATGTCAGATCCTAATCTTTGCTGCCATGTGCCTTTGTTCCTGAACTTCATTATAATTGTAAGTGCCTTGCTGACTAAAATACAAATAAATATGTTTGTCTTGATCTCAATAAAAAGTTATTCATTTCTGTAATATTGAGTCTCCACTGGTACTTAGTGTTCTAGTCACTAAGGATTCAGCAGTGAACAACATGGACTCAATCCCTGCTTTCAGGAAGATTATTTTCTAGTTGGGAAAGACACCAGTAATCAGTTGGGAAAACAAGCAAGGGAAATACCGGGTAGTGATAAGTCCTACGGCAGAAAATTGAAATGAGGTGATGTGGCTGAGTGACTGAGCAGCCTCTTTGGATTGGATAGTCAGGGAAGGTCTCCTATGAAGCTGATATTTAAAATAGGTTTTATGAGTATATGTCATTTATATGCATAACTGGGACATTGTGCTGTACACTAGAAATTGACACACTGTAACTGATGGTACAATCAAATAAAAACAAAAAACGAAAAACAAACAGGTTTTATTGGCTAAAAAGGGTCAGTCACATGACAGCTAAGAGTGGAGGAGGGGTTGTTAATCATGGCAAAGGACCTAAATATCCCTGGTAGTAATAGCAGAGTAGTGGGTGATGAGGTTAGAAGTCAGGCCTAGGTCAGATTTCATAAGGGGTATAGAATTTAGGTAGAAGCCACTATATGGTTTTAATCAGAAAATGGACACAAAGGTAACTCTTGTAGGTCTGTGGAGTATGATTGTGGGGGCAAGAATGGAAGTAGAGATCCCAGAGAGATGTGTGCTATTGCCAAACTAGAGGTAAAGCCATGTGGCTTTGACTGCAGTGGGTTGGATGTGGGTGGTAAATAAAAAGAGGAATCCTGGAGAGCCCCACTGAATGTTTTTAGTATGTTTGTGGATGATGGGGGGAGTTTATTGAGAAGGAGGAACAGATTTGATGGAGAGAGTGAGAAATTCCGGGCTTATTAGAGTTAAATTTAAATATTAATTTGATCCATGTGAAATTGTTTATATTTAATTTCTGACCATCAAGAATAGTAATTTCATATAGTTCAACCTGGTACCTACTAGACATTCTTGCAGAGATATTAAATAGGCCATTGTACATATAAGTCTGAAGTACAGGAGGCAATCTGGGATGAATACATAGATTAGAAAGTCATCACTATGGGAACAGATGAGGTAAAAATGGAGGGTGTAGATAAAGCAAAGAATAGGTCCAGGATAATCCAAAGTGGAGGCAAAATGAATTGTGTGGGTTGGCAAGATGTGGAAAGGTACTAGTGAGCTCCGTATTGTTGCCTCTTTGCTATTACCTGACCCTCATCACTTGTGTGTATTTTTGTTGGTATCTGAATGTGAGAATTAACCTCTATTTGCCTACACATTTTGCATCCTATTAATTAAGTGAGCCCTAGGCTAGACCGAAGGTTTTTTTTTTTTTAATTTTTAAAAATTTTAAATAAGATTCATGTGTGTATGGTACAATAGAGTCTGAGGGATAAACAGATGGTGGAGGTGATAAGTGGAACTTTCATAGCCAAAATGGTTCTCTCTTGCTCTTATTTTTTGCCAAGAATATAGCTGTCCAAGTTGTTGTCAGCATTCATGTGTATACACACACATGCACAGATCATCAAAAACGTGGGTCAGGATTCAATAAAACTTCTGACTTTTTCTTGTAGAACAGATAGTGTATTGGGGGCATTAAAAAAAAGTATCAATGCATCATTAATCAGGGTTAGAAACTGAAAGAATATACTGGATTTGGAAAACACTTTTATGAGCCAGTTTTGGATTTACATATAAATGTTTTAACTATATGTTACCAGAGTTATCAAAATTTGTATGTGCCTTTGAAAACAATGGGCAAGAAAGTGCTATATAATTTTGAAATAGTACAGAGTTGAAGAAGGTTAAAGCACCTAGTTGTAGCTGTTGATACATACTGGTTACTATCTGAATAATAATTCACCATAATCTCAGGAAAATATAGATAGAAAATTAACTTGGAAAAGGTATTGAAGAAAAAACTTGCTATGAGAAACAGAGTGCTCTGCATACTAAAGTGACCAACACTTTTCACAACATCAGATTTTATTTTATAATTTTGCATAGAAATATTAAGTATAATTTTGCATAGAATTAAACTAACTCTTTGTTGTAAAAATCAGATTCTAACTTGAAAAATAACTAAAAATATAGATAGTTTCAAATTTGTATTACTACTTCTCCAGATTTATGGTAAATTTTGAAAACATCTGTTTTTATCCCAAGATAGAATGGAAGTGACTGTCTTAGCAAAATGTAAATATAGACTAAAAAACCATAAAATTATGACTATATAATAAATACATGACATATTTATAGAGAGATATCTGGGTTACTAAAGATACTAAGAGTGTTACACAGTTATTTTCACATATAGTCATTTTCATATATATGAAGTGGATTTATAATATTTGTATATATGTATGGGATCTCTTTTCTCCTTTCATTTTGAAACCATTTGGTTCCTATTTTTGTTTTGCTTGATTTAAAGGAAAGCAAATTTGATTTGATTTTTAAAATGAAGCAGTTTCTCATCATGTATTAAAGTATATCACTTACTATAAAATTTCCAATACTGCCAACATAGCTTTTTAGGTAAAAAAAAAGAAAAAAATAACAGAGAAAACAAAATTTTTAAAATTACTTTGATTGACTACATCTGCAAAATGAAAAACTGGCAGGGGTTGTATATTATGTTATAACTTAGTTTGAATAAATCAGCAAACATATTTAGTTGTGTCATTGATGATTAGATTTATAGGGCTCAGAGTTCTTCTGTGTGTGTTGAAAGTGAAAAATATGGTAAATTGGTGAATGGACTTTAGAAAGCTACATATAACACTGGCAGAAGGACATTGTCTTTTGCACACCATTATTTTCCTGGGCCTGACACGTAATAGATCCTTAATAAATATGTATTGAATGAATGAATGTATTACTTTACAGGGGTCAAAGATGAAAAATCTGAGCATAAACAAACAATTCTTAATGGTAACTTCACAAAAAATGGATTCTTCATGTCACTTGACTATTTGATTCCTGCTTCTTAACTGGGCTTTGCTTTGCTGGTCCTGCACTACAGATTTTACCTCAGAATCATTATACAGTTGGTAATTTACTGATCAGTAAGCAGAGAACTTAAAAACCTCCGGCATTTAACACTAATCTTCTGTTCCAGTCCTTACTTAACTCCAGGGGATGTGTTGCCATTAAATACCCCGTGACCCTCCGGTCTCACTCTGCTGGATCTTGTATTCTACCTGGATCTGGCTGGTAGTAGATACAGATAAACTCTTTGCTTACTATTGTCTGACGTATTTGTAGAACATTTAAATTTTTAGTTACTTTTCTTGAGCTCCAGACTGTGGTACACATCTAAGTTACTCTTCTAGGAGAATAAAACATCATTCTGTGGAAAAGACATAATGAACTTCTTTCTTATTCCTCATAATAAGATAGTCTTATTTCACAGCCTATGTGAGTCACGTAACCCATCAGGGAAATAGAGGAAAGCTTAGTGGGAAAGTTGATCTTTATAACAATTGAATCTTCCTGCTAGTCATGCTCAATAGGGAAAGCACACCACTAATGTGTGTCTGTGTCTGTGTGTCTGTGTATTCTGTGTTCCTTAGGATTTCCTAATTGCAAGATCATGCTATCTGCACATAGAGATAGGTTTGCTTCTTTCTTTCCAATCTGAATGTCTTTTTTTCTCCTGTTTGCCCTGTCTAGAACCTCTAGTGTAATGTTGAATAGGCATAACAAGAGTGAACATCCCTGCTTGTTTCCAAGTTTAGAAAGAAAGGATTCAGGTTTTCACCACTAAGTATTACGATAACCGTGAATTTTTCATACCTGTCTTTTATCAGATGGAGGGTTTCCCTCTTAAGTTTGTTGAGAGTCTTTATCATGGAAGTATGTTGGAATTTACTGAGTGCTTTTGGTGCATCTGTGAGATATCATGTGGTTTATTTTTCTTAATTTTGTTGATTATGGTGTTTTACAATAATTAATCGATGATTAATTTTTGGATGTTAAATCAACCTTGCATTTCTGGAAAATCCATTTTGTCATGGTGTATGACCCTTTTATTTTGTTTGCTAGGATTTTGTTGAGGATTTTGCATGTAAATTCATAATAAACATTGGTCTTTAGTGTTCTTTTCCATGCCATTTTCTGGTTTTGGTATTGGTTGATACTGGCCTCATAGAATAAATTGGGAAGCATTTCCTTTTTTTGGAAATTTGTAAAGAATTGGTATTAATTCTTCTATAAAAGTTTAGTAAAATACACCAGTGAAATCATCTTGTCATGGTGTTTTATTTCTGGGAAGATTTTTAAATGACTAATTAATTATCTTTATTTATTGTAAGCCTGTTCAGGTTTTATGTTTATTCTTGAGTCAGTATTGGTAGTTTGAGTCTTTGAGGAATTTGTCCGTTTCCTCTAACTTTTCTAATTTGTTTGGATACAGTTGTTCATAGTATTCTTTGTAATTCTGTAGGGTTGGTAGTGATATTCTCTCTTCGATTTTTTACTTTAATAATTTCAATGTTCTTCTTTTTTGGGGTCTTGCTGAAATTTTGTCAATTTTTTCAATTTTGTTGGATTTTCTGTATTTTCTACTTTTTAGTTCAGTAATTAGCACACTAATCTTTATTATTTCATTTAGCCTGTGTGTGCTGGATTTTGTCTTTTCTTGCAGCTGTCCTCAAGGTGAAAGGTGATGCTATTGATTTGAAATATTTCTTCCAGTTTAATGTGTTTATAGCTGTAAATATCCCTCAATGCACTGCTTATGCTATGTTTTATAAGTTGTTTACTCTTCACTCATCTCAAAGCAGTTTTTAATTTCTCTTTTGATTAAAAATTTTTTTGATCCATTGGTTATTAAGAAGTGCATTATTTAGTTTCTACACATTTGTGAACTTTCCAAATTACCTTTTGTTATTAATTTCTAACTTCATTTCTTTGTGGTTGAGGAACCTATTTTGTATGATTTCAGTTGTTCAATGACTCTCTTTATCTTTAGTAATTGTCTTGTTTGTTTTACAATGTATTTTGTCTGATATTAATGTAACCTTTTTGCTTTCCTGCATTGCTATTGGTATGGTATATTTATGTTTTCATCTTGTTTGTATCTTTGAATCTAAAATATGTCTCCCATAGATAGCATATTTTGGATGCTATTGTTATTTGTATCGAGTGTAAGAACCAATCTCTTTTTGATTGGATTGTTTAATTAATGCATTAAATACCTAATCTTACTGTTGATATGATTAGATTTATATCTGCCACTTAATTTTATATTTTATACACACATTAATATATATTAGTTATTTTCTTAGTGCTTGTTCTATAGCTTACGGTATACATCATAATTTATTAGAATCTACCTTGGATTTATGCTAATATAATTCCAGTGAGTTACAGAAATGTTACTCTTATATAGTTTTATATGAGAGCTTCCCCTTTTGTGATATTACTTTGTGTGTGTATGTTTGTACACATACGTATATATGTAAACATATACATCAATATACATATATATAGAAACAGAGAAAACAGAGACAGACACTTAGAGTCTATGTAACAAACCAGACAATACATTGTTATAATTATTTAGATAATTTTATGTCTTTTAAGGAAACTGAGAGAATAAAGGAGAGTAAGTATATATTCGTAGCCATTGTTGCATTAACCTTTTCATATACCATTACTGGTTTTCTTCATTTCTTCCTATGAACTTGCTCTGCCATCAGGTATCATTTTCTTCCTCCAGCACAGCTTTGGTCTCACTCTTTTGCCTTGTGCTGTGTGATAAATATATTACCTTTCTACAAGTTATATGCCCAACAGTGTAATTATATACATATTCTCTTATACAATTACTTTGAAATCAGTTAAGAGAAAAAAGAAGAAGATGCAATTATATAGTCTTTTATAATCTTCTAGTAACTACCCTTACTGACACACTTTGGTTTTTGGTATGGGTTCAGATTACTTTTGGGTATCACTTGCTTTCAGCCTTTGAAACTTCCTTTAGTATTTCTTGAAAGGTGGATGTGCTAGCAGTGAATTCTCTCAGTTTTTGTTGACCTGAGAATGTCTTTGTTTTCATTTTTGAAAGATTATTTTGCTAAATATGAGATTCTTAACTAATGTTTGTTTTTCCTTTCAGCACTTTGACTGAAGCATCTTACTGCTTTATGTTCTCCATTGTTTTTGATGAAAATCCAGTTGTTGCTCTTATTTGGATTTCCTTGTATGGACACATTATTTTCCTCTTGTCACTTTCAAGATTTTCTTGTGCTCGTTGTTATTGTTTGCTTGTTTATTAGTTTAGTGATTTTGTTTAACTATTTTAATAAAGTCCGTTACCCTCACAGTGTGTAGTCTCTGATGTCATTCGTCAGAGGTACTGCCTTGGGCATGTGTACAGTCACCTGGGCATGTTTCCTCTCAAGAGATGGTAGTGGCTTTAGTCAATCTCTTTTGGCTGTCTCTTACTTTGTTTTCACTGTTAAATTTTTAGCTGGTCTGTTTCTATTGATGTCGTCCCCAGCTGTTAGTCTCTACTAATGCTACCTGATTGCTCTATTGTTTTCAACAACACGTGGGGACATAGACTGTGCTACCGTCTAATCCAGTTAAATTTGGGCACCTTTGCAGAGGTGTTCCTTGAGACTAGACTTTGAGACTTACTCCTACCCTAGTAGTGCTCTCTTTAGCTGCATTTCCCCCTGGTTTTCTCTGTTAAAACTTCTAGCTTTTCTACTGTTGTCCTTCTTGCTCTCAGAGAGCTACCATTCTCCTGTTTCTCACCATGAAATCCTCATTCTTGTCAACAGTGTTCTTACACTAGCACTTCCCATGTTCTGTTCCAAATAAAGGCAGTCCCCTTAAGGAGACCTTGGAACATCCAGTTTCTATGGCTTGCCCCTCCTTCTGGGAGGAAGCCCTGACCAGGTGCTCCAGAATGAGGAGGGAGTAGTGGCCCACTTCGCTAGGAGTGACATCCTTGCTCTAATGAATTTGGTACTTGGTGGGGACAGTAGCCCTTGTTCTTGTGTTGATCTCAGATCTACATCTGAGGAGCTTGCTTATACAAGGGTGGTCAGGGCCAGGTATCATCGTTCAGTCACTCCTAGGGTAGGCTTTAATCCTATGAGTGGAGGCTGAGTGAAGGGAGCCCAGACCATTTGGTTGTTTGTGCTTGGGATAGAGTTTGGGATAGAGTTTGGGATAGAGGATTGCTGGTGACCTGCTTCTCCTGAGGAGACACCAGAGACCTAGCAGGATCTGGTAGGGGGAGAGAGACCTGTGTTTTTCACTGCAAGTACCTGTAATAGACCCTCCATCAGGCTGAGCTAGGTGTGGGTAGAGGTGGACTGTGGCTCAAATGCCACAGGCTCTCACTGTTTTTATTGAGATTTATTAGATTTTGTTTAAATATTTCTCATGTTGCATATCCTTAGGACATTTTCCTGATATCTTAAGTAGCTGCTTTACTTGATTTTCACCTGTTATGGCTGTTTCGCTGGGGAGAGGGTCCAGGGAGCTCTTTACGCCCCAATTCTGGAAGTGCACTCACACACTGAGTTTTACCCTTTTCTGCTTAGTATGCTGTCTCCAAATGATCATTGTGAAGTTGAGATATTCAAATTGATGGGACCTTGAATGGGTGTGAAAAACCAAGGTTTCACAGAGATTCAATAGGCATTATTTATTCTTTGGATTTGTAAAACACTTTATTCTAGGACGCTTAAGTGTTTATTGTTGCTTAGTAATGCTTACTGAAGATATGTAGAAAGTGAAAATCTGCTCTAAATTCTGTGAAGTCCTGATTAATCTAGCCCAACTCTTTGCTTTGAAAAACAAAGTTGGGTATTCCAAACTGAATATTGCCTTTTTCTTTAACAAAAAGGATCAATATCCACAGGAGTCCAACATGAAAATACTTAACTGAATATTATTAGTACCCTCATGAAGTCCTGAAATGTAGTTTCTAGATAAAATGTGGAAGTCTGTGTCCATATCACAATTTAAGCAAATATATAAAAATGGAATATAGAATAAATACACTTATTAAAAATTTATTAATTTTAAAAAAGAGTCCCAAGAGTTCCTTCAAGTAGATTCTTCCTGTAGTGTTCTTAACATTTATTTTCATTTACAAACATCTGTATATGTTTATAAAAAAGTATATGTTAATACATATATTCCTCATCATGGACATAGTTTTCCTATCTTTGCTTATTCTGCCTCTACTAGTGTCTTCTTTTTCAGTGAAATGACAGTTTTTCAAATGATACATCAAGAAAAATTTACTCTAGTGCCTTTTATCACCAAGTAACAATACTTTAATAAACACTGTCTCCCAGTCTTTATTAAAATACCACTAGAATTCCAATTTACTAATTTACAAAGAAAATTATAATGATTACATAGACAGAACTATTTGAATCAGCACGCTCATCATATATTTTTCTCATTAGAAAGATCTTCATGGAAAACAGAATCACAATTAGAATGTTGCTTGGTGACCATGGAATCTGAACAATAGTTAATCTTTGATAATTGGAATGATTTATAGTATCATGCCATTTTTTTCGCCTGTTTACGTCTTTACCCTGTCCGCTCTACTGTCAATAAAATTCAACCAATTTGAAGGCTATAAAAGATTAGGGCATCTCAAGCATAAGGATAGTAAAAATTTAGTTTACAGATCAACAGTGGTAAGTGGAAAATTTTGACATTGACAAACATAGTTTACAACCTTAGCATTTGGGGGTTCTAACAATTTCAGATCTCTGTTCTGAATAAGTTTTCAGAATCTACTGGTTATAGTATAAATATCCGACTTTTAAATGCAGTACATTACACTGAAACTATAACTGTTGTCTATCATCCAAATAAGTGTAAAAGAACACAGTCTAAGCAAGAGAAGTCTTCAGAAAATAGCCAGTGTACAAGTATGATATCTAACGTTTGTTTTCTATGTTTCAGATACTGTTCACTTTACATATCTAATGCCATCCATTTTCATAATAGGTAGGAACTTATTCATTTTACAGAAGAGGAAACTGAAACTCTGCATACTTATGTACCTTATCTAAATTTTATAGCTATGTTGGCATTTATCCCAACAACCTAACTCTAGGTTTCTCACTCTTACTCTGGCACATTGCATCTGAAAGTATGTAAATATTTTTCTTTGTCTTTTATAGTTTATCCCCAGGTTCCACAGATTTGAAAATCATGTTTATTGACACCGTCCCAGTTCCAGCTGGAGTTCTCTGTTCTTTTAACTTAACTCTTAAAGAGGCCATTCCTAAAGTCATAGAAATTTTCCAGCAGGCTTTGTGACCGGGCTCATTTTGTAATTGCACAAATACATAATGCACAGGGTAGTTAAGATGCAGAAGAATATATGAATGTGAGCCAAAGCATGATGTGCCAGGCATTATTCTAGTGCCTTGTGCATGTTATTCATTTAATCTGTGGTAAAATTCTTTTGGCATTATTGCCTCCATTTTTACAGATAAAGGAACTTGGAGTAAGAGAGGCTAGGTGCTTGGCTACATTAATAGCGTGCATTTGGCTACATATTATGTAAGTATTTGACCTGAATTGTGCCCTTTTGTCCCGAAGTTACTGCTCTTCCCAGTAGTCCCAGTCATGTCCTAAAGTGTTTACTGAGTGCTTAGCGTTGCAGGCTCTTTGAGTAAGCTGTCATCAGAGTGCTTCTCTGGAGGTAGTTATTATTAAACTTATTTAATGAGACACTAAGAATCAGAAAGATAGGAATATGGGATTAAGAGACACAAATGACTGTGTATAAAATAAATAAGCAACAAAGGTACATTGTACAGCATAGGGAAATACAGCCATTACTTGGTAATAATTTTAAATGGAGTATAATCTATAAAAATATTGAATTATTATGTTGTATACCTAAATGAGTGTAATATTATAAATCAACTATATTTCAATAAAAAAGCAAAAAAGCTGGACAGTCTAAAAAGTTTTTATATAAAATAAATAAAGTTTTCATAAATGTATCTATCCTAAGTTCAGTGTTTATGTATTTGATTTGCTTAAAGTGTAGTATGGATATAGGCCTCCACATTTCATCTATAATCTCTTTAGATTTATTTATTTAACTAACTATCCTATTGGTTTTGTTTTTCTAAGTACCCATACCAGTAGTAGCTGTATCTTATCTATCCCAGAATGAATCTCTCTTTTTTCACCACCGTAACCAACATAAATCCCTGCTTTGTTCATTTGAGTTTTCACCAAATATGTATTGGTTAATTCTTTTACTTTTTTTTTTTTTATTGAAATGTAGTTGATTTACAATGTCAGTTGCAGGTGTACAGCAAAGCAATTCAGTTATATAGTGATGCTGAGCATTTTTTCATGTGCCTGTTGGCCATGTGTAGGTTTTCTTTGGAAAAATGTCTATTTAGGTCTTCTGCCCATTTTTTAATTGGGTAATTTTTTGATACTGAGTTATATGAGCTGTTACCCCTTGCTGATCAAATCATTTTAAAACATTTTCTCTTATTCTGTAAGTACTTCTGTACATGGTTCCTTTTGCTGTTTAATTAGATCCCATTTGCTTATTTTTGCTTTACTTTCTTTTGCCTTAGGAGACAGATATAAAAAACACTGCTATGATTTATATCAAAGACTGTTCTGTCTATGTTCTCTTCTAGGAGTTTTATAGTTTCAGGTCTTACATTTAAGTATTTAATCCTTTTTGAGTTTATCTTCATATATGGTGTGAGCAAATGTTCTTATCTCATTCTTTTACCTGTAGCTGTACAGTTTTTTCACCACCACTTATTGAAAAGACTGTCTTTTCTTCATTGTATATTCTTGCCTCCTTTGTTGTAGGTTAACTGATTATAAGTGCATGGATTCATTTCTAGGCTCTCTGTTCTGTTGTGTTTTTGTGCTAGTACCATGTTGTTTTGGTTATTGTACTTTTGTAGTTTAGTCTGAAGTCAGGAAGCATTTTAACTCCAGCTTTGTTCTTTAATCTCAAGATTGCTTTGGCAACTTAGGGTGTTTTTTGGTTCCACATGAATTTTAGGATTATTCTGTGAAAAATGTCATAGATATTTTGATAGGGATTGCATTAAATCTAGCAATTTTGTTTTGGGTAGTATGGCCATTTTAACAGTATTCTTCTAAGCTCTAGGGGATGTCTTTCCATTTCTTTGTATCTTTTTCAAATTCCTTCATCAATGTTTTATAGTTTTCAGAGTATAGATCTTTCACTTCCTTGGTTAAGTTTATTCCTAGGTATTTTATTCTTTTTTATGGGATTGTTTCCTTAATTTCTCTTTCTGATAATTCATAATTAATGTATAGAAAAGCAACAGATTTCTGTGTATTAATCTTGTATCCTGAAACTTTCACTGAATTCATTTCTTACTTCTAATAGTTTTTTGGTGAAGACTTCAGGGTTTTCTGTATGTAGTATCATGTCATCTGCAAATAGTGACAGTTTTACTTCTTTTTCTTGTCCAGTTGCTGTGGCTTGGACTTCCAATACCATGTTAAACAGAAGTGGTGAGAATGGGCATCCTTATCTTGTTCCTGATTTTAAAGGAAAAGCTGAATCACTGTTGAATATAGTTAGCTATGGGTTTGTTATAAATGGCCTTTATTATGTTGAGATAAGTTTGCTCTATACCAACTTTGAGAGTCTTTTTTTAATCATGAAAGGGTATTGAATTTTGTCAGATACTTTTCCTGTGTCTGTTGAGGTGATCATGTAATTTTTATCCTTACTTGTGTTAATACAGTATATCACACTGATGGATTTGCAAATATTGAACCATTCTTGCATCTCTGGAATCAATCTTACTTGATCACGGTGTATGAGCCTTTCTATGCATGAAAATTTTATTAATTTTAAAATAAGGAATGCCAAAGAAGTTCCTTTAGTGGATATGTAATACACACCTATATCTATATCTATGTAAGAAGATTCATTATAAGGAATTGACTCATACAGTTATGGAGGCTGAGAAATCCCAAGATATGCAGTTGGCAAGCTAGATACCCAGGAGAGCCAGTGGAATAGGTTCCAGTCTTAGTCCAAATCCAAAGGCAGGAGAAGACTGATATCCTAACTTGAAGACAGTCAGACAGACACAGCAAATTCTCCCTTAGTCAGCCTTTTACTCTATTCAGGCCTTTCAGATTTGATGAGGCCCACTGAATACCTGGGTAGTCCGTGGCCTAGTCAAATGAACATGTACAATTAACCATTATACTGCTTGATTTTCTATTAACTGCAATCATTTGAAGGAAGATGATCTTGACAGTTAGGTTCCAGATTGATGGTAAGAGGATACAGAGTTTGCAGCCAGTAAATATATTACAATATCTATAGAATAATGACTTCAACACTTCAGTCTGTATTTGATGTTAACTGACATGACATCACAAAAAATAGTTTTTAAGAAATGATTTATTCATTTAATAATTTTTCAAAGTGAAATATTTGTAAAGAACTCAAAGAATTTTTGAAAAGTTTATGTGATTTAAAAAAAAGTTTCTCTTTGATAATTGCATTCCTCAAATAATCATAATGGTTTGATAGATTTCTTTCTAGCCTTTTTTCTATACAAATGATATTAATTATATATACTATGTTTGTTTTGGTCCCCTAAGAAGCAGACATCAAAATGGACCTAGATGTGCAAGAGATTAAATAGAGGAGACACCTGTGAAGGATAAAAGGGGAGTGAGCAGTGGTAGTCTTGGAGAATCTTCAGAGTGCAATGAAGATCTGACATCTGTGTAAGAAGAGAGGGGAGAGAGAATTGGGTAGGAGAGACCAGAATCATTTGAAAAAGTTTCAGCCAGTCCAATGGGTAGTCCTCAAGTGAAAGTTGCCCATGATAGGAATCCCATGGTTGGTAGGAATGACCTGATTCTAGGAGCCCTTTCATGTTCAGTCATTGACTGGAGCAGACTGGGGAGGTGTGGTCTCAAGATGAATACTATGATGGAGGCTGTCAATCTGGTGTGCTCCCCACAGCTGGTTTTCTTGAAGGAAGATCTGAGTGGAGCACCTATGTGGTAGTCCCACATATGCATACCATGTTTTACTTAGTAGGATTGTAGTATATACTTATACAGTATGTTTCTGGCAGTTGCAAATTTGTCATGAGATACTTCTGTAATCTTTCTAGGTGCTAAAAATGTCAATTGTGTGTCTGTAGCACAATTTATTTAGCCAATGCAATATCTAAATTATTAAGAAATATTTTATGTCTATGTAAACTATAGTATTATAATATTTGATCCTTAATTGATGAGGTGCCTTTTTAGTAGAATAGCTACATACTTTGTTATTAAATATTTTCAGACATATAATACATTCAATATGCTCCTCAAACTTAAGAGAAAGCCTGACATGCCTAGGTTAGGTTGTAATGGTTGGACATGACCTTACTGCCTGAAAGAAGTATTAGCAGATTTTTAAAGAAGAGTCTATTATCATGTTCTTATTATGTGATTTTTATATAGGTTTAATTTTATAGGATATAAATTATTGGACTGGTTCCTTTTTTAGCTGGATGGAGATTTTCGTTGTATCTTCCATATCTTTAATGTATTTAAGATATTGTATGAATAATTCTATCTCTTAATATATTTATGTGAAAGAATTCTTAGAGCAATAGGAAATTTATGGTGATTATTGAGAGCTTCTGAAGAAATCTGCATATAAAAAGCCTTTGCTTAAAGAAATTTTTGTAATTTTACTATAACTTGAGCACTTGAGTCTTTATTTAAACATATGGGATAAGATGAACTCTTAGGAATTTCCAAATTACAGATTAATGATTTCTATATTTCTGTATTAATTTCTTATCTCTGGAATAAGCTTATTTAGATCATTTATTATAGTAGAAATATTTTATCATGTGAACCATACCCTAAAACTACATCTTTGAATTTAGATTGAATTGTGTTCATTTTGTAGATACGATGTTTTGAAATTTAAAATGTAAATTATAGTAAGTAATGTTCAAATCTAAAAACAACCTTGTTATTAAATGTATTAAATAAGAGGAAATTGAAATATGTAGAATTACAACTTTTTTTTTTAATTGCACTATTCATTTTATTTATTTTGATTAGACATGTTTGGGCTGTGGGGTTTTTTTTGTATTTTTTTTTTATTAAAGTATAGTCAGTTTACAATGTATGAATTTCTGATGTATAGCACAATGCTTCAGTCATGCATGAACATTACATATATTTGTTTTCATACTCTTTTGCACCGTAAGTTACTACAAGATATTGAGTATAGTTTCCTGTGCTATACAGTATGCACTTGTTGTTTATCTATTTTATTTTCATTAGTATCTGCAAGTATGACTTTTTAATAAGTTATACCATGTTTATTATTGATATCATGTGTAAATTCATTAAAGCTGGATATTTCAACTATTCAGATGATTTTAAGAAAATGATTTTGGGGAAATAAAGTTGATGTTGATAGATTAAAATAATGGAATGAATTTATAAATATATTTAGAAAACAGATTCATATTTTGACTAATAAATACAATTTTATCCTATTTTATAATAGACAAGGCCAAAATCCTGGGTTTTTTTTTTTTTGCATTTTTAAAAGCAGATGGGCCATAGAACATCAGAGAAATATCTTCATTTCTCATAAAATTGGATGATGGGATAAAACTAATTATAATGTTAAGCTTGGGATCTTTTTCTCTTTGGTTTTGGATAAAATTTCAAATTATTGGCAGAGATCCTGAGGTAACGTTAAACTGAACTCAGATGTTAAAGGCCCACTTCTGTTTCTTCAGAAAGCCTCCTTTCACCCTGTTTTAAACTATTTTTTTGGCTGTTTTAATATAGTACAGTTTTCTTGGGTTATAGAAATTTTTGAGATCACTTCACTCTTGAGAGAGCACAAAAAACTTCTTTTAATGTTAACTCTGAAATTATGCAAGCATATGAAAAAAGGAATTGATGTTCCTAAGAAGGTAAACTCAGTGGTAGGAACTTAAATGACTCAAAATGAACAAAAATGAATTATAAATCTGTGGGTAAGAAAATGATTGTAGCTCATAATTGTTTACCTGTTGAAAATGTACTTCTAATAAAAAACATTTGAGTTAATTTTAAATGATTTTCCATTTCATTTAGTCATCTTTTAAACAAATATGTTAAAAAATTTTTATTTATTTATTTATCGAAGTATCATCAGTTACAGTGTGTCAGTTTCTGGTGTACAGCATAATGTCCCAGTCATGCATACATACACCTATATTCGTTAATACATTTTTTTCATTAAAAGTTATTACAATATGTTGAGTATAGTTCCCTTTTCTATACAGAAGAAATTTGTTTTTTTAATCTGTTTTTATATATAGTGGTTACCATCTTTTAAACACATTTTTTTTTAATGTTTACTGTATTCTGGGCATTTTTCTGGGTACTAGGGTACAGTAGAGAGCAAGACAGGTGAAGTCACTGCCCTTGTGGCATTCATACTCCTGTCTGGAGAGGCAAACAGTAGGCAAGTAAACGAATAGGTTAGGAAGGCCATTTGTGAGGTGAGTACATTGAAGTGGGCATGTGGGGACTGGCGCGACATGTGCTTAAACAGAGTGATGAGTTAGGGGAGCTAACCAATTTGATACAGAGAGTGATCTGAAGTCCCAGTGATGAGGTGAAGTTTGAAATAAAATCTGAATAACAAGATGGAGCCAGCCATATACAAATGCAAGAGCAGGGGTTTCCTGGGTTGGCAAGAGTGAATAATAAGGCCCTAAGGCCCTAATGTCTTGCTGTGGTCAATAGACAGAAAAAAGGGCTAATGTGACTAAGACAGATCAAGCAAGGAGGTTAACCTGCTATAAGATTAAAGAGGTAGGACTTTGGCAAATGTATGTAATTTATTTGGATTTAAATCTAATGGCACGTCTTCCAAAACCTTTAAGTGAGAGGACGACAAAGATATTTTTTAATAAAACAAGAAAAAAATCATTTTTAATATGTAGGAAAGATTGTGGAGGACAGTGACAGAAGCAAGGAGTCAGTTGTAGACATTTGAGTTGTCTTGGCAAGAGATTGATGGTTACTAAGTAGGAGTTTGGTCATAACTGTGAGTATAGTTCTCTGGAAAAATGAGGTGTTCTAATACTGTAAGTAATTTTTCTTGTAAATTCAGTAAAATGCATTCCTTTAAGAAAACATTGAGTGCTATAACTGATTTGGTGCAGGTGGTTGACTCAGGAAAAAAAAGCCCGTTAAGATAAATATATCACAAATGGAGACCCCAAATGCATAGTAAATACTTTGGAGGCAGAAGAAACATTTAAGAATTTGTCTGAAAAAATGAAATAAAATATAAATTTATTTTAGATGATGATTACAATGATGGCTTCAGTGCAAGGAATGGATAAAGAATGATCGAGTATTGTTTTGGGGAAGCAACTTTACAGACATAAAGATAACAATAGAAATATGTAACAGCTTCAATTCACACTTGAGTTTTTGAGCACCATCATAAAGAGGAGCTCTTGTAAAAAATATGCTTGAGGGCTTCAGTTTCTTCAAGGATGTAATCTGTGATATTCAAAGAATTTTTGTTTCTTGTACAAATTCTCTAGCTATCCTTTACAAGTTTTTCTTCTCTAATTCTATATCTTACAGTTCTGGTTTGTCAGTGGTTTTGTGTGTGTTTTGAGCAGTTTTCTACCTCACTTTTGTGAATTTAGTGGAATTCTACAATTTTTGCATGCTCTGTCATTTCACTTTGGAATTTATTGCATTTTGGTTGCATTGCATTTTTGATTGTCTTCAGTAAAAATCTAACCCCTGAAAACATTGACATAATTTCTGGGAAGTCATCCTAGTATTAACTGAGATGTGAAATTTTATTGACTATTAATTTTATAAAAGGTTAGTCTATTACAGAATATATTTGTGTTAGGATCATTTTTGTTGCCCTATACATCATCAACTAACAAGATTAGAACTAACAAGAACGTCTTTAATATTGTGATACTTTCCTGTATACTGGAATGTTTTCTGTAGTTTTTTGGTGTGTTTCTAAACTTTCTTTCTCTCCATTGTATACATTGAATACACGTATGTATTGTATGCATGTATACACTGAATAATATATACATAGCTGTCTAGCACACTATTTTGTAGCACACTATATTTTGCTTTAGTGTTTGGATGGTGCTCAGGATGTCTGAGTTCACTAGAACATTTCTAGATAATCAAACATTTCTATCTATCTGAGCATTTAATATTCCTCTCAAGAATATTGTTGTCTTGATCATTCTTAACTGAAGGTTTTTTGTTTTTTCATACTCTGAGTTGATATATTAATTCTGAATTTATTCCTTCAGTAAAGAAGTCCCTTCATACATTCCAGATTACATTTTTTCACTAAACTTAATCCATTTTTTTCCTGATATCCTTGTTTATTCCCCTTATTTTAAATAAAGGACTTAATTTCCCTTCCATCTCTATAAACAATAAGAGTACTTTAAAAATAACGTTTAATAAAGAATAGTCTTGTATTTCAGACAGTTTCTATTTTATAATCTTTAACTTTTGAACAGATGGACCTTTATGGGTTTATGCTGAGGAGAAAAGGATATGACCTACTTGTCATCTCTTACTTGACCATTTTTAAGTTCTTGAAGTAATTAAACCAAAATTAATACAATTGGTATATAATAATTTACCAAAATAACTAAATATATTATATTGCCCTGGCAATATGTGCAGTTGTAATTATTTTGGTATAATTATTATATACCAATTGTATTAATTTTGGTTTAATTACTTTAAGAATTTAAAAAATGGTCAAATAAGAGATGACAAATTGTTCATATCTTTTTCTCCTCAGCATAAACTTATTTTATAAATTAAACTTTATCAATTTTATCTTTCAAACTTTATCTTTTGAATGGATTTCAAGATAGATCTTTATATTAAAAAGCTGCATTGAAGAAAGATTATTTTAGCATTTAAAATAATACATATTTTATAATATATAAATGTATATATTTATTTCCATATATGCATATTAGAGTTAGATGACAATTATAACTAATCAGATACTTAAAAACTAACCTGGTGAATTTGTAATAAATATTTAAATTTCACCAGTGTAAAATTAGATTGGTTACTAATATTTTTTCCTTGAATATAATGATAGAAAATAAAATATGTTCTTCATTGACTGCATCAAGTAATTTTAAAGGCATGTCTGCCCATATTGCTTTATTTTTTTTAAATGCCAGTGAAAGAAGCTATCAGAAATTAAAATCAAATATTCTATGTTCTACTATGAGGTCATGTCCAGGGTTAGTTCAAAATCAAATGTATCCTTCTTAGTTTAGTGAGGAGAGGGTATTTCCTACTTAGTGCTGAATCCAGCTGTTTTACTCTATGAAATAGTAATTATGTGATATTAAGGATAAGAATCTCTTTTACAGCACTTCCATAAGAGAAATAATTTTGTCATCATTGTATTTCGTTTTCTTGATTGAATAGTTACATAGAATAAAATGCACTGCCATCTTCCAACGATCGCAACCTGAGGCTCTGATTAAATACTTCGGTTATAGTCTTACAGTATTTTTAGTCTTTCAAATACAGGCCCAGTTCTGCTGCAAGCCTTCAGATATTTTGCAGCAAGGTACTTCATTGGCTCTTCAGCAGCCCTAGATATTAGGACGCTGATCTTTTAACATTCAGCTTTAAATTATTTCACTTATGACCTTAGCGAAATATTTAAAACTGCAATCACCTGATAAAACACAGCTCTAATAAATATAGTAATTATTATTATTATAATGGAATTGACAAGGGTCATCATCATTCATGTTAAAATTTCAATATTTCAGGTTATATGATTCAGTATAAAGATATTGAAGCAAACTCTTAATTCCAAACTCCTAATTTATCCCTCCCCACTCTCCTGTCCCCTTTGGTAACCATAGTTTGTTTTCTGTGTCTCTGAGTCTGTTTCTGGTTTGTAAATAAGTTTATTTGTATCTTTTTCTTTAGATTAAGAGTTTGGGATTAACATATTATACACTTCTATTTATAAAATAGATAAACAACAAGGACCTACTATATAGCAGAGGGAAATATATTCAATATTTTGTAATAACCTATAAGGGAAAAGAATCTGAAAAAGAATATATATGCATGTATTTGTATAATTGAATCACTTTGCTGTACACCTGAAACTAACACAACATTGTAAATCAACTATACTTCAATTAAAAGAAAAAGAAATTTTGCCAAGAAAACAAAGAAGATTATGGCTGTCTGAAGCCCTGGGCAAGATAATTGACTTTCTTTTTTATGTCTAGAACACTATAATAAAAAGTGAATTTTCAAAAAAAAAAAAACACTGTTAAACAATGTACTTCTTACAGGAGATACTTCTGTATCTACAAAGATCATAAAGATTTATCAGTGTGTAATGTGAAGGGAATTTTTCTTATTCACTTGTGCAAATGAAAAATATAAAAGGAATATATACTAAAAAAAAGTATTGAAACAAATCTCAAAAAAAGCATAAAATCAATCCTCCCCTCCCTCTCCTATCCCTCCCTGCCTTGCTTCTTTCCTTCCTTCATAATTGTCATTACAGATCTTATTAATAAATGTCATTATGTAATTCAGTGACTGCCATATGACTTAGAAAACTCATGAAATTATTTCCTCTACATTGTTTATTAATAATTGTTGACTTCAAGTCTGTATAATATTGTCATCTATATGTTCCAGAAAGATTTTTAAATTAGGATTCTTAATCTGATCATTTTCCTTTACAGAATTTATTTTACAGTCATGAATTTTTTTATGCTAATCACAAAAACAAATTCATGTAGTTAATCTAACACAGCAACATCTATTATCATGTTGCATTATCTCCTGAATACATATAACTTTGCCTCTTTATTGAAAAACACATTCTGAAGTCACGCTCAAAACACGAGGGAAATTATTTCTATCCTATAATCCAACTTAGTAGAGGTAGTCATTTCCTCTTTTGCACTAAGTCAGGGCACAGAAATAATACTCCCAGGGACAAGAACTACTGGATATTGAAGGGAAAGAGGGAAGGAGGCATCTGTGCGTCTGACATTCTTTCTGGTTGGTTGTTGGGTCTTAGCATTGTGATGGGAGTAGAGAAGATGGTCCTTGGGTTAGATAGACCTCCCTTCATTTTTAAGAGTAATGCAAATTAAAAGCATTTGTAGGTGGATACTACTCATTTATGTTTTTAGGATGTTGAATCCAATTAATCCAACTCTTTGTCATCAGTTTGTGTCCAGACTCCCCACTGTCCCTACCTCCCACCTCATCTGACTTTGAGTATTTGTCTTGGAGTAGAGCTTTATCCAGACTTCAAGGAAGAACACTGGGGAGGGCACATGAGACTTCTCTTCAACTTGGTAGATTCATGTCATTGGGTACGGAAGTCATGGTGGCAAACAATAAAAACTACCAGAGATTTGTAGAGTATTGGACTTTAAAAAAAAGTTCAATAAAAACACATTGAATCTTTTGCATACTATGTATAATACTTTGTATTATTTAATCATTATGTTTGCTTGAACAGATGTTATCACATCTGTTTGCTGTTGAGGAAACTAAGACATGAAAAGGTAAAGTGGTGGGGAAGGGAGGGATGAAAAGGCAGAACACAGAGGATATTTAGGGCTGTGAAAGTACATTGTATGATACCATAATGATAGATAAGTGTCATTATAAATTTGTCCAAATCCATAGAACTGCAGAGCACATTAAGAGTTCTGGGCAAAACTGAATGGCCATCAGTGGTCTTTAACCTAAGACTATAGCTTTAATAATTTTATAATATTCTAGCCCACAACTTAGGATATTTCAACATTTTTTATTATTGAGTTTTTATGTGTCTCCTCAATCTTTGATGCTGTAGCAGAAAATGTCCTTAGAAGTGTTTTCTAACTCAAATTGCATTGACAAATTCTCTTTCATGAATTCAGAACTGAGGAAAAGGAAGAGGAGAAGAGAGTAAGAGAGCTGCTTTGAAAACAGGAGCTGATAGGATATAGGTCAAGGAAGTGAAAATTTGATGTCTTTGATTAGTGGTTGGCAAGTCACCACTTTAATAGCCTCAGGGTTTTTTAGTAAGAGTAAGTTTATACCTGAGAGAGCCCAGGTTATTGTGGAGAATCCACAGCACATAGGTTGCCAATTTTCCCTCCATTGCCCCATCACACATTAAATTCTATTATGGCAGTTCTTCCTGCTGAGCTTGGATGGACGTCACAACGATCCTCAGTACTCCACTCCAAGTAGGCGTGCTAACTAAGTTGAGCATCAGGTGAAACCTGTTTCCCATTTTGGGTGGTGTGATCCAATCATGACTGGGATGTATAAAACTTAGGTTAATATAGAGGTAAAGGTGCTTATATTCTGCTGGATACTTGTATTCTGACGTTTTCTAGAATAAAAATAAGTAGACTATGTGCAATTAGTTTTAGAAATAGAAAGATACCAATCCACTATGTGGATAAGAATGCGGATCACGTACCAATCCACTATGAAAGCCAAGCATCTAAGGCTAAAGGCCCCTAATATTCATCATATACTGGAAGGAGTAGCCATCTAGCAGTGATTCAGCTTGAAAAACAAAGTTTCCTAGGAAGATACTGGAATTCTCAAGATGAAGTAGATAAATCGAACAGAAATTGTATCAGAGATTAGCACACTACCTCTGGCATTCCCATGAAGACAAATCTTTAGTTAGATTTTTTCTGCTTCTTGCTATACTCTTCTCCAATTTTTTTTTCATTATGTGGAGGTATCTGGGACATATCAGGACACACTAGCAAAGAGAAATGGTTCCCTATTCAACTGTCTAGTGTGTGGAGAGCTATACCTACCCACCTACTGCTTTTAGCAATTACTGTAATCCCTAGGCTGTGATATGCTAAAATGTTTTAGAAACCCACCCTCTAAATATGACTTGCTCTTTGAAGTAGCTGTGGCTTGTATTAATGTGTGCTAAGAATGAAAAGTGTATAATGGTTTAAAATTGGGGCATGTGACTTGTGAAATCTAGTAAACTGTTAAGAATTTATTATGAAATCAATCTCTGAGATTTTCTTTGCCAAGGTAATCTAAGCAGAAATTTGAAAATTCTCATGCTATATGAAAATGGTAAGAGTCAAGGGACTTTTTTCCAAGAAAATTTGTAGCAGGGAGGGTCATAAATACTCTTCAGAAGCCCATGTTAAGAAAATATAAAGTAAAAAGGGATTTGCTTTATAAACAATCTGAAGAAAAACACAAATTCTAAGGAGATGGTAAAAGGAGATCACAAACTCACCAAACTTATTAAAGTTATTTTCCATATTTCAAGAATCTGAAGACTGAAGGAGTAAAGCTACTATTCAAATCTGGTGGACAAATTATGATGATGAATCTTTTGGCCTCTGGAAAACATTTTCCTGAACAAATGATGAAGTCATATCACCCCTATCTCTCCCTCCCTCCCTCCCTCCCTCCCTCTGTCTCCTTTTCTCCTTCCTTTCCTTCCTTCTCTCCCTCCCCTGCTTTCTTTTATTCTTTTTTTTTTTTTTTAATTCACAAGGGCTAATTGAACTATGCACTAAGCATGGTTCTCTTCTGGATAGAAGAGAGGGAAGGGAATAGGAAGACTGAGCTGTTCCTTATTACGTAAAGGCTGAACCTTC
This sequence comes from Camelus dromedarius, assembly GCF_036321535.1. Classification (NCBI taxonomy): domain Eukaryota; kingdom Metazoa; phylum Chordata; class Mammalia; order Artiodactyla; family Camelidae; genus Camelus; species Camelus dromedarius. Next base: position 60,139,354 of record NC_087436.1, on the reverse strand, counting down.
CCCCTTGATAAATGGGGCTCTGTTTTTGAGGGTCGGGGTCTATGGACTCCTAAAAGATAACCAAGAAGGTAGAAATCTAGAGGCGATAAACTGCACCTAACCTAGGACCTCATTTATATTTGCATATAAATTTCCCAAATATCCTCTAGCCTTCAATGAGAGTTATCAGAGTTTTCCCTTGCCAAGTTAGAAAATTAGAATAAGTAAGCCAGATTCTTCTGACATGTGAGAATGTCTTTAACCTGTTAACCTAAATATTTTATCACACTGGTAGAAGAGCCATTGGAACACTTCCAATAAAGTGGAGATAAAACCTTAGAGTCATGTTTCAGCATGGATTATTATCTTAGCAGTTTCATTCTTGTTGCTTTGCAAACCACATGGTCACATTACACAGCCCAGTTTTTGTTAAAATTTATTTTGAAATTAAATAGGCCCAAAACATTTGAAATCATACTGATATTTGAGTAGTATTTTCCATGTTGAAAAATATTTTAAACACAATGATCCTTTTTGTTTACTCAACAAATCTAGCTATGTGGTAGTATGGATGTTAAGAATTTTCTGCATATTTTATGTGTATTTTTGACTATTGCTGATTTGGGTTAAATAGCTTCTCTCTCCCCACTTCCCTAGCCCGGATAATGCCTTTTATTTACCTCTTAATTAGAAAATAGAGGGGAAAAAAAACATAATCATGACTAGTAAAGCATTTCATGGGAATAAATCACTGAAATTCTTAAGTCTATTTTTATCTGGGTTAGTTTTTTCATTACAGTGTTGGAAAGTCTGAAAACTATAAACAGTAACCTGCCCATTCAAAATATATGTGTAGATACATAAGTGTATGATTACTTCATAATCCTGAACTTTTAAACTTGAACATAAGCAGAATTGTAACTGAGACAGTTTATTCACTGGGAAAAATCCAGCTTGAGTCACCATGGGGATGCCCATGAGTTACTTGCTTGTTTGGCTGCATTTCACTCTCACAGATTTTGATAGGATAAAAACACTGCATTTCCTAAAACGAATTTTAAAAAAGTACTAAGGATGACTGGGCAAAGCATTCTGTTATCAGTAGATACCAGTGTATGAAATCCACATTTATGTCTGCAGTTTTGGGGAACTAAGAACCATATTATCTTGGTTTTTTATTTCCTGAATCAGCTTAATTGCATCAGCATACCAATTAGACTTGAATAAATATGTTTGAATGCTTTTTAGTTGTTGATACTTCGTTATAAAGCTTTTACTCCAATTTCTCTAAAAGCACTTCTAACTGTGCTTGGTTTATATATTGCTTATCATTTTATATTAATATATGTCATATGCCGTATTTTTTATTTTTATGCCTAATAAGAGCACTGTTTTGTGTGTCTATTTTTCTTAGTGGTTATTAATGTAAAACGATATAAAAAGTAGCCAATCTTTCTATAAATGAGGTTAATTATATATAGATGCATGCATGCATATGTTTTATATATGTATATATATTTATTTATTGTTTCTAATAGTTAATTTCTATAATACAGCCTAGAAAATGAGTGAATTTTAACTTGCTAGCATTAGTATTTTTAAACATTTTAAGTGGTTAAGTAAGTATAAGTACAGATATAGAACCAAAACTTGAGCTTTATAACCATTGACATAATTGATGTTTCAAATGATGATCTCAACTTACCCAACTAGTAGCAGGGCTTATCAGCAGGGCTCTTTTACAAGTCCCTCAGGCCCCACAGACCTACATGCGATGTCTTCATTAGAGGCTGTACTCTACACTTCTTGAAGATGACGATTTAAAGGAATTGCGTAATTCATGGAGGAGACCTTATGGGTCACTGTATTCCACAAGAGTCAGATTAAGGCCCATTACTCTATTCAGTTCACAATTAGAATCTTGTTGATGCTGGTAAGAGTTTTCTATCCAGAAAAAAAGGGGTAGGTGAGTGCTAAGTGATCAAAGTTACATCAGAGCCTTTGGTATAAGATAGTAAAATGATTGTCATACAGCATTACTATAGGGTTGCTTCTCTCCAGGTTTGAAAATAAATATCTTTACCTTACCTGGATATTTATTTCCCATATATTTCTCTGCTGAGATCTACTACATGTAACAGTGGGAGACCATAATCTAGAGACAACACATTATTCTACTGACATTATCTTTCAAGTGAACTTCTATGTGAATCACCTTTCTCACAGAAACCCTAATACTTCATGGAATTTTGTGACTTAAAAGTATCCCATTGTTGGTGTGACTTTAAAGTCAGATTCCATAGTAGTGTTTTGAAAGATTTTGTTACTTACATACTACTAAGTATTCTCCATTAAATGGAATTTGTAATATTTAAGTTAAATCCATTTTATTTTTGATTTATTCTTTCCTTATATTTTGCAAGTTTGTTGTTTGTAAAAGGAAATGAAGCTGTCTTTATAATTTCAGTTAAATTGGTGATTAAATTTCAATAAAGCAGAGGAATGATTAGTTTGGGTCATTAAAGTAATTTATAGAATTCTTACACAAATTCCTTGATAGATGGTTTCTTTATAAACATTTTTTTTCCAGTGATGATGGTTAACATAACATAAAAAGTAGTAATTCACTTCTAATTAAAAAGAATATTATTTCTCAGGCAGGGTGAAATTTTGAAACTTTATTTAATTTAAATTCAGTAAGCATTTACTATAGATATATTCCTTCAATCTTAGACAAGGCTGTGTTGCCTCATAGAAAAATTTATACTCATTGCACTCAAAGATACCTGCACTCTAGTCCTAAACTTTGTCTCATTCTGATCTCACCCCTTTGCACCTTATGTTCAGCCATTAAACTAGTGCAGCACACAATGCCCAGATCCTATGTGTGTTTTGTTTGTTGACAGGTTTCTTTAGCCAGTGGTTATCAAAGTGTGGTCTAGGACCAGAAGCATTAACAACATCTGGGAATGTACTAAAGATGCTAAAACTATTATCTCAGACCTACTATTTCAGAAACTGTGGTGTTGAGACCCAATAATGTGTGTTAAAATGCTCTCCAGGTGATTCTCATGAATACTAAAATTTAAGTCTGACACTTAAAAATATAAATGAATTAAAGAGTTAAACATAAAAGTAAACTCAAATATTTGAAGAGTAGGCAAAATTTCACCTTCTATTAGAAAAGACAAGACTTCAAAACACTGAAAAATAATAAAAGATGTGCATGTTTCATATTATATAAAAACAAACCATTCAAAATGTTAAAATATCAAAAATGAAACAGGAAAATATTTAAATATGATAAAGAGCTATATTCTTAACATATAAAGAGAACTACCAAATCAATAAAGAATAAAACTCCTTAAGAAAAATAGAAAAATGAATATTTAAAGACAGTTTCCTTCTTTTTATGGCTCTATACTATGAAAGAGATTTTACGTCTACATGCTTAGGTTCCCTAGTTCATCACCATGTGGTAAGGGAATATGCTTTTCATGCTATTACAGAAAGCTTCTAAATTTTCCAGGACTCATATTTGAAAAGGAGGAAATTTTAAAAAAATTATTGCAATCAAGAGAGAATGTGCATTTATTTTATAGTGAGTTGAAAGAATGTTCTCTTATGAGTTAGAAAGCATGTTTCTGGTTCTTGTTCTGTTGTTTCTTAGCAAGTATTTACCTCATGTTAGCATCCAGGTTCTTCTCTGGTTAGCTTAGATCAGTGCTGTTCAATCTTTATCATGTATGAATGCATCAGAATCATTTGGAGGTCTTGGAAATTATATAGATTGTGGATGAGACACCCACAGGTTCTGATTAAGCATTTCTGTGAGTGTGACCCAGTAGTTTGAATTTCTAATGATTTTCTACCTTGAGAACCATTGACTTCAATGATCATCAGTTAGGTCCAGTGCTCTATAGCTGTTGCATCCTATGACCTAATGACAAGTAGATAAGGAAAGAGAGAAAAGAGAAGTGTATCTTAAGTGTCCAGCCTGAAACAGAATAGACTTTTAAAATTGGGAAGTACAGTTGCTGTACACTATTTTAATAAGTTACAGTTGTACGATATGATGATTCACAATTTTTAAAGATTATATACCTTTTATAGTTATTATAAAACATTGGCTATATTCCCTGTGTTGTACAATATATTCTTGTACCTTATTGTATACCTCATAGTTTGTACTCTTGCTCTCCTATCCCTATATTGCCCCTCCTCCTCTCTCTGGTTTGTCCTCTGTATCTGCGAGTCTGCTGCTTTTTTGTTGTATTCACTAGTTTGTTGTATTTTTTAGATTTCATATATTAGTGACATCATATATTATTTGTCTTTCTCTATCTGACTTATTTCACTTGGCATAATGCCCTCCAAGTCCACCCATGTTGCTGCAAATGGTGAAATTTTCTTATTTTGTATGGGCCAGTATTCCATTGTATAGATACACCACATCTTCTTTATATGTTCAACTGTTGGACATTTAGATTGCTTCCATGTCTTGGAAATTATAAATAATCTGCTGTGAACATTGAGGTGCAGGTATCTTTTTGAATTTGTGTTTTTGTTTTCTTTAGATAGTCATATGGTAGTTCTGTTTTTAAGTTTTCTGAGAAACCTCCATAGTGTTTCCAAAGTGGCTTCGCCAATTTACATTTCTACCAGCAGTGTACGAGCGTTCCCTTTTCTCCACATCCTTGCCGGCATTTGTTATTTGTGTTCTTTTTGATAATAGCCATTCTGACAGGTGTGAGGTGTTATTTCATTTGGTTTTGGTTTGCATTTTCCTGATGATTTGTGATTCTGAGCATCTTTTCAATGAATGTTCATCGAATAAGTGAACTCAGTACCTGAAATCTCAAAAACATTGTGGAAACTATTTGTTCTTAAGTATTCATGCCTTCATTTACTTCATCACTGATAGTCTCCTTCTCCAGTCTGCATCATTTTCTTTCCTTTGCAGAACTATAAATGCATTTATAGTCAGTACCACGGTATCATTAACATTTGGCCTCTGTTTCTTTTTGTTTTAGTTTAATTAATTATATTATAAACTCCATAAGGGCAGGAGGGAGCCAGTTGATATGTTTTGCACTTTCTTTTATGCCTGGTACAGACCCCCCACTTTGTAGGAGATTTTGATATAAAGTATGCCAAATCATTTATTTGCAAACAGATTGATATTCTTTGGAAATGTCCTATCTCTGTGTCAGTAATCTTCACCTTGTTGTCTGCTTTTTTGACTTAATTTCTAAAACTGCTATTGCTCTTACTCTGTGTGGCCTCAAGTGAATTAATCATTGCAGAATGGGAGAGAGACATCCTGAGGACAAATAAACGTAGTGCGATTAGGTACTTGTGCCTCTGGTGGCTGCAGCCATAGTGTGTTGCTGTGGTGACTTACTAAATGGTACCCTAGTGGCCTGAAAGAGTTCCTAGGCTTCGGAACAGCTTCATTTCTTACCAGGGAGAGATTTACACATCAGACTTTGGTCGAGCTACACTGATAATAGAAGCAATACAGCCTTTGGGCTGAAATCCAATATATCACTTAGGGTTCTTCCATTAATAAAAATTTTCAAAACTGAGTGAGCCAAAAACAGAGGCATTTAATGCTATCAAGTTATAATTTAGGAATAAAATGGACTAGTTACTTTTGTAATAGTATGGTATAAGATTGCTATTTTAAAGAGAAATAATTAAAACTACCTAAATATTTTATCTTAAGTAATTTATGGTGACTCCCTTTAAGAAATACCTACCATTTAACTGTTAAAACTTTTATGAAGAGTTCGATAATATATGAGAAATTGCTTAGAAAATATAATATATATACACTTTATCCAATAATGTAAAAATCATTAGAAAAAATACTCCTTACTGCTTTGCATTATTTGCTGTGTTATAACTGAGACTCATGCGAATTAAGCACCACAGAATTGTGCAAAGTGAGAATGCACTTTGTGAAGACTCCCTGCATTTAAAGATACACTAACAGAGTACCACTGATGGGATTGGATGCTTCTCATTTTTTATATTTTCCTGTATTCTCCATATTTCCCACATTTTCTAACTTTCAGATCAGAAATGGATTTATTTTTAAAGGCTGTGTTGCAGGAACACTTTGCTTTCAATATGAAAAAAGACACATTACTTGTGAGTCAATATTTAATCATAATTTAAGATTTTGGATATCTGTTTTTCATTTATCTATTCCATATTGACTTTACCATTATGATGGTCATTTATTTTGAGTAGCACTTCTTTTCCCTAAAACAAGCAACAAATAAACTAACAACAATATTTGAAAAAACAAAAGCAGAAAACAAAAACCCTAGGCATTTTCTTTGATTTCTTTCTTTCTCTCACCCCTCACATCTTATCCATCAGCAATTCTTCTTGGTGCTCTCCCTAGGATAACCCAGTTCATTACCTTGCTTATCTTTACTGCAACTGTCCAAGCCAGGACACCATCACCTCTCCTTTAAACTATTGTGGTAATTTCCAATGGGCTGGCTACTCCTATAACCTACTCTCCACAAAGGGATATCTCTTTTAGCTAACTGATGGGCTTTTACTAGCAGTTGGGATAAAATCCAAGCAGATTATCATGGCCTAGGAGGCCTTACAGGATCTGGCCCTCTACCTTCCTGACCTGTCTCCTTTCATACCCTCATTCCCTTGCCTCACACTGTTGCTTGGCTAGATCACACTCGGGCCTTCCCTGGGGAGTTTATACTGGATGTTGCCTCTGCATGAAATGCTCTTCCCACTAATCTTCACTCACTTGAAATATCCCTACCTCCATATTTTCTCCCTTAACATTTTATCAGTTTACTGCAGTTAATTTTTATGTAACATATAGGACTTACCTAGATGACCTATCTTGTTCATTTGATTTCTTGTTTGTTTTCTGTCTACCTCACTGGAATAGTTGCTCCATTAAAAAAGGGCCTGGTGTCTCTTACTCTCCTTTGCATCCTGTGTCCCTGCCAGACAGTGTGGTTGCCATTTTTTAATTATTTGAGGGAGACAATCCACTAAGCACTTTGTGTAAGCTACAGCAGTGATATTCAGACTGTGGTATAATAACCCACAGAAACTCCTCTTGGCAGACATAGACACACATACCTTTAAGAGAATTAATTTCACAATCCTCAATGTCCAATTGTGATTTTTCCACACAATTTCGTTGCTTGAGAAGCTTCTGAGATTCACCAGTTCATCTTCTTCACTTTTCCCTTCAGTCTCCCATTTTACAAAAAAGAAAAAAAAAAGGGCAAACTTCTCCCCTCTTCTGAATCTTTCTAGGATGCATTGCCCAGTCCCTAAAAGTCTCCAGGAAATCAAATGTTTAATTCCTCATGGAGTCCCATGAGCACTTCCTGAAGAAATGCTGGAGAGGTCGGTGTGTGATTTACATGGAGGCAGTATTCTGAATCATTCTCCTCCTTCCTCCCTCCACCCTCCCTCCTCCTTTTTCTATTAGATTCCTTATATGAGTAAGTGAGAATATTGTCTTGGAGTATTAACAGGTCTGTTTCATGATTTAAATCTATTCTTCTGAAGAAGAATCTTCATTGGCTGGTTGGTTTGACTATGAAGACTGCTTTCTGCAATTAGATTATAATGAAATACATTTACATATCTTTTCCTTAAACCAAATGAACTAAATATGCTGCTTGACAATATTAATGAAAATATATTTGAAGCACATACAGAGTATATAGCCTGCCAGAAAAATATATCCTCTGCCATATTTAAGTTAATGGAAAAATTGTTAATGGTTAACTTGTAAAGTATGCTAAGGATTATATAGATTTTCAGTTTAGTAAAACAAGTTTGAAATTATTGTGTGAGATAATGTGAACAACATAAAATTCTTCAAAATAATCTCAGCATAAAATACACTTAAATAGAAGAAAAGTAAAAAGAGAGCTTGCCTTTCATATAGAATATTCAGGTTTATTATGTCTGTCTTTCCTCATTTCCAGACTAGCGGTGCAGTTCTTTTCCCTAAGGATTTGTGGAGGAGTGTTATCCCACTCTACTCAGATACACACTTATCCAGTTACACTGTCTTAACTTGTAGCTCACATAGAAGCAAAGAAGCCTTATTCAGAGAAAATCCTGGAAAGGGTGTTGCTCCAATAGATTTTCCCATTCAAAGCATCAAATTCTTGAGATGGATAGGTTTTTATTTCAAAATCTGGAAGTGGAAAATTTGGATTCATTTTAGGTAATTTTGTAGGAATAAAAACAGCTAACGTTTATTGTGTGCTTCCTGTGTGTTGGGCACAGGTCTAAGGCCTTAACACACATTAGCTCCTTTAATCCTCATAATAGTTACTTCTGTTACAGTAGGTGCTGTTTATTTCACACATAGTGACCTTGAGGCAAAGAGGGAGATTAAGTAGTTTATCTAAAATTAAGGAGTGTAGAGGCCAGAATCCAAACCCAGAAAATGTGAATTCAGAAATTTAACCTATATATTATACAGAACAAAGCCAAAATGAGGTATTAAGATGTTGAGAAAAAAACTAAAAAAAAAAATTTTTTTTGAGAAAGCTGTAACCCTCATTCTGTAATCATTCCATTATATTATTATTTATGTATAATGTGTACTGTATGCTGTCTACACTACATGGTATCCCAATGCCATTATGTGGTTTCTCCACAAGCAAAGCAAGCAGAACCCACTAAAGGTGGTTCTTCCAGTTTCCTGGATTACCTTCTGTTTGTTGTACGATATTCTTTCTTCATTTTTTAAAATCTTGGGTGCCTGCTTCCTTCTGGGAATATTTGCTTACAAATCACAAAATGTTCTTCGATCCTGCTTATGCACTTGTTTAATATTCGCTCTTGGACTTGTAACTGTTAGCTAAGGGAAGTCTGTAGGATGACACATTATTTCTCTTTGTCTCACCTCCCTCTCACACTCTTGTTTTTGAACCCAGCACTCTGCACATTCTTTGCTAGTGGGTGCTTTTTTTTCTACAGAATTCATATTCCTTGTGACCTGAAGAGTCATTTGAAACTCCTCTTGATTTCCTGTCAATGGATCTGTCATTGGACTACCAATTTGGAATATTAAGCCACTCCCAGTTATACATTCTTAGGGCAGCAATAACATTAAGAATATTGTTATTTAATATCATATTGTTGTCACTCTATTTTGTGCATTTAGGCAGAAGGATGTAATTTCAAAATTTGCCTTCAGCATCAGAAATACATGATTCAAATCTCAGCTTTACCTCTCAGACCCCAAATTTGTTTATTTACCTCATAAGAATAATTATAGTTACCTAACAAAGTCATTAAGAGGATAATATGAAATAACATATGTAATCGTTAAATACAAAATCACTTCTTCCAGTGATTTGTAACTCAGTTTTAAAAAAGGCCACATAAGGGAAATAAGAAAAAATTATGTTAATATAGCTTCTTAAAAAATAATTTGTATTTTAAAATTATACAAAAATGGTAACAATATTATATGGATATATCAGATGTTTACAGAGCAAGAGTCTTTGTTTGAAATAAGGACATGTCTCTGGCAATGACAGAGCCTCTACTTTTATTTGGATTAGTTAATTCCATTATCTGGAACACTGAGCTCCAGTATTGCTAATTATCAGAGAAATGCAAATCAACTACAATGAGGTATCACCTCACACCAGTCAGAACGGCCATTATTCAAAAGTCCACAAACAATAAATGCTGGAGAGTCTGTGGAGAAAAGGGAACCCTCCTACGTTGTTGGTGAGAATGTTGTTTGGTGCAGCCATTGTGGAAAACAGTATGGAGATTCCTCAAAAGACTAAAAATGGACTTACCATATGACCCAGTAATCCCACTCCTGGGCATATATCCGGAGGGAACCTTAATTTAAAAAGACACTTGCATCCCAATGTTCATAGCTGCATTATTTACAATAGCTAAGGCATGGAAACAATCTAAATGCCCATAAACAGATGACTGGATAAAGCAGTTGTGGTGTATTTATACAATGGAATACTACTTGACCATAAAAAATAATGAAATAATGCCTTTTGCAACAACATGGATGTCCTTGGAGAATGTCATTCTAAGTGAAGTAAACAAGAAGGAGAAAGAGAAATACTATATGATAACCAGTCATATGTGGAATCTAGATTTGCAGATACTGACTGGAATATATAAAATAGGTAGACAAGTATACACTGTGTAGCACAGGGAACTATATTTGATATTTAGTAGTAGCTTATGGTGAAAAAGTATATGAAAATGAATATATGTATGTTCATGTATGACTGAAGCATTGTGCTGTACACCAGAATTGACATATTGTAAACTGACTATACTTCAATAAAAAAATTTTTTTAAAAAGAACTCTGAGCTCTATAAATGTTAGTACAGCTATTTATTTGTCTTGGAATGAGGTACTTAACCAAGCTAGATTTCAGTTTCTTTATCCTCAAAGAGAAGTACACCTTCCAAGGGTTGAATTCTGTGCAGTAGTCATTCACTGAGGCAGAACTCCTTAAATATTCCAAGATGCAAAATCTCCATCTAGTGGCAACTCAAGTCAGTGCATCACACTTGCTACGAAGTACTGCAGCTGGAATGGAACCCATTTGGCATAAGCATAGGTCCTTCTCTCCCGGGTTCTTTTTTATTAATTAGTCTATCAAATTGACAGTACATGTTTCAGTATAACTTCAGTACCAGTCAGTCATTCCTTGTAGTGGTCTTTGATGCAGGGCCATAGCCTCACAAGAAGACAATTAAGTAAATTTAATAGCAAAGTTTAAGGTTATTTTTTAAAGAAAGAAATGGACTGAATTTATTATGTCCCCTTTATTATAATATGTTATATAACTCCTCCTGAAAATAAATAAAATTTTAACTTAAAGCAATTTAGGTAACAAAATGTACCTTAATATATTTAATAAAATCTCAGTGTGTTTTATGGATCTAGAGTAAATCCATTAATTGTTTTAATATTCGGTTTTTCTACCAATTTAAAATTTATCTCAACATAATCTGAAATAATTTCAATCTGATACTATATTATATCAGAGGATTTTATTACTAAAATGTGTAAAATATCAGCCATGCCCTTTCCCCCCCTAGATTCCAAAAGCTATATCCTTATTCTAATTCATGAATTACAGAGCCCTTAATTTTAAATAATAAAAGAAAAAAGATATGACTTGGTCAGATTCAGGGCTTACAGAAATAAATATGATAAAAGTAGAAGAAACAAATTTGCTGTCGTATTTCTTATTTTATCATATAACCAATAGACTGTGTTCCCAGATGTGCTTTTGCTCTCTTTTTCTCTCTCTTGTTTTTTGTAAAATACACTACACTATGTCTGTGGCAATAATCTGTGGGACATTGTTTTTATCTTCCTATCTATGGGACAGTAATAAATCTACTGTCATTGACTTTAAACTAGAAAAAAATGATACTCAGAATGACATTTTATTAGCAGATGTGTGTGTATGTATCCTACACTTCACAGATTGCATACAGGTATTTTTAAAAAATTAGAGGGCCTCATAGAATTCATCTATTCAGCTCTCTAATTTTATGAATTAAGAAACAGTCCAAGAGAAATTATATCCATAGATATATTGTAAAACAATGTCATTGATAAATGTGACAATTATATATTGAATTCAAAAACACTTAAAAAAAGACAGGTACAAAAAAAAAAAAAAAAGACTACTTTTAAAAGGAAGATCTTCTCCACCCTCTGCTGGCATATACATGTAACTGCAGGTTATTATAAACTTGGTTATTTACATTTTTAGTTTAAAAAAAGGAAATCCAGTGATTTTAATATTTAGTAAACAAATAAACCATTATAAATGTCTAAAAGTAGCATGTATTTGAACTGAGGAAATATAAACTGACTTGTTTGGTTAGTTTACTAGCCTTGGAAAGAATTATATAATGGCATCAATTTATCATTAATGAGAAAAAGTCTTAATACCACATGCTTCCAAATCATGATATAACTTAAATTTATTAGCCAACTACATAATATGTGGTGGTTTAATGTTTGTGTTGTTGAAATATTAAGACACTAAAAAGATTGTGAAAAGCCAGGAACACATAATTTGTGTCTGAACTATCACTGACAATATCCAGATAAATTATCATATGACAAAGGAATAACGAGTTTTTTTTTTAAGATGGAAATAGTTTTCAATAGCAAAACTAAATAGAATTTGAGCTTTTAGAAAAGTAATTGTCAGTTTATAAACATTTGTTTTGGACTGACAGTGACATAAAATACGAGTTTTGTGTTAAAAATGTAGGTTCATTAAAAATACAAAGTGTTCATATAAATTTAGGATTCTTAGCACTTCCATAGGTCTTATTTATTTAAATATTTTACGTTAAAATATAAAAGATTCGATTATTAAAAAACACTCGGTTTATTTTTGTATCTTGTCATATTTGGTCAAATTATTTTTACAAAAAACGTTTTCCTATGTACTCATTATCTTTCAGAGGCAGCTACTGTCATTGATTTTTGTGTACCCTTCAGGTTACTTTTAAAACATTTACAACGCCTCTATTCTTCAGCATTATGTAATTTTGATAGGCCATATTTTTATACTATATTTGAATTTTTAAAGTTTTAATTGTAAAAGTAACACATGAATTCATTTCCATTGTTAAAAGCTCATATTACATACATTAATGTCTCCATTGATGCCAACACCCAGTCAAAAGGATTTTTTCAAGGATAATTCCTTTTCACACTTTGAAGTATATCCTTCTAGATTTTTTCCTATGCATGTGCACACGTGTGATTTTGTAGAGTATTATCTTTAAAATTTCATAATACATTGTAATTTACATAAAAATGTATCTAGCATATCTTTTAGCTATTTACTTTTATTAATACCTTAAGTTTTTCTGTCAGTTCATATCTTTTACTTTATGTGGTTAGCTCTTATATATTAAATGCTGTAGAATAGATATACCATATTTTATTTTTTAGAGTCTCCTATTAATGGAAATTTAAATTATTTTTAACTGTTATAAACCATCCTTGAATATCTCTATGTGTGTTTCTTTGTGCAGATGTGTATTATTCTAGGGTAAATGTTGAGAAGTGAAATTATTTAATTTGATATTTTAATACATTATTTTCTACAATGATCCTAACAATTTGGACTCTTTTGTTAAGTGTCTATAAGTACCACTACTTTCATCCAAACTTGATATTATTTAGTTTTAAAATTTTATGGGTGAAATATAATATCTGTGGTTTTCTTGATTAATGATGGAGTTGAATATCTGTTATATGTTGACTAGTGATTTGTGTTTCCTTTTCCATGAAATTCCTGTTTGTGTTCTTTGCTATCTTTTTTCCAGTGTGTTGTCTGTTTCTTATTGGCTTATAGGAGCTCTTTTTTTTTTTTTAAATTGAGGTGTAGCTGATGTACAATATTATGTAAGTTTCAGGTGTACAACATAGTGATTCACAACTTTTAAAGATTATATTCCATTTGTAGTTATTATAAAATATTGGCTATTTCCTCTGAATTATACATCCTTGTAGCTTATTTACTTTATACATAGTAGTTTGTACCTTTTAATACCTTACTTGTATCTTGCCTCTCCCTTCTTCCCTCTCCCCACTGCTAACCACTAGTTTGTTCTCTATATCTCTGAGTCTGTTTCTTTTTTGTTGTATTCACTAGTTTATTTTATTGTTTTAGATTCTGCATATAAATGATATCACATAGTCCTTTCTATGTTCCCTAATTACTGCTGGGTTTGAATTTCTTTTTATATATTTATTGGTAATTTGTATTTCTTCTGGGATTTGTATAATGATATTCTTTGCTCATTTATTTTTCTATTTGGATTGTCTTTTTTTTATTGATTTATAAGAATACTTTATATATTCCAGATATCAATCCTTTGTCTATTTTATACTTTTCAAATTTTTTTCCCATTCCTTAGAGAAGTCTACAGTTGGTTGACTGACATGGGGATACAAAAGATCAGCCAGCTGTCCCAAGGTATCAGTAAGTGCTCCAGATCCCATGGGATTCACTTGAAGCAAGTTCCATTTGCAACACATCCTTGGTTAGCTTTTCCCCCTGCCCTGTCATGCCTTCTTTCCTCACCTTCTCCCAAGAGTAATTCTTTAATAAATTGCTTGAACAAGAATCTGTTGCTCAGGCTGTGTTTCTAAGAAAGCTAAGCTAGAATATTGTGAGGAAATTTTTTGCAGAATAATATTTTAAGACTAAACCAAATTCTCCGTGTAAGATGTGATTATAAAGAATAGTATAATTGTTATTAATATTATTTTTATATAATAAAATAATTATACTTTATTAACAAACATATTTTCAGATGTGTGCTAGCCTCTTTAAAGGTGTATATTTGTTGTATTGACATTAGTATTGCTCACCAAATTTATGAAATTCAACTTTTGGGAGTCATGTTGAGGGTCTGAGACTGTCTTTGAATATTCATAATAGTGTCAGTTATTTGCTTCTTTAAGTTCGGATTATTTTGTTGGAAGTGAAAAAAATACTGAATAATTGAATTTAATATTTACTTAACAAAAATATAAACTGAACATAGGAAGGAGATCAATATGATAAATAATATTTTGGGTCAAAAGCAAGCCATGGTTGAATGAAATAATTTGTAAGAGACAAGTTATTAAATGTTTGTAATGTTTGATATTGAGATTTTTATATATATACATACATATATATATGTACACATACACACACACACACATGTGTTGTAGTGGTACTTGGCCCCAAGCCCATTGACGTTTGGGTACTGTGACCTCTAACCTTCCTTTCTGTCGTATTCAGGACTGACTCTGGAAATGACAGTATTTGTCTACTAGTAGACAGAATTAGAACTTCCAGCTGAGAGAGCTTTGGAAGGTTATAAGCTAAATTAAAATATACTTAGTTGTGAAATAGTACAAACATGTCTAATATTTCTTGATAATTTATAGTTATTAAGCATTTATAATGTCCTAGACCCTGTTCTAAGTGCTATTTTGCTTTTACTTGTTTGGTTATCACAAAACCTTTAAGACAGGTGCAACTGTTATCCTTATGAAGGCTCAGGGTGTTTAAATAACTTTTTAAGCCACTCTAAAGCCACACAACTCTTATGTGTAGTGCTGAATTCAAATCCAGATATTTTTGCATGAGAATCTACTTTCTTAACAATAATGCATTCATTGTGTATAAATACCAGAACATAAACTATAATGTTCTTTGAATATAAACGTAGTCTTCTTATTTACTTAAGGCTGAGTCACATGTAGATACAACTTTTAGACTTCTTTATTCTTTCACTACTAACTTCTGTCTGATCTCTGGCCAAAATCCATTCTTTCTGTATTTCCCTTCTCCCACTGTTGTCTCTTCTGGCCACTAAAGAACTAAGATTTTATCTGGCTTGCTCTCAAGATTACATGTCTTTCTAAATAGTATCAAGATTCCTGTCCTTCTGTTATTTCAGACAAAAAAGACTCATCTGCTTCCCCAAATCCTGCTAGAATAATCCTTTGACATGTATTCTCATTCCCTATTGTAACAGTATCCATTATCATGCTAATTTAGCACCACCCACTCTCTTTCTCTTTTTACCTGGAAGATTGATTTGTATAGATCCAATTAGGGACAGTCTGTCTCTGCTTAATACCATTGTTAGGGTCAAATCAGTTTGATATAAGCAAACATTTCTGATATAAGCAGTTATTGTTTGGATTATGTTCTTGCTTATTTGTTGAAAATAACAGTGCACTCAATGTGGCTAAATTATATGCAAATTTAGTAAATTGCTAACTAAATATATCCAGTCAGCTTTATGATTTCTGACTCTTCCTACCTTCTGCTAACAATCTCATCCTCTTCCCTGTAATCAATCAATAACCCACTTGGTCCTGATCAGTCATCCTTTTAATGTATCTCATATTCTCCTCATTGACCCTCCTGACAGAAGTGGCCCTTGTCCATGTATGTGAGTGATTTATCTATTAAAAAAGCCTCCATTTATTCCCTATTCATTTAAAAGAAAACAATGAAACATTTTGGAAATACATTTAAAGATAAATTACACGAGGTAAAGTTTATTAATAAGACTATGGAATTAATAGATACATACTACTACATATAACATAGATAACAAGGATTTACTATATAACACAGGAAACAATATATTCAATACCTTTTAATAACCTATAGTGGAAAATAATCTGAAAAAAAGCTGCATTACATGGCTATACACCTGAAACTAACACAACATTGTAAATCAACTATACTTCAATAAAAAAAGGAACATTGAGATACAAATTTCATGACCTTTGTAAAACAGAATCTGAACTGGAGTGCTTTTCAGCTAAGCCTGACACCTGTCAGGTATGAGCCTCGTTTAAATCTGCATCTAAATTACATAATTAGATGAGACTGACTTGGAAACTTCTTCAAGCTATTTATTTAATTTTGGTAAAAATTGATCAATGTCTTTTGATATGTTTACATGTGATTTATTTTCTGCCATCACTTTCTTAATGAAAATTGTTACCTAGAGAATATTTGGTTTCTGTGAATTTTCCTTCTTCCATTTTCACCACGTATCATTGATTTTCTTTTTAATGTGATCATTTAGGCTCTAACATTATTTTTTTTATACCTTTTCTGAAAAAGAATAGAGCTGGGACCAGTTTTAATTTATGCAACATTACCGACAAGCAGTTCAAATATTGGTCATTGTTTTTAAATTTCAATAAAAAATGTATATTTTAGGGAGGTTTATCATAAGGGGTTAGAATACAGATCTAAATTTATATACCCCCTCCCCAGAATTTTTAGGTGATTTTTAAAAAATAGATTGATTGGGGCTGACTTTGATAAGTGGCTCATTTTCATAATCACTCAGTGTGTTGTACCATGAAGCACCACTTGCTTGAATGCATTTCATTCGAAAAAGAGGACAGTGGAGATTTGCTCTATACCAGGCATAGTGTAAAGTTTCTTTCTGCTGTTGTTCCTTCCATTCTTAAAATCTGTCAAATAATTATTATCTATGTTCTAGTTTAAGGTACTAGTAAGTGGCAGAATTTGGATTTGAAACCAAAATAATTTTATACTGATTGCATGTCTGTGTAAGAGGTATTTTTGTTTGTTAGTTTTGTTCTTGCAGTAAAACACCACCAGTTTTGGGAGGCAGAAAAACAAAGGATACTTAGTACTAAGTCAAATGTGAGACATCGGTGACTCTTCATCATCTTTGGTTCATTGTGAAGAAGTATGAGGGCTATTCAAATTCTAAGAAATACTTGAAAAATAACAAGAAAGAAAAAGATAAAGGGGATTTTGTTTTGTTTCTTTTGCCTGCACAGATATATGTACCTATTTGTGTATATGGTAATCAGTTTTCAAGATGGTAGCTGTGAAATCCTGCAAGGTTATTTTATGTCTTCGATTTATGCCTTTGAAATTACATCAGAAAGTGTGATTTTTCCCCCCAGTATTTCTTCCTTCTTTAATGCGTTTTACTTTTACTCTATAGGTAACATTAATGATCCTTATAACCCCTTTAACTAGAATCCATATCTTTTTCAACCATGCCAAATAAGAAATTCGGCTCTAATTTTATTCAGAATAGATCTACCATATAAAGTTGCATTCTATTAAGGGTAATGACAGTGTTTGCTAAGGTTGTAGAGATGACTGAATAAAGTACTCCCTTGGAGCCTTTTGTTAAATCTTGGTGCTAGAGAGCAAAGGATACTATTTCTTCAGTTGAGATCAAACTGAGTTTCACACCACTTTTAATAGGGTTAGTCTGCTTCTGTGGAGGTGGTATTACCTACAAGTCAGTGTAACTTTTGTTTATTTAGAAAGCATTAGAAGTAAATTTAGAAGACATTCTTCTTACATAAATAATTTTTTTTCCAAATAAAATGTTTATGGTAATAAAGATCCCTGTACAGTGGGCAGGTCTAGTTCAACCTGTATATTTTCAGGACCTGTTGTGGTTAAAGTGACTATGACTTCTGAACCAAGAAACATTAGATGATAATTGAGAAAATATGTTTTATCTGATTTGGAAATTTATAAAAATATGTGAAAATGTATACAAGATTTGCTAAGGAGTGAAAGGAATTACAATCATAATAAAATTTTAATAAAAATAAAATTAACTTGTAATGTATTTGTTTTTAGTGAATAAGTTGAAGTTGATGTGATGATATTGTTATTCAACTTGTTAACATTGTTTTCAAATGTTAGAAATTTTAGATTATTGAGTGATTTTCCAGTTTGAAAGGCTTTCAGTTAACTTACGACTCTGAAACTTGTAATTCAGCATACTTAACCTCAAACTTATAGCATTCATTTATGGTAGTGAGGAAAGATATGTTTACTTATGTTTGAAATATGGATGTATTCAAGTTAAAACTTCATTTGATGGAATCCATTTACTCTATAGGTACTGATTGTGTGTTAGGCACTGGGGTCTCAAAGCAAAGCAGAAATGGCTTTAGCGATTAAGAAACTTATGGTAAAATAGCAAAGTCAGATAAATAAGTAGATATTTACCATGTAAGGTAATACTTGAGGATACATAAAGGAGGAGTACTAAATCCAAAATGGAAGAGAGTGGGAAGAGGGTCAGAGATGCCATTCTAGAAGGGACCATGTTGTAGAAATAGGAATTTTACCACATCAGAGTTACAGGAAAGGTGTTCCATGAACACAGACCCACATCTGCTAATGCCTTGATGGTGAAGGTGAGCAGGAAATGACAAATAGTAATCACTGAATTAGAGAATGAAATATGAGAAGGGGAATAATGAATCTGGAGATGTAGATAGCATCCAGTCTTTAAAAGAAAATGGGTAATTCCAACCTCTAGATATTTTATCTTTCTCTCATTTATTTGTAATAAAGAACTTCATTTAAAAGACTATTAGCAAATAAAATGAATCATAAAAAGGTTTTTATCTTTAATAGATTTTATATCTACTCCATGTCATCCCATTTAGTGTGTAAATATTTCTGTATATCCATGATGTTTTTACTTAAAGAAATTAGGACAGATATATATATATATATATAGTAGCTCAAATGTATTATTTATACCCAGTGGAAGTCTGGTTGTTTTTATTAAGTATTCAGGAAGAGATGTTTTTATTGTAATTCTTTTTTCTGAACTTTTTTCATTAGTTAAACCCTTTGAATACTTGCCTAAGAGATAAGAGATTTATTCACTTTTTATTTTTAAATGCTAATACAAATGCAAGAAATTCTAGAAAAGAGGTCAAGAAATATTTCAATATGCATAAATTCTGAATAATAATAAATACCTTGACATTAATGGTAAATATCTTGACATTAATACATTGAAGGCCATAGGTTCAACACCAGCTGCAAATCATAATGATTGGTAATGCTTTAATTACAGCAAAATTATTCACTGGGCATTGAAATAAATCTTGCATGTAAGTGAAAAATCACAGCTGAGAATGATGTTAATTAAAGCATTATTAAGAGTGAAATTGTGAAAAAATTGTATTTTTTATATCCATTTCAGAACATCTAAGCTTGTAGGAAAATGAGATAGTTTTAATTTGTGAAAGATTTCAAGAGCTAAAATGTCTTCGTTTATATTTTGAGCTTTCTTTAGCCAAAGCCCTACAAGAATACTTAAATGATTTAGAAGTTGTCTACATGTAGTTTTTTTTTTTTAATTTTAGATTTTTTAAAACTTTTTTTAATTGAAGTATAGTCAGTTACAATGTGTCAATTTTTGGTGTACAGCATAATGTTTGTCATATATATATACATTCATATATTCATTTTCATATTGTTTTTCATTAAAGGTTACTACAAGATACTGAATATAGTTCCCTGTGCTATACAGAAGAAATTTGGTTTTTATCTTTTTATATATAGTAGTTGGTATCTGCAAATCTCGAACTCCCAGTTTATCCCTTCTGACTCCTTTTCACATGTAGTTTGATTTAAATTCAAATTTAGTGAGTGCAATTAAAGATCATCTAGTAAAAATCATGTAATGCAAATGTGTTTGATTTTATATGATTTGGAACAACATATCAAATATTGAAGAATGCATATCTGAAGGAGAAAATATTTTCCATTTTTGTCATATACTTCAAGGACATGAAAGTTTTTCACTTGATCAGCCTCATAATATATCTGTAAGGATGATAAAATAGAGGGCTTGTCATTTTATGTTGTATGTGTTATTGTTAGTTTTGGTTGCAAAAAACAGTAGAATGAAACAGTATGATTCAAGCTGACCAAAAGGGTGTGTATACTATAGGTCAGAAATTAAGTAAAATTTAGAAACAAAGCAAAACAAAACAAAATAGGACTCAAATCATGTCACATTAGGAGAACCAGTGAGAAATAGCAGTCACCAGAATATAAAGATTGACCATACAACTAGGAATTCCTGAGGTGGAAACATACCTTTGCCTCCAGCAGCATAAACTCTTGGCTCTTCACCCTACTGAAAACAATATATACCATGCTGATTATAAGCTGACCCTGCGGTTAGGGAAGGCTTAGTTTCTCATTCCTGCTTTACCACTTATTAGCTGAGTGACATAGACAATTTACCTTTCTGCTGTAGAATGTCCATAGTACTATTGTCTACCTCTATAGTTGTAAGCATTAAAAGAGATAATCTGTTTAAAGTACTTGGTACATCACAGTTAATGGACTATAGCTGCTGCCTTCTCCTCCTCCTTTGTCTTCATCATTAGTACCCTGACATTAATATGGTTCATAATTTTTCTGTGCTTCTGTTTCTCACTGTATGTATTCTCACTTGTCTCAGCATTACCAGCTGAATTAGCTTTTGTCTGTCTTTTCTCCAGCTTATAGCTGTGGTTTCCTTATAACTTTATTGCCTTGTTTATAGCTCTACCTTAGATCCTTTATGATATGGTTTACTTTCCCCTGACAATGGCCTGATTATCTCTAAACTTCCTAAATCAAACACCAAAGGGAAGAATCTGTCCCAGTGGTTTTTTCTTTGAGTGGAGCTTGTCGGGTCAGGTCATTGCTTAGTCTGGTCTATGATTCTGTTAAGCTCAGGTCAGTAACTTGTTGAGTCCCTTGGTACATCTGGTGCTGGCTAACAGAGGCAGTGGTGGGACATTTTACCCAGAGGGCAATGATCATGGCTGTCACATACCTACTAAATCTAAATAAAGAAACATAAAACGTTAAGATTAAATAATTTACCAAATTGTAGAGCCAGTGTAAGTAGTAAGACTGGGTCTTGAGTAATAATCTCATGTCTCCCAATATAACACTCTTAAATAGACTTTATTCTTGATCATCTTAAAGTTTTTGCACCATTATAAGTTTGTTCTATACAAACTATTGGATATTTTGCTACTTAGAAATTCTGTTTATTCCTTAAGTATCAGAATTTTACTATTTATATTTTTTTAGTGTAACAAAATTCTGTCATAAATGAAAAACCAGTATTTTGTTTTAAAATGTCTTATTTATCATTGAATTCTATTAACTTTTTCTCTTTGTTTTAACTTTTCTCAGGCTGCTAAGTTGGCTATCACAGTGCAAGCCTTGGAGTCCCGATGGGGGACTCTGGATCAAGACGATCTACCCTGGTCTCCCGGTTGCCAATATTCAGAAGGAGTATTAGCAGAAAACATGATTCTCTGCCTTCTTCACCCTCCTCCAGTAATACAGTTGGTGTCCACAGTTCCTCTCCTTCCAGCACTAACTCAAGCTCAGGTAGTACAGGTAAACGCAGGAGCATCTTCCGTACTCCTTCCATTAGCTTCCATCACAAGAAAGGGAGTGAACCCAAGCAAGAACCTACCAACCAGAACCTTAGTATTTCAAATGGTGCTCAACCTGGTCACAGCAGTATGCAAAAACTGAGTTTGGAAGAACATATTAAAACCAGGGGGAGACATTCTGTTGGTTTTAGTAGTTCACGAAATAAGAAGTTAACAAGGTCTTTGACAGAGGATTTTGAAAGGGAAAAGGAGCACTCAGCTAATAAGAACGTCTTCATAAATTGCCTGAGTTCTGGCAAAAGTGAGGGGGATGATTCTGGATTTACAGAAGAACAGACTCGCCGTTCTGTTAAGCAGTCAACAAAGAAGCTTCTTACTAAATCTTTTTCATCTCACTATAAATTTTCTAAGCCAGTTCCTCAGAGCCAGTCCATTTCACTGGTACAACAGTCTGAATTCTCACTGGAAATTGCACAGTACCAAGAGAGGGAACCTGTATTAGTAAGAGCTTCTCCGTCTTGTTCTGCGGATGTCACAGAACGGGCGGGAAGCTCTTTACAATCTCCATTGCTTTCTGCTGATCTTACTACAGCTCAGACTCCTTCAGAGTTCTTAGCCTTGACTGAAGATTCTGTGTCTGAAGCGGATGGATTTCCTAAAAGTGGAAGCCTGGCATCCCACTGTGACAACTTTGGCCACAATGATTCTACCTCTCAGATTTCTCCCAATCCTGCTGCTGTTACAAAGACAACAATGGACCTTGTGGGAACTGTTCCCTGTGCAATTATGTCTCCTGGGAAATACAGGTTAGAAGGTCGATGTAGCACCGAATCTAATTCCTTACCAGAAACCTCTGCTGCTAACCAGAAGGAAGTGTTACTGCAAATCACTGAACTACCTGTTATGAATGGGAGTGACTCAGAGACTCACCTGTCAGCAGGTATAAAAAGAGAAGAATGTATGTTGATACAAAATGGTGAAGCGATGCTGGCGACAAGCTCCCCAAGGAAACTTGGATATTGTGAGCAACATAAAGCAATAGCTGAACGAGTTAAAGGGATCCATCCTATTTCAGATTCAAGGATAATACCCTCTTCTGGTGATCATCACATCTTTAACAAAACATCATATGGGTATGATGCAAATCCTGCCAAAGGTATGCTGATTTTCTTTGTATATTAAAATATATGAATTATCATTTACATTATAATTTATAAATAACTTTATGAAATCACATTGGTAGAAAAAGGTGGACCTCAGGTTGGAATCTTAGGCAGTTTAAAAAAAAAGGTAGAAATGAAATTATCCGTATTATATCTAATTCTTATTTAGAAATGATGACTTGTCTCAATATTGAACTGAATACTGTAAATATTTATCACTAGAGACTGACTAACAATTGTTTTGCTAACTATTAATCTGTTGACTGAGATCTTAATTGCAAGCCATTTAAGACATTAAAGTAATTTCACTGACTTTGACACTATGGTGCCTGTTCCTGGACATTATTCATATTATCTACAACTTATAAAATAGAGATAGGTAAATAAACTGGTAATGTCAGCAAGGAAAAGTTGATTGTACACTGTCTCTCATTTTCATCAATTGGAGAAATTCATCTACTATTCATGAGGATTTTATAATTTAGAGGTTTAAAGATTTTGAAGACATTTAGACAAATGCACTTTATGCAAGAAAGAATTGCTAAATCTCATAATACTAAATTTAGCCTGTATTTATTATTAAGTGTGTTTAGTATTTAATATACATATGAATGTGTTAGGTATACATTCATATCAGAATTAGTAATGGAATGTTGAGCTCTCTGGCAATTTAACTTTTATTCATTGGCTTAAAAAGTTGCTAAAAAGAACTGCTATATGTTGGCCTAATAAGTTCTAGCCAAAAGTCTTTTGACCAGTAGATGAGCCCAAACAGAACAGCTCATTCATTCATTCAATAAATATTTGTTTTGGCACTAGGTATATAGCAATGAACAAAACAGGCATAAAATCCTGCCTTCATCAAGCTTACTTTCTACTGGGAATAGTCAGACAACATGCAAATAAATAAGCGTCAGATAGTGATGACTGCTAGGGATGAGTTTAATGCAGAATAAAGGATTAGGAAGTGAGGAGTGGGACTATAGTTTGCATTTTTTAGCTTTATTGAGTTATTAATTGACAAATTATATATTTAAAGTGGACAAAGTAATGATTTGATATGTGTACATTGTGTAAGGATTCCCACTCATCAAGTTAATGAACATATCCATCACCTCACATATTTACCTTTTCTTTTTTTGAGAACATTTAAGTTCTACACTCTTAGCAAATATCAATTGAAAGATACAGTTCTATCAACTTTAGTCACTTTGTTATGCACTAGATCCTCAGGCTATATTTATCTTATAACTGAAAGTTTGTACCCTTTTACCAGTCTCTCCCTATCTCCCCCACCTCCCAGCCCCTGGCAACCACTTTTCTACTCTCTCTGAGTTCTACTTTTTTACAAAGGATCCCACATGTAAGTGATAGCATGCAGTATTTGTCTTTCTCTCTCTGGCTGACTTTACTTATTAGCATGTCTTTGAGATTAATTCATGTTGTCACAAATGACAAGATTTCCTTCTCTTTTTAAGGCCAAATAATATTCCATTGAATGTAGATACCACATTTTCTTTATCCATTCATCTGTTGACTCATACTTCGGTCGTTTCCATACCTCAGCTATTGTGCATAATGCAGCTGTGATCATGGGAGTAAAGATACCTCTTTGAGAAGAAGATTTTGTTGCCTTTGGATATATACCCAAGAGTGAGATTGCAAGATCATATGGTAGCTCTATTTTTAATTCCTTGAAGAGTCTCCATACTGTTTTCCACAGTAGCTTCACCAGTTTACATTTCAGTGCACAGAGCACAAGGGTTCCCTTTCTCCACATCCTTAACAACGCTTGTTCTCTTTTTGCTTTTTGATAATAGCCATTCTAACAAAAGTGAGATATATGTCATTGAGATTTTGATTTGCATTTCCCAGATGAAAGGGCTGTTGAGTACCTTTTCATGTACTTGTTGGCTTATTTGGAAAAATGTTTTTGTAGGTCCTTTGCCCATTTTAAATTTAGGTTTTCTTTGCTATTGAGTTGTATGAACCCCTTATGGGATGGATATATGATTTGCAAATATTTTCTCCCATTCAGTAGGTTGTCTTCTCTCACTCTCTCTCTATCTCTGGATTGTTTGCTTTGCTGTGCAGAAGCTTTTTAGTTTGAAGTAGTCCTACTTGTTTACTTTTGCTTTTATTTCCTTTGCTTTTGATATCAAATCTAAAAAATAAAAGTCATTACCTAGGTCAGTGTCAAAAAGCTTACCCCTATGTTTACTTCTATAAAGTTTACAGTTTCTGGTCTTAACTTCAAAGTCTTTAATCCATTTTGAGTTGATTTTAGTGTATGGTATAAGATAAGGTTCCAGTTTCATTCTTTTGCATGTGACTGTTCAGTTTTCCAAACACTCTCTATTGAAGAGATTATTTTTTCCCATCATATATTCTTGGGTTCTTTGTCAAAAATTAATTGTCATATATGCATGGCTTTATTTCTTGGCTCACTGTTCTGTTCTGTTGATCCTTGTGTCTCCTTTTATGCCAGTACTGTACTGTTTTGATTACTATAGCTTTGTAAAACAGGTTGAAATCAGGAAGTGTGATGCCTGCAGTTTTGTTCTTAATCAAGATTGCTTTGGATATTTAGGGTCTTCTGTGGTTCTATTATACAAACTTTATGATTTTTTTTTCTATTTCTGTGAAAAATGTCATTGTAATTTTGATAGAGATTGCATTGAATCTGTAGATCCCTTTGAGTAGAATGGACATATTAACAATATTAGTTCTTCCAATTCAGAAATATGCTATATCTTTTTATTTACTTGTATTTTCTTCATTTTCTTTCATCAATTTCTTTTGTAGTTTTCAAATTAGAGATTTTTCACTTCCTTGGTTAAATTTATTCCTAGGTTTTTTTTTTTTTTTGATGCAGCTGTAAATGGGGTTGTTTTCTTAATTTCTCTTTCTGATAGTTCCTTGTTTTTAGTTTGCATTTTTAAGTTTAGTGAATAGAATATTACTCAGGGTAACATTTTAGCAAACATTAAGGAGTAAGCCATACAGATATTTGAGAGGAATATATCAGTGCAATGGCTATGGGGTAAAGATCCTGGGGCTGACGCATTCCTGTGATGTTCCAGAAACAGCAAGAGGTCCAGTGTGCCATAAGCAGAGTGAAAGAGTGGGTGGGGGACAGTAGATGATGAGGTTAGAGAGATGAACAGGTGAGCAATGGAGAGGCCCCCAGTATAGGGGTAGAGAGCAGGGTCATATCATGAGGAATCAGGCAGGCCACTGGAAAAACATCATCTTTATGACCAGAGGAGCAAGTGTATCATTCTGGTTATCATGTAGAAGATGGATGGTGCTTTGGTCAGGGAGAGGCAGGTGGGAGTAGCAGAAGCAGGTGACTATTAGGAAGTATGGCAGGAAAGGAGGCAAGCATTGATGGCATTTGTGCCAGGATATTAGTGGGGGAGGTAGTGAGAAGTGATCAGATTTTGTACAACATTTGAAGGTAATAAGAACAGGATTTGCTTATACAATTTATGTGAGGTATGAAGAAGCCAAGGATGACTCCAACATTTTGGGGCTTCAAAGTGATTACATAATTAAGTAAACTAAAGTACCACTATTAATTCAAAACGTTTTCTGTGATAGAGAATTATTGAATGACTTTAAGAGTTTCCCATTTGCTTTCAATGGAACATATATAAAAACTGCATTTAAGAATTTATATCCATTTTTATTTATTTGTTTTTCAAATAGTTCTTGCCAGTAGCTTCAGTCCGTATCGCGAAGGAAGATTTATAGAGAGGAGACTGCGATCCTCATCAGAAGGAACTGCAGGGAATAGCAGAATGATTTTGAAACCAAAAGATGGAAATGCAGAAGAAGTTAATAGTCTAAGAAAGCAAAGAGCAAGTTCATCATCTTCAAAAATGAATAGCATGGTAAGTATTTACATGTGCCTGCGTTTAATAAAATAGTCGTATTTATTACTGGCATGTTCATGCCTCTTGCAAAATGAAGACAGACTGAAGAATAGATACCTCATATTTGAAGGGAAAGTTGGTCTGCACAGTTGACATCACAAATCAGAGAGGCTCAGTTTTCACTTGAGACTGTCATATGTCTGACAGGTGGAAGCACACCACGATAAGCTACCCTTACAACCTGTCCTCCTTGTTTCCAAGGAAAGTTCAGTGTGTTCCGTTCTAGAACAAGACCCCGGATGCACAAGCTAAGAAAAATGCTGATCCCGAGGATATTCTCTCTGACCCCATCGTTTCACACCATTTCTCCACCCTCTAGCCATGCTAAAGAATGTCCTGCTATAAACCACACTTATGTTGGTGCCATCCATAGCCCCCTTAGTGGACCCTACTCTCCCTGACCTTCTGCATAGGGGAGGAGCCCTTTGGGAGTCAAGATGAAATGCTCATCCGAAGCTTTAACATCTTCCAGGTATCCGAAATACCAGGTTCCTGGTACAAATCGGGGGAGCCTGCAAATGAAGGTAGAGATGAGGTGTGTGTGTGGGAGGTAGGGTCTGAGCTTGCACTTGTGGATTGGGGTGTCTTAGAGGCATGTGTATTAGCTCCGTCCTAGCGCGAGATACAGCAAGCTGGGAAGAGATGACCAGTGGACTGCAGCCGAGGGTGTCCAGGAAGTGTCAGGTCTCAGAAATATTGGGATGAGCTTGCCTTTTGGAATTCACTTTGCTCTTTTTCTCAGAAATGTGTCCTTTTTCAGCAGTGTCTTTGATTCCCAGTGTCTAACAGTATTTCTTTAAAAGGATCTGCTACTTACCTGCCTATTCATAGGAATATGTGAAAAATGCTTGAAACTAAATCACTGATTTATATATATTTTGGGGAATTATGTTTCAAAGGAAAATATTAGGTCATCTAGTTCTGACAGTTGTAATGTGTAGAAACCTTAAGTTACTGAGGCAACACTGAGCGATAGCAAAACCAGTGTGCTCAAATTTAGAAGTTCTAGCCGTTAGGTCAGACTTGGCCAGATTTTAATCTTGGGCAAATCAGGTTCTGTGAAACAACAAATGATAATGGGTTTCTTGTTTCTGTTATACTAAAGAATGGTAATATATATGTTTATATTTGCATATATAGAAATATATTACATTATATTATATTTTATCTCTTTTTTTGTTCTTTCCTACATTGAAAATGCTATATTCTTATTGTTGCAATTGATAATTATCTAAATACAAGAACATGTTAAAAAAGATTTCCAATAGAGTACAACATTAAAAGTCATGGCTAATGAATGATTATGAAAGATTTCTTTTCCTGAACTTTCTGTTATTCTTTTGTAGAACATTATTTATATTAGTAAGTTGTACACTATTACACTTACCCAAATTTAAGCCTTTTATGTATTCTTTTTATATATTTTGTTTTCCATACTGCATCTGTGTGATTCTCCTCATAACATGGAAGAATTATTATTCTTCTCAGGTACACTTTCAAGGTTTAAAATTTTAAATGTCAATCACAAAAATGTGGTTTTGTTATTATATTTGAGACTTTTTGATAAATTTTCAAGAAGGTTCCCTGCAGTGATATAGATCTTCCGCTAGATGGCAGGATTACACCATCGCCATGGTAAGGAAAAGGCTGTGGAGATTGGAACAGAAACTTGATTAAGATACTGTTCATGGTCATTGGGTTCACAGGTAATACTTGTTGAAATAAGTACTGACACACTTGAACTTCCACATGAAACCTATCAGAAATTATTGTGTGACTTTTTTTTTCCTTAAGATTTTGGAAATTCTAATTTTATTGTTTTTGTTTGTTTATTTATTATTACTATTATTTTAGTGGTGGTACTGAGGACTGAACTCAGGACCTTGTGAGTGCTAAGCATGCACTCTGCCACTGAGCTATTATCCACCCTCCGGAAATTCTAATACTTTAATATTTAATTAGTTTACAGTTTAATAGTTAATTTAAATGCATATAATATATTTTTGTAACTCATAGCAATATAAGGAAGAAATGCTAGGATATTTTTAGGTGTGAAACGAGTAACATATATTTAGGAAATGATAGCTTTATGTGTGAAAAGTGACACATATTTCCTATATTCCTCTTCCAGAATAATTCAAGTGAATATATGTATTTAAGAATGCATTCATGTGCGGTTATTATTTTCTTTTAGAGCAACAATAGTAACATATTTTTAATGTTTATTTGAAGCAAGGGTATACGCTTAAGGCTTCACATATATTATCACATTCAGTCCTCACAATAGTATGAACCAATTGATTCTGTTATTGATCACATTTTGCAAAAGAGGGAAAAAAAGTACCAAGAAGATAAGCAGCTTGCTCAAAAACAGATAGTAAGTGGCTGAGATAGGATTCAGATTTGGATCTCCACTGTCTAACTTTAAAGCATAATACTTTAAGGGGAAAGTAATTTAAAATTAATTTTTAATTTTTCTTGCATTACTTTTGTATAATGAAATTAACACATTTGAGGCAACCTACGTCTGCTGTAAGTTTGGACCACAACCTTCTGTAAGCGATACAAAAAAGAAAAAAAATTTAGTACTTATCCTGGACTTAAAATGTGGTACTGTATTTCTTGATATGCTGATGATCAATATCTTTGCTGAGAAGTATCTCATTTAAAAAAGAATTTGTCACAGAAGAAGATATTTATGCTTAGAAGTGGAGTACTTTACACAGTTGACGGGGATTTAATTCTAACAGTAGATATGGTTCCATTTATTAAGATGTTGAGGGTTCCTGAGAATGACCAAAGATATTCCCTAATAGGTGAGATAGACCACAATTCTAGTGTTTTTATATACTTTGGGGGTATTTCAGTGTGAAAGGGAAGGAGCAGATTAACTCTTTGAACATCAGTGGATCAGATGAAATTGGGCTTTGCTTACATTTATTACAAGAAACCAAATATATCTAACAATTTGATAAGCATTCGCATTCATTACATGTCTTCAAACTGCTTTAAATAAAGACTTTCCCTAATTTTCCTCTGGGTAACTTTCTTGTTACTTTTCTTAGGATGGTCCAAACATTAAATAAACAAAAACAAAAACAAAAAAAACTTCTCTAGAAATAGGCTCTATCTTTCTAGGAACTTTCCCTCCAGATTATGGTGTATAAATGATTAGATGTAAGGATTTGTCTTGATTTCTCCAACAGCTTTACACAGTGAAGTCTAACTCCAAACATTTACAAGATTACCCTGCTCTAAAAAAAGAGTATTAATGTGAGGATAGATTTATATGTAAACAATATGTAGCGCGTGGCATCACTACAGGAAGGAAGGTACCTGAATGTATGAGTAAGCATAAGCTAGGCTATGTAAGAGCAAATAACCTCCAAATCTTGGTGACTTTATAATATAGATTTATTTCTTACCCAGGCTACATGTTCATTGTGGAAAAGTGCTGGAGTTCTGTTCAGTATCTCCACCTTCTATATCCAGCCTGTTGAAGCAGCAACCATTGCAAACACTGCCTTTCACAGTGGTAAAAAGAGATCTTCATCCCTTTAATACGTGTTTTCACCCATGAGTGAGAGACACTTCATTTCCTCTCACAAGCAGATCTAATCACATGGCCCAAGCTAACCACAAAAGGGTCCACAAAGTGGTCTCTTCCTTGTGTCTGGATGGTGTAGACCCAGATATGTTTCATGGGCACTAATGACTCTCATATTCCCAGATGGTTTATTCTATCTCTGTTCTTTTAATTAACTGAGATTTCCTGCTTACCTTCTCTCTCCCTTTTGTCTGTGGTCATTTAATGAGCCCTAACTCTGTGCCTCACACTGAGCTGGTCATTGTGGTTGAGAAAGATGAAGGCATCTTTGAAATCGAAGGATTCATTCACAACCACAAGTTTTGTCCTTTGAGATGTGCTCTCTTCCTAACTTAAAGGCTTTGACAGGTATATCTAAATTACTTTCCTTGACTCCATGTCTGGAAATCCTACCAATTTTGGAAATGTTTGCTTTTATTACAGTAAAAAGCTGGTTTGGAAAGTTTGCTAGCTTTATATTACTCAGCAAATACATCCACAAAGTTGCCCCAAACTGCCTGTGCTAAGTGATTCTGACAGCATTCACTTATGGCCACTTTGACTGTGACACAGCATAATCCCTCTCATTTGCAGCTTGGTGTCCTGCTGCCTTTGTGTAGAAGCTGTGAGTGGCATAGTAAAAACAAGAGCTAGATTTCTTTGCTGGAAGAACAGACCAGACTCATATTTGAGAAAAAAGGAGTTACTTGCAGATGGTTAGCATCTCATATCATATTTTTATTCTTTGATATGTTGAAGTCCGGGACTTAGATATTACTGACAATAGTTGATTAATCTAATTCTAGTTAAGCCCTGTGTTAAATAGCCAAGCACTTAAACATGCATTCTCTTTTCTTCTGGGGCCTCTGTTTCCTCCTTTGTTACCATTTCCTTTATTCATTCATCCATTCATTCAGTTTCTTTCAATAAATATTTATTGAGAACCTACTCTAAAGATGCAAAAAATGAAAGAAGCAGCCCTTGAGGATTTTAGGGCTGCAGATTGAGAGACATTAACCTAATCTTGTCAATACACCAGATTTAACCATTTTGACCATCCTAAAATTCAGATTGGGTGGGGCATGCTTGATTTGAATTGTGACTGTTGATATTAAAAGTTAAAAGGATTAAAAAAGGGCACATGGACTCCTGTGTCTCTAATTTTTATATACTTTATCTCACATGCTCAACTGACATTATTAAATATGTATACGTGTGTGTGTGTATATATATATATATATATGTATATATTATCTCCCAGTGTCTTTGGCTAATTTCTAACATTGAGGCCCAGATACTAGTCCTGTGCACAGACTGTTAAGAGGCATTGGGACAGTAAAGAAGAAAGTACCAAATTAATGTTTGAAGATTTAGTTTCAAAACATCTCACCTCTACCATCTACTGGGCAAAAGAGCTCTCCTGGCCTTGTTTGGTATATACACTTTCACATTTCCATTTTGTGACATGAAAGTTGTTCAAGCTCAAAATTAAGAACAAAGGAAAGATGATGAGGAGACAATCTAATTCAAGAAAACCTTCCTCTTAATCCTGAAATTGGAAATGAGACTTTCAAATATGTAAAAATGCCGGTGGCTTTTTGAGGGTTAAAATAATGATCTCAGCTTTTGATGTAACTTATGGTGAATGGAATTAGAGCTAATATCATTGCATGTCACAGGGACATTTAATGAGAAAAGGAAGTCTTTAGTATATTTAAGGAAATGGAGGCATAGAAATCGTTCCTCTCAATCCTTATAAATTTTAAGAAGGAAAATCACAAGTATCCCTCATTAAACATGCAATTGCATTTGTTGGTAAGTAGAATCTTAATTTTAGATTAATAGCCCTAATCTATAAAGCCGTTATTGATTTTTCTCGTTATTGATGATACTTTTTCTATCAACATCCTTTAAGTTATATCATGTATATGGCACCCACCACTTAGTTATTTGAATATGCCTCATTTTACCTATTAGACTTCATTCAGTATTTTAAATGGAAGAAATTTTGTACAAGTTAGCATTTCTTGTAGCACTTAGTATAGGCCCGGGTGCACAAGAAATATGGGTAAATTAAAGGTAAAGTTACTAATTACGTTGTGATATATGTTTATATAAATACAAATTCAACTGTTTAGTATGGTGTTTAAACTGTTTAGTGTGGTGTGCGTTGGCACTCTTTTTGACATTTTAACTTATTACACAGATATACAGTTGTTTTTGTAATGCATTGTCTGATAAAACTCTGGTTTTTGATAAAACTCTGGTTTTTGATGCTAAGTACTTGATCAAGAAGGCCATGCCAGTTATGACACTGTTCCAGTAGAAACATCATTCATTTTAGGATAAGTGATCTTATGGAATGGTTTCCAGGAATACATCACTACAGTAGTTATGGACTGGCCATACAAAGAGGACAGGAAATAGTCAATTGTTTTTGATATTATTGGTGAACCCATTAAAAATACAAGTTCTAAGTCAAATATGTCTATAAGGTGGTATTTTAAAATTCCCTGTGTATTTTATCTACCCCAACTTCATTTCTTATAAACCTGAAGATTTAGATTGAGAATTTCCTTTAAAAAAGAAGGATTAGATAAAATATTCCATTTTTTTTTTCTTTCTCACTTTTGGGATGAATCATTTTTATTTAGAAGCTGTCACAATTTGTATGTTTGGTGCACAATGCTATGAATAGCTTATTCATGGAGCTAATTCATTTCATCTTAAATGACTTTAAGATGAGTTCAAATAAATAAGTAAAGTTGCAGTTCTTAATTATTATCTTTTTTCTTCATGCAGTTCACATGAGAATATGTAGAGGACCTATTTTTGCCCTCTGTGATTGCATTTTTAAAATCTAAATATCTTAGTTTGTTCAGGTGGCTTTAACAAACTGTCTTAGACTAGGTAACTTATAAATGACAGAAATTTATTTCTGACAGTTCTGGGGGCTGGAAAGTCCAAGATCAAGGTGGCAACAGGGTTCCTGATTCATAACCAGCACCTTCTCACTGTGTCTCACATGGTGGAAGGGGTTAGGAATCTCTTTGGAGCCTCTTTTATACAGGCACTAATTCCTTTCATGAGGGGTCCACTCTCATTCCTTAAATACCTCCCAAAGGCCCCCCTTCTAATACCATCATCTTGGGGACTAGAATTTTAATGTATGAAGTTTGGAGGAGAGGCATAAATGTTCAGACCATAGCAATAAGCAATCACATTGTAACAGAAGCAATATTAGAATGTAGTAAAAGCTTCATTAAGAACAGTAGCTATTTCTATTTATTATTATTTATCAAGGAAATAATTAGGGAAAACAACAGTACAAGAAAATTAAAGATTTTTTTCTCTAACCACACCGTATCTAGGATACCTGTTAGATCATTTATATCCCTCTAAAATTAAGAAATTGGAAAACTGAAAGTTGTTTACCTTTTACTCTTGGGATTAGAATGCAAAAATGACAATTTTATTTTTAATTGGATCAGTTTATCTAATTTTTTTGTAAGATGAAAACTATTTTATGCCTTGTTTAGGAACCCCATGGGCTGACACAGCTTTTATAGCATGAGAGAGAATATTTATTGATTCAGAATCCATGACAAATCTCTGACCATCTGAACAGCTGCACAGTCTGTAATACAGAGTTGACCTTGAGCAAAATACCTATCTTTTCTGAGAGAATAGTCATTGGAATTTGAAGTTTTTACATTATTGTAGTTCTACAATGAAGAAAAATGTATTCATCCTAGGGTTATTCTGTTATTTTGAAATTTGAATATAACACACTAAATTCATTTTAGTGAATTAAAAAAGCAAAACAGATTTTAACTTCCGAAGTCAAGAAATATATTATTGTAGTAGAATTATATCTAATATTATGAATTATGGTTAGTTTATAAAGAAGATATAAATTTTTTAATGTATTATTACTACCTTTCAAATAATTTTAAAGTTGAGACAAACATTTATAATTTTCTCACAAACCATAATATTTGCATTGTCAGGATAAGAAAGTGTGACTTACGCATGAATCATGCGTGTACATTTCACACTTTTCCTATGTGATGATATTTTTGTTTAGTCATTCCTAATTTAGAGTAGCTGTCACTCTGTCACTTTTATAATTTAGTTCAGCTATCATTTTACTTTAGTGCTAAAAGTTTGCTTTGAAATTCCTCCTTTGTTTGTGTCTTCTATTGCTCTTAGCTTGTTACATCCAACCAGATACAACCTAAGTACCTTTTTTTCATTCATTCTCTTAGGCTCTTTATTGTACACACTTGTCATTACCTTATACAATTATGATTTTAATGCTTGACTAGTTGTCTTCAGCACTGCAATGATTAGTGTATGTGTCAATGAGAAACACATTTTTTTTTTTTTTTTTTTTTTTTTTTTGTCTAGAGACACTCACATGAATCAGAGCTTTCATCAGGTGTCAAAGAGGGACAAAGGAATCAGGGAAGAGATCTGTAATAGCTTCCCAGGCCCTCAGCTCCTCTCTTTCTGCATCTGACGGGCACTGGCCCAGACTCTTGGATGAAGTTGGGACTGTAGGATGTGTATAGTCACCTCACTGATACAGAAGGAGCCATCTCAGTACAGAACAGCTCATTATTTTTTTTCTTTTTAATTATAGTCACCATGCTATACCCTACATTCCCCAAACTTATTTATCTTACAACTAGAAGCTTTTCCCTTTTGACCACATGAATCAGCTAGATATTTTACTCAGATAGTTACACAGCATACGTGGACATTTTTCAGAGAGCCATATCCCATAAAACTATATTCTAGCTTCATTTTTCATAAGCAGTCCTAGATAATTAGTCACATTATGCTAAAAGCAGTCTCTAGATAAACCCCTCTACTAGTAAAAACCATTTAGTTTGCAGTTTGTTTCCTAGGAGGTCTGTCATTAGTATGTTTACAAGGAGATTACACCAGTTCCCTGCCTTCTTACTTTTCCAGGAAGCAAACTCCATTCCTCCTTGTCTCAGGGAAAATGAATTGCAGACCAATTGCTTATCTCGGGCACTGCATATTAACTTCAAACACCTTCCTCAGACTATCTGTCCTGTTCTTGCTCCCCACTCCTAGTCTTTTACCCACCAGTCCTTCATTTACTGTGATCTTAGAGATGCCTCCTGCGTTCCTTCAAAGCAATTGCTTCTACTAGTCTACTTGATTTCAACTCCGCATCTCCTTTAAAACAGTGATTATGAATATGTTTCTTCTGTTTTTTTCCTCCAGTTTCTTCTGTATCTCTTCATTGTTCTCAGTTTACAACACTGCCAAGTTTTCCATCTTGGAGGAAAATAACAAAAAATAAAAATTTTCTCCATCCTTCCTGCTCCTGAAGTTCTCTATTCGTTCTCTCTTTTCCTCTACAAGGCAAACAGGTCTGAACAAATAGCCTTATCTTGACAAATTCATTTTCTCACTGCCTGCAAACTCCTCAGTTTCATGTTTTTAGCTCTCATGTGCTTTCTCAACACCGACACTATTGACATTTCATCTTAGATCTTTGTTGGGGGACCAGGGGACTGTCTTGTGCATTGTTAAATGTTTAATAGCATTCCTGACCCCTACCCATAAAATGCCAGTAGAACTTTCAAGTTGTGACAACTAAAAATATCTCTAGACATTGCAAAATATGCCTTGGTAGGCAAAAATCTCCCTAGTTGAGAACTACTCTAAAGTCATCAGTGATTTGCCAGTTTTTATATTTTTTCAATCTTCATTTTTTTTAAACTTACCTTCCGTGTCTAACACTGCTGAGAACTCTATTTGTATACTTACCACTTCTCCTTTTTGCAGGGCCTAATCTCCTCTGGTTCTTCTTTTCTCCTTCCAGACTCCTTTGAACACTGCTTCTTCATACCCACACTTTAAACAGCTATTACTTGGCATTGGTCTTTGACCTGTCTTTTTTTTAAAAACCTGTTTCATCTGAAAACTTAAGATGTAGGTGAAATCAAGTGTGGATTCTAAATGAAAAAGCTGGGACTCTAATATACCGGAAATCTAACAAAGCCAATAGGCATTGAAAAACACAGTATATTAGATTTATAAAGACAGAATGAAGGCTTGTGAAAGAGCTATTTGCATAAGGAAAGTAGCTGAAAATCCAAGGACTGAAACTATGGAATGGATCTGAAAAAATATGCAGTGAATTGACTTTTGCCCTAATTTTTTATGGCTTGTCTCCCTCCCTCCTTCCCCCAACCCCTGTCTATCCCATCTATATTACTATTCTATTTTTGTTTTTATACACATATATTTCTTTTTAAGGTACTCAAATAATTCTCAATACTCCCCTTCTATTTCTAAAGTCATGTTGGAGAAGCGGCAATTATATCACTTAAACTGGGATCTCCCTACTAGAGTCTGTAATACATTGTAATATTGAGTCTACCGTCACTGCTATCACCCACAATTATGCTCTGTTTGTTTCATTTTCAAAGTGGCAGTGGCTTAAGTTGAGCAAGAGACGGATAGTGGCAAAAGTTGTGGGCCTTGTGGAAGCAGCATGTATTTGACCTTCAGGATGCATGGTGACTACTGGGGAACCACACATAGCCCTTCTGTCCTACTCTGGCCTCTGCACTGCTGTTTCTTCTTTGTCTCCTTCAGAGTTTCCTGCGGCTTGTGCCTCAGGCTGGCTGGGGTCCAAAAAGAACTTGTGGTGTGCAGTTTGTGCACTCAAGGGGGAGGGGAGTTTTCAGCACAACTTCGGAAAGGAAGAAAATCTACAAAATATCTTTAGTTCCTAAATATACAAGAAATATATATAATTTAATAAAAATTTAGTAATAAATTCTTAAACAGCTTTATAATTTTTCATACTTTTTTACACTTCTTTTCTTTTTTCCATGAGCCTTTAATGCCTTCTAGTATTTGATACCTTTTAAGAATATACTTTTTATTTTCTCTCTGAAACTTGGCGGGAATAAAGGCACATTGCTAAAAAAACCAAAGGCAAACCATTTCTCCTAACACACAAATATGACCAAAAGAGAAAAATTTACAAAATAAGAATTTTTTTATGTCAATGAAGCATGACTTTAATTTTTTAAAGTAAGCAAGTCTGGTGTGATGCAAGAGCAGGTGATTTGGCAAAGGACACCACAGTCCGGTCGCTTTCACTTAGTAATTCTACCCACCTCGTAGAGCTGTTGTAAGCATCAATTCCTGTATTTTATGTGAAAAGTTTTTATAAATTTAAAAGTGCCATATTGATGAAAATGATGCTTACATTTATTAATAACATGGTTCAAAGACAGAAACTGAAATAAAATTGCATTGACTTTTAGGTAGGCATTTAGAAAGGGAAACATTTTAAGAGCCAAACTCACATTTAAATATATCTTATCATGATAGTAAGTTGAGTTGGCTCCTTTAAGCAACAACAAAAACAGTCCTTAAAATATTCAAGTTATTTATGTATTAATGCTTTATAAGGGTTGTTTATGTTTTGGAAACTCTTAAATTTTTCAAAATCAATTTATATCACTTAGAAAAAAAATAATTGAGAAGTACACTAAAGATTTGCATATTTTACTATGTTTATGTTACACTTTAATTAGAACATTTACTAGACCTAGTTATTTCGTGATTAGGAAATTAGGAAAAAAGTTTGTGCCCTAAGACAGGTGACTTGGCTATTTACAAAGAAATTTAATTTGCATCCTTGGTTTTCTTAAATAAAAGACAATTTTAACCATTGTGGAAATTCATGTGGACATTTATGTAACTTATTACATAATAACTTGTATGCTCTGTTAAATTGTAAGTTAATGCTGTCCAAAACAGTAATAGGTAATGATTTCAAAGACAAAAAAAAAAAAAAGCTGAAGAAAATAGTGAATTACAGAGTGTCTTATTTATTTCATTTTAAAAATAAATTTTGAACTATGGTACTAGTCTGTCGTGGAATGTTTAAGATCTCTAAACATTTGTGAGAGAAACTTTTATTATACACTCAAGTTTTTGCTTTTGTCTCTTCTTTCTTCATTCTATTGAAAGGATACATCTAACAGTAGGGTATTCAGCTTGAATATTTGAACTACATGAATTTGAACGGGGAGGGGAGTTACCAGCTGTCATATAATTCATATGATGTATTAGGTGCTGGTTGGGATGAGACAGTATATCTCAGCATGCTGTTGCCTTCAGTAGATTTATGTTCCAAAGAACTGTGGATACATTAATACAAATAGTGATTTCGAATGAAAAGAAGATCAGCCACCTAGCTATGGTTCATGAATCACAGTGATTCTCTCTTCTATTTTTTAATAGTGATAATAAAAGTACATAGAAACTATCACTGAGATGAGTGGGTGTCAGAGTACATTGATCCTAAAGATTTAACTTGACCCAGCAGTCTACTGGAAGTTGCTATAGCTGAGAAAAAAGAACTAAGGAGAGATGCTGAGCTTACATTTAGAATGAGAGAAAGGAACTATTAATGCGTGCTCTGCTCCAATAGCATTCATCTCTCTAGGGAGTCCTGCATAACAAAAGAGAGTTGGGACACTATTAAGTTTTATAAAGTGATACTATGATTCCTTAAAGGGAATTTACTGTTAGGCAGCTTGGAGCCTGTAAGGTCTGTTGACTAAAGACATTCAAAGATAGCCACTGTTGTTCAGTATACAGTTTTGTTGTGTGTGGTTTTTTTTTTTTTTTTTTTATTCAGGGCAGTGGGGTTGAACTTAAAAGATGCTAACATCTTTAACATTTCTTGATTCTCTTGT
Organism: Camelus dromedarius; assembly: GCF_036321535.1. NCBI lineage: Eukaryota > Metazoa > Chordata > Mammalia > Artiodactyla > Camelidae > Camelus > Camelus dromedarius. Next base: position 60,100,124 of record NC_087436.1, on the reverse strand, counting down.
TGTTCTAAGTAGACCATTAGATAATTTTAAGGAAATCAGAACAATTGACCCATACGAATGATTTCTACAGAAATTGTTTTTTGCTCTATTAAAACAACATAAAATGATTTTCTGATTTTGACATAATGACTTTGCTAAAAATTCCTATATTCATTTAAAAATAAGAATCATTTTACCATAAAATAGCAAATTATCCTGATTCAATAAGCAAGCCTATTTTACTAAAGCAATAGATAAAAGCTTCATTAAAAATACTTTTTTTAAAAACTGAAATAGGATTGCACTAATAAAATCACAGTAGAATTGCTAAGGGTAGAGCAGAAGCCCAAATTGAAGAAAAATCCAAAAAATGTTTCTATTATATGAACTTAATGGGCAAGGAAATTGAATCTTCTGTTGAACCCAGTGCTAGCTGTGTGCCCAGGGCAAGTGTTAGGCACTGCTGAAGGGGATGGTGACCAGGAAGAGGAGGTCTCTTTACTCACGAAACCTGAGTATGATGTTAAAAACGGAAGTCTTGCTTTTAAAAAAATCTAGGTTTCCTGTGAAGATCATGGAATTTTTACATTCTAAAAAGACAAGTTCTTTACTTGCAAGGGCAACTAACTAGAATAGGTAGGAAATTACTGGTTCTGGAATCTGAGTATTCCAGATTGAAGTAATGTGCCAAACAGTGAGCAGCCTAATAACAAATCTAAAAAGTGAAGGGGTGTACAGTCGACCCTTCATATTCATGGGGGTTCCACATTCACAGATTGAACCAACAGCGGATTGAAAATATTAAAAAAAAATCCAAGAGGTTCCAAAAAGCAAGACTTAAATTTCCTGGGCACTAACAACTATTTATTTAGCATTTAAATTACATTAAATATTATAAATTATCTAGAGATGATTTGAACTATACAGGAGGTTGTGCATAGGTTAGACGCAGATACTTTGCTGTTTTCTATAAGGGACTTGAGCATCTGTAGATTTTGGTATCCAACAGGAGGTGGTCCAGGAACCAATCTCCTGCAGACACTGAGGGAGAATTTTAATTAGCTTCTGATTATTGGTGATGCAGTACAAAGATTTAAGATGAATTGGAATTATTTCTTAAGTGAAGAACATTGTGGACTGTCTACCTTGAGCAGAAATGCAACTAGGCATTGTGTGTCTGAAGAAATGTAAAACAATTTTTGTTTGTTTGTTTTACTTTATAAGGTTATATCATATCTTTGTTCAGATAATCTCTTTCATGAACTTCCATATCCACAAAACAGAGCTTGTAGGAAGTAGAGCTCAGATGAGTAAGTGAGCTGTCTTCCTCTCTGTCTTTTCTTCTTTCCTTCTATCCCTTTTTTCCTAACTCTTCTTAACTTCAATGCCCTTCTCAAAAATAAAAAAACAAAACATGACTCAAAATAACAAAATTTAGATGGGTATCAATAGTAGCAGATTCAAGAGAGCAGCTAAACTAGGTATTGCTTCTTTTGCTATTCCCTCATGTGATTGTTCTACTTAAAAAAAATAACCAGCTTTACTTTGGGACTATACAGCACCAACATCACCTTGGTTACAGCATGTCTCTTTAATTTTACTAAATATGTTTTTATTTTATAATAGTTTCATATTTACAGGAAAGTTAGAAGAATTGTACCAGAAACTCCCTTATATCCTTTACATACATTCACCAATCATTTTTACCATATTCTTCTCCCTCTCTCTCTTTCTCTCTGTAGTACATAGATACATATGTTATTTATATTATCTTCCTGAAGTGTGTGAGAGTTAGTCATACAGGTCATTTATTCCTAAATACATCTGCATGTATTTTCTAAGAACAAGGATATTGTTTTACATCACAATGTAAGTATGAAAATCAGGAAATTTAACCTTGACACAGTATCGTATTTGACATGAATCTATATTCAGTTTTTTTCTAGTTGTTTCATTTTTTTTTTTCAATTCAGGCTTCAGTCCAGAATCACGTGTTATGTTTAGCTGTCGTGTATCGTTAGCCTCTCTTAATCTAGACTAGTTCCTCACTATTCTTTATCTCACATAGAGTTATAACAGTTGTTTTGTAGAATTCAAATTCAGTTCATGTTTGTCTGGTATTTCACTATTGCATTCAGCTTATGCAATTTGGGGGAGGAAAACCATATGTGTGACATTTGTGTTCTTAGTGGCTCAGATCAGGAAGTATTTGATGTCAGTTTGTATCATTACCGATGATGTTACTTTTGATCACTTGGTAAAGGTGGTGTTTACTAGGTTTCACCACTGTGAAGTTATTTGTTCCCTTGTTAATAAGTAATCTCTGGAGAGATACTCTGAAGCTATGTAGCTGTTTTCCATTTACCCAGAAGTTTTAGTATCCATTGATGGCTCTGCCCCAAATTATTTTTTTCCCCTAATACTTGCACAATAGTGATTTTACAACTGTCTCATCCCTTCCATATTTATTAGTTGGCATTCTACTATAGGAAAGTCTTTTCCCTTTTCCTCTGTTCAGGTAAGTATGCATGTTTGCACATGTGTATATGTATGTATGATTTATCAACAGAATCATGGGCTCCTATTTTATTCAGTAGATTATAATCTATTATTATTATTAATTTTCGATGCTAAAATTATTCCAGATTTTATCTGCCAGAACTCCCTCAAGGTGGCTCTTGAATTTTCTTCAAAGATGCGACTAATGAATGTTTAGTTTTGAATAGGCCGAAGCTGAGTGATAGATTGATACTGGAAGGCTGAGTAAAGCCACCCTTTAGCAAATACTCTGAGAATGTGTCTGACAGAGCATCCAGCTCTGAGACTGGAAATATTTTACTTAACAGTTTTATACTCTATATTTGTGTGATGAAGTTCAGATTATCTGCCCATCCCCCAGTATTTTTGAGGGAAACTAATTGATGATAAGTGGTTTACTGTTAAACTCTGTACTGAAATATGTATTAAATTTTATTTGGAGTTGAGTTGCCCTTTTGCAGTGAACATATAAATACATAGACAGATAGATAAAATTTAATTTCAAATAAGTTTATGTACCATTTTATTCATTTATTCAATTAACAATTTATTAATTGTCATTTATGTACTAGATTGTGTGTTAAGTCCTGGTGATTCAATAAAATTAAATAGTGGGGGAACCAATAAAAATAAAAGATTGTTCAAAAAATATTTGAGGAACATGTTATTTATAAAAAGCTTAATAAAGAAATACTACAATAAGTCTGTTAGTTTGGTTACAAAACTGATGAATGTCTTCCAGGGCAATAAACCATAGTATTTGGAATGATCTTTTCTACCAGGCTGAAAACATTTGTATCTCTATTGGACACACTCTACAAGTTAACATGTAACTTCACAGAGTTTGAGCCCTTAATCAATAGAAATAAGCAAAATCAAAAGCAGAGCAATTGCCTTGAAAATTAAATGATCCTTCAGGATGACAATGACAAGAGCACAGTCATCCTCTTGGCCTTATACTGAATATTTGGAAATTTTTCTCAACGTTGTTCTCTCTGATCCCTTAATAATATTTTCCAAAGATTATCCTAATGTCATTATTATAAACTATATGATAAATATATATAACTATATACTTATATATAATTAATATATTTATAAGATTATTATTGATCTCAGAAAAAAAGCTGATTCTGTTTTCTATTATGTACTACTTATTTACATTTGTATTAGTTAGTAATAATTAATTGTGTGTGCCTCTTTGAGTTTAAAGTACTGAGAAACTACTGTCTGGAAATGTCATTAAGAAACATAGGAATAAATCTTAAAAGCTCCAACACTTGCTCTTCAGTCTTGAGGCTAGGAAACTAAACCTGCCCTCCATGAGATTAACTTACAGAACCTATAAATTTGGTGAATTTTTTTCTTCCAAGGTCTCCAAAATTTGGTAAAATCCCTGTCCTTCCAGGAAGTAACTGTATTTAAAAGGATGGTTCTTTCTGCAAGATTCTGAGATCATATTTTTTAAGGACACCCTCTTTCTGGTTTATGCATATCTAGATCTCTAAGACTTGTTCTCCTTTTCAGTGGACACAAAAATTTTAGTAATTCAAATTCTCAAATAGTCAAAAGGCAAGACAACAATAACACAATAATAAATCTGATAATAAATCATATTCTCTGTTGTATCTCATCTGATTGAAACTAGGTCTTCATTATCAACCCAATAGAGACCATCAAAAGATCAGACCGTTAAATTAGATACCCCATAGACAGGGGGGATTATTGGTCACGTAAAATCATACTCATCTGGAAACTTTTTTTGGCCGTGTGGTTGAGGCTGGCTTAGGTCCACTGTACACTAGATTATCCCCTAACTGAGAAAAGAAACACAGCTGAAGCCATAGGGTGCTTTCTTAAGTATATATTTGTAACTGGCTTAGTGGTTTGAGACTAGACACAAATTCAAGTCTTGAGGCTTCGTTGTGGAAAGGAACACGACCCTAACCAAAAGTTTGACAAGAAACAGAATTACAATTTGTCAGAAGCAAAAACAAACAAAGGTATGCAAAATCAGAAGAAAGAAAAAGCACAGAAAAGCAGAAAGTCAGCAAAAGTAAAAAGTTATTAACACTTGAAAGTCTCTTCGGGAGCCAAGAAGGAACATACCTGGACTTAAATAGACTATAAAGTAGTCTGGCAATGTAGTTTAATTGCCTCTGGCATGTGAGTCCACTTGGATGTCTCAGTGAGTCCTCCAAAACTATCAGTGTACAATTTTCAAAAGCTTAAAATATGACTTTATACAAATATGATTGGACAAGAATCAAAGATATACTCAATTCACTAAGAGAACCTACATAATAGTAATTTGGTTCAAGAGCATTTGAGGAACAAGGGATTTATAACAATTTAATAAAATAATGTTAGAATAACATTGCAAAATTGGATACAGAACCAGTTAATGTCCCACAGGTCAGTAATCCATTACCAGACAAAAGCATTTATATCTCAGTTGGATACAGATCTACAGATTACCATGCAGCTTTGCTGAATCAGAGCCCTTAATTAATAGTAAATATCAAAATCAAGCAATGGTATAATTTACAAAATTCATTAACTCTTGGGAGAGCATTTATTTTAACATTTTTTTATTGAGTTATAGTCATTTTATAATGTTGTGTCAAATTAACTCTTGGGAGAGCATTTTAAATAATTTAGTATGCAGTCATCTTCTTGGCCCTATTTCTGAGTTTTGGATAATGGTTCTTAACACAATCATTGCCCCAGAGTGAGCTCAAGAGAACAGCAGTTTAGATCTAGAGCAGTTGATGAGTAGTTGCATTAATGCATGAAGCATTTCTGTAAGGTAGGAATGTTGGAATAGAACTGGGATCTTACCGTAAATACAGAGGGAAGATAGGGAAGAGCTAGGTCAGAGAGGTCATGCATTAATATAGTAAGAGTTTTGCAGAAAGTCAGGAGCCACTGATGATTTTAAGCAGGATAGTGGCATAAAAATATATACCTTTTAGAATTATTGTTCACCAAATTTTAAATGGCTTAAATGAATTCATTAGGTAGCTATAGGTCATAGTGATAAATACCTTACATGGAAAAATGGCAGTGTTTTTTATTGTATGAACACAGCATACTGCTTTTTAGTTGACATTTGATGTAAACTTTTTATATTCCTATTTGGTTGAGATACTTTGCTGCTAAATTAAAACTGTTCTCTCAGGAATTAGTCAGTTTCATTTTATGTATCAATTATGTATTACATTTTACTTTTTTTCTAAAAATTGTGAAGTTAAAAACTTCACCATTAGTAAGTAATTACTGAATAATTACTATCTTATCAATTATACTTCTTGTGGAGCATAGCAGTAAAAGTATTCTTAGGAGAAGGAAAGCACCGAGTTATGCTTTTTTTGGCTATTTTTCTTTACTTGACAATTTGTTTGCCTTTCTCACATTATAAAGTATATAGTTATACTTAGTTATAAACTACCATAATTTATTAGCTACTGAAGTCACACAGCCTAATTTATGAACAACACATTTTCTAGCCAAGCCATTTTCTTTGTAGTCACTAACCGAACTGTCAACCTGTAAAATGTTCATATAACTTTGCACTCAGGGTAATATGAAAGGTGACACAAGATAGTAGGAGTTTATAGAAACAGAAAGTCTTATTTATGTGCAGTGGTGGTTGTGAGTATAGGGATTGATATTCTGATTGCATTGCAATGAGCAGTGTTTTTTGTTTTCTGTGTGCTCATTCTGGAATCAGCTACCTTCTTCAAAGTGCATCTTTTTACTAAATGTGGTGGACATGAAGGAGCAAGGGGCCAGAAATGCAATCTATCTAAGCTGATGACAAATTTCTCTTCTAATCAAGATGATGTCCCATGATTAAGAAAGAAAAATAAACTGTCACATAGGCTTTCTAATTGATAGTAGGGAAGTGCCACATTTGTTTTCCAAACTATTTTCTAAAATAGTTCAGGGAGTGAGCTCAGACACCAGTCTAATTAATTAATGATGGGTGGATTAGAAATGAGAAATACAAATAACCATGTATGAAAAGAAGGAAGAAGCAGTGATTATATATAATCTTGCAGGTCATAATTATTTTTGAATATTAGGAGATGTTCGGTTTTTTTCCAGATCCCTAAAAACATAGCCTTTTTATGACTATTTCATCTATAATTTTCATAAGCATTTTATAACATTTTCCCTTTCCTTTTTTAACCTTTATCAAATATTTATTTTATAAAATTAGTTCATATTTAAGGATAAGGAAATGGGAAGTTAATATTTACTGGGAGTTTATTATGTATCATGGATTACATAATCACTCTTCATGTGGGAAATATTTCATGTTTATAATTCTTTCTAAGAAGAATAACTCTCACTAAGGAGCTCTTTGTACTTTTATTAAATGGCTGTAGTCATTAAAATTTTCTCCTATCGAACTAAATCCTGCCTTCCTTTAACTTACATCTAGTTCTCTGATGCTACACTTCTAGTCCTTCAGATATTTAAAGTTTTTTACAAAAATATTCATGGCATTTAAAAAAAATAAGTTCTAAACCTGCATATTCTTTCACTATTCAGAAACCACCATTTTCTCTATTCCATTTAGTCTTTTTTTTAGAAAAAAATATTTAAAAACTTGTAATATCCATTGATAAGTACCATAAATCACATATAATCTGAGTAGAGTATAACTTTTTTTTCTGGAAATTAGACCTTGGAATTTTGTGAAATTGAAGAATTATATTATTTCCTTCTCAGAGATTTTGGCTCAACTATGGAAGTTTCCATATAATGATTATTTATCTGTTGGCTTGATTAATTTAACTGTCACAGGACCAAAGGGATAATAGAATTATTTATTTTAATTTTATAGATTTGGTTAATGATTTCTCTGAAAGATAACAGATATGTGGAATGATATTTCAGATTCCAAGCCTGCATGTATCATAAGAAAATACAAAATAAATGAAAACATTTATGACCAAATTGAACTTAAAATTCTGTGCTTTCACTTATAGAATATTGTTTAATCTCAGCCAGTTTTCACCTCTGTTCTTAGAGTTAGTTTTAAATGATTGGTTTTAGGTAAACATAGGAATAGCCTGTTAAAGACTACAAAAATTTGTTTCTTTAATTTCTGATTGCCCTTATAATTATGGGAGAAGAATTATAACATCTTGGTCCCTATCTTTGAGGACATGAGTCCTAGATTTATGCTTTTGAGTAGAGGTATTGAATAGAGTGTACTTTTGCTCATCTTGTCAGGAAAGCAGTCACCTATGATGATGATGTGTACATGTGCACTTTACTAATTTAAACACAGTATGTAAAAACACACAAGTTGAATTTGGAGGCTATTTTTTGTATAAGATTTATTGTAAATACCCTCAATAACAAATCCCTCTTTGCATTCATTAGCAGCAGTAATAACTAATATTTATTAAAGACCATCTGTAGGGTGGCTGCATGTCTCAAATAAAAAATGGACACATAATAGATGGTTTCTTGATATTATATTATAAAATACAAGGCATGAAATACTTGGCCCCCAAAATAAGATGGAGTGGAAAGAAAATAGAACATGGAATCAGAAAACCTGAATTTGGTAAGGTACTTAACTCTCTTTGTTTTTCCCACAACTGTGAATTAAAAACCTCTAGTTTTAATGCCTAGTTCACATAGTAGTTGTAAAAATTAAATGAGGTTTAAATTATAATCTGGGTATCTGCCAAGGAAATTGATAGCAGCCAAGTTAAGTTGTGTGTATATGTGAGAGAGAGACCTTTTCAGTGAAGGCTGCTTTTAAGAACTCAAATCACTCTCCTTAGCAGAGATTCAGCATGGTGGCCAGCCGCCTTGAGCAGCTGTGGGCCTCCCTGAAGCCATGCCAGCAGCCGGGGTTGTGAGTCGTGTTTTTACAGTGTAGTAATAAAATGACTCCCATGGTGGTTCAGAGTTTTAAACTGAAAGATAAGAAGTTCAAATACTATAGACAAGGAAGGGCCTTGAAACCTGTCTTAAGGGAAGACCTTCTGTCTGAGAAACGTGGTGACCCTCCATTTCCATCTGACATTGAGACATATTGTCTGGCTTCACAAAACAAAAAAATCTCTGTGACTTCACTTATGACAGAAACAGCAAGGCCTGAACCTCTGTCCTCTGACTATTCAAGTGTACCAGTGGCCTCCTCATGGATTATGCCTGTGGCGAGTGCAGGATAAAGAAAGCAGAAGCAGGACTGGGCAGAAAGATAAGTTGCACTGATCTGCCTTGACCTCTCCAGCTGAAAAGGTCCTTCACATTTGTCCAAAATAGAGACAAGGGAAGCATTCTCTATACTTTCACATTGACCAGTGGATCCAGAGTGCCATGAGAGAGGCTGTGACCCACCTTGGACAAGGTAGCAAGGGCTGAGAGCTGAGGCCAAGTTCTGGAGATGGATTCAGTTGAGAGCTGTTGCCAAGACACAGCTACTGGGGGAGTGCGTGTGTCAGTCCCAAATGTGAGGATCTGGGGGTATTCCACTTTAGCCATCACAGTATCTCACTTAATTTTCACAAGAAGCCCATAAATTTGACATTATTCTTACCCACATTTTTCAAATGCGGAAATTGAGGTATATATATTTTAAGAGCTGATAAATGTACTAATATAGTGGATTTTAATATTTTTCAGGACCCCCCTAACATTCTTAAAATTTATTGCGGACCTGGAAGAGCTTTTGTTTTGTGGGTTATATCAATTACTATTTACTATATTAGTAATTGAAACAGACATTTGGAAATATATTTAGGTTAACTGATTAACCATTACTTAGTATTCTTCAAGTTATTTCAAATATTAAAACTTTTAAATTTACTCTGAATAGGATAGAATACCCTTCTCATGATAGTCTATTATAAGGAAATTGTCCCTCAAGTTTTAGCAACTGTGCCATCTTACTTTATAATTGCTATCTTACAGACTTTTATAGAACTTTGTTCCTTTTTCTCAGTACATTTATCCCAGCTTGTGACTATGCATTTATTTTGGCTATTCAGGGTCTTCTGGTTTCCATACAAATTTTAAAATTATTTGTTCTAGTTCTGTGAAAATGCCATTGGTATTTTGATAGAGATTGCATTGAGTCTGTAGATTGCTTTGGGTAGAAAGGTCATTTTAATCCACAGCTAATATCATACTTCAAGGTGAAAAGCTGAAAGTATTTTCTCTGAGATCAGGAACAAGACAAGGATGCCCACTCTCACCACTTTTATTCAACATAGTTTTTGAAGCCCTAGCCACAGCAGAGAATAAAAAGAAATAAAAGGAACCCAAATTGGAAAGGAAGAGGTAAAACTTTACTGTTTGCAGATGGCATGATACTGTACATAGAAAATCCTAAGGATGCCACCAGAAAAACTACAAGAACTCATCAATGAATTCGGTAAAGTTACAGGATACAAAATTAATATTCAGAAATTTGTTGTGTTTCTATACACTAACAACTAGCTATCAGAAAGAGAAATTAAGGAAACAATTTCCTTTACCATCACATCAAAAACATTAAATACTTAGGAATAGAGTTACCAAAGAGGGTAAAAGGTCTGTACTCAGAAAACTGTAAGACACTGATGAAAATAACTGAAGGCAACACAAACAGATGGAGAGATATACCATGTTCTTGGATTGGATAAATTAGAATTGTTAAATGACCTTCTACTTTTTAAAAAAAATCTGAAATTACATCCGTGTCTTGTTTTAAACCACAACTTTCTAGCTACTGTCATTCTGTTATACCACACATAGGAAAAACAAGCACAACACAAAAATGTGCCATCTTTTAATAGAAACTAAAAATATTTCATCCTGATTACCCTATGAGGACTTGAAGCTTGTTCTTGGTTTTATCCCTAGCATAATCCCTAAGCATTATTTATTCAAGGAATGTTTGTTGAGTTTAACTTAACTACTTTCTGACTCCATGCTTTCATTTACTCAACGAAAAATACTGAGAGTAAGTATCCCAAAATCCTAAGAAATACTGAGAATATGTTATTTAAATCTGGCAGTATTGATTTAAATCAGGCAGTGATGGTAACAAAAGCTATCTCCTGTTATACCTATGTTCTTTGCTGTTCAGATACTCCACATGAGGAATATATCATATTATTGTATCCTCATCATACCATAATCCAGGTCTAACCACATAAAACAATAAAATAAAATAGTGCAGTGGTTTCTAATTTGTAGATCATGCAACCATGCATTCCTGGTGGGCACTTCAGTTTCTCCAAAGGATCCTGAGTAAAAGCAGTGTCTGTTGAATAAATAACTTGATGTGCACACATGTGCTTTAGATATAAAATTGGTTGTAATTTTTCATAATAAATCGTCTACATTTTTATATAGGCTATAACATGATCCTTTCAGGAAGAAGAGTTCTCTTCTGTAAACTCCAGATTAGTGAATCCTATTACTTACCTTCCTCCTGTTGCTCATGCTCAAAATCTTGAGCTCATCTTTGCCTGTGTTCCGCATCTAAGAACTTTCATTCACAAACTCTTTTGCTTATTTTGTCATAAGACATTCAGAATCTAAGCTGTTTTAACCATCTATACCACTACCATGTTTTTGGCCCACCTTCTTGGCTGAATTATTGCAGTAGCCTCCCCACGCTTCTCCCTACTTCTCTTTTGTTCTTATTCACTTGTAGTCGATTGTCTTCATAGCCACTAGAGTCATCCTTTAATATCTAAATTATATTGTGCTATATTCATTTTTAACATTTTACAATGGTTTCCCAATCCTTGGGCGAAAAGCAAAGGACTTGTGATGAACAAAATGTCTCTGATGATCCTGTTCCTCGCTTTTGCTGTACAATTATCTTCTATTACTCTAGTTTTGGCTCGCTTCGCTAGCTGCTCTATCCTCCCTGGTTTGTCTCCAGCGTGTTAAGCAGTTTCTCATCTCAGTCTTTTTGCACTCTTGGTTCCAGATGCCTGTAGTGCCTTTCTTCCAGATTTTTGCATGATGTCCTCCATAGTTTCCTTAGGCTTTCTGCTCAAATACCACCTTACTATTGGGTCATCCCTTGACCATTTTATATAGAACATTTTCCTTATCCTCCTGCATCCCCTTTATCTTCCTTTTTTTTCTTCTTATCATTGTCATATTTCACATATTATGTATTTATTTACCTGCTTATTGTTGGCTTCACCCCATATTGGAATAAAAGGCCCTTCAGGGCGTGGATTGATTGATTGATTGATTGATTATTTATTTATTTATTTGTTTTCCTCTCTTTTTATTGAAATATAGTTGATTGACAATATTGTGTTAATTTCTGGTGTACTACATAGTGACTGATTTATACATTATATGTATATTCCTTTTTGTATTCATTTTCATTATAGGCTCTGACAAGGTTTTAAATATAGTTCCCAATGGTATACAGTAGGACTTTGTTGTTTATGTATTTTATATATAGTAGTTAGTATATGCAAATCTCGGACTCTCATTTTATCCCTTCCCATGCCCTTTCTCCCTGGTAACCATGTTTGTTTTCTATGTCTGTGAATCTGTCTCTATTTTGTAAATAGGTACATTTGTGTCTTTCTTTTTTTTTTTTTTTAAAGATTCCACATTTAAGTGATATCACATGTATTTTTCTTTCTCTTTCTGGCTTTACTTCACTTAGACTGATGATCTCTAGGTCCATCCATGTTGCTGCAAATGGCATTATTTTACTCTTTTTATGGCTGAGTAGTAGTCCTTCTTTATCCAGTCATCTGTTGATGGACATTTAAGTTGTTTCCATGCCTTGGCTTTTGTATATAGTGCTGCTCTGAACATTGGGGTACATGTATCTTTTCAAATTAGAGTTTCCTCCAGATATATGGTCAGGAGCAGGATCATTGGATCCCAAGGTAATTCTAGTTTCAGTCTTTTAAGGAATCTCCATACTAGTTTCCATAATGGCTGCACCAGACTGCATTCCCACCAACAATGTAGGAGCCCTTTTCTCCACACCCTCTCCAGCATTTATTGTTTGTGGAATTTTTAATGATAGCCATTCTGACTGGTATGAAGTGATACTAATTGTAGTTTTGATTTGCATTTCTCTGATAATTAGCAATATTGAGCATTTTTCATATGCCTATTGGCCATTTGTATGTCTTCATTGGAGAATTGCTTGTTTAGGTCTTCTGCTCATCTTTTGATTGGGTTGCTTGTTTTTTTGTTATTGAATTGTAAGAGCTGTTTGTATATTCTGAAAATTAAACTCATCAGTTGCATTGTTTGCAAGTATTTTCCCCCATTCCATAAGTTGTCTTTTCAATTGATTGATTGATTTCCTTTGCTATGCAAAAGCTTATAAGTTTAATTAGGTCCCATTTGTTTATTTTGGCTTATATTTCTATTGTCTCAGTAGATTGCCTTAGGTGAATATTGCTATGATTTATATCAGAGAATGTTTTGCCTATATTCTCTTCTAAGAAGTTTATAGTATCTTGTCTTATGTTTAAGTCTTTAAACCATTTTGAGTTTATTTTTGTGTATGGTCTAATTTCATTGATTTACATGTGATTGTCCAACTTTCCCAACACCACTGTCAAAGAGACTTTCTTTTAGGGTATAGCCCAGTGGTAGATTGTATGCTTGGTGTGCACAAGGTCCTGGGTTTAATCCCCAGTGCCTCTATTAAGGGGAGATAAAAAAGCTATTATTTCCTTATTTTTAATGAAACATCCTCAAGGTCTAGAATGAGATCTTACATGTAAAAGGCATGAAATACATATTAAATGAATGGAAGAAGAAGAAATGAAGAACTGAGGAGATTAATATTTACTAATTCACTGTACCCTTTTGTTGTTTTATACTTCGTCCTCCATGACAATTAAAAAATCTATCAACTACTACTTTTCTTCTCTAACACTTCAGATGGTTTCATGCCACTAAGAACTTGCTAAAACAGACATTTTCTAAATCATTGAATTATGTATTAATTTCTCTCTTGGCCGCATAAAAGGAGAATTACTGCAAGTGGTACAAGGACTTTTCATATTAAAATATATATATTAATGCATGTTTGTAAGGCTTCAACTGTATTTGCTTATTCTAAAACAATGATTTACATTTGTCCTCAAGTACTGAAAGCATGGGGAATTTGACTTCTTTGTTCTTTCATAGTAAATTTCCTGTATAATGAGAGAGACCTATGTTTTTAAAAAAAGTCCTCAGAAAAAGCTACACTATTACTTAAATTGTTTCTGTCAAATTGAATTTCATTTGTGAATTTGTGGTGGCTTAAAACATTTAGAAATCAGATGTTTTGGCATAGTTTATGGATTGAGAAAAAATATAACTACAGCAGTTGTAAAACAATGAAAAAAATTAAAAGCTGTTGAATCAGCTCTGGTGCATATTGCATAATTTGTAATTTTGGACTCTTAGTAATTCAATTAATTTAACATGCCAGCTTTTTCGTGCTTTACAACCTGGCAATTTCAAGCAATTTAATAGGTTTCCTCTTTTTTATTTCTAACTATTCCCATAAGATTCACAAAGTCTTGGAAATACTAATATCATTCAGAGTACACTTTCCATTAATTTAAAATTTCCTTGTTAATTGTAGTTATTCATCTATTTCAAAGAGTTATCGACAATATAGCCCAGTGACATTTCTCAGAATGAACATTCAGTTCATCTTAAAATTAGGTACCAAACTGGAACATTGAAAATCCAGCCAAATTGTTGGATATGTTTAATAACAATAGTTTTGAATACATTTGCAATATATTTTAATACGTATTTTAGCATATGACTTGAAAAGTGCTTGAGACTTGAATATCAGTTATGGGTTTTCACTGTAAAGAGTTACAATATAATGCAGGAGAAATTGAACATACTTCCAAATAGAATATGATTTTGAGAACAATTGCTGTCACATAGGATTGATAATTTTATGCTTTTTCTGAAAATCACTACATTTAAAAGATCAGCTGAAATATCTATTTTCTCACATATAAATTTTTAACACATCTTTATCCTTGCACTTTGAAGTGAAATCAGTGAAACTATTACTTGATAAAATATTTAGTTCTATGATTTAATAAGGATTTCATTAACTTCTTCCTGGATGAAAAATATCTCTTGTTTGTATTTATCTTCAAACTTGACTAAGTTTAGAAAATACATAAATCAGATTAGGATACCTAATAGATAACACAGCAAGTGAATTTTTTACTTTCTGTAGTGTATAAATCCACAAGGAGCAATTTCTAGTATAATATTCTTTTGATAAAATTATTAAGAGAATTAAAAATTATTTTTTACATTTTCCCAAGGATGCCAAATATTATACTTGCTACTATATTTGTTTTTACTAGTTCAGATAAGTCAAATAAGATAGCCAATCTTCTATAACATTAATTTTGCCTATTCATTTACATTTACATTGCACTGTATTTTATGGTCAATGGATAAAAAGATCTTTAACTTGTTAGCATGACTATTAGGCTGTTTAAACACTGATTTCAGTTTCTTTTTTTACTAGGCTCAACCTGACATTATTATACCAAATAAAGTTAATAAACACTCTTTTCTTTGGGAATAATATAGTTGACCTGAATCTGTTCTAATCATGAAGATTAAATGAGACTGAGAAATAATAGATGTGAAAGAAACTTCATATATATGGGAGCATATTTTACTATGGAATACTTATATGCATAAATAAGGCAATAAAACACTTCTGTAGCAATTAATAGGTATAATTTTAAAATCTTAAGGATTTGGTAGAATAATAATTAACTGGCACTGATCTATTCTTGGGGTCACCTCCCCTTGAAGTACTAAAAAATTTGGTTTATCTTTAGTTCCAGAAGAAATTATTGGACACCCTCTAACAAAGTAACACAGCAAATGGTCTTTTAAATGCAGACATTATGTAAGCCCTGGATTTAAGATGAGAGGTGAAACGGGGAGGTATACCAAGGGAACGCATGAATCTTCTAGTTTCTTTAGACCAAGAAAGATAACTTTCAGCTGGGAATGGATACGAACACTTGGAATGATCTGGGAATCTAATACTTTTGTGGGAATAGAATGAATTGATACCATGGCCTATATGAGGATTCCCACTCTTGTTCTATTCTTATCATCACCTGCCTTGTAATGTCACATGTCTTTTTATCATCTTGCTCTCCATATCTCACTTCAAGTCTTTGAGACATTGATTATGGCCACCTCTACCCCATCCTCTATTTTAGAAGGAAATTTTGCCTACCTTTCTTTCCACGGAGAAAATGGAGATTATGGGATTTAAACTCACTTAATGTACCATACTACTTCCTACATATAAATCTGTATATAATTGCATTCAGCATCATTTCTTTCATCCCAGTCTTGAAAGAAAGTGCATTTGTCAAGAATCTTGTTAATGACAATATAATCTTTATTTTCAGATCAGTTTCTTTAACAGGGTGGCCCCCAGGAATGTCATCTTTCATATGTTCAAAATGGATCATTCTCATTATCTTGCAGACTTTTTCTCTTCTCCGATATCCTCGAGGCCCTTAGCTCACATACCAAAGTCTTTCCCATTCCCTTTTAAATATCGAGTTTTATTAGTACAGCTTCTTAATTAGCACTTCATACTGTTCTCGCCATTCTCACTATCATTATGTGAATTCAGGTTATGCAATAAGTAATAACAACTTATATACCATAATTGCGATAGCCTTCAAACTGGACTCAATACTTAAGTTTTTTAGCAGATCAGCTATAATATATTATCACAATATTGTCACATATATGAAAATCATACCTAGCCAAATTATTTGAATCCCAATTAAATTTGTTTTGCCTTGTATTCTCTTATTCTTATGCCTAGAATATTCTTGACATACAAATAATTTATCTATCTATATATTTCAAGATTTAACTCATGGGTCTTCTCCCAAAGTACTATGTTCTGTGCATGTGATCTGTTCAATGTGATCATTAAAGTATATTTAGAACTGTATAAACAATCCTAAAATTTAATTCATATTTTATACGGTTTAGTCAGTTATATATTTCTTATCACCATGTAGATGTCTTGTCTTTATACACGATGGTAAAATTATGAATATTTATATTCATTTTGTTTTGAGGCATTTTATATAATCATGTGGTATATTAATAATAGGTCAAGTGTCAGTGAAGGCTTAGATTACACTCAACGTAATTCACTTAAGATCAAGACTTAATTTGAATACTAAATCGGAAAGCTTTTTAACTTTGAATGCTTGCCATTATCAAGTAATGCTTCATTTTTCATTTGTCTAAATCTGAAAAGAGCTTTTAAGTGCTTGATGAAATTTTATTTGAAAGTATCAAAATGGTCATGATTTAGCATTAGTCAAAAATGTGTGTAAGTGTGTGTGTTCCTGTTTGTGGCATACCTCAGAAATAATGCATTATGATACTTGCATGCATATGAGTACAAGTTATGTTAGAAAACATTGTTCTCTGACCTGGTAATGAAAATACAAAGAACTGTTGTAATTTTCATATTTATTCTTAATGATATTCCATCTTATTAATAAAATATGGTAATGTCAATAATCAGCAACTCTGAAAAAACATGTAAATTCTTTCTAAATAGCCTTTAATTCAGACTATAGTAGACAATATAATTACTTTAAAAAGAAAAAACTAAAAATTCTGCTGTGTAATGTAGATCAGATTTTATAGGAATGTTTGTATGCCTTCCAAAAGTGACTATCAAGCTGTTTTGTTGTCTAGTAATTTGAGAGAATGCATTTTTCTTCCCATAATACTGTAGCTCCGATCTTTTTGAAAGATCTTTGACTTAAAAAAAGGGTTTATTTTTGTTAATATGTTTATCACTTAATTTTTTGTTTAGTTAGTTTTTCTACCCATGATTAAATACATTATGGAATCTTTAAAAAGGATAATTGGAATATGCAAAAGCATTAATATTAGTACACATTTGTCTAGGACTTTTTTTCTTGTTTATCAGGCTGCAAACCTAGGAAAAACTAATTTTATTTTGGGATAAAATACTATACAGTTTTTAAAATATTCAGTGATAAGTATTAGCATCTTTTAAAAAAATTTTCATTGGTACATTAGAGTGAGCTTTTTAATGTCCTTTATGGGGACAATAGGGTTATTGCATCAGTTCTCTAGCTGGTTCTTTTAATCTGGGTCTTTTTTCACCATAAACTATTGTTCTTATTACTGACAGGCAAGTCTTTCTAAACCACTGTATTCATCATAACTCTCAACTGTATTTTATCTCTCTGGAATATGAATTCATATAGATTTTTATGTCTTTTTTTTCTATTAATCTCTGAGCTTATAGAAAGCAGAAATCAATTTTATTTGTCTGTATGGCCAATATTATATTTGATGTTTAGTACATGTGAGGTAGTGACTTTCAAAGCATAAGTTCCAGTTTTAATAAAATCATAATAATTTCCTTCTAACATAAAATTGAGGACAAGCTATGAAGAATTCCCTCTTGTGTGCCTAAGAGTCAGAAAGCTGTCTCTCTGAATTGGGGAATAGAAAAGGTGAAATTTAAATTATGAAAGCGTATTTGCTTTCCAGCTTTAGATTATCACTTATCTAGTAGGCATAACTTTATTCTTTTAAATCATATATTATACTTTCATTTGTTCATTCAACAGATATTAATGTATGCAAAGCACTAAGGTAGATATTTGGCAAAGTAAATGTGAAATATAGAAAGTCTACTCTTTAGATTTCTAGTCATATAGTCTTAGTAGTCAGAAGATATTAGAAATAATGAAATAGTAAAGTAGTTAAACAAAAGCATATGTGAGTCATTGCTTAAAAAATAGAATGGAAACTGTAGCATATGATTCTAGAGTCCACTTTCCCAGCTTGTTTCCTGGTACTGGTCTCTAATTTTACTGAAGTATCTTTCATTTCTCAGCATGCCATCCTCTTATTTATATACGCCTATTACCTCATCTATGCTTTTTCTTCCTTTATAAAACTTCCTTCTTTAGAATTCTCTACACTTATCTGTCAGATAGTCTTATTTTCTTTTCAGACTGTTTCTGTATGCTTTCTGAAAAACTCCTTGTCTTCTAGGGCACATTGTGTGAACCTCTAATAGTGTTTAACTCTATTAATTGTAACAATAACTAACATTCATTGAGCTCTCACTATGTTCTGGTCCTATGCTCAGAGCTGTTCCAGCATCATCATGTATAACCATAAAAACCATTATGAGGCACATCCTTCATTCACATGAGGCAAATGAGGCTTAGCGAGCTTAAGTAATTTGTTCAAGTTCCCATAGATGGTGAGGATTAAAAATGGTAAACTGTCTCAATCCAAAGCCCATAATCATAAACACTCCTCCATATTGTCTCCAAAGATGCACAGACAGACAGTTCTGCTCTCTTATTGTACTTTTAGCTCCTGGAAGATAGAGACTATGTCATTTCAAGTTTTAAAACAAAATTGCCTCATTCAGGGCACATTCAGGCATGCCACATAGTAGATGATCAGTCAATACTGAATTAATGAATAAGTTAATATATCAAATAATACACGTTAGAGGGATCACTCCAGGGTAAAGGGAATAAAGCAGTCTCATAGAGAAGATGAGAGTAAACTGAGCATTGAAATACGTACATGGGCAAAAGAGAGAGATTAACCCTACAGACTATCGGGAGGGTAACAACAGAATCATGAGAGAATTCTTAGAATTCTGGCAATACTTAGGAAAAAATTGAGGTTTCTTATTACAAAGAGAAACAAGGCAATATATTATACATATGCATATACATAAATAGTGATGTAATCTTACTCATGATTATTAACATTGTTCTGAAGATACATGCCAATGTAATTTGATGAAATAAAGAAATAAGTATTTGAAAGGGAGCAGGAAAATTATCATTATTTACCAATGATATCATTCTTTACAGAGAAAACTGAAGAGAGTTATTTAAAAACAATAAAAACAAAAACAAAATAGAATTCAATTAATGTGGCAATATAATATACTAATAGAAATAATTTAATTGCCTTCCTATATTCCAGTAAATACTATTTGGAAGATAAATTGGAAGTAAATACTCCATTGAAAATAGCACCAAAAATAATAAAATTCTTAAACTGTACATTAAATATGTAAGATGATTTAAAGAAAATTAGAAATGTTTGTGGTATACCCACACACAAATCTTGAAGAAATGTAATAGCAGTAGACCATAATCCTGGATAAGAAGAATCAGTTTCTTAAAGATGTTAAATTTCTCCAAGTTAATCTATAAATTGATTTCATTTCAATAAATATCAATTGGGTTTTTTAAAGAATTGTAACAGATGATTTATAACACTTAGGAGAAAATGAACAAATAAGATAAGCCAGGAAACTTTGGAAAAGTAAGAATAGTAAGGAGGTACTAGTCCAATCAGATGTTAAAGCATATAAAACTACAATAATTAAAAGGGATTCTATTCTAACAAATTTTAAAGTATATTGCATAGTAACTCTATATCTAGTTTTTTAAGGGACCTCCATACTGTTTGCCATAGTGGCTGCACCAGTTTACATTCCCACCAACAGGAGGGTTCCCTTTTCTCCACATCCTCTCCAGCATTTATTATTTGTATACTTCTTAATGGTGGCCACTCTGACCAGTGTGAGGTGCTTACTTAGCCCAACTGAAGGGAGCTTGATGGACCTGAATATCAGATTTGAAAGTGGAATTGCTGAACCTTGTCTGGACAAACAACAGTATACAGAAGTCCTTCATGTGGTGAAAGAGGAAAATCAAAGACTGGTGAGATTAGTACTAATGCTGGAACAATAACCTCTTTCCAGAAATGTTCTCAGAGAACACGGACCATGCATGCCCAAGACTCACAGTCAGCAACTGAGCCTTCTGGACACTCCACAGTGCTGAGGCAGCACTGAGAGCGTTCAAGAGGCAGCACAAAAGGGAACCCTCCTACACTATTGGTGGGAATGCAGTTTGTGCAGCCATTGTGGAAAACAGAATGGAGATTCCTCAAAAGACTAAAAATAGATTTACCATATAACCCAGCAGTCCCACTCCTGGGCATATATCCAGAAGGAACCCTAATTCAAAAACACCTGCACACCAATGTTCGTAGCAGCACTATTTACAATAGCCAAGACATGGAAACAACCTAAATGTCCATCAACAGATGACTGGATAAAGAAGATGTGGTATATTTATACAGTGGAATACTACTTAGCCATAAAAATTACAACATAATGCCATTTGCAGCAACATGGATGTCCCTGGAGAATGTCTTTCTGAGTGAAGTAAGCCAGAAAGAGAAGGAAAAATAACATATGATATCACTCATATATGGAATCAAAAAAAAAAAGACAAATGAACATATATATAAAAGAGAAACAGACTCACAGACATAGAATACAGACTTGTGGTTGCCAGGGGGGAGGGGTGTGGGAAGGGATAAACTGTGAGTTAGAGCTTTGCAGATACTGACTGGTATATATAAAATAGATAAACAAGTTTATACTGTATAGCACAGGGAAATATATTCAATATCTTGTAGTAGCTCATGGTGAAAAAATACAAAAATGAATATATGTATATTCATGTATGACTGAAGAATTATGCTGTACACCAGAAAGTGACACGTTGTAAACTGACTATAACTCAATTAAAAAAAAAAAAGAGTTGAGGCAAATTTCCCAATTGCTCTTAAGCCTTTATTATTATTATTATTATTATCATTATTATTGTTACTACTAATTTAAAGCTAAATAAAATTCATATTGAATCAAGAAATACATTGTAAAGCTACAGAAATCAAAGTTTGATACTGTAGCATGTAGTCAATTAGATGAATGAACAAAATAAAAATCAAGTAGCAGATCCAAATATACAGAACATTTCAGTATATAATAAAGGTAGCATTTGTAATCAGTGGGCAAAGATAAATCAGTAAGTAGTTTGGGATGTACTGTATCATCTAGAAAAAAAATTGAAGTTGTATCTCTCCTTTGTCACATTTTATACCAAAATTAATTCCACAGAGTAAGCAAAACCCAAAGCCATAAAAGAGCTATAAGAAAACACATAAAATTTGTGTTTAAAGATTTGTGTTCTAAAAAAAATTCAATCTCAAGATTGGAAAGATCTAATTATATCACATACTTGAAGAAATAAAATGTAATAAATATGAACACATACAAATAGAACAGAACTCCACTTGTAATAATAACATAGCAAAAAAATAACATCCAGAAAATACTAATCAAACTGAAAAAAAACCCAAGTTTTTCAGTGTATATGTCCAACTACCATTTGTGGGAATGAAAAAAAAAGAATATATTTATATATATTATTGAATGAAAACAAACAGAGAGGTAGCAATGATTGACTCTGGAAGAAAAATGAATTTCTCTGTGGCAAGAGTAGGAATGAAATATACTTTTCCCTCTCTCTCTATATATATATCCTTTTGCATATTCTGAGTTGGGTGCTATGTCTATATTTTATCTTTAGATAAGAAATTATGCATACAAATTACTTAATTGTAATACATAAAAATGTTAGTGTGTATCTTGTGACAGATCTGTCCATAAAATGAAACCATTTGGTTTTCATTTATACTTTTTGCTTTTTTATCTTTTTCAGTGGAAAGACCCTATTTACTTTATTTTTAAATAAGGTACAAAATAATAGTTTATGAACAGTGATTCATATTTCTAAATCTAGTTTCTCATTGAAAAATACGGAGATAGTAACTGGCAGTAGTAAAAGGAACATTGAATCACTTTCTTCTTCATCTGTAAAATGAGGTAATAACCTATGCCTTGAGAATTAAGGAAAAGAGTGTTGTTAAGACACTTAGTGACATAAAAACTTTCAACATTTATGCGTTTCTTTAATCATATTTAATTTCTGTGTAGCTTACCACTCCTGCAGAGCCATTTCTGATACTTAACTAACACCATCTGTGATTGCTTAACAATACTGATAGCCTCCAATATGCAGACCTATTCTAGGAACTGATGAAATATTAACTGTCATCAGACATCCTGGGAAGTGATACCAGTGGAGGGTGTTGTGAAAGTAAAGTGGAGGAACATAGAAGAGGATGCCTAATTTAGCCATGGGGAGTCAGGAGATACTTCTCTGAGAAGCGGACTGCTTAAGCTGTATCTTAAACCTGGAGTACAATTTAAAGAAAATAAGGAATGGGATTTACATTAATTTGCGGTTTCAAGTAGCACAGAATACGGTTGGAATGAAGCAGATACATAGAAATGTGGTAAGAATTGATTAAACTTTATGGGGCCACAAGCACTGTATCTCATGCTAGAGTGAGTTTAAATTTTGAAAAACCAAAAAAAAAAAAACCCTACATTGTCAGATTTAAAGGTTCAAAGATACTCAGAGAAGCTGTCAGTTTAGGCAAGATGGAGTGAACTTATTTTTTTCTTCTCCTCCCTGCTAAGTATGACTGTAACTTCTGAAGATAATGCAAGAAGTAAGAAGAAGAAAATCCTGAAAGATGGTAAGAAGGAAAATTGGTTTGATATCCTGGAACTGGAGGAACAGCACAGAGAAATGGCATCTTCAGTCTCTCACACAGTAGCAAGATGTTATCCAGACCCAAATCTTCATAGATCCAAACCTAGCAACAGGAAGCAACCCAGGTAGATGTATGCCTCCTTTGGATCAAACAAGAGTTCCTACTAAAAACCATGGCAATCTCTGTTTTTCTGTACCACTCCAAGGGAAGCACTTTTCTTCTCTGCAGCATGTGAGACTTACCTCTTCAGTGGACAGATACAGTGTAGCTAGGTGGCACCCACCAGAGGGATCCCAGCACATCAGCTGGCCCAGCTCTAGTAGACTCTGTCCATGCAGGCTTGAGACTCTCTTACCCCACAAGGAAATACACACCATGGGCAAGAGAGATCCCATCAAAACAGTTCTTCCTTCAGGCTTGAGACCTTTTGTCCCCACCCAGATACATCATGGATGCCCAGAGGAACCTGTGGCAGGGATCCTGACGCAACCAGCACACGTCCTGAGAAGTACTTTCTGACCCAAATTGACAGGAAGATTCTGCCACAGTAATGTTTGGCTCAGAAAGCCTCTTTGTACCTGCAGGCCTGAGACCTTCCATCAGCACAAGAAACATCCAGTGACTGGCCCTAGGAAACATCTTTTGCCTTCTCAAGCACTGCCAGCAAAGACAGAAACACCAAATAAACTAAAAAGATCAAAATAACACTGCAAATGCTCTGAAAATTAAACTGTCATTGAAATCACAGCTCCAAAATGTAAGCAGAGATCTGTGCACTAAACCTAAAGAAGGCAACTTCCTGCTAGAGTGGAAAGATTTATATAGATTGCAGAGGGTTTTTTTTAGCATAGTAAACAAAATACCCAAGATATAATCATAAATCACCCATTATAATAAGAAAAAGAAAGATTATGATTTAAATGAGAGAAGACAATCAAGAAATGCCAACATAAGATGTTGAAATTATCTGACCAAGATTTTAAAACAGCCATCATGAAAATGCTAGAATATTGTATTATAAGTTGTTTTAGAATGGAAATTGTAGAAATGGAAAATACAGTAGCAGAAATTTGTGGACGAAACCCTCCTCACCTCCCAAAAAAACTTGTTGAATAGGTTCATTAATATAGTGGAGATGGCAGAGGATAGAATTAGTCAACTAGAGACCAGGTCAATAAAGTTTACTTAATCTGAAAAGCAGAGATAAAATAGGCTTAAAAAAAAAAGAAAAAGAAAAGTAATAGCCATGGAGACCTGAAGGACAATAACAGAAGATCCAACATTCATATCATTGACATTACAGAAAGAAAGGAGAAAAAGTAGACCTGAAAGAATATTTTAAGAGTTCATGGCTAAAAACTTTTTAAATTTTAGAAAGACACATATCTACACATCCAAGAAGCTGAAAGTACCCCAAATATATTAAACTGAAGACATCCAAGAAAAAAACACATCATAAACTCTTGAAAGCAGCCAGTGAAAAGTTATGCATTATTTATAGGGAAACACCTATTAGAATGACAGCAAACTTTTCATCTGAAACCACTGAGGCCAGAAGAAAGTATCACATCATTTTTCAAGTGCCAATAAACAAAAACAGATGCAAATTTTATATCTGATGAAAGTGATCTTCAGGAATGACGGGGAAATAAACATATTCTTAGATGAAACAAAACTAAAGGAATTTGTCACTAATAAACCTACTCTTCAAAATTTGCTAAGTGAACTTTTTCAAATACTAATGAAAGGGTTAAAGGAAGAATATTGGAATATCGGAAAGGAAGAAGGAACAACAGAAAGAACAGAGATATAAATGTGTTATTATATATGACTGTTGTTGACTATCCTTTTCTTCATGAGTTTTCCACATTACATTTGATAACTGAAAACAAAAATTTCCACCGTCTAATACTTAAGACAATTATATTTAAAAGTAAGGATGGTAAAGGGACCTAAATGGAATTGAGATTTCTATATTTCACTTGAAGCATTAATAAAACATTAATACCAATAGATGTATTAAGTCACATGTGTATACTGTAATACCCAAAGCAACCATTTCAGAAATTACACAAAAAGATAGACTCAAAAACACTATAAAGAGATGTAATAAAAAAAAAATGTTTAAGTGGCTCACAGGGAAACAAAAAATGAGAAACAGAGGTATAAGTAATTAAAGAAACAAACAAAACAAATAATGAAATGGCAGACTTAAACCCTAATATATCAATAATTACTTTAAGTATAAATGGTCTGAATACATCAGTTAATGACAGCAATTGACAGAATGCATAAAAAATGTGTCCAAAGTACATGCTATCTACAAGAAACTCATTTCAAACATAATACCATAGGTAGGTTGAAAGTAAAAGCATAGATAAAGATATATGCAAACATTAATGTAAAAAATTAGGAAAGGCTATATTAATATCTCATAAAATTGACTCCAGAACAAAGAAAATTAGTAGAGAAAAAGAGGAATATCACTTATCATAAAAACAATTTGCCAGGAAGACTTAATCCTCAACAGTAGAGCCTTGATACACATGAGACAAAACTGATACAACAGAAAGGAGAAATGGGAAAATCCATAATTACATTTGGGAACTTCAGCACCATTCTTACAAGCAACCGACAGAACTACAACACAGAAAATCAGCAAGGATGTAGAAGATCTGAAAAACACAATCAACCAACAAGTTTTATTTAATATTTATAGAACATTTAGTTACAACACCAGAATACTTTTTCTTTCCTGAAGTGTTTATGAAACAATCATCAAAATAACCATATCTTGGATCATATAAGAAACCTGAACAAATTAAATATCAATATCCTGATTGTAATATTATAATATAGTTTCAGAAATGTTACTCTTAGGAAAAAATGTTTAATTTACTTGAAATTAGTGTATTTAGAGAAAAATATCTCACCCAATTAGGAAGAAAAATGTGCCTGACATTTAATGCATCAAAATGGAGGGACTTTGATTTTTTTTTGCTTAACATCTCTATATTCAAAATATAATGCAAAGCCACAGTAATGAGATGGTGTGGTGTTTGCAGAAGAACAGACAAACAGTTTAACTGAACAGAATAGAGAGCCCAGAAATAGTCCCATATAAAAATAGTCTACTGATCTTTAATAAAGAAGCAAGGATAATACAATGGAGAAAAGATAATCTTTTCAACAAATGGTATCGGAACAACTTGGACATACACATGCAAAAAATAAATCTAGACACAGATCTTACCCCCTTCACAAGAATTAACTCAAAATGGATCACACACCTAAACATAAAACACAAATATAAAACTCCCTGAATTTGTATATTTAAAATCTGGTCAAGAACCTGAGCAGACACTGTATCAAAGAAAATATACAAGTGGCAAGTAAGCATATGGAAAGATGTTCCACATCATCTTCACCATCAGAGAAATGCAAATCAAAATATTAATGAAATACCTTTACACATCTATTACAGTGCCAAAATCCAGAACACTGACAATATGAAATGCTAATGAGAATATGAAGCAACAGGAACTCTCATTCATTGCTGGTGGGAATGCAAAATGGTACAGCCACTTTGGAAGACAGTTTGACAGTTTCTTACAAAACTAAACATACTCTTACCATAAAATCTAACAGTCATGCTCCTAGGAAATGAAAACACATAAAAGCCTGTATATGAATGTTTATAGCAGTTTTATTCATAATTGTAAAACTTGGAAGCAACTGAGATGTCTTTTCAGTCAGTGAATAGATAAATAAACTCTAGTACATCCAGACAATGGAATATTACTCAGTGCTAAAAAGAAATGAGCTAGCAAGCCATGAAAAGACATAGAGGAAATTTAAACGCATGTCACTAACTGAAAGAAGCCAATATGGAAAGACCATGTACTGTACAACTCCAAATATGTGGCATTCCAGAAAAGGCAAAAGTATGGAGACAACGAAAAGATCAGTGTTTGCCAGGATTTGGAGAGAGAAAGGGATTAATAGACAGGGCACAGAGGATCTTTAGAGCAGTAAAATTACTCTGTGTGATACTATAATGATGGATACATGTTATACATTTTTCCAAACCCCAGCCCATAGAATGAGCAACACCAACAGTGATCCTAATGCAAACTATGGACCTTGGATGATAATGATGTGTCCCTGTAGATTCTGTAAGTGTACTGCTTTCATGCAGGGTGTTGATGATTGGGGAGGCTCTGCATGTCTAGCAGTTAGGGGTATATGGGAAACCTCTGTACCTTCCTTTCCGTGTTGTTGTGAACGTAAAAATGCTCTAAAAAATAAAGTCAAAAAAATATAATGCAATGTCAACAAAAATACTAATAGTTTGTTAAAGAGTTAATATGTTAAGCCTCAGCTCTTTATTTGCATGTTTGAAGCTTTCATATTATTTTTTTGTATAGAAGATGTAATTCAGCAAATGTGAAAATTAAAAATATGAGATTAAAAAGGATAGATATAGGATACTAAGGATATTAACAGTAAAAAAATATTATTTTATGAGGAACTCAGAGTGGTGAATCTCAAATTATAGTTTTTAACTGAGAGAAATTTTCACCTTTATACCATTGTTGAAGTTAATAACAGAAGGTAATAATATAGTCCATGTTTCGGATGTATCAAGGAAATTAAATAAGAAATTTAGTACATAGTTAAATGCAACTTAGGTAGAGTTCCTCTTCAGTTATTCACTGAAAGGTAATATTTTGGATCTATCCTAGTACATTCTATTGATTATAATGATTACAAAAATGAATTTTATTAGATGAATTTTCATAGAACCAGCCTTCTTTAGTGATTTTCTTTCAAATGATTCTTGATTTATGAAAGATGTAAAACAAAGGACAACTTATCTTCCAAATCTTCAAATTGATATGCAATTAAAAGTATTAATATCTCTTGTTTGACAGTTCTTGTGCTGGGTGTTTTCATAGACTTTCCCATTCTTTTAAATATTATAATAACCAAGCAGTGTAAGCCTCCAGAATTTTTAAATAAACTTTAGATAACTTTCTAGCAGAAAGATTCTATGTCTACTAAAAATTTTGCCATATTGCAAATGTTGGCTTTTCTCATTTTCTTTATTCTTCCTAGTTCATATTGTTGTTGTTGTTACTTAATCAGAAACAGATTTCTCTCTAAATACAAAACTTTATTTTCCCCCCTTAGCAACCTACATTACTCTCCTTGGTTTCACCATTTCACGCTTTCTCATCTCATTCATTCAATCTCTTTAACTCCGCTAAAAGGACAGCCTCAAATAGTTTATTTTTCCAAGACCACATACCCAGTTAAAGACATACTGACTGAAGACTTCTAGATAAGAATCAGTTCTCATCTATTATATTAACCTGTGTCTATGAAAAAGAAATCCTCTTTTAAAGGAATATATGTGCCTATAAATTTTTTCTTTTGGATATGGGAACGTATCATTCCCACTTACTAAATAGATGCATTTCTCAGAAGGATGAAGCTAACAAATTATAGAGAAAGAAAGATCATCCAGGCAGTAATTTAATTTAAGTTAATCAACGTTGTTATCATATTGCTGGCCCAGATTTTTTGTTAATATCTCATAATCTTACAAGTAAGGGCTATTAATATCTACATGTAAGCATCATATATAATGAAATATGAGTTATTTTCAGATGAGGAAAGCCAAATTTCAGAGAGGATAATTAACTTGTTGAATTTCTCACACACTGGTAAGTGGTGAACCTGAGACAAGGAGGTATGGGTTAAGACTCAAGATCCCGTCTTCTTTCCACTACTCCATGGCCATGAGATAGAGAATATGCGCAGATATAATATTCTTTTTAGCCTATAATTATATGTTTTGCAACATTATTGAAAGAAAAATCACCTTGGTTCTTGGCATCTGCCCAGATGCTGATTTAATATGTCTCGTGGTGGAATTTACTAACTTCTGCACTTACTGAACCAATGGGAAAGAAAAGGTTTCCCAGGGCCTTGTGGCTGCCAAAGGGCTATCGTGAATTATTGTAAATATAAATTATCCCCTTGCTAGGATGCAGAGATTACTCTCATGTTAGAAATAGTCAAATGTGAATTGGCTCATTTGGTAGGCATTGGTGACAGGTCCATTGCCTTAATTGGCCAACTGCAAATCATTGTATTTTGAAGTTTTAACTGTATTATTTGATTCATTTGACATCATACATCTTTATCAAAAGTACATAATTCATAAGAACACTTCTGTAGTTATACTGGCAAATTTCTCTGTTTGTTTCAATAAGATGAGCAGTTTGTACAAATTAAAGTATACAGAAGGTAGCATGTGCATATATTCTGTGTTAGGGCTTTTTAGTATTTGTGTAGCTGTACTATTTTATAACTTCCTGTGCTTTAAGGTTGATAGTATTTCTTCCATCCCACATCTTATATGTAGGCTTGAATTTTCCTTTTAAGAATTAACTATTTATTCATTCACTAATTATTCATGTTAAGAACTAATGGATTTAGTGCAGTTGTAATGATGCAGTTATTTTAAATTGAGAAATGTTGAAATAACTGTATTTATAAAATTTGCTGAAGTGGATAATTGTATGAATTTTATGTGAAAAATTAAGCTCTGTAGTTTTACATTGTAGTGATTAACAGCTAATATTTGGGAATCAAACTACTGTGCCTTAAACATTTATTAGTTTTGTGACTTTTGGACAGCAAGTTAAAATATCTAAGCCTCAGTTTCTTTAACTACATAATCAGAATTTTACCATCATAGATTTGAAGTGAGGACTGAATGAGATGATCAATTTATAACCTATAGAGAAATAATAAATTCTAGCTACTATCTTTGTTTTTGTTGGATTTGAATATTATCAACTGATCTATTTATCCAACACAGATACCATATAAGTCTATACGTTAAATATATTTTTTTCATTTCTTTAATAATTTCTTGATGTATTTTAGAAGAGAAGCTAAACGGTGTGTAATCTGCCAAACAAGATAAATAAATCTATAGTATTAACTCTGTAACTTACAGGGATTTTCTATATTACATATTTTGAAATTTTAGGGAATTTAAGGCAGAAATAAAGTGAACTTGTCTAAGTAAGTTTGTATAGAAATTGACCTGCAGAAAACATTCTGATCAGTCAATTCCATTTGGAAGATTAAAGTAGGTTATAAAATTACTTTTTAAGGGCCTACTAAAAATGATGATGTCTACTCTTCTCAAATCAATAGTGAATGATGAGAAAACTTATTTATTCTTTTGCCTTTTTGTCATCCAAACTTTATTCTGTTGCAGAATAAATTTATTCAATTGTAGAATTTCAGTGCTACATTGAAAACAAATATATAAAAATATTACTTAATAATCACCTCTGAGATAATTTTTGAAAAGTAGTTTATGTATTCTTATATAGTTCCCCATATTAGGTGTAGGAAGGAACTTCGAACTATCAAAGGAACTTGGTTTCAGTATTCTGTAACTGTTAATTTTATTATGGTCCACTTGATGGCAGTATAGCACTTGGAAAAGACACAATCTTGGGTGAATTTTATGCTTGGTTTCTTGTGTAGTAATAGTATACAGTTAAGACTTTTGACTGAAACATAAATTATAACTTATTTTCTGCTAATACCTAAGTGGTTATAATCCAGAAGTGTTTTTGTGAAGGAACCAAACTTGAACATAGTAGAACTGTGATATGTCAGAGAAGAGGTACTCCTGAGAAAAGATGAAACTGAGGTTTTCTAGGATTTAAAATTCATGACTCTGAAAGATTTTTAGCTTTTATCTTACTTTTTTTTTTAGAAAAAAGAATAGCTGAATTAAATATCTAAAATATGTATAAAATATCTTTTTATTTAAAATTTTTTCTTCCAGTTGTATTGAGATATAATCAGCATACAGCTTGTATAAGTTTAAGCATAATGACCTAACTTACATACAGCATGCAGTGATTACCTCAGTAAGTTTAGTGACATCCATAATCTCATATAGATACAAAAGAAAGAAAAAAGAAAAAAATTTCCCCTTGTAATGTGAACACTTAACTGTCTCAACAACTTTCTTATATAACATACAGCAGTGTTTGAAGAGACACATGCACCCCAGCATTCTTAGCAGCACTATTTATAGTAGGCAAGACATGGCAGCACAAGTAGATTTGAAAAGTAATCCATTTTCATTATTTAAAAAATTCAAATAGGGCATACATGGAAAAACTAAAACTCCCCCTGGAACACTCCACCTGCATTCTCAAGGAAGGGATAACTGTTAGGGGTAATTGTCAATCAACCGTGATTGGATTAAGATGATGTGGTATATATGCACAGTGGAGTATTACTCAGCCATAAAAAAAGAATGAAATACTGCCGCTTGCAGCAGTGTGGATGTACCTAGAGAGTATTATGCTTAGTGAAATAAGACAGAGAAAGACAAATACTATATGATATTACTTATATGTGGAATCTAAAAATAATACAAATGAATGTATATACAAAACAAAAACAGACTCACAGATATAGAAAACAAACTTGTGGTCATCAAAGGGAGAGGGAAGAGGGCGGAACAAATTAGGGGTATGGGAGTATATGGGAGTAACAGATACAGACTACTAAATAGGAAATAGATAAGCAACACGAAAATACTGTACAGCACAGAGAATTATATTCTTTATCTTGTAATGGAATATAATCTGCAAAAATACTGAATCACTATGCTATACACCTGAGATTAATATAATGTCATAAATCAATTATATTTCAATTAATAAAAAAGCAGTGTTAGTTATATTAATAATATTGTACATTATATCCCTAGTACTTATTTATCTTATAACTGAAATTGTATACTTTGGACCACCTTTATCCCCCATACAAAGATATTAGATTCTCCACATGGTACATTTCATCCCATGACTCATTTATTTTGTAACTGCAAATTTGTACCACCTAAGCATTCATCATTCTTAATGGTATTTTCACTTATAGAAAAAGGTAACCAGGGACTGCGTTAAAGAAAAGAATGTTGATTCATTGGTTGAGGTCAAGTAATAAGCTTAAGTTTTGAAGAATCCTAGTGTTTGTCACAAAAAGAATTGATCACTAATGGCTGGATATATGTTTCTACTTTTGTTTCACTGGTCTTATTTAGCAGGCCAGTTCCTTCACTAGCAATGAAGAGTAAAAGGTCATTTTCTGCTTCTCAACTTCTAAAGCTTTATTGAAAATAAGTCTCTAATAATGATACTCAAAATATTTTTATCAGAAAGGGAGAAAATTACCCTGTCCTTACCATCAAAACTATTACTTCAATGATTAAATCAACCTTCTATAAAGTACTTAAAAAATATGGAGTCCTTGGGAATCATCTGATTTTGAAACCTAATCAATAGAACCTTGCTGAGATATCTCAGTTCTTAGCTGAAGCTTAATTGTAAGTATGCAACAAGGAAAAAAAAAACCAAAACCCTCAAAACTTTTTGTAAAATAACATTTTGACGAAAGATGTTTGAAAATGAGTGTAAATAATACAATATGTCAGATAGTCACCTCAATATGATAATCTTTTTGTTTTCTGAACATTTGGTTTACTTTTACATATTTAAATTACCTCAACTTAGGTTTTAGTTTTAAAATAAAGCATTTTAGTTTTAGATAAAAAAAAGCAAAGATATGTACTCCGTGTGGTCAAAGTGCTTCTGTCTAGAGTCAGGTCACTCTCTACCACCACTAACTAGCTGTAAGGATTTGGCCAGATTACTTAATCACATTTTTCTCACCTAAAATTTGAAATTATTTATGTTACTTGTTAATACATAAAAGTTCTTACAAACAGTTCCTGGTACCAAATAATTTTCAATAAATGTTACTAATTTTATCTTTTCTAATAATAATTTGAAAATAATGTATTCAGTACTTGAGAAATATTTGTGGACTAGTACATTTAAAAATAGATCTTAAATTTTAGTAGGAAAAGAAGTTAAGTTGATATTTTATGTTGATTTTTATTGCCTAATTTATCATAATATAATGTGAGTTATATTATTAAAATAAAGGATAGTTGATGTTTTAGGCAGAAAATTAATTTGAAGGAGAAACAAATTTGAAGTTTTTATAATAGTAAAGATAAAATTTTAGTAGAATGTCTATAATTTCAGTTGTGTTGGAAACATGACAGAGACATGGTTGAGATGGAGATTGTAAATACTTAATTAAAAATAATAATCAACAAATATTTATTGATTACCTCAAAGGCACTTAGGTCATCATAGAAGATGCCAGGAATTATAAATGATCACTTCATCCATTAGACACTCAAAAAAATTTGGAGCTATATCTGTAAAATTCATTAAAAGATAGTTAAATAACATGTGATGACAGTAATTTGGTCACATGACACATGTGTTCAATTGCCCAATGAGCATTATAAGGCAAGATGCATTATGAATTCAGAGAGAAGACACAACATGCCTGAATACTGCTGAGAAGGATTAACGGAAGAGATTATATTTTAATTGAGCCTTGAATAGTAAGTAAGATTTGGATTGCAGTAATAGAAGGAAGACCATCCAGGGAGAGGAAATGGTGTAAACAATCATTAGTTCACATTACTCAAAGGGGGAATGATGCTAATTAAACAATTTTGAATAAAATACAATGTTTGAAAATGCTTTAAAATTGTAAACTACTATAAAAGTTAGTTATCATTATGTACTTTAGAAAAGCATCGTTAAATTCCTTAGAAGATCCTTATTTATTTTCTAGAACCAGTAGTTTCTATTTATTGAGCACATAACCTCTAGAGAACGTGAAACTGTGATGGTTTGTAGGGTGTGATCAGCCTTGACTATAGTTTTGTGGTAGACAAATTGTGCAGTCAGTAATCTGCACTTAGATAATCAAAAAACACCTACATTTGGGGCATATGTTTGTTCTGTAAAGCAGTGATCTTGGAGATGTGGACGGCTCATCATTCTTTTCTGGTGTTTTGTCTGGTGAGGTTCAAGAGTAAATTCAGCAGAAAGGGGCTCTTTGTGGTTGTGTTTCTGTCAGGAGCTACCCATCCCTACCTGATAATGGTCAATATATTGCCTATAAATTAGCATACAATAAAACTTGTATTCCTTCAGGTAAAAATTATGTGCATTTTCAATGTAGTACTTAACATTAAAATTAAGTTCGTTTACAGCACTCTACTTTTATCATAATATTTTAATTTACTTTGAAACCATAATCAAGAGAAACAAAATAGAATGATTTTTACTGTATTAATTTATACAACTCCACATATCTGTATACCCATAGTTCATATCACAACATACTTGGAATGTAAGTTTCTCAAAATAAATCAAATGCAGTTTTCCAGCAACATGAAAACCTGTTCTTTTTATTTCCGAAGACTGGCACTGTTCAAACGTATACAATGCTTTCTCCGCAGTAGTAGGGAAATACTTTATCATAGTAGTTAAAAAGTAAATTACTAAATTTTTGGTTTTCAATTCTGGTTTTGCCATTGTGTGACATATGACAAAATTCAGCCTCAGTTTCTTCATGTACAAAGCAGAAATAAGCATATGCGTATGTGAAAAATGTGTGTGTACTTATGAGGATTGAGATAATAACTGCTACTAATTTTATTATTACTT
This sequence comes from Camelus dromedarius, assembly GCF_036321535.1. Lineage (NCBI taxonomy): Eukaryota > Metazoa > Chordata > Mammalia > Artiodactyla > Camelidae > Camelus > Camelus dromedarius. The sequence continues at coordinate 60,065,403 of NC_087436.1, read as the reverse complement.
CAAGTCTCAGAATACAGTAGGTGTGTGTAATACTGTATAACTGTCAGCAACCATTGGGAGTTGTGTGGCTTCTGTTACTCTATTATTTGCTTCTGTTCCTTCTTCTGCCCCCTTTATTTCCTATATGTTCTACAACATCTAGCTTAAATAAACTTACAACATTTCATTCTATTTATCTTCTTTGGCTGTTCTCAGGAACTTTGAATTACCTTCAAATGGGAAAAGACAGCTTATTCCTCAAAATAAGTCTAGACTAAACTCTTAATCAGTATTATGATAGACCTGGAGGCTGTTGGGAGATACTTCATGGATCTCGTTTGTTTCTTGGGAGCAGAGACACAAATCTTCCTGTCTGCCTTAGATTTCACACTACTTTTTCAAGGATGTTTGTATAGTGAAGTCTGTCTTAGAAGATATATTTAGTGCCTCTCTCCTGAACAAAAAGCAGATTTGTTTTTTTCCTCACTGTAATCATAGCTCCCTCTAGGGCAAAGTTTAGGCAAACTTACTTTCCACTTTAAAGGATTCAAGTGCTCTCAGCTCGGTGTTGCTCTCTTTTGGTACACCCCTGTGTGTGTGCAGGCATCTTTTGGCCCTCTGTGTGACACTCTGTGAGAATTAGGGCTCAGAGAACCCATGCAGATGTTGACATTCTTGTTATTACTACTGCCATGAGTAATAATGTCCTTTGTTTCTGATACAGAGATCTTGTATCTTACATCAGCATTCATAAAACTAAAGTTTGGCCAGATAATACCAGCACATATAGTACAGTCTCAGATCCCTCACAGTTCTTGACATGGATCAAGGGAACAGAGGGAGTTTTGGTGAAAAACAACTCAGCATGCCAAAATGGTACACAAAAGATGTGTAACATAAACTCATCCAGTTAAAACTATATCTACAATTTAAGAAAACATTTGGTGTTTTTCAGTTATCACCAAAAAGGTAAAAAATGATGGTAATAAAATGGTTTAGAAACATCAATTATGTACCTAAATTTCTTGATTTAGAGAGACCAAAGGCAAGGATTTACTGAAAATGATCACATATTGATTACAAAAATATCACATATCTAGTTCTTAAATCTCTTTCTTCAGAATATTAGAGTGCGACCAAGTTAGTTAGAAAACAGTTCCTACTACATGCTTTCCAACAATTTCCTTCCTTTCCCACTGGTTTCTCCACTTTTCTGGCTCTGACTCAATATGGTCATCCCAACCACAGGTATCCCTGTGGTGGTTTTTGATCCTCAGTCTCCTTATTTCTGACTTCCAGGAGCTTTTCATAAAGTATCAAGGCATCACTCTAAGGGCTGCAGTTTGATTACAATGAACCAGGCTTTGTTCCTTTGCAGTAAGTATAGTATGACATTAATAGCTTCATACAGAAAATGCCTTCTAAGTTGTGTGAATACATTAATTTTGTCAATCTGTGGATTTGTAGATTTGTCCTAGGAAAATTGCAAATTGAGCAACTATACATTATCATTTAAAGTGAATGGATCTCAAATATTTATTTAACATTTAATATTGTACCTACTATTGTTTACAAGTATTAATGCATTAATTCACATAATGATTCTTTTATCCCTGTTTTACATGTGAGACAGCAGAGGCACTAAGAAGGTAAATAACTTGCCTCAGGTTGCACAGCTCATATATGGCAAAGCTGGGACTCAATATGTGTGAAGGAAATAAAGTTGAAATGCCCCAGTCCTTGTTTTCCAGTTGAGACTGACAAATTTTAGAGCAGTTCTCTTCTTGCCAGTTTCTAATCAAGCATTTGTCATAGTACTTTGTAATCATCTGATTTTATTATTTCTCTAAATAAACAGTAGGCACCCTGGGAACAGGAATATCTTTTGTCTGTTAAATTGTGGGGTTTTTTTCTTTTTCATTTTAGTATTGTAAATCCTGAAGGGATACTAACAGAATTTTTGGCATATAATAGGTGCTACATAAATGCTTGTTGATCAGTATGTGGTCCCTAAAGTATGCCAGAACTTCAGGGATTTTTCTTTTGTTTTACATTTTCTGACTTTAGTGTACTCATGTGTTTGAGAAATTTATTCCAAAAAAAAAAAAAGAACCCCAAACACTGCTTACCCAAATACAACTTGTCATGTTAGCTGTGATTTGGTAAACGTAGACTTGAAAATCTATGAAACAATACACAGTGAAATTATTTTATTACTAATTTATAACCTACAATTTCAAACTTAAAATATTGTACAATTTTCTTTAATGTGATTGTCTCCAGTTTGTTTTCCCAACTGCTATTGTATTAGAGCTTTTCTGTAGTCATCTAATGTTGCCAGCTAGAGTGTGGAAGAATTATCTTTTGAAAACATGTTTATTCTACAGAGAGATGGGAAAATAATGCAAAATAATTTTGATGGTAATATCATATTTATACTGTTGCAGTATCTCTTGAAAAAACTGTTTAGGGATACCCTTTGCTTTGTTACTTTTTCAAAAGTAGCATTTGTTATTTTAAAGTTGCCCTTATAAACTTTTTTTCCATGTTGGAAAGCAAGTGGAAGAACAAAAGTAGGAAATGATCTTGCTTTAGTAAATTGAGTTTATAAATTCTGTCTTTTTTCTTGTAACTTGGTGGGAAGAAAGAACTTTATACCCAAATTAAAAACAATTTCTGTGTGACACCTACATTTTTGCCTTTTGATAGACAATAATGTTGACTCCTGGGGTTAGAAGAGGGGTGTGGAGAGTAGAAAATGTGAGCCTTTTTGAATTACCTGCCTCTTTCCTCCAAACAGGGAATCCTAAATCTCCCTCTACTCACATTTTCCATACAAACCCCAATCCTATTTATTACCAAAGATTGAAGTTAACTGTCTTTAGTGATAGAAATTTGAAAATTGTATAAATTACCAGATGGAATGAAAGGTTGAAAACTACTAAAATAGATGGTGCTCTAGTATTACAAGATAGAAGAAAATTACAGTTTTAAAAACTTGATATTTTATTTATAATTTGGTGAAAATGTAAGCGATGGAGTAACTTCTAAAGCCAACTTTTTACTAAAAATCAGCCCAAACATTACACAGAGCTTATATAGTAAAAAGTATCAGTAGTTTTATATCTTAAGTAATACTTTATATTTTAAAAATCCAGCTAATTTTACTTTAAATATTTAAATACACTTATTTAAAAATATTCATCCAGATCTTGCTCCATGACTTCTCTTTTTTAAAATTTTCATGGGAAATAGACTAAAAAAAAATCACAGAATTGTTAAAATAGGTTAAAAAAAAAAAGGGGGGAAATTGGAAAGCAGAGTAGAGGAAGAGGAAAAATTGGGAAAATAATACAAGGCAAATGATCACAGGTGAGGCCAGTAAGCCTGGCTCTGAGCAGAGGAGTGTATGTGAAAGTGTGTGTATATATGTGTGCATATATATGTATATGTATAGATATATAGATAGTTCTCACATTTTTCTTCCACTTATCTCTCTCAATTTCTACCTGAATTAGTCAACGTGCAAAGTTTGTAGTTTAAAGACTTTTTGATTGTTTTAAATTGTTTAAATATATATATAAATATTCCTACAGTCTTTTTTCTTGGCATCATTAGTTGTATTTGTAAGATTATCTTTGCTTTAGTTACCCATTTAGCATATTATTATGAAATTAATAGTATGTAGAATAATAGTTTATTGCATTCTATGGTATTTTTATCTATTTTTTTCCTAGATAGTCTTGGCCAAAAATTAAATTTCAAAGCCAAAAATCATAAAGCTCAATGTTTCTGTAAAGACAAAACCAAAGAATGATTTAAATCTTGATTACCAATTAAGATGTTCAATATTCATAGCCATGGTAACAGTAAAATTTTAAATAGTGGCAATAGAATAGTTATCATGATACTATTTTCATGATGTTACTGTCATTCATCATTAGCCATTTTTTTTTATAAAATTACAATTCTGTTTCCAAATAAAAAGACTGCTTTATATTCAGGATCCTTTATAACAACTGAAGATAAAGATTTCAGTATTTTAATCACTTTAGAATCAACATCATTATTTATTTTAAACAATGTATTTAATGCAAGAGTTTAATTACTTAAGTTTTTTATTATGCCCAGTGCAAAGTAGATTTAAATGATATAATCCAGACTGTTTTGTAAATTTTATACATAACAATTTAATTGGCTGAACCAAAAGTGGGTATTCTTAGAAACCAACCACATATAGTCAGTTGGTAGTCTTTTGTGGTAAGATGACTGAATGAAGAGAGATCACGGAATTCCCTTACTACAAAATTCAATGAAATGTGTGGATGTCATGAAAATCAAAACAGACAGAATATTCTCTTAACCTGTGACCATACAATACCACGCATTTAAAATGAAGTTCCTCCAGAAGGGAAAGCAATTATTATGGACAGGAATAAAAATTCATGTGCACTAGTTTGGAACAATTGTATAATACCAACAGAATTATCAACATAAAAAAAAAGGAATGAGATATAAAAGTAAATGAGGAAATTCTAGTTATCTACTACTAAATCAAAAAGATGAAGGAAAGGAATGAAGAATAGAATAAACAGCAAACATCCAAAATACATTCTGGAAAAAAGATAAAAATATTTCATTCTGGAAAACAACAACAGCAGCAAAAACAACAATAAACGGAAGAAAATTTCACACAAGAACTGTGCATTTTAGTGCAGTGACTAAGCACTCAGTCTTTATAAGCCAGACTGATGGGGTGGAATGCCAGATCCCAGGGTGATCTTAAGCAAGTAACTTAATGCTTCTGTGTTTTAGTTTTGTCATATCTAATATGAGGATAATATTAGCATTTTCCTCCAGGATTTTTGTAGGAAAATTAAACGTATTACTATATGAAGTACAGTATCTAGTGGGTAGCCAGTGCTTATTAAGTTTTAGCTAATCATATTTTGTCTTTAGAAAAGCCTAAGGAAAAAAGAACTGAAAGAGAAATGCAAAGGAGAAATTAATTTTAAAGTAAGGCATCAAAGATAAAAGAATATATCAATATAAAAAAGTAGAATTTCTGGAACTAAGAATATAAAATGAGGAAAAAAAACAGCAAGGCCTTTGCAGGATTAATTTCATAATCATTATAAATGATTTGAAAGTTATGGCTGAAAACTGAGTTGATGACAGAAATGGAAGTTTCCAGAGAATAGTCCAATTGAATGTGGAGGGATACAGCAACAATTAAAATAACAACTCAATGGACAACATTTGAAATAAGCATGATGGGGTCTATGAAGTAAAGAACTTAACACATTTGAACAGAAAAAAGGCCTCAAGTATTTACTGCCATAGAAAGTTACTGAAATAAAAGAAAAGTAATAGTTTGGATTAAAAGGGTTACAGTATTTCAGGAAATTTATTACAAAATGATTGGCAGGATTGCGTATAAAATTTCTGAAATTCAAAAATAAAGAATTTTACAAGTTTTCAGGTATTAATCTCAAATCTTTTTCAAAAGGAAAACATTTATGATGATCCTCAGACTTCTGCAGAAGAACACCAATGCCATAAGATAATGAATTAATAGGTATGAAATCCTGAGGAACAAATAGTACAATCCGAGAGTTTACACACATCTAAATTGTCGTTTGAATAGAGGCAATCAAAATGCTCAGACAGGTAGAAACTAAGGCAAGGTGACACCCATGATCACTTTGAGAAAAACCAAAAACAAATGAAATTCTGTCAACCAGGATCAGAATGAGTAAGATTTTGCTTTTTAAAAAAGGGGAATGGATTAGATTAAAAATATATGTGTATGCATGTCCATGTATGTGTACCTTTGTGTGTGCATGAATGTGTGTGTTTAAAGTTAATTCATTCCTTTTTTGTGTTTGTTTTCTAAGGAAAACCTTTTCCCTTCATAGCTTGGTTGACAGGGCTTTGTCAAAAGGTAGTACAGAATGTAAATATTATAAGCCCAAACAATGTACCATCAATAACAGCAGCAACAATAATATTAATACAAATTCAAAATTATGAGGTAGAAGGGAGAAGCCAAAAGGAATATAAATACACTGTTCTTTTTTTTAATCTTGCATAGTTAGAAGCCATTACATACCACTTAAACTTGATAAAATTTCTAAAATTATAGTATGAATTATGTAAATTTCTAAAGACTAGAAAAAACTAAAGTTATACATTATCATAATTTGATATATGCTTCTATTATGCCAGTATCATACTGTATTGATTATTATAGTTTTGTTATATAGTTTGAAACGGGAATGTATTGCCTCCAGCTTTGTTCTTTCTTAAGAATGCTTTAGCTATTCAGGGTCTTTTATGGTTCTCTATGAATTTTAGGGTTTTTTTAATTGATGTGAAAAATGTAATTGAAACTTTAATAGGGGTTGCATTGAATCTACAGATCTTAGTATGGACATTTTAACAATATTATTTCTTCCAGTCCACAAACAGAAGATATATTTCCATTTATTTGTGTTTTCTTCAATTTCTTTCATCAATGTATTACAGGTTTCAGTTCAGAAATCCTTCACTTCCTTGGTTAAGTTTATTTCTAAGTATTTTATTGTTTTTTCTGTTATTGTAAAAGAATTTGTCTTCTGTCTTTTTTCAGATGGCTTGTTGTTAGTGTATTGAAATGCAGCTGACTTTTTATGTTGATTTTGTATCCTGCAGTTTTACTGAATTCATTTATTGGTTTTAACAGGTTTTTGGTAGAGTCCTTAGGCTTTCTTATATGTAAGATTATGTCATCTGCAAACAGAGACAGTTTTCCTTCTTCCTCTCTGATTTTGATGCCTTTTATTTCTTTTTCTTGTCTAATTGCTCAGATTAGGACTTCGAGTTCTATGTTGAGTAGAAGTGGTGAGAATTGCCATTCTTGTTTTTGTTCCTGATGTTAGAGGAAAAACTTTCCACTTTTCATTGTTGCATATTATGTTAGCTATGGGCTTGTTATATGGCTTTTTTGTGTTGAGTTACATTCTTTAATCATATGACATTTTAAGGGAGAAACTGAGGATCCAGTGAGCTAACCTTATTGTTGTTTGACTTGCAGTCTTATAACTGTGCTCTAAAATCCCCTCACTAAATAAAGCATTGAATTAAAAAAATACCCTCCATAATTTTCTCTTCTATGACAAAAATATGAAAGACTTGTTAATAATACTATATTATATACTTGAAATTTCCTGAGTAGATCTTAAGGGTTTTCATCACACACCCAGAAAGGGTAACTTTGTAGGGTGACATTTATGTTAATTAGCTTGATGGTGGTAATCACTTCATGATGTATATCCATATCAAAATACATTGTATGTCTTAAATATGTATAATTTTATTTTTCAATTATTCGTTAATAAAGCTGAAAAATAATAAAAATAAAGATTTGAGAAATTGTTTCAATAAATAAGAAGCTATTGAAGTATTTTCTACATATATGAGATAGTACTATTTTTATGGTGGTAGACAAAAAATACCAATTATAAGGAAAACTGTAAAGTTGGCAAAGTCTGTCTTTAATCTTTTAGCTTTGCCTTTCTGATAACTGATAACATTGCAAGTCCTAGCTTTCCCCTTGCCTATAGCAGGGAATTCTGAGTTTCTAATTCTGTAATTTAAGGTGCTTTGCCCTTATGGAAGAATTTGGGGGGGGGAGAACAATGTAGTGTGCTTATAATATATATCTTATTGGCTATCACCTACTTTGCCTTCAGATGTTATTTGAAAGCCACCACTTTCAAACTATAAATATATGATAGATGAATTTAATCCATAATGTTTATTAGGATGAATTATTTTCCTACATACCATAAATTTTCTCCTAATATCTTGGTGATAAATTTGAACAATTTATGCATTCATTATTATTCAAGTTAAGAGAGAAAGTTGTTTTAGAATATGGGGATTTTAGGTAAGGCTAGACTCCTGAGTGTCTTTGAAAGCACTCAGTCTGGTGAGATGGCAGAGCAGAGCCATTAAAATGTTACATATAATGGTTGGCCAAATAAAGTATTTTAGAATTTAGAATTTTTCTGTGATTATAGTAGCTATACCATATGTTACAGAAAAATGTGTGTGTAAATTCATTACTGTGAATAAATTTTTGGTTGTTATTTCTTTGAGATATTGGGAAAAGATATGATGGTCTTCATCTTCTTAGTAGCATTTTATAACTTACTATGACTATACTGTTTTAAAAACTTGAGGATAATCTGGTATAATGAAAACTTCCACTTTATTTGATGAAAATTGAAGAAATGTAACTGCATCATCTTTTTTGTTAACTTTTTAAACTTGAGTTGTACCTAACAGAATTATTTATAAAACCTAATCAAGAAAATAGAGAACATTTGTTTTCTTGTTTAGTTTTTGTTTATTTTTCTAAAAAAAATTAATTTAAACTGTACTCATACACATACATTGATTAATATTAGAGCCATCTGGCATAGACACCTGCCACCTCATTGACCTCCAGGTTGTCTTGGCTGCTCTACCTGGCACGGCAGGTACCTACATCTTTCTTCACAACTCCAAGCTGGTCTTTCCACATCTGCAGTTTCTGTGAAGGTGTCAATCTTCCTACGTGGAAGAGAGTATTTTTCAATTAAGAATATACGAAGATTGTGCTGTACACTAGAAATTGACACAACATTGTAAAAATAAATAAAATATAAAATAAAATAAAATAAAGTAAAACAACAAACAGTAAAAACACAAAAGAATATAGGAAGAGGACGGTAGTTTTTAGAATTGTGAAACCAGATCTTAAAAACCATAAAAAGTATGTTGATTTTCACTTATTTCTAGAAAATTGGCTATAGATAGTAGGTTATTTTCACAGTGCAGAACTAAAGCCTCAGAGCGTATGGTGATCTTGAATAAAAAATGACTTCACATACTTCACGTGTTTTTGGTCATCTACATTTCTCAGCTTTAGGAGTAAAATTGAACATTATTCAAAATTCAGCATTTTTATGTCTTTTGTGGGAAATTTGCTCGTAAAAATCAGCCTGCATTTTCTAGCTTATTACACATATTATTTTAGGAAAGCCCATTTTAAATGATCCTTTTCAAAGGATAAAAGCTTTTCATATTTTTTTTCTTGTATGAAAGACATTCAAAAGCTTTACCTTATGCATATATAGCATTTTAATCATGGTTGCAAATAATTCTGGAAATATAAAGCTCCTGCTGTTTTTGTTGTTTTTATATATATTTTATTCTCCTTTTGAAGAATGTGCAATTGCAAGAGGTGGAATATTTAATTTTAACCATGAATTATTCAGACTTGTTTCTCAAACTTAACATTAGTTTAAATGGCTTAATGTTTTTTAGTGATTTTTAGATTTTCTAATGCAGCTTGTAAAGCAACATTTTGTAGCTGGTACAAAGCTTGATGAATTAGCAGCTACAAGCTATTGCAGGAAATAAACCCAGACCTTGCCTATAAATAATTGTCTAATTTTAATCTGATTTTCTAGCATCATATAAGATAAAACTGTTTATAGTTTTCTAGAGTGTGTGATCATCTTATCTACTTTTTGGGGAGATTGTGGGAGCAAATTAATTCAGTTATTTTCCTTAAAATACCCCTGCTCCAAGAAATCTATTATTCTTTTGGAAAGTAATCCCTATATTGTCTATTTTTAAATCACAAAATTGTGAAGGATAGTGGTCATATGCCCTTCAAAATTAACATTTTGGTTCTATGTTTTTAAATTATGCTAGCATCCATAATTGAATATATAAATAAAAATTGTTTTTAAATAACTGCTGTGGCATAACATAACACATGATTTTTATATATTTTACTTAGCTTTTAATTTAAATGGTAAGATAACTTCATTATTCAAAATATGAATGGAAATTTATACATATTGAAAATAAATAACTAGGCTAGTAATTAGTCAAATAAGAAAATAGCTATAAAAGAGGTTGATGTAAAAGCACCATAGCCACAAGAAATACTATTGTTTTTATTATTGTTATTATAATTGTGAATAATTTGAAATTACAAAGTCCTTAGAAATCATCTAGTTCAACTTGTTTTTATTATGAATGAACAGACCTAGTTAAGTTTAATAGCACCATAAACTGAAACCAATGTTAGGATTAGGGTCATATCACAGGTGAAATGATACCAGAAATTTTCTTGCTGGTTAATTATTTGATGAGAACTCTATGAAAAATCATCCTCAGATGATTGCATGTATCAATTTGCTATAAATTAATGTGGATGACCTAGAAAAAAATGAATATGACTGGAATTAATTTAGAACACTTATGAATAAACTGTTCAGCCTACAGCATACATCTGAAAGTGGAAATACAAGGAGGAAAAATAAATTACAAAAATCAATCTAAGAACCCATACATATGGATCTCTGAAAACTTGACATCCTGTTCAATTACTAGTCAATAATTATTTTTGAACTCTTTGAATACGCTTGTACTCTTCAACTGCCATACACTTTCCTGGGTCACAGAACACTAAAGTACATAGTTTCTGCCATAGGGAGCTCAAAGTCTTCCTGGGGTAAAGGGTGCTTAAATCTAAAATAAATACGTGCAACATAATGTTTATATGACCCCATAATTCTATGATGTAGTCTAGGTGATTTATTTAATAAAAGTTTGAAAATAGTGTAATGGTATTTAAATGGAGCAGTAAGAAAATATTTCAAATTTGAGCAGCAATCCAATGGTAGCTAACGAGAAAAGAAAGGAATATTGTGAGAGGGGTGATATGAATGTGGATACAGAGGGGAAATATGGTGATTTTGGAGCATTAGATGATGTGTTTAATAGATCGTTTTCAAAAGCTATTTTGAGATTATATTGTATAGTTTTCTGAACATTTTATCAATAGTCATATAATCAATCTTCATTTACTTAAAGGTACTACAGTTTTTTTGAATTAGCAAATGATATGATGATTCTGATGTTTAAAATACATTAATCTGATGACAGTATGTGGAATTCACTAAAGAAATGAGAAAATACAACCTGTCTTTATGACTTTGAGGTACTCTACCTCAGATGAGTGCAGTCATAGAATTTCTCTTTTTTGTGACTGGCTTATTTCACTTAACATAATGTCTTCAAGGTTCATCAATATGTCAGAGTTTTCTTCCTTTTTAAGGCTGAATAATGCTCCATTGTATGTATATACCACATTTTGTCTATCTGTTTATCTGTCTGTGGACACTGGGTTCCTTCCATCTTCTGGCTATTGTGACTAATGTTACTAAGAACATGGTCTAGGGAGAGGTGAAATGGGGAAATGTTTAATGGGTATAGAATTTCAGTTTCTGTGAGATGAAAAGAGTTCTGGAGATTCAACAGTGTGAATGTACTTAATACCACTGAACTGTACACTCACAATGAGATGTCACATCATGCCTGTTAGAATGGCTATTATCAAAAGGCAACAAATAGCAACTGCTGGTGAGAATGTTAAAAGCAGGGAACTCTCATGCATTGTTGGTGGAAATGTAAATTGGTGCAGCCACTATGGAAGATGGTACGGAGATTCCTCAAAAAATTAAGAATAGAACTACCATGTGATCCTGCTATCATACTTCTGAGTATTTATCCAAAGAATAGGAAAACACTAATTCAAAAAGATATGCACCTCTGTATTATTTACAGCATTATTTACAGTAGCCAAAATATGGAAATAATCCTAGTACTCATTGATGAATCAGTGGATAAAATGTGGTATATATACAGCTGTATCAGCCATAAAAAAGATGAAATCGTGCCATTTGCGACATGATTGGGCCTTGAAGGAATATGCTAAGTGAGATAAGTCAGATGGAGAAAGACAAATACTGTGTGATTTCACTCGTATATGGAATATAAAAAAATAAACTAAATAAATAAATAAGTGAACAAATAAAAACATACACATAGATACAGAGATCAGAGTAGTGGTTACCAGAGGGGAAGGGGAGCTGGGGAGGGTGAAATGGCAAAAAGGGTCAACTTCATGGTGTTGGATAGAAACTAAATTTTTGGTGGTGAGCACCCTGTAGTGTATACAGAAGTTGAAATATAATGTACACATGAAATTATAGAATGTTATAAACAAGTGTTACCTCAATTTAAAAATGTTTAATATGGCAAATTTTATGTTATATATTTTATTGCAATTAAATTTTTTTTAATATAAATACATTTTTAAAAAACAATCAAACAAAAAATAAATGAAAGAATAAGGATAAACAAACTGTTGCATCAGCCAAGGCATGAGATGATAAGGACCCAGACTTCATTAAGCCACACTACTTATTCATGGATCCAACTACCTGTCTATACATTCAATACATAGTCTGTTGAGAACCACTGATTTCTATGTAGTGTGCTGGATCAAACAAGGCTCACTGGTGTAGTGTGTGTGTTTATGGGTGGTGTGTAGTAAAGGGGGAACAGACTTATAAGGTAGAGATGATCATATATTGCTCTAAGTGATATGATAGAGTTATGTTTTGCCTTAAAGACATAAATCGGCATCATTAGGAAGGATTTTCTAGGAATGATACTTGATGGACAAAAAAATTACCCTGGTGGACAGACATATTGGAAGCAGCAGGATTATTACATATAAAACAGTACTGGGTAGTATTGCATTTTGCAGAACTAAATATGGTTCAATGTGTTTAGAATAAAGTGCACAGTCATTGAAGTAATAAGTCATGACATTGGAAACAGGTGTATTCTTTAAAAGTATAAATAACTAATATGTTGCTCTGCACGCTTTTCTATCAGAAATATAACTTTGTTATTTTTCTTTTTTTAAACATTTTTTTATTGAGTAATAGTCATTTTACAATTTTGTGTCAAATTCCAGTGTAGAGCACAATTTTTGAGTTTTACATGAACATACATATATTCATTGTCACATTTGTTTTTTCACTGTGAGCTACCACAAGATCTTGAATATATTTCTCTGTGCTATACAGTATAATTTTGTTTATCTAGTATAGATTTAAAATCCAAGTCTGTCCCTTCCCACCCTCCGCCCCTTTGGCAACCACAAGTTTGCATTCTATGTCTGAGTCTGTTTCTGTTTTGTATTTATGTTCTTTTTTTTTTTTTTTTTTTTTTTTTTAGATTCCACATATGAGTGATCTCATATGGTATTTTTCTTTCTCTTTCTGGCTTACTTCACTTAGAATGACATTCTCCAGAAACATCCATGTTGCTACAAATGGCGTTATGTTGTCGGTTTGTGTGGCTGAATAGCATTCCATTGTATAAATATACCACATCTTCTTTATCCAGTTATCTGTTGATGGACATTTAGGCAGTTTCCATGTCTTGGGTATTGTAAATAGTGCTACTATGAACATTGGGGTGCAGGTGTCATTTTGAAGTAGGGTTCCTTCTGGATATATACCCAGGAGTGGGATTGCTGGGTCATATGGTAAGTCTGTTCCTAGTCTTTTGAGGAATCTCAATACTATTTTCCACAGTGGCTTTCTTTGCTTCCCTCTCCCACTCTTAATGATTTAGATGTCTTCTGTTACAATTTTGTGTTTATTCTATTTGGAATTCATGGTAGTTATCACTTTTCCAGTTATGAGTTTCTCATTTTTGTAGCAAGCTGCTTCTTTTCTATTTAGAGTAGACCTGTCAATATTTCTTTTAGCATGGGTTTAGTGTTGCTCAACTCTTTTAGTTTTTGCTTGTCTGTGAAGTTCTTTATCTCTTCTTCTATTCCAAAGATTAGCCTTGCTGGATAGAGTATCCTAGGCTGCATCTTCTTTTAATGCAGGACTTCTGTTATTTTTCTTTATAATTAGGTCATTTATTTTGTGGCTAATGGGTTTAAGAAATGTAATCAGGTCTGTATTTTTAAAAATGTGAAATAATGGCACAAATGAGGCATATTTTATTGAGAACATTCATTCTCCCACTTTGATAGGAGATAATTCTCCATGGGTCTCTAATGTTTTTCCATGTCTTGTGAGCAAAGTCACTTTCTTTGTTACAGACTGTCTTTTCAAGGGTATTTATATAGAGAACAACCTTAAATGATATAGTGCCTCCCTTTGGAATTAAGGGCAGGCCTGTTTACTATCCTTTGCAAAATACTCAAGCTTTTAAGTTCAGGGTTACTCTCCTATAATGCAGCCCAATGCATGTGCAGATGTCACCTGGCCCCTTTTCCATTTTTCTGTTGGAATTCAGGCTCAGAACTGGCATAAGAAAATGCTAATCTTCTGGATATGGCCATAATTGTGAGTAATGAAGTTCTATGTCTCTGACAAGGAATCTTATGGCTTCCGTGAGCATCCACGAAACTGTGGCAGGCTGACTTGTTAGCTTCTAAGTAATGTAAAATCTTAAACCCTTAATAATTTTTGACAACTTGGACTATGAGGGTGAGATGCTGACAAAGACTTTATTTTTGGGTGAGGATAACTAGGGTTGATGAACAGAATTTGAGGAAAGTCTACAAGAATTGGTAGCAAATGTGTTGACCAGATTATATGGCCAACCAGGCAATAAATGGTCCTCTACTTCATTGTCTTTTTGTAAGGAGGAATTGGAAAGGTTGATATACAATGCTAATGAAGGTGACCAACTGGAGGATGAGACACTGACCCCCAGAGTTCGAGATAAATTCTTTTATTTAGTCTTCTACCCAAGATAATTCCCCTAGCCTTCATAAGGACACCAGATGAGAACTTAAGAGGTGTTAATGATAATAGGGAGCAAGTGCTAATCAATTAATGTGGACTCCTTAAAAAAAATTGCTGCTGTAAGAGTCAAGCCCAAGTCAGCCAAAAGAAACAGATCTGTGGCCCTTACAGGTAAGTGATGTGACTGTGACTGTTAAAGGGTCTTTAAGTCTGACATAGGGTGGTTTAGTCATGACGATTCTGTCACTTGATATTATGGTTTGGAAATCTAGTTGATTCACAAGCCACTGCGACATCACTAAAAACTGAAAGTAGGTGAGAAGACTTGTTTAATGACATGGAGCCTTGCCCCAGCCTAAGTAGCTCTAAGGAGAAACATAGTATTACACGAGACCAAAGTCTCCCTGTTCCCAAGGGTTAACAAAGACCATACTGATCCATCTGAGCATGTTGAGGAACTTCAAGGAGGAAAGGTCTTCAACTTTTATGGTTCTGTTGGCTATAGATATTCAAGTCACTTTCCTCCTCAGGGCTGTATGGTGTAGAGACACCAAAATTCAATTGGTGGGATTTGGGAAAGGCTCTCGAAGAGCAAGGGAGCTAATGTGATCTTTTGGGCAAGGCCATTTGGGAAAATCCAGTGTTCTGTTTTTGTTGCTGTCACATCTGAATATATAGTAGAAAACTGATTTGTTATATGCATGTCTTTCCGTGTCCTGAAAGTGCCAGGGAAAAGTTGCTCAATAATAGCTCATGTAGAAAAGTGCTCATCCCTTTGGGGTACTACAGCTCAATTATTCCTCTGAGCTAAAATTTCTAGAACTGATGATTTCGCCAATTAGAGGATCTGGCAAAGGGAGGCAGCCTCCGCCTGATTTTTTTGCTCCTTGGGGTTTTAGACTTGTTGCCTCCTAATAGGGTTACCAGGCACTCCTTTTTTTAATTCTTATTTTTTATTGAATTGTAGTTGATTTACAATGTTAGTTTTATGTGTACAGCAAAGAGATCCAGTTATACATATATATATATATATACATATTTTTTCAGATTCTTTTCCATTACAGCTCATTACAAGAAATTGAATATAGTTCCCTGTGCTATACAGTAGGTCCTTGTTGTTTATCTATTTTATATATAGTAATGTGTATTTATTAATCCTAAACTCCCAATCTGTCCCTCCTCACTCCCCTTCCCCCTGATAACCACAGGTTGTTTTCTATGTCCATGAGTCTATTTATTGTTTGTAAATAAAATGTGTGTGTGTATATATGTGTGTATATGTATGTGTGTGTGTGTACACACACACACACACACACATACACACACACATTTTTTAGCAGGCACTCCTTTTAGAAAGCAGCTATTAGATTGCTACTGAGCTCTTGTCAAAATTCAATGTCTGTCTCATGAAGGTCTTGTGATTCTTTGGCAGTCCCTCCAAACAAGGACTGAATTCAATAGTTTGAACTCTACTGTGGACCCAAAGCTTGCCAGCCACCTTGGAATCCACGTTAGAGGCACTGTCTACCTGTTCTCCTCCTCTGCGGAGGATTTATGATTATTAAAAACACTTTTGTTTCAGGAGTGCCGTATGTGGCCCTGGTACTATACTTCTTTTTATAGAGGTAAGGAATTATTTCTCTTCTGAAAACACATGCATTATAGGGGTGGTCATAATTGACCATCAAATATTTAAGGAGACACAACCAGTAGATCGTGTAGCCCTCAGATGGCTGTAGAGATTGCTCCAAAATTAGATTGCCTGTGGCTACTGAGAGTTTTTTCAAGGAGAATTAGGTGACTTGTTATAACTGTGCACTTCATGTGCAGTTATCCATACAATGGGGATCACCAGTTCAAGCAAAGGTCCAAATTCTTTCCCTGCCTTCAACGGCAATGATCCATGATGGGTCTTTGACTCGTGAAGGCATTCAGCTCAGTTTCAGCTCACTGACCAGGGTAGCTATGCATGACAGATTTGCCCTGGACTTTCTCCTTGCCTGCTAAGGCTGAGTCTGTGCAATCTTTAATACTTCCTGCTATAGATGGGTTAATATCTTGGGTCAAGTGGAAATGTCAATACAGAAAGCAACCTGGCTTTTAAGGCAGTCCCTGACCAGTTGTAGGATTTTTTTTCAGCTGTCTGGGTCTGTGACCCCGGGGGACATGATTGAGTTCAATTCTTGCAAGTCAGTCTCATATTGCTGACTCTTGTTAGTAGCATTAATTAAATACTATATGGGACAAATTGGATGGTTTTAGTCTCAGCCTCTGTCAGTCAAATTAATCAGAGCAGCCAACAGTATGTTGTAGTGATGGGAAATGTCTCCAAAAATTAAGACCTCATAGTTGGATATTGTTAAGACACAATATTCTCTATTGAGCTCTCGTCCTTCTGTACCTCTTGCAAGCAGAGGCACTCACTCCCTTTGTGCCACAATATTTTTTTAAGGATTGTTTTAGTGGATAGACTTGGTGTCTTATTCCAAAACTAATGGTAGGTATGCTTACTGCTCATTATCAAAGATTTGCATCTAACCTGCACCTCCCAAATGGGGTTTGTCTCCTACAGTACAACCTAGTGCATGTACACGTATCACCTTGCTCTCTTTGTGCTAAGTTGTGGGAACTGGCGCTTAGGAAATCATCACCAAAAACAAGCTGGCACTCTGGCTATTGCTATTGGTGTGAGTAATAAAGTTTTTTGTGTCCAACACAAGAGTCTTATGTCTTCTAGCAATTGTGAACCTGTGGTGGACTAGCCTACAGATAGGCTAAAATCTTAGATACTTCACATACACTTCTTCACAGACATTATGTTTACAGTTATAAAATTATATTGATATATTGTTGAAGCTAATTTTCAAAGAGGGTTTATATCCTACTAATATTTATGACTAGGCAGTAAAATCTTATTTTTATTAAAATTTAGCTCCATAAAATGTTTTGCTCTCCAAAATCTGAACATGTGCCAAACTACCAGTCAACACTATACATTGCTGGTATAATTAGGTGAAAATGCTAGATAAATTGTAATCTGGGTAGCAGATTCCTAAATAATTTTAATGAAAAATGGACTATATCAGGAACATATGAATACAAAAGAGCTGTGTCCAAGGAAAACATCAGTAGCACATAAAAATGTTAATTTGTTTAAAAAAATTACATCTGAGAGATGGAATTAAACCAAATAACCAGAAAATTCATAGGAAGTAAATATTGCTAAAATTTTAATAATAGAACTTAAATTAGCCAACATGTGAATATCATATTCTAAGGTATAGGAAACCCAATGTAACTCAATGTAATATTTCCTAATACTCTGATAGTAACTGAGATGGGTGTTTTTACAGGGATTAATGAAATACACCAACAATTGTGGAAATTAATTGTGGATGGAAAATTTCCATATAAACTATTTGTAAATTTTTTTAATTATAAATATTTTTCATGAAAATAGGGCAAATAATAGAAATAGTATCATTATCTTTTTTTCTGTCACAGTTTTTCTTTCAACTCTAATTTCCCCTTTCCATTCAGCTCTGATTTCTTATCAGTGAATTCTGTTATACATTCATTCATTCATTCACTTGGCAAGTATTATTTAAATAAGTATTATTCATTGAGCTACACTGTTCAGGTATTTATGGTATTGTTTAGAATTTCATAATTTCAAGTTTCTAGAAAATCCTACGTCTGCTGGCTTTGACAACTAAAACACATACCTGACTTGGTAACTGTAATTAATAATAATATTTAAAAAAACATTGTACAGTTTTCTTTTAGAATTTTACCCTAATAACAAATGTGAGCAGGACTGATTGTTTCCATTTGACAGAGGAAGAATCTAAATGGTTTAGAAGAAGTGTTCCAAAGCTAGGTTGCACAAATTAGAATTTTACAAAAAACTTGTGTTTCCTCTCACTGTGCTCTACATACAGTTGGCAGATGATAGAATGGATTAAAGTATGTCTAATTGCAATATAGTAATCTTTATATCTTAGTGGCTTTTGAAAATTACAATTTAAGGCTGGATCTGACTGAAACAGTATTGAGGACATAAGCTCATTTAATTCTAAACTCTGGGATATCCCAAATATACCTAAGATAATGTATCTTGATTTTGCAGCTTAGAATTGCAGAGTAAATCAAGAAATATTTTAGTGTGGAAAATTTGGACCTGCTTTCAGAGATAGTTGTCTAGGTTATTGTTATTACCAAAATAGTACATCATAGATTTGCAGAACACATTTGACTATTGCAATAGAGACATGGATCCTTGTGCCAATTTCTATTCCTGAAGTCTCTCTATAAGGAAAAGTAGTAAATCCTATAATTTAAATATATAGTAACTTGGTTCTTGCCACATGTCTCAGTATTTATGGATATCATTTAAAAAGTGCAAAGAAAAAAGAATAAGTAGAATTCATAAGATTTGAACCACAGTATAAAATACCCCTCAGGAAGTTGTACACGAAGTATTTTGCCAGTATGAGTGTCAATATTGCCAAGGATAAAAAGAGAGTAATAGAGACCTGCTAAAATAAATAAAATATAGGAACACAAGACTGTTTCAGGTTTATTGCAGAGGAACAATCATTAGGGAATTACAAAACTTAAAGACAAAATTAGAAGAATGGGGATATAGGAAATAAGAGTTAAAAAATGAGAATTTATTAGTTAGGATAGATTGGGCTATGGGGTGTTAAGAAATAAATCATGAAAAATCTGAATGGCTCAAACATAATACAAATTTATTTCTTGCTCACACAAAATTCAGCGTGGTTCTGGCAACTCTCCAGGACAGCCTTTCTTCATGTTATGACTCAGAGACTTGTTCCATTTTGTACTCCTCTTATAAAAATAAGTACAATTAAATAAATCTTTCAGGTACTAATTTTTATTTAAAATGTAGTATTGTATTACTTAATTGTTGTCATTAATGATCTTTATGTTCAAGGCACTCAATATGTTGTTACTATTTGTGTCTTCATAAAGATTTATATTAATTTTTGAATGTTTGCCTACTTATTATATGTGGAAAGATACATTTAGCTTCAATTGAAATTGCTTTTCCCACCCAGATACATTTGAATTCTTTAATTTTCATAACCATTCAAATTATTTTTTCTACTATTTTATTTTGGAATCTCTTTTGAAATGTGCTTGTATTATATTTTCTGAAAATATTTTAACTAACTTCAAGTTTCCATTACTTAGATCTAGCCATGTGAGAAAAATTTGTCATTGTCCATTCCTTTAAAACTTTTAATTGACAACCATTCCCCATCTCCTTCATTTTCTATGTGAGAATTAGAGTTTAATATATGATGGAGTGACTTCCTAAAGGTCAGACACTTAATCAATGGCCAATTCATTCAGGAAGTGAGAGATATTGTGCCCCCCTCTATGCTCCCAAAGAATTTATTGTTCAATAAGGGTAATAAATAATTAAAGAACTGATTGTAATGCATGCAAAGTGCTAAAACAGAAATAAATATAAATGGTGTGAGAGCACAGAGGAAGGCACCTAGCTCAGCCCAAAGAGTTGGACATTGATGGCTCACAGGACTGTTGGCCAAGCCATAGTCAACACAGCAGGAGCAGAGGAACTAACAGTGATAAAACTTGTGCCATTTGTGGGCAAGGATGTTGCCGACGAAATGAATCACAGAGCTGCTGTGGTGCAAAATATCTCCCGAGATTCGGGTTTCTTTATTTTTTATACCATCTACACAAAGGAGTAACTCTTGCCAAGCACAGAGAGTAAACATTTTTTAGGTTGACGCATGCGCATTACATCTAAGGCTTCCTTATCTTAATTACACTCAGACTCTCCCGTTCCAAGGCCTGTTCCTTTTGAGGAACTAATAAACATTCTCGTTTGCAAGCAATGTTTCCCCTGGGAACGGGCAGAGTCACTTGGCAGGAATTTCTGTTTGCAGACAAGTCCAGCCACTTCTGTGAAATGTCCCGCGTGCAGGCACATCCACAGCTTCTATGCTAAGTTTCCTTCAAAGGACTGTTATATGATGGCAAGTAGTTGTGGCCTGAAAGCAGGTTTGGGAAATCAGTACTATCTGGCCAACACTACATACTTGTGTGGCGATTAGTATGTGAGATAACTGGGGCAGAAGGTAATGACCAGGTAGGACTTCATTTTAACATCCTGAATAACTTTGGGTTATTCATTCTAAGATATAAAAGACTTTTAATTTCATTATTCTCCAAGACTTTCTTCAACTTTATGAAACGAATAGTCTGAAACAATGATACATTTTATGGTGAAAACTATAGCTTCATAAAAAGACAAAGGCTAATTTCATATTTACTTTGCATTTATACAGGTGTGTTTATTTATAATATGCAAACAAATTAAGACATATGTATCAAATTTTTTTTAAATAATTTCAAGTATCATGGTTTACATGGAATTAATAATGATAATTTTATTTCATAAATGTAATAATAGTTGTTATAAAAGAAAAAGAGAAGAGGCAAATGCACATAATGAATGCATTTTAGGGTAATGGTCATAGAAATAAATCTTAATTTGTAATCATAATAATGAAAGGAAAATGAGTTGCCAGAGGAAAAAAGTGTATAGTAATACTGTATTGTAAAGCAAATGTAATTTTATTTAAAAATCAACTTATTTAGTTGATATTTCTCTGTACTTATTTTCTTTAATCCTCATCATTATTTATATACCTTCAACCATTATACTATAAATTCCATTAACTTATACATTTAGTTGAATCAGTTGGTTTGTATCAATGGACGTTGAATACTACACTAGATTTTTGTTGATTATAAAGCACTTCATTTACTTGGAATTTCTTTATAGTCCAGTTATATATAGTAAAAACTTGTGAATGGTTGAGCGGGATAAAATATTCAAATTTTGTCTTTAATTTTGTAAGTGATTTAGGTAAAATCAAGATATTTGTCTAAATATTGTGTTAATCTAACCAGGGGGATGAATTCATTGAAAATCTTTATATCAAATAAGTTAACAAACATGCCAAATGAAAGAAATGAACCAGTTCTATTCTGACTTGATTCTCATCTAACTGTAATTATTTCTCTGATTGCATCCTAGTGATATTTTGTTGTTCTCTAATTTTTAGATGAAATTTAATGTTGACATATATTTGATATTTAGGAATATTTTTATTTTGTGTTTCATGTGTTTTTATTATATAGTATATGTCAATATTGTGTTTTTTAAACTAATTTTTCAAAGGCTAGAAAATGGGACTGTATACCTTTATAGATCACAGTAGGTATTTAAGCAATAAAAAAATTTCTTTTGATCGTAAAGCACTTCTAAACTGGTTATGTTCTTATATTAATATTGCTGAAATGTTTGTCCTTCTTTCTCTCAAATGATGTAATACTATTCTTATTGTAGTTGTTAAAATATAATTCTTTATACTACATAAAGGAATATAAATTTAATCTTTCAAATAGATAGGAAGTTCTAATTTTAATAAGAAAAAAAGATACTCTACAATTGCTTGTGGTATGCTGCTTCTGCCTGTGCAGTTGTATTTCTTTGTACCTTAATACAAAGTACATTAATACAAAAATAATTCAGTAAGTGGAATTATATTGCTTTTCAACATAGCTCTGAGATGATACTTTTAACAAATGAAATATGAAAAGTATTTAAATAACTATGGATTTCTCATTAAGCCAGAAAATGCTCTAAATTATGTCCTATACTTTTCTATTCAACAAGTTCAAAATTCAAGACAGTTTGTTACTTGCATTGTACCTGACTTATGGAAGGTTCCCAATAAATAATTATTGATTTAATTAAATTATTAATATATTCAGGACTGTGCTAAGTGCTATAGGAACTGCAAAAGGAGAATAATTGCACCATATTTACTTTCAAAATGATGTAAATAAAAATACTATTATAAGCCACATGGAATGAAATCAATGTTAGTAATTCATGTGATTAACAGAAATTAACATTAACCATGTGAAGATGAGAGAGTCTTCATAAAGGGAATAGAATGTTAGTTGGATTTTGATGGAAGTTTAAATAAAATAAATTTGGTTCAACTTACAACTGTGTAAAAGGAAGAAAATATCAGGGAAAATTTGAAAAGTTAGACTTTTTTTTAACATCATCAAACAGCGTAGTGAAGGATCATTTGTATGTGAAAGGATTTCCAGACAGGGACAGTACATTATCATGAATGATTTGCTCTCTTTTTACAAAAAAGTGAATCATGGCTCAAAAAAGCCAGTTAACTTGTTTGAGATTCCATAGAAAATAGCAAAAATGGGAGCATACCAGTTTGGGAAGTTTTAAGGAAACCAGTCTAGACTTCTTTTTCAAAACGATACATTCTCATTTTGTCCAAACATCAAGTAAAATGCTAATAGCCTTTAAAAATAGTAGGTCTTGATATTTAAGGATTCTTTTCAGTATCTCCGAAGATCATACACACACACACACACACACACACACACACACACACACACACACACACTCACACTCACACGCACTCATTTTATATGAAGGGAAGCTTAATGTAGACACTTTTATTCTTCAGGCAAATACATCTTTAAATCTTGATTCTGCCGCTTTTTGTGTCATGGTCAAGGTATTTAATTTTTATAACCTTTAAGTTTTTCATCCATAAACCATTGCATGCCTTTCTGGCTGTTAGGATCCATTAGCAATTTGTTTTTGTTTTTGTTTTTGTTTTTACAATGAGTTCTTAGCAGTGTGGATAGGATGATTTTCCTAAAATGTCTATTTAAGCATGTCATTTGTTAGTGATTTCTAAATCCCTTACCTGCCTGAAAGTTATGATCAAATGACCTGGACTGCATACCTCTTGTACCCCCTCACCTCACCTATGTGCTCCAACCATTCCAGCCTTCTCTCTGCCCTACTAAAATATCAATCTCACATCCATTTTAGATGATTTCTGTACACTTTTTTCTCTGTTGACTATGTTTTCCTTTCAGTTTGCATATGAGTGCTTATAATTCATGACTTGGCCTTTATGACACCTTTACAAAGGTCTTCCCTGCCCTCCTCATGTAAAGTAGCTGCCTTCTACAACCAGTAAATATCATGTTAATCTTGTTTTAAAATAGCATATATCAGTTTTTTGTTTGTATATTTATTGTCTAGGTTAGGAAACTTTTCTCTTTAGTTCATTGTTCTTAATTAAGTACTGTTTCTGGCAACTGTTAAGCCTTCAATAAGTATTGTTGAACAAGGGACTAAATTGATTTTTGTTACCATAAATATGAGTCCAACATGGAAAATTGGGAGAAAAGATGTAAAAAATAACCAATAAGTCTTTAACTCAGACAGTATATACATTATAGTATATATTATCTTAGTGAATTACTTGTTAATGTACTATTAAAAAGTAAACATTGATTTAAAAAAAAATCATAATGATACTTCCCCCCTTCAGATATGGCTCTGGAATCTGACAAAGTAGAGAAAAAATTATATGATTTTTTTTTGTATTTGAGTTAAATAATTTAAGACTAAATTAGATCATAAGCTATGCACTGTCTATGGAAACACAGTATATGTGTAGTGAACAGTGAACTGTGCTTTGCCCAAAGTAATGTCTTGCCTTTACCTTCAGGTTCTAAGAGATAATTTATGTCATATCTGGTAGGAATATCTTTGTCTAGAGTCCAGGGCTAACCACACTGGATCTCAGAGTGGAGCTGGATCAAAAAATATCAGAATGGGGCCAGGCCATATCAGAAAGATCAGCCGTATGATTTAGAGTGAGAGCTTCAGGTCATTTATTGTCAGACAGTTTTGAGGCTGAGAGCAAGCATGTAGGCAGTCAATCAGTCCATCAATCATACCTGTATAATGAAGTTCCAATAAAAACTCTAGACACCAAAGCTTCAGTGAGCTTCCTTTATTGCCAATACTCTGCTTGTGTTGTTACATATCAATGCTGGGAGAGTAATATGTCATGTGTACAAGGGAAGCTTTGCGTTTGGAACCCTCCCAGGCTCTACGCATCTCTTCTCTTGGCTAATTTTTGAACTGTACACTTTCCCTATAATAAATCATATTGATTTTAGTGAGTTCAGTGACTTATTGCACTTGAAGGTGTTTTTGTGAACCCACTACACTTGCTGTTGGTGTCAGAAGTCAGAGAAGTTTTGGAGACTGTGCCCTTAGACTTTGCAGTTTGGCTAACTCTGGGTAGTATATAATCATGGGAAAGAAACTCATAATTTTCTTACAGATTTTAACATTTTAGATATGTATGGAATTACAGAGAGTAGCTATTCTAATATTTCGTTTCACAGAAGAGCATCAGGGAAGTTATGATTTGCTTCAGTTCACAGAGCTGGTTTGGTGGCTGGGTTAGGGTTAGAAATTAGATTTATCCATCCCAATCTTTTGGATTTCCCCACTATTCCATGTTATTTAATATAAGATTGGCATGATAAGTATCACTGGATATATTTGATTTCTATTTTAGAAATAAAATTATGACAGTTCTTATATTACAAATCAGTGAAACATTCATCAATTTCATAGTATCCTGTCTACAAATATAAACCTAGTCTAAAACTTGAGGTTTAATTATATGAGAACTATCTATGCCTGAAAATACCCATTATTCACTAAAGTGAATATACTTATCTGGATGATGTTTATGGTACACATTATCCTCACTGATTCAGTATGTTTACGTGCTAGGTTTTCTTTGGCAAATTCTTACTCATCGTATATTAGAATAGTAAAGTGATGTTAGATTCACACAATTATCAGAACCGTATACACTGACAATGGTGAAAAGTAGACACTTTCAATGAGGCTAAAATGACAGCTTTAACAACAACAAGCACACCTCAGAAGTTCTTAGAGAACTAAACATATTGATATAGGGCTAGCAATTGAGTTCTTAAACATTCCCTCTGTATTTCATATGAACACTTTTTCTGAATGTATTTTCCCCAAAACACCTGATAGTTTTAAAAAATTGGTGTCCAAAAAAGGACACTATTGTTCTTCATCAAAGTAGTTTGACAATAAGACACCTCACAAGCACTCTGCTCAGATGTAGCACAGAGTCACATATGTTTTCCCCAACAGGAAGGACAATGAACAGTCCATATTGATCCCTAGGCAAATATACCCTTCGTGTGGAGACAGTTGGTGGTCTTATATTCTGTGAAAACCAACATATATTGCACATGAATGGAATTTTTAAGAGAAAGGCTTTTAAACTTTCCTATCATTATTGAAAAGAATTTTTTAGTACCTGTTGTAAGTAGTGTTGTTTTAATAAATGCCTGTGATGTAATAAAGTGTAAAATAAAGTGTAAAGTTACTTTGTATTTGCTCTTTTGGCATTTGGGGCAAGGGGTTAGGCTCAGTGCAATGGAAGAAATAGAAGTGACACTCAGAAAACAGTCACCAAATATGTTTGGTTGTAATAATAAGTTTGCAAGAAGCAATTTTGCAGAGGCAGAAACGGATCAGATGTTTGGGTTTTGAATGATAGTAGAGTTAGTATTTACTCTGTAGACACATGCCATTGACATATTTTCATGAGCTAGGCAATGAGGGAATATATACAAATGATAAATTAGTGAGAGTAATCTCAGAGTAGTATGTGGAAAGAATTGTAAGTGAAAATTAAAGAATTAGAATGGTTCTTGGCAAAAAGTTGATAGGCACACCAGTTAGGAGATAATGAAGTACGCCTCATAACTGTGGAATGCACAATTCCCCTAGTATGCAAAGAAGAATGAAGGCTAGAAATAATCATCTCTCTTTAATATGTATTCTTCAAAATACTAGGATTCCAAATAGTTTAATTGTGATAGCACTTTTTTCCACATTACCATATTCATCTCAAGCCAATTACATACAATGTAATTGTGATATTTTATTGAACAGATGTTACTGTCATTGGAGTTAAGAGTATTTGATAATTATTTGTGTTGCTTTATTAACAGTGACACAAACTGATGTAGCCAAGTGTAGAATCAAGGAGATGGCATCTGTAATGTTGGTTCTCTTGGCATGAAAATAGAATCCCAAGAGACATCATTTTTTTCTCCATATCTTAAATTATGACAGAAAAATTATGTATTGTTAAATAATAATCATTGAATTTTATTTTTGAATTATAGAGTTTACTAATTATATATTTACAGTTCCTAGTTTTCTATATTTATTAATAATAAAAATTAATTTTGATTTATTCCCTTTCATAGATTAAAACAAAAATATTCACAGTTTAAATTTTTGTATGAATTCAGATATTGGTTTAAAGTCCACATAAAATCTGTGGGCACTTTTCCTAGAAAGTTAAATATTGTAACATAATTTTTAAGTTTTAGTATTTTAGTACTGTGATACTTGAATAACTTATAAAATAATTTACCTTTCATTAGTATAAAGAGAAGAGTTAGCAATACTGGGCATAGCTTTAAGAATCTAAAATAGTAATCAAACCAAAACTTTATCCTTTTCACATATTTATAATGCCAATATGTTTTTTAGTGAATTACATGGAATCATCATTCCTGTTTGCAAAATGTTATGTTTTTGGACTCGTAGTGGGAAGCCTTAGAGGAAGTGTTTATAGAATTAAGGCAAATTTTTGAAAATATTTATTAAAAATATATTTTGATGTGTTCAGATCTATAAAGTTAATCAGTACCTAGCAAAAAGCAAGCTGTGTTTGGAAATACTTCATGCTTGCCATGTTGAAAGGTGAAGATAAATCTATTATAATGATTTAATATGCTTTATTTACCCAATCAGGAAATCAAAACCAAATAACTCTCCTTGCAGCAGTAATTATAAAGTATTGTCATTTTAATTTCTCTTTCCAAAAAATAGCAGTGGAATCATATCATTAAAAATACATGCATGTATTGGTGTATTATCTTCTTCACTTCATTCATAGATGTGCATAACTCAATTGTTACTGAATTGTATGTGCCGAGCCTATTTAGTCAATCTATGGAAACTCCTATGATGAGATTAGTAGAGAATGAAAGGTATATCCTAGTAGCACCTGATCATAATGGAGAATGACTAGAAGAATGCAGACTAGCTTAACCATCCCTTATTAATTTGAATAATTCTCTTTTCTCTTTTTGACCAAATAATGATAGAGAAGTTCTACTATGTCATTAAATATTACATAAACAACTGTTGAGGTCTACAGCATGTCATATCTTGGCTTTTAGATATTTTAAGGCTGCTTGTAAAGGCCTTCAACTGAAATATAACAATATAGAAATGCAATTAATACCATCTTTATAATACCACAATTAGAGAATATTTTAATAATTTCCTCTGATGGAATTATTTCTTTTATAAGCAACACTTCTTTGTATAGTAAAATCTCAGCTTCCTTTATTTCTTGCAGGATCATAATTATTGCGTTTATTGCAATAAAAAAACAAGACTAAAGGGTTATTTTAGAATTAGCCTTATGGAATAGTTACATATTAATGCAGTGATGAGAGCTTTGAGAGTTTTTCTTTTCAACTCTGTAGTTTCAGAAATTCAATTATTTCAGCCAATAGCAACCAGGCTCTGGAGGATTAATTCACAGTAATGAAACATAAGAGACTGATTTATAAATGATGATAACTTTTATTTATTTATAAAACAGACTGGTATTTCTTTACGGGAATACAGTTATCTTTAAGTTCTATGAGGAAAGAAACCATGTTTGTTAGTTTCATTGTTAAATTTCTAGAGTTTAGAAAGTTGATTTTTGAATTACTTCATTAATAATTATTTAGTTTACTCTTAATGGCTTAAAGTCATTTGAGAGATTACATGAGTAATTAGTATCGTTGACAGATTTCTTAAATGTTTGCTTAGGGAATACTTAGTAGTAATTGTGCTTGATTTATTTTCTAATTTATTAATATTATGAATTTAGTAAAAATTAGTATTTCATTACAATTAATCAACTCTTCTCATAATACCCACATAAATCTTATATGAAAATAAATTGGAATATGTATTAAATTAAATTTTCCATACCTTTAAACATTTGTAGATTTTATATAATCAAGTTCTTTTCAGTATTTTATTACAATACCAAGCCTAACATCAATTTATCTAAAATGCTTAAGCACTTTTAAAAAAGGAAATTCTACATATTACAGTGATTCCAAAGCAAAGCAATATGCTTACCCTAAAACTGGTTACAAATGTGCTCATATTAGGAATTTACATTTTTTTTTTACCTTTTGCCTTCTTATACTTTGCTGATACGAAAATTTTCATATTTCCCTGGGATTTCAGAAATATCTGGGTTTATTTTTACACTTCTCTAGATTTAGTTATTATAGAAGACTTAAAAGTAAAAAATTTGCACATTCTGGGTTGTTGACTAGATAATTTTTTGTGTAGTCATTGGAATTTGCTGTACATTCAGAAGTGATTAAAACTCAAGATGCTGGCCATCAGATTGGACTTTCCTTTTTCAATTAAACTTGGTTTTCTATGTTCTTATACCTTCATTTATTAAGTTCAAGCCTAGCTTTTAATTTTGTGCAGTATTGGTGTTCTCTCACAAAATGGTTTACTTTTAAAGTTTCAACTGCAATTGTTACACAATGTTCCTGTTATGATATATATGCCTGATATTATTAACACTATTAAAAACTCATGGACTCTTATTATTCTCTTTATTATGTAGAACTATCTAGGTTTTTAATCTACCAGAAGATGAGAGACTGTTTCTTCTTAGTTACCACTTCTAGATATTCCACTAATTTATCCAGTGTCTGGAGCACACAGTTGTGCCCTCTGGATACAGGGTATGATTATTAATGTTAATTAAATGCTGGACTCCTTTTCCAGTTGGCTGTTATGTGTGACCATTAGTGCTGATCAGTCCTTTCTACTCATGGTACAGAACTACTTTTAAAGCTGCTACTTTTCTTACCAGTCTTTCCTTGCACAGATCAAAAAAACCCCATGTCTTTATATTATAAACATATGTAAAATTAGAAAAAATAACCATATGATTAAATACTTATTAAAAAAATGAAAATAAAAGATGTTCTACCCTGTTTGTGTTTGTGTGTGTGTGTGTGTGCGTGTGTGTGTAATGCCACTTTATATCCTTTACATTAACTTTTCTGTTTGAGTAACTCTTAGCCTCTGGCAGACTCAAATTGTTTCATTTAGCCATAATGATTACTATTTGTTATTGTTGTTGTTTGTATTTTTATGTTCATAATGTCAGAGTTAGCCAGAGAAAAGCCTTAGGTTGCTTTCCTTAGCCTTTCAAAACCACCTGCAACTTGTTTTTAGACAAACGTTGTTTTCTGGCAACAAAAGAATGTTCCAGAAATATTCTGTTTTTTTCTGTCCTCCTCTTTTTTCTTTTCCTAACAGTTAAGGATCCCTGGTTCTTTTTGTTGGTGGATATTGGGCAAGGTGTATCTGGACTGCCCAAAGGTGCTGGCTGAGGCAAAAGTGCTCTTGCTGATACTGGTCTTTTTTAAGGAGAGATTTGGAAAAGATATTTCTTTTAGGCCTATGAGTTCACATCGATTTTTCTTCTGTAACATGTTGCTGCAGCTACTCTCCTTTTCTTATGAAATTTCGCCGCTTCAAAGACTGTCCACCACACTAACAAGAAAGTTTCTTTGTAAGCAAGGTATCAAAGCAAAGCAATTTAAAATAAGCAGATTGGAGAACCCTTCTTTTAGACCAGTGGTAGATGGACTCCTGCTAGTCCACATATCAAGGGTCACCTGCAAAATGAGAATAAAATAAGAACAATGTAGTGAGTTTCCCAAATTTAATTTGTTTAGTTTGTTGGTGTTACTTTTTAAAATTAAATGTTAGGATAGCAGTGGCAGAGTTTTAAAATATTTCCTTGTTAAAAAAATGAAGTCTGTTTTTAATTTTATTTTCCAAACTGAAAGTGGATGTGTTAACTGTCAAAATTCAGAAGAGGGTTGAACAATCCAACCTTGAAAAAATTATGTATGTTCCTGGACCTCAGGAACTGCTGGATCCAGGAACCAGAAGACCTACTGGTATGACACTTTTCATTTTTCAAGTAGACTTAGTCTGATCTTAACCATGCAATGAAGTCCAAGGCTCCTGTGGTGTGCATCTTGCAATATCTATCACCAAAGAGGAACTTTTCTCATTTCTCTGAAAGGGCTATGATCGGCAAATTAAATGTGGTTAAAATACTCATCTTGGACTATTCAGCAAGGACAGGAAGTTTGGCTAATGTAAGAACCGTATTGTCTTCTGGAAGCTAGGTGGATCAAGTGAGGTGGTTCCAAAGGGAGAAATGCTGAGCAAGCCATAGAAGCTTACTATGAGGAAGCTGTCCTTACTTGGCATAACAACAAAACATATGCCAGCACTCATTTATTTCCTTTCTTCCTTTGTTCTGATCTTTATTGCCTTCTAAATGTTGTTGGTTGTGTAACTTTGCTGGAGCTGCCATAACAAAATACCAAGGACTGGGTGGCTTAAACAGCAGAAATTTATTTTCTTACAGTTCTGTAAGCTGGAAGTCCAAGATCAAAGTGTAAGCAGGTTTGATTTGTCCTGAAGCCTTTCTCCTTGGCTTGCAGATGGCTGCGTTCTTCCTGTGTCCTCCCGTAGTTGTCCCTCTGTCTGTATTGTCTGTCCTAATATCCTCTTATAAGAACACCAGTCACATTGGATTAGGGCCCACCCTTATGAGCTGATTTAACTGTAACTTCTTCTTTAAGGGTACTACCATCAAAAATAATTACATTCTAAGGTACTAGGGGTTAAGACTTCAGATTATGAATTTTGGATGAAAATAGTTGAGATCATAATATTGGTCAATGAAATTCAAAATACAAGTATATAATTATTTAGGCCAATTTGAAGCTATGTCAGTTACTACCCTTTCACTATAAAGCACTTATTTTTTTAACCAATGTATTCTTGACTACTCGATTAAGATTCTCTCATTTGGATACTGCTTAATATACGCTAATAATAGTATCTTTATACCACCTCCTTTTTCTAAACTCTGAATTTTCCACAGTCAACTTCAGTTATGTTTCTTTTATTGTTTCAGTATTGTTTTGTATTTTTGAGAGTGGCAGCTTATCTTTTGTTATCTATATTTTATAACATCTTTTTGATGCTATTATAAATAAGCAACTTATTCTCAGTGGGCTATTCCTGCCACAATATGTCATAGAGTGTCCAAGAAACAGTAGATTTTATTTACAGTTTAAATTATTAGATACCTTTTAATTAATACAGATACAATGCAATCCAATGCAATCTAATACAGTAATAATTCCCTGTAACTTTCATTTACAGAAAGAAGCCTTTGTATTTGGGGATGTTTATCACCTTTGAAACTGTGCTCTATTCACAGAAAACATGTGTTTCTAAAGTTTAATAATGTTTAATTCTATTTTTTACAGTGAGAATGGTTTATTTAAAATTCGCAGTATACTTATTTTTAATCCCAAGAACTAAGGAGCTCAGTGTCCCTTTGATAATATCATTAGGCTTTCTTTAATGAATGTTTACTTTTTAAAATATAACTTAAGGTAACATTCAAATCAATGGAAAAAGTAATCTGAAATGTTGTGGCATCATTTAGTAGTTAGGTTGTTTTTCTTGATACCTTTTTTTTGTACTGTTGTTATTTCAATCCTAGTCTTGAACTGTAAATTCTTGCTTTTCTTAACATATTCACTACCAATCTATACACAGATATACAAATCAGGACTTTATTCTTCACTCAAGAAGTTCTATTGCTGTGCATCACTGTTTTCCTTCAAGAATTCTCAATATACCGTTTGCTATTTGCCCTCTTAAGAAAAAAGATAAAGAAACATAATATAGCTCTAATATTTATGACATTGTGAAAATCAGTAATTGATTTTTAATCTGATTGACATTTATTTCTGTTGTTCATCCCTCTTTAATCTAAAGCAAATGCTTGGGAAATAGTAACTGGATCCCCACTTCCAAACACAATGTAAATTAATGTCTCAGGATTGGCACTGTATATAAAAATTGTTTGAGAAGCAATTCACTCAATGTGTCAGAAGACTGTTACACAGATTTGAAAGATAAATATTAGAAAAAGAATCTAAAGGTTTAGTTCATACACGTCTATACGTTGGGAAGACCTCTGTGCACTTTTAATAAGAATTAAATTTTTTATAGTAATTAATGAAATTTTTTATTGGGCTGATAGTTTTAAAGCTTATAAGATAATCAACAATTCCTGGGGTTCAGTTAAAGCATTTCCTGTCTAATTTTGAGTTCTTTTTTTGCTTCATGGCATCTACATGTAGTTATTTCCTCAGTTTCTCAGTGATTTGGTTTCTGACTATTGATTTTGCTTTTTCTTCAGGATGTTTTGAATAATTTGGGCTCTTGTGAATTGGATGAAGATGATCTAATGCTTGATTTGGAATTTTTAGAGGAACAGAATCTTCGTCCTTCAGGTAAGTGTTGAATAAATGCATAGTATCATACAACTCTGTTCCTAGTCATTTGGCTTCCATTGACAAGCTAAATATTATTTAGGCTGCATTCAGTATTTTCTATCCCCAGTTTGTATATTCTGTGTGCAAGGCACATGGTAGGTACCCTGGACCCATGATTCTGGTGGTCTTAAATCTATTATGGAAATGTAAATTCTGTTGGAAGATAATTATAAAAGGAAAAAAAAAACTATAAAACAATTACAACCCCATTTTTGTTTATAATACAACCAAATGAAAGTTTTGTGGATCTAGATTTACGCTTTCAAATCTTAAGCTACCTCAGTAATAACTGTGAAAGTTAGTGTTGATGCAGTAAGGTTGACCTCAAAATTAATAATCACCAGTAGCAATCACAAACACATACTCATAAACACATACATACACATAGTTATAGTGTAAGATAAATAAATTATTGCTGAATGAATTAAGAAGGGAGCCCCATTGTATTTGTAATAGTTTAAATTTTTATTAAAGCATAGAGTACAATGTCTTCAAATATCAAAATTACTCTCTTTGAAGTAGGAAATAGGAATTAATTTTTCAAATTTAGATATTTGACTAAAAAGGCAAGTTTTACTTATTTTTTTACTGCTAATAAAACCTTTAACATACTATTTTCCTGTTAAAGTAGAAGTAACATTAAACTTGAGCTTTAAAATCATGAGTCTTAGTGAATACATTTGAGAAAATCAATCTCTTGGACTTTATTGTTCATGTATTGAACTTTCAGGAGTTAGGCATAATCTCTAAGATTTTTTCCAGCTGTAATATTTTATGATGAATTTTTGTTTATGCAGTATTTTTATATTATAAGTAGTATCATATTAACAATTGTTTAAAAAGAGAAATAACAATATTTATACTTTCTTACATTCTATTTTAGGCTAATATCAAAAAGAAACTACTTAAAACTTTTTTTTCTGGTTAAATATGAATTTACAATAACCATTTCTTGAGACATTCTTCCTGCAGTTGATATGACAGATACTCTTTTGAAAATGTAGATTTTTCTCACTTTTATGCAGATACCTTATATAATTTTGGCATTCATGTGTATTTATCTTTAAAGAATTACACTTGGTGGCAATGTATACTTTTTTGGTGGGAGATTTGTCAATATCTAGGGAAACTATACATACATTTGCCTTTAGATCCAGCTATCCAACATCTAGAAATTCAATCCTAAAACAATGGAAATATACAAAATAATATATGCAAATAGCTATTTGTTGCAAAATATTTGCAAAAACAAAATGGTGGAAACACCTCAAATATCCTTTAACAGAACATTTGTTGAATGTACAATGGTGTACTAAGCAGTCTTTAAAAGGAATAATGTTGATGTCTTTATGTGCTATGGCATGATTGTAAAGATATACTATCAATGGAGAACTTTGCAATAATGGATCAGACTGGCAGTACCTAAAATCATTGATCTCTAATGGCACTGTAAGTGTAACAACTAGTCATTTTGTCCCTCTTAATGCAATGACTAGAGAAGTACACAGCAACACCACTCCTGCCCACAAGTACTTTAATCTAAGTCTCTTAATTAAACCATGATTTTACAGGAGAGGTTGGAATGAGGGGAGAGGGAATGCTAAATGGCATGATGGGATTTCAGGCAAACAAATATAGGATGTAGAGAATTCTACAGGATAAATGGTCTGGTTTCTTTAACAACAACAAAAAATGACATGATGAAAGTGGTAAATGCAATGTGACCCGTGTGTTGGCAAAACATAAAAACACTATACAAATATATTTCTGAATTCTCAAAGAAGTTTGAGTAGTGATGGAATTATTATCACAGAATTACTTTTTGGGGGGTGTTGAATATTTTTCTTTGGTTTTGTCTTTTAAAGAAAACACATTATAGAAATGTGTGTGGTTGAAACAATATGGTATCTGTGATTTGCTTTATCAACAAGTATAGAGGAGGAAATAGATGAAACAAAGCTGGGAAATCATTGAAAATTATCAAAGCTGGGCAGTAAGTGCTGGAGGCATAAGTTTCATTGCTTAATTGTAGTATTTTCTCTATTTTGTGTATTTTAAAGATTTTTCACAATAAAAATAAAACCAAGTAATAAACAGAATTATAAATAACAGCAATTTCAGTTATGTTTGGTAAGCAATCATGATAGAGCAAAGGATGACTTAAAATTATAAAGAGTTAGCTCAATTTATTTGCTTTGGAACAAAAATGAACATTTGTAAACTTTAGTTTCTCTTTTATAAAATAATGAGTGTTTTGTACTTCATTAGTTTATTATAAAAAAAATGATATAACAAGTATGATGAATCTCCAGAGTCAGTTTCAACGTGCAGATAACTTCGTTGAAGCCAGAAATAGGGTACTTTATGCATCAACTGAGTTAACAAAGTTGTTCATAAGATAAATGATGCTACTTTGCATATGTGAAATACAGTCCTAATAAATGAGATATTCCTTAAAGTGACTTGGGTTTGTTTAATGTTACTTAATAAAGTGTTTTTTGAAAACCAATTTCGCTTTGGATGCCACAATATGGGTTTTTAAAAAAGCCACAAATATCTGTTTATATATATAAGCTCAGAAAGAAGAACTTCTGGTTAAATTGGTTTGACACAATTTATTTTCTTTTTTAAGAAACATAATTAAAGGCTTTCTCAAAATGTAAGAAGCTCATTATTGATATTTGATATTGATAAAAAGCTCATTAATGCTAAACATTCTAAAATGATGGTTTAAATAAAAGTGATTTTCAAAAGTCTGAAAACTAAAATAATGATACAATTAAATTCTACTACTTACATTATTGAAAATCATAGAGGGTTTTTAAAAACTTCATTAGAACAAAACATTAATTTGGGGGTATAAGGTCTTATTAAAGCAAAGATTTATAGCAATTTATAATGAAGTTTACTATAATGGCCAAGATGAGTTTTGTGAAAGACCAGAGAAGTATTTTTGTTTTTAAAATATTAAGTCAGATGTTTCTAATAATTGTCATGTGTGGCATATATAAATTTTACTAGTTTAATATATAATTACTGATGGTTAGATTTGCAAAGACTAGAGAAACCATGTATTGAAAGTGTAGGAATTCTGCTGTTCTTTTTTACTACAGTAATTAGTACATGGTAGATGCTCAATTGATATCTGTTAA
This sequence comes from Camelus dromedarius, assembly GCF_036321535.1. Taxonomy (NCBI): domain Eukaryota; kingdom Metazoa; phylum Chordata; class Mammalia; order Artiodactyla; family Camelidae; genus Camelus; species Camelus dromedarius. The sequence continues at coordinate 60,029,075 of NC_087436.1, read as the reverse complement.
TGTGACTTTATTTAAAACATAGTCAGTCACCTTTGGACATGTGTATAATGAAAAAGATGAATTGAAAATAAAAACAAAAATTAGTGAAGTTCAATCATTTTCTTTTTACAGAAAATCAATTACCTTTAATTAAGAAATCAGTTTTTCTGGACAAAACTTGAAAATCTGTAATTTAAAATTTTTTTCTGCATTTTTTTCCAAATGTATATTGGACACTTTATATTGAGCAATTTAACATGCAAATAGGCATTCTAAAGGCCAATGGAATGCATAATAAATGTATATATGTTAATATTCATATATTAACTACTGTTGAAAGATACACTACTTGCAGTATAAACAATATGAGTTAAAGCATATCAACCAGCCAAGTGAAATATCAGAATAGCATAAGCAAAAGAGTTGTGTGGTTCAAAGTCTGTGTCATACAAATGCTCATATACTTCTACATTTGAATATACATCTGTGTATTTCATCATGTTGTTGTTGCATTTTGTGCTTATGACTTGTGCTACATAAAGACTGCTATTACTGTAGTCATAATAATTTTGGACATCTTTTAATATGTATGTTATTTCATTCTTTGCTATCTGCATTTTCATCTAAAAATGAATTATAAGTTTGCAGTTAGATTTTTAAAAGTTTGTTTTTGACCAGTGCTGTGAACAATTTGAATAAAATTCCATGAATTCTTTGAATATATAAATATACCTATGGAGTCCTAAATGAACATACTTTCTTGCTAAAGAAAAGAGGTAGTATGAACACATTATAGTACAAATAAAATATTTGTTTAAAAGTGCAATAAGTAGATATTATCTTTTTGTTTAATGAAAGCAAGAAAGGACAATTTCAATGAAAGAAAAGTGTCTGAATTCAAAATGAGTTGCCAAAAGAGACTTGCTTTAAGGAAAAAAAAATAAAAGCAACTATTCTGAATAATTTATTCTGATCTTGGCATTATCTAATATTTTTGTAAATTCTAAGCTATGATTTTACATTTAAAAGCCTATGGATAAACCTTCCAGATGTCTAGTATGTTTTCTTAAATTAATGCTTAAGTTACTTTTCTGGAAAATATTTTTTTGAACAACTAATATGCATCATATTTAAATACAAGATTATCAATTTGTTTAATACCAGACATTCCATTTTCCCTGTGGTAAAATATTATATTTATTATTTCTCTATTTAATAAATCATTTATAATGCACATATGACCACAGTTTTTTTTAATTTAAAAATATGAGATACTATCATTTATACATTGATAAACTTAAAAATATTAGGGACTCTTCTCATATTTTATATCTCTCATCACTCTTTTATTCATGTTTTTGCCACAAATTGAGTCATGCAAGATGTTAGCAGTGATGTTGGTTAGATATACCTCAACAGTCTTTTGAAAAATTAAAGCAGTAACAAAATTTACTAGCATTTAGTATGACTAAGACTCAGATAAGTGACCTTAACATTTTCTTTACACCGAAATACATGTTATGAACTATATAATTTGTCGAAGGAGAAATACCGGAAGTATATTTTGGCTGAATTTTTCTTCATGTAGTTTTACATTTTTGTGTTTAGGAATTTTTTCTATTAATTTAAACATCTTGCAAAATAATCATTTGAGAAAAACAGGATAATGATAAAAGAAAGATATGAAAAATAAGATGAAGCCACAGGTCAGTTTAGAGCACAAGTATTACCACAGAGAGCCAAAAATGCTAGTTGGAGTATACTGCTAGCATATGTGAAGAAAGAAACAGAACCAATTGCATTATTAAAACTATATACTGTGAATCATTCAATCAATCAGCTAATGCATTTTTTTAAAATGAAGGAATTCTTGATACTAAGAACTGACAGAAGAGGGGGAGGGTATAGTATAGCTCAAGTGATACAGCACATGCTTCTTAGCATGTACAAGGTCCTGGGTTCAATTCCCAGTATCTCCTCTAAAAATAAATAAATAAATCTAATTACCTACTCCCCCCACCAAAAGAACTGAAAGATATTTTGCTCACATGTCTTTATAAAGTATAAATGATCTGACATCAAGAATAGTTTCCTCAGCAACTTCTTTCAGTACAAGCTGGTGGCATCATGCTACCAGTTCAGAGAAGAATTTCTAAATGGTGACACATCAGTGTAGCAAAAGCTGGGAGCTTTATAAAGATCTTGCTTAATCCAAAAATAAAATCTAGTTCCTCATCCATAGTTCATATTCCTAGGATAATTTTAATGGTGAAAATAAAGTAAATGTTGTCAAGCATTTTCTTCAGACATAAGGTAATTACCATAAAGCCTGATAGAATATCTAATATGAAGCAGTGTTACTTCTTGATGAGTCCTCCAAAATGAACTGTTTGCAAAGTATTTAACTGTTATGTAACTGAATAAGATGTTTTCTACAAATAGATGCAATCAAAACACCAGTTAAATATCAAACAGTGCATACTATTCAATAAAGAATAAGAATTTGAGTTTTGGTTTTGGAGCATTTAGTCTGTAGCTGTTCTTTTGCACAATAAACTAGAACAAGGTCACATGGCTGTTGAGGCTGCCTCTGGTGTTATCTTCATAGTGGCAGAAGCTGATGGGAAACATACACCTGGCTAATTTGACAGTGAAGCATAATCATTAACTACATGAGTTAAAGCTAAAAGGAAAGAAGGCTGAAACACATCTTGGTGTTACCTGTTTGGAACATATTCATTAAAATACTATTTCTCCAATTCTTTCCTTGACACTTTTTGTTAATACTAGGAGTGGGAGGAAAACTGGATGCCTACAATAAGCCATGCTCTTTTCTAAACTATCTCAAGTTATCTTCACAGTAGCTCTCTGAGAGGAAATTGCATTTTAAAGATCCATTCAAATTAAAGAGGCCACAAATTAATATCAAAAGAGAGCAGGCAGTTTGGAGACAGACACAGCTAAGTTAGAAGAGCAACTTTGCCACAGTAGCCTTTGGCAAGTGATCCAGTCTTTCTGAGCCCTTTCCCCTCATTTGTCAATTGGCAATAAAAATATCTATCTCAAAATATTATCCTACCCAAATGGATGACATATTTACACGTGAAGTGCCTTTCACAGTTGCCTAGAATAAAGTAGGAGCCCGGTACAATTTGCATACTTATCTTGAACTCTTTAATTTCTTGTCAAAGAATTTGTCCTGTCACTGGTTATTTTTTGTAGTTCTTAATTTCTAAATGCTTCATCATTATTATATATATTTTTAAATATGCCTTCTGATTTGAATTTTTGTTATCTGTGTAACATATTAAATGGTGATTTGTTAGTACTAGTTATTCAAAAATAAATTAAGTCACTTTGCTTATAATCCGTGATACATTTCCTTGTGTTCAAATCAGTGTAATTAGATGCATGAAAACATTTTTTTTTAAATATTAGTTGTGTCCAAAATACCACAACATATTTAAAATAGCAATTTTTCAGAGAAACAATAAATTTCTGTGTTAAATATTGTAAAACTTATTAACCCAAATTATTAATGTTCAGAGAGAAAGCTAGGCTATTCCTTTGTATTAAATTTGATGTTTACAATTTGCAGATGAGTTACTCAATTGAAAATACATTTTAATTATTTATCATTCTTTGATGAAAATAATGTAATGGTCATTTGGATGACTGGGTGAAGAAACTTTAAGTTGTTTTTGTTAGTTTATTTTGGACATTATATCTAAAAACACCTAGGGCATTGTCGCTTGCTATATGTCCAGATGCAAATGGGGAAGTAATGGCCCAATGATATCAATTAGGAATTAATTAGGTAGTTGTTAAATTATTTTGAGTTTGATGAACAAGCACTATAAAATTCTGCAGTGAGTTAGGAAGTCCTCCTGTGCCTATTAATTAAAGAGGTAATTTTTGTTATTAATTTTTAATGGATAATAGCACAGCAGAGCTGAGATGAAACCCTAGTGGCTTTGCTAATCTGAATGGTAATGTACAAATTGCAACAACATTCACACAGGGAAAATTATAAACATCAACTATAAGTTTTTACAAGCTTTGGTATGTCTGGATCATAAAAACTGTGTGTGTGTAAGATATATTCAGTCTGATTATATAAAGCTAAGAAACATGACACTTAATTTTGGAAGAATAACTTAGTAGCTGAACATCTGGACTCTGGAGTTAGACAAATCTTAGCCACAGTCAGGCTGTGTAAACATAAACAAATTACTGAATCTCTCTGAGCTTTGCTTTCTCATCTGAAAATGGGGACAATAAAAGTACCTACATCATAAGTTTGTTGTGAGGAATAATAAAGCATAACAGAATGTATTGTCATATGTTTGGCATGCAATGTTTTAAGAATTATAGCTAATACTATTTATGCAGTATGCATGATAAAATATGATGTACCTGAGGATTAATAGGAATTTGATCTTGCCAGTTTTGATGACGTTTTCAGTCTCTTAGTGGAGGCTCTCAACCACAATTGCAAGTGTAGTATTTCTCAAATTTTAAGTATAGAATACCACAAAATGAATGTTGTGACTATCATCAAACTTACACAATTATGGCATTAAATAAAATCACAGAACAATGATAAGTAGCATTTATTAAATCTATGTGCCAGGTAAATGACCTCTTTCACATTTAAGATAATTTAAACTTTGAGTGATAAAATATTATAGGTAATGGATGTCCCAAGGGAACTCAAACAAAGTTTTGTTAACTTTGCTCTGTGTTTAATCATTATGATTCTTTTGACTAATAAAATTAATTTATATAAATTTTAGAATAACAAGTACACTGAAGCTTTTGTTTCAGACTGACTCTTCTTCCTATTAACTTACTCAGTTATGGGCATCACTTATATATTTTTGCCTTTCACTTCATGCAAGAAGCTGAAATTCACTTATATTTTACTGGAGCATCTATGCTGTCCCAAGCGCTGGTCTAGACACTTAGCCATTTCTGGTTTTGCTTTGTTTGTAAGCCATAATTTGTAAGCACTTTGAATTACCCCATAATTCTAAAAACTATCTAGAAATGATTATTCTTGCTTTATAGATGAAGGAATGAAGACCCAGAAAAGTATCGTTATTGGTCCAGGATTACAGAGCCAGTAATGGCAGAACTAGGGTTTAAATTATACTGTGGTGACTTCATGCTACCTAGTGTTTTCACAAAACAGAGCTCTCAGTGAAGGTTAGTTACTAGAAGAAGCAGTTATAATAAAAGTGCAAAATATTCTTTGGTAACACAGTGTTTGAGTAATACTATAGTGAGAACAGAATTGTGACATCAGTTGTCATTTCATAGGCTTCATGTCCTGGTGCTGTTGCTCTTTCTCATTTCTGCCTCAAAAGGCTTGGAGTACCTATTATCTGTTTGGTGGCCATTAGATGGCAGTCTTGTTCTGATAATGATGATAGTAACCCTGTCATACATTTGTATTCAGCTTTATAGTTTACAAGGGATTTCAAATATGTTATCTCATCAAATTATCACAATAACACTCTGAAATAGGTGTTAATATATCCCAAGTACAGTAGAGGAAGCAAATACTCTGTGGTTAAAAACTTACTGAAGTTCATATAGCCGGTATTAACCCAGATCTTAACATTAAATGATAGGATTTTTTCACTATCTTTCTGGATATCTTGCTGCTTCTAATTTTACATAGTACGATTCTAATGTATTTGGTTATATATTTTCTAAGGCCGCTGAAAATCATAGTAACATCTTAGAAAAGGGTTGCTTCAAACAGGCACATTGGATGTGGTGAAAAATAAGTACCACTAGCAAAAAAGCAAAAGAAAAGGCAAAAAAGCTTTGAAAAGTAGACAGTCATAAGGCAGAAGAAATAGTATGGGGTCGTTTGATGTAAGAACAGACATCTCCATTCACATCAGCAGGTCATGAGGCATTACTGTACTGCAGTATATTTTTCTATTGCATTTAAAAAAAGTATTATAGCCCTGAATCATCAAGAAAAAAAGGTTATATTCTGCATACTCTGCATATGGTAAGCTATATTATTCTCTTAGGAAATACATCTATCTGAACTGGGTTTTTTCCTCTTTAATATGTTAAGAGGAAAATTTTCTTAGTTCTTGATAAATTTTATCCAGAAAGTATCATTTTATAAAGATTCCAGATTGCAAAATTTTGAATATATTTTAAAATGCTTTTCATGTAATTTTTATATTTCTCCCCATACTTTTTCCCCAACTTCTTGCAAACGACTGACTAGACATAAGAAGAGTATGTGAGAAGGCTTACTAATTTCATTCTTTAAAAAGCAATAATTTATTTGTAGTCTACTGGCAGGATATAGGGATCACAATATAAGTTAAACTCAAGACTATTCAATTATCCATAGTATCTATTTTCAGGGTTGATAGTCCAAAATTTTAATGGTTTTATTTATTTGTTGTTTTTGGTTGATAAGTTCATTCACTGACCAATTAGTTAATTTGTTAATTTGGTTCTTCACTTTCAATTCCCATTTTTTAAATTTTAAACTTACTGTTTTTCAATATGACATGCACCTGGGTGCATTGTTTTTAGTATTTAGTTCACGATGTTAAAAGGAGTCCTTAAATGACAAAAGAAAGACTCTAAATGAAAGAGAATTTCAGATATTATGAATTCTGCTTCTGCTCCCCATGAATATTCAGAGTTAATGGTCTTGTTCAAGGTCACACAGTTAGTTTGTGGTAGAAACAGTCCTGTTAATATGAAATTGACTAGCTCCAGTTAGTAAGAACAATTGCTATTAAATTATTTTTATTATTGTTGCCAACAGAGTAAATCATTTGTATTTGTGGGTTTAAAAGTGACTGCTGTTTTGCCTGTCAGACTTCGCTATACTTCAAGAGGATTGCTTTAGCTACAAAGAAGGCTTTTAGATGAAACCATTTTTAAGATCTAATCAACTGTAGTGGAAAAATGTTTACACATTCTGACCTAATTTAATATTAAATGACAACAGTCTTAATGAAGTCATAGAATTTACTTGTAACCTGCTATTGTGGCATTTCCTGCCGTTATAAACTCTCTTCTGCTGTGCAAAAGGGCAGTCAAAGGCCCAAGTTCATTAGAGGATACAGGCAAAGGAAAAGATTTCTTTCATTCAGCGTGATTTTTCTGAAGCAATTAGAAAGAAAATATGTGTCTCAATATAAAATTTCATGGCCTTTTACAATTATGTGGTGACATCTCTGTACAATTGCTTGAATAATGCCAGCAGCATCAGCTGCCACTATCCAAACGAACAAGTAATTAAGAAAGCAAATGCTGGTCTTTCTTCTGAGGAAGTCGAATATTTATGTTTTTAAAATTGTTCACCAACAAGAAAAATAACCACTGACATGAAATAAAATTTTCTACAGTGCCTGAGGCAGAAAAGAGAGAAATAATAATGAACATTCACGCTACTACAACAAATGAAGTAATTGTATACACTAAAAACAATTGCAGAGTTCCTTTCCCTTGGATTATAAGATCTTAATAGCATCATTTTATCAGGTGTCACTATGGCATCTTAACCCGTTTTTGTTCTGCTTCTCCAACTCATTAACCAAAGTTTCCAGAAGTTTACAGTGGAATAGGGGGTCTCTCATTCTTATAAGGACCACTTTTCTCTATAACCATACATCTTAGGATAGTAAGATAACTTAAATAAGACTAAGACTTGTCTGAGTAGTTAGTAGATTTGAGTGAGCCATGATACTGGTGTCAAACGCAGGCTCCCCAGCCTTTGAATAAGAAATCACTCACTTTACTGCTTACTAAAGTGAGGGGAAAATGCCACCTCCACTGAACTCTGGTTATCTTTTTGAGGGAAAAGAACAGGTTAGGATTTATTGAGATTTTGAATTTGGTTTAAGGCAGATCTTTCAATTTGAAGGCTTGATTGGAATTGAGTAAAGATCATGATGTAATATTTTCAAGAGTGTAAGATTTATGGAAGCAGCAAGAAAAGGATTTTAAGGTGAAAAGTTTAATGATTCTTAGGGCATAAGCTGTCTGTTGATGCTTCCTAAAGAATTGATAGGCCTTTGGAAAACCCTGCAACGAATAATGAAGTTATTTGTAATAGTTAACTTATTCCAACAAAGACAGTGAAATAGTAAAATGGTATTCCTATAGACAGTCACCTATTTGGGAGTTAGTGGCTTTAGGTCTCAATTTCCCCACTGAGGGAGACAGTGGATAGATCGTTTTTAAGTGGAGGCATGATCCATCCAGATTTTCCCTGTTGTTGAGATGTTATAATCACACATCAAGTCGTCATCTCACCATCCATAAAAGTCAGATTTTCCTCTTCTTTCTGCTGAGTGACCTTTTTCTTTGCTGGATCATTTGATGGAGCAGCAGCCATGTAACATCGTGTAAGACTCTGAAGATGACACAGGTGAACTCTGCGCCGTAAATAGTAAAAGAAGGATTCTGATCAGGATTTGTTGTCCACTCGCAGCCAGCAGTCAAGAGTAACCTGGATTAAACAGGAGACTAGACCCCATCCCCACTCTGAAGAACCCACAGAACCAGATACGGGGTTGTTAACCAAACTGCCTTAACTTTCTGATACCTTTATTTTGAGGCATACTTTGGGTAAGAGGACAAAAGCTTGGGCTACAAATGGATATTCTGAATGAGGTTTAGATAGAAAGAGGAAATCTCTCCTGGACTGAAATATTTTAAAACTCTGTCTCAAGTACAGTCTACTCTCAACATCCTAAAAATGATAGGATATATAAAAATATTCCCTGAGTAATGGGTTAAACCAGCTTGTCATTGCAAATATGTCCATATTTGAAGATGGTAAGAGACCTGAAAAGTCTTTTTTGTCTCCTTGTGAGATTTTTGTCTTCTAGTTAAACATTACTCATATGCACTGAAAGATCTGGGCTTTTTGATATCTTGGCACCAGTAATAATTTGGACCTGCTCCCTCATTAGAGTATTCATAGATCAGAAAATTATTAAAATACATATTATTGAGGGGAAATAACGATAAAAATACTCTAAAGAAAATGGAAATAAAGATTATCACTAATTTTGCCAGGTGGTTCTTTTTAATAACATATTTTAATGATTTAAAAATTCACATTATTTCACATTTTAGTATCTCTGATGCTGATGTGTTCATAATTAAGATATTTCAGCATTGTGTCCTAGATTGACAGCAATTTTGTTTTTCTTTTTTAGAGTTATGTATAATGTGTCTTAAATTAAAAAAAAATGTTTTAGATAAGAAAAAATAGGAATCTGAGAGACTCATAGGGAAGAAGTATCAACCTGTGTATCTTTGACTTCAGATCTCCTCCGTTTAAAGAATCCAGAATACCTCCCCCCCAATTCTGGTTTGCTTAACAGAATCATATTTGCTTTTACAGTGTTTTATTATTTTGAGGTAAAGCATTTATCTTCTTCAGTATGGTACTAACTCCAGTACTCATAATTCTCTACTTGTATACATGAGATATCTAGCATGTTTTATTTTGTGCTTATCCATGCATTTATATTTTTTCCTAGCCCTACCTGTCTTCATTATCCTCACATATAAAAAACACTACCCTTGAGAGAAGAGATTTCTGTTACTAAGGATTACATTTTTGTCTCTCTACATTTTTATCACTCTGTGAAAATAAGAGAACTCAACTTCAACCATCAGTTAGAAATATTGAACCCAAAGTCTCTCCCTCCATTTCAAATCTCTCTCACGATGTATTGATATATGTATTTAACAGGCCAGTAGCAATTTTATTCAATGCAGTTATATGCTTTAGATTTAATGGATTCAAGAATAACCTTATTCTCCCTGCCTTTTTATTTGTTCTCTCTTTCATTGCCTGATGAATGACACCAGCATCATGTAGACTAAAAAAATTGAAACTAAGTGTCACTAGCTTTAATTGTTTCTACTTTTTAGATATTCTTGATTCTACACCTTTCTCTCCACAATTTCTGTTTCAGCCTTTATTAGGGCCAGCATCACTTTTCCTCTAACTGTAAGTTGCCCCCTTGGTTTTTAAGGCCCTTTCTCTGGCCCCAGTGTCCATTGGTGCCATCTTTGTTTTTGTTTTTGTTTTTGTTTTTTTTGTCCCAGTGCCAACCTTGATGCAGATCTCAGGTTCTTGTTCAGTTTTTCATCTCTTACCCACTGCACAGAATTTTTCTATCAAATAAAAACTTTCGTGACTAATGTTGACTTCATTTCAGATTTTGGAGTCAAGGTGAAGTAATCATCTAGTTCCCGTGAGAGAGAAAGTAAATAGTGTATTCAAGAGTTTCATTTGGCTCTCTTTTCTGGACTTTCTTCACTTTTTTCCCTACAGCCACATTCTCCAAATTCTGGCTGATTTTCCCTCTTCCCTTCTTTAATTCATGCAAAGCAGATCTACAGGCTACTCTCCAGGCAAGGTGTCAGCTGGTTTATGGGCACGGACTCCATCTTCTAAAATGGTTTAGCAGAGCATTTCCCAACAAAAACAGGGCTCTCCCAACTACATTATCGTAACTCCTGCCAGAGGACTAATCTTGTCTCTCTCCTTACATATGCTTGTCTCCTGCTTTAAGTTTGACCTCTTATCCATTCTCCACATTGCCCATGAGATATTCTGACATGACAACCTGATATTGGTCACTGAACATATTTTTTAAAACTTTCGATATTCCCTATTACCTTCATTATAAATTTCAATTTTATTAACATGACTTACAAAGTTCCCAAGCTTCAATACTCACCACTTTTTCTACACGCTAAGATTGACTTCCAGCAAATATTTAATGAAGGTGTACTATCAGCCCTAAGATTATGGTAGCAAACATGGACTATGTAGCATATGGCCTAATGGGCAAATTCTATTTTTAAATGATTGTTAAGGAAGAAGAAAAGCAGTGTGCAGTGGAAGGATATAGCAATTTTGGTGGCAAGAAAAGACTTCCTGAGAAAAACATTTAAGTTTTTATATGAAGGATAATGAGTGTTTAGTGAGGTGAGGGAAATGGTTTAACAGATTGGAATTCTTAGAGGAAAGTGTGGCACACTGGAGAAATTCCAGGAAACCTAACATGCTTTGGCAAAGTAGGGAATAAATGGCACTAAATGAGTGACTTGAGTGAACCACATTCTCTCTCACCTGTATGATCTTTCAAGTGCTGTTTTCTCATCCTGAAATGTTCTTTCCTTTTATTAACTATCAGTGTTCAGCTGCTAAAATAAGATCTAAAAAGCACTGATCTGTTTGAAGAGTCAATATGTGCTCAGGAAAAAATAAGTGTAATTCTCAGCAATGATGATAAGGGCTGAATAAATATAAGACATTATGTTTAGGGGAAGAGATCTTTCTGTGGGCTGCAGTAGGTAGGACAGGCTTCAGGAGAGGTTATTTATTTAAACTTATTTAAATAAAGTGCAATAAAGGCTCAGGTAAGGAGTCATTCTATGAGCAGGAATTAATAATAAAGAAGTAAATATGTACATATATCTGAAAATTAATAGAGGGCTAGACTGGCCTTTCAAAAGCAAAGATTACTTGTAAATTATATATACAATTTTTAATCCTGTTACTATTTTTCTTTTTTCTCATGTGTTTTTAAATAGGCAAAATCAAAGTAAGACTTTGTTTTTGACTTTTGCTATAAAATAAAATAAATATGTAACTATTTGAATAAATAGATAACTTGTTAACTTCAAATATATGACCCTAATGGTATATATCAATAAAAATCTTCATAAAATATTGGTCCAAAATGATAATTCTATGAATTGGGACTCGGCAATATGATTTTCTGAATAACTCTGTGCTTCTATTTCTAACAGAATTATTTTTAAGTTGTTCTGAGCAATTTTCTCAATGAAAATGTCCAAAAAATTCTAGATAATTATTTTTAAAATATTTTAAAATGTCTTTGTGGAATAAGAAAATAATATATCTACAGAAAGCAAAAATAAACTTCAAGTGCAAATCTTTAAAAGTCAGTAATTGTCAAAATCAGTTTACTTTCTAACCAGACAGTAGGCAATTTGTAAATGTTAAGGGCCATATTTTGTCTAGCAGCCAAAGCTGTATTTATATTTTTCACTCTAGTTGTAACTAATATAAACAATTTTCCTAGTTCAGTTGCTCTTCTTTGAGGATTTTTCTTCTCTAACACTGGAGAATTAGGGCAAAAATTACTAAAGTTATTTAAAAAGATATTATTTTATAAAAAAAAAGGAAACTTAGATATGTTCTAATCCAATAATCTTTATATACGAGGAAATTTAAATCCATGCATAGAGTGACTTACTTGGCATCATCTAACTTGTAAAAAAAATGGAACATAGAATTTGTGTTAATCTTTTGGATATATATTCTAATAACATTAATGAATTTTATAAATTACAATATAAAGTTAAAGCTTATTAAATGATCATGAATCTAGGTAATGTAATATAACACACTTTAATGACATCTTTTAAAAATCTGTGGTTGACTTTATCCAACAGCTATAGTCCCAAGCTATAGTGAGTATTTTTATGAAACATGATCAAATGCCCAGTGGAAAGGAGACAACAATTTGAACAAGAATTTAAGCAAGGGTTTTTCTTTATCAACTCTATGATCTTAAAGGTATTTACACAAGATCGAATGTAGATCTGAAATCCCAATTGTATTTTAAATTTAATTTTACTTATATTAAGTAATATGTATTTACATGTGCTAATTTTGAGCTTTGAGTCATGATGAGACTTTTGTTTTTCTAGAATAAAGCGAACTACACTCTTAATGATTAAAATGTAATTTTAATCAGCCCCATTTTGCAATCTAGTTTTATTATAGCCACCAGGAACAGAAACTCATTTCTCTAAAAGACATACCTACAGTTCTGTTTTATTAGCCAGGTTTTCAGTACTGACAGGTCCTGCCTGACACAGTTTGCAGATGTGATACCCATAGGTTCTAAATCAAACAAGTGTTACAGATGCATTTGCTAATCTAATTTTAATTTTTCCTTTCCATCTTTTATATTTTCAGTACTCCTCTGGAGATGGATATATTTGCTAAGAATACAAAAGCGTTAAGTTATTATGCAAAATGCAGTTAGTTTATTAAGCAGAATTTCACAGCTAAATCTGTCCTTTTTATTTCCCTCCTTCTACTTTACCATCTTTCTGTAGCCCATATCTTTCTCTTCCTCCAGCAACAAAAAAGGAAATTCTTTGATGCATGTAGTGAGTAACAGAATTATATTAAAAATATATATTTATTTTCAATATAGTAAAATATTAAGTAAATAATATGAAAGTCAGAATGTCAAAATGATGTCTTAAATATAGTTCTTTGTTAATGGCAAAACAAGCTTGCAGCCAGAGAATGTACTCCTAGAAGAAATACTTTATGACACGTGTCTCACATGTATTTACTTTAGGAGATGCCTCTGGTTTATCTGGTTTATCTAGAAACACATGGATGGTCTTACCATGGGCCTTTGAATTTATTCTCACACATTTGGTCATTAATTAGTAATAAGTGGAGCCTCTGATGCCTGCATACGAATGCTGCTCATCCTATGGTAGATCTTCTTTAGCTTAGTATTTGCAAAATTAAACAGATGCTGAATATGATTTAAATCTTTCTCCTAATACCAAAGCTATCAGGAGGCTGCCTATCTCATGAAAATTTGGGAATTAATAACAAAAAGCATGCATTTAAATTTCTGTGGTTATTAAAGAATAAAAAAACTGTGAATAAATATATTTTAGGAAAATTTACATAGAAGTGAAATTGTGTGCATAAGGTGAATCAAATTGAACTCTGTTTTATTTTGTTGTTAAGTCAGTGTTTTATTTTGTGCATTATAAATAAATAGGGTCTAATGAATAGCTTTTTAAAACATGCTCAGAGACTGTGGTAAAGAAATGTATATACTCTGTTCCCATAAGGATGCTATGATTTTGTTTAGAACAGAAATGGTTGAGTGAGTAAATGTGTGTGTGTCTTGGCGGGGGGAGAGAAGGGAAGGGGTGGCAGGAGAGGGAAGAGAGAGATAGGATTAAGCAATGGATAAATGAATGCATGAATTTGTTATAAAATATGATTAAAAGGTTTATCTTTATATAAATATTATTGTTATAAAAATATTAAGATACAATTCAGTGATCCATGAGAATGTTTGAGTGGAAATCCCTGAGAATAATTACAGATTATGAGGCATTTCAAATATATTGTATGAAAAAAATCAATCTATAACTGTATATACTTCTCTTTAATCATACCGTGTTTGTTACAAAGCAAATTTCATTTATACAGAGATTTGCTAGAGTATTAACTATCTTGTCAGATGGCTTTTGGATGAAGAAAAATAATGTCCTCATTTTCATTTACCAAATTGCTCTAGAAAAATAAAAGTCATATTTGAAATATAGCAAGTGGAATAGAATAAATTAACACACAGAATTAAGTTGATAGCAAATTCTTGTTTTCTTTAATAGGAAATAAATCTTTATTTATTAAAAATTATCATTTGCTCCAAGTAAGTTATATAAATACTTTGCCCTAAAGGAGGGGAGCATAACTTCCCACCCCATAAGTATAGGCTACACATAATGAGTTCTTTTCAAGGAATACAGTAAAGGGTGAAAAAAAACCCACAATACTATTATAGTAGAGAAAACTAACAAACACTGTACAGTTGATATGATGTGATATGTTGTCATGAAAATATCCAGAGAGAGAATCAGAGTCCACAGGTAAAGGGCTCTGTCCCACAAGACTGCCTTCCACTTTAGAATCCAATCACAAGCCCAGGTTACCTGTGCTTCTGATAAAAAGGCTACAGACTGGAGGTTCCAAGGAATCTTTTGACTCAGGATGTGAGTTCCAAGTCCAGGTTGTTTTCTGTACTTCTTACCAACTGAGTATAAATCAGAGGTTCCCATGACCCCCTGCTTGGGTTTAATTAATTTGTTAGAACAGCTCACAGAAAGCTGTTGATTCACCAGAGTATCAGTATATTACCAAAGATATTAAAGGATATGAATCAGCAACCAGACGAAGAGATTCATAGGGCGAGGTTCTGAACAAAGGATCTTCTGCTCTGGTGAAGCTTGGGCCCTGGCATGGGGGCACATAGAAGCACTCTGGTTCCCCACCTGGAAGCTCTCTGAACCCTGTCTTTTTGGGTTTTTGTAGAGGCTTCACTACATAGGAATGATTGAATCATTAGCTATTGGCTGTTGATTCAACCTCCAAACCTTCTCCCCTCTGCGGAGATCAGAGAGGTGGGACTGAAAATTCTAACCCTTGAATCACATGGTTGTTTCCTCTGGTTAGCAGGGCCTATCAGGTGATTTAGGGGCATCCCAAAGTCACCTCATTAACATAACAAAAGACAACTTGATCACTCTCCTCACTTAAGAAATTCCCAGGGTTTTAGGAGCTCTGTGCCAGAAATGGAGACAAAGACTAAATACTTATTTCTTACTGTAAATCATAGTATCACAGGAGACATGACAACTAAATGTCATGTAGTATCCTGAAACAGAAAAAGAGCATTAGGTAAAAACTAAAGAAATCTGAGTAAACTTTAGTTGATATAGTATCCTTGAGTTGATAATAACGTATTAATTAGTTCATTAATTGTAACAGAGGTACTGTACTGCTATAACATATTAATAATAGGGTGACTTGTATGTAGGGGGGAAATAGAGCAACTCTGCTTATTTTTCTGTAAATGTAAAACTGTTCCAAAAATAGTCTGTTAATGAAAAGAAAATAATACTGTTTTAAAAAATTGTTTAATATTCACATTCAGAGACATTAGGCTCAAAAATAAAATATAAAAGATGTCCCCCACATTGCCGTTGAGGGCATCCTTACGTTATTATAAGGACCCAGGATCATTGGTTCATATGAAATGCTGTTTTGATGACACAGATCTGTTGATAATCCATCAGAAGAAAGGCATTTGAATTAGTAAACTACATGTGTAAAATGTGAGAAGTTTTCCCATGTAATCTTTATAATCATAGATAATATGAGATATAAGGGATTTTTACATTTCAGGAAAATATGCTACTATTATTATAGCCTATTTATTTTAGTCCCAAGAATTAAAAAAAACAGTATTTATGAAGAGGGTTTGAATTAACACGTGGGATTTGGAAAATGCTATCAGAAAACTATGTGCAAATTGTCAAACTGCTCTTAGTAACTTGATGTGAGGGAAATGAATTATTATATTTTAAGGGATAGAAGCAGATAAAGACTTTATTATTCCAATAGTACAAAACAACAATATATTTATCATATTGATAGAGACTTTGTGGCTTGTCAAAATTTAAGCACCAACATCATCTTTATGTTTGGCAGATCTGTGATTTTTAATTCTTTAGTTGGAATGAAGATAGTAAGGGTCAGAGTAAATAAACTTCATTATTGTACAATTATTGTTTTATATTTCACTTCATTTGACAGTGTATGTTTAACAAAGATCTGTACTGTCTCAAGTTTAATTCTTATATAGAATAGGAGAGTGAATCAATCATTAAATGAAAACCAAAAAACATTCTATGAAAACATAAAGAAGACATAATCAGTTCCAATGTCCAGGGATGGGAAGGATCAGGAACATTCCAGTCTTTATGGAACAAGTCTTGGAAATCAACTGGGAATTCCATGAGAAAAGAAGATGGATGAATGAATGCAGCAGATACCTTTCAAACAGTCCAAGTCCTGGATACATTTTAGGAAAAATTTAAATACTCATAGTAGTTGTCATTTAATTATACTTTCTTTCTGGTATATTTTCAAAGAGGGTTTCAACTGTCATTTTCTTCTTTGTGTAAATGAATGGGATTACAGTTACAATTTGGACTTACTTGATACATTAAATGAATTTGTGATAAATTGTGAAAATGAATATTTACATATCAAGTTACCTCTAACATTTGAATTTCTATTTCAGATGTATTCTCACTAGGGAAAAACATGATCCTAACCATACAAAAAAGATGAAAAATGTAAAAAGGAGGTAAAAATCACTTGTGACAATGTCAAAATGTATTTTCAAGGAGATTTCTGCCTTTGTGAGTATAGAGTATGTATGCATTTAAATCTTCAGTACAAACTCAGTGAAATTCATCAAAAAGGAAATCAATCCACATTACCTTAGTACTCTTAAAGGCATATGTAAATTAAAATACATCACATAGCTAATTCCAGCTTTATTGACAGTTCTTACTGACTCTCAGGGATTTGAATGTTTAAATATTTTAACAGGCACACTGGTTAGTGTTTCAGGAATGTCACTGCTTTAGAAGCAAAGTAAAATTCACCAGCTGTGAACACCATGCAGCAACTTTTTTTTCAAGATTTTTTTTTCTCACAGTGAAGTATGTTGTTCCTATATTTAAGTATTTGCAACCTGCTTTTCCCCACAAGGGATTTAACTGATTCTATAATAAATGTGGGTGTGTTGTGTGTTTAATTACTGATGAATGAATAACAAGGTGATCTTTGGTACCTGACACTTTGGCTTTAGAGAACTTCATTAGGAAACCCTTTGCAGTGTTTCCTGAGTAGTGAAGGATTTGAAGATATTTTTAATACTCCTGTGATAATGAAAACAAGTTTCACTAATAGCAGAAATTCAAGTGAGCATTAAAAAATATTAGAAATGGAAATAATGTTTTTCATGCTTTATTACATGAATAAATCTAAACTTATGCTAAGTAAAAGTGGTTAAGGAGAAGATGATCTCTTTTGTAGAAGAAAAAATCAAGAAGAAAACTTGAGAGTACATTATGAGTGGAAATAATAAAATAGAACTCGTGGAATTTTTTATAATTTTAAGGAAATATGTTTATGGACTTTTTACATTATCTCTGTGATGCTGACTTAAAGAAAGGAGGATTTCCTAAATCCTCACATTTCAATAGTTTAAATTTCCCAGGAGGGAGTAAGGGATGGAAAATTGGTATAAAAATTGTGAAATTGAGGAAGAGAATCCTTGGAGCTGATTTTTTCTCAGGTTAAACACCAATTTTTAAAAAAGACAAAACTGATGGCTTGTTTTTAATTTCACTGAAGGTTCAGTTTACAAAGATAAATGATTTATGTTTCTTTTTAGATCTTTACTTAGCCTGAAGGAAGTAATGATTTTCTAGAAATTACATGCTTTATTATCTAAATCCACTCGAGTATCTAACTCTACTCCCCAGTGAAATAAATGTATAAATAGAGGAAGAAATAGGAAACAGTCATAAGAATCTAACTGTCTAAATGAATAGCTGTGAGCTGTGGGAGCGTAAGAGTCCTGGGCAGAGCACTCTGTGCCTAAAGGACAAGAGCGCAACTGGAAACCACAGCTATCCAGTAGTGTCCTCTTTACCGATGTTAGTGTGCCATTTGATGTAATTTATAAAAGCAAACAAATAGATAACACCCCGAAACTCTTCCTTTTAGGAAACTGTCAAGTTAACTTGTCTGTGCTTATATGTAGCCAAATGTGATGACAGGACCATAAATTAAGGGTGATGACTAAAAGTACTGTCACTACAACATAGACGTCTACTCCTAACAGCTCAGTCTGGGAAGAAAAGTAAGAAAAAAAAGTAAAAAATGATTTATTTATTTTAAATCTCAGCTGTTAGTGAAGTTAAAGTTATATTGTACTGACTAACTCTGTAAAAGAATTAGTATAGTGACAAAGAATGAATAACATAAAAGCCACATGATTCATCTTTAGAATGTGTTCTATAAATTTCTAGGAAAACTCCACCAGGGCCTCACTTTGGTAGGAATAGTACACTGGAGGGTCCAAGTGTGGGAAAAGTCTCCCGTCACTGATAGCTCAGAAGATGATAAAATAATGAAATCCCATGTTTATTTCCTACTCAGTTTCATTTTTCTTTTTAAATCTCTTCATGGCTTCTTTTATCCTTTTTTTTATTGAAGTATATTCGATTTACAATGTTGCGTTAAATTCTGATATATAGCATAGTGATTCACTTCTACATATATATGTGTGTGTGTGTGTGTGTGTGTGTGTGTGTGTATATATATATATATATATTCCTTTTCATATTCTTTTTTCATTATAGGCCATTACAAGGTGTTGAATATAGTTCCCTGTGCTATACAGTAGGACCTCATTGTTTATCTGTTTTATGTATAGTAGTTAGTGTCTATGAATCCTGAGCTCCTAATTCATCCCTTCCCACCCCTTTTCCCCTCTGGTAACTGTAAGTTTGTTTTTTATGTCTGTCAGTCTGTCTCTGCTTTGTAAATAAGTTCATTTGTGTCTTTTTTTCCTTCTTTTAAATAGGTTCCATGTATAAGTGATATCATATGGTATTTTTCTTACTCACTGTTTTTCACAAGATTTAAGTTTCTAAAATCCTATCAATCTAGCAGGAATTAGATGGAGATGGAAATTTAGAAATCTTTCTTTCTGTACCAAGAGAATGTGTAAGAAAGAAAATAATAGTGATTTGGTTACATTTATGAGTGTAACACTCATGGTGACTTAGTCTTCACTGATCTTCCAAGTTAGTGTCATCCAATACTCCTGGGTTAGTAGTTACCCCGTCTCAGTACTTATGATCTAATTGAAATAAACAACATTTGTTTTTGCCTCCAGGGTAACTTTAATAAATCAGTGGTAAATGTATATGGCTAACAAGGATACTTCCCCTCTCTGCTAAAATCTGAATTTTTTTAAGTCCTTCCACTAGCTTCCGACAGCTGAGTCTAGATGCCTTCCCATTTGAGCCTTTTCAGCACTAGGACATGCCTGTGGCCACCAAGCTGTCACGTCGCTGGGTGCATCCTGGTCTCCAGTGATTGTGCTGTGTGCTAA
This sequence comes from Camelus dromedarius, assembly GCF_036321535.1. Taxonomy (NCBI): domain Eukaryota; kingdom Metazoa; phylum Chordata; class Mammalia; order Artiodactyla; family Camelidae; genus Camelus; species Camelus dromedarius. The sequence goes on along the minus strand of NC_087436.1, from coordinate 60,009,237 downwards.
CTCTCCTTTCTCATTCTGAAATCCCCACATCCTCCCACAGGTTTGGCAGTCACAGATATAACTAGAGAATAAATGTGTTCTGGTACATAATAGGTCCTGAAAATGATGTTTGAAAAGAATGAATGACTGCAATTTGAATTATTACATGGTAGAGTAACTATTTAATGTCTGAGGTATTAGACTTTTAAAATAATGGCATTGTATTTATGGTAATAATCTTCTTATTAAATAAAGTCTGAATCAGAGACAATTATAAAGAAAATTTACCTTTTTAGGTTTAAAAAAAATGAGAGAAGGGCTTAACTTTTGTCATGCAGAATCACCTATAGGGTTTTCTGTCTGAGATTAATCACTCACATTCTGAAATCAGCCACGCCTCTTTTTTGAACCCTAGTGCTGACACTAACTCTGTGAACTTAACTAGATATTTAATCACACTGTTATTTTTTCTTCCCAGTGAAGTGAGAGCATAATACATCTCTAAATCATAAGATATATCTAAGGATTTTGTTGAACAAAAATATTGAGTATTAAAATACTAAGCTTTCAATAAATATGAGTTATTTTTCCTTCCTCCTTAAATTCATTTGATTTCCAGGAAACTAACTTTCTCTTTTTCTGTCTACCTCAAAGTCTCCTTTGTGGGGTACTTCTCATCTTCATATTATTTAAATATTTGGCGTGGTTTTTGGTCTCAATTCCTAGACTTTTAAACAATTCTGCTTATACTTCTACCTGTAATTATTTCATTCAATCTAATAGCTTTAAGTGTTGGTTAATGCACAAAACTCCCAGCTTTCTATCTCCAGCAATACATCTCTCCTGTACGCCAGACAGCATATGTTAACTATTTACTTGAGATCTTCACTTGGATGTCTGTTAGGTCCCTGGAATATGTCCTAAACCAAACTCCTGCTTTTCACTCCTTAGCTCCCCCAAGTTTGTTCTTCTCATTTGTATTCATGTAAGCAACTGTTAAGTTTGCACTTCAGTTGTTAAGGGCTGTTAAAAACTTGGGAGCCCCCTTCTTCCTCTCTCTCCCTCTCTCTTGTGTCTGACAAGAAATCCCTTGATAAATTCCACGGGCTCTGGCAATAAGGATGAAATTAATCATTGGCTCATCTACCAAGGAGATGGAATTATTATTACTTCTTAGACCTATAGTTCTTAAAGTATGGTCAGTTGACTCTTGAAGGTCCCCCAAGATCCTTTCTGGACATTCATGATGTCAAAACTATTATCATAATAATACCAAGACATTAAAAATTTTAATGCTTTCCTATCTATAGCATAATAACAGCAATAGTACTAAACCTTAGCTTAGTGTCTCACACACAGTTTACACACTAAATGTTATTGAATAATTTATTAAAATATTATTGAATATATTTGAAAGATATGTTGAAAGAAATCAATGGACTACACATCCAGTTAGGTGGACTGATATCCAGAGCCAGGTTCCTCATAATAATGCTATAGTCTCAAAAATAAAGTACAATAACTTTTGGAGAAATTTGCTTAATGTCAGTCTTTTGATAGTTTTTAATCTTTTATTCTTATAATGTCTTAATTTGCACTCTTTTGCCCAAAAAATTCACTCTAATTTCATAAGAGGGAGTAGATAATGGAACTTAAAAATTTTTTTTTTTAAATTGAAGTATAGTCATGTACAATGTACCAATTTCTGGTATATAGCATAATGTCCCAGTCATGCATATATACATATATTCATTTTCATATTTTTTACTAAAGGTTATTACAAAATATTGAATGTAGTTCCCTGTGCTATACAGAAGAAATCTGTTTTTATCTATTTTTGTATATAGTGGTTATCACTTGCAAATCTCAAACCCCCAAATTTATCCCTTCCTATACCCTTTACTCCAGTAACCATAAGATTGTTTACTAAGTCTGTGAGTCTGTTTCTGATTTGTAGTTGAGTTCATTAATTAGTGTCCTCTTTTTTTTTCTTTTCTCTTTCTTTCCTATCTATTCTTTCTTTCTTTCTTAATTTTTCCTTTCTCTTTCTGGGTTACTTCACTTAGAACGACGATCTCCAGGTCCCTCCATGTTGCTGCAAATGGTATTATTTTATTCTTTTTCATTGTTGAGTGGTATTCCATTGTATAAATATACCACAACTTCTTTATCCAGTTATCTGTCAATGGCCATTTATGTTGTTTCCCTGTCTTGGCTACTATACAGTGCTGCTATGAACTTTGGGGTGCATGTATCTTTTTGAATTTGAAATGAAAAATTGCTCATAATTTTGATTCTCTAGATATATAATGGCAAATTGTATGTCATGAAGATTAGATAAAATTATAGGCCAACAGTTGTATATGAGGAAACTATCTTACCATATCCTCTTTAGGATTGTTGCCATTTTCAAGTTTTTGGTTTTTAGATAGTTAAAAATTTTTATATTATTTGAATTTACAACTTAATTCACAACTATGGTTGAATCAGTTTTTTTGTTTCTATTTCTCTGTTTTCCCTTTTGAATTTTATTTATCTTTTGTGTCTGTCAGGTTGTTCTTATCCAGAATCTTAGTTTGTCTCTAGTGATGTCAGATCACGCACAAAGCTTTCCCATTCCTTTCTCTTCTTCATTTTTATTTTGTTCTTAGAGATTAAGCAAAAATAAATTTAACATTTGATTTTTATATGAAAACAATATTGCAAATAGTTAAACAAGACAATAGTAGAACAATCTACTACTAGCTTCTACTAGGTAAATTATTCTACCTTTCTCATTTTTAGGCAACCTGAATTTTTAACCCTTTCCTATCTGTAGGTATTCTTAGACACTGAGAAATGATGCCATGAGTGTCTCACTAGGACATAAAATTCCGAAGTCTTTAGAATGTGCTGTGGCCACATTAGAAACAACAGTGACTACTAACACCCAACAAAATGCAAGAAGTTCAAAAGATAACATTTGACTTTAGTTTTAAAGGATAAGAAGGAGTTTGTCAGGCTGAAAAAGAAAGGAAGCAACACATAAAAGACAGGAGACTGGTTTGGGTAAAGGAGCATGAACATGAAAGAGCAGAGGGTATTTGGGGTGCAGCACATCGGCTTGTGTGATGTGGGAGGAGGATGGAAGATGAGCCTGTTAAACTAATGGCATGTGATATGAGGAAGTGTATTTTAGACCAGGGAGGTTAGGCTTTATTTTGTGAGTGTTTGAGATTTGGTTAAGGTTTATGACCAAAGTTATGGTTTGAAGGCGTTCATGTAATTTTAGCAGTCCACCAAGTTTTCTTATTCACTGAATCCTCCCAACTCTTGCCTCTCTCCTTTATTCTTATTTTCTTACTAGACACAAGGTGGTTAGTGTTGGTTTCTAGGTGAATGGTACCTTAATAGTCCTGTGTCAGCTTCATGAGCTCTCTCATTCTTTCCTCTTCTTCATTTTCATTATGTTCTTTTAATGTAAGCAAAAGTAATTTTTGATCTTTGAATCTAATATGAAGACAGCATTAAAATTCTCTAAACAAGCAAATAGTACTCTAGCTTTCTTAGCTTCACTAACTGAAGTTTCATCAATATAAGGAGATGAGGAAGATAGCAAATTTATATTTGTGAAAAACAAGACCAAATTTACTAATATTTCAGTCTGACAACTTTCTGTTGACTTTTATAAGTGTCTGTTCATTTAATAGTGATAACTTAAATGCAAATTTAAAAAATATATCTCATAATCTAATATTGATATTAAGCCAGTCAATTCGAAATTAGTTTACTTCTTAGAAAAATTAAAATACAAGATAGAGGAACCAGAGTCATGTTCCTCCAAGAAAAGCTTTATTTCTGGAGGGATCCATCTCTTAAAATTTAGATCCTGCAATTATTGTTTATTGAGGAAGAAACTAATCCAATTAACACCAATCTAGTAATTCTTCTGTTGACAAATTGTGTGGATGTTTGTCTCTTAAATAAAAGCGTAAGGGGACAATGGGATTGCAGTGTTCTTCTAATTTACCACTAGGCCAGTAAAAATTGTTCCTTTGGCTTGTAAATAAGTCTGCATCTCTGTAAGAGGGTGGGAAACATTAAATGATGGCAAATTAACAGTACTTTATTTGTGCTGATTTATGGATATCATTAACATGGCAATATTTTAAGATATTAATTCTTTTTCACTTGAGCTGTATAATATATGGCTGCCTCAGATAATGACACTTAAAATTTCAGTCAAAATTAAATTTTACTCCTGGGGATTGAATTGTAGAGACTTTGCGTATTTAAAATGTTCCTTGTGATGTCTGCTTTAAAAGAACATAGATTTTTGTTTTCAATCTACATATATTAGATAAGCTGTTAAATTGTTTAGAAACTGTAAAACTATTTGCGTAAAAGAGCTATTTTAATATTTATTACTTTGTTCAGTATAAGTACACTTTACATTTTAAATAGATTATAATGTTCCCAATTTATGTCAAAATACAAAAATTTCAATATCTAAAATCATAGATTAACAGAAATTTATATTTTTATTTACATCTAGGATATACTTGGCAGAGAACAAAACTGAATTCAGATAAGGTTCATAACAAGACAACGTATAGCAATCCTTACAAATGGGATTGTTTTTACTTTTGTATGCAGACACAATCAGTCATATTAAGGGAGGATGCCATACCTTGATTAATGGCATTATTGATCATAAATAAATGAAAATGTCCTTTTCTGGAACTTAATTTGGGTTACCTTTTAAGAAAATCCAACAGAAAAAAATCCAAATAATATAATGATACTTATAAGTTTGTTACTATGAATCTTCAGCAGAAAACTATGGTTTAAGCTAGAAAATACAAATTATACTCAGCTTAGCAATGATGTGACTCTTGTGAGTGCAAAGTACACTAGGCACATTTTTGAATACCATTTGTATTTCAGAATGAAAAGCTGAGCTGAGAATAAAAGCTTAACAGCAAGAAGGGAATTAAAAATCATCTGATTTTTAGTCTTCAGTGCATTAGATCAAAATAATTGAGACCTAAAGTAACATAAACAGATAAAATCAGATCTATTTGTAAGAATCAACTTTTCTGACTGTAAGTCTAGTATTTTTATAACCATAAAATTGATTCATCTGACATAGTGCCATATATATAATCATGTAATAGTAAATGTATATTATAATAGAATTATGCATATATACATATTATCCATTAGCAATATACATACTAGCATGTAATATTATGTTAGCTTTTATAATCAAGGGAAATGTTACACTATAGGATGAAAACTTCAAAATTAGAAGCAGGAAGATAATTTATACTTTTTTGTTAGATTTGAAGATATAATTTATATTCAAGACACATATCTATGTGAAGATTATATATGTGTGTGTATTTATGTAGAAATATATGTAGTGAATAATATATATATACTTACTTATATATATTTTTTAATCTCTTGAATGATAATCATCATTCATCATGATGGACATAGATGGCAAGATGAGTTAGGAATACATAGATTGGAAGCAGAAAACTTAAACTTGAATTTCCCCATTTACTTACTAGCTGGCTGTCTTTGGAAAATTGGCTAATATCCCTGAACCCATTTTGTTTTCTTTTCTATAAATGGGGATAATGAAACCAAATTTGCTGGTTGTGGAGAAGGTTAGAGATAATGCTTATAATGTGTCAGCAGAGTTATTTCATATTCTGTTTGTACTGTGACCCACATCAGCACAGTGAGGCTGGTGGATGCTTGTTTATGTCTCAATGTAGTATTTTGAATGTACTAATAGGATTTAAATATGAAAAATATGATATTTCTTATTACTTGGGTACATAAATTTCCAAAAGTGAAATTATTACGTTAGTATACATGAAACAATCCTTGGGAATTGAATAGATAGTTGTGATTTAATGTCAGTATGTCTTTCTTCTTCTTGGCCAATTGTCATCTGAATTTTTATCAACATTAGATAAAAACATGGACTTTGAAGACAGAGAGACTTGGTTTAAAGCCCTGAATTAGCTACTTCAGAGCTCTGTAGGCATTTTATTAACCTCTCATTTCTGTAAAAATAAATAAATAATAATTTCCTGAAAAAGATATTGTGAGGGTTAAATGAAATAGCACATTTAAAAAGCTTATCATAGTGCATGATACAGAAAACTCAGTAAATGTTAACTACTATATTATTTTATTCATTATCATTGTTATTCCTAATGCAGTGACTTTTTCATCTCTCTTAAAAAATCAAACTTGATTTTGCACAATTTTAAAAGTACTAAAGTTATGGGTAATGGGATAGATAGCAATGCTTTTGGAGAAAGATTTATAACCAGTAATCTGTTGGTCTTAACATGGGGAAACAATGAATACAATCACTTACTTAAGAGTTACCACGTTTCAGATAGGATTCTTTCAAAGTTTGATACACCCATAATTTTATAGTTTTTTAGCTGTTGTTCTTGTGCTGCCAAACATTGGTATATTTGTGTAATATTTCTATAATTCTACATAGACTATGAACTTATAAATGACATTGTTAAGGTAACTCACCAAAAAAACTGATTAATACTATAATACAGCAATAATGAAAGAGACAATTGTAGGAAAAGAATAGGAAGGACTAATTTATGCTCCTGGATAACATACTTTTAAAATGAATTTATTTTACTGGCAAAGTTATAAAGTCTAACCTAAAAATAAACAAAGATAATAATAAGTAGATATACAAAGATTTATTGAAGGAAAACAAGATATGATAGATGAACATCCTTGACATTAGTTAAGACTGATGTCATTAAATAAGACAGTTATAGGTTCCTACTCTATTGTCTATCTCCATCTATCATTTATCTACTATCAAAGGACAAGGTGATTGTACTCTGGTCCTAAATCATTATGAAAAATTTGTTTTTATTTGACACAGTACAGATAATGAAATAATGAATTGATCAATATCAGCATATTTGAAATATGAAAAATAACAGTATTTGTGATTTTTTAATTGACATGCTAGTATCTATGAAAAAAATTAGAAAGACATGAGTGGTAAAACATTATGTCATTCCTGTATAATTTTGGTTATCATCATTGTAAAAGAACTTATAAAGGTATATACATTGAAAGACTATTTTTAATAATTGTGAAATATTGTCATATTCTTTAACTCATTTGCAAAAAGCTATACTTCTAATATATCTCTTTCCTGATACTTATGAATGGAGTGGAGAGAGAAATCAGTTGATTTTGAGTCTTATTCTGCCGTGTCTGAAGGCTCTTTCAGAATGTCCTCGTGGAGACATTCCCTCTGTGTTTCCTGGGTTTGGCTTAAGGACATTCACTGAAAAAAAGTGCAGGGAGAGCCAGGGTAACTTTGGGTTCTGAATACTTTCTAAAGACATAGATTCTATCCCCAAAATCTTCAGTGGACTTACCCTTTCTTTGCTTGCTGGACTAGATTTGAGTGCAATCTGTGATCGGAGAAATGATTTTGAGGACTGTCTCTAAAACATCTTGTTCCATAGCACAGTTTTTCTAAATCTCTCTCATTTTTTCCCCCTACGCACTTGGGATGTTTTACAGTACCCGCAAGATATTTTCTATTTGTTATTCTCATTCTTTTCTTCCTAATATAGTACCTGTGCGCCAACCGATGTGGCGCCAGGAGTACTTGATTGATTTTATGTTCTTAAAACTATTTTAAATGTATCCCAGAATATCTTTTTCTTCTGTCTAGGCTTTGAAAAGTCTTAAATATTTACTCTGAACTCATACTGAGATCAAGGCTTCAAATTTAAGTTCCTTAAAACAGGGACTTGCTCTATTCACAGGGAGGTTTAACTGGTGGAGGTAATTTAGCTTTGACGGTTTACTTCTGACTGGAGAAAAAGGGTAATAATAGATCAGAAAAGAAGGCAGCAAAAGTTAGTGAAGGAGCATGGTGGTTTGTTAGATTCAAGTTAGGGTTTGAAGGATCTAAAAGAGATAGTTTAAAGGATTTTACCTCAGTCAAGGAACCCTTTAAGAAGGTAAATCTGGGATCGGAATTTCTTTTAGAGACCTCCTCAAACCAAGAAAAATCCAGACAATTGAATATTTGGGATTTTGTTTTTGATTTTAAGGCCCTTTTCATATTAACAATTTTATTCATAATGAAAACTCCCCAGTTTGCCTATATTATCATCTTAGTTAGTTTGGACTGCCATAACAAACTACACCATACTGGGTGCTTTAAATAACAGAAATTTATTTTCTCATAGTTCTTAAGGCTAGAGTTCCAAAATGAAGGTGCCAGTGTGGTCAGTTTCCGGTGAGAGCTTTCTTTCCTGGCTTGTGGATGACTGCCTCCTCACAGTGTCCTTACGTGGAGTGGAGAGAGAAAGGGAGCAAGCTCTCTGGTGTCTCTTCCTGTATGGACACTAATCTCATCTTGAGGGCCTTACCCTCCGGACCTCATCTGAGCTTAATTATCTCCCAATGGCCCCATCTCCAAATGCCATCACATTGTGAGTTATAGCTTCAGCATCTAAATCTGGGGGAACACAATTCAGTCCAAAGCAATTATCTATTTTGAAATTATTTCATTTAGGAAGAAAGCATTCCAATTAGACTATTGTGAAAATGGAGTTAAGAGACAAATATGTGAGGGTCTAGCAAAGGTTGGTCCAGGTGCTTTTTTGTTCCTTCTGTCTATACCCTGGTACGTACAAGTTGGCTGTATCTAATAGCAGACACAAGAAATCTTTAATCTCTGATGGATGAATGTTTGGATATGAGACATATCTGAAACTAAACTGTCACATACAGAATAAGACAAGCCCAGGAAAGCTCTCATGTTTCTATAATAGGGGCTGCAAAGCAAATTCTATCCTAATATATAGCTGTTGATTAAACAAGATTATTTTGTTTATTAGTTCTTTGGATTGGCTCCAGTGTAACTCTAGTTGAACTTATGTCTGTCTTCTTCCCTATGTATTCACCTCTATATGCTTGCAAAAGAAAAAAAGATGAAAACAGTCAAGAAGACCAGCAATATTTTTTAGTAACAAGATGGATTTCTACCAAGTATGAATGTTTAGGTCTGATCAGATAATCAAAAGATCCCTAAAAGCCAGGATCAATCTCTGACACAATTTAGTACTACGGCCAGAGAGAGCATTCTTCATGCTTTATAATGTCTAACTGCCATTTGTTCTTTTTCAACATGACAAAGGAGAAGATAACTGAGGGTGAAGCTAAAGTGTAGCCATTTGAAACACTGACCCTGGACTACCTCTATAAGAATTTTACAAAGCTGGCATTTTTCTCATAGCTATTTTAGGTTTTTGCCAACTTATCCAAATAAAAAGTCACATCTTTCAAATTCCTTTAACATCTTTATCATCCATTATTTAATAAGGACACTAATCTTGGCTTCTGTTTGGTAATATTTGTACTTTCCATATTAAATGACAAAGGTGCCATTACTGTGATGTCATATTCTATGATGACAGATTGGACCAGCATCATTAATGCCATTTTCTGATACTAATAAATCCATGTTATGTTTTATGTTGTCACAAATATATTATTGATAATCTGAGAATAAATAAACTAATGTATATCAGAATTTGAATTTGAATATTAAAAACTTCTATTTTACATACACACACAATTATTCATGGATCTGTACACATTATTTTTCATGTCAAAGGAGGACTGGAGTATTAGCCAGTTGTACTAAAGAGCTTTTCAAAGGCTAGTATTTTCTCTGGGCTGAAATCAGTAGCCTTTCAGATATAGTATTCCAATGAGTATCTAAATAAATTGGTGACTGAAGTAATAATCTCAAGGTTTTGTGGGCTAGGAATCTTAATTCACACTGGAATATAAATTAAATTATGCTGTGTCTTATTTAAATGTACATAATTTCTGGATGTTGTGGTGATTTCTGGACATTTCTTTAATTGCAATGATACAAATTTTAGACATGACTTCCATCCATCCAAGAAGGCTGTTGGGGTTTGAGGAGAGGGAGTGTTCTAATAAAGAAAATGATGCTTCAGAATTAAGAGATTTGTTGGGAAAGTTAGATGCTTCTCCTTTAGGGAGAGATCTAGAGGAAGTTAAGAAAGTTTTGATATTGCTATTATGGTTCCTTCCTCCTCCCTCTTAAACTGCATGGTGTCCTCTGGGAATATTGGGCTGTTACAGTTATTTGTTATATTTGGTGAATGCACAGAACATTGCTATATTTCTTGACTTATTTGGTTACATGTTTCTAGAGTCTTTTCTTTAACCCATTTGATTAGTGGTATATATTATTCAAGATTAGCTCCTGTGGACATTTACCATTTGTTTATAAATTGAAAACTTTGGTTTCACAAGATGAAATATCAACCACTTGCCTTAATAGTTGTGATTCTGCATAACATGGCCCCAGAGCAGTTTTTACCTATGTAATATACTTCCTGATTTCACCTGCTCAACCATGGGTTGTAGCTATGCTAATTTCCTCAAAGGCCATCTTTATTCTGGCTTCTATATTTTTACTTAAGTTGGACTCTCTACCTCCTTTTCTTCCAACCAAATCATACTCAAATTAGTTGATAATGTCACTGTCTCTTCTAAATGGAAATTTAGGTATAGAATGAACTGATCTTAAATATTAGGCAATTACTTCATATGAAGCAGAATAGAAGAAGGCTAGGGGAAGATGATTTTTTGTTTGTTTGTTTTTTGCAATTCAGAGTCTGTTCTAATGATGGTAAGGGGTAAGTACCCTAAAATCGTTAGCTGTAATATATTTAACTTCTTTGTGTTATTTAAATCATCTATTGAAACTATGTACTTTACATATTTCTTTGTGGTTTGTAATTCATGTGTAAAATTCTAAAGAGTGGCGATTTTTTAGGTGATAACTGAATAATTTATATAACTTTTAAAAGTGAGGATGAACATTATGTAGATTATATTACTCCTCATCCTTTTGGAAAGTGAAGCCCATTAAATAACCGTCAGGACTACAGAGCTAAAGACTAATCAATTATGTCTCATAACCTGAGAGGGAGTCTCCATATATCTAACGTAATTTCTTCAACAAAGATTAATAATTCATTTGATGCTTGTTCTTTTATTTTGATCAGCCAAAAAGGTATTGCTAAAGAGGAACAGAGAAAAGGGAGAGGGCAAGGGTAGAAGAGGAGGAGGGTGGTGAAAAGGAGGGAAAAGGGGAGGGGGAGGAGGAGAGAGAGAGATTTATTATGTGATAACATTGACTGTATTATGTTTGAAGTAAAAGGAGTTATATAGGAAAAAATTGAAAGATTCAGCTATTAGAAAAAATAGTCTTATTTTATCATGTAACTACTCATTACTTTCAATCTAGTTCAAAAATTAGAGACCAAAAGATGTGAGAGAAAATTTACTGAGCTCTTTCTGATAAAAAGAAAAAAAATGAAATTACCTAGGATACTTTCTCTTTTTACAGCCTGTATTGTGTGTAATAATCATCAGTATTAAAAAAAAGCAAACAAACACCTAGCTAACAAAGTTCCCGAGGCAGAACAACTTCGGGCTGAAAGGAGAAGTGTGAGGTGATTATAAAAGCTGACACAAAAGAAAATTGTATATATTTTTGTGTAATAAATGGCAACACCCATAGGAAAATTATATTCGACATAGTTTCACTTACATATAGTTATATAGAATTTTTTTCCATATGTTTTGAAATATTTCTTTTAAAAGATTATAATTTAATTTATTTGTGGTTCTAGTCTTGCTTCCTTGACAAATCCATGTAGAGTATTTTTTTTAACAATTTGTGATGATGCACTTATCTAAAAAGAATGACAGTAAAATGCATTTTTGTTTAACTATCCTTCCTCTGTGGAAATTATCTATCTAAATCCTATGTAGAATGCTTTTCAAATTCTTTATATTCTATTATATCAAGCACCTTATCTCCTTTCCCTTTAAAAATATTATTTTTTCTGTGTTCTAGAGCCCACAATATCAGATTATAGAAATTTTTAATTAAGCATTATTTAAATGATACAGGCCTTGTCATTCATTTTTTCCCCCAGAATGTATAACAATTATGACTTCATCTCATGCTGGGAATATTCATATAGAATTATTTTGAGTGGTAGAACAGGTTCTTATTTATACTTGCTATAGCAAAGTTGCTCCAAATATAGCTCCCAAGTCTCTTTCTAGGTTTGAAATGAGAGACATAACTGGGAAATTCAACGTATTTACTAGACTTTTTTTTCTCTAGATGAATTGAATATATATATGTATTTATATAGAGGTATATATATATAAATAACTGTTAGTATTATTATTTTTTATTTCCATAGTATTGAGCTGTAGACAAGTGCTGAATGAGAATTTTAACTACCGGTCAGTCCCTTGTAATTTTCCTTTATAATTTTTAAACACAGTAACATGTGGGCAAGTTTTTGTGGCACTCATGTCAAGAATTTTTCTGTGTCATTTAAGTAACAATTTTAATGAAAACCTGTCCAGGGGCATCAAAATCTCTTTGTCATTAGTTATGTAAGTGCTATTTATGACAGTACTGCTTATCTATTGCTGTGTAACAAATTTTCCTAAAATTGAATGGCTTAAAACAGCAAATATCATTCATCATTCATGATTTTGAGGGGGTCAGGAATTCAGGCCGGGTACAGCAGAGAGCTTTCCTCTGCTGTGTGGTATTCAAGACTTCAGCTAAAATAAATGCCCTTTCACTCAAACGCTCAGTGATTGTTGATGGATGTCAACTGGGGGCTTAGATGGAACTATGAGCCAGAACATCCATGTGGACTTAGATTCCTCACAGCATGGCCTCTGGGTCCCAACAGTAAGTGTCCCCAGAGAGAGCTGGACAGAAGGCACAAAACAGGATGGGATATATGTTGATGTGGCCATCTTTGGAAAAGCCAATCTTGTACAATGTATATTAACAGCCCTGCAAAGTTTAGCATGGATAATTTAATGAACACAGTACATACCTTCTACTTTAATTACTCAGAAGCAGTAGTGTGCCACTGATGACAAACTTCACAGACCTCTAGTGCTACTATTGTTCCTATATATAGCCTTCTGTGGAAGCCTGGAAAATACCTAACCTAGGGTCTTACACTCTAAATGGTGGCTGTACAGATGAAGAAATGCTGATAAACTTTTTAATACTTTTATCTGAGAAGCAGTAATAGTTGTCTATGTCTTTATTCTTTCTTGTATGTTCTCCATGTTATATATGTTTATGTGGATATAATGTATCTATGTACTATATGTGTTATATATAGCATGCATATATGTTCACACACACACAAACTCCATACAATTTATTTTTAAATAATCTAACAATCTTGATCACAGTTGGAAGAAGGCAGCTAGAATGACAAGGTAATAAACTCCTCAACATTAAAGTTGTTGAAGCATGAGCTGAATGGCCTGAATGGACACATCAGAGAATTTGAAATGGAAGAGGACAGTAGTGGGAGCCATATAGATTCAGTCATTAGGTGGGAGTTCAAACTGAAGCTCCTTTTATTTATTTATAGTTCATTTAATTACTGATATTAGTGCAAATAATTCTTTAGTCCTTTCCCTAAAATGGCCATTGTGTAGTCTGGAAGTGCTGCCATAACCAAGCACCACAGACTGGGTGGCTTAATGGAAACTTACATTCTCACAGTCCTGGAGGCTAGAAGTTTGGGTTCAGGGTATCCACAGGTTTGACTTTTTCTGAGACCCCTCTCTTTGGTTTGTAGATGGCCGTCACCTCTCTTGTCTACACTTGATCTTCCCTCTGGGTGCGTCTGTGTCCCAATCTCTTCTTATAAGGATGCATGTAATATGGGATTAGGATCCACACTGATGACCTCATTTTAACCTAATTACCTCTTTAAAGACCCTTTCGCCATATACAGTTAAATTCTGAGGTAGTGGGGATTAGGATCTCCACATGAATTTTTGGGGGGGAATACATTTTCACATATAACAGCCATTAGATGTTTTTCTGTTTAATAAAGTAAAATAACACTATCCATAAATTTCTTCCTCTGCAATCAGTAGAGAAGAGGGGGTCAGGAGGGATTTATACATGCTTATTCCATGTTCAACATTCAAGAAACCCGTTGGCTATATCAGCTTGCATTTGATGTGTCAAGGATACATTATTGTCTGCCTCAAACACTCCAGTGCTTGGGTTGTAGTAATAAAATAGGTACCCTTACATACTGAATTCACATTTTTACATTGTTCTGTTTTCCTCTATCACTCATAAGATTTCAATTTCATTCTGGAAAATATTTGTACGATGTAAAGATTTGTGAAAATAACTGTTCAAAAGCCGAGGCAAGAAATAAATTGATATTAAACTGGTTAAAAAGATTCAATTTCTAGGAACAAAATTTTATAATAAACCTGATAACTGTCCAAATATGTGTCACAAGATGAAAGGTTACTATTGTACTCAACAACAAAAGTACCAGAATTTGGATAATGTGAGATAAGCCTGACTAAATTTAATGATTTTTTTACGTTTATAGTTTTGTCTAATGTTTCCAGGATATAGTTATTTTTGTCTGTTTCCATTTTTTCTCTAGTCAGTTTTTATTTCATATATTAATAATTTCTATACAACTTATTAACATCTTTTAAAATATCCCAATGATGTTATCCTTACACAATATGATTGTGCAATGTATTTTTAAATTTTTAACTACTTTTTAAGTTACCTCTGAATTAATTTGGAAGTCTTCACTTACTGCTTTTGCAAATTCTTTTTTCTTATCCATTCATACTTTTACTGTATTTTCTGTTTTTGTAGTATACTGAGAATTGTCTTTCATGTTAATAAAGAAAGCAAGTAAATATAAACTGTAATTATGTATTTGAAATAAAAGTGTTAACATTTCTGAATACTCTGCACTCTTACTGTTTCCCCTCCTTTCCACTGGGCTACCACTTCCAATGACAGAAAGTCTTCACCATTTCCCACTCCATTTATTTCAGTAGCATTGTTAATGGTCTCACCTAACCTTGTTCCTGTACTTAGACATTGCCCAAGCTGCTTGTAGGAAATATAAAGCTAATCAAGTTGTGTCTTTGTTAAATGATTGGTTAGCACATCCTCGTTAACTTCAGAATCAAAAACTAATGTTTTAGAATTGCTTAGAAGGCCCTTAAGGTATTGGCAATAATCTGTATCTCTGTTCTTCAACTTCCCATGTCTTGTCTATGGCCCCAGTCATGTGGAATTATTTGAATTTCTCAAGATATGTAACTTTTCTCATATGCCATTGCCTTTTAGCACTCTTTTCTGTGCTTGGCTAGCATCTTCTCTTTCCCCTAATGCCTCACTTAGTTCATTTTTCTTCACTCTCATTCACTAGGCAAATATTTATTGTTTCCTCATATTATCTATGAATAGTATGTAAGTAAGTTATATATGACAAGTACTAAGTAACAGGTGTGAACAAGATAGTAGCAGTCCTTCTGTTCCAGTCCTGATGATTACTTCCCTAGCTGGCCTCCATGATAGCACTTCCTGTATGGTGTTGTTTTCCCACTACACAAAATTACACCACGGTAAAACCTTTGCTGTACCTGTTACAATGCCTGGACATGGTCTAGCTCAGTGAATGCCACTAATGTAATGACTATGTAGGACTGCTTTTGCTGAATGTGGGTTTATTTGTAGTCATTATGCAATGACTTATATTTTATCTGCTTATTTTACAATTCCTCTTTCAATTCTGGACTAATATTATTTCATCAGATGAGCCCTTTATAAGGAATGAATCAAGGACACTAATTCAAAGGAAATATTTAGAGGTTCACCAAAACTGGAATGTAACACCAAAATGTCATTGTTTATTTATTTTTATTTGTCTATATTTTACTGTTTTTTAATGAAGGTACTGGGGGTTGAACCCAGGACCTCATGTGTGCTAAGCACTCACTCTGCACCTGAGCTGTAGCCTTTCTCAAAAATGTCATTGTTGCCCTGTACAGTTATCAACCAGAGAACTAGAACCAGCAGATTGGCTTATATGATTGTGGGGACTGGCTGGGCAAGCCCCAGATCTGGAATGCACAGCATCAGGAAGGGCAGGCTGGACATTTTGACAAGGGCAGAATTTTTATCTTCATCAAGAAGCCTCAACTGCTCTTAAGGCTTTTGAACTCATTGAATAAGTCTCACCCAGATTATCCATAATCTCCCTTACTTAAAGTCAACGGTAATGAACTGTTGTCATAACTACAAAATGTCTTCCCAGCACATCTACAGCAGTGTTTGATTGAATAACTGGAGTATAATATATCAAAAAAATCAAAGGTAGTTGTAAATAGTAATATGTGGTAACGTCTAAAAACTTCTTTACTATTTCTCCAGCATTATCCTAAGCACTTCACATGTAGTAATTAATTAAATGCTCAGAACAACCTAAGAAGATATTGTTTTTATTCGTATTTTACTAGTAAGAAAAAATTGCAGAGAGGTAAATTTGACTTGCAAATAGATTCTATTAGAAGATGTCTATTCTACAAAGCATTTATTTTTATCATTTAAGTTTACTAGTGTATTTCAAGCCCCTATAACAGTGCTGGGCAAGAAAAATTAATAGCAACTGATTAAAAATAAATTTGAAAAATATATTTTTCTAAATCATATATTTTTCTTTGCCATAGACAAATGTAACTGATGGCAGGTTTCACCTTGATCCTTGACACTCATTCTCCAATGGAGCAATAGTAAAACAATTGTTGTCAGTCATTTTGAAGAACAGAGTTTGGGATTAGGAGCATTTGTGTGATGAGTCAAAGTTATGTTAGGAGGTAAATTGATTAATGATTACATACCTTTTTAGGATAAAGAATTCAGATATAAGACTATTACTGAAAAAGCTCAACTATTAAATTTATTACTTCAGAACACTTGATACATTGTATTTAAATGAGAATCAACATGAAGTATCATCAGTGTTATAGGGTCTGGAGGCAAACTGATTAAAATCTGGTTTTGTTCCTCCCAAGCCGTGTGACCTTGAACAGTGCTCCAACAGGGATAATAATAGTACTTACCGTGTAGAATTTTTCTGAGAAATAAAGACAACACTGTAAGTATAAATGCACAGTTAATACATGGAACCATGCCAGCACATAATGTTCTTTAAACATTTGTTTAAAAAGCATTACTCTTTCACTGGGTTAAGTTTTACCAGTGGATTGTTACATAGTAAATATATGGATCCTGGATATTTGGAAGGAAAAATAGAAAAGAGAACTCTTTCACGTCAAAAAGCAAATACTTTTCTTTTAAGCTTACAATTTGCACATTAATAGTAAACTATTCTGATGAATTAGAGTGGCACCTTCAAATGTACTTATAAATGATATTTATAAGTTAACTGCCCTAAGCACCTTCAATAATTTGAATGTTTTAATTTTGCATGAAAGAAAAAAATGTCTCTTCTAATAAATCTTTGGCATTTTTGTGAACATTTATTAAAATATATTGCTTTCTTAGTGCTTTAAAATTGATTTTATAAATTAAAAGACCAAATGAGATAGAAATTTAGTAAATAAATAACATGATTTTGATACATACAACTGGAGAGCAATTTACAATTTCACCGTTTAGGTTTTGCATCTTAGTTATTATGGGTGTGAAAGAAACATTTTGTAGAATACGGTAATAATAGAGAGTCATTTCATGTAATAGCATATGCTTTGTGGTGTGAGAAAAGGTTACATGGCAAAGTCAGAATACTCAATCTTAAATCTACGACTGTACCAACTTTTGCAGGTTTTGGACTTAGGAGTCCCATAGGTTTGATCATTTTTGGTGTTCATATACTTTAATTACCTAGAAATAAATGAAGGTAGTGCTTAGAACAAAACCTTAGGATAAATAATTCTTGTGACTCTCAAACATTTCCCTTCATTTTAAAACCACTGTTGTATAATCTCATATCAACTGTCAGTGTTTCATGTCTGTCTGAATCATTCTTTTCATATTGATTGATGGTTGCTGACAACTGACTTCCTCTGGATGAAGTTCTGGAAGTTCTACATGTAACCTTCTCAGAATGCCCTGATTAGTGACCCCAATCTTGGCAAAAGGCTCTATCTGTCTAGAAAGAAATGGGGACTTTAATTTTTCAGTCAGCCTTCCTCGACATTCCCAAGTAACAGAAGGCTATGATGGGATTGTCTGCGCTTCATGCAATTTATTTACAACAACAGTTCTTTTCACAGAAGAGCAAATTTAGCATATAAATTTGTAGGTTGGTGCCTCAAATTATTATTTGCATCTTTGGTTAGAAGAAATAGTGAAGTGTACTGATTTTTTTTCAACTCATGGAGGCTGGAAACCTACTTGAATATACAATGCCTTGACCCTGGCTCATGTTTTTTAAGTTACATTATAAAATAATTGTCTGCTTTTCCATAAATTTACCTTCATTAAACTTAGAAGTCAGTAAATTTGTTCATACATTTTTAAAGCTAACTTTGTAAATACAATTAAATAATGTAATTAAAACTTGGGAATTTGTTTGTTTTCTTCTCTGCTTTCTCTGAAAGCCAGTTTTTCCTATCGTATGAGTTAAGTCTAAATAGTGAACCATTTGTACTTGATGTGATTTGGAAAGCAGAGAAATCATCTTTATGTCAAATCAGGGTTCCGATAATTTTGACAGTACCTAAGCATGCCACTATAATTCAATCATTGAGATTAAAAATCAAAAACCCCTGGTAATAAATAGATGGATTTGAGAGGAATCCATGAAATAAGTATCGTCCCTTTAACAATTTTAGAATAATCAACTGGGCTAGCCACTTACAATTCCTTCTGAAAAAGTGATTTTTCTTTGGGGTAGAGGGTAGGGAAAGGGAGAAGGTGGAGGCATTAAGAAAATGAAATTAAATTTGATATAATTAAATTAGAAAAATAGTTTTCTTCAAGGAATTTCTAGAAGTTACATTGTTTTGAGGCCAACATCAGTATTTCTCACATCTGTTCATCTACTCTGTTTTCATGACTATATTTTAAAACTTTTTATTTTTCCTGTTTATGAAAGTAAAAGATCACTATAAGAAATTTGCAAAACACTAAAAGCTGTAGAGAAGAAAATGATATCATCTGTTGTCAAATAACCCAAATTTTAATTCTTGTAATTTTTATACATTTACCTTTAAAATGGTGTAGTATATAAGCAATATTTCTCAGTTGTGAAAGAGATTTGCATTCTTTCACAAAGTTCAACATAATTAGCAAACCGTATCTTACTTTAGCACTTTTTGTAAAATTTGTCTACTTAATCTAACAAAAGTGAAAAAATATGTACAGTACTATTTCATAAAAATTGTATATTGTTTTCATCTTGAATCTCTAACATGTTTGAAAATGTACTTGTTGACTTATTAGTGAAGTGGTGAGGTAGAGACTTGTGTTGGCTAATTTTGATTTTCATTTTATTTATTTGTTTCCATTGATCTTACAGTGTAATTTCCTTTTAGAGTCTAACAATGATTCAGTATTTATATCAGAAATATTTTAATGTCTCCTGTTTTAAATATAAAATACAGTATTTTATCTGAGATATTAAATAAATATTATATATATATATATGTGTGTGTGTATATATATATATATATATATATATAGTGGTCACATGACTATCTACTAATCTATTTACCCTCAGAAATCCTTTCTCTTCTCAGAGACATATTACTAAGGTTTCTTTTAGTTCTTTTTTTTTTTTTTTTCTGTTTCAGAAAGGATAGCCTAGGCATATTCTTTGTTTTGAAAAATCTGTAGTACCCTTTTATTATCCCATTCATGTTGTGACTTCTCTGTTTGCCTACCTTGCATTTATTACACAAATTCTTGTATCTTGTGATAAATGAAATTTAAAAGCATTAAAACTTTAATGTAATTTAATTTCAAGTAGATATAAAAACTCAGTCATTTAAATGAAACTCCCAACCATCCATCTTTAGATAGGTTTATTAATTTTTACTTTCATCATACAACAATTAATGGGGCTTATTTTCTTATTGACTTAATTATTCTTTTTTTAACTTCAGTGTCTTTGAGTTCAATTTCAAGTGTTCCAACCTCTAGATCATAAAAATTAAGTATTGATACTCATATTACCTTAAGCAAACAAATGCTCCCTAGTTTTGAAAAATATTCTTGTTTACTTAGAGCATTTTCTTTACTTGCTCTTTTCCATTTTAAAATAACTCAGCTCTGTTTCCCTCATAGAGATCCAGGTAACTTTTCCTCTGATCTGAAGTTTATTACCCTATTACTTGAAAATATCTCTAGAAGAAATTAAAACTTCATTAAAATTGGGGGAAGGGAAGACTTTTCTGTCTTGCTCACAGTTGAATCCTACCCCTAAGTATATTTCTTGTAACATACCAAGTAGTTCACTAAATATTTATTGAATAAGTGAATGTTATCCCAGAGGAATGAGTCAGTAACTGTACGTCGATTTCATCACTAGCATTGTTTAAGACAACAGTGGAAATTTAAAATATAATAGTTTTTTCTTCTCCCAGTATGATAGAATTATTTGGTTTAGACTCAAAGCTCGTGCCAAGGATAAGTAGAGACAAACTTTTTAAAAAAGAGAAAGAAATAAAATCTGTTTGATGACATTGGAAGAGATGATGAGGAAATTAGCGCTTCTCCTTGACACATACTGGACAGTAATCTTTGCCTCTTGAGTGCCACAAGATTGATTTAAATTCAGCTCTGCTTTCATTGGTCATCTATTTTATTTGCAGACTCTAGTGCTGAACAGATTAATAACTCAGCAATATTTTTAGGGGAAAACTGAAGAACATTGGGATCATTTCTTACACCTCTTTCTGAGATGGTGGCTCCATACTTCTTCACTGACTTGTGTGCTCCTGTTGTATTTTTGTCCTCTCTTTCATTAATGTGTGCTGTCATCCTCAGTGTTTGACTGTTTCTACATTGTTGTCCCTGTCATGGTTCTTGAAATGAGTACTTAGATCACTGATTATTGGCCATTCATTTATAATCAACTCAAATACCACTTCCAGCACTATCATTTTTTGTTTCTTTACTGCACTTTCATTCATATTGGCAAATTCCTTCCTTATATTATTCATTTTTGTAAAATTTCGCATGAGTTTATCATTGGGAGAGAAAGAAGCAATGCATCTATATACTTTGATGTCTGTCCTTAACCTGAGTAACAGATGCATAGTGACCAATTGTTGACAGACTTTGAAAGAAGCAGTGTGTGTGTGTGTGACCTATCTTGATTTGCATCTCTTATTTGTGTATTGACTTGTGGACTGAAGATACAGTGAAGAAGTACTTTTGTGCTTTATATAATTTCTCACAGTTGATATGCCATGCTAACTTGCCAACTGAAATTTGAGCCATATTTTGGGGGGTATTGGTTGTTCTTTAACTAAACCTAACTAAAATTTGTGCATATCAGAACCATGTAGGAAGATTGAATATATATATACAAACTCAGTTTTATTAATTATTAGGAAAACTATTAATCAAAGCTACAACTTGATAACACTATACACTTATAGGGATAGCCATGGTAGGCAGAATTCTAAGATGACACATGACCCTAGCCCTCATATAGTTCCTTCTACTGGGGAGATGATACAACATCACTACTGTAATTATGTTATCTTACATGGAAAAAGGGAATTTACAGATGTAATTAAGGTTACTAACCAGTTGACTTTCAGTTAATCAAAAGGAGATACTCTGCATGGGCATAACCTAATCACATGAGCCCTTTAAAAGCAGAGAATTTTTTTCTCCACTGTTAGCAGAAGAAGAAATGAGAGATTTGAAGCATGAGAGGGCTTCAATGTGAGGGATATTTTCCATTACTGAGATGGACAGGCCATTGGCCATTGACCCGTGAGTTGCTTCTAGGACCTGAGAGTAGTCTCTGGCCAACAACATGCAAGGTAAAAGAGACCTGAGGCCTACTTACCATAAGGAATTATATTTTGCTAACAGCCTAAATGAGCTTGGGCATTGCTTTTTCCCCCAGAGACTCTAGATGAGAGTACAGGCTCACTGTCAAACTGACATTGTTGTGAGACCCTAGTCAGACTCAGACCCAGTTGAGCCAACATGAACCTCTAACCTGCAGAACTGTGAGATGATAAATGAGTGTTGTTTTAAGCTACTAGATTTGTGCAAATTTGTTACACAGCAATAGAAAATTAACAAAATATTAAAATTTTAAAAAACTGACAAAAATCAAGTGTTAGTATAGACGTGGAACAACTGAAACTGGGGGAATAAAAATTAGAACGATCAGTTCAGAAGACTGTTTGGAAGTATCTCTAAAGCTGAACCTAAAGTGTAGAGCATACCCTATGAGCAGTTACAGGCTCTAGATACTTTTGCAATATGAATCTATTTGTGCATACACACACACACAAAAATACAAGAAGTTTTATAGAGATTTTGACATAGCTTCAGACCAGAAACAATACAAGTGTCCATCACCAATAAAATGTACAAATATATCATGCTGTATTTATTCAGTGGAGAGCTCCACAGCTATGAGAATGAACTACTGCTGCACATGAATGAGTTTTACAGATGTCTGTTGAATGAAGTCAGCCACACATGAAATAGTTCACACACAGAAGAGTATGAACTCATTTATATAAAGTTCAGAAATAGGTAAAACTAATCTATGGTTATATAAGTAATAATAATGGCTGTGTTTGGAAGCTATAGTAGTGATAAGGAAGGGATATTTCAGAGCATGTTAGGGTGTTGGTTTATTAATCTTGATGCTAATTAAATAGGTGTGTTTATGTTGCAAAGATTAGCAGTGTATAATTTGTGCACTTCTTATTCTTCAGTGAAAAGCTTTTTTAAAATGAAGGATTGTAAAATATTGGCAACACCTTTTCCACTCTGTGGCTTAAAAAAAGAAAAGAAAAAGTGCCTAAGGTCATACAACTACGGATTGGAAAGACAGAGTAGAAAATGATACTTAAAGATAATTTAATGATAATATTTCAGTTGAATTACCTCTTTCATTTTACTGAAAAATGAAAAAGAGAAAGTGAGAATAGTCGAGAAATAATTCTGACGTTTACAATCATTTCTTTCTAATAAAACAGTTTGCCGGGAGGATTCATACCACTCTGTGGTCTCGTGTGCTGCTGTGGTTCTCACTCCTATGGAACCAACAATAGAAATGAAGAAAAGAGAAGAACTAAAATTTCCTGAACCTTCCAAACAGTAAGTTGTTCATTTGATTTTTCAGAGTTTTATAAAACTAATTAGATAATTAGATAACTGATCAGAATGAAATCACTCAGAAATTGTTACATATAATCAATGTATTAATGCTAATATACTGAGAGAACAGAAATAAATTTTGTGCATTTAAAAAAATGATTTATCCTTTAATGCCTCAGTGGGTGACTTCTGCCTTCTGACTTTGTGTGTTTGAACTATATGCCATTCAAGTTTCATTTTGTTACCTGAGTAATGTAAGTAGACTGAAGGACTTTATTTCCTTAATACTGTGGTGATGGATGTGCTGTTCTCAGATTCCTTATCTTATAGTTGCGGGTTTTAATGGTCTAAAATATGATCAATTTTAAATATAAGTTTCTTAGCCTTAAGTTGGTTTGCACTTTTATAAGGAATGAAAGTTATTTTTAACTTTAACTATTTAATGTTTTCATATTTTTCCATTTAAACAGATCAAACTTCATTTAAATTTAAATTTGATCTTATGTGGAAAAAATAATAGATTTTTTCTTACAGTAGCCAAAGAGAATTAAATTCATGATAACAAAAGTATGATCTATGGACTTGAAATATCAAATAAACTAGGATTATTTCTAGTTATGTGTTAAGTAAATGAAAAGGGAAAACCTACTGCTGATTTTCTAGTGAAAGCAGTGCCATGCCCGCTAGAAGGTCTCAGGTTGGAGATGTGGTGATGTATGGTGTCTCCAAGGGTTGCTGGCAGGTGAGAGTTTCTTTGAAGCACCTACTATTTTTCCCCTAGGTTAACTGTATCATATTTTGTTTCTTGATGTCTTTCTACTGAATTAGCTCTTGAAGACTGAGTTTCCTGGAACATGATAGTGTCTGATACACTCTGTGAAATCGATTAGAAAATCCCTTAATGTTGCATTCAATAATGTTGAATTCAAATGGAGCAATGTATATATTTGATTGCATGAAGATAGTCTGTATTAATATTCTCATTATAGAGAAAAGAAATACTAGCCAATTCAGAAAGTAATGATTGTAATTCAGTTTTAATACAATCTAAAAGTGAAAACAATTTAACTACTCTTAATATAGTCTTATTTTTTAAGTTCTGAAAGTCATTTTTTGTCTAATAGGAGGAAAATTACATCTCATATATGCCAATTGAATTATATTAGAAAACTCAAATGCATTTTTTGCAATGTATGTATGAGTTTATATATTTGTAAATTGGATCTTAAATTCTCTTAATTATCTTTCAGTGACTGCTTAAAACTGGTGAATAGTACTATTTGCTTGCATAAAATGTCTTTTTTCTTGTCTTAGCTACTTTATAAATATCCATTCTTTTTATTTAGAGGTATATATTGAAGTAGACAGCATTTGTTAACTGGCTGCCCTTTTTCTTCCTGTTATCCTGCATTCACTCTGATACTCTCCTTTATTCTCTGAATCTATTTTGTTATTTAAACTCTCCCTCAACAGAATCATTCATTCATTTGTGCAGGTTTTGTTATTGGTTTTGTTTTTCTAAGTCAGAGAGACCTTGGTTAAAATCTTACCTCTGCTACGTATCAGATGGAAATTGGAGACATTTTATTTAAACTCTTTGTCTACATCTGTTAATTGGGGTGATATCACCATATTTACAGGGTCGTTGTGAATGTTATGTGAAGTAATATTGTTACAAGATCTGAAATCTCAAAATCCGTAAAGGTGTTAGTTATGTTGCCCCTTCCATAGCTGCAGCTACCAACATTACTGGTGACTTACAGATATAAATTCTTCTCCTCAAGTTTCT
The DNA here is from genome assembly GCF_036321535.1 of Camelus dromedarius. NCBI lineage: Eukaryota > Metazoa > Chordata > Mammalia > Artiodactyla > Camelidae > Camelus > Camelus dromedarius. The sequence continues at coordinate 59,984,188 of NC_087436.1, read as the reverse complement.
TATTATGCAAGTTTAATATTTAAATTCTTGACCAGACTTATCTAACTAGATAACCTACCAGAATCTTATGCTAAATGTGTCTAAATCAAATTAATGACTCCTCTAGACCCCTCAAGTTTTTCATTCCTTCTGATTTCTGTATTTATGTAGAGCTACCATTATTTTTCTTAAGATCACAATATGTTTTCCCTCACATCTCACATTCAGTTAGTTATTGATTACTTGATTAATGTCTCTATTATATTTTTCTTACCATTTGAGCTGACCAGGAAGGCATAGACTTCTCATATTTTAAAACTTATTCTAATATATATATATTCAGTTGTGATCTTATTGAAGCCATCCAAATGATGGTCATATATCAAATGGAAATTACATATGCCCTCCATGTCTCATGCTACTGTTTTGATAATTATATGGTAAGTGTGACTATATGGCAAGAACACAATATAAATTCAGATATAGTGATTAATTCAGAACTCTTGTTTGCCAATGAACAAAGCCCAGATGCAAATTGGTTTCAGAAAAATCAAGGGTGGTGATTGTTATTGTATAACAATATGTAATTGAAAGTGTAGAGGTAAAAATGTCCTCAAGTATGATTCAATCTAGTACTCTGACGATGTCCTGGAGGGTCATTCTCTCCATCTACATCTCTGTTCTGCTGTCTTGTCTGTAGTTTCCATTTTCAAAGAGGTTCCTCTAGTGGTGACATTACTGTCTTCAGCAGCTACTGGGACAAATTTTTATCTTTTCAACAAATCCAGTGGAAATAAATGATTTCTCTTTCCCTTTAATCAAAATAATAAAGCCATATCTGAGTGTCATTGACTTGGACCAGCTTAGCTTGTTTGACATGACTATGCTGAGGCATTCACTGTACCCAGGAATATTTGATGATGTGATTGGCTGGAATCAGATTACATGACAAACTCTGCAGCAGAGGGTGAAGATGAGATGGAAAAAGTGATTCCACACTCAAAATAGGGGTGATGTTGGTGAAAGAAGGCAGATACAGATGCTAGGAAGTCAAAACAGTGGCTGCTCAATATAGGCAGTGTCATCATTAGTTTTAAAAGTCAGAATTCTTTATTATAGATATTAAAATATAGATGCTGAAATAACTACATTAAAACTATGGATGTTGAAATACTACTTTAAAATACAATTATGTATATCTTCAGTTCTCGTTTTAAATAATTTTTCACCTACTTAATTCTATTCGATATTATTTTATCCACCTGTGCTGTTGAGAGGCAGTATAACTTGATGGTTAGGAATTCCTGCCTTGGGCTGTTTTTTGATGCTTTCATAACCAAAGTTTGTTTATTTTTAATATAGGAGTCACTTTATTTATCTTGGAGAGCCATACCTTAAACACAATATGAAGTCGAGAATATAATTAAAAAAAATTTTACAATAAATATATTAGGTAAATAAACATATCACATTTTTATAAATGGAGTTACCAAAGCCCTGTGTAGTGTTATTCATTTTGTGTATATTGGATTTCTTATGAAAAATAATAACCCACCAATATAATACTGAGTTATCAGAATGCAGTAAGTTGAGACATTGTCTTTGGATACCTAATATTCCCTTTAAATTCAGAATGGAATTATCTCTTTATGTAAATATTTATTTCTAACTTTACATGTTTCACATGATGAATTCATAAACCATTGAGTCTTTGAAGCTTGGAAACTGTAATTTAGAACTCCGTAGGTATCTTGCTAGGAAGAACTGCAATCATCTTCTCAGTACATGGGCTCCAGAATACATAAGACTTTTCAGACAAAAGAATTTGTAAGATAATGTATTTTTGAGGCTGTTGTAATCTAAGTGAAAAGGTAAAAAATACACATAAAAAGGTAAATCACAGTATAAAGACAACAGATGCTATTTCTCCAATGTAAGGTATAGATTTTGGTCAAGCATATGATTGTTGGAAGCTAAGTCAGGTTTGTTGATATAGCAGTATAAATTTATTTATGAAAATAAATCCGGAATATTGGTCTTAATTATACCATTGTATTGATATGTCATTTTAGAATGTAAGAATTTTATGACTGACATATTTCTATTATCTTACCAACTTTTAGTCATATTCTGGTGATTAATAAACAGTCTCTGTTTGACAATTTAAAAAAATATTCTCATGTATGTATCAGTTTTAAGATACATTCAATAAGAAAAAAATAGAAATTATGAATTCCTTTTAGGAGTGAAGTATAAATTTTTCAGCATGGCAAGTGATAGGGAGGAAGTACCTGAATCTTCTAGGAAGGAAACCTACATTCTGAGCACTATAGTGGGACTGCGTCAGAGTTTGTCTCTCATTTATGTATCTAAAGTTTATCTTAATTCAGAAAACAAAGATGTAGATTTTACTTTACTTTTCAGTCTAGGTAGTTCGGAATGCCATGAAAAGGATAAGTTTTATGAAAAAATAGAAAAATCTCTTTGATGCAAAAAGAATATACAATTTTCAAATATTTGACCATCAGTGTAGAATGTTGGGATCAAAGCGATAAGCGTGAATCTTTATACATTTATTAAAATCCTCATATTAAAAATATGTCCTCATACTAAAAAAAACTGGGGAGAGATGCACAGTTAATTTGGGAGGTGGTAATGGAAGAACCAGTTGGGGAGACAGCCAGGGGGATGGCAGGTGCTGGGAGCCTCGTCCAGCGGTTGGACAGTAGGGGGCAGGTCTAGGGGTCCCTGGAGGCAGAATCTGGGGTATCACCCACGACTCCACATGAGAGTACCTCCTGCAGCCCAGGAAAGCCCGGCTGGGTCCCAGGCAATCAGAGGGAGATGCTAGCTGCAGGCGGGGTTCTGGTGGCCCCAGCATGTTACTCAAAAGTGGACATTTCTCAAAATACAGCTGTGTGCAAATGAGCACCTCATGAACGGTATATAAAATTCAATATCTGAAGAGAATGAAAGAATACTGCTTCCATGATTGGTTATGGATTTTATTTTGTGTTTTTATTAGAAATATGTTGTTGACATGCAGACGCCCTGTTTCTATGTATCATAACTCAATAAAAAGAAGGGGTTTTATGGCCATTGTAAATTTAGAAATGTAGACATGAAAGGGAGAGTGAGAAATTATTCTGTTACTTCTTTGTCCATTTCCATATTTTGTTTTTATTTTATATACAGAGATCTAAGCTTCTTAAGAGATTTGATCTATTGTTTCCTTTTATGGAAACAAAGCATTACCTATCTCTTCTGTCATTCAATCCAAGTTTCAAGGCTTCCTTGGAGTGTTTCACCTTGTTGACCTGAGGAAGGTTCACTGAGCTGCTTCTGAAAGGGCACAATGCTATCATTTAGTACAGAATGACTTGTTTTTAAAGAATGGCTAAACTTAACCTATTTCATTCTTAGAGGATACTTAAGAACACAAGTTGAAAGTTCCATCAGCTCTTTTTATTTGGTTTTACAATGAATGAATACTGTCATATGTTAAATTTGGAAAAGTTTAAGGCCTCTCCGATGTACACCCTTTAAAAATCTTTTCTTATAACTTGGTTTTGTTTAAAAAATAAAAAAATCACATTCTTGTTTTAATTGTTGTATCTTAATTATCTTTAGCTAAATATAACATTTTTAAATCAAAGAAATGGATATAACACTTTGACTTAAATAATAATAATAATAATAACACAATACAGCTGATCTTGTTTGGAATAGATTCTCCAGATTGGAAGAGGTTTTAAAGATCACTGGGTCCCATTACCTCTTTGGCCGTAAATCCACCTACATTATTTATACAAAATAGTCATATAAAAATTTCAATGACAAGAAGCCCACTACATCCATTGACTGTTATCAAATCCATTCTTATACCATAATCTATCTTTGTACATATCATCCTTGAAATCTCCATTATGTCTTTTACATCCACACAGAACCATGAATAAGACATTTCTATTCCCAAATTACAGAGACAATACTAAGCTTAATTCTGTAATATCTAATATCTAAACTCTATATTATTAAAAACAAATTTTATTTTGATGCACTAGATTATGGTATCTCTGGAAATATGTTGACATTTTAAATGGATATGCTGGGTGAAGAGAGCACCTTTTTTTTCCACCTTATACCATCTCTCTAAATTCATATATGCCTTTTCATTCCTTGACAAAACATGGAACTTTAACCTTACTGATAAGGACTTAACAAAAGTTATATTCCAAACAAACATAAAAACAGAGAAAATAACAACAACAATAAAAGTGTTAACTACCTAGTAAAACGAATGGTACTAAGTAGGAAAGAAGGATTAAAAGAAACAGTTTTCTTCCTGGCTCATTTGAGGAGAAATAGGTGCACAAATGAAGAGGTACTGATTGATTGTGATAATCAACAGTGAAGAATTGTGTTACTTAAGTTCTTCTATTTATTCTGTTGATTTGCAAATGCTAATCATCTTTTACATTCTTGGTTTCTAATGACATTCATATTTTTTAGGTTGTAAAAGTCTATAAAAAGAACTGAATATGAAATAAAATGATTGTCTAGTGTGTCGAGTTCTACACTTAGTAATTAAAGTAACTGAAAGGAAAGTATAATTTATTCTTTTTTTAAAGGGTCATCTGGGACAAGTTTCTTAATCTATATGTGCCTTGGTTTCCTCAGGTACAACCTGGGGATGATAATAACACAGAACATTGTTGGGAGGATTAAATGAGTTAATATCTGTAAAGCTTAGAATAATGCATGACACTTAGTATGAACTATATAAGTGCTAATGAATAAACAAATATACTATTTTGAACAATATATGTATAAATTCGACAAACAATATTCCAGTGTCTAAAATGTATAAAATTTTGTGTTGAGTACAAGAGATTAAAAAACAAACAAAAAAGAGACTAATGGAAAATATCTGTCCTCAAAAAATACTCGTCTTAAGTGTCTGGTAAGAGACTTCACAGAATAAGGCAATTTTATTTTTGTCTAATAAGTACTATAATAGAGGTGTTCAAATATTATAGTAGTGAATGGGAGTGACTTCATCTAAAAGAACCTTGATTTTTTTCAGCAATTGTGGGGATCCTTTAATTTGGAGGTTTGAGAATAGTCATCAATGTTTATTATAGACTCCTTTAAAAAGCAAAGTGAGGCTCCTTCACATTTTACAAAATGCTTTCCTAGATTTTCACTCCTTAGAATGTCTCTGTGAAGTTTGTGCTGCCAGTGTTTGTTTTACAGAGAACTACAGTTTAGAAATACAAACAGCCTTATCATGTCCCAGACAAGTGAGTCAGGTTTCCAAACTCCTAGTTCAGAGATCTTTTCAATCTGTATGAGAAAATTACTGTTTGAATTCATGTGGCATCTTCAAATATTAATTATTCAAATATTTTCTATGTTAAAGTTGAAATATTAACAGTGGCTAGGAATAAATCAAACCTAACTCTATTTTCAATTTGACAGTATCAGATAACTATAATGGTTGGTTCTACTTGCTAAATTAAAGATAACTTATTTTATCCCCAAAATAAATAAAAATTAATCATTTTTGATTTTTGAGTACCTACTATTTATCATTATCCTAAGTACACAGCAGATTAAGAAAAAGATTTTATTGTAAAAGAGACTCAAATTTAGCAATTGAAAAAAGATAACTTTAAAAAATAAGTAATTACATGTTACGAATAAGTAAACTTGAGAAAATATCTAAAATCATAAATTCCATAGAACATCATGTTTATATAGACCTCCTCGACTATCCTTACCCCCAACTTCCTCCTATAAGAGATATTAAATCAGTCATTTTTAATTTTCTTTTTTGTGCCCAGAATTATTCTACACATTTTATATTTATATATTGAAAATCTAAACAACCTTAGAAAGCAGGTGCTGTTGTCCTTACTTTATTGATAAAGATACTGGATTTCAATAAAATTAACTTGCTCTATGTCATCTGCTGATAAGTGGAGATATGTTAGATTTCAAAGCTTTTGATTTTTTTCTATTAGTCTATCATGAAAGGGGAAAAACAGGAAATTAATATTGGGTGGTATAGCCTTGTTTATGGTGTTATTAAATATTTATGTTATTATCCACATTATAGAAAAGTTGAAATGAACTATTTCATTTATCGGCAAACAGAATTCTTCCATAGGATGATGTCAGCAGGGGCAGTTGAAGGTGGCACCATGACTTTTATCTGTGCATGAGAGCTACTTCCACAACAATGGTGGTGCATCAGCAGTCTTTTTTAGTGATCTGATACACTGTATTTCAATATCACACTATAAAGAGTACAATGGTACTGTACTGCACTGATGAACTGAAACACTTCAGTCATCTTATCAGGCTGTTCCAACTCAACTGAAAAATAGCATTTGTGTGTTCACTGTACAAAGAAGGATTGCCAGATCAGATGCAAATGTTACAGTAGGATTTCTTGACTGTTCTGCACAAGGGACCAGATATTATGACTCGCTAAGGAGCAGAAAGAGAAAAATAACAACGCTTAATCAAGTGGAGCAGTTCCTCTGAGGATTTTTATTTATTTATTTAGTATTAAAATCCACTGGTTCTTGAGTAACACACGAAGTATAAAAATAATCAACTTTCTTGAATCTTTTTTAAATTTAATTAATCAGTAACTCATGAGACTACATTTTCCATTAAGGTGAATAGATATTATGAACACAGAAAGATCCTCTCATAAGCAATAGCAATTGATACAGCTTAACTGATGAAACACCTAGACTGCCCCTCTTTTCTTCCCACCTTGGGCTTCTTTCTGCGTGAGTAGGACCTCAGGCCAGAGGGTGAATTCAGCCCATCTAAGCTCTGTCCACCACTGCTGGTGATGGCCTCTTCCTTTGCAGCCCTGTGGGCCATTGTGTGGGAGTACATCGGGGAGGGGAGGACTCAGAGCCGCCTGAATGGGAATTCCTAGCACGGTGGGTGGTGGAGGCTAAGGCTCAAAGAGCCATAGGAACCCTGGCTCTTTGGAACTCTCGCCTTGTCGAAAGAGGCACCACCAGAGAAGGGAGAAATGCACTCCTCTCAAGTACAGAACCCAAGGCAAGAATTTGGCCTGCCTAGAACTAAGGGCAGTGGTACTGAAGGATAGATTTAGGTTTTGTGAGGCCTGAAGTTTAATATCTGGAAGAGCCATTAAAAAAAAAAAAAGTCAGAAAAAAGAAAGAAAGAAAAAAAAGGATCTTTTCTAGGGCTTTGTGAAGGGCCCTCAGGTACAAGTGAGGGCTCTGAAACTTAAGCTTCCTCTTCCTCACAGTAAATGCCTCACCCCTGCCACCAGCGTGAAAAGTCTAGGGGAGAGGTTCTCCGTTCCAAGTTGGTGAGAGGAGTTTTAAAGAGGTTGCACTTGGCTCTAAGACCTCGTGACTGGGCACAAAAGTGGTCTCTGCCGAGGTCTCCTTCTGGGTGGGCCAACTGTCCTGCGGTTCCCTTGTCAAGACTGGATGGGTATATCCTTAGCCTCCATCTCCTGGGTTTTCTCGTACTCCAGATACTTCACAGAAACCATCTCGGCCTCCCTGACCAGCTCTGAGAGCTCAGGACACTACTACTGCTTTCGCAGCTGGCCGGTCCATCCTCAGTCTCCAGACTTTCTGGCAGGTGTCAAAATCTTGTCCGTGTTCTGCTTCGTTTTTCTCAGGCGTACGTCAGCATCTGTCTCTTGTGTTTTCAATGGCACAAAACACATTTGAAACTCTAAATGATTCTCTTGAAGACCCTTCACTAGATTTGGGATTAGAAAGTTACTCCTCCCAATGCCATCTTTTCCTCCTAAAACCATGGAGGAGACTCAAATTTAGGCAACAGCTCTTTCCACAGAAATCTCTTCACTTATCTCCTGACAGCTGCCTCTACCCTTGAACTGACCAAAATCACAAACAGGTGTTGTTTTTTCCAAAAACCTGCATGGGAAGAGGGCTGTTTCATATTCACAATAGTGCCTTATATTTATCATACCCATGCCTCAGTTTCTTTGTTTCAAATGAAAATTATGTTTATTAGAAGTCACAACTGATCAAAAGACATCCCATCAACTGAAAGAAAGATTTGCAATGCACAAAGCAACTCAAGTTTGGAAATCAAAATATTAAAAGAACTTCTCCAAGTAAATAAAAAAGAAAGACAGATTCCCCCAGCAAAGAAATGGACAAAAAATATGGATAGGCAATTTATGGGACAGGAAACACAAATGTCCAATAAACACTTACAAAGATGTACAACACCACTAGAAATAATTCAATGAAAATCAAAACTCGATGAGATGCCGGGCCATACCTGTAAGATTGGCACAAGTATAAAACCTGACAGGGCTAAGTGTGGGCAAGGGTGTGGGCAATGGGGAACCCCTTCCAGAGAATGGTTTAATACTGTCTGTTGCAGTGAAAAAATGTATGTGTCTTACGACTGCCATCCATTTCCAGAGAAACCTCACACCAGCTCCAGGAGCCCACGAATGTTCATAGTAGAACTGTTTGTAAAGCAAACATTGCAAGCCATGCACATTTCCATTCACAGGAAATTGTATACATTCATTTTGATACATTAATATAATGCAATATTATTACACACCAACAAAAATAACTAAAGTGGAGTTATAAGTTAAACATTTACCAGCACACTACTGGGTAGTAGTTGTGCCTTCTGGATCCCCAAGGCTTGTGTTGGGGAAGAGGGAGCTGACTGTCCCTGACTGGCTCCAGGATGAGAAATAGGATCTTGGTGGGGATGATCTAGGGAGGTAGATTTGGGTTGAAAATAAAGAAGAGTTTTCTAACAAGCAAGGCTGGCCAAGGACAGAAGAAACTGCCCTCTAAGGAATGAGCTGCCTGTCATTGGAGGTATGTGAACAGAAAAACAAACTAAATGCATTGCCAGGTGTATTGAACATACTGCTCTTTAACTAATCATCTTCAGAATCTTGGTTGAGTTGAAGGACCAATTTATAAAGGTTGGTCTATGTTGCTACCAGTAAAGACAAAGTTTGGTTAAAGTTCTCCTCGTTCTCCATTCCACTGTTAATACAGTGGATAATGTCTAATGCCAGTAGAAATTACTTAAGTTTCAAGAGGGCAGACACTTACGTGTATTTCCTGTTAATCAGTACTCTTTTAGTTTATAAATGACTTACTCAACTCAAAAAGATCTTAAAGACAAAAACAAAAAAAATTGCAGACTCATACAAATTTAAAATATAAATTTCTTCTGGGAACTTATTCTATATTTTTCTGCTGTACATATTTTATTTATCTATGATAATTTTGTGCCAGTAGAAAGAATGCAGTTGTCAAAATAGCTGTTGTGTATACTTTGTAAATTTGATATCAGTTGGCACAGAAGTAATTCATGGTTTCAGTTTCAAGGTTCAGAGATATTTCTGGGCTTGTTAAATTTGTAGATATTAAGCAATGATCATTCCTCCTGCCCCAAATTAAAAATATCAAAAAAAAAAATTTCATATTATAATTGCATTATAATTATACAGATGATGATATTTAAAATCTGTAATTATTGTACAATATGTTACAAATTAGTATTTCTGTTACTTTATTTAAAAAAAAATCAAAACCAACCAATGAGATATATGTTAATCTGAAAGCAGGAATTTATCAAGTGTAAAATGTTACTTCTAAGCCATTTAAATTGACAGAATAATAACAAATGCAAACTAATTCATATGAAACCAAAAAACCATGTTTATGCTTCATAGATAAAAAATTGTGGAATATGTGTATTATCATTTCACTGTCTTTAAAATAAAAGCTCATAGAAATTATACATAAAAATGGACCACATATGTGCTGTTTACTGCACTGCTTACATACTAATCTGAAGGAGGATTGTTGGTAAGCTGCAACAGTTCAACTTTAGGCCAGAATCATTCAGCATTTTTATTATGTGTTCAATGATAATTGAAACCCCCTTTTAAAAGAGTTAGAAAAATGATGCAGCTGTGGAAGACAGTATGGTGTTTCCTCAAAAAATTAAATATAACATATCATCTGAAAGTTCCACTTTTTTATATATATCCCAAAGAATTAAAAGTAGAGACTCGAACAGATATTTGCACACCCATGTTCATAGCAGCATTTTTCACAATATACAGTAGATGAAAGCACCCCAATGGCCATCGACAGATGAATGGATAAACAAAATATAGTACATACAAACAACAGAATGTTATTCAGCCTTAAAAAGGAAGGAAATCCCCCCACCTAAATAAATAAATAAACGGACATGCTTAAAAAGGAAGGAAATCCTGACATATGCTACAATGTGGACGAAACTTGATGAATTATACTCAATCATATGAGCCAGCCACAAAAGAGCAAGGAAGCTAGTGGAATGGGGGATTATTATTTAATGGATGCGGAGCTTCAGTCTGGGGAGACAAAAGAGTTCTGGAGATGGATGGTGGTGGTGGTTGCACAACAGTGTGGATGTACTTAATGCCACCCAACCCCACATTTTAAAATGATTAAAATTTTTAATTTTGTGTTATAAATATTCTACCACTTACACACACACAGTGTACAGGGCTCTGAGAAAGGTAGTTTAATATGTTGTTACAGCATATCCCAAATACCATCTACCAAAGATTAGTGCCAAGGTGATGGTTCACATAAGCAGTGGTTAAATACATGATTCCAAGAGCTTATGCTAGGAGATTCATCTTTCCAAACCAGGCTTTCTAGTTCTGTAAGTTCAGCATTCTAATTATCTTCTCTCTTAGGATGTCTCAAAAGCATCACAAACTCAGCATGGCTAATTGTAAATTTCCTGTTTAACAACCATCCCACAAACTTAAATAATCAAAGACATTTTCCTAAGACCACTTTCTCCTCAGGTGTTAGCTAGCTTAGTAAATGATTTTACCATCTACTTATTGTTCATTTCTGAAACCAAAGATGGTTCCTGATACCAAGGCTCTCCAGCAGATTTCCTCTGAATGCACTGCTGCCACCTTACAAAGAATTCACAGCTGATCTCAGTAACCTAAGTGGAATTCCACATTTATTCTTGTCTCTCCTTCCAGACAGTCTTCACAACTCAGACATCTTTCAAAAGTGAGATCTCAAAATCATTATCCTTAGCATCAAGTTAAAGCCATTCTGATTTGTCCTTCAGGGCCTTAAATTGTCTAGCTCCCTTCCATCTCTCCCTTTGTCCTGTCTTAAGCCAATTCTCTTATTCTCTCCCCTCACACTGGCTTTCAGTTCTTAAATACATACTTCCTTCTTTTGCTTAGGGCTTTAATATATTTTGTTTAATTTGCCTAGAATTCTCCTCTTACCTTGTATACTAGCTGGCTTCTATTCATCTGTTTTTATGGTAGTTTTTTTTTTCTAAGTAAGGAGACTCTATTTTATGCTTTACATTCAAAGTTTTCCTTTACATTACTTATCATAGAAATAGTTAAATACATGAAAATGTAACCTCATCACATTGTGGTCATCAGGGTCATCAGTCCTTTAAGTTAGACTTTCCCTTGATTTCCAAATAAAAAGTCATAGACTTTACTCCCAGGAACTGTATTAAATACAGTGATTCTCACCTCCATGCCTACATCTCAGAAAATTACCAATAATTTCTCCTGGTCATATCTTCATCCTATATACAGTGTCCTTCCATCAGTGTCCTAAAGTTCCCCTAACATCCTGACATGGACTCTTCTGCTGTTTTCTTTCCTTGGTGTTCTCTTGCTGCTTTTCTCTTCCTGTTTTTAATTTCCTTAGTATTTTTTTCAAGATCCTTCTCCACTTTTTTTACCCTCATCCTGTATATGCCCCATGCTCACTCCAAAGTTACCCTTTGAAAACACATTCTGGAAAATAATATTAGTTGTCATCTTCTTTCTTAAAATACCTCTTTTCTGTTTTGAAATTAGCCGTATACCTGCCACAGATGATGAATTATGTCTGGTCTGAGGCTCCCTTGGTCATGACAAGACCATTTGCACATTGTAGGCTTTTGTCTTCAGGTGAGTGTGTAAGTCAATTATAGACAAGGATACCTACTAAGAAGTCAACTAAGGGCTTCTGAGAAATATTTTTCTCCTGATACATGGTTGAAAAACTCTTTATTGTCCTTTTGTCTCCTTTCCTGCTTGGGATTTTGTCTATGAAGACAGTACACTTAGACTTTCGGCACCCATCTGGAGATTAAGATTCTAGTTAAGTACCTAGGCACGTAAACTAATACTCTGAGAAGTATGTCAAATCAACCATTAGCTATGATACTTTATGTTAGATAAATGTCTTTACCCTTTATGGCAATTTGACAGGGAATTCTGTTTCATAATACTTAACACACGCAGAATTTCTGTTATTTTCTTAAACAAAGCAACTAACTTTTGTCTTCAATTGTCCCACTTAGATTATGCCCAGAAGTTCTTCTCATTTAAAAAAAAAAGTCACTTCATATAGATCATAGATGCCCTTTTCTCAGGATTTCCATGTACAGCATTTTCTCTTTTTAAAATAGTATTTCCTTCCACTATATACTTATTTGTTAAGGATTTATCACAATATATATACTTTTAATTTGATGTGTGGAAGGAACCTTTTCCTTTTTCACTATTGCATTTGAAGGCCTTAGCATAGCACCAGATTCATAGGGGCTAAAAGCATGTGCAGAATAAATGGTTGAAACAATGAATAGTAGTCTAGCTTTACGTGGATTGTAGTAGAGAGGTCAACACAGATTAGCGGGAAGCCCTCTCATAAGAAGTGATATTTTAACAGTCTTAAATGTCCATAAAGATTTACCACATAGAATAAATGGAGAAGGTCAGGCCTTCAGAGATAGCATGTTCCCTGTCACTGAACAGCCATTTGTGAGGAGATTTATTACGAGTGGTTAAACTACATGATCATTTAAGTCCTCTGTAGGCCAGTATTTATAAGTAAAAAAGCCCCATGTATCTAAAGATAATATGTATGGAAAAAAAAGTCCTCCAAAGGACTTTTGAACTATTGAATCCTGTAAATAGGAAGACCAAAATTTTGTAAGAAGAGTGAAAAAAGAACTAAGTGGCTAAAAACTGAGACAACATGAGAATAATTTGTTTACCTTATATTTTACAACATTTAAGTTATAATAACAACTTTGGGGAAAGTGCAATATTTTGAACAAAGTAGAATGATAGCTCTTAAGATATGACATCCTTTACTTCAATTGTATGTAATTATGTTAAGAGGATCATTTTCACATAAGTCTACTAGGATTTCATTGGCTTTCCCAAAATCCTTTAGAAATCATCAATTAAGGTAAAAATTATCTTTCAAGCACCTCGTATTGAAGGTGGGGATAGGAATGGGATGAGACTGTTTGAGGGAGGATAATTTTATAAGCTGTCAGTTCACTTGTGAATATTTTATTGTATGGCAAATTTTACTTCTCTATACAGAATCATAAATGTAGGGACTTGGGTAATAAATACAAGGATAATGAGAATGCTTGGTACTTTATTGAGTTCTGGGATTAATAATTAATGATGTGGGTAGACAATTTTCCAAATCCATGATTAAGTTTTCTCTGATAACTAAAACCATTTTTCAACTTTTATTTCTTTCAAAGAGCGTACTATCTTGATTCATGGTTCAGTATATTGTACAGGGTCATTAACACCAGTGTACTGAGGGAGGATGAAGAGAAAATATTTCCACATAGAGAAATTTAACATCTCAAATGTTAAAAGTGAATTCCAGTATCTTATACATCAATCTTGTAAGTGAAAACCTTATTTTTACCTGCAAGTGAGAACTAGTATGCTCTTCTAAGACTTACAATTTTTAAGACAGATTTACGAAATACACTGGGCAGTGGTAAAAAGCTCAGTCTTGGGAGTCAACATTCTTGTAATATCGATTGAGATTTCACTAATCTTGGGCAATGTGAAAAATCATCAACTTAACATTACTTCTAAATTCTTGCTCTGTCTTTTGAAAGTTTGGTGACCTTGAGCAGGCTACATAATCTCTCTGAATCTTAGGAATTTACACACTGGAAGTTTATGCTTAATTTATAGACTCATTAGAGGGATTTTTAAGAAGGCTGCGAAATATCAAGTATATCATTGGTGCTCAATCAATGGTAGCTAGAATTTTTATTGAAGACTATGTGCTTTTCTCAAATAAAAATTAAAATAGAATTCTGCCACTTAATTAACTCCGTACACCTTAAAACTCGTGGTCCCTACTCCAGCATACTTTCAGAACAGTTCTTGCCATAGGTAAGAAATGGGTCCCCTGGGTAATACAGCCATTAGTTCAAAACAATATTCTTTTTCAACTCCTTGTATGGCTTTGTTGCTGCCTGTATCCCTTGCCTTGATTTCTGACCCTGATTCACCTTGTTGGGCACCTGATAGTTTCTCTTCATTCCCATTTGGCATTCTTTTTAGATGCTCTCATAATTTCTAGTTCCTGCTCTTCATCTGGTTTCAACATTACCCTGTCTGTAAATTTATTTACTAAATATTAAAATGACTTAAGTATTTTCTACTCCTATAATCTTGATTCAGTGGTTCCCTGAAGTAACTGTATGTCTGAACACTAATGTAGTATATCATCCCCTCCTTCAGTTATAGATATTGGATTCTATGCTGGGAAAGTCACTTAATTTTTTGAGCTAATATTCAATAACATAACCAAAGAGTGTTATCATTAGATTACAGTACTTTAAAAATAAGGAGCAATTTAAATGCTGAGTATTGTTATGAATTTGACTTGAACTAAGATGACTGTTAATGGCCAATCTGGCGCTGATCTCCCAAATTGGTTAGCTTATTAAGACTTGATTCTTTTGCCTACTTACTTTAGAAATGGGCTTTTATCCATCTATTAGGTAGTTACAGCTTAGCTGCACTATCGTCTACTTTACTTCATCCTCATGGGAAACTGAGTGTCTAAAACAACAGATGGCAATGTATTTCATGCCAGCAAATACATAAATTTTATTTCCCCAAATAAATAATACCTTATTGTACAGTTTGTTCTATTTGAGCTAAAGGATTCACACTAATTTATATATGGGCACTTAAAAAGGCAAAGAGACATAGCATGTAATTCTAAGAATAACACAAATGAACAATGATTTATAGTTAATGTATTGTTCTCATTTATTTTTAGTGACAGTTTTAAATATAAGACAGTTATTATTATTTTATAGATATAGAGGTTGAGGAACCAAACTTTAAAGTGCACGCAGTTATTCAGTTTGGGGTTCTATATGGTAAGTAGCTTATTTCCATAATTATTAGGCCCTTGATGCAGTGGAATAAAATTGGGAGGTGGCAAATCAAACCTCTGCTTTTATTGCTGAAAGACAGTCTACCATTAAAATTAACTAAGATCAATTCACATTTTAATTTTCACCAGGAAAGAAATCCATTCAAATAATATCTTTTGCAAAAATGTTTTAATGTGGTTATCTGCTCAAAGTTTAAAAATAAACAGAAACCTCTCAAAGAATAAATAGGACCTATTTCATAATGTAACTTTAACAAAACTGCTGGAACATAATTTAGGTAACACAGATTCAGAGTGACTCAATGAAAGCATGATAGATTCCACTTGAAGACACAATTAAAGAACTTGATAGAATGGCCTCAGTTCCTATGGTGATAGTGACAGAACTATTGAAGGGTAGTTTGAAAAGCATCAGAGAATCATTGTGTTCTTTTCAGAAAGTGATCTGTGACAGATTTATTAAAAAGAAGAAAATAGAAAAATTTATACGTGAAATTATTTTGCTCAATAGTATTTGTATTGAGGATTTGAAATTTAAGGCAAAGGCCTTCAATATGGAATGTTGACCTACAGATTCAAATGAAATTGAAAGCAATAAATTTATCAGTAGATTTCCTATATTCACTGTTTATAAAATGTGAAAAGATTGTATTTATTAGAATTGATTTGTACTCATAAACTGAGGAGTGACTGATTTTCATTTTTCCAAATGTTTACGAGTTCCTCTGGTTAACTTTTGAGTGAATGTATCGGTCAAACTCCACTGGGTGTAATCAACCATGATTAAGTCAATCAATATTTTCCTTGAAATAGATTGAAACTAAATAGGGAAACCCCAAAGAAAGAAAAAGTCATCAAATGCAAAGAATTGAAGAAAGACCAGTATGAATCATTATTTATTTATTATGACTTCTAGAAAGGCAACAATCTCAAAATTCTAAAAGTAAAAATAATGCACAGTTACTCTTTACTAACTGAAACGTGTCGGTAACACCAGCAGGTCTCATTTTGCATAGTTCCATAGCAACCAAAATCCATGCTTATTGGAACTGTGTTCTTGCTTTGATCAAATTTCACTTAGCACGATAGGTATGAGTGTCAGTTAACATGATACCATGCAAAGAAGAGAAAATTCCTATATTGTACTTCATAAGAAGACAAAGCAAGAACTATCAATCAATATACACTGGGTATATAAAGCGTATTTTTTCTTACTACATTTTCATCATAACTAAGAAGAAGCACACATTACCCATATACTCAAGATACAAAATTTTTTCTAATGTTGTCTTAAATAATTTTCTTTTACAAACTATTTGAGGGAACTTTTGTAGCATTTTTATGGCAATTGATTGTTTAATCATGAAAGATACTTAATGCTTAATTTAAAATGTAGGGTTTTTTTTTAACCTTGCTGTATTCTACAACCAATTAGAAGTAGCATCACAGAAATATATGAAATGTTATAAGAAATTAGAGCTAGAATAAAGAAAAATCTGTATCAAGCCGGAGAAAAATACAAATCCTAAGATATAATACTAGTCAGTTTTGTTGCTTTAATGTTGCAAAGTAAACAACTGTATACCTCAGAGCTCACTAGTGTAAGGGTCAGCTGTGGTTCTGCTTTGCTTCCTGAAATCAACTAAAGAAGCTTAACTTGGCTTTGACTGAGGATCGGATGTGGGTCTGGTATACCTGTCTCCTCATTCTGGCCTCGACAGCTACCCAGGACATGTTCTTGTGGTGGCATTGGAGTACAGGATGGTGAGTTGGAATCATGAAATGTCTCTTGAAGAAGACATAGAAAACTAGCACTCTGACACTTCTGTCCACATTCCACTGGTTACAGCATGTCTCATGGGATAAGTTCAAATTCAGTGGAATCAGAAAATATACTGTATTAATACTGTATTAATATAGTGATGGAGGGGAGGGGAGGAAAATAGATAGTATTTGTTTTTCACAGATACAACAAATACTATCTAATAGCACATAATACTATACATGAGTTTTTATATAAGTGGTATATTTAAGCCTTAATGTGTATTTTGATTTATATTAATAGACAGTTTAAAAAAAGGCCAAAGCACCATTATTTACAATAATCTTGTTATATTCAGAATATTAACACTTTTGAGAAGGTTTATGTTGAGAACATATTCATAAAACCTGATATATAATACAGGTTGAAGTAAAAGTTATGAAGCCTACTGCCTTCATTTCAAATCAGTGACTGGGTGTGATTATTCCATCAACAACTGTCTCGTTTAATATTATTTCAGTGTAAACAGATGCAGTGAATTTTAGATGATAAAAATTCTAAGTCTTATCTGTTCTGTAACAAAAGATGAATTTTTTCATAAAATGATGGTATCATGCCTCATATTCTTAATATCTTCATATTTGCATCACAAAAAGAATTAAAGTAGATAAAAAAAACTTTATATCTGTTTTAAATATTTACAAGTCTTATTTTGTTTTACGGGTCATATGTAATAGTAGTACCACTTAAAGTCTTTAAACAAAGGCAGAAATCAAGACAAAGGTGAAAATTAGGCATCATTTTCTCCTAAAATATTTTTAAAAACTTTTTTACATTTTACATTTTTACATTGATTTAACTCTAATGATGTGTTCGAGTCTTTCTGCAAGTGATGAGTCAATGATTATGTAATAACTGTTTAAGTGCTAATTATTAGGAAATTTTGTATCAATACATAATTCCTATATTTCTAAAAATAAAGTTAGCTATGAAATATAAACGTTAGTGTCAGATTTTAAGGCGTTATTACCCTATGGCTGAATCCATGCTTTGGTTCCACAAAGTTAATTTGATACTGTGTTTTAAGTGCCTACTATGTGCAAGGTGCAGGTACTAAATGTATGTCTGTCGAATTCCCTAGAGAAAAAGCACCTTACTTCTTATTCAGGAACTACAAAGACATTTATTTAATGCCTCTCAACATGAAATGTTGTCCTCCCTACTGCTCTACTTATCCCATTTACTAGCTATTTAATACTTAGCAAAAAACTGTTGCATATATGATGAAATTTGGGACATCCAGTTACTCATGCTTGAAATCAAACTCTTCATTTCCCTTCACAGACTTATCTCTTGTTTTTCAATATGGCTCTGCATTCATGTTGATATATGCAAATTATATAATGGTCTTGCCTTTGTTTTTTTCACTCCATCTCTTTACCTAAGCTTGTATGATGTCTTGATTACCCTGCTAAAGTTATTTCAATTCTCATTCTAACAAATTAATCAAAATGGTATCATAAATTCAGTAGCAGAATTCTTGTCAGATCTTAATGGCAAAAAAAAAAATAGATTAATAAAAGTATGACTTTTCATGTCCCATTACCCCTTGAAGTTTTGGGCACTCTCTAAAAGGAATATTTAGACTATTCTATGACTGAGCCATTAGTTATACCTCCTTTCAAATTAATTCAAAAAGCAGCTAAGGACAGATCAGTCATTTGTAAGAACAATTAGATTCAAAAGTTAAAAATACTGCATGTAACATTTCTTTCCTATTAATGGTTTCTTCTGTTCCATTCACCACTTTGGCCCTTTTTCAATTTGTAATCAACAAGTTCCTGGTGTTTAAAGGCCACATTAATCTTCCCTCTCTTTTTTTCATACTAGAAATCATCTCTGTGAATACATCATGCAGTAGGTTAATTCTGAATTGCTAGTCTCTAATAATATTTTGAAGCTCCAGATAGTTGGTCTATGATTGATCCAAGTTCTGGGCTTGTATGTGTGATTTGTATAACAAGAGAGAAAATAAATGAAAATAAAAGGAGTTTTGTGTACTTTTTCCATATCTTTTGTTTTAATTAATGTTGATGTCACTTTACCTGGATATAGCTTTAAAGCGTAGAGAAATGTAGATTTGAAAGAGAAGCAGCTAAGAAACCAGCCAAACAAGCATGTAAACAAATAAATCAATAAATAAATATTTTTGTCATAACATGTGAAGACATATTTTGGAGAAAATACGTTATATGACTTCTAAAATCAGACTAATCATAAGAAATTAATAGTAGCCCTGAAATGTTTCAAAGTTTTATGAATTTGTAAGTAAGATATATATAGTGACAATAATTAGCAAACAAAGAAAGATGATATCTAATTCTTCCTAAAAGCAAATAAACAAAAATTAAAATCATATCAGTAGTAGAATATGGCAAATATAAAGAAAAGGTATGTCTATGTAGTGACCATTTCACAGTATATACAAATATCAAGTCATTATTTTGTATACAGAGATTAATACGGTGTTTTTATGTCAATTATATCTCAATTTTTAAAAAAAGAATAGAACAAGTATAATATGTAAGTTTATGAAGGGTTTCCACTTTTTTCAATTTTAGTAGGTAAAATCATTTTTCTTTATAGACCTTAATATGAAAAGAAAAAAAGTTAAGTATTGAAGAGGAATTTATTCTGTTGTACCTTTCCTGACCTTCATTAAAAGTTCATTTTTAAATCATTTTATTCTTAATGATGATGATAAGTGTGTTTGATATTCATAGGAATTTCACTTGGAAAAGATAAAAGATTTCATAATAATAGAATATTGGCTAAGTAGCTAGTTATTACACACTTAAGTTTCTGGTCTTTAAAATGCCATAGAGATGTTAGATCCTAGTAATTAATGATATTCATATCTGTTGATATAAAATGAAACTGTGTTAATCCAGGGGTCATAAACACTGTCAAATTTAGAGGATTATGTTTTAGCAAGTAAATTGTGTCCTTTGACTTAAGAATAATTGCTTCTCATTTGTCTGCACTTATTTCTTTTTGCTTTGGGTTGTCAACCAGGTTGCCCTTTAGATGCATTTTAATACTTTCTTTGACAGTTGAGCTACTATTCACTATGACATGATAGGAAAATGCCAATGGAAACGATTGCTCTCAATATGGCTCTGAAAAATGCAAATATTTCAGAAATATAAGATATATGCCTACTTGGCATAAGTTTCTAAGCTTTAGTGTGGTGTTGTTTGGGAAAGTATTTTTTAAAATAGCCTCATGAAATGGAAGAAACACAATTAGGAATACCTTTTTCTAAATATATTTTTGGCCCTTTCAAATTATATCTGAGTAGCCTACAGTTATATTTTATCTAAATATTCTTACAAAATAATGCCTTACCAATTTACCTACACTTAATTTTTTTTAAATCTCAAGGTAGATAGCTTTATAGAAATAAACTTAAATTTACCAACTTGATTAACTTTCAGTTGACTGCTATGATTATTGATAGTAGCTAATGAAAGAAGAACCACATATTTATCTAATAGAAAACTCTTTAGGTTTGTTTGAACAATCTCAGGCCCAAGAATCTACTATATATGTTAAGCAGGGTATTTCACAACATATAAACATTTAAAACAAAATATGACATCTTTAAAGCTGAAGATGAATCATTTTAGAATTTTTTTGAGGTGTATGTTCTCTAAATAGCACAGCACTTTGAACGTAAGAGGAGCTAAATAAATATTCTGCTAAAATTATTTGAATTATTTGGTTCTCAGAAGATGTATGCAATAATAGTCCTTATCAATTTTTATTCTTAAACTCTGTACAGGATTATCTAATGAAATTTTTTAAAAAAGAAACAATTCTCATTCTAAAATTTTCTCTCGGGGGTATAATTTTTAAGTGAAAATGTAATTGCCTATAGGAAATAAAACCTAGATACATAGCAATCCAAGTTTTAAGATTTTATTACTTTATACAGTTAATCGTCTTCCATTGTTGTGTGACTATAATAAAATTTTGATAAGAGGTCTAACACATTTAGAAAAATAAATCACATGAAAAATGCTGTGCTCAGACATTACAAAGCATGTACTGAAATGCTCGTTCAACATGAGATTAGTGTTGTGAAAACAGCCGTATTTATTCTTTCTTCTCCTGGATGCTTTATCCTGGAGCTTTGGATGTAAGGGGAAAAGTTCTCATGTTGTTCTTAAAATTGGATTTATGTCTTTCAAGATTTTCACAAACTTGTTTCCTAAATTCTGTGAATTTTTCAATTCAATATATATTAAAATTATGTAATATAATTTCTCTGAAAGAATTTTTTTGGTCTTATAGTCGTATTCAGATAATATTTGTTTCTGTTAATGCAAATGTATTGCAGTTTATTTTGAAGAAGGCCTCTCATAATCTGATATATTCTTGGGATAGCCGTGGATCTTTGTGTGGATGACTGGAAAAAAATGTGAAGATTATTTTTGGAAATTCCAAATTGATACTGATGCCATAATTTAATAAGACTCTGGTTTTCTATGTATTACGTTTTACATTCCTAGCTATGGGCATTCTGCTATATATCATGAGATTTTACAGAGCATTCTAGTTTTTAACAAACCTTGCTTAATTCATACCTGTCCTTACTTGCACCCATTAACTTTTAAAGTGTCTATTCTTCATCTATTGCAAAATTATATCATTTATATTAAAGTGTCCCTTGACCACTGTCATTATCTATCTCATTTCTTCAAGTCTTTACTTAGAAAATTCTCAATGTAATTGCTAATGATTGAAACTAATGGTGATTTGGTGTAGTTTATTTGTATATATATTTACAGATAGAGTTTATATATATATGTGATATACATGTGTATATACATATGATAGATCTTAAATAGAGGCGGAAAAAGGACAGAATATAAGATGCACTCCATAGTTTTTTACAGTGTAGTATGGTCAATTTAAACTATACAATGATCATCCAATATTGACTATAATGATAAATTAAGCTATAATGACGGTAAAATTTGCTGAATTTTTTTTGGCATTGGGCACAGTGATAGGCATTTTTAAAAAATCCTTCCACTAATACTGCAAGGGCAGATGTTGTCATATCATGACATGGTGAAGTGAATTGACATTCTCAACAAATTATTAAATGTCTCTGAGCTTCCATTCTCAAAACCGGTGGTAAAGAGTTTCGTGCAAATGCTAGATGCTCAAAAATTACTTGTTGGGAGATTCCAGTTAGTATACCTTAGCCTTTCTTAACCCTCTGGGTAGGACTACTTTCCTTCTCTGCTTCCACAGTGCTTTGATCTTATCTCTATAATAGCACTTAAGCTGTGTCTTGAAATTCCACTTCCCTGTCTCTTTTAGGAACAAAGGGTCATTTTGGTTTTTTCTCAGCTTCCACTCTGTGCCTTGCTCAGACCTATACTTGCCAGAGGAATTTAGGGCAGCTGCTCACCTGAGCCTGCCCGCTCTCCCCTTGAGAGTGTACGGTCTACCCCTTAATAAATCCTCACTTTGCTTTCTTAACCTCTGCATCTTGTCTCTAAATTCTTTCTGGGGCGGGACAAGAATGTGGACACCAGTTAATCTACTGGCAACAGAAAGAGATTATTCCTAAAAAGATAGCATCAATCTAAAGCAAGTCAGTGATCATCAGAAAATACCATTTTTTTCTGGTTAGTTGTTTATGGTTATAAGAAAGAGAGTTTAGGAAATATTTTTTCATGCCATGAAAGAATGTAAGTAAAATAAAAACCACTTATATTTTTTTCTATTTGTGTTTTTAGAGGTTTATTAAGCACCTCTGCCCTTGGCTTATATTATTCACTCCACAATTTTTTTCATTAATGTAAATTCAATATTTATCAGTATTTAAATATGAACTTTGAAATATAACAATCATTGTTAAATTCCCTTTGTATTCTGTGTTTCACTCAAGTTGCCTCTCGCTTTTTAACACTGAATATTCTTTGGTAGCTTGTTACCAGTGATTTGGTTCTGTTCTTAACAGGTAGATGGATAGGTTTGTTGATACACTCTTTTTCCAACTCTCTTGTTTCTTAAAATGAAATCTTTAAGTAGTTATTTCATGATTTTACTGCATATATTTTATGCACAATTTTGACATTGAACAAGAAAATTGAAGAATTAAATGAAGTATGCAGGAATGTGGATTTGTACATAGAAATAAAATCCAAGTATGAAAGAACACACTAGTTTTGTTCTTTAGACTGCTGTTTTATAAAACAGCAGCGATTATCTCTTCCCTGTATCCCAAAGCAATAAAAACATAATGGCTCAGAACAAAACTGAAAAAAAGACATATATTGTAAGTTATACCATTATTCTTTATCTCCTTCCTTTGTCCCTTAGAAAATGGAAAAAAGGAAAGAATAAAAGACATAAATGAAAGGAAAGGGCAAATCATGAAGAATGATAGAGGACTCTATACTGTCCAAACATTATTTGAAGAAAAACGTTCATCTATCAAATTTCAAACTGTGATTGTTAGTCTCTGCATTTATTTTTTCTGCATGGAGAATTGTTACGTATTTGTTTCCAAAAAATAGAAAAGGAAAAAGATAAGACATATTTTGTGTATATTCCCCCATCTTGTCACTTCTTTTTGGGACCCCTCACTATGAAAGCCAGGAACAAATGTAAAGGCTAATTCTCAATGATTAATTAGGAATATGTTTGCTTCCACAGAAAACCTACTTTTAAAATATAATTTCCCTTTTTTTAAAGCAAACATTTGACAACTCATGGAGAAAAAAGCCAATTTTATTTTATGTAGATTTAAGGTAACTTTCTTCAGCATAAACATAGATAGAACCCTGAAAATAAAGAGTGGAAAAATGTGAGAGACAATATAATGTGTCTATATAGAAACAAATGAGGTGCTTATATGTTAATTTATGTGTGAATTTGGTTTCATTTTGTACTGTTGATGTTTAATACAATTAATTGATTATTAAACTTTGGATTGGGTCACTGACCAGGAATATAATTTTTAAGATTTATGCAAAATATGTTACAGTGGAGGACACTGAACTTGTCTTTCAAAAAAGCAGTTGTACCGGGAAATGGAAGGAACAAGGTTTTCCAGGAGCTAACTGATAATAATTAGTAAAGGAGGGATAAAATTTGATCCAGCTATCTATCTAATCAATCTGTGTCTTGTCTATACCTTATAGACCTACACCTTATAACTGTTATTCAACAATCTTTTTTATTACAATTGAAGTTTTCTGGATTTTTTTTCTTTAGTTAAACCTCACACTATTTTTTTTAAACCTAGATGAACCTCACTGTGCTATTTTGCGCATTTTAGCTTTCTTCCCTTTACATTTTGAATCATTTAGACTTTTTCTTATGTAGGAAATCTCTAAATTTTCTCTGTGATGTATCCTTGGGCCTCCTCTCCTTCAAGAAAGGAGCATATGCTAAATGTTTCCTTACATTCTCCTATTTAAAACCATCAATTCTGAGCCTCAGGATGTTGTGAGACTTCTAGGGGATGGTGATGGGCCATTGTTGTCAGTTTTTTCTTGACTGTTTCCTTCACAGTGTTCCACCACAGTATCAGATGTAATGGAGACAGCTTTGTACTTTCCTTCCTGGTAACTGGGTGATCTAGCCTAATTATAATTCATATTATTATATTTTTAAAACATAGACCTGATTTTAACATAATTAAACACTTATGCTCATTGTCTATAGAAATAACTTTATCTTAGCAGTTGATTGTCTTCTGTCAAATACTGTAACTAATTTCGAAGTACATAGTGTCTTGAAGCTTACTAAACAACCTTGTTAAAACATTAGCATATACTGATTTAATGTATTGCTTTTTTAAAAAGTTTGCATTTTTAAATATTCTGTTATATGTATGTTGCCTATACATATATGTGGGTGGTGTATGTATATATACATATATATAGTGTGTGCATATATGTATTTCATAAATTCAAAGGATTAAGCCTTTGCTAGGAATTCCAATTGTAGAAGAGTTTGGGAGTTATATATTTTGCCACTGCATGTTTGCACATATGCATGTGCATGAGTGTATCAGTGCATATGTGTGTGTGAAAAGAGATGTAATAGTGATATACTCTTGTCACAACATAAAGCAGCTCATTATTTCCTCTAACATCTAAACAAAAGGCTACCCTTTACTCCACATTGCCTTCCTAGAAGATTTAGATATATGAAGGGCAGAAATTCTTTTGTTAATTAATATTCCAGAAGAACTTAAGTCTTTATAGCACCAGGGTGGAGGAATAAGCACCAAATAAAAACAAGAACAATGTATTAGTATATATCCTTTAAAAAGAACTGAAGTTTGCCAAGACATTCACCAGCTACAAGTCAGACATAAGAAAGCTCTACTGAGTAAAGCCAGGGATTGAATTATCTTTTCCCCTAACTACAACTGCAAGCTTTAAAAAAAAAACATTATTATCGTAACTATGTGTAACTTGATTTGCCTCAAGCCAAACACCTTCTTTAACCTGAAAGAGTAAACCTTCGATTAAGAACAATTTTAGAGATTAACCTTTTATTTTGCCTCTTCCTGGCCACTGATTTCTTAATGATTGTACCCGAGCCATTATTACCGCGGTTACTTTCTGATTGTTTTTCTCATGTATTAGTTCCAGTTCTATCCTAAATTATAGCAGGATGCTGGCTGGAGATGTAATGGGGGCAGTTATGATACCTTTGTTACTGATACTGGGTGGGCTAGCCTAACACTGATTACCATACTTGAATATTCAAAACATTTGCTTTGTAGAACTAAGTATTAATGTTATGACTACTAAGGTGTACACTGAGTAGAGAAACAATTTTATCTTAGCAATTTTCTTACCGTCTCAAAAATGGTAACTAAATTTTCATGGGACATAGAGATTAAATCTGCATCTAAAGGCAATTAATGCCCTGCATCTGTAGTAATGTCAGATTTACATGGTTTATTAATCTCACAGTATGCTGGAATTTAAACATTTCTCCTTTAGATGTGCTCATTCACATTGGAACATAGTATGTGATGTTGAAGGAGTTCTTAGAGGACATATGAAGGCAGAAATAAATGAAATGGAATAAATATATCCTAGAATACACAGCAAAATATTCCATTACCAATAGTATCATACATTTTACAACTTTATGCTTACTCTATTCTTTAAGGTATTTATTTCCTTATTACCTGAAATGAGATTGAGATCAATAAAAATATTAAATGGTCTCTAAATAGCAAAAGTATATGAAAGTATTTTTGTATTATAGGGTATATTTTTAATCAATTTATTTAAACTAAAAAAAATTATCCATTTCTCCCACCCAACCCCAGTAATCTATTCTCTGTATCTATGAACTTTTTTTTTTCAGATTTTACACATAAAAGGGATAATGTTTGTCTTTTTTTGTCCAACTTGTTTCACTTAGCATAATGTCTTGGTGGCCGATCCATTTGTCACAAATTATAAAATTTCGTTCTTTTTTATGGCTGAATGATATTCTGTGGTGTGTGTGTGTGTGTGTGTGTGTGTGTGTACTGTATTTTCTTATTGATTCATCCATTGATGGACACTTAGGTTGTTTTCATATCTTGGTTATTGTAAATAATGGTGCAATGAAAATGCGAGTGCATACATCTGTTTGAGTTAGTGTTTTCATTTTCTTTAAATAAATACCTAGAAGTGGAATTGCTGGATCATATGGTAGTTCTATTTTTAATTTTTTGAGGAACCTCCATACTGTTTCCCATAGGGACTGCACCAATTTCCTTTCCCACCAACAGTGTATGAGGGATCCCTTTTCTCCACATCCTTACCAACATTTGTTATTTCTTGTCTTTTTGATAGTAGCCATTCTAACAGGTATGAGGTGATAGCTCATTCTGGTTTTGATTTGCATTTGTCTGACGATTAATGATATTGAGCATCTTTTCATGTATTTGTTGACCATCTGTAGGTATTCTTTGAAAAAAAAGTCTATTCAGATCTTCTGCCAATTTTTAATCAGATTGTTTGCTTTTTTGATGTTGAGACGTATGAGTTTATTATATATTTTGTAGATTAGCTCTTTATTATATATAAGATTTTCAAATATTTTCTTACATTCAGTAGATTGCCTTTTCATTTTGTTGATGGTTTCCTTTTCTATTCAGAAGCTTTTTAGCTTGATGTAGTCTGACTTGTTTATTTTTGCTTTTATTGCTTTTGTTTTTGGTGTCAAATTTTAAAAATTCATCACCAAGACCCATGTCAAGGAGCTTATAGCCTATGTTTTCTTCTAGGAATTTTATGATTTCAGGTCTTACATTTAAGTCTAATTAGTTTTGATTCAAGTTTTGTGTATGGTAAATTAATTGATCATATGTGTGTAGTTTTATTTCTGGGATCTTTATTCTGTTTTATTGATCCGTGTATCTGTTTTAATGCCAGTATCATACTGTGCTAATTACTAGTACAAAACTATAGTAATATAGTTTAAAATCAGGAAGTATGATGTGAAATGGAGTTTTTTAAAAGAAATTTTTGAGATTTAAAAATTAACATTGCTCTTTTCTGAGTCACCTTCACATAAACTAATAATAGAGTACCAACTACCAATTTTTATTTAGTCTTTTTTTTAAAAACTTTTGAACATGCATTTCACCTGGCATAATCACACATTAGATGGAATAATAAGAAACTATAACAAGGCAAGTCCTAGACTTGAATGGTGTCTTTTCCAGCTTTTCCAAACACTCTTTCTATTGTCATCACATGTTTTCTTATGCCTTCTTTTAGTTTGTGGAACACATGCATTCCAACAATGAGGAAAAGATGATTTGGGGAAGTGGAAAATATGAAAAGCCTGTGCTGTGTTGCTGTCATGAGCTGCATTAAACATCTGCTCTCTGGCAATATATCATAGCTGGAGTAATAATGGAAGTTGTAGCAATGTCTTCCAGAATTCCCAGAGCCAGCAAAGCCAGAGCTGACATATAGTTGGCAAGAAGAGCCACTGGGCCTTGATGGTGCTGAGGGAGAGTAGACAATGGGTCATGGCCACCTCAGCAGCAGGTGCTGGTGCAGACCATCAGTGGCCAGATGAACAAGGGGAAATGATGCAGGGAGAGAAGGCTGGGAACCACTGAGGTTTGAGGACCAAATCCAAATCTATACAGTATGAAGAGATCAAAGAGATGAGGACAAAACTGCAAAGAGACTGGGAAGGAGTATCCAAGAGGGTGATGTCCTAGAAATGAAGCAGGAAAATGTTCCTAGCATGAGCGAGTACAGGCATACCTTAGGGATTTTGCAGGCTCAATTCCAGACCACAGCAATAAAGCAAATATTGCAATAAATTGAGTCACATAAATATTGTGGTTTCCCAGTGCATCTAAAAGTTCTGTTTACACTATACTGTTACAACTACAGTATACTCTGTTAAGGTTACAGTAGCATTATGTCTTTTTTTTTTTTTTTAAAGTGTGTACACCTTAATTAAAGAATACTTAATTACTAAAAAATGCTAGCTGTCAACTAAAAACATTGGTAGGGTTGTCATGAACCTTCAATTTGTTAAAAAAAAAAATGCAGAATCTGGGAAGTGCAATAAAGCAAAACAATAAAATGAGGTATGCCTGTAATCAACTGTGTCAAATGTTGCTGAGAGGTAGAGGGAGATGATGGAAGTCATCAGTAACTTTAACAAGAGCATTTTCAGCAGTCTGGTGAAGACTAAAGCACTACTTGAGAGGGTTTAGAGGGAATGGACCAAGAGGAATTGGAGTTTGTGAGTTTAAGAAATTCAACCAGTTTTCTTGTAAAGCAGAAGAGAAAAATAGGGCAGTAGCTTGAGGGAGAATTGAGGTAAAATGATTTTTCTTAAAGATGGGAGATTAAAGCAGCATGTTGGTTTGCTGCTTCAAGTAATAACAGGAAAGGAGAAAAAGTGATGATATGGGAGAGAAAGAAAGTAATTGCTGAGAGAGTTCTTTGACCAGGTTAATGAGGAGGAAGTCTGGTTCACTGACGGAGGGGATGGTCTAACATGAAACAGCCCGCATTTTATCCTTAAGACAAAGGGGAAAGCAAATCAATGGGAATGTATGCTCATAGTCTCACAGTGTAAATATCGGTGTAAGTTTGTTGTTGTTTGCGTATTCTATTTTCTCAGTGAGATAGGAGGCAAGATCATTCGCTGAGAGTGAGGATGAGCAAGGAAGCATTGAAGGTTTGAGAAAAAAAGGAAATAAATGTGGTCATCTTTCAGTATTCTCTTCCTTACGGTGTTCTTCCCTAAAATCGATCTGCCTGAGAGAGAGCTGCTGTTGGGGCTGTTCTTTCTCACCTCTCCCTTCCTGGTCCCTCCTACATGTCTCTCACACCCTCTGGATCCCTGATGGGGCATCTCCCCGGGTGAGTTAAAACAGAAAGACAAATTTAAAATATTACCATTTGAGCTTTAAAAGCGAATGACTCTAACATTTAAATAACAAGACCTTTTGTAAATCTAATGGTTCCCAAATTATTTGGTTTTATAAAATTGAAGAAGGACCTAATCAATGTAACAACTGTTAGATAGTCATTTGATTTGATGATATGTCGTTACATAATTTTTGGCATTCTAGGAGCTCAATAAACTGACAGACATTCCTATAACAAATCTCCTTCCAGCCCCATCTACTTATTTATTCTTATATCTATAAAAAAGATAATGAGGAACAGAAATTACATTGAACTCAGGCTAATTTTAACAATAATATCAATCCATTGATACATATACTAATCAGGAAAACAAAATCAGAAAAAGAAAACTAAAAATGCCTTTATATTTTATACCATGATATTGTCCAATAAAATGATACATTTATACCTCATAATTACTAATCCAGATTTAGAATATATTTATCTATTTTGATTAAATGTAAACTAGTAATTGTAATAAGCCAATGTAGCCAAAAATAATAATTAAATCTTTATGATCACAAAAATAATTTGTATACATAAAGTATGTTTGGTTCAGGCAAGTAACACATATTTGTTATTTATTAGAAATCATATAATTTGGAACTATTTTACTTTATGATAAAAATATTAAATTTTATTTTAGAAAATGGAAAGTCTAGCATTCTTCAAAACTTTTTTAAAAGGGTCACAAGCAAAAGAGTTTGTAGGTAACTGTTGGAGGGTGGCAAAGTACATGCACTAGAGAAGTAAAGTTGACAGGCAAGACAAAAAACCCGTTTAAGATTAGAGAGCATGAATGTGAAGCAGGCTCATTCGACATGGTTTTGTGTTTTTCTCTTGTTATGTTCAGTTACATCCATGCCAACGTGGAGTAGAAGTAGCACTGTATTTTGCCAGTAGGGATTTGGCCAGAGGAATTGAGGATGTGTGCAGTGAAATGATTTGATGATGAACCACGGGATTTATGGAGGGTCAGGAGGCAGGGGAGGAATACTGCCACAGCTGATTTTGTCAGTGGAAGGTAGCTCTCTGCAGGGTAGAAAAAATGTTGCAATCTGTGTGCTGACAGATAAAGAGTGAAGTTTGGAAAGTCTGAAATTGCAACGTTGGATGAGTTGCAGTTATTATTGAAGGACGAGGTCCTTAGATGACATTTTCTAGTGAAACTTTATATTATGTTTTCAGTGATTAAAGATCAATTTGATAAAGGCATGCCTTTGATTCTTGTTATATTTTAGATGGAATTAATCACATGTTATTTTCAAGAGTATTTCATAACTATAGACTACAGATATAGAATAAGATACAATTCAGTTAACGTTTTAATGGATTATAGCTAGAGAATGATATGAGGATATATTTCAGAAGCATTTTAAACCTTTGTAATCATATATATGTTTATATACACATAAATATATGATTATACATTATAGTTATATGAATATATAATTCTTGGTTAATTTCTGCAATTATAAATGTATCTGTAGAAGAAAAGAAGCAAAAGAAAAGTATAAAAATTTTTTAACATTCAGTTTTATGCAATGATAGTTAAAACCCTGGTTGATTGTAGTATTTGGTGACACCATAGTTAGATTTTCTACCTCATACATATTGTCTTACTTGGCTTGTGATGGCCCACAAGTTTTACACACTGCATATAATGAATTATTAAGGTTTTCTTCATAATTTAAATATTTTCAGGGCTCTATATTCCTTTATTTTATGTATAATCATGCCACCACTAGTTTAGTGATGGTCTATTGATGATGAAATTATTTTTATAGATACCTTTCTTCTCTCACTCAATTGAGAACTCTTCTTAGACTTATAATTTTCATTGTGTCTCCTTTTGTCTTCTGTAATGTTTTCACAATATAATGATATTAAAAATTACAATACTTATACAGTACTTATCAATTCCAGGCCCACAAATCTAAGCACTTTACAGATACTGGCTTACTCAAGTCTTACACTTAACAAGTGTATGTGATAGGTTCTGTTATTATTATTATGTTGTTATAAAAACCTGAGATCAGGGAGGGTGAGCAACTTGGTTAAGATCACAAAATAGAGCAGAATTAAAAGCCCAGAGACTTCAGAAATCATGCCTCTTTAAGGTACATACCTAATAAATAGTTTGTACTGAACAGTAGCAAGAGAAGGAACACTTACTGAATTGCTCCTTTCTCTCAATAAATATTTAACAACTGCCTGCCATACCAAGCACTCTCTTTACCAGTTAATAAAACTGAAATGGCTCCTCCCTTCATGGGGCCTAGAGTCAACTGATAAAGATACACGCATAACTTGCATAACTGCAAAATTTAAATATCAAGAGCCAAAAAGAACTATAAGATACAAAAAATATTATGAGATACTATAAAAATAGGACCTTTTCGGACTGTGTGGACAGGCCCCCTTTCAGAAGAAATGATATTGAAGCTGAAACTTGAATTGTGATGAGGAGCCAGTCAGGTGATTAGTGAGGGAAGAATTCAGGTAGAAGAAACAGTGTATGAGAAGGCCAGGATTCCTGAAACAAAGAAAGAGAGCACCCTTATTTTGTGTATAATGTGGGTCTAAACAGAAAACAGATGGCACACTAAAACTTAGAATATTTCAATGGGATTTGTTTAGAGAGACAAACTCTAAAGGTGTACACTGGATATAGAGGTTACTTAAAGAACGATGCCAGAACTTGGGTTGAGCAGTAGGGTAGCAATTACTATCCCAAGAACAAAAGTTGCTAGAACTAGGAAGGAGAGGATCATGTAGGGCAGACCTCCTTATGAGAGCAGTGACCTTCAGTCAAGGGACACAGCAAGCTAGATCAAACCTAAAGGAAGGGAGCCAGGAAATAAATTCTGCAGTGTACTATTAGGGCTGGCTCTTCATTGCCTGCACACTATCAAAGGAAAGGGCATAGGAGCCAATTGATTAGTTCATTTAGTTCAGCCTCCCCAAGCAGAGTACAGTGAAAAAGATGGAGAGAGGGTTTGGATATTCATTAGACATTTTGGCAGCTAAATGATCATGCCATGTGTTTAGAACATGCTATAGAATTGGTATTTTATTTCAGGCAAAACAGGGAGCCTTTGAAATGGGGAGCTTATGCTTTGAAATGGGGAGCAGATTGTTGTTAAAGGTTCTGGGATCAATTTCCAATGTTGAGGGTTGATGCAGATTTTTACACACCATCAAGCAAGGTTTTGACACTGCCTGAGTGTCCTACGAGTCAACTCAATTGTGACACCATCTACCAAGAGAGAGCATCAGATCCCACAGGATAAGGGCTGAATCCTACAGGACTGTCCCCCCACCACCAGTTCAGACACCTTTCACAAGTCGAGGTGTTCACCTGTGCCTCTTACCAACCACCTATAGATCCGAGGTTCCAATGACGCCCTCCTTGTGTTTGATTAATTTGCTAGAATGGCTCACAGAACTCAGAGAAGCATTTTACTTATGAGATTACTGGTTTATTATAAACAGATATAACTCAGAAACAGCTATATAGTAGAGTTGCTTAGGGCAAGGTATGGGAAAGGGTGTGGAACTTACATGTCCTCTCTAAATGCACCTCTCTTCTCAAATCTCTACAGGCTCATCAACCCAGGCTCATCTTGCCAGAATTTCTTTGGTGAGCTGGTTATATGGGGTGTAAAATTGAATGGGCAGAATATTCATTGGGGAAAGAGGGGTTTGGGGTCATATTTCCAGCTCCAATTTCCCCAGAGGAGCAGGGATTTTTGTCCTTATTTAGTCTTGATAGTAAGTTTCATGGCATCAGTGTATGCTTCTTATCTGCAAGGCTAATTTTATTGTAATAAGGGCATAATGAGCAAAAGGTTACATTTGGACACCTTTCCCCACCTTTCTTTGTCTGCCTTCAGGACCCTTGCCACCTCAAGATATATGGCTTCCTGTCAGTCTGGAGGTTCCTGCTTTTCCGTGTTTGCCCAAGGACGCTTGTTGTTTATAAGATGCGTGGTTTCCTGCCATTTGGCCCATGAACCTCTTTCTCTGCTTATATCTAGCTATCTACCTGTTCTAACACAGGGAACCAGCAAAGGAATCCGTATGTTAGCACTAAGCTAACACTTTTATGGAATTTGTCTCACTTAGATTATAATAATTTTATGAAACAGGTATATTATGAATGAGAATCTGAGAATCAGATCAATCAGCTTGGCTATAAGATAGCTTTGGTTTTTGCCTCACTCCAAAACTAATGCTTTTTCCATGACACCTGGCAGTCTGTCATAAATGACAAATGCTTGTTAAAGTGAAGTCAATATCATTCTTAGAATAGTGATAGACTTAAGGAAAATTTGAATGAGGGAAGTAGTTTTAAGCACCTCTGAATTTATATATCATCTTATGATGTATAAACTAAATTATAATTAACCTTATTTTCCCTGAAGAGATGATATTTTATCTTTTAAATGGAATTAACTCATGAAACTAAAACACATTTTAAGATAGGGTTTGCCATAGAGTTGCCACAGATTTGTTTTACTACCTAATGGGTGGAAAATTAACTTAGTCCCCAACCTAGATTTATGAAGGGTGTTGGTACTTATTTTGAACAATTTATTCCTAATAACTGAGCATGTAATTTATTAATAGAGACTAGAGAGTAGGTGTTTGAAATGTACAGTTGAAAACATGTCGGCATTTAAACCTCATCACATAAAAATATGAAACCCATTATTTTCTATTAGGATATTAACAATAGAGTTTTAAACATCTTTGGTAATGACTACAGTTTCATAATCAGTCTATTAACGTAGGGTAACTGTAAAGAACTGGAATAAATGTCCTTAATGATCAGTAAGTGCTTCCATTGAGACATCCATATATACTTGGGAGGAGGAAGTGCCTTTCAATTTGTAATAACACAGTGACTATAAAAAGTCCTGAGTGGAAAATTATTAATGAGCATATGGCTTTGTCTTGATTTGAGGTCTAAGAACAGAAACTTTCATTTGAATTGTAAACTTTACACAGTTGGTAGAATTCCTGGATGTTACATTTTTGTCATATGAAAATCATTTATACATTTTAATGTCATATTTATTTTGTAAGCTAATAGATATAAAATAAATTTATATAAGGGCATGTAGGTAGGATGCATTTATGTTTCCCTGAACATTACATGACATTAGGTCAAACACACTTACATAGCAGACAATAGTTGAACTACAGAGGAAAACTTGTTCCCATTGACTGCTACATCTTTGTATTAAAGGAGGACGATCAGGAGAATTATTGTTATTTTTTAAAATATTTGTTTGGAAGCATGGATAGAATTTATACTTTAAATTTGTGGTAAAAGCATTTTTAACTACTCATTTTTAAGTTCATAGTAATTTTTTTTCTTGGATTGAAGTTACACTTTGGAAATAACTTCTATGAATCTCTATTAATCTATTCTACCTTCTCTGTGTCAGCCAGTCTTCTAACTCTTGTTGACATAACTTAAAAGAAAACAGATAAAAATCTTCACTTTCAAGAACCTTGCAGAAAATAAAGGATGGTAAATAGAAGCTTATAGCAAATCAAGGGTGGTATATAAAAGAAGTAAATAAGTATATTTTAAGATTGCTGTTATGTTCTAATGTTGCTGTAAAACTGTTAGAAAAAATGTAAGATGATATAGTTGATTAACAGTCAGTAATGTTAAACAATCTAATAATTTAGAATTTAGAATCATGTTTAGTCATGTTGACACAAGTGGAACTTGACATGGATAATGTATAATCCCCAAAATAAATATTACAGAGAAAATAATAAAAACAATGAGATGTTTCCAGAGTGGTGCCAATTAATGAGATACTTTCAAAGGATGTTAATACATTATTGTATGAAGTTTATGAATTACAAATTTCTTATTTCTAAATAAAGTTGATTTTACTAAATAACATTGAGAAAACTAATCTAACTCCACTAAATGGTAATTACGATTTAATTTTTGTCTTTGCCCAAATCAGACTTAAAATATTGGTTTTGGTAGTCAGATGTTGTTGATAGCACTTTTATCAAACTATAGCAGATGTTGAGGAGTTATAACTCTTGGACTAATACTTTAGGACCAAAAGATAATTTACATTTCATTAATGTTTAGTTATCTCAGAACATCTCTATTCCACAAATGACAGATAGATCCAGGAAAAAGTAAAATCTTCTCAAGTCTTAAGCTATTTAAAAACTAGATTTTCTTTGACGTGAAAGTTGCACGTTGTTTTGTTTACAAATGTGTGGTGCAGTGGTTATGGAATGAACTTTAAAATCCTATCCTCTTGGATATGTGTTTGCGTACCAGCACTTATCAGTGGTTTAAGAATCTCAAAACTTCATTTTTCTCTCGTATGAGATAACACTATTGCTTATGTCATAGATTTAGGTGAAATTATATGAGATCACCGATGTTAACTTGTAATAACTGTTCTTGGCACAAAATAAGGGTTTAATAAATGCTAGCTATTGTTGTTATCATTGTTTTATTATTAATATCATAATTATTATAATATAAAACTTTAATTATTGCATGTCATGTATAATTATGATATTTTAATTAATTGATCATAATATAATCATTATATCATAACTTATTTGAAAAAGGCTAAGAAAATAGGAATCCTTTTTCATATGGAATTTATAGAAATGAATTAGTATCAGATTATATTATAAAATAGCATAGAATCCTTTGTCACCTAAAAGGGCTTGTGGATATTAATCTCATCAGAACCTTAGTCAGTCTGTTCTCAGTTGGTTTTGCTGATTAAGCATTACAGTTTCAGCTTCTTCCTCACTTCCTTCCTGAACTCCAAGGTCCTTCAGAACCATGTCTTGCTCATGGTGGAATTTCCAACATCTAATATATTTCCTCTTGCATGTAAATGAATTCATAAGGAATATATCAAATCTAACAACATTCAAAAATAAAAAAACTTTCTCCTTAATGGTGGATCAAACTTATCATCTTCTTTTATGGAGAGTACCAGTATACTGTAGCTTAACACTTGGGCACAAAAGAAAGAAAATGGTCTGAAGGTAAAATTTATTAAAATAGATAGGTGAGTAAAAATGTAAAATTAAGTTTTTACCCAGTGGTGAGAGGAGGAATTTGAAGCATTAAAGCTACTTTAAATATAATTACTTACAATCATTGACATAATTTTAAAAGTCTGAAAAGCGCTCTAGAAATTGATTCTTGTCATGTAATAGACTTAACCCAGATTGAAAACAAAAAGTCGATTTCCTCTCTGATTCTCTTTGCTCTTAGCAGAAGGGAGTTATTTTGTTCCCCTATAGTTCCCAATATACTGCTATTAGTATCTACCATATATTAAATTTATACCTACACCACTGACTTTAAACCCTTCCTTAATCAAAACATCCATGACCTCACACATTCATAACAAAAAAGGAGACTGACAAAATGGTTATTATAATGCTTGTGTTTTCTAGTAAAAGCAGTGTAAATCACTGAGCATTAAGGGTTTACAAAACAAACATAGTAAAAAAAGG
Organism: Camelus dromedarius; assembly: GCF_036321535.1. Classification (NCBI taxonomy): domain Eukaryota; kingdom Metazoa; phylum Chordata; class Mammalia; order Artiodactyla; family Camelidae; genus Camelus; species Camelus dromedarius. The sequence goes on along the minus strand of NC_087436.1, from coordinate 59,947,124 downwards.
GAGTTTGGCACAATTCATGGGATGGAAGAAGACACGTTTACCTGCATTTTCACCCTTGTTGTTCACCATCCGCCAGCTTTTTGCCCTCTAGAACAGGGTGCGCCCTCTGAAACATAACTGTGTGCTAGAGAGCACAATGTATGAATGGCTTATTGCAGCAAGGGAAATGAAATGGTAACTATAAAACTAAATTGTAGTCATGAAAAGCAAGTAGATGGAAACTCTTTCCTCTCTGCAGGTTAGAGATAGAAGCACTGCGGGATTCATTTTTCAGATGGAGCAGTCTTTTCTTTCTTTGAATATACTGGGGAAAAATGACTTATTTTCTTTATGTTCTCTTTTGCAAGTATTATTTTTCTTTTCACATATGAGTTTTGGGCCTTTCTGAAACAGAAGTCATTAATTTAAGCTTAAGAGACTCTTGGCCAAGATAGCACTTGAAATGGAAATCACTCTCTTGAAATTTTTCTCCTCTTCAGAAAGTCAGGCCAAGGTGGTTGGTTACTCCTTTTCAGTCGTCTTCATTGACCCCCTTTCCAGTTTTAATCATCTGTTCTTTGTCTTTTCTCTAAACACTTCGGTTACTCTCTAAACACTCTTCCTGGGTTACCTATCAATTATTTCTATTTAAATGTTCTCTTAGGGAGAACTCTAAAATCGGGTTCCATTTTCTATCTTTGAGCTTCAGAGCCTCATTTCCAGTTTCCTGCATGTACCACCCTGAATTGATTTTTGCTCACTTCCATACAGGTCCTCTTGCTTCTGCATTCCCAATTGTAATAATATCATCATTTTTACCCATCCAAGCTAAAAACCCTCAATAGAATGCAGGCGTCCTTCTTAACGCTCACACCTTAGCCTATAAATCACCAAATTCTGTAGTTTCTAATGTAGGATTTCTTCCTAACTGGAGCCTTCATTTGCTATAATTTTTGGTCATACATTTATAATTTTTCTCCAGTATTATTGAACAATCCGATAATTGAGCTCCCCGCCACTTTTCTTCAACCAGTACAGATGATGAGTTTGGCATCATTTACCTAATGAAATCCAGTTTGGCTCTGTTATTCTTCTGTTAAACTATCTCCACTTGGCTCTGCTAACCTTAGTCTCAAGTCTAAATCTGAACTTTCTCTCTAGCCCCATTTATGACTGTTCCTTACGAGAGATGCCATATCCTCTGCTCCCTGTATAGAAATTTCTCCACATTTTCTGAGCCTGCCACCTCAAGGCCTTTGCCCATGCTTTTCCTTCTACATGAAATACTTTTACTGAAATGCCTGGTAAACTCCTATACATTTTCCAAGACCCAGCATAAATATCACCTCTCCTATGAAGATAGATTTTCCTCACATCCCTCTCATCTTTTATGCTCTATTGTAGAATGTAATACATATATTAAATTTGTATTTATAAATGTCCTCTTAAAAATAATCTTTCTGATGATAGGAATAATGTTTTTATATTCCGTGTACATAATATAATGCCTATTTCATGGTAGGCATCACTTAAATATTAATTGAATGATTGTGTTCTATCACTGCCTTAAATTAAGTTTCTTTAGTTGGAGTGGTTTACACTCTCTCTGATATTATTAGCTGCCTGTTTTAACATATTCCGATTATAAATCCTGTAATTATTAAGCCCTCACCCTTAGCTTTATTCCTGCTCCAAGCTCTAAAGCCAACCTGTCATTAGATTAGGAACATTATAAGGATCTCGAGGTTAACACTATATTGGTTTGGGGTTGAGAGTGACAGGATCTAATATTATTTACTATTATTATAAGCTAGGTACTTTATTAAATATTTTTAGTGCTTACCCAATAATACCATGCTTACAATAATACCATGAAATAATAATATGCTCATTTTACTACTTAAGAAAATGAGAAATTGAGTAAATGGTTCAATTTTATATACTAGTAACAGACAGAGGTGGGAATCAGACTCACGTGGTCTGGTAACAAAGGTGCCAATATTACAGACCGTTCAGTACCAATTTAAAATTGTGTCATTGTGGGAGAGTATCGCCCAGTGATGGAGCACATGCTTAGCATGCATAGGGTCCTGCATTCAATCCCCAGTGCTTCCATTAAAATAATAATAATAATAAATAAACCTAATTACCTCCCTCTGCAAAAAAAAAAAAAAATTGTGTCTTATTTTTTTGTGACTCAATACATAATTGAATTAACTTGGCTCTTGCTTTCTTTCTGGTAACCAGCTTTTATTCTATTTTTGGTCATCTTTTTATAATTAAAATTTATTTGTTGGCAATAAAGGTAGCATTTCCTCCTCTTCTCTGGCATATAATAAATATAGCTACTTATGTGTAGTGATTATTTATACAATGTGTTAATTTAACAGAGACATTGTGTAGAATTTGAGAATGTATTTATTGCTTTTATCATTCTTGGTAATATATAGAGGTAAAAGAGAAAGACTATCCACATTCTGGGATTTCAAATGAAGTTCCAGACTTGGCTTTACTGTTACCAGCAGTTTAACTTGGTTCAGACAGTTTCACCATCTGGAAAAATAATTTTCATGGTTCTCCAAATCCTAAATTATAGTAGAGCTGGAAAGTCTAAATATTTTCTAAAAGTTTGTAGAGAAATCAGGAAGGAAGAAATATCTGAAAAAATCACAATAAAATGCCAACAACGATCATTATAGACATATAATGAAGAAAGTCAAAGATGCTAATATCTGAATAGCATGACCTGTGTTTCAGAAGTTAAAAACCTAGGTGGAGAGATGGGACTAATTTTTAAGATACACCTAACAATTTGAAATAGTATATGTAATGTTCTGACACAAGAGCTCAGTAGGACCAGGTGGAAAAAAGAAGCATTTATTTATGAACATAGGGGAAGAGCATTTTAGGCTGGGCCAAAACAAGGAAGAAATTCTGGGAATGAGTAAACCAGCTTGTGTCCTTTTGCCTGAATTTCTTAAAGATGGAACATTTTTTTTTAATAAAATAAAGATACTTTAAGAACTTGATTAGAATTAAGCTCCATAGAGGGAAACAAAATATCGTTATACTGATAAGGAGAATTTCAGGCCCATTTTCCAGGGAGATACGGCTTAAACATCACCACAGCAGGCTGCCATGTTAGTGTTCAGCGCTTCGCCAAAGGGAAACACTGTGGGATGTAGCTTCCCAAACACAAGTACTCTGTGTCTAATTCTTGCATTTTCCAGTGTGAAGATTAAATTTTCACTGCTACAAAAATCAAACAAATGAAATTCAGCTTTTTTATCCTCACATGCTCTTATTCCAATAACACCTTTCATTCTCTAATTTTGTCTCTCTTTTTCTTTTATTTTAATTAACCAAATTATAATTACCAGTATTAGAGTATCTAGTTGTAGTGACAGAAGAGAGTTGAAAGCAAGAAATATATAAAATTTAATCTCACTATACAAAATTGTGCAAATGAATGAAAGATTCTACAATAAGAATATTCTTCTTTGAATTTCTAGGTGATTCATATTAAAGTACTGGTTTCAATATTTAACTTATTTTTTACCCTTGAATGCTATATGTAATTTTAATCCTCAAATATTATATACCCATATAAGAATATCAAAATGTTTAACATTAATTATCAATATCAAAATTAATCTCCTTCAGGAAGTAAAGCTTACCATTAAACACACTAGGTCTATTAATTTAAATTTTCTTTGGAAAGAGGAAAAACCAAAATAATTGTGTATGTATGTTTTATTTTATTCCAGAAACCAAAAGTAAAATAAATGTCTAATTTTGTTTAACAAATGTATGTGAGCTCCTCTTATATAAAGCTTATAGAAGATAGGAAAAATTCATTTTTATTAAAAATTAAGCAAATCACATCACAGGCCAAGAAAATTTGTTTCATAGTTAAATTTTTTAAAAAGTTTAAAATCAACAAATTATATATTATTTTCTATTTTCTGATTATTCAAAATATTGACTTTCTAGTATCTTTCCTAATGAAATAGTGATCAATTTATGAAATGGTTTTATTGAACATAGAAGATAGATAAATGCCTTGAGGAATACTTTCATATACAAATTGTCTTTTTTAAAAATTGATCTGTATAAATTTAAATTTTTTAAAGGCCTCAGAGCTCTTAGAAGAAAACAGTACCATTATTAGTATTGCCTTAGTTTCATCATAACTAAAACCAAAAGGAAAAAAAAAATGCTTCCAAAATATGATTTTACTGTTTCTGTCCTTCACTAAAGTGAATATTATTGTACTTTTTTCTTGTAATAACCTACATTTTATATCTTTATTTCAAATTTTGCATGCCTACTGTTTGTGATTTTTTTAACTTCAATGATTAAATCATTATTGAACAATATTTACTTTTCATGTTCACCTGTATTATTACACAGCAAGATACAATTATATACATATTATATATATTTATATATATAATATGTACATATGTGTGTGTGTGTGTGTGTGTGTAGTTAACCCTTGAACAATGTGGGGATTGGGGTGCCAGCCCCCTCATAGTCAGTACCTTTGCAGTGGGCCCTCCCTACTCACAGTTCCACATCTGCAGATTCCTCCAACAGCTGGTCATGCAGTACTACAGCATTTATTGAAAAAAATTCACATCTAAGTGGACCAGTGCAATACAAACCTGTGTTGTTCAAGGATCAGCTGTAATTTAAAATCTTTCAGTGTTTTAGTTAAGAGGCCTATTTGTGTTTTTTTAAACAGTCTTTTGACAGTTTTTCAGAAACCAGCTGTAGTTTTCTCACTTCTTTGAAGTTATCTGATAGCTACTTTTAATAAAAACATAATCTTCCTTTATACATTGAGAATGTACACGGAATATAATATCCATTCTCTCTTCATTTCTAACTTATACTCTGATCTTATTGTACTTAATTTGGTTTGCCTAGTAAAATAGCTACCTTAACTCAACTTGGTGCATTATTAAAAAAAAAAATGCACATGGTTTGAAGTCAACTGGGTTTGAATCATAGCTCTCTTACTTCACAGTTCAAAGACCTAAAGCAATTTTTAACTGCCATAAATCTCTGGTATTTCACCTATAACATGTAGATAACATAATAAGGCTCTGTTAGAATTAAATTGGACAACTAAGAGAAAAATACCACACCAGTTTATTTTGTATATGACAATTCTTATTAAATATTAGTGATATTAATAATTACAGTAGTATTTACCAATTTTATCATAAGTTAGGACAATCTTTTACTAGCACCATTCCCTCCCTCCCCCACAGGAATCAGGACTCATTAGAATTTTGGTATAATAGAGAATTATATTAGCTAGAATTAAATCAAAGCTAGACTGATGAATACAAACAATTTCCATAAAAGTATATAATTTAAATCACTAACATAAATGACTTTTAATAAAATTGGCTCTTACTTGCATATTTTTGACAAAAAAGACATTTAATAAAATTGGCTTCTATTTATGTATTCTTTGTATGTGATAGATCCTGAATTCTACATTATTTGCATAAAATACTGAATTTTAAATTTTGTTTGGCTATTGTATTTCAGTAAATTGATGATATTATATAAGTAGAAATAATACATATATATATATATAATAGTTTTTAAAGCTTTACACAAAATATACAGGTCTTGGAAGAAACACATACTATTCTGCATGTTTCTTTATCACCATATTAAATCTCTTTGCTGACAGCATAAGGGAAATTATAATGATTTAAAGAGTGAATCTTTGTCAGTATTTGACAGAGAAGGAAAATGATGATAACATACAAACAGTTATTTATAACAAAATTTAACTTGAAAGTGGCAGTTGCTCAGTATTTGATTTATACATTTATTCTAGGTGGTAGAATAGACTTCCGCAGACTGTTGAGTCCCCTTTTAAGCTGGCTGTTGAGATATGAAAATATACATTTGGATGTACGGTGACTATAGAAATGCAGATGAGGAAATAGCTATGTGGCATGTTTTGCATGTTTTTTTTCTTCTGCTCTCACTTGTTTAAAAAGAAGTCCATGATTTCTGGTATTGACTAAATTGTCATTTGATTTTTTTTAATGTTTAGTAATTGACATCAACTAGTTTCTCTTTGCTACTTTATGTCTTACACACACACGCAAGTCTACGCTACCAAAAATCAAAATAAAACACAAACAAATACGATCTAGCTACCTAACTAATAAAGAGAATTCTTGATTTTTGGTTGCCATGCCTTGGTGGAGTTTGATTTAGAACTTTGTTGCAGAGCAGTTTTGGAAATTTGATTTTTTTCCAGTTACTCATGGATATTTCTGGGTTAGGATTAATTTACTCCAACCAAACTTAAGAGAATTCATAATACCACTTCATTAAAGTTCAATAACTTCATTTGAAGAAGTGCTGTTTAGTTCTGCTCTATGCTGTCCATTGTAAGAGTGAATTTGTCTGTAGTTCTGCTCTATGCTGTCCATTGTAAAAGTGAATTTGTCTGTCACGCACATCAGTATGTTATGTTGCTCAATGATTTTTTTTTTCCTGGTCACATGGGAAAGTAAATTTGTTTGAAATTTCATCCATGTACCTAGATGTTGTTCAGTAGAACTCATTCATTCTAAGTGGAGTGTATGGAAATTTTAAAGATATATTAGGTCACCTTCTCTATTTTTGGTAATACACAATTGTTTTGATGTTGTATTTTCCATTGCTTTATAAAATAACTGGTGAAATGAGACTTTGACATTATCCTTTGAGAAAGTACTTCAGGAACTAAGATAAATGTTTGGTGTGAAGCTGTTTTTTGAGAGTATAATTAAATTTTCCTTTTTTCAAATTGAAATGATTACATCTAGTTATTCTCAGAGTTTATTACCTAAATACTTTCTGTTTTATACTGCCTATAATCCAAATTTTTAAATACAGTTGAACTATCTTTCCTTTTAGATATATTTTTATAATTTTAAAATACCAGTCCTACATTTCTTATATTTTTTCAATATTTAGGTGGGGTTTTACTTACAATCAATAATAGAAACTGGTATGTGTATTATGCCTAATCTCATATTGGCTAATGGTTGAGAAAGAAATTTTAGTCTTTTTCATGCTGTTTTTGTTCTCAACATAATGATTTGTATACTGCACTGCTAAACTTAATAGACAGATGTCGGCTGTTTGATTCTAAAACTTGAGATTAATTCTTCTTGTTGATTAAATTAATATTTAGTGAGCATCTTTTGTAAGTCCCTCTCAGTCATGATGAGAAAACAGAATAAAACATACAATCCTCTTTCTTTTAAATATTTTAGTCTAATAACTGCCAGTTTTTAGATTGTAGTACATTATTTACATTTTACATATTTTGAGGACAACTTGACTTTATATTCACTATGTTTAAATGTATTAGTTACTCACTTTTGATGTTCCCTAAAAGTGACTGATCCTCCCTTGTTATTTCACTAACAATTTAATGATTTAATTAAGAATAGTATACAGAAAGCAGCTTTTTTTTTACAGACAAGAAAATGAATATACTACTCATTTTTATTATTAGCCATTTATCAACATTTAACAAAATAAGGATGCTGTTGAAATATGTCCAGTTTTCTGAAAATAATAACATACATCTTAATTACTTTTTAGCTCTTCTATTAATCATTCTGGTACAATAATATTCCATGCTAGGTCTATTTTATGCTATTTAACTTTCAAAAACTCAGTAAAAATAAAACAGACAGTTCTTTATATGTAGGCAAAATACTACAAACTATCATATGATGACCCACTTTTCTTTCAGGGAACTTTACTCCGTCAAGAAAAGTGAAAAGGTATTTTTCTCTCAAGCCATTCAAGAGCCCTCAGAGCCAAATTTAGAGTATATATTCTCTTAGTATGTATAAATATCTAAAGCTACAGCTAGAACCTCGTACACATAATTATATAAGTATAACTTATAAATATAACTGTGTGTCCATAACTGTCTATCTACACATATGCACACACAATGAGGAAATACAGAACATAATTTAATCAGGCCATTTAATTATAGTCCTTTATATAATTCTGCTAAAAAGATTAACCAGCTTATTAGTTTTCATTGACTATTAGTGTCAATGAAACTGTTCCCAAATTAATACTCCTATCAAGAAAAAAAACTGAAGTATTGTCAAAAGCAAATACTTTACTTAAATCATACAGTGATTGTCCTCAAAATATATTGTATAATTAACCTTAGTAATAATTGGCTGAAACTCAGTCCCAGTTTAGTCCCTGTTTGTTTATTAGCCATGTAACATCTATGAATTGGTTTTATGTGAGTTGAAATCTTTTCAGAAAAAAATTAGTCTTTCTTTTGTTTTCTTTTGATTTGTTTTTATTTTTTCCAAAGGACCCATAGTAGAAAATGAAAAACATAGATCTATGAAGGAAATGACATTTTCTAAATACTCTTTTCTCCTTGCATAAGCACATTCATTGTTAGTTTGTTAAATTGCTTTGCTTTATAAAGATATAAAGAGCAAGAGAATAAACATGAAGATGTAAAAGAGGGCATCAAAATTATAAAATGTGAGAGAAGGGAGCAAGAAATGTAGATTTTTTTTTTCCATTTTAGGATGTGTTTAAGCCTATGTGACTAGCAGTCTAAAGCAAATAGATATAGTAATGGGTTAACATACGTGAGAAACAGAGTAACCATAAATCAAAAGCATACAATAGAATCACAAAAACCAAAAATCAAAACAATCAAGCCAGAAAAAAGAAAACTATCAAACCACAAAAGGAAAAATAAAAAGAGAAAGAAAGGAACAAAGAAGGAATACAAAATCTACTGGAAAACAAAGTTTAAAATAGCAATAAACTTGTATCTATCAATAATTACTACAAAAGTTAAAGGACTAAATGCTCCAGTAAAAAGATAGTGGCAGATTGGATAATAAAACAAGAACCTACAATATGCTGCCTGTAAGAGACCCACTTTATGGTGAAGGACACACAGATTGCAAGCGAGGGGATGGAAAAAGATATTTCATGCAAGTAGAAGAGACAGAAAGCAGGAGTAATAATACTCATATCAGACAAAATAGACTTTAAAACAAAGGGCATAAAGAAAGATAAAGAAGGACACTATATAATGATCAAAGGAGCGATACAAGAAGAGGATATTACACGTGTTAACATATATGCACCCAATATAGGAGCACTTAAATATATAAAACAAATACTAACAGACATAAAGGGAGAAATTGGTAGGAGTACAGTAATAGTCAGAGACTTTTAACTCCCCATTGACATCACTGGATGATCTTCCAGACAGAAAATCAATAAGGTAATGGAGATACTAAATGACACAATAGAACACTTGGACTTGGTTGATATTTTCAGGACATTATAACCCACCAAAAAACCAGAGTATATACTCTTTTCAAGTGCATATGGGTCATCCTCTAGGAAAGATTACATACTCAGATGCAAAAGAAGCCGCAATAAATTTAAGAGGATCAAAATTATTCCAAGCATCTTTTCTGACCACGATGGCATGAAACTAGAAATCAACCACAGGAAAAAAAAAGAGGGAGAAATAAACACGACTGCATGGAGACTAACCATGCTACTAAAAGAAAACAATGGCTCAACAATGAAATCACAAACATTAAATAATACCTGGAGACAAATGACAATGGAAGCACAACCACACAAAATCTATGGGATGCAACAAAAGTAGTCTTAAGAAGGAAGTTCATACTGATACAGACCTTCCTCAAAAAACAAGAATAATCTCAGATAAACAACCTAACTCAGTCTAAAATAATCAGGAAAAGAACAACAAACAAAACCCAAAGTCAGCAGAAGGTAAGAAATAGTAAAGATCAAGGAGGAAATAAATAAATAGAGATTAAAAAAAATGGAAAAGATTAACCAAACAAAGAGCTGTTTTTTTCAAAGAGTAAACAAAATTGACAAACCTCTGCCCAGGCTCACCAAGAAGAAAAGAGAGAGGACACAAACAAAATAAGAAAGGAAAATGGAGAAATTACAACCAACATCACAGAAATACAAAAAAATCATAAAATAATACTATGAACAACTATATGGCAACAAATTGGACAGAAGAAATGGACAAGTTTCTAGAAACATACAGTCCACCAAAACTGAATCAAGAAGAAATAGATCACTTGAAAAGACTGATCACTTGAAGTGAACTATAATCAGTAATAAAAGTCTTCCCTGTAAGCAAAAGTCCAGGACTAAATGGTTTCACTAGGGAATTCTACCAAACATACAAAGAAGAACTTATATCAGTCCTTTTCAAGCTCTTCCAAAAGACCAAAGAGGAGAGAATACTCTCAAACTCATTCTATGAAGCCACCATCACCCTGATACAAAAACCAGAAAAAGACACCACCGAAAAAGAAAATTACAGGCAAGTATCATTGATGAAGATAGATGCAAAAATTCTCAACAAAATATTAGCAAACAGAATCCAACAACAAATAAAAAAGATCATCCAATATGATCAAGTTGGATTCATTCCAGGGACACAAGGATGTTTCAACATATGCAAATCAATCAATGTGATATACCACATCAACAAAGGAAAGGACAAAAATCACATCATCATCTCAATAGATGCAGAAGAAGCATTTGATAAAATTCAACACCCATTTACGATTTTAAAAAGCCTTACTGCACAAGTGGTAGAGCTCATGCATAGCATGCACAAGGTCCTGGGTTCAATCTCCAGTATCTCCTCTAAAAACAAAAAAATTAATTAATGAACCTAATCATCTCCCCCCTCAAAAAAAATTAAAAAATAAAACATAACAAAATTAAAAAAAAAAACACCTTACCAAAGTAGGTATAGAGGGAACACATTTCAACAAAATAAAAGCTATTTATGACAAATCCATAGCCAACATAATACTCAACAGTGAAAAGCCAAAAACTTTCTTACTAAAATCTGGAGCAAGACAAGGGTGCCCTCTCACACCACTTCTATTCAACATAGTATTGGGAGTCCTCACCATAGCAAACAGACAAGAAGAAGAAATAAAAGGAATCCAAATTTGAAGAGAAGACATAAAATTTGTCACTACAAAACATTGATTAAGGAAATCAAAGATGACTTAAAGAAATGGAAAGATATCCCATGCTCTTGGATTGGAAGAATTAATACAGTTAAAATGGCCATACTGCCCAAAGCAGTCTACAGATTTAATGTGATCCCTATCAAACTGCCCAGAACATTTTTCACAGAACTAGAACAAATAATCCTAAAATTTATATGGAATTATGAAAGACCCACAATTGCCAAAGCAATACTGAAGAAAAAGAACAAAGTTGGAGGAATAACCCTCCCAGACTTCAGGCAGTACTACATAGCTACAGTAATCAAAACAGCATGGTATTGGCATAAAAACAGACATGTGAATAAATGGATCAGAACTGAGAGACCAGAAATAAACCTACAGACTTACAGTCAATTAAGCTTTGACAAAGGAGGCAAGAATGTACAATGGAAAAAACACAGTTTCTTCAGCAAATGGTGTTGGGAAAAGTGGACAGCCACATGTAAATCAGTGAAGTTAGAACATTCTCTCACACCATACACAAAAATAAACTCAAAATGGCTTGAAGACTTAAATATAACACAAAACAGTATAAACCTCCTAGAAGAAAACTTAGGCAAAACATTTTCTGACATAAACCTTAGCCATGTTCTCCTAGGGCAATGGAAATAAAAGCAAAAATAAACAAATGGAACCTAATTAAACTTATAAGCTTTTGCACAGCAAAGGAAACCATAAGCAAAACAAAATGACAGCCTATATAGAATGGGAAAAGATATTTGCTAATGATGCGACTGACAAAGGCTTAATTTCCAGAATATATAAACAGCTCATACAACTTAATAAGAAGAAAACAAACAATCCAATCCAAAAATGGGCAGAAGACTTAAACAAGCAATTCTCCAATGAAGACACACAAATGGCCAAAAGGCACATGAAAAATGCTCAATATTGATAATTATCAGAGAAATGCAAATCAAAATTTCAATGAGGTATCACCTCACACAAATCAAAATGGCCATTATTAAAAAGTTTACAAGCGATAAATGCTGGAGAGGATGTGGAAAAAAGGGAACCCTCCTACAGTGTTGGTAGGAATGTAGTTTGGTGCAGCCATTATGGAAAACAGTATGGAGAGTCCTCAAAAAACTAAAAATAGATTCACTCTATGATCTAGCAGTCCAACTTCTGGGCATATCCAGAAGGAACTCTAATTCAAAAAGATACATGCATCCCAATGTTCATAGCAGCACTATATGCAATAACCAAGACGTGGAAGCAACCGAAATGTCCATCAACAGAAGACTGGATAAGGAAGTTGTGGTATATTTAATACAATGGAATACTACTCAGCCATAAAAAAGGATAAAGTAATGTCATTTGCAGCAACATGGATGGACCTGGAGATTATCATTCTAAGTAAAGTAATCCAGAAGGAGAAAGAAAAATACCATATTATATCACTCATATGTGGAATCTTAAAAAAAAAAAGACACAAATGAACTTATTTACAAAACAGAAATAGACTCATAAACATGGAAAACAAGCCCATGGTTACCAGAGAGGGAAGGGAGTGGAAATGGACAAAATTGGAGTTTGAGATTTGCAGATACTAACCACTGTATATAAAAATGGGTAAGTAACAAGTTTATACTGTGTAGCACAGGCAACTATATTCAATATCCTATAGTAACCTACAATGAAAAAGAATATGAAAAGGAATATATGTATGTATATATATGACTGAAACATTATGCTGTTCATCAGGAATTTATACAACATTGTAAACTGACTATACTTTAACAAAAAATAAATACATATGTATTTTTCTTAGAAGAATAAATAAGGCTTATTGCTATGAGGGGTTTTTTTTGGCAAACCTTATAATTAAGAATAATTGTGCAGATGAAAGTACTTATATGTTTATAACTCAGAAGTCTGCTTATTTATCTTATCTAATTACATAATAATTATTACATGTAATAAGATAAGATAAATAAGAAGACTTCACCCCTTCAGTAGTTGTTTGAGCTCTCTAAAATCTTTCAAAGCAGAACTCTGAGAGTTCATACTTTTCATTTTCACATACCATTTATTTCCCAGCTATTTGATTCTCAAACCTCTACACCTAGCAAGCACACTCCAGCCTTTCTTTAACACAGATTTGGCCTGTTTTGAAACAATTACTCCCACTTGCCATCCTAAACACTTTTTTTTTTAATTTCCTTGATTCCATATTTTTCCTCTTTCTTCTGCTCTCCCTCTGACCACTGTACCTCAGTCTACTTTTGTACTCAGTTTCTATCCTGATAGTCTCTTCTACTAAGTCTTTAAAAGTTAGAACTTCTCATGGTTGCCTTCTAATCCAGAGAAGGCAAAAACTTTTCTGTAAAGGGCCAAATAGTAGCTTTTGATCATCTGCTTCTTCCTGACTCCCTCCAAGTGTCTTATCTTTATCTTTGTTCCTGTTGTTTCTGCTCAGGTTAATTTAGATTAATACTCCCAGGAGTTCCTTTTCAGTGTGGGACTTTGTCCTGGAATGGAGCTTTAATTTTGAGATTTCATGCAATCCAGACTACTCCACTACCTTATTGACTTTACCATGGTCTCCTTGTATTCACCCACAAATTTAAGCCTGTGATATTTTCTCTGTGATTAAGTTCCTAATTTTCTAGTTGGCTGACTGTGCTATCCAGAGTTCTCTATTTATGAACTGAGCTTTCAGGGCAGTGAGGAGACTGAAAACCTTACCTCTGCTTCCTCTTCACAATTATTGATACCGTGCAGATTTTGTAGCCATCATTGATTTTACTAATTGGCATATCAGAGTTCATAGTTTGTCCGTGGAATTTGTAGTAGATATCCAGGATTTTTTGCTTTTGCTATCCTGTATTTAATGGAGGAATTTGAGAAGATTCAAAGATTATTCCATTTCTGTGTTTTCCAAATATCCTTCCATAGAAATCATTTGATATACTTATTTTTCAAATCAGAGAGGTTAAGTGTCCTGGGATTCTGGATTCTAGGATTTTGAGGGTATTTTTGTTTATGAATTTATCCATTGATTGATTGACATTCATTTATTATCTACTGTATTCCAGGAATTTGACTAAATGTTTGTGATTCAGGAAACAGAATGTTCCAGATATCATGTAAGGCACTTTAAAAAAGAATATTCCATTTATCCTTTAGAACAACCGAATTTCTATTTTCTGTATCAAAGCTAAACGCAATTATGTTGCTAAAGGTCACAGACAGCTTCAGTACTGAGTCTTTCAATTTATTGTACAATTGAATGAAATACATAGTTCAAATAATCATTTACTCTTTACAGTTGCCACTCTGCTGGGCATGGGGGATAGGATAGTGTGCCAGCCTTTTTCACCATACTCGCTTATTCTCTATACTGAAAACTTCACTAATGAAGGGCCTCATTTTTACTTCTAGTAGGAATTTAAGGCAATATTTGAAGGCTAAAAGGAATAAAAATAATAACTCTTTCACACACTCACATAGACCTATTAAAAATAGATGAGATAATGCTGTTTTAACGTTAGTTCTTACTTTTAGGCTATTCAGAATAGGAATTCAAATCAGATTTCACTGCAAGGAAGAAATGTTAACTGTTCTATAATAGGTGTTGTTATCATGTTACTTTCTACCTTGCTGCTCATCTGAGGTGTATAATTTTCTTTACGTTTAGGCCAGATTAATTTATAGCAGTATTATCAGGCCTTTCTCTAGGCATTTCTACATCTTATGTTACTCTAAAAAGTACCAATTTTGGAAGTATAGCATTTATAAAGTATCCATCATTTTCTATAGTGTTTTTAATTATATTTAATGCCTACTGAAATATCATTTATTTCACACATGCCTAGATTTTTTCTTATTAAAAGTGTCTGCATTAAGTGTTCTCTAATACCTTCCTGCTCAAAACGTCATTCAAGGGACAGTGGGATCCTGCATCACTTGGGGGCTAGAAATGGAGAATTTAGGCTCTACTGAATAGGAATCTGCTTTTAAATAGGACCCTCAAGTTATTCTTATGCTTCCTAAATTTGGGGAAGTTCTTCTCTAGTGTTTTTAGACTCATCAAGTATGGGAAGAAAATAAAGATACATAATGTTAACTACTAAATTCTAAATGATTTATTAAAGGATGATTTTTATATAATCTGCTAATACTTGAACAGACTAAATAGTTATATGAAATTTTTATTTAGCAATTTAAAAGCCCTGTGTAGTATTTTCCACCTTGTTCAATTTTTTGGTAGAGCTTTGATAGTAGGTGTTAGAGATCATTCTGTGTAACTTTAATGGTAGCAAAGCTCTTTTGTTTTCATGAGAGTACTTTTAAAACTATATTGGTTAGGAATTAAGACAGAGACCTATTAAATAAGGTTGTGCAGTGCTCAACCAAGGGGGCATTGTAGTCCTGCCACACCTACATCTACACTGGCTTATAGCTAGAATATAAGTCACAGGGACCTCTTTTCTCTTTATACATTAGTGTATGGAGCAGTACCAGGCAAGAGAGGACATTTATAAATATCACTGAAAATTCACCTATGCATGTGAAGTTTCACAGATAACATTATAAGATAGGAAGATAGGACACATTTTCAAAAGTCAATCAATGGGAAAAATACTTTGAGTAACATATTTAATATTCAGACATCTTGCTTTCACTTGAGAAAATTTATTTTTTAAAAGAATCCTATTAGGTGGCATTAATCAGATTTTCACAGATGAAGAGATAAAGATGTCTTGACTATATTTAAAAGTCTTGATTATAATATAAGGCTTATAATATAATATAATATAATATAATATATAACATATGAATTTATATTTTTTTTTTACTAACATTTCATTTTTTTAGAAATGCTTTAGATTCCCTCTTCATAGTGGTAAGGGTTTGATAATTAGGATGTCTGTGCCTACTTGCAACTCAGCTGGCAGGATTAAGTGTATTTTATGTAAATGAGAAAACCATACTTATGGCTCATGCCATCTTCATGGCTTGGCCTTCATTATCATCATACTCTGGAGGCAACCAGGGACGTATGTGTGGCAGTTGTGACTTCGATGTGTGTCTCCAGTCTCTAGCTTGACCTTGATTAATCTAGAATGAGGAGAAAGCTGTGACTTAATTGAAAGTATACTGACCCGATAATTGAAGATATAGGTTTAATTAAACTGATAATTGAAGATCTGGACTAATTCCCAGTTCTGCTACTGATGCTGCTTTGACTTGAGTCTTCTTATTTAATCTCTCTCACCACTGTTTTCTTTTCTATAGAATCAGAAGACTGCTAGCTACCTTAAAATGGCTGTTATACTCATTACATTGTGTTAACTTCATTCGTCGTGTATTGTTTGAGGAGGGCTGATGAGAGCAGAATTCCCCAAGTTCCTGTTGTTGAAAACTGATTTTCTCTACCCTTGATATTTGTTGAGTTTTCTTGTTTGTTGTTTTGCTTTGTATAATAGTTTTGAAAAGTCTGGTGTTACTCTAATTATTTTCCTTTGTAAATTATTTGCCACTTTCTTTGGATGCTTTAAGGATTTATCTTTGTTTTTGGAATTATTCTGGGTCAGTTTTCCCAGGTGAGCCCTTCTAATGTGTAGATTCAGGTTTTTTTCTTCCTCGGAAAGTTTTCTTAGTTAATAGTTTTAATTATTGTTTCTGTTCCCTGGGCATCTTGTAATGTATTCTGCATTCTTGAGATAATTTTGTCTTTTTCTTCTGTTTCTTTCCTGAGATCAGTCAACTTTTTTTGTTGTTGTTGTTCCATTTATCCATTTCTTTTTCCACTTTGTTTTTAGATTTTGAATTTCTGATTTAAGGTGCTTTCTTATATCATCAGATTCTTGTTTGAATATATTTAATTCTACATTGTATGTTAACAGTTTTCTTCTGCTTTGTAGTTGCTTTGTGTAAAGGAATTATCTTCAGTTGATATGTGCGAATTTTTTTTTCTTAATTTTCTTCAATAGCTCTGTAAGGACTTCACTTTCCTCTTCTTCATCTTTATCCTATGGGGGTTTTATCTAATATTCATAACTTAATAATTCCCTCTTTTCTCAGTATAAGAAGTCCAGATACTTCATAGGACTTTGTTTTGGTGGGAGGAAGGTTTGTGAATTCTCCAATTTCATGGTTCACTTTTGTCTTGCAGGACCCCAGTTTTCTCTGTTTCTCTTTCCTTCATTATTGAATTACCAAAAGGTGTTTTTTGCCTTTTTTCTTTCCCATAAATTACGCTTTTCAAAGAGCTCCCCTTTAAATTGTTTCTATCTCTTTAATCATGTCTTTTAAATTGTACCTGTTCCTTTAAAAGACATCTGACCTTTTAAATTGTGCTTTGGTATCCCTTCCCCGTAGTCCCTGCTCTGATCTGCACAGACGTTTTCCCATTATTTTCATACATAGGGTGGATTTTATCTCTCAAGTGATTGCTGCAAATCACTGTTTGTCTTCCCCACTTTTTCTCAGCCTACATTTGCTTGCTTATGAGTAGGAATGCAGCTGCAGCATGAGGGATGCTCTTGCAGTTTTGCCATTCTCTATCTCCAAGTTATGCTGAAAGAATTTATGCAGAATTTAATTTCTCTTCTGATTCTTTTTTATGTAGAATTGAATTTTTTTTCATTTTTCCTTATTTGCGGGAGATACCATGGGGGATAAGTGCCTGTATTGTCACCGTAGTCCTCAGCTACCATGGAAGTCTTCTAAAAAGTTTTCAAAGTCTTGTATAAATAGAGTTACATTGTTTTACTGCTTGGTGGCTTTGATTTGCCTTTGCTCAGATTTGTTTCCTTCATAAACTTTAGCTTGAGGGCATTATGTATTGTTTTGCGACATGATATACTGTATTTTGTAACAGCCTGGTCATTGGCTCATTTTAAATCATGTTTTAGCCTGCTCATGAGACAAAAATTCATTCACTGATGGATTATTCACTTGTTCTCTAATTGAAATATTTGCAATATCTATCTTATAAAATCTCTGGAGTATTTTGGTAGAATAGCTCATTTTTCTTCAGAAATAATGAAATAATATCATAATAATTATAGTGTGAGGACCTTGTGGAATGAGTCATTCAGATATAAAATATTTTTAATTTTTTAACTTTAATTTTTGCATGATGTCAATGACTTTGTCTTATAATATTTTTGTAGATGTTGATCAAATGAAAAAAATTTTCTTTACACATAGTTGCTAAATATGTTTTTAGTTGTATGGATATTTCTATCAATGACAAAACCTAGGAAAGAACTGACAACACTGCATAATCAGTAATAACTTTTAAAAACTTAATATTGTATATCTAAACAGTTTCAGAAAAGCATAAACTTTGGTCATGCTATTTGGATAGTGATACTTGGTAGGTTTTTTAGAAATTCTTTACAATTAAATAATTTAAATAATTAGGAAGCCAAACCTGCTAAGTAATGCAAACTTTGATTTAATATGCATTGCTGACTACACAGATAGTTTAACTAGATGAAATTTTAATTCTCCGAAATTTTATAAACACTTGAAAGATTCACAAGTTAATTATTATAAAAGGAAAAGTTGAAGAATAAGTTAAAGAGTAAGTTATATCTCACATAATATTTATAGGAATGTGAGATTAAGTAATTAGAAGAAAAATACTGTGATTTTTTGCAGGGACTGATGAATGGCTAAAAGAATTGAAATAGATTTGAGATTTTATTTGAATCAAAACCTCAGAAATATTCGATTATATTTAGGTGCTGAAGTAGTGTTTCAATTAGTTTATCCAGTGCCATTATTTAATTTTGGTTCAGTGTGAATCATCCTTGGAATGTATGATCTTAATAAAACATACACATGTTGGATACATAAAGGTATTCAAAATGTCAAATTCTTTCTTCCATCCCAAAATCCTTTCTCATCTTCATTTTCACCATCCTAGTCCCATCACCTCTTCTCGTGAAGAGTTTCCCTTGTTGGATAGCAAGATCCACTCTTGCCTAGGTCCCACGCTGCAGCCACGGTGATCTTTATGGCATGAAATGCGGCATGCAATATGGTCATACTGTGGCTTTCTCATCCCCAACCCTCCCCCATACATTTAAGGCACATCAGTGTCCTCTCATTGCTCACTCTGTGGAGATCAAAACCTTCACCTCTCTTGCCAGGCTCCCTGTGAGCTTTCTTCTCCCTTTCACTTGAGGCAGATTTTGTAGCATTCTCACTCTCATAATATGTGCTGCAGTCACATCAGTGTTCTTTAGTTTCCGCAAATGGGCCCTGCACCTTCTGGCCACAAGGCCCTTGCACACCACGCTTTTGTTGCTTGGGAGAACCCATCCTGTCTTGTGTGTTAATTTTTTAACTTTAATGTGTGTGTGTGTGTGTGTGTATGTAGTGGGGGACTCTTAACTTCTCTTCACTCAAATTTCTTAATGTTTATTATTTACTGTCTGCCTCCTCGGGATGCCAGAGATTCTGTAATAGTGGGCTCACAAATCAAATCAGACCCTCCTGTTAATATCACACATTTGTTACAAATATTTAGATGCTATTTTGCAATATAATGGTTTTATTTTATGCATCTAGGTATTTTACTTTGCATTTTAAAAAACCTAATTCTAAAAAGGGGCCACACAAAACTAACAAGGGGGTGCAGGGCACAAAAATGTTTAAGAACCCCTTCCCTAGAATATAACCCTCAGGAAGGCAGAGGCTCACTGATTTAGCCTAAATGCCCAGAACATTCTCTGGAACATAGTAGGCTCTCAACACACATGTGCTAACTGAAGTCATTGCGATTCAAATTAGATTCCTATGGCAATGTCTGTGACTTCTTGACATAGTCATATACCCCGTCATGAGCTCTCATAGAACCAGGCACTGCTCATCTTTAGCTCCTGTTGCAATTTCTCTTTACATTTTTTTAAAACTATAATTCAGTTGTCATCCTTACTAGAATAAATACTCTAAGTGAGTAGGGACCAGTGTTCCACTGCATGTGTTTCCTTCACTCCACATAGAGCTGAGCAAATAAATTTTTGCAGAATGAACTATATTTTAGACAGATTCAAAATAAGTATGACCTACTTTCTGTCCCAAAGTTCTGTGGAAACTATGAGAGCTGTAACATAATTGTAATGACAAAGAGCAATAACCCCAACAAACAATCATTCAACTAACCAGCCAAATAAATAAAACCCACGAGAAGGTAAGAATCAAAGTTATAGGAATCAAAGTTAGGGGTGTAGAAGTCAGTGTGTGGTTTACGTAAGAAGGGGTAATTTACCCGTATTTTGAAGAAGAGATAGGACTTCCAAGTCATGTATGGATAGATCCTTATATTCTAGGGAAAGGGAAGAACAGCAGAAGCATGGAAAT
The DNA here is from genome assembly GCF_036321535.1 of Camelus dromedarius. Taxonomy (NCBI): domain Eukaryota; kingdom Metazoa; phylum Chordata; class Mammalia; order Artiodactyla; family Camelidae; genus Camelus; species Camelus dromedarius. Next base: position 59,926,698 of record NC_087436.1, on the reverse strand, counting down.
GGGAGGAAGCAGGGCAATTTCAGACATTGACCATGGGTTATGTACAAGGATAGAGTGAATTACTCTATGCAGGTAGATTTTGGCGAGGTTCAGAATAAACCTGGATGCTAAGAAAAGGTTTTGGATTTAGTTGACTCTGTACTGCTCTACTGATAATTTTTTGAAAGTAAAATATTCAAAGCTAAACATTGGGAAGATCCAACTTAATGTAGAAAATTAATATTGTGAAATACGTTTTCTTGATAAGTATAAAATGTGTTTTACAGATTCACAAGATTTTCTAAATGAAACAACTATTTTTTTTATATTTACCTATTTTTATAAAGGCTTTTTTTTTTTTCTTTTAACTTCTGAGAGGAAAGGTCTCTGTTGTTGCTCATACTGAGTGGATAATGGGGTTAACGCTAACTTACCTCCAAAGGAAGGTCAACATGCCTGTTCCAAAGCATTATTTCAAAGGCCATAATACACAACAGCAGAGCTCATGCTTGCAAATTATTTCATTTCTATGCAGTTAAAATCTTACTGACATGAGAGAAGATTCCCATGGTGAAAAAAACAAGGGAAGCCATTTCTGCAGGCTTTAATTAGGCTATTAGTTTTCATTCACTCTTGTCATGGGAATGCACTTACCATATTGCAGTCCCTCAAAACTACGGATATCAAGAACATTCCAATATTCCTTAAAATCCTTTGAAAAGTGATGAATAAACAAGAATGCAATGTGACAATAGAATTATAATAACATCAGTATTTTCTCATTCCAATATTACTGTTCAGTTATAACCCTCTTTATTCCATGCCAAAAATATTTTAAGTGGTATATTTTTATTTATCACTACATTAAGATGTATGTATAGATGAGGTTACAGGACAGATAGCAGCATTTAGAAGCTTTCAGAGCTTATGGGGTTTCAGACAGACCTGGGTCCCAGCACCTACTCTAAACTTTAGGCAAACTGTGTAACTATCACAAGTCTTAGTTTCCATAATATGAAATAGAAACAACAATAATTGGGATTACTGTAAGAGTTACTTGACATAGTACATGCATAACCCAGTGGCTGACATTTTAGGTAGTAATCAATAAACGTTTGTTGTTTCATGATTAAAATATGATCGTCCATGATAGAGATTAAAAATGAAATACTCTTTCCCCAACTTTCTGAAACTCTTTACTTCAATTTTTCACTAGGCCCACTACCTGAAATTCTACCGTTTATGAGTCATTGGGTTAGAAAAATCTCTTTGCCACTGTAACCATGGGAGAGGCATAGATATCGGCCATTCACTTCTTTCATGCTGGTGTGAAACTGTGGTTAGGGAAGTGAGGAGGCAGATGGAGAGGGTGAAAAGAAGTTAATTTGAAGAAAAGGACTTTAAAATTGTTGAGTGTCAAAGCAGGAAATCCAAGAGCATTGTGTGTAAAATGAAGAAATTAAAGAAAATCTGAGAATGAAAGTGAGAGGAAACAGTGAGGAGAGCCCTCTCTCCACTGCATATTAATAGTCTAACTTTGGTTAAGTCAGTTTTCTTATTCTTAGTTTCTCTGCCTTTCTCATGGGACACTGGGAAACCATCAAGAGCATGAGCTGAAGATTCCGATTGCTTGATTCCAAATCCTATCTCAAACCCTGTAAACTGTCTCATCTGCAGCAAGTTACTTAACACTATGAATGTGAATTTATTAATCTGTAAAATGGTGACAGTAAGTAGTACCTAATTCAAAAGGATTATATAAATTTGGTTTAAAATGCTATGATTTTATACAAATACAGTTTTTTTTTCCAAACTAGTCCTGCTTTTTACATTGTTAGATACAAATAGATGGTTTTATGTTACCCTCATACCGCAATTCCTTTCCCTGGAAATGGGCTATTATATATTCAACAATAATATTATTTATCTAATATGCATATTCTGAAACTTGTTATTTAAGTTTTTCATCTGATACCATTTATTTGAAGGAAATTTGGAAAGCAGATATTCTTTTAGTTCATTTTTTTCTTTGTATAATTTTGTGAGGTTGCAAAATCTATAAATAATAAGGAGACAGTGCTCCCTTAGTGATATTCTCCTACAACTCGGTATCTCACTATATTTTGCAACTATTTGCTTAAAACATTGATTAATCCTGAAAGAACTATCCAGAGAGACACCTAAGATTCAAAAGCACAAAATTTCAGAAAGCCTTTTGATGGGAGTTCAAGTTATCTGTTCAAATTGGAAAAAAAAGAAATAGTCATCAAAGTGACCAAGGGTTATATAGCTTCAGATTTCTCTTTGTTACCTAGTGACACTGTCTAAGATGGACTGTCAGATTGCATTAGGTTCACTGGTACACTCTGTAGTTTAGATGAGAACGGAGCTTTCACTCAGCAGGAGCAAAGTGAGAAGTGCACTTATTCTGATCAGGCTCAGAGATGTTATTTTTTTCCTGTCGTTGCTATGGGATAACAATTGCAACAATTGTAATAAAAAAGCTATCAAGCTAAGCTGCGTGCACCATAATAAAGCTGTTTTGATGCAAATAAGACTCAGTCACTTAGGGTTCTCAGTTGTGCCAAACTGTGGTAAGGAACTCTATAAATCAAATCAGGACTGAATTGCAAATGTATATGCTAGATAGAAAAGGGGGAAGATTTCATATTTTAGTAGGCCAGTGGTTACTTGCATAACTATAAAGATTATTAAAATATTTACTGAAAAATGTATAAATGTTGTTAATATTTTTCAAAAGGCCAGTTTTCAACATCACAGGAGTCTTAAGGGAGTTTTTCTTAAAACAGTGTTGTGAGGCAGGTGAGCCTGTGTTGTCATATTTGGAGTAGTGTATTTTCCTAGCACATGTAAACAAATCCCTGAAAATAGCTTTAAAAAAAAACAAAAAACTTCGTGTTTGACATTGGGTTGGTCTGAAGAGGAGAAAAAGGAATTTATTAAAATTGTCTACTATTTTTAAAAATTATACTTTTACATTATACATACTGACATTTACTTCAGAATTCTTACTTTTAAAATTTTGATTTATGGAAACATTGGCATTGGGCCTTTTTGTTTACCTAATTGACATTTGCTGGTAGTACCTGTCTGTCATCATAAAGAATTACAGACTGAATAGATTTCATACTAGGAATTCAAATACAGTTGCCCACGTTTCATATTATTGAGTCATTTATTTACATTCCCTCAGTGGTTGTTGAATAGAAATTACAATGTCTATAAATAGACCTTTCGTGGAGCTGAAAGATCAGATACCAACCTAAAACACACCAGGTTACTATGAAAATCTTAACCATGTGTATCTAAGTCTCCTCTCATCACTGCTAGGTGCCATTTGAGAATGTCTTTCCTGTTTCAGAAGACACTAAATATGTAAATGAGCACTAGAGCCTGAATTTGTAAAGCAGTCATACTGTGCTAGACTGTAGTCATAAATGTTTCTAGATGGAAATTAGATGGGGAAAATTTAGCAGCCAATGCAGATAAGCATTTAAAAATCTTATGGGCAGTTGTTTTTTTGTTTTTTAATTAAGTCTGAAGAGAGTGCACAGGATGTCACACAGTAAATAGGTGCTATCACCTTAAGTTACCAGTCACCCCATGACAGAGTCAGTAGGAACAGTGCTACAGACCTTCACAGCACAAAATGAAATTGCTTATCAGGCGTGGAGTGAAATGTTTCTCTGTCTCACAAGAATGTCTGATATATGCTTCTTTAACTCAACCTGCAGGACCCTTCACTGCATTTTAAAGATAGTATCTCATGTAACTGAAATCATTTCCAAACTGGCCACTAGCTCACTCTTAGAATGGATTTTTTCAGTTAATAAATCTTTCTGAAGGTGAGTGATGAATAATTGGTTACATATTGTTAGGATTAGTGTTAAACCACTAAGCTGAAAATTGTGAAAGGGTCTGATATTTCACCCTGAACCAAACTAATGAGTTAGCTTGTCATAGTTTAATAGATATTGGCAAAAAATTGAGGCATCTGGTTTAGAGACAAAAGAATTTATTACTTATAGCAAAACAGCATCCAGAGTATCACTGCAATGTTGTTCCCTGTGCCCAGTTCCCACAGGCCGACATGATGAGGGCCAGGTGACATCTGTACATGTGGTGAGGGTGTATTTCCAAAGCAGAACCCTGGGTTTAGTGATTTTTTTCTATAAAAGAAGTTTATAGCAAACTGGTCCATACTCTTTCCTGGAGAAAACACTGTCTTTATCAACCTGTGCCAAGTTAGGGAATAATCACAAGACCATCCTTAATTCTGACATCAATTACCTTCCCACCATCACAGAACTAGCTTCAGTTCTGATAATCCACTGCATGGACTCAAGAACCCACTGAAAGCTATTATACTCAAGGTCATGGTTTATTACAATGAAGGAATACAGATTAATACCAGCCAAGGGAAGATGCATGTGACAGGGTTCAGGAAAGTTCTGAGTGGAGCTTTTCATTGTCCTCTCTCAGTGGACTTATGGACAGAACTGTCTTCCCAGCAACTCTGTATGACAGTATGGACAGAGAGTTGCCAAGCCAGAGAATCACACCTAAGCTTTGGTGTCCAGAGTTTTTATTGAGGCTCTGTTACTTAAGCATGATTGTTCACACACATGGCCAGTCTGCTCCCAGCCGCTCCAGAGGGCAAGTTAATACTCTCTGACCTAGTGTTCCAGTCCCAAATCACATCTGGTGTGGCCGGCTCCTACCCAAACTCCTATTATTAGACTATCCAAGGAACGCAGACAAAGACACTTTTATCAAGCATGACATTCCAAGAGTTTAGTGATTACCTTACAGACACCAAGGGCAAAATTAAATTTAGGCAAAGTTAAATTCTTTACTATATACCCTAGAAAGTAAGCAAGTCTCACTCAGGATGAGAAGAAAGGTATCTTTCCATCTCTCCAGAGTTGTGTGTTATACAAACTAGTCCTGGAGTAAATTTGCTATGAATGCCTAGATTTGTAGATTCATGGAGAATAGTCTGCCAACAGTTGGCATTACTTTGCATTTGATAAAATTTTTCTTTTCAGATTTCCATTCCTGGAATTCCCTTCAGGTGAACTATAGCCCTTCTTTCAATATTGTATTTATTAGATCTGCAGAAAATGATCAACCTACTTCTTTAACCTCTATGATTGGTAATAGAAAAAATCTTTCTACATTGGGAGGGCTTCTTACATTCCATAAACAAAGAGATAGAGCTTGAGCAATCTTTGGGAGGCTTTCAAAGGAAAGAGAAATCACAGATTACCTGGAGGTGATAACAATGGGTCTCTTCATGAGATGGCATTATTGGGGTTTGTTTCTACTTTTCCCCTAAAACAATGTGATTCTCAATGAATATAGAATTGACAAAACCTACCCATGATTTAGAATTTAAGGAGTGATTTTCATGTGCTCCTGAACATGCTATTCTATTTTTGACAGTGACACATGTACCCAGGAGAAGACAGGTACTCCTCCTTGCCTTCAGATGCCCATGCCTATCAAACCCTACCCCTCATTCCTATTAATACACTTACATCGTTACCAATGACTTTTGGTCCACAAACTTCATTTTCCCTTTAAGTACTCCCATTGATCCAAAAGGGTAAATCATCTGATGCACCTTTTTATATATTTGTCTCAAGCATGAATACCTTTCCTTGATATGCTGTAGTAAAGGTTGAAACATTTAAAAGTATTTTTCTAAACATAATGACAGCTTTTCCAAACTAGTTTCACTAAAACATGACTCCCTTAAAATATAAGTTCACTGTCAAATACATTTGGAAAGCGCTGTGAACAGTTTTTTCCTCCAGGGAAATTCAAAATACACATTATGCATAAAAGGCTATAACAAAATCCTGCAGCAAAACCTAGATGGGAGAATAATAGGTAAATAAATACAGAGTACAACATGCAAATACATGTTTTCCTATAAGATACAGTTTGCCCCCAATGGCATCAGATTCGAGTTTCAAGGGCTGCCTTTCATGGGAAAGCCTTGGTGCTCAGAGGCATTGGCTAAACTAGTATGACTCCATAAGATTCAGACCCAAGAAAGTGAAGCTCACAGAAAGATGTTATTTCCTCTCTGGTTTACTTGATTCTTTGCTTCTAACTTCTTGTTCTTCCTTATGGTTACCAGTATAAATGGGCCTGTTAGGGCAGAGTAAGTTCACGCACAGTCTGTGGCTTTGCTCTGACTCCAGTAGGACGCCAAATTCAACGTAACACAATGCCTCCTTAATTCTTACATAAAATGCAGTAACCAGAGCAGGGATAAGGTGGTGGAGACATTTATTAACTGATTATTATAATTTGTTATTTAATTCGTTTTTCTTAGTTATAGCTAAGAAATGTGTAACTCAGTGATCAGGGGATTTTTCTGCCCTGAATAGTGACTGGATCAATTGTTTCTTTTCTCGATGTGCCTTAGTATTCTACTGTTGTATGTATAAAGCATAGTATACATATATTCATACTTCCTATAAAAGATTTTTTTTTTTTTGGTGAAAACAGTGTTTTTCAAAATTTTATTTTCTTTGAGAGCTTTGTGTCCCCTAGCTACAAAAGTCCTCCACTTGAGGAAACTGAAATTCCTGAGAAGACTTAGAGGTTGTATTTAAAAATATACTATGTTATGTCAATTTATAGTCATTCTTGTTCAGGTTTATCTTGTTTTTAATTCATTTTTTTAGGCTATGTTTTACTTTTTATTGGCTGTAGCACACTGGATTTGATTTTCAAGTCTTTCTAAAGCCTAATTTATAAACCCAGTGTTTCATATGTGTATATTGCCTACTTAAGGCTGTCAGAATTTAATTGAGCATGAGCTTTAATGGATTTTCAGGAAGAATTATCAAAACGTTTGATCTACATTTCAAACTTGAAAGGTCAGAAAGATAAAGCATACGTTTGGAGATAAATTCATATGAGATAAGTTTTGGAGAAATTAATTTCATGGTATTTATGGCTTATTCGGTGACATTTTGACTATTCCTATTGTTAAGCAATGCCAGTAGAGGTCTACAGTGTGATACCATTTTATTACACAACATGCAAGGCAGTTGTATATTTTTAAAGTTTATTTGATTGCTTTATTTTGAAAGTGTTCCTATTATGGTTATTTAATTCTGTATTTCAGAATAAAATGCCGTTTTCTTCACAATTTGTGTCCAGGAAAACTGCATTGTTATTTGCCATTGCCAGAGAGAAAGGTGTTGCATGAACATGCTCATACCTCTTCACTTTTATTTTTGTATTGACATTTTATTTTTGGTCTCGTGGTCTAATTTCTCCTACCTGCACTGTCTTATGTACGAAGTAAAGTCAAGCACATATCATTCGTGAAAAATAGGAAAAAATGGAAACATACTTTATGTCTTAACGTGTTCAAAAAAATTTAGAACTTTAGAATTGTGGATTAGAGAAAGCATTCAGAAAATAAGGACATTCAAAGGAAAATATTCCAGTTCTTTCTCCCAGATATGTCTGCTGAATATTATCAGATATGCTTTCACTGATCTTAATTTAGAAAATGATTTCACATTAAAGATGACTTGCTAGACATAAGACAATTTGATTCTAAATTTTATGTGGCTCTGCAAATTGACTTTAATTCAGAGGAAAATTATTTTTGAAAGGTCCACTGTATGCCATTTGATTTATCTAACAGTGGTAAAATATGCCTCCTTGGTGTTTTATTAGAAATCTATGTTTGTTAAGTTGTTCTTTGTTAAATACATCCTTGGATAAATCAGGTCATTTCCTAGAAAACTCGTAATTTGTATTTTAGCTAAAATTGAGCTTTAATGAACTAAAGAACAAGGTTCATGTTAGCATTTAGTGTATATCCCCATGTCTCTGGAAATAGGGAAAAGACAAGGGAAGTCACTGTGGGGTGCAATTTGTATTACAGGCTAGAGAGCATCTCATAATGGTCATAAAGAGAACTTTTTAAGAAGCCTAATTTTTCATTTCTCATAGGACAATCCCTGGTAGAGCACGTGACTCAAGCAGCTAAAGGAAAAGTAAGGTGGGTTGGACTCTCAGCAGTCTTACTCCCCACCGCAAGCTCAGGTACAACAGCCTCTCCCAGTCAGCCCTTTAAAGTGTCCCTTACCAGTGCACCACTCATTCTCCAGCCCCAAATTTCACCTTTTAGTTCCCACCTCTCTGTCACAGGTGATTCTGTGAGATAATAATGCAGACACACAAGCCTCTCACCTGGTACAAGCACACAGAGCTGTTATTTTCACCAACAATTTCAAAGGACAGAAAGAAAGAGGAGCTTGGCCCCTGGTAAGAGGACCTGGGACGGATGACTCTGAGACGGGCTAGCATACAGGAAAGCCAAATATCATGAAAGGTTCCCTGAAGTTCTGAGATTTTAGGTCCTTGGATTTTAGGGTAACAACCTAACGTGACTTACGCTGTCATGGACAGTGGGAACTAGGAAACTCCCCTTCGTATTGGTGTCATGATAAATGGAATAGATTAAGAAAAAAGTTATGTGATTGACATTATTTAAAGGTATGTCCTTGTATTTTCTTCCTCAGTAAATGCTCATCCTGGGGTGTTTTCAAACTTCAATATGCAAAAAAGGTCATCGGGGAAGGAGAGTGAGCAAGAATCTTTACTATGCAGATTTCTGAGCCTTGTTCTTGAATTCTGAATCAAGATTGAATTGGTCTAATCTAGGAAACAACAGTTTGTTTGCCAAATAGAGAGAAACTCTGAATCCAATTCCAGCAGCCCTTGCAACACACTTTATGAAGCATGACCCCTGTCGACATCCATTATAAGATATATAGTATGCGTTGCACACCTATAAAAATGTGGGCATTGTTCATGGATCACACGCTGGTGTTGTCTTCACTGCATTCATTCCTGTAATGCTTTATTCAATAAATATTAGCTGGCCAATGATATAGCAAGACGTGGTATATACTCACCAATTACCTGCATCTTAATATATCATTCTCTAAGTGTTTCCTAAATGTCTACAATACAGAGGGATATACAATGAAACTTCTCATTCCATAAACTTTGTCAATTAAGAGAATTGTCACATACAGAAATAATCATAATAAAACATAAATAAGTGCCGTAAAAGAAGTCAAGATACAAGGAGATCACTTTCAGCTTGGGGCAGGCATGAAAATGGTGTATTTCAGAAAAGCATTCATGATACTTTTGAAATTTGAGTTAGACTATGAAACATAGTTAGAACTTGATACACTGAGCTTAGGGAGAAGGCATTGGTAGATGGTGGGGAAGTGTAGGGTAAGCATGGAGAACCCCATATTGGACGTAGAACGACTTTGGATACTGCACAGGACAAGTAAGTAGCAATACAGTTGAAAAGAAAAGTGAGAGAGGGACTTCAGCTAAAAGGCCCCTTTGAATGCTAAATGAAGATTATTATCCTCATTGAAGAGATAAGGAAATGCTGCTAAGGATTAGGGGTGGGGGTGGTATTTCAGGATGATGTTTTATATGTGTGTGCAATGGATTGAAAAGGAAGAGACTGGTGTTAAGGAGACTGTTGAGACTAGTGAAAGGTAAAATTACCTGAATTTAAATAAAGGAAAAATAATATGAGGAAGATTTGTACAAGAAGATTCAATAAGTTTGGGGAACTACTGGACACAGGGGAGAGGGAGGATGAAAAGCTGTCTCCAGAATTTCAAAGCTACGTCACTAAGAGGAGTGGTGACACCAACAAAAATAAGTTTACTGCATCGTTATCCAAACTATCTTATTAGATTTCTTTGTAAGGATTTAGATTTCTCTTTTTTTGAGTGCTTAATTATTCTCACATTTTGGAATTTGGAAAGTATGGTTTGGATATCTGGGGATGAGTAGCCAGTGAGGAATTGAGGAAAGGAAGGGGTATTTATAAGGAAGAGATACTTAATGTGTCTTCCTTTTGCCTAGTGTGTGCTAAATGCACACACACACGTGTATATATATATGACTATATAGCATACTCAAAGTTAAGTAATCTTTACCTTTAAAGTAGTTATTTACTGAAGGTGAGAATTTCTTAAGAGGGAAATAATAACTTGCAAAGTTATTTGATCCTTCATAAAATTTAATTTTTTATTTAGTTACTAATCCTATTATTTCCTTTTTTTTTGAGGTTCTGTAATATTCTGATTTATTTATCCAGATACTTCCAAGAAACTTTTATGCAAATGAACTTTTCATTCATTTACATTTTTTTCAAAATTTCATCTTCCAATTCCTTTAAGCTACCACAAATTAATCTATAAAACTCAATTATTCAGACAAAAAAAAGTTTTGTGAAAGGAACTGAAATAGAAAAGGATGACATTGCAGTTGACATAAAAGAGCAGTTATTCTTCAATGTATCTATATCAAAATGAAAAGCAAGGGGGAGAGAGAAAACTAACATCCAAACACTTAAAAAGAAGTAAATTCACTTGGTATCTCAACATAAAGGGTTTAGGGCTTGCGGGGTGGTGGCTGTTGTCATAGTCGAAAGCCACTTCATAATGATTGCTAACATCTTTCTGGTTGCAAATAGTATCTGAATATTGTTATATAAAACACCTATGATTAGCTGGTTTGTCTGTAGATTTTTAAAACATATTCTTTAATATGTTTTGTACCTTTGGGGAAAGGGTTAGTTAAGTACAGGACTTCAAAAGCATTCATAGAGTACATATATACCCTTGAGAATTAAGAAAAAGGCAACCAAGAGTAAGCTGACATTTTAGTATTGCAGAGGTTGTCTTTTCTTTTTTTAAGCCAGCTGGGAATTCCTCAGTGTCTTAGTTTCCTAGAGCTGCTATACCAAAGTTCTACAAAGTGGGTGACTTGAAACAACAGAACTTTATTCTTGCACAGTTCTGGAGACTGCAAGTCCAAAAAAAAAAAAAAAAAAAAAAAAAGATGTCAGCAGAGTTGGTTCCTTCTGAGGGCTCTGAGGGAGAATCTGTTTCATGCTTCTCTTTACTTCCGGTGATAGCTAGATTCACCATTCCAGCCTCTGCCACTGTCTTCACATGGCAATTTCCTTGTGTCTCTGTGCCTTCACATGGTCATCTTCTTATAAAGACACCAGTTGTATTGGATTAGGGGCCCACTCTAATATGACCTCATCTTGACTAAGTGTATATTTGCAACGGCTGTTATTTCTCAGTTAGGTCACTTTCTGATATTCTAGGGGTTAGGACATCAACATATCCTTTGGGACAATGCAAATCAACCCGTAACAGTGTATCTGTACTAGTCAGGGTTTTCCAGAGAAAGAGAACCAATAGGAAATATAGAAAGATAGGTAGGTAGGTAGGTAGGTAGGAAGGAGATAGATAGATAGATAGACAGACAGACAGACAGACAGACAGACAGACACAGACTGAGGATTTGGCTTACACAATATTGGGGGCTGGCAAATCCAAAATCTATAGTGCAGGCTGGGAGACTGAAAACTCAAGCAGGATTTCTATGTCATAGTCTTGAGGCAGAATTCCTTTTTCACTGGGAAACCTCAGTTTTTGCTCTTAAGAATGGGACCCACACCAATTATCAAAAGAAATCTACTTAAAGTCTACTAATTGGAATTATTAATCACATCTGCAGAATACCTTCACAGTAACATCTAGACTCTTATTGGATCAAACTGGGCACCATAGCCTAGCCAAGTTGACACATAAAATTAACCATCACACTGAGGAAAAAAGGAGATAAAAATTATGAAATAAAAAGAAGGGAGAATGTATGTACTTAAAAATCTCTTTGGGCATAAGGATTTGCTGGTTTTACATTTGGCTATTTTAATAATGCTATTTATTGCCTAATATTTAGGTGAGGGTCTCCAAATATGAAATGTAATCTGTTATCATCATTCTGGATATTTTTACTCTTGAGTCTGTTTTATCAACACATGAAATATTTTTTTCCTGATCATCTTCGTCAGAAGTCAGACCGTCTCTCTTTCCTATATTCTACCTAGAATTGTACTTCTAAGAAATGTATGTAGTCTTTCAACACATTTTACATTATTTTAATACTGACGAAGTAAAATTTATACCATAATTAAAATTCAACATATAGTAGTTATTTAATATATAAATACTTAAATATATATTTATTTAGTATCCTAGAATTTTAATCACCTGCTATATTTTTTTAATTCCAGAAGTGAAGTTTTAGACAAAGATGTGTGATGATAGAATGCTCCCCATTTATCTCCCCTTTGCTCTTAGTGTATAGTCCAAATCTCTTAACGTGTCTGTGTTTGGTAAGAACCAGGAAGATTTGGTTCCTGTTTTCCATTCAAGCGTCCTTTTTCACTTTCTATTTTGTACTCCAGCTTCACTGAACTTCTGTTTGTTCTTTGAAAATGACTTTTGTCCTTGCATCCAAGCTAAAAACTCACTTTTGTTTTAGCCACAGTACTTTTTTTCTATGCAGCCTCTCTCCTCCCACCTTTTACTTGGTACCTAAGCACTTTTTATTTCTCAATAAGTCTCCCGTGCATCCTTTAGACTTTACTTCCTTTGGAGAGCCTTATGAATATTCCCCAAATTTATTAGGTACCCCGACCTCTATATTCAAAGTATCTTGTACTTTTTTTTTTCATTGACCACTTTCTAATATGTAAATTGCCTATTTCCTTGCATCTCATCTTCACTGGACTCTAAGCATTATAAGAATAGAGATTATGTCTCTCCTATTTACTCTTACATACTCAACATCTAAACACGCTGCAGGTATATGTTAGTGGCTTAATGTTAAATGAATTAATTGATATATTAGCTTATTATAGTTAACTAATATAGCAAATAGTAGACCTGTATTCTAAACAAATATTCCATAAAGTTGAAGTATAAAATATTAAGTGTAAAAATAGGATATTAATTTGAATAACAATTTTAAACAATTTGTAGCAAGGAATGTGCTTTAAACCATACTATATGATTAGCTTCTTTATAGCTCTTTGCATGCTAGACATGTAGGAATTTTTTATACCTCTGATTTAATGATAATATCAAAGTATACGATGAGATTATTCCTTTATTTTTAATATTAAGATAATTGACCTGAGCTCTTTTTGTATTTCGCTTGAAGTATAATCTCTGAATCAGAGTGTTAACTCTCCACAATATGTGAGTGGTCCCTAAATTAGCACTTTTTAAAAAAATATAGTTTTAATCAAATACTGTACTGTTTGTGTGATAAACTTTCTTATTTAAAATGTTAATTGAATTGTGTTTCTAATCACAAAATATTTGTGAATTTCAAACATTTATAAAATGAAAAGAAACTAATAAATAATAGCTTTAAAAATAAAAGTATAAATGCAAACGAAGTTGATTAGAATTACTATTAGATATGTTTTCTGGTGCTCATTTTAAATAATTAAATATATACTATGGCTATAATGCATTAGAACTATTAACAAAGCACCGTGAGGTGACAGGTCCTGAGTCTTGCTAATCATCCATCAGGGCTCATAAGTGCTCAGTAACATTTACTAGGGAAGAAAGACCAAAGTAATTACAAATTTGGGAAATAGTTAACTCATTCATTTGAAAAGATTGAAAAATAATCCTATTTCACTTATTTAGAAATCTTTACTTGATGCTTACTTTGCACATTTGTTAATAGAATATCTGATCAAGAGAAAGTTACTGTATTTGTATATGCAAAGAGTTGGATACCCAGATAGGAATTTAGCTACTACTTAATGCACTTAAACTCTCTAAAGTGCATTTTCTCAACTGTAAAAGATAAGAAAATTACTGCCTCAAAGGTGTGTCCACACACCAACTCATCAAGTAAAATATGATCATTTAAGACATGTTAAAACCAAAGTGCTCTATGTGAACTATGTATTATTACTAAATTTTGTGTTTCTTCTCTTCTATATGTCATAATATTCAATACAGCATTTTGATATAGATAAAAACAGAAAACTGGAGAAAATAAATATTAATAATAAATAAATAATAAATTTAAATAAATCATGCTACACCCAAAATGTGTGATAATGTGCTTCCATTAAAACAAATAAGGAAGATTTATATTTACTATCATAGAAAGATTTCCATGATATCTTGTGAAATTAAAAGTAAACTTGTAAGCTTGGAAGCGTAGATGTCAAATGGTTAACAGTTATCCCTTCCTTGAGAACACAGGTGGAGTGTTCTGGGGCAATTTCAGTTTTTTCCATGTATGCCCTATTTGAATTTGTTAAATAATAAAAATTGATTAATTTTCAATAAAGATTCCATTCACCCTTAAATAATAAAAATATTGAATGAATTTTAAAATACTGTTATACTTGGGGCATATCAATTATATGTGGGCACATCTAGAGACCTATACTGTTCCTCTGGTTTTGTATGTGGAGGACAACTCACACATGAGGTTATATTGTTTTTTGTGTTGCAATGTACTAGCCAGATAAAAGCACTCCCAAAAGGACAGGAGCCAAAGTATAATGGAAAATGTCCAAATGAAAGTTCTTGAAAGCATGCCAGTGTTTGGGAGAACTTGCATTTTTGTAATTGAACACAGATTTTACTTTTCTTAGCCCAAAGCTAAAGGATTTGACTTATCATCATATCTAGTTACTAATGGAGATATTTGGGGAGTAGAATATGATGCCGTTTATGTTACTGATCTCTTTAGCACCCACGAGGGTAAAGAGGACAGCTCCTTAGAGTTGGTGAATATGAGAAGAGAGCCAGTTCTTAATTAAATATTTTCTTGAATCTGGCAATAACAGGAGTGTTCTAAAAACTGATAAACACTTTGGTTACATCAAGGACTTTTATATTCCCTTCTTTATTATGCCAGATGTGTGCTGCCAACTTAAGTAATTACTGTTTTCCCAGTAGGAAGTTTGCTGAAATGTATTTTTTGCTCAAAAACATGCTAACCAAAAGCATCTAGTTTTTTTTCTGCCTTTCGAGTTCTTCATTTTCACAAAAGTGAAATAATATATAAAGCAGTGTTTAAAACATCACAGAGTAGTATTTATGTGGTACAGATATGGACCTACCAAGACTTACCCTGACAGTTTTCATTTTAGATAATACAGTAGTAGAGGCGTCAAAAATAGGTAAGCATACATTATATTCATATAAAATTATTCAAATGTGTTTTTGCAGCTAATGCCTTCTGTTTATCTTCTATTAAAATTTATTACTTTTGTTTGTATTTAATATTTCTAGACTGTTTAAATATAATAAGCAGGGATCCACTATCCTCATTGTCTGCTGATGAATATTTAAAGCTCCTTATTTTGACCAGCAATTTTTGCACTTATGATTAACATCCCATGAGAATGTGCTTGATATGAGATTGTACTCTTCCTAGTCTCAAATAACTCTTCAATTTTAATTTCACCTTTGTAAATGTCAGAATGATTTGAATGTAAGGAAAAAATAAGGGATATACTTAGAAAAAATATGTGCAAATGATGTGTCTTTGTTATTGCTAAATACTAAATACTGTTGTCTAAAGAAATTAGTGCTCATCAAATTTAGTGATTAGTGTCCTATTTACACTTCAGCCGATAATAATAAATCACTGGTTTAACAAGACATGTTTTAAAAGTATATCAATACAGATGAATAAAAAGGAAATGATTTATTTTCAAGGTCATGGATATCATGTATCAGAAAGACTTCATATCAGAGATCATAGTTTACACAGCATTTTACTCAAGAGAGCAAATTATTTTACATTATAATAAAATTTAAACATCCAAATTTATTTACTAATGTTTTACCAGTTGGCATTTATAATGTATAAAGCAGCCAGAACTCAAGTTCTTTTTAATAGTACATGTTTAAGTAAATATAAACAGAAGAAATAAAACAAAAAAACAGCATCTAATATGCCAGGATACTAAATCATTCTTAGGGAGGCAAAAAAAAAAAAGTATTTTGCTACATTTTGAACTACTCATATGAAAGTAGATAAAAACCCATACTGTGAAAATTTCTACAAATAAGCTAATTAAAATAAGTGATAGAAAGACTTAACTTTTTAAGAAAAAATAGAAAGTAGATGGCAGTTTATATTTTCACACAACTTTCTTGGCTCACATATAAAGAATAAAGTATTTACTAAATACACACATAGAAGAATAAGAACAATAAATATGATTGTAAAAGTCATCTTATAAAAAGGAGATAATACTTTAAAAAAACTAGGTATATCAAGTGGAAAAATTATATATCTATATCTGTGTATATATATATATATATATATGCATGTATAAATGTATATTGATTTACAAATTTCAATGAACTAGTCAGAAGAGAAAATAGAAGACTGCATTCAGGGTAGGGAAAACAAAGCTATAGTCATGAGAGAGAGATTTGTGTAACGCCTATTACATGTTAAGTTTCTGGCTATGTGTGAAACGTTTAAACATGAATAGAACATAAGGATCTGTGGTAGAGAAAAATATGAAAATAGACTATCCTGGCACTCAGTGTAGCAATAATTAGAACCAATTGTATTTCAGTATGAATCTGTAATACAGTTTTACTTAGAAAGTGAGAAATTGGTCGACCATTCTGCATTTGAGGGCTGAATAGAGACTGTTTGCAAAGGTATGGCTAAAATGTAGGGAAATCACAAGGTTTATACCCATATTAGGGCTGTTACCTTTATTAGGTCTAAAAAGACAATGAAAAATGACCTTCATTAGGAAGGAAGTCTCGTACAGAAAGTGAATTTGAGATAAATGTTGATCTTAGTGAGCTAGATGCATCCAGTTGGAGGCAATGCATGGGGAAAAGAGGGGAGTATAAATTTGTCCTTTTGTTTCCTCATGATCTCCACTGGGGGTTCCCATTGGCTAAACCTGACAGGAAGTCAGAGGGCAAAGGCGCCTGCATATGTGGTCTTACCGGGGAATCTACCGGGCAGAGAACAGGTTATGGAACGTGGGATGGACTTGGAGAGGCAAATGGAAAATAGCCGGTAGAGTAGCTACGGCCACTTCTTTGCTTCTTCAGCAGTCTATGCTTTTTCCTGCTTTCTGATAAATATGCCCTGTCTTTGTTGCCTTAACTGAAGAGAAAATTTCAAGTCCTATTACCAATGCATTTCAATGGGGCAGCCCCTAAAAGAGATACACAAGGTCATGTGAGGTCCTGCAGTTCTTTCAGTACTGCACTTAAAATAGAGGCCATCCTGGTCCCCAAGTAAAGGCTGCTTATAAGGCCTTGATACTGGGAAGTATTCTGGAAATTGGCTGCAAATGATGATCATCGTAGATTTCTCAGATTAGAGAAGATCTGTTCAGACTTACTAATAAGCCTTAATGGAGATGCTTGTCATCAATGAATAATTACAAAAGAAAGAAGTCAGCAGAAATACAGTCTACAATTTATTGATGATTTGGTGACTTTATCAACTTTCTGTGTAGTGGGCATTTTCTATGTAAATACAGGCAGTGTTACATTATGATACATAAGATCATGTTGTTGGTGTCAAACATCATGGGTTCCAGTCCCAGCTTTTCCACTGACTAGCTCTGTGATCATGGGCAAGTCAACTTTTTCTTACTGAGCTTCAGTGTTCAGTCTTATATATAAGCACAAATAATATGTATGTCTACTTTTTGGGTTATTGAGATTACAGGAGATAAAATGCAAATAAACCACAGGGTTTGCTGTTTAACATATACTAAGATCTCTATAAGAGTTAGTTATTATTTTAAAATAAAAGTGTAGCAGTTTGGTTTTACTGGCAGCAAACTGCCTCAGCAACAAGTATCATATCCAAAATCAAAGCAAGAGGATGAAGAAACGCAAAAGAGCTATACCAAATGCATTTATCCTCTTTATCAGGATGGCACGGGGTTTTCAAGAAACCCCTATGCAGGTGTACGCTCAGTTTTATTGCCAAGAGTAAGATCATATGACCTTACCTATAAACCCACTAGAAAGTCAGGGCAAAGGATTATCATAACTCAGTTAATGCCATCATGATTCTTTATGCAGCTTACTTAGTCTGGACACTAAGTAAAAATTCAGACAAAATAGAGATTCTGTTAGTACCAAAGAAGAACAGAATGTGTGGCAAACTAACACTGCTTAGTACATCAGCATTTTACTTTTTTGTTATTCCCTTTCTCAGAAAAATAGTCTAGCAACTCTGAAGATGTTTCTCAACAAGGACTTCCACAAGGTGGCAAAGTGTTAACATGATGTCACTTGGCAGTATTGCTCATATTCTCAAGTGTGGACACTTGAAGAATATTTCGTACCATATTCTTAATATGTGATTACAGCATTATGAAGTGTGAAAAAGTATGGAAAAGTTGGGTTTTCATTTAGAAATATTTAGTTTCTATAATTTGATTTGGAGATTTTTTATTCTGTAAATATTTATTTTCAAGCATAAGTCTGATTGTGTTATCTAAAACAATGGAAATATTCAATTCATTTGCTCTTAGGTAACAAAAAAGCATCTAAGAAGGTTGTAACATTTTTGTGTGTGTGTGCCACTGAGATAAAATTGAATTGACAAGTTTATCTTCTAGAGACTAATGATTATTTCAGGAAGAAATATGCTAGCAAATTGGAGTAGTTGCTTCAGACGGTAGCAGTGTGTTCCTTTCTTTAGCATGATTGGATTGCAATCAAAAGAATCAGACATCCTCAAGTGATCTCTATAAAAACATTAATTACTAGTATTTAAACTTGAATTTGTAATGGACACATTTAGTATAGATTAAGTAAAATTAACATAAAATTTATAGACATCATTGAAAAAAATGTTTCCTCTCTTTCAAAAATGAGCTTTCTTCTTTTAGTCCCTCACAAATTCCGTGATGTCACCTCACTTTTAGACTCATTTGTTTCCTACTTAACCTATCTAACTTATGTAACCTAACCTAAGCTGTCTTGTGTCTCTTCTTATAAGGGCGTTACCCCATGACCTCATCTAAATCTAATTTAGATGACCCCATTGCCAAATACCGTTACTCTGGAGGTTAGGGCTTCAACGTCAATTTTGGGGGGACAGTTCAGTCCATAGAAAGTATCCACTCCGTGGAATGGTGCTGAAGTTTTACTCCCAGTACCTTTGTCTAAGAGATAGATAACTTTCATGTAACTCAAATTGTAAAAGAATTGGTTAGGTGAAATAAATCATGGAAATAGCTATGAAACAACAAGAAGTGGCACCGGTATGGGAGGACACTCTCTAGTGATAAACAGACAGCTGCCACTCAGCTACCATGATTGTTGCATAGTCAAGGCAGCTAAGCATTACATTTTAGGTTTTTAAAAAGAACCTGAGTATGTGGATTTTTATATGAATATTCATATATTTAATGTTGGCAACTGAATCATGCTTTTAACTTTTTTTCTCTTGGTAAAACAAAACCAAATTTAGCTCAGGGGCTGCCAGTTTGCAAGGTCTGCTCTAAGAGATTTTACCAGCCACTGGATGCCACCTAGCTACTAAGTTGCAAGACAGGATTCCAGCCCAAGTCTGTCAGGGCCCACTGCTGCTCTCCTTTGCTCTAATCCACACTGTCTTCTGCACCCCAAGCCTATGTAAACACCACTGCCTGATTTCTATATTTCTGTTTCTAGGCAGCTGAGCAGGTCAAGTTAAGAAATTGAACTGAATGCCGTCCAAAGTTAGCTGCCTCCCTTTTATCAGTCACTTCTTACCTTAACACTATTTTTATAGGCTCTAAGTCTCAAGATAGTGAATAGCACATAGGATCTTAATTGGGGAGTGTTTGGGGATCACCATCGATGGAATGGAGAGCAAAAAGGCAGCATTAAGCAGAGGGGGAAGTTGAGCTGCAGTGTAGTTTCAACAGAGACCTCAGCTGTCCCTGTGGGGAGCTCTGAAGCTAAGAGGACCTAAACTGCGTGAGGAGTTCTGGTCTGTATATACTTACACAGACCAGTGATGGGACCAGGCTCCTCTGGTGATCTTTGCTTAGCTGATTCTGGAAAGGGATGACAACTGAGGGTTTTCTACCAGCAAGACTCTCTTTCACTGTTATGGTAAAAGCCTGTAATAACACACCCTAGCATAACAAGGTTTTGGATTTAATATCCAAACCTTGGTGATTGGCTTGACCTCCATTCTCAAAAAGACACTGGCTATAATTTGTATCTTATGTGGGGATAGAAAGAGGGGAGCACAAAGGGGAAGAGATATGCTACCCTCTCTCGGGAAGCCAGGAAGCCGAGGGCGTTCCCTGAATCCAAATATTCTCTCCCTGAAAGCTCTAACCCCCCTAGATCAGACTGAGGACATGGGTAGTTAAAAAAAAAAAAATCAGAGATTTCTGGAACTGAAGTCATTGTATTGGAAGTACTATTCAGACAGAGAACTTGGAATTGCCTTAATAACACTCAATCTGGACTGTACAACTTCACCAACTGGCTCCAAATTGCTCAGTCCAGACAGGGATGAACCCTGCTGGACTAGCTGCACAATTTATTAGCATTTTCACTTTGTTTTACAGGGACTGTCATCCATGTTATACTGCCCATTATAAAGATAATGTCCTTGATCTACATCAGCGTCATCTTCATGGACCCCTGGTGGCACTTTGTAGGGATTTTAAACTCTTCATTAAATGTATGATTTATCGGAAATTATTTCTCTACTATTCATTCTCATTATCTGAAATGCCTTTCTCATACAATTTTAACTTATTTAACATCTTTATCTTGAACAATAATATTAATACTATTCTAAATTTCTAGTTACTTTATTAAAAGATTGATATTCTTTTTATAGGGTGATTATTACTATAGCTTATTTAATGGGTAAAAATGTTGTTAATTTGGTTTGTCTCTGGCTGTTTAAAATTATTTCTGGTTGTTTACAAATCTTTGGGATAAATGAAATGAGGCTCACCTCAAACCATCTGGCAGGTGACTTTACATATAAACAGGAACTGGTCAATTGTTCATTTAATCATAATATGTTAATTAAGTCAATATTGATCTGTTTTCACTGAGTATTTGTTCTTATTTACAATTTTATCAGGTATTTGTTTTGTTTATCATATTGAGGGGAAAGGGTATAGCTTAGTGGTAGAGTGCATGCTTAGTATGCATAAGGTCTTAGGTTCAATCCCCAGTGCCTCCATAAACAAACAAACAAACAAACAAACAAACCTGATTACCTTCCCCTCATAAAAACTTTTTTTTTCATTTATAATATTGATATAAAAATAGCAGAAAGTCAATTTCAAAAACCCACAGCAATGTACTTCACAAGATAAGATGGAATGAATACACTATGACTCCCCTTTCATAGATCTGTCCAGAAACAGTGGACACTTCTCATTATCCTCTGATCCATTCTATCTCCTACTTCACCTCAGCCAGGTAATTTCTATTCCACACAACTCTTAGTGGCCTTGTGAAATTATTAATTTAAAAGATACTTACCAAGACTCAGTCCAAGAAGGATAATAGCTCATTCATGCATATTTTCATTGGTTTATGGATCTGTGATGCCCTGGAGAGTACCACAAATCTTCATGATGTCCCAAGTGTTAACTTTAATGTTTGTATCTTTAATTTAGCTGAAGGCTGTGTAAAATCTCATATAGTCAAATAGCTCTCTCTTGGCTGAACATATAAAGTTGGGATTAAAGCATGTTATTCCAGTAGATATTAATCATAACTTATGCACAGTAATTTATTTTTGAATCTATAGTTCCAGATTATAGAATGTGAAGGAGCAATTGATTTTTTTCCCGTAGGGCTTATGTACTGCCAAATCCTAATCTTACAAAGATTCCCTTAGATGTCTAGACTTCCTCTGGGTTGCTCTGCTATTTGCAATAGTGTAGCCATTAAAGTAAGTTCATCAAGTAATGTTCTGTGACCACAAATAGCAGGAGGGCAGTTATAAGTACATGTCTGACTTTATAAATAATATTTTCCCACTTTTCCAACACGTTACAGGACTTCACTTTTACTTTATTATTCCATGATTGGAAAATTTGCTAATGATAATGACCACCGTACATGGGAACAGAATTGACCATAAGGATGAATTTAAAGTTACACTATGTTTCATATGTGGTGTATTCTCCACTGGTTTCTTTCTGAAGCTACTATTTGGCATTATTTATGACTATGACATATTCCATATTTGGTTGTCACTCATCAGACTGGATTAATAACCACTCCCTCCAAAAAAAAAAAAAAAGACATTCTGGATACTCCACATATTAGGAAGAATTAAAAATCAAAGGGAAAATGTATGGCAAAGCATTACTTTAATGTTGTAAGTTTTCATTATATGCCTCCACTAATTGCAAAAAAAAAAAAAATAGGGACATTAAAATAAGATAGAAATATAAATTTTTAAAAGTTTTCATTATATGTTTTTTTAAAAGTTTTCATTATATGCCTCCACTAATTGCAAAAAAAAAAAATAGGGACATTAAAATAAGATAGAAATATAAATTCTTGAAAGAAATAAGACATATATAATTTTTAAAGTTGGAAAGGATATTGGTAAATTTACTTTAAATGCAAGGTTCAGTTATTATAATATTTAAACTACAATTGTACTTAATGTCATAAAAACAAATACTGTTGAATTTCCCCACCCTTTTAACTTTCTCTGACAATGTACCATTGATAAAAATTGTTGATCAGATTAGGCATTTTGCAATGTTAAAATTATTTCCTTAATATCTATTTTGCTATTACTTATATTGGATAACAATTATTAATTTACCCATAGTAAACAAGTGACAAATCACCTGCTTTCATATCTTTGAACACCAAAATACGTTTTAGACCTTATCAATTTATAGTTCATAAACCAGATTCTATTTCATATTTCCTTCATGTATCTCTTGGAAATTACCTCATTATAAAGATTCTTTATAAGTATCTTCTTTTCTGGCACCATTTAACACAATGGAGTGAATGAAGAATATGTATTTTTGGTTTAGTTTCCAGGGGCTTGGGGAGAGGGAGGGAGGGAGGAATGAATAGATGGAGCACAAGGGATTTTTAGGGCAATGAAATTATTCTGTATGATACTATAGTGGTGGCCATATGTCATTATGCATTTGTCAAAGCCCATAGAATATACAACATCAAGAGTCAACCCTAATGTAAACTATGGACTTTGGTTGATAATAATGTGCCCATGTTGGTTCATTGATTGTACCAAATATGCCACACCGATGAGGGATATTGAGGTTAGGGGAGTATATATGTGTGGGTGGGGAGGGCTATTGTGAACTCTGTATTTTCTGCTCAATTCTGTTGTGAACCTGAAACTGCTCTAAAAGAATAAAAACAAACAAACAAAAATGAAATATTACCTGAACCAAGTTTCATAGAATACAATGGTTCTCTCCTTGAATCAGTACTGATATATTCCTAAGCAAATTGTTTACTTATTTTAATAAATTAGTGTTTCTTATTTGTCTAAAATGAATGCTGTACTTACTTACTTTGTTTATGATGGCTTCTTAATACATTTAATGTTAGAAACTTAAAGTTTATAAAATATTATTTCTATAAATTTAAATATTATAATGAATATACAGAATTAAAGCCAGAAGATGAATTGAATTTACTTTCAAGTCATAAACTATAAACATTGTTTAATATAAAGACATATAAACCAGAGAAATGCATTTTGTTTTACTAAATTTCTAGGAGCATTCTGAGGACAGGAATAATATCTGTTTTGTTTCCTACTATGTGCTAGAACTTAGCATAATGCCTGATGCATAAAAATCCTCAATAAATATTTTTGAATTATGAACACCTAAATATAATAAATAAATAAAACATTGGTAAAACATCTTTTAGTAAAATAGCATACCATAGCAACATTTTTAGTATTTTCTAGGATATAATATTAACCAAATTATTTTGCCCAAACTACAGCTACAGAAATGAAAGTATGATATTGTCATTTCCCTCTCTTAATATCATAAACTTGTAATATTTAATGGTTTTCTCCCTTCTCATCCAGGAATATACAGAGAAGAGACGAGCATATTCAATATAGTCTTTTGAGATATTTTTACATCTAGAATTTCAGATCCTTGATTGCACCATTTTCTCCCAAATTGTTATTGTCTCCTGCCTTTACCTTTTCTCCATCCTCTGCTCTATGGTTCATCGATTTCTGCTTATTCCTTTCACTTCTGACCTGCTCCCTTACTCAGTTACATCTGTGATTCAACTGAGCCATCAGTAGTCAGTGATCTCCCAGCCATTCTCTTAACATGTAGAATTATATCATCATGATAAATACCTGATCTGAACTTCAAGTGTGCCTTCAATACTACACAAGACTTTTTATCTACTCATTTTTCTCTTTTACATTAGAGAATATTACAAATACTCTCTTTCCTCAAATTCTCTACTTGCTATTTCCCTTCTCATCGTTCATCCTTTTGTTTTCAGATTTTTTTTTTTTCATTCTGCTTTTTCATTTAATGAATAGTTTAGCAGGATATGTAATGATTATGTTTCTGGAGAGAATTGTCCAGTCTCCTCCCTGAAAATACATAGGGTGATTTGGCTCTCTTCCTAGTGGCAATCCTTTCCTGCAAGTCTAGGTTCTATAACTTCCTCCATTGTGCTGTCACTTTCCACTCCTGTTTTTGCTTTCATTTTCCATTCCGTATCTTTTATTGTTTCCTCTCTTTCTTTTTATCCTTTCAGGCTAACACCTTTTTGATTACTCTATACAATTATTTTAGTGGGGGTTTTGGAGAGACAGGTGATAAATGCATTTAGTCAGTCTGCCTTGTTTAATAGGAAATGCCTAGTTTTTAAAAATTATACTTTATCAATATGCCACTCAAATATTGTAGGATGGACTTGAGTAAATTGTTGAGACAATGATAATACCCTATATTTATTGAATCCTACTCTGTATCTTTTACTTTGATTGAACTCTTTATACTCAATTAGTCTAATTCTCCCAATGAATCTTGAAGTGACATTATTTTCACTTAGGAGATTCAACCAAATTATTTTGCCCAAGTGGCTTAGACTTGTTACTTTTTACAAATTGTGTAATATCTGAAACTAAATACTCTCTTACCACTTGTGACTAAAAGAAAAAAATTACTTTGAAGACTTGTAAGAATTAAGAATTTATATAGAAATTATTGTGTTAGTTTTCTATTGCTTTCATGATAAATTACCACAAACTTAGTGGTTTAAAAAATACAGATTTATTACGGGTCAGAATTCAAACATGGGTCTCACTTAGCTGAAATCAAGGTGTTCCCTGGGCTGCTTTCTTTTCCAGGGGTTCTGGAGAAAAATCCCTCCCTTGCCTGTTCTAGCATTTGGAGGCTTCCTGCGTTCTTTGGCTCATCATCCCCTTTCTTCCATCTTCAAATAAGAGGCAGGTGGAGCCCTTCTCATGTTACCTAATTCTGGCCCTATCTTTTGCTGCTTCTCCCACATCTAAGAACTCATATGATTACTTTAGATCCACCTGGATAATTTAGGATAATCTCCCATCTAAAGGTCAGCTGATTACCAAATTTAATTGCATCTGCAATTTTAATGCCTTTTTACTATGTAACATATTTGCAAATCCCAGATACTAGCATATGACCATCTTTGGGAGGCCATTGTTCTTCCTACCACAAGTAATTAAGAAAATTCCTGACACAGACTATTAACAAATGGAATCTATTGTTATTTATTTTTAACAAAATATTTATTAAATTCTTATTCCACATATATTATCTAGATTTCCATGAACTGTCTAATTCACAGGAACCCTGGAGGTAGACGAGGCAGATAACACTCAAGCTTTACAAATATTTCATCTTATTTAAGACATTGGTACTAGTGATATGGTAATGCAAGCCATAATGTTATCTATATGCTTTGAGCACTTGTGAAAATTATCAATATTATGTTATCTATGGCTGTTCATTTGCTAAATGGAAAGCTAATTGTCTAAAGTTTTTTTAATTAAAATAAATAACATTTTTACTACTTAAAGTGATTTATAGCTTTAAAATATAAAAACTAAAGAAAAAATGATAATACTTATTTTCAATGTTAGGTCACAGAGAAGACTGAATTTTACACATGCATAGTTACAAGTTTACCATTGTTCAAATTATCTTGCTTTAATAATAAAACTGAGATAGTCAAATAATGTTTTCAAGGGCTATGTTAGCTCTTGTTTAATGCAGGTCTAGCAGGTCTTCTAATATTCTTGCAATGAACACAGTCCTTTAGAGCAATTTGGAGGAAACAACTCTACTAAATGTTTTCTGATCTAACATTTTTTTTCCTATGGGAGCAATTATTTTACAAAATGACAAAGTGGCAAGGGCAAAAACCTAGTTACCAACAGCATAAAATTACTTCTGTATTTCAGAGTTGAGATTCGTGATCTCATTAATAGCTTGAAATTGCATGACAAGCTTTTCCATTTAGACAATTAACATATTGATCTACTTCATGTGGTATCCATCTGCTCATATATAATTTTCCAGAAAGACTATCCATACCTCCTTGCACTCATGTCCCATAGCTATTTTCAAAAGCAATATATAATTACTAGATGGTATAAAATACCAATATCCAGCACCTGGGGGTAATTATTGGCTTTCAGAAATGAAAAATTATAGGAAAACCTTTTTGTAAATCTCTAAAAACTCAAATATTGAGAGAATATTAGAGTAAATCATTTTCCAACTCAGTTCATCCCATAATTGAACTTTCTGTGTAATCTGGCTAATCAACACATTTTTGGGGGCCTGGAGGGTAATTTCATTCACAGGGAAGGAGGATTTTCAAAAAAAGATAGTAAAGTCTTATATATATCTGTAAATCGAATCATTATACAAGAGGTCTTTTCTCACTTCTTACCTTTGCCAGTCGAGAGCAAAAGTGCATATTAATAGTAAGGGAAAATAAAACTGAAGAAAAAGGTCACAGCAGTTTTTTAAAAAATAATCATTTTTATATAGCAAATAAAATCAGGTTGATTTGTTCCTCACTTAGAGTACCCATTTATTGGAATGCAAGGAAGGCTGAGTTAAGCTATTTTTCAAAATATATAAAAGTACAAAATATTTTAAAATATAATGTATATATACACACACACACACACACACACACACACACACACACACACACACGATTGTGCCGCTGAATATTGTAAATGATATCACCCGTGTAGTAAATAGATTCTTTCTGAAGCTGAACTAGCTCAGGTCAGTTCCAGGTTCTCCTGCTTGCTATGTGACCTCAGGAAAATTATTTAATCCTCTTGTACCTTGGTTTCCTCCTGTGTAAAGTGTGAACTGTTGTCAACCAGAGAAGCTCACCAAAACCTTGGTGTCCACAGTTTTTATTGCAGAAAAAACAGATACTTAAGTATGCAGGACCTGTGTGACTGACCTCAGCTATTTAGATCCCAGCCCCGCCCGCCTAGAGCAAGAAAGGAGTATTCACTGTAAATCACATCATTAGCTTAAAGATCTGATCAGACTGCAGCCCAAAGCCTCAGGCATACAAAAACACTCTTATCAGGCAGAATATTCTTAAGTCTCAGAACTTATCTCCCAGGAGCTGGCCAGAGACCAGTCCTGAAGACATGCCTTTTTTGGGAATATACAAGGTTTGAACAACACAGACCTGCTGAGTTAACACTTTACTTCATGTGGCCCCTGAATAAATACTTGCAACCCTTCATGTTGCAAATTATATCAAAAATAGTCAACAGCAAAGGCACAGATATTTGCTACAAACTATTTAAGTTTCTATTACTACATGTAACACATTTTAGCTCCTATTAGAGAATACTGTCCCAGTATATTCTTTCACTTGAAAATGTGTTTGATTTTTAAAAAGAAACTAAGATTTAAAACAATGTATCTTGCTCAACAGTTATGAGCACATGTAAAAGAGAAATTGTAACTTTTATTCAAGGGAAAAAAAAAAACTTAGAAGGCCAATTCAACACTTCATTTAGTTAAGAGCATTAATATGAAAATAGAATGATGAGGGAGGTAATTGCTACGAGACAGTAAGGAGAGAGGACCTGGTTCAGATCTGTTTGGCTAGGTTCTATTTGATGAAAGTTTCACACCATGTTAAGAAGGAAAAAGATGTAGAGTGTGTGTGTGTGTGTGTGTGTGTGTATGTGTGTGTATGTGTGTGAAATACATATATTGTGTGGTTATATATAATTAGTACCTAACATGTCAAGAATTATTTTGCGGGAAATTCCTTCAGTGGAAGTAATTTAGGTTTTGATAACAGAAAATATGGGTCCCCTGTGAGCCTCCTGCTTTCTGTGTGACCTTGATCAAAATATTTACCTCCTCTTTGACCAAAGCATTTTATGCTTCACTTTCCTTATCTGTAAATTGAATTGCGTTTAGGTGAGGAAGTTCTGTTTGGGTAGAGGAAGGCATGCCCTGGCTTGGCTCTAAACTGTGTTTAATACTGGAATTTAGAAGTGCCTTGGCATGTCTGCCTGGCCTGACAAGTGGGCAGCTCAGGCCTGCCAGAAGTACATTTGCATGGGAGTGAATAGATCTTCTGCAGGAAAACCCCTTGTAAATCTAGACAGAGTTAGATTAAAAAAGCTTCCTATTAATGCAAAACCTTGGTGTTCGGGAGGAATTTCGTGGTAGAAGAGGCAGAGATTGACGTGTATGGTGGTCCTTTGGCAGTATCTGACAGGGTGGATATTATCAGATGCAGAATGGCTGACCAGTTTCATAAGCTGAGTAGTTTTTCTTTTTTTCTCCATATATGGGGATCCCAGAGATTCCTTGAAAACATTGCAAAAGGAGGAAGTTACTGAACCTGGAATGTTGGTGACACAAGAGTTGGTAAAATATGTGTTACATGGGAAGAAAACTACTACTCCACATGATTGGTATAAAAATCAATTAGATAATTGTAAAAACACTTTATGAAACATCAAATGCTAAGTAATGTCAAGTGACCATTATTTATCATTAGGTTAATACCAACGTACAAGTGAACCCAGCTTCTAGAAAAGAATTTTTCTGTTAGCTAAGTCCAGTGAAATTGTTCACTGACAGGATTTTCTCTCTTTCTGTTCTCTTAGCTATGGACAATCTGATCAAATAACTGTAATTCAAATTTGGCAGCAGTCTGTAGGAGACATGCATATTTAAAGGAGCTCTTTCAGATATTATTATGTTGATGGTAATGTTCACACTTTTAGACTTCAAGAGTGAAGTAGAAAATTGGCTCAGTTATCTGGTTAACTCATGTTTGAAAAAATTGCAACTTTTTGCATAGTCTATGAAAAAGTTGACTAGTATTACAAATTCACTACTTTTAACTGTTGAGAAATTACTTAGCTTGATATGCTAATCAGTAATCTTCTGAAGAATTAGCATTAGTAGCATTTTCAGTTCTCAAATACATTATTTTCTCTAGACTGAATTTACTTTCCATTTTGGTTAGTAGATCATATTTCCCTTTTCTGTAACTCTCATTAGCTCTTTCTACTACACCTCTATTCATTCAATATTTTTTGATTCAGTTTATTGTATTACTTTCTTCTACATTTTTTAGATTTGCAAATATGTTATTTGGACTGATGTGTACTTCTGTGAATTCTGTATATGTTCAAAAAGTGCTTTTTCATAGATCTTAAAAAAAACAAAAAACTCTGTTATGTGTGCAAAAAATTAACCCATATCTTACTGATGACTGAACTTTTAGGTAATTTTTTACAGAGGAATATCCTGAGTATTGATTATCAGCCAAGCTTGTCTCTGTCTCAAAGATCACAATTCTCAAATGAGAATGCCTTTTTATGCAATTTTCTAGCACATCTGTTTTTAATTTCAGCTAAATACAAGAGGTTAAAAAATCAACCATGGATAAAAATCTTCAAGGAAAAATCAAATTTCCTTGTTCAGTCATCAAAGGCGAGTCTTATAAATGTTAAATAAAAATGTTTTAGGAATAAAATGTAATTCATGTTCTCTTAGGAATGTGGAGCAATTTACTTTTTACTGGAACATATTTTTCCCATCATTAGTGTCCAATAATATAAAACATACAATTTAAAAGAAAAAACTATCAAGAGTATAATTATGCCAGTTAAGCCAGATATCACTGTGGCATGCAGAATTATAAGACAGTCTTTAAGATTCCCACCTGCTGGTGTATATGTCCTACGAAATCCGCTAAAACAATAAATATAATGCCTTTTACTCCCATGATTAGGTTAAGTGATAAGGCCAAAAGGGTTTTTGCGTATATAATTAATGTCCCAAATCACTGACCCTAAAGTAGGGCGATTATCCAGATTTGTTTGATCTGATCTTTTGAGACTTTTAAATTTGGGTCTAGAGGTGAGAGAAGGATGAACTCAGAGATTCCGAGAATGAGAAAAATTTGACATGCCTTTGGTGAGTTGAAGAGGGGCCTTAAGGCAGAGAATGAGGAAAACCTTTAATAGCCAGTTTCCTGTGAGAGCCAGCAAGGACATGAGGAATTCAGTTACTTCAACCCCAAGGAACTTAACTCTCCCAACACAATGAGCTTGTCAATGCTTGGGAGTAAATTTTTTTCCCAGAAACTCTAAAAGAGAACCCAGCCCATGGACAGTTCAGTATTAGTTTTGTGATATGCTGTGCAGAACCCAACCACTGTATGGCAGATTTCTGAGCAAAGAAACTGTTAGCTACAAAAATGGACATTGTTTTAAAGCACTGAATTTGTGGTAACTTGTTTTGCAGCCATAGAAAGCAAATATGTTTATTGTAAATTCAACCGAGGAAATATGCCATGATCCATGGTATTTAATAACAGATTTTAATATAAAAACTAAAAATGATCTAGTTAAGTGGAACTATGCTCAAAACTATATATTTTAAGCTTTTTAAAAATATAAACTGTAAAACAGATTATAAACAGATTCTTTCAGACAAAATCCTCAAAGTACAGTAAAACTATCAATAACTCATATAACATTGTGATTGAACCGTGATTAATTTACAAATTGATTATTAAATACAGACTGCCTTGATATAGAAAACAAAACAGCCAAAATGACAAGAAAGACTTTTAAAACATGTTTCTTTAATTGCTCACATGAAAGCAACTGTGTCAGCATAATCTAAAATGCTTTTTTATTCTTTTAAACTTGATTAATTAATGTTATATCAAGAGTTACCATAAGCAACTGTATTACTTGAATTTAAAAACATACATATCATCATATATTTTCAATATATTGTTCCTTTAGTGAATGACTTTTCTTCCATTTTGTGCTGACTAATAAAACATAGACATGTGTCAAAAATAGCCATTGAAGTAACACAGGTATTTGACTAATAATGTTAATGACAAAGCCATGGTTTATCTGGCCTATTTCTATATCTATACACATCCCTGTAGCAGACTAATTCTAACTGAACTTCTGATTATTAGTATTAATGATGAAATAACTGTCATGTATTTAGGGTCCACTATGTGTCAGATGCTATGCTAAATACATTATCTCATTTAAATCTCACAAAAATATCATGAGATTTATTATTTTCTTTTATTACCTCATTTTTCAAAAGAAAAAAGAAACTCATTAAGAGTGATGTCCATTTAGATGTTCCAATGCGTCTTAAATTTAACTTTCCAGAAGATAAAATATTGGCAAAGAACGATTTTTAATACAGTTCTGTTCCACTTTGCTAAGGTATAATTTTCAAAAAGTTGAAAAACTTGACCTTCATATAAATACAAATGAACAAAAAAATGGTTTTATTCAACTAATTAATGGATGAGATAATTAGAAGATGCTAACATTGGTTTAAAGGAGAATTTGAAGAAATAGATTTGTATAGTTAATCAGGGAATACTGAAATAAATTTTCTAATAGGTACAAAATTATTTAATATCTTATAGAGCAATAATCTATACTGTTTGGGATTATTTTTCCTACCAGACAGAAATTAATCACATCTGTAATTGACAACATTCATTTAGATTATAATGGACAGGAGTAACTTCCATTGCTTTTAGACAAGAATCATTTACATTGTGAACAGTTTTCTACAAATTAACCTCACAATTTGTTTACCTGTAAGTTTTGTGGAGTCAGGAACCTTTCCTGAAACCTTTTCAAGAACCTTATCAACACTGCTAGTACAGTGCTATCATAGGCATAATGGGCCCCCAGGAATGTCTACACCCTAATTCCCATAACCTGTGATGCTGTTACCATACATGGTGAAAGGGACTTTGTGGATGTGATTAAGTTAGGGATCTTGAGATGGGGAGATTGCCCTCGGTTGCCTGGTTGGATTCAGTGCAAACACAGGAGTTCTTAAAAGTGGAATGGGGAGGCAGAGTCAGTGCCAGAATGAAGCCATGTGGAGAGGATTCACCCCTCCATTGCTAGCTTTGAAAATAGAAAGGAGGCCATGAACTGAGGAATGCAGGTGGCTTTAAGAAGCTGAGAAAGGCAAGGAGAGGGCTTCTCCCCTATAGCCACCAAAAAGGAACACAGCCCTGCCAACATCTTGATTTTAACCCAGGGAGACCCATGTCAGACTTCAGACCTACTATAAAATAATATGTTTGTATAAGTTTAAGCCACTAAGTTTGTGGTAATTTGTTAATAGCAGCCATAGAAAACTAACACAAATATCTAACAGAGTACATGCTCAATAAGTACCTGTTGAAAGATGAATTATTTAATGATTGAACAAATGTAAATTGTTCAGGACATGTAGCTAATAAGTAGGGAATCCTGGGTCAAGTCTTCTTTACCTGTCCCCATAACCTGTGCTTTTACTAAGTTCCTCTTTTCTAATGCAGTCACAATAATATCCTTTTCATTATTTCCTGAGACTGTTTTTTCCTGAAGAATAACATATACAATTAGTAGAAAACCATACATTCTCGAGCACTCATTCTAATAAGCAAATGACTTATAGTCAGTATTACTGTTAATTGTTTATTTTTATAAAATTTAAAAATTGATTAGTATTTGGAATCTTTTGTAATTACAGGTTTTCTTTTTAGTACTACAAAGGGAAACCTAATGATGCTGAGATTGAGACTATTGTTATACCATATTGCATCTATTTTCTGTATTTCCATAAATATGTTTTAATTATTCCATCAGAAAACTCTGTTTTCAAATTTTGAAATAGAATTCCAAAACTGAAAGCACAGTTGTTAAAGACCCATTCTCTCAATAATTTTCTACTTTAAGAAGATTTTGTTTTTCAATTTGACACCCTTCAACATGGGACAACATAGTAAAAATTTTTAAGAAAATTGTAAAAGTTACACATATTTTTCATTGCCTTGCAATGAAACTGTGCTCTAGAATTTTATATTCAAATGTAAAGATGTTTTAAAATATCACAATTTTAAGCTAGGGAGTAGTTAAAAAAACTCTCTTTGTTTCACTGCATAAGATTTTTAAGTTTTAAGTTGTTTTAGAATATATATGTTAATATTAATCAACTAAATAGTAAAAAAAAAAAGGTATGATTGACAAAAAATCATTAGACGTTTTTATAAATAAGAAAAACTACAATTTGGATTTTTAAATTCATTACTGCTTAGGACCTGTGAATACCAATTCTAGCAATCTCAAGGCAAGAAATCGTGACGCTTATTGAAAATCATGACTTTGCAGATTGAACTGTATTGTTAAGAGCTAATATATACCACCAAATCACATTGATTTTTTTTTTCTTTTTCTTCCCCTAGGATCTAAGTTCTTTAAAAGAAAGATGCACACCTTATTCCTTGTTCTCTGGCTGATACATAGTACATATTGAATATTTGTGAAATAGATGAATAATATAGTACATGAAAAGGGAACTCTGCTAATTCTGCTGTTTATAGTAGAGTAAATTTTTAGTAATCATTCTAAATAAATTAAACCAACTGGATATTTAGACCCTCACTTTTGCGTATAGTCTACCTCTTCTAAAAAAATTAAGATTAAGAAAGGATAAGCATGCCTGATAGCACTTACACAATATATTCTTTTTTTTTTCAGGTTAATTTTTTTGTTTTTTATTAAAGTATAGTCAGTTTACAATGTTGTGTCAATTTCTTTTTTAGGTTAATTTTTCTTTTTAATTTTACACAATTAACTCTAATTATTCTGTATAACTTTTAGGTAGGTAGAGGGATAGAGGTAGAGATATATGTAGACATAAAGAAAAATATTCATAAAGAAATAAGATGATGCTTTTCTGATTTTGTATTAATAGTCAAACTCACAATGTGATGCCAAAGTCAACTGGACATACTGTATGACTCTAAATAAGTAAGAAGTGCCTGGTCTGTAAATAAACAGAATCTGTATCATGCTTTTCTAACATTGTGGAAATGAAACATAGTCCCTACCCATGAAGTAAATTATGATCTAGGAAGGACTGGTGCAATAAGGCAAATATACTAGTAACTAGGATACTAAAAAGAAAAAAAAGTGTGCTAAAGAATAATGAATACACAGAGCTATGAGGGTCAATGGGAGACATTATTAAGTTCGGTAGAATAGGAAAGCATTTATTAAAATTAGAACAGGTAGAACAGGAGTCAGAGTGGGAGTGAAGTTTGAAAGATTTGTTGAGTAAGGTTGAATAAATGATGGTATTAGAGAGAATAATCCTAGTATAGTACTATACCTCCAGAAAATGACTTAGTTTTTGAATTGTCTACCTTTCTGTACAGGTTTTTATGTAAAGGCAAAGAAAATATTGTCACCTCAAGCAGTCATTTTAACAGCTAAATTTTTTATAGTGTCAATACAGAAGTAAGCTTAAACATTAAATTTTTAAAAGTTATAACAGTTGGTGCTTGTTCTATACTTTAAATCAGTATATATAAAGATTTAAAATATAAGTAAACTAGAAGTAAGGAACACTTCAAATTTGAAAATGATGGTAGATACTTGAAATATTTATACATTAATAGTTAAAGCAACTCAGGCAAGTTTGAGTACATTTGTAAAATTTTTCTAAGTACTAGAAGGAATTCAAGATCAACTTAATATTTTAAATCTTTTATATTAATTGTCCTTGGAAGATACGTAGTTTTAGTTTGTGCTTGTCAGACATAATTGAAATAATTTCACCAAGGAATAAAATAAATATAAACATACGTTGGCTTTAAAGATGTGAACATGATCGTGAAATCAAGTCCTTTCTTGATTCTGATCTTAATTAGTAATCTAAAATATTATAAAGTGAGAGACCATTGTACTTCAGTTTTCAATATTAATATTGTACATTTTCTTTGTGCCCCTCAACCAGACCTAAGTGTTCTCTTTTTGAATTGAAACATCAATTTTATAAAAATTAAGGAATAATAATAGGGAACCCAATATTATTACTTCCTCAGACTATATTGGACAGAGCATTTTTCCATGGGGGTGGTGGTGGTTGTAGTGGAACAGAATTTATGTAGAAAGGGAGGAAAACCTAAGCAGTCATATATGTAGGCTAGTGCTGCACAAACTTTAGTGTCTCCATATCACCTGGAGAGTTTGGTAAAGCACTGGTTTATTCTTGGACTCCATTATCAGGGATTCTGAGTCAATATGTGGGGTCTGAGCATTTGCGTTTCTAATATACTCTCAATTGGTGCTAATCCTTATGGTCTGTAGAGCACCCTTTGATAGCACTTATATAGACCCAAATTAGAAAACAAAAATTCTTTCCATTTTAAAATCAAGTTACAAGAATTTTAAAAGAGCAAGTTAAAATATGCACACTAAAAATAAAAACAAATTTAGAAATCAAAATTAAAAAGTCAAAAGCAAATTAAAATATATTTATAAGCATTATGTTAAGTGTATATAGTAGGGAATTTTTTCTTTATTCAATTGAGAAAGTTATTGAATGTTTTTCAAAGCTTATTCATATCTAATTTCATTATGGTGAATTAAATATAAAGGATATAGATGTTATATGTTACTGATTTAAAGTATAGGACAAGCACTAACTGTGATACACTTTTTAAAAATTTAGTGTTTAAACTTATCTCTGTATTGACAATATATAGTGATAAAACACATTCTGAGCTTGAGTTTACTTGATTTTTCCTAGAAGAATTTAAAGTGTCAGTTCAATAAACTAGCTTAGGTATTGAGTTTACTGCTTTAGATGTTCCTGGTGACAGTCAGGTACAATCAATATGAAGAAGTAAGGAATTCAGTGCTCCTGTTACTGATAAATGCAAGAGTATATCCCCATAAAAATAGTTGCTAAACCAGTTATTTTTCATTACAAATAGAGACTTGAAAGCATAAATAGTAAGTTAGATGCCAGATTAGATAATTAAAATCTATCATAAGATTATTTTAAAGAAAGTAACAATTTTAGAAAAGACCGTGATTTTAAGAAATGTGAAGGATATTGAAGTAGGAGAATTTGTGATAAATGATAGCCTGAAATATTGAATACTGGGCCTCAGATATTATCAAGAAAAGACAACAGAAAGGATAAATAATTTGCTACAAGGGATTTAAAATTTATAGTTAAAATGTTTCAGTGTTTTTATGACTTATTTTTAATAATTCTCATTCACATGACTAGTTAGTACTGATCTGAAAGTTCAGTTTCTTAAGTTTTCAGTTTCACACACAGGATTTTTACAAAATGTAATGTCTGTTTCTATAGAAATGTAAATTCTGTTCATTGGTTTACTTAACAAATAAGCCAGCGGACTTTTGTAAAGTTGAAATCAAGAGTCACAGTGCTTTAAATAAGCTGTAGAAATAAAATGTCCTGTGATAGGAAAATCAGAGATCAACTTTAAAAAAATCAAAAGCTTATCTAATCTGTTTGATTCATGCCTCTTTGATTATTCTAGAGTTGAGTGAATGGTATTATAACTTCTCTACTGAATTTGTGTTATTCTGTAATTACATTCATCATGTATTTTGTGTTACTATAAGCTACATGTTAGTTTTTATTTATGCAGTTTTATTAGGTTATAACTAGCTTACAATACACTGCATGTACTTAAAATATAGAGTTTATTAAATTTTGAATCAGTTATACATCCATGAAACCATTACCAAGATCAAGATAGTGAACATAGCCTTCACCTCCGAGAATTGTCTTTTGCCTCTATGTAATATCTCCTTCTAGTCCCTCCTCCCAAAGCTCCAAGCAACAATAGATTATGCTTTCTGTCATTATTATTTCCTAGAATTTTGTATAAATGGAAACATACAATATGTACTACAGTATGCACTTCTGACTTCTTTCACTCAACATGATTATTTTGATATTCATATGTGCTGCAGTGTGTATCAATAGTCCATTCATTTTAATTGTTGAGTAGTATCCGATTGGAAAAACACCAAGACTAGAATCATATGGTATGGACAGGTTTAAATATTTAAGAAGCTATGAAGCTGTTTTATAAAGTAGTTTTAACAGGTTACATTCCCACTAGTGGTATATGAGATTTCCTAGGAAACATTTGATAGAGTCAGTTTTTAATTTTAGCCTCTCCAATTAGTGTGTATTTCTTTGTGGTTTTAATTTTGCATTTTTTCCTCCATTGAACATCTTTTTCTGAGCTTATTTGCCACTTGTGTATCTTCTTTGGTGGAGTATTCGTTTAAATATTTTTCCCATTTTCAAAAAAATTTTATTGTTTTTTATGTATTCAAGATACATGTCATTTATCAGATACATAAGATTTTCTATTAGTGCAAAGATTTTCTTCCACATTATGGATTATCTTTTCATAATCTGAACTGTGTCTTTTGAAGACAGAAAGTTTTTAATTTTATAAAGTCCAATTAATCAATTTATTCTCTGGATTGATATTAAAATTTTGTTGCAGTGTCTAAGAAATATTTCCCTGGCCCAGTGCCACAAATGTTTTCTCTTTGATGTTTTACAGGTTTAGGTCTTACAGTTATGTCTCTGAATATTTGTAGACTAATTTTTGTATGAATGAATGAGCTATGGCATGAATTCCATTTTTTTATTGTTGTTGTTGTATGGATATCTGATTTTTCCACAATCATCTGTTTGAAAAACTGTCTTTTATTCAATAAATTGTCTCTGTACTTTTGTCAAAAATTAGTTATTCTTATATATGTGGATCTATTTATGGACTTTGTATTCTGTTCCATAGATTTATTTGCCTAAATTTATGCCCATAACACACTATCCTGGTTATTGTAGCTTAATAATAAGTCTTGAAATCAAGTAGCATTTGTCCTTCAAATATGTGATTTCTTTTAAGTCATTTTGACTGTTTGACGTTTTTTAAGTTCCTTTTGAATTTTAGAATCAACTAGTCAATTTCCACCAAAAAACTCAGCTGGGATTTTGATTGAGAGTACATTTAATTATAGATGAATTTGGTAAGAATTGTTATTTTTGCAATATAAAGTCTTTCTATTTATGAACATATAGTATATATATCTGTTTAGGTCTTATTTATCTAAGCAATGTTTTGTGGTTTTCAGTATACAAGTCTTGCATAGTTTTGTCATATTTATCCTTTAGTGTTTCCTATGTTTGATGCTATTATAAGTGGAATTATTTTATTTCATGCTTTAATTGTTTGTTACCAGAATATAGAACATAATTGATTTTTATATATTGATCTTATATACTGTAGCTTTGCTAACTTTATTAGTTTTAATAATTTCAGATGTTCTAACACAATTATGTCATATGTAAATAAAGAACAGTTGTATTTCTTCCTTTCCAATCTCTATGCCTTTCATGTTTTATTCTTGCTTAATTGCATAGGCCAGAAACTGCAGTAAAATAATGAACAGTAGTGATAAGAGCAGATACCTCTGTTTGTTCCTAATCTTTGTAGAAATGCTTTCAGAGTTTCACAGTTAAGTATGATGTCACCTGTGTATTTTTCATAGATATCCTTTTTCAGATTGTGAAGTTCCTTTATGCTCCCGGTTTTCTGAGAGTTTTTGTCAGAAATGGATGTTGGAATATGACAAATGCATTTTCTTCCTTCCTCTCTGTCTTTCTCTGTCTCTGTCTCTCTGTTTCTCTTTACCATCTCCCAACACTGGCTAAAGGTTTATCAATTTTATTAATCCTCTCAGAGCCAACTTTTGGTTATATTGAATTTCTCTACTTGTTGTCTTCTATGTATTATATATTTTATTCTTATCTACATTATTTTTTTCTTTTACTTACATAGGGCTTTATTTTCTTTTTCCAGTAGTACAAGATGGAAGCTAGATGTGTTTATTTGACAAATTTTTCTTTTTTTCCCTCTTACATATAATTGTTTAGTGCTCTGAATTTCCTCCTAAGTATTGCTTTTTCAACATCCAACAAATTTTTGTATGTTGTATTTTTATTTTCATTCAGTTAAAAATTCATTTTTGATTTCTTGTTGAGTAATTTTAAACTATGTTATTTATTTTCTCAACATTTCAATATTTCCTGTTACCAATTTCTGTTTTAATTTATTTTGGTCAGAGAACATACTTTGTATGAATTGAATTCCTTTATATTTATTAATTTTTGTTTTATAGTTCTAAATGTGGTCTCTTTTGGTAAATTGTGTGTGTGTGTGAACTTGAAAAGAATGTGTATTGTGCTGTTATTGAATGGAGCAGTCTATAAATTTCAAGTGGGTCAAGTTGGTTGATTGTGTTGTTCCACTCTTCTACATTCTTATTGAATTTGTGTCTACTTTTCCTATTAGTATTGAGAGAGGGGTACTGAAATCTCTGACTAAAATTATGGATTTTCATTCTGTCAGGTTTTACTTTGTGTATTTTGAAATTCTGTTATTAGGTGCTAAAACATTTACAAATTTTCTGTCCTCTTGAACTAATGAACCTTAGTTTAAAACCAAAATTCATTTGAGTAAATTTTAAAGGTCTTATTGGCTTTACTCAGCAATTCAGGATTTGAGCAGCATCCCCTCTAGCAGATAGAAAGCCCCAGGGAGCTATACAAAATAAAAGACTTTAATAGGCAGAAGGGAAGAGGAACAAGGGAGTTATACTAGCAAAAAGTGGATTGGTTGTGGCAAGAACACTTTCCTTTAGGGGATGGCAGGGACCTATTAGGCAGATACCTCACCAGTGCTGACCAGGTGATTCCTGATGGACTGGTTTAAGATTCCATTTCTGGGAGAGGCTCAATCAACAGTAATTAAGTCTCCATTTGGTGATGTGGGGCTTAGTGTAAGTGACTCCATTTTGGACCTGTTGTCTTGTTTTTAACACCTCTTTATCAATGTGAAATAACCTTGTTTATACATGGTAATATTTTTGCTCTGAAATCTATTCTGGCTAGTATTAATATAGCCTTTTCTGCTTTCTTTTGATTAGTGTTTGCATGGTATATAGTCTTACATTATTTTATTTTTAATCTATATACACCTTTATATTTGAATGAATGATTTTAGACATTATATACAACAAATTATTTTTGTATATATTGTATTGTCTTGTAGCTTTATCTATTTTGACAATATTTGTGTTTTAAAATTGGGCTATCTCAGCTGCCCAGTTTCCATCTTAGTAGATCAATCTGAGTAATTTCATTCATGGAAGGTATTTTACTCTATTGATAAGTAGCCAAGCAGTTTCAAAGCAGCAAACAACTGCTAGGGCAGCTTGTTGTATTTTGTGGATTTAGTCGATAAGGAAACAATGAGCCTAAGTGAATTTAGACAGGTAGTTACTTGTGGCACAGCGAACAACATGATATTCCTGTTTGCATCTGCTCCTCTGTGCCTGACTCTCCCTCTCCTTCACCCCCTAAGTCCCATGGAGGCAATAAGGAAAGAGTCCAAGTGAATAATGTACACATAGAGATTTTTGTCACAGAGAATGAACCTTATAAGGGAACTGCTAACAAACTGGTCCAAGCTTTTCCCCGCAGGGAAATATCATCTTTATTACCCAGGTCAGGAATCAAATCTGCCCTTTCTTCTGGAAGGAGGCACTTACTTTGTCACTCTCGAATGCCTCTGGGGAGAAGAGACTCTAGTTTTATTACCCTGGAATGTAAGCAAAGCTGTTCCCTGCCCTGGAGCAGTTTTGCAAACATTCTTGCATAAAGTTGTCAATGCCCTTTGTTCAGAGGTTATGCAGAAATGGCAGACTCACTGAGAATTACCTCCCAAGGTATCAGTCAGAGTTCTCTCAGAGAAAAAAAAAAAAAAAAAAAAGCTACTCTAAGTATTTTTGAATAAGAAAGGATTTAATATAAGAAATTTGAGGCTTATGCAATGCTTGGAGGAGCAGAGACAGCAAAAGTTAGAGAGGCCCCAAGTTCACTATCCAGATATCCGGAAGTGCAGGCAGAGCAGGTGAGCTGATGCTGCAGATCTGTGCTGCCTGTGGGATAGAAGTGTTTAATTCTCAGGAGGATGCCTGAAAGCTATTGGCTAAACTCCAAGTCTTCAGCCTGTTGTCTGCTGATGCCCTTGTGCCTGTCCTCAGCAGCACCAGAGAATAATGGCACATCTTACTCTTTAACATCCCAAATCTCATTCAAGTGGTTTTTATTGTCACAGTCTGCTGGCACTCTGGGAATTTAGGAAGAACAGCTCCTCGTCTCTTTTCCTGTATTTCTGGAGAGTGTAGATGAAGCAGGGTGATGCTGTATTGACAGCAAAAAACCCATCGAAGTCTTTATTAATGGAATTCTAATAGTTTTTTCCTTTACAAATAGTACTTTAATGAATAACTTTGTACATCTCCCTTTTGGCATATGTGAAAGGATTTCCACTGGATTGATTCCTAGAAATGGAATGGCTTGCAGTGTGCACCTATCTTGCATCTTGATAGATGGTAACAAAATACTTTCCAAAAGCACTTGTTTTTCAGGGGGTAACCACAGGATAATGGAGAGAGGGAAAGCCTGTTTGCAGATGATTTAAGAACAGAAGTTGGTACTCAGGTCTCTCCTTCCTGGACAGTGACTTAGTGCCTTTGGGTGGTGACTCTGTGAGGGGATGGAAAAGAAGAAAGTGTGATGGCCCTTTGATACCTATTACTTAGAATAAGACCTACTATCTGACATCAGTCCCTTAACTACTGAGAATGAAAGAAGAAATAAAGGATTGAGTATCTTCTCGGATACTCTGATAGGCATTATGCCAGCTGGTTTCACAGGGATTTCCCAATTTAATTGCCAGTGTAATTCTGTGAACAGGTATGTCTTCTCACCATCCTCCTTAATGAGTTATTGAGTCTTACCTGTCAAGTAACTCTTTGAAGATCATGGTTTTAATAGATGGTAGGGATAAAATTTTTAAATGGCTGTGAAAGATTACAGAACCTATGTTCTTTTTTTCTGTACATCACAGACATCTTCCTTCTTGATAAATATCCTTGAGTCTCATATTATTCTTTTATGACTATTTTAGTCTCTCCACAGCCGCCCGTGTAAAGAACTCAGATACTGGAGGTACAAATATTTGGATTTAAATTAAAGTTTGAGTCCAGTTTCTACCATTTGCTATCTATGTGATTTTTGAGAAATTCAGTTAAGCTCTTTGAATTTTAGTTCCAATATCTATAAAACAGATATAATAATACATACATGGCAAGGTTATTGGAAGAATTGGAGATGATATATACAGCATTCTTAGTCCATTGTTACGACGTTAATTGTGAGTACCTGTGACCATGGGGCAAGAGGGTGAAACATAGAGCTCAGGACTAACACGTTAAATACGGTGAAACTGTTGCCGGTAGATGTAATCGGTGTCCAGATTCTTGTCCCATCCCAGAAGGAATTCAGAGACAAGACACAGAGGTTAAGAAAGTAAAGTGAGGATTTATTAAGGGATGGATAGTACACTCTGAAGGGGAGGGCAGGCAGGCTCAGGAGAGTGGCTGCACGTAATTTCTTTGGCAAATTGGTTACATAGAGTGTAAAAATGAATGCTTGGAATATTCATTGATTGGGGAAGAGTCTAGGGTCATATTCCCAGATTTTCATCCCAATTCCACCTTCCCGAAGGGAGAAGGGATTTTTGTTCTTATTTAGCGTGGATCAGAAGTGTCATGGCGTTGGTGCATGATGGGTAGTTTTAATCTGCAAGACTAATTTTATTGAAATGAGGACATAATGAACAAAATGTTAAATTTGGACACTAGAGATTCCTGCCTTTTCCCACCTTTCTTTGTTGGTCTCAGGCCACTCATCACCCCAAAAGGTGTAACCACATATCAGCCCAGAGGTTCCTGCTTTTCTTTCATTGCCCAAGGACCCCTAGTGCTTATATGATGTATGGTTTCCTGCATTTGGCCTGTGTCCCACTTTCTGCCCAATTCCTGCCATTTGGCCTGTGTCCTCCTTTCTCTAGTCATATCTAGCTATCTGCCTGCTCTAAAAAAACTAGATGCAAAAGTGTGCACACTGCTGTAAATTATGTGTACGATGGTATAAATGTGGACTACTAAAGTTGATGTTTCTAACTCTTCAGTGTCATGTATTAAATCTGATACATCGGTTCACAAATCAAAATAAGCTGATAAGAGAAAGGGGAAAATATTTGAAAATCAAAAATACAGACTAGTATAGAATGTGTATACAAGACTATAAATCATCAAAAATATAATTAATTTTCTTCTATTTTTCCTTCTTAAGGAAAATTGCCTGGTTGCATTCTATCACTATGTCTTTTTCTGTCTTGCCCTAATGCAGATAAGATAGGAACAGCTTGAAAATCTTGATGTTGGGTTAGTGGTATTTGTATTAGAATCAAATGTATACCCTTGACTGTTTAATAAAAATGTAAATTCACTTTAAAATTTTTCTA
Organism: Camelus dromedarius; assembly: GCF_036321535.1. Classification (NCBI taxonomy): domain Eukaryota; kingdom Metazoa; phylum Chordata; class Mammalia; order Artiodactyla; family Camelidae; genus Camelus; species Camelus dromedarius. The sequence continues at coordinate 59,882,917 of NC_087436.1, read as the reverse complement.
GACTTATTACTGCCAATGTGTTTAAACTGACCAGAAATTTTGGTGCAAGATTTGTGCATTTTTTCCCAAAATATTGAGACAGTAAAAATATTCAATTTGGTTACCACATTATATCTTAGCAATGTATTTCTAGTTTTATAGTACTTGATTTATTTGAATGTAATCATAATTAACATATGCTATATTTAATGGTTAAATTGCATTGGTACCTTTTTCTTTTGATGATTTTCTTGATCCTGAGGAGAAAGGGATATATTATACTTTTTATCTTATAAAATGTAGATATCTATTTGGTCATAATTTATTTTTCCTCAGAAATTTGTCTCTGAAGGAAAGTAAGTGTAATTTTTTGGATGAGTATATAATGCTTTATAAAAATTTGAATACAGAAATGATAAATATATGCACTTGGAGTATATTATCAGTAAGTATATCTCTTCTTTGCCAGAGGTAATTTTCTACCAGTTTTTATTATACTTCCATTGAATAGAGTTTTCTCATTTTTTCACTATATTATTATGAAGAAACTTTTTTCTAGTATGTCTATAAATGACTTTTTATTATTTTTTTTCTTAAGGTACTATGCATCATTTTATAGAAAATTAATGGCATGGATATGTACCAAAAAGTAGATTAAAAAATCCTAATATAATGGTTCATTTCTTGAAATTATTATGTCTCTCAGAGGTAATAATGTTCACTGGTGTATGTAATGTTCTGCTGTGAAATAACATGGGGGCATCTCAAGCCTTGAGGTTAATGTGACACTCAGGCAAATAAACTGGGTCATAACGTATAAATATTAGTGCTGGCATTCAGACATATTATGTTCAGGCTCAGCTTTTGCATTTACATACCAAATAGTTATCTTTCAAAAATGATATTGTTATAGATAAATTTTGGCCTGAAGATATTTTCATGACTTCCTTATTTATATGTTTTGGTGAAATGACGGATTCTAGTAATTCATAATATTTATTACTAATAGAGGGGAACAGGGTAAGATTAATTCCAATCTTGTAGGGAAGGAAGATTTTACACACGCTTGTGGTTACACATTTAGTTATGACTGCCTCTGATGTTTTGAAATATATTGCATTTTAATCAAAAGGTTAGAATATCTAACATTATTTATTGACAAAATATCTAAAAAGCAATGGAAATAGTTGGCTATTTTGGACATTAATCTATACTTTGATGGGTACTTCAATATATCATAGAATAAATCTTATCTGGTGATAAGATTTGGTTGCTCTTTAACATGACAAGTAAGGAAGGATGGTGTATTAGTTTTTTAGGGCTGCTGTAACAAAGTTCCACAAAGTAGGTCACTTAGACAACAGGGATTTATCATCTTGCAGTTCTGGAGGCTAGAAGTCTGAGATCAAGGTGTTGATAGGACTGGTTCCTTTTGAGGGCTGTGAGAAAGATTCATCTCCTCGCCTCTTCTCTAGGTTCTTTGTCCTTTCTTGGCTTGTAGAATCATCATCGTGATCTCTACCTACATCTTCACATTGCATTTGTGTGCTATTTGTATTCAAATTTCCCCCTTTTATAATAATGCTAGTTATATTGGTGTAGGGGCTCACCCTACTCCATTATAACCTCATCTGAACATCTGCAACAGCCCAATCCCCAAATAAGGTCACATTCTGAGGTCCTGGGGATGGTACTTCAATGTAAACTTTGAGGAGATTCAACCTATAGCAGACAGTATTAAACACATATAATTCCCTTCTTAAACTTGGATCTTGAAATTCAACTTGCCCTGTCCCTGAATTAAAATTCAGTTCAAAACATGACCAAATTTGAAGGAAAGACTGTGTTTAAGACCTTTACATTTCATGGCAGAAAATAACACTTAAGCATATTAAAGCTAAAGTGAGTGTCAATATCTAGTGCTCACTCCAAAGCTATTTTTAGTGATGTTGACTCCTCACCTTTTCTTAAATATTTTTAAAGCGTTTAAAGATACTTATTTTCAACATTGCTTCCAGCAAATTGACATGTTAGTCAGGGACCTTGGTAAACAAAAAGACATCATGACAGGATTAGATAAATGCAAAAAAAGGCTCCAGGCAGGGGCAGTAGAGGTTCATATGCACCAACCAGTGATAACTAGTATTTGAGAAATAAACAGAAAACTAACCACAGTTAGGTGGTGGTTTGATTTGTTTTATTGAACATCATAGGGCTTAAACTAATAGACATTCTTCATTTGCTTGTCAACTTTTTTTTTTTTAATGGGTACTATTCTAGGCAATTTTGAGAGATCAATGAAGAGAATAGACAAATGACCCTCCAATCTTGGAGCTTACATTTAGAGAAAGGAACAAAGTCATGAACACTGAACGTCATAAATCAGTAATCTCAATTTTACCTTGTATAAAATGGAAATTATAATTGAACCTAGCTTGTAGATTTGTTGTAGGATTAATTAAGATAATATATGTAAAATTCTTGGCAAAGTGCGTGTCACATAAAAAGCACTCTTTTAATATTATAAATGATAAAAATGATGATGATGATGGTGATGATAATTGCTGGACATAATCCATGTTTAAATCTTATCACTTCTCAATTTGAGAAATAATAATAGGGACTTCATTGGTGTAGCATGAACATCCCCCTTAGGATGTCAACTGTGACCAGTACTAAGTGAGAAGAAAAAACAAAATGTGATGGACATTAAAAGCAGTAGATGGCTTTTAGATACATCCACATGTGCACACACGCACACACACAGACACACACACACACACACCCGACCAATCCAAATATTTTTGTCTGATTCAAAAACATTGTTATACACTTCTGTTTACCAGTGGAACTTCTTGCCAGTCTGAATAGCCGTTTAGTCAACATTTGATCTAGATTTGAAACCTTAATTGTTAATTGAAAAGCTATGATGATCTTTTTTGTTATTTAGTATTTATATGTCATTCTACAAAGTTATCCAACAAAATCATCAATGATCCTTTCTCCTGACTTTTTTAAATGACCCATTAATTACCCCTGCATATTTTAAGATTATCAGTGTGAATGAAGTAAGCCTTAAATATCTTTTGTTTTTAATTGCTTAGTAAATGCCACTTTTCCTTTCTCCCTTTGCCCTTTAAATGGCTGAAGTATGAAGTGGAATATGTCCTAATTTCTACCCCCCTTTTTTTTGCTAGTATTCAAGTTCAGTAATGCATATGATTGGATTCAACTTGATCACATATTCAAACATAGAATTATTAGGACACTACATACATATCTGTCTTTTAATTGTAAAAATATTATTCACTTACTCCCTAAATTTAAAGTCATAACTCTTGACCAAATTTGGAGACTTGCTTTTTATTTTTTATTTTTATTTTTTTGGTAAACAATATAATTCTTAATGTTTCTGCAACACTCCATCATTTTTTGGTTACTTATTTTTTATTTTTACTCATTTATAATAACATCATATTACTTACAACTGAAACTTAAAATATTGCTCTGGTTTTCATAACTTTTCCTTTTGACATATAATTCCATTTAACTAATACATATAACAGGGAAAAATATAAAGACTCCTTGTATTCCCTTTCAAGAAGAGAAGACAGTCTGTATCTCTCTTTTCCTCATTTGCACTCCTTAAGTCTCAGACACATTTAATGTCAAATAAAAAGCAAGTGTTTAATATTTATTTCATAAACTAAAAATTTTGGAGATTAAACTTTTACTGTAGATTCTATAATTGTGCCGCTAGGGAATTGGAAAAAATATTTTGTAAAAAGTCTCTTACAGTTATATTTTTCTTCATTTTAAAAGAGCAAATAAATCTGAGTGAGACATAGTTTGGTAAAACAAAACTGAGATTTGTTTTTGTAGTTATGCTGTAAATTCTTTTGAGTCTTATGTGTTTTGAACATTGAAGCCATTATTACCTACTGAAATGTTCCAGGTGAAAGCTTTCAGTTTTTATTACTCATTTTCCTGTGAAATAGCTATTTTTTGTAAATATAAGGATTGGAAGGGTGCTATGTTCTCCCTTAGGTATGTGGAAGTACATATAGATCATTAAATAAAATATTTATTATAAAGCACACAGTACGGGTCTGACACACAGTAGGAATTAAAGAACTGTTAATTGTTACTATATTATTTTATTTACAAAATATTTTGCAGGCATTGCAAATTTGATTTTGTTTCAGGAAAGTTCTTGATTTTTTAATAAATAATAATGACTTAAGTTATTTTCCAAAAGTGTATACCTCAAAAATAAATTATATATTTGCATATATAATTTATATACAAATATATATGTATAATCTGTATGTATATGTACTATATATAACTATATAGGAACTTTACATTGATTTGAAAGCTTTTTAGAACATTTTCCTTATAAATGGACACTACTTATTTTAGATCTTTTACTTTCTCTTTCATCCTTTCACTTCAGGTTTCTATTGGTAGTTTTCTATTACAATTAGATCATTTTTTAATTGGAAGAATTTGAGAAAAACATGAAATTCATCTAAAGACTATATAGGTTATTATATAGACCTAAAGATTTTGTTGGAAATGGAGTAAGTATGTCCTTTGGGGTCCTTTCTGTAGTCAAGCAAATGAGCCATAGCTTGATAAAGTTAAAACATTAGAAATAAATGTGTTTGTAGCTCCCTGATAGGCAATTAAACTGCAGTAATGACCTCAATGTAATTTATGAAATTAAACACATGAATACACTGTAATATATATTAGAACAATCAGACATTCATTTAAACTTGCATCCTGATGCAATATTGTTTTAGAAACTCTTGAAAAACTATTTACATGTAATATTCTGGAAAAGTGCTGTCCAGTAGAACTTTCTGTGCTATTGGAAATGTCTTCTGTGATATCCAAAGAGCCACATGTGGCTGAGTAACTAAATTTTCAATTGTATTTAATTTTCATTAATTTAAATTTAAATAATCATGTAGGTTTAGAGACTGACTTTTTTATACAATCTTTAAAGGTTTCACTCCTTTACAGTTATTACAAAATATTGGCTGTATTCCCCATGTTGTATAATATATCCTTGTAGCCTATCTTACACCCAGTAGTTTACACCTCCCACTCCCCTACCCCTATATTACCCCTCTACCCGACCTGGTAACCACTACTTTGTTTTCTATACCTGTGAGTCTGCTTTTTTTTGTTGTTGTTGTTATATTCACTAGTTTCTTTTATTTCTTAGATTCCACATATAAAGATATATAGTATTTGTCTTTCTCTGCCTGGCTTATTTCACTTAGCATAATGCCCTCCAGGTCCATCCATGTTGCTGCAAATAGTAAAATTTATGTTATTGAACAGCACATATCTAAAGTATTTTTTAAACATTTTTTATTGAGTTATAGTCATTTTATAATGTTGTGTCAAATTCCAGTGTAGAGCATAATTTTTCAGTTATACATGAACATAGATATATTCATTGTCACATTTTTTTTTCGCTGTGAGCTACCACAAGATCTTGTATCTATTTCCCTGTGCTATTCAGTATAATCTTGTTTATCTATTCTGCATATGCCTCTCAGTATCTACAAATTTTGAAATCCAAGTCTGTTCCTTCCCACCCCCTGCCCCCTTGGCAACCACAAGTTTGTATTCTATGTCTGAGTCTGTTTCTGTTTTGTATTTATGTTCTTTTTTTTTAAAGTCCACATATGAGCCATCTCATATGGTATTTTTCTTTCTCTTTCTGGCTTACTTCACTTAGAATGACATTCTCCAGGGACATCCATGTTGCTGCAAATGGCGTTAGTTGTGTTTTTATGGCTCAGTAGTATTCCATTGTATAAATATACCACATCTTCTTTATCCAGTCATCTGTTGATGGACATCTAGGCTGTCTCCATGTCTTGGCTATTGTAAATAGTGCTGCTAGGAACATTGGGGTGCAGGTGTCATTTTGGAGTAGGGTTCCTTCTGGATATATGCCCAGGAGTGGGATTCCTAGGTCATATGGTAAGTCTATTCCTAGTCTTTTGAGGACTCTCCATACTGTTTTCCACAGTGGCTGCACCAAACTGCATTCCCACCATTAGTGAAGGAGGGTTCCCTTTTCTCCACAGCCTCTCCAGCATTTGTCATTTGTGAACTTTTGAATGATGGCCATTCTGACTGGTGTGAGGTAATACCTCATCATAGTTTTGACTTGCATTTCTCTGATAATTAGTGATATTGAGTATTTTTTCATGGGCCTATTGATCATTTGTATTTCTTCCTTGAAGAATTGCTTGTTGAGGTCTTCTGCCCATTTTTGGATTAGGTTGTTTGTTTTTTTCTTATTAAGTTGTATGAGCTGCTTATATGTTTTGGAGATCAAGCCTTTGTCGGTTTCATCGTTTGCAAAAATTTTCTCCCATTCTGTAGGTTGTCAGTTTGTTTTACTTATGGTTTCCCTTGCTGTGCAGAAGCTTATAAGTTTAACCAAGTCCCACTTGTTTATTCTTGCTTTTATTTCTATTGCTTGGGTAGACTGCCCTACATATCTAAAGTATTAATCATTTTCTTCTGTGTATTTCCACCAATATGGTGATCATTGAATTATATGCACTATCACTGTATTATCTATGTCATATAGTTATTCACAATAACACTTTTCAAAGAATGTTTACAGTACTAGAGAAAAAGCAATAGTCATATTATGGTTGTTGAATTTAAAATTTGGATTCAGTTATATTTCAAAACATTAGATCACAACTTGAACCAAATTGTAATTTTTTTATATTATATGTCAGTTTTTATGATACAAAATGATGTATTTATATATATGTATATATTTACCACACTGTACAAACTAGATGTTTACTCTGAGAGCTACATTTGTTTGTAGAGTTGATTTTCACATATTAATGGTAAAATCTAGGGCAATTACTACAAACCGAACACAGGCATTTAACAAACAACTGGTGAATAAATGAATAAGCCCAGGTAGACAAACATTAAAAATGTTTTAGTGGCTATATTAACCTTTCTTCTGCAACATTAGAGAACAAGCAATGAAACTTCAATTTTCAACCCATGTAAGGGCTATTACAGCTTTGTAGTATGTTACACAAATAATTTTTCTTTTTTTCATTAAACTCATTGTGGTCATTGCTGACAGGTTTGATAAGACTTTTCGAATTTATTGGCAGAAAGACACATCTTTACTCTGGAAGAAATAATTTCTTTCACTTTATGTGGATGGTAGGAAAACATTATTTACTCTTACTAGTATGAAGTATCATATTGGTGTGACATACATTTAATATCCAGACATGAAGTAAGAGAGCCCCATGATTTTTAAACTTTGAAAAATCTACCAACTCCAGAGCTACTGAGCCACTGTCCAGTGTCTACAGCTGTCCTCACTGGGATTAATCACTATAAGGCTCTAGCCAATGTTGAAACAGACATCTCAAAATGAACTGGAGCAGGGAAGATGAAATGAAGCCCTAGCTGATGCATTTAAAAAGTAACAAACAAAACTTACAGGATACAATCAATATCCGAACTAATTTATAAGACAAACAACTTAACATTGGGAATGCTAATTTCATAACCAATGAAAAAATGCATGTAACCTTTTTTCTTTCCGTACGCAGTGAACATCTGATGATATGACAAGTACTGAAATTCATGAAAGTTTGTTGAAAGACAATTTCCCATGGGTCTAACACATGACTGCAGGTTTTGCAAGCAGACATACTGACTGCCTTTCTTTTTATAATATCTTTTCAAAAACTCTTGTCTGTATAGCAATCAGCCTTGGGAGATACAATGTCTTTTTTTTTTTTTTGGCTTACAGCCTTGAAAATTTGAGATATTTTTCCCTCTGCAACAAAGGACTGCCCCTTATAAAAGACTCAGTTTCCCTAACATCTGTCCTCTCCTGTAACATAACCCACTGTGTTTGCAGATGCCAAACACATCTCTGCCTCACGTTCTGGGAATTGGGGCATAGGGAACTGCCTCAAGAAAATACTGATTCTCTAGCTCTGCTGTCTCTGTGAGTGAAGTCCTCTGTCTCTGACCCAGAAATCTGCCATCTGCCAGCATTCATAAAAATGACTGGTTTATTTGTTAATTCACAAGTAGGTTAAAAATCTCAGACCCTTCACAGTTCTTGGCATAGTTTCCTCATTCTTAAAATTTTCTTGACATCTCAAAATTCTGGAAATCTTATTTAATCATTTAAAAATTATGTTTTTAAATTTTAGTCTCTTGTATGGATTAAGTCAGAATGTATAAAATATACACATACATAATTGGATTTCAAGTGTCTATATATAGAAAGTATCTATGGAAATAGTAATATTTATAACTGTCTATAAAAAGCCCTTCTATCTATAATATACATAAATCTATAGCTTGTTTTATGACTCCTGATATGTTCCCTCCCACAAACATCAATTCAGCATTATATTTTTTACTATAAATGTATGAAAATGACAAAATAGAAAATAAAATGATAGAAATAAAATAATTAGATAGCCTCTTCCGTAATTTTGGAAAAGAGGAATGCTGTTTCATTTCTAAAACAGAAGATACTATTAAGAAAATTCAAAACACTACAATGGCAATAGCATAAGTATGTTTATAGTATTTTTTTTGTCTAGGGTATTTCAATTGATGATCAATTTCCATGGGTAAAGAGTTTGGACAGGTCTCACAGGCTAGAGTCATGATGTTGTCCATCTTGGGTCTCAGGTGAGGATCCTGTTCCAAGCTCAGCTGGTCATTGCTAGAACTGAGTTCCTTGGATCTGTAGAATTTACAGTGGCTTTGCCTAGCTTTTGCCTTCAAGGCAAGTAGGAAGACACTTCTCTGATGCTTCCTCTTCTTTTAAAGGATCCTCTGATTAGGTCAGGCTCGTCAGAATAGGCTTCTTTTATTATTAACTGAAAGACAACTGATTATCAAATTAATCATGTGATGTCTTATCATATTTCCAGGTTTTGCCCATGCTCAAAGAGAGGAGAATATACAGAACATAAGCATTAGTGGGTGGAATCTTAAAGGCCACCTTAGGGTTCTGCCTAGTATGATAACAAATAAATATGTTATCAATAAAATACACATCGTTAATAGACAATATTAATAATGAGATATATACATAATTAAAAACTACTGAAATGGTGTGTTTCCATTAAACTCTTAATATGTATAGTATTATTATCCAGAAAATAATGTGTCCACTATTTAGCCTTTCTAATTTCCTTTCCTCTTTATTTTATTTCACTTGATTCCTTTTTTTTCTGCTTCTGTAAAAGAGTTTTCAACATGAGCCTTCTATGTAATCTGTTCTTCAGATATTTCAATCTATCTTATAATAAATAAATTAGCTTACCTTTTCATGACATTTTCACAGGCATATTTACATTTACAAATCTCTTCAAATAAAAAATGAAAAATAATTATACCCTATGAAATAATTCTCACGTGCCTATCAAACAAATAAGAAAATCTATTATTCTTTCTGTCACTAGTAATTTTATTCATCATTAATTAATTGAAGACATAGAATTTTAACAAATCAAATTTCAATGAAGTCTGATGTTCAATTACTCAGTGATAGTACTTCTAAACATCTTTAGAGACTTTTACAGTTTTGATAACAACCATATGTAAGATTAGAGAGAATTCGTTTTTAGGGAGAGCTGTCCCTTTTCCTTCATTTAAATATTTACTCAATTATTGATACTAGTATGGCCTCATGGAAGTGTATTTTATTTTATAGGTGAATCCAGTACTGCTGTTTTTTATACTGTTGCTCAGATTGTTCCAGCTCTGGCCTTTGGGAGCTTTTTCAGATGAGTCTCTGTGCCCTTTTGACATAACGTCGTTCTTTTTTGAGCACTTGTTTTCTTTCTGGCACCAGAAAACACTACAGGCTCATCTAGTATTTTTCCTCCCCAGCCTGGAATCAACCACTTCTTCCAGGAGTGGATTTCTTTAATCTAAAAATGGCTTTAGAAACCACCATCTAGGTACTAGATGTACTTACTACTTTCTGTTTGTCATTGCTGCTGGGTACCCTCACTGGACAGAGCAAGGACATATATGATGATACTAACCTATTTAAATTCCTCTTTCAGAGAAAAATAAGAGTATAGTCCCTTGTTACCCAAAGTGTCAATGGTCTGTGGATTAGCAGCACTGGTATCACCTGAGAGCTAGTTAGGAACCCAGAATGCCTCCCACACAACCTAATGCATCAGGATCTCCATTCAGCAAGGTTGGAAAGCACTGATCTAGACAGCAGGGTTTCTCTTATTCTCCTCAGCTGCAAATCGTTTGAGGAGCTTGTTAAAACTGCAACTTACCAAACCCCTTCCCAGGAGATTCTTGTTCGGTAGGTTTTGATATTCAGGTTTTTAACTAATACTTTGGGTTCTTCTTGTCAAGTAAGTCTAGAAAGCACTGGCCCACAGGTTTATCCCTGGTAGATGCAAAAATGGGAATGTCCTTAATGCTTAAGCTGGTGCTATTCTTGACATAAACCAGGTCATGTATTTCCCTACTGGTTCCTAATACTTTACACTTGGGAAGCACTGCATGTATCTCAAAGTGCTTTTGTATCAGTTATGTTTGAAAAATTATCTTTCAGAAATACGCATCATCACTCTAAACCTTCCTTCATATCATGTCCAAAGTTATCTTCCTAGAAGAAAGATGAGGCCATCTGACTCCTCTCTCCAAAAACTTCAAAAGTGTTTTCTTATCTCTAAAACCAAACAAGTTTTGTCTGGCATATACGGCCTGCCATGATTTCACTGCAGTCTTAGCTTTCTAGCCTGGTCTCTCTATACATATGCCCTCACTTCATAATTTTGTTCATTCTGTTCTCTCTGTATGATACTCTTTCTCCATTTCACCCCGTTTACTCTTACAGCATTCCATTAACGTCCAACACCAGCCTCAAATGGTATTGCTTCCAAGATAGAATCCTGGACTCCTGTAGTTATCTGTAATAACTGCATCAAGGTATGTGCACTGAACTTGGCCAGAATAGAAGTGTGATCAATTTTCTTTTTTCTGCCCTATGGTTATACATACATATGTGTTCTGACTGCATCCCTTACTAGATAATGAGAACATTGAGGGTAGAAATCAGGCCAAAATGGGATCACGTATCCTTCTCTAGGTATTAAGGCTAAATTGTTTCACTTTTCTCTTTCTACAGTTGATATTGATTGGCGATATATTTGTTTTATAAGTGAGTTAGGATGATTATGACATGTTGTCAAAAACAATCATACACCAGCTATACTGAAATACTGATGTGAGATTTTCTAGTTTGACAGATGAGAAGAAAAGAAAAACAATCTCTAGAGTATTCCTTATGATGGAGAGAGAAGAAATCTGGAAGAAGAAAAATAATCTATTTAAAGACATCATCCCAAACCTCCATTTATAGTGGGAACACTTGACATAACTGTTTTAGAAGAAAAACTATAGATCATTGTTTCAGTATATGGTATCTGATGCCTTACAACGTTCCTAGGTTGCCCGTAAGGATACTTCAATATCCGGTATCTCTGTCTGGACTTACCTAGCTAGCTAGCTAACTATCTTCGAGAGGCTTTGAGTAAGTGAACACTCAGGAAACATTTATAAATAAAGGTAGACAAGACTACTGAATCTGGATAAATGCAACCTGATAGGATGTATGCTTTAGTAACCACTGATGTATTAGAGACATTGGTCTTAATATATTCAACTCATGTTTTAAACTATTTTATTTCTCACTTGAATCACATAGGATTCATGTTGACTAGTGTGATTTGGGTTGGAAGTTGTATTATTTACAGAAGAAAATGTCATGTTTACTCATATAGAATATCAATTTAAATGTGTGATTTCAAGAAACAGTAATCACAAAAGAGCCCAAGAAACCAGCTATTCTGTTTGAATAAAAAATTCTAATGTTCTGATATCGTATCTAATTTTATCATCTTAAACATTTTCAAAGAAAATTTGCAAAAAACCATAAAGAACTATTTTATAGCCATTGCTTACACATATACATGTATAGCTAAATTAATAAATTTAACATGATGTAAATATTTTAAATGTTTCTTTTCTAGGACTGATAGTGTCCTCTTGTCAGTGGCTATTTATCTACTTCAGTTACTAGAACAGAGAAATTTTATGCTACTTATTGTACCACTTGAATAATTTGCTTCTAAAAATGTGAAAATACCTAGAAGTCAAACCAATAATTGCTCTAAACAATACAAAAATAAACTTTGTCTGTCAATAGTATTGTGAACATGATAATCATTGACAAAAAAATGTTTCCACTTATAATACACATGCAAATAATATCAATTGAACAAATATAACTAGGATATGTGGGACAGAGGGCAGACTGAATCATATTTGAGTGAATTATGGGCTAAGAAAAAATCAAATCTCAAAACAATGTCATCAGTTAAGTTTTAAATAAACAACAAAAAAGCAGTCAATAATGACAAAATTATACTAAAAAATGAATATATGTCACCTCTTGTTTAATAGTGTCACCATTTTGGTGACTAACATTTTCTAGTCTCTTTCTTGGGACATGCAGGAGCTAACATGTAAATTCAGGAGATGCTGAAGGCACAGAGCTTTATCTCTTTGATGCCTTAACATCCTTATAAGATCAGTGGGATTTATTCAAATCTCAGTTGGTTGCATAGAAAGAACAAAATGATCCCAGAAGCAGAAGATATTCATTCACCAATGTCCAGTCTGCCTAAAATTTAAGTTCAGTTCTTATATGATTGGCATATTTCATTTGTGTGTGTGTTCGTTACTAAACAAAACCTCAAGGGATATTTTTGTAATACTGTCATATAAAGAAAATAATTGTTTCTTAACATTATTCCTTTCTTCTCTCCTTTTTTTTTCTTTTATTTTCTTTTAAGTGGTAACTAATAGATAAGGTAATAGCAACTATTTCTGTTTAATAAAAGTGCAATTTTAAATTACTGACATCACTTACAAATAAAATGTTTTAAATCTTTAAACAACATTAAAACAGAAAATGAAATATTTTGACCCACATGAAATTTTTATTTATATCAAGGTCAAATTTTAATTTGTAGAGAATTTTTTAGAATGAATATAGAACAAAAGTAGAATATCAAATAAAATATTTTTTTAAACAGTAGAAAATATATCCTAAAGTTCCCAATGATAATTTAGTAGGGCAATATACTTTTAAAAGATAAGGTAATCACAGAAAGTAGCCATCCATTTTTACCTTTCTAATGAGAGAAGATGAATTAAAGTCAATTTATTAGAGTTACCAATGAAAAGAAAGTTTGGCAGTATAACATAAAACTTACAAGATTTGTAATGCATGCAACTCCATTTTAAAGCAGGGTAATTCCACATGAAAACAAAAGCCCATGTCATTTTCTAGTGCTGACCCCCAACCACTTTACTTGGTCAGAAAACACTAGTCCTAGAACAACTTCATTTTCCCTTCTAAATGCAGGAAAAATTGGTAGACAAACTATATGGCTCCATATTTAGTATGATTTGAGAAACTTAAAGCCACAAAATATCTGTTTCAAGCAGAAAACATACCCTAAATTTTTCTATGGGAAGTCATTTCTTCTGAATAGGAAGTAATCTGTTAAAATAAAAATATTGTACCAGTTCCCTATTAACTACCAGCACACTAGCTGAATTAATTACATAAAAGGGGTCAGCGTGGTGAGAGACAGAGCACAGCATCAGTATGTTGTGACAGGAGGGTTACAAAAAGGGAGCGGCCTCTGGCTTAGAGTGCAAAATGAAATAAATATCTCATTAATGAATTCTGAATATCCAGGGAGCAATAATTCTCTAAAGCAAACCTAACAAAGATCATAGAAATGGACATGACAGGTATACACCAAAGGGTGTTGAGAGCATTGGAAAAATACTCTCCATTTTACACTTTAGTCTTGGGTGTGCCAAATATAAAACACAGGGTTCTCTGACACAAGCCCCAGAAGCCTAATTTTGCTCACTTCATTAAGAAAAAAAAAATCATTGTAAGGATATGAAATAGCTCACAGAAATAAAGGGAAAGCCAAACACTAAACAGGCTTCAAGAAGATCTAGCACATAGTAATGTCAGGGATAAGAGAGCAGGGCCATCTACACGGTCTGCAGAGCCCAGAAAAAAGTAAAAATGCAAGGCTCCTTGTCTGGAAATTGGGAGTTTCAAGATGATAACAGCAGAGTATTAAGCCAAAAGTAGAACCCTTCTAAAAGCCAGATCTTGTGTCCCTGCAGAAGATGCAAGCCCGTGAATTCGGCCCTGGGTTTCAGGAATGAATGGATAAGATCTTCAAGGCTCCACCATGAGAACACATTAGCTACTGTGGTTTTCTGTCCCTGTGCTGTGTTGCTCAAGTTTCGTATTTCTGGGAACCAGAGTTTGTTTGTAGGCCAAGTCATGTGACCACACGAAACAAGAGATGAGGGGACCTTGTTCAGCAATCCCATGTTGATTGCATGCAGTCATGGAGGAGAGGAGGGGCTTTCTCAAAGAAAAATAAAGGCATTTTTAGCATAGGAAGGGGGAGAATTTCTTTATACGCACACAGATACTCACATAAAAAAACAAAAACAGAATCCATTCTAACACTACTCTGACTGGTTTCTAAGAAGTTTCCTGTAAGAAAATATCCCCAAATTGTTCACTTCAGTGATTCTGGGGAACTTTTTTTAAAAACCAAAATTATTTTCAGGTCAATTTCCCAATATAAATTATTATAGTATAGCTTCCTACTCTCCTATGAAACTATTGAAGAATAAGATAAAAAAGTTTTGGATGAAAAGAGAAATAAAAAGATAATAGAAATTACTCTGAGGTAAGAATTAGCTTATATTTTTCAATCTGTATGTATGCCCTTTAGAGTCTGGCTGAGGGAGCTCACTGAATTTTTGCCAAGCAGCTGTCTCTGGAGGGAACAGAGGGGTTAGGACACAGACTTTAGAGCCAAAATCTTTCTATTTAAAGCTCGGTTTTGCTTTTTGCATCCTGTTCAGTCTCTGTCCTTTAAGTTCCTCTTCTGTAGATTATTGATATCTTAGTTGACCATTAAAATATATTAAAAGGTGGTACATTAAGGACACAATTAAGACCATTCACTAAAGAAAACACTTTTTTTCAGGCATCAAGTAGATATAAAACAACTTCATATAGTCATTTTGGGAAGACTTGTTTTAGGAATGGAACTTGATTTTTATCTGAGGAATTTCTTTTTCCCTGTTATCCTTCCTTAAATACATCGTTGTCTCTGGAGAGCAAAGAGCAAAATGGAGGGTTTTTTTTTTATCAGTTCTTCATAGGTTGCGTAAAGAAAAGGAGTGGGTATTTTCTTTTTCATCCTCATCTCTGGTTCAAAGACAATTGAACATTGATACCAATCTGTGTTTCTGCTGCTTGTGTAAAAGAGAAACCATCCTAGGCCACCAGCACCCACTGTTAATCTGGTTTTAAATGTCAAGTTCACTTCAGCATAGAAAGAAAGAAACTGAGATAACATTCAAAGGGGAATATATTGGAGACAAAGATAGAGTCCAACAATCTAAGTGTCTGTGTCTTCCTGACAGGAGTTAGAAAAAGATTCATCAACAGAAACCTAAAACATTTTGCAGCTTCTGACTTATCTAACCTTGTGATTTATGGCCACATTTCCTGTTTATATATGTATGGTTGTAGTATTTGTCTATGTTCATGTTATACTGATGAATAATGGAAAGGTAATTCAGCAACTTTAAACTGAATCATTTAAATCAGTTTAGGTATGACACTCTGTCTTAATGTCATTCCTTTCAAGGTCTAGTCTCAGATTCTCTTACTGGCCTCAAGGATTTTTTGTTTGTTCCTTGCAGAAGATATTTATACCTTGACACTTGTATGATGTATAATCTATGCATAAACTGTGTGATACACTTTGCATTTACACAGATAATCTGGCCTGTTATTTATGACAACTTTAGTGGTTCTCTGTTTCAGAGAGAAAAAATATTGACACGTTTTGCCTTTCTTGTCCATTTATGATTACGTTTATTTTTAAAGTCTACATTTTTAGAATCAGCACCATTTGATGGTTCTATATGTTGAGACTATACTTTCACTATTATAATGTTTATTATTTTACCATGTAGCATAGAGATTTGAAATAAATTCAGCACCTTTCTTGGAGACAATTTTGTCATAAGCCAAATTATTTACTATAGGAAATTATTTACTGTAATATTTTACAAATCTAATTCCTTAGGATGTTAATAGTTATTATGAGTGCTCAATAAGTAATTATTGAAAGAATAAACGAATGAATATTTAAGTTTAGGAAATACAGTCTTACACAAAGTTAGCAGGATTCTTTACTAGGATTACTCAGCTATTATTATGCTAATACAACACACAAGCTCCTAAAGACTTAAACTTTTTTTTAAAAGGCATATTTGATTATTAATACTTTGTTAAAAATAAAAAGCAATTGTATTTTTAGCTGCCCCCTGCCAAGTCCATATTGTGCTTTATATCACACAGGGACAATCTGTTACAGGATTGGGTACACAGAGCAGCTGTGTTCTGTTTGCTGTGCACTGCAGCTGCAGTTTCAACTGACCATCAAGAGCAGACTGTGGCCTTGTAACCCAAAATGAAAGATATCTCTAGTTTCTCTTAACTGAATTATAGTTCACAGTATATTAATCACGGTATATAATATCATGATTGACTACTAGTTATCTTAAAAAGTGATATTACTTAGAATATAATTACATTACCAGAGAGTAGGTTCTTGTCTCGTTGCAGAAGGAATTCAGAAATGAGACACGGGGGTCAAGAAAGTAAAGTGAGGGTTTGTTATGGGATAGGACACTCGAGAGTGAGTACTGCCCTGAGTTTCTTTGGCAAACTGGTTACATAGGGTATAAAAATGAATGGGCGGAATATTCATTGGGGAGGGAGAAGTTTGGGGTCGTATTCCCTGATTTTCATCCCCTCTCCACCTTCCCGAGGGAGGGAGGGATTTTTGTCCTTATATAATTTTGATGGGAAGTGTCATGGCCTCGCTGCATGATGGATACTTCCTATCTGCAAGGCTAATTTTATTGTAATAAGGACATAATGAGCAAAAGGTTATATTCGGATGCCAGAGTTTCCCACCTTTTACCACCTTTCTTTGTTTGTCTCCAGGACACCTGTCACCCCAAAACATGTGATTTCTTACCAGTTTGGAGGTTTCTGCTTTTCTGTCTGTCCAAGGTCCCCCATTGTTCACAAGATGTATGGTTTCCTGCCATTTGGCCCATGACCCCTCTTTCTCTGCTCATATCTAGCTATCTGCCTCCTCTAATAATTGCAGCTGGTAATTGAAGAAAACAATGCTTACTTATTGATTACCAGCTTATTAATCTTCAGATACTTTCTAATTTTCCTTAATCTAATTTCAGGCACAGAGTTGTAACTCTTCAATGCTTATGATTCCAAAAGGCACTTAGTGTCTAGAATTAGGCTTTGGGACAACTTACTGGCTAGAACCTACTTAAGTATTTTTCATTTAGTAGGAATGATCTTCAAAATAAGTTGCATACTACACATTGTTTGCTATATTATTAAAAATGAGATTTTCCTCACTCAAACAATTGTACTTCCACTACAACTTTATGTTACCTAAAATAGTTCTCCCCAAGAACAAGAATCTCCATTCTCAGGAGGAACTAGATTTAAACCCAGAAGCTATGAAAATTCCTATTACACTTTATTCTTGTGCAACTATAGTTGACCCTTGAACAACATGGGTTTGAACTGTGCTGGTCCATCATACAAGGATTTTTTTTTTAAATAAATATATAGTTGGCCCTGCACATCTATGGTTTTCACATCTGTGGATTCAACCAACCCAGCATCACAAAGAATACCTGATCCAGGGTTGGTTGAATCCTGGGATGTGGGAAGCATAGATTTGGAGGGCGACTGTGGAACTCAAGCATACTTAGCATACATGGATTTTGATACCTGCCCAGGTTCCTGGAACCATGTAGTGCAGATACCAAGGGGCAATGGTACTTGATATCTATATTCATACTCCAAACTACTTTCTATTATAATTATTTCTGTCATTGTTGTTGTTTTAATTCTACTTGATATTATTCTCTTCTTTCTTTATCTACCTCTAATGTAATGACTACGTTTAAGAGTTTCACCTTGATAAGGCTCCAAAGGTAAATCTGAAAGTGCTCCATGGGAAATTGTGATATGTAAATCTGTTATTTAGGATTAATACACTAGAATTCTTAGCACATGTGTATAGTGTATGTGAAATTGCCATATATTAATTTATTCAACAGAAACTTGGAAATATAAAGATCACCAAAAAGAGTCTCAGCTTCTTTGGTGTTATTGGACCAAAAGGAAGAGGCAATTAATGCAGCCTGAGGTAGTGTGAAGGATTGGAGAGGACTTCCTGGGAGAGGGGGTGCACTAATTTAGGCTTAAAGGATAAGTATAAATTAGCCACATGATGTCAAAACTCATATGTATCCTGGGGAAAATTATGGCGAGTAAGCATGATAAGATATGTCTAACCTATTCTGCTATTGCACTACATGATTTGTTTGTCTTGCTAAAGCTAGCAAGACAAGAGTATGACCCAGTGGGCTGGAGATACAGTCCTGGAATCCATATATGAGTAGTAAGCCAGGCGATTTTTGTGTATGTGTAAGTTTGTCAAGGTATTTGGAAATACTTGATTTTGTGTAATGTGGAAAATCTTATTTTTCTAGTTGAAATTGAATATAAACCATCACAGTGCCTTTTGTTATTCACTTCAAGAACAGAATCTGGGAAATTTTGTTGATAAGCTTGATGTAGGTTTTACTAATTTTTCTCAAATTGGTAAAGTTGTGGCTCTAAAAATTTACTCAAAGTCATAATCTCCAAGTCTTTTAGCTTCAGAAAATGTTGGAGGTTTTACAGTTTCCTTGCCTCTGTGTATTATGCTAATAATTTTAGGTATTTCCTTTATGCCAAGTTACAGGGCAACAATTGATTTTCTGTTTGGAAGCACTACTTCCTGGATTATACTTTCATGGCTAACACTTATTACACTTAGATTGTTAAGAATTTTGAATACTTTTAAAAGGTAAAGGGCATAGAAAAATCTTTTAAAACTAGGTAATTGACTGTAGATTGTATAAATTTTAGCATATCTTCAATGGTATGTATCAGAACTTTATTGTAATTGACCTTTGCTGCTTATATTTTTTAAAAATTGCATTTTATAAAGGTTACTTAAATTCTTAGAGGCAAATTAAAGACATTCTATATTTTTGTTTTATTTTCTAAGAAGTTTCTGATATATGCAAATTATTGCAAGCAAGTATACAGTAACTTTTTAAATAAACATTCTTGTAAATTATATTAAAAAGCCCATGATGTGTTCTCCTTAAATGGTCATAAAAGGAAAATTTTGCACACAAGTTCTTAAAATAACGTCAGGTTCTAAATATATTATGCAATAATGAAATAGGATAAGGTTTATGGTGGTAGTTTGGTTCTGAAAGATGAATCAAATTCCCTACATGATGTGGATCTGAAGCAAGACCTTGGTACTTTTGTGACTTACGATCCTCGTATTGAAGGGAAGAGGGCAGGTAACAAATAGCACTGGGAAAAAAATTACTTTCAAAAACACAATTTACATCTCTAAAAATGATGGCTTATACGTTTTTATTCTGTTATACTACAAACATGAAACTTGTTGAAAAGAATTTTATTTTAAAAAAGAAAGAAGTTTAATTATAAGGCAAGTCATATTAGAGCTTGAGTTTGTGACTTTAGAAAAGATTACTTTTAAAGGCAAATATAAATTAAATAATAACTTTTCCTGTGTATTTCTTCCACTAAAAATACTTCAAATTAATTATAATGTGTAAGTACTCTAGTAGGTAACTATAAAATGTGTATCATAGATAACTATAAAAATTGCCTTGTATCTAAAATACACTTATAGAATACTACCACAATCAAGACATTAACTAGAATAAAATAATACAGTAAAACTCTTTCCCATTTTTAGATGATTTTCATCTTTATACATGCATTTGAAAGTAAATTTAGCAACAATTTACTACAATGAAATTGAACAGTTTTAAAAAGTTCTTTAGTGTCATAGTGAGATAATTATTCCTCAAAAATCAGATTTTATTCAACTTTAATTTGTTTTCCTTGTATAGTTCAGAATTTTCCAAATAAAATCACTTCCATGGTGTGCTGGATGAGAGGGTGGGAAATTTTTCCTGACTCCCCCCAAAAAGAGATATGTATAAGGAAAATGTTGAATGTAAGAGTCTGCAAACATATCAGAGAATTGACGTTGTTTGTATGATGAATTGCCTGGGAAACTAGAAAGAAGAAATTTAAGATTTTTAAAAACTTTTGGTTGATATCTGTTAGACACAGGAAGACCAGCCAGTCTATGAGTTTTTCTAAATTGAGAATCACTTGTACAATATCAGGGAAAAATAAATAAAAATTTGATCTCCATCTGTATAAAATGTTTTTGTTGATTCTGTGCCCTTAACTTTCTGACGGCTTGAGTGCTCTGGGAAAGAAAACCAAATATACTATTAATTCAATCATAGCATACTTAAAACTTACAGTATCTACAATTAAGTGAGAAATTACAAAATGAAAGATGTATAAATGTGCACAAAGATTTTGGTGTATATCTTTATATGAATGTACGCACATGGGATTTTTAAAACAATAATTTGAATCATTGTTTCCTGAACTTTATTGTATTTTCATCCCTGCATTCATTCATTCTAGTTCTTTTCCTAAGTGAAATGATCCTTAAACTGGATCTTAAATCACGTGTGAAAACAAAAGTAGAGAATGAAAGGGAAAACTATGCATGACATTAATGGCATAGTGAAAAGTTGCTGAACAAAGACAATCAACTCAGTCTTTTCTTTTCAAGGCTAAACAACTACTTTCGAAGTTTGTATGAGCAGGTTTACACTCATAGAATATCTACTTTCTTGAAAATTTCCAAGAAGGAAATTCTAACTTTTCTAGGGAGTAGCAGTCCTTTGTAATTCCCTGCGATTATAACCTAACATTTCACTATTTCAGCTTCAGTGAAAACAGCATAGATAAATGCAAGTATATTTTAAATTTTAACCCTATTAAAAGATGATGCAATATGGAGAAAAGAGCGCTGGACTAGAAGTCAGGAGACCAGGATTCCACACCTTCTAGCTTAGATCCTTAGAAAATAAATTTAAGTTTGAGCTCCTTATATATTAAATAGGAATGTTAAACTAGACCTATAATGCTTTTGCTAGCACTAAATTTGATTATTCTTTTGATATGAGCATTGCATACAATTGTGCAAGGTTTTGTGGATACATTAATGAACAAGAAAAATAAGCGCTATTCATATTTCCTTTGAATTGCTAGTCTCAAATATAGTCATTAAACAAATACACAATTAACTTGTTATCCTGCTGTTATTTCTAGATTTACTGTTCTTATTGGAATTTATAATTTAGTGGTGATACTAGTTAGAATGCTTTCTGCTTCAAGTTAGAGAAAAACCTAACTCAAAGTTCATTAAACAGTCAAAAAATATGTTATCTTCTCTAACAAGAAATCTAGAGATAGCAAGTCTCTAGTGTTGAATAACTGAGAGAAATAGTGACATTATATGGAGGCAGGCCTACCCAACTTTTTTACTTTTTGGTTTTCCCACAGCTGAGTTTTTGCCTGTTTGCAGAGTACACCAATAGTTCCAAGTAGTACATCAAGCCAAAATATGTACAGGAAAGATGGCCATCTCTTTTCTGTGGGTCTCCTTTTACCAGAGAGGAAACAGTTCCTTGAAGATTCCCACCAGATTGCCTGTCATTTCTTGGAGCCATAGGAGAGCCAGCATTTGAACAAATTACAGAGTGTTTTGGTTTTGGTTTTTTTGCTTTTGTTTTAAAGAGTCAGGAAGGTAGTATGAGTGAATAGGGACAAGCAGCCAACAATACCTGCTATAATAATTTTTTCCATTCAGAAATTATATCAATTAATTCTAGAATTGAGTTTCCATTTTAGTTATTTTTTAATAGTTTTTATTTCTCTGATGAGAGTAAACATCTATTTATTCATTGTGTTCACTTTTTCTTTTAAGACTTTGAACATATTTATCATAGCTGCTTAAAATCCTTGTCTGCTAATTCCCATATAAGGGTCATCTCATAGTGTCTATGGATTGTTTTCTGCTGCTTTGCATATCTATTCATTTGCCAGACATTGTGGCTTACATATTTTTGAGAGTCTGTATTTTACTGTCTTTCTTTAGAGAAAGAAGAGTTGTTGTAGCAGGCAGTTAATTCACAAGTAGATCAGATTGATTTTTTCAGAGTTTTTTTAAGTTTGGAAGTCTCATCTCTCCTAGCATTGCACAGCTTCTTTGTCAGTGGCAGGTACTCTTTTGTGTCTGCATAAACATGAAAACTCCAGCTTGTTTTTACAGGCTGTATCCAAGTTCAACACCCTGAAACCACCACAGTGGCAACTCATATAACTATTGCTGTTTTAATTTTGCCCTTTGGCGCCTGGAAATTTTTCTGTCTTTTCCTCCTGTACTACAATATGTTTAAAAATAAACATGATTATAATTTATCCAGTGTTTCGCTGCATTTAGAACACGAGGTAGAGTGTAGGACAGCTTAGTCCAATGTGTTCTCAAGGGTCTCCTCAAATTATTTTTTTACACTGCATCTGGGATAAATGCTATAAAGGAAGGCACAGCATGGAAAAGAGGAACTGGCCTATGTTTGAAGGGTGGAGTACTAGATGCAAAGGAGGTTTCCTGATGAAGTGATGTATTTTAAAATGAGACCTGAAGGTGGATAAGCAATGCTTTTTCATGCAGATAGAAAAACACGTGCAAAGTTCCTGAGGCAGAATGGAGCTTGGCACATTTCAGTGCCTGAATGAAGGACAGTGTAATTGGAACTCAAAAAACTAGGAAGCAGTTGTTATAAGATGAGGTATGTGAGGTAAACAGTTGCTAGTTAACCTTTTTGGTTTTGTTAAGACGTAAGGATTTTATCTGGTCTTTCCCCATATTTTGCCTTTGCTCTACCTATCAGTTCAGCTAGTAGCATAATCCTTCTCACATGTGAATTCATCTCAATGTAAAATGATATGAATTTACATGTCAATATCACCCAGTTCTTATAACCACTACTATACTACTGTGGAAGGATGGATATTTATTTCATCCCTGCCAAAAGTACAGCTAAATATGAAATTATGAAATAATTTCGGATACAAGCCCCATAAGATGGCTGCTGTCATGCTGTCTGTCCATCCCCTGTCCAATCTGACCCTTCCTCACCCTTACCTTATGTTCATGATTGCCTCCTCTTCCTAAGCTGACAGTTTAACCAATAACTACCTGCATGCTTGGCCAACCCCCAGCTAAAGATTATTTTAGCCTTTGGACCAGAATGGATCCAGTATGTTCCCTCATCAACAGGCAACAGCAGCCCTCACGACAGGTGCTAACTCAGAGCTGTGAGAGGCGTGCTCCAGCAGTCATCTGGCAACCTACGAGCCCTTCTAGTGTCATGCCCCCTATAACTGATAGCCTCCTCCCCCAGGTAGCAAACATCACTGCTGTGTCCTGCCTGCCATCGGTAGTACACGGTGGGGTGTTTCTCCAGGACCTTTGCTTCTAACTTGTAATATTCCCTGTCCAATAAATCACTAATGTCTCTGTCGCTGACTTTGGGTTCTTTCTTCAGTTTCACGGCTGGGCAGCTGCAAGGATTGCAGGACTGTGAAGCACAGCCCAATAACAAGTTGTTTTTTTTCCCCTAAAATGACACTTTCATATAAACGATCTATTTTGAAAGAGACCATGAGCAAATGCATAGTTTATTCATCAACAATAGACTTTTTATAGTTAGTTCCTTAAACAGACAGTTTTATTAGGTTCTGGGAAGCCAGTTCATTAATACAGGTTCATACCTTTGTGCTTGTCTTTGAAGTCTTCAAAGCTAAGATTTAATTTGCCATAAATGACCTGGCCCTTTTTGAAATGAGGTTTAAATGACAATAAGTTTCCCAAAGTAAGGCTTCTTAAAACATAGCATTATTTTCTGCAAATTTACTTATGAAGCTTTGGAAGGCAGTTGTATGCATATGCATTTATTATGCTGGACAAATAGAGATTACTTTTGCTTTTCACTCCTTGGAAATCTACTTCAGAAATCATAGCCACATTATAAAATGCAAATCACTGAGATCCCTTATGGCCACAGATACTCACTGTAAGGAAAGGTGTCAGTGCACTAAATAAGTAGTTCCTATGACAGATAATAGCATCAATCCTTTGTAACTGGCATGATTTTGTATTTTGTTAGTCATTTGGGCCATTATATTGGGAAGTTTCCAAGTGATTTGAAGAATAAATGTGGGTGGGAAGAAAATTTCTCACTATCAAAATGATAGGGCCAGTTATAACCAAATGAGAAAAAAAATCAGGAAAATACTTTCATTTTTTCTTCCTGGTAAGGAAAAATTCTTTAATCACTCTATGGTTTATGTCAAGATATATATTTTCCCATTAAGCTTGTCTGTCATACTAAAAATAGAATTGCAGCAGAACTTTTGAAGTAGCTTGCTAGAAAATTCCTTTCACACAAGGGATCCGAGTGACAAAAATGCAGAGCCAATTTACCATAGTAGTTTAAGTCAAATGTTTTATTTTTATTTTTTTTAAAATTTTATTGAAGCATAGTCAAATGTTTCAAATACCAATTACAACTCTCTAGTCTCAAGGTGAAACTTTCAAGAATATATTTAATGTAATGGTCATGAGTTTTGCTGTTAATTTTACTCAAAAGCTTTATTATTTTGATACTTATGGAGTGAGAAAAATTCACAAATCTCAGTGCGACTTTATCTAAATGTTACTAAATTTTAAATTATAAAGACTTGGGTAGCATTTATAAGCAACAAGGCAAGTACAAATATTACTGAGCAATTCTACCAAAGACTTGTGGAGTTGACACAGACAGGGCAAAGTGTATATGAATGTGCTCAGTGGAGATTACATTGTTTTTGTTTTTTGTTTGCGGTAGTTATGGTGATTAATGAACCACTGTGTGGGGCCTCAGTATCTTACCCTTTGTGTGTGTGCGTGTGTGGAGTTAAGGGACTATCTTTTTTGATATAAAGCATGCTTCTTCAGAAACAATAATAATTCATAGTGTTGGGAGACAGAGAGCTATATATTCTAAAGTACATGACTTGTATTATCTCATGAGCTCTGCTGATGCAAGAAGAGAGCACCTGATCCTAGCTCTGCCCTCCTGGCCTTTTTACAGGTTGTCTGTGCTAGAAGAACTACGACCTCATATCAGAGACTTTGCTCCTTTTCTTGTCAATTACATGGATTTTTTTTTTTTTTTAGGTGAACTTGTCCAGAGATGCAGGAGTATTTTTGGCCCATTCATAGTCTATTATTAAAAACACTGATATTCAAAATACTTTAACAATTGTAAACCCCAGGCACCAACCAATTAAGAATGGTTTTGATTACTGTAGCCCACTGTTTTTCACATAGAAATAAAATGTTTCAAGATAAATGGATTTGGTTTTTGTATGTGAAAGAATATTAGTTGTTATTTTTCAGTATCAATTACTGAGAAGTTAATAATCGTGGTGAGCCTCTTGAGGTCAGTGACAAAATCCTATTAATCTCTGTAACATCAGCTACTATTGCTCTGCTGTACACAATGTGGATGCTTCCCATAACTGTGAAGTAATACCATCATTCTCTCTCTTGTTGGAATTAAGAATGGATCCGAACCTTTGAAGTATAAAACAAATGGCTAATTTTATATTCTAAATACATTTTTGCATATGGCCACTTCTTACTATCTGAGATGGCAATGATCCTTCCACGTGTAAATGTTAAGCAGTAATCCTCAGAACCTCAGTAATTTCTGGAAATTAATCATAGGACTTCACACTGGTGTGGTTTCTGAAAGATTTTCCAGTCTTTATTGATGTTTAGATACATGATTGGACAAACAGGTTCAAAGAAGCAGCAACCTAATTAAAAGGGATTATAAAACTGTTAGTTTAATTATTTTATTGTAAGAGTGCTGGGAAATTTCAAGCTGTGGTTGGCAGTCCTGCAATACATAACAATCCACCGTGCAGAAAATTTCCTGTGTACAAATGAGAACTGTAGGTATAGATTATTGCAAAGAATTATGTTTTGTTCACTCACTCATTATTGTATTCATTTATTCCACTTCAGTTATACAATTATGTACTGAGTCAGCCTAATATGTGCCAGACACCAGGCTTGTTCACAACTGAAACCTGGTAAATCTTTAAAAATTTTATTATAACTAAAATGCTGTTACACATAACATGAATTCTAATTTTTATATTTCATTTTATTCTTCTTGGTCTTAGAGAAAATAGCATGAAAGACACTAAAAGAAAATAAAAAACCTTTAAGAATAACTTTATAGTTCACTACAAGTTGTGTGTAATTAAAATGAATCAGTCATATCAGATATATTTTAAAAGTGAAAATATAAATGATTCTTGGTGTAATTGTAGGTACGACTTGTTTTTCAATTTCTGTTTTTGTTCATTTGCTTGCTTATTTTTCACATGAGATGCAGCATCTTGTAGTGATTTAGAGCTTGAGTGCACTGCCTGCATTCAAATCTCAGCTCTGTCCCTTGTTTGCTCTTTCCCCATCAGCATGTAACTTAACCTCTTTGAGACTCAAATCCCTCAGCTGTGAAGTGGAGATTATAATACCTCAAAGAGTTGTTATGAGTATTAAATGGCTTAGCATATGTAAAGGCCTTACAGGACTACCTGAGATATATTAATTATTATATATTTGCACACAATATGGTTAGTAGGGGAAAAAGTCTTATCTTGCTTATGTACTTAGGTTGAATCCTCTTAGGTCTACTTCTTAATAGCTATTTAACTTAGAAAAGTTACCTGTCTGGGTCTCTTTCCTGGTATATAAAATTAAGATACTCATTATATCTACCTATTAGTCTTGTTCAATGTTTGAATGAATTAGCACACATGAAATGGTTAGCACAGTACTTGCCCCATAGTCAGTCCTCAAAAGATGTTAGCTATGGCTGTTTATCTATTATTTAATTATAAATGTAAGGTGGGGATAGTATTTACTATCTTATCACTTCAAAAGACAATGGTAATCAATGTGAAGACAAGTGAACAATGGTGTGATGCAAAAAATGTGTTTTCTTTACTAATTATCCAATACTTTATAAATTAAATTATAGTATTAGTGAATAATCAGATGGATAAAATTAACTGAAGATATATATATTTTTTTATTCGCATCATTGCCTGACGTTGGTGGCTGGCTCCAAGGCAACTCTGTTTTTTCTCAATTTAGGTTGCCAAGTGACCTTGTCATATAATTCAGTAAATAATATACATAGAACCTATAGAAATTGAGCGTAAATCCTAAACTATTATTTCATAAATATCCTGAGCTATGTTATAATGTTAATTGTCATTATTGTGTAGGCCCCTTGGTTTTAACAAATGGAAACAAATTTAGACAAACACATGAAAAATGATTATTTTCTTAAGCTCCTCTTTTCATACTTTTTTTAGATCTGCCTGATAGATGTGTTTGGAAAATTATTAATCTTAATATCTTTTCTGTATATATACATTCAATCTAAGCATGTTAAATTGTTTTTAAAATGCATTATTTAAAAATAATTGTTGAAAAACAATACTTATGACTGAACAAATGATATTCCCTGAGGCCCCTATTACTATAAATGTCATATGTTAGGTTAAAAGAAAGAGAAAAATCTATAAAAATAACAGATATTCTTGAACTGTTAATTTTGGCCTATAGTTCCAAACTGTGAGTCACCACTTATACCAAAAGCATTTGTAGATGAAATAAGAAATGAATCTTTTATGTATTTTACAGCCTGGAAACACCACCAAAATAACCAAAGTTAGCAATTTTAATAAAGAAAATAATAATAATGATAATAATTGTTCATTATCAAGTAGAACAAAATAAATATGTTTTTTCATACATTACTATGCTAAAATTTTAATGATTATTTGATAAGCATGCTAATTACATATGGAGTTCTGCATTTCACATTTATTTCACTATTTTCACATAAAATCCTGTGCATACTAGTCAATCCGGAAATGGTCATTGTTTGATTAGGTAAATTAAAATAACAAAAATTATTTTATCTCAAGTTTTGGTTTCATAATTTTTTCTTCCCAGTTAATTTTTAAGCATATTTTTGTAAAATCTCTATATAAAATTTCTTTCAGTGATTTCTTTTGACTTTCAGCATTTTTAAAAGTTAAAAATGTAAACACTTATCATGTGTAATAAAGTGTAAACATTGTTACCATATTTAATAGAAGTTCTAGTTGGCGAAAAAAATTCTGTAGCAGTGATTGTCATTGAATCTTACCACTACGTATACAATTGACCCATTCCATAATTTCGACAAAGGTTTCAGAATTTTCAAAGATTAATATGAGGAGATAATGAGAGTCATAAAGAAAATCTTAAATCTTTCTAGCTCACTACTGACATTGATCAACAGCTTGGAAAATACTGCTCTGAAATATGCTGTATAGTAATTTTTGTTCATTTTTTGTCTTGTTAGGAACCTGTCCCTGAAATTAACAAAAGACAGTGATCAGGAAGCCAGGTTTTCCCATGTGAGCCGAATGCCCAGCAGTCCATCTGCAGATTGGCCCCTGCAAGGTGTGGAGGAAAATGGAGGCTTAGATTCTCTGCCATTCAGACTGATGTTACAGGACTGCACAGCCGTCAAGACCTTATTATTAAAGATGAAGAGAGTTCTTCAAGAGGTAATGGTTTTCTCTAAGATTAATGTCTTTCAGTGCTGGTAGAAAGGGAAGTCTGTAGACCTAGTTAGTCCCAACTTATGTCAGTAATTGTATAACTTGGGGCAGGGCTCACGCATCCTCATGGAGCTTAGTTTTTCTCATACGTCAAATGAAGAGTTTGTAGCTCCAGTTTATAAGGTACTCTTCAGCTCAAAAATTCTAAGATTCTGCAGAGGAATCTAAAAAGAAAAAAAAATGATACCAAGCCTGGGAAAAGTCAGGTAAAGAGAAATGGGCAGCAGCTATTACGTATGTTTATATGTTACTATAAAGCTATTGAGAGACCTATTAAATGGACTTCACCTTAATGATACTGAGCTTCTGTGTGATACCATAAAAGTAGTTTATTTACTCATTTTTGTCCCAATAACAATTAATCTAGTAAAACTTTATCTGAATGTTTGACTGATTTTGCCCATTAAATACAGCTGCCCTCTTGCAGCTTGTGCTGTTAGATGATGAGCAAGTCAGGAAAATGTACAGTGGAGTCTTTCATCTTTATGTCCAGGAATCAGCCATTCTTTAGGATTCAAGTGTGTTATATATATATATATATATTTTTTTTTTGTAGTTACAAGTTATTTTCTTTGAAGGATTTCTATAAAAAGTGTATACAGTATTATCTCAAAGATACAAAGTGAGGGGACAGAAATTTTAAATGATTTTCCTCGAGTGGGTGTGAATTCAGGACAACAGCCTGAGATTCCTGACTCCCAGTTCAGTGACTTTTTATTATATGCCGTTATCATTTAATTGATTTCTTGTTATTGATAAGAGATATTAGTAAATAATGTGAGAACAGAAAAATATAACTATTAAGTATGATTAGTATTATGGCTCCCTTACAATGATGATCATTGTAACACTGATGATAGTAATGACATTAGCAGCTACCACTAGAGGCCAGAATAGAATCAGGCAGAGAGAAGAGCATTTAAGAGAAATGATTGTCATAACTGCTGAGGGCATCCAGTCATGTGTTCTGATCAGTTGTTAAGTTGAAAATTGGCAGAGATCTCTGCATCCCTTACCAGCTTATGTCGCTGGGGTAATCTCTGTGTCTAGAATCTATGCAGTGGTGTGTAGGAGTTGTGTGCGTATACTTGACCACTGTTAGAATTTCAGGAATTTGATGATCTGGCAGTTAAACACAGGCATAAAAAACTTAAATTATATATATTTTAAATGTCCCAAATTACATTTTTAAAAGGATAGTCAATACTCAATACTTTACATTTCCAATTTATTTTACTATATTTTACTATTAGCCACACTTGTGAGCTTATTTACATCTATTGGATGTATATCTTGGAAATACTATGTAACAGCTATCCAATTGTAGATTCATTTTTGGCATTTTGGTAGCTTGAAATCAGCCACATGGGAGTATTATGCCACAGAAATTGGCAAACGATACAAGGTAGGGCTTTTAATTTTTGGTGAGCTGTTAAATATTTAACAGTACACCACTATACACCTGACTATATGGTTTCTATATTGACAGCATTAGCATTTTTTTCTGCACTTGCCAAATCTCCCCAATCTTTTGCTTGACATGCAGTCTGAACCTCTTTGAACAAGGCAACTTAATAACAGCTGTTAAATTAAAATGTATTAATCTCAAAGTCCGTAACATTCAGCTATTCAGTTTTCTACCTCTCTCTTTGGTCTGGATTTTAATTTTATAAAATTGTCCAATACAAGTAAAAGAGAAGTAGGAAGAACTGACAAAGTGTCAAGGGGCTTTTTAACGGTACTTAGTTTTATAATTTAAAAATAGTTAGTGATATGCACTATAGAGTCAATATTCAGAATATATTCAGATTGTTTTTACATTTACATCTGTTTTTCTTCATTAAAGAGTATTTGAAGAAACTGAAGAGAATTGACTTTTAAAGCTGATGTAAAATGAGCAATAATTACATCTGTTTGTTAAGCCCATTCAGGGACCAGGGGTCTTACTCTTTACAGTCAGCAAGAAAAGCAATTATTAGTATATGATTAGCATAGACAAGTGTTCTAGTAATAAGATATGCATAATAGGTGCTGGTAAAGAAAACTGAAATATTCCAAGAGTTTTAAAACAACAACATATTTCATTACTAAATTTAATTCCAACTGCTCATTTTAGATTAATAATACCTTTTTAATATAAAAAATATTGTTTATTTCTGTTATCTTATTTTTATGACGTATAGTAGTCCACTTTTGTGTCTGATAAAATTTTAGCCACAGAAGATCCCAATTATTTTATTTTTAAGATAAAAAAGTAATTAATGGGTTTAGTGTGTCACACTAGAAAATGCTTTTATTTGAGATTTTTCCTAATGGTGCTCTGTTGACATCTTAGATTTTAATTCCTGAGATGGGTCAAGTGTTAATAATCTGTATGGAATCTCATACTCCTAATTTTGTTCCCCTTCTTTGGAGATCAGTTGGTATTACAACTACAAGCATCAACTCCTTTATTAAAAAAAATAATAAATACTGGATTTGGGCCAAAAGAAATTCTATTGTCACTTTACCTTTTAGTATTAATGATTTTATAAAAAAGTGACTATAGCAAGGAGGAACTATGTACATTTTTTTCTTCCTCTTTTGTTAATTTTTTTCATAATTCCATTATCTAGAAAAGAAAATATTTAGTGTATTATCTACAGAAATAGTTTCTGTTCTAATGTTTCCTTTCAGTTTTCTCTGTTCTCTTTTTGTTATTATCTTATTAAAAAATTTGTTTGTACTATATGGTAACTGACCAAGAAGACTTTCTTTTATAAAGTTGTAATAGCAACTGATCTCCAAAGAAGGGGGAACAAAATTAAGAAAATGAGATAAACAACAAGGTCATAATGTATAGCTCAGGGAACTATATTTATTATTAAGCAAAATTTCAGAAGATTTGAACATTATTAACTTCTTCAATAATGACTAACTTACTTTTATATAACAGAATTGTACAATCTTTGCAGTGCATATGAAACATCAAGACAGGAGTATATGCTGGGTCATAAAAATGTCTCAATAAATTTCAAAGATAGGCATCTATGGAATACATTTTTTGAGAACAATGGAATTAAATTAGAAATCAAGAATGGTTTAACTAGGAAGAACTAAAGAAACATCAACTACTTGGAAATTAAACAACAAACTTCTACATAACCAATGGATCAATTTAGAAACCTCAAGGAAATTTTAAAGTGTTTCAAATGAGATGATAAAAATAATACAACAAATCAGAATTTGTGGTTATAGATGAAGCCATGCTTGGAGGGAAATTTATACCTGTAAAAGTTTATAATTCAAATAATAAATAATTAATAATCTAATTTTCTTCTTAAAAAGCTAGAAAAATAAAGGGCAAAGTAAACCTAAAGGAAGTAATAAAAATAAATATAAAGAAGAAAATTAATGAAAATGAAAACATACAACTAACAGAAAATTTAGAAACTGCACAAACTGGTTCTTTGAAAAGTTAAAAAAAAAAACTGTAGAAGAAAAACACTGAAGAAAATAAGAACACAAATTACTAATATCAGCGATGAATTGAGGGAGGAATAATCACTACAAATCTTATGGACATAAAAAGGATAACAAGGGAATGTTATAAAAAGCAGTATGGCAATAAATATGACAATATAGATGGAAATCACAAATCCCTTGGTAAGTACAACTTTCCATGGTGACATAAGAAGAAATTAAAAATCAGAATATTCCAATTTCTATTAAAGAAATATATTTTATTATTAGAAAGAGAAAAAAAGAAAAAAAAATCCCAATATAGAAAATCCAAGTCCAGGAGCTTTCACTGGTGCTTTCTGTCAAATATTTAAAAAAGACTTAAGACTAATATGCAAAATAGTTCAGGAAGTAAAGGAGCAGAATATGCTTCTTAGTTTGTTCGATGTGGCCAGCATAGGCCTATTATAATAATTTGTCAAAATCTTCATAAAAAAGGAAATTATAGAAAAAATTCCTCCAATATGTATACATAAATGCAAAAGTCTTAAAATTAGTAAATAAAAGTCAGCAATATATAAACATATAATGACCTAGTTGGGCCTATTGCAAGAATACAAGGTTTGTTTAACATTCAAAAACCAATCAATGCATTATGGTTACCAGGGGGAGAAGGGCGTGGGGAGAGATAAATTGAGAGTTTGGGATTTGCAGATACCAACTACTATGTATTAAATAGATAAACCACAAGGTCATACTGTATAGCTCAGGGAACTATATTTAATATCTTGTAATAACCTATATTTAAAAAAATATGAAAAGGAATATGTATATAATTGAGTCACTATGCTGTACACCAGAAACTAACACATTATAAATTGACTATACTTCAATTTTAAAAAGAACAAAAAAATTAGTTCAATTCACTATACTAATAAATTAAAAGAAAAAAGATGTATGGTCATATTAATAGGTGAATAAAACACATTTGAAAAAAATCAAACATCAATTTATGGTTAAAAAAGAGAAAAACTCAGCACATTAGTAGTAGAAAGGAACTTCTGTTCCTGCAGTTAAGATCCATATTTAATGATGCAAAACTGAAGTTTCTGGCTAATATTATTAGCAAGGCAAAAAAGTCCACTTTCTCCACTTGTAATGAACATTGTGCTGGATGTCCCAAAT
Source organism: Camelus dromedarius (assembly GCF_036321535.1). NCBI lineage: Eukaryota > Metazoa > Chordata > Mammalia > Artiodactyla > Camelidae > Camelus > Camelus dromedarius. The sequence goes on along the minus strand of NC_087436.1, from coordinate 59,849,280 downwards.
AGAAATAAACCAGATAAAACATAAAAAGCATAAATACTGGAAAGAAAAGGTAAAACTATCTCTATCAGCAGATACATGTTTGTTTATATAGACATCTCTAAGGAATCTGCAAAAAAGGTAATAATAAACCTAATAGGAATAATAAGTGAATTTAGCGAGGTTGAAGGATACAAAGATATAAGGTTATAATAAAATTATGTATTGATTCATAGAAAATTATCTAGTAGACTCAAACAAACATCTGCTGTCTCATAGTTTTTGTGGTTAGGAATTTGAGAGCAGTTTACACACTGCTTCTGGCTGAAGGCCTTTCATAGAGTTACACTCAAGATGTCAGCCACGATTGCAGTCAAGAAAGTTTGGGCTTGAGGATTAACAGAATGTGCCAGGAGGATTCAGTTTTTCACTACCGGTGGTCAGAGTCTCAGTGCCTCACCACGTGAACATCTTCACTGAGTGACATAGCACCTGGCTTCCCCCAGAGTATACAATCCAAGAGAGAGAATAAGACAAAGTGAATGATGTCTTTTATAACCTAGTCTCAAGAGTAACATACCATCACTTTTGTGAAATTTATTGGTTGTAAAGACCAACCTTGTTTCAGGTGGGAGAGCACTATAGAAAGCCTGGATACCACGAGGTGAGGAACATTGTGACCCTTTTTACCCAAAGTACAGTATTCCACCTTTGGCCCCCAGGAATGTATTTCTTACAGTCCAAAGGACACTTACCACCTTCCAAGACCACCCAAAGTATCATTCTATTACCTCATTGGCTCAAAGTACAGAATCTCGTTATGCAAAACATGTACAGTTGTAGATACACCTTTAGTGTAGCAACCAAAGTACAGTTCTCCATTTGAAGACCCTGGAACTAATGCATAGGTTAGTAGTTCCTTGATTTGGACTCAAAGCCCGGGAATAATTCTACATGGCTTTTAGTTACATCCTCTTTACTCTTGGTTCTACCCTTCAAATTATCCTTTCCTTTCTTATAAAGTTAGCACATGTTTGAAGCTGAATAAGTTTTCTCATTCTTATTTGTGCTTGTCAACATTGTTCTCCAAAGTCCTCTTTTAATTTTGTATTGTCTTTCTTTAATTCTGAACTGCGAAGTGTTTCTATGAAAAGAGTTCTCTTAAATTCTTTTATTCTTTTTAGATCTATTGTGAACCTTATTAGGGATTCACTCCATTAGGCAAAGCCACATCCACAAATCTCTTCAAGAGAAGCCCTTCTCTAGCTTGAAATAGCTGATGGACAACCACTTTAATCTTTTAAAGTTTAAATTATGTGGTTGAGAGCATCTGTGAGACCTTCCCTAAAACCTTCAACAGAGGGTGGCTGAACCAGGTACCCTGCAGCACTATTTTTCATCTCTCAGAATACCTCTACATCTACTAAATAAATTTCTAAGATAATAAAATGCATTATTCAGATGTTTACATCTGAATTGGTATAGTTTTTGCATAAATTTAGATTTTTATCAACGCTTGTGAAATTATATACTTAATATAACAACACAGGAAGTGTCATCATATAACTGATAGCACCACTGTCAATGCTTCCATTATGTGGAATTTCTCTTCTTCCCTTGGGAGGCCTGTATGTGAGCTATGACCACTTATAGACTAAGTTAGAGCACTGTTATCAGTTCTTACAAATTGTTATTAGAGCTTAATTTTCTTCTCAATTTTAGAATAACATAAGTTAAAAAGATCAACAATATAGCACATAAAAAGATTGAGTATATACTCCCTGAGGAAACCGCTAGCCTAGATAATGGCATAACTGTAGACTTACTGAGAAAGGATAGGTTTCTGAATAAGAATATTCTGCCCATAGGAGGTCTGGCTTTTTAATGAGACTATAAAACTTGATCTGGAAACATAAGATAGGGAGGAAAGTGTATTTCCATGACTCTTTTACTATGTAAGCAACCTTAACTTTCAACAGTCCTCTGGGAGAGATTAGAGAAGGTAGAAAAAAAGTATTGCCCAATCTTTAGCCCCGTTTCACTCACAAAGTCCCACTGGAGGACATATATTAGAATGGTAACAATTTCAGGTGTTTAAAATTACTGAGATCTAGGTGTGATTCTCACTTCGGCCACTAAATAGTTGCTGCAAGTTAAGGTATTTGAGTCTCTATTTCATCATATGCAACATTATTAACTATCTTTTAGAATTATTTGGACAATTAAACAATAAAATGTATATAACAGATTAGCACAGTGAGAGTGTGAGGTAAATACCCTTGAATTTTTATTTATTTTTAATTAATAATTTTTAATTATTACTGATTGTGTTAAGCAAGGCAGAAAATATTTGAGATTTGCCAAACACTTGGATATATATCGGTAAATGTTTTTAATAGGACAATGTGCTGTATTTACTGAATAATATTTTAATATTAAATTTGTAAATAAAGGCTATACTAGCTGGAACTAAAAATTGAAGTATTATTGCCATTTATGCTTTTCTGGGTATTCAACTGTGCTAGCACATTTGACCTGATATTTCTTTACTGAAGAACTAATATATGCCAATTGAATTTCCTATGTGCATTCCCTCTCTCTCTCTTTCTCTCTCTCGCTCTATATATATGACAGGTTTCTCCAGTTGAGGAATAATGGTGACATACCATGGTAGTAGAGGTTGAGACAGAAAAAAGATGTGTGATGTGTTTTGGAAGTAATGTCAACAGTCATTGCTGTGAATTGGAATCAAGTGGTGATAGAGAAAAAGAAGGGGTAACTGAGGGCTGTCCTTTGAGTAATGGGCAGACATTATTGCCATTTCCTGGGACTGGAAAGACTAGGAGAGGAGTAACCTGTGTGAGACATACAGGAAACAAGAGTTTTCTTTTGGCCAGGTTGAGATTAAGATGTTTATTTAGACATGCAAGTGTATATGTCAAATGGAAATTTGAATTAATATGGCTACAAATTCAGAAATATCAGGGCTGGAAATACAGATTGAGTATTCATGATTATATGGATTTTATTTAAATCTATGGAAAAGTGAGTTTGTACCTAAAACCTGAGCGAGATGCTCCAATATTTAATGATCAGAAAATCAGGAAAAAATGTGACCAATGAAAAGGAAAGAACACTAAGAGTGTAATATCAAGAAGCCAAGAGAAAACATTGCTTTAAGAAAGCCAACTTAAGAAATGATGCTAAGAAGTATGATAAGAAAAGAAAAGATAAACAGTCAAGGGATTTGGCAATCCATTGATTAATTCCAAAAACATATTACCTAGGCTTTAGAAATTTCAATATGTAAAAAACCTATTCAAAGTGTTAATTTACATAGCTAAAGCCTAGAATAGAAATAGTATCCCCAGCTTGTTCTCAGTTATTAAATTATTGGTTTATTTCTTTACAAAGCATTAGTCTCTGAATTTGAAGATATGAAAATGAATAATACATGCCCTGAAAGAATTTTTAAAATATGTTTTAAAGCAAGATATGTCTGAGTTTTGGAAGGATATTAGAAATTTTATCAGGTTAATTAAAATAATGACCAAAAATTTATCTTACATGAGTGCCATCCATATTGATGTATTATTTTTCTTTTAAAGAGTGTTGTTTATATTACTTAAAATTATTTTTTATACTGCAGAGGCAATCTGCTATAGTGATCACAATATACTAGCCTGTGCTAAGACGGACTGCTCAAATATGAATATCAACTCTCACTAGATCCATATGACTTTGGGCAAAGTGTTAATCTCTTTTAGAAGTTGAATTACTAAGTAAGGGCATATTCTGCTAGATAATATCAAAGATTTTCCAAACTGTTTGTACCAAATTACTGTCCCTCTGGGTATATTCATGTAATAGAATGCTTTAAGTTCACGAATCATCATGTCCCAAAAAGAATATTTTGAACTCAAAACCCAATTCACAGATAAATTCATACAGAATATGGAGTTTCAAAATATTTGCAAAGCTAAATAATATATTATTAAAGAATTTATATTAAAAAGTATGGGGATAGTAAACATAATATTCCAGGTGAGATTACCTGTGTAGAAGTAGTGGGTGGGAGAGGGATAGATACGTGCAGTTAAAGAGGGGCTTTGTAGATATTATTTATTTTATATTACAGTATATTTTCTTAGATGTTTCTGTCAAAATCATTGCATATACATGGTATTTTATTATATATGTTTAATGTTACCTTAACTCAGCCTTCCCGAATTATTTGTACTCTGGCTCCCTGTCCAACTCCATCCTCTACAATGTTGTTTTCCTCTGTATTTCTCTTCCTGGGAAAGTTGCAGGAGTATTTTGCCTACTGCTTTGCCGTTGGTATATCTTCTGATACTTATTTGATGTCAAACTGAAAATGAAGTGGGATTAAGGTGAGAAACTAGAGAATCCTCCTCTGGTATGTGTACTTACATAATATGCCTGTTAAAAACAAACTGCAACCTACAGTATTAACAATAAGTACCACCCTCATTGTACCTGAGTGCTGTGGTTATTTGTGTTATAATCATATTCAATAATTAATCAAATAACCACTAATATGGTTTTGCTATGCATGTCTAACTTTTAATTTTCTTCATGAATCCAGCAATAATGTCTCAGTTGTAATACAACTCACATACCATTGTGTAATTTGATGGGCTAAATATGACAAGAATTTCAGGCTGCAACATAGCAGATACACACCCTGCAGGATCTCTGAGGCATGCTTAGAGCGTTCAGTGCTTCTGGTGGGGGAGGGAAGGAGAGAGCAGACAGCCACTTAAGCAAGCGGTCCTGAAGAAAGCCTTGCAATTGTGTTGCTTGGAGACACATCTTTACTAAAATTGTGGTTTTTGTTTGAAAAATCAGAGACAAAGGTATATTTAACTACAGTGAAAAATGCCTATTTTTAATCACTGACTTTATAAAAGATCATGTTACAAATTTAGACAACCTAAGGCAATTGCTTAGGAGTAACAGAAACCTTAAAGTATTCACATGTTTACAGATGAACAAAAATGTTTTTGCATCTAGTGACTCATTAAGATGGAGGACAGTTATTCCTTAACCATTTCGTTTTAACCTTGATAAAAATGACAACTTCAGAAAATTAGAATTGACTTTTAGTGTGAATTTACTTACAGAAATATGGATGTTTCCTGGTTCAAATATTATAGTTTTAAATAGATTATTTGCTGTATTGTCTTTTAAAGTAAAATGCGTTCTTTATAGCGGACTAGCTATTAATTGAATAAAAAGAACTCCAATTATATTTATGACAAATACATGTGAAAATAGATATATCTATCTTGTTCTCTTTGATTAGATGGGCTTCTGTAAGTAAGAGGAGTTGAGTTTAAAAAGAAGAATGAATTATCATGAAAGATTTTATTCACTTACCTGAAAAATAGACAAATACTGTTATCCATAATCTTCATTATGGATTAACAAACTTTTACTGTAAAGTCCTGGCCATGTAGTCAGGATTGCAACAGCTCAAGTAAGTTGTAGTAAGAAAGCAGCTATATGACCTAAACCAATGAACATAGCTAGAATCCCATAAAATTTTATTTACAAAAAAAGGCAGCAGGCCAGATTTTGTTTTTGTTCTCAGCCAGTCATTCCATACTCCTTCAGAGAGAGGTGATTAATGTATCAAAAGGAGGCACTGTGTGGTTAAGAGAATTAGATTAAGGAGCCAAAACATAGGGTCTAAATCCCATCTCTTTACTTACTAGCTGAGTGACCCTAGGCAAGTTAAACCAACCCTGCAGATAATAATACTAACATATCACTTAGGTTTGTGGACAATATTAAATGTGTTAATATGCTTAAAATGGATGGAACAGTTGGACACATAGCAAATGCTCAATGTGTATTAGTTGTTACTTTACTATCACAAAGTCTGAGAACAACTAGTGAAAGAAAGATCATGGATTTGCCATGAGGCAAACCTGAAGTCACATCTTACTTAGATCTACAACAATTCCTCAATATTTATTCTGTTTTATTCACTTTCTTTGAGGAGCGTTATGTTTCCACATGGAGAAAAAGAGGATAAAAATTCTTATAAATTTTATTGTGAAGATTAGATTTAAATTGTGTCTGACAAGGAAAGGTCTAAGTAAATATTAGTTCCCTTTGCTCCCCTGTCCTCCCCACTTTTCAAAAACTTATTTTAATACTACTTTTAAACTTCTTACCCAGATTGAGATTTGATTCTGGCTTCATAGCACATACATGCTTCTTATTTCCCCTAGAACTGGCCTGTGATTTTGGTGTTCCTATTTCTTGCATTCTCCAGAGCTGAAGTCTGGCCCTTGAGCCCCAGTTTTGTTGCAGAGATTATTTTGCTGGTTCACAGAATTTCTAAGTACTGCTAAACCAATGATGAAATTGCATGATTTTATAGTAAATTTTAGATTGATATCACTGAATAAATAATATGTCCAAATATAGCACCTGTCTTTAGATTTTATAATTTTTCCAAAATTTTGTTTTTAACAAATATTAATAAATGTTTGCTGAAACAAGTCTTTTTTAAAATTATTTTCTTGCAAGGAATTCTGTGTTACAGAAGTGCTTTTTCTTAGCTTTTGTTTGCAGCCAACATATGATTTTAATTCATCTCCCTCTTTCCCTAAATAATTCTGCTTTCCCTCAAGGTGGCACTTTGTCTAGATTTACCACTTATGATTTAAAACATTGTTTTAATAACGTAATCTAGGATGAAATTTAATTATAATTTATGGTTACCTTAATTATATTATGATATTTATTTCTTATTTAGGGCTTTCCAAAAAACTGGCAGTCAGCCTATTGCTTTGTTTCATTTAACTCTTGGATCATCTACCGTGGTTTGGACACATGGTTATAGATAGAGTGTGGTCTAATTCAGTATCTGCTGGAAGTGCTATGTCCCAGTATACCTCTACTGCTTTTGAAACCTAAAGCCCGTTTTGTAATATTATAATGCTTCCTAATTCACTACACATTCTTGAAAAATATTCTTTTATTTAAGGACTTTAGAAATTTCCTTGGCTGAGGCTATGTCAAATGTAACTGCCACTGGAGAGATAATTGCAACCTGTAAATATTCTTGAATTGTTTCTTTTGGACATTTCTCTTTACTTAGTTGACATTCAAGACTATCTGTCTTACTGGCAAATTGTTTAGTACCTACCAACACTATACTTCTTCCATCAAGAAAACTTCAGAAAAGGAAACAATTTTTTAGTAATTAACAGAGGGCAAAAAGGCACTTAAAATTGCTGTGGATATATATAACTCTGCGAACCACAGGCAAAGAAACTGTTGGTACTGATTTTTGGGAGCAAAAATCCTACAGATAATGTCTACATGTACAGCAAATGCAGGAATTATTGTTGAAAGCTAGTCACACAATATAGTAATTCAAGTATGGATTTTAGAATATTGCAATATTAGAGAATTGATGAGCTACCAGGATACCACCCATGTGTGTGTGCACATCCACACGTGCGGGTGCATGTGCACAGGTATGTAGGTTTTGTTGGAGGTTGTTGAATATGTATATTGTATGTGTTGTGGTTGAGAGGCAGGGTTGAAAAGTCTCTTAAAAATAGGTCCAAAAAGTAAAGGCCCTAAGTTTGTAGTTGTCATCTATTTGTTTCTTTCCCGGCAGATTAGATCTGGCCTTATTAAAAGATCCTTATGACCTTGCCAGACATTCAGGCATGCTCATTAGAGGCACATGTGGCCATATGTCTGCATTCAGTCTTCCTTCTGAGTCCTTCTCGGTATCCTGTTGTCGTCTCGTACCTGCTTTCCTCACTAGATTCACTTAGTTTACTGTTCCTGCCTGCGTTTTGGCTCTTTCACCTTTGTTGCCCGTGCACTGATCTTTCTCCCTCTTAGTAGTAATACAAGGAATAGATTACCTTTTAACAACCCACCTCTCCCTGCCTTTTATATTACCCTTCAGACATTTCATATATTTTTACTACCTTAAGGAAATTCCTGGTTTGTTTGACGAAACACAGCAAGAGTGACCTGGGCTCCACTTTAAATCTTACAAAATATGTCCTCACGCAGGACTTAGGATTTCCCGGTTCTTTCCCCTTCCTCCCTACCCCCGACATACTCTTTTCATTGTAAATCACAGCCCAAGAGAAAAGGTGCTTTTCTACCAGTGCTTCAGATATCCAGTCTCTCAGCTCATCAGGCTTCCCCCGCAAACTGAATTCTTGGTCATGGAATAATAGTCAAGCATTTAGCTTTAATTAAGGAAACCTCGTTTATCTCATTATAATGAGAATTATTTTCCTTAACACCTGTAGCTGTTCATGGTAGTTTAACAACTGTTTTCCTGATTATAAACTTCGGTGAGGTTTTTACTAACTAAGTGAGTCAAGTTGACGACCTGCCACAAGCTTCATGGAAGTGTTTTCTGTATAATTTCTGAGCGTGAGACATGGGCAGGGACAGGTACTCTACTGTTTGTGTTTGAGAAGTAGTAACTCTGCTAATTCTGTATCTATTTTTTTTTCCCAGATAGATACGTGTGACTATGTTTATTATCTTTAACAGAGTTTTGTAGACATCATAGAGATATTGATCAATTTAGCAACTATTACTATGTCAAACCTCTTAGAAATGTTCCTTATACTGTGCTCTGAAAATTAAAACAAAACATTAGAACAAAAACGATCATAGCTTTTTTTCTCACAAGTGTGCTATGTATTTGTTAGGTAAGTAATATGAATGAAATGAATACTCAGTAGTGATAAATCATTGTGAAAAGTGACAATTTTTAAAATAGTGTTGATATTTTAAAATGTACACAAAATATTTCTTTTAAAGTAACACTGATTGTAGGATGCCACATAGGAAAATAAAAACAGGAAAATTCAGATCTTTATTTTACTCTTCATTAGGACAAGTTCAAATGGACTTTGTCCTAAGAGGTTTGGAAGTAAAAGTTCAACATAGTAAGAAATCTGGATGAATAAAGGAACTTATCAGTTAGTAAGTATTAACCATTGTTACTTGGCTTGTGATAGGTGATATTTTAGAATAAAAGAGAGTCATGCCTGTATTCAAAATCTAAATGGGAAAAATTTTTTAAATGAGGTATTTTATATTGTATTTTAATTGAGCCTCCACTTCTTAAGAGGATTTTTTTTTAAATTGACTAACTGCTTGGGCTTTGTATTTATTTTTTAAATTTAATATTAGGTTATTAGTATTTTATTTTATAGGCCTCTTAATTCAGTTTGTACAGAAACTCACAATCTTCTGTTCAGTTTTTTCCACAAATATTGACTGAATAACAATTTCTTAGGCTACAAAAAGAAACAATGGAAAGAGGAGGAAAGGAAGGATAGAAGGAAAGAAAGAAGACAGGACTTGCTCCCAAAAGAGAGGTATACAAGTTTCTTGGATTCAGAAAATAAAATTGAGCTTAGAGACTGAAGTTTATATTGGTGTCAAACACAGTTCAAGAGATAGCCCCCCAAATCCATATACTGAAGCTCTAACCCCAGTGTGACTGTATTTGGAGACAGGGCCTTTGAAGGAGTAATTACGGTTACATGAAATCATGAGGATGGGGCCCTCATCTGGTATGACTCGTGTCCTTGTAGTAAAAATAAAAGCTGGCACAGAGATAAGACCATGTAAACACACAGAGAGAAGATGGTCACATGTAAACAAAGGAGAAATCAAACTTCCCAACACCTTAACATTTAACTTCTGGGCTCCAGGACTCTGAGAAAATTAATCTTTGTTATGTGAACCTCCCAGTCTCTTGTGTTTTGTTATGGCAGCCCTAGAAAACTAATATACTAGCCAACATCCCAAAGAGAAGGAACCAAGTCAAAAGTAGATTTCTACACAGAGATCCTGAGCACTTTGCTGTTCTGGTGCAGAGGACCACCAAGAGAATGACATAGTCTTACAACATTAGTTAAAAAAACAGAAACTAGCTGCTTGTTCTGACACATTCATCTGTGCATGTGCCAGAAGGGCTCTGTACCATTCTGTTTTAAGAAAGGGGCAATACTCCCTGAACGGTTTCATTGTTAAATGAAGAGGCCAAGAGGTTTAGTTAATTTCCTGCTGATTTTTTGCCTGAAAGTAGCAGTCCTGGCTAGAAATCCTTTTGTGGTCAACATGCAGGATTTTCCGGAGTAGATTATTGAGGGGATAAAGATCAACTTAGAGTGACCCAGGTTTAAGGTAATGAAGGTGTGGAGTGGAGCAGAGTCAAGAGGTATCTAGAAAAAGAGAGGGAACTGAACGTTGTGGTTGAAATGAAGAGATACATGACTGATTTTGTATAGGGATTGAGGAGAAAACACATGAAAAATTGTCCTGATATTATAAACCTGGGGAGTGGAAGGAATGGCACTGCCCAACATTAAGGAGAAATTTCAAAATTCTAGCTCTGGAGACAAAATCATCAGCTTGATTTGATTTATGTTGGATTTGACCTACTAGTGTCTTATCCAAGTGGCTTATTTGTATGACTTGTGAATAAGTCATCAACACAGAAGAGGCTATGATAAAAGCCATGCCTAAAGGTACGCATTTGTGCATTTATTTGCTCAGATATGCTTAAATGCTGATGTAATTCATTATCATTCTGTGATTTGTGAAGCGAAGGTTAAGAGAGAAGCATAGAAATAAGTGAGTCTGAAGAAGAGAACAGAGGTAAGGTATGCAAAGAAGCAGACTTATAAAATAATTAGCTAACATTTATATAGGGCTTATAGTGTGTCAGCCATTATTATTGTCTTTTACAAATATTATCCCATTTTATCTTCCTAACAGCCCTGTGATAATAGTGTTCTTATTATCATCTGTATTTCATAGGTAAGGAAGTTGAAATTCACAGTGGTTAGATATTTTGAAGCTAGGATTTTGAATAGCCAAAGCATTCAGAGCTTCAGAGCACATACTCTTAACCACCATTTATGCTGCCTCTCCAAAAAAGCATAGATCTGGGCAGTTTGAGATTCGCAGGTACTAACTACTATGTATAAAATAGCTAAACAACAAGTTTCTACTGAATAGCAGAGGGAACTATATTCAGTATCTTTTAGTAACCTATAATGAGAAAGAATATGAAAAGGAATATATGTATGTGTATGTTTGACTGAAATATTATGCTGTAAACCAGAAATTGACAAACCATTGTAAACTGACTATACTTCAACTAAAAAAAAATTAAAATACATTTAAAAAATTAAAAAATATAGATCTGGTGAAAAAAAGATCAAAAGAGTGGGGGTAAAGGGGAGAATATTCTTAAATGAAAAGGAAAGGGTTGTCATAGTCAAATTTTCTATAGAAGAAAGGACAATGAAGAGTTTGTGGGAGTAGATTAAAAATGAAGTCCTTGATTTTAGAAAAGAACAAATTAATATAGTGACAGGATAGGTGGGATTCCAGAATTCTAATAGATTTTGGATGAAAATTATGATGAGAAAAGGAAGGTTATAAATTGGAACAGTCATTCTTTAAAAAAATACAATTTTGAAATGAAAAGATGGGAGATAATTGGTGAATGGAAGAAAGCACCACCTCTCTGGCCCCTTCTCTTCACTTGCTGATCATCTCTCTTCTTAAATACAGCCAGCCCTCCACATCCATGGGTTCAGCATCCAAGGATTCAACCAACCATGTATGAGTGAACATTTTCGGGGGGAAAAAAATCTTGAAATTTCCAAAAAACAGAACTTGAATTTGCCATTTGCTGGCAACTATTTACATAGCATTTACACTGTATTAGGTAATATGGGTGGTCTAGGGATGATTTAAAGTATACAGGAAGATGTGGGTAGGTTTCATGCAAATACTACATATTTTTTATGAGGAACCTGAGCATTTGAGGATTTTGGTACCTCGGGGAGGTTCCTGGTATGTCACCCTCCTTCACATTCAATGTGTTTATGAATGGTGCTTCTTAGTACTAATATTCCCTCTCCCCAAATAGCTAAGTGTTATTTTCACCACCATTTTCCTAAATACCGAAGCTTACAGCTTTCTTCTTGGCCAATGTGTCACTAAATCTCTAAAATCTTTCTTTTCTCTCTCATCATTTATTCCCTATATTGTTTTCTGTAATCAATTCTTTAATTAAAATTTTCGTTGACTATAATATATGAAGTATTATAGTAGTCTCATAACCAAGAAGCAGCATTGCAAAGTGTTTAAGAGCATAAGCTATTATATCACATGGACTTTAGATAGAATCTCACCTCTTACATTTGCATACTAGTGCCTTTGGGGAAGTTATAATGTCTCCTACTTTGTTTCCTCATCAGTAGAATGAAGAGTTAAATAATAATATGTGAGAAGACTAATAATTGTTTCATAGTTGAAAACAAACAGAAAGAGAAAGAGAAAAAGAGAGACAGGGAGAGACTAACTATTAAGGTTCTCCATTCTCTTCCCGAATTCATTCTTATCTATTTCATCATGCTGTTTTTCTTCAATAAATTCCAGCAAACCCTTATTTTATAGAAAATAAAGTCCAACTCCTCAACCTTTATTCAAAGCTCTTCGTAATTTGGTTATCTAGTTTTATCTCCCCATTAATGTCTCTGCTCTGCTCTGGTCAATGTGCCCTTTTCATTATTCTCTAGATATGCCATGTTGATTTCTTACTGAAAACTTTTGTACATTTTTTTCCCTAAGGCTTGGTATGCCCTTCTCCACCAGATTTGCCTGTGCAAATTTTTAACCTTAAATTTCATCTCTTTAATAAGCCTTCGAAGCTTGATGTCCTTATTGGCTCTTACAGGCATTTAGTCATCCACGTCCCTGCACTATAAGTTAGTTGCTACTGAGATCAGTGCATGTGTTCCCAGCTAAAGACCACATGTTTGCTTCCTTTGTATTTCCCAGAGCACCTAACACAACAGTGGGGACAGGTAGACTGACTAAGTATTCTTCAGTGTAAGAAGAGAGTATATAGACATTTCAGAGAGAAGGAAGACAATTTTATTGCCTAAATAAATGTCTTAAATTCATTTGTTTTTTTTAATTTTAACTGAAGTGATCCCACAGGTGGTTATTGAGTACTTGCTGATTCTTATAACCTTGAATCCTGATTTCTAGATTTTACAAGATAAAGGATACCAGGTTCATTCTTTTTGAATTTTATGTCTTTAATATTGTACTGACACATAAATTCACATAGATCAAATATCAAAATATTTAATTTATATAATTATTTTAAATACTATTAAGCCAGCAGCAAAACCAACACTCATATAAACCATTATGCTACTTGACCTAAGTGTTATCCTCTATGACAAACCCACATGGATTGATCTAAGAAGACAGAGATAGTATCTGCCTCTGGGGCTGAGGGTAAATTCACTTTGGACCGCAGTAGTAGATAATGCCTCCCTCTAGGACAAAGTTGGGGCAGATTGCTAGCAGCACCTTTAAAAGATTGTAGTTTACTAAGCTCGGGTTTCTTCAGCTGTGACACTGTGTGTGTGCCACACACGCTGGGGATGCTCCATGTAGCCCCCAGTGGGATTTGGGGGCAAGGTGCACAGGGGAGCTGATGGAAACATTAAACTCATCCTGCTGCTGTATCTTGAGTAATAAAGTCCTTGCCTCTGACCCAGGAGTCTCAAGTTTTCTGCTAATACACAGGAAACTGGCATGTTGATTCATTTATAGTCATTAAGTAAGATCTCAGAACCTTCACAGTTCTTACTGAAGATTATGTGTAAAATGTTCTTCCTTTAGAAATAATTTATGAATAAATTAAAAAATCATAAGTCTATAAGTAATACCCTAAATAAACAAACCCAATGCATTAAATTCAATATATTTAGAAATAAAATTTTTATAATTTAAGATGACTAAGATTGCAGTAAAATAATGTAGCCACATGTTAATACTAGAATCAAGACTTCCTAGTTTTGTGGTATCCTTTATAAAAATATTTACATGTGATTGTAGAAATAGTACTGGAAGAATATATCTATCAAATTTATCAATTTTTTTGCTGAAAATATGGCTATTACTTTTGAAGTAGAGAATTAGCGATCTGTCTGCATACATTGTAAGTATTTCAATTGCCATATATTTCTTACCAGACAACCTACTTGTCTTCATAAAATAGATTTCTGTGGAAATACAAGTCCATATTTCTAAGAAAAATTAATCTTGCTTTGAATTTCCAATTTTCGGATCTTTGTAAGTTTTGTGTATTTGTTTTTATTTTATTTTTTAAATTTTTTTTAAACTTTCTTTTTCTTTTCTTGTTTTGTGACAGGGAGGTAATTAGGTTTCTTTGTTTATTTTTAGAGGAGGTACTGGGGATTGAACCTAGCATGCTAAGCATGCGGTCTACCACGTGAGCTATACCTCCCCCTACTTGTTTTTATTTTTAATAATAGATTATTTACTCTTGAAAGCAAGTTGCATAGTCATGAATATAGTATAAGTTTTTAATAAAAATATATTTATATGCTTGTATAACTTTATATGTTTGTATATGTTTTTATATGTTTTATGTTTATAAAAGCATGGGCATATGATAAATGCTGTACATAAAACTGTTGTCACAGTTTACCTTACAAGGAATAGAAAGGTAGAAGAAAATGGTTGGCTTTTCCTTTGCATATCTGTACACTGATATTTTCTCCTGCAATGTGAATTTATTGTTTTTAGCCTAGAAAGGCAAACTAACAAAGTATTTTTAATAAAACAAACATAGGTATTAAAGAAATAAAACAAGAATTAAACTAAATTAAAATTACAGTAGACACCCCTGTCAGAATCAGTTATTTATATCAACATTTCAGCACAACAGAATATCAATTTATAAAGCTGAATAAAATCTTGAAATGCTTTATTTTTTACCTGTATTTTAGGAGTTCCTCCCAAATTCAGCCACCACCGTACCTATTTTATATTTCATATGACTTGAGACATTTTGATGTTCTACTTTCCACAAATAAATGTTTCCTTATTTTAAAACATATACAGTGGCATAGTTTTATATTTATTTAAAAATATACAATTCCTCAAAAATATTTTAGTTAATTTGAATCATGAAAGATCATAGGATCTTTTAAGTTTCGTTTGTGTTGTAGTATAAAATTGAAATCAGATTATGTTAATTCATTGGGATATTTTATTTAACAATATTTATTTTTCAAGGTCTAATGTTGAGTAGTTTATCTAATGGAATATAGTGGAATGTAATGAAATATCTAACATAAGCTGTATTATAAAAAGGAAATCCTTATTATTTATTTATTTGAAATTTTTGAACTCATATTACTTTTATTTTTTGTCTCATTTTATATGTTATATTCTAACTTCTTATATTTTTGATTCTTTTAACTTTTTCTTATATATTAAACATGTTTTCAAATATTTAGTAAATATATTTTTTAATGAACATATTTGTGTTTTTCCATTTTGACTATGCATTGCTTGTTTCTAACTACAGACACACCTCATTTTATTGCACTTTGCTTTATTGAAATTCGCAGATACTGCTTTTTTTTAACAAATTGAATGTTTGTGGCAAGGAGCAAGTCTGTTGGCACAATTTTTCCAACAGCATTTGCTCACTTGATTTCTCAGTGTCACATTGTGGTAAGTCACAATATTTCAAAGTTTTTTTTATTATTATTATATGTTATGATGATCTGTGTTTGGTGATCTTTGATGTTATTACTCTGACTCACTGAAGGCTCAGATGATGGTTAGCTTTTTTAGCAATGAAGTATTTTTAAATTAAGGTGTGTACATTGTTTTTATTTAAAGACGTAATGGTATTGCACACTTAATATAGTATAGTGCAAATATAACTTTTATATATACTAGGAAACCAAAAAATTTGTGTGACTCACTTTATTGCATTATTTGCTTTATTAAGGTAATTTGGAATCAAACCCTCAATATCTCCAAGGTTATGTCTGTATGCATTGCTGCATTTCTAAAAATGTATTCTATGCATTTGCATAACATCATAAATTTTTTAAAAATCTGCTGATGTATCTTTTCTTTAATAGAAGACAAAGTTTTCTCAATCATTTATTCATTTATTCCACACCATTTATTTATCCTCGTTACATGCCTAACCCTGTCTCAGTTCCTTGAGATACGTTAGTCACATCGTTTGTAAGTGAAGAGTCACATCCAGCTTAAATGTCTTTGGGAATCTGTTGCCACACAAAACTAGGAAGTATAAGATTGAGTATGGTATTCTTGCCAGAAAAAGAGATTTAGAAAGGATGCTGGGCTTGCCAGGTCATAGATTTTTCATTGGCTAGTTGGAGGTGGAGAGGAAGAAGATAAATAAAATTGAGATTGATTTTTATCTTCAGGAATTTCAATTCATTTCAGTAGACAGAGGAAGCAACAGTCATTTAGAATAAAATCTTATCAAATGATAAGTTTGGATGTTTAAATTTGGGTTATTCTGACAATTATTTATATTTCAGAATAAAAAACATCATACACTCTATTTTGTGCCTATAGATAGCATTAATAACACTATTGGGAAAAAGTGTGTTTAATCTCTTGCCTGGTGATTTGTGACAGTGTAACTACATGATTTTTAGTTCTGTGTTTCTCATGTCAAATATAGCAGGTTCAATAAAAGTACAGTGACTCTTTATTTATCTTATTTATGGATAATTAATCAAAATAAACTTCTGTAATAGGGTCCCCATATCTGCTGCTCCTTAACTAAAGAATCCTGGTTTGATGAAGTGGAAGATGCATTTTATGAACAAATTTCTGTAGCATATTTTGTGGGGTGCTTTATGGCATGTATTTTCATGGCTTTTGATAGCTGTTTGTGGGATGTTAAAAGAGAACTTTGGAAAGTTTTTATTCTCTTTTCTTTCAAATAAATTTAAAATACTATATTTTTAAGCCTTTTTCTTTTGTCCATTCTATAAGGACAAAAGGTTTCTCTTTTTCTAATATTTGAAGTGCATTTGTGAAACTCTGAGGCTAAGGATGAGCAGATGTGGAAAATTTCAGTCTGAAGTGGTCTAATTTAGATCTTTCTGAGAAAACTCATTGTGTTCTCAGACTGGTCCTTATGATGTGGGCTATTTCTTTATAATTTTCAATTATATGGATACCAGTTTGGGCAGTATTAAAACTATCTTTAAAACTTTGAAATATAACTTAAATAAAGATATAGGTATTAATTTATTCAGAATGCAGTTGAGAAATAGAAAGATTGGTCCAAACAGAGGCATTATTAATTTTATATTATCTGACAACCCTAAACATTTTTTAAATGATATACCTTAAATCCATGAAAATCCAAAGCATAGAAGAATAAACATCCTCAGAATACATATAACAACATATTTTAAAGGATTATGTGAGGTTATTCTTAGCCTTTTTCTTTTACTGACATCCTACTTCCTCAAGTCTAGAAAAAACTTTAATTTCTTTTATTTTCCATTACCCTCAAATTGTTTTGAACACCTTTCTGCTTTGTCTGTCTCCCTAGTGAGAGAAAAGATACTCAGTTGTTTGACATGTTGATATTCAATATCATTATTTTTAGAATTTTATAAATTGTTGTTGTTCAACAAAATAAATTTTTAAAGCCCCTTGGAATGTATAATGCCCCCAATAAGAGATATTTATGCCTCAGATGATTTATTTCCTCTGCTTATCCTGTAAGTTTCTGAGGGAACTATATTAAAACCATCAACTATGAATATGAATTTTTATTTCTCCATTTTTCCTGTCAATTTTTGTTTTATGTATTTTAAAACAACATGATTGGATGGGTCAAATTTGTATAGTTATCATAATATATTTATGTTTAATCTCTATTAAACCTGTGTTGTCTGCTTAGTCTCTCATTAGTATTGCTGTTCATTTCAGTTGGTAACTGTTTACCTTGTGTGTATTGTCATTCTTTTATTTTTTAATATTTTTCTGTCCTTATATTTTACATGTTTCTCTAATAAAAAGAACACAGTTGCCTTTTTTCCCCTTAAACTATAAGTTTTAGAAACCTTACCTTTTAAGTGGAGACTGTATTTGTTTGCCTTTATTGTAGCTACTGAAATATTTGAATTGAAATGTATGTTCTTAACATTTGTTTTTCTATTTGTCTCACTTGTTCTGTGCTTCCTTTTGTATCCCTTTGGGTTATTTTTTTAATTACTCCATTTCCTCTTTTATTAGTTTGTTAGTTATATAATACTTTAAAACTATTCTTTTAGCAGTTATGCTAGAGATTACAACATATGTCTTTCACCTAAAAAAACTAATTCAATTAATTTAATTAAATTAATTTAAATAAATACTTACATAATTTTCTGTGTAATGTTAGGACCTTAAACCACTGATATCTTAACTTCTTGTATCTCTCAGTCATATCTTTAGTTACGTATTTTAATTCTACAGATAGATACTCATAATTATTATGAGTTATTATTATGCCTTCAATTATTATGAGTTATTATTATGCCTTCAATTATTATTATGCCTTCAATATTTGTTAAGATTTACCCAGACATTTACTATTTTCTTTGAACTTTGTACGTTCCTACACCTCTATGCTTCTGCCTGAGACCAATGTCCTAATGCTTGAAGAACTTTCTTACTGTTTGCTTAGTATGGTTATATTGTTGGTGAATTCCTTCTGTCACTGTGTCTCATTCTTTTTTTCCTAAAATGTCCATTTCAGTTTCATTTTTAAGCATATTTTAATGGATATAGAATTCTACGATTGCTCTTGTTTGTATTTTTAACACTTTTTTTTTCTGGCTTCCATTCTGGCTACATTTTTATTATTGGTTTTTGGAAGCTAATGTGTCTTTCTATGGTTGGTTGCAACCTTTCTTTTTCTTTGGCTTTTAGTAGTTTGATGTACCTTTATGTAGAATTTTATTTTTCTGTTTTTTCTTCTTCTGGTTCAAATCTGTGGCTAGACCTGAAACCCTCTGATCCAATATTGCTTCTACTCATGTCCTCTCTTGCTTACTTCTACGATTCCAATTACTTATATGCTGATGTTACACCATGTACTATATGTCTCATCGTTATGGCTCATGATTCTATTATTTACCCTTTCCATGTTTCATTATGAATATTTTCATCTGACCCATATTTCACTTCACTAGTACTCTCTTTAGTTGTAGTGAATCCACTGTTAGCCCATCTCATGATATTAAATTTCAATTACTGTATCTTTCAGTCTATTTGATTTTGTATCATAATTTTTAATTCTATGCTGAAATTTTCCATCTTGCCATATAATTTCTTAAACATATTAGTTACAATTAGGTTAAAATCCATGCATTATAATTCTATATCTGGATCTCCTTTGGGTATGTTTATATATCTGCCTTTTTCCTTGTTATTTATTTGGTTTTCTCTCCTGGTAGACCTGTTAATGTTTAACTAAATGGGGTAATTTGAGGCTATGGATTTTATTAACTTCCTGCAGAAAGGTTTACTTTTATAGATAGGTAAACTTTAGGGATTTTATCTCAATCCAATCAGGCATAGGAGTGATTCCAAGATGAATGTTAGTCATTGGGCACCTGGTGGGATTTACAATGGAAGGAAAGTCAGAGTTTCCCCAAGACCTCTTTTCCTTGAAATATTTGAATTCTAATTTTGTCTCCCTAACCCAGTCCCACTGCTGATAACTCTGCATAAGATCTGTCATATTCTCTACCACTCCTTTCTGTTCAACTTCTCAGGTTTTGCTTTCAGATTTGCAAATGCCTCTGAAAGGGCAAGCTCTAGTTTTCCACCACACTCAACATTTTTGACATTAGACGTCAGGCCAACCAGAAACAGCCCAAACAATTCTTTAATTTTCTGCAGACACCAACTTAGTGTTCTACAGTTCAGTTCAATACTGAACCAACCTATCAGGAATTAGCATCAGATTTCACAAGCTAAGGGCTCAGTCCCACAAGATTGCCCCCGTTTCAGACACCAGTCTCAAGTCTAGGTTGTCACCTGTGCTTCTGACCAACCAGCTATAAATTGTAAGGCCCCATAACCCACTCTTTTGGTTTGGTAATTTACTAGAACAGCTTATAGAATCAGGGAAACAATTTACTTGCTACATTACTGCTTTATTATAAAAGAGTACAAGTCAGGAAGAGCCAGATGAAATAATTGCATAGGACAAGGTGTGGGGAAAGAAGCATGGAACTTACATGCCCTCTCTCCATGTGTACACCAACCCAGAAACTCTCCAAATGCCTTTGTATATGATTTTTACAGAGACTTCTCTGTAAAACTTACTTCATTAAGGATGCATGATTGATTAAATCATTGGGCATGGACGATTAAGTTCATCTCCAGCCCCTTTTCCTCACCTGAGATTGGGATATGCGGCTGAAAGTTCCAACCTTCTAATCACATGTTTAGATCCACTGGCAACCAGCCCTCTTCCTGGTTGGGTATCTAGGAATCCCCAACCACCAGTCATCTCATTAACATACAAAAAGACACTTACTACTTGGAGGATTCTAAGGGTCTTAGGAGACCAGAGCAGAAACCAAATATATATAAAAATGTCACAGGCTCAAAAGATAAAAGTGGCACCAAATGTCACATTTACTTCTCTGGCTTATTTTTTTCTGACACCTTGAGTTTTCAGGTCTTTGATATTCCAAGGCTTTTTGATGTCTTTCAACGGATTTTTGTATGTCAGATTTTTCTAGTTTTTCTTAGTCTAATTTCATTGGTGTAATCCAGGAGTTAGAGAACTATGGACTGTGTGCCAAATATACCTTGCCACATGTTTTTATAAGTGAAATTTTATTGGAACACAACCAAGACTATTTGGCTACATATTATTTATGGCTAAGGACAAAATTAACTGATATTTTTATTTAAACTTATAGGATTTATGATAAAATAAATTAATGTTTGTTCTACTTAGCTTCTTTCTAATATAGATTTTAAATACATTTTAAGACATCCACAAAGAATGAGCCCAAGTGGAAATAGTGGACACACTGTATGAATGGGCTACCATCTGATCCCACCTCTTGCACAATGTAGACTTGTAACAGATTTTGCGATCTCAGAGATGCCTCCAATTTTTCATATGCAAAATGGTATATTAATAATTGCCTTGCTGTTTTAAGATAAGTAAATAAAAGAAACATGTATAAAACACTTTCTAGTTGGTACTCAATAAAGGTAGTGGGTATTATTATTGCTACTTTTTTGGAATAAATACAGAGCTTCTCATGGTGATTAAAATAAAGAAAGCAACATTCACTTGATTTCTCAGTTCTGACATATTGTATCTCTTAAAATCAGTAATATTATTTAAATAGAATGCTAAGCACTTTCATTCCCTTATTACTGCCTTCCCCTAACTCCAAACAAATTATAACTTACCTAAAGAATCTCCTGTGATGAGGTTTGTTCATTCATCTTTTTTCTTGTTCCTTTTAAACTATTGTCTGGTTTTTAAATCTTCTTCAGCATTTAGAATAGTTGACAGTCAAGAAGGTAGTCAATTATACCTTTCTTCTGTTAATCACAAGAATCCCACTTTGAAGAGAGTTTTCCAGATCTTTTTGTGTGTGTGTGTGTGTTTCAGGAGTGTGCAGTTGCTTTTCTGCAACTGTCAGGGGAGAATTGGTAGATGTATTTGTCAGTAGTTACTAGTAGAAGGTAGTAGAAGAATAGAATAGAAGACTTCAGTTGGAGTCTCAATGGAAATTCAACAAGAAGAAAAAAACATTGAAATATAGTTGAAATATAGTGTGCAATGAAATGGGCTTAAGTGTAGCATGAGATGATATATGTTAGCCATAAAGGAGAATCTTCTAGTGCTGACTGATAGTTATTGGACTATGGTACAAGTTAGAAAGATTATAGGATAACTCCAAAATTTCCTAAAATATCAGAATCTCCCAAGTGGGATCATTTGTGATTGGTGCCACTAAATATTATGATAATGAAGAGATTTTATACACATAGTTTTTATTCTTTTGAAAAAAGGTAAGGTTGGTAATGTGGAATTCAAAAGTGTTAACTGAATACAATGCAGGAACTATTAGAAAATGTGTTGCCTTGTTGAATAAACTAAAAAAAACATTGCCTTTGCTTCAATCCTGCTTTAAAAAATGCTTTCTTTTAGGTTTTTCCTAAGTGACAGCTGATAAGCTGTAGGAACTAACTTGTTTCTCCTAAATTACCCTTTTATGGGAAAATATAGCTCAACTGTTTGTCAGAGCATTTGTGTTCCAACATAAGCACTACTACTTATGATGTTATCTTGGATAAGTCATTTTTATTTTCTGCATCTCCTTTTACTCGTTACACTAAATGATCTCTAAGATTTTCTAATTATAACATTTTGTGATCAAATTAAGAAAAATGTACGTTTTCCAGTCTACTGTATGAAGGCACGTTAAATGCATTTACCAATGTGTTTAATATACATTCTAATGGAGTTATTTATTCAGTTGGGAAAACATTTTAAAGTGCACAATATTTGCACTAAATTTGATTTGTGTTTCCATGTAGCTAACATTTGTAATTTAGGAAAAAATATAAATGATAAATAATTAAAATCTATTTTTAAGAACAGAGTTTTAATGAAAGCCAGTGGTTTTACTAAATCCATTGGTCTCTTAAACCTGCTGCCCCTGGTACTCTTGAAGCTCTACATCTTACATTAAGGTCATATCACTGTATCTGATCCAGGATCTACTCTCTCTCACAAACTGAGGATTCAGGGATGCGTCTTAAATCATATTTTCTTT
This sequence comes from Camelus dromedarius, assembly GCF_036321535.1. NCBI lineage: Eukaryota > Metazoa > Chordata > Mammalia > Artiodactyla > Camelidae > Camelus > Camelus dromedarius. The sequence goes on along the minus strand of NC_087436.1, from coordinate 59,826,547 downwards.
CTTTGACCGTTGTTGTTGTTGTTATTATTTAGAAATACTGAGACACCAAAATCATGCTGTAGTACCTTAAAGGATGGAATATTTATTTCATAAATTGAGATTCCTAATTGGCAGTAGATTATCATGCTTTTGTTCTCTATGAGAAAGGAAATTAGGCTAATCATCTTGGGTTGATTTTCTGATTTTTGGCAGGAAGATAAAATAGATATTCTGTGCCTTTTCATCTGCAATTCTTTGTTAGTGCATTAGTGTGTTACCATTTGAAACCTAGAGGAAAGAAATAATAATAATTTCTCTTGGTGTACATTTGGCAATGTTTTACACTTTAAAAATTTAATTCTTAGAATTTTCAAATGAAGGAGGTAGTATTATCTTCACTTTGTACATGAGAAACCTGAGGTCCAATCAAGTTCACTGCTTTAATCAAGTACTCAGTCAGGTGGTGAAACCTGGATGAGAACATGTGCCTTCTCAGTTCCAAAACCAAACTATTTCCACTCTACTGGGTATTCTAGCCACACATAAGAGTCACATGCAGGACTTTTAAACTATCAATGATTTGAATATTCAGAACCAGTGAGAATCACTAAAATAAAATATTCTTCAGAATTTTTGAAATATTTATTTGAAAATATTTCAAAGATACATAAATCAAAGCTTAAAGATGAGATTGTCAATTATGTTATTCCCCATAGCAGTACTTTGTTGATGAGAGATGTTTATCAATTAGTTATATCTGTATGACCAAAACAAAATAATAATGTGGTATTATTATTATTCATATATCCAGATGTCAAGGATGAGTTTTCCAATTCCAGGCACAAAATTATATTTTTCTTTTCCAGTTGTTTGAAAGCAAAACTAATGCCTAAGAACAAAAGCTGCTTGTATACTACTACTGTTTTAAAGATAAGAATTGTTTTTCTTGTTCAGGGAGAATTTAAAAAAAAATTTCTACTTAGTTTACAAAGGATTCTATGCACATATTACTTTGAGACATTCATTTTTGAGATTACTTTTTGAGTCAAAAGATTAACTTAAAATAATGATGTTATGAATACAGTAAAAATATGAAAAGAGTACAATGTTGTCTATATAGTTCATTATTTACTAATGAAATAACATGATGATTTCTCATTTCATTACAAATTTCTAGATAGATGGCCAGCAATTCAAAATAGGACTCAATGAAATGATACAAGTTTGTGATTAGTGTGTCTCCTTTAAACTTTCAATCATAAATTATATTTTAATTTGGGAATGTATTCACACAACATTAACACAGCATAATCTCATATTATATACAAATGGAAAGGTTTTTTTTTTTCTGGCTTTAAGTATTAAAACAATTTTATTAATAGAATGTATTAGCACCATATTTTTGTACCTTTATATACTACTATGTAGTTTATATTAATAATTAAGGTAACAAAGTAATTCTGTGAATTTATACACTTGGGTGATAGAGACATGTCTCTTTATAAAGCTGCCTAAAAAACTGAAATATTAATTACATTTTGGCATAAAGTAATATGCTTTTACTGAATTTTAGTGCAATGGCAAAGGGGATGTTGCCAAGTTTATTATGTTAAAAATGAATCTTCACAAATTCATGTCTATGTTCAGTGAATTTATTTTTCCATTTATCTTGTCTTTTTATTAAATTTTATCACCTAATTTGATTTTATTGAATGCTTACTAAGTTCAACTACTGTGTTAGATGGTGGAATACAGTATGGCTACAATCAGTAGTAAAGATACTAGCAGTATACCAGGTAAGAAAATATTAAATACTCATGTGTCATGTATGTGGTATGGTTTCTGGGCTTTGGGACACACAACAATAATCCAGCAGGAGGGAGAGGTCCCAAGGACTGGAACATGCTGAGACTTGAGGGGTGGGAGCAGAACATTTCTGAGTGAGGGAAATACCATTCTCAATGTTCTGAGGCAAGGTGTTTAGAAAGCAGTGGTAGTGGGATAGGGTATAGCTCAGTGGGAGAGCATGGGCCTAGCATGCACAAGCTCCTGGGTTTAATCCCCGGAACTTCCATTAAAGATTAAATAAATAAAAACCTAATTACCTCCCCTCCAAAAATTTTAAAAAATAAATAAATAATGTAAAGTTATAAAAAATGCTCAAAAACAGAATAATAGAAAGCAGTGGTATATCTGTTTCCTGTTGCTGCTATTACAAATTACCACGAACTCAGTAGCTTAAAATAACACAAACTTTCTATCTCACAGTCTTGTAGGTCAGATGGCTGGGGTGGGGATTTTGTCTGGTTTCTGTGGTCCAGGTCTCACCAGGCAAAAATCAAGGTGCCAGCACCTGGGCTCTTATCTGTGGGTTCTAAGTATGTGGAGGATGGAAGGAGGGAATTGGTTTCCAAGCTCATTCAGGAGGGTGGCAGAATTCATTTCTTAATGCTTGTATGGCTAAAGTTTTCATTTCCTTGCTGGCTGTCACCTGAGAGCCTCTTTCAAACATGTGAGGCCTCCTGCATTGATTGCCACATTACTCCCTTCAGTAGTGCCTGGAGTCTTTCTCACCTCTGTAACTCTCTGACTTCCCTTGCTGCAATGTCTCCTCTGAATCTCCTTTTCTATCTTCATCTGGAAAAAGCTCTGCTCTTCAGAGGCCATTACTGGGCCTACCCACATATTTCAGGATTATCTTTATATCTTAAAATCAATTGATTACAGGCATGGCTCGTTTTATTTTGCTTTATTGCACTTTACAGATACCGTGTTTTTTTACAAATTGAAGATTTGTGTCAACCCTGCATTGAGCAAGTCTATCAGCACCATTTTCCTAACAGCATTTGCTCACTTGATGTCTGTGTCACATTTTAGTAATTCTCATAATTATTCAAAAAATTTTATTACTACAATCATTATGGTGATTTGTGATTAGTGATCTTTGATGTTACTGCTACAACTCACTGATGCTCAGATGGTAATTAGGATTTTTAGCAATAAAGTATTTTTTAATTAAGGTGTGCACAGTGTTTTTTTCAGGCATAATGCTATTGCACACTTAATAGACTACAGTGTAGAGTAAACATAACTTTTATATGGACTGGGAAACCAAAAAAAATCTGTATGACTTGCTTTATTGCAACATTTGCTGTATTTGCAATATACGCTGTAGTCAAACTGCAATACTGCAGAGGTACGGCTGTAGTAATTTTTAACTACATTGGCAAAGTCTCTTTTGCCAGATGACACAACATATTCAGGCTTGACACCTGGGGCATAGATCGTGGGGCCAACATTCTGCCTGCCATGGTGGGGAAATTTCATTGTGGTTGAAGAAGTCAAGGAGCTTAGTGGCTTAGTAGTTGTTTGGATCATATATTTGGATATTGAAGTGAGCTGCATAATGACAGGGTTATAGTGGAGAGAAAAACTGAAGTCAAATGCAAAAACCTCCGGTAAATAAAGAGCAGTTATCTGGAGGTTGGCAGTTAATAGACACAAGGCTGGGTAGAGGGTGGCATGAACCTCACATATTAGAAGGAATGCTGTGGAGTATGGAGGAGTGATCTTCGGGAAGCCTCACTGAAGTGCCCTATCAAGTGCTGAAGAAAGAGGTACCTCCAACTGAGAGAACTCAGAGGAATCTGGGTGCTTGGGAGAGGGTCAGGTTTGAGATCGGTCAGACGTTGAGCTGAGCATCCTCACAAACAGTTTATGATGTTGAGGTATATATTTACAATGAAACAGGCTTTCTGGGGATACAGCAGAAAATTTGGAAGAGATGGGAACAATCAGGGGAATGGATTAAGAAAGAGAATACAAATTGCATCATGGGGATGGGGGCATTGGAGGAAGATGATAGAATGGAGGGTTGAAGGCAGGTTAATTGAGTTGACTACAGATTTGCCAAGAAAATTTAAACTATATATAATAATCCCTAGGAAGTGGATACATTTCTTTCAGTAGTTATCAAATGATCTGCAGAGGAAGTCCAGGAGCTGAGAACCACATGGTCTTCAATGGGGTGGTAGAGTTGATATGGAGCCTTTTAGGGACTTGGAGGACTAGAGCATGGATGATCCAAGTAAACCATTTGTTTTCCCCATTATTTGTTATGTTTCATAACAGTCAGTACAACATAATGGTTAGGGACACAAACTGTGGCTCCAGGGCATGTGGGTGTCAGTCTTGACTTTGTAATCATGAACAAATTACTTAATCTCTCTGTGCCTCAGTTTCTTCAGCTGCAAAGTGGAAGCGATGACAGTAGTGACAATAGTGATTTCATAAGGTAGTTGTGAAAATTAAATGAGTGCATAGCCCATGATAAGCATTCATAACTGTTAGCTGTAACTGTTTAATGGTCACTTCTATAATTTTTATCCACTTATATAAAATTTAAATGTTACAAAACATGCAAGACAAACAGTTTTTCAGACTAGAAAGCTATGCTAAACTTAATCATTTTGTGTATGTCATTTTGAATCAATTGTGCTGCCTAAGAAACACAAGATTAACCTCAGAGGTGTGTGTCATTTGCTTGTGTGTTCTGGCAAAGATGCTTGAACACAGTTGATGGGAAAAATAGGTTACAGTTTAAGTGATTTTGGTAGAGCTAAAGATGCCAATCTGAGTAAACTTGCCTGATGGATTACTTTTTCTTTAATAAAAAGAGCCATGATCTTCTAAAAGTAATACTCTTGAGAAATGTATTTGTCATTTAAAACAAAGGGGTCAAATGATTTTCTAGGTATAGTAGTCACAATAAATGTTTACTGTCACCTATAGGGAGGCAGAAGAAATACACTGTCACTTTTGTTATTGGCAAGCTGTCCATCTTTTTTCTAGCTCTCGCCTCCAAGCGTCTTCCCATAGGGAATTAGCCTTGTACAACTCAATTTGCAGCAGAGCAAAAAGGTTTTAAGATAAGGAACCGTCTCCTAAAATGCTAGCCTATTGCCATTTAGGACTGCCATGTAGTTCAAACTATATTGGCAATTTGAAGCCTCTTAAATGCTCATTTTTATGCTATGTGAGTTGAATATGTCATAGAAGTCATTCTAATTTATTATTTTACAAAGAGAATTTTCTAGATGCATTATAGTGTTAAATGCTGAACCTGATAAAAGGAAAAGAATGATTTCACAAGGATTTTTAAAAAATCATATCGTTTATAGGGGATGTGAGGTGAAATGTGTTTTCAAATACATCTTGATTAAAATAGTTAATTTCAATAGAAAGAAAAGCTTTCAAATAATATTGACATCAGATATTAATTATTTGGTAATTGTGATTTTGGCAAATGTCTTTTAGATTGCCTTTTTCTATTTTTAGTTATAAAATTAATACTATCACCTCAGCATATTTTGGTTGGACTCCTGGTTATTTTTCTTAAAGCTGATAGGTACAAGGTACTTTGTTAACCATTTTATGGGATGTAAAAATTATTCAGTTTAGTTTCTGCCTTAGGGTACTAATGCAGCTAAGGTGGTGAATCATGTACATACATAATTGTGTAAGGTACCGTATAATAAGGACCACAGGGAAATGCAAAGCGGAAGAGATTATATGAAGGAGAGATTTCCAGAAGTTTAACTATCAAAACTGTTTTTATACTGCAGACAGACAATGGAAATATTAAGTGGAAAACAACAGGTACTGAATGTATAATATAATCACAATATAGTAAATTCTAATAAGGTATATTTTTATGAATACACATATACAACTGGAAAATATTGGAAGGAAATGGCTTAAATATGCTTTTAGGAATTTCCTTCTAATATTTTATTGTTGGTGTGTTCTCAAGATAAGATGGTGAGGGAAGTAAGAGATGGCAGAGCAAGTCATTCAGTAAGAACGTGCTGTCCTCTGGAGTCGAGATTCAGCCTGATCCCAGGGAAACAGAAGGAGGCTTTGCAGCGTTACTTTTATCGTATAGTTGGTCCCATTTTGAGGCAAATGGGCTGGCCTTTTGTGTCTGCATGTATCAGTTACTGACTTTGGGGAAGGGGACTGATAATCTCCTGGGTGAAACAGCTTCCTGTAGGCAAAGGGAAATTCTCCAAAGGAACCAACTATGAACCTTTAGCAGCCAACACTCATTGCAGCTGGACCTAATAAAGGGGGTTACACAGACAGGCACCAAAAGTGGTCGATATACTTTATTGAGTGATCAAGAGCACAGCCATCTTTAATTACACACATACAATCTCCTTCTTTATCCAAGAAGATGTCAGTATTTCTGGGAGCAACAGTCAGGTACATCAGTATTTATGTGTAATGGGCCAAGTGCTAAAGTGGTAGTCCATATTCAACTGTTATGAGATAGAGAAGGCTCAACTATTGCTACCTGCTGCTTTTATATTTTTAAAGTTTATGCAGCAAAAAAATCAATATTTTTTTAATTTAAAATTTTAAACTTCGCTCCCTTGAAAGATTAAACTGTTTGCAGTACATTACTTCTATGGAATGCTGTATAAACTACATATGCCTGCGTACTTGTGCCTGTGATATGGTGCATAGTAACATCTCATTTATCCAGCTGCCACTTATCTCTAAACCTAAACTAGTTAAAATATGATGTGGATTATTCGTATTTGCAAACAATAAATGAACTCCTGAGAGTCACAGTGAAGAGCACAGAATGTCATGCTGGCTGAGGTACATGCACCCTACTGTTGGGAAAATATAATTAAAACAAAATCTTTCCCACCACCAGAAATCCTCTCCATAAAGATAGCAGAGAAAGAAAACACTTTTATGACTGAATAAGCATTAAACCAGAGTGTGATGGTCATCACAGGCAACCCCTTCAGTGACTTGAAAGATAGAAAACTCACCCTTTAAATAGCCAAGCAGATACCACCCCTCACATGCACATTCTCCACATAAACAATAACTAGTCCTCAAGTAAAGAGATCTTTACAGCACCATTTGTCCCACATAGTTCATCCTAAATTTACCTCTGGTAATTGGTGACCATCTGTGAAAACACCCTTCTCATGTCTTTATTGCAGGAGAGAGTTTTGTAGCTTGGAACAAGGTGCCCAGAAAGTTGAAGCCCCTCCCACTGGAACTGGGAGATGGAGGAGTTACCTCCCTTGATGGCCTCCCTGGGTCTAAAAGCTGACAAAATGCCTATCTAGCTTTCAAAAAGTTATATACGTTTCAGAGAGGGAGAAGTACTTAAAGGTTTTCTAAAGTAAATGCTCTAAGAAAATGGAGGGGAGGAAAATTTGTTCTATTATTTTCAACATGGAGAATTAAGCCTCTTATTTTAGTTTTTAATTTTTATTTAATTTTACCCTACTCTTATTGGAGCTTCCTAGGCCACAGGGAAATCATTTACTCCTCCTTCAGACATAGTTACTAGATTTCAAATTCCACCCCAGATTGTCCATTAGATAATGGACTGGCTTCTTGTTAGAGGCTGAAGTGCTGACTTCAGTGTGATGAAGAGACACCTCTCAAGTCTGACAGTGAGTGAAGAGAATACTTATAAAAAGTACATGGAGAGGGCTGAAAAGGAAGAAAGGAGAAGGGGATAGAGTAGGAAGAAGACACAGTCAGGAGCCTTTTGTAGTAGGAAAAACAGTTTTGCTACCTTGGGAACCCCTGAGGGCATCATTTTATTACCATACAAAAATTATAATTGACCTTTAAGACTATATCTTTGTGATGACTAAATAGTTTAACACTTTGAATCCACAGTCTTGAGGTTGCTTTGAGGTTACATTCCTGATATCTTGAATGTTGCCCTTTCATCATGTCTCCTTCAGACTTCTCTCCTTTCCTTACAGCCTGTAAGGAAGTGTGCCCATTTTCTATAAGCAAGTTGTTGGTGGTTTTTATAAGCACATGGGGGTTGTGCACAAATTATAGTGTATGTGGAAAAGTCACCCCCAGGAAGCTTAGGGAACCCTGACCCAAGGTGAAAGCCAAGATCTATTGCTTTGATGCAAATATAAACAAAAAAAGTTGTCATACATTATTATGGCTATTTTTCAGTGAGTGGTTTAGTAAGTGTAGCATATGATTAACAAAGATTGATCCACAGTCTCTGGAACCCACAGGCTCAGGTTAAAATCCCAGCTCTGACATGTACTATGTGTGTAACCTTCCAAAAAGTATTTCAACTTCTCCTTTCACGGTTTTCTCATTTTCCAATGGTGATTATTAGTAATGTTTACCTCATAGGATTGTGATGACCAGTAAATGCATTTTCAGAGAGAGAGAGAGGTTGTCAAAACAAATCAACAAATATAAACTAGTATTTATAGTCAAGTCTTACTTCAACCTGGAGACAATCTGTGCTTTATTTAAGGAAGGAAAAAAAAAAGAGAGAGAGAGGTAACATTTCTTAGAAGAATTTCTAACTAGAATGCATGTTTTTTTAAATCATATGTGGAATATGTGCTCTCTAAAAATGTGAGAAAAATAATGTAGTGTATTATCATATAATCAGAAAATGCTTACTTTACAGGTAATTATGGCTGAGTTTATTTTGTGGGTTCACAAAAATTAGTTTGAAATCATAGGTATTTTTTTAACTTAATTATGTTGAACTCATTTCTATGATTTCAAATGTTAGTATATAGCTTATAGTCAGGCCATTTTGTTTTTCAGCCTTTGCTAACATATATTTTGATGTTAATATATTTAAAGACTTCTGTGTTAATACACATAATCAGATTCATTATAATATGTATGTTTATATCCCACATGGTAGCACATGTTTATTTGTGGACTGAATTAAGAAGTGAGAATTGCACAAACTTTACAGAATTCAGGAAAACAGTAAATTTTTAGAAATTTTTTTTGTATTTCAACTTTGGGAAATAAAGGAAAGGGAAGAAATGTTAGAATGTTTACAATTTTCCAGTATTGCCTTAAGAAAGCAAAAATAATCCTCTACTTGTCCACTACTATTGGCACTAAACTGAATGAAAAGAAATTATTCATTTCTTATGTTTTTAAATTTCACTGAACTACCGGTGCTAAAAGCTGTTGCGCCAGTGTGAGGAAGGCTTTCCCCTATCTCTTTGATGTCCCATCATAGATGTCAGTTAGTCTGCAAGAATCACATCCTTACTCTGATTTGGCAAACCCAGGACAGGTGAATCATCTTGGAAATTGCATGTATGTATATGCATATATATGATTATTAATGTGCTTCCAAATTTTATGTGTGTGTGTATGTATGTGTATATATATATATATATATATATATATATGCTCCCCAGAATGAGTTTAGAAAGAAATCTACCTTACATTTTAAATTCTAGTAATTTTATTTATATTGATTTCAACATAAATTGTACCTATGCTAAAAATGAGTCATTAGACTAAAAATTTATCATCAGCCTAATTAGATCCTTTCAGATCTTGAAAAAAATACTTTATTGTATGGAATGATAACAGGTGCTTCTCACCAGATACAGTATATACATGGATTGGTGAATGGCTTTTTTTTTCTTCTTTTTAACATTATACAGAATTTTTTCTGCAAGAGATCTGTACTAGTCAGGATAGGCTAGGTTATGTGTCAGTAACAAATCATTTAAAAATGTCAGTGGTTTAGCATAACAAAAGTTTATTTCTTGCTTTTGCTACATGTCAGTTTTATAAGCCAGAGCTTTGTTCTACAAAGTCATTCTGGGTCCCATACTATTGAAGGCACTATATATCCTACAGCTGCATCTTCTTGGTCACCATAGCAACAAAAGGAAATACGTAGTGGATTCATGCCTGTTCTGAACTTTATCCTAGAAGGGATGTACTTACTTCAGTTCACAACCCTACAGCCAGAACTAGGTCCAGAGCCCCACTTAACCAAGGGGAATGGGTAGGGGCAGAAGAAGTGGTTATTAGTGAGCACTAGTAATGTCTATTGACATCCAAGGGCTCATTTTATCTTGGATATTTGTAACAGTTTATATATGTCGATTCTCAGAACTTGATGAATATGTGGGTATTACTGTACACACCCTGTTTTAATAATTACTAAAAAACTTTAAATCTGAATTTAATTTTAATTATTTAATGTATACATATTTTAAAAATAATTTGACAATAAATTATACTTTCTCAGGTTATTTTTGAACATCTAATTACAATAAGTGACTGCATTGCCTAATGGCAATCATATTACTCTCACTTAATCCATGTTTTCCACATTTCACTATAAATCATAGTCCAGTTAATACAGCAAAAACATGGTTTGGCTTTCTCTAGTCTGAGTCATTTAAATTTGTAATTTAAAAAATCTGACCATAATCTCATTATGGTAAAACTTGCAGGGGAAATTAACAATTTTTGCAATGGAAATGGTTTTAAAATATACAAGCTCTAATTAGATTGCTTTGGAACCAATAATTTTTAATTGACCAAATATATGAATCTTAAAATATTTTCTACTGTAATGATTAATTGTACTTTTATGTTTAAATTATTAAAAAGAAAACAACATACCCATTTGAATCCAGAGAAAAGTAACATTTTGTTAAAATAGAGAATTTGAGGTTTTGCTAAAATTAATAAAAATATAATATCTCAAGTAATAAATTAATGAGAGATTGTATGTTTGATAATAATCTGCAATTGTCTTGCAAGGCATGTTTCTTTGACTGAAAGGGTGAGTGGAACAAAATAATTACTATCTTCTCTCACTCTTTCTTCTAACATATTTCTAAGCCTTTAGCAGTTAATAGCAATTATACAAAGGATGCTTTCCCAAATCCTCAAACCTGTCATGTTTTGTCTTGTTTGTACTCTAGAGAATGCTCTGAGTTTCATTGATTCAGTGATTATGTTTTGAATGAACCGCTTCATGTAATCTTCTAAAATTCAAAATAGAGTCTTATAACTGTCAGAATTAGAAAACTAGTGATCATAGTTACAATTTTGTGTAACAAAGAACTATGTCTATGTTGTTTCACTTTATTTAGGGATGTAATCATTTTCTTCAAGAAAATGTGTTGTGTCTAGGAAGGAAGATTTGAAACATGTTTCCTCTAACTTCACTGAGCATCAATTTCCTTGTTTCCAAAATCAGGTTATAAATATATCTCTCTTTTGAAGATCAAATGATATAACTAACATAATGCCTGCATGTTATACCCACTTAAAACATCACACATCCTATCTGTTATTTTTGTCCTTACTCTTTAAGTGTGTGTGTGTTCAAGTTTATAAAGTCTTAGAGCTAGAATTAATTTTTTGAAGTCCTGTTATTTCTTTACCTTTTATATTTTAAATTATGTGTCTTTATTATTTTTGGTAAATGTACATTTCCTGGTTTATAATTTTAGAGTCAAGGAGATATAGAAAGTAACAAATAGGCTGGGCTTTTAATATTTTTACTTTCATAGAAAATGATAAATAGTTATGGTTGTATTTGAAGTTTGGACCCAATTCCATCCACTGATAATCTCCTGTATATTGTAGAACATTTTGATCTCCAAATCACAAAACAACCTCAGGTCAGGCCTGCTCAAACAATATCACAAATGGGTCTGAGGTAGGATCAGCTCCAGGCATAGAACAATGAGTGGTTGGCCATGTCATCCAGTGCCCAGTACTTCCCAACATTCTATCTTGTCTCTGGTAATAGCCTCAACTTCAGGCCAGTAGCAAGATGGCAGCAGCATTTCTAGACCACACCTCCAGACACAGCAACATCCTAATGACAAGAGAAATCTATGACTCTGTTTCATTCTTGAGATTGAGGAAACTTTCCCCCAGAGACTCCAGTAGATTTATTAGAATTATCCCATGTCTACAAGGAATGCTAGAAAGCAGAACATAATTATCACTCATTTAGGAATGTAATAGATACTAGGGTGTCAGTTAAAGATACCACTATAGGCCACATGTTCAGCTACCCAGTATACAAACACACGTTCTTCCCATACACAGGCTCTTCCAAAAATGCCCACACCTGTCTGAAGTATATTTATATTTTCTCCAAAATGAGATAATTTGAAGATTCATTGAGTTACTAAAGCAAATTCGAGTTTAGGATCTCTGTGTTAAGTGTAGACCTTCCCATCAAGTTAGAATGTAACGGTTTATAGTCCAGTAGAAAGAGTCTTTCACTTTCTGACCAAAGCCAGCATCTTCTCATGGTGGAGAATAGGAAAGACTATTATCATTAAAAACTCCTTCTAAAAAAGGGGAAGACAACATACAGAGCTATTGCTGGAAAATACTAATGAAGAGTGGACACTCTCAGTTCTGGTAGTTGACCAAATTCCTTGTTTTCTGAATCTGCCTACTCCTTGTTCTGGTAGGGGAGGGCATTGGTGGTAACTCCCTTGTCCATATCTACCATGGGCATTTGAGGGATGGGCATGGGGAAGAATGCCTTACCCTGGGACTGCACAGTTTTAACAACTCCCTTCCCGTTCAGTGTGTTTGGTGAGCTGAAAATTGGTCTAACTATAGAAATACACTTTTGGGGAGGCTTCAAGTCACTATGGTAATGCAGTTTCCTTAAAAATGTTGGATTGTAACTCATTTGCATTCAGTTCCATGGCCTGGTCACCTAGCCAAAAAGCAGGCTCAGCAAGCCGTTTTGCCTGGAAAGTTCAGTCTTTGCCATAGACCTCAGAGTCTCATCCATCCTCTCCTTCAAACCAACACTCATTCTTTAATGGCCTCTGCCATGAGGAAAATCAGAAGAGCAGCCTGATGTGGGAAGGCACACATATAACTTGTCCTATCCATCTTCATTTTATTTACTAGGTAAATAATGTTTAACTGGAGGTGTTTGCTAGAAGTCTGGGGTTATAGGATTTTTCTTTTGTTCTAGTCAAGTACTCTGCTCAGTCTCCATTCTCACTGTCTCAGTGTGCATTACCTACAACTTGGAATAGAAAGTGTGGCTTTTCAAACCCCGAGATGTTCCACATTATTGGACTCGCAGTCAATGTACATTATAGTCCACAGACATGTTAAGCAGAATTGTATTTTACTCTTTCTCTGCTTTCTAATACATCAACTTTAGCCCATCCATAATTCTTTCTTGAAGGACTTAACTGAGTGTTGCAAGAATTAGCCCAAATACCAGCATTCTGAAAATTTCCTATCAGTTTGCAAAATGAGCAACTATTTAGCCAAACGTTTCAAAACCGCACAAGAAGCATCATGAACTATGAAACTCTAAAGAGGAGTAGATCATTCTTTCCCTTGCTTTATCTCCTCTTTTCCACCAATTCAACATTGTAGAGTCTATTACTTGTGACAACTCATTTCTGGTAACAGATTTGGTATTAGTATTCTTCTGTCACTAAGGAACTGAAAGCATCAATTAAATAAGATAAATTATGCACACAGCTGGATGTAGTGAGTTTCCCATGTGCCATATATCAGAGTTAACTCTTCTGTAATTTTCTTGACCAATCCGTTTCTCCAGGGCTGGTAGCAAAATAGCTTCACTCATTCAGACAAGATACTGACAATGACTAAAAGAGAAAGAACTTATTCCCAGGTCTCTTAGATCTAAGTAAATTTTTCACAGAGCACTGCAAAATTCTTCTCTTAACATCTAATGTAAAATTGTTGAGAACACATACTTCATAATTGACATGCCACCACCAATGAGAAGTGATTACTTCATGCTGCAAGGAAATATCTCTCTAGGAATCTGGAAGGCAAGGGACAGAAGTATTTTTTAGGGATACCTGAGCTCTGACGCTCATCTAGCTCCCCAGACCACCCCAACCTCACTCATCTTTGTTAAGATGGCCTTGTTGTTGCTGAGTTTTGTTCAGAAACCAAGAAAAGTTTGAGCGTCAAACATTTCTTTAAGTAGAACAGCATAGATTGTTAGTGTATGTTTTTCTGAGGTGGTAATATAAACCCAAATATAAAAGAGCAGAGGTAAAACAAACATTAGTCTATGTTCTCAAGTCTGTTGGAGGCTCCCTACAGGTCATGTGTTAAGGACATCTGTGCACCTCTTTAGGGAGCCAGGAGCCAGGGATAATCACATAAGACATACTGGTCTGCTCACACTCCCAATAGCCTTTCCTAGCCCTATATCTTCTGTGTCCTTTGCTAAATAATTTCTCATTCTTTTCTTTTAAAGGGTTTTCTACCTAGAAACTTAGATGATTGTCACCATATTATATACTTGTCATTCCATTAAAAATAAGTACCCTAATAAACATATACTGAATTTAAAAATTTGAGTAAGTTTTAGCCTCTCAAAAGAGTAAAGACCTACTACATTTTCCAGGTAAATAACCTTGTTAATCTTCATGCTGCATAATGTTTAATGGTGCCACTTACATGTCTCCTGTGAGCCTGTACTCACAACATCTTAATTATTACACTCATACACTGAGACAAAGGAAATGTATGACAAACCTATTTAACTGATGCATCTAAGGAACGTTTAAACACTTTAAAAGAATTATCTACTTTGGGCAGGCAAATATTTATAAAATTACCCTTTAATAAATCAACTGTGCTTTCAGATTCTGAGGCACCTCAAGACAGATAAATAAATATGTGATGTTATTATTCTGCTCAAATATATATCTGAAATATTGTCTTATTGCCATGCTAGAGGATGCTAACATTGTTTTAGGAGATAGCTAATGTACATATATCTGGGCTAAGGAGAAATAAGAAAACCTGAGTAGAGTTGCATGGTTTAACGCAGTTTTACTCACACCACATACACTCTGGTAAGATCCTACAGTTTTGCCTGACCATTTAGACATGTCAGTCCTTCTTAATATGTGCCTACTTCTATTTTCAAGGTCTTGTGATACTTTAATCTTTGCAAATGCTGAAGATACATGGCTGAGTAGTATTATAAGGACAGTGCAGTTTCTTGAACACATTACATTAGCTAAACTAAGTTCTTTAATAGATGTGTCCAGATTTTAACACTGTTAATCATAAATTACAAAATTATTTTATTTTAGCCCTTTATCACCAAAGCAATATCAAATGCAACAGTATCAAGCTTAAAATTAAATGATGTATTTTATTTTGTTCATTTCTCATTCAAATGTAACAGATAACCTATTGACTCTCAATGTAATTTCTACTTTTTTCTTATTTTAAATGCATGTTTTTCATTCTTTCTAAAGATGTCTCTTTATTTGTGGAAAGAAATGAAAGAAACTAGTACTATCCCAGAAAGATGGGCTCAGTTTCACAATGTCAGAGCCAGGGTTAAAGCTCAAGAGAGGGGACTTCTAGGAATGAGGCTGATGATGAGGTTGGGCTCATTAGATCTTATTTTACTTCACAGTGGTCTGAATCTTCAAATTCTCTCTTAAAAGTTGGCTAACATTTGTTAGTAACTAAATGGCAGTTATTGATCTAAAACTAGAGCTTTATATGTATAAACATATTTAATGGTCATGAAAATCTCGAGATAAAACTGTAAGAACAAATGTTAAAATATTGTTTCCATTTTAGAGATGTGAAAATGTTTTACAGTAATGGTTGAAAGTAATTCTTATACCAAATTCATATGTTCCCACTTACTCTTTCCCAGCTGCAAATTAGGTTTGGATTTTCTGAATTATGAAGAAAATGAAGTAATTGTAAATTGTCAATGCAATTTATACTTCATTCAGGAGAGGAAATTTGTTAACAGGATGGGATGAGTCAAGAGAAAATTTCATTGATGTGATCAGAAGAAAGTTGTGAACAAATGATAAAAAGGGGGGATACACTTGATGACTTGGAAAGGTGTCCTGTGGATGGTTCACTGCTGAATTGACTATCAGGTATAAGACTTAGTTCTTATCATATTTTGCAGTTAATGATTGTGTAACTTTTGGGAAACTCGCCAGGTTTCAGTTTCTTATAAAATAAGATATGGGTCAAAATTATTTCTTAATTCTCTAGGTTTTTCTGATACTCTGAAGTTACGCTGTCAATAATACACCAAAGCCAATCCATTCCGTAAGTGTCTAATGCATGCCTTGCACAGTACTAACTACTATGGGAAGGAAGGAAAAGAAAGAAGAAGAGGGGAAAGGAGGGAGGGAAGGGAGGAAGGGAAATTCCTATCCTTTATAATTTAGTAATCAGAAAAAAAGGCACACATGTCAAAAATTCTGTGAACAATCCTTTTGTAACAATGAAAGTGCCATGGCAATTTAGAAATTCATGTTTATTCTCATAGTCTTAACTGGGACAAATGAACTGAAGGAGAATAATGGCTAGTGTGGCAGGTAAAGGAAACTGAACTAGGAGTCAGTATTTCAAAGAAATCCCAGTGTTTGCAATATCATCCTTATTGAGTGGAAATAGTAATAATTATTGAGCATCTATCATGAATTAGGTACTTCGATAACTAATTTACATATGTTAATAACCCTCAATTTTATTGAACCAAAGTTGGAACATTCAAATTTTAGTGATTAAAAGCACAACTTATTTCTTTTTCTGGTAGAAAAATTCTGTTTGTGTTATGAGCTTTTTCATGGCTCCTTATATTCAGGAAGTTGTCGAAATTGGGTGAGCAGTCACTTAATGTTGGCTGAGCAGCTAATTTACTTAGTCTGAAGGATGATGGTAACTTTCCCTTCTTAATTGAGAGAAAAGGTCAATAGAAATTAGGAAAGACAATTTCAGTATAGTTCCTTTGTGTTCGTCATACCAGCTTTTAGTGCCAGTGAATGTTTTGTACCGTAGACCAACTTAATGGTTCAAAATGTTCTGTTTTTTGGGGGCATGGAAAATGGCTTCATGTTTGTTTGGTTTGTTTTCCTAAGCAAGTTTTCAGAGCTGAGATTTAACTCTTAAAATCTTTTTCAACCTTACAAAGAGTTAGAGCACTTATTAAATGTGGCAATCTCTGCCAAATGTTCCCTTCAGTGTAAAAAGCTCCATTAAGCCAGGATATTGAGCACTTTCTCGCTACATGATGTGCATGTGTGTTTAGGGGTGTGTGTGTGTTTCTGTGTGTGCTTTAATTTATGAAACCAATTTAAATACTGTGTTCTTAAAAAGCTGACTACAATCCTAAATTTTATAGAGAAGAAAAGATGTTTGGAAATCACTTATTATACTGCCAAATCTGAATGCCAGTGAGCTACAATTTACCAATATAATGCATTCTTTATTAATATTGCCTTCTTTTGCTTTCAGAGGGCATTTAAAGAGAAGGCCAGAATTGGAAAAAAATGATTTTTTTGCCTGATCCAGAATTTTTGATCTCTATATATTTTGGCAACCATAAGGGAACTAAAAGATGTACAATTGAAAAATAAAATGTTAAATTTGAGGGCACGTACTTTGAATAAAAGCCTCAGATAATGTGAGCTTGATAAATTCACCTAGCATAAATGAGGAATTTTGTGACTTGTGAGTCTAAAGAAGATTTAAAATGTATCTAATACAATAAAATATTGAAAGAATCAATTTGTAAACCAAATCGTTGACCTGTTCAATGATAAGATCTCACTTCTTTGCACATTTTCAATATATAAGATATCATGTGAAAGTCCTGAACTCGAAGCAGAAATGGATTTTAAGACCCTCTTTATTAGTTTACTCTTTGGGTAGATGATATTCCTTAAAGTATCATAGAGTATTAGATCTAGAATGGGGTTAAGGATGGAAGTAAATCTTTTGTTCACATAGGAGGAAAGTGCCAAGGCAAGCATTGTGATTGTCTAGGTTCATGTGAGGTTGGTCTGTTTTTACATGACATTCAGTAGCTCATTTAAATGAATGTCGACAGTTTATGAATTTGTGGAGGTAAAAAATACTGTTCACATTAGTACATTTTGTTTTACTTACTGATATTATTAAACCAAGTATTTATATCTTGATACCCTGGTAATGATATTTATAATTTTTCAAAGAATTTTCTTTACATCATGGTACAAAATTTTCATCATACTTTGAGTGCAAGCACTGTTGGTATTAAATGAACATAGTCAGATTAAGATTATTTAGAGCAATTATTGGTCAAAAGATATAGGTGACCTAGCACAGTAATTGAATTCTTCACTACTACTTAAATTTATTCAATTATTAATATTTAAATTAATTTGAATGGTGTGTTTTCTTGAAATAACTACTCTTACTAAAAACTCATTGGTTCCTTTTCCCAGATATAAAGCTTATATTCCAACTATCAATTTTAATTTATAGGCAGTGAACATTAGAGTTGGATTAACATCATGCTGATTTTTTAAATTTTGTTTTAATTGAAAATAAAGTGTGCAACCAGTCAGGGTGAATAATGTCCACAGATCTGTGCACCTGTGTCTTGTGGCTGAATTTATTTACATTCATATTAACTGATTAGCTCCTGCCAAGCCATTCCACATTCAACAATCATTCATAAAAATACTTCATTGTTTTTGTTATATATTTATCCAGGTGGATGACAGGATGGATATTCTAACATGCTGAGTATTTAGTTAAAATTAATTGAGAAACTGCTAATTTTTTAAAGCTATAAACAGAAATCTATTTAAGTATTATTAAGCAGAACTTACAAAACAAGAGCTTTCAAAAGTAGTTTAAACACCTGGTTTTGTTTTTAACCTTATTACCTACATTTATAAAAATAAACCATAGTAATAAATGACAAAATAAATCCTATCTGAATAATGCTGGTAGTTTCTGTGATATAAAGATACAGATCACAAACCTGTCCTGAAGTTGGCTCACAGTTTTAGCAAACAGACACATAAATAAATAATTTCAATGTGACATGATAATAACGAAAGGCTAGCACTTCTCTAGCTCTTTAGTTGTGTCTGCTGTGTTTTTAGTAGTTTCCTCTCACTTATTCTTCCCAGGAACCCTTAAGAGTGGGTTCTATTACCATCTCCATTTTACAGAAGACAAAACTGCTGCCCAGAAAAGATGGGTAACATGCCTAAAGTAACACAGTTAATAACTTCCTGAGCTGAAGTTGAAACCAAGCAGCCTCAGTCTCACTTGAACAAAAGAGGCAGACACGTCTACATGTGGTTGCAGCAGAGGTGATGCTGAATTGCACCTCAAGAAATGAGTAGGAATATGCTAGTTAAGGGCTGTACGGTGAAGGAAAAGGAAATTCTTATGGTGGGGGGGGCCAGGAACAGGAACAGTTGAAAGAGCTTTGGGGGATAAGAGAAGAGATTTAGTGAGGGCAAAGGGCTGTGAGACCAGTGGATGTCTGCAAAAACTGCAGCAGGTTCTTACTACCACGGCAGGGTCTGCAGGCTGTCTGAAGAAAGAAAGTTTTGGATGCCCAGACCGTGTCACAGACTTACTGAGTCAGAATCTCTGCACTGGGGCCCAAATTAGTATTTAATAGAGTACGTTAGGTGATTAACTGTTTTGTATCATAATTTTCAGGATCCTCTACAAACCTGTAAATTTGAAAATGAAAAGAAAGAAATGAAATAAAAATGTCTGGAATGAAGCCAGTAAGGTAGATGAAAACCAGATCATAGTTGATCTTTTAAATTGTCCTCTTTCTGGTTAGATTATTTCACAAAATAATAAGCAATATTTCAAAAGAATTCATGCCAAGTATTAACACAGGTTAAAAACACAGGAGTAAAGCAGTGGTTCAACAAACAAAAATGAAACGAAAATTCCTTCTTTTGTATCCTTCCTTCATGTATCCTCTAAAGCAATCCATAATAAAATGCTGATTCTTACCTACTCTTTTATCCAGATACTACATCCCCACCCCCACCCCCAAGAAGCCCATTTATTTGCTTCTTGAACAAATCTTTAGGAAACCTTTCAAAAAATATGACCAAATTCAGCATTCATTGATCTATTCATTCATGTAACCTAAATATTCTCAATCTTGGTGGCAAATAAGGATGACCTGAGAAGCTTTTTACAAAGGAGTATAAAAGGAGGAAATTGATCTATGTTTTTGTTTTTGTTTTCTAGTATCTGCTATGTGAAAGCCTTTTTATTCCGCACTCTAAGGAATACATGTGTAAAATAAGGACACTACCCACAGGGACCTTGAAATCTAGAAAGGAAGTAAGATACATACCCCCAAAATGTGATAAGTTAAAATATTATAAGAGCCCCCAAAGGGCACAGATAATGTGCTACAGGAATTCAGGGTATTGCAGTGTCGCTTACTGTTGAAAGGACTAGAGAAGTTTTCATGGAGGATTGGGCATCTGAGCTGAACTGTAAATGAAATTTGGATACTAGGGTTACTGGAGAAGGGCATTTCCAAATGTTTTGGTGAAGAGGTCGTAAAAACTGAAAGCAAGTTAAGTGTCAGGAGAAGGATTATGATTAAAAAGACTGTTAGAAATATAGCTGATAATTTGTCTTGGAAGTTGAACTCACTCAGGCTAAGTAAGGGTGAAGCAACTAAAACAGGACTTTGTTCTCAGTTTGAAGGGCCTGAATGCCAGCCTAAAGCAAGTGGAATTCATCCATGGCCTAAGGGAAATGTTGAAACCTTTCAGCAAAGGAAGGGCATGCAGTACCACGTTTCAGAAAGATCCCTCTGGTGTTAGGGTGTGGGAAGGATTGGAGAGGGGAGAGACTGAGCTGAGGGGACCTCTGGAAATACAACAGTGTAGACAAGGTTCTGATGTTTTAAATCAAGTCTTTAGTCCCATATACAGATGAAAACTTAGAAAATGGCAGAGTTTGCAAAACAAGCCCTATTTAACAATTGACATTACCCATGTATTTTGTGATTGTTTCCTTCTAAAGAGTGAAGGCGTAAAGAAATAAATAAATGGAATTAAAGCTTCATCTGCTCCCTCTTAAGGTCTTTCATAAATCGTATGTGGTGTATGTTTGCGTGTTGACTGTGTCCAGTTCTATGCAGGTAAATGGTTAACAATAAACAAATAAAAATGCCCTAATTCATAACATTTTCTAACTTCTGTAGTGTAAATAATCCTTTCTGGTGACCAATTTCAGATGATTTGTGTAATGTAAATGAACATGAGTTTGGGATGTGTTAGGAGGAAAGTTCTCTGCTACCAGTTTAGCAAAAGAGATGCCAAAATTCCATGGTCAGGATTTAGCTATTGGGACTGCACAGATTCTGGTGAACATGACAAGGTTACTTGATAATTGAGGGAGTCTGGAAAAGGATGAAATATGGAAAAAGAGGTAAACTATATGTGACTCTCAGAAACATTGCAGTATATAACACAGCAAAACAAAATTTAGATAATGGATGTAATGCTTATGTAAATACTTTTTGTTTATTCCCCTCATTCCCTTTTTTGGTTTTCCTTTGTAGTACATTGGTTAAGTTGGTCGTAGGGGTATTTGCTACAGGAAGATGCTAAACTTCTTATCTCCTCTGAGATGGATTGTGAAAGAATAATTTGGGTGAAGTCATTTTGGTTAATAGGTCACATAAACTATGTGGTGGATGTTTTCAAGACCACACCCCTCATGATATAGGGTCTAGAGAAGAGGCAGATGTCCCTCTTGCTACTCCTTACAGTTTCTTGACCAGTGTCTTTTCTGCCTCCCTAATGTTGCGGGAGAATAGGTTCTTGTCTCACGCAGGAAAGAATTTAAAAGCGAGGCATAGTAAAGTGAAAGTAAGTTTATTCAGGGAGATACACACTCCATAGACAGAGTGGGGTCTGTCTCACTCAGAAGGGGGAGCAATTTAGGAGATTAACATTCCATAGGCAGAATGTGGGCCATCTCAAAGGCGAGGGGGAGAGAGATTGAGAGGTATGGGGGTGTTTAGTTTAAAGTAAAAGTAGATGCACACTCCATAGACAGAGCATGGGCCATCACAGAAAGCAAGAGAGAGAGACCTGTTGTGGGGTAACAACAGGTATTATGGGCTCAGTAATTTCATATGCTAATGAGTAGGAGGATTATTCCAATTATTTTGGGAAAGGGTCGGGAATTTCCAGTTCTTAACCTTTTATGGTCCACCTAGGAACTGTCATGGCGCCTATGGGTGTGCCATGAGGCTCAAGTTCTACTGGAAGTCGAATCTTCTGCCACATTGGTTCTAACCACTTTGTCCTGTCCTCAGTTGCTGCGTCATTCCTTCAGTGGTTGTGCCCTGACCCCTTCCCTCCTGTCTCACTTCTTGATTCAAAGCTTCAAGTCCATCAGACTATTCTACTACTTACCCCCTTTATTGTGGTCTTTGTTAGACCTCCATCACCGTCCTCCCCCTATTCTTGAAAGATTATAAATCTTTATTTATTTTTATTATTTCCAGTATTACTCCTGAAATAGCTTTTATGTATCCATTTGTTGCTTCATCTTGGTATATCGGCTCCCTGAACTACTGTTTTTTCATGATCTTGTTCTCCATCCTCTCAGGTAGTGTGTCCAAGTGCTTACCTGACATCTGTACTCCCACGTCCAACTGGAATTTCAAACTTAACTTGAACAAACTGAATTACTGGTTTTTTTTTTTCATTTCAAATGTGTTACTTTCGCATCTTTCCTATTCTGATAAATTCCTACTTAATCCTTCTGTTTGTTTAGGCACAACATTAGAAATCATCCCTGTCTCCTATTTCTCTCCAAGTCCATGTCCAAGTCATCAGGAAATTTTTTCATTCTACCTTCAAAATCTACATATTCTCCAACCAATTTTTACCATCTATAATAATGAAACCTTGTCCAACCCATCATCAGCTCTAATCTCACTATAATCGCCTTCTTAAGCTTCCAAGCTTGCCATTCTGCAGTCTCTTCTAACCTAGCTTTTGCCACATTTTACTTTAGGCAAGTTCCCAAATCCAGTCCACACTCAAGGGGAGAGGATTATACAAGAGTGCAAATACAAGAAAAGGGATCACTGGCCTTTCTAGAAGCCACCTACTTCAGGCAACATATCCAGTTTTAAATACTAGGTCTTGCACTTAGAATTTAAAGCTAGAATATTACTAGCATTCTCTTGCAGACACAGATTTCAGCTGTCTTCCAGTTTGAAAGCTGCCAACACTGTCCTACTTATCAGCATTTAAAAGGTCTAAGAATGGAAAGGTGCTCTTTCCTTCCATTTCAGTACTACACCAGCCAAATCTGCTAATGGAAAGCTGCTCCTTATAGTTCAAAATCGACCAGCAGCAACTTGCAACTCCTAAGGCCATGGCATCTGTGCTTTAGCTGAGACTAACAATGGACATTGTCTTTCTGATGTTGTTGGGGCCTAGAGGCTTTGTTGAGGCCCATTCATCCCACAGACCACCACTTAACACTCACAAAGATGTAAAAATATCTCCTTGTCCATGGGGAAAGTCTCTATAAACTGCAGGCAACCTTCCAGGTTAAAACTCTTAGGATTTAAGGCTGAAGGCTCTCACTCAGACCTTAGCAGGAAAAAGCTGACTGCAGAGCTGTTGAACAGAACGCAGGCTCTCTGCACGTGATCCAGCTAGCAAAAGAAAGAGGAATGAGCTGACTCAAGCACACTGAGTTCATCCATCCCAAACTTACCAGCAAGGAAAGTGGTCCTTTCTTTGCTGGGCAGAGAAGCTGAGAGTGTAACTCTAGGAGAGTTCCTTCTACATGAAAGGAAAAGCCAGGAATGTAGAATAAGTGTTCCCCGCAAACTTCTAAAATTTACAAATGTTTTATTTGATGTATAATTTTATTTTCTTTAAATGCAGAAAATTAAACATAATCAGAAATATCAGTCTTTGACTTTATGATTTATTTATGTTTATGTTTAGAAAAGTCCTCCCCGTTCTATAATTGATAGCTAATGTTTACCTATATTTTCTTCAAGTTCTTCTTGGGGTTGTTTTTATATTTAGTGTTTTAATTTATTTAAAGTTATCTGAATGAAATTTAAAGTTGTATTTTCCCACCTAACATTTAACTAATCAGTTAAGTCACAGTCTATTAAGTAATTTGATATATTTCTCTTTGCCTATTGAAGGTGCAAAAAATTTATAACTCTCAAAATTCTCAAGTAAAAGTCAGTACACTAGCTTTGAAAGAATTTTGATACTATGTGTGAAGTTAGCCAGTTATGTGCGTATTCTTTAATTGAGAATTTATAATTCTACAAATGTGTTAAAAGAAATAATCACAGATCTGTTTTAAGAATATCATCACAGAGGTAATTGTAAAGAAAAGAATGGAGATGCCAGGATGTCAAAAATTAGGAGACTTATGAATAAAGTTATACTTGTATGATGGAATTTCATGCCTTTGTCAGAAAGTACACTGAAGGAAAATATTTGATGTGAGAAAACTCCTGAGAATGTAGTTGGGGGAAAAATTTAAAACAGAGAATGTGCATTTATTCCAATCAATTACATTGACAGAAAAAAACTGGGGAAAAAAGTACATACACACATATTAAATCAATGATTATCTTGAACAATTAGATTTTTGTTTGTTTATCTATCTATTTACTTAGGAATTCCTTTTTCTCATTTGTACTTTTCACACTTGTTTATCTCCTCTGATGAATTTAAGATAACTGGAAGTAGGGACTATTTTTATTAAACGTACATCATAA
This sequence comes from Camelus dromedarius, assembly GCF_036321535.1. Lineage (NCBI taxonomy): Eukaryota > Metazoa > Chordata > Mammalia > Artiodactyla > Camelidae > Camelus > Camelus dromedarius. Next base: position 59,802,129 of record NC_087436.1, on the reverse strand, counting down.
AATCTGGTTTGTGTTAGATTCTCATTACTGCTTGTTAAATGTTGTTAATGAAGTAAGACCATAGTTTCAGCTGTGGCAGCAGCAGAACGTACCAAGAATGTTTGAGAAAATAAACAAATCAAGGGATAGTGGAGATTCAGGTCATAAGGAGGTGCAGCAACAACTGGTTTGGATTCAGCCTTAGAGACTAGAGATCAGGGACAGAATTTCTCCCCTTGAGAGAAATAGTATGTAAAAACAGAAACTCAACCTTACAATATCTGTACAATAACTTAGGGAAATGAAATAGGGACTTTAAGGTTCAAATATCATGTACTTCCAGAATTGGGATATGAGTAGAAACTGTAGTTTCTTAAAATTGGAGAAAAACAAAAGCAAAATTAAAATGAATAAGCTTAGTCATTGCTGAGGTAACCAATACCATCATCAACAAAAATAGGCTGGTTTAAAGAAATATATTGCTAATAAGATTAGCTATTTCTATCTTAAATTACATTGTAGTGTGTCTGGCATGAAGTCATTGTGCTTTTGGAAATTGACTTTTAAATTTTTTTTAACATTTTTTATTGACTTATAATCATTTTATAATGTTGTGTCAAATTCCAGTGTAGAGCACAATTTTTCAATTATACATGAACATATATATATTCATTATCACATTTTTTTCTCTGTGAGCTACCATAAGATCTTATATATATTTCCCTGTGCTATACAGTATAGTCTTATTTATCTAGTCTACAATTTTGAAATCCCAGTCTATCTCTTCCCACCCCCTGCCCCCTTGGCAACCACAAGTTTGTATTCTATGTCTATGAGTTTATTTCTGTTTTGTATTTATGCTTTGTTTGTTTGTTTGTTTTTAGATTCCACATATGAGCGATCTCATATGGTATTTTTCTTTCTCTTTCTGGCTTACTTCACTTAGAATGACATTCTCCAGGAGCATCCATGTTGCTGCAAATAGCGTTATGTTGTTGGTTTTTATGGCTGAGTAGTATTCCATTGTATAAATATACCACATCTTCTTTATCCAGTCATCTGTTGATGGACATTTAGGCTGTTTCCATGTCTTGGCTATTGTAAATAGTGCTGCTAGGAACATTGGGGTGCATGTGTCATCCTGAAGTAGGGTTCCTTCTGGATATATGCCCAGGAGTGGGATTCCTGGGTAATATGGTAAATCTATTCCTAGTCTTTTGAGGACTCTCCATTCTGTTTTCCACAGTGGCTGCACCAAACTGCATTCCCACCAGCAGTGAAGGAGGGCTCCCTTTTCTCCATAGCCTCTCCAGCATTTGTCATTTGTGGATTTCTGAATGATGGCCATTCTGACTGGTGTGAGGTGATACCTCATTGTAGTTTTGATTTGCATTTCTCTGATATTTAGTGATATTGAGCATTTTTTTACATGTCTATTGATCATTTGTATTTCTTCCTTGGAGAATCGCTTGTTTAGGTCTTCTGCCCATTTTTGGACTGGGTTGTTTATTTTTTTCTTATTGAGTCATATGAGCTGCTTATATATTCTGGAGATCAGGCCTTTGTCGGTTTCACTTGCAAAAATTTTCTCCCATTCTGTAGGTTTTCTTCTTGTTTTACTTATGGTTTCCTTTGCTGTGCAGAAGCTTGTAAGTTTCATTAGGTCCCATTTGTTTATTCTTGCTTTTATTTCTTCTAAGACTTTTAAATTTTTAAACAAATGAGATAATACGGATTTTGTCATGATGGTGAAGCTCTAGCACTGCTTGAAGTAGGAAGCTCTTGGAATGTAAATGATTCGTGTTTCTTTATACATTTACCATAGCTTGATATAAAGCATACTTTGGGAGAATCCAGTTACTACTTTTTTCTAACTTAATACTTAACAACTGTCGACTGAAATAAATGCGCAGCCTAAAAGTTAAGAGTTATATTTTATTTGGCGGGAGGACTCAAGCCTGGATGACAGCCTCTCAGATCCTCTGAGGGACTGCTCTGAAGAGGTAGGGGAGGAGCTAAAATATATAGGAGCTTTACAACAAATACCAGGTAGTTGGAACAATAAAAGATTACTTGTTATCTAAAGAAAACCAGGCACCTCAAGTTAAAGAATTTAGTGCTTTTCTATGTATGGGAGGAAGCAAACATTTGGGCTCATTGAATTCATTCCTTTGACAAGCACCTAGCTATCTAGGGCCAGTATCCTGTCCTTTCTTATTCTGAGTCCCCTCAGAGTGCACCATTGTGAGTGGCTGCAGAGGCTGGGCTGCAGGCCTGTCCTCACGGGGGGTGGGGGGGTGGGGGGGGTGGGGTGGCAGCCGCTGATGACTTGGTTTCAGCATTCTTTGTTTACTGATATGGTTGCAGTATTTTCATTCACACAACAAATCTTCTGCTCCATAATATGGTTTCTGAATGGTTCTCTTTACTAAAAGGAAACAACTCAAATAGGTTGCCACCCTGACTTCTTAAGCCAAGTTTAGATTTTGTTGTTAGTTAATATGTTACCTAGTATCTGATTAAGAACAGTCTCTCTCTCTCTTTTTTTTTTTAAAATTGAAGTCTAGTCCAGCAACATGGATGGACTTGGAGATTGTCATTCTAAGAACAGTATCTTATTTATTTAGTTATTCTGAATCATCCCAACAAAATCTACTTGTCCCTGTTTGAGTTGATATAATTTAATTTCTGAAACTTACAAACTGCTAACTGAGTCCTGATTTCTCCTGTGGGATTCAGTCTGAAAGAATGAGCTAGTTTATATCTTTGTTATAGCCAAGTAATTTAGGTTACTTTGGGGTTTGGTCACAGCTTTGATTTAGTGACAAAGCAATGAAGTAATGAGTAGTAACTAGGATTGATCACAAAATCAGAGTAGGGTTAAAAGCAAAGCTAACTCAACACTGAGCCAGACATTTATTGGGATATTGTTGCTCTCAACTATCTTTGATTATTGATATCAGGCAGCAAGAGATTTTTTAGTTATGATTTTAAAAAAATCTCTGTGATTTTAAGAAGGTGAACTTCAACCAGAGCTATTGTTTACCTTGTGAATCTGTACTAAAGGTCTTTTGAAGTAGAGAATACATGGTGAGACAGTGTTTGTAATAGCAAAAGAGTGGGGATGCAGCACTGGTTAACTTTATTATGATATATCCATAAAATGAAATATTTTACAGCCATATAAAAGAATGAGGAAACGTATTACATACAAATACATGGTAATTTGAAAAGGCCAGTTGAAGAACACATTATCCTGTATGTATGGAAGAAAAAAATGACTATATATGTGTATATGTAGATATAGATATATAGATGTGTGTGTTTCTATTATATACATAAAATATCTGTAGAAAGTTATGCAATAAATTGGTAAGATTTGTGACTTCTGGGTGGCTGAGGACTAGAAGTGGAAGAGAAATCTTTTCCTGGAAAAAGATATTGTGCCTTTTGAATTTTGAACTATATGAATGTGTTACTAGTCAAAAGTAAATTTAAATATATATTTAAATGTATGTAATACCTATATATAATTTAAAAGGGATAAGTAAATACAGTCTTATATTTTCTTATATCAAGGAGTTTTTTAACCGAATCTCATGAAGCTCCAAATTCAAAAAAATTTATAATCTGAGTCCCTCAAAATTTAGAAATTAATTTAACAATTAATTCCAAATTTTAGATTCTATAACTTGCAACTTCCCAAGCATATTGGTTAAATCTTAGGCATATTGGTTTTTGAAAACTATTTGCCCATGTAGAACTAGGTTATGAATATGTCAAAAATGCCTTTAGGACTCAGTTTCTTTCTCTCCATTTCTTGTATTGACTCTGCACTGGGTTTGTTTCTAGGGGTGTCCCATCTACTTGGTGGCCTCTGTCAGTTCAGATGGAAACACATTCTCTGACCTTAGCAGCATGAGCTGAATGAAAGCATCTTTTTATCAAAATTCCAACACAGTTCCCAGATTTGAGCATCATTGGCTCTTGTGCTTTTTGGTGTCCAATGGGAAAGGTTGGCTAGGCCCTGGTTAAAAGCTCACAACTATTTCAAGGACATTGGATCAGCACTACTCAAAACAAATGGGATTGAGAGTCTAGGAGAAATCACTCCCCAAAGGAAAATTCAAATGTTAACACAGTGAAATGAATTGGATGTTGGAGGCAAAAACACCAGATATCAACTACAAGAATGTATTATAAAGACAAAAACCTTGCATTTTCATTCAGAGACAATGTGCCAGATAGAGAAACCTTACTCAAATTGGTAAGGTTGCTGAGCTTGGAAAGAGCTAGTTCTGATTTAGATATTGTAGTCAATTTGATGTTGCTCTCATTTTGGTTTACTGCCAAGACAATAAACAAATAAGCATGGGAAATATACTCCTTAAGGAATGAAGTGGGTAGAATCAACTTTCCCATGGTTAACTGGTTCCTCACAAAGGTGTGCTTGAAATTCAGTGGTCAGCACCCTGGACTGGAGGAGCCCAGGGCTGTTGGCTCATTGTCATCTATAGGATGTACCTGATGAAGGACACATATTAGTGCTCAAGGGTCTATCCACTAATATGTAAAGAATGTATTTCTGTGCCATAGTTAGATGCTCTGCATTTCCTTCCTTACTGACTTTTTGGGACAAAAATGTCCAGTGGGACAAACGATGGCAAAATTTAAAATCACCATGTCTAATAAAAGGAAAATATTTTCAAGAAAAGTAGCCCACTTATACTATAGAAATCTAAATTATCCAAAATTCTTTATCAGTAATAACACACTGAGTATTAAAACAGCAACACACTGTATAACTTGTGGTGTCTATTTTTTACCTAATTTTAGAACTATGAGAATGCATACTCAAATTACATTTACCACATTTGGATGACCATTTAATTTTATTAGACCTCAAGAATTACTTTCTACCATACTTTTTACTCTAACAGCTTAAACAATTTAAATATTTCACTTACATTAAAATCTGTTTATGTACTCAACATATATGAGCCAAATGATCGTGTTTCACTTCAAAAAATCCTTACAAGCGAATTTTAATTCTATAGGGCAGATCCATTAATTATGCTTTCAGAGGAGATATAATAAATGGATCTGTACTATAGAATTATGGCATTCAGCAAATATTAATAATGCAAACGCACTCTACCAAACACCTTATAAGTACCCAAACAAATAGATCATTTTACATAGTTATAGCTTTCCTTCCACATTCCCCTACGGAACAGGGAAGTATGCAAAACAATTTAACATCAGCTTTTTGGTGAGATCTTCATAGAGGATTAAAGATTCTTTGGTGGAGAGGTTATGCATCCCATTAAGATGATCTGTCAAAATTTATTTCTATGAAAGTTTTAATACCTTGGAAAGCTTACAAATGAAAGTTTAGTTATAAAAGCTTAGTTATGAAAACTTAGAAACTATGAGTATATTGACAGTCATGTATTATAATCCTGAAAAGCCTGGTTCTATTGATAATAAAGAATATTTTTAAATAAACTTTTTATTTTGAAATAGTTTCAGATTTAGAGAAAAGTTGCGCAGATAGTACAGAGAACTCTCATAAACCCCTCATCCAGTCTCCTCTATTGTTATCACCCTTCCTCAGCAGAATCCACTTATCACAACCAAGACCCCTTATTGGTACATTACTATTGACTAAACTCAGCAGTTTATTCACATATCACCAGTTTTTCCTAATGTCCTTTTTGCTGTCTGAGGGTTTTATCCAAGATGCCACTTAGTCATCATTTCCATAGCGACATAATCTGTAACAGTTCTCAGTCTTTCCTTGTCCTTGAGGACCTTGACTTTGGTCAGATTTTTGCAGAATGTCCTTCAATTTGAGTTTGTCCAGTATTTTTCTCATGATTGGACTGAAGTCATTGGCTTTGGGGAGAAAGACCACAGAGGTGAAGTACTCCTCTTATCATATATCATATTGTCTGCAGGATGTTAACTTTGATCACTTGTTTGAGCTATTGTTTGCCAAGCTTCTCTACTGTGAAGTTACCTCTCACCCCTTTTCATACTCTACTTCTTGGAAGCAAGTCACTAAACACATCCTAGGGGTGTGGATGTGATGTTAAGTCCCACCTCTTAAAGAGTTGCAGTATCTACATAAATTATTTGGATTATTTCTGTAAGAGAGATTTGTCTCTTCTCCCCAGTTATTTATTTATACAGTTGCTTATTTATTTATACATGATTTTATGATTTTTTTTGTTTTATGCTTTTAATTGTACTCCAATACTGTGTTATTTATTTTATTGCTCATATTGCTCCAGCTTTGACGCTTGGGAGCTCTCTCACATTGGCTCTTGTGTCCCTTGGGCACACCCCTGCCTTTTATCTTTCAAGCACTTTTGAGCACTTCCTTACTTTCTGGCATAAGCTGTACATTCCTTGCCTCATCCCAGAAGTCAGCTGTTTCTCCAAGGAGCCCTAGTTCCTTTATTAGAAGAAATCCAATTTCTAGGCATTGGGCATTAATAAAGAATATTTTATTTAATAAAACTGACATATTTTCCACCAGATCAGAGGAGAAATAAAATATAATTTATAGACTAAAAATATTTTGAATACTTGTAAAAATTCTCTCATTTTCATAAATAAAAAGCAACTCCCTAATTCATGAATTAAGGAAAAAGTATTTCAAAGCTGAATTTTCATTTTAATTCTTATGTGATTACACAAATGGCTGATTGCAGATTTTATACACAAAGCATCAACTGTATCAAGTGCTAGATTATTTGTGAATCCATTGAGAGTTCTTTATCTCATTATATCAAAAGAACAATACTGTGTTTCTCAAAGCTATTACAATGAGTTCATACTTGTATTTATCAGTAATACATATAATATTAGAAGCTGAGAGAGGATGTGGCATTCAAGTTTCAACAGTGGTTTAGTAAGTATTAATAGTGTCTCATACTCTTCAGTTTCCCTATTTCGTTGGTGACAAGTGTACTGAGTGTCAGAATCCTCAGGTGTATACTTTGGCCATTGACAGTTGAGCAGTGTCAACTGAATGTGGTTACATTTTCTAACTAAACATTTTAAGCATTATTTGTAGTAAGAGATAGTATTCCATTTTCCCAAATTTAACCTGGGAAAATTTTTTAGTAATAAAACAAAACTATTTTCTTCCATGCTCATTATTTATTGGGGAAAGACCACCTATTACGATTTGCAAATCCTTACTGTTCATTTTCTGGATTTATAAGAAATAAGCTTAACTTTGTATACTTATTTTTTTCTCAACAATAACTTGTAGTAAATATGACGTCAATGTTGATAGTCAGAGTAGGCACTAAATTGGTAGTCAAAGTTGGTACCAGGGCACTTGAGACTGAAGAATTCACTGAGGTCAGTTATCTGCAATTTCCAGCTTCTTAAAAATTGTCCCTGAGTATTCATATACATTTTTATGACCCATCTCATAGGAGCCAAGAAAAGCTCTATTCAGCCTCCCACCACTGTCTCCTCTAGTGTGGTGTCCTTTTCACTGAAATCTGTCGATCCTCTTCACCAATATTGTGTGGCAGCTCTTCATATGCCAAAATGACACGGTGTTTGCAGACCATCTCTATGTGCTTAAATCCTTTTTTTTCCACTGAGAAATTTGAACAGGAGGGGACTGTTCCTCAGAATTTTATTTTAAAAAGCTCTTTTTATTTCTACTTGTGCCCTCTTTCTCCTCAGAGATGAATCAACAGTAAGAGAAAGAGTCTGTGAGATGATAGACACATTGCTCTTCTTGGCATTACTGTTCTCCTCTCCTTTTAAAGCTGGCTTTCTCTCCTTCTGCCATCCATTTGTCCAGGAAGTTCCATAAGCAATCACTGTCAGGAGAATCTTTTATATTAATTTTAAGTTTCCAGTACTTTAGCAAAGACTTCCTCTCCTCCAGCAACACACTCACAAGCAGATAATAGCTTGAAATTTTGGTTTATTCAAATTAAAGTATGGTTAAGCCACCAGTAACTGTTAGATTCCCATCTCATGTGTGAGACTGGCTAAAATCTGAGGTTACTTGCTTAAATACAAAGTAATCTTCATGAAAATCCTTATACTAGAACATGTACAGTACAAATATTAAGATTATTTAATGTTCATTTAACACTAGGAAATTGCAACAACATTTTCAAAGAATAGAATCCTAACTGCTGTGTTTTTGGCCATCATGTATTGATCTGAAGGTTGATAGAAGAAAACATAAGTGAAAATCTTTAAGAACTTGAAGTAGGACAAAATTTCTCAGGTGAAGCACCAAAAGCATAAACCATAAAAAAACAAACAAATAAAAGACAATTAAGTTGGAAGGCGTTGGTTCTTTTGAAGACACTGCTAAGAAAATGAAGAGATAAGCCACAAACTGGGTGAAAATATTCAGAATAAATACATGTGACAAAGGATTTGTATCCATATAACCCAGTGAAAAAGAAAAGTAGACAAAGTATTTGAACAGACACTTCACAAAACAGGATATACTTACTAATCATCAATAGTGAGAGAACATTTTGAGGTGGTGAGAATGGTCTGTTTATACCTTGGTTTTGATGGTAGTTATACATGTGGGTACATTTGTCAAAACTCATCTAACTGTACATTTTTGAAAGTTACGTTTTAGTGTAGGTATATTATACTTCAACAAAGTTGATTTAAAGAAAAAGAGGATGAAGATGATGGATGAGATAGTTCGCAAATGTAGGGAAATTTTATTCTAAAAAACAGCAACAAAGCAAGTAGTTTCTTAAAGCTAGATGAATAGAAAGAATTCTGAAGAGCAATATGCATGAGAAGAGAGATTCATCAGAATATCTCTGGTCTGCTCAGAAGTAAGTATTTGTCCAGATTTTGGTATTTAACTTAAACATTATACTTAATGTTAAACTCAATTTGGAAAAAAATAAAAGAGATCTTAGCATACATGAGATAGAAGTAGAAAGGGGGAAAGTCTACCCAAATAGCATTTTAAGCGTATTGTTTAATCACCCTAATGTTGGAATGAAGCAGGCATTTACTGTACTTAGAACCAGAAAGCCAAGTTTAAAAACACTCAGATAATCAGAATTAGGATTGGCATTTTATAATCTGTCATTCCTTTTGTTGGGATGATTTACGTCTTTTACAGAATAGCTTTTCCATATTCTCATGGGATTGACTGGCACATTATTGTGAACCTAACATTTCTTAAGTCTCTGAAATACATTAAAAGCAAATGAAGCCATAATTCTGACAAAATAATTTATGAAGAAAATTATGAAAAAACACATACGGTTAGCTTTAAAAAAATCAAATGTAACTTAAGAGTACTTTGTTAATTTGTATTTAGATGTACAGTTGAGTCGGTATTGCTGTCATTGAACGAAAGGGTAAATGAATTAAAATATGAAGCATGGATAAGATTTGTATCTGAAGGATTTACTATAGTATTTTATCTAAAGGGTGAATAAATGAAACGACACCTAAATAACATATCACTGAAACACAAATGGGAAAACAATAAGCTACAAATTAAGATATCTTTTTCCTATTTTTTGCTATATAATTCTCAACTTGAAAATTAAGAGCAGTTTATCAGATGTCGTCATATAAGATTGATTTGCTTTTTAAAAACACTTTTCTCAAGATTTCCTAAGAGCAATAGAATTAAAGTGTCACACTGTAAGATTGATTTGAAAGTTGAAGCTAAAACAAAGTTTTCTCTAAGAATGACATTCAAAGAATCAAGGTTATATGATGCAAATTTTAGCCTGCTTTTCATGGTGCTTAGAATTGACACATTTATTTCTGGGACTTTGTGGGAGACCTCAACCCTAAAAGAAGTTAATCATGAAGCTTTATTTTGAGCTCTTCTTATGGAAGTTAAAAAACCTTCATCTGATCCAGGCTTCTAAAATTTCACAACTGAATGCCATCTCTGTCTTTTGAACAAATGATTTTTAAGGACACAATACTTTAAAATGCTATGTAAAATATCAGTACTTTAGGAAAATATCAGATAATTCAACTGCGTATGAACTGTACTCTTATCACTTGCTCAGTTTTTCATGAAAAATCTAATGATGAAAGAAACAGCTGAAGGGTCTTGGTTTTCTATTCCTGTAAAAATATTGCACTCATTTCTTATGTTAGAATCCTGAAGTGAATTCATTCTTAAGAAAACCTCTTTGTTTCTACATTACATCATATAATCAGATAGTGAAAGTCAGAAATTCACAATATTTCCTGATTTTGATCTAATAAATGGCCAAGAAGCTCTGAATACATTTAGAATTTAGTCAGTAACTAACTCACCTCAGGTATCTGGTGCATGTATTTTCCTGTTTCCTTTAGTAAATTATTGTTCAGTTTTTATCTAATTTCCTCCTTTAGCCATTTAACTCAATGTGCAGGCTTATGTCAATTTCTAAAGTAGGTACATGTTATATTAAAAATTATACTGTGTTTATAGTTCATATCTGTTGTTTCTGGACTAGACAGTCAGAATTAATCCTACTTTAATGAATATTTAAAATGTGTCCAGTTCATTGTTCATCTGAATAAAATGAACTGAAAATAATCTTTGACTAGAAAGAGACTAACGATTTTTAGCAGTTGCAGCATCTATTCTTTGGAAATATTCTTTTGTTGGAATTTAAGTCAGCCAAAGTTATCTGTCTACTTATTCCCTTATTTCAATCAAAGTTAATTCATGTTTGTGCTTTAATCTTTACTGCAAATTTGTGTCCATGTACATTTGGAAACCAAGCTGAAAAAATTTAGGTGTGCATTTTTTTCCCCAATGTTTTACTTGCTTATCTACTTAAATGGAAGAATTCCTCTGAGAGAATGAGTTAAGAACATAGTAAAATAACTTCTATTGCTACTTATTATCAGAATCTTTTTCTTGCTTTTAGGAAAAATAATGAAAAGCTTCTAACCAACATCTCTTTATTTAGGCTAATCGCTTATTTAAGAAGTTTTAATTCATCATATTTTTAAAGGACTAGAAGAACAACGTTAGCAACATTCCAATAATTCTCTTATATTTGTGTGAATCTTTTGTCCTTACATTTTTGCTTAGCTGAATGTAGTAAGAAAATTTCTCAAGAGCTATGAATATGGGAATTTTTAAAATTTAATATTTATTTTGTAATTGTAAATTAATGGTAGATATACTTTTCATGATGAATAAAAACTGGGACATAAAAATAGATAAAAAAATTTCTTCTGTATAGCACAGAGAACTATATTCAATATCTTGTAATAACTTTTAATGAAAAAGAATATGAAAATGAATATATGTATATATATATATATGCATGACTGAGACATTATGTTGTATACCAGAAATTAATACATTGTAACTGACTGTACATCAATTAAAAAAAAAAAAACTTGATACAATGATTTAAATCTCCATAAAAGGAAAAAGTGGATAACATATTTGAAAATCAGCCTGAAATTGATTGAAAAACCAACATAGTGAATGATTACAGATAGGTTAATTATCAAATAAAGGTAAAAACTATTAAAAAATGAATATATGCCTATTCATATATGACTGAAGAATTGTGCTGTATACCAGAAATTGACACAACATTGTAAACTGACTATACCTCAATTAAAAAAAAAAGGTAAAAATATAAGCTAAACAAATATAATACTAAATGTCATCCTAACATAAAATATGATTATTATATTTAATAACATGCATGTGAAATGCAAATGTAGAAGTGATAGTTTGACTAATTTCTTGATAATTATTTCTTAATAAAGAATGATTCATTATATAATAATAATTTGAATTTTTCTATACCTGTATTTCACTTGTGTATTTGTTTTTTATTTTAACAAGAAGAATTAAGTTCTAAGTTAGGAATAATAAAAATGACTACAAAAAAGGACTTTTTTAATTCAATTTTGTTTTTCTTGTAGAGTGCAGATATGAGCCCAGCAAGTAGCACTGCTTCACTTCCTGTTAGTCCTCTTACGGAAGAACCATTGCCTTTCAAGGTAAAATATAAACAAAAAAACTTTTTAAAATAATGTTTATAATATTTTAGTATCTTTAAAAATGCTTATTTTTCTATAGTAAAATAGTCTATGCATAAATGGTAAGGTTAACTGCTTTACTCTTTAAGGATCTTATTTTAAATGTTAAAATTTTATTATTGTTTTGCTCTTTTGTCATTCTAGTTGCTAAATAAAGGTAAAGCTTTGGATAGAAAATAATAGTTTAAATAACACATTGTTTGCCTTGCATGGAAGAGACAGTGTTCAATGTAATAGTTTGATGTCACATGAATTATAGGTTTCAAATCTTTTATTTATATTAATTTAAGAAATGAGTATGGCATCAAGTAGTTACATTTTCATTAGCTGGTTAAATTTTCATTGATGACTCTAGGTCATTATTAATTAATTGTGTATTCTTTACAAAATAATGGTCAAAATCAAGAATTGAAATATGAAATAATTCCTCCAACCATTGAATTTTTAAAATATTTTAGAAAATATGCAAATAAGTATTTAAGTAGTATGATTAAAATAGAATTCTTCAGTTTGGGAGGCTATATATATTACAAATATGAAATCATATTAACTAACATATTTACCTTGTTTTGCTATTTAAGATTAGGTGTTTCTCTTTAAGCCAGAACTTGTAGATCAACTATTTTATATTTGTAACAGGGATGTTTGGATTTCATTAAGATTATTGTAAATAAAGGCACTCTTTAAAATCATGGGAACGAAAAAAACCTTGGAAAGTTGGAATGATGCAATTTACTGACATGCAGTAGTTTCAGTTAGGTTGATTTAAAGACAGGTAAATACATATTTTGGGGTTCATTATGAAGATTTGTATTTTATCATAAAATTGTCATTGTTTTTCATATGAAGACTAAATCTTATTCAACTTCATATTGCTTATACATAGTTCAGTGGCTGGCATGGATTTCCATATATTTAATATTTGCTGTATTGAATAAATGAAAATAATAGAAGGTTATAAATTCCACTTTAGTTTTCTAATTATAGATGTTTTGTTACATAATGATAGTAATAATTGTTAAAGGCTTATTTTATATTAGAGAATTATTAAATACTAAATAGTATTCTGATTACATTATTTATTGAGAAATATTTTCTCATTCTACAGAAAAAGGAGAAAATAATATTGTTTCAAAGTTTAGTATTCCTTAATATTTCATCTTATGGTGTGTGGAACAAAATTTACAGAAGAATCATATTCTTAACAAGTTTTTAATTGAGTTATCAAAGTGTCACTAGAAACCATTTTCTCTTTTTAATATATTGATTATGACTGCCCTCTTTGAAAAATTAATGTATTTTTTAATGTTGGTTAAAGGAAAGATCAGATATATTCTAAAATCTGCTGATATAAATCTAATATAAATATAATTATTTTAGTTTCTCAGACTGATTCTAAGATATCAACAGTGTGCCTGTGTTAATGTGTATAAGTGGCTTTATATGCAGTTAAAACTTCCAAGTGCTTATAATAGATAATATTGGCTTTTGGTAACCAATATAGTTACAGAATCTCTTAATTTACTTCTTCTGTGAGAAGAATACTATTTATATTTTTTCAAAACAGTTTTATCAGATGTAAAATCACCTGCACTTGCTTCTTTTATCTTTAGTTTATAAACTGTTATCATTAAATAAGTAATAGAAATCTTACTTATCCTTATATAAACCCAAACATACAGAAACTATTTTGAGAGACACACTTAGCAGTATAGTACATTTTAATTGCAAAAAAATGTGTCAAAAAGTAAAACACACAGGAGATATTAAAGTTTTCTGATACCCATACCCTGAAAAATCCTAATTACTGTAATTCATTTGTATCTAAAATTTTATTGATAATTTTGATATTTGACCAACATGGTAAATATAAAAAAATTGAATATCTTTTTTTCTCATTCCCCAAGAATGTGGCATGATTTTTTCTGTTAAAATAAGATTAATTATCTTTAACTCTTTAGGTTTTCTTTTCTAAAATAGTGATTCTAAAACCCAACTTCATAACCACCTGCCCTAGTATTAAAGAAGTAAGACCTTTGAAAGAAAAGTTTTGGTGGCTGATTAAAAGACTTAATTATATCTTTTCTCCTGGGAAGGAATTAGGTTAATAAAAGAAAGTATTCCATCCCTTTTCTTGGTCTGTTTTAGAAGCACCCATTCAATAGTTGGAGGGAGATAATCCTGTTTTGGCTCAAGTGTGTATTAAGGTAAATGCTTTCCTTTAAATATCTTTAGAATGACATTCAGATTAAATTAACTTTAACCATACCATTTGACATAATGACAAATGGTATGCTATATATTTAAAACATTTTTAGTAATTACCTCCCCACTAATATCTCTACCTGTATTATTGACTCGAATGTTAGATGAGAAATTGGCTATCAGTAGGAATGTACCATAGTAGGATCTATTAAATTAAATGTAGAAGAAAACTGGGTAGCATCCTGGAGACCTTTCCAAGGAGTCATGAGAGGTAGGTTTAGCTTTGGAGATACATGAATCAAAGATGACAGTTAAATTTTGTTTGGGATCAGATGCTTCTTTTTCCCAATAAGACACTATTTTTCAACACTATTAGTATTGGAGCACATACTTCAACTTAATTTTTAAACAAAAACAGATCTGTTCTGAAAGATAGTCCAAGCCCATGTACTTACTCACAACTCTATTCTCTTTACAGAGCAGATCACCTCAGGCTAAACTTCTTGCACTTACCGTTTAAAACCCATTGCTGTAGTGTTTTGTTTGGCTTAGCTAGTCATTCAAAAATGAGGGTATTTCTCACAAAAGTCCATCTAGTCTTCCCTTAATCAACTGCAAGATCTGGGAACTCTGTTTCTTTCTTCCAGATAGAACTGACTGATCAGAGATAAGTAGGGTTTTTCCATCTGGACAGGGCATATGAATACCATGGTCATCACCATTCCCTATTCATGTCGGCCATGAAAGCATTTGAGTGAATCCCCTCATAAGAAAAAGATGTATAATTCACAATCCTCCACGTATTCCACAAGTAATAAACTCACAGATTTCCCAGTCAGACTCTTGGTGCTGAGAAGTTCCTAGGAGCCCAGGTTTTTATAATTGTGCAGACTCTTGTTATGGACACATATTTGAAGACAAAGGGAAAATGCCTAACTTCAATTTTAATAGAATAGTCAGCATTACATAAAATATATATACATGGTCTGACACATGCCACTACATTATTATAAAAAGGCCAAGGGCTCATTAATTTCACCTGGGTGGAATAATGTTTTATCAAATAATCACAATAGAATCATAATAATTCAAGATAATTAATCTGAGGCTTCAATATGAGGAAAAAGGGAGTAGACTGCTTAACTGCTAATTAAGAGTTTTAGTTTTTCTGTAGAATGATCAAGCTGACTTGTTAACTTTGACATGCCCATTCTACCTATTCTCCTTCTTCCCTCTGCCATCCTCCCTGATTTCTCTCAAAAATCTCATCTACCTCCTCTCTCCCAATGCTGGCCTCAGTCAGATGTCCCACACCAAAGATGCCTTTGGGCCACCAAATATTACTGTTCCTTAGTAGGATGACCCTTTTAATTTATTTGTACATACACAGTTATTAACAGCCTCAATCCATTCCTGGAACTAGCATTCTTGAAGCTAAAGCTGGCTTATTGTTCCTGACCATCACCTCCATTTATAGTACATCATGGGCCATGTTTCATTTGTTTGGTTTTTTTGTTTGTTTGTTTTGCCAGCTGCATTCATCATGTATTTTTAAATTCATTTGTACTTAAGTGAAGTATGATAGCTAGATTTTAGTCCCCTTTACTATCAAAAGCATCTTTTCTTTGATTAGATAAGTTAAAAAAAAAGTGTTATCCTGCCTTATGCTTTTATCCTTATCCTGTGATAAAGTCAACAGAAAAGAAACAAATTCAACTCTACTTGTCTTTAGACGTTGTTTCAAAGGTGAACCAAGAATATCTGCCAGTCATCAATCTTCAGTTAAAGTCTTAAAATAAGCAAAAACAATTCATTGCCGTTCTTGGCCCATTAACTGCTGCTTTTCTGGGATACATGGACTCCTGGCATGTGTAACAAGGTTGGGTATCCAGTGCCTAGAATGCACAATGGAGCCACTCTCCCTGAAGTCCAATCATCTTCCCCAGAAGCTGACACAGTGTGGTGCTAGGCTTTTTCCTGGGTCTCCTCTCCTTGTACAATCCAAGGTTCTCTGACTCTTTTTCCTCATTTCCAGAAATCAGCACTTAATCTTGACTAGAGAAGCTCTCTCTTTTCATATTTCCCTCAGAGATTATCCCTCTTTCCTCCAACCAGCTAGAGCACTGGAAAAATCTCTTCCAAATATGTTATAGAACTGAGGAAAGCAAGTATCTGAAGATTCTTCTGCCCAGATACACACACCTTATTTTAAAAAGCACAAAGCCACCTTACTTAAACAAGGGACAGAGAGGAAGAAATAGAGAAATACATTAAAGTCTCAAAACATTTATCCTGCCATGCAGTGTAGGGATGTTAGAGGGAGAATGATGCTTAACTACACTTGAACATGGAGCCTAAACTCAGGACTTAGTAACATGCAGTAACACACATAGTTTGCTCTCAATTATATAACATAAATATTGTGTAGGAAAAAATCCAGAAAATAAAGAGTTATCAACCATCAAATATTTGGATGGATCATACTTAATTTTTTTCCTATAGTCTCTATAATGACCACTTATTTCTATTTTAAGAATAGTATTTACTTTTAAGAAAGCAGAAAGGAGAGTTCAGAACATTAGAGGCAATGTAACCTAGTGAAGAGACTACCTGGGATCAAATCCCAGTTTGCTACTTTATATTTGTATGACCTTGAGCTAGTTTTTTGTCTCAATTTTTCCATCTATAAAATGGGAACAACAGCAACCACTTCTTCATTGTGTTCTTATAAGGTTAAACAAGTTATTAAATAGAAAGTGCATAGAACAGAACGTAATAAACAATATATAAGTGTTAACTATTATTACTTTACAGAAGGGATATTTCTAAGTTTAAAGTAAGAAAGTCCTATATATTAGAAGTAATACAAAGCACTCAACCCTTTGTACTTCATTTCTAAATATGAGAGCAGAAATACATTTTAAAAATAAGTTCTCTACTTTGATGAAGAATAAAGTTTAATATTCATTCCTAGAAGGCATGCTATTTATTTTATACCCTCGAGTATTCAGATGAGCTCATATATCAGATTTCTTTTATGAAAAATAATTAATGGAAACGTTCACTAGTTACGAGGGAGGAGTAAATATAATGAATTTGTCTTAAGGGAAAACTGGTAAATATAATAAAACATTACTTGGAAAAGAGAAATATGTAATAAATTCTGTAACCATAAGTCTTTTGGTATCTTTTTATCAGGAATACACCACAGTATATTCTTCTTTAATTCCCCAAACCTCCTCCTGTGAATTAACCTGGTAACCTCCTAAATACAATCTCCACTGAAGGAACAATGTTTAATCATGTTAGGTCCTGGGGAAAAAAAAAATCTCACTGTGAACAAAGCACTGTTGATATTTTACTCTTTATATGTTATAACATCAAAATACTAAGTAGTTTCAGTTTATTTTGTCTAAAAACACCATAGTAGAAAACATATTTGGAGACTCCGGGAGAGAGGAGTCAGATAGTGGTGTTACCTCATACATCATCTGTTGTATATCCTGCATAGATTGAGATTTTTTATGAGTTTTTATTGCCAATTTTCATTTATTGAATTTAATGGTCTTTTTTTATTATTAGAATTCACTTTTTTGGATATTTCAGAAAGAGCCCCAAACAGTATAGTCTGCATTTTTGCTCAGTTGTTGACTGGGCCACTTCATTCATTCATCTGTTGATGAATCAATTTATAAAAGACCTACCATGTGCTTGATAACTTTCTGGACACTGGTGCTTCAATATAAACAACACAGACTGAATTCCTGCTTTTATGGTGTTTGGATTTTAGTGAGGAGAGGTAGACAATAAACAAATAAATATATAACATGTCAGGGAGGGGTGATAAATGCTATACTGAAAAATAAAGCAGGATAGAAAGTGACTTTGAAGTGTGTTGCTGTTTCAAAAAGGGTGGTCAGAGAAGGTTACTCTGATTAGGGGATATTTTAGCAGAGACTAAAATGAAAAAAAGAAGTAAGCAGCTCATCTATCTATGGGAAGAGGGTTGAAGACAACAAGTGCAAAAGATATGAGGCAGAACACTTGCGGTTTTTAGGATGGGCACGAGTGCCATTGTGGCTGGAGCAGAGTGAATGAGTAGACAAGTAATGCAAGATCAGGTCAGAGAGAAACCAGACCATGAAAGACCTAGGCCCTTGGAATCTTACTTTGCATGAGATAGGAACCTATTGGAGTGTTCTGGGAAAAAAAATGACATAATCAAACTTTATTTTAAAGCCATTATTGTGACTTCTGTGCAGATATAGGCAGCAAGAGGCCATGATAGAAGAAGGAAGGCAAAGCTCCTAAAGGTGAGAGGTAGAGTGATAAAGGAAGAGAGGGTAAGCACTGGTTGGATTTTAGGCGTGTTTTGACTGTGAGTCAGCAGGATTTGTTAATAGATTGTATGTGGAATATCAAAAGAGAGCAATGTCAAAGATTATCCCTGATTCTTAAACTCTCTACATTTTCCAATTCTTACCTCTTTTTGCTGTCTTTCTGATGTTGCAAATAAGTAGATATAATGATGTAGAGATTAATGGAGTTTTCTCCATACGTGCACATCCCTGGTGTCTCATCTTCTTACAATGACACCAGTCATGTTGGATTAGTCTCCCCACCCCTGGGAGCATCATTTTAACATTTCTTTGAAGACCTTGTCTCTAAATATGGCTACATTCTAAGATACTGGGAGTTGAAACTCCAACATGTGAATTTTGAGGGGACAAAATTCAACCCATAACAGATAGACAGACTCAAGACTGCTATGTTAACTCTTTCCTCCACACAAGGCCAACCTTAATTCAAGGGAAGGAAAAATAAATTGTACCTCGCCATGGGGAATGCCAAAGATTTGGGGCAATTTTTAATCTACCATATAAATATGTGATATTTTATTAATCCAGTTTTCAGATATTATTTTATTAAATTCTCAGTCATGTGTGAGGAGTTTGGATTTGAGGGAATGTAGAAGGATAAGAGGTTTTCTTAAATGTTTGTATATATTCATCAGTGTGCTCATTTGAATCTGTTTTCCAATGCTATTTTAATTTCCATTAAATTTGGAAACTTTATTTAAATGTCACCTGTATTTGAATTAACTTACAATTCTTAAAATCTTGTGATTGAGAGTATCAAAGAATTATGGTTTTTAAAAGTACTTTACTAAATTCTCAATTATAAGCGCTGAGTAAAATTGAAATTGAAATAACAACTAACAAACAATACTTATCATATTATGCTTATATAGTGTTATTTTATGATAATTTTTTTCCTTCTGATTCTGTCAAGGTAAATTTTGAATAAACATTATACCTATTATTTGACTTTTGTAGACAACATGACTAATATATGATAAATACTCATCTGAGAGAAAAATAATAATTATATATCCTAATAAAACAAAGTTATTTTTACATAAATTAAACACAAAACAAATTTTGCTTAATTTATGTTAAAAGATATGCAATATCTTTTATCTTTTAGTCATAATAGACCTCAGGGAAGAACAATTTAATGGAAAAAAATAAATAAATACTTTCATGTTGCCTGCTAGCTTCATATTTCTATCCAAATCCTTCTCACACACTGTCCAGATGATTTCAAGGAGGCATGTACAAGATATGGAACTTATCAACATTAATACATTCTAAAAATAATGACCTACCTCCTCCCACCCCATCCTCAGCTCACATATTCATTTTCTTCCTTAAGTTTGAATTTCAGTGAGTTTCTTCATTGTTGCATAGGTTGGTGCCTTAGATTTCTCCTAACTTTTTGAGTTCTCCAAGTAGTAATGATGTAAAACTTTCTTTGTAAGAAGGTTTATTTTAGCATGCTTTCAAGAGCATTGAGCCATACTCTGCTTACTTTAACCTGAGTCCCTTTGATATATTTAGTGAAAAAAATTTACTCAGCATCTGTTAGAGATGAACTTGGAAAATTGAATTCAAGGATCCACTTTTTATATCAATGAGTTAAACAGAACCCACAGAAAAGTACAGGATACATAGGTTTGAATTGTATTCCTTAACTGGCAAAAGTGAAGATTTCATAGGAAAAGCTTGGTGTACAGAACACGAGGGGAGAGAATTCAGGTACAAAACATGGAAAGACATGTCTGAATTCATTTGTATGTAAAAGATAGGCTATTGAATTATTTCTGGCAAAATCCCAAAGCCAATAAAAGCCTTGAAATTTTGGGAAATATAAACAACTTCATGTGTTTCTTGAAAGAAAATTAACTGTAAGAGAGTGAGTCCTTGTGACCTCAGCCTTGGTTTGGGGGACCTACTTCAGAGTGGACTGCCATCACTGAAATATTTGTTCTGTCTTCCAACAAGATGTCAAAATAATTTTATTTGGAAACAGTTGAAGTCAGCAGTGTGCTCTGTTCCCCAGTATTTGTTGCTCCCAAGTGTCTAGAAAACAATGTGAGATAATAGCAGAGAAGGCAGTAAGTGCTCTGCTGACCAATATTAACAAGATCTCTTTTACCATCTAATGCAGACATCAGATAATGGAACTGGCTTGGGATTAACACTATATTTAAGATAATGTCATTATTAATAATAACTTGGGCAACCAATTTCATGTATAGCACATGCAGTGTTTCTTATCTTAATGATAACATTTCATATAAACTCTGGATCATATACATTCATTCTTTGTTGATTTTAAATATCATTTCTTGCCTTTCTTCAGAATTTACCTATAAATGTAAAGTATAATGTAAAACATTTTTCTTTAAATAAGAAATTACTAATCAAAGTAAATTCAGAGACTGTGATTCATCATTAACATGTCCATTTGAGATGGACCATGAATATGAGAGGCTATCAAAAGTGAACTCAGGATGAATCTAGTTTATCTGGCAATGACTTCCATCTGTTCTATCTTGGAATCCTCTACTTACACAACAAGTGAATTTTGGAAGCTGAATCATATCAGCTGTAAAATAAAAGGTGCATGGAATTAAGTAAAGTAATTCTACCATACATCAAATAATTTATAAATAATATTATTTTCTTTGGTAACTATATAAGGTTAAAGAATATCAGCTCTAAATGTTTTATAAAGACACTGGGCATCCATTGTTTTAATTATACTCTATGGAGATATTAAATGTCTGTGCTGACAGATGCAATGCAATGAGGAAAATAAGCAAACATTCTGTTCTGAAGTTTTTGTTGCACAAATTTAGCATTCCTTCAGTGTAGTTTTCATGCCACACATAAATAATTTGTCAGAGATTCTTTTATCTTTAGTGATTCTTCTGGGCAAAATTGGCATATTGATGACACAAATTAAAAGTTGCCTAGTAATTATGAAAAATCAGAAAATGCTATTTACCCTTTCCTATAGTAAAAATATTCTTAATTGCACATGGGAATATATGAACATCACTTTACAATACATTCCAAAAGAGATCAGGAAAGGTACCATGTGTTTTTGCAGGTACTTTTATCCTCTTTGATAGTGGCTGAGCCATAACACAAGAAATTGGAAAGGGAGCAATTGCCAGATGGACATTAGACTCTAATCAACAGCCTAATAGCAATGATTATAAAGATAGATGTAATTTGAATATTCTATGTGACCACTGATGTCAGAGTCTCAGCTAAGGAAATTCTGTTTTCTTCTAAGTTCTTGTATTATACTTCAGCAGTTAGCTTACATCTGTACTGGGACATGCCCTTTTTCTCAGGTAATCTCTTTGACTCTAGTAAATCTGACAAGAAACCCTTATCTCAGGAGATGTGACAAACACTGATAATGTTGGCTTAAACCTGTTATATTAAAATTTTATTAGGTATATTTTTTATTAAAACTGAAGATCCACTTAAAGTAGTTAGGCTCTGCTTAACAAGAAAGTTTTTGGCAGCAATATTTGAGCTGACAGTTTTTAAAAAACTGAGCAGAATTGTTAAAGCATAATTAAGGGTAAAGGAATTAAGCTCATTTTTCTCCCTTAAGGGTCTTTGCCAGCCAATAGAAACTTTGGCAACAAAGCCAAGTAGAAAAATGGAGCCATGTCAGTTGCTACGCCACCTTAAAGAGAGATTGGTCGTAATTTCTGGTAATAATGCCCACAGGAGTAAAGCCGACTGTAGTCTATCCTCTTGTGAACATTAGCTGTTTTTCTCCTTCTCTTTCTTGCTCTTCCTTTGGGCCTTAGTCACTTATTGATAATAGTTCACTACTGTCATTTCTCACTATTTCTGTTATTTTCCTGAAATGTGGTGAGTCATTCAGAACAATTAACAAACATTTATTGAGGTCCCACTATGTGTAAGACCTTATGTAAAAGTATTGGGGCAGAAATAGTTTATTCTGACTGTAGAAAGTGACAGAATATTATAATGCTGGTTGTATTTGAACATGACCTGGAAAAGTGCAAAGTATTTCAAAGTATTTCGAAAGTGCAAAGACGGGATTGAGGAAAGGGAAGTGTCATGAGCCAAGGTCTTAAGTTAGACCACAAAGGTCTAGAAATTAGAAACATTCAGTTGTGTGGCCCATGCGGTAAGGAAAAGGTTGTTTGGTGTGAAGCACATTACATGCTTTATCAAGAACTTAGACTACCTTCTTTAGGCAGTGAGGTCCAGGAAGCAATAGTTGCGTCTTAGTCTATTCAGGATGCTCTAACAAAGTACCATAAACTAGGAAGTATGTAAACAACAGAAATGTATTTATTACTCACAGTTCTGGAGACTGGGAAGTCCAAGATCAAAGCATTGGCATATTCAGTGTCGGATGAGGGCCCACTTCCTGGATAGTGTCTTTTTGTCTTTTCCTTGTAGCCTCACATGGTGAGAAGAGCAAGGGAGCCCTCTGGGGCCTTTTTTGTAAAGGCCTTCATCCCATTCCTCAGGGCTCTGGCCTCATGACTTAATCCCCTTTCAAAGGCCACATGTCCTAATACTCTCACTTTGGCATGTTAAGATTTCAACATATAAAGTTTGAGGGGACACAAATATTCATATGTAGCAAGTTGAGCAAATTTTAAGATGCAAAATGAAGAAAATTTTATAATTCTTCTTGAACTTGATTTCCACAGAATGGGTTCTGACCTTTATTTGAAATTTGTCAGTTCCTAGAATATCAAAGGGAACTAATCAAATATAAATTATACGAAATATGAAGAGTTTTCATATTAGCCACATTATTATTAATTACCTGCATCTGTACATGCAGGTGCAGATCTGCTCATCACATTGGATGAAAAATTGCCTATATTTATATTAAAATATAGAGTTTACAGGTGATCTAGGCTATCATAAATATATACTAAAATGTCTATATATTTCTATTTATCTAATTGTTGTATCTTAAAAGGTTGTAGTTAGTGTGTTAAGTTTATTTTGCTGCTATAACTAATTACCACCAACTTCATAGCTTAAAACAATTCATATTTAGTATCCTATAGTTTTGGAAGTCAGAAGTCAGAATTAGGTCTCTCTAAACTGGAATCAAAGTGTTGGTAGAACTGAGTTCTTTCTGGAGGCTCTAAAGGATAATCCATTTACTTAGGATTTTGAGCACCAAGAGTTTGCTTGCATGCCTTGGCTCTTTGCTTCTTTCCATCTTCAAAACCAGCAGAGGCCCATCAAGTCTTTCTCATGCTGCACCACTTTGATTCTGACCCTTCTACCTCTCCCTTTGACATATAAGGACACTTATGATTTCAGTGGGTCCCCACAGAACCCAGGAAAATCTCCCTGTTTTGAAGTCAGGTGATTAGCTACGTTTATTTCATCTGTAGCCTTAATTCCCCTTTGCCTAAACATCATTAGAGGAGGAAATGGCATTATTCTCCCTAACACAGTTTGTAATAACACATGGGTAAGATCTGGGTCTTATTCCTGACACAGGAATCTTTTTGTTCCTAAGCTTTGAGTTGATTATTTAAATAATTAGAATGCACATTCTTCTTTTTCTCTCAACTGTTAATTGGTTAGTGTATTAATACAGAGTGAGAGGTATCCATTGTACTGAATTACACAAGCTATTTCCTTTACCTTTAGTTCTTTGTCTGGCAAACTTCTAATCCTCACTTAATGCCCAACTAAATGCCACCCGCCTGTGAAAATTCTTCCCCAAAGTCCAATCAGTACTTTAATCCAATATCTAATATGGAACTATACAATTCTAATATAAATATGTTTATTTACAGTCTTCCCCAGCAAATATAGATATTAATAAATAATGATTTATTTTATATTGTTTATATTCCCTATTTCAGTGCCTAGTGTAGAATTAATACATAATATACTAATAATAGATGAATGAGTGAATTGCTGAACAAATGAATGGTGAAAAAAACCTCACTTAAGACCTAATTTCTTTTCCAGTGTTTTATCCTATTAAAATCAAAATAGTCATTTTATTAAATTAGCCATTGATAAGCTAATATATATAACAAAACCTATCAAGCTATGCAAGTAGTATCAGCCTACCAAATTTTTTGTTGCTTGTCCTTTTTTCTTTCCCCGACAAAGCTAAACTTAGCTGGTACCAATACTGGACACAAATTATCTGTATGAGACAAAGTTGCTGCTAGGGAATTCAGTACTGAATTGCCCTTGTTGTTTGTCAGGATCTCATCTTGTGTTCTGAAAATCTGGCCTCTGCTTCAGCTGGTATTTATCTGATAACCACTGTCTATGAGAGGACTGCATTCCTGCCAACTGCTATTTGGATTTACAAATATTACCTTTCCTGAGATTTTCTACAGCCAAATGCTATATATATGTCCAGTTTCTCCAAATTAAAAGTCCTGAAAGCTGTCTACTTCTTTAAAGTATTTATCTTCAATACGCAAGATTATTGTCTCATTTACAGATAAGGACATTGAGGCTTGGAGCAGTTAATAACCTGACTAGAGGTCACAGTGCTGGAGAATGTCTCAGCTGGAATTCCAACTCAGGTTTTTTTTTTTAATTCTAAAGACTGTGGCTTTAACTACAGAAAGTCTACAGTGTATTTGTTTTAAGCATGATTCTGACTGTTCCTTGATTTTAGATGACTGAAGAGGGATTAAAAAAATACAAATAGAGGTAGAGATAGAAGAAGAGAGAAGAAAAGATGAGAGAAGTAAAGAGAGAAACAGAAAATGAAAAGGAAACAGAAGAGAAAAGATATTTTAAAAAATCCCCTCCATTCCCTAGATTTGACATTTATTGAGCTCATAATCCTAAGGTTATGTATTTCTGTTGTTAACAGACCCGATAATTTTGAGTCGTCTTGTAATCCTGGAATAAAAGCCACTTGGAACATTGGTTAGTTTTCATAGAAGGGATTTTATTATGGGATATTTGACAATTTACAAAATCTTGTGGAAGGTCAGCAAATGATGATCAGTTAGATAAGGACAAAATACCGTTAGAGAATCCTGAGTGGAAGGGATAAGCTATGCTGCCAGGGTGAGAGCAAGAAAGGGAAAAGGGAAGGGGATATGGGGTTTTCAGAATTTAATATGTAGGGGTTTTGTTTATTTTTTTGTTTTGGAAGAATGAGAAGTTGGGAATTGGTGGTGGGTGGTTAGTTTCAGGTACTTGTGTTTAGAGAAAATGAGGTTGTCTGAGAAGGGTAAGACAAGGTGATGAAGACATTTATCTTGTCATCCTAAACTTTCTTTTCCTCATTTTGCAGTTGAATACATTATTTTGTGTTTTAAAATTCTATCATTTTATTGTTTTTACCTCGTGACCCCCTTCACCATTTCTCCCACCCCCTCACTTCTGGCAACCACTAACCTGTTCTCTGTATCAATAAGGTTTTTTTTTTTTTTTTTAAATTAGCTTTAAGATGCAAGACGGATCATATGGTCTTTGTCTTTCTTTGTCTGACTTATTTCACTTAGCATAATGTCATGTTACAAATGGCAAAGTTTTATTCTTTTTATAGATGAATAATATTCCATTGTGTGTGTGTGTGTATGTGTGTGTGTATATATATATAAATATATATAAAAAACACATTTTTTGTCCATATCCATCACTGAACACCTAGGTTGTTTCCATATATTGGCTATTGTAAATAGTGCTGCATTGAATATGAAGGTGCATATATCTTTTTGGATTAGTGTTTTCTTGTTATGCTCTTTTTTTGATAAATATCCAGAAGTGAAACTGATAAATTATATGGTAGTTCTATTTTTTTATTTTTTGAGGAATCCCCATACTGTTTTCCATAGTAGATGCACCAATTTACATTCCTACCAACAGTACATGAAGTCTGCCTTTTCCCCATATCCCTGCCAACACTTATTTCTTGCCTTTTTGATGCTAGCCATTCTAACAGGTATGAAGTGATATCCCCTTATTGTTTTGATTTGCATTTCCCTGATGATTAGTGATGTTGAGCATCTTTTCATGTACCTGTTGGCCATCTGTATATCTTCTTTGGAAAAAATGTCTATTTATCTTAATTTAACTACCTGTTTTCAGTAAGGTAAGCCCTCCCCCACATTTGCCTGGTTCTTAATTTATCTAATTTTCTTTCTGAAGAGAATAAACTTCTAGCTTCTGCTGAGGATGGGAGAAGTTGCCCAGCTGCATGGAATTTTTTCAGCCAGTCCTCTGGTTGTCAGCTCTATTTTTCTTCCCACTTTCATAGGTGTATAGCTTTTCCAAGATCCCACAGTAAAAGTAGGGTTGTTTGGGGATAGAGAGGCACATTGCTGGCTCACATTTCAGATTTCTGGTGTTTCTCTGCTTTCCAGTTTCCTTTTCCAGCTGTTGGCTACTCTCAAAGTGCTTAGATTTTACAATGGACTTTTTATCTTAAATATACCTTTTTTTCTACCTTCTGTTTAAAGACAGTATATATACTTATATAATATGGAGTTTTTATATTTACTTTTTATAGAATTTGAAGAATGTTAAAACCAAGCTGAATACACTATGGTTGTACAATGTATCAAGCAATAAATATTCAATTTTGTATGAATATTGGTAAAGGATAGGAGGCAATATTTACTTAGTCTGACAGGACCAAATATAACAGTTGGCATTACGAACTTTGCTTTAGCTTTTCTTCTTTCCTTGTCACACAGACTATATTTATTAAGGTTTAAGAAGAAAGTCAATTAAAGAATTTGGAATTGTCTCCTCTTTGAAATATGTCTTAATAAAGCCATTGTCTATTAGGAAAGCATCCAAACTTCATGAATAATCATTTCTATATTATGGGAAATATGCTGGAACTAACATGTTTTAATTCTGCTTAATTTGGTGCATGCAATGATTTGATAAAAGCTTCAGTGAAGTTCTGCAAAAATTAGTGCATAAACTCAGATGTATGTATGGAAAGATTCGTATGTTGTTCAAAATTATTTCTAAGAGATGAGTATAAAGTACACTATAAAAAAGGGAGACAAATTCCATAAGCCACATGGTTTAATGTCATTTTGCAATCTTATGAGTTAGTTTTAAAGTGTTAGTCACAAATACAGAATGAGATTTATTAATGTACACAAAGTTCTGTTTTCAGTGTATTCATGTTGTATAATTAGGTTATTAGCTACATAATTTAATACATTTTTATGTGGTAAAAACAGTTTAACTGTTAGCAGCTGCCTCTAAAATAGCTTTACACTTATTCAGATTTAAATTATCTATTGACTTGAGTAAGTAATTATAATTTTGTCCTAACACTATGTAACATATGGTGTTTACATTCTTCTCAAGAGCTCCTTGAGGGAGAAAAAAATACAGAAACATCAATATAAAGAGTGATTTAAAAACCAATGAAATATATGTACAAAGATTTATGGTAGTTAATAGGGTATTAAATAGTTGTTAAAGTATTTGAATTTGTCTTATTGGATTATTGGGTTATGAGATTGTATTTTCAATTGTTTGCTAGGTGTTAGCATCTTTACATAACATTCGTTTTGCATAATCTGTTTTGTTAATTGAGGTTTATTTGTTTATTATTATCATAGAGTTCATGTTAGCGGTGTGTTCCTCTTTCAGAACAAAACATTGTTTTATGTCTGTGTGTATATTTGAGACTTTAACATATGAGGCAGCTAACCCAGTATTTTTTCAGTGAAAAAGTATAAGACATAAAATTAGTTTTAAGATAACATTAAAAGTTATAAACAAAGTCAAAATTCTAGTATATTTAAGTGTGTTTTAAAATGGGCCATGTTCCAAATGTTTGCTCAGAAGTTGTCTGTTTAGAATGTTGATCCTGTTAAACCACAAAGCATCTTTAAATCTATGGCTTATCTAAAAAAGGATAACTATAGTACAAGCTTTAATCTCTTGAGCACCTCAGATGGGTTAGACAGACTTCTAGGTGTTCCACATAGATTTTTCTCTGGAAAAACTCTGTAAATTAGACCAGGTGTCTTTAACCCCATTTTTCATAAGAAGAAGCTGAAACTACAGTCTTTAATATTCCTAATATTTCTATAATAAATGGTAGAGCCAGAATGATTTCAAAACCCATTATTTAAACTACTATGCCATACTACAAATTGTACCTTGAACTATACATAATTGTCTGTCTAATTCTGTGTCATCTGTATTAATTGGATGAATACAGGGACTAGATCAGAGGACCTTTTATGACCACTCAAAGGATGTTTTCACTAGATAATTCAGTATCACAGAAGAGCATATTATCATGATTGTTATTAACAAAACAATGATAAGTACTTAAAAATAAATCTAATAGTATAGTTCTTTTTTCAACTGCAGTTAACTCCTCTGTTTCTGTGGAATAATTCATCACACAATTTACTTTGGGATTTAAGAAGCATACTATCTTCTGAATTCACAGAAGAGGAGACTCTTTCCTCCCTAACCTTATCTAGATTGCTTCTAAGAGTTTAGATAAATGGAGGCTTAAAGTAATATGTTAATCTCTGTTTAAATCATCATAGATAATATTTACAATTAAAAAAATATGATACTCTAATTTCTAGTGATTCATTTTAAGCATTAGGGGCAGTTTTATCGTGGGGAGTGAAAGTTCTGTAGTCTAATTTCAAGTGATATTAACAGATTTGTAAATATTGAATCGTCCTGGATCCCATCCTCCTCCTTACAGTGTTTTCTCTTCTCCACGTACATTCCCTCCATGATTGATCTCATACTATCTATGACCTGATGCCTCACAACTATCAACTCCATCCCATACTTCCCTGAGCTTCAGACTCAGATACACAAATGCCTACTCAATATCTCCAGTGGGATATTTATTAGGAATCTCCAGATTTACAAAACCATTTAAAAAATTTGTTTCTTATCATGTAATACCCTCATCACGGTCCTAAATCTATTTCTCTTTGAGTCTCCAAATCCCCCTTACAATTGCAATAAATGATTTTGTTGACTCCATTGCTTAGTCCAAAAAGAAAAGAAAAATAATAGAATTTTATTTTTGATTCTTCTTTTTCCTTCTTATATCCATTCCATCCATCAGTAACTAGAGCTCTGCCTTGAATATATATAAGTATATTCCAAATCTGTCCATTTCTTCTACTTACACCACCACTGCCACCACCACCATCATCATCATCTCATCTCTCATCCAGACCATTGCAGTGGTTTCTTACAGGCCTTCCTGTTTCCACTCTTGTCCCCTCTATAATCTATTTTTCACAAGGAGCTAGAATTTTCCTTATAAAAGATATGTTGTATTGTGTCATTTCCCTACTTAAACTACTCCAAAGGCGTCCCATCAAACACAAGGTTAAAATGAAACTACTTGCTTTCAAACCATGGTGGCTTTTCCCACCTCATCTCTGATTTCTCTTGCATGTTTTTCTAGCTTTGGCCATGTTGACCTTCATGTTGTTTCTTAAATAACAGCAAGCTCTCTCCTTCAGGACAGTTGTCCTAACTTTTCTTTTGTCTCCATTCTTCATTCTCAAGATTACCATATGTCTCATTCCATCACAGCATTTAGGAATCTATACCTATGTTGGCTCATCAGAAGAGCCTTCCCCGACTGCTTTGTCTAAAATAGCTGTCATATTCCAGCTCTTTTTCCGATTTATTTTACTTCATAGCACTTACTATTTTTCAAAGTACAAAACCTTTGTCATCTGGCATGAAATTGTATTGTATTTAAAAGTAGTTTTGCTCAGTGGAATAGAAGGTCCGCACAGGCAGGGACTTATTCACCAACGTTTCCCCAGCTCATGCAGCGATGACTGGCACAGAATGCCTATTTGATAAATATTTGTTAAATAGGAAAGGTATGGTTATTTCATAGCATGTTTTATTTTAACACATTTCTATGTCTATGACACACACATGTACCTAATTATATACACGTGTATGTACATATGTTATTCAGGGATAAGGATTTATTATCATTGTTTATGTTAATAAAAATCATGACAATGTGCTCTGATACTGAATTATCTAAACAAAACCTCTATTGACTGAAAAAAAAACCCACAACATGAGAGTTGTGAGTCATGTTTTATTTTGAGAAAAATGAGCCCGGGAGACAACCTCCCAGATAGCTCTGAGAAACTGCTCTGAAAAGGTGCAGGGGGCGGGACTCAGTATATGTGTGGTTTTGGTCAAGGAGGGTATGTGCAGTCAAGCACACATTTTCGCAGAAGGTTGCTGCTTGTCATGAGAAAGTTGATGTTAGTCATGAGAAGCAGATGTCTTTGTTAATAATTTTAGTGCTTTTCTAGATATGACAAGATGCAAGAATTTGGGCTCGTAAAATCTTCTCCTGAAGCTATCTATGTGAAGGCCTGTTCTGCCAGTTTTCCCAGAACACAGAGTACCTCACTCCTGATCTCCACCCTGAATTCCTTTCAGGGCATGTAGGAGGTCAGCAACTGCAGGGGCTGGTGACTTAATCTTGTAGAGGCAAAGTGACAATTTTTAGCTGGCACCTCCTTTGAATGATCATAAATTTAATCTGGTCCTGGTTGGTTTTCATCCAATTAATACGGGTGACCTAGAATTAGTCAAATAATTGTGTATAGCTGAAGGTAAAACCTTTTCTAAAAAAAGAGAGTTGAGTTTTTTTGATTTGAAGTAACTCATTATTGTAAAGTCATTTAATACTCTCTCACACATCCCTTCTTTCCATTAACTGCATCTAATCTTTTTCTGATGTGAAAATCTTGGTAACATTCTTGGTACCTGGTTTTAATTAGAAATTGTGTTCAGCTACAAAAATAAAACATAAGCAGAAAATAACAGTAATTTAACACCAATCATGTTTATTCTTCTGCGTAAAATAGTTCTGGACGTAGCAGCCCAGACATTTCCAGGGCTACTCCTGGAAATTGGATGGGACGCTGACTCCTGTTATTGTTCTGTTCTGTCTCCAGCTTCTATAATAAAGGCCACTTCAGTCTGGTGGAATTCTTGTTTTAAAGCAAAATTCCAGGTAGTAGTAGGGAGGAATTGGGGAAGGAGCAGAGAGACATACTCATCATGTGAGTTGCTTCATGTGAGGAGCCGCTTTGGAAACACCACGCAACACTTTCGCTTATGTGTCATTGGCCAGACCTCACAGCGAAGAAGACTGGAAAAGTATACTCCTTTAATATATACATTGCTATTTGAAATAACATCAGGGCTGTTTTACTAGGAAGAAGGGGGAGTGGATACTGACAGATGAATAACAGAATATTTCAAATACATCTCTGAGTTTCTTATAGAACTTTTTCTACCATTGACACAGCTATTAACACGTTATTTTTCCCATGTCTTTCTATACACTCCACCCCCATATATCACATTATTGTGCCCTCTCTGTAATTTGCATTACCATCTAGCAGTGTATTTTACACAATAGTTAGTCAGTAAATACTTTGTAAATTTGGATTCAAATGACTCAAACCTACTAGCTTGATTCCATTAGCACCTTATTCTGGCAGATGCTAAAAAGCTGGAGAAGCCTTGTCTTCTTGTGTTGACAGCATTTCTGCAGATATTTTAAAAACAAGAAAAATGAACATAAATGGCTAATTTGCCAACTTACATTTGAAAGAAAACCCAACTGAGGTATCAACACACTTTAAAAGAGTACTATTAGCAATGCAAACACTGTTAACTGTGATTTGTATTAAATAAAACAAAAACTTGATCCTCCTAAAGTAATTTGTGAGTAAAATGGCTATCAGTTAAACACAGAGAAAAAAAATCCAATAATACTTGCTCTCTTGACTAAATTATATGCAGTGTGGAACTTAACATTTCTAAAATATGTATTCCCATTTGACTCAGAATATGTTCTGATTTTACCTAAAAACCAAGTTTAAAAATACATAAGAAATTATTTAATATGAAAATATTTAATATTTAATTTCAAATGCCAAATTCCAATTCCAAATCATCTCCTGGTTTGTATAACTTTTAATGATTTCATTAATACAACATTTGTCTCTATATTCAACTCCTATACATAGAAATACAAGCAACTCTTCAAGATTTCAAGGCATGATTCTTGAAGAATAACATGCATCAAAATAATCAATTTAAATTTTTGAAATGATCTTAGCTACTATGGTCTTTTTTAGTGTCTAAGTTTCTGAACAATACAGATTTTTTTTTTATGACATTACTATGTAATACATCCAGTTATTACTGACAGCTTTATGTCATGTGCCAAATATCCTCTATTTAAAATTCTGATGTACTTATGATACACACATGAATTTTCTTATAATTTTTACAAGAATTGAAAAATTTTACAAATTAATTATATTCCCAGTTCTCATGTCAAAGTTTGAGCTGCTAGAGGACAAGGACCACATATATATGTTATATCCTCCAAAATACCTAGCAACATTCCTTTCATATTTTAGATTTTCAGTAAGTACTTAATAAAGTACTTACTTCAAAAAGTACTTCTTAAGTTTCACTAAGTGCTTCTTGAAAGTAAAGTAGAATGTCAGGTTAAAGTGATAAAATGAGGAACACAGAGGATGCTTTAATATATTTTTCCACTGATATGAATGTATTATTTAAACTAAAAATAAATTTATGAAGACTCAAATTTAAACCCAGATTAAAACTTTAAGTAATTTGAAGGTAATCTTTTTTCTCTTCTTACCATAAAAAAAAATATTTTTTCTTTTATATAAAGATTTATCTTGGTTTGTTAGTATTTTTGTCCCCCTTTTAAAGTGGGATTGGTGAAAAATAATAAAACCCTTGTTCTAGGTAGTGTTCCAGAGTCTTGGCCACTCGATTCATGGAACCAAGGGAGCAGAAAACTGCCAGGTTAAAAGTGAGCACAGAATTCACATCAAGGGAACTAGTTGCAAGGGTATAGCTCAAGTGGTAAGAGCGCATGCTTGACATGCACGAGGTCCCAGGTTTAATCCTCCAAATAGAAATAAATGAATAAACCCAATTATCACCCTCTCATAACACAAACAAAACAAGCCAAAAGACAAGGGAACTAGTTGCAAGGGGGACTCTAGGTACACAGGCAAAGGACTAGCTGTTGGATGTCTGTTTCAGTTTTAACAGTGCTGAGCTGAGCCAGGGAGAGCATTAAAGAGGCTATATGGAGTTTTTCCTTTGAAATTTTGATACTTCCTTCTACATTTAAATGAAAGTTGTATAAAGCGCAAAGTAGGCAAAGCTCAAAGTGGGAAGGAAGACTACTGAGTCTGCGATAGCCCCTATTTGTTCTATGAAGAACCAGCCCCTTTTTCTCCCATCAAGAAAAAAGAACTGAATTATATTTTTGTAGTTGAAAAAATAGAGATGTAAAATGAAGCAGAATTTTTCATGCTTTTTATCTTTCATATGCTAATGGGGAAATTGCTTACTAATTTAAAATATATTTATGATAGAATAAAAAACATGAAACTTTTATATTAGGGAAAAAATAAAATGGTTATCATCCAATATACAAATATTTAAATGCACTGATAAGTGTGTGATAATTTCTCAAAAAAATCCAAATAGATTGAATTCCATAAATACAATTTAGATAGCAGTTATGAAATCTACTGTGCACCCTATACTTAATTTTACTAATTCCTACAATAAATGATCTTAACTATTTATGATGCTATGGCGGACAATAAATATTCCTTTCCTTTGCTTGTCTAAGCTCTTGACTAGAATCCCTGTATCAGACAGATTAAAGAAATATAAATTTATATATAAAGCATATAAATTTATTTAAGCTAAGCTTTACATGACATAGGCCTTCATAAGGAAATGAAGACACAAATAAATAATTAAAAACAAATGTTTTTAGACTAGGTTTGATAAAGAATGGAAAGCTGTGATATGATAGGACAGAGTCTGAGGTGAGTGTAGTAAATTGGGGGAAACTGAGCAATCCTGCTTGTGTCTGGGTCTCTTTTCTTCAGAGGTAAGGATGCTCTTTTCCCCAGGTATAGGGAGGGCACCTCTCACAGGAACCTTCAAAGGAAGTTCAGAATGTCCTTCCTGCACATGCCTTTCTCAAATTCTTCAATTTGTGCCAGTGTGTCATATTTGAGGGTGGCGTGTCCTGAACCCCATCAATGCCAAACCAAACATGTTTTTTTTAGTGTGTGCTTTCCAACATGTGCTCAATGATTTTACATCATTATGTTCAAGTCAACGGATATATATACTTGGCCTTTTTAACCACAGAGTGTTGTGTCAGGTCCTGTAAAGGATGCTAAAGTGAGGAAGATATAGTGTGTTGAATAAGAAAATAATACAAAAATACTATAATAGGTTGACTAAGATAGTGAATTGAAAGAAGTTTTGTCTCATGGTAATGGTTGGGGAGGATAAACTGGGGGGAGAGGGGACTTACTAACATTTCAGACTATGATATCTGAATTTTTTTCCCATTTCATCATGATCTTTTAGTACCAGTCTACATCCTCCCTCCTTTCTCTTTCTTTTAAATCCTTTTTTTTCCCTCTGTTAGAACAACTTGTACCTCCTCGTAAGTCATTTGTATGATCAAGGATTAGTCATCCTTAAGTCAAAGATCCACTATCAATATTTTTTGCTAATATTTCCAGACACCAACGCTTCCCCCAAACAGTGCTCTGTATCTTTCTTCTGTGCTTTTCCTCTGTACCTCTCAAAACAAGCTCAATTATAGTACCTATGAGAGTGCAGTGGAATAATTTCTTATGCTTTTCCATTAGACTGTGATTGATCTGATGATAACTATGATATCTTACTTATCTCAGAATCAGTTGTGCATAATGAATTGTCTACAGTGCCTAATTTATAATAGACTTTCAGTAAATCTCACTGAATGGGAAGGATAACTAGAAAATTGCATTCAGTGTTTTTAGGATGTTGGGTAATAGAAAAAGTAACTCAAGCTACTTTAGTAAAAGTGGGTTTATTATATAAATAAAACAGAGAATTAAGGAGGAAAATAATAATTTCAGAAACAAAATAAGCAGAACCAGTGGTTACTGGTAAATGCAGTTTCAAGCTACCAGGTCACTGAACTTGGAGTTCGGAAAGGATGCGCACAGTCAACTGTTGCAAACTGGTGCAAGGTGATTCAACAGAGAACTTCTGGCAAACTGGAAAATCATCACCGTCTAGTACTCACTGTGGTTCTCGTGGTCTGATGTTGAACAGTCACCACATAGTCTGCCATGCTCTTTACTCTTCCTCTTCTGTGCTGCTTTTCCTTACCTGCTTTGTCTTCTCCACTACTGCCTAACTTCTCTCAATTTTCCTTTGTTTCTAGCCCATGACTTCTGCTTAGGATTGGCTTCTGTGGTCGTGTAATTCCCATCATGTCCTGTCTTCGCTGATGCTTGTATGCTTCTCTGATACCTAATACCTACTCTTCTACATACATTTGGGATGGTTGATATTCAAAATGTTGAGAGACATTTTTATTGATTTGGCAAGTTGCTATTTAGTATAAAATGCCAAAGTTAGTGCCCTCATGAACAGTCTCTTCTGATGCTTCTGCCAAGGTCAGCTTGAGGGCCAAGCTGCTCCTACCCCAGCATCACAGAAACACCTGATATAACAAAACAACACCTATAAATAAGGAACTTCTCGGAAACAGCTATTGGAATGACAAGTTCTCTGATGTTTTACTTTGTATGTATAGCCTTTCTGTGAGAGAGGAACTTCAGGGTAGACTGTACCTTTATCAAGGACAGAGAAGACCTGGTGCCGGAATTTACAAATCTCTATGATACTAGTGTTTTCATATGTACAAAATACTATTGAAATAATCTGGTTGCACAAAATAATGAATTTTCCTATAAACTTGATCTCATGGTTATAAATTGTAATTGCTTTTTCCTAAATGTCCACATACTACCTTTAAATTTAAGTCAAGGAGAAAACCTGAATTCATGAATTTCTGAAACATCTTGGAAAAGTGAAACTATGATCTATACATAAACATTATTAAGCCTATTAAATACTAAGCATTTCTAAATGTATATATATCTTATATAAATATGTATTTAATTGTATGTACATATAAATGTATTAAGTGTATATATACACATAAGTGAATTAAATGTGTATATATGTATGTATATTTCTATTCAGAAATAGAAAATCTGTGTCTTTATACACAAAACAGATTTAATTCTTTTCAACATTCTCTTTACCACCACTATACATACACCACAAATGTGTATTAGTAAAAAAGCAATGATGAATAGACCAAGAGCAAACTTAGCTGATTTCACAAATTTAAAAAAAGGTCAGCAGTTTAAGTTAGAGAAAAGTACACTTTAATGTTTAAAATAGCTGTATAGAACTACTTAAATGTCATAATATGAATTTTCTTTAAGATTATTATGTTCTAATATTATAAAAGATTATAAATGAAGTATAAATAGTTCACTAAGAAACCTTATAAATATGGATTTGTTTAGTCTTACTATGAGGATAATGTACCAAGCTAAAGTGGTCTTTCAAGCAGTAATTATTGGCTATTTAGAATAAGACATGCTGATGTATAGTGAATAAATTAGTAAATGAAGTAATATAGGCTGCTTTTGGGGTGAAAAAGTGACTGTAATTTTAACCAGAAAACTACTTTAAAATATACTCAAGTTAAAATGTTATGCTCACTTACAATATGAATGCTGACTTTACATTATTTCATTCTTTTTTTCACATATGACTTAATGCTACTATTAATAAGATTTTTACCATTAACATCTAGAAGGGGCAGATGTGAGATCATATATATTTCCCTATCATATAAAACTGGCACTCTTCTTCAGTAATTTGAATTGTTATCTTGTCATTCTGGATCTTTTACAACATTTATTATCATAGTTATCCAATTAATATATTGTTAACTATTGACATTTGAAAAATGACTAAAAGTAAACTTGATAATACTGTTTCTAATTCATTTAAGACAATGAACAAGTACTTTGTTTGACTTATTATTGGCAAACTATTGATAATAGCCAATTAGTAAAAAAAAAACTAGCAGACTTTCAATTTAAGAAAAAATTACAGTTTAAACAAATAGAAATGTTCTATCCCTTTAAGGAACAGAATGTTCTTGTGAATAAAAAGACAGGGTTTTAGAAATAGATCTAGGTTGAATCCTTGTTCTATTTCTTGTTTTGTGCCTACAGATAAGTTTGTTTATATATTCACTCACTTATGAAGGAGTTCTATGCCTGAGGATATAAAATTAATAAGTCAGACAAGATCTCTGTCCTCATGAAACCTTCCGTTTTCGTGAATACAAACAGTAAACAAATACTCATAGTGTGAAGTATAGAGAACTTCAGCAATAAAGAGCAGAGGGTGCTTAATCTGTTTTCATAATCAGAAAGCCCTGAAGAAAGTGGTGTTTAAGCTGACATTGAAGGAACAATAAGAATTAGCTGCATGAATCCGAATATGTGAAATGACCAATAACAACACCTAGTCTATAAGGCTCTGTAAATTAAGTTTAAATGACACATGTAAAGCCCCCAGCACAGTTCCCTGTCACGTGGTAGTTGCTCTGTTGTTACTGACTATAGTTAGACTCTCTGCCCACACACTTGTACAGTACCTTAGGGTTTCACCTATGGTAGCAATTATCTAATTGTGCTTTAGCTCTTTATTTTAAAAAATCACTGTACCATAATACTCTAAAGTCAATGATACCAGCAATTTTATCTTATTCATCTTTGTGTCTTTATCTGATGACACTACTTGGAATTTAACAGGTGCCTGATGAATATTTTGTAAGAAATAAGAAGATAAATGAATGGGGGAAACACAGAGTTTAGCCATCAATTGGGAAGTCAAATTTTATGACTAGAGAATCATTCAGTGAATAAATAATGTAGTTATAGCTTGCTACATCATATCTCCTGTCCTCCTAATTATCAGATGGGTATGTATAATTTCCAACTAATCAACTCTCCAGTTGCCAATGTTCTCCAAGAAGATAATTTAAAATGACAACAACAATGCACGTATTTAGTCTGTTGGGTCTGAAGAAGGCCATTTTCATGACTCAGCATCTATAAACATTATCCTAAATTGAGATTGAATTGGGAAAGAAACTGATGCAGAGCTTCCTTAATAGCAGTACCTTGACTTGGGGCATCATTAAATAACTGAATTTAAAAGATAGGCTTACTGATTTTCCTTCCAGTTCTTTTTGAGAATTGCAGGTTAGAGATGAAGTGAATTTTAGACTGTTGTCAACAGTCAGAATGAGAGGAGATGGGTCACAACAAGAGAAGACACCAAAGCATCAGTCATTTCACAAGGAAACTAAGAATAATCAAGAAGTAGTCAAATTATAGTCAAATAATTGTTCTAGAAGGCTAGGGGATACAAAAACATATAAAGAGAGTAATTTCAAAAACTACCTACATATGTTTAACATTTTAAACTTTAGTTACATGAAAACTTCACTTGTGGCTTCTTCCTAGTCTGAATCACTCTCTGTGCTCCTCTAGGACTGCAGTAGACTTCTACCTGTCTGCCTAGTACCATCTTTTGTACCAAAACCCAACCAAAACAATTGTCTGTAATGTAGCCATAGTTATGAAAATTTGATCATGTCTCTCACCTCCTTTAACAAAAATTAATGACTTCCAATAATAGTTTTTCTATAAAAGCCCAAATCATTTTTGTTATTTCATTCTGAAAAAAATCTATCATTTTTATAATATAAAAAGTTACATATTGTAGCAGGCTGGAAAATGGCTCCCCAAAGGTATCATGTCCTAATCCCAACTTGTAAATGTTATTTTATTTGAAAAAAGGATTATTTGCAAATGCGGTAAAATTAATGATCTAGAAATGAGGAGTTTATTAGGGTTGATCCTAAATGCAGTCACAAATGTGATTCTGCGAGTGAAGTAGAAATTTGACCCAAACAGAGGAGGCAATGTGATAAGAGAGGACAAGGTGGAAGTGATGCAGCTGAAATCCTCTGAATGTTAGCAGCCACCAGAACCTAGAAAAAGCAAGGTGTGGGTTCTCCCCTGGAGCCATTAGAGAAAGTGTGACCCTGCAATCACTTTGATTTCAGCCTTGTGATACAGATTTTGGACTTCTGTTCTCCAGAAATGTAAAAGAATAAATTTCTGTTTTGACCCATCAAATTTGTAGTCATTTGTTAGATCAGCTATTGGAAATAGATGTATAATTTTTTTTGTAAAACAAATAAATAAAAACAAGAGGATACTCAATAGTGTAGATGAGTATTCAAAATAATCTAAAATATTTCCATTCTAAGATAACCACATGCATAAATCGCTTAGATGTGTGAATTCTTAGCTATGCATCCCCTTACATCAACCCTACCTAGAACTCAGTGAGCTCTTTCAGTTTGCAGGCATGAGTCATTCTTCAGTTCAGGATTTATTATTTTTATTTTTTAAAAAAGTCATTACATGATTACAGTACTGTTTCTCTTTCATCTCTTCCTTTCCCTCAGCCTGGAAATTCTGTTATTTGAAAATTATGCCTCCTGGATTTATTCTCCAAATCTCTTATTTTTATGTGTGTGTGTGATTTTTATCTTTTTGTTTTCTTTCTGTGCTTTGATTTCTCTCTTTTGCTCAATCTTTCAATCACTAAATTAGGTCTCAGGAAAGAGTATCTTCTTTTTCCATTGCCTTGCATAAGTTTTTCAATATATTTAGGTGTACAATATGTACAAGTTACAATATGGTTATTTAGTTCTAGAAAGACTATAGTTGAGTCTCAGTCTCCTTAAATATTATTGTTTTTCAAAGTGCTATCTGCTCCTCTAGCAGTTTTACTTTGACAAAAAGCTACAGGTTATGGTTGCTTCCTTTGTCATCCCTCTCTCTGGCAACGTGTTGCCTAGATTGCATTGTTACTTTCACTGGGGCTTAGGTCCAACTGTTGGATACCTTAAATTATGGCAGTCTCATGGGTAGTGAGAGGTCAAGCAGTGGAATACGAGCCTATACAGCTGGGGAGACCTGGGAGCAGAGCCATGGGTTCCACATGCTTTGTGCAGCTCCCCATGATTTATAGGAACCCACAAGGCAAACTGATGCATTCAAGAATAATATTACAATAATTTTAATGTTATTTAGATTCAATTCATTTAAACTCCAGTACGCATCCTTTAGAGATAATAAGTGACAGAACTTCAGTTATTCACAGATTGTCCCATCCTCAGAGCTTTACAAATGCCCTAAGATTTCACAAATTATTTGGCCATTGGAAAGGCCCATCTAGTTATTGGTAATTGGTTCACACTGCACCATATAAGAAATGCATTGTTCCAGTCCATTTAGATCCCATGGCCTTGCCCATTTCATGTCATGCTTGAGGCACAGACACCTTAGGAGGGATTAGAAGCTCCTCTGCCTAGGATGTAGCCTTTTAGGACGAGAGTGAACAAGATAGCCCTTTGGTACTAAGGCTTTGTCACCTCCTCAAGTGATGCCAGGAATAAGAACCAAGTCTTCTCTATTCATGGGACCAAAATAGCTTTTATTCCATATACAGTAAGAATCACCTTCACTTCCTCCTTTTCAAATGTTTTCTCACTTTCTCGTTACTTTCCAATATCTTCAGCATTATCCTTTGAGAGTGTTTAGGACTTTATAAAGTCATAGAATTTTATAAAGGTCCACTGTTTCACATTGACTGTCCTTTAAATGAGCCTAGTTCCTTGCTTAAAATGAGAGTACACAGGAAAATAAATAAGAAGAAAACAGACCTTTCGACATTTCACTAAGTTACTCTGGCTTATCAGAACATGTTCTCCTGAAGTATGCTTCCCCTCCCACCTGATTCTTCTTTTTCGGAGCACCCATCATACTTTTAGGGCTTGTGTCAAGCCTGACCTTCTGTGTAGATCATAAAGATCAATTAGGGCAGGTCTGGACTTCATACATACTCATTTTATAGGCAAATGAGAAGCATCTGAAGACATAATGTCTCCAAACAAGGTGTATGTCTTTTTTTGTTTGTTTTTAACAGGATTAAATTTGACCAATAGAATATAAACAGCCCTATAATTTAGGAAGTTGTTCATCTGCAGTTGAGAAGACGTATTGCTTGGTCCTTAAGTATAAACATCATCACAAATAAAGCTGCATTTATGGAACACACCAAAAATACTGATTAATTTTTCTTTGGTGTCTTATGCCTACAGACACATCACTTGTCACCTAATAACGGTAGTTCCTGAGGTGTGGGCTGCATGGATGATAATGACAAGCCTTATTTAAACAGAAAGCAAAGCAGAGTATCAAGGCCTTGATATTTTCTCTAAGAACTGAAGTAGTTATTGAAGTAAAAGTGTAAAATTTTTAAATATTCATTATAGCATTAACTTTTACAACTTAACCTATTAAACTATTTAAAAATGAAGAAAATTAATTTATGCCAGGTTTAGAAACTATTTTTCTTAAGTAGGAAATTAGCTGAAAATTCCTAACTCATGATTTCTTAAACAGTCACTTATAACTTGGATATTAGAAGCTTTCTGTTGGCCAGTGTCACTTCCTAATGCTTTAATGATGACATTGTACTATTGATCAATATATATTTCTCACTACCTAAGAAACTGACCAATCATTTTATAAATACAAAATAATTTCCTTTATTCTATGAAATATCTCACTGTTCTCATTCTTCTTTGGTGGCCTTTGCTTCTTTCTTTGCCCAAATAAAAAGTGGAAGAAAAAAATCTCAGAAACCTATTGTGTCTGCGGCAGTCTCTATAATGCCTCTGTCCAACTTTCCTTCCAATCAGGAACATAATTCTTAGCAAACATGTCACCAACTCACTTAATTAAGTCTCTCCTATGTTCTTAGAGGTGTTTCTACCTCAAGCCTGAATTGGCTTAGTATTTAACAACTTGTACAAGGCCTTTGGGAAACCTGTTTTTAACAGAAATGGGTTCTTAAATAGCCTTTGGTCTCCTTAAAGGATTCTGAATCACTGCATAAATCCTAATACATTTATTAGCAGTGCATAAATATGCAAATTTTAAACAGAATGAGAGATACATTTCTTTCCTGCCTCCCTAACGGGCATCCTAATGTTGCATTTCTTTAAACATTTCTTGACCTATGAACACCTAATATACAGATACTTTACCCAAGGATCACTTCCAGAACTTTGGCAATTAAGAAATACATCTGGAGCTCTGTTTAGTATTGCTCTGTACTCCTCTTTGTTAGGATCTGGGATGCAGAGATTTAAAGGAGAGATATGGCCTCTTCCACTTTTCCCCACTCCTACAACTTTCTTCTTTCTTTCTTCATTTTGTTTTAATATTTACTCTGCCAGTTACTCCACTATAGCCAAGGCTGCAAAGTCAATTAAGCCATGGTTTCTTTCCTTTAAGAAATTTCATTTTAATGAGGGGTGGGCCAGGAAACAAACTCCTATTACAGGCTAGATTGTTGAGGGTTAAAATAGGTTTTTAAGTAAATACAAAAAAAAAAAAAAATCATTGAATATAGACCAAGAGATTCCAGATTTCCCAGAAAGGCTAATAGTTGAGCTGAATTTTTAATGATGAATGAGATTGTGCTAGAATAGGGAAAGACCATTCTGAGCAGAAAGAAAGATGGTGGAAGTGTGGCAGTGAGTGCGGTCTGTGTGAAGTCATACAAGTAGTTAATGACTGTTAGCTGTATGGGTTCCTGTGAAG
The DNA here is from genome assembly GCF_036321535.1 of Camelus dromedarius. Lineage (NCBI taxonomy): Eukaryota > Metazoa > Chordata > Mammalia > Artiodactyla > Camelidae > Camelus > Camelus dromedarius. Next base: position 59,758,814 of record NC_087436.1, on the reverse strand, counting down.
GGAGGTGGCTGAAGCCAAAGGGGTGGGCAGGATCACTGAAGACTCTGAGGAAGAAAAGGGAATATATATATTAAATTTTCAACCTCACAAATTATATAGTACTATAGCATTTACTATCAAAAAGTATCCCCATATGAGCGGACCTGTGCAGTTCAAACCCATGTTGTTCAAGGGTCAAATGTAAGTTGATGAGTTTTGTTCATGTAGTTTCACCAATTCATGAAAAAATGTTCTTTATGTAAAATTTTTATTTACAACTCAGATTTTCAAGATTGTGTGTATTAAGTAACACCAATTACAAGGAAGGAGGGAGAAGTAAAATATCTGAATGCTCAAACAGAAATTAATCCGTTTTATTTGTATATATTACCTATTTGTAGTAAATTTGTATACAAAGAACATGAAGCAAATCATAAATAAAAAGACCTTGTCATTTTTGTGACAAATGCCATATAGTATTAAAATTGAATTTTATACACACACACGTATTAATGGAGTTTAAATTTTTTTATCTGGATTCCTTCTCTGTGTTCACAAATTCTGATAGTAACTCATATTTATTTTCTCTCCATTTATACAGAAGTAGAGACAACTAAAGATATAAAACATTTATGATGTCTAAGGACCCTTAAGTTTTGTGCACTAAATTTTGTATGATGTGTGCTCTATACTCTGTAGTTTAGGAAAGCCAAAGCAATTCATCACTACCTTAACACCCTGTTTAACCTAAGATGAATACCTGTCCAATGTGATTGTACTACTGAGCACGTTGAATGCCATTTATCTGACTAGAGAATGCTACCTAGCTATCTCACAGATGCTCTGTGCATAATTCAGATTTTGAAAAAATGTGCATGATAGTCATTATCTTTAATTACAAGAGTTGCCCAACAGAGCCTTCTGGATAGATTCCATAAGAGGACATTTAAAGAAACGTCCGATGCAACAGATTCATTGTTCTGCTCTTCTGTGTTGCTACAGTTGTTTTTTAAGGTATAGTAAACTTCTCTAAAAATAATTTAGCAATAGTGCAAATTCTCATTCACAATTCTAAAAGAGGCAAATGCAGATACAGAACGATTGTTTTAAGTGGAAGGCATCATAGCATGATTGCAGTTGAACTTTGGATTTGCCATTTCTTTAATGATTGAAGTAATGTCATAGGTTTAAACAGTTAGTTCTGCTTTGAAAATTATCTGTGACCTTTTTTCTCCCAAGAGATCAATTGAATTTCAGTTTATTGATGCTAAACTAAACCAGTGGATTACCCTAACTTAGTGAACTCAAAAGGCTACTTTTTTTTGTGAATGTCTTTGTGTGTGATGTTACCTAGATTACTGAGAAAAATATAATTTTTACAAAGTTGCATAATAGGTCATTCATATCAGGCTACCTCTCTTGGACATTCTGTCTTACTCCCTCTTACTTCAATTACTTGCCCTTGAGAAGGTTCCCTGTCCTGAGGCAGCCCTATAGATACACTCATGTTAGTGAGCTTGGAGAAGGGTCCTTCAGCTCCAGTTGATCTATATTTGAGGAGACTCCAGCCTTGGGTTACACCTTGATTACAACCTTAAGAGACCATAAACCCAACACCCAGCTAAGCCACACTCAGATTCCTAACTCACATAAATTACATGAGGTAATAAATATTTACTCTATTTAATTTGTTACATAGCTACAAATTGTTAATACAGCACTCAATAAATGTTTGCTACTAAATATGTGAGTGGAAGATCAAAAAATTGCAATTAGAAAAAGAAAAATTAGCTCATACAGGATTACCAATTTTAGACTGAGTCACATGTCATTTAGATTAATGTTTCATAACATATATATCAAAGAATGAGTTATTAAACAAGATTTTCAGTATCTTTGTTATCCTTAAATATTAGGGAAAAAGCCCAAAGCAAGTTACCTTCCTTGTGTTGTTATTTATGTGTTATCCTTTGGTGTATTCAGTGGTTACCACCTACTTATTCTAAACACTGTTTTTGTTTTCCTTTCGCTCATTCTCTCTTCTTCAGCTGTCCTTTTTCTCCAAATCTCTCCCTGGTGCTCTCTCTCTCTAATTCTCTTACTCAATTGCTTTGCTCTTTCTTTCTCTCTCACAAGCTACTTTTCCTCTTTCACATTTGTACACATTCATGAAAGCACAAAAACATGCAAATGACAAGGAAACTGAATTATTGACAAAGTCTAAACTTTAGGAATCAAGATTTCTTGCTAGTTTACTAACAGTCTGAATTGAACAAATCATTTGAACAACGATGCAAATGAAATCTATCACTTAAGTTAGGAAAAAGTAATTTTAAAGTTTTTAATTTGTTTCAAAAGAAAAAAGTACTAGAGACACATTTTGTTTTTTTAAATCATTTATTGAGAATCTTATTATCCTGCAAGTACAGAATATTGTTTCATGTGGGGCTACTTTTGCTGCCATAAATATGGCCATGAGATTTTTTAATGTACAATTAGTTGTTCAATCTTTCATGTTGCTAAAATTTTAAAGTGCTTGCCTCTTGCTAATATTACATAAATTATCCTAATTAATGTCTGTTGGTTTTTGTCTTAATCAGCTTAGCTGCTATAACTAAATACCGTAGTCTTATCTTTAGAATAAAATAAATCTGTTCACTAAAAGTAAAATATGCAAATATCTATAAAAAGTATCTAATGATATTTGTGTTTATTTATAAGATATGTTATTCTAAGGCAATTAGTTTGATTTATTAAAATTTCCCCCAAATATTCAAATAAATTAAAATATATTTACATTATTTGTTATGCATAATTTAATGTTATTTTTATTAGTGATTTGATAATCATCTATCTTTCTTTAAATAACATTTTTGAGTGACCAGATTTTTAATGCATAAATGGATGTCTTAAATGTAAATATATTTTCATTGACCCATTTATACTATCTCACAATTTTATACTTTAATTGGTAGAAATCGAGATCTATTATATGTACTTCCTTCTCTTTCTTTTCCTCCCAACTAGAGATAAAGTACTAAAACCGCTTTACCAGATAAAGTGATTGTATTTAGAAGATGTCAGGCACTAAGAAATGAAGAAGTGAAAACAAATCGACATTTTTGTAAAAAGTGGGGTACTATTTTGTATGTAAACAGCTTCCAAATATGTTCTGTTGGGCCAAAGCCCATGAGGTGGATTAATTAATTTGCGGGATTTCAATTTTGTGCCAATTTCATAGGTTCTGATATTGGCATGAGAATTTGGATTTCAGTTGGAACCCCAGGAGATAAAACATGTTTTTCTTTTTACACACACCTTTGTGTGACGTATCCTCTGGTTTCCTATTACTATTTCTACATTGTTTTGACCTAAATTGAAGTCATGGAGTGTTTCTTAGGTGTCATTACTGCTGGCAGTTGGTTGGAACTAAAACAGAATCAGTATAAATTTTGCCTATATGAGCTTCCAACTTTTGGACTTTGTCTAAATCCCAGGTACTGTCAGACTAAGATGAGAAATGATCCAATTCTACTCATAAATTTTAGCTCTACAGTGACTTTTCGGTCTGATAACATTTAGTCTCAGAATGCTGCTAACATCTTTGTAATTAAAAACAAGAATTTTTCAGAAAGTATGTAATACATAAATAAAATGTCACATTATAAACACATTCCATTATTTCTCAAATATTTTCTTAGCATTGTTATTCAAAGATACTGTTTTGCAGGACTGTGAGATTATCATTAGAGTTTTTTTTTTTTGAATCAGTATATTATTTAATAAAGTTTTCAGTGGTTTCATACGAATGTGAGAGAAAACATGGCAAACTCATATCGATTACTATTGATTATCAAAAGTGAGGCCAGTTTTTGATAGGTAGTGGGTGATAGACTTACCAAGCTATATTACCAAGTAAATAATAATATGCTTATTATTTATTGCTGACTGCTCTATATATGCTAATAGACAAAAATTTCTCACAGAAAATGTCAGGTATACCTTTATACTCACTGTTGGAAAAAAATGCAAATATTTCAGTGTCATTTGAAAAACTGACTAGAAATTATAACTCTTTAATGGCAGGTCAATTAATCAATCACCAGAATGTTTTTACACTTGAAAATGTTTTCATGCTTGCGCTGAAGTTATTATAGTTTTCAAACATTTTGAGTTGTGGTGCAGCAGATAAAATGAAGCCTCAAATCATTCTCTAATCTCAAGAACATCCTGGCAGAATTACTGTGCCTTGTCTGTTAAATTGATTTCCTCTTAAAGAAAAGTAGGCTTTTCTTATTGTGTTAAAAAAATTATTTTATCTATTAAGTGTCTTTCCTTGTAAAGACCTGTTCTTGTTATGACTCAAAAGGAAAAATGTTCTTTTTCCTCCTAAGTTTTCATATCCTCTTTTACTCACTAATCTGTATTGCAAACAAAATGAAATATAACCCCAAAAGAGTAATTTTTAAATGAATACAAAATAGGCAAACATTTCTAATACTACTAATTGCATTTATTTTAATTTTCAGCATATGCATAGCTTATTTTTATGTTTTCTATGTTATAAAAGTAATTGATGGCAGACTTGTATGCTGACTCATTGTGCCATAAAATAGGAAATAAGAATATTTACAGTGTAATTTTGAAAGCTACTAATAAACCTTAGGCAAGAAACTGTCTTTAGGGCACTAAAAATACTTGAGGGGTTTGGAACTGGGGTACTTTGTTGTGGTTGTTACTGTTGGTGATGATGGTTAGGTTTGTTTGTTGTTGTATTAATACATTCTTCAGGAGTAGGATATAGTTAAATGCTTTTCCACCTTATTCCTGATATTTTTAAAGTTAGCCTTTATTCAACCTAGGTGACATCTATTTTGAGTGGAAAAACAGTTGCTGGTATTTTCTGCATTTGTTGTTTAACGATAGCTTATTGAACTGTAATGCTTTATAATTAGAACCTTTCCAGTGAAAACAAGATACATTAGGGGAGAAGCCAAAAAGTGCAGTTATCCACCTGAAATTACAATAGCATTATTTCTGTAATAGCAGAAGAGAAACTAGAATGTCTTGAGTGGATAGCTCACATATTTAAAGGAATAATTCTAAATAGTGAAAGAATGTACTCTTAAAGGTAAATGTTAGATTAGGTAGTCAGAAATGTCAGCATGCTATAAATACATGTAAAGACATAATAACATTCATTTCTTGATCAGTGAAATGAGGATTGTGCTTCTTAAATGACTTAACAAGATATGGTAAAATAAAATTTGGTAAATTATGAATGGTATGAGTGTCTTCAAAGTGAGAGAGTATAGGGGCACGTAGTTTTTTTTTTTTATTTTCTGGTGAGTTCATGAATTTTAACTTCTAATACTTATATAAAGCCAAAATCTTAATTATTCAATGATTGGAAGGTTAATTTTGACCTCAGGTGAAAAAAGTATTAAGAACATTTAAAAAAGAATATTTCTATTAGTCAGAATTTACTTAAAAAGGCCAGTCAATCCCAATGGAGTACATTAATAATTTTTCATTTACCTCTAATGTGAAACATGTTTTATATTTATATTTGTTCTTCCAGATTGTGACTTGATTTTTCTATCTGACCAAAGTTATAGGTACATTATTCCTTGAGGTGGTGATGATTAAAAAGTATCATTTGAAGGATTACTTTGTTATTAGATCTGGTTACTAACATTTTCATGATAATATATGAGTGAGTCATAGAAAATTTGCATTGAGATTTATTAGATAAGCCTGAGATACTCAAATCTCTTGCCATAATTATGAATCTAGTACCCTTTATGCCACAACAATATTTTGAAGTACTATACCTTGCACTCTGCTTCACAAAAAAGGCTAATCTTATATATTCCTTTTTGCTATATGCTGTCATGTCCATCTTTTTAATACCCTCCTTGTTCATTATAAGTGCTGTTAGCCATACTGCCTAATGAAAGGTACCTCATATCAAGTCTGATTACTGCTCTAATGTTTTCCAGGCGTGCTTGGTGATGAGCTTGGCATATGAAACAATTTTCTACAGTAATAAAACTAATTAAAGTAGGCAGTCATCCACATACTACTTTCTAATGAATTATAATAAGCTCATTAATCTCACCTACTCCTCTTCCAAAAAGTTCATTGATAGGCCTGTATGTAAGAGTAAACTTCTCAGCCTTAAAAATGTACAGCTATTGCAGAATCAAGGAAGACTTTGCAAATTTAAGCGAAAAAATCAAAAATTTCTGATCAGTGATTTAAATGAAAGGTATAGCTTCTAAACTCTGCCCAAGATTACTTATTGGCAAGATCATTTTCCATTTGAGTTCTCCTATAATTGATCTAACAAACAAAAAACAATTCATTATTGATACCAACTCTTCAGCACTTTGAAGAATAAAATTGAATGAACCCACTCCACATTTCTTCCTAGAGATCATATAAGAATGATGAATTGAGTACTTGAGATCAAGAGATAAAAACACAGCCTGTTTCCTCTCCAGAGAGTGCTAGAGTATCTGCTCAAGATGTCAAAACATAATAATAATTATTTTTTTAACTCTTCTCCAAATTTGTGAAGTGCCTGATGAAACATCATAAGAATTATTATTCCCTTCAGTTACAAATAGTTTGGCAATGTAGACCTATTGTTTTGGAGGTAATTTTACCATGAAAGTGATAAGGTTGTTAAGTGTAACTCATAAAGAGACAATTTTTGAACTACAAATATTAATAGTGAGAAAATATTTTGGGTAGGGTTTATTCTATCTTCATATAATTTGATGTTTTAATAATGTGGCAGTTTCCATTCTTGAAGCTCACTGCTGCTATGACACACATGAATTTCTCCCTCAAGAATTTAAATTAGAAACATGTAGATTTCAAAATTAGTACAGAATGATTGTAACAGGTTAACTGAAAATAGGTACATTTGTAACAGGTTAACTGAAAATAGGTACATTTTAATTTATGGAATTAACATATCCAAAGTTGTTATTTACAGTCTTGAATTTTTAGCTAATATTTCATAATTCTTTAGAGGAAAAGAAGTTAAATATTCTGTGCAGAGTATTTTCTTTTGCAAAACAGATGTTTAGAAGTCTGACAGCTTTGGTAGGGAGAGGGTTAATAAACCTGCCCTGAGTAAAATGTCTCTCAGGCTGGGATCACCTATAACTTTGGTGGCCAGTTGCTATTTTATGTGACAATGAATTAGTTCTATGCTGTGAACCACAATTAGGGGAAGGGCTTTTGGTACAGGTTCCTCCATTATAGAGCCATTTGTTTCTGAGAAAGTAATTTATGCAGCTTGTAATTCAGTATTTTCATTTGTAAAATGTGGGGATTCAGCTAGAGTAGTGTACCCCAAATTGTCAAAAGTACCACTGATGGTAAATTTGGTGTTTTAAGTAATTTTTTAATATAATAATTTAATATAAAAATTTATTATATGAAGTCAAGTGATTTCCCTTTTTAATTCCAGGTCAGTTCTCCTGGAATCAAGGTGATACATTTTATAGCATCAAGGTGCTGTAGTCCTTAATATCTCTCTAACACTCATTGTATTGGCATAGCTATGGATCTCCTTGTAGTTTCTGAGAGATGAGAGGAACACGCTGCTGAGTAGCAGTATGCTGCTTGTAAGTCTTATTAAGAGAAGTACATTTTTGGAAAATTATCTCAAAGATAATAGAAAATTAAGTAAGAGCTTTAGGAAAATTTTTGGAGCTCCAACTGACCTTGTTTTGAACAGTAATCCCTGTTTGGAAAATACTTGTTCCAATTCGTAGATCAAATTAATGGTACTATTAAGAGTTAGCTATACTTTGAATAAACTTTGGTAATATGCTTTAATGTTAATAGGAAGCATGACTCATCATCATAACATTCAACATTTATGTGATGCTTAATAACTAGCATTTATTGAGTGTTTGCAAGGCAGACGATCCTTCTAAATGATTTACATATATTAACACATATTAGTCTTCTTCACCCATTTTAATGTTTACAGCAACCACGTAAATTAAGCAGTAATACTTCCCTCATTTTTCCTAGGAGGAAACTGAAGTACCAAGATATTAAGGAACTTGAGAAAAGTCAGACCACTAGTAAATGACAAAGTTTTTTTTGTTGTTGTTGTTGTTTTTTAATTCTGTAACTATCCAGGTTGCCCATACATTTCTGTTCTTTACTATCCTCCATCCTGCCACTCCTAGGAAGCCTTAGTTAACTGAGTTTTCTCAGTTCTCAATTGGAAGCTTGTTTCTTTCAACATTATATACCCAGTGTCTGGCACATAATGGGCACTCAAAAAGTGTTTGTTGGAAAAATGTATGAATGGATTAATTAATCAACAAATCTCTGCTCTAAAAGACAACTTTAAAAATGCCACTACACATAACCTGTTGGACTCTAAGACCTCAGATCCAGCACTCGGTTTTCTCTTGGTAATTTGTCACCATTTCTATTATTAATCTTAGCTAATTTGGAATCAGAACTGTGTGCTTTGAAGTCAGAATGTATAGGTTCAAATGAAAACTCCATTACTTATCTTTATCCAGTGCTTAACTGTGTGACATTGGAGTTTCAGTTTTTTGTCTGTACAATATAGATACTAATCTTTATCATAGCTATCCAGAATTATTGTACTAACTAAATTAAGTATGCTTTAAACACTTAAGAATGTTTGGCATATTGTAGATGTTTTGTGAAAGAGCAATATTGAAATATCTAGACATTGGAACCAAACAGACCTAATACTGTTACAAGGTAGTTCTGGGAGCCTGAGTGCATTATTTACATATTTAAAACATTAGTTTCTCAAATGCTTAATCACAAAACACAAGTTCCTAATTAAGGGTTATTGTAAGAGTTAAATAAGATAATATATCCAGAGTACCTGACATAAAATTAAAACAAAATAAATGTTAGCTGCTGCTTTTAGCAATAGTTATTCTTTCCTTTAGATGTTCTCTTATTCTTTTGGTTTACTATGTTGGGGGAAAAAATAAGACAATTCACTGCCTAATGACTGAGTTCATTTATTATACTATTTTCATGTAGTTCTCTCTAAAATATAAGCACTATTTTTGCCTGATAGAATTATAACTCAAATTATGTTGCATTGAACAATATGCTGCTTAAAGCTACTACTTTGGGAAGTAGAAAAGTTAGGTCTAACAAAAGTTATTTTGTTGAATCTGTATTTTACAGACCACTGGCAATTGGAAGTATGTGATAGGGAGAAGATTTATAGGGTATCTCTGTATTTATAAGTCACTGAATAGAAAGAAACACAATTCAAGAATTTGAGAAATGTATTGAAGAAGATTAATTAGGAATTAGGATGAGTTTGAGTGCATGGACAGATGCATTTCTCATTGGCTGATTGCAAGTAAGCCTTACTATAAAAGTATCTCAGAAGCAAAATTTATTGTGATCAAGTTCTCCATTAAATGCTAGTATATTAATAGAAATGCATTCCTGTAGAAAACTAAACCAAACCAACACACAAACATATTTTTTAAAAAACTAACATTCTTCAAACCAGCACTCTAGAGAGTACATGTTTTTTCTATATTCTGTCTCATGTTTGGGGAGGGAACAATTTTCTGCAGTGAAGTCAATGAACTTCATGTAAAGGTGCATGTTTAACCATGTTTAACCTAGAGGGAACCCTGAGTTCCTCAAAATCCCTGATCCCTTAGAGATAAGGTTAAAGATTCTTGGTTGACTTTGAAACTTCTTTATTAAACTATATTGAAAGGATTTGCAGTTCAGCATTTTAAAATCAGGTGCATTCATACCTTGCTAAAAATTATTTCAGACAGTAACTGAACACTTTTTTAGAGGACAGATACAAAATCTGTAATTCAGGGCCTAAAAGCTTAGTTAAAACTACTTTCTTTAATATTATAGTAGCCTCCTAAATGGTATCCTCACTTCCTTTCTTACTACTCTATCTCTTCTCCTTATTTCCCCAATTATTCTTCCAGTTTTATGCAAATATTGTCATATCCATATCCAAAAATCCTTGTCTTTAAAATCAAAACACTTTCATTCCCCTTGTCCTTCAGATAAAGTCTAAGAAGCCCAAGTAATGTTGCTCATTCTACAGCATCCTCAAGTACCATTCCGTCTCTTTGTGTTTCATACTTCACCTCTACTAGTATATCTTTTATCACCTTGAACTTGCTGTGTACCCTTTTACCTTAGTCCCGGTGTGTTTTGTTTTTCTTTTCTCACAGCAAAATTATATTCATCCTTCAGAACAGATCTTAAACTTTATTTCATCAAAAAATAATTGATTGGGTTTTCCTAGACCCTAGTTATTCTCTTCCATAACATGATTATACTTTAGAAATCTGTCCTTTGCCTCAAAGAGTATAAGCAACCTTTTTCCACCTTGTTTGCTTCTGCTGTATTCTCAGACTTTTTTCCAATGGCTCACATTTAACATTCACTTTTTCTAAATACCCTACTGGATGAAAGTTTTTTTAATTAATAAGAGCTATAAGAGTGCAAGCTCATATGAGACTTTCCTTTAGGGTCACGCATACATCCTTACAATGTCAGATTCTACCTCAGTGATCCTCTCCCCACACAGATGTTCTTCCTCGATGTAGAGCCAACCAGCTGAAAATTGTCATGCTCTCTTGAAGCTGGGGCTTGGTTGTGTGACCCAATTCTGGGTCAATGGACCAGAGGGAAAAAAATGCATTGGATGAAAAAGATACATGAGAAGAGAAATTGTCTTTCCCACTGTTAAATCCAAATATATGATTGAGAACATATATTTTGGATCTGCATTTGCCTTCCTATAGCTATGAAGGGTCAAGCCTGAGAACTAATGACAACCCTTTGAGGATCCATTAGAACAAAACAGAAAGTATCCGTGTCTTTGATGATGTTATTATGCTATTGAATTAACTACTAAGCCTGGAACCACCCACTTCTGTTCATCTTGTTGTATGAGATATTAAATATCTTTTCTATTTAAGCCATTTTTAGGTAGGCTTTTACTTACTGTCAAAAGCACTCTAACTGATACAGCTGCCCTCAGGACTCGGTCTCCCCTGAGTCCCTGTTTTATAGTTAGTGTGTGGTTACTGTCATCTGTTGGAATAAGGAAACCTAAGTTGTCTACTTCTCAGTGAAGATAAGTTTCTTCTCTAATTTTTCTGTTCTCCTTTTCCATAAGGAAGATGAGTTAGAATCCCAAAAAAGTAAGCCACAAATTGATGTCCTTTTATGCTTCCCTTCTAATTGATCTCTAAGAATATTTTAGGTTCATGAATGATTCTCAAAATAATTTAAGCAAAATACTGAGAGAGTAGAAAAAGTACAGATACAGTCATTTATTTTTATTGTACTTACAGGCTGCATGCTGTAGGGAAGTCTGAAAAATTTCCCTGACCAATGGCAAGTGGAGACCAGGGGTTAAGGAGGCCCAGATTATCCACCATGACTTTATTTATTCAAAAGTTGAAGATGGGAGGCAATAGAGAAGGATATACAGTTAACTATATGTGAAAGGAAAAGGGGTTGGCAAAGGACAGTAGTTTTTAACATGTTTTTGACATTCATTCAAATAATTCTCTCAAAATAATCATGTAATATGGAGTCCCTGTAAGACAAATGATCAGGAAGGCCCTTGCCCAGGAATACTCCCTTTTTACTTTATTAACATACTTTGTAAATGTAACCTAAATTTGGTGAATGTCAACTTTTCTACATATGTGTGATACTCAAAAGACCATTAACTTGTGTAATCTAGAATAGAAAGAGTATTCCTTATGACACTTTTATTCTCTATAGAACCAGTCACTGAGTTCAACTCAGAAATTAGTCATTTATCAAACATGTAATGTGTAAACTTCCTTTCCAATGTAAATATAACTGTGGAACCTTAGTTAGTGGAGCTTCTCTGAGCCACTCTGCTTCCCAGTAAAACCTCAGTAATACCATCTAACGCATAGGGTTTCTGTAAAATCAGATCTACTGAGAAGATAGATATAAACCCTATGGAACTGAGTGGGGAATCTTTATTTCTCTGGAAGTTAAATTTAGAAGATTTTTTTTCTGATAAAATAGGGAATATGAAAATTAAATTGCTTTCCTTGTGAGGCTAAGAATTATAGGGTATTTTGTACACTTTTTTTCTGTGTTCTTTAAAAAATATCTTTATATGTAATATGCAATCTTGGCTTTAGATATTAAAGAAAATTTAAATTTCTGCATTTCTATCAGTTTTCTATAACTGTGGTCTATATGTATGAAATCGTGGTTTTTATTTGTTATTGAAATATTGACAGTCTTTCATTTTCGCTCTTTGGATAACTTTTGTGTTTTCCTTGAGCAAGTCACTTATCATTTCCATTTTCTGTTTCAATGTACTTATAAGAGACAGGAATAATAATTGTGATGTACCTTACAAGAAAGATAAGATCATCTTGAAAAGAGTGGTGAAAATCCAAGCAGTGTGTCAGATGCCAGATATGGCAAACAAACAAATAAATAAAAGAGCGTTTCTATTATAAAGTATTCTTCTATATAGTTTTGATGTTGTGAAAGGTGGTAAAATTATTTTCTGTTTCTGATACTTTTTGAGTATTTAGGGGTGAATTGTCCAGGATTGTCTGGATATATGTATATCCAGAGTCTTAATTATATAGCACATTTACTGGCATGCCCTCATTGAATTTTTAATTGGAATACCACCAGGAGGCAGCTGTTGGCATCATTAATGGAATGTATTTGTGGGCAGAGTATCTTTACCCAAAAAATTTCTGAACTAATTTAAGGAAATAAAAATCAATTTTAACTTCAAATTTTAGCCTAATTTTTCTACTAAAACACTAATGTCACTTAGGATGGTAGATGACTCCCTATCCATTCATTCAATTGATATTTATTGATCTCCTCCTCTGTGAAAGTTACTAGACTACATTATTTGTGATGTATAAAAATAAAATATGGCTCCTATCTTCAAAGAGCTTATATTTAACAGGGAAATTAAGCAATATACATAAATAACATTATTAAGGCTTTCTTCCTTAGTGTTGGGAAAAAAGGAAGGAAAACAATTCTGAGACTAGTGAAGAATTCTAACCAGATGTAAAGACCTGAATTAAGTCAATGGCAATGGGAGTTGAAGCAAGGAAATGAACTAAAGGAATTTTGGAGTCAAAAAGAGGATTGTTCGTCCATTGGTCATGGAATGTGAGAAAACATGAGAAGTCAAGGATGGGAACTTCTGGTTTCAGTTCTAACAGTTAAAAAGCTTGAAGTTATCACTTCTGTTTTTACAATAAGAAAAATTTTGAACAAATTGAAAGTCAACAACTATTCTTGGGCCTGCAGAGAAAAAAGTCCACAGAGCAAACCACCACCCCAGGCAAATATAGAGAGTCACAGCCAAAATTAGTTTACCTAGAGCAGAAGTCACATGATGCCACAACCTGGTAGGAGCACTTAACTGGTAGTTTTGATGAATCACTGGAAGCTGAGTGGACTAACCTAATAATAAGAAACTCCTGGGGGCCATATTCTTATGGAGGACCCATACACATGAGTTTTACCTCTAGGAATCCCACCAGGTTCTCCTGGTGAAGAACCAAAGAAATGAAAGTCCTTTTGTGTCTTTGGCAGAGAAATGGAAAAGTAACCACTTGAAATGTGCCCAGAGCATTCTTTCTAACAATTGCCTACTTTCCAAGAGAAAAGACTACCAGACAGAGCCTTATCTCTCCTTGGAGGAAGGGCACTTAACTAATTCAGCCCTCTCTACTCTCCCTATCTCACCTGAGAGGGAGAAGTGAAGCTAGAATTGACTTGTGAAGGTCACAACCAACACAGAGACACAGGGCCACTGAAGATTGATACTTAATCATAAGATTATAGAATGTTTCCCCTCCCTAACTCCTTACTACTGCGTCAAAAAGCTTCCAGTATACAGTGACTCACAGCTAAAGGAACTGCAAGGCACAGATTCTATTTGAAAGGTATCCTTAGGGTAAGCCAGAGACAGCAGAGGATATAAAAATGACAATTGAGGAATTTTAAGCCTCTGGGACATACAGCTACAGTAAATATTAAACATAGCCCGTCTTCTAGCAAGAGTAGCATAAAAACTCAAACTGTTTACCTGTTATTATCACCCAATATATTACCTCCAGCTTTCAAAAATAAATTATGAGGCATGCTAAAAGGCAGGAAAAAATACAGTTTGAAGAAACAAAGCGAGCAGCAGAACCAGACTAATATATGACACAGATTTTAAAGTTATCAGACAGGAAATTTTAAATAATTATAATTAATAGATTAAGGCTATAATGAAAAAAAATAAACAACATGCAAGAACAAATGGGCAATACAAGCAGAGAGACGAAAATGCTAAGAATCAAGAGGAATGCTAGAAATCAAAAGCACTGAAACTTAAAGAATGCCTTTATTGGGCTCATTAGTAGATTAGACACTGCTGAGAAGAAGAATCAGTGAGCTTGAAGATATGTCAACTGAAATTCAAAGAGAAAAAAATGAAAACAAAATAGCAGAATATCCAAGAACTCTGAGATAATTTCAGATTATTAACACCTGTGTAATTGGAGTACCAAAAGAGAGAATGGAGCAGAAGAAATTTTGAAGCTAATAGTAGCCAAGACTTTGCAAAATCAATGACAGACACCAAACCACAGCTGCAGGAAGCTCAGAGAATTCCAAATAAAATATATACTGGAAAAAAAAATCGACTCCTATACATACCATATTGAAACTGCAGAAAACCAAAGACAAAGAGAAAATCTTGAAAGGATGTACAGAGAATGTACATACCTTACCTACAGAGGAAAAAGAATAAGAATTACAATTGACTTTATTTCAGAAACCATGACAACAAGACGATGGATTGAATACATAAAGTGCTAAAAGAAATCAAGGATGAAGCAAGTTTCTTGATTAAGTTATAGAAGAGACGATGTTATTAACTAAGACCAGAAGTGTTGGAGAAATAACTTGTTACCCTCCAGGATGAAGATTTTTAGATTTGAAAGTTTGAATCTAATATGCCTGGAACATAACAAGTGAAAGTCTCTAGGAGTCAGTTCAAGATTTGGCAAAAATTTCAGAACACAGAAAGGTGAGGATTGATAATAAATACTGAAGTGTTAATTCATATGTAGTTGCTAATACAGTAATTGTTGAGGTGAAACATTTAAAAGGAGATGGGAAAAGGGCTTCAGACAGAAACCTGGGAAAAATTAACTTCTCAAGAACAAAGTGAAAGGAAAAAATGTTAATTAAAAAGTTTAAAAAGTATCCAAACTGTATAACAGGAGAAAACACTAGTGCAGAAGTCCAGGAAGAAGAGATATTTTAAAGAAGATGCACAGATCAGGCTGAGGACTGAACAATGTTTCTACCTAACTCTGATGAGAGCAATTTTAATTAAGTGACTAGAATGGAAACCAACTTTCAGAGGCAGGAAGATTGAACAGTTATCAGTTATTTATTTGTGGTGCTAAATTGTAAATGAGGGTGTGGATTCTATAAGTCTAGTTCCTCTTTCAAGAATCTCATCAGTAAAAGGGGGGAAGAGAGTCAAGAATAGAAGTCAGGATCACAAAATGTTGCTTGTTGTTACATTTGTTTTAGTAAAGGTAGAGACTTAATCCAGTTTAAAGATAGAGAAGCTTTCTGCTTACATCAGTATTCTAAATATAGGGAACAACTGTTTAATCTTGCCCCTACTGCTTATAATTTTGTATACAACTAACTCTGAATAATTCACAGAAAACCTATGTTTTCCTTCATCATCCTGGATAATAAAAAGTATTTGCCATATGAGGACAATTTATGGCACAATGTGATTATAATAGCAAAATTATACCAGTTATCATAAATGCATATGCTCATTTTATATATTCTGGTAATCATTTCTTTTTTTTAAATTTTACTGAGTTATAGTCAGTTTACAATGTTGTGTCAATTTCTGGTGTACAGCACAATTTTTCAGTCATACATGAATATACATATATTCATTTTCATATTCTTTTTCACCATGAGCTACTGCAAGATCTTGTATGTATTTCCCTGTGCTATACAGTATAGACTTGTGTATCTATTCTATATATACCTGTCAGTATCTACAAATCTCGAACTCCCAGTGTATCCCTTCCCACCCACTGTCTCCCCAATCATTTCTTTATTCAATTGGTTTTCAGTAACAGTATGTACCAAAGAGTGAGGTTAGAAAGATGAAAAAGGATGGGTTAAAATTCATACCTTCAGTTGAATCTCATAAACCTGGAGGGGTGAAATGGGAAAGCAGGGGACTGTAAATCTTTGAAGTGTTTCCCAGATGATCTAGGTAAAATCTTCATTTACCCATGTTGAAAACTATCTATCTAGTTTACTACCTGTATGCTTCAGTATTGGTTTCCTTCAATATATAGTTTTCTTTTTATTACGTTATAATCCTGTGACTTGACTGGCTGTCTTCTTATGATGTTAGATGTTGCACAGCTGGACAAAATTAAAGTAGCAATAGAAGAGCAGAAATCATATTTAAATTTATAGTCAAAGTGAACAGAAAGGTCTATTGCTTTCAAAATAGTATAATACTATTAAAGTACAAGTCTCTCAAAGTGACAAGTTCAGAATAAAGACCTCATGAATTACAATTACAATTTCTGTGTTCAAGCAAAATAACTTGACAATTATTGACAGAATAAGATACCATTCACCTTTACGATACATTACTTTCTCAGTAAATCCCAGTCCAATGCCATTTAAAACAGTGTGTTAAATTGTACACTTTCATAAGCTGCCATTTATTTTCTTTATAATATTAAAGTTTTTGTAGATTTACAATAACATTTTTGAACCGTTTTATATGCTTTCTTCAGCTTAATTATCAACGTGCTTATTGCTCTTCTGTGTGTAAAGAGAGCTTAGTAGCGAAAGGATTCAAAGATGCCATTCTTTCCCTGCAGGTGTTTGTAATTTAGCCTTTTTTGCTCCATGTCTTTGCTGTCTAGTAAATAGTCATAGAGTTTTAATTGTGTGGAGCTGGGATATTTATGTAAAACAATGTTTTTGAAAGTTAACTTTTGCCTATTTACTACAAAATATAAATAAATTTGTTCTTTTCCTCCTTACCCTCTGATGGGAGAGTTCTCTATTAGATACATTCTCAAGAGTTTTTATGATGCAGAATCAGAAGGGAAGCCAGGCAGGACACGTGGCTCCTAAACAAGGGCCAGAGGACACTTGGGAGCAGCTGAAGCTTATCAGAGAAACTGCCTGAGGAGAAGAGAGTAGAAATAGTAAAAATTATCCCTGTAAACTATGTGTCAGGTAATGTAGTTCAAGATACGCAAAGATCTCTGGTTGTTGCAAACTTTTTTTTTTTGGCCCTGGAACATCTTTAGAACACAATGTACCACATGTGCCATAGATTCATGATTTGCTAAGTATGCTTGAATAAATAGTTTGGTATTCACATGTATTTTTCTAGGATATAATACCTTTAATATTGCAAGCGCATTGATGAAAATTTAGAAATTAAAATACTTAAAAATCACACAAAACCCCACAACGTTAACAAAATGATTGTCATAATTTTACATATTTTTAGATTTGTGTATATTTCACTTAGAATTCCATTTACCAAAGAAAGTGGATTTTTTCTGTTACCACATAGACTTTGTAACCATCAATTTTTTTAACTGCAAAATATTTCACTGAGTAGATTTACTATCATTTAATAATAATTCTTCAATTGTATACTTGGGTTGCTTCACATTGTAATGCTGGGTGTCTATGGTATGGCTGCTAATTTTCAGTCTTCAAGTATGTTTTCTTTTAACCAGGAGGGCTGGGATGGGATGAGGATGGGATATGGGTATCAGGGCATTTAGTTACATTTTTTCCCATGCCTGGAGGTGATTATTTTTCTGACCATATTTTGATGACAAGTGAAAAAGAATTTGAACAATTTCATGTCTCCATAAACTTCATCACATGCTGATTAGCAGTCAAAATGAATTTGACTTTGATGAAGCTGATTTGTCTAGACATTTTGATCAGTGTCAAGCTGCTGGAAAGTGGCAGTGCTTCTCAGTATATGGTGGTGGCTGCCCTAGCTTCTGCTCAGAAGGCCAGGACAAGAGGCTCTGGGGTTCATTTGAATGATTAGGTGAGTGTGACATAAAGGCAAAAATACTGCTACACATACAGACTAAGGATACACCTGCGCCTCTTCACTTGTTCAAGAATCAGATAGTGACTAACTATGCAAAGATAAGAATGCTTTATGTTTATAACTTAAAGGAATAAAGAACTGCTATATTTGATAAGCTAATAAGCCTGTATTAACATAATCACCCTCTGTTAGAAATAAGAATCACACTTGAAGAGCTTTGTGGGTAAGAGACATAGTAGAAGAGGTCATGGTTTATGTATTCTTTTTTCTATTCTTTTTATTTGCATATTTATTACTGAAAAATCATATATCAATTCAATTACTCACATATAATCTGTAAGAAAGTCTAGCAGTTGAAAATAATATCTCTGTGTATTAGTTTCCTAGGACTGATGAAACAAAGTACCACAAACAGAGTAGCTTAAATGACAAACATTTATTGTCTCAGCGTTCTAGAGGCTAGAATTCTGAGATCAAGATGTTGGCAGGACTGTGCCTCCTTTGAAGGCGCTAACAAAGCATCTGCCCCAGATCTGTCTCCTAGCCACCTGTGGTTCCACTGGAGCATAACTCCAGTCTTCACATGGTGTTCTTTTCATGTGCATTTATCTGTGCCCAAGTCTCTCCTTTTTATAAAGACACTTAGACATATTGGATTAGGGGACTACCGTAGTCCAGTATTTTCTCATCTTAACCCCTTACATCTGCAATGACTCTATTTCAAATAAGATCACATCCTGAGGTACTAGGGGGTATTTCAACATATGAATTTTAAGGGGACACTTTCAATTCTTACCAGTCTGTTACATAGATTATTTCATTTTCTTCTGTTCACGGGTACTTCTCTGCCTCCTGAAAACTAGCATTTCCTCCTATGGACTGGATCTTATCCCTGAATGCTTGAAGGATTTTCCTCTCTCATTTATTCCTTCTTTCACCTGTGCTTCTAACTTCTCCCATCTTACTGAATCATTCTTGGTCTTTAAACCTGTTCAAGCTTGTCCATCTGAAATACACACACACTCTCTCAATCCTATTAACTACCAGACTTCATTTCTTGGAAGAAGCTTGCATTTTGACAAGTATATAGTTGGTAACTCCTTATTTCTCCTTCATCTTCAGTTTGCTTCTCAGCTCACTGTAATCTGGATTCTGCTTGTAACATACCACCTGAAACTGCTTTGTCAAAGACAACAGTGACTGAACTTGTCGATAAACCCTTACTTTACTTCATCTTCGCCGTGTCCAGCATCATCAATTTCCGTCTCCTTCCTGCCATGACTCCACGCTTTCCTTATTTTCCACTTGTTCATTTTCAGTTTTCTTCACGGTTGCTTCTTTTCATCTCTCAGTTACTGTTTTTCCACATCATTGTACTGGTGATTCCCAGATTTCATTTCCTGACCAGACCCCTCTCGTCTGAGCCCATGCTAACATAGCCAACATTCCTCAGCTGAATGTTACAAGGAACCTGAAAATTAAACTTATTGTCTTTTCTTTATCTTAAATTCTCCCATTTTGGCAGCCTTAAGTGAGTAGGCCATGGGGCCCAGCCTTAAGTGAATAGGCCGTGGGGCCCAGGCCAAAGTTCACAATAGCTTGCACCTGGTAAGGAGTAAATATATGCATGCGCCAGTTACATAAGCTTTATAAACAAAAAAAAAAAAGCAAAGGTATGCATGCGCTAGTAGCATTATGTAAGCCTTAGGGACCAAGAAATGAACAATGCGCACGTGCGGGCAGTATAGATAAAAGCAGGACAAGTGCGCCACATGGCGGCCCCATCTTGTTGAACTAGAAGAAAGTGCCGAGTGCCGCTGCCGCCGCCCGCCATGTGCGCCACCTGCTGGTACTGCAATAAAATGCTGTTTTGCTCTATGTCAGCTCCTCGCGCATTTTTCCAGGTGGGTAGCTCACTTCCTCAAAACCCTCTTCAGCCCCCCTCGGCTGACATCCCACCTCAAATTGTATTTGTTTTCAATAGAAATGAGCAGTACTTGCGTTCACTGAGTAGACCCGCCAGAAACCTAACATCATCTATGACTTTCTCCTTTCATTTTTTGCTTCTACTCCACATGTATCTGGTAGAGTCCACTTTCTAAATAGCTCTCAGATCCACTCCCACAGCCTCATCATAGTTTAAGTTCTAATGATTTCTTACCTGGATTAGTAAAACAGACTCCTAACCATCTCTAGTCTTCTCCCATCCAGCCCATTCTCCATACTGTACCCAGAGTAAGGTGCATAAACTGAATTCTGATTATACCCTTTCACGGATTAAAATTCTTTATTGATACACCATAGCCCTCTGAATAAAACTGAATTTATTATTATGACATAAATGACTTTTATGATTTGGTTCTCAATTGTTATTTGCCAGTGTATGGCTCTCCACACCATTATACTGAAATACGTGTTCCCCAAACTCTTGCAATTGATTTCTCTGCCTCCAGAAATTCTCACAGTCCTGCATTTGCTTAGAAAACACTTGCCTTCCTTTTATCATTTATTAATTACATCTGACCATTGAGTTTCTGGTTTGACATTTCATTCTCAGGAAAGCTTTTTCTGACTCTACTACCTTAGGGCATCTATGTATTTGTTTTTTTGTTTGCTTTCTTTTGTTATAATTATAGTCAATTTACAATGTTAGTTTCTGGTGTACAGCATGGTGATTCAGTTATACACACATATCACTACAAAGTATTGAATATAGTTCCCTGTACTATACAGAGGGCCTTGTTGTCTATTTCATAAATATTAGTGAGTTTCTACAAATCCCTAACTCCCAATTTATTCTTCCCTCCCTTCCCCCACTGGTAACCATAAGTTTATTTTCTATGTCTGTGAGTCTGTTTCTATTTTGTAAATAAGTTTCTTTGTGTCTTTTTTTTAGATCTTTTTTTGGGGGGTTATTTTTCTGTCACTATGTGGCACATTAATACAGGTTTCCCCTACTATCCAAAAGTAGAGCATTCCTATGAAATCTTTCATAAGCCTAAACGGCATTAAGCAAAGAAGCAATCACCTTAGGGCGCATCTTGCCAACAGATGTACAAAATAAATTGGGATAAATCATGGGTGAAAGCTGAAAAGCTTGATGCCGAGACCCTGAGTATAATTCTCGGGGAAGGAGCTTGGCAGGGCTGCTCTGGCTGCTCGAGTGCAAGCTGCCTCTACAACAGCTCACTGAAAAACAAATCTGAACGCTATTTTTAGTCTTTACCTTTTTTTCTCTTTTTTTAAAGTAAATATCCTCTTTGGACCTCTTTTGGTTAGCAAAACATGTACTGATGTAGATCTTTCATCAAAGTGAAGTGGCATAAAGCACATTTTGGAAAAGTGGGGGATACCTGTACAGACTTGGTCACTTAAGAAACACTTTGAAGTTTTTTGTCAGTCTGACAAGGCTGAAATTAAGGTGTCTGTCAGCTGCATTCTCATCTGGAGCTTGGGGTTTCTTCCAAGCCATTCATCAGCTTTTGGAAGAATTCACTGCTGTGGCTGGCGTGGGAGGTTTGAAGTCCCCTTTCCTGGCGGGAGGCTGCTCTTACCTCCTCACCATATCCCTTCTCACAGGAGCCTCTCTGTCTTCAAAGCAGCAATGGTGAGGCAGGTCCTCTCACACTTTGACTCTCTCTGACTTCTGCCCCATGTGACTCATTAGGGCTCTGTGACTAGCCTAGGACCCATCAGATAATCTCCCCATTTTAATGTCAGCTGTACCACAGAACATCATACAACCATGGAAGTGATATCTTGTCATGCTCACAGATGCTGGAAATAGGGGCAGGACAACTTTGGGGTACCGTTTTAGACATTCAATCTATGACAGCCTAATTGTGGTTGTTTCCTTCATCTATACTTGAATGATCCTCATTCTGGAAAAACTATACAGTACATACGATTCCCATTTTATGAAGAAAGCTCTGAACAGCAGTGTAGCTCAGAACTGAGGTACACTGGTTTTGTGTTCATGCAGACTTGGGTTTACTTCAGTAATAATTTTCTAGTTCCACAGTATAGAAAAGTTGTTAAAACACTGAAAAATGTGGTTAAGAAGTCCTTCCTGGTAAAAATGTTGTGGGTCTCCACTGACGAAGTATGCAAAGAATCTGGGACTATTTCAGAATTTCAACAAATTATAGTTCTGTTATTAGTAGTTGATTTCTTCAAGATGACACAACTAAATTGTAACACAGCAAAGACTCAAATGCAAGTCTTCTCTGTCTCCATTGAGTGACACTAAGAGGTAACATGAAAAACATTGTTAGATTTGTAAGTGTTCTTCTGTATCAGGTGATAGTTTTTAAGATAGTTTCATGTTGTCTAATGACCCTCTCAAACTTCCCAGTTTTAGATTTAAATTAAATGAAAATGTAATTTAATTTACAGGAGCTTGAAAACAAAAATTTTGTTTTGTCATGGAAATTAATTACACAGTTGGTCACCGTATGCAGGCATTCAGTACATAAGCAAACATTGAAAATTATATCTACTTCATAAGTTGAAAAAGCTGCTTTTCCCAAATTCCTGTATTTGCCATCCTAAAGACTCCTGCTTTACAACGTGCATAAAATGACTACTTGAAGATGCTATGTGCATGCTGTTACTATCCATTAGTGCTCTAAAAAAGAACAAAGCATGACCTTGACTCCTTTCCTCACTTCCTAGCGCTGGTTTATGTTTTGTAGCTGTGATCTGTAGCTTCAGCTCATGTTCCTTGCTTTTTTGCAGCCTAGTTTTCTGACCTACCAGGCTGCCTCAAACCACTGCTTACACTGATCCTTGTACTGCACAGTGTTGAATCTCTCTGCTTTTTCTCCTTCCCAGAATTCTACAGTTATGCCAGAATTCTTGAAAAAACATTCCTAAAGCAGTACTGTTTCTGTATTCCTCATCATTGTCACAATTCAGCACCCCATAAAATGGGATATTACTATTTGTTGGATCTGCTGATATTAGGGATGTCTCTCTTTTCAGTTTTTACTATCTTTAATAAAATACAAAACCAGAAAAGCCTTACTCTCCTTCTATTATGCAAACAATGTATATGCAATGCCAAGCAGTGCCCAATATTATTTACACTGTCCTTCCTCCTGTCTGAAGGTGGCATAAATGACCAGAGTCCAAGAGCTGTCTTAGCTGCCTTGTCCCAGGAGGATGGCAGAAGGGTGCCCACTACCCACAGCAAGCCCCTGCCAGTGCTAGGTTTTATGAGATTTAAAGATTCTTTAGATGGTGGGAGCTGACACACTGACATTTAAATATGAAAGAACCCTTTTTACTTATATCTCCAAATAAGAGAAGACTGCCAGGCAGGGTCATGCAGGAGATTGCCCCCTGGGGACAAAGTAACAGTAAATCAGAGCTACAGAGGGCAGTTTACATATGGCTAGTAGAATGGGATTAGCTCAGTTTCCAGCACTTTCTGAGGACTGGCTAATTCAAATAATTTTAAGAGCTCTGGGGCAGAGAGGCTGTCTGTATTTGCCTGGTACCTGGCCTGATGGGGCTGGTGCATAACGGCCCTGGAGTGTGAGGGCCCCATAAAGAAAGTGTTTGGAATGTGGACTTGATCAGCCATTGGAGAAGAAGAACTAATTGGCCTCTAGCCAGAGTCTCAAAACTAAGTCAAGATAGGATTTTATTCTACCTTTATTTTTTTTAAATTGACGTATAGTCAGTTTACAATGTTGTGTCAATTTCTGGTGTACAGCATAATAGTTCAGTCATACATATACGTACATATATTTGTTTTCATATTCTTTTTCATTATGGGTTACCACAAGATACTGAATATAGTTTCCTGTGCTAGACAGTATAAACTTGTTGTTTTATCTATTTTACATATAGTAGTTAACATCTGCAAATCTTGAACTCCCAATTTATCCCTTCCCACCCTCTTCCCTCCTGGTAGCCATAAGTTTGTTTTCTGTGTCTGTGACTCTACCAAACAAATAAAACAGCTGTATTACATACTTATAGGTGAGGAAGGAGATGCATTTGATGTCTTTGGTTGCTTTTCCTTCCCAGAAACTAAAGTTTATAGTTATGCTCAAACATAATTCTTATTTTATTCAGGATGTTGGGAGGTAAGATGTCCCCTCCTTCTTACCTAAAACTTCATGAAAAGCAAGTAAACGTGACTTCACAACAGAGAGGGACTTTTAAAAGGGTGTTTTTAACCATTAATTTTTTTTCTTGTATATTCTGCATTGTGGGAAGGATCACTAGGTTGCTTTCCCTGTTTAAGAAATACAACTATAATGTGACAAGTGTGCCTGTCTTCTGTGAGAAAAAAAAAGTGCTGACTTCAGATAATCTCAAGACCTCTTAAAGATATTTATTTCTTCAAGAATTTTGTATCAAGCAAGTACAAAGGGACAAATTAGTATTACTCTATCACTTGTTGACATTCTGTATTGAGAAGTTCATTGTTGATGAGGTTTTAAAGATATTTATGCCTTAAGTATATTTCCTAATTGATGGTGGTGAAACCCATGGGTTTAGGAGATCAGGCAACTAATTTGCTATGGCTACTAACTCATTCTATGACACTGAGAAATTTGATTTTCATCCTTCTACCTGCAAAATACTATCATTTTAAGAAGGCTTTAGAAAATGAAACACAAATGTTTGTTGTTTCCAATTTTCACCAAATAACTGTATGAAATAAAGAACAGAAAAGTGAAAACTTTGTGTAAGTATCTTCTGTAGGGATTATGACTTAGGTTAATATGCTCTTTCCACTTACTGTATAGAAAAATTGAGTAAGATGTAGAACATTATGTTAGAAGAGTTATACAACCCAATTTTTTTCTTATTAATAGAAGAAGGTGAATCTAAAAGGACTCTAACAACTTGGAAAAGACAAGCACGTAGTCTCATGGAACTGTTGTAACATCTTAGCAAATTTCTTAGTGGAGGCTAATGTTTTTAACTATTACAAAAATCATCAAAATACAATGAATTCTGTGGAGAAGCTAATGAACACAATTTAAGGGTCTTGGTATTATTATTAATGGTTTCCTTTTGTTTGACCTTTGCTACAATTGTTTTCTCTGCTTCATTTCTATTCTTAAAGCCCTACTTAGCCTAGAAATGTTCAATAACTGGTCAAAAAAGATTCTGACAGCAAAAAAAAATTCTGTACGTAAAAGTGCTTTATCAATGTTTAAGTCCATATAAAAATATAAAGTACTGCTATTATCTTGAGTGATGGAGATTAGTAAGAAGTTTTAAGATTTCCTAAGAGTAACACTTGCAAATGAAAAGATTATGCTGATCTTTTTAATTGCTTGAAATTCATAGATAGTATACCATTGTGTAAAGGGATAATGCTTGGGTTTCCTGATTTGATTTATATGATAAAAGATACATTTCTAAGATACTGTGCGCACCCTTTGAACACCTATTAGGCCTTCTTAAAATTTTTTTATTTCCATGAAAACAATATTTAGTAAGAAAGCACAGTTGTTGTAAATCAATGGAATGTTCATCTCTTAAATCAGTGACTTTATAGTCAAATCTAGATGTTTTTAATTGAATGTTTCTAAAAAAAAAATTTATTGCATCATCTAGCAATTATTCATACTGAAATGATTTATAAAATATTTTTCAATTATTTTAAACTAAATAATAAAGAATTAGAGTTGTGTTTTTATTGAATTTGTTTTCAATGTTTGAAAAACAGATCCTCTTATGGTCTTGTTTAGATGATTATACGCCTGCATTGATTTATTTCACTAGCTACCAGGTGTTGGAGATAGCATGCTACTTTAAAACTGAGTTAATATGAGTTACAGGAGGTCAGTTATTTAGGCAGAGTAGCAAAATACATTATCAATTATTATACTTTATTGTGTTTTCTAATCTCTGCCCTGCTGTCCTCTCCTACCACATTCCTATTTCTTCTCTCTCTCTCTCTTTTTTTTTTTCACTTGTTCGTAACAGTCTGTCCTTGTTTACACTGTCAGTTTCCTTTACTTTTTTAATCTTTTGAGCTTTTCACTTACAAGAATGGAAAACTGCTTGTAAATCATAAAGAAAAGCCCTCCAGAGAGAAGAAAAGTCTATAAATAGAAAAAGTCATGATGACTCAATACAAATTTTGATATATTTTTGTAACTGGTAGCCAAGAATCATATTCATAATTTTACCTGAGGAATTATGTGGAAGTTTGTGAGTTAGAAATTATTTGATTTTTTTTCATCTGCATTTCTAATTTCAGCATAAGATCATTTTCAAGGTGATTTACAGACTCTACTTGCCTTTAATTTTTTGGCACTTGATTTCTGTTCATACAAGTCTTAAATAATGAGGTGATTCTAATTCCAGGCAAAAATAAATTATAGAATATATGGGACTGGAGTCAGCTAACTGAATTTAGGGCAAATTACCCAAATATTCATTTCTCTGGCTCTAACTTTCCAAATTTAGAAAATAAAAGTACAAGAATAAGATAGTTTTTAATGAAATTTTATATTTGTATTTCTGATTCTCCAGTAGGATATACAGTGAGAACATAAATATTTCTTTAATGCATGAAATGAGCTATTTGAAAGTTACACTAAATAGAACATAATTTAAATCCCCATATCATAAATTAAATCACAGAATATTTTATTTTAAAAATTACCTGTATATATTTTTGTACAACTATAATGTGTCATGATTTATACCAATTCTAATTCTAATAATTTGGAGTTTGTCCATACGTTCTGGTGATCTATATAACAAATCATCTCAAAACTTAGTGGCTTACAACTATACTTTTGTTTTGTTCACAATTTTGTAAGTCAGAAATTTGGGAATGATTCAACTCAGGCAGTCAACGTGAGAAGCTGGTGACCAAAGCCCCACCCAGAATTTTGCAAATATAGTGAGAATATTGAGGCCATATTAATTCATTTGAGAGTCGTCTTCACTTGAGAGTAAGTGTTGTTCAAGAGTTTTCATTTTGTGTGTTAGACAGGTACTTCTGAATTTTGCCATGTATACATTTAACAACTAAAAACAAAACTCTAGGTAACTGAGATTCATCTGCAAAATCATTCATAGAGGTTTTTATAAATTGGCTTCTGATGACATATGATAAATATTTAATATGTGTTATTCCATAAATAAGTACAAATGATATATCAGCACCAACCTGATTTAAGGCTGTGAGCTCATAAGGGGGGAGAGGATAGCTCAAGTGGTAGAGTGCATGTGTAGCATGTACAAGGTCCTGGGTTCAATCCCCAGTACCTCCTCTAAAAATAAATAAATGATTAAACCTAATTGTCTCCTCCCTCAACAAAAAAAGTAATAAATTAAAAAAAAATTAAAAAAAAAAAAAGGTGTGAGATTATGAACTTCTTGAAAAAGCTTCCCGGGGTGTGAGTGAGGGGGGAGGAAATCAGAGAATTGTGGAAAGTGAGCATGTTTTTGGAAGAGCAAGTTTCTTTCAATTCCTATTAGCCATGATATAGGTAAATCTTCATTTTAAACTAATTAATTAACAACATATTTACTAATTAATATACAAAAAACTATTGGTTATTAATTGTCAAATAACAATCGGAGTAGGTTCAGGCTGAGGCTCAGATCCCCTTTCAATAAAGGACTTACTACCCAGCTGCAAGTCCTGCGGGTAGCTGACTGCCTTCAGCTGTTAGTGCCTTTAGGGCCTGCCTCAGCTCGTCTCTGGGTGGGTCGAAGCAATGAATTGAGTAACTGCAGCTGAGATCTAGTTCTTCTCGAGGCAGCTCCCAACCAATGACTGTGCAGCGGGTGGCACAAAGGCCCGCCCACTTCCCTTCTCGCGGTATTCCTCTCACGGGCGGCCTTGCTGTTGGCGCGCCTCGGTTAGCTGGCGGCGGCGGTTTCGTCAGGTAGGAGTCACGGCCCACTGTTTCCCTGACCAGTTCTTATTCTTTTACTTTTCTTTTCATGCGGATTTACTCTTTAATAAATCTTTTGTACCCTTAACTCTACCTCAGTTTTTTGTTTCCTACAGAACCCAACCTGTGACAACATTGTAATTTATGAAGGGAGGTAGTTTTTCTTAAGTGCGATATTAAGCATGACTTTGTGAATATAAGTACTAATACAGTAGCGTTATTGTTACTGGTTAGTTTATAGTCTGGAGTTACCGTCAACTTCCACAGTAATGTCCAGGGGGCCCAAAGAAGTTCATTAATTAGCTCAAAACAGCAGAGGGAGGTAAAGTAACGAGGATTTGACCCTAGATGTCTCTGATTCTAAGAGACATGATTGTTTTCTTACCTACCTTTTAAGTCTACTGTATTTTCTTTGCCTTGTGGAGCAGGCTAAGCCTTTTCACCAATAACTTGGTAAATTGTTACATTTAAATTTAGAATCTATGAAAACAAACACTAAAAAGCTCTACCTACTAAGGCCCATGATTTAGGGAAGAAATAGGGCTGCTGCAAAATAAAAGGAACAGATAATTAGCGTCTCCCAGTCAGCTGTCTGTCCGCAAATGAAAGACGGCATTAATTTGAATCATGTGTTCTGTATTGCTTAGTAGAGGGAGTAGAAACTTAACACCCTGAGAAGCAGAATAAACAAATACTGTCTTCTGTAATTCGTTAGCTATTTTCTTCCTTGTCAACTTAGGTAAAGTTACCCCATTTAGAAAAAAATGGGAATTCTCCCTAGTGTTTATACTGTTTATTTGGTAATTTTATCGGAAGCAAATGTGGACTTGAATATCTTAATGTGTGTCATTTGCAATGCTTGGTACTGGTAATATGCTAATGAAAGTCTGTCTGCTCAAGCGGTGGGGGTGGGGGACTAGTCTAATGAGGCTGGGAAACAAGCAAATGGCACTTGAAGTATTAGTATTGTATGAAATGATACATGATTTAGATGCAGTGGAGCATGCCCTCACCCTCAAGGGAAACATAACTCAGCCAACAAAGGAAAGCTCCCTCCTGGAAAAAGGAATGATGCTTGAAATACCTCCTAAATCCTGAGAAATTGGGGGATAGAGGGACGCAGTGGGTAGAAGGCAGTATAACCCAGAAATGTGCATGTGTGAAGCAAGGAGACACAAAGCAACATTCTGCATCTCGGTTCTGTGGGGATGAGCACAAGTTTGTAAGAAAACTAAATGAAAAACTGACGCTCCAGAAACAAGCAATAGCTGATAATGAAAGGCACTGTGTGCTGTAGTAAAGAATATACTATATATGATTAACTGTATTGAGAAACTATACAAAAAAGAAATGATGTAATTCTCATTTAGGAAAATATCTCTGGCAGATAGGGAAAGGGATAGACACAGAATCATTTAGAGTCTTACTGTAGTAACATAAGAAGCAGTGGATACCTAGAGTAAATCAATGAGGAATAAAGAAGGATGAGTCCTAGAAATACCAAGGAAACAGACATGAAAGAATTTGGTACCAGATTTGGTTCAGAGTGAGTATAAGCTGAAAATATACAATGACTTTCTGGTTATTTTAGGAAATAAGATGATGGGAGAAGTAAATAGAAATGAAGTTTTGGAGTAGGAAAAAGATGTTGAGAAAGTTTGAGTTGGAATGTCTGTGAGACAGTACTGAGTATATGCTCACTAAATAGTTTAATTTGTGTTGAATCTCAGAAGATAAGTCTAGATTAGGTGTCTGTGAGAATTATCCAGCATAGAATAATAGAGGTCATGGACGTGAATGTTTTGTGTACATGTAGGCTGTGGCTGAGTGTTCAATGTAGAGTGACAAGATTCAGTGCCCACATAGAAAGCTCTAGTGAGAGGGACATGTTGCAGAGACATCATTAAAGATGAAGCCTATACCAAGGCCATTGGTTTGAGAATTAATAATTAACTTTACATACCATTTTGTTATAATTATGTCCTTTAATTTTTATTCCACAGATTATGTATGCACAGGAATGGGAAGACAGAATTGAAGATGAATCCTTGACTTCTCTTTTAGGGAACAAAATGGACAAAGGGAAATAAAAAGAAAAGTCAATCAGAAAAAAATATGTGTTTAGACATTATATATAGCATAATATCTTTGAATACATCAGCTTGTATTGCAACATAGCATAGAGTATGTTGTGGAAAATACCACACCTTAGAGGATATATAAGTTTCATTAGTCAAAGGCAATTATCTCCCGCTGTGTGAAGCTAACTTTCCTTATCAAGAGCAAAGTGAAAGGACTAAGCCTATTTATTATGCTGTCTTTTTGATGTTTTTATAGGATATCATGAAAGATGAATGCTCACTGCTGAAACTGCAACTGAAAGAGAAGGATGAACTCATTTCCCAACTTCAGGAAGAACTGGTAAGTGTGAACAATATCTGACACACAAGTGTATTTTCCTTGCAAGCTAATTTGTTAGAAACCCTACAACAACCTTATTAACATGAACGTTATTAATGGTTTATAAACTATTAATGATTCACTATGATTATAAATTTTATAATCCTACAGTAATGAGGTTTTGACAACCTGAAAATTAGAATGTTTTATAGTATATATTTAGCTTTGTACAATTCCAGAAACAGATTACTGAACCAGAATTAGACATTTCAGTTGTACCTGTCAAATTATGAAAGCTAAACCCACGTTTTTGTGAAGTGCCAGATTTAACTTCATACTGCCATACCTAGAGATACAATCATGTAATATAAAGCAAAGTGCTCAATTTTGCAAACAAAAACATTTTGCTTTTTTATAAAGCTACCAAAAATGCATAAACTTAATAAGATTTTTTTGTTAATAAAGATATATAAATCCAAATGTAAAATTTACAAAAAATATGAAATGTGTATAGTTCATGTTTTCAGGGTTTTTTAATGTGATATCATAAAAAATGTAATCATACTTTCCTAACATAACACATTTGGTAGGTAACAAGAATAGCAGGGGGCATTACTTTTCTAGGTATGTATTTTCAATTTATATATATGAATAGTATTTTGCAAGAAAACACACTTAATCGGGATATAAATAAAAATGAGTTGTCTAAAACAAAAATGAAAAAGCAATGAATTATCTTTAAAAATTAATCAAGAGCTCTTAATACCAGTAAAATAAAGATATACTATACAGTAAGAGACCCTGACTCCTTATCAGGATCAAAAAACAAACCCTAATCAATAATATTCTTTGATTTCAGATTTGAGTACACTAACAATGATGTATTAGGTAATTATTAAATACAATTAAATGACAAAATAGATCTTATAGGCCATCAAGCGTCTGAGAACATATTAGTGAGATAGCAGACAAATGTAGAGCATATTTTACTGACTCTCGACAACTGACAACATTTTTACTAAAACCAGACCTTTGACTGGGTTAATGCCAATTATTGGTCCCATGAACATATTTCCTTAGAAAACCCATAAACCAGTACTTAAAATAGTAATAGTATTACAGACAAAAGGAGCATGTCTTACATTACTGGGGGTAACTTTTTATAAGTAATTGATAATATAAACTCAATTACATGAAGGCATTCCTATATTTAACATAACCCTAGAGATATATTTTATGTAATCAAGCTTTGAGTTGAGTAAAAATCATATATAGATATTTATGAATGGATGCATAAAATCATCAGTTTAACCCAGCAGAAAATTTTGTTAAAGAATGCTTATTTTGGACAATTAACTCAGAAATGTTCTTTTTTCCCCCCTTCAACATTAGTTATGATGAGGTGTAAAACTTAACATATATAATAAAAAAGACCTTATTTGTTGTATGAAATGAAAAAGAAAATTCTTACTCCCAGAGCCAATGTTACATAGCTATAATTAAGGTAATTTAGTAATACTCCCTCCAGAAAGTCCTCTGTTGGTTGACTGAGTAAAATGAGGTGCAAATATTTTTTTCCTTTGAACTTGAATTACCCAAATTGACCTCTTAGCCTCTAAAATTTTGCAGGTAACAATCAAGGTACCATTTTAATTTTTTGTACTATGTAGTTTGCATAGTCATCTTGAATAGTTCAAAAAGAAAAATTAACTTTTAGAAATAGTTTGTTTTAAAGAAGACTCTACCTAAAGAAGAAAATACACAGATGATTTAAGAATTTAAGGAAGAAAAAATATTGTTAAAAAGAAAGTTGTTAAACTGAATTTGGAGCATGGAGAAGTGGCAATCACATAAAAGTAATGCACTTGGATCCATTGAAAATTAGGTCCTAGTGTTTCTGAATCTGATAAGTAACTTGTGACATTTTGACAAGGTGGACATTAAACTTAACATCTATACCTTAACTTCCTAAATTTGAAAATTTCAAAACATTTTAGACCAAGTTCTTGTACTCTTAATTCATAACCTGTAATTTTAGTTTAGTTTGTCATGGGTTTCTCATATCTTAACTTCTATTATCAAAGCACTTCTATCTACATACACTTTTTAAATCTTTATACACTATATATCAAATTTAGATGTAACTATGCCAATAAAGAATTTATATACAAATTAAGTAAAGTTGGAATTAAAAAACTTAGCCTCATTTTGATATTTTTAGGAGTTGTATTAAAAAGTTAGGATCAGTGTGGGGTTGTGGAAAAATAAATGGTTTTATTTTACTTTTAAATTTTTTGAGGTAGTGTTGGTATATGACACTTTGTTTGATGTGGAAAACATTACATTTCTGTTTCTGTAGAGTGTGCTCACCACGAAAAATTTAGTTTCCATCCATCACCATGCAGTTGACCCTTTACCCATTTCTCCTCCCTCAATGCTGCTTTTCCTCTGGGAACACTCTATTCTGTATATCTGTTTTGTTGGGTTTAGGCTTTTTTTATTTCTTTGGTTTTTTAATTACATGTATAAGTGAAATCATATGGCATTTTTTTCCATCTGATTTTTTTTTAATTAGCATAATACCCTCAAGGTCCATTCATGTTATTAAATAGCAAGATTTCATCTTTTTTATGGTTGAGTAATACTCCATTGTGCGTATATGCTGTATCATCTTTATCCATTAATTTGTTGATTGGCACTCAGTTTCCATATCTTCACTATTGAGAATAATGCTGCTTTGAACATAAGGGTAAATTCCTTTTTGTATTAGTGTTTTCATATTTTCTTGATAAATACCCAAAAGTGAAATTGCTGGATCATGTGGTAGTTCTGTTATTAATTTTTTGAGGAGCCTCCATATTTTTCATTGTGGCTGTACCAACTTACATTTCCACCAACAGTGTATGAGGATTCCTTTTTCTTCACAACCTGGCAAACACTTACTACTTGCCTTTTTGATAATAGCCATTCTAACAAGCATGAGGTAGTATCTCATTAAGCTTCTGATGGGCATTTCCCTAATAGTGACATTTGAACATCTATCCATGCATCTGTTGGCCACCTGTATGTTGTCTTTGGAAAAATGTCTGTTTAGTTCTCTGCCCACTTTTTAATTGTGTGTGTTTTTTTTTGATAATGAGTTGTATGTGTTCTTTGTATATTTTGGATATTATCATACATATGACTTATAATATGAGTTGTATGTTCTTTGTATATTTTGGATATTATGGTATATATGACTTATAGTATCTTCTCTCATTTAGTAGGTTGTTTCCCATTTTGATGGTCTCTTACTGTGCAGAAACTTTTTCGTTCAATGTAGTCCCATTGGCTTACTGTTGTTTCCCTTGCCTGAAGAGACCTATCTAGAATAGTATTGCGAAGACTAATGTCAGAGTGTTCTATGTTTTCTTTTAGGAGTTCCATGGTTTCTCAGGTCTTAAATTTTAATCTGTAATCCATTATGACTTGATTTGTATGTATAGTGTGAGACAGTAGTCTAGTTTCTTTTTTTTTTTTTTTTTTTTTTTGCATGTTGCTGTGTACTTTTCCCAATACTACTTACTGAAGAGATTACCCTTTCTTCACTGTATGTTTGTTGTTTGTTAATTGTGTCCATATACAGGTAGGTTTATTTCTGGGCTCTCAGTTGTGTTCCAGTGATCTATCTGTTGTCCTGCCAATACTATGCTGTTTTGATTACTATGACTTTGCAATAGTATGAAATCAGAGTGTGATACCTCCAGCTTTATTCTTTATTTTTGGGGTTGCTTTGGCTATTTAGGATTTTCTTTAGTTCCATATAAATCTTAGAAGTTTTCTTCTATTTCTGTGAAATGTCCTTGGGATTTTGATAGAGACTGAATCGATGTTATAGATAACTTTAGATCATATGGAGTTATAACAATGATAATTCTTCCAATCCATGAGCACAGATTATCTTTACATTTGTGTCTTCACTTTCTCTCTTTGGTTAAATTTATTCCTACGTGTATTCTTCCGTGATTTTAAGTGGGATTATTTTCTTTTTCTTTCTGCTAGCTCATTGTTAGCATACAGAAATGCAATAGATTTTTGTATGTTTTTGCACCCTGCATCCATACTGTATTCCTTTATTATTCCTAACTGTTTTTTGGTAGTCTTCAGGGTTTTCTATGTATAAAATCATGTCACCCACAAACAGTGACAGTTTTATCTCTTCCTTTCTAATTTGGATGTGCTTTATTTTTCTTACCTAGTTGCTCTGGCTAGATTCAACACTCTCTTGAATAAGAGTGGCAAGAAGAGGGATCCTTATCTTACTCCTGATTTTAGAAGGACAGCTTTCAGTTTTTCATTATTGAGTATGTTAGCTGTGAGTTTGTCATGTATGGTCTTTATTATGTTCAAGTATATTCCTTCTATAACTTTACTGAGAATTTTTATTATAAATTTGTATTTATCCTTAAACAGTTTTCTGCATCAATTAATGATATGGTTTTTATCCTTTGTTAAGGTTGTAGTGTAGCACATCAGATTTTTCATTTCTTCTGTTGTTGTAGATATTGAACTGCATCCTCAGAATAAATCCCACTTGATCATGGTGTGTGATCCATTAGTAAAATGTATTATTGTATTTGATTGCCTATGTTTTGTTCAGGATTTTTTCATCTGTTTTTCAGAGATACTGACCTGTACTTTCCTTTTCGTTTGATTTTGGTTATCACTTGGTAAAATGAATTAGAAAAAATTCCTTCCTCTTCAACTTTTTGGAAGAGTTCGAGAAGGATGGGTGTTAAATTCTTTGTTTGGTAGAATTCATCTGTGAAGTAGTCTGGTCCTGGACTTTTGTTTTTTACAAGGGTTTTGATTGCTATTTCAACTTCCATACTAACGATCAGCTTATTCAGACCTGCTTCTTAATGATTCAGTCCTAGTTGTATGATTCTAATAATTTGTTTATTTATTCTAATGAACAAATGTCCTTTGTATTTCTGTGGTATCTGTTGTCATTCCTCTGGTTTCTGACTTTATCAGAGCCTTCTCTTTCTTAGTCTAACTAGAGATTTATAAATTGTTAAAGAACCAGCTCTTAGTTTGATCTTCTGTATTGTCTTTTTAGTGTCTATCTTATTTCCACTCTGATCTTTATTTCCTTTCTTTATTCTGATTTTGGACTCCATCTATTATATTTCTAGTACCTTTCGGTGTAAGATTATTTACGTGAAATTTTTCTTGTTTTTTGAGGTAGACCTGTGTTGCTATAAACTTCTTAGTGCAACTTTTGCTACATCACACAGCTTTTGATATGTTATATTTTCATTTGTCTTCAGGTATTTTTATTTCTCCTTTGATTTACTAATTGTTGTAATAGTTGTTCTATAACAAGTAATTCAGCCTCCACATACTTCTCAGCTTTCTTCTTGAAGTTGGTTTTATGGTTTCATACCATTGTGTTTGGAAGAGATGTGTGATATGATTCCAGTAGCCTTAAATTTATTGACCTGTATCTCATTATGTAATCTATCCTTGAGAAAGTTCCATGTGCAGTTGCAGAATGTGTATTCTGCATTTGGATGGAATGTTTTGTTCAAGTCTAGCAAATCCAGTTGGTCTAATGTTTCATTTAAGGCTGCTGTTTCCTTGTTGACTTGCTGCCTGGATGGTCTGTCCATTGATGTTAGTGGAATGTTTAAAGTCTCATGTTGCTGTCAGTTTCTCCTTTTAGATCTGTATATGATTGTTAAACATTTTGGTGCTCATATGTTGTGTGAGTATTAATAGTTGAGTTATCTCAATGAATTATCTACTTTATCAGTATGTATTGTTAATCTTTCTCTCATGGCTTTTTTTTTTTTTTTTTTGCGTTAAAGTCTTTTTTTGTCTGAGTATGGCTATACCTGCTTTCTTTTGGCTGCAATTTGCTGGGAGTATCCTCTTCAATCCCTTCACCCTGAGCCTATGTTTGTCTTTAGAGTGTGATGAGTCTCCTGGAGGCAGCATATAGTTGGGTCTTGTTCTTGAATCTATCCAGCCACTCTGAGTTCAGTTCATTTACATTTAGGGTGATTATTGATGAGGACTTAGTACTGCCATTTTATCTTGTTTTCTGGTAGCTCTATTTCTCCATTTTTAAGAATTTTCCCTTGTGTTTCTGTCTGAAATTTTTGATGATGTTCTGTTTTTCTCCTTTCTTCATTTTGGATCTCTGCTCTAGATTTGTTTTGTGGTTACCATGAGGTTTGTATAAAATGTCTCATAGATAGAATAGTCCTTTTTCTGCTGATAGTATCTTATCTTTATTTGGCTATATGTGTTCCATTCTTTCCCTCTTCTTTTTTCATTGTCTTGAATTATCCTTTTTCATGTGAGTTTGTTACCAAATTGTAGTAGCTATATTTTTTTCTGGTTTCCCTTTTAACTTTTATGCTATAATAAAGTGTTTAAAAACCTATTCTGAAACAGTTGCAATTTTCTGAGTGTACCTATCATCTTACTCAAAGTTTTGTGTACTTTTGCCTTCATGTTTCTGGTAGAACACCTTTCAGTGGTTGTTGTTGCCAGTGTAGTGGTGATGAGCTCCCTCAGCTCTTGTTTGGGAAGGTCTTTAATTTTTTCACATCTGAATGATAACTTTGCTGAATAGTGTTCTTAGCTGGCAGTCTTCATCTTTCAGTGTTTTTAGAATGTCACTCCACTCCTTCCTGGCCTCTAGAGGTTCTGCTGAAAAGTTTGATAGCCTAATGTGGGTACCTTTTTAAGGGACTTTTTTTCCTTCCCTGACGACCTTTAAAATCCTTTGTCATTGACTTCTGAGAATTTGAATATGCATCTTGGAGAAGTTTTTTGCTTTGAGGTAATTAGTTCTCTCAGCTTCATGGGCTTGTACATCTAGTTCCTTCTCCAGGTTTGGGAAGTTCTCAGCTATTATTTCTTTAAATAAACTCTGCTTTCCTCCTCCTTCTGGAATACGCCTTATCCTAATCTTTGCCCTAATAGTTAGTGCTCATAAAATTTCCTCACTTAAAAAATACCTTAATTCTTTCCTCTTCAACTTGTATTACTTCTAGATTTCTATGTACGAGTTTGCCAGTTCTCTCTTCCATATCACTCTATTTCAAGTGCTTTTTAATGCATTCATCTCATTTATTGAACTCTTCAGCTCCAGAATTTGTGTTTTTTAAGAGTTTCAGTCTTTTTGATAATACATTCCTTCTGTTCATTAATTTTATCCCTGAGCTCACTGAACTGCCTTTCTAATTTTTTTCTTGTAGTTAACTGAGTACAAGTTCTGCAGAAGGGTTGGGCCTCCCTTCGACTGTTCTATAAATAACTATTGGCATGGTGTTTCAGGCCACTAGAGATTCCATAACAAGACACCATAGACTGGGTAGCTGAAACCATAGAAATTTATTTTATAATAGTCCTGGAGACTAGAAGTCAAAGATCAAGTTTCCAGCACTGTTGGGTTCTCATGAGCGCTCTAGCTATGTGTTCACATGGGCTTTGCTGAGTGCATGTGCATGAAAATGGAGAGATGGAGAAAGGGGTGCAAGTTTCCTTAGAAGGGCACTAATCTGTCATGAGGACCCTGCCCTCATGACCTCATCTAAACCCAGTGTCTCCCGAAGACCACCCTCCATCTCCAAATACCATCAGATTGGGTGTTAGGGCTTCACAGCATAAATCTGAGAGACATCATTTAGTCATAGCACATACTATTAATGCTCATGCCTGTTTAATGTTAACAAGTGAAATTGTGGACAAAGTGTTCTATTATAGTTCCTTTCAAGCATTAAATGCACATTTCAAACATTCTTTCTCTACTCTGATTTCAGAGATACTACCTTGGTTCAGATTCTCTTTCACCAATAGATGGATCAGATGGGTCAGTAGACTTTACAAAGCACTAATATATTTAGAAACTCAGTCTTGATGTTAGTTTATATATTGATGTTTGAGCAAATTATCTACATTAACTGTGTTTCTAACATGAGTGTATTTTTGTCACACTTTTACCTTACCCTTTTCTGTTTTCTTTAAAAAGAAAACAAGTGGTTTGTACTCTTGGGAACAATTTCAAGATGTCTTAATTTATTGTCCCTGAAATTTGCATCACATTGGTGAGATTTCCTGAATTTTTTTAACAGTCGATCATTTGCACACTTTGTGATGTCCAAGAGGATATTAAATATTAGAATATCAAAGTGTCCTAGGACTGTACATGTGGCGGGGCAAGTAATTGGAAAAAACAAGTGATATACTCTTTGGGCAGAAGGTTTTGGTATGAAAAATAGGAAGGGACTAAGTCATACATGGGATACTTACTCCTAACTGCTTTATAATAGAAGAAAATCTCTACATTGCTATGAGGTAATGTGAAGGGCACTGGCTAACCTTACCTATGTGACATGGGCTACATCAATAGTATTTTTTATTTTGATAATAAATTATAGCTTGTATTGGTCTCATAAAAATGTGTTCACAAAATTGGAACAACCCAAACAACATTTGAAATTATCTCAACTTTAAGACCACTGTCCCGTCAAATGAGATCTTTAAAATGTTTTTAATTTCTTCTTTTTCCTCACCTGAGCTTGCTGAGGACTTAGTGATTTTAGTTCTTTGACTTGTTTTTTTGTTTTTTGAAACATTTTTCTTTCAAAAGAATTATTTGTGACTTTGCAAATTCCTAGTCACAATATTACCTATTTGGTTTAAATCATGTATAGTAAAAGATTTTATTATATATCACTGTTTACAATCTTCATCTTTCACCATGTTATGGTCTCTTATTTATGGCTTGATTACAATCCTTTCCCAAGTGTTTCCTTCAGATAGGATACTAATGATATAGTCTCTAGATCTTTGAATATCTCTTTACCTTGAAAGATAAAAGATACTGTTATGGATTGAATTGTGTCACCCCAAATTCATATGTTGAAGTCCTAACCCACAATGTGATTGTATTTGGAGTAGGCTTTTAGGAGGTAATTAGAGTTAAATGAATTCATAAGGGCAGAGCCTTAATTCAACAGGATAGTGGCCTTATAAGGAAAAAAACCAGAAATCTGTCTCCATGTACCAGCACTGAAGAAAAGCCATGTGAGCATCTAGCAAGAAGGCAGCTATCTGCAAGCCAGGAAGAGTTCTTACTAGAGCCTACCCATGCTAGTACCCTGATCTTGGATTTTCAGCCTCCAGAACTGTGAGAAAACTAATTTCTGCTTTTTAAGCCACCCAGTCTGTTTTATTATGGCACCCTCAGCTAAGATAGATACTGTGTCTAAGCATGATATTGCTAGGTCTTGGTGCTTTTTCCTTAGTAAATAACTTTTCATCTTTTTATATTCTAGTGCTGCACATAGCATTTTTCTATAGTATACCTATATGTGTGGCATTTTTTCTTAATTCTGACTGGTATTCAGTAATCCTATTCAACTCATCGAGTCTTCCTTCAAATTATAGACTTTGTTCCTCTTGAAACCAATTTCTGTATTTGGTTTTTATATGTCAAGACTGTCTTTTTCTTAGTACTGAACTGTTTTGTCTTTAGCTGAGATTCCTTCCACTGATGCTCTAATCCACTAATCTGATTGTCAATAATGATTATACTCCTAGTAAATATTTAAATTCAAATGCTTTAATTCTGTTAAATTAGTATTCTTCTCATTTGTCTTCGGTGCCATACAGCATTTCTGTTGGACATGAAGTGGATGGTCTTTCGTGTTTTGCTTGTTAATCCATCCTAGGGTCTTTGACCCTAAGATCCACTGTTACTTTCTTTGGCTTAATTCCTCTATTCATCCTCAGTACCAAGGTAAATTTGAAAAATTTCACCCACAAATGGTCAAAGATCCAAGGATCTGCTTCTGTTGACTGGTGACAACACAACAAATTTGAAGGATATTAGTCATCGTTTTTTTTTTCTGTCACTCTCGGCTCTCCTCAGTTACAAATGTTGGGACACAACTAGCCAATCTGGGTGACTGTGCTTCAGTTTTCCCAGCCAAAAATACTCTGCAGATGCTCCTAGGATAAGAAATCAGGAAAGTATCATTTTTCTCACAAGGTTGGATACTTCCTATCATTGCTGTTCTCTCTAGAATCTTTGATTTCTCATCCTCAGCCGAGGCATATTGGCTGCTAGTCTAACTGGCTGCAGTTAAGCCCAGAAGAGAACAGTCTTACACCTGCTCTTTTCTCTCAACACCCATCAGACCCTGAACTCTTCCTCTGTGAGCCCTGCCTTCCTGCCCCAGCCTCTGCTTCAGCTAAGGAGAAGTTAGCATCAATTTGGGAGAATATTGTGTCAAAAAATTAGAAACTTTCTTCTCTTGAGACTTTGTTCATGCATCCTCCAATATGCAAACTCAAAATGGTAACTGTATTATGTAATCCCCCCTCTGCACTTTACTTCTTACTGAGAATTCACTGGCAGCCACATTACATGAGGCCCAAAGCATGTAAGAGATTTGATAAACTTTATATTAGGTTAGAAGATAAGAAATAGAGCAGAGGAGGAGTTGCTTCAATTCATCTTCCTGTGACCTTACCTATCCTTACTTGAGGAGAGTGAAGCTCTGTAGTGATGGTAAAAATCAGGATACAAGTGTCTAGCCTCATTGCCTATGGGACTTGATTTAGCAATTTTTTTTCTTGTCTCAATTTTCAATTCTCAAAATATTAAAAATAGAGATATTATTCATCCAAAGTGAACTTGGTAAATTACAAAACTTTTTGTGTAGAATCTGATTATAATATTTACATGGCTATATATATAAAATTAAGTGGTGGGAACTATATGTGGTATGATAGGATATAAAAATAACTGCATAGAAAGTATAATATAATGCCTTTAATATGAGTGTTCCATTTCTGTTATGTAATTTGATCTTCAGTTTTAATAACAAATATCAAATTTTCTTTTTCTGATTATAAAACATTTATCTTTGGAAAATGAATAATTTGGAGAGAGTCTAATGGTTTTCATCCTGTGATCTTTGTGGGTTGGAATGTCTTAATCTGCTCAACCTGGTATAATAATCATAAACTGATTAGCTTAAGTAAAAGACATTCATTATGGTTCTGGAAGCTGAAAGTCCAAGGTCAAGGTGCTATAGATTCAGGATCAGGTGAGGGCTTTCTTCCTGGCTTGGAGATGGCTTTTCCATTATGTCTTCACAAGCCTCTTTGGTGCTGGCACAGAAAGCAAGGGGTGGGGGTAGGGGAGGGCAAAGAGGTCTTGTGACTCTTCCTCTTTTTGAGCACTAACCTCATCATGAGGGACCCAAGTTATGACATAACCTAAACCTAACAAATCCCCAAAGTCCTTAGCCTCAAATACATAACACTGGGGGTCAGAACTTCAACATAAATTTGGGGGACAGAAATACTCAGTCTGTAACAGAGAAATGAGGGTCTTGTAGAATTGAACCACTTAATGATAGCAGTTAGGATTTTACTGTGTTTAAATATCATAATTATTATGTTCTAGTTAATAAAGTCACATCTGAGAATAAAAATCAAACAAACCAGTGACACGGACAAGATGACTGCTGAGGGCTACTATGAACTATTAGATCAGTAGGAAATGAGATGAAAAGATGTGACACACTTTGAGAATTTTCAGCATGTTGGCTGGACAGTATATTAATTGAAGGCATGAAAAAGAACCAACATTCAGTCAGAGAAAAGTTTTTCTTTGACATAAATAACATTTGGATATGTATTTAAATATGTGTGTTTATTTTGTAGAATATATTTAACTTTTTAATATTAGAAATACCTCTCCCACTACACTCAGATTTTGGAATTTTATAAATTTACCTTATTATATTTAATACATAGGTATAGGTTTAGAACAAAAGTCTAAACATGGTTAAAAGTAAGGATAATTAATAATAAAAGGTACTTAAAATAATTGCATTTAAAATAATTATGTATTTTAGGTTAAACTTAAACTATATTACTTAACAATACAAAGCATTTTTTCTCACTTAAGAATAAATTTTAGATTACCTGTTTAGTGAAGGTCATGTTGAAGAATGCTGTGTAAATTTTATTGATAGTATGAAACTGAAGAACATTGTAAATATTACCTTGTACCAAAAATAAATCTGAGAGATTTATCATAAACATTGATGGTGAAATGTAGCCTTGTGTTTTAGGGGGGCACATAGTTTCTTGTAAATGATTATTAATCTCGTAAATGGTTTCAGAAATCTTATAAATGATTTTATATTATGGCTGAGAAATGTGCCCCATATGATACCAAAAATTGAAGAAAGTGTTTTTGGTATCTTTATGGATTGATTCAAAGTATTTTTAAGTAAGTTGAAGATAACTTACAAATGAAGAAAGGTTAGTTGGACCTGACTGTGAGGAGTGAAATTTAATTGTCCTAATTAGAAACAGTATATCATGCTATGAATTTACTGTTTTGCCAGTAATTCAGATGTCTGTTACTCCACCAAATATTAAAGAAGTCCTGTGTATAATCATGTTAGAAAAGTGAATTATCTGTAATTTATGAGTTGAAATTTCTATATCTTCTGCCATTTCAGACTCTTCCCTTTGGAAACTTCTATTCATTTTCTAGCTTATTGGAATCAAAGGAATCAAATGTAATTTGATACAATGTTTCTTTAAAAACATACCTTTCTTTTAAAAAGACCAGTTTAAATGCCTTTAAATACAAAGGTTTCTGGGCAGAAAAGTTCATTAGCTTTGTCTAAAAGAATAAACATATGCTTTAATACAGCCCTCATTAAAACAAAGAAATATACAAAACAAAAATGTCCAACGTTTGCCTTCATAGTCTTCCTCCGTTTGCCAACATAACATTTAATACTTGTCAGAAGGCAGTGAAAGCTATTGCTTACCTTAACTCCCATGTGTTTCTAGGCTAATCAGTAAGGGAGTACATTGACTGTGGAGTATTTAAAACAATTATAAAACTGACTAAAAATCATCTATATTTACTATTACCATATGCCAACAATTCTGAAAGTGTCAGTAATATGACTACTCCCTGAAAATATACATGGACCTGAATTCTAATTTAGTAACTCCAGGTTATTTTTTAAAATGAGTTTTACATTTTACACACATGCAATTTGTGTAAAATTTTACACACATAAAATCTTCAATTATTATGTTTTTATTACTCATGCTTGAATAAACATTGTATTTTTAAATGAAAGGTAACTGAAAGAATTTTAAGTTAGAGAAACAGACCAAGATTAATAGTTCAGAACCACCCACCAAACTTTAAGCTTAGTTTCTTTTTTTTAATACCTGTGGTACTATGTATTAACATGCTCAACAGTAAATTCAGAATGAGCAATGAGCATAGGTACTGTAAAGATGAAAGAATGGACCTCAGTTACTTCATTTCTGACATTTGATGTAACCATTTGGAAAATTTTTTAATTTCAGACCTAAACAAAGAATGAGAACTGTGAGGTATATATTCTAGGGGGAAGTACTTAGAAACTTTAGTTAATACATTAAATATTTCACTGAATTTTAATAGCTTCAATTCTGAACTTTTTGAAAATTGGTGCATTTTATTATAATTTTTTATTAGCATTAGTTTTCAAACATTAAATCAGAGCATGTTTAGTAGCTGTCTAACTTGTATCTTTTGGAGATTCTTATTAAACAAATACTGTTTCTTAAAACTTTTAAACATGTTTTTACAAAATTCAGTACAACAAAGTATTAACTAGCTGCATTTTTTCTGGTCACTGCTAATACTTTTTTATATCATGATTATTACATAAAGTCAGTTTTTCTTAGAGAAGAGTTTTTTTTAAATAATGTATTCCAAGTATCCAGATAGGAGTGTTGACCTAAAACAGATGGCCAGTTATTTCTTCAGCAAAAATGTGTTTATTTGTGTCCAACAGAAATTTGGAATTTGAGGTTTACAATCAAGGCAAGCCACGTGCAGGTCCCCTCACAGCATGGAAAGGAGAACTCTTTAAAGAAGGGGTGGGAGAATGTTAAGAGGGCTATATAGTAAACAGTCCATTGTAAGAATTGAAAGTTTGAAGTACAGCGGCTTTTCATTGGCTAAATTGTGACAGTCTCTCATTGGCTGAGCTCTTCTAGGAGAGAAGAGTCGTTGGGCTCTGCTATGGTTGCAGGGCATGAAAGCTCCCCCTTCTGGCCTCACAATTCTATTTCAATTGAGCTTTCTTGTTGATTGATTTTTATTGTAGGTACATTACTGAGTTTAGCACTTCTTCCTCCTGCTAGGTAAAGACCAACTTAAAAGCCAGATCACTTAAAAATTTTAAATAAAAATT
Source organism: Camelus dromedarius (assembly GCF_036321535.1). Classification (NCBI taxonomy): domain Eukaryota; kingdom Metazoa; phylum Chordata; class Mammalia; order Artiodactyla; family Camelidae; genus Camelus; species Camelus dromedarius. Next base: position 59,714,049 of record NC_087436.1, on the reverse strand, counting down.
AGACCTTTTTTGTTATTAAACCTTTGTCCTTGTTCAAAGCAAATACTGAAAATTCCATTATTACTTGAGTGTAAGTAAACAGAAACAATCATTTTTCTCCAGTCTTAAAATGTCATTTGCTTTATTTAAATGTAAGCCAAGCTCTCATCTCATTTGTTAACATTTAAATAGCAAAGTATGGGGCTTCATGAAGGCCAGTGTAGAATTGATGGATTTTGAAAAATGGATGGTAATTGAAGAACTGAAAGTGTAGCATTATATGTAATCAGGTTACTATGCAGAGTAAAAAAGGGAGGGGGATGAAAAATAAGACCAAGAAATACATACGGCTAAATAGCACTTTATCAAGAATCTGCAGAGAATAATTTTGATTTGGTTTAAAAACATACTCAACTCAAATTGAATAAAATTGTATGCTCTTAAACCTTTAATAACAGAATAATTCCTCCTTGATAAGAGAAACATTCTTTATGCATGAAAATCATATCCTGATTTCATCTTAAAAGTAATTCCCACTTGCTCTACATTCTATTATAATTTATGGTATTATTTCATGCCAGTCATTTGAAGATAGAATATTACAGGCCCATGGATGATTTACATGAGAACAGACAGCTGTAAGTACTTTCAAATCCTTTCTTTCTTATATTTAGGAAACATTAGGAACAGAAAAGAAAGAGATTAGGTATACTTAAACATTATTAAAATGTCAGGCTACTTTCCCTTTACAGGCAAATTAATTGCATATATCCCAGAAAAGGCTTATCTCAGCAGTAATTACTCTCCTGGCCAGGTCTGAGACAGATGTACAGTGTGAATATGACAATACCCTCTGATACATAATGGGGATTAGCCTCCAGATTCTTACACCCTCCAGTACCCTGCCAAAAAAGATACAATCTTGAATATTCTGCTGCACTTGCCTTGGCAGTCCTACGTATTTGTTTAAGTCTTTATCACGCGGTGTTGTCATATTGCAGTTTGGTAATGGCTATGGGGAAATAATTGTGGTTTAATTTAAAGGCCAGTATGAAGGTGTGTTAACTTGAAGCCATATATGTTTTAAAAGGAACCTGCAGCCATATTATAGCCAAATTAGGCATGTAGCTGAAAAGTATACATGTTGGGCATTTTAGACTTCTTAAATTTATTCTATAAGATATGTCATATAACTTCGTAGTTTTCTCTTCATTCTTTTATTCTTAAACCAGTTGAGATTCCAGTGCTTAAAGTAATTTACCAAAGAAAATATTGAAGTAGTTAATGGGACAGAAAGATAGCAAAGACTTAGAATTAGTGGAAAATATATAAATCATGTTCTCAAATTCTTGAAGGTGTGAATAATATGCAACCAAAGAATGTATAGTGGTGTGCATATATGCTATGTTTGTGTAGATACATCTATATCAGTGTAAATAAATTACATATAAAACTATCTATAACAATGTTTTTACAAAACATCTATATATAAAAAAAGGTAATATTCTACTTCACAATAGAGTATCTTTAAACATTTGAAAACCAGTTTTCTGAGCTAGAGACTGACTGCAGCAAGGGTTAAACAGATAAAGCAATTGAATGGTCTCTCAAGGAGCCAACATTCAAATGAGGAAGACAGGCATAAACAGACCATTTTAGTAACAATAGCCATAATTTACTAAGCTCCTACTCTTTGACACATCCTCTGAATGCTTTAGGCTTGTTATTGACTTTAGTAACTTACAATAAAATTGAGAAGTATATATTGTCACTTCCAGTTCATCTAGGTTTAAACTGAACCTCAGAGGGATTACGTGATTTGTTCAAGTCTGTATAATAAGTGATAATAAGAATTTGAAATAAAATCCATCTGACTCTATGAGCATAATTTTTTCTCTCCTACATATAACAGGTTTATAAATCATGAAACAGTGAGCTTAATGCTATACTACTGGATACAGTGGTTCTCCTTCACTATTTACCAATACCGTAGTAAAAACAATAGCTCCTGTTCCTGGTAGTAGGAGTCAGACTGGGTGGTAAGGGCTGCAGGTGTGTGGTATGAAACAGGTGGACTTAAATCGGAGCAGCACCTATAGCACTTTGCACAGCTTGGAGGGGAGCATGGTGGCTTTTCTTAGGATATGGGACATCACAGGCACATGTCATTGCTGTTACTGTGTCCTTTCCCATGGACCACCTTGCGTCTGATTTAAGGACACTAAATGAAACCCATTATTAAAAGGCTCTTGTGATGTTACGGAAACGACAGGACAGTCAAGAAACAAGCACCACTCGGAGGGTGGGAGTACTCAGATGTATTACGCCGGCGGGCTCAGAGGGGCTTCTGCTCCGAAGCTCTGAGCACCTCCAAGACGTGCGCATGAGGTTTTATAGGGTAAAGTACAAGCTTGGGGTATTAGGCCAATAGGCATGGAACAGCTTTAGCAGCATTATCATCACAAAAGTGGAGGTGGGGAGGCAGCAAACCAACATTCCAAAGCCAGATATGTATCTTTGAAAACCCAACTGGCTAGCAAAAAAACATAAACAGCAAACCAACACTAATTAACTTAGATTTACAAGTTAGTCCTGCAGAACTCAGATCAGTATTCCAATACTTAGACTTGTGAGTTATCTTGTTAGCCCAGCCCGGTTTTTCCTTCACAGTGAAACAATTTAAATGCAAAATGGATGCCACAGTGAACAGTAGTGATAAAACAGAAGAAAATAGAACTATAAAATGATCTCAATACTAAGAATCAAAAATTATAGAAGCAAAAAGGAAAGGGCAAAGTCAAAATTGATTCTAATCTAAAATATTCTAGAAATCAAACTAAGGGAACAGCATTCAACAAAATAAAAATGTTACATGTATTTATTGCTAATGTAGTTAGCTCCTTATTTTTACAAGAAAACTGTTAGAGAACTGTCAACCTATTTTTTTCTTTACAATAAATGGTCTAAAATGTGAGCATACTCAAACATTCATAACTTATGTCTACTGAAATAAATGCGCAGCCTAAAAGTTAAGAGTTATGTTTTATTTGGCGGGAGGACTCGAGCTGGGATGACAGCCTCTCAGATTGCTCTGAGGGACTGCTCCAAAGAGGTGGGGGAGGAGCTAGAATATATAGGAGCTTTACAACAAAGACCAGGTAGTTGGAACAATAAAAGATTGTTATCTAAAGAAAGCCAGGCATCTCAAGTTAAAGAATTTAGTGCTTTTCTATGTATGGGAGAAAGCAAGCATTTGGGCTCACTGAATTCATTCCTTTGACAAGCACCTAGCTATCTAGGGCCAGTATCCTGTCCTTTCTTATTCTGAGTACCCTCAGAGTGCACCATTGTGAGTGGCTGCAGAGGCTGGGCTGCAGGCCCGTCCCCACTGGGGGGTGGCAGCAGCCGCTGATGACTTGGTTTCAGCATTCTTTGTTTACTGATATGGTTGCAGTATTTTCGTTCACACTTACATTTGTGAAAATAGACTGAAGTATATGTGGCAATTAAGTACCAATTACCATGTGTCAGTATTATGCTGGGCAACTTGATTATGTATCTCACATCACACTGTCATACTTTTTTTCTTTATCCTCAAGGAAGTTGAGGCTTAACCATGTTAAATTGCTCAAAGTTAGATTCTTTAAATGACATCTTATAGGTCTCTATGCATATGTAAATTAAATTTGATTGCTATGGAGAAGCAAAAAGTGTTGCACTATCTTGTTCCTTAGATCATTGCTCACTGTAGCATGCTCAGACTGGAGAATCAGGCTGAAAGGAACAAAGAAAATAGAAATCATGTAAAGCCAGTGGTTACAAGGGCATCTGAGCTTCTGAAGTTTCTGGAATTCAGGTGCTTTGTAATGAGAGCTCCTTGAAGTTCCTATAACTTCCAGACACAATTGCCAATTGTCCATTTATTAAACTCCCAATTCCTAGTACATTTCACAGTTCTTGGTTTGACAGCCAGCCAAGATTAACCGGATAGTGTTTAAAGGCTTCTGGGGTTCGAAGCTGTTGTACCCACCACTTTTTTTCCTTTCAACTACATAACTTTTGTAAATTGTCCTTCATCTGTGTGCAAACCAGTTTGGTAGCAACACTAAATTATTATTCTAAAAAGTGACTGAACTTTAATTTGAAAAAACTGAGACGTAAAACCCATCTAACACCAATATAATAGATGTCCAATCCATATACCTTTTTCTTCCCTTTGTCCTTTATTTTAGTTTTAGTCATTTACTGTTCCCAGCTACGCCAAACTGTCAGTTTTGTCATTCTCACTGCATTGCAAACAGGAAAACTAAATTTCAGCACAACTAATGAACTTTCCCATTAGCTAATGAATAGCAGATAAGAGCCTGAGGGATGTTTTAGGGTGGTGCTAGCCTGCCTTTGCCTAAGATGGACTTCTTACTGGATATACAGAGAAGCCACCTTTTGGCAAGGGGTTTGGAGGGTGTGACAGTCAATGAAAAAAACTTGTTTTATTGATTGTTCACTTCCTAACTAATCTTACTTTTTGACTAAAAATAATAGATACTGTTCCTAGTTCTCTACCATTTTAAACACTATCTTGGACTGAATAGCCTATCTTGTTATAATTTTTCACTTTAGAAAACTATCATTATATAATTTTCCATGGATGAAAGTATATTTTTCCTTCTGAACTCTGTCAAATAGGCATACTTGTTTTAGCAAAAAGTCAAGCTGCTAGAAGAATGATACTATGCCTGTTAGACTGCTCAAGATTGGCTTGAGTTCTCCAGTACGTTGCAAAAGGCAGACACTTGGCAAGTTTAATGCCATGCATCTGATGTAATTGAAATGAAGATTGGTTGAATAAGTTTATTTAATCCTTGAAACTTTATGAATACAACTGTCATTATTTTAACAACAAATGCTGCTGCTTAAGTCTCACTATTTGCATATTGTAATGGAGGGTATTTTTTACATCAGATAATTTTGGCCAAATGTTAGGTAAATTTTACACTATTTTAAAAATTTTTAGACTGTTGTAGAATTTTTTTTGATGAAGGTTACCTAAGTGACAAGAAATTTGTTACCCATTACTCCACTATCCCAATGTGATTCAGGTATTTTTCCTTCCTTTTTAAAAGATGTAATTGGAATGTTAATAACTAAGTATTTGGTCCCGAATTTTATGTCAAATACATTTTATGTCTGTTTTCTTAATCTTAAAAGTAACATTACTGGAGTCAAGGACAAAACATCCTTTTTCACAAGCTTTAGGGGTTACTTTTTAACTTTTTAAAAAACTTAGTGGTATAAGTCCATATTTGCTAATATTTTTTGTCAATTGTGTATGAAAATAGGCATATAATGAGTCCTTTTGAAACAAAATGAAATTTCAGTGACTAAATTTTCTGTCCCTACTGGAAATGTATGCAAAGGAATAAAGTTTTATTTGCGTGTGTTCAGCTAGAGTTAGATATATGCATAAACACATTTGATAATCTAACCAAAACTGTGACAACTTATTTCTGAGCCATAGCAAATGGGTAATGTAATTTTAAAAAAATGAAGCTTCAGTGTTTACTGGTATGTGTTTAAAAAAAAAATTGTTTCTTAGAAAACTACAGAACTTAAACATGTTAATTGCTTCGAATTGACTGTTTATATCCTGTTTGATTGTTTTATGTATGCAGAAGTGTGATTACCAAAGTGCATGATCTTAGAGATTCATAAGTAAATGAAGCACTGCATTCTGGAAACCTGTATGTCTGTCATTAGGCAAATGAACATGATTCCTTTTGTTCCAAAATACGTAAAAATTTGCCATATTTTTTTTTTTTACTCAGAAGCCTTTAACTACTAAAAACTCAGATTGACAAGACCAATCTTTCCCAACATTTTATAGATGTTTCCTTTGAGAACTAAATGATGTATACTTGAAAAAAATACTAAAGTTTCAATTTCATTGTTCTAATTTATAGTATTCTTCCACAGATAATGTTAAACTTTTTGCAACAATACACTTCCTATATATCAATGCTAAGCCTACTACGTACATGCTGTCCTAGTCATATTCCATCTTTGAGGAGACAAGATAGACACCTATTATAGTTTCAAAGACAAATGACCTTACATTCTTCAGTGTTTTTCTAATAACTTATGGGGCTAGTTCCCTTCCCTTTAACACAAGGACAGTATAAAGTAAGCTCTGAAGTTAGAGACTACTAATAGCCCTTTCATGATGGCTTGTACTTGGGACATTTTTCTTGGTAAGAAGAAAGACTTACGACAAGGGATTTGTGTATCTCTATAAAGACATTTCATTACTTAATTGCCACTCAGTCCCCAGTATTAAGAACCAGTGCATAAAATAGTGCATTTCCCAAAAGCACTCAAATTATTTAATGAATAAATTAATATATTATTCTAAGTAGGCAAAATTCATTCCTAATTCCTCAGCTGAAATAAACAAAGCCTTCATTGTGTTATATATGCAACTCTAAATGATTTTCCATGTATTTTCAGTTTAAAGGAAGTTCTTTGAAGATTTCTGTCAGTTGGCCCTCATGGAAGTCATAAACCTATTTCCCTCCCTAGTATTCACAAGTTGATGATTAATGATCAGGATAAACTCTAAAATGAATAATTTATTTCTTGCTAACAATCAACTTTAAGTCATTAGGATTTCATAAATGATTCTCAAAGGATAGGTTGAATCTTAGTACCTCAGTAAGCTGAATGAATTAATACTAAACATTGATGTTGGAGGTTACTTGAATGTATAGTTTCAGTACAATCTTCCTTTTACCATAGGATTCCTTGGCTAATTACAGTGCAGAGGAAAAAGGCTAACCTCATTCTAGGAGTATTAAAGGATAGTTTCCAGATGTTCACTAATGCAAATAAAGAATTAAATCTGTATCACTACTAATGCAAATTAAGAAATATCTATCAATCATGTTGCATCATTTTTCAACTACTGTTACTTTAAAATACCTTTTTCATTTGTACCTACTAACATTTTTTTCTTAGAATTTTACTTTTTTTTCCAAACTAACATAGCCAGTTACAGCTTCATATTAGAACTTCTAAATACAATGATTTTAGACATACTTGCCACTTTATATTTAAGGTTACATTTATGATATGAAGTATTATCTTGGGACCATGAGACAACATTGTAAGACTGTAATCCCAGTTCAGTGATGTGCTTAAAATTACTGCATGTTATACATAGGATTTGCCCCTTGAGCATATTTTATTCAAATCTAGTTGAAAGATATTTTCTTTGCTTTCCTGGTACATCTTTGATAACATCTAATGCTTTGTCAGCAGCTCCTGGAATTCTCATCAAAGATGACAACTGAGTAAAACCAGATTTTTCCAGAGAGATGTATCCAACTAGAATATAGTTTTATTTTTGCCACATTGAAATACGTTACACCAGATTGTTTTAATTGTATGCAAGACATCTGGGAGAATTTTGTTACAGTCTAGAGAATCATATACATACCATTATGAAATTTTAGCCTTTTTTGCCTTATTACAGCCAACACAAGGTCTAGAATATAATGGGTGCATATTTCCTAATTTCCAGTGACTTGACTCTACTGAATTAAGCCTAGAATTCAGTGATAGACTCTGCCTTTTAAAACTGGTACTCACATATATGACTTAAAGATATTTCAGGACTTGGGGAAGACTTTCCCATTTGGGTCATCTTCTCAACATTCTGAAATAGATAGACCTCTGTTCTGACCTGGCATGAGAGTAATGATATTCCTACATGGGCAAATTATATGGTACTCCTGGGTGGAATATTTTTAGCTCAATAGGAAGCTGACAAATAGAATTTCATGCACACTCATCTATGCCCCTCATTCCCTTACCGTTCTGCTACTGATGAACGGAAACGATCAGCAAACCCACAGAATTTAGATCAAGCTGCTTTTTGGGTCTGTCATCCTAATGAAAGATTATTAGTTCAGTGTCAAACTGCAGAAAAATTTTTGTTCATAACCTAAAATGGATGAGCAGACACATATTCTGCTGAGCCTCGCCCAACCACAAACCTTGCTGTGTGGGTCCTTTCTCTTCTTAGCCCTCTCTGACTTACCCCTAGAGTTCCTGGCAGACACTCTAGTCCTTTTAGTCTAACAAAATTTAAAAATTTAAAAATTTTAACATAGCAGTACTGCATAGTGTATATATACCCATATAGGAAAATCATAACTAATAATAAAATTTTAAAATTCAAGAATATAAATATTTCTAGTTAATGGGGTCTCTGAATATTTTCATTACTAGAAAGATTGAGATTATAAATACATAATTTAAAATGTTTCAATTGTCCAATTTAATTATTCAGTAATCAAATGAATGCAATAGGTAAATGAACTGTTTTCTATCATTAAATACATATTTGAATTGTAACTTACATGAACTGCTCTATCATTTTCAGCCTGTGAATTACCAAGTGTTTTATGTGTTCTATATTGCTAACTGCTTTGAGAAATATTAGTAAGATCTTAGGCTCCTTGGATTATCTGAAGAATCCAAAATAGATACAAGCAATTAATCATATACTTAGTTAGCTTATGACACCAAAAAACATCAGAACATCAAACATGTGTATGACAATAGATTTAAGTAACAGCAGGTTTAATAAATGTGAGTATACTTTTCATACAACTTCCAACTACAGGTTCTGAAACAACTGAAATCTAGACATGAAAGAATGCAAGACCTGTGCCCTCCATATGCCCTCTATCTTGTTTGTGCTGCTGGAGCACAGTACCATAGACTGTGTGGCTTAACAGTAAGGATGTATTTCTCAAAGTTCTGGAGCCTGAAAGTCTGAGACCAGGGTGCCAGCGTGGTTGAATTCTAGTAAGGGCTGGCTTCTAGGTTGCACACTACCAACTTCTAGTCGCATCCTCATATGGTAGGAAGAGGACAGGCTAGCTCTCTGGTCCCTTCTTATGAGGGCATTAATCTCTTTCCTGAGGGCTCTACCTCAAGACCTAAGGACCTCCCAAAAGCCCCACCTCCTAATCCCATCACATTGGGCATTCAGTATCTATGAATTTTGAAGGATACAAGCATTCAGTCTGTAACAGACCTGTAGAAGTGGTATGTGCCTACTAACCTTGCTACAGGCTCATTGCTGCATCACATCTATGGTCCCAAAAATGGAACCATGAAAAGACATTGATTTCTAGAAGGCAATTTTGAAAGGTTTTATTTTCTTTCCACAAATTTTGTATTTTAATGAAACTGGTGCAATTTCCAATTAAAATATCTCAGGCCAAAAAGTACAAATGAAATAAAGAGCAGCATTCTGTTTTTTACACTTCTGCATGAATAACAAGAGTGGCCATCTTCCCCAACCCGTCAGGGCTCTGACAGGAGGCACAGACCAAGTCCTAAGTCCTGGTCCAAGTATGTTTATGTGGAAGGAGGAGCAGGAGGAGAAAGTCCACATCAATACATCAGATTATCTCAAAAGAGGCCATCAGAGAGGCTGAACTCCCCATGTTTTATTCTTTAACCCAATCTCAACAATTAGATAGGCATTTCTCTTCTGTTGTTGAAGCATAGTTTAGGAGGAATAAAACAAAGTCTGGAAATCCTTCTTCCATTCTTCCAAAATGGGGAAAGTTCATACTTAACAACTAAGATAGGAACACTAGAATAAAAAGAAAATGGTTCTCTCAAAGGGAAATGTTAAATAAAAGACTGATACATGGATTGTCTCTTTATTCTATCTGATAGTCATTAGCTAATCCTCTGGTCTTTGAGATAGTGGCTTCGACTGAAATTATAATAAATTAATATAACGATGTAATACAATACAATTCTAAAATTATAATACAACATACTTTATAGAACATGTCCTAAATTATCCTTTTGATCTCTGCTGCTTTAGCATCTTGACATTTATTATTTTATTAAAGCTGCCATTGAGATAAGCATCATTTAGTAGGAGAAAATTCTATAATTTACTATGGATAAAAAAAAGTTAAATCCGTTCCACTAAATTCTAATATTAAATGTGTGTGGGTGGAAAAGAACGAGGAGAAAGGTTGTATCTTAATTCAGAAATAGAAAGGAGACAAAATAACCATTTTCGATTACAAGAGGTTGACTCTGACATTAATTTCACTATGAGAAATCTGTAATCTTCATTTTAAAGAAATTCGTAGCAGTATTATTTACGAAGTGCTGTGTGCTCAAATCTTTGAAGAACTTTTCTATATTAAGATTAGCTTAAGATGTCTAGCCTGGAGTGTTTCATTTTTTTTTTAGCTTTGTGATTACATCCTCCCACTAGTTATCTGCTGAAATGAAGTAGACAGCTCTGAATTTCAGCAAACTCAGGAGTAAGGTTTCATGATTAGTATTAAAAAAAATTTAAATGTCAATATTTAAAATGTTTCATAGTTCATAAATTTTGTCTTCACTGACTACAGTGCCTATGTATAAGGCTTAAAGCACAACAGCAAAGGGATATTATACTGCAAAAACAAAGCATCTTTATCCATGAAATCTGTGAAGCCTCTCAGTTTCTTTGATAGTTATAACCCTGTCTGCAAGTCTGAATTTCCATGGCAATTGTTGCATTTCTCATTAGAGAGTAAATTCTTTTTTTCGGTTGATGAAATAGCATCTGGGTTAATGAAGAAACCATTTTTTTCACCCCTTAAAAAAAAATGGTAGATAGTACCAGTGTGCTATCATGTCATCATCATGTAAGTTAGGCAGACTACTTGATTCCTTACAGCTCAGAAACACCTTGCCTATGACATGTCCCTATAGAGTTTTACCTGTATCCTAGAGACAGAGTCAGCACCTAGACTCAGCGGTCACTAAGTGATGTTTTTCCTCCCCTTTGGAAAATAAGATCAGTGTCTAAAACCTCTGTAGTGATTTGAAACAGGAATGACACATGCCTTTTCAAAAATAGCCTTTGTTATCAAAATACTAGTTTTGATGACTCATTCCTAAGACAAGAAATCAGGAACATGTTTGGGGCAAGGGTGGGAACAAACAAAAAACAATGCTTGAGAAAGTTGCCATTGAAATGAGCATCATTTAGTAGGAGAGAATTCTTTATTTTACTATGGATAAAAATTTCTGTTTGTATCCCCTGACATAGCCTGGGCCAGGATACTTTTTGTATCAGAACTACTTATGATCTCAGTTTTCTCCTTTGCCCAGGTTTCTGGCTACTGTGTAGAATTTTCAAAGCTGGATTGAATTTTAACATATTATAAATCAAGTAGAAACTGTATTATCTCTATTTTGAGGTTTGTCCTGGTACTCTGGAAGTGTGTCTGGCTCTCATTTGTCCTCAAAATAACCAAAAGTTCAGTAGAAAGAATGTGATTTCTCTTGCCAGTTAGCTTCTATGACTTGTCCAGTGAATGAGAGTTGGAAGAGGAGTCATAAATGTGAACTTCGTGTATTTAATGTACATGACTGCTGTCCTTTGTGCATTGCTTCTTCCTGAATGTTGGCTTTTTTAATGTTTGTTTTCCACCTTAAACGGTAATGCTTGGCGTTAGTGCTCAGTGAGCATTAATTACTCCACCCCACTAGCCTTTATTGGCCTAATTTATTAATAGTTTATTGCTCCTCACCAACTTTATTTAAAACATCTTTAAACAAAGTTAATTTTGAAAGCAAAATGACACATTTTCTATTTTTTAAATAGTAATTACATTTGAAAATGTTATTAAAATTCTTAGTATTTTTTTCTCTGCCAGGAACAAGTTAGATAGGAAATGTGGGTTGTTTTGTTCTTGGTCCTTTTATATGCTGAAACTCTAATTCCTTGACTGGGTTAGCTCTGTGGCGCCATCTCTGTGCCTGTTGGGTTTCAGTTGATCTTAGGGAGATAGGGAATAAAGAGGAAACTAGCAGGAACCCAGAGGCAAAATAGATTTAGAAATAATGACGCCAAGGATGAACCAATATCTGGATTGTACAGGAAGCCAGTCTGTTTCAGGTAAACATCAGAGTCTGAAAGGGAAGGAGGAGGAACCTTGGGGTGCTAAATGGTTATTGGCTTTGAATAAACAAAGACGACTGGGAAATGGTCTGACATGTCTGATTGTCAGAATTATTAGGACATAAAATGGGAAATAGCAAGAAGTAGGGTGAACTTCAGGGAGAAAGGCTCTTGGAGGAGAGCAAGAGAAGCATGAAGGACACTGACTACTGATAGGTAAGGGTGGGAATTCTTAGGGAATTAGTATCTAAAGGGAAAGGGTCATGGAGAGAACCTCCCTTGTTTACTGAAAACAATGCCTAATCACAAATCTGCCATTCCATCTTTATTAATCCCATGTTCAAAAATAAGTTTCATAGTAACTATATGCACACTTTATACACTATCCAAGAGATGTGTATGAGGAGATTTCTGCCTAATAGGCTATGAAATCGCTTGTGTCTTCAGGGAAAAAAAAAATATCCCAAAGTAAGAATAAGACTTTAGGTTGGCTGAACATCTGAAGACTATTTCTAGACTTTGTAAGTTCAAGAGGATGACATCTCTTAGAAAGTCAGCATAGGTTAAAAATTAAGTGTGGGTCCTTTGGAGGTGCACATGACAGTTTTCAAAACCCAGTTCTCCACCATCTATTATTTGACCTTAGGCAAATTACATAACACCTCATTTCCTCAGTTTTTTCATCTGTGGTCTAGAGGTAATAGCATTTATACAGCTGTGGTGCACATTAAATGAGTCAATGAAAAAGTGCTATAACAGTGTAGCTGTTAGCTGCCCAAGTGAGCCCTTCTCTGGTTTCAGGAAATCTGCTGCTTTAAAGATTTCCAGGTCTTTGATCTGCTGGAATGAAGTTGGTCTTCAGGAGAAATTGGTAATAAACTAAGAGGCCTCTTACCAGTGTTGCCTAAGACTGTCTAAAGCATTCTTCAAATGTAAAGTATTATTAACCTTTGTTCATATTTGAGATTTTAATATAATTTTGCTTTTAATATTTAAGATGTGATTTAAAATTTTTAAGATTTGGTACATTTTTACGAGTAATCTTTTTGTCTCGGCATTAAAATGCTTTCTAGAGGATTGATGTAATATAGAACTTTTCTTAAATCTTATTATACCTGACGTATTTTTTTCGTACTTATTCTTTCTTTTCTTTGGCTGGTTTTTCCATTATGGCCTTTGTTTATCTGGCCAAGCAACATGGTACAAAATCTTTAAAACAAATCTTCTAAATTTTCTTAACAGTATGAATATATTTCAAGAGAGTGTACGTTATTTGCCTCTCTCTAGGCATAAAATCTGTTGTATCAGTTTTTTTAAAATTCTAAAATTATTACTGCAATCCATCAGGGAAACTTAACTACCTGATGAGTCTAATAACATTACTTAGTATCTTGGAGCTGAAAGGTAATAATATAAAATGCATTCTTTTATGTGTTCGGTACTCTTGAGCCCTAGCCAAACCTTGCAAGATTTTGTAAATTTTTCAAGCAGTCTATATGACCTCATATATTATTACATATTAGATGTTCTCCAAGATACTGTTATAAATCATGTCATTATTCACATCTCCTTTCCAGTAATATATATAAATTGAGATATATGTGGCAACTGGGTATTACTAAACTAATATTATACTTCAGAGTTCTTGAACACTTGCTTAACCATGCATGATAAAAAAAAATTTTTTTTTTCCTAAGCCCTGGGCATTGACTCATATTTTACAACAGTTACTGGCAGTAACAAATGTTGGTACTATTGAAGACAGTCTCTGTTGTGGGAACTACTTTGCCCTCACTGTTCTTGCATATCAGCCTCCTGATTCTTTCTTGAACACACAAAGCATGCTCCTTCCTTCTGGTTATTTGCTGTAAGCTGCTGTCTCAGACCAGTACACTCTTCCCCGTTGATGTGGTTACTACCTCCTGTCCTTCAATAATTTGCTCAAATGTCACTTTCTGAAATTCCTCTACTCTACCCTATTGAAAATAGCAATCTGGCACCCACATCATATGCCCTATTACCGTTATTCTGCTTTCTTTTTTCCATAGCACTTACTATGTTCTAATACACTTTCTACCTATTTATAAGATGGTAGTTAATATCTTCCCAGTCCAGCCAATGTGTAAGTGCTAAGAAGAAAAGATAGTTATTTTATTCAGCAATGTGTCCCTAGTTTCCAGGCAAGGGGTCAGCAAACCTTTTCTGTAAAGGGTCAGATAATAAATATTTTATGTTCTGTGGTCCATACAGTGTCTCAACCAAACCGTGATGTTGTGGACTGAAAGCAGGTATAGACAGTATGTAAATGATGAATGTAGCTGTGTTTTATTAAAAATGGTATTTACCGGAATAGATTCTAGACTAGATTTGGCTGCGGTTTGCTAATGTCTGGCACATAAGTTCTTAATAAATATTAGAATAAATGAAACATATATTAAAATTAAACATGTTTAAAATGTAAATGTAAATTACCTGACAAGTTTACCTTTCTTTCACCCTAAAATTGAGTCATTTCTTAATTAAAATATTTACTTTGGCCTTACTGCCATCTTAAGAGTTCCTCATTATATTAAAACTAAAGTATATTCTTATACATGACAGTAACTGGAATATAATGGACTTATTTGAATTTTAATGAGCAGTAAAAGATTGTCTGGACCAAACAACAGCAAAACCCTGAGTTCAAGATTAGTATGAAATATGTTGGTTAGTTTTTATTTTTTAATTTAATTTCCAAACAACAGAAGTATTTCTTCAATATCTTAAGACACCGATTTCTATAATGTGTAATGTTCTTTCTTCAATTGAAAATGAGAGGCTTTCCCATTTCTCGAGTTAGATATTAACCCAGAATGGTGACAGTATACTTGCAGCTCTTAATTCCTCACTCTGGAACACGTTTCTAAGCAGCAATACAAGATGTGGACTAGTTCATGTCGTAGTGCTACAGGCCTATTTAAAGGTGTTATTTATGAGTGTTACTGATCCTAAGTATTCAGCATGAAAAGTAGCTTTGTCTAGTTACAGAACACTGAATACTACAACAAACTGAAGTATTCTTCAGTCACCTTGAAGTGGAAAATTAGTTCACCATCTCAAATGTCTTCTGAAAGTCATTGGATCACTTTGTTTCTGATAACCTTTAGAAGACTTCTTTATTGACCAAGAAATTTAAGGTAGCTGTGTGCTCGTTGTGAATAGGAATATGTATGTTTGTGCATGGAAACCTTTCAGAATGATAGTGAAACTTTTTCCTCTTAGAGAAGAAAGCATCAGTTACCACAGTAGGAGATGTAAAAAAAAAAAAAAAAAAAAAATTGGAGTATGTCATCTATCCTCACAGAATCTGTTTGCTGTCTTTGAAATAGAATTACTTTTATGGGAATCTGTTAACATTGTTATTGGAACTTGCCTATCAGAGAAATTAATTTTGGCATTTAGATTGTATCAAGATCAGACTGAGAATAATTGAAGCATATCATTTTCGAACTGCTAAAAGCTATTAGATTTGAAGTTTTAGAATGGTAATATATAAAATACAAAGGAAATTTTCAGAAATAATTCATTACAGTCAGACCTGAGATGAAGGAATTCTTTCCTATGATGTCAACAAAAGAGATATTGATTAATTCTTAGATGTGAAAGAATCCTTTACCCATGAATAATACTATATTAAATTACATAATTTGTTTTAACAGAAATTCTTTGGGCACAGGTTTATTACATATGCTCTTAAATACTAAAAGAATTATCTATCATAATATGATTACTGAGTTTTATTTTGGTTTAATTTTTTCTAATAGGGTACTTTATTCCTTTTGATACTTACTCCCACGTTTGTAATACACAACTTAATTGATTACCCATATTTTAACTGCTATTACAGAGCTTTTATTTAATCATCTGTTTAATCATTATCATACCCCAAGACTTATTGAATATTTGTTAGGATTGAAGAATCAAAAGAATAAGATGATTCTTGTACTTAAACCATTATAGTCTAGTGGGAAATAGAAATATATATTAGTAAATAAATTATTTCAATTCAGTGTGAGGAATGTTGGGGCAGAGTGTGTATGGGCTGTGTGGGCACACCATTAGTGGAGCATCTAATACAGCCCGTTACAGTGTCTGTTTGGTTCTGATGGGGCGAACTTGGCACTTAGCATCTGAGAAGACTTCCTCTATCTCTCACTTTTCCTCCTCACTGTAAATTACTTCCTTCATCATCTGGAGATATTTTTTATTGCCTTTCATTCTGTTTCCTGTATGAAATCTAAAATTTTAATGATTTTAATTACATTTCTCATTTTTCAGTTTTTTCTCATTGAATGGTCTCCATCTTTCCTATTAGAAACTTTCTGTAGCCCCATCTATTATAGGATAATATTTGCTTCACAAGGCTCAATCTTTGTCATCGGTATTTCCTTTAACTTTCTTAGTTTAACATATTTTAAATAGAAACTTACGTATACGTTAAAAAAACAAAGCAAGGAAAAGGGGGGGAAAGTAGAAAGAATTCTATAAAATATAAAAATTATTACTCAAATCAAGCGGGCACTGTGGGCATCCAGTGTTTTCATGGATCTTTCCATAATTTTTTTTTCAGATTTTGTTTTGCTTTATTTGTTGTTTAGTTTCTGCCATAGATATGCAGCTTCTATTTTGACTTACTAGATCTTCACTGATAAATAATATATGTAAGTATATGTATATACCCCACAATATATTTATTAGATTTAGTATGTGATAGTCGTGTCATAATTAGGTAAGAGAAACACTTGCCATTCTGATTATTGGAAGTTTTGTGTGTGTGTGTGTGTTTTTTATGGTAGATTGCTGTTTTTTATGGCAGATTTTACTGCATTTGTAAGTTTTCTTATACAATCAAAGGAATCAATAACTCATAATTGTATACTTCGTAAGTGTAAATAGTTGACCTTTGAACAACACAGTTTTGAATTGTGTGGATCCGCTTATATGCGGTACTTTTTCAGTAAATATATACTACAGGATCCCTGGTTGGTTGAATCTGCAGATACAGAACTGCAGATATGGAGGGCCAAATGGAGCGTAATGTATGGGTTTTCACAGGGGAATCAGCAACCCCAACCTCTGATGTTCAAGAGTTAGCTGTACTATGTGAGGCAGCAGGAACTGGTGACTCTAAAGGTGAGTGCATAGCAACAGTGAGGGAAATATACATCAGTTCCGTGTAAAATGGCACTTAAGTCACTTACATGTAAATTAAGGCTGGAAGTTATAGTGATCCTAAGTATAGGCAGCAGTAGGGGGAATATTTAAAAAGTATAAAAGGGTAATGAAAATTGAAGTAAATTTTCTTCTAAGATACACAGTGAGTGAAATTCCTTTTCTTCAAGTTTGACAATGTTTCAAAATTCCAAAATCTTTTCTAGCCATCATTTAGATGTGCAAGCTTGTCAAAGTTGTCTTAATTTACTCAAAACTCATCCTTGCTCCTCTGAATTAATGCCTAGCAAAAGACCTAATAATGGTATTAACAGATGATAATGTTTTACGGTCCATATGCATGGCCTTTTTATCAATATGATAAATACTTCTGGACAAGATCTCAGAGGAGCAAACTCTGGAGTAAGTAAAAGGCAAAACTCAAAGGAATTCTATGGGCACATACTTGAAATCCTCGAGAGTCTACCTGTAATTGAAAAAATAGAACTGGAATTGTAAATTCTTACCAAGAATGAGCACTTTGAGCTTTATTTGCCAATCGTTTTGTTAATTGCACTTATGGAGCCTTACCTGAATTACATGGAAGTCTGTCCAGTCCTCTAAATGATCAGAATTTACCCTTGACCCAGTTCAGCCCATAAGAATCTATGCACTTGTATGTTTTTTTGACTATTTAAAGAGCTTCTTTTTCCTCTGATTTGATATTTACCATTATTCCATTTACCCACTGAATTAGATTGCTCTTTAACTTTGGGGCACGGTGAATCTTAAATGTTTTATTTAAAATTTTAATCGCCAGCTTAAATCTGCAGCCCACCTAATAATTGTACATGACTATGTGGCCTGCCTTTCTGTGCACTAATACTTTTTCCTCCCTCTTGATTTGCCTAGCTTCCTTTCTCCAAAACATTCAGAAATTTATTTTATTCTTTAACATACAAATCAATTTCATCAAATCTTCTGTGAAAGACTGGATCAGTCATGGTCCTGTCAATAGACAGGCATCATATAATAATTTGAACAGAAGTTTATGTAAAGAATTACTAACTGTATTAGCAGTTTCAGGTTATGCAGCATTAGCTAGTACATAAAAGAACTCTAAAATATGCAAGAAATATCAGCTATACAGAGCAACCGCTCTTCCTGAGACTGAGATACAGGAAACACATAGGAGTCCACCCACCCTCAGGTTGAGCACAGCTGTGGCTGACTGAATGGTAGAGTCGTCATCAAGATTCTTCACTGGCAGCATTTCCTGGAAGCTGGCCCTCTGGTACTTGCAGGAACTCTACCCTGTAGAGTGCTGGGGAATGCTGTTCACGGGGAGTATCTTGGTGGAGGTACTCTTCAAGACTACCTGAGAAGATTGCTGGGGAAATTTTCCTACCACTGAATTCTACTAGCTTTCATGTGCTGGGGGTCATGGGCAGTGGGGAAACCACGGTGCTGGAAAAGCTGGATGCTCCTGGAGTTTAGAAAGTTTCTAAAGCATCCAGCTACTCACATGACACAAGCCTGTTGAAAGAACCCGTTGGAATCAGGAAGGAAAACACTTTTCCCTGCAATGTTACTCTAGCACCTTCTACTGATAAAGTGTAACATTGTGCTTGCTGCCAAAGGAAGAATACTTAATGTTCCAACCCAATTTTTTGTACAACAGACAATGAAGGGTAAATTTGAACCTGAGACAGTTGACAACTTGCACAAAATCCTGTTAGGAATAAGTAATTATCTTTGCTTTAATTTAACTATATGTGTCTTGCAGAATAATACGCTAAGACTTTATGTACCAAAACAGAAAACAGAAAACAACCCTGCTCTTACTGTAGAGCAATTCACGGATAGGAAGGTTTAAAGCTCTCTTTGGTTTCTGGCAGATGTAGTTATTTGCCCCAAGGGCTCATGATTTGAGAGAGACCCTAAACTGCTTTCAAGATCAAACACCTGTAGTTGTGCAGAGATTTAGGATGGCTTTGGGCAGGAACAAGAAACAATGCAAATAGATAGCATAAAATAAAAGTCCCAGATTTTTATCACATACAGAGTCAGAACAATAGCAACAGAAAAAAACAAAAATTTGAGGTCCTTCTCCTACCTCTGTTCATAACGTGCCACTTTACTGGCAACTTCTCTGTAAGGTTAACTTTTTTTTTTTTTTTGATGTAGCAAAGAAGGAAAATTGATGCTTAGAATGGACGATTTTCGTAAAACACAGTATGTCTCAGAGATGATCATTTTTTCCTAATACAGCCTTCATTTTCAAGAATTTGAAAATAACAAATCTTAGGGAAAAAAATGAACTCAGTGAACCAAAGCAGTGCTTCTGTAATTTGTTTTACTAATTAATAAGTCCAAGAAAATCAGACAAGATGTAAGTGTAAACAAAATCATAATTAAAAATCCAATTTAACATTTAAGCCAAGAATGAATTATTTCTGATCAATAAGTTATTGATCCATTTCATAGGGCCACTGAGAATTTTCTCTGTGCTTTTGTTTTAACCTTTATTTCTGAAAACACCTTTTTAGCTACATAAGCCAATACCTATAAAGATCATATTTCATGAAGTAAAGATCTTATGTATTAAAATGAAAACAACTGGGAAATGAATGTATTGGTTCAAAGTAAAAGTGTTTGAAAGAATACTTTGGATAGTTCTGAGGAATGATACCTACTCTTTCTAAGTTCTTGTATTTTACTTTACACTTCACAAATGTCAGTCTCTGCATTAGTATGACTTTTATGGTTGTTGAGATAAGGCTAATTCAAATTGGCTTAGGGAAAATGTATTTGCTAATGAAATCCAAAGAAGAGTATAATAAACCGTGGCAAGGAAGAGATGAAGTCCACTTATTCCACTTACACAAATCAGTAAGAAGCCCATCCATCTATGAGATTTTTTTAGCACTATCTGCACCCGCTTTCAAAAGGAGAGTACAGAAAAGTGCATAGTATAGCTTCTGTCCTCACTGAATTTAAAATATTTACTTCAGCTTAACAAATATATAGTGAGCTCCTGATACATACTTCACTCTTCAGTGAACTGGAGATAAATTCCTACAGAAATCGTAGCTGATTTCCCAATCTGTTGGTTATGAAATACTTCATGGTATGTTGGGATTTAATTAGGATATTAGGAGAGGACAGTCTTGAGTTACATGATGAGAAGATTGATTTTGGGTTAATAGTGTCAGCTGACATTCAGGATGTTAGGGAATCTGAAATAAACCAGTTTGGCTGGAACACAAAGCCTAAAGGGAGTGTGCTAGAAAGTGCATCTTCCATGCTGGAATTGGAGACTAGATTTATTCGAAGTAGTTGTTTGACTCAGACTCTAAAAGGGACGATTTCAAGCATTGTTGCTTTGTTATCACTCACATTATATCATCAACAATTATCCTCTCTGTGCATAAGGTCACTGTTTACATTGCTGTTCTATTTTAGGCAGACTTGTGTTTCTCACTGCCAGAGAATTACAGCAAGATTTTTTAAAGGTCCGCTCCAGTGTTTCAGCCTAGAACAGTGTCCTGAGTTCTCTGAGTTCTCTTGATGAACATATGGGCCAAGGACTCAGCTTGTTCTGTCCTTTAAGCCCTCTTTCCTAGGGGTGCTTCCTCTCCCACACTCGGTTGTGCATGTGAAGGCAGCCTCTTTACCCCTTTTCTGATGGCTAAATAGGAACATTCAGATTTGTTATTTAAAAATTGTGATGTTCATTTTGGGGATGTTACTGTTATCTCTAGGATTATTACTTTTGCTTTCTTTCCCTTGAGATCTCATGGTACCATGTTACTTTTTACCACTGTTCCTGCCCACTGTATCCTTACTGAGGACAAGGGACAAAGCATCATTTGGGAACTCCACTACTTATCTGCCCAATCAATTAATGTTTTTAATTTTAATTTTTGGAATAAGCCTAGCTTCTGGCATGAATGCAGAACTATTAAAAATAAATATTTTGTTTATATCATTTACTCTAGCAAGAATTAAGGCAAAAGGAAAAGTCTGGAAAACAAATTTGGATATGAAATATTAACTGGTTTCCACTTTGAACACTTTTTAGCATTTTTCTATGTTATCATTATTCAGAGAATGCTTAAATAACTTTTACTTAAAATTATTTTTCTACCAGCTTTCTAATCCTAAAATGTTAGAAAAATTATTCTTTTTCTCTTAGAGATATTTATTAACTGAGTATTATCTTTATGCTTCACTATCGATAGATGTCTATTTACAAACTCCAGATCTTGAAATAAACAGTTATTTCGAAACACTTTATGTGAAGAGAAAGGCAATGTGTTTGGAGTCAGTAGAAACATACTTATTTGATGTGATGTTTAAATATTTGTCTGCTTTTTGCCTCATCTTCATCTATGATATAAATAATATCATATTGATTAATTCAACATTTTTTAGCAGTTGATTTATGTAGGAACTATGATAAGCAACAGCCAATGAATGTAGAGAAAAGACAAAACATGATCATTACATTTGTCACTCATAATGATACTTTTCAAATTAAATTACATAACCTATGCAAAATATTAATTCGGTATATGTCCAACTAAATTTGATTATTTCCTCTTTATTTCTCTAATGTTAATTCTAAAATACTGCTCCTTGCTGATTAGCCACATTAGAACTTCTTTGTTGTGTTTTGTTTGAATTAACTAATGCTGATTTCTAATTTCCAATGCATTTGGTTTACTTAGAAATGTCATTGTTGCAGTTACTAGTTTGCAAGACTATTTTACAAGAGAATTTAATATCTGGAAAATAAAATAGAAATCCTTTAAAATGCTTAAAATTACATTTAAACTTTAAAGTCTTTAACTTATAGGTTCTCTTTAACAACATATAAAATGATTTTGAAATTTCAAAAATGAATGTGACAGGATGAGTTCTGTGGAGAATAAAGTATATTAAGTTTATTTATTCTTCTGGGGTACCATGTCATGTTTTATAACATACTATAATTAGGGAAATAACCATATTCCTAGATCTAAATGCAGTATGGTGGAGAATTCTGAATTAGCAAGAGTGTTAAATCTAGCCCTATTTCTAATTTATATTGGTTAATAGCTTGCAACTCTAGGTAATTTTATCTCTATTTCCTCAGTTTCCATCTGTAAAATGGAAATAATGGTATCTCTTCATGCTTCATAGGGTTGTTGTGCTCTTGAACATAGCTGTCTGCATTATCTGAGCAAAGCTGAAATAAATAGTAACCTCAATAAAGGGCTTTCATAAATGGCTAAAGTAAGAATGGAGGGCTCAGTGGCAGAGAACACCAGGCTTTCTGCCTCCTGGATACAGACACTAATGGCTATTTAGATCAAAGTGAGACAGTCTGTACATAGAGACTCTACAACTTCAGTAGGAGTATGCATAGGTTAAGCATTTTCAGTTTATGTTTTACACAAATTAAGTAATTTTAAGGAAACTAAATACACTATATTTAGAGATACTGCTGTTGGTAGCATTTCACTTATTAATACATGGAATAAATACATGTTGAAGTGATTTTTCCACTTCAAAGTGATATCTGTAAGGAAAAATTGCATTAAAATTGCATTTCTTATTTGAGCAGATCTGTAGTCGCAGGAGCAAGAGAATATAATCTCATATCACCATATAATTTAGAAATATGTTATTATGGCATTTAATCTATGAAGCACTCTACAGAATTGATACATCTGATACATTTTTCTTAGGAAATATTCTGTCCTATACATTTGGTTATCTTCCTTTTCTGCTGTGGATGGAAGGAAGAAAGGGGGAGAAGGGAAGGAAGAAAAGCTGCAAGAAAGTGTATTTGTCGTATTAGGAGGAAAAGGCATCTACATACAGATCTTGGGAAATAGCTGACAAATGAAAAGAAATTTTGGAATATATCCATGGTTTTCATAAAGTTGTGGGACTCACTTGACATTTAGGCCTTAAAGAGAAAGTTGCAAATGAAGAGTGAATGTTTAATTTTACTAGTTTAATGTTTGAAGTGGCAGCAGTGACAAGTAACCAGGAAAAATTCATATGACACAGCACACAGACTATTCGACCAGGTCTAGTCCCATCCATTACATACAATTTTTGTGACTCAACAGAATTCACTTAATTTCTCTTTCCCATAATCTCCAGTATAATTTCAGTCTCTTGGGAAAAAGGTATGAAAATATAATTTAGCCATTTTTAACAAATTTCACATTGTGAAGAAAATATTATAGTAGATTCATTGTAAGTGAAAATTTTAAAAAGTACATTGACTACATATCTTTATCCGTTTTTTGTGGAGGAAAAGGCTCCTTTTTCAGATGTAACTTTATCATCCATAAAAGACTGAGGTAAATTTTATAGATTACTGGTTCATGTAAATAATCAGAATTTATATTAAATTTTGTTCCTTGAGACTTGTTTATATGATTGTTTTCATGCTATTCAAAACAATAATTGAGTATTTTTCATAAAATTTGAGCTTCAATTTTATTTTTCTCCCTCACGTTCCGGTTCATGTAACTGTTCTTTGCAGCAGTTCTCAAATCATTTTTCTGTTCCATATTATGTGGTATAAATTTTATTTCATATAAAATGCAGCAATAGATTGAGTTAGAGTACCAATTCTAAACTTCTGTTTAATGTTGCTTTTTAGAATCTGTACTTACTTAAGTTGTTATCAGATTAGAAAGTAGACTGAAATGACATTCTATCTTTGTTATTGTTGAAATGAACGTATAATTATTTTTAACATAGATTTTATTTCATATACATGGTTTAGTCCTCAAATAGTGAAAGACTTCGCTACGGTATTTGTATTTTAAAATGTGTTATGTTTGTAATCAAACTGTATTGAATTTGAATAATAAATGCTACAGTGGGTTTGAGGCAAGAAAATGTGAAACTTTGCATCAAAATTAAGTTTTATGCTTTGAGTACTGTCAAGAAAGTGAAAAGATAACCCACTGTAGGAGAGAAAATATTTGCAAATCATACATCTGATAAGGGACTTGTATCTGGAATATATAAAGAAATCTTACAATTCAATAATAAGAGAACCCGATTTTAAAATGAGCAAAGGATTTGAATACATATTTCTCAATAGAGGGCATACAAATGGCCAATAAGCATATGAAAATAATGCTCGCCATCATTAGTCATTAGGGAAATGCAAACCAAAACCACAAAGAGATACCACTTGACACCCACTAGAGTGTTATATTTAAAAAAAAGGATAGATAATTAAATATTGACAAGGATGTAGAGAAATTAGCATTCTCATACAGTTGAAAAATGGTACAACAGTTCAGAAACGGTTTGACAGTTTTTGAAAATTAAGTATGCAATTGCCATGTGAGCCAGTAATCTCCTAATTATATACCCAAGAGAGTTGAAAATGCGTATCAACCAAAAACCAGTGTTCATAGCAACATTAGTTATAATAACCCAAAGTGGAATTAACCCAATTGTCCATCAGCTGAAGAATGGATAGACAAATGTGGTATATTCATATAGTAGAATGTTACACAGCCATAAAAAGTAATGAAGGACTGATGCATGCTACAGCATGGATGAAACATGAAACAGCTAAGTGAAAGAAGGCAGGCACAAAAGGCCATATATTGTGTTATTCCAGTTAAATGAAATATCTAGAATAAGCAAATCCATTTTTAGGTTAGTGGTTGTGAGAGGATGCAGGGATGGAGAATACAGCTGATAGAATGGAGTGTTTCTTCAGGATGAGGAAAATGTTCTGAAATTACCTATTCCAGATGATGATGGTTGTATAACTCTATAGTAAAATCCACTGAACTTTGAAAGGGTGAATTTTATGGTGTATGAGTCATAAACAATTACAAAATAAGAATAATAAATATTTTTTAATTGGAATGTGTGCCATTCATGAAATAAACAGGATATAAAGTTCAAAAATAATTCAGGAGGATGAAATTTTAAAAGAAATTAGATTTTTCAGAAGGAAAAAAACAAAATCTTAGGAATTTCAGATTTATTAAATTCACAGTTGTCTACTAATGATATGAGAAGTTACAAAATTTGAACTAAATTGGAAATCTAAACGCTAAGCACTGAGGGATGTAATGTGTATTTAAATTAGTCCCTGAAGGGTTTGTACTTAGACTTTAATGAACAGATTTCCAAAGCAATAAAACAATATTATCATGGGTAATGATTAATGTTCAGGTGTTATGACATGCAGCTATAGAATTATACTTACCCCACTCATTTAAAACTGAGAAGTGACATTTTTATTGAAGTATAGTTGATTTACAATGTTGTATTAGTTTTAGGTGTACAGCAAAGTGATTCAGTTATACATCTATTCTTTTTCAGATTCTTTTCTAACTTATTACAAGATACTGAATATAGTTCCCTGTGCTATGCAGTAGGTCCTTGTTTTTTGTCTGTTTTGTATATAGTAGTGCATATATATTAATCCTAAATCCCTAATTTATTCTCCCCTCCCCCCTGCCCCACTTCCTCCTTTGGTAACCATAGTTTGTTTTCTATGTCTGTGAGTCTATTTCCAGTTTGTAAATAAGTTCATTTGTATCATTTTTTAGATTCCAACGTAAGTGACATATTTGTCTTCCTCTGTCTGAATTACTTCACTTAATATGATAATCTCTAGATCCATCCTCATTGCTGCAAATGGCATTATTTCATTTTTATGGCTGAGTAATATTCCATTGTATATGTATATATATTACTTCTTTATCCATTCATCTGTTGATGGACACTTAGGTTGTTTCCATTGTCTTGGCTATTGTAAATAGTGCTGTTGGGAACATTGGGGGTACATGTATCTTTTAGAATTAAAGTTTTCTCTGGATAAATGCCCAGGAGTGGCATGGCTGGATTATGTGGTAACTCTGTTTTCAGTTTTTTAAAGGAATCTCCCTACTGTTCTCCATAGTGGCTGCACCAATTTACATTGCCACCTACACTGTAGGAGGGTTCTTTTTTCTCCACACCCTTTCCAGCACTTATTATTTGTTGACTTTTTCATGATGGCCACTGTGACTGGTGTGAAGCGATATATCACTGTAGTCTTTCTCTAATTAGTTACGTTAAGCATCTTCATTTGCTTCTTGGCCATCTGTATGTCTTCTTTAGAGAAATGTCTGTTTAGATCTTTTGTCCATTTTTTGATTTTTTTTTTTTTTTGATGAGCTGTATGAGCTGTTTGTATAGTTTAGAAATTAACCCCTTGTCAATCACATTGTTTGCAAATATTTTCTCCTATTCCATAGTTTGTCTTTTCATTTTGTTTATGGTTTCTTTTGCTGTGCAAAAGCTTTTAAGTTAGGTCCCATTTATTTTTGGCTTTTTTTTTCCATTACTCTAGGGGACTGATCCAAATAAAATTGCTGTGATTTATGTCAAAGAGTGTTCTCCCTATGTTTTCTTCTAAGAGTTTTAAAGTATCCAGTCTTAAATTTAGGTCTTGAATTTATTTTGAGTTCATTTTTGTATATGATGTTAGAGAATGTTCTAGTTTCATTCTTTTACATGTAACTGTCCAGTTTTTTCCCAGCACCACTTATTGAAGAGACAGTCTTTTCTCCATTGTATAATCTTGCTCTCTTTGTTGTAGATTGACCATAAGTGTGAATTTTTTTCTGGGCTTTCTATCTTGTTCCATTGATCTATGTATCTATTTCTGTGCCAGTACCATACTGTTTTGATTACTGTATCTTTGCAGTATAGTCTAAATTCAGGGAGCAAGATTCCTCCAGCTTTGTTCTTCCTCAAGATTGTTTTGACTATTTGAGATCTTTTATGTTTCCATACAAATATTTTTTAACACCTTTAACTGTGGTATGGTTCCTGTACAGTAAACTACACATATTTCAAATGTACATTGATGAATTTTGATAGATGTATACACCAGTGAAACCACTACCACAATCAAGATAGGTAACATTTCCATCACTCCCCAAGAGGTGTAATTTTCGAGTTCACAATTTATCTCTTCCCACCTCCTTTAATCACTGGTAACCGTAAGTTTGTTCTCTGTCTGCGAGCCTGTTTGTTTTGTAGATAAGTTCATTTGTGTCTTTTTTTTTTTAATTCCATATATAAGCGATATATGGAATTTTTTGTTTTCTTTCTGGCTTACTTCACTTAGAATGATGATCCCCAGATCCATCCATGTTGCTGCAAATGGCATTTTTTTTTTAGGGCTGAGTGGTATTCCATTGTACATATATACCACATCTTCTGTATCTAGTCGTCTGTTGATGGAAATTCGGATTGTTTCCCTGTCTTGGCTATTGTAAATAGTGCTGCTGTGAACTTGGGGGTGCATGTGTGTTCTTGAATTTTATTTTTCTTCGGGTTTATGCCCAGGAGTGGAATTGCTGGATCATATGGTAAGTCTATTTTTAGTTTTTAGGGGACCCTCCATACTGTCCTCCACAGTGGCTGCACCAATCTACATTCCCATCAACAGTGTAGGAAGGTTGCCTTTTCTCCACACCCTCTCCAGCATCTATTGTTTGTAGACTTTTTAATGGCTATTCTGACTGGTGTGAGAGGATATCTCATTGTAGTTTTGATATGCATTTCTCTTGACAATTAGTGATGCGGAGCATTTTTTTATGTGAATCTTGGCCATTTGTATGTCTACATTGGAGAATGGCTTGTTTAGGTCTTCTACCATTTTTTGGCTTGCGTTGCTTGTTTCTTTTGATATTTCGGTGTGTATTAGCTGTTTGTATATTTTGGAAATTAGTCCCTTGTCAGTCACATCATTTGCAAATATTTTCTCCCATTGTGTAGGTTGTCTTTTCATTTTATTGATGGTATCCTTAGTTGTGCAACAGCTTAAGTTTCATTAGATCCTATTTATCTCTCTTTGCTTTTATTTCATTACTCCAGGAGCTGGTTCAAAATATACATTGCTGTGATTTCTGTCCAAGAGTGTTCTGCCTATGTTTTCCTCTAGGAGTTTTATAGTATCTGGTCTTATATTTAAGTCTTTAATCCATTTAGAGTTTATTTGTGTATATGGTATTAGAGAATGTTCTAATTTCAGTTCAGAACAGTTACAAGTATCTGTCCAGATTTCCCAGCACCACTTAATTGAAGAGATTGTCTTTTCTCCATTGTATATTCTTGCCTCCTTTGCTGTAGATTAATTGACAATAAGTGTGTGGGTTTATTTCTGGGCTTTCTATCCTGTTCCATTGATGGTGTGTCTTTTTGTGCCAGTACCATACTGGTTTTGATTACTGTGGCTTTGTAGTATAGTCTGAAGTCAGAGAGCATGATTCCCCCAGCTCCATTCTTTTTTCAAGATTGTTTTGGCTATTTAGGGTCTTCTGTGTTTTCATACAAATTTTAGCATTTATTGCTCCAGATCTGGGAAAAATGTCATTGGTAATTTGATAGGGATTGCCTTGAATCTGTATATTGCCTTGGGTAGTATGGCCATTCTAACAACATTGATTCTTCCAGTCTAAGAACATGGTATATCTTTCCATCTGTCATCTTCAGTTTCTTGTCAGCATCGATAGTTTTCAGAATACAGGTCTTTGTCTTTTAAAATAATGTTGTAAGTATACTTAAGAGGCTTTGGAGTTTTCATATTTTAAAAAAAACATACCATTGTAGAATAGGTTGTTAGTACTTAATGAGTTAGCATCTGTTGTTTGAAGGCAGAAGGTACAAACAATTAACCATTTAATTAAGCAAGTGTCAGTGAAAACATAAAACATTTTTTAAAGTATCATAATTTGATTAATTTGTAATTTCCAATAATTTAAATTTGAATAATTTAGCTTTTGATGCACCTTGTGAATACCTTGTTTCATTTGACCCTCACAAAATGTGTGAGATAGGACACATAGCTATCATTCCTTAATTTTTACCAATCAGGAAACAGATTATAAATCATTCAGCTATGCAATATTAAATTTAAAGCCATGGTGAAAACCACAGCTCTCCTAATAAAGCAATCCAACTGTTCTCTTTTTCTGTTAGAATAGTGCTGGTGCAGCAGTGGTATTGGTGGGGGGTGAGAAGAGTGGGATGCTAGGAGACTCATGGTCACGAATGACGACTTGGTAAAGAATAGACGGGGAACAGGTTGTTGAGACTCTAACAAGTAAAAATAATTAAAATACAATTAATTTATTGAGCAATTATTTGACACCTTTCTGAGCATATTGCCTTATTTTTGTGAAGCAGAATTTAGCTATTAAGAGAGACTAAAGAGGTTCTCGGAATAAAAATACATGCTATCAGTTAGACTGTGTTACCATATGTACTTAAAAACTGTCTTGGCTGCTGCTATGTCCTCCAGACTAATAAATAATTATGTAAGTTAAAAACAGCATACCATATGGTCCCTCTTCTCAAATGTAAGTCAATTACTCTCTAATGAAGCATTTCAGTAAAGCATTTTGGATGTTTACCAAATAAATCAGAACTTGTTTCTTCTTAGGAATGACAACTGATATCTAATGGTGGCCTTGATTTTTGATGCTCCTTCTCATGCCTTATGTGATTTTAAATCTAATTCTAAAACTTTTAAGGTAACAGAATGTCACAATACAGTGTTATTAGCTGGTTCTACCAAGCATGAAACATCCCTTACCATCAAGCATCTAGGTTTTCCCCCATCTCATCCTACCCTTAAGGTGGAAATCTGACAGTGTTACATGAAGACACAAAAGCTGTTGTTTCATAACTAAAGTTAAAGGATAGAGATGAACCTTAATTCTGTCATGTAGCTAGATTCCAAGAAAACACAATTAGCATTCAACATGTTAATGTTCTCTCTCAACAGATTGGCCTGGTTTGAAATGGGAGTCACTATTCACCACATCAATATGTTGTCTCTCACTTATTATTATACTCTAGATTTAGAAGAGAGAAACTTGACATAGTACTTCCCAACCCTTACTACTAGAATGCTGCAATATTTTTGCCTTTTAGGGATTACCTGGTTATAAAACTTTCCCTTACTCAGTTTACCTTAGGAAATTATTTTATTAACATTTTATTCTTGTGAAGTATAAATAGTGAGTTCCTGAAATGTTTAAACATATATTCAGAGGAATCATTTTCTTCTGCTTCACTGACTCAGTAGCAATTTTTTTAATCAAATGATGTTTGTCCTTATCACATCTCAGTGACTGCTAATATAAGAATACATATGATCATACATATTCCTATTATACACCCTTTTTCCTTCTCTTATCCTTCATTTTTCTCTGCATCTTTTTTCACAGCAAACTAAGTTCTTTACTTAGTCATTTTAGAATATTTAGTAGAATTGTAATTTGTTAATTGTTAGCTATTGTGACTATACCAAATAATCTATGCTTGAAGGTTATAACATACCCAATCAGAAAAAAAGAATGAAATGATAAAGAAGGGAGGGAGGAAGGGGAGAAAAGCTACTATTTAAATCTTCATTTCCTGAAACTTGATGCATATTTACTTGCTTACTCTGGGTAGCAGAACTGTAGTTCCACGTGACAGTCCTTTATCATTAAAGCAACGATAAATGTTCTTTTTGCAATTCAGTGACGAAGAGAAACCAGACTTCTTCCTGTTTGGTTCACCTCCGCTTTTTGCCTTCTAGTGAATTTTTCTCTCCCACTATGATCTGTGCTGGAATAGCACTTTCTTGTGTCAGGGCTCTTAGTCTTCATTTTCTACTTGTGAACTTGCCTATAGTTCACCCCACTAATGTTTTCACAGGCTTGCTTCCTCCCATTTTTCCACAAACTTGTTTACTTGACGTAAGTCCTCCTTTGCCTTGATTTCAGTGTGCCTGCTTCATGCTGCCTTTCTATTTGTTAGCTGACAGCTTTCTGCTTGTGTTCTTTATGCCTCTGTGATAAACAGATTGTTTGATTGTGTAATTTTTATCAGAAAAAGAAAAATTTGATTTGGCTTCCAGGTGAACACAGACCTATAGATAAACACTCCCTGGAAATCTGTGAGAGCAGTGGTGTTTCTTTCCTGATCATTTCTCTTCCCGGGAGCAAGGCGCAATATCTGGCCCGATAAATGTTTGGACCTTTTATTTGGCAGGTCAGGTGGGATACCTGTTCAGGGCATGTCTTACACTCTTGGGAGGCTACAAATAGCACTGATATCTTCACATAGACTGTGTTACGAAAGACATAATTAATGACACATTTCTATGACCTGAGTTAAGTATGCTCAAAAGATTTTGGCTATTAAATATTAATAGTGAACATTTTTCCATATGTCACAAAACATTTTGAAGTTTTAAGACCCTAGGTTTTATTGTTTTATTTTTACTCTAAGCAACAATTTCTCATTTTGATGAATCCAATATATCCTTTGCTTTGTGAAATCTTGTAAAATAGATGCTATGTTATTGACCCGGCAGTTGAAATACAGACAGGTTAGTTGCCCAAGGACATAGAGGTATACTGGCAGGAATAGGCAGAATTTGTGTTCTGTTGCTCACTCAAAAATCAAATGCCTTTGCTATAGTTATGATTAAGGATAGAGAATAAGGAAGATAATATATCAAAAAGCCTCTAGAATTTCTTTTAAGGTTATTTCATTTCAATTTGACGTAGTTTAATTTAGTGAGAGCTGACCTTTTGAGCAGTGAAAAGATAATTTCACCTCAGACTGAACATTAATTCATACTAATTAGAAGTTAGGAAGTCATGTGACTCCAGAAGCTGAACAAACACCACACATCTGAGATTTTAAAATGTCTACCTTAACACTGATGAATCTGATACCTTTGTCGGCAATTTACTGTCAGTGTCTGTCTAGGTGGCATCTGGTGCATCAGTGGTAGAGTGATTCAGATTCTCTCTCTAGCTTCATACCTACCTCTTCTTATGTTTTGTCTCTGTACACAGTTATCATCATTTGAGTACGAAAGACACTATAAGTCATGCATTTTATTAAACTTTGAGGAGGCAGTTAAACAACAACAATGCAACTTTATCTTATTTTTCTGTATGTCCTCATTTCCCCTCCATATACCGCAGTTACCTTCTTACTTCCCCAGTCCTTGTCCTTAAGCCCTCCCTTGCCTCTTCTCCTTGCCAATGTGGCTAGTACTACTAACCTTCTAAAACTATGGATAATTAGAAATCATTTACTAATGTGACTAATTTGCTTTGAGAAAATATTTGAGCGTGTTATAAATGAGTTAGTAGTTGAAGCAATGAAGCAAATTACAAAGGCAAAGAGGCATTAATCTTATTTTACAAAAAGTCTTTGTATTCCCTTTCCAGAATAGGGTGTCTGCATATGACCAGGTTAACATAAAAGAGCAGTAAGATGGTTCATACAGGCATGAGCCAAAATCTGTACCCACAGTTTGGAATCAGATTATTGATCCTCTCCCACCTTTTCAGATATCTTTTATTTTTCTTAAGATAATCCATCAAATTTATACTTGTTGCCTAAAACTTCTTTTTAATCTACAACATAAGTTTTCTAATAGGTAGAAAGGGTATGAACATTCAGTTTCTTAAGATGCCATGTCGCCAATCAGAGATTATATAGGATGAACACCACTCTCATTTCCCCCTCTTTTCT
Organism: Camelus dromedarius; assembly: GCF_036321535.1. Classification (NCBI taxonomy): domain Eukaryota; kingdom Metazoa; phylum Chordata; class Mammalia; order Artiodactyla; family Camelidae; genus Camelus; species Camelus dromedarius. The sequence goes on along the minus strand of NC_087436.1, from coordinate 59,681,303 downwards.
CACCTGTAACACTCAGTTAACTGGGTTTCTTCCATTTACACACTATATTCTATTCAGTATGCTCTACCCCATCCAGAATACTTTGGATGGCTTCCTATTGTCAATATGTGAGAGACTTCACAGGCAATTTGTAACCAAACTTAAGAATACCTTAGTAACATTACACACCCCCATGCAACAACCCCACAGTAAAGAACAAGCTGAATTAAGTATACAGCTAGTCATCTTTGCAACATTTATAAAAACTTGATTTAATAAACTTAAGTATGGATTTTCTTATTATAACTTGTAGGAATGTAAAAAAATTTATATTCCAAATGCCTAATCAAAGTTAATTTTCTTAATTTTTGAAAGCTAAAGAAATACATAATTTGTATTTGTATTTTGAATTTTCATACATCATTTTTAATTGCTTCACATTTTTAATGTTTATATTTAATTTTAGATAGATCTAATTTTTAGATATCTTTATTAATTCATTTATTATTTTTATTGTATTCTATAGCCTTTTCTAAACTCGAGGCATTTTTGGCTGGCTCAACAGCCTACCTAATAGTGTTGAAATAATTTTTTTATTTTTGTTGGAAAGTAAAGTGTGTATTTTGAGTTTTAATGAACAAATAAAGACAAAAAACTTAATATGGTGAATTAAGAGTAAAGAGAAAGTTAAGACTTAAGCAGATTTTTACATTGACATTTTCATGTCAGTATTAGCTGGTGGGTGAAGGTGCTTAACTAAGCAGATTGCTTCATTTGGAAATGGCTGAAATTTTAACAATGTAGTATGTATGTTTACTTTCAAATAGACTCGAACACTGATAATTTTCTTTGTTAGGAAAATGAATCAAATTACTATTTTAGATATATTTCTATGGTTTCATGTTGTATTGGATGAAAAGTTTGATTAGTATAATCTTATTTCTATAAAACCTTAAGTGATTATTGCAGCATTCATTGGTCTTTGTCTTCTGTGATTTGGCGAGTAATTTTATGGTTGTGTTATTATACTAATCATTACTGTATTTGTTTTTACCTCTGTAACTAGATTGCACACCTTTGAAATAAAACTATATAATTTATGCTTTTGTCTTTTCCATGAGACTTAAATAAATCCTCTGCACATAATAGATAGATGTTCAATAATTTCTGAATTCAAACTGCAAATAAAGCTCTTGATTATCAACTTCTTCATAGCTAGATCCTTTCTGTAGTTCTTCAATGCAATATAATTAGTAATGTTAAATTTTGACAAATACTAGAACAAGGTATCTATTGTTAAGTATTTGTTGTGATTTCCAAAATCTCCAATTAGGACTCAGAATTCCTTAAAAGTTCTTCCAATTGATTTTTCTGATTTTCATTTTTAGTGTTCAGATTCTTGTTAATACCAAACCAAAACTTTTAAAATGATATTTATCCTTAATATCTCATGCAGATCTCTAATGGCGAAAAAACTAATATTCTGATGCTTTGATAGATTATTATTTTTTAACTTTATTAGACCTTGCATGATTCATTATACCTTTTGACCTATAATCATGTTGAATATGCACAGATAACATTAGGTACTAAGACTGTCTAGGTGAAATGAGCATTACCTGCTGAAATGTAGACATACAAGCACATTTTTGGAAAAGAAAAAAAATGGCAATGGAACTTTTAGAGCAAACATTTGGGGTCAAATAGAAAATATTAAGCTAAAAATTGGAGTGCCTTGAACTTAACATACTGGATCTCTTATTCTGTCTGCCCCTAATCATGACAGATGGCCTTCAGAATCTCAATGGGCTATTCCCACTTTTCAGATTTAAACAAGATACATTATTTAATAACTGGCTTTATTTTAATTCTATTTTCAAAAATGTAAGCAAATAATTACACATTAACACTATGCTACTAAGTATAGTTGTTATTTCATTTTCAACCTTTCCTTCTTAAGTCTGCTCTCAAGGTGAAAGAGAATGCTGGTGTAGTGAAAAGTGAATGATTTCTTCATGTGTGGCTTTCTTGCTATCTTCAACTGAAAAGTTAACTATGTACCTAGTCAGAGGTATTCAGTGCTATTTCCTCCTCCCTAAAATTGCTGCGGAAGCATTTTTCCCACTTACACTTCCAGTTATCTCTAAGAACAGCTTTAGGGAATATTTTAAAAGTTACAAAAATTTTCTTATGATATGATTACATAAATCCTTTATCTCCAAATACAAATCATTCAAGGGTTGTATTTGAAGTTTTAAAAATAAGCATATAAAGCTAGGGACTATGTGGCAAACCTCTAAACTTATTTAAAATGTTCTTTTTTCCCTTATTCTTGTAAAAAATATTCTGTCTTTTGACCTTAGAGGAAGGTTTTCTTTCTACAAAGAAATCTTGCCATGGGTTTCTATTTTGATACTAGTCTTGTAGAAGGGGCATTTGGCCAGATCATCAAATGATTTGGATCTAACCAACTGCTACTGTTTCCCCTCCCCCAGAGAACTTGAGAAAGTCACTTAATGATATGCATAGGTACTGAAGAAAGTTACCTAAAAATGCCATAAAAATCAACAAATGCTTATAGCTGACTTCTGCTTCATTGGTTGATACTCTTTAAAGGAAATAACTTACCTGTTTTTTTTTTCCCCTTTGCTCATCGTATTTAGCCACTTAGAACACCCAATGCCCAGCTTAAAAAAAAAAAAGATATATGTATAAATTCTGTCTGTATAGTGTCTTTCAAGATCTTGTTCTCTAATGATCTATGGCATGGGGCAGTCTTTGTGAGTTGGGCCACTTGAACAATTGTGTGACTATCTAACAAAAGACGCCATGATAAATGAATATCCTTTGTTTTGGTGGTTATTAAATACCTTCAGTTTCATACAATGAGAAACTTGATAAACAGTTGAGCTTCATGGTTAATGACATTCCCAAATTCTAGAATGTCTGTAAATAATGGAGGAACTTCATTATAAACAATAGTGGATAAAGCAAAGAACCTCTCTTCTGACACATGAGAATAAATTACTTCACATCTCATCTATATTTAGAGAATGAGGAAGAAGTCCATTCATTTATCCTCTGATATACATTTTTGGATAAATGATGGTCCTGCTTTTAAATCTGAAGTCCAAATGGTTTAATACGATAAAATATGTGACATTTTATAGGCATTTTGTAACACATCTTGCATGTCACTGTAGTGCAGTTACATCCAATATCAGTTATTCCCTAAGGTATTATGTAGTTGTAGATCATAAACTTTTTGCTTAAATTAAACATCACAGCTGGTTGCTTTAATTTGATGCATTATACCACAAATGTTTCAACAGCTTGATTAAAGTGAGCCACACTGAAGATTCAAAAGAAGAGCGAAGGTCATTGCACATGAAGCCTAGTCATTTGCAAATTTTCTTTGGGCATATTAAAAAGCATCCTGCAGAATACAGTTTAGTGGAATGTGACTAAACAAAATAAAATAAAACAGTAGACTATTGCAGTGGTGTTTCACTTATGGAAAGCAATGCTATAAATTCTTAATCTCATGACAGTGTTTACAATAGCACATTTAAAAAATCATCAATATTGTGCTTTGAGAGTGTTGTTTACTACTTCTATTGTGATAGCCTTGCCTGTTTCTTTTCAAACTTAAAACTTCATTAAATCTGCAAAGGGAAGGTGTTTAGTAGAAAAGAAAGACCAAAATGGTTGGCCTTATTCTCACCTACCTAGGAAATCTCCCCTCCAACCCCTGTCAATTAAAAGACTAGAAAAGCTGCCCCTTCACTTGTTCTATTTGTACTCCAAACACTTTTAGCTAAGAGGATTGATAATAATACCACTTAGATTATCATTGACTACAGCAACATAAACTCAATTTTAAAACTGTTGAAACTCCAAGGGTGTTTGTCTAGTTCATAGCAGTTAGCCCTAAATATTTTTGTCAAAGCAACTTACAAGCTAAAAGAATCCCATCCTTACCAGAAAATTAAGTCTCCCAAATTGTGTGTTGGCAACAAAACAAACATGGAAAAAATTAGTGCAATAGGTTAACACTGTGTTATTTCAAGACATTGAAATCTGAATTACTTCTTTTAGTCATAAAATTGTAGAATTTTAAAGCTGAATGAGAACCAAAAGATATCTAAGAGTTTATTCTCAGCATCGTCTAATCATCTCTCAGTTCAGAAACATGAATTGTCCCTAATGTATAACTCCCCTAGTGTGACATTTAGAGCCCAGTCCGATCTCATCCATATATCACTAAACTATACTGAATTACACACTCTGGTCTAGCCTCTCTGTATGTGTTAGACGGTATTTTAAATACTCTACTTCCATTCAACATTCCATTGCTATCTCCTCCTAGAGTTACCCTAAATCCTTTCAATCAAAATGAACTCTTCCTTAATTGTTGTATCCACAAAACTTTATTATAGAGTTTGACTCATGGAATTCCTTTTGTCTTATATTAGTTGTTTTACCAGCCAGAGTATAAGCTCCTTTGGTTCATATGCTATTCATTTCTTCAGCCCTCTGTTTCTCTATGTACCTCATTAATGTCTACTGGGCCTAGTTGTATCATCATTCTAATCCAATACATATCTTTTTATGATGGAGGAAGCTGAGTTTTACAGAGGTTGTGTTTGCCAAACAAAATAGATCTGTATTTCTAGGATCACAAACCTATTTCTGGTTGACCATACATAGATGCTTCATGACATATAAATGAAAAGCTTTTTCTGCTTTAAGTTACTGATATAATCAGAGCTGGGAACTACAAATTTCCAGTTGCTCACTGCATTCTTCATTATCTTAAAGAGATCAGGGCATGTTTTCTGCTCCTAATCTCTTATCTTCTCCAAACTCTTCTGTGGATAGATATTTCTGCAGTTGATTTCAGCAGTAGCAGTAATCTACATCTCCTCATCTCACCTTTTGTGTTACCTGGAAGAAAATGTAATCAATTGAAAAGAGTATGACATGGATAGTAGAGAAACCCAGATGTGGTCATGACCCCTGACTTTGCATTTACATTTTGAGGTCCCTTTTAGCCCCATGGCCTTACACATATTAAGGGCTCTCTCAAGATACTACTCTTTCCTCAACAGAGAGGCATATATACTCTGGAGATGGATGTTCTGGGTTCAACCTCATCGGTGTCACTTATTAGTTCTGTGACCTTGAATAAGATAGTAAAGTCTTCTGTACCTGAAATTTCTAATGTGAGACTTAGAATGATACTTAATTGTTGTGGGAATTAAGTAAATTAGGAGTTGTGAGGCATTTAGAATACCATATAGGTTTACCTAGTGTTGGTATTTTCTTCAAACTCAAATGACCCTTTCATTTTCTTCCAAATGTAGCCCAAAATGATGCTTTCGAAACAAGGATTCTTCTCCCATGAATCCTCAATGGCATTACCTCCACAGGTTTTACTTTCTCTGTAACACTTTCTTCATCGTGGACATTCAGTGTGTTTGAGCATGTATCCCGGCACAGAGTCACTGCCTAAAATCCTTCATGGGCATAACAGTGCAAATTCCTAGGTGTTTGAGTTTCCCAGTTTGAAAGAATTAAAATATTTTCTTGTATTTTTTATTTTAATGAACTCTTCATTGTTCAAATAAAATGACTAGTGTGGGAACTTCAAAGCTGGAAAAACTGATGGTTGAGGGAGTTCTGGCAGTGGGCAGGGAACTTCGAGATGACTGTATCGCCCAACATTGAGATCGGATCTGGTCTTAAATATGCAACAAAAGACACTGATAACACCGTTGAAACCTTTGCGAACTGTTAGTGAAGAAGGCTTCTAACAAGGGCTGCTGATGAGAGACCTTGATACCAACAGCCGTAATTTGCTTCCTGAAACTCCTTAAAACAAGGTGGTAACAAATTTATTCCATTTTGTATGGTTCAAATGTGGCTTTGGGAATAAATATTACAAAGATACTTTAAATGAAATAATGACATATTTTAATTGTTTTTACTTAGATGTAGACATTTTATACCTTATTGTGAGTTGATACATTGTTTCTGCAATGCTTTAAATGTGTGAGGGAGCAATTGTTTAATTCACTAAATTTGTTACTGTTTTATTTTCAAAATAGAACTGTTGGCACAAACTAAGCTAATTTTTTGATATTTATAGTTTAATGGCAATTTCTACTTCCAAAAATGAATAAATGGTTTAACATTTTTGCAATTAAAAATATACAGCTTCTGTAAGAAATTCACACAATTAAATCCTTAATTACAAAATATCGAAACTACAAATTTACCAAATTACAGTTACTATCACATACGTGATTTTTATCAGTGTTTCCTCTGAAATCTTTACTACAGAAACCCTTGTTAATTGCCTTTGTTAGATTCTTACCTGTTTTTTAAATTGAGATATAGTTGATTTACAATGTTAGTTTCAGATGTACAGCATAGTGATTAAGTATTTTTGCAGATTATATTATTATAGGTTATTACAATATAATAGATGTAGTTACCTGGGCTGCATAGTATGTCCGTGTTGCTTATCTGTTTTACAGAGTTTGTATCTGTTAATCCCATACCCCTAACTTGTCCCTCACCACTTCTCTCTCCCCTCTAGTAACCACACGTTCCTTTCCTATATCTGTGAGTCTGTTTGTTTTTTATATACATTCATTTGTCTGATTTTTTTAGATTCCATATGTAAGTGATATCATACAGTATTTGTATTTACCTGACATTTCATTCAGCATAATATTCTCTAGTTCCATTTCTGTTCCTGTAAATGGCAGTGTTTCATTCTCTTTTATGGTTGAGTAATGTTCCATTGTGTGTATATACACCACATCTTCTTTATCTGTTCATCTGTCGATGGACATTTAGGTTGTTTCCATCCCTTGGCTATTGTAAATAGTGCTGCTTTGAACACTGGGGTGCATGTATCTTTTCGAATTAAAGAGTTTTCTCTGGGTATATGCCTAGGACCGGTATTTCTGGATCATATGTTACCTCTATTTTTAGTTTTCTAAGAAACCTCCATACTGTTTACCATTGTGGCTGTACCGATTTACATTCCCACCAACAGTGTAGAGGGTTCCTTTTTCTCCACACCCTCTCCAGCATTTTTTACAGACTTTTTGAAGATGGCCATTCTGACGGGTGTGAGGTGATACCTTATTGTAGTTTTGATTTGTATTTCTCTAATAATTAGTGATGTTAAGCATTTTTTCATGTGCTTCTTGGCCATCTGTGTGTCTTCTTTAGAGAAATGTCTGTTTAGGTCTTCTGCCCATTTTTCAATTTTTTAAAAATATATATTGAGCTGCATAAACTGTATATTCTGGAAATTAATCCCTCGTCTTGTTCTTGATATTGGAATGCTTTCAGCTTTTCACTATTGAGTATGATATTACCTGTGGGTTTGTCATATACGGCCTTTATTATTATGTTGAGGTGTGTTCCCTCTATACCCACTTTCTGGAGGGTTTTTATCATAAATGGATTTGAATTTTATCAAAAGTTTTTCTTCATCTGTAGAGATGATATGGTTCTTATTCTGCTTGTTAATATGGGGTATCACACTGATTGATTTGTAGGTATTATTCATTACTAACGTTCAGCTTGAAATGTAGAATGAAGTATTAAAGACTAGTGATGAATTAAAAAGGATAATACAGTAGTATACAGTGTTTTTCAAGTGCTTACATAATCTCACTTCTTGTTTATAAAAACTCTGTAATGTAGTTTCTGTTATCATCCCAATTTAACTGATGAGAAAACTGAGGACTTGAGAGATAAAGTAACTTTCCCATCACACAAATGTAGTAAGTACTAAAGTCAGAATTTTAAACCCTGAAGTCTGACTCCTGAACTCATGGTCTTAGCAACATACTGTCCTATTTTTCTGACCACGTAAGATTCAAAGATAGTTAAATTTTTAATGAATCTATTAGTATAATTGATGACAGAAGTAACTTATTGGAGACAATTATAAATTGTTTCCGTATATCAGTAGAGATGTTATCAATAACAAACTTTTTATTAAAAAAACCCCATAAATTTTTATTTCCATATAAGCATGGTCACTACAGACAATACATTTAAATTCACTCTGGTTCTCACTAATATTAATTTTCATACCTACAGTGTACCAGGAATAGTGTACTTGAGTTGCATAAAGAGTTAAAAGATGGGGAAAGATAGTAATTCTGCCTACACTAAGAACAAAGGATCTCTGAAGGATAAATGAAAGACAAGTGAAGAAAGTCTGAGGGTTTTTTTCAGGCAGAAAGAATAGCAAATCTACGTTGTTCTAAAATAGCCACTAAAAATACTTTCGTGTTAATGGAGAGAAGTGCGAGTGGAGAGTGGCAGAGACGAAGCAGGGAAGGAGGCAGGTGCCAGTTAGCAGAGAGCCTTCTGTCATCCTGTCACAGTGAAGTGCTTTGGCTTCATGCTATGGAGACTATTTGAAGCCATTTCCTTTTTTCAGGTGGCTTATATCTGAAGGCTATAGGGTGAAATAAAACAAAGAGATTGAAATAATGCAGGAAGTTTGGCAAGAGCCTTAAGAGGACAATTGGAGGGTAGGGAATGCATTTAAGAATTGTTGATGAGTTAAAATCATCAGATTAGTGACAAGTTAGAGAGAAATATAAGGTGACCTCTAATATGTAAAGTGACTGGGTGACATGTGAAGCCATTTCTGATAGTCAGAAATTAGGAGGCAGAGCCAGTAAGAGAATGGAGGAGGCTGATGCATTGATCATGTTTATTTTTAAGCATCTAACAGACCTCCAGGTAGCTATCTCCAAATACAGATAGACATAGATGACTGCAACTCTAGGGAGAGGTCAGCACAATGCACTTGGAAGTTGTAAACCCACAGGTGGTACTGAAACCATGCAAAGAACATTAAAAAGGATTTTGCAGGGCATAGTGTTTGACATGTAGTAATTTTTCAACAAATAACTTTGGAGAAAATAAATCAAGCAAGGTGTGATGTCTCAAAAAAAAATGAAAGAATAGCACATTTAGGGGCAAGAAGAAGCACTCATGTTTGGGGGGGCATATAATATATTCATCTGAATCTTGTCTGTAGTCGTATACACAGGAGCTAAAATTATATTGTCTCCTGGAAAGCATCAAATTACATTGACTGACTCTAGGTAGAGAGGGAGGTAAGTTGGATAGCTGTATAGAGGACTGTGACAGTATTGGTTTAAAAAGAAAAAAAAAAAAAAAACTAAAGAAACAGGAAAACACACTAAAATCTGACAAAGATGATTAGTTCATAGTACATGCTATTTTTAATTTATGCTTAAACTATTTTCTGATAACTTTTAATAAAGGACAACTGGAAAATGTGGGACAGAGTAAGTGTCAACTATACTTTGTAAAACCTGAGCTCGAAGGTAAAAAGATGAAGAGGGAGTGAGAGTGGACTCAAGGAGAGTTTTTTTGTTTTGTTTTGTTTTTTTTAAGATAGAGGTTTCAGCATTTTACATATTAAAGAATAAGGCTGATAGAGACGGGCCTTTTTTGAGCTATAGCTTGAGATTAGAGAATGTTTCAACACCATAGGTGTGAAGTCAGAAATGAGGAAATTCATATCATTCTGTATGTGTGTCCTTCAAATTCCATTACAATAAAGCCAGAACTTTCATATTTTTAATGTATGCCTTAGTGTGCTAAAAGCATAAACTCATTTTATCTAGTTCTGCATTGCAATAAAGAACTAAAGGGAAAATGTTATACTTCTTAAATGACATCATTTGAGAAATTATAGGCAGTCACATAATCTTTTTCCCAGAGGAAGTGAGTGACCGTGAGACTTGCACAGACTGCTGTGTATTTGTATTTTAAAGCATCATCACATGCTTGCAGTACTCTCCCTAATATAGAGCCATTACCACAACAAACTGGAAAGAGATTATCTGCTGAAAGAATAGGAAGGAAAATGTGTTCGCTAGCATACAATTTTATATGAGTATTGAGGGCTGTTGAAAAGATAATATAGTGGAAGTTACAGAAGTGTCACAGGATGGTCAGGGAGAACTTATTTATAATTATTAATAAATCAATTTATTAATTTATATATAGAATTTCTTAATGACTTCAAGAATTAATATTTCAGATAGAATATAATTGCCTTTGTCCTGTCCTGTATAAAGCAACTATTGTGATTTTTGTGAATCAGGAATTCTTTTAGGATTTGGAACCATTTCACTGGAAGTACCTTCTATTTTTTGCCAGATTCATCTTGCATTTGGAGATGGTTTTTCATTCCTTAGAAAATATTAAATAATTTTCCTGAGAAGCATTCTTAGCACTCAGGGCACTGTTAAGTGTGTGTTAGAACAGTAATGGAGTTGAGGAAAAGATGACAGTGATAGGAGATAGTACTTGAGAAAAATTATGCTCAATGGATAAAGATGGCTTTACAACCACCTCCTGAATAAGGGAAAGTCTCCTTGTGAAATGCCAAATTTATCGAATGCTTAAATCACATTATCAAGTGTCAGGACAAATCTGCCAAAGGAGAGAGAATTCAGCTGCCATTATTACTAATCCTGTTACCACAAATCCCTTGTTCCATATTCTTTTCATCTGCAGTGTCTTTCCCACATCATTATACTAGTTTTCTTTTCTCAGTCCTGTCACTGAATCCTACACCTCTGTGTCTTGGTATTAGTTCATCTTGGACAAGCTGCTTTGAACTCCCTGACCCTCTAACAGCTGCTCTCCATTGCTGTTTTCCAATGCCTTTTGCCTCTATGCATTAAGCTCAGATGTGAGCTCGACAGTTTTACTAGTCCGTCAGGCTTGAAAGTCCTGGCTGCTGTTACAGCATCACTGGGATTCAAATTTCAAGGGTATGCATTCCCTTCATCTTTTGAGATTGTAAACTGGAGCTTTCCTTGGCAGAATTCTGACCTAGGCAAAAATAACTCATGGTACCTCCCCACTTAGAGATGTGGGCTCCTTGTAATCCTCTTATCTCTTCCTGCTTTCAGTCTCTTTTAACTCCATCTTTCAAGCATATGTTTTCTGATTCAGGCTCAGTCTGACTTGCTGTGGAGGAAATTCATCTCATGTTCTCAAATTCAGTAATGACCAGTCTGAGGCAGCTACCTCCTCTCAACCCAGAAATGCCTGTCAGTTTTAGTGAAAAATTTTAAACATCGGTGGGGAAGACATTTTTGTTTAGCAGAATTTTATATATTTATGCAACGGTGAAAGACAGTTGCCTGTTGTTAATTTGCAAGATCTTTATCTCTAAACTGTTATCTGTGAGGTTAGTAATAACTATTAATTACTGATAAGAATGATAATAACATTGGGAAGTTATGTACTAGATTTTCTTCTCATTTAACCTCAGAACAACTCTATGCTGTAATTTATGATTATCCTCATTTTACTGATAAAAAAGTTGAGATGCAAAAAGTTTATAAATTTCCCCAAAGTCACCTGACAAAGAATGGTGCTACAGAGCTCTCATTCTTATTTGTAGTGAAGCTACCATTATAAACAGTAGTCCTTAAAACTACTATGTCTACTGAGTTGAGAGAAAATGAAGGCTATTCTGAATTCATTGACTTGTAGGGTCAGAAATTTCTGAGTATTCTCTAGCTCAACTACTGCTCCTGGTTTTAGTTATCCAACAAGTATCACCCACATTGAAACTACTCAGAAGAAGTGAGATCAATAGACTTACCAAATGAAAACATTTAAATAAGGAGGTTAAAAAAAGAAGTTAAATACATACAGATATAAATATCCCTAAATGGTGTAGGATATAAAACTTATAGAAATGGTTGCACAGTACAGGATACAAAATGCTCCCAGATGGTGGTAGGACTTCCCAGATACAAGCCACTAAGTGGTTGAGAATACTGCCAGCATTGAATGATGATTCTGCAAGGAACAGAAATGTGTCTTTATCATTCTTAGGAAAGGCATGGAGAGACAGACAGAGGGAGATGGAGGGACAGAGACTGACAAACGAGCAGCAGAGGGAAGGAGACTGTGCACAAAGCTGAGCAAAATGACTCCAGTGCATTGTTGTAACTGGGTAAATTGAAGGTTAACTTCTTGGGTGTTTTGTTGCAGAGATTAAGCCAGTTTAAAGTTCATTCTTACACCATTTCTCTCTATTCTGAAAAAGTATACATTTACACATTCAGGAACCTCTTAGAACATTCCAAATTTTTAGAATATCCAAAAGAGGTATCAAATTTAATTTGGGAGAGGGAAGAAAAAAGGCATACCAGTTAGGGATCAACAAGGACAGAGACTAACACAGCCCTTCAACGGACATGGGGATTTTACAATGATGAGAAAGCAGAAATACAGTGTAGGTAGTGGAGAATAAATTAGAAAGAGCCAACATAAAAAACCAAATGTGAAGGCAAATTAAATAAGAGTAAATTGAGGTCATATAGTTCCAGGCCCTGGAGGATACATAATTATATTGATGATACTAAATATACAACCATCCTTATTTACAATTTTCTTTGTCGTTGTCTTGAAAAGAATTTAATCCAACTGTGTATTAAGCAATTACTGAATTACATTTGAATTCAAAAAGTTAAGTTGTAATAGCAATGAAAAGCCACTACCTATACATTACATGTGAAATATTTAAAAATTAAAGAGGAAAACAATTTTACATCCCTAATTCATCACTTACTTTATTACTGGCTTATTCTACCCTTTATACTTTTGTATTAAGTGCCCTTGATTTAGCTATACTTTGAAAGGGCAAGAGTAGAAAGAATAATAAGTAAGCAATAAAAAATTCAGAGCAGCTATCTTATCTTTCTATTTTTTGAAAATGTAATAGAAACTTCACTTTGGCACAGAGCATTGTTTTATATTTTACCATTTGGTCTCTGTTGCTTACCACAAAAATCAGGATTTGGCACTATTTTTAAATGAGTAAAACAAAACATTTGAGGTTTATACTTTAACTGATTAAATTGGAAAAAGAATCATTTGTAACTTTGAGGAATGCTTTAGCATTTTTATATCTTTTCATTCAAAATTGAGTTAAGTTCTTTGAAAATGAGCTTAAGAAACCCAAGTGGAAAAAAATATGACTTTGAGATGAAAGTGTCTTGGAACAGATGTTCTCAGTTTTCTACTCAGAATAGTATCTCTACTGTAGCTTTGCTAAATATTTATAAATTTATTTTGTGCAGTTGTTTAATCCTCCTTTTCAGGACCAATAAATAGTTATCAAAATTCATATGTTTTCATTTTCATTTGATTAGTAATTTTATGCATGAAATAATAGAAATATTTCAAAAACTCAAATTGTTATTAGTGTTAAATAGCAGTGTCACACATTTTAATAAGATACACTTGTACATATTTGTGCAAATATAATTTTTGGAATCTTACTGAAAAAACGTCCCTCAAAATTAGCTTTTCCTTATTTGAAATGACTAGTTCAGGCTGTAGATAGCATAAAATACAAAAGTACATTAGCTCAAAAATGGGCATGTAAACAACTTAAATTTATTAATGATGCACAAGAGTAAATATTGCAATATGAAGAAACCCACTGTAATAATTTCCATTTTGCTCAATGCCAAACTCTTAAATCTTTTAGAACTAAAAAACAAAAGAGTAGATTGCCTGCAAGTAGTCTGTGGAGAAATACTGTTTAAATAATCCACAAAAATAGTGCTTATAAAAAATAAATAAATCTAGGTCATTAATATAAAGCGTTGTCATTGAAAGCGATCTGATGTGGACTAGTGGAGACCTAGATTCTGGTTTTCTGTTTGCCACTTAATAGATTTGTGACTCTGGGAAATATATTTCACCTTTCTGAGCTTCAGATGCCACATATCTTCAAGAATTAGACTAAAGGCTTTCTTAGGTAAACTGTAGCAAGTGCTGCCAGTGCTCTGCCCATGTCCCCTGAGATTTCTTTACTACATGTGCACATATACGCACGCTGCACGAGCTCCAGATGAATGTTTGCTCCCAGCAGCCTCAACTGTCTTTGTGAGCTGTCCTTAGGTTCAGGCCTGCTTTACTTGCAGGGCAAACCTCCCTTAACCAATGACTGACCTATGTCTACACCCCAGCTCCATATCACTAACTACTCCTTTGCCCTTGGATGGGGACAGTATCATGATGAGACTTCCCCTCTCTGCAGCATTTTCTTTTGAGATGAAGCCAAAACAACCCTCTGAGACCTGGAAGCTGTACTTTTGGATGTACTTCTTCCCTTCCTTTTCCAATTTCCTCCCTCTCCTATGTTTCCTGGGAGCATTGCCTAATAAATCAATTTCAGAGGAATTCTCGAGTCAATTTCTGGATATCACAAGCAACAATAATCTTTTTAAAAAATTAATATATAATTGACATATAACATTCCAAACTATAATATTCTGATTCATTTTGTTTTGGTTTGACATTGGTTTAAATGAACTTTGTCTAATGGCTGGCGTTGGATAGTGCGTGTGATCTCAGAAATACATTGCAAGAACTACTGCACCAATATTGGTGCAGGAAACAAATTAGTATAATGTTACTATAAATACAAATATAATAACATGATAATGTAGTTACTTTACAAAATAAACTACTATACATGTTTTTATTTTTATCAATGACTATATGAAAATTTGGGGGTATCATTGTTATCTGTGAACCACTAGCATGATTTCATATAAATCAGATATTTCCCAAGTAAACTTAAAAGCCTAGCAAAAAATGTAATCTCTTTTGAGAGTAAAATGGAAAAAAACAAAAGCAAATAAAAAAATCAAACTAAAATAAGTAAAATCTCAGTGAATTGGACACTCTCACATGTGGAATTAAAATATAGAATTAACATAGTATACCGAGATTTAGGCCTACTTTAGATGAAAAGATGTTAAATGACTAATCAAACATATATATGCATGTAATTCTAATGTCAGTAAACTAAAAGATGGGTTCTACTTTGTGTCATAGTTTTACTTTTAAAATCAAAATAAAACTTTAAAAAATACTGCTTACATGGTACTGGTAATAAATACATGTATAATTTTTCAAAGTTACTTAGAAAGCTTTAAAAATACTAGTGTGGAAGTACGTGTTATTTAATGATAAAAGAAATTGCCTTTGATAAAGACTAATTGTGGTTTTAATCAGATAATAATACAAAATCTTTTAAAGATTAAAAATATTTCTGAGGGGAAGGACCTCTGCTGTATGGTAATGTATCAAAATACTTTTGTCTCACAACTAGCAAGTAAAATAAGAAGAAAAATTATCACAATTGGTATTTGGCATTTATTTTCCCTATTTGACAATCATTTCCCTTGGATTCAACCTGAGAGCGAGGTTTTGTCTGAAAAAATATATAGTTTAATGTTAATAGCATGTTCCCTCTTATTTTGCTGATCAATAACTTGAAATACTGCTCTAAAATTTCACAGTTTGGCATATATAATTGTGACAGATCTTTGAAGTACTTAAATGCTATCTGGAGATGGAGTATCACCACAATCTGTACTACACTGCTACACAGACTTCATTCTTGTAATGACAGACTATCTTCTCTGCCTTCTTCATTTGATTGCAAGTAGCCTGCTTGAGAAATGTGTATCACCTAATAAACAAATGAAAACTTACTTGTTGGTTTTATCTTATTAAATATGTTCTCTTAGATTTTAAATAAAACCATCTGAAAAGATATTTCATTACTGTCTTCTTAGAATCTAAAGATGAGAGCTTACATACAGGGTAGTTTCCTTTGTAATTAGGCTAAGAAAGTATGGTTGTCCTGTTATATTTTTACTGGAAGCAGAATTTTAATTATAAATTTATCTTTACTAGCCACCTCCTCATATTATTTCTTGTTTTTCCCTTTTTCTCTTTTAGTCTCCTACTTTGACAGAATCAGGACTATGTGTATAAATCGCTTGTAAAGTTATGTAAAGTTGCAAACTATCCCAAAGGAGGACTTTTGTTTACTTGCTCCTCAGAAATTGTTACTCCAACTTCTCTTGGTTTGTATTTATCAGCTATGTTTTCAATTTTTTTGACTTTGTGACTGGCTTTTTTTTTTTTTGATTTGCATTTTTAATTGAAATACAGTCAGCTTACAATGTCATGTCAATTTCTGGTGTACAGCATAATGTTTCAGTCTTACATATACATACATATATTTGTTTTCATATTCTTTTTTATTATATTCACTTTCATATTCTTTTCATTTTTAAATATAGTTCCCTGTGCTATACAGTATAAACTTGTTCTTTATCTATTTTATATATAGTAGTTAGTATTTGCAAATCTCAAACTCCCAATTTAGTGTTTTTAATTCTTTTATTTCAATATGTCATTTTTGTTTTTGCATACAACATATTGTTGGATCTAATTTTTATTCAGCTTATGGGCCTTTGTCTTTTATGTGGTTAGTTCAATACATTTTCATTTGTTTTAATTTCTTTTTAAGATTTAATTTTGCCATCATTTATCTTGTTTCTCCTTTCTTGTACTTTTTGTACTCTTTTAAAGGAAATTCTGTAAAATTCTTTTATGTTATTTAAAAATTATATAGGCCAATTTATTTTTCTTAAGAAACATATATGGAATAATTATTTCTTAAATGTGTTAATGACTGTATCTTCCATCTTACAAAAGAAGCACATTATACACCCCATGTCTTTTGTTCTCCTTACTTACCACTGTATACTAATACCTGGAATATTATTTTTGGTAACATAAACTTTCTCTTCTTTCATTTCCTTCCTTCTGTCCTTCCTTCCATGTATTATAGTATATTTACTTAAAATTATTTAATTATCTATATTAATACTGTGCTTCAGAAACATTTATTTTGTCCAGTTCATTGTTTATCTGTGAGGTATGGGCAACCTCAGGAGTCAAGTTTATTTGTCCTGGGAGCTCATATTACCTATGGAATATTGGTTCATTGATCTTGGAGAAAGACCATAGGCCATACTGTAACCTTCGCCAGTCTAGGCTGGTTCAAGATGTGTATGTGTGAAGAGGTAGGGCGTGGGGCATTCCAACCAAAGTTACCACTTTATGTTGCAACAATCCAGGAAGAAGCAATTCTTTCAGGATTTCACCCCCAAATCCTTAAGGAGTTATGGGAAAGCCAGTTTTATAAGATTGTTCTCCACAAATCCAGGGGGTTGGATTGGGAGAAGTAAAGGACTTAATGCTGCTTACTTTCACCTCATCCAGTAAGATTCTTGCCCACGTAGTTGCCCAGAGTGATTTGAGGAAAGGTGAGAGACAGTGATTGTCCAAAGGGAAGGAGTGGATGAGGTGGGGTGAAGAGAGACAAAAAGAATTTAAATTGCCCTTCCATTCTTGTCACTAGCTTTTCTCTGCAACTAGCAACTTGTGTAAGTTGGACATCTTGTTGAACATATGAATTTTGTGTCGGGGTGGTGAATTCATCTATGTTCAATATGCATTATTTAAGTGAAGTGTTTCTATTCAGTGGTTTACAATTTCTCCTATAATTCACTTTCCTCTTTTAAATTGTTCACATATTTTTAAAATTTTGTTAACTTATGATTCTGCACACAAACCTCATAGCTAGACAATATTATAGAGTTGGAAACTTAAATTTATTTAACAATGAGATCCCCATTTATAATGAAGATATTCTAAAATCTGACCTTAAAAATATTCCTTTGAAAGACACTTAAATGAAGTGTGAAAATGTCAAGCATCAGCTAATAAATCTTTGTGAAATTTTCTATTTATATGCCATTTTTAAATGAATTGATAACTCACACATATAAAACTTAGAATAGGTAACATATAGTGAGACTACTGAAATCTCATCCAAAATGTTGTTCTTTTGTGAATACAATTGAATGTTTCTAAATATTGCCTCTGTTACGGCCTAAATAATCCACACATTATTTTAGTGGATTAAACTGCTTTATTATCTTTTTTGATCTAAAGCAACATACCAATCAAAGGAAAAAAGTGGTATGTTTGTTTCTATGCATGTTCTTACACAAAAGCATCTATATGATTGTGTGGCCATCTGTTAGAAGTGCCAAGAAAGCAAATTCTATAAGACAACTATTACTTGTTAAGTTCCAGTTTATTTCACTGATACCCCAAAACTACCCTCCTCCAAGAAAGCAACTTGCTTTGTTCCAAGAAAGACTGTCTGTACTGTCCACTAGCTCCAATTCTGTCTCCTTTTTCCACCCCACCTCCTGTTTTTCTTTTTCTTTCTCCTCTTCCTTCTCAACTTGCCTTTCCTTTTTGTTTTGGCCATTTCTTCCACCATCTGTTTCCTTCTTTTTCCTCACACTTTTTCTTTCTTCCTCCTGTATTATCAAGTAGCAGTGGTACCATTATATTTACAAGTTGTAATGATGATTATATCTAGTATTTAATCATTAAATATTTTCCTTGTATTGGACATGTGCTCAGCTTTTTACCATGAGTAATTAGAGTCGGTGGTGCTTGGGATTCTACTATGGTCTGAACGTTTGTGTCCTCCCCAAATTCATATATTGAATTCTAACCCCCCAGGTGATAGTATTAGGAGCTGGGGCCTTCGGGAAGTGATGAGGTCATGAGGGCAAAGCCCTCACGAATAGGACTAGTGCCCTTGTAAAAGAGACAGTACAGAGATCTCCCAACCTTTACACCATGGGAGGACACAGGGAGAAAGTGCCATCTGTGAGGAAGCAGGCCATCCTCAGACACTGATCTTAGACTTTCCAGCTTCCAGAACTGTGAGAAATAAACTGCTACTGTTTGTAAGCCACACAGTCTATGATATCTTGTTAAAACAGCCCCAACAGACCAAGACAGATTGGATAGACATTGGCTTGTGATTTCATTAAAATTATGCTGAAAACTGTGAGGTTGGATTAAAATTCATAGACGAAGGAATTTAGATTTAAAAAGGTTAATTTAAAAACTCCAGAGTTGTATATATATACTTGGAATAAAGTATATAATCTCTCTATGTATACTTTATTCCTATGTTGATTTAGGTGTGTTACTAAAAATGGAGCATACATACAGTAGTGCAGTTGTGAATATTTGAAAGAGAACTGAAAATGAAATAACACTGAAATTGTTCATAAATTTCTTTAGTGAATTGTTACTACTTAAATATTCTGGCTGTATTCTTTCCATTGCATTAGAACACAAAGAAAGTGTATGATATTTCATAATAAACTCAGTAGATCTTGTCATATAAAACAATGACATTTAGAGGCACCTGAATCATTTTTGGATAATTATATGCTGTATTAAATTGTTTTACAAGAGATGGGTAACATTAGACTGACCTAAGCTAGTTTGATCTTTCTAAGAATAAATGGAAGTTGAAAGGTTTGCTTTGCTCAGCATTTCCAAAAAGAATAAAAATATGTAAAACATTTTGGACTATAATTTCAGGAATGAAATTAGAGATTAAATATCACTTTATAAATTCAAAAAGAAGTGAAATGTGTATAATAATTTACATTTTAAATCACAAGAATCCTGGCCAAGTGGAGAAAAAGATGAAGTGAACATACTTTAGACTTCGGATGAAATACAATAAAAAAACAAACACCTTGAAGAGCTTATCAGATTCCTTAAATAGAAAGTAAATTTTTTTTTCTGGAGTAGATAGTGTCCTAGAGAATGTTAGACCAGACAGAGAGCCAGAGACCAGATTATAAAGAACCAAATGAATCATGCTAAGGAGTTTTAAACTTATCTTGAATTTGTAAGAACCAATGAGGTGTGATCTGATTTTATTTTACAAAGATAATTTGGCTGCAACATGGAGCATATATTAAGTGAAACAAAGCTAGAGGAGAGTGTACTACTAAAAGAGCAAGATGTTGGAGGAACAATCATGAAAGTCTGGAGTAAACACTGGCAGTTAAAAAATGGAAAAGAATAGACACATTTGAAGGTGATTTCGGAAGAGAATATCTTGGACTTGGGATGGGCCACTGTGGGAAACTAAGCATCTAGGATGACCTTTAGTGTTTTAATTGGAGATTCTTTGATAATGATACCTTTTTCTGGTACAGGGAGTCCAAAGAGAAAGAAAAATATTAGATGACAAGTTTTGTTTAGAATGATGAGATAGTGAAGCATTTGGGCTATTTAAGTAGATATGCCTAGTAGGCATTTTGACGTAAGAGACATAGAAAGAAGTTGCATATATTTTTACTAATAAAAGGAATGAAAAGGTCAGGTGTGATATTATCTTTCATAATTTTGATTTGCTATGTCATAGTTTTTTATTAATTTTAATTCAAGTCCACTTCAGTTACATACAGCTAATAGGTATATATGTCTAGCATTAATTCTTAATGAGCAAATATTAACTTGAAATAACATGTTCACTAATCTAGCCAGTATTTTTTAAAATATAAATTCAATACTGGGATCATAGCTAAAAAACTAGTGCATCTATTGCTTTATAGTGTTATTTTTACTGGTTACAATCCTTTGAACACGATTGAGCAGTATGTAGCATAATCCACAAAGATGCCCATATTATTTAATTCTATTTCCACAGTTTATCCTAAAAAATAATTCAAAATAAAAAATAGAAATATGCACAAAAATGTTCTGTGTGGTTCTAAAATTAGTCTAAATAGCCTCAAGATTTAACAAATAATGAAATGTAAGCAAAATGCAATAATATATGCCCTTTACAAACTGACACATAAGGGATGAAGGATGAAATTAAAAGAAGTTCTGTTAGACCTTGAATCTTAGGTTTTTCTTTTTGCTAAGAAAATTGTTCATCAGCTGGATTTCAGTACCTTTTTCATGGGACTATTTGTACAACTTGATTTAAACCGTAAATACATATCAAAATTATAAACTTACTCTAATATTTTTAATAAACTTATAGAAGGTATGGATGACTTACTGTAATTGTGGGACAATGATTTTATCTAACAATTTAAGCATTAATAATAAAAGTTGAAGATGGAATGAGGAGAGGCAAAGGACAGAAAAGCTTACTAATGCTTTCATGATATCTTTCATGATACAGAACTACTAGGTACTATCTAAATTTGACATGCCAAGAGATAGAGGCTTAAATATATACTTAAATATTAGTGATTATTAGAAGAATTGATTAAAAACAATTTAATTATATAACCAATGAAAATTGAAAGGTGAAGGAGAAAATGTAGGATAATAAAAGTATGTTAATTTTTTACCTGAACAAAAATTGAGAAATTATCAATGATATCTAAATGTGATGAATCAAGAAATAGAGGAAATTATATTTTAAATTATTGTAACTGCAAGAATGAATAAAAACAGTTAAGACTGTTTAAGTCTGTAAGTGGGACCAGGGTGAAGGGAGAATATATTCACCTTTAATTTTATGCACTTCTATATGCTTTGTGTGGGGATATTTGAAAACATTACATCTACAATATACTGTCTAGTTTTAAAAATAGTTGCTATTAACATATGACATTGAAACATATAATAAAGATGTGTACAAAATATATAGGCACTATGATTGATAATAGATAAAATAGATTTGCATAGTAGCCAACGTGTAAGTAATACAAAGATGAACACAGAATGTGTTTATGTATCTTTTATTAAAATTTAATTTTATTTTTTAGTTCCTAATATTTTATTTAAATGAAAACTTTAAATATACATTTAAAACAGTAAATAAAACTGGACCTAAGACTGTTACTTAAGATCTTACCACTATTTATTGAGTTTTTGGAAATACTTAATTTCTTTGGGATTAGTTTTCTCTTTTCTTGACTTTTGGTTTTGGCCTTTTCTTTTGATTGTAAATGTCAGAAAAATAATATGGTCTGCCTTAAACTAAAATGGGAATTCATCAAAGGACTACTGTATTTTCTTCCAAATTCTCTTCTCATAACTTCCCTATCTCCATTTTCTTTATATAGCAGCCAGAGTGATGTTGGCTAAATAGAATTGAATCATACTTAAAACATTTCAGTTGTCTCCCACTGAACTTAACATAAAAGGCAATGCTTAACAGAGCCTATAATCATCTGATGATGTTAATCATGCCTCTTACTCATTAAGTTCTAGCTACGCTGTAATTTTTCTGTTTTTCAAAAAAGAAGTGTGTACTTCTCCCCCACCCACAAACACTCCTTAAGCTTTTTCCATCTCTTTCTGAAACAGTCCCCTGCTTACAGCCTGAATGTGTCCTTGTCTTGAAGATTTAACCTGAAGCACCATTTTCTCAGGAAGGCCCACTATATCTTCACATACAAATAAAGAACATCATTCATGTAATTCTCTCTCCTTACAGCTCAGGGCGTCCCCTTTTGTCACTTACCAAATTTGTAACATCATATCTATTGGTATGTTTCCTTATTGAAGCTTGTCTTCCCTATGAACTATAAGCAATGAAAAAGCCAGGACAACATTGTTTTACTACTCTTCCAGTAACGAGTACATTGTGTTCGGTGCTCTATATACACCACTCTCTCAAGAGTCTGCACTGCTTCCACCAGCTGCACAGCTAGCAGAGTGGTGTCTTACTCAGGAGCTGGGCTCTAAAATGGTTGAGTGAACAATTAGCCAAAAATTTTATAGAAATAGTTTAATTTGTAAATTAAAATACACAAAATAATATAATAGGTATTAAAATTAAATATTGCTGTATTTCTAATCACAGAGGAAGAATGAACTCATAGTTTAATTTACATAGTTAAATATGCTATAATTACTGATGGATGAATTAATAAATTATAGATACTCATTAAATATTTGTTGGAATCAATTAAGCCCAGCTGTACATGGATAAACAGACATTCAAAGCAACTAAGTATTCACACATAATCTCTTTAGATTCTGTTTCAGTAGATTTTGCTGTTCAGATAAACATGTATGGGATTATTTTATTTTCACTTGTGCTTATGAGTATGCTGAAGGAAATTTGAAGGATAATGTATTTTATGGCTTTCAAAATTTCTTGAGTTTGCCAGTAAAGTTTGATCAGTGTATACGGTGTGTCAGATGAAGTTTGATTCATGACATCCATTGTTTTCCAGCTGATTGTCAACCTGTAATGCTGTGCTGTCTCAGCAAGTCTTCAGTGATCTTCTTTTGGTCTCCCTTATGCTTATCTTTCTGGAATGCTGTCGTCAGCATATTGATGTTAATGAATGACTGCCTTTTGTGTCACTTCTCAGTTTTTTCTAAGGATTTTGATACACATTAAAATTAAATCAATACCATGAAACAAAATTGTCACAATCCCCTCTTTGAAGAAAAGTGAGTCTTTTCTTCAAAACAGGAATCTGATTTTTAAACCATAATGATAAAGTGGGCAGGGTGTTATATCTGACCTTCCTAAATAAAAATAACAAGCAAGAAAAAAACTAGAGGAATTTTTCCCATGCTTTCAAAGATGTCAATCTCAATATTGCAGGCAGGCAGGTTTCTGTTTTTGAGACAGATTTGTTTGTTTTTTAATAGGAACCATTTTCAAGGTTGAATTAAGATTCTCTGGTTGTTGTATTGGTCAGCACAATTAAAACTCTCCCAGAACTCAGTTAACTATACCAAACTCCATTTTTCCAGATTGATTCTGTGTCTCTGTGTGTGTGTGTGTGTGCGCGTGTGTGCGCATGTATGAGAGAGACTTCAAAGGTACCATAAACAACATCCTTTTGCCCTCCTAAATTCAGAAATAATTGCAAAATAGAAGATTTAGAGAGATTAAATGAGACTATAATACCACCCAAACCTGACTTGGAATACAGCCGTGTAGCCATCCAATACATTCTTACCTGAGCTGAGGTGCCCCATCAGAGTTGCTGACAAAAAGGGAGACTTGCAGGCTTCTTCCACAGGGCAAGAGTCTGTAAAGCCTGTGTCTGGGCAAGCTGAGAGTTCATCCTGTGGACAGGCCATGTTTGTTTATCCTAAGGTGACCTACCAGTTAATGGATAAAGAGGAGTGAGTGAGAAGTAGAGAAAGTAACCAGAAGAATGCTTCTAGCAGAAGTCCCCTCATGTAAATGTGGACCAGGAGAATGGAGAGTCTCCTAGTTTAGAAAGTGGATGTTACAGACCAGGATGTTGTTAATGAGGGAATGTTTGGGACTTGAAGTATCAAAAAAAAAAAAAAAAATTCTCCTTGGCCCTATTTCCTATGGAAGACACTCCAATATTCATTATTTTTCTTTCCCTAATTCCCATCATTGTTGGAATCATCAAATTAATTTCTCACTTAAAATACAAAATTCAGGCAAAAGTAAGGATCAAGTACATAAGCTTTTGCTGAAAAAAAAAAATCCTAACCTATTCATGAAAATATTTTTTACCTGATGTTACAGCATCAAATCCTCAGACACGTGTTTGATGTGTGCCTATTCTTTAATGTCCTCACTTTTGTCTTTCTGCTTCCTTTCTTCTATTTTTTTGTTTGTTTGTTTCTCTTAAGGCATTTATACAGCCTAGAATTGCTAGAATAACCTCTAGTTCATATATCATTTCCAATCTGTCTCTACTTAAATTTATGGACCATACAAATGCTAGAAATTTTACTGGACTTGTCATGTCCCTAATACTAAATTCCCTATAGCAGGCGCTTCTGCAGTATGTCAGTTTCAGCAGCCGGTCTCCGCTGAATCCTCTCAAACCTCATGCACCGTCTCTCATTCACCTACTTGTTCATTTATTTTAAAAAGTATCAGACACGTAGAATGTGCCACAAACTACATTAGACAGTTTGGAATCAGTAAGGTTCTAAATAGACATGATCCATGCTGTAGGGAACTTACATGCTAGTGCAGAAAATAGACCAAATATAGGCAAACAGCCAAATAAAAGAAGTACTTGTCAATTGAAATGAGTGACATTTGGTAAAAAGAGATTAAAAATTAAAAGATAATTACCTGGAGATAGGAATTTAGTGTATCTGTAAGGCAGTAACACCTAATATGAAGAACATTCCAGATGGAGGGAATAGCATGTTAAAAATTCAACTGTGGAGGGAGAGGTTATAGCTCCATGGTAGAGTGCATGGTCATGTGCATGAGGTCCTGAGTTCAATCCCTAGTACCTCCATTTAAAATTAAATAATTAGTTAATTCATTAATTACTTCCTCTCAAAGAATTCAACTGTGAAAAATCTTTGTTCACTCAAGCAACTGGAAGATGAGTATCTTTTCAAGGGGAAGACTGGTATGAGATGAAGTTAGCATAATAAATAAGGGCCAGGAGAGGCAGGGGGGCTGTACATCATGGTAAAGGTTCACTTTCTATCATATAGACCAGAACGGCTTGATAGAAATACAAAACATGCAATGAGTAATAATCATTTATGTAATTTAATATTTCAAGTATGTTTTATTTAACTCATATCCAAAACAGTATTCAAGATGTAATAAATATAAAATATTCATAAAATATTTTATTAATGAGGTCTTTTTGGTACTTTAAAATCCAGTGGGTATTTTACACTTAATACATCTCAGTTTGGACTAGCCACATTTCAAGTACTCATTTGTTACATGTGGCTGGTGGCCACCAGGTTAGAATGGGAGATTATTAAAAGGTTCTAAGCATAAGAGTGAGATGATTCAAATTACATTTTGAGGTTACTATGCTGTTATTTACAGATAAGGAGTGGAGAAAATATGGGTGAAGACAGGAATACCAGTTAGAAGGCTGTATTAGTTTCCTTTGGCTGCTATGAAAAAGTACCATAAATTGCTTGACTTTACAAAAAAACTCAAAAAACAAACAAACAAAAAGCAGGGGTTTTTTTCTTTCATTTCTGGAGACAAATGTCTGAAATCAAGATGCTCACTAGACCACATTTCCTCTGAAGGCTCTAGGGAAGGATGTTTCATTGCCTCTTCTAGCTTCTGTGGTTGCTGGCAATTTTTGTGGTTGCCTGGCCTTCAGATACACCATTCTTCTCTCTGCCTCTGTCTTTACATGGCTTTCTCTCCTGTGTCCAAATGTTCCTTTTATAAGGGCACCAGTCACGTTGTATTTACAACCCGTCTTAATCTAGTAGAACCTTATTTTAACTTGATTACATTTGCAAAGATCTTATTCCCAAATAACGTCACGTTGACAAGTTCCAGGCAGACATGAATTATTTGGGGGTGGGGGGATGTGTCACTATTCAACCTATTACAGAGACTATAGAAGTAATAGATGGTGATAGCTTGTGCACACCTGGTGCGTGTCTGTGCTCCATTCCCTTGCTTGTATCTAGGTCATGGATCAGGGTAGTGGCAGTAGATAGAAAAGAAGGACTGTGACATCTTAATTAACAGATGTGTTGAATGTAGAGGGGCCAAGCCCAAACAATTGGGGTGATACTTCTCAGTCACAACTTCTCATTCCTTTCTGATCAGTTACTAAATGCCCCTAGCTTCTTAAGGATCTAGCTCAAAGACATCTTTCAGACTCCTCTTTGAGGTCTTTTAATATTAGCTCCATCTTACTGAGAAGAGTATTAAATTAAAAGAAATAGATCAGTCTGTTGAAAGCGCCAAAGAAATCAAATACGTATTTGTTTAGTCCACCATTACCAAAACTATGCTGGTATTTATTTATAGTAAAATGTGCCCTTCAAAAAAAATCTAAAAACTGTTAAGAGTATTGTTAGAATTGAAACAGAAAGCATCATTCAGTTCTGGTTGGGAGAAAGAGTCCATATACTTTACATCTAGAACATTGTGTACCGTTTTGTGGATATAATATCTCCACTAATTTCAGTCTCCAAAGATATAAAAAGTCCCAGTTTACTTTTTTGATCCATCTATGTTTTAAGTGACCTAAACGTTTCTTAAACCTAGGTGTATGTTCAGTTTGTACAATCTCTTATGGTTAATGAGCTCCATAATTTTAAAATATGCTGTGTAATGGTCTGTCCTTATTTCTTAAAAAAAAAAAAAAATTGCCTCCAATGCAGTCTGAAGTGATGGCTTGTGGAGGATGTCAAGCAAGTCCCAATGAGTTTAGGTATCATAAGATAGGATGAAAGTAAATACGCGATCCAGATGTTTTATTGATTTTTTTTGACAGTTCGTCTTTGTTTGTCTTTATATTTTTGACCCATTTCTCAAATGTTTAAACATAAAATAAACCCCTTATCCCTTTGACTTGTCTACAACTTTTTCAAACTTTTCCTGAGATGTGGTGACCAAAAACCAGAAAGGACTAGTATTAAGTCAGCTGCTGTCATTTGTGAGATTAGGGCCAAGAACATAAAAGGGGACTCACAGAATATAGGTCTAAAGATTTAAGTTATAAATCAAGCTTAAAAACTACTCAGTAAAATATGTTCTAGCCTCCTGTCTTGATAAATATACTTTTCTAATGACTTGGAAATCAGTGTTCAAATTACAGATTTTTTTTGGACTCCATAGAGTTGTGTGCCAGAACCTGACCATGGGAGAGAGCTAGCCCTGGCTCCGGCCTTAACATGGCCCTTGAACACCCTGTGTTCTACCCCTTAGAGCCTGGTGAGCATGTGTGTGATCAACCCAGCTGTCCCATGTCCATTCCTTGGACAACTCTTAGAGGGATGACCTGAGTCATGTCCTAAACCAGGCTGTGAGTTCCAGGGTTCTGCAGTATGGTTGGAAGGGGAACAGGGCTTTACGGGGGCACTTCCCTAATCTCTAATCCCTGCAGAATCCTCTTCCCGTGGGCAGAGTTAGGGTGGGAGGAAGGCCAGCACAGGTCCTCTAATACAAACAGCTCTCATCTAAGTTGAAGGAAAAAACTGACCAGTGCAGCTATTAAGTGTACAGCCAATACTAACATTTTTTATTTAATTTTAATCTCTGTTGTTAAAAGTGGGTGGTGAGTGTATAGGGATCCTTTCTCTTACTCTGCCTATGTTTTGTTGTATGTTAGCAATTTTCCATAACAAAAACTGAGAAAGCTTTAATACATTTTAATATCTGTTGGCAGTTCCAGGAAATTTGACTATCTATGTGGGAGGTTTGATTTGCTTTGTCACTGTTGTGCTTGTTTATAATTCCACTAATGTCTTTAGTGATATGCCCTCATTAATGGTGGGTGAAAATAATCAATGTGCTCTATAATACTGCCTTTCATTCCCAAGCTTATCCTTGGACTTGGCATCATTCAGAAATTCTAAGGATTTTCCCTTTATTTTTATTTTTTCTATTTAAATAATCTTACTGACATTGAAATTGATTAGAAGGTGATGTTCAAATTCTTTTTAACCCTTCCAATTTCTAGTTTTATCTTGACTCAAAATATTAAACTGTACTTCAATAAAAAAAGAAAAACTGTCAATTTTCTTGTGTTGGCTTACATTGCTCCTCAACTTTAAAAGTTAACTTTTCTCCTCTTTTAGAGTGTCAATCTTTCAATACTATTTTTCTTTCCATAAACTTAATCTTTATATCCATGACTTAAATCTAAATTTAGGATTATATTACTTTAAGAAATCTTTGTGTTTTCCATATTTTTAAGACACTGCTTTTTCTAATTCAAATCTACTCTTTGCAAAACTTTTTAGATTTTGGGTAATAACAGTCTCAGGTATGTGTTCGTATAGTGGAATTGTAATCACTATTACAAATATTTCCTGTATTAATTTCCTATAATAATATAAATAGGAGTTATTTATTGGGATTATTTGATGTTTCCTTTTCAGCTTGTTTACTGCACTGTATTTTACATGCATAATTTTAACAGTTCTAGAATGATAATAGATATTCATGTCTAAGATAAAAATTATGTAGATTAATAAAATGGCAGAGTTGAAAATATTGTTAATAAGGTATCTAATAATAAAGATATATTGTAAAATAAGAATAAATAACTGCCAATATCCTTTATCTCCTTAGTCACCTGAAGCTTTATTGTAAAAACCAATTCTACTGGCTTTGTCATCATTTTTTTTTTAACCACATTTCCTCCTCCTCAATCCTTAATTATGTGTGCTTGTATGTGCACATGTGAAAGTGCAAAAATATATCAATTGTACCTATTATATTTTTATGATCAGGCATTTAATAGATACATATTTTTGATTAATTAAATTTAAATTAAATTTTTTTAAAGAAATTAGAAACTAGCCTTTTATTTGGACAGCATATATTGTAGAGAGAGATTCTATGACTATCCAATGCATAAAACACACACACAAACATGCACATATCAGAAGTGATTCTGACAGCTTAAGCAGGATATTTGTTTAGATTACTCTACTTGAACTGCTATCATTGCTGAAAGTTTTCATGCCTTTTCAACTTTACTTTTTATTTCAGTTTGTTCTTTTTACATCTTTCAATTTTGTCATTTTATTCTTGACTCATGCTCCAAAGTTCATTGTTGATTATATTTAGAGTAATGGATATTATGTAGAATTGTAGCTTTTACAGGAAATAAACCAGTAAATCCTAAGCATTCTTAAATTGTTTTCACAGTAAAGCAGAAGGACTTAGTAGAGTCGGCAAAAGAATATAGGCAGGATGAACATCAAGAAGAGTTTTGTTATTATACTAGCTGTACAGCAACTGTGCTTTTGGTATGTTTCCTTGCCTTTGTGAAATGCTAGCAGCAATACCACATGTAAGCTTTTTCAGAGTCAGAATATCTTCATAGAAAGAACGCCAGGGTTTGAAGATGGATAAGTTTTTTTTTTTTATTATTGGAGTATAGTCAGTTTACAATGTTGTGTCAATTTCTACTATGTAGTATAGTAGTTCAGTTATACATATACGTGCATATATTCATTTTCATACTTTTTCATTATAGGTAACTAGAAGATACTGAATATAGTTCCCTGTACTATACAGTGTAAACTTATGTATCTATTTTACAACAGTTTGGTTTTTTAACTTACTTGTTTCACTTAATAGTTTGTGTGACCTTTAGCAAATGATTTCAACTTACTAAGTATGAGTTTCCTATTCTTTTGAAAAGCGACGGTAACATTGTATGTCCTTGAGAAGATTCATATATATTACTTGATATAGTACCTGGCATATAACCACATTCTTTAACAGCATTTATTATTGTTAGTAATCATTGTAATAGTAAAAATTACAGTAGAAGGAATGTGAATCTTAGAATTACTCTTAGTAAGTTTGTAAATTATGTATGTTTTCTTTAGTTGATATGCATTTACTTATGTTAGCTACCTTTTCTGATACAGATGTTATATTATTCCTCATATCAAATGAAAGTATTTGGAAATTTGGAGAGAAAGCCATTACATATTTTTATTCATATAGCAATATTGTGTAAAATTCAAAACCTTCACATATTCAAGAGTCAGATTAGTCAGCAGTGTAAAATGACAGCAAATATAAAGAAATTTCTCTTCGTTCCATTTTGGTTACATTTTCCACAGAATATGCTAGTCATTTTGCTTTTTGTTAATTCTAAGCACCCATATGTTTTATTAATCTTAAGTAAGAAAAACAAGAGTGTATTAATATTGTCATTGCTTGGAAAGGAAAACTTAAAGACAGATATTTTGTCTGAGGTATAGATTTATTTATAAAATTTATCTGCCGAAAGTTGAGCAATTTCAGTACTCCTCTATCCCTCAGAGAGGTTAAAAGAAGGCATTGCAGTGTTTGCTAACACAAGAAAATACTGAAAGAGCCAGGTTGAATGGCATGTATGTGTAAATTAATCAATGGTCAAGAAAAAAAAGATCATTGTATTTCAGTTGTTTCTCTTCTCCATGTTGCTTCCTTCTAATTCTGTTTTTTATATAAGGTGAAAGGAAATATTTAACTAGTTCTATTATAATTTAGTTAAAACATTCTTATGGCCTTTAATTGTAAAAAAAAAAAAAAATTTCAAAATTAAGATAACACTAAAATCCTTTGACATAAAATTCTGTCCTTTCTGGCATAGACTTGATTTACCACTCTCAACTGATTTCTCACTAATGTCCCTGTTACTGGCTCTCCTTAGGCAAGTCTGAACTAGTAGCTGCCTATACATATCTTTGTCAGGGTCTCTCTGACTTCTAGGTGTTTCTAAATATCATTGCCTGAGAAAGGACCCATATCTCTTCCGCTCCAAGTTGGCTAACAATAATTCTTCCTGGTCTTAGCTGGGATGTCAGTAGCTTCTGCATTTCAATTGTTTAACTCTGTTTCCTCTCTAACACACGCACACATAAGACATCTGCAGTTTCTCTGTAGTATCTTTACCTTATATATTGACTATTAACTGTCTTTGATTTTTCGGTCTTTGACACTGGAAGTCTCTTTATAGAAGGAGCTATATGTTTTCTTTTTCTTCATATCTCCTGAACCTTGAAAAATACCCCAAATATGCATTTAAAAAAATATAGATGAATTTATGCAAATAATTTGCATCAGAAAGGTGAAATATCTATTTCTCTATATTGAAATAAATCAATTTTAGTAAAAATGTTTATATAAAATCAGTGTAGAAATGAAAATATGTGATCCTTTGTTTCTATCCCCTATTATTCATGTGTATATATACATAAAATTAGTATATATTTCTTACATAAGAAATAAAAATTATCTCAAATTCCACTGTCTAGTAATAGCTAGTTTTATGATTTATTTTCTGTTTGATTATAATACTTCTGTTATGTTAAATTTTTATCAATCCATTAATACCCTCTATCTTGCAAAAATTCGAGACCCATTAAGACTTACTTCACAACAATTATACAATCTTTATTTAATCTTCTAAGTGTATGTTGTAGAATCTGTAATGGATATTCATATATTTTCTTCCTACTAAATAAACTAAATTTACACTAAATTTTTAAATTCTTTTTTGTTTTAGTTTTTATTAATTGAAGTATAGTTGATTTATTATAAATTATTTACTTCTTAGCTTTTACATCTGAGTCTATTGGAAACATTCTCCATATTTGAATATGGCATACAAATGCAAATGTAATAAATTCACATACGACATATTTGTTGTGGAAATGCCTGCAAAGGGTGTGGCAGTGATTTTCATTAGGAATGTCTTTGCTTTTCTTTTTTATTTCTGAAGATAACTATTCTTGATCTAGGATTTGTTTGTTTTGCTTTGTTTAGGCTGTTAGTTAATGAAGCTTTTTGAGTTTTTCATTTATCTTGATTTGAATTTCCTTTGTAAAACTCAGACCAGTGGACCAGAGTTTATAAATCCTTTTCAACTCCTACCTTTAGGGTGGAAGCCCGTGAAATGAAAATGTGAGGGAGCATAATGGAAGATTCGCTGTTTATTCTTCCTTGCTCTGTGCATTGGTGTGTGGGCTCTGATTCATATATAAATATTTATTTACCTACAGATTTACAACTTATTTTTCCAGTACTTACTCTAGCCTATTTTGAAATAAACTTTTCTAAACAACCATTCAGTGATAGCAAATGTTATTGGTTCTTTTACCTATTACTACTTCTCTGCCCTTTCCCATCCCAGTAGAAGTCGAAAACACAACTTGTTACTTCTCATTTTACATTTATTTTGGAAAATGTGGCCCTTTTTCACTTAGCCTTTCCCAACAACTAAAATCTTACTTTCCACATGACATCTTCTTGAGTTATCTACTCTCTACTTCATTTTTGTCTGAACAGCAGCACTAGAAGTTTTATAATGGGGAAGTTGTTAGGTTGAGACATGAATAGTCTATGAAGTATTTCTGTGACATATTTCATTGTCAAATTATGTTTACCTAAGTTATGCATGTACTTTGTTAAACAGCTTTGACTTGCAAATCTCAAGAAGAATTTAAGGGAAAGAGGGCGAATGGGGAAGGGGGAGGAAGACGAGAGGAGGGTGGAGAGAGAAACACAAGTTTTGTATTATTGGAGTTCTTACGAGAAGGTTTGTGGCGAGCACTGTCCCTTCCTGGAAAGAGATGAATTAAATCATAGTTTTTTTGTTATTAAAATATTATACAACTATTTTGAGCACCCAAAGTCAAGAAAACAAAATAAATTCTCCTTTAAAGCAAGTTAAGGCAAAAACAGAATCCAGTGGAGTCATGTGAACTTATTTGGGAATAAGTTATTTAAACTTTGTCAGTTGTATTGTTCTTATTGAAAATGGAAGATAATAGTGGTAAAAATCCCCAAATATAATGTGATAATATGAGCACAGCACTCCCAGCTGTGCCAGGCACATGTTATAATAGCTCTGCTCAACATACCTTCTATTTAAGTGAAACATTAGTAAATGAGAGGCCCCTTAGCCAGAAGCCCACTCACATTAGTAGACCAGAAATTGTACATTTGCATATGAGATATGAAATCCCAAACTTCCTTCATGCATTATTTCCCTTACCTATTTATAAACAGGATTGGATTAGTGTCAAATCCCTTAAAGGACAGATTCCTAAATGTGTAGATTCCAGAAGAGAACTAAGAAGCAAAAAAAAAAAAAAAAAAAAAAAAAAAAAAATCAATAAAAATAATAACATAAAAACAAACTAAATGGAATCCACTGGATGGTATTATTTATTGAAAATGTTTTGGATATTAAATGTAAATGCTCTGAAAACCAGATCAGTAAAATCCTATCAAATTAATTAAAAATAAAACAGTTTAACAAGAAATAATAGCATAAGCATTTGGTCTTGGATTTAAGCACATCATGTCTGTAGCATTCAACTGTGGTTCTGACTCAGTGGTTCCTGGAGTGAAAAAAAAAATGCCAAAGATGGAGTTATTATGACCTGAAAATTAAAGTTCTAAATATTTAAGATGGTAGGCAAAGTGCACACACAGAGAATCAGGAGTTGTACAGTAATCAGATTTTAATAAGTGGGGAATATTCGTGGAGAAGCACACGACTCACCAACAATGTGTTTTTGGTTTTGCTTTTTTTCTTTTTTTGCAGGAAAGAGTCCGGCATTTACAGAAGGCTTTTACTTCAAAAGTAGATAAATCCACACAAACTGAACTTCTAGGCTATGATGTGAGTAGCTATATAAAATCATTTTTATCTTTTTTTATTGGTATTCAGCCCTCCACAGCTTATTTACCTCTGCTCCTGCTGTGTCTATGCATTGATTTAATAGGATTTAGTGGTGCACCATTCATCTTTTGCTCTTAAATAATCCCCAAATACCTTCTGGGACTGAAAAAGATAATTACAGGCACAGACTAGCATACCAATGTCTTATTAATTTTTTTAAACCAACATCTCTAATACAGTCTTCTGAATTAGTGAATTTGCAGACATGTGTAAAAGACCTATTCGCATACTAGCACAATTTTTTTTTTTTAAGAAAGTACTAATTTATTTATTACCAATTTAATAAAGTTAGGTTTGCAGTCACCAAGGGCCAAGCACATCATTTTTCCATTCTGGCGCATAAAAGAAAACAGCTTTGTAGAGAAATTTACAAGACTATTTTAGCTCTTGGGCTTCAATCAGGCTGCAGAACTAATTTAATTGAAAGTTTGCATGTTTTCATAGTGTGAAATACTGGTTGAACTGTCAAAATAGGATTGTAAATTTAATACGAGATTGCTTCTAGTAACGCTAAATGATTTCGGGCAACTTTGATTCAAATACCTATCTTCCCTTAAAGTTATGAAATTTTCACTTTACCTAAGTTCATGACTTTAAATTTCCTTTTGATGAAAACCTAAAGGAATTACCTTCTTTGTCTTGGATCTAACATTTGTGAGAACTCTTTTTTTAAAAACATTATTTTTAGCACTTCATTGACAAGTATTAGTAGAATAAAGATAATTTTAAGTGTTACAAAGGGATATAATGATAAAATGTAAGTTTATCTGCGTGTCATTATAACATAAATATGGATATTACTTTTCTGCTGCCTTACAAAGCATATTAATATATTTAATATAAAGCTATGTGTCTCTATTAGGAAATAAGCCAAAGTTTGGAATTCCAGCAAAAATTTTTCAGATATTTATGTGCATTAATTTAAAAACATTAAAAGCTATGCTTTTCTTTTGAATTACTCTTACGTTGATTTAATATGTTTATTCTAGATAGTTAAATTTTCTAGATATCAATATTGTGACCTCAGTGGTTCCTAAATGCCAGTGTTGTATATTATTTAAATGATGTTAATTGCATAGTTTTAAAAAGAAATGATTTTTATTAAGTTCACAGATTTACCACAATAACTCATTTATCTCTTTTGGAGGTTTCTTTCTGTTTAAATTTTTTTTTTTTGATTTATATTATTTCCATTTAAGTCCCTAGGATATAAAACCAGTGTGTATTTTACAATTAATAACTCAGGTATTTTTAAATGTGCAAGCCAGAGAGTTATCCAATAAGAACAATAAACCCATAGTTCCCATTAAATCTTATTTCATCATGAATTCATACAACACAGGAACTGTACGTAAACTTAGAATCCACCTACTTCAGTGCCCTCAATTTTCAAACAAGCTGAGTTCCAGAAAAGTGAAATCACTTGTTCGCTACCACACATTCTTTGTGTAAGTCTGGTCTTTTTTTTTTTTTTTTTTTTTTAAGTAGTTTATTCTTACAGCAAGGCAAAAGGAACATACTTATGCATTTGGATTCAATTATTCCATTATACTCAATTTAAGAAAATGATGTTTGGGAGATTAAATTCTAAATTTCTGAATGACTGAATATAAAATAAAATGTAAGGGATCTAGAACACTGTTCATGACAACTAGTGAGAAATGGTGGCTAAAAATGAATGGTACCTGTGGGAAGACACTAAGCTATAGCTACTAGCAAATTCTATGCATTTGCCTGTCTATGCTCCAAACTTCCCTTGTTTTCACAAAATTTCTTGTATCAGTGCTGTTTAGTTCTCCAACCATGTAAATGAAAATTAAAAATAAAAACCATGATCATAGTTGATTCTTCATTATTCCTTTTCATATCTGACAATGAGAGCTCAATGTATTTTACTGGATAAAATTAAGGTTAAAGAATAATAATTTGGGGGTAGTGAGTACTTAAAAGATCCCCTTGTACAAGTGTCTCTTACAATTTGGGTAGTTGTTAACATAATCTAAAGATTTCATATTTTATACTTCCTGGTGATGTGTATTCCAGGACATAATCATCAGCATCAGCAAATTGATTACCAAATATATGCATATAGAATCTTATGCCAGTAACTAGATGTAATTGTCATAATAGACTTTAGGGCAATTTATATGAAGGAAACTGGGGAAGGAAATACTTTAAATAAATAAATTAGATATAAGGAAAGCATTTTAAATGTGATGAATTTTATGACTGTTTGGAATATTATTCATCAGTAGTGTAACTTTTTTCCTGACTGAAATTTATTTCCTGTACTTTATGTATAGACATTCCTGGAATGTCTCCAGGTCTTTAATTCAGCTCTGACTACATAGAATTGGTATTAGTTAACGGATAGTCTTTTTATAAAGTGAATTTGTGGTTGAAATCCTTATTGGGGAAAATAGCAGGCTAGGTGTTAACTATGAGAACTCTTACAATTGTAAAAATACTCATTAAAACAAAAGAACACATCCACAAATATTTATATTTTCCGTGATTTGTCACATTTTATATGCAGTAGGAATCACTTATTGTCCTTTGACTTAACATTTTGTTCACATTTTCTCAGGAAAGTGTAGTCTGACATTTTAATTTTTCACAAATACATATACCCACATATATCTATACTATATTTACTGATAATTTTCAATAGTATTTGTCAGAAAAAATACTAGAAAGTCTTATAGAAATTTTGTACATTATAGATGATTTTTGTACTCCTCTTTTCTTGCTAAAGCTGCCAATATTAGCTACAAATTGTTCTTTTTGGACCACTATGGATGATGTTTCAATGATATGAATGTCAGAATATAAGAGACTACAAGTATCTATTAATATAATATCCTTGGGAAGGCAGCTGTTGCTACATATTTTGCTTAAGATAGGAAATAGAATCCACAGAAGATATTGATTATTATGAAAGCTATTAAGAGAAATTTCCAAAAATCCACTACAGTGAGTAAGTTCAAAGATTTGTACAGTAAACAGCTTCTAGTCTGCAACAGATTTATCAGGAGACTTGAAACTAATGTTAGAGTACAATGTGCTCCGATTTCTAATGCACAGGGCAAGAATTACTTAAAAATAAATTCAGAGTGTCTTAGCAAGAGCCTATAAACACAATACTAGTGATGAAGGAGATTGTTAAATAAATGATGAATGTGTCTTAAATAATCAATGCCAATTTAACCTCTTTCACCCTCCTCTGTCTGCACAGGCTTAGTTTATTGAAAGATCAAAGAATAATTTCTTAGGTGTCACTTGTGTTATTAAAACAGGATAGAGGATGAATAGATGCAGTCAAGTAGCAATCTTGCCGATTATAAGATTACATTAAGACGTAGGCAAGATTCTTCTGATTACATCAACTATATGAATAGATACTTCAACAAAGCACATATACTGCCTGTAAACATTTTATAGTTTGAACTACTGCAAATAATATTTTGATTTAAATAATTGAGAATGAATAACCAAAATGCTACAGTGAAGATTTTATATTCTGATGCTGAGAAAAATCAGGTACTTTTATTAACTTGACATCTTTATGGACTTTTTTTTAAACTTCCTTTTGCTGTTCTGCAGAAGATTGTCTTTTTAAATGTGGCTGATTGACTTTAAGTGTAAATTTTTCTTTCCATGAGTGCCTGAACTTGACTCAGAACAGTCACAGGGTCTCTAGATTGCTCTTCAAGACAAAAGCACTGAAGTTTTAAAAAGTTCTTTCTTTTATTAACATATATTTTACACTTATATTTAAAAAGAAATGCTTGTTAGCATCGAACTAGGAATATTTTGTCTTTATTTTCTTTGAGTTTTTAAAGTTACCAGGTGTTTCATCAAGTATTAATAACTTAGTCTAAATATCATGAATGGTTTTCATTTGGCTATTGAAAATTGACCAAATTGTGATGTCACACATATTTTGTCTCAGTCATGTATGAGTTAAGCATGGGTCAGATTGGAAATGTATGCTCACACCATTGTCTAGTTTTCAAATACTTTAACACATTTTCCAAATGGTGGGAATTGCTTTATAAATGCAGGGTTCTCCTTAACTAGTTACATTATGAATACACATTTTGAAAGACTCATGCAATTATCTGTGTATTCTCAATCTATGCTACTTCTCTTAGATTTAATTTTGGAGCCCTCCTTGGAATAGTTAGTAGTGTGCAGGGAATTCTAACAAATATGAAAATAGTTCATCATGTAAGGAATAAGAATGATTAGTTTTTACTATAGTTGTTTTATTAGCTATTAGAGCAGGAGAATATTGTATTATATTAATATGTTATGTCAGCTTATGGATTAACCCCATTTCTAAAAATTGAATAACTATCAATTAGGCTCTCTCATCTAGCTGCTAATAAACTGCAATTTGTTCAATCTATTTTAGATCCATTTGTTGCTATCATCTTTCTTAAATTCAGCACTTCTGATCATGCATCAGTGTGCTCCAGCATTTAGTAGATGAGTATCTCCCCTCATCATGTTTCGTTTAGCTATATTTACTTACCTCAGATACTTTTTTTTCCCACAAGTTTAAAAATATCAGATTTAAAAACTGAATGATATATTCCAGGTTTTCTTTTGAACTACAATTTTCCATATTGCATTGAGGATAACTTTCAGACAGGAACATTGATTAA
The DNA here is from genome assembly GCF_036321535.1 of Camelus dromedarius. Lineage (NCBI taxonomy): Eukaryota > Metazoa > Chordata > Mammalia > Artiodactyla > Camelidae > Camelus > Camelus dromedarius. Next base: position 59,642,704 of record NC_087436.1, on the reverse strand, counting down.
AAATACATGATCATCTGCCACAGGTGCTGTTTATATTTAATGCAGGACTAACAGTTTATATAGTGGTAATGTTCTAAGGGCATCACTTTTGAAAATCTGTACATATGTTCCTTGAACAGATGTTGCTAAGTGCCCCCTGGAAGCCAAGCCCTCTTAGGTACTTGAGATACACCCTTTAACCAAACCACAAATATTCCCTAGTGGAGCTTGAGTTTTATTATTATACTCAGAGAATACATGTAAGTAAAGTGCATGGTTTGTTAGAAGCTGATAAGTGCAATGTGAAAAAGAACAATGGCACAGGGAAAAGATAATTGTGAATGTAGGTGTGGGGTCAAAGCTGTGATCAGAAATTTTAAATAGAGTGATCTGGGCAGATCTGAGGGTGAGATGTGAGACCGGAAGGAGGTGAAGTGAACACCCCTTTAGTCAGAAATCCTTTTGTGATATGCTCCTTGAAAACCCCTCGAGGGCCCTCAGTCAGAACAAATTGATGTATCTTGGCTGCAGCCCTTGGTTGGCTTCATTTAGAGGCTCTGCAATATGATAAAAAGGAAAAAAAAAATACTTTCTGGACCATTAAACCCTAGAATCAGACCAGTGATTCAAGAGACTCACGCTAGGGGAACGCAGACCACTGAGAGAACAGCCTGCTCAGCCTCTGAGGTCATGTTCACTTTGCACCGGCATTGAGAAGAAAGCTCAGTCTAATTAACTACACTATGTAAATTACATGTACTTTTCTTCTTCCTTTTTTGGCATGCAGTCTCTCCACCCTCTTCTCTCTCTGTGTGTGTACCACTCTTCTTCCAGCCCAGGCAGAGTGGAATTTAGACTTCATTATATATCAGCACATCCCATTTATTAGAGGTGTACCACTAAAAGTAAACAATTAGAGAAAGCACTCAATAATTACTTGGTGAAAATTAAATGAATAGATTAACTAAGACTCTAATATTTTTATAATTCTAAAAATCTAACAAATCAGTAAGTGTTTTACTTTTTTCACAAAATCATACAGAAGTGTATGTTGCTATCCTCCAGATTTATTCTATATTGCTTTATTATATCTAACAAATATTTTGCAATGACTATTCTGTGCCTTTTAGAATATGTGTTAAATGCAAATCAGCATAGACAACCAGTGATTTTAAAACATGAGTGACAATGTGCAGTTGCCCTTCACAGTATTGCTTTGAATGATTCTTTTAAAAATCCTGCATCTTTAGGAGCTAGATCATTCCTGGAATGTCTCCAGGTCTTTAATTCAGCTCTGACTACATAGAATTGGTATTAGTTAACTGATAAATCTTTTGTTAAATGAAATTTGTGGTTGAAATCCTTATGGGGAAAATAGCAACGCTAAGTGTTAACTATGAAAACTCTTATAATTGTAAAATATTCATTAAAACAAGAGTACACCCACAAATACTTTATATAACCTTATGGGAGGAAATATAGTTAATTCCCTGAAATGGCCCAAACCACCACCTTAAATCCATCTGAAGGCAACAGAAGGTGGGGATGCGGGGGAGGGGGGGGGGAATTATGGAAAGTTACCAGGAAAAACTCAGTAAACAAGGATATAGTTTGTTATGCAAATTTAAGTTGGTGCCTTCTTTATTGGTAGAAATTTCTAGAGTTTTGCTCATCCTCCTCTTCCTGGTACAGAGAGGGAAAAACCCTTACAAATGGAGATTTCCCTTAAAAATGTAAATTCTTGGAAAGGGTAACTTGCTTCTCATTTTTTTAGAGCTTCTCTGTGTCTGTTTCTTAAAAATAACCAGCTTTTGAAAACCCGTTTGTCAAAGAGGCATGTTTTGGGGTAGTATATTTTGCTCCCCTTTATCCTAGTAATAGTGATTATATTTGCTAAAAATTGTGTTGATTCAGTGATAATGTTGATTAAAGAGAAGAAATGTAGATACTTGTTGAAAAGAATTTTTCCCAACCTACTTCTACTTCATCTCATAGATTGCCATCTCTACAGGAAATCTAACTCCAAAATTTCAAGTATTTTCCTTAGAAAACTTTAAAAGTGTTTTTTTAGTATTTTCCAGTATGCTAAGTGGCCTTGTATGACAAGGAGTCCCTTCTGAAGGAATTTTTACCACCCTCGGAGGAAAACACTATGTATATACTACGGGCATTTTTCGGTGTCTATTTCTAATACATTATGCAATTGTAGCTAATCATAATTTGTCTTTAAGTTCTAAGACTTTGCTCAAGTACTTGTTCAATGTAAATCTTTGGGGATTTATATTCATTTCTAGGGAAAGAAGTAGTTTCCTTTAATGTGGTCTACAATCAGAAAAATCCTGCAAAAGCAAATGTATTCTTTAAATATATGTATGTATACATATGTCTTTGCAATATGAATATAAAAATATTTATATAGATAAATATACAAATAAAACAAACACAGTCTCTGAATACACATGCACACAGACCTGATGACATAGGTACAAAAAAGAATCTTTTATTTACTATACTGTACTTAATACAAAAGATAAGATTACATGAAATTTATTAACTTGTGTATGTACATAATAACAGAAATCACACTGTACACTAATACATTTTAAATGTCTTTGAATTTTAGTATGATGAAGTTGGATTTATACAACTATTAGCTGAGTATATTTGTAACCCAATTATATTATACTTGGTATAAATTAATATTTAAATGTTTTTTAAAGGTAATAGTCACATTTGCTCCCTTAAACCATTACTTTTTCAATATGCAGAAATCATAAAACCATATATTCTAAATTGAAATGATAATGATAACAATTTTCATCTTAGTATAAAGATGTGACAGTACTTTACTTTTTGCATTATTCAGACTGATAGCTTTTTTATTTTGTTGTGGTTGAGCCTTTGTTTACCCAGGCTATCAGATTTAATTAAGTTACTTCATTTTTTTTTTTAGTTTTCTTGTGATGTCTGCTGTTCTGACAATCCTTTTACTTACTTGTAACTTGATTTTAGCAGCACAAAATTAGATAATATCTGTTAAGATCATGAGCCCCTATAATGTTCTTTCTCTATCAAAAAGTTTCTCAACTACTTAACTCATATCTGGGGACCTGAGAATACTTGTGTAGAGGAGGATAATTTTATTCTAAGTTCTTCGCTGAGACCCCATTATAATACAGAATAACACGAGAAAAACAAAAGTTTAGTAACATGTATACATCTGCTATAGATGGGAGATACACAGGAAAACTGAGTGAACTCCTTGAAATGTCTTAAGCTACCATCTTAAATACTCTCTCTAGCTAAAGACAGAAAGAAAGAAAGACAGCAGGAAGGCCAGTTATGGGAGGTTACCAGGAAAAAGCACCATAAACAAGGGTATGGTTGTTATACATGTTAAAGTTGGTAACTTCTCCACTGATGAAATTTTCTAGAGGTTAACTCATCCTCCTTTTCTGGGTACAGAAAGGGAAACACCCTTATAAATGGAGATTTTCCCTTATAAATATACATGTCTCTTACAAAAGGGTAACTTTTACTTAATTTTCAGAGGTTCTCCTTTGTCTGCAGTTCCTTAGAAACAGTCAGTTAAGATGATTCTCATGCCAAAGAGACATACTTCAGAGAGTCAAATTCTGCTCCCCTTCAATCCTACCTTTAAATCTTCCCCCAAGAAATTCCACAGCCCAGAAACTGAGATAAGATGATCCATTATTTCATTGAACCAGTGTCTTACTCTTGAGAATAGGTCAGTCAAGTTAAACTGTTGTGTCTCATTTCAGAAGGTGATCTTGAAGAGGAGTTTCCAGTGTTAGATTGATACAGTGCTAGCAATTATGTTTAGTAAGAGGCAAGTCTATTTTAAAAGACAGATTAATGATCAGAACAAACTGTAACTCAGTGTGAGTCCAGGGGGCATCTAAGTCAATTTTCTAGATGTCAGTCTCAAAGCATCTTTTGTCTCTGATGTTATCAGAATGTCTCTTATGTTATCAGGTGTTCAGGTAAACTTTCTGAGTGTCAACAAACATGGAGGCTTATCTACTATACATGAGCTGTTGTAGAGATGTCCCTGAAAGTTTATATCAGGTGGCTCACATTGGGTTTGCAGAGCTTTAGGAAAGGGCTTCTTTCAGTCATTACAGGTTAGAAGGATGGGAGAAGTTGAAAATGAGCTTGGAGAATTGTAGCAAGATATTTGAGGAAACTAAAAGAATTCAGGTTCCAGTACAGTTTACAGGCAAAAATCAAAACCTCTAAGACAATAAATATGACTAGAATCTAAAATCCACAAAGGTGTGGATTTTCCCTCCATAATCACCCTCATTTTTACTAAAGATAATCACAGGAAGACTAAAATGTTTGTAAAATAAGTCTAGTCTCATTAAACTTGGCTCATCTGGTTATTTACATAAGTGCAGCAAGAATAGTGATTGGCTCTACAGTCTTTTTAAATCTGCTTTGCTGAAACTATTTTAATAAATAATCTGATTGAAATTTTAAAAGCCTCAAGGCTAGGAAGCCAAGTGAAAAAGTTGCCATCACACTCTGCCTCAATACGTACAGTTTTGAGTTAATTTAGACCTTTTCTCAAGGTCTAAAAATATCTCAAGGTTTCTGTGCCTGCCAGAAAGTGACCTTCCTTACTCACCTGGTAAGGTGCTGGGAACCCTGTAAGCAAGGTACCAGGCTGGTTTTCCAAGGGGCTTTATCGGCTCCATAAAGTCAACCTTAGTTTCTTAAAGTTGTCTGGTCATATCTGATTGTATGCACTTTCTCAAATATGACACTCCAGTCAGAGCCTTCGTAATATAGCCAATGTTTCTAATTTTGTCCTGTTAACAAGAACAGATTCTTAATTAACTTATGCAAATAAATACAGTGCCATGAACATAAGAATACTTAAAATCTCTGAATTATGGAGGGATCAGGTAGGGAGAAAAAATAATTGTTTCATCTTTATTCACAAAGACACAATTTGCCAAATTGCTATAATTAATACTTAGCTTAAGAGAAAAGAAAAAGATTAACTTTAAGTCTAGAAAAACAAAACATTAAAGAACCAGCAATGTTTAAAACAAAAAATTGTAAAAATTACATTCATCTTCATCATTTATTCAGTCCCATGTTATTAAATCTCATCCTGCTTTAATCCAGCTTTTCCATTATTTCTGGCAATTCTTACCTAGTTGAGTTTCATGATCTTAAATTATCACGAATTGGTATTCTGATATACTTGCTAGAGTCCTTTTCATGAATCTCCTTGAGGATTAATCACTTTTGCAAAAGCATCGAAGTAAAACAGTAACTGCTTGCAAATCAAAAAGTACTTAAATAGCTATGGTTAAAGATCTGATGAGAGTTCATATCAGTTTAATTGAAAAAGATATTTGGTGATTTCTGTGGCATACATTTTAAGACTATAAATAGAATTACAAATTACAACTTTATACCAGTATATATCAGATTTCTAGGAATTTTACACCTCATACATTTTCTTAGCCAAAAATACATCTTACTTTCCTTACATGCAGAGTTGTTTTCCTTAATTTTAGTAGTCTTAGTAACAATAATTCTTAATGCTTATACATGTTAATTTATAGAAAAAACTAAAGAAAGTAAGCAATTGTGAACTGTATGTTACAACAGCATTCTTTAAATTTGCAAATTAATCCATTTTATAATTTCTAGAAGCATGTGTTCTTTTTAATAATACAGTCTTTCAGTGTTGCACAAGAGATGTTTACTAACAAATCTAAATGTGTAAGATTTGTAGTTAGTTCCTGTGTATTAGGAAGCCAAAAGTAGCTAAACCTATGTTCAGGAATGTAATGTTTAATAATTTACCTTATTTGGAAATAATTGAGATATTCAATAAATTTATATCATTTAACTTAGCAAAACTCTAAGGGTTAAAGTTAGCAAAAGGATTTGGGAAAATATTAAAGTAGGTATACCATAATACATAATTATTACTGAAAAGTTCAACTAAAAACTCTTATCCTTCTTACATCTAAATCAGTTGTTATCAACAATTTGTTTAAATTACCTACAAATAGTTTGAGACATTAAACAAAGTCAGCCATCATATGAAGCTATTTTTCCTGCTGACAAATTTTGTAACAGATAATATGAACTTCTTTGACTATTAAACCCAGGTAGAATGAGAATTATGTTTGTGTAATATTTAATGTTAACAATGAAAATATGTCTATTTTAATTAAACCAACAAACTTCAACTAGCTTTTTTTTTTTAACAGAAAATTACTCTGGATGATGTGAATTTAAAAAAAAAACTGGGGTTAGTTTTTATTTCTGAGAGTTTTAGGAATACTTAACTTATAAAGCACTTATTTTAGGCCAATTAAATAGAGCTCTTCTGAAAGTTAATTTTAGCAATAACATCTGGAGATAGAAAAAATATCACTCATCTACAACATATATATATAGATATACATATATACACATACAGATGCAAACAGATCTTATAGCTTTCATTCTAAAATTTTAGCCATAAGTCAGGTACAATACTAAACTCACTGTTTTATAAGAGAACAGTTTGATCCAAATTGTGTTTTTGACCATTTGTCCACAGAGATGGCTAATGCTTTTTTTTTTTTTTTGCTAATATGTATGAAAGAAGACACTTGAAATTTTTCATTTGCTTATTTTCCAAATAGCTCCTTCTGTTTCTAATGAGAAATATCTCCCTAAAGTTTACATTCCAAGGAGTTCTTAGGTCTTAGAGAAAATGGAGTAGAAAATTTACAAGATGGTGGAGAAAATTTACATCTCAAAGGCACAGAGAAAGTATCAAAATTTTCTCCAAAATGGGGTTTTAGAGTATATTTGCCTATTAGCAGCGATCTAGAATAATTATTTAAATTTTCCTTATTTTTCTAAAGTGCCGATAGTACCATTTCCAAGGTCCTGATCTTCTGTAAGCATTTAAAGAACTGGAGAGGTTTGAGGGGTTGATTTAAAAAAAAAAAAAAAAAAAAAAAAAAAGGATAGTGAATTTTGCATTGTTTCTAGAGCTACAACTCTGGTTTTGCAAAGATTTGAAAGACAAAACTAGTTGTTTGTAATTCCTCAAAGAATTTGGTCGTAGCCTAAATGATATCAAGGGACTTTGCCCATCTGACTGCATCATTTTCAATTTGCTTTGTATCAGGGAGATTTCCAACTAATATGGAGATCAAAAGATTTCTATATTCTGGAGCTTTAAGGTTTAATGCAGTATGCTTTTGTAAAATTTGTATTAAGCATTCAACAAAGGCCTTCCAGTGCTCTTTTTTTTTCCCCCTTAGTGTGCAACTCAACTTTAGGCCAATTAACCTTAAGGGGAAAGAACCTCTACTGTTGTTTCAATAAGCACCTGAACATCAACCTCTAGCTGATTTATTTCCTGATCACTTGTAGGAAGGCCTGGGAGAACTTCTGGTCACCTGTTTCTCCTATGAGGGAGGGTTTCCCAAGGGGCCTTCTGGCTTACCTGATAAGTACAGTATAATCATGGATGGGAAGAATACCTATTAGCCCCCAGTTAGGGTTCCTGTGAGTAAGGTTCTGGATGTCCACTGATCTAACTATTCTAAATCTGGTAATTATCTTCTGTAAGTGGTGCTAAATAAGGCTTTGTAATTTCATCTTGTTAAAGAAGTCTGTAAGGTAAGCTGTTTTACTTCTTAGTCCCCTCTTTTCATAGGTACCAGAAAGACAGTTACTTAGAACAAGAGCTCTGCAACACTTTTTCAGACACAGAAATTCTTTCAGTTCAAAGGAGTCATCATCTGGCCATTGACAAGTAGGATCTTATATTAGTCTCAATAACAACTCAAACCAGTAAGGCTATTTATGGCTTAACCATAGATGCAAGAAGCATCACAAATGACTGTGCAAAAGATAGAGCACTCACAAGATCCAGAAATTTCACTCTCAAAGTTAGTCTAAGAAAACAAAGACATTCATTGAAACAGGTGGTAGGAATGGTATAATGAAAATAATTTCTCTGGTTTCTGATGTGATGCCTTCAGTTGTAGACACACTTGCCTGTGACACTAGGCAGGTACTACTGGAATGAGACTTTTCCAGTACTAAAGAGACAATGAAGTTTGAGATGTCAGGGGTCCCCTGTGGACTGAGACCCTTCTGACAAATTCCCCTGACAGCTAGCATGGCTGGACCATAAGACTGCTGCTATTGGGCTGTCCACTAGATGCATGCTGACACATGCATCTTCCAATTAGTGGATACCAGAGAAAATATTCTTACTGGTCATGAAGCCAAGCTCTTAAGACATAGAACAAGACAAAAGGAAAATCTCATCTAGGCTATGGTTTCTCCCCCTTATGACAAATGGCAGGAAAGTTAGAGACAAAAGCAAACAATTATTATCTCTCTGGGAGGAAATAGAATCAATATAAAATGAGAGTACACATCATAAAAAATCTTTACCAAAGTACTGTACTCAAGAAACTAATTCACACAGGTATTTTCTTCTGCTAATCTACATTTGTAAAGGAAGGGACAAGAAGTGTTGACCTTCCTCTCTTGACCAGGAATTATAGCTAAATAGATCTAGGACAGCTGGCTTTGGTAAGAGTTCTTAAGCTTGGTCAGCCTCTTCCAGTTTTCCAGAATCCCATTGGTGGGCTTTAGAGCAAGTATGGTGCCTCACCAGTTTCCATCATGGGTCACCAAACTGTAGGGATGGAAAAATTTTACTTCTACATGTCTAGGTTCTTGGCTGTCTCCCTCCTGTAATAAAAGACATAGTAACAGTAGAAAAACAAAAATTTAATATCATGTATGCTTCCTGTAGACATGTAAGATACACAGGAAAACTGAGTGACTAACTAACTCCCTGAAATGTCCAGGCCTACACTTTAAATACCATCTCCAGCTAGAGATGAAAGAAAGATGTTGGGCAGTTGTGGGAAATAACCAGAAAAAGCACAATAAACAAGGTTAAGGTTGTTAATGCAGACTTAAGTCAATGCCTTCTCCATTGATAAGTTTTTAGAGATTTGATCATCCTCCTCTTCTGGGAACAGAGAGGGAAACACCCTTACAAATGGAGAGTTCCCTTATAAATGTAAATGTTTCTTACAAAAGGATCACTGAACTCAGTTCTCAGAGCTACTTCTGTGTCTACAGTTTCATAAAATAATTGGTTCAAGGTAATTTTTATGCCAAAGAGACATATTGTGGGGGTGGCAAATTCTGCTCACCTTTATTAGCTTGTGTCTTCAGTCAGTTAAAGAAGTAGTAATACTTTTAGGAAAGAATATTAAAATATCAGATTATTAGTGTTTCAAATAAAGATGTAAAGTGTTTTATATTTAATAACTTATAAATAACCATAGACAGCTACAGAAAAAAAAAAAACCCGTAAATATTTGGCTTCATACCAAATAGGCAAAGGAATTGGAATTTTCAGAATAATGTGTTACAGAAAGTTTCCTAAAAGAGAGCTGCATGTAACATTAACCTCATGCTCTATAAAGTAAGAATACCAGGAAATTATACGCTTATGTGATGACACATTGTTAAGATGGTAATTAGAATTTTAAATTTATAAAGCTGAGTTACTATAGAGGAAATTTATACCAAAAAGAGTATAATTTGCAATTCAGAGTTCTTAAAGAGTCATAGTTCTTTACATATCAGAATTACTTCAGATTTGTCATTTTATGAGCTTTATGCTTGTAAATGGATTTACAGATTTGGGTTTAATCCATCAACTAAGAGGAAAAACTGTCCAGTACAGAGTAATTTTCAAAAAGAAAAATACTCTAAACAGGTTCAGTTTTTTCTTGCATTGGAAAACTATAACCTAAAAATTGATGAATTGTTCATTTTCTTAGTCTAAGCCTAGAATTAGAAATAAAGCATTTTTCAGATTTTAAGGTTGTAAGAAACACTTAATATTGTTCCAGAAATTCTAGTCTTTTTAATTTATGAGAAAGTTGCTTCAAACTCTAAGTTAGCCTGAAAGAATTAGCTTTTCTTGTAGGGAGCATCAGTAATGACTTAATATTTCTTAAGGTCCAATAAAAATCAAAAGGAAATGTAATGTAAATCATTAAAATATACAGAAATTACTTGGAGTGTCTATTATTTTCTACTTTTTAAGAATATTTCCCCATTTTGTTTTTATTATGTTAAAATATAAATACTAAATCTATATCTATAAATATATTACATGTACAAAAACAGATGCATATACGTTTTTTAGCCTTTCAAATGGATATTATTGTACTGTAATAATTTTTTACTTCATAATTCACATGATTGAATATGATATTCAGTCATTTAAACTTTTTGCATTTAAGTATTTTCCTTTTATAGAATAGCATTGTCATATATTTACAATTTGATATTGAGAGAAATTTTGAAAAATCTAAAAAAAAATTGTACATGATTTTATTCTCTATCTAGCAATACTATCTTTAGAAATCTACCCAGTACATGCATATTCTTATATACCAAATAGCACTTGTATAAGGTTTTCCCTTACGGGCATTATTTTTATTAGCTAAAGATGAAAACAACACAAAAGTGCCCATCAATAGGGGATGTTTGATTATGGCTCATTCACAAAATGAAGAGCTGTAAAGCTTAAAAAAAGAGAGAGAGAGAAAATATCACTGTTCTGATAGGGAGTAATCTCTAGATTATATTAAAAAGTGGCTCGATGAAGGTGTGAAGCAGTTACAATAGCCCCAGAGTGATCATGAAAAAGTATCATAGCTCTCAAATTACTGATGTCCCTCCAGAATAGTCAAGAGGAACCATTCTTTGTCATTAGTTGTTTCCTTGTAATCCCTGTGTTCTACTAGCTGAAAAGGACAGAAGTATTGGGGCTTTTTGTCCTCATTACATGACAAATATTAGAATATTAGAAACTGTCATGGTAAAAGAAATGTTAGAATCATATACTTTAGTGACATTTGTGTCACTAAACATACTCAAACTATTTTTCCCTTCATTTTTACTAACATTTTTTAGAATATTAAAAGGTAGATTTGGGTTAGAGCTTTATTAAAAATATGACTGTTAGGGGTCATACCGTGGAAAACAAATTCGAGATTTCCAAAATTTTCAGAATATATTTCCTTTGTCTTCTACATTCATTTAACTAGCATTTGGAGAACAGGTGCTAAACACAGAGTACCTATTAAAAGTGTGTTAGTCTTAATGATTCTTCAGACTTTTTAAAAAAAGATAATGGTTGGTTGGCAAATACAAAGCTGTCTCTGTGTACAACATATTATAGCTTCAAGTTTCCTTTCATCAAAAGATATTACACCTTTTTTCATTTATACAGTCACTTAAATAAGAGTAAAAAAAAGGTATTTCAGGCACTGAGATTGTAGCTGTGAATGAGAAACAAGCAAGTTTTCTTTCTTAGTAGACCTTGTATTCTAGTGGATGAGGACAGAAAATAGATTAGAAATGAAGAAATAAACAAGAGAATTTCACACAGCGATAAGGGCCATGATGTAAATCAGCAGAAAGATGAGATTTAAGAGACCAGTGAGGGGAAGAGGAGGGCTTGTGCCTAGGAAGCACTCATCAAGGAAGACCTGGGGATGTTGCCTTTGAGCTGTAACCTGAGTGATGGTCAGCTACTCAAACCTAGGGCAAGCACTTTGAGGGGAGAGATCAGATTATGAAGTGCAGTCACCTTCGAGTACTGCTTGCTGCCTCAGGACTGCCTCACGTTGGTTTTGGTCTTGTCCTCCTACATACAGGCTCTACACATTCTAATCTCTGTAGGCACCACAGATAAATCTGTAAAAGAAATAAGCACAAACATGCAGTTTACACTATTGTATTTCTCCTTTAAAACTGTTAATGATTCACTAAGGCTTAAAGGATAAAATCCACATTCCTCAAACCACCATCCATAGCTGCTAAAGTGATACTCCACTATTTATGCAATTTTAGCTCCAACTGTCGCCAGACTTAAATCTTTTATTCCACTTAAACTGCTCTTACACAAATTTCTATTTCTTGTCTCAGTTGTTTAGTGTTTTGATTTGTTTTGTTCTTTTGCTCTTAACTGTTTTGTTTGAACTACCCCTTCCCTATAATATAGCTCTCTTTTTAGGCCTAGCTCCAATCCCATAACCTTGTTTTGTTTACCCAAAATGGGAATGCTGTCTCTTAGAACAATTTCAGCACTTAACGATCCTATATAATGTGTCTTGTAGTGGTCAGTTCTATGTATTGGCATCAGTTCTCTGCATTGACGTATAAATCTCTCCTATGTATTAACATAGAACTTACTGTTTTGCAGTAGGGCTCATCTTTTCTATGTTCGTTTACATCTCTCCAGTTGAATTCTGCATTTCTTGGGAGCAGCTGCCACATTCTGTATTTCTTGGATCCTGTGTTTCCTTTTATACACATTATCTGCACAACAGAGTTTTTTTTATTTTTCCAAGTGAAATACTCCTGTCACAGAAAACTGCAGTGAAGTATACAGATTTAAAAATAATTGCTGCAAATTGAAAATTCTGTTGAAGCTTTGTGTTTAGGATGATTAACAGAAATATCAGGAGAGCCAGGTAGACTTACCTATTAATCATTTATTTTTCTGGAAGTGAGGAATACATAGAGTTGAGTAAAAAACTATTATATTTTACTCTACTTACAAAACCAAAGAAATAAAATTTTGCTAATCGATCTTTCCTCTTTTACCGTGTATTTGGTAGTAAAATATTTAATTGGAAGTTTGGAGCCTATAAACACTACTAATACAGGTATTTTAGTGAGTGTTAATAGCAATTTTTACTTAGAAAATCGTGAATAAAACAAATTTATGTTGGTCTGTGTTTTTTTAATTTGTGTTTAAATGTTTTAAATCTTCATATTAAGTAAAAATTTCATTTCATTTTTATTTGATGTCATTCATTCATTTATTTTTGTTTTCTTCTTTTCAAGGCCCTGTGGAATCCTACATGCACTGAAGTTTTATTTAAACCAGTACATATTTCAACCTAGGTTAAATCATTATCTGATAAGAAATGTATCACAAATCTGTGACATGCTAAATATTAAATCAGTTTCCATTATTTCATATGTTGGCTGTTTCTCAGTATGTAATACAGAAATTTTTCCATTCCAAATATTTGACACCTTTTGCATTTATACACAATTGAATAAAATATGGATGAAGATTCAACTAACATATTCCTGATTTGTATTTTTAAAACAAAAATAGATATTTAAAAATTATGTCCATATGCAGCTATCCTAAAATGTAATATTCCACTTGGCAGTACATATTTTTTGTTCAACCTTCTCATCCGTGTCATTTGTCTTTCTCTGGTTATAGTCTTCATTTAACTTCACTGTATATTCTGTGTACATTAGGTAAGTTTGAAAACAATGCTTCTAGTTTCCGCCATCCTAGTGTGACAGGTCTTATTGAAGAATGAAATTACCTCTATTTTTCTCTTGTGTTGAGATCGAAATATGAAAGCAGTATGTCTTCAAATGAAGTAAATCATGAAGAGTCTAACTACAGAAAGTCAAAAACCTATTTATATCTCTAAACAAGTGAAGAAAGTCAATTGGCTGTTGATCTCTTATTGAGGGAAGTTTGTTGAATGTATTGTCTCCTGGACTGCCTGATTTCTGTGTGTTCTTGTTGATTGCCTTTTCTATACTAGCTCACTTAATTATCAAATGGCTGGGTGGCACCTAAGCACTCATGAATGTTGTACTTTATTGCAAAGATAAATGACAGAGCCCAGAGAATGTCTTAGTGTTCTGGTGCAGGACAACAGAAGAGCCATAGAGCTAAGGAGAGGAAAGCAGGTTTTACTGAGTTCTCTATATTATTTAAACAGGCAATGAAATAATCGTTAATGTTGGTAACATTCAAAAATACGTTACAAAATTAATTAAATTATTTGAATCATTATATAACATATAATACACATGATCAAGTGTTGGGTTTAAACCATGATATTAAAATAAAACTATAAATATATTTATTTACATGAAAACACTGTTTGTGTCCTTGTTGAATTTGCCCTTAAAACATCCTTTTATAATTCAAGATGTGAAAATGTTTTTGTTTCTCTAACAGTTTTCTAGTGTTTATTCTTTTATTCTGTTTTTATCTCTTCCTATTTATTGTCTTATTTTATATTTCAAACCCTTTAATGTAGATAATGTAAGAAATTCCATTACCTAAAATAAAGCACTCTCCTGGTAAAGATTTTTATCAGCTTGAATGGGCAATATCATTTTGAAGAAGAAAGAATTCAATTAAAGGTATTTTGAGTAGGATGCAAAGGGAAAAAAAAAATTGCATTAGCACGTAGATTAAGTCAATAAAGAAAGGTACTTTTTTCCCTCAAAAGCAATGTAGCAGAAACTGTCAATAGAGATAAAAAAAAAAAGGCACCTAACCTGAAAAGGTACTATTCTATGATTGCTCTTTAACAACATTAAGACCTTTCAGTCTGCTTCCTTGGAAACCTTTTTTTTTTCCCCTTTTATTTTATTCAATGGAATTTGAGCTGAATATACACCAGTGAATGTGTTTATAGATTAATAACTTTACTTCATGGTGAAATGTATTCACCATGAAGTATCTTTTCCAACAATGTTTATTATATACTTTGTCCATTTATTAAAATGTATGTATGTATTTGATTATATTAAAAGTGAATTAAAAATAGGGATTAATGGGGACATTGTTGTTTACAAAAATGTTTAAGAACCATTATAATACTGCACTTTATTCCAGTGTACAACAAAACTGAGGTTGCTAATTGTTTCTTAAAGAAGCAGCAAGAGATATAAAAGTGTATCTGACAGTTGTGAACAATGTAACAGCAATATATATTGATGAAAGGAAATATTATGCTGTACTATTATGCCTGCATATTTGTCTGAAATACTTTGACAATCACTAACTAAAAATAAGAGATGGACAAGCTTAATTATATTTATTTTCCAAATAAGGAAAATGGAATTTGAAGAAACTGACTTTCCAAAGGTCATATAACTTTCCTAACAAGTGATAAAGCTGTAGATTGTGCTTAGGCGTTTCAGATCAAAAGTCAAGATTTTGTTTTGTATCCTGATTTCAGAATGCTGGTAAATTGAATGATTGCAAAACTCAATATAAATTATACATGAATTACACATACAAATATATAGATACTTGTATTTTATATATACATTATATATTAAAGGTTGAATTTATGTTAAAACTGCCTTATAGATTAGGCATAATTGTCATATTTACTATGACAATGCTGAAGTAAGATGTGTAATACATTAGCTAAGGAAATAGTTCTGTAATATTGAAAATTATTTTTTCAAGTATCAAGTGCTTAGAGGAAAACCATGGACAGTTTTGCTAGATGTTTTAACAATTTTAACACATTTTATCTATATTTTAAATCATTTTCAAAATCTATTTTTTGCACCTTGAAATATACACATGTTAAATGTTCTTATTTATCATATTTTTAAATATAAGCAACTTATCATTCTTGGTTAGATTTATGCCATATAGCTGTGTTTTAAATGACTTTTTACTGAAAACTCTTAAGTATATTATGTACAATTTTGTATGTATGATTTTTATTTGGCACAAATTTTCCTTGATAACAGTTGTATCATTTTTCAAAATTGCCTAAATTTGATATTGTTTTAAATA
Organism: Camelus dromedarius; assembly: GCF_036321535.1. Taxonomy (NCBI): domain Eukaryota; kingdom Metazoa; phylum Chordata; class Mammalia; order Artiodactyla; family Camelidae; genus Camelus; species Camelus dromedarius. The sequence continues at coordinate 59,627,031 of NC_087436.1, read as the reverse complement.
TTTGTTTAGAAAAGAAAATATACTTTCTTTTCCATATTTAACTTGATGCTAGAGGGAGGAATGTCCAAATATAACAACAGGATGCTTTTCATATTTTTTGTATATTGTGCCTATATGTTCATACAGGACTGTCTAAATATAGTTCTATCATATCTTAATTTGTTACATATAATCACTCTAAAAGGAATCTTTATCTTGGCGCTTTTTTTTGGCAATAGTAATCACTGTTATGCTGACATGTTTAAAAAAACTAACAAGTACATTTTCAAGCATATGTCAATTTCATTTGATTTATATAGTTGAAACAAGTCCCAGTGTCAGTCTTAGATTCACATATGTATCTTCCATTGAAAAGAACTGTTATTCTTGATATTAATAAGCATTGAGAACTGTTAGAATGTTCCATGCCTTCCAAGTGATGTGTTTTGATATCTGAATTTACATAATCCATTTATATCATTAACTGTAATGGAGAAAAGTAGGATAGGCTGTAAAATGGAGGGAAAAAGGAGATGTTAGCATCTTTTATTTTTTACCCCAAACCAAACATCCTGAGTATATCTATTGGGTGTTCACTTAACTGTTTTGTGAAAGCTTTTCTCTGCTTTGCTATTCTCCTCTTTGACTGTACGTATAGGAGGTTGATGAACAGGAGGCACAAATGATAATAAAATATTTTCTGGTGAATGTTTCTAAGACTACCTGAAAGCTATTTGTTGCATCTTTAATTTTTAAACATCATGGTCAGATTATATACGTATGAAATAAGGAAACCCTTATTTTAAATTATCTTCTTACCAAGTTCCTTTTTTAAAGAGGAGGAAATTTGATGCGATAGCATTAGCATTCCTAGGGAAGAAAAGGCAAAAACAATGACAAATGTGAATGCAAAGTGGATTCTTATGGACAAAAACAATTAATGTAGCAAGAGTAAAAGGATCGTTGCCATATGTCCTCCCAAGATTTTTTAGATATATATATTTTTAAGTTTCCAATTTTTTTAAACATAAAAAAAGGTGAAGGAAGTGTTACCTCACTCCTGTAAGGAAGAAAAACCACTAGCTTAAGGATTCCAGACTGTTTATCAAAGTTTAAGTACTAATAAATTTTGAATATAATGACCAGAGAGAGTGAATAAATTTCATCCCTTCCTACTCAGGCTCTTTACAGAAGATTCTTCTTCATAAAGTTGGCAAGATTTCTGACCTGGAAAGAGATTTAGGTGTACCTTTTCTTTTTCTTCACTAAGAATACCAGAGTAAATTTGAAAAAATAAATACCTTCATTTGGCAATAAATATGCTACACAGATTTTAATTTTCTCTGCATCATGGTTTGTATATGTTTTAAGAAGTTACTGAGTTAATGTAGATTTAGGGCTTAATATATATTACTAGTACACTTTTTATACAATGTTATGTTTTATGTTTTTTGGAGATCTGTCATCAGATTGCCATTTGGTTGTAGCCACATGAATTTTAAGAATAGGATCCTGAAAATCAATGGCTGGCCTCTTGAAAACTACCTTTTCTGTTTCAGTAATGCAAATACGACCTAAGTAAAAGTTTGTATATGCATAAACACTATGTATTACTGTTTTTCTAATGCTTTGTTTGTCAGTACAACATATAGAAACCAAAAACATTTTATTACTTTGATTTTAAAAAGTGAGCAGCATCTGGTAGTAGAATGTGATATATACTTGGAAATCTATTTCTGGTTTTTGTATTGCTTTTGTTTTTATTGAAGTATAGTTGATTTACAATGTTGTGTTAGCTTGTGGTGTACAGCATAGTGATTCACTTATACACATATATATATTCTTTTTCATTATTTGTTGCTGCAAGATATTGAATATAGTTTCCTGTGCTGTACAGCAGGACCTTGTTGATTTTATATATTTCTGGGCTTTTTAACACCTTTATCGTGGTATGATTCCTGTACGGTAAACTGTACATATTATATATTGCTGGTTTTTAATGAGAAAAAATATTCAGTCCTGGTGAGGTGTAACACAAAAGATCAAGATTATCAAATAAGACTCACACAAATCATAGATCTTACCCAATATTAAGGTTATACTAATCATTAAAAGTTACTGGCGATCAAGCTCAGGTGAAGGAGGGGAGAGAGCCGCCAGGTTGAGGGCAGCTCTCCAAGCTTTTTCATCCCACATTGAACATCCACTCTCTGATTCAGAGTAATAAGTCACGTCCCCAAGTGAGATTTTGCGGGGTTACCTCACACGGTAACCTTTTATTCATGAAATATCTACATTTTATATCCCAACAATGTGACATTTTTCAGGGAGCCATGTTTATAAATCCATAGATTCCAAGTTCATTTACTCAAATCTGTCCTTAACCAGGGATATATTATTGAAGTTTCCATTGGTAAGGACTCTCCTTCCAGCAACTATTATTAGCTTATTTTCCTAGTGATACAGTTTTCATGTTGACAAGGTTAGAGGAGGTTACCTCTCTTCTTTTTCCTCACCTGGAGAAGAGTCAGTTGCTTTAACACCCCCCCCCCCCACCTATTTGATTTCAACAGTTCATTCAGAAAGTGATATTCTACTGGAATAAAATGATAAACCCAATGTGCTGGATTGTTCATTTCTCTTTAATTGTAAAGAAAATGCCTATAGAAAAAGTATATCTGACCAAAATTGCGGTTGTTTTTGGTTTCTCTTCTGTGTTTCAAAACACAGTTTGAGGCAAGTTAGGAGATTGCTTTCCTGAAGATTATCTTTTTGTTTCATTTTCTTTTTCACTTAAGGCAAGCTTTCGGGAATTACAATTTTTGAAAGTCAAGAATTTCATGATTTAGTTGGGGAAAAGTAAAATTTCTTAAAGTTTTTCTGGTAAGTTTTTCTATATGCTATAATATACTGCATAAGAGAAGAGCTATTTACTTAAATTTATAAAATTTGTTTTATTTTTTCCATTTGCTATTTGTACAAAATTACTCCTATTGCAACAATAATCCATTTGACAAATTGGAATAGAGTAAATTCTTTGTTTTCTTCTTTCAGTTGTATTACATACCTCATTACATATTTTATTGAATATAAAATGACTGGTCTTAAACTATTTGCGATGTAGGTTTATGTAAAATCTCTATTTTATATTTCCACTTGGTATATATCAATAACACAATAATACAATATTATAAATTGACTATACTTTAGTTAAAAAATATAGTAGAAAAATTCCCATAAAAGAAAATATGTAAGAAAAACTGAATTCAATATTTGATTTATCTGTTCTGCTGCCACAAACAGACTGTTATTTCTAGCAAGTCTTGGTTCTTTTACTCACATCAGTCCCCTAACCTGTTTATAGAGCTGTTTCTTAACTCTTAACTTGTTCATATGAAGAGGAAACCAAGTTTCATATTCCTGGGATTCTCCAGGCATAATCAAACTCCATCTTATCTTAAATCATACTGCAATGATTTGCAGTGGATCAATAATGAGTAACATTTTTGATACTTGCTATATGTCCAGTGCTGTTTTAAAGGTTTTTCGTGTTTTAAATACTGTTCACAGGAGCCTGTGAGGTAGCTACTGTTACATGATACCATTTTGCAAGGAAGAAAACTGAAACAGAGAAGTTAAGAAATTTGCCAAAAATTACACTACTAGAAAATTACTAGACTACATTTAAACATAGACCCTTAATATCAAGAGCTTGAACTTTATTATTATCATTATTTTAATTGAAGTATAGTTGATTCACAGTGTTATCTTAGTTTCAAGTGTACAACATAGTGATTCATTGCACTTATAGGTTAAACTCTACTTAAAATTACTATCAAATATTGGCTATATTCTCTGTCCTGTACAATATATCCTTATAACTTATTTTATATACAATATTTTATAACTTTTACTTTTCTACCCTTATCTTGCCCCTCTCTCCTGCCCTCTCCCCACTGGTAACCACTAGTTTGTTCTGTGAGTCTGTTTCTTCTTTATATTCACTGATTGGCTTTATATTTTTAGAGTCCACATATAAGTGATATCATACAGTATTTGTGTTTCTTTGTCTGAATTATTTCACTAAGCATGCACCCTTAAGGTCCATCTATGTTGTGGCAGATGACAAAAATTCCATTATTTTTTATGGCTGAGTAGTATTCCATTGTGTATATATGTATCACATATCCCTTATCATCATATATTGATGGACATTTAAGATGCTTCCATATCTTGGCTATTGTAAATAATACTGCTGTGAACATTGAGGTGCATGCATCATTTTGAATAGTGTTTTCATTTTCTTCTAATGTATACCCAGGAATGAAATTGCTGGGTCATATGGTCGTTCTATGTTTAGTTTCTTGAAGAACCTCCATAGTGGCTGCCCCAACTTAGATTCCTACCAACAGTGTTCTAGGGTTCCCTTTTCTCTACAACCTCACCAACATTTGTATTTGTGATCTTTGTAATGATAGCCATTATGACAGATGTGAGGTGACAGGTCATTGTGGATCTGATTTTCACATCTATAATGATAGTGATGTTGAACATCATTTTATGTGCCTGTTGGTCATCTGTAAGTCTTTGAAAAAATGTTTAGATCTTCTGCCTATTTGTATTTGGGTTATTTAGTGGGCTTTTTTTGGGGTGTTTTTGTTGGTTTTTTTTTTTTTTTTTTTGGTATTGAGTTATATGAGTTTGTGTATTTTGGATATTAACCCTGTATCGGTTGCATCATTTGCAAATATTTTCTCCCATTCAGTAGATTGTCTTTTATTTTATCTATGGTTTCCTTTGCTGTACAAAAGCTTTTAATTTTAATTAAGACCCATCTAGTTTTGCTTTTGTTTCCTTTGCCTTAAGAGACAGATCAATAAAAATATTGCAATGATTTATATCAAAGAATGTTCTGCTTATGAGTTCTAGAAGTTTTATAGTTTCTGGTCTTACAGTTAGGTCTTTAATCCATTTTCAGTTTATTTTGTATATGATGTGAGGGAATGTTCTAATTTCATTATTTCACATATAGCTGTCCAATTTTCCTAGCACCATTCTCCATTGTATATTGTTGCCTCTTTTGTTGTGGATTAATTGACCATAAGTGTATGGGTTTATTTTGAGGCTCTCTATTCTTTTCCATTGATATATGTGTCTATTTTTGTGCCAATACTATACTGTTTTGATTACTATTGATCTGCAATATAGTATGAAATCTGGCAGTAAGATATGTCCAGATTTGTTCTTTTTCCTCGAGATTCCTGTGGTAATCCAAGGTCATCTGTGATTCATATAAATTTTAGGATTATTCTAGTTATGTGAAAAATGTCATAAGTATATTGATAGGGATTGCAGTAAATCGGTAGGTTGCTTTGTGTAGTATGATCATTTTAATACTATTAATTCTTCCAATCCATGAATATGGGATATATTGTCATTTCATTACATTATCTTCAATATCCTTCATCAGTGGCTTATAGTTTTCAGGGTATAGGTCTTTCACTTCCTTGGTTAAGTTTATTCCTAGGTATTTTATTATTTTTGATGCAATTTTAAATGGGATTATTTTCTTGCTTTTTCTGTTTGATAGTTCATTCTTAGTGTATAGGAAAGCAACAGATTTCTGTAGTGTTAATCTTGTATCCTTCAACTTTACTGTGTTCATTTGTTCTAATACTTTTTTGTTTGAGATGTTAGGGTTTTCTAGATACAGTGTCACCTGCAGTTAGTGACAGGTTTACTTTTTCCCTTCTAATTTGGATGGCTTTTATTTCTTGTCTGATCGTTATGGCTGGGACTTCAATACTATGTTAAATGGAAGTGTTGAGAATGGGCATCCTTTTGTTGCTGATATTAGAGAAAAAGCTTTCACCTTTTCACTTTTCAGTGATGTTAGCTGTGGGTTTGCCATATTTGTCCTTGATTATGTTGAAATATGTTGCCTTTTCACCCACTTTGAGTTTTTTTTTTAATCATGAATGGATATTTAATTTTATCAAATGCTTTTTCTGCATCTGTTGCAATGATCCTATGATTTTTATCCTTTTTTAATTTTGTGATTCACATTGATGTTTGTGGATATTGAACCATCCTTGCATGCCTAGAGTAAATCCTACTTGATTATAGTGTATGATCATTTTTATATATTGCTTAATTCAGTTTGCTAACATTTTGTTTAGGATTTTTGCATTTATATTCATCAGAGATACTGGCCTGTAATTTTTTTGTTGTTGTTGTTACATTGATACTGTTTTTGGGATCAGTTTGGTGTCAGAATAATGATCCCATGGAATGAATTTAAGAGTGTTCCCTTCTCTTCAACTTTTTGGAATAATTTGAGGATAAGCATTAGCTTTTTTTATATGTTTGGTAGAATTCCCTTGTGAAGCTGTTAAGTCTTGGACTTCTGTTTGTTGGGAGTTTTTTTATTACTAGTTTAATTTCACTACTAGTGATTTGTTCAGATTACCCATTTCTTCCTGATTCATTGTTGGAAGATTGTATGTTTCTAGAAATTTATCCATTTCTTCCAGGCTGTCCAATTTGTTGGCATATAATAACTGCTCATAGTATTCTCTTATGTTTGTATCTCTGTTGTGTTAGTTTTAGTTTTTCCTTTTTGATTTCTTATTTTGTTTATTTCGATCCTCTTTTTTTCTTGATGAGCCTGGCTAAAAAGGCTTATCAATTTTATTTATCTTTTCAAAAAAAACTAACTCCTTTTATTATTTGTATTCTTTTTTCAGAGACTGTACTTTAAAATAAAACATAGCTCTCTGTAGTTTTCTTATATGAATCACAGAATACTTAAATTTATCTATGATTGTTTTGTATATGCTACTTGTTTTTATCACCCCAACTTAGGTATTAACTCTTTTAAATGAGGAACACATTGTGTAAGATTTCTCAATCATTTTTTAAAGATTTTGGAGAGGAGTGGGTCTTAGATGTAATTTAAGTTAGTCTCCTTACTGTCCTGATTTAGTTAAGTAATTTGTCTGAAAATTGATTCAAAAAGTTTACCTATTTATGCAAAGTCACAACAGAAAGTTTATCAGAGCTTAAAGTATTCAGATTTGTTTTATTTTTTTTCAGAGCAAAATAGGATCATTATTCTAATTCAGAATTTATATATGAACACTCATGGACCAAAAGACAGGATATTAAAGAGAATCATGATTCATATTTTATATTCTCTTAAGTTGAACAGGTGTCTAGACTCCCAAGGGCTGGACATCAGCAAACTCCTTTTAACACTGATTATCAGTGTAACAAATATGGTAGAAAACCATACCAATAATTGAAAAGCTGAAGCGGACAAAACTGTCTCCAACATCACAGGTGTACTGGTCATTGAAATCTCACTCCACTATACTTTGTTTCTCATACTGAGTCTACTTGTGCTACCCCTGCTGGAAAATTTTGGTGTACTAATACCAGAGAAAAAAGAAATGCTTTCCAAATGATGACAGTAAACTATTGGTGTCATTATTCTCATTGCACTCACTTTTATTTATCATAATTAGAAAAGGTAGTTTTATAAATCAAATATTATGCTTAACAGGAAAATAGCACATATATCATTTTGCCATATGCTGCTTAAAAATAGATGATATACCTACTTAAAAATATAAAATAAAATTCTATTAAGGTTACTTTTTGCTTTTGATTTTTACAATTATAATTATAAGTAATCATACTAGTATTATAAAAATGAGCAAATGAAAGGTACTGTACTTCCAAGTGGAGAGAATAATGGCTAATATTTATTAGGTGCTAGTATGTGCCAAGCAATATTTTAAGTGCTTTATGTGTTGACTCATGTAATCTTAAACAAAAACAAGATAGATTGTACTATTCTCATTTTATAGAGAAGGATATTAAGACACAGCAAGGTGACATAAAATTCCCAAATGATTTATGAGTAGTGACAGAGTTGGAATATGAATCCAAACAGTCCTTATTCCAGAATTCACACCCTTAATCACTGCACTATATGGTTCCCCAAATAGAACAGAATAAACTGAATCCATGGTTATGCTGCAGAAACAATTCCAAATTTTAGTGATTTCAACATCTTTTATTTGTTTATTGCTTGTGTCTATTTCTGGCCAACAAGCAACTCTCCACCCTTACTGTAAGACTCAGGTTGATAGAACAATCTTCATCTATTATGTTGCAGCCTCTGAGGAGGGAAAGACTAAATCTCTAATTGCCTATCGGTCTTCTGTTTCCACTCAGAGATGTCACATAACACTTCTGCTCACGTTTCATTGGTCAAAATACAGTACATTATATGGCCAGCTAATGAACTCCAAAGGGGCAGGGAGAACCAACCAATCATATGCCCAGAAGTGGAAAAACCATGAAAAACTGACACAGAACCAATACCCACTATTATGTCTTTCTTTTCTCTGGTTTCAATTAAAATGTGGGATTTTTTTTAAAATTATTTATTTTTTATTGCAGTGCAGTCAATTATAGTGTGTCAATTTCTGGTGTACAGCACAATGTCCCAGTCATACATATATATACATATATTCATTTTCATATTTTTTATAAAAATTATTACAAGATATTGAACATAGTCCCCTGTGCTATGCAGAAGAAACTTTGTCTATTTTTATATATAGTGGCTAGCATTTGTAAATCTCAAACTGCCAAATTTATTCCTGCTCCCTTTCTCCAATAACCATAAGATTGTTTACTGTGTCTGCAAGTCTTATTTCTGTTTTATGAATGAGCTCATAGTGTTCTATTTTTTCTTCTAGATTCCACAAATAGTATTTTTCTTTCTCTTTCTGGCTTACTTCACTTAGAATAACAATGTCTAGGTCCATCCATGTTGCTACAAATGGCATTATTTTATTATCTTTTATGGCTGAGTAGTATTCCATTGTATACATACACCACAACTTCTTTATCCAGTCATCTGTCAGTAGACATTTAGGTTGTTTCCATGTTTTGGCTATCATACATAGTGCTGCTATGAACATTGGAGTGCATGTATCTTTTTGAATTAGAGTTCTTTCCAGATACATACCCAGGAGTGTGATTGCTGGAATATGCAGTAAGTCTATCTTTAGTCTTTTGAGGAATCTCCATAGGGTTTTCCATAATGACTGCACCAAACTACATTCCCACAAACAGTATAGGAGGATTCCCTTTTCTCCACAACTTCTTCAGCATTTATCATTTGTTGACTTTAGAATGATGGCCATTCTGACTGGTGTGGGGTGATACTTCACTGTAGTTTTGATTTGCATTTCTCTGCTAATTAGCAATATTGAGCATTTTTCATGTGCCTATTGGCCATTTGTATGTCTTCATTGGAGAATTGCTTGTTTAGGTGCTCTGCCCATTTTGGGATTTGGTTGTTTGTTTTTTGTTATTAAGTTGTATAAGCTGTTTATATATTCTGGAAATTAAGCCTTTGTCAGTTGCATCACTTGCAAATATTTTCTCCCATTCCATAGGTTATCATTTTGTTTTGTTTTTCTTATGGTTTGTTTTGCTTTGCAAAAGCTTATGAGTTTAATTAGGTCCCATTTGTTTATTTTTGCTCCTATTTCCGCTGCCTGCATAGACTGCTCTAGGAGAACATTGCTAAAATTTATGTCAGAGAATGTTTTGCCTTTATTTTCTTCTAGGAGATTTATCATGTCTTTAAGTGTTTAAGCCATTTTGAGTTTATTTTTGTGTATGGAGTGAGGGATTGTTCTAACTGCATTGATTGACATGCTGCTATCCAGTTTTCCCTATTCTACTTGCTGGAGAAACTACTTTTCTTCATTGTATATTCTTGCCTCCTTTGTTGAAGATTAATTGACCATGGGTCTGTAGCTTTCTTTTCTGAGCTCTCTATTCTGTTCCATTGATTCATATGTCTGTTTTTAATGCCAGTACCATGCTGTTTTGATTACTGTAGCTCTGTAATATTGTCTGAAGTCAGGGAGGGTTATTCCTCCAGCTTTGTTCTTTTTCTTCAGTACTGCTTTGACAATTCTGGGTCTTTCGTGATTTCATATAAATTTTAGGATCATTTGTTCTAGTTCTGTTAAACAAAATCATGAGTAATTTGATAGGGATCACATTAAATCTGTAGATTGCCTTGGGCAGTGTGGCCAAAATGGGGAAATTATTTGGTAAATATACTGACATAAAAATCCTTTGATTGCATCATAGTTTTCCAGAAGAATCTAATTCAGAAATTTCTACTCATGTGTATATAACACTATCTCAATTTTTGATATATGACATAAATATGTTACTTGGGCCATATTCTTCAGATATATTTCAGTCATTCCACTACATGTTGAAATATTTCTATTTTTATAAAAAATATGGCTGCTTATAATCAAGACAGTCTACTGAATTGCCTAGAATTTGTTGATGTTACCACAGTACTCGTCCAGCTTTTTTAAAGTTATTTTAAAATTAATGTTCATGCTCATGTCTATAATAGTTTTTTTTTTCTAGGGCAATAGATTATATAGTACCTAAATGTCATTAGTGTGCTTGTCAGAATAAATCATGGTGACAGTTTTATTCCAACAATATTTTTTACTCATTTACCTCCTTACAACCTTATTAAGCACATTTTTCTCGTATAAGTATCTCTAGAGATTTTAAGAGACAAGTATAATATTTTAAATGTGTGAACAAAGATGACTTTCTTGTTCTCAAACCATAGGCTTTTCTTGGTACAAAAAGAGATAATTTGCATCAACTGAAACAAATAAGTTTCCTGTAATTTTTATCCTTCTAATTTAATGTTAAAGCCTTACCAAATTAATCTCCCAAATCATGTATTATATTTTTAACTTTTATGATATAAAAATATGATCATCTGAAGTTCCCACAATACACAATATACATTTTTATTTAATGAAAAGATTGTCTACTGAAACTTATAATCAAGTCAAACCATCTTTCTGCATGTCTTCTTTTCACTTTTTGAGTACCCACTGAAATCCTTGATATTACTTACTGCTAATCCATAATTTATTGATTCCTGCTATACTAATCAATTCAAATTGTACACAGATTCAAACTATTTCATTGTAAGAAAAATAGTTACGTCAATATTCTTTACATCAGTATGGTAGTTAGCATTACCAAAGCTATCATTTACTTAAATTTTAGTCTAAATATAGTTATATACTTATGTATATATGCATATGAAATTAGAGTTCTCACTTTTTTAGACTGACCTTTTACAAATTTATATTCAGAATATAGAAAATAATTATGTTTGAAGAGAGCATTAATCAAAATGTTAGGAATACATATTTTGTCTTTTCAATATTTTATTCACATTTATATTTAATTATATTTATATCACACAAGGTGAAAAGTATTATCATCCTGTGTTTTACTGTCACAATGTCATATCAATAGAATTTTTAAATATACAAATTATGAAAAGATACTAATCCCAAGTGTTTACCAATAATTAATTTTCTAAGTTTTGATATACGGACTCTGACAATCTTATGCTATTATACTTTAGAAATTTACAAAAAACAAATAGCAAAATGAAACCACCAGATCATAGAGTATTTAGTAAGATGTTTCTGTGCATATAAGAACAGTTTGAAAATTAGATGCCTTCAAAATCAAAGACTAATATGAACCTTAGGGGCATGATGTTACAGGGTGGCTTAAATGTGAAAGTGAGGAAATTGTTTACAGTGGTTTGTTATTACAATGAGTATATCTAGATGCTAGGGGATTGGTTAAAAATGATTACCTCATACTATTTTTAGGGAGATAAATTGTTTCATGATTGTCATAGACATTTACAAGAAATAATCTAACTTTTGTTATGTTCATGAAATAAGATAGATTCAGTTTTGTTTATGTGACTTTAGTCTCATCTCCATTTTGTATTTAATTTTAACAATTTCCCATTTTTGGTCATTCTTTCCATAGGCTAAAAGTATGAGCAACTAGTGTACCGTGACTACTGATTACCACTATTGATGCCAGAAAAATAATTTATTTGTTGTTTCTACCAGTTGAGTCATCAGGAAGGAGGGTCATTTAGTCATTGTTAACAATTGCATCATCAGCATAGACTTGGGTGCTCAAGTCAATGAGCTGAGGTTTTTCTAATCCTGATGGGTCATGTGATATGTGAGTAGCTGCTGGCAGACACTTAAAACCTTTGAGAGAACACAACACATTAGAGAGGTTAATATGTTGAGTAAATGGAAGATGACAGCCAAGGATTAAAAAATTCCCCAGAACAGAGATTCCCAGAAGCCAGGAATTAACCAACTAAATAACCTAAACAGATTATAATCAGATTCCCATTCTACTATTTTAAGTAGTTATTTTACTTTTATTTATTTACAAAGGTGCATGATATATTAGCAATCACATATGCCCATGATTATTTAGAATAGCTGAACATGAGGATTTTTTCAATTGAAGTTTAATTGACATACATTATTAGTTTCAGGTGTAACATATGCGTTTACATTTGTATTCATTTTAAAGTGATCAAATACAGAAAGTTACATAATTGTACACAGAACAAAAAATGCCTTAGGTCTTGAGATATTGGAAAGACTTAGTTTTTCTAAGTAATCTAAAACCTGATTAAGACAACAGGAAGCATAGGAAACAATTTCATAAGGCCGAGAATCTTTGTTTCCTAAGTAGATTAACATTAAAACACTTTTATAATCTTTTATTAAGGGCACACCAATAACCTAAGAATTTTTTTTATTTTATGTCTATTGAATTTATTGCGTCTAATGTGCCATATTACCCAGAATCATCAATTTTCCAAAAAGGCAAAAGCTCCAGGTGCATAGTGGGTATACACATAAAAAACAAGAGTTTTTTGAGGAACTGCAGAAAGAGTTTTAGACTAGATGGAACCCATCTTTGCCTTTAGATTCCCTAAGACATCTGAACTCTGAGGGGTCCTGTTTCTTAACAGTTGTTCCAAGACATAGGGAATCACATATCTTCCTCTTTTGAACAAAATGACGTACCAAGAAGCTTCAATAAACAAACTACAGATAGGCACAATAAAGTCAGAAAGCCCAAAAAATGCAGAGAGCAGAGCTCAGAGCTCATATCTAAGAGAGACAGCCTCAAACTTCAGGGTCAGTGCGAAAGCATTGTGCTCAGTGGGTTCTGTGGGTACCAGCACCTATTTACTTACTGGCCTTGGAGTCACTGGGGGGGTCTTTTTTGAATCCTACTTCCAACACAAGAAACTATCAGAAAGCCAAAATTAAAAACACCAAATCAATACATAGCATTTAGTAAGAGTTTATTGTACGTGTAAGAACAGTTTGCAAACTGGGTGCATTCATATTCAAAGACTAATATGAAGCTTAGGGGTATGATGTTACAAGGTGGCTTAAAAGTGAAAGTGAAAAAGTTGTTTACACTTTACAGTGATTGGTTATTACAATGCGCACTTCCAAATAGCAGGGGATTTGCTAAAAATGATTATGTCATACCATTTTTAGGAAGATGACTTAAGTTCCTTTTATGATTGTCAGACATTTACAAGAAATAACCTATGTTCACGAAATAGTATAGATTAATTTTGCTTAAGTGGCTTAAAATGGATTTGTCTGTTCAGGTATTTCAGGTCTGGTATCCACTTTGTAATTATCTTTAACTGGAAAAAATAGAGGCAGGTAAAATATTCAAAATAATAAACTGAGTATTAGTTTGTGTCAGCTGAATTTTTCTAGGAATCATGGTTTTCATGGGTTCACATTATTTTTATTTATTTATTTAGAAAATATTTACTAAGTACTTACAATATATTGAGCCCTGGGGCATAAAGCCTTATACCAACCAACCATAGATGAGTAGAGACTACCAGAATATACAGGTATAATTGTAATGTCTTTTAATGTTATTATAATTAGCATAGCAAAAATGTCTGATGTGAAATTTGATACTTAAAGAAGCATAATGTAGTATAACATAATATGAGATCTTTTATCACTTTAATGATTTTTAGAATTATCTTACAGATTTATATAGAGGAGGGAAGAGATGCTAACATATTTAAGTACCTGAATATCAGACAAAGGCACTCTTTGTGCTTTTCAATATGTTCTGCTTACTTTTATGTTTTCTTTATTGATTTATCTATGAAAGGGACACATTTGATATCTATATGAACAAACATGCTACATAGGAACCCAGTTTAATCCTTTCAGTTTTATAAAATGTTTAATAATGACTTCAACTTTATATAACAATCATAAAATATGATTAGATGACACAAAAACACATAAGTAAATATTAACTTGAAATAATATACTCTTAGGCTGGTAAATTGTGGTAACAGAAAAATCAGAACAAAATGTAAGTAGAAAAAGATTGGGTGTGCTCAGTTACTATCACTACAGGGAGTCAAGGCAGCACTGCATGAACCCAATTAATGGTTAAGTGTCCATCTGCAGTTATATGTTATGTGATAAATTCAAGAAAACAAATCATTACAAGTCAGTACAGTAAATGCTATGTCATTCATACATTCATTCATTCATTCATTTGACAAAATATGTATTGAGAATCTGTTATATGCCAGGTACTTGGGTACATTCTGGGCATATAGAGTAAACAGAACAATTGTAATTCCCCCTCTCTGGTCTTTTGGGCTCATTTGTTACTAATAACTCTTTAAGTAGTAGGCCTTGTCCTTATCCCTACTCTACAGATGAAAACATGGTTTAGAGAGGAACTGTACTGATGTCACAGTAAGTACTAAGTGTCCCCTAAGTTAGTTTGAGAACAGAGACCAAGCCTGTTACTATCACATCACACATCTCTACCAGGTACAGTGTTAAAAGAAGTGATTATCTGAAAGGTATGTAAAGGCAGTGATGGTTTGTTTCACTGAGAAACGGATGGGGATAGAGGTGTGTAGACAGAATCACAGTTTATACCAACTCTCTGAGCCAGACAAATTGCTAGGATCCCAGTTAAAATTACATTTTAATAAAAAGAGAAAGGAAAGTGAAAAAGACAAAAGGCAATAGACGGTCTTGATAACATTTTGATCGTTGTACTATATTATGGAGTAATGATTTAGAGACTGAATGAGTTTGAATTTTATTTTATCATATTGCCTCTGAGGTATCACGCTGAGGTATTAAAAATTTAATTTTTTTTTCTCTGAGACTAACTAAACTTGATGGAGACTGAAATGTATTTTTATTACCAACTACATCTGCTGGTGAAAACCCAAATAAACAAAGGGCAAAACTAAATCATGATGCTGTATTCTAATATCATCACCTACTAATCCAATATAGAAGCTCTTATAAAAGGGAGACGTTGATTTAGCACAGCTCTAGCCATCTGATTCACAAAGGTAGGGTGGAAGTCTCTGTTTTCTGTATTGGCTTTTGTAGAACTGTAGATCCAGGAAGCATATTTACAGCCCTTTAACAAGCATACACAGTAATTAAAAACAGCAAGGTTTCCTACTGCATAGCTTGGTTATCTTGGCTATGGAGATAACCACTATTAGCTGACTCCAGGGTACTCTTGAAAACAATATGATTGCACCATGGAGTCTCTGTTTGTTTATCCTACATGTAATTGAAACAGAGCTGACATGCTACTCGGGCACTCTCTTCTGCCCTACGCCCAGAGGGAACCATATGTTACATTTCCAAATTTTATAAATGTGTTTAGCATTGTTAATCACACACAAATGTGAGGTCTCTCATTTCATTGACTTTCATTCAATTATGCTTTGGGTGTCTCCTGTTTACCCAGAATAGGCACTTCTGTAAGCAGAGTTAGAGGGAGTATAAGACTTGAATTTTCACTCAGGCTTGGTAGAAATTAACAGGATAAGTTAAAATTTATAATTTATCCTATAATTTACCTTACTGATAAGTTCTTGTGTGTGATTTCTCCAGAATGCATATATTTTGAATCCTAATAACTCACACTTCACGTCAAAGGATTGATGAACTATCTCATCTCTCAATGATTCTGGATTTGTTTGCTTAGTTAAGTATGGAAGAAAGTGACAGTGTTCCCTTAACACATAGTTTCTCTTCTGAGGATTCTTTTCCAAGAAGAGGTAATAAAACTTATGTTTGAAAAAAGTACCTTCAGTAACTGAATAGTTCAAGGAATTCCATTCGAAAGATAAATCTCGGGGCCAAAAGGGAAGAAAATGCTGTGAAGGGCATATCCTCCTTTTCAGCAGAGAGTGTTTTAAGTAGGGGACATTTTTCTTCTGTTGTTTTTCTTCCCTTTATTAAGGGAAAGAAGAAATGAGAAGAAGAGTACTGAAAGTGCAGATAAAATATTCTTCTATGTGAGTTTTCATAAAATCTACTGGCAACATATTCTGTAGAAGGTTCACAAAATTTGTTAGAAGTCCAATATGATAAAAAGCAAGAAATGTATTTTGTAAATATTGATGAAGACATGCTCTGGAAAGTCATATTTTATTAACTCTTGGCATGTCCTTCAAAGAAAAAATAGAATTTGATGCCTAGTTTCTTAAAGACACATTTGAAGACATTCAGTGAGCATGGATAGTTTTAATTTTTATTCTCAATGCTTCTAAATGTCTTATTCTGATTTTTATTATTGCAAGTAGAAGTTAAATTTTCTAAGGAGGAGATGCTGATAATTATTACGAGTCAGCTCTAATGTTTAAGCTAATTTTTCTGATTCTAGGTACTTTTGTTTTAAGCATCTTTGTTTTGAACGATAAATAACTGGTTGACAGTTTGGGGTTTGACAGTTGGGTTTCAGTTTGTTGAAATGCGTTAACATTTCTCCCAGCTAGTGACATTATTGATGGCTTTTTTCTTTTTAACATTTTTTACTGATTTATAATCATTTTACAATGTTGTGTCAAATTCCAGTGTAGAGCACAATTTTTCAGTTATACATGAACATACATATATTCATTGTCACATTTTTTTTCACCATTGAGCTACCTTAAGATCTTGTATATATTTCCCTGTGCTATACAGTATAATCTTGTTTATCGAGTCTACAATTTTGAAATCCCAGTCTATCCCTTCCTACCCCCCGCCCCCTTGGCAACCACAAGTTTGTATTCTATGTCTATGAGTCTATTTCTGTTTTGTATTTATGCTTTGTTTGGTTTTTTTGTTTTTGTCTTTGTTTTTGGATTCCACATATGAGCGATCTCATATGGTATTTTTCTTTCTCTTTCTGGCTTACTTCACTTAGAATGACATTCTCCAGGAGCATCATGTTGCTGCCAATGGCGTTATGTTGTCGGTTTTTGTGGCTGAATAGTATTCCATTGTATAAATATACCACATCTTCTTTATCCAGTCA
Source organism: Camelus dromedarius (assembly GCF_036321535.1). Lineage (NCBI taxonomy): Eukaryota > Metazoa > Chordata > Mammalia > Artiodactyla > Camelidae > Camelus > Camelus dromedarius. The sequence goes on along the minus strand of NC_087436.1, from coordinate 59,609,724 downwards.
TCTGTTGATGGACATTTAGGCAGTTTCCATGTCTTTGCTATTGTAAATAGTGCTGCTATGAACATTGGGGTGCAGGTGTCATTTTAAAGTAGGGTTCCTTCTGGATATATGCCCAGGAGTGGGATTCCTGGGTCATATGGTAAGTCTTTTACTGGTCTTTTGAGGAATATCCATACTGTTTTCCACAGTGGCTGCACCAAACTGCATTGCCACCAGCAGTGTAAGAGGGTTCCCTTTTCTCCACAGCCTCTCCAGCATTTGTCATTTGTGGATTTTGGAATGATGGCCATTCTGACTGGTGTGAGGTGATACCTCATCATAGTTTTGACTTGCATTTCTCTGGTAATTAGTGATATTGAGCATTTTTTCATGTGCCTATTGATCATTTGTATGTCTTCCTTGGAGAATTGCTTGTTTAGGTCTTCTGCCCATTTTTGGATTGGGTTGTTTGTCTTTTTCTTATTAAGTCATATTAGCTGCTGATATATTCTGGAGATCAAGCCTTGGTCGGTTTCATTTGCAAAAATTTTCTCACATTCCACAGATTGTCATTTCATTTTACTTACGGTTTCCTTTGCTGTGCAGAAGCTTGTAATTTTCATTAGGTCCCATTTATTTATTCTTGCTTTTATTTCTATTGCTTGGGTAGACTGTTCTAGGAGAACATTTTTGAGATGTATGTCAGATAATGTTTTGCCTATATTTTCTTCTAGGAGGTTTATTGTATCTTGTCTTATGTTTAAGTCTTTGATCCATTTTGAGTTGATTTTTGTATATGGTGTAAGGGAGTGTTCTAGCTTCATTGTATTGATGGCTTTATTGAGTTGCCAGATGATGATGGTTTGTCCCTAGTGTTGGTTTCATATTTAGAAATACACTACATTAGAGGAGAAAAAGGCCCAGGGCCTGGAAGCTGCAGAGTTGAACCCACATTTCCCATAGAACTTAGGAACATCTATCAATGGACATGTGACAATATACCAAGAACAAACAACAGTGTAGAGGCTTTCCCAGCACAATTCAAAGCTTATGTACAAAAATGCATCCTAGAGTTTGGAAACTGTGTTTTCTTTCAAACCTAGTATTTTCTTAATGAAGGAAAAATTTTAGTTAAAAAGAAGTGCAATGCCAAACAGAGACAAATCAATAAGCAAAAGAAAAAATGTGTAATACACTGTGAGTAAAAGACTTGGAAGGCAAATGCTCAGGTGCAACCCACAAGATGAAGTCAGTTCTTTGCACAGTATTGCGATGAATCTACACTCATTTTAAATGTATTCAGATATTATGTGTCCCAATGAAACCTTTTTAATTTTGTGACTCATTTCACATGTTTCATTATGTCCTTTTTAATGTACCTCTTTTATTCATTATTTTATCTTTTATGGCAAAGTTACTTGCAGTCAATTAGTTAAGTGGTGTAAATGTTTGTGGCAAAGATGTCTGTGAACAATGTGCTTATGATACCGAACATGAACTTTTCCAGTCATAGTAGGATAACTCTCTAGTAGTCTCTAAATGTTAATGTTACACGTGCACACACACACACCTTTTATTTTCTTACTTTACTATTATGAGTAGGGCTAAAAAACTGTTGTCCAATTTTCATGGAATATTAAAGGAAAAACTTAAACAAATCATATTGCAGGCAAATTCACTGGTAAAGTCTTTCATGGAGGTATAAATCAGAGAAAATTAAAATTCTTTTTGTTGATTCAGTATGAAAGTATTTATTAAAAGGTGCCAAAGCAAATGCATGAAAAGGAAATACTAAGTCTAACTGTAACAGAGCAGAGCCAGTAAAAGAAAAATCTCTATGTAACCCATGTTAATTCTTTTTTATTACCCTTTTTAGACAATGAAACTCAACCAAAAGTCATTTCCCACCCACCCCCTCACCCTCCTAGGGAACATCAGGCAGTGTCTTGAGACATTTTTGATTATCACAGTTGGGGAATTTTACTGGCGTTTAGAGGATGGGGATGCTGCTTAACATCCCACAATGCACAAGACAATTCAGGACAGCAAGGAATTATCCAACCCAACATGTGAATATAGTCAAGGAGGGAAATTCTGCTCTAGATGTTAGTCGTGAACAATGCTGAAATCTTTATTGGTAACTAAGATGTTTTATAGCGCTTTTCAGGAAAATAACAAAGTGCCTTGTTTACTATGTTACAGCGTTATTTTCTGCCTGGGGAAACTCAGTAATGTTGTACTTCTTCACACATTTCTCTAGTCCCGTTCTTAAAACTGACTCAGAACTGAGTCTCTTATAGTTCAAGGTAGCCTATCTTACTCTTCAAGGTTACCTCTGAACAGTTCTGTTTCAGCCCATCACTTTCCCTTGACAAAGTTTGAGTCAAGGTGTCTAGGGAAATGTTAATTATAGACTGTTTTTACATGTGCTTCAATCAGCCCCCATTAGGTTCCAGATCATATACATATTGTATCCTAGAAACACCCTTGAGATCCACATAGACAGAAATCTAATAATGATCGTGAGTTTTAAATATGTTTTTGAAAGCTCTAAATTTGGGGACACTAGAAAGAAATCTAAATGATTTTAGCTTTAATATTTTTCTTAGTTCTATCCCCTAATACATTGTCTTGTATATTTCTTTTCTATACAAATGATTTTCATATGTAATTTTAATCACATTGTATACTGACATTCATGTGTTACATTCATATATTGTATCATCTAGTTAACTTTTGTTAGTTATAAAAAATAACTCTGGTATATTAGTGATAAACTTTTGATATAAACCAGACAGTTAAAAGTATTAGAAATCAAATTGATCAACTTAGAAAAATCAAGGAAAATATTTCATCCAATTTAATTTTAGGGAAGCAATTCTCACTTAAAATAGTGTTTGATTTTATTTAATTTTTTACTGATTTTTTTCATTTTAAAAAATACAGGAATTTATAGAAACAAAAATATTCTATCATACAATGTAATTTTTCTTACTAGCAATCATCATTCAGTATTCATTGATCATTTACTATTGACACAATTGTGTAAATTATCCACCCTAGAAATATTTTAGAATATATTCATATTTAAATAATAATTGAAGGTTAAATACGAAACTAAGAAGAATAGACTTTATTTCACCTGCATCCATTTTGACATACATATTTATATATGCATACGTATGTATGCTTTCCTACATATGTTTAATACTGTTTAGAGAAATACTCCTTTTTTTCTTTTATAGATATGTGTGTATTTACACTTTAGTATGTCTACATTTTATAGACATGTGTATGCAGACAATTGTGTATTGACTCATTTTTTGATCCTTCACCGAATAATTGAATCCATAGTATAGGTTTTAATGAGTTGTTTATACCGTAAACCTTCAAATAAAAAGCAACAGACTTAAAAAAAAAAAAAAAGAAACCCTATCATCTTGTAATTCCACACCCCTTTTCCTGTAGTCTCCATAGTTACCCAAGAAAGTGATAAAGAACTATAGAATTGTCATAACAGAAGAGGTTCTTAAATTTTTCTTCAGTTGTTTTCCACGTTGCTTCTCCAAAAAACAATGTATACCCTCTTTGATGTTAGACAATTTGGTAAAAGTTCATTTATTTTTGTTGATAAATACTTCTACTAAGTCATTATTTAGTTTGTCTTTAGAGATTTTATAGACTCCATTTGAAAGCATATACTTTCTATAATACTTATTATTCACTTATTTAACAGGTGACTATGTGAAACAAAATATTCTGTATTTGCAGCATAAAATATATTTGCCATCAAAAAAAAAACTGAAAAAAAAAATGTTTGCCATGCTTCAAAATGAAAGAATTCTAGAGAATTCATAACACTTGCATATTTATTCTTTCAGAACCATGTTTTATTGTAATAAATACATTTTAATAGTTAACATTTTAATTTTTATTGAATTCCAAAAATAAATTAGCCACTTTCATAATTTAAGTTGTTAAATTTTTAGGTTACACTTAAATTACAGTTTGCTCAATATTTCACTGAGTGTTTATCTTATGAAAGTTGACTGAATTAATGTATCACAAGAAGTTGAAGGAATTATTAATATAATTTGCATCCCAATTATCTCAAAAAATGGGTAATGTTAGCTTAATATTTTTTCCTAGTCATTTTTTGATCCTTACGCTTTCACCTTCCACTTAGCGTGGGACTGAGTGAAAACATGTACTGAATGAAAAACAAATGTAATGAACAGGTGGTCTCAATCTTTCTGTGAATATTTCTTTGTATATCCTAGCGAAGCAGGTTTCACCTAGTGAACTAAATAAATAACCAACTAATTAACTAATTTTAATCTATTATCATAGCTTTGAAATTCATTCTAGACTATAGACGGCAAGCAGTCGATTTAAAAATAAAGACGAATGTAATTACTAAGTGATAAAGTAGTTGATTTTCATCAAACTCCTATTTTGTAGAGTTGACCAGTGACTAAAATAGCAATATCACGCAGAGTAAACACTTTCCTGAAAGCGTAATTACTATGAGCACCTAAAGTGAAGAGCTCAAAACACATGCACAATCCCCCACCCCACCCCTACACACAGATGGGGATAGAGAGAAAGAGAAGGCTGGAAAGATAAAGACCAATATTTTACTATATTTATGTTTGTGTTGAGACTATGTGATGTCTCTGCTTTTTATTTACGGCTACTCTACTTTTTCTATAATGAAAACATGTGTTTTATGATAATGAAATGAAGTTTATTTTTAAAATATGTGAAGGAGAACAAGTTTTATGACATACAAAGTTAACAGCCAAAGGGCTGATTCTCAGAACTGCCTGGTGATTTCTGTTTGATTTCACTGTGAGTGGAATTTAAAGTCCTCACACAGTTTCACCCACTCCCTACCCATTCACTTCTGTAACCCCTTCAGCTTCCCTCCTCGCACCTACTCACTTGAGTATTCCTACACTGGTTTTGTTTCTCCTTTGTGTGCATTATCTTCAGCCTCAGGGATTTTTCTCCTCTGATCTCTTTGCCTGATATTCTGCCAGATACCATCAGGCTCAATGCCTCACCTCTTGGAGTTTCCATAGTTTAAATAGTACTGTAAATATCGAGCTCACATTCCCCATTTCCCTTTTTGCTTAATTTTTCTCTTAGCATTTTTACTGTTAGTATGTTGTGTATGTATTATGTGTGTATTTATGTTAGTATTTTATGTCTCCCCATCTGAATACAAACTCAAGGGAGGCAGGGATTTTAGTCTTTTTTTTCACATCCCTACCCCTGCACTTAGAAGAGGAGCTGGTTACAAGCAGACACTCAGTAAGTGTCCTATGAATGAAGGATGTCAGGGGCTTGCCAAGCACAAAGCTGATGTCACTTTACAGGAGTGACACACTTATGTTGATTTTAATCCCTGGTACAAGATCTGGAAAATCACTCCTAAGCGATTACAGCAGGCAAACATTAGATTGTAGAGTAAGGCAAATAGACTGAAGGAGATTAAACCATGTGTAGACATTCTGCAACTCCAAGTCACATTAAATCAAAGTCCCAACAGTAATCATTCCCTCAAAGTGCTTCTCAAACTTTTTATATTGTGGTGCCCATAGAAAATGATAAGATTTGAATTGCATATTGTTGTAAATGGACAAAGTTGCTTGTGCTAGGAAGATACTGCCCTAAGACATTCCACTCTAACCAGGTATCTCATCATACTTGGGATAAATTCTGAAGTCCTTAATCTGGTTTACAACCTTATGTGATCTGATTCCTGATAGCCTGTCTAACTTCAAAAGGAGACCTATTTATTGTTCTTGCCCTTTTGCAATGGCTTCATTTTTATTGCTGGAACAAACTAAAGCCCATCTTCATGAATTTGTTCTAGATGTTTCCTCCCTTGGAAAGTCTCCTTATTACTATTCTGACTCTTGTAATTCAGATCACAGCTTAGATATGAGCTGCTCAGAAAGATTATTTCTTACCGTGTGGCATAAAGAAACCACATAATCACTCTTGTATCACCAGATTTAATGTTCAGCGTAAGATTCATCAACATCTAATATTTTCTTGTGTATACATCGCTGCATTTGTTTAACCTCTCTCTTGGCTTGAGAGGAAGCCTCTCGTTCACTGCAACATGTACAACACTTAAAACAGTCCTTACTAGAAAATATTGTTTAAAATGAATAAATGAGTTAAATTTATTATCAACTCAAAAGTCTTTAATGATATTCCCAAGTATTTTAGAAGTTTGTTTACAACGAAAATGATTTTCTTATATAATTCCAATGAAACAGAAACATTAGTATGTAAATTGTTTCAGGCGAGTTTTTGATTTAAAAAAGACCTGCTAGCTGTGATCTGGGACACTTTCCTTTTTTCTTTCTTTTTTTTTTTTTGTGTGTGTGTGTGTGTCTTTATATAAATATATATATATGTGTGTGTGTGTATATATATATATATATATAGTTATTGAAGTATAGTCAGTTTACAGTGTGTCAGTTCCTGGTGTACAGCACAATACTTCAGTCATATAGGAACATACATATATTTGTTTTCATATTCTTTCACCATAAGTTACTACAGGATATTGAATATAGTTCCCTGTGCTGTACAGTAAACTTGTCATTTATCTATTTTGTATATAGTGGTTAGTATCTGCAAATCTTGAACTCCCAATTTATCCCTTCCCACCCTCCCCCCCACTGAGTAAGCATAGGTTTGTTTTCTATGTCTGTGAGTCTGTTTCTGTTTTGAAAATGTTTGTTTGTCCTTTTTTTTTTTTTTATTCCATATATAAGTGATATCATATGGTATTTTTCTTTCTCTTTCTGGCTTCACTTAGAATGACATTCTCCAGGTCCATCCATGTTGCTGCAAATGGCATTATTTTATTCCTTTTTTATGGCTGAGTGGTATTCCATTATGTAAATATACCACAACTTCTTTATCCAATCATCTGTCAGTGGACATTTACGTTGTTTCCATGTTTTGGCTGTTGTAAATAGTGCTGCTGTGAACATTGGGGTGCGTGTGTCTTTCTGAATTAAGGTTCCCTCTGGATATATGCCCAGGAGTGGGATTCCTGGGTCATATGGTAAGTATTTTTAATCATTTAAGGAATCTCCATGTTTTCCATTAGGGCTGCACCAAACTACATTCCCACCAGCAGTGGGAACTGAATGGAGAAAATATTTGCAAAAGATGAGACTGACAAGGGCTTAATTTCCAGAATATATAAACAGCTCATACAACTTAAAAACAAACAACCCAATCCAAAAATGGGCAGAAGAACTAAACAAGCAATTCTCCAAGGAAGACATACAAATGGCCAATAGGCACATGAAAAGTGCTCAATATCGCTAATTATCAGAGAAATGCAAATCAAAACTACAATGGGAATCAACTCATATCAGTCAGAATGATCACCGTTCAAAAGTCCACAAACAATGAATGCTGGAAAGGCTGTGGAGAAAAGGGAATCCTCCTACATACATTGTAAGAAGTGCTATGCTGTTGGTTTATGCAAGTATTTTCTGGGAGGCATGGATGCAGAACTCCATCTGATGTTCTTAATTGAGGACAAATCTAAAAAGAGAATATCATTTTGCCTAATAAACAAAAGGCAGTAAGTAACTGCAGGTCCATGAAATATCAAAGGCATAGAAAGAGGAGAGAACGTGGGGAATAACAAAACATTGTGAAACAACTAGAAAAATGGCTGGTAAACAGTACAGAAAAGGTAAGGTTTAGATTTTTAAACTGACAGTGTCTCCTGGTGAATAAATTTTGTATCTCTTCAAATATTTAGGTAACGCAGCAGCCTAGCCGATCATTACATACTGACATACAAAATGATCAAGAACTAGGACATCTGCCTTGGCTCCTGAAAATAATAAATTAATTTCAATTTACACCTGCAGGGAGCTTGAAGAAGTTATATTCACTCAGTTGGGAAAAATAGAAGAGGTACTTTGAGTTACTCCAGAGAGCTTCTAAATTAGCTAGGGGACCTACAAATGCTAGTACCTAATTAAGAGCAACTGTTGGACACTTTTATGAAATCCTTTCAGGTTTTTTTTTTTGAAAACGTGTTTATGTACACTTCAGGTTTTAATGTTTAAGATCCATGAATTTTCTCTGAATTAGAAATAATCCTTATTTTGTAATCACTTGCAATCCAAATGGTCATGGGCAAAGTAACTACATGTTAAAGTAACTGTCAATCTCCGCCACACCATCTTATGATAAGTAACCAGCACTTGGCTGGCTTCTTTATCTCCTTTCTAAATCCTGAAAGCAGTTGAAAGGAAAAAAAAAAAAAAAAAAAAAAAAGGCAGGGCCTCAGCCCTCATCTTCAAAATGCTGTGGCTATTGACTATATCCCATGTGGTCTTCCTATCTACCCCTTGGGTAAGGTCTCCTCTCTAGGAACATTAGCTAGCATGTTTCTGCTTGAATTTATAATAAATTTTTTTTCCCTTCATGGGACTCCTGGGGCAGGATGTGTGTTATGCAGAAAGGCATGCTTCATTGCAGTTCAGCCAGGTGCCTGTGGCCTCCTTGCCAACCTTAAAGGCAGACTTCCATCCTTCTTCTGCCCCTGTTTCTTTTTACATTATTGAGGTATAATTTTTTAAATGTTAAAAACATGATTCTCATAAAATATAAAATGAATGTCTATCTAAGATTTTATTCCATACAGTAATTAATTAGGTTATCAGTGAGGTGTTAAAATGTTTCATATTGCATTTGAGTAACTAGGTCTTTATAGGCAATGAGGAATGTAGAATAAGATTGCTGGCGTCGTCTGATCAGACAGATTACTTACATCTCCACTGTGTATACTATATGGTAACATCTCGTACGGAATTATAAAATAGCCTTATGAGTAGGAGGTCAGTGCACCATGCTATGCACAGCCAGAACATCCAGTAGTCTCTTTACCTGTTTCCTGCATTTGTATTGTATTTCTGAGGTCCTGTCCTCAAACAGCTTCCTGAAATTGTTGTTGAAGAGTAAGGTCTGTTAGATTTTTAGCCCCTCATTTAGAATTGATCTTTAACATTTGAGAACTCAATTGTTATTACTGCAATTGTATAATTGTGATTATTGCTTATTTCTTGATAGTATTCCCTGAGTTATTTCTTCTTAACTCCTAACTTCTTATTCTAGGTGCTAATGGTGACAGTAACAGATACACATCTCAGACCCAAATGGCCAGACCTGATGGCCTCAACTGGATACATGGTGTGTTCTCAGAGATTCTGAGAAATAGACCACACCATCTGCCCTTGAACACTTTAATAGTGTTTTTATTAGGCATTTTATTCATCTTCTTGCCACTATGATGCATCATAAACTTAACCTCCAAACCGAGTGGCAACAAGCATTCATTTCTTTGCTCATGGGACTGTGGTTTGGCTATGGCTGTGCCAGGTTCTGTAGTGATTTTCTGGCTTTGATTCCAGGCGAAGGCACCACATGCTTCCTCATATTTCTTGAACTGGGGGCCGGTCATGGCATATTCTTCTTGTGCTAGATCACCAGAGGGCAGAACCATACCCACTGCATGATTATTGCATTACAATATCCCCTTCACCAAAGCCAGTTTCTTTACAAAGCACAAATCCATGGAGCAGGAAGTATATTCTGCCCACAGTGAGAGGAGGAGGAAAGCTAATGTTTGATTAACAGAAATTCAAACTATCAAAAACATGTATTTTATGAGACATTGATTCCTAATAAACCAATTCCTAGGTAGTGTATGTAAACTAAGATGGGCACTTCCTGGGGTGAACACTGCACAAAGGGAATCTTGTAAGATACTAGATGGATATACAGAAGTTAATAGTAATGATTGTTCTATTTCTTGAGCACTTAGTCCATGAGAATAAGTGCCAGGTTACTTGATCAGATGTTAAGATCTGTTTTCTCTGATGCTAAAAAGAAACTACTAAGTAAATTCTTAAAAATAAACAGACTCCAAGAGGGTAAATTGTCCCAAGTTCACATTGCTAGTAAGTGGCAGACCTGGCCTTTCTTTTTCTTCTATTTGTAACTTACTTATGTCAGGCACTGTACTAAATGTTTATAGATCTTGCACCATTTTATTCTAAAAATAACAATAAGTACCCCCTATTTTTTAATGAGAAAACTGGGATTAATAGGATTAATTAACATGCCAAAGATAAATTAGAGACTATTACCTGGAACTTCCATATATAATCTGTGATCAGATGAAGGAATAGACCTCAAATTCCTAAGTTTTGTCTCTGCGGCTTTTCTCTTTTTCTTCTCTGATAGCAATCTGTCTTGTTTGTCTACCTCAGTTTACCCATATCTTGCATATCTTGACCTTAAATCCCAATACCTCTCTTCTTGCCTCTGACCTCTGAGCTCTTGACCCTAATTTTGCCATTTGATGCACTTTTTGTACTCTTGACCTCACTTCCACTTTTCTATGTGTTTCAGACTAATAACCCAGTTCAGACTGTCAATCATACCTTTTGCTTCAGCATTGGATCTGCCTATTCTTGTCTCTGAATTGTGTCCCAGCATGACAGCTCAGCAAAAAGGGCCCAAATCCCATCCCTTGGAGATAAGGAAATATTACAATTTTGTAATAATTGGATACCTAATGCTGTGAGTTAGAATGGAAAGATACCTGAAATTACATTTCACAGGGCATGTCTGTTCACGTTATTTTCATTAATCATTTCTTTTTAAGAAAGATTTCATTTAATACTTTTCTATGCAAAACACTGAGAAGCATGGTTCAGGAATACAGAGACAAAAAATTAGACATTACTTAGAAATGAATTCCCCCATTAAGAAAATTATACTGACTAGAGGAACTACATTGTAAAATAAAATGCCTTGTTTCTAACCTTTGCATCTCTCCTTTGCCCACAGTAGAGACATTTGATCTCTCACCTAATTTCTGGTGTCTCATCAGTCTATTTGTTGCCCCTACTTCTGTCCTACACAGTCTGCTCAGTGATACTTCCTACCTGAGAGCTCAATTTCACCTCATTCCTAACTACTCTGGACTGAAGCAGGAAGCAATTTTGTCTGATCTGCACTCTTCTCAGCCCAGCACCAGTCTGGAGGAATTTAGTCGTGTCTTCCTCCTTTCTATTTTTCTGTGAACAAATGCCTCACTGCTGACCAGTGGGCTCTCATTTTGGTTGTGTCAAATGTTCACTTGCCCAGAATTCTTACTGGAAGAATGGAACCACTGTACCTGGAGTCCCGACTCTTGACTCCTTGCTACTGGAGCTGAAACTATGTTCCTATTCTTAACTGTTAGAAATCCCTAGACCCAGTCTAGTCTAAGAAGTTGTGAATACTTAGAACCTTAAGGTAATTAGACAGTGCTGTAAGTGCTTCACAAATACTTTAAGGGAAGTAGTATTATAATCCCTGTTTTACAGGGAGGTAACTAAGGGATAAGTAAGGATGGCTATAGTCAGATCCTCCTCTACCTATCCAGTACCTGTCAAATGATTCTGCCTAATTCAAGTATAGACCTTCTAGCTTGCCCCTTTCTCCTACTCATATATACATTTTTAAACATACATACCGTGAGATAACAACTGTGAATCCAGTCAGCTACCAAAAAAGATCAACCATTATGTCGCCTGGTCCATCTTTCAGCATTTTACCTTATGAATGGGGCATGTAGGTACATGTGCATACCTGTAATAGATGCATGTGTGAAACTTACTGAAAATGCAACATTGTGTCCAAAGCAAAAAAAAACAACAAAAAAATTCAAAACTCTTCGTGCTACCATGCTACAAAATATTAAAGATATTGAATATAGTTCCCTGTGCTATACAGTAATAGGTCCTTGTTGTTTCTCTATTCTATATACAGTAGTGTGTATCTGTTAATCCCAAATTCCAAATTTATCCCTCCCCCTTTCTGCATAGATAGCTGTAAGCTTGTTTTCTATGTCTGAGTCTGTTTCTGTTTTGTAAGTAAGTTCACTTGTGTCATTTTTTAGATACCCCGCACAAGTGATATCATGTGGTGTTTGTCTTTCTCTGAGTGACTTGACTTAGTATAATGTCTACATCCATCCATGTTGCTGTAAATGACATTATTTCATTATTTTTATGGTTGAGTAATATTCCATTGTGTGTATACATATATGCCATATGTATATATATACATACCACTTCCTTATCTATTCATTTGTCAATTGGATATTTAGGTTGGCTTCCACGTCTAGATTATTGTAAATAGTGCTGCTATGAATATTGGGGTGCATGTATCTTTTCAAATTAGAGTTTTCACAGGATATTTGCTCAGGAGTGGAATTGATTAATCATATGGTAGCTCTATTTTTAAGTTTTTAAGGAACTTTCATACTGTTTTCTATTGTGGCTGCACACAATTATATTCCCACCAACAGTATAGGAGAGTTCCCTTTTCTTTACACTCTTCTCTAGCATTTATTATTTATAGACTTTTTGATGATGGCCATTCTGACCACTGTGAGGTGGTACCTCATTGTGGTTTTGATTTGCATTTCTCTAATAATTAGTAATGTTGAGTCTTTTCATGTGCCTGTTGGTCATCTGTATATTTTCTTGGAGAAATGTCTATTTAAGTCTTCTACCCATTTTTTTGACTTGGTTTTTTTGTTTGGTTTTGTTTGATACCGAGTTATATGAGCTGTTTGCATATTTTAGAAATCCTTTGTCAATTGCATCATTTACAAATATTTTCTCCAAGTCTGTAGATTGTCTTGTTTTGTTTTGTTTATGGTTTCCTTTGCTGTGCTAAAACTTTTAAGTTTAATTAGGTCCCATTTGTTTTTTATTTCCATTACTCTAGGAGATGGACACAGAAAAATTTGCAATTTATGGCAAAGAATGTCCTGCCTATATTTTCCTCTAGGAGTTTTATACTATCCAGTCTTACATTTAGTCTTTTAATCCATTTTGAGTTTGTTTTCTTTGTATACAGTGTTAGAGAATGTTCTAATCTCATTCTTTTACATGTAGCTATCCAGTTTTCCCAGCACCACTTATTGAAGAGACTGCCTTTTCTCCATTTTATATTCTTGCCTCCTTTGTTGAAGATTAATTGACTTTAAGTCTGTTGGTTTATTTCTGAGCTCTCTATTCTGTTTCATTGATCCATATATCTGTTTTTGTGCCAGTACCATACTGTTTTGATTACTGCAGCTTTGTAGGACAGTCTGAAGTCAGGGAGCGTGATTCCTCCAGCTCCATTCTTCTTTCTCAAGATTATTTTAGCTACTTTGGGTCTTTTGTGTTTCCATACAAATTTAAACATCTTTTGTTTCAGTTCTGTGAAAAATTCATTGGTAATTTGTTAGGGGTTGCACTGAATTTGTAGATTGCCTTGGGTATAGTATGGCCATTTTAACAATGTTGATTCTTCCAATCCAAGAACGCAATATATCTTTCTATCTGTCTGTGTTGTCTTCAGTTTCTTTCATCAGCATCCTATAGTTTTTGGAGTACACGTTTTTGCTTCCTTAGGTATTTTATTCATTTGATGTGATGGTTAATGAGATTAAAGCAGCATTTATTCAGTTATCCACTTAAATTTTAACTTAAAATGTTTAGATTCATAAATATAAAATTCAAACTTACATGCATTTGCTGAATTTACTACTCAGCATAATAGAAATATATTACAATTAGAATAGATTAGAATATGCATAATAGACTTTAATATCAATATAATGTAGAATTATCTTTGTTTGATCTTAAAGTTGACACTTGATTCCTGAAATTAATTAATTTGAATTGATCCCTTACTGTTAGTTTGATGGCACTAACAAAAAAAATAAGTAAGACCAGAAGAGTCAGTATTCATAGTGATTATCTAATCTCATTTCAGGAAAAAACATTGTTTAAAGTCCTTGTTCACTAGGCATGTTTTCTGCCCTAATGAGAATTCATTCAGTTCTCACAACCTCTGAGGAAGGTTTTGTCTCCATTGGAGAAGAAGCTGTGATTTAGAGTGGTTCAGTAATTTGTCCATGGTCAGATGGATGGTAAGTCATGGAATCAGGAATAGGCCCCAAGTTTTGCTAAATCACTGAGCATTCTGCAACATTTGTGTTCTTTCAACCTCTCAATTATGATGCAGTCTTTTAAAGTCCTTTTCCATGATACAAGATAAAAATAGTAAGATATATGTGAGCATGAGAAATGAAAGAGGGCAAGATTATTGATTTCTCTTTTGTTATAAAAATTGAAATGATGACTTTTACCAAATCATGGGCAAAACAATGAATAAGAACTTTTTACTTCCATATTTACTACACTATTTAAACAAAGCAGGAAAGAATATTAACTTCACTGCATTGGCTTAATTTTTATATAGGAATATCTCTAATCTCAATTTAATTTGACAGGAAATTAAAGGAGTAATTGAAATTCTGAATATTTATATACCGTGAATCTTGTTTCTCAGAATGTGCCTCAGTGGGCCACATAACTGATCTTTTTAACTGCATGTAACTGTATTACATCTGGGATAAATGTAAGGCTTGTAATATGCATTTGAAATATGTAATGTTTAAGCAAGGAATGTATCATAATGTACATACAGATGACAGAATATTAAGAAACAGCAAAAGACAGGATATCTTCGGGTACTACCTTCCAATATCCGGGTAGTTTTACAGACATAAAAGGATTATTTTTTATACTTACTTTAGCCAGAGTGTGCATGTTTTTAATATACAGCTATTTTAAAGTTTATTTATTCACTTTTGGATAATGAAAAATTCCAGTAGTCACTGAAGGCAGTTTATTAGTATTAATGATAATATAGCCAGAGTAGCATGAAAGGAACAAGTTATAACATGAATTTAGGTAATTATATAATATTCTCTTTAAGAAAAGCAAAAATAATTTTTAAAATCTGAATGCTGTTAATTTTTTGGTAAAATGTAAATCATACTGGATTTTAATACATTGCTAACCACTCAGATTTTAATTTTAAATATATATTTTTGTATATCTATATATGTTTATTGAAATATATAGTCAGTTTACAATGTTGTGTCAATTTCTGGTGTACAGCATATTATTTCAGTCATACATGACCATACATACATATGTTCCTTTTCATATTCTTTTTCACCATAAGTTACTATAATGTACTGAATATAGTTCCCTGTGCTATACAGTATAAACTTGTTGTTTATCTATTTTATGTATAGTAGTTAGTATCTGCAAATCTCGAACTCCCAGTTTATCCCTTCCCACCCCCTTCCTCCTCTGGTAACCATAAGTTTGTTTTCTATGTCTGAGTTTGTTTCTGCTTTGTAAATAAGTTCATTTTTGTCTTTTTTAAAAATATTTTAAATTTAAATATGTATTTTAATGAGTAATTGTTATTACATATTTGCAGTTGTATTGAAAAGTCCTTACCAATCTATTTTCATCTATTGTTCTATTTGAAGGTATTTGTGGATGCTAACATTGACTTTAAAATTATGAAATAAATCTGACCTGAAGATCTGTTGCATAGCATCTTGAATCTGAGGATGCTATATAACAGAATCCTGGGACCAGGATTTTCAGTCTCTGAATTATGGAAATTGATACAGATGATAGATAAGTAGACACAGGCACGGATATAATTTTTTTAGTATCTGTTATGGATTTTTTTGGGTCCCCCCCCCAAATTCATATGTAGGAGTCCTAACTC
This sequence comes from Camelus dromedarius, assembly GCF_036321535.1. Taxonomy (NCBI): domain Eukaryota; kingdom Metazoa; phylum Chordata; class Mammalia; order Artiodactyla; family Camelidae; genus Camelus; species Camelus dromedarius. The sequence goes on along the minus strand of NC_087436.1, from coordinate 59,594,040 downwards.
CCAGTACTTTGTAATGTGATGGTATTTGGAGGTTGGGCCTTTGAAGAGGTAATTAGGGTTGAACGAAGTACTTTAAATGAGGTGGGGCCCTCATCTCACGTGACTAGTATTTTATAAGAAGAGGAAGATAGGCCAGGGTTGCTCATGTGCAGAGAAAAGGCCTTTTGAGCACACAGCATAAAGGCAGTAATCTGCAAGCCAAGAAGAGAAACCTTAAGGGAAACGAAACCAACTGATTACCTTGATCTTTCACTTCTAGCCTCCAGAACTGTGTGGAAATGAGTTTGTGTCATATAAGCCACCCATTCTGTAATATTTTGTTGTGGTGGAACTAGCAAACGAATATAGTCTCTTACCGTATATTGAAAGATTCAAATAAAAATTCTGTAGAACTTTGAAAGTTAGGAGTTACCGTCGGATGTTTTACTTTCTCCTCATTTTGTTATTTGGGTAAGGATTTAATTCTGCCATTTATTAACTTTGTGACCTTAAATATCTCACTAAACTTCACTTGTATGGGTAACTTCATTTTAAAAAGTTACATGTTTATCTCTGAAATTGGTTCTTTGCTCTAAAATTTTCTATTTTCAGTATTGCAAACATAATAAGTGTATACAAGGCAACTAACCTAAGGAAAATATTTGCCACTGATTATGGCAGGTGGTGTTGATATCTTAGTTTATATTAAAAGGCAGTACACATTATTAGAAAAAGGTATTGAGAATCAAAATAATAAATTGGAGAAGGGAATGAATGTATGATGTAAGAAAAATACATTTAAATATGATTAAGAAAAAGTGAAAAAATGTTGTCATCCAAATGCAGATAAAACAAGGTTTCATTTTTCATATACAACATTTGAAATATTCAAAATTTAGTTGTAGAACATACGATATATTTACTGCTACTGTAAGAATAATTAGCATTAATTTCTTGTCAAGTAATTGACAGTAGGAATCAGGATTAAAAGAAATATTCACAGCTTTCAACTCCATATTGTATTTCTGGAGATCTGTCTTAAAATATAAACCAAAATAGTATAAACACTTTAAGATTAAAATCATGACTGTAGCATTATTTATAATAGTAAAAACTAGAAAAATCCAGGGATGCAGCCGTAAGTGAATATTTAAATAAAGCTTGTTATGGTAATTTTGGAAATAAATAAAAATAGAGCAGATGCATCAAGGGAAATACTGCTGGAGAATACAAACTATTATGTTATCAGCAGTTATAGGTGATTAAAATGTGGCTGATTATTTTCTCCATAAGCTTTTAAACATTTTCAAGTTTTCTGACTATTCCTTCTTGCAACATACCCAGTTAATTTCTGACCCAAAACCATTTTACATTTCTTTCTTACTAACAAAACCCTGAGTATTTTAGAGAAGCATATGCCCAGCTAAAAAAACTAATTTAGCTTCCTTTAACGATAATGATGATTACATCAGACAGTTGTACTTGATGAAATATAAGCAGAAGAGATTGAATGAGGCGTCCAAGAAATTTCTTTAAAATGGATTGGTCTTTTATGGCAGCCACCTTTTATTTTCTGTCCTTCCCCTCTTCATACCTGGAATTAAAATACGATACTGGATGTGAAACAACCAACTCGTGACCACAAGACCACAGATAGGATTCTAAAATCCCACGCCAAGGAAGGCTCAGCAGAAAGACAGAAAGCATCTGTATTTCTCATATCATTTTGGATACTGCTCCAGCCCTGAGCTACCTACTTCCAGACTTTTTTTTGAGGTGATCAATGTGTTGATTATTACTTTTTTTACTGAAGAATAGTCAATTACAATGTGCCCATTTCTGGTGTACAGCACAATTTCTCAGTCAGGCATTTACATACATATATTCATTTTCATATTCTTTTCCATTGGTTATTACAAGATATTGAATATAGTTCCCTGTGCTAAATAGAAGAAACTTTTTTTTTTCTTAAGGGACAAAAATTCATTCCTAATTTGTTTAAGCCATTGTTTAATTATGGTTTCTGATGCTTCCAGCTAAAAGCAATCCCTGACATCTTTATATATGTATTGCATACATACATATAGATATTATTTATTTTGTATATTTTATATATTTAAATTGATTAGATAAGTTTCTAAAGAATATAAAAATACACATTTGCAATTATATATATACGTATATGTATATATAAACAGATAGGAGTACACTTGACAGAGACAGAACTATACACAAAGTATATGTATATATATGTATGTAGTTTTTTCAAGATTTAGCTCAAAGCAAGTCACTTAATCATTTATATCTTAGATTCCTCACTGTTAATAGGAGGATAATGGTAGTATTTTCCTTGTATTTGTGTGTGTGTGTGAATTTAAATACTTAGAACAGTATTAGAAGTTTATGAAGTTCTCCATAAATGCTGTATCTAAATCATGGTTTGCAGTCAACTTGCATAATACATCCTAATCTGCCATGTTAAAGATACCTCTCAGGAATTTATCTTTCCAAAATGTCTATTACTTTCTTTTCTTTTTCATTGCTTCATTAAATCTGCAGTTAATATATTTATGTCACATGAGTCTAATTTGGATTCAAGGTATAATGCTGAATTTCCTAACATAGCTTCTCAATATGAAAAAAAAAATTTCTTTAGTATGAACAAAAATGAGTCAGAATGAGATTGAAATTGTGATCTCCAAATTAGCTTTGTGATGAGGATCTATAGATTGTAACTTAGTCTGTCTCTCTGTTAGGTTAGAGATGTTTCCTGGGGAAATGTGAAGTTTACATATTTTCAGTGCATGATTTGTAAAGATGCCACTGATGGGAATTATTTATGTGATAGTCTTTAGAAAGCTTACGTGATAAACTTCAGTTCTTAAAAGATTTTACTTCAAAAACTGTTCTCTGAATTTTGTTTTCTGTTTTATCAGAAACCTTTTAATGTCACATATTTAAATTTTAAGAATATTGAAAGCAAGATTAATTGTCTATTAAATTAAATGTTAAATAGAATCATAAATGTATTCTGGAAGAGAAAAAACAACAAACAACTACTTATACGCATTTAAGTATTTTAAATTTGTATTTTTGAAAGCACAGCCAATTGGACACCTGTATAGTCACCAAAACTACCCTATTTATTTATTTATTTATTTATTTATTCATTCATTCATTCACTCCTTAAAGCTTTATTGAGGGCTTATCATGTATTAAGCCTTCTAGGTGATAAGGATGAATAGAACAGATAAAGACCTATTCTTGTGGAGTTTATTTGCTGACATATTTTATATTTAAATGTAATGTACTTACTCATTTTCCAAAATAGGTGTTAGGAAAAATGTTTCCAAATTTGTTAATATGGTGTGTGTGGCATATTCCACTTGCTCATTTATTTGTTCTTTCTGCAAGTATTTATTGATTATCTAATACGAATGAAGTACTTATAATAGTTATTTAGGTGATTCACAAAGACACTTGAGGCTACACTTTTCTGCCCTCTGCCATGTGAGTTGCTTTGGCAAATAAAATGTGAGTGGGAGTCATGAGTTTTGTTACTTATGAGTAGATTTAAAGGTCAAAGTGATTCTGAACGATGGGGCAAATGGGGCCTCCATTTAGCCTGTGTGATTGAGTGACTGTGATGCATAGAGCTCCGTTCCAGATTTCACATTGCCTTGTAGACTAAGGTAAAACGTTTTCACTGCGTTAAGCCATGAAATGCTGAAATTGTTTTTGTGAGTGAGGCATAACTTAACATATGCTGACTGCTACAGCACCATTCTGGGTGCTGAGGCTGTAATAAGTGAGCAAAGCAGATAAAGTACCTGCCTACATGGACCTTATGTTCAAGCAAAGAAATTAAAAATTGAATATAATAACGATAAATTGATTTATAACATGATGACAGTGAAAAGTGCATTAGGATAAAGTTTAGTAAAGAGTTATAGAATGGTAGTGGATTCTATTTTAGATGGAATGATCAGGAAAGCGGTTTTTGCAGAGATCTGATTTAGAGGACATCCCTCAGGGAATGCACTAGCAACTGTGTTGCAACAGGACCAGCACACAGGTTCTAAACACAAACTATGGGTGCAGACTGTACCCCCCATGCACTAGCTCTTGTAAATATCTGGAGAAACAGTAAGGAAATGGGGAGGCTCTGAGGCAAGAGAGTGGTCCATGTGAACAACGTGGAGCCCAATGTGCTTACAGTAGACTGAGGAAGGGGGAGACTTGTAGGAGGTGAGAATTTAAAGGTTGTGTGAATGCACAGGTCAAATAAAGCCTCATAGGCCTTGGAAACAAGTGAGAAAAAAAAATGTTGAACACAGGAATGATATGATTTGACATAAGAGTTTAAAAGATCACCTTGACTTCTTGGCAGAGAATAACCCAGAAGGGCAAGGGTGGCAGCAGAGAGACCATTAGGACACTGTGGTGGTCCTGGGAAATTGTGTTTGAGCCAACACAAAGTGTCAAAATAAGAATATTTGAAGATTGAGCCAACAGGGTTGCTTTGACACTGTGATTATGAGATGAAGGGAACAGGGGGGGTGTAAGAACAGATTAACGACAAAGCCTTGTCCTAGATGAAGGAATGTGAGGATGACTGTCTGGAACAAAAAGAATGAGAAATTAGATCTCATGCTGAATTCCACAACAGAGTTGACCTTGATCTAGATTAAGGGGCTAATACTCTATCACAGTTATTCCTTCCTCTCAAGGAGTGTTGTCTAAGATTCATATAGTGCACACTGTTGTTGATATCCCACCCCTAACCTCTCGACAAGTTACCATTTCTGTGCTCTTGGTCCAACTCCCAGTCAGCCAGCACCTTTGCCTGAGGGCTGTACAGGTAGATGCAAAGTCCCAGGGAATTAATTCTCTCAAGGGGAAAACCCTGAAACAATTTCTTACAGAATTTGGGTAAATAACTCAGCTCCCTAACCTCTTGGGCAGAATAACTCTGAGGTACTCATTTCACATGGGCACCTAGAGCTTCCTGGTGGGATTAAGCTCCAATTTTCCAGTTAGGTAATATGTTTGAAAATGTACCTTGTATGTGTTTTTTTTTCCCTTCCCTGAGTCACCTGTCTATTCCCTGATGGTATTTCCTAGTGTTAGCTCCCTTCAATAAACTATTGGCAGGTATTTCTTGACTTATAGCATGTTAGTGTCCCTATAAACCCATTATAAATTGAAAATATCATAAGTCAGAAGTGGATTTAATACACCTAACCTACCAAACATCATAGCTTAGCCCAGCCTACTTTAAATGTACTCACAACACTTCCATTAGCCTACATTTGGGGAAAATTATTTAATAATAACTATTGAATACATCATGTAATTTACTGCATACAGTGCTGAAAGTGAAAAACAGAGTGGTTGTATGGAAAGAGAATGGTTGTAAGTGTATCAGTTGTTTACCTTCATGATCCTGTGGCTGATGGGGAGCTGTGGCATCTACCCAGCATCACAGAGAGCATTGTACCACATATCACTAGCCCAGGAAAAGATCAAAATTCAAATATTGAAGTATGGTTTCTACTGAATGTGCATGGCTTTCCGACAGTTAAGTCAAAAAATTGTAAGACGAATCTCCCTAAGTCAGGGCCTGTCTGTACTCAAATCCTTTTCTCAGGATCTGCTTCTAGAGAAACCCAAATTAAGACAGTTCATACACAAAAAAAATGTTATTGAAGTTGAATATTTTCTTAAAAATCAATGGTTTTACTTAGAGTGAGTCAACATTTACTGATGGTGCATAGGTACAATATTGCAAAGACTCTCACATTTAATCTTCAAAGCATATTTATAGAGTATACAATAATTTATATAGTAAATTTGGAAATTATTCATTTGGGTTGCTAGAGAAGGAAGTAATTATTTAAACAGAAGTTTCAAACATGATAAGGCAAGCGTTCTTTTTTTTTTTTTTTCTGTTTTATTTACTAATGAATTCCAATGACCTAGAAGAGTCCTTGGCATATACATGAACTTAATGAGTATTTTAAAGAACACTTAAACTAAAAATAGTTCATCTCCACCTGGGGCGGATGTTGTTTTTGATAGGGAACCCAGACTCAAGAGGGCACCTATTTGAGCTATAAAGGAGAAAGGAGTTTCCAAGCAAGCTGCAGAGATCAAGTGAAGCAGTCAGTGGAACAGCACATATAAGATCCCTCAGTGTTGTGGATGTTGTACATGCTTTAGAGTTGTTTTAGCTAAGACTCAGAGTAGTGAAACAATGTGTTCACAGTCTCAAGACTGATAAATAAAAAAGACTAGATTTGAGCTCACACTTGTCTCTCCCTCCCCTCACCTTAACGTTATCTTGAACTCTTCTTGAGAATTGGCCAAGGTTTGGCAGTTACGCTTTAGAAAACCTGGGTGTAAGACTATGTTTTTATAACAGAGACTTTTTTTTTTTTTTTGACAAGTGCCTTAGTCAGCTTGGGCTGCTATAAATAATAACCATAAATTGGATGGCTTAAACAACAAACATTTATTTCTCATAGTTCTAGAGGTTGGGAAGAGCCTTCTTCCTGGTTTGCAGGCAGCAAGTGTATCTTTACGTGGTGGAGAAAGAAAGAGCTCTGGATTCTTCTTCCAGTTCCATCATGGGAGCTCCACCCTCATGACCTGATCTAAACCTAATTACCTCCCAAAGACCCCGCCTCCAAATACCATTCCACTGGGGATTAGGTCTTCAACCTATGAATCTGCGGAAGGACACAAATCTTCAGTCTATAGCAATTAGCATAAATTTACAGGATAGTTTCAATATTACTTCTCATTGTAATCCGGAACCAAAATGAGAAAAAAGAATTCTAGAATAGATCCAATGGGATGATGGGAAAGGAAAGGCAGGTACTTACTCTTCCATGTTCTAACAAGTAAATGGCAATACATGAACAAAAAGTCTTGCAAAATATGATAAATTACAACATACTTTAAAAAAAATCTGAAATAAACAAGTAGCCATCAGCAAAGAGGATAAAATTCAACTAGCAGGTGCTCCCACAAAGGTGAAAAGAGGGTTTTCCTTTGAAGAGACTGGAAAATGTAAGAAAAAAATCTTCTCTAATAAGACTTTTATAATAGGTTCCTGAGACTTGAGACCCTACAGCCAAAACAAAACAAAGCAAAACAAAAAATGGACAGAGTCCTTAGAATCAGACCGATGGACCCACACTCACTGGCATCCTCAGGCTGAGAACACAGTTCATACTCAGAAGTACATTTAAGTGCATCTCCTCAGGTTTTCTGTGACCTCAATCGGTCGCCCCTCTTTTCAGTCCCTCTCATTTACCTGTCAGAAGTGTGACTTATACATACTCTTTCTACCCTCGCCTCCAGCAGAGGGACCCAAGCACATTCCTTCATGAATCATTATCATAACCTTTTAAACACTTGGGAGTCTTTTCAAATAAAAGCAAGAAAGAAGTTGAGATTTTTGAATTCCAGTTTTGCCCTTGGATAAGAGTAATCAGTTATTAAGTTATCATATTTTTATAGGGGACATCTCATGTCATTTTTAAGATTATTTACACATCATTCTTTGTCTAAAAAAGTGTCTATTACTCTAATTCCCGAAGTCTAATCTTATTTTTTTCTCCTGATATACTAAAGAAATTATTTTCAATAACTCTACCCTGTTATTTTGTGAAATTCACTGTCAATAATTTGAGTAGAGAACTGGATATCTAGTTCCAAAGTCTCTCTTACTGAAATTCTCTGATGCTCTGCCTAAATATTTTTTGAACCCTCTCCAGAAGTGTTCATTATTAGAAATAGCTGGAGAGTTGTGTCTAAAACTGTTTTCTGATGATACAGAGCCCCAGGGACCCTAGGATAGCAAGACTTTTGTGTATTCCAGCAAGACTAACAACCCCAAAGAATTTTTAAGAAGAAATTAACTTAAAAATATCACAAAACAAGCACTAAAAGGAAGGAAATAGAAGTCATATATTTAGGCTATTAGACATTCTTTTCTTGCATACTTAGTCTTTACTATGTTAGCTAATAAAATTTAACACTAAACCATTTTCTCTAAAATATTTTTCATCTTATTATGCACTATTTTTTCTTTAGTGGGTCATCCGTGGTACTCATTTGCCTAGGTACCACACAGTTTGGCGCATAATCACACATAGTTTATATGAATATCTAAATGCTTATTTCTTTGGGAGATTACACATAATTAAATTTGCTAAAATACTGATTTCTTTCCTTGTTTTTAGCTACAGTACTGAAGTAACCATTATTATATTTCTCAACAAAACTGACAGTCCTGGGCACAATGCCTTGTTCATAATAAATTCCCTAATATTGGCTGGGCTAATGAATAAGTGGATAAGTACTTGCTGAGTTGAATTAAAATTAAATGCATACTGGAGAAGAATTACTGTTGGTAGGAATCATGGAGACTATTTTTGTTGTCTAAGCTGTTCATGTGCTATTCATCCTTAGATGTGTATTATTGAGAGAGCGCTTGGTGCCAAACACTGTTAAGTGCTTTACTTATATCATCTCTCTTAATCCTCACAATAACCGCAGGGAAATAATTAGTCATAAATCCTTCATTTGCAACTGACAGAAAATCCAAATCAAATTGGCTTAAACAACAAGGGGTTATGACATAATTTCATTCTGGGCCCACGTGAGCAAGGCTATGTCTCCTGACGGTACGTTATCTAGATTGGCTCCAGGTAGGGGCTATCAGTAGCTTTAAGTTCTCCCATCTTGGTTGCAAGATTGGTGTAGTTACAGAGGAAACGACCTTCTATGTTCAAAATGTTGGAAATGCAGGAAGGTTTCATTCCAAGAAGTCTTAGCAAATGTCTCTACAGAGAAGGTACGCACCTACTCATCCTGAACCAATCACCGTAACCAGCCGGGTGGAATATACTTCTAGTTTAAGCTAATCACAGTCTCCTGGAATGAAGTGATATCAAATCATTTGGAATCATACAGACTTTTGGGGGAAATAAACTTATAGGAACATCAGAGTATGTTCATTAAAGAATGTAGAAATGGCATTAGGATCAAAATTTAAGTAAAAGGAAACCACTATATTACCTCTGTTTTTAAGATAAGGAAACAAAGATGCAAAAGGTTTATGTAGCTTTCCCAAGATCACACAGCTAATATTGGCAGAAATGCAATTCAAAATTATCTGTCTCCAACCCCAATATATTACACACCCTCCCTTAAATATTTATTCACTGTTCTTAGCTCTGCAGTCTGCCATTTCAAAAGTGCCGCTAAAGTCTCCTGCAAATGAAAGACTGTCACTACTAGCAATAAATATATTTTCTTTTTATAGTACAACTTTATCTGAATGACATCTTTTCATTTCTGTGTAACTGATAACATTTTCATTCACTGCCTGATTTTTCTTTCCAAAGCTAATGGTCACCCACTTGTATTTTAGGAATGTGCTGATTGAAGAAAAAATAAAAGAAAAAGGAATTACTTATCTAATCAGTAGTGACAGAAAATTGGTAGGAGCCATACTTATGACAGCAAACATATTAGAGCATTACCCAAAGCATTCAGTGTAGGATTTATTTAAATTTTTTTGATGAGTCCACAGTGGTCATTTAAGATTTGGTTTAAGACTAAGGAAATCAATCAGCCTGTTTTTAGGTAATATAACTTTTGCATTCTGATACTCCTGTAACAGAGAAAGAAACAATTTATTAGCAATTTAGCTGAATACATGAAATGAACTGATTAGTACATGTTAAAAAAAAAAAACCACTCGTAAAACTTTGTCACTTTAGTTTGGACCTGTTAAATATCTTAATTTGTAATTTGAAGCAAGTGTATCCAGGCAGTTTTCTCTAATACAAGTTACATTTATTAAATCTGAAGGTGTTTCCTTTGTCCAATACTTTCCACTGATTCCAAAGAGAATTTTTGAATCAAGTTTTGGTAACTCTCTGGAGTCCTGCTTTCTCTGTCTTCTCTTACCTTTCACTGATGTTTCATATCCAAGATTAGAAGGACTAGTTTTAACCTTGATGTTTTTGATACACTTTTTAGCTAATGTTTATTAATACTTCTATTTTAAGAGAAGAGTAAATTCAAACAAATTAATCTAAAAATTTGTCCTCAATTTTATAATAAAATTTAAAACATTGATTATTTCTAAAATAAAAGTGGTAGAGAAAAATAGAGGGTATGTATGAATCTGTATTTAAAATTTTACCTTCCTGGATCCATTGGAGGGAGAATTCCAAAATCAAGGAAGCTGGCAGAGCCAAGGAAAGCATAGTGGAGGTCATCAGACTAGAGAGTGGAGCCCAGTCAGTCGCCAAACCACATGGTTTAAAGCACGTCCTTAAATCTGAGTCAACCGTCAAATCTGGATTGGCCTTGGATAAAAACTGACCATAGAGGGGCTAGCGTTCTTTGGCATGGGAAGTGTTACGGACAGAATATATATATTCTTATATTATTATTATATATTATTGTATATAATATATGTAATCAGCAAACTGCTGTTAACAAATACCAAAAAATTTGGAAGCAGCTTAGGAACTGGGTAATGGGTAGAGCAGCTGGAGGAGTTCTGAAGTACATGCTAGAGAAAGCCTAGATTGTTGTGAGGGGACTGGTAATGTTGACAAACTATTAATTAGCAGTCAACCTGAGAAAGAAATAGAGAATTTCATTCCATCAACCGGTGGATTATAAACCTGGAGACAGTCCTTCAGAAAGCTCTGAAGACTCTTCTGCCTGTTGGAGGTCTAAGCACAGTTACATATATTTTTGAGACAGAGTTATACATCAGATGACTGAGAGTTTACATGATCTGGATCTGCACAAAGGGAGTACTGGGTCATCATGACCCCTGACAGGATTAAGAAGGAATGTTATCTCTTAAGGAGGTCCGTACACTAAATGGGAGAGAGGAGGCCCAGGCATGCAGGGAAAAATTTTATATTTATTTCTTGTCTTGCCATAAAATATGAATTTTATTTCATCGGTAGAAATATGGACATTAAATGTGATTCTGGTGAAAGCTCAGGGAAAAAAAGAGGAGAGCGGGAGAGAAAACTGTCTTCATAGTATATAAATGATCACAAACAAAATATTGACAGAACTACTCTGGCAATGTCTCAGACAGAAAGGAGAAATATACTGTTGGACAATGGAGAAAAAGATATTCAGGTTACATAGTGTCAAAAAACATGGCTGAATTGTGTTCTTATGTTTTGTGGAAGGTAAAATGATGAAGTTGAATATTTAGCTGAAGAGATTTCTGAGCAAAATCTTGAAGTGCTCCCTGGGTGCTCCCGACTGCTTATAGTAAAGTCTAAGAGGAGAGAGATGAATTAAAGGATAAATAGTTAAGCAAAAAAGGAACCAGAACTGAAAGATTTGGGAGTTCTCAGCTTCTCCTTATTGCAAAAAAGAGAAAGCATGTTCTGAGAACCTCAAAGTTGTGGCTGGACTATCACTTGATGAAGAGATTATGGGATTCCACCAGCAGAAACACTGCCAGTTTGAACTGAAGCAGTGGGAAGTGGACAGGAGTTCTTAGATTCTACAGGATGGGACAGTGGAGCCATTTGGCTGTGAAAATCCTTCAAGAAAAAGGAGGAATGACCCGAAGGCGATTCAGAGTTCTGCGGGGCAGGACTGGTTTAGAAGGGTGGGGTCTCTTCTGTTTTGGGGTGCTAATATGCCACCACCCATTGCCTTAGGTGCAAGGCCAAAGTCCTAGTAGGTGGGCCTCCCCACTGAGCTGAAGGGACAGGACTTCTCCAAAGAACCGTGGGGATGATGCTGCCATTCCTAGTGTGCTGAAGAGCAGAGCAAAGGTTATATTCAAGCCTTAGGATTTAATGCAGTTTCCCTTGTTAAGTTTAAACTTACTTGAGACCTTCACCTAATTTCTCCCATTTTGAGTGGGAGTGTCCTCTTATGCCACCCAGCTGTTGTATTTTGGAAGCACATAACTTGTCTGGTTTCACAGGTTCACAGCTGGAGATGAATTTTGCCTCAGGATATCTAACCCATACCTGATTTAGATGAGACTGTAGAGTTTTGACATAGACTTGATGCTGGAATAATTTAAGATTTCAGGGACTTTTGGAATAGAACAAATATATTTTCATGTAAAGACATGGATTTGGGAAAAGCAGGGATAGAATGTCATGGACTGAATATATGTGCCCCCCAAATTCATATGTTAAAGTCCTAACCCCAAGTGTGGCTATATTTGGAGTAAGAAAGTAATTAAGGTTAAATGAGGTCCTAAAGGTAGGGCCCTGATCTGATAGGATTAAGTGATACCAGAGAGTGTGTGATTGCATTCTCTTTCTCTATCATGTGAGGACATTGCAAGCCAGGAAGAGAGCTCTCAAACTGGAACCCCATCATGCTGGTACCCTGATCTTGGACATTCAGCTTTCAGAACTGTGACAAAATTTCAAGCCACCCAATCTGTGGTATTTGTTTATAGCAGCTTGAGCCAATTCATACAGGAAGGGTGGTTAAATTTAAACTGCAAGAGAAAAATCACAAGTCACTGGTGTAATTTAATATACAGTTTTGATACTATTACAAAATATTTGTTAAAGCTCTAATATCAAGACCATCAGGCAAACCTGTGGATCATATAAAGCTGGGTTTATTAAACTTGCTGAGTAAGGGATAACACTCATCTTTACAGAGGGAAAGTTAAGGAAACGTCATATAGAGTCTGTGGGGCTGCGTTTAGTCATAGGGTGGTTTCAGGACAGATGCTGGTAAATGAGGTCTGGATATAGATTGGTCAGGATTTGTAAACTTAGGTAAGTTAATGAAACTGTCCATAGTCTTATTTGTTGTCTATGGATATAACAGTTAAATTGGTTTGTGGTTGTATCCAGGAAAATACATAGATGTGACTGAGCTGGTGTTAAAACAATTTAAGCTTTAGGTGGTCTGGCAGAACATGGTTTGTGCAATTTATCTATGTTGCAAACAGAAGTAGAATTTTGTGCTTTGTCTTCCATCTCTAATACTTAGAATAGTACTTTCCCTTTTCAATTTACTCTTTATCCATAGCCCTTTCATAGCATTTAGGCAAGATCTTTTATTCTCTTGATTTAATATTTTATAATTCACTAAAATATAAAGGTGCAAACCATTATATATTTTCCCAGCTTTATTGAGATATAACTGACACATAACATTGTGTACCTTTAAGGTATGTAACCTGTTAATTTGATACACTTATATATTGGAAAATAATTACTATTATAGCTTTAGCTAATGCCTTCATCATCTCACATAATTACCATTTCTCTTTTGTGATAGGAATGTATAAAATCTACTGTCTTAACATTTTTCAAGATAATAATACAGTATTATTAACTATAATCACCATGCTGGACATTAAATTGCCAGAACTTACTTACCTTGTAACTGGAAGTTTGTGCCCTTTAAGCAGTCTCCCTGTTTTTACCACACTCCAGCCCTTAATAAGCACCATTCTAGTCTCTGTTTCTGAGTTTGACTCTCTAAGATTGCACGTATAACTGGTACCCCACGTTATTTTCTCTTTGTCTGATTTATTTCACTTAGCATAACACCCTTGAAGTTAACCCATGTTGTTGTAAAAGGCAGGATTTCCTTCTTTCTCACGGTTGAGTAATATTCCTTGTATGTATATATCACATCTGTTTTATCCATTCATCTGTCAACTGACATTTAGGTTGTTTTCATATCTTGACTGTTTGGAATAATGCTGCAGTGGACATCAGAGTGCACATATCTCTTCAATATCCTGTTTTCATTTCCTTTGGATATATACCCAGAAGTGGGATTGCTAAATCATAAGGGAGTTACATTTTTAATTTCTTAAGGAACCCCCCCCAATACGGTTTCCATAATGGCTGCACCAGTACACATTCCCACCAACAGTGTAAAAGGGTTCCCTTTTCTCTACATTCTTGCCAACACTTGTTATCTTGTCTTTTTGGTGCTAGCCATTCTAACAGTTGTGAGATGATATCTCATTGTGGTTTTGATTTGTATTTCCCTGATCATCAGTGATGTTGAACATCTTCTCATGCACCTGTTGGCCATCTATTATGTCTTATTTGGGAAAATGTCTGAAAACCATTATGTTCTTTATCATATTTACTTAGTGGCTATTTTGTCTTGTTCTAGACTGGTATTTTCCTATAGGTCTTAACCAGATAAAGAATTCTTAGAGTTAAAAATGTGTAATAGTATAATTTCTGAGTAAATTCTTTTTAGGATGTAACTTTAATCAATGCTTTGAGATTTTTGAATATTAGCCAGTTTCTTAAAAATACATGCTTCTGATACCAAGATACTAGTATTCAAAGTTGTTAAAATCACGAGCTAATTTGAGAGGAAAAGCATTTTTATCATTTTTCTTTAAACTTGTATTTATTATTGTGTAGGAGTATCATTTTTATCTTTAGCACTAGATTTAATGTGTTGCTTAGATTATAGCAGCATGCTTTGTCCCATAGATCTCTGGGGGTGCAAATCCATTCCTTTTTATAGTTAATTGCACTTTAGAGGAAAAGTTTGATAAGTAATGCTGTAGCAGAATCATTATTAAACATAATCTCATTTATTTACATAAATTTTTAAGGTTTAATATTTTCTAATGTTTGAAATATTCATAGTTTTATGTTTTTCACAGGTCTAACCAATATTTTACTAGAAATTATTAGAAAGAAGGTATCTGGTATAAAATTACGACTAAAATCCACATTTTGGTGGGGTGGAATAAAGAAAAACAAATTTAAAAGTCCTTGTCTTGAAATTTTCATTAGTTAATGACTTAATATTGACATTTTTCTTTATCAGATCAATTTAACTTGCTCAGGAGACATATTTTTCTGAAATCCCAGCATGGAATTTTAATGATGTTGAAATAAATCAGTTATTACTGTTGTTACTTATTATATTTTTATCTGATAAAAGAAAATAATGGATATTTTTAAAATTCTGTTACTATGTTAGCTGAGGGTCACCAGTGATATTTATACTTTATATTTGTTTTAAGAAATGTGTTAACTATATTTATAATATTATATGATAGATTCGATGGCCAATTTGTTTAATTTTCATTGTTGCAGCTCCTACATATTTCCATTTGACTTTAACCACAAATTTTAAGCTTTGGCAAAACTTGGGAAATTAGAAGCCATTTCAATAAATAACTTAATGACATTCTCCTGATAGATTTGGCACAACTAAGTAGCCTGTTTGTTTTGTTTTTCTTGAAAGCAGACTAATCAACAGCTGTGGCTAGACACAGCCTCTGTAAGTTAGAAAATGAAATATTGAACACCAAGATAAAGCTATGGAATATATATTATATAAATTTAACAAGGCTTCCATTTAGTAGTCCTTAGTGTCAGAACACAAATGTTCTACACAGTTTGCTAAGGTTTTTAAGCATTTTTAGGTTTGACTGTTTTGAAGCAGATCTGGAAATTCTGAGGATATGAAATCATCAAACATTTTTCTGTTGCTGCCAGAAAGATTGTTACACTGGGTAACAGGGAAGAATCATGGAATCTTTTATGTGCACGTGCCTACACATTCTCTTAACAGTTGTCTTCCAGTCTCCTCTTGAATATTCCAGCAAAAGTAGACATAAACCTCTTCATTATGAAACAGCTTGAATTGCTTGAAAATATAATCAATATGGGTATTTGTGAATCTTTGTTTAGCATTTTGTGTGTCCTTCATCTAAATGATGAGACACATCTGGGATATAATATTTTGAAGGAAAATAAAAAAGACCTGGGTTACCCCTTCTCAAAATACATTTTATCTATCTATGCCAGACCATCTGAAAAATGGGGAAACTAAGCCATCTGGAAAGGTTTGTGAGAACTGTAGTTTCTTTCTGAATGTGTAAATTATTGAGGTAAAGAAAGACTAATGAAGAAATAATTTCTTAGAGTAAGATAAGTGAAGTTCCTTTTGAAGTGAAATAGGAAGAATGACTAGGAATTTCAGATGCCTTAGTTTAAAAAACGAGATGCTTCCCTCTCTTGAGTTTATGCAGTAGTTTTCAGTCTCTAAGTTGGTGTCTCAGATGTCTGCAATGTTAAAACGTTCCCACATAATTCTAATTTCTAGATGTATTGAAAACCACCAACCTGTAAACATAGGTCTTAGATTTTCCAGGAGAGAGGAATAGAAGTGAGAATGCTACCGAGGGAAAAAAAGAGAGAGAGAGAAAGATTGGTGGGAGAGAATGATCTGGAAATATATGAAGCACTACTATCAGAAATCTTACAGTTCTAGCTCTGAGTTTTTAATTCCTCAGGATTTTAAGTGGCCTAGGATGCCCAGAAGATGTCTTGTCCCTGAGATTTTTAGCCCTGGATTAGCTCTTGAAACAACAATGGGCTTTAAGAGATTGTAGGAAGATGATATAAAACCGTTATCTCAAAGAGGTATCTGTGCTCCTGTGTTCATTACAGCATTGTTCATAGTAGCCAAGGTATGGAAACAACCTTTGTGTTCATCAGTGGATAAATGGATCAAGACAGTGTGCGTATATATACAGTGGAATTTTATTCAGCATTAACTAAGGAGGAAACCCTGACATTTATGACAAGGATAAAACTGGAGGGCATTGTGCTAGGTGAAATAAGCCAAACAGAGAAAGACAAAAACTGCATGGTATCCCTTCTATGTGGAATTTTAAAAAGTCAGACTTGTAGAGTCAAAATAGAAAAGTGGTTGTCAGGAGTAGGATAATAGGGAGCGGTCGATATAGGGTATAAACTTTCAGTTACAAGATGAAAAAGTTCTGAAGATCTAATGTGTAACAAGATGACTCAGAGTTGATAACACTATGCTGTACAATTGAAATTTGCTAAAAGAGTAGAACTTAAGTGTGCTTACCAAATAAATAAATAAATAACAGGTAATTATGTAAGGTGACGGATGTGTTACTTAGTTATGAGGGGAAGTCTTTTTGCTGTATCTACCTATCTGTGTCTATATATAAGATCATCACATACACTCTAAGTATCTTACAATTTTACTTATCAGTTATACCTCAATAAAGCTGTAAAAAAAAAGGATTGTAGGACATTATGAGATGGCTCCTTAATTGCCATATTATCCCTATTGCATATTGAGTACATTCATTATTCTTTTTTAAAGGTGAAGCAACCCTTCACAATACGGTGTTTGCAGGTGAGGAGTGTAGTACAATATTTCTCAAGTTTCTGGGAAACAGGAATGCTACCCTGACAAGGACCTGAACTTTGTATTTTATAGGTATCAATGACGTGAATTGTATTGACTGGATCAAAATGTACTGCATAGTAACACATTCTTAAAATATGATATGCGTAACCAAACACAGTATTTCAAGCTCAGTTTGGCCATTGCAGGAAATAGAAACTTACCTTTCTTGACCTGAATGTGATATAGCTCTTACTGTTGCCAGAGGTTTCGTTAACATTTCTGGCTGCTTTCTCAGATTCTGCGATCATTTTGAGCTTGCACTGAATACTCCTTACTCTTCGGGGAGTGTTTCTGGAAAGTGTGTCCAGGTTGCTCATACTTTCGAGTCAGATGAAATTCTTCCTTGCAGATTCAGATTCTTGGACCCAGATATGCTAAATCAGAATCTCTGAGGGCAGGACCCAAGAATATATAAGCACAGTGTTTTCTTTATGTCTTTATAATACACCCTGTTTGAGAACAGGTCTTATGTTCCGCTGGGAGAGTTGGAGGGGCTCTTATCACCTACAGATATGTAGATTTGATATGAGTTTGGCATTTGTGGGGAACAAAAAAAAAATTAGCCAAAGGCAAACTTGTGGTTGAGTCTGAGACTAGGTAGTGGAAGGGTTGGGGCAGGAAAGAACGAAATAAATAACAAGTTGAGAAGCTTGACTTAGAGTCAAAAGAATAATCCATATTAGGAAACAAATATAAAGCAGTGCTGTGGAATAATGGAAAATAAGTGATAGTCAGAAAGCTATATTTAAAAGTAGGGAATTATTTCGAGTTAGTGATTCTGCACTGCAACTGTTTTGTGCTGCTACAGGAGAAAAAAAAAAAAGATTATTTCCAATACTTCACGAAACCCAATCTTACCTGGTTCCCAATGCTTTGCAGTTCTAATACACATCTTAGTCCTCATTCTATATGCGAGAGTTGTTATTTAAAATTTTTTTTTAATTCTAAAATTTCATAATTTAACTACTATACTGGAGGTCAATGTTTTGGTTTTTGTTTAATTGAATTTTTATTGAGGTCTAATTGACGTACAACATTATATTCATTTCAGCTGTAATGATTCGATATTTGTATATATTGTGAAATAATCACCACAATAAATCTAGTTAACATTTGTCACCATAGATACAGATTATTTTTTGAGATGAGAATTTTCAAGATCCATTCTCAGCAACTTTCAGTTATGCAGTACAGTATTATTAATTAATAATCACCATACTGCACATTAAATGCCCATGATTTATTTTATAACTGGAGATTTGTACCTTTTGACTCCTTTCACCCACTCTGCACCCCTCCTACCCTTACCTGTGCAAACCACCAATCTGTCCTCTGTATCTGTATGCTTAGAGTTTGGGGTTTTGTTTTAGATTCCACATCTGAGTCAGTAGATTGGTGTTTCTTAAACTTGTGTGTTACTAGATCATGATAACTGCAGAATCCCAGGCTCTGCACTCAGAAACTAAATTTTTAGCCTTGTTTGGGGACACCTAGGAATCTTCCTTTAGTCAGTCACTCAAGTAGCTTTGTGAGGAAGTGATCTGCACATTCCTCTTGATCCATTCATCTTGCTCCTCCAGGATATTCCTCCTTTCAAGCCCTTTCTAATCGAATCTTCAACTTCTCTGTTGCCTTGGATTCTTCTCAGTATGAACAAATTTGACACTTGGATTATAAAATTATTTCCTTTTAAAGTTATATTAGTTGCTTAGAGCTGCCTAACAAAATTACCCACAAGTAGGTGACTGAAAACAACCAAAATTGATGATTGTCTCACAGTTCTGGAGCTTAAAAGTCTGAAATTACGGCATCAGCAAGCCATGCTTTTTCTGAAGCCCCTAGAGAAGGATCCTTCCTTGCCTCTTCCAGCTTCTGGTAGCCCTGGGCCTCCCTTGGTTTACAGTAGCATAACTCCAATCTGTGTCAGTCTTCATACGCTGTCTTCCCTCTGTGTGTATATGTCTCTCTGTCTTTCACATGATGTTCTTCTCCTTGGGTTTTCATTTTCTTCTTGTAAGGACACCAGACATTTTGGACAAAGGCCAACCGTAATGTGGTATAATCTCATCCTAACCTGATAATATGTGCAAAGATCCTATTTCCAAATAAGGTCACATTTACAACTACCAGGGGTTAGGACTTGAAGATATCTTTTGGGGAGCACAAGTCAACCCATAGCAAAACTGTATGTTACAGTCTAGCTACTTCCCCACCTCTCTCCTTTCTTCCTCAGCTAAGATTCTGGAACAAAAAGTCTACACCTACTGTTGTCACTTTTTTTGTCTCCTACTGCATTCTGGCTTTGGACCCCACTAGCCCACTGAAGCTGTGTTTGCTAGAGTAATTACTGAACATTTAGTTGACAAATCGGAGGAGCACTTTTTAGTTCTTGTCTAACTTGATATCTTTACTCCAGAGTATTGAGCATTCTCTTCTTGAAGCTCCTCCTATTTCAATGAACCTAAATCAACCTGGTTACATACAACTTTCAGTTTCATTTTGGCAGATCAATATAGCCATGAAAGATGTTATAATGAAAGCAAATCTTACATAAAATTATGCCACACATGCAGGTAATTTTAATTGAACTTTAGAAGCACTAGCAGAAAAATAGTTCCTGAGACCTGTGCTCTTTGCTGGGATAACTTACTGTTCTGTCCTTTCTGTATTGGAACCATCACTGTGCATGTGAAGTTTACGCAAAACAGGTACATCAAAAGGCAGAATTCTGTTACTTTATGTATCACATTACCCATACAGTAGTATTTGAAGTAAAATTAAAGACATCATTATAATGTAACTGTCACCTTATTTTCTTTCTCTACTGCTCCTTTTTCTTCAATGATTCTTTTACTCATATTACTACTGTGAGTAATAAATGATACTACAACTGTCTTAGTGGCCTAAGACACTATACCATTTATTATCTCACAGTTTTTGCAGGTCAGGAGTTTTGGTGGGTCATGTATAGCTTAGCTGTGTCTTTTACTTAGAGACTCACAAAACTTTTATCTCATCTGAGGCTTCACTGGGGAAGGATTCACTTAAAAACATATTCAGATTGTTGGCAGAACTCAGTTCCTTACAGTTTTATGGCTGAGGTCCTCAATTCCTTGCTGGCTTTTAGCTGAAGGCCACCTTCAGCAGCTGGAGGTCATTTGTGGTTCCTCAATACATGAAGTTCTTCAACATGACCATTTGTTTCCTCAAAGCCAGTAAAAGAGAGAGACTCCAGCAGGATGAGTGCTACAATCTTATGTAGCCATATAATCATATATTGACAATCATGTCCATTCCACCTGTTGTTTAGAAGCAAGTCACAGATCCTGCTCACACTCAAGGAATGGGGCTCACACACAGGCATGAACACCAGGAGGTGAGCTTCACGGGAGCCACCTTATATGTCTTCTGTCCCCCTACATTTAGTCTTTTCACTCTAAATATCCTGCTTAAGTAATCTCCTTCATATATGACTTCAACTGATAGCTATACTCTATTGATTCCAAAATCTATATCCCAGCCTAAATATCTCTCCAAACCTCTCAATCTAGTCAACTCTCTTTAGATATTGTTATGTGAATGTAGACATTTCTATGTGAAAACCAATAGCAACACTCTTCCTTTGTCTCCAAATTGTTTCTCCCTCTTTTTGCCTTCATAGTTGATGACACATCCTGCATCAGGTACATGTGATCATGAATCTCAGACTATGATTTACTTATTCTGGGGTGGACCCCCGAGCATCAGTATTTTCAAGAAGCTTTCCGAGTGATTCTGATTTGTAACTGTGATTGGTAACTGATGATCTATGGTATTACTCTGCTTTTTCTGCTTGGTGACATGTATCATAACCTGAAATTATTATACTTTATTGCGTTATTCTTTTTGTCTCTCCCTTAGAATGTAAACTCCTTGAAAGGTTGTTCATCACTGTATCACCAATATGTATAGCAATGTTTGGCATATAGTAGGTATTCAATATCTTACTTATTAAATCTTTAAATGATAAACACCACTTATTATTGGTCAGCATTAAGCTAAGTGTTTTATATATATTATTTTATTAATCTCACAAAACTCTTATGAGTTATTTTAATTCTAATATATTTCTTTTATTAATTAGGTAATTAATTAGGCAAAGTAATTTATCCAAGGTCACATGTAAAGTAGAACTAAGATTCTGAACTCTAGAGCTCATGATTTTGACTAATATACTCTACATATGCTTTCCAACTATATGTATTTTTTGTTCAAATTTCTATGCTTTTGAGTATTTTTTTTTTTCTTTTGGAATAGCCTCTTCATCTGGTGATTTATTACTCCACTGTGGTAGGATTGAAAGTCAAATCATCTGTCTCCACCAGTTTCTTCATTTCACTCAACAGCCTTACATATTCTGTTTTCTGACTGATATTTATTCTAAATGTAGTTATTATCAAGCAATGCATACTGCTTGTTCTTCAACAGTGTTCTAGACACAGCAGAAGCATACCATTTGCCATTCTCCTCATTCTGCACTTTGATCCATAACTTCCATCCACAAATCTCTTTGCATTTTACAATCATGAATTCCCCAAACATCCTATGAGGAAAATGAATGTTATCTTAATTTTATAGATGCATAAAGTGAAATGTAGACTAATTAAATAAGTTCTTCAAGGACAGTGAGTTGATTGGGAATCAAGGTTAACACTGAACTTTCCAGATTCCCATTTCTAAAAGGAATGAATGGTGTCTTAAGTTGGTTTCACCATATGTAGTTGAAAATGTGTATTGTAAGCTTTCTCAATGTAGCCTCCATTAGTTTTTGGACATTGCCCAGAATTCACAGTAAATTGATACTCAGCCCTTAGATATGTATGCAGTTTTCATCTGTTTGCTTCTGTGGGAGATAGAAAAATGAAACTGAAGAAAGAATTTAGCCCATAGTAATTATATCTTCCAGTAGAGACTCTGGTAATTATGTTTAGAGATTTTTTTTCACTATATAATTTAAAGGTTCTTATTTTGTAATGTAGCTCTAATTTAGCATATAGAAGTAAGCAGCTAATTAAGCTGAGACTACTTTCTACTCACAGCCAACATTTAGAACATAATCAGAGTTATTATTACAAAATTGTTTAAAGTTATATTACTATTTATGAGTATGAACCCAAACCAAAATGCATAGCATAATAATGTAATTAAGAAGTGCTGTATTATTTCAGTGTGTTGCCATTCAAATAACCAAATTAGAACTATATGTTCATTTCACCAATGATGGGTTGTGACACTCAAAAGAACCTTAGTTGGTTTGTAACCTCTTGTATCTGGCTCTTAAACAAAATGTTTTTTTTTTTTATTCTTACTATTTGAAATGTAAAATTGATTTAAAAACAACATGTATAGTGCACCACTTCTGCATAATTTTTAATTTGTTCAGATGTTGAGATTTTGTTGGATCAAAATAAAACTTTCGATGCCTAGTCAAATCATTGTGATTGAAATGATCTTTTAAAAGTCCAACAAATAAGAAGTAATATATAAATAAGAAAAAGAAATTAATATACAAAAGAGAATCTGAGTTTAGCTAGGATTTTATTTTTGTCTGCATGTGTGATTTCAATCACTGATAAGCATATGTAGTAATATAAGATTTCCTGGTAACATGAGAAATCTGTTCTTCAGATGTATATCTTAGACAGGCATTAGATATAAATCTTTTTAATGAATGATGTTTCTAATCAGGGGCTTTTCAAATTTCTGTTCTACAAACTCCTAAAAGAGAATTTGCTAAGTTTTACAATTTAAATATCAACCTCCTAAGATGGCTGCTTCATTAATAGTTAGGTGAGTAGATGATACCTCAATTTATTTCTTATTTCTGAAGGCTTTCCATTTATTTGCACATCCCAGAGTACTTATCTTTAAGAAAAAAATAAAAATGAATTGAATCAATACAACTGGCAGTGTGACTATTATGGATTCTAACTGAATAGCCAAGGGAGAATGACATGACATTTATCAGCTGGACTAAAACTGCAATCATTCTACAAGTAGAATCCTTCTACTGATTTACCAAAGTTCTCACCACCAAATTTCACATCAACCGTCCTCCCCTCCTCTACCATCCCAAACCATTAGCAATCACTAATATGTTTTCCATTCTAAAATGTTGTCATTTCAAAATGTTTTATAAGTGAGATAATAATTTATGTAATCTTTTGAAATTGTCTTTTCCCCACTCAGAAAAATCCAACTGTGTGTCAATAATGTTCCTTTTTATTAGAGAGTAGTAGTCGATGGTAGTTATGTACCATGATTTGTGTAACCATTTGACCACTGAAGGACATTTTGGCTGTCTCCAGGTTTTAAATATTATGAATAAAACTTTTGTGAAATGTATGTACAAGTTTTTGCATGAACTGTTTTTATATCCCTGGAATAAATGCCCAAGAGTACAATTGCTGAGTTGTAGTATTAGTTTCTTTTTTCTACTATAACAAATTATCATAAGTTTAGTGATTTAATACAATATTTGTTATTTTGTAATTAGGGCCTACTGGCCTACAATCAAACTAACTGTAGGGCTGTGTTCCTTCTGGAACTTGTAGCAAATAAACTTTTTGCCACGTTTCCAAATTTTGGAGGCTGTTATCCTTGATCATGGCTCTTTCCTTTATCTTCACAGCCAGCAGTATAACATCTTTAAATCTCTCTCCCCCACCTCTGTTTCTGTCCTCACATCTCCTTCTCTGACTGAGATGGTTCTTCTTACCTCTTTCCCTTAGAAGAACCTTGGGGAATATACTAGACTCATCTAGATAATCCAGCTTTAATCTTTCCATTTTAAGATCCTTAATTTAATCACATCTGCAAAGTCACTTTTGCCAATTAAACTAACATATTCACCGGTTCTGGAGCTTAGGATGTGGATATATTCTGTTCAGGGCGGGGCAGGTTGGCATTCTTCTGCTTATCACAGATGGTAATTGTATGTCTAGTTTTATGAGAAACTCAAACTTTTCCAGAGTGACTTGCCATTTGTATTCATACCACCAATATATGAATGATCCAGTGTCTTTGCATCTGTACCAGTATTGAGTCTTGCCACTATTTTTTATTTTATTGATCCTTATAAAATATAGTGAGAACTCATGGTTTTAATTTATATTTCCCTGATGGCTAATGCTGAACATCTTATTATGTGTTTATTTGTAATTGACATATCTTTGGTGAGATATCTGTTTATTTCTTTTGCCTGTTTCTAATTGAATTATTTGGGGGTTTTTTTCTTTGTTTAGTTTAGTTTAGTTTTGTTTTGTTTTGTTTTTACTGTTGAAGTTTGAGTATTCTCTATATATTCCGGATAGTAGTTCTTAGTCAGCTGTGTGGTTTACAAATCTTTTCTTCCAGTCTGTAGCTTGTCTTATCTCTTCACATGGTATCTCACAGAGCAAAAGTTGTTTATTCTTATGAGCCATATTGCTTCTGATTTAGTAAATTATTCTTGCTAATTCTTAGCACTACTGAATTTTTTAGGAAGGCTATTAAGAGAATTACAGGATAATTGACAGATCATATTTGTAAATTGCTGCATTAAAATAAATAGGATCCCACATATTAGTTTACTCGGGTATTGTCACATACACTGTGACAGCTAAATTCATCTATAACTTTCATGCCACATATTAGGGGTATCATAATCCCTCTTATTAAGCCAAAACATGACACTGGTAAATTTCCTTATGCTACATGGAGGGAAATTTTACTAATCAGTTGCTAGAATTGATCAGCTTACTGAAAATCATGGACTATGTATTTATTTGTCTTAATTTTCAGTTATTTATACTGTTTTAGAAAGCAAGTAAATTGTGCTGTGAGATCCTGTGGGAAAAAATAGTCTTTGTTAAAACATCTTAAGACATATTTCTTTTTTGGTAACAATATACCTGTATATTCACTTTTTCCCAAGTACATCCCAGTGGTTTTCAATAAAGAAAATACATGCAATAAAGTAAATACAATAGAAATAGAAAACACAGGCTTCAGAAGGACCATAAAAGTAGTTAATATGATTATGTGACTTTTAGCTTTCTGGAATTCTCACACACACACACACACTATCTCTCTCTCTCTCTCTCTCTCTTTCTCTCACCCCCCACCCCCCCACATACTCACAAACGTATGTGGGGAATGTATGTATAAGTTGCATACTTCTTAGCTAAATGAGGAAAGGATTCCTGGTCCTGGAGAGAATCAAAGTTTTCCTTCTTGTTAAGATGCTAAGGAAATTTCTCCCTTGGAAACTTTATGAAGGATACACTGGAAGAAAATAAACAATAGCATTATAATGAACAATAATGATTTTTCATGTGGCTATTTCTTATAATGATACCTAATGAAAGCTGAGGAAATAATATTAAAGTACAGCTCTGAAAAGGCATTTGTGCTAATGTGATCTTAGTATTCAGCTGAAAGGAACAGAATATGCTTACTATAATCTCCTCAATTAAATATTTGTTCATTAAGTATTAAGAATAAAAACTTGCTTTAATTTTCCATTTAAACACTCCTTTTTTTCCCCAGAGTCACCCTTTTTCTTTATGTGTATTAAAGATAAACATTTTAAGATTTAAGTTGTATCAGTCTAAACATTCCTGATTACTTTTATTAAGTGGTTTTAAAGATCAAAACTATTTCACAAAATAACTTCTAGAAGTAATGTTAAAAATAAATAGCATCCCTTAAAAAGAATGACTTCAAGGATGAGATGAACTGGTATACTTTTTAATAAGTCCGTTGAAATAAGAAGTTATATGGGTAGATTCTAGTTTAGATAATTCCATTCTTGTCTTGAAATTACTGAAGTCCTGCCACTAAAAAGAAAATGTGTTTTAGAATGTTTCCTTTGATACAGATGAAGAGGTTTTGGAGATTCTGGTATAATTCTTTGCGGTGCTATAAATGAAGTTCTGATTTAGTCTGCCATTTAACCCCCATTGGCTCTGTTCTCATTCTGTCAATCTTTATAATCTCTTTAATTTTGCAATCTTTTGAAGTATGAGTATGATCTCTATCATTACTCTAAAAATTCTACAAATATGAATACTTAGAGTGGTTAATCATTAAAAGGATCAAATCTAAGAAAAATTCAAGATTTATTCCCAAGAGAAACTTAGTCTGTTTTTTGTTCTTTATGATCATAGAGGGCAAATTCAGTTTAATCTAGAGTTGTGTATTTAGATCCCACATTAACTTTTACCATTTAATGGATTAAAATGTGTTCTTTTGATGTCAAGAATTCCATTTACTCAAATTATACATCTATTCCAGAATCAGAATCTTAAACTCATTGAATGAAAATAATATAAATTTTTACATTAACAATTAATTCTGTTTTCCTTGGAACTTTCTCTTGTCAAAATAGGATTTTACACTAAATTGTGTCTCATATTTACTGTAAATCATCAGTAAAAAATGTAAAATTATAGTTACCTTTTAACATTATATACTTTTCTAAAGAGATTCATCCTTTATTTTATACCAATCTAATTTGCAAAGATATAAATGATTAGTGTATAATCCATAAAAATCTATTGCTAATTGCTCTGAAAACAAACTAAATTTTTATAAATGATGTTATTGTTTGTATATTATATTTCACAAACTTAAGTCAGTTTGTCATAAATTTGATCCACAGAAATAAATTTAATGCTGCTATATAATATATTCATCCTCTTCTGACCCCCTTCCCTTTTTTTTTTTTTTTTTTTTTTTTGACAAATTGTTGTCTTCTGTATCTTGGTCTTAAATTCTTCAGGGAGAAATTCCTACTCCAGAACAGTTCTCTTTGCTATATAGCACTCTGTAATGGCACCACCTCTAATAGCACCCTATGCTATCAGTATCATAGGACTTAAAACATTTTATTTTACTTAGATTTTTAGAGTCTGTTTTGCATTTATGATTTAAACTCAGTGATGGCAGAGTTCCAATATAGCATTCTTCTTCTCTATCTCAGGGCTTAGATCCAGAGAATGGCATATAATGGATATGCAGTAAATATTTGTTGAATA
This sequence comes from Camelus dromedarius, assembly GCF_036321535.1. Taxonomy (NCBI): domain Eukaryota; kingdom Metazoa; phylum Chordata; class Mammalia; order Artiodactyla; family Camelidae; genus Camelus; species Camelus dromedarius. Next base: position 59,566,735 of record NC_087436.1, on the reverse strand, counting down.
CATACATGAATAAAATTATCACTCTCCAGTAAAAATGATGATGATAACAGCATTGGTATATCATAGAAAAATAAAAGAAACTTTAAGAAGGGTCCTTCAAAAGCACACTTATAATGCAATCCGTTTCTTATTTACTCTCCAGATAGTTATTTTACTCCTAGATTTTCTTAAAACATCACAGTAGCTAGTGGGCATATCAAGATGAATAAAAGCCAATCTGTGACTTAAGAGGTTTAGCAATCTATTTATGGAGACAGACACCTATCCAAGTAACTATAACACACAGGCATAAATCCTGTAACAGACAAATAGTTTTGAGAAGGGAGTCCCACCTCACAGAGGAGGTGGGATAGAACTGCACATAGACTTGAAACATTTGATTTTTGTTACTTTCCCCACCAAGTCTAAATACAGAATAAAGAGAAAGCCGAATATTCAGCCCCTGCTCATTGTTACCATGGGTTAACGTAGAACAAATTTTTTCAGATCTTTAAGGGATGATATTATTATTGTTGTTGTTGTTGTTATTGTTATTATTAATGTTTATACAGCAACAGTTATTATCCCTTCTGGTTTTTTTTAATAGCAAAACAAATCATAACTGAAGAAGGAAAAGTGAACAATGTTCTCTCGGGTTACTCTTTTCTCAAATGTTATAATCTCTTTCCATGGGCTTCAGTTACTTACAACTTTCCAAATCAAATAATGACCCACATTACTCTTCGCATTGGTTAAGATACAATTATGAAGGTACTCATAAAATAGATAGATTCATTATAGTATCTTTAGAATTACCAGCAGTCATTGCATTTAGTGGCACTGGTGTCCTGCACAGCTGCAAAAGGATTAGCCTTAGTCACGTGCAATGCGCAACTGCTTAATGGTAGGCAGTGGTCCCTGGCACCATGGACCAACCCTAAAAATAATGTAACCAGAATAGTAAGCACTGCTCCTTTTGCTTTTGGCCTAATATTAGCCTTAGCAATTGAGATTCTTAATCCACCTGTTTTTTTCCCTTATTGATTTTATTTAAAACAAACAATTCTTGTGGAATATTTGCATTTGATGTTACTGAGTTGGCTGGTAACTAATGAGAATGATTGCAATGATATAGGGAACAGAGATTATAGGTCCTGCTGAGAATTTTATTGAGTAATAAATGTAGCTTGAACCATTGCAAATTTTTAAAAACCACTGATGTTTAATATCAAGGTTCTGGGTTTAATATTTTTTTATCAGTTTTTATATTTATAGGACTATACATTTAATCTCAGAAAAATATCTCAAAAATAGCACCATATTGACAACGATTTAGTGTACAAGTGATTTAGTGCAGAATAGATCTGTTGCCCTGTGAGGTGAAAAATTTTGAGAGCAGGTTTTTTTAGAATAGTAAATCAGAAGTGTATAGGTGATGGTACATTTTGAAAGCCCATTTAAAATATATAGTGGTAAATTTTTACTAAAAATTCAGGAGTATAATAATGTATTATTTCCTTTTTGTAGTCTTAATGATTCAAACATCTAATACATAGCTGGATTATCTTTTTTTTTTTTTTTTTTTGGTCTGTTTATATACTTCCCAACTTAAGGACAGTTTACATCTTTTCAGTTTCTTAAATTTCCCAGTAAAAATAATGATGAACTCTATTTAATAATCCTTTCTTCCTTCTCTCCATAAAGATAGAAGGCCAAGATGTTTGGATTGTATTTGCGTATGTGATTCTCAGTCATAAGTGCCAAGAATGTTTTCTGATGAGAAATATGAATCTGTTGTATTTTTTAAAAAATCAATCTATTTATATAACATAATACTTAACAAAATACTTAGGTTTATTAATCTATTACATTAATCTATTATAAAGCTTACTTAATCTTATGAACACAATTGTGTCATTTGACAAAATTGCAAGTCATCTTGTAGCTTTAACATGATGATGTTGCAACTGTGACTTTAAACTACTTTTTAAAAATAGCCTTTTTAGCAAAAAGATAAAAACTAATAATCATGAGATCATTTTAACTTTTGCAAAATGATATCAAGTGTATATACACAAAATTCTTTTCGTCATTGTTATTACTTGCTTGAGTTCTATGTGCCTGTCAAATTAAAAATAATGTTGTGTTAGACTAAGGATTTTTTTTTAAAGGGCATCTGATGTTACTGCCTTTTTAACACTGAGTGGCCAGGCTTACAGAGAGAAACATCTTAATGAAAAAACTTCAATAGGAGCTTTCAAACATTCAAAACCTCTATTTATGAAAGCTTCTCTAATATTCCTAGATTTAATGTTTAAGCACTGCCTGATTTGCTCATGAGTAAAAAGATTTTGTCTGGTATTATCATTTCATGTATTTCTGAGTAATTTATTTATACAGTAAGAAGTATTATTTCTCAGTTCTTTACAGCTTCGTTCTGGTTGATGAAACAAGGTCATGGAAACACTATTTAGTTTTTGGCCTCCAGGACCTTGTCCTTTTGTTTTGTGTTAGCACAGGTGGGAATGAATGAGAGCACATTTCTGTTGTTTTTCATCAGCTAAGAGAAGGGCTTTGGGAGAGAAGCATAAAGTGAGTAGGGAAAGCATTGTCCTGGGTACCTCTTTGTATATTCAGTCTGAGCATTATATATCTGACAATCTTGGTATATTTAAACCCTGGAATTACCCTAGGAAACAATTTTTTTGGTCTACCTTTATCTAACTTCAAGTAAATAGCCTTGAAAGCCACTCTGCCTAGACTTGTGGCAATAGAGTTAACACAAGCTTTCCTTCCATCAAATGATTGCCCTGACATTGCTAAGGACAGGTCCTTTTGTCAGCAGAGAGAATACAATTAATAGTGTTCCACTGTGAAGTTGTTGCTGTTTAGTCTTTAGTGAAAACTATGGTTCTGCCATTTAGCACATTAAGACCACTTCTCATTTTATTGTATTTTACACATCACAAAACGTTTTTGCACACATACATTATCAAGATTGATTTTCATAATTGAATGAGATGGGAATGAACTTTCTGATTGTTAAATGCCCAAGACATTCCTGGGATTTCCTGCAACCTGGGATCTTTTTTTTTAAATTGAAGTATAGTTGATTTACAATGTTGTTAGTTTCAGGTATGCAGTAAAGTAATTCAGTTATACATACATATATATATACTTTTTCAGATTTTTTTTCCATTATAGGTTATTACAAGATACTGAATATAGTTCCTGTGCTATATAGTAGGTCCTTGTTATTTACATATTTTATACATAATAGTGTTTATCTGTTACTCTCAGACTCCTAATTTATCCCTCTCTTGACCTTCCTTCCCCTTTGGTAGCCATAAGTTTGTTTTCTATGTCTGTGAGTTTCTTTCTGTTTTGTAAATAAGTTGATTTGTATCAATGTTTTTAGCTTTCACATATAAGTGATATAATGTGATATTTGTCTTTGACTTGCTTCACTTACTATGATAATCCACATTAGGTCCATCCGTGTTGCTGCAAATGGCACTATTTTCTCCTTTTTTATGGCTAAATAATATTTTATTGTGTATATACACCACATCTTGATCCAGTCATCTGTTGGTGGACATTTATGTTGCTTCCTTGTCTTGGTTATTGTAAATAGTGTTGCTGTCAACATTGGGGTGCATGTATCTTTTCGAGTTAGAGTCCCCTCTGGATATATGCCCAGGGGTGGGATTGCTGAATCATATGGTGACTCTGTTTTTAGTTTTTTTAAGGAATGTCCATACTATTCATATTGACTGCACCAATTTATATTCCCACCAACAGTGTAAGAGGGTTCCCTTTTCTCTACACTCTCCTGCACTTATTATCTGTAGACTTTTTGATAATGTCCATTATTTAGTATTGCTTGTCCATTTCAAATCTTAGAAATCTATACCTATCTTTTTAATGTAGGTTAAAGCCTCCAAATATTACCAAGTGAAAATAATAAAAGAAAAACTTACAGGACCAATTCTGATAGGTTTGATAAATGATGTCAGGTTTTTCTCTCTGACTGACTTGCTGCTGCTTCTACCCCTGGTCACTTTCACTGCTTCTGCTTCTCTGCTTCAGCCCCCCTCCCCTAACCACCACCACTTGTGCTTATAAGAGCTGCTATATTCTTTAAACATTGTATTCTATAAAAGTTTTATCCTGTAAACCTTAAATCATCCTCACCATTCAGAAATTTTTTGAATACTCGGCAACTAAGCTTCTTATAATACCTTTACATTAAGCAGTTATACTCACTGTGTGATACGAAATTCTTGCTGTTTTTTTTTAAACAAAGCCAGATTATTATTTCTTGACAAATTCAAAACAAATATAAAAATAGATTTAAAAATATTAGATACCTACTTCATGCATAATCCTGAATGAGAGATTAAGTCAAATTGGCTTATGCTGAAAATAATAAATATCATAAAATTATAAAGATGAATCATGAATTTTTTCCCTATAATGCAAAATTTGGATTGCTATACCAAAGGTAATTCTATTATGTTTATGTAGGACTGGGAGGTGACAACGTTTGACACAGAAAAGTTCAGGTTTAGAGAGAATTAAACCCACAGTTTGTCTCAGTAGAAATTGTGAGGGTAAATTACTTTTCAAAGTTTTGGGTTTGCTTTAAAGTAAGAGTACAGTGTAAATGCACACATAATGTATAGCTCACTGGCCCAAAATATGAAGCATTTTCTGAAGGAAACTAATAGCCTGTACTTATTTCCATCCTATACTTATTGAATGGTACTAGTCTGTACATCTATTCTTTATCTAATAACTCATCTTACCATTATGTAATCTGAGCATAATAACATTACAGACAGGTCACGTTTTCATTATAAACTTACTTTATCAATATATTTAATAAGTTTATGTTTTTCAAATACTATAATTTTTAGTTTCAAATGAATTGGACTGTATAACAGCAAAGTTCTATCTGTACTGTTAGACTAGTAAAAGTAGGTTATAATGGAAAAATAATGCCTATTCAAATTTTAATTAGACCTACATCTTTTCATATTTATTTTTTACCAATTTGTTTTTACTAATCTGCTACTGTGATTAGGTGCTATCTCTGTTCATCACATAAAATTAAAGTCAGAGTCCTGGTCATTTAAATGGATGGAAGGAAGAAGGAAAGGAAAGAGGGGAGGGAGGAAAAAATTTAATTTTAACAAAGGGCCTGAATAATCCATAGGCAAGATGCTTTGGCATACATTACACAGGTTTTATCAACAGTTTCATATAAATGATACTTTTCAGTGGTAGGAGTTTATTTTTCTAAAATGTTGTTTTCCATATTTAATTTATTACCAAAATTGATTTTTGTATTTGAAAGAAAATAATATTTAAATCTCTGTTAACAAGTGCTTATTATAAAGTTGATACCAATATTAGTAGTTAATTTTATATGTTAAAGATTGCTTTTACTCATGCAAAAATATAATCTTTCAGTTTCACATCAGTATATTAAAGGCCATTCAATAACTAGAGAAAAAACTTCAGTTTTAGTGTCTGAAAAGTTTCTTTTCAGTTCATGTATTTTTTTTGCCTTTTATACTATTAAAATAGTGCACGTTCCATGTTTATAAAAATCTTAAGAGTTATTCAAATATGAAATGATAAGGATTAATTTTTGTAAGCATAAATAAATTACACATAGGCTTGGTACTTCATTAAGGTTTTATTTAAAACAGTTTATGCTCATTCTTCTAAGAATACTTACTACTGAACAGATTTCTTATTTGGCTCAAGAGTCCTTTGCCTACATTCACGCAATTTACACAAGTTGTTGCCTTAAAGAGGTAGGAAATGTTTGTAAAACAAAAACAACGATAAGTATAGTCTTAATGTCTCTCCATTTTCATTTGAAATTGACTGGATGAGGCTGAATAGTTCTTAGTTTTAAACATGTACTTTTAATTTTTCTCCAAAAGTATAAGTAACAAAATAAATTTGATCTCAGTGAAATGGTTTTTAAATAGTTCCATACTGTTTTATGTCCTGAAAGGCTCCTGAATATATCAGCGGAAAAAAACACAGTTATACAGGTTTATTTCTTGTGATTTTAATAAGCAACAAAAAACTTATTCCTTATATATTTTAAATATACTGCAAACTATAGTGTATGTTTAAAATAATCATCATCATCATCATCAACACCATCATCATCGTTATCATTTTTATTATTTCTACCATGATTATAACCATGAGTTATTGAACATTCTACACAAAGTAACACACAAAATTAATATTTTTCTATTAGAATTACCTCCTATTGCTAATAGCTCTGTGATGCTGATATTCTGAAAAAAGACATTTTATATATGTGTATATATATAAGTTATATATAGCATATAATATAAAAGCCATTTAAAGATAAAAAGTAAATTTTTTGCTTTGTTACATAATACGTGGTGTACTAGATGCTATTCATGCAGATAGAAATGCTGTGTCCCTAACTTGTATAACTCCCTGCCTAGTATGTAATGTGGGGAGGGTATGATTTTAGAGAGACTGTTGTTGCTGTTATTGCTGTTTGTTTTGTTAGTTAGGTAACTAGTTAGTTTTGCTTTCAAAGTGATTCAAGCATTTTAATGTATTAAGGGTAAAGTGGGAGTAAGGAGAGGGAGTTTGAATACAGGAGAAGGAATAAGCAATTAGGAAAGATGCCATAGGAGACGGGAAGAAATAAAGCTCAGAGCTGAGGAACTGGTCTAAATCTGGAAGTACCTGTCTCCCAGGGAGACGTCAGGTGGGACTATAAGAATAAATCAATAAACTGATGAAATTATTGGGGCAAAGCATGGTCAGCAACAGAGAGGGCAGAAAACTAAGGAAGCCTACACCTAAGGGCCTTTATTTTCTTAGTGAAAGCAGAGGTAAGGTCAGGTCTTGAAACCTCCTCACTCTTTCTCTCCATCACCTCATAAGGGAGAAATAAGAGGCCTGAAGGATATGAACAAGTTTTGAAACAACAGCAATGGAGAATGATGGGGAAGAGAATAGATGGGGGAGATACGGAAGGATTAGAAATCATCACTGAAGACATTTTACACTGGAGCCCATCTTCCACCACTATTTCTTTAAATTGCTTTTATTTGTTTATTATTTTTTAATTCCCATTACACTTTTTTAATTTTTTATTGAAATATATTTAGTTTACAATGTTGTATCAATTTCTTGTGTACAACATAACAGTTCAGTCATACATATACATACGTATATTCTTTTTCATACTCTTTTTCATTGTAGGTTACTACAAGATGTTGAATATAGTTCCCTGTGCTATACAGTATAAACTTGTTGTTTATCTATTTTATATAATGGTTTGTATCTGCAAATCTCAAACTCAGTTGCTTTTAATTGTAGATTGAATTTAAGCAGGAAGAGTATCTTCCCCTGCTATGTGAACATGGCAGAGTTACAGAGTTCAGATTGCCTAACCTACAGAGCTACATGATGTTTCTTATTTCTAAGTTGTATGAAAAGAGGAAAAAATTCTAAATAAGGGAGGCTCAGGAAAGTCAGTGATGTACATTCTGAAAGTGTCAACAAAACTTCACCAAACAGGGATTTATCCAAGTGAAATCTGCCCCATGTTGTGAAATCTGACATTTGCTGTGTCCTAAGGCCAGCCTCAGCTTAGTAACTTTACTTCTATATTTAAAACTATATATATTCTGTTGTATAAATATACAATGGAATAGTACTCAGCCACAAAAGAGAATAAAATAATTTCATTTGCAGCAACATGGATGGACCTAGAGATTACCATACTAAGTGGGTAAGCCAGAAAGAGAAAGTAAGATACCATATGATATTACTTACAGGTGGAATCTGAAAAAAAGACACAAATGAGCTTATTTACAAAACAGAAATAGACTCACAGACATAGAAATATATAAAATAGATAAATAACAAAGTCTTACTGTATAGCACAGGGAACTATATTCAATATCATAATAGCTTATAATGCAGAAGAGTATTAAAAGGAATATATATGTATAACTGAATCACTATGCTGTACACCAGAAATTAACACAGCGTTCGTTGTAAACTGACTATACTTCAATAGAAAAAACCACCTCAAAGCATCAATTTAAAAAAATACATACAGTCTGATCATAGGTCTATTTATGTAGCCATGAAGAAGTTCTGTTCTATGGTTTCTTAAAATTCTAGGTCACTAAGAATTTAGGAATTTGATAATACTTCATTGAAACATTTTAAAGAACCATTGTTACAGTGATTTGGTTCTCAATTTGGATGGGAAGAGGATGAAATAACTAGTTTCATTTAGAAAAGCCTCAGTACATAAAACATATAGAGCCATCAAATAATTGTGTTTTTCCTTGGGCACACTCATTTAAACCATAGTTTTAGTTACACATTAATATTTCTCACAATTCTTTCATCTGTTTCCTCACATCAGCCCTCTGTCATGCGCTTCAGCTTCCTTTTCTCAGTGCTTAGCATATCTTAAACTATACTCAGATTTCCCAAAACAAAACTATACCTTCACTAGTATTTCCTTTTTAAATAAATTGTACCAGTCAAGCCAGAAAGCCATTGTTCATCCCACTTCTTCATTCTCTGCTGCAAATCAGTTATCAAATCCTGTTGAATTTATCTCCAATATTCAGCTCATCGTCTTCTCTCACTTGCGCACCACTGGCCTCCTAAGTTATCACTATATCTTCAATCTCAATGCCATTCTCCAGCATCTTCAGTTGAAGTCGTCTTACTAAAACATAAATTTTGTGGGATTATTCCCTAGTTAAAATCTTTAATGACTTTCCATTACCCTTAGGATAAATAAGAATCTCCTTAACATGCTTATCAAGCCCTCCATGACCTGGCATCTGCCCACCTCTTTTGCTTCATTTTTTTGTCGTACTTCTAGAGTATGCTAAACTCTTTCTCTACTGATTTTTTTCTTTTTCTTTTTTTAAAGTTCAGTACAGTGTCTCAAATGTCTGAGCCTTTTCTTATGCTGCCCTCTCTTCTGCCTGGTACATTACCTCCCTAAGCCCTATCTTTGCCTGGACCGATACTTACCCTACAGTTGTAAATTTAAACATTACTTCCTTCAAGAGATCTCCTTGATTTCTGAAACACTGTTAGATTCCCCACTTCCTGTTCTTACAGCATCCCACACTTCCCCTGTATTTATGCTCACCTGTATTCTTGTGATAATGACTTTCATTTGACATTTAATTGACTTTCCCCTCCTACTCTCCTCTGTGTGAGAGCACAGATCAAGTTTACCTCCTTCATCTTCATCAGATAGTGTAATGTCTGACACAGCCTCTCAATAAATGATTATTAATGTTACTAGAATGCTGTGAGTTCAAATATGATATGATCATGGATATTTTTATTTTTACTATTCAGAATTTCAGTTTATCTCTCAATGCGCTATTTTTAAATACTTTTCAACATTTATTCCCATTTTTGGGGGGCAAGTTCTTTGCTTATGCCTCTATAAATATATTTATATGTAAATTGATTTATAAAATATCTATTTTGGGCTGAGTTTCTCATTCAGAATGCTCCACATTGGCTACTTCCAAACTTCAAACTTAGTATTTACAGGTTTTATGTAAAACTATTCAGGATTTATTTTGTTAACTATTTAGTTTTCCATTACAAAAGGCATAGTGATGCTTTATTGAGTCTAAAACACAAACGATTTCAGCTTGCTTTATAAGAGAATTCCTCATTAGAGATTGCCTTAGTGACTGCAAAATTTGATTAATAATCAAGAGCATAGAAAGGCAATATTATCAGCTTTGCGCTGGTTTTTGAATGTCCAGATGATGATTTAAAGAACAAATAAGGCAAACCTGTGCCTCCAGTCATGTTTAATCTTATGCACACCTAGAGTTTCTTTTTTATCATAAGCACATTTGCATCTGTTGCCTACCAACAGAGAGGGCAATTAATAATGATGAATAATAATATTATGTAATTCACTCAGAAGAGGCAAATTACATGGATTTTAGAAGTAAATTACATGAAAATTCCCCCTGAAATGCCACAGGAGTCATTGAAAAATGAGATCCTTAGAGCACAGTACATGCCAGACTAGCTTTAGACAGCGTGATGGTTTTGCCTGTAAGTAAATAAGTAAATCTTTGTCATCACATGTGGCTATTTCTTTAAGCTTCCTCTCTAATTATGGGTAACTGTGAACAAATGTGGTATATTCACCTAAGAGCCTTCAAAGAAGAAAGAAATATATATAATTTCAAACTCATGATAGCTTTCAAAAATAGAAATTGCCACCAATTTTAATTGAAGTAAAATTTATCAGAACTACCATTAAGAGTGAAAAATATAAGGTACCCATAATCTCTTTGGGAAAAAAAAGGAATAAGAAAGTCAGGATTAAAACTTATCAGCAAGATTTGCTTTGAAAATAAATTCTTAAGACATTGTCTTATTTGGAGTTCAAATTTAAATTTGTATATAAAATGAGAAGTAATATAACTACTTGATATCGTGAATGTTGTTATAGATTCGCAAGTTGTCTGTACTTATTTCTTGAATGATATGTAGCCCTTTGATAACTATTCTCTAATTATCAATAAGTAACTTTAATAAACATTTTATGACTCCTTAAAACATTAACAACACTTTATAAGACCAAGAAAACACAAGGAACTCTGGAGTTTGTACATATAACCAAATATGTTTGGTTTTAAATCATGTCTATCTTACAGTTTGTCATTATAAAGAAGTACGGTAGTTACTTAGATTTTCTTTGTTTCTGTTTTGTCTTTTTTTCCCTACTTGGAAGCTAAGACTCAAGGACATTGAGCCTGATATAAATGTGATCTATTATATACAGTATCGTATGGAAAGCTTTAATCACTTGTGATTATCACTAACTTGAACTACTTGTTGCGTTCCTTTACATCTTTAAAAAATGGGATACTTTGAAGTTAATGTCTTAAGGAAATGTTCTCACAGGAAACATCTTTCCATTAACAGATTATGCCAATAAGAATAAGAAACAACTAACTGTTGAAATTAAATCCTTATATGAATAAGTGGAAAAATTGGCAAGACTGGCTTTTGAATTTATAAGGCAATTTTAAAAGTTCTCCCCAGTTGTTTTTACACAAATCTCTAGCTCTGTCTTTTTCTCTCTTTTCCTACCATTCTTCCTCAATGACTCTTAGGTCACTGTTAGAAGAGAAATTACAGCATACACTGTGCCAATAACCTGAAAGCTACTTTCCATGAGATACTTTCAGCTTTTTATCACATGTACTATTTCCACAGATTATTTTTTATATAGATGCTATTAGAAATGACAGACTTTGAGTAAACTCTTAAGGTAATTATGTAAATCAAACATTTCAAACTGATTTTTAGGCAATAAATCTAATAAAAATAATTTACTAATTTACAATGACAATGTACATTTGCAGTCTAACTCTTCAGTGCACATACTTTTGTGAAAAGCAAGATGAGTCAAAGCATTATTACTCTTTTTATTCATACATACATTTTTGTGTCTTTTTTTGCAGCTACTTTTGCACTAGAAACATTTTCTCATTTACTTTTAGCTTAATGAAGCTTAGGCTGAATACTTCAGGTACTCAATGCTCATGTATTGACCATCTACTATGTCCCAGACCCTGTAAAAGACACAGGAACAGATGATCAATGTGTAGTAGGTCTCTTCTGAACCAGAACCCACAAATTCAACATTATGAGTCATCCAGAGTTGTGGGAGGAGTGACAATATTCTATAAGGAGAACTTCAAAGTTGACTGGCTTTTAAAGAACTGATGTGAGTGATCCATTTGGTTTCAGTTAATATGTGTGAGCACACACAAATACAGACAGAAATACAACATGTAGAGGTAAGGCATATTTCAAATGGTTATATTTTTCTATAGTATCTTGTAATCGTGAGTACTCTCAAATCAATATATTCAGTCATTTAAACCAGTGCTTCTTGAGGAGTGATCCGCAAAAAGATTATTGCTGATACAAAATAAGTGCAGAAATTTATAACAAAGTGTTTAAAATTTATAATAAATTTATAACTAAGTGTTTACAAACTTCTATAGTAAGTTACATCTGTTGAAACTTACAGAAAAAAAGGAAAGGCTTCCATTATATATATAGTTATTGTATTTCTATATTTGATTTGTATTGTGTTTTCCTAAACATTGGTCTGTGACAGACTGAAAGGGGAAAAAAATTATTCTTTACCATAGATGATCTAAGAAGCTCTGATTTATTTAAGTTGTAAATAAAGACTCTAATGAGAAACAAATATTTGTCTCTGGCTTATAAACTCTATGAACACCATAATCTTTTGTTTGATAACCCTTGTCAAAATTTGCACAAAGGGTTTTTTTTTAACTCTTAAATATTATATTGTTCGGTGGGATGAGATAATCAACCTTAATCACTCCTAGAAAGAAAATAAATGAGATACTAGACTGATTTCAATTCTGTTACCCCAAATAAGGCTAATATATCCAAATTATGTGAATTGTGCCTTCTATTTCTATTTCTGTTTAGAACATAATGCAAACCTGTAGACACTTAAAAATAGTATTGGTTAGTAATTCTTTTATCTAAATTACTACACAGTCATGTAAGAAAGCTCATGTTAAAAGAGCACATTGTATTTTTATTTTTCAGTGCAACATTTTACAAAGAAATCTGTCATGTTTAACATATGTTTAAAAGTGATCAAAAATTAAGATGAAATGATACCATCTAGTTGTTAGAGCTTTATAAAAATGCCTTTGCAGAAACATGTGCATTCTAAAGATCTTATAGCCTTGATCAAATAGACATATTTTTCAGAACATGTTTATCTTACATATTTGTATTTTATATGGTGTTCAGCCTGGGAATTAAAAAAATAGAAAGAATAATAGTTTAAGAAACAGTATTCCTCTAGCTGTCCCTTAACTACTCTTAGGGAACTTACAGCTCTTTAAAGTCATCTTCTTATTTCTGAGAGTCTTCTGGGAAAATCTCATCTATGCTTAGAAATACATGTAGCATTTTTCATTTTTCTTTCTTTCATTCATGCTCCGTTTCTTCTCTGGCGTTTTGAGATAATGTTAGGTGCTGAGGCTTCAGAAACCCTGAAAAATCAGGAATTCTTGTTAAGGTGCACATCTGTTTCACTCTGGTTGCTGCCATTATTTTTGCTGCCACTGTGACTGGTGCCAGTAGGATGTCCTGTCAGTACTGGCTGAAGCTATTCTGTGGCAAAGCTGAGCCTCTCTGAAACTTCTCTCCTTTGCGAGAACTAGCACAGCTGTGTGAAGGACAGCAGGGTGTTCTGCAAACATGATTATTACAGCAGAAACAGTACTCTGAACTAAAAAAGAACATTGTTTTCTCTGAACTTTCTGGCATACTGTTGCTGCAATAGACCCTAAACTATACTTTACCCCTGGCAACTCATTGTTTGTATTAAATCAGTTCCTTCCCTTTTTAATTTAACTGCGCATGCGTGGGTGTGAGTGTGTTTGATTTTGATTTTTTGCCTGCTTATTTTTAATTCACAGCTGTTGGCTTTCTAGGAACACCGTGTAGGCTTACTGAGGATACGACTAAGGGAAGAGATACAAACAATCAGTGTAACAAACAGGACAGATTTCTTTGCGGGGGTGGGGTGGAGTGCAATTTAAATGTGCCAAGCTTCTGCTTTGACTTTCAGTGGTCTGCTTGTTACCCTCATGTAAATTGGCCCTGGACACAGTCTGCATCTTAGATTGTTCAAAGATTGGGCAGAATATGTTGTGTAAGTAAGCATTTCTTAGAGCATTGTTTGCTAAACGGGGTGTGCACAAACCTTAAACTTGCGATGCATACATCTAAGGTTATAGGTCGTCATACGTTTTGCCATTGTTCTTTTTTTCTACTTCCCCGTCATTTTCTTTCTGTTGCACATGTCCATTGTTCAGGTGTCCTACAATGATTTCTTCTTACTGAAGAATGGTAAACTAAGCTGAAGTATTTGGCCTCAATGAATTAAAAAAGGAGCTGAAATTGAAAATCATATTTTAAGTCACTTTTTGAAATTATCTTTACTATTTTCTAAGTGTCAGTGAATTTTCAACATTTCATGAAGCGATTTTCTTGCTGTCCTGATAATGTTCATGGTCTGAGGTTCATTATTGCCCTAAATTCACTTTGAAATATGTGATTAGAAACACTTTAAATCATGACGTTTCCAAATCCATGAGAGCATTTTTTTTCCCTTTCTGATTAAAAAAAATGAAATCTTTGGTTTTACGTGCACGCAATAGTAGGTTTAACCAATTTGATTATTCTTCAATTAAGCATCACTATGTACTGTTTTAGTCCTTATTCTGGAAGTATTTTCTGCGTTAATAGCTCAGTGTAAAGTTTTTAAAGAGCTATTAAGCAGATTTAAACACTATTGTTTAAAGGAAGAAACCATGTTTTTGCACCCCATTAGCTGAAAGGTGTTAATAAAAGGTATGGCTTAGGCAATAAGAATGAAAACGGGAGGCATTCACTTTGCCAGGAGTGTCCAAGGTTGGCTTGAAGCCACTGAGCAAATTATCATTTTGAATTAAATTTAAAATTTTGTAATACTGTCAGTTTTTAAAGCAAAATTATTATTGAAAGATGATTTTCTCTTAGTGTTATCTACAGAAGTATTTAAACAACTGATAGTAGTAATCACCCATGCAAAGCTATGCTAAGATTAGAGGGGACTGCCAGATGAAACAGAGAATGCCTACAGTAAATTTGAATTTCAGATAAACAGTAGATAACTTTTTAGAGTGTGTCCCCAATGTGAATGAGACATTTATTCTAAAAAAAATGTATTACTTACCTGGAATTCAAACTTAACTGGATATCCTCTATTTCTACTTGCTAGACCCATAACCTTGACCTAGGAACCAAGGTAGACAATCACAAAAGTGATGACTAATGGATCCAGTTACATAGCTTAGTTAATTCTTAATTCCTGTTTTCTTAATAAAGAAAGTTATCTCCAAAATACCATAATAGGTCATGCATATGCAGAAAACATGCATATTGAATTATTTTTTATTCTAATTATCAGTGGATCAGTAAAGACAGCATACAAAAGACTCCTTTGAAGCTAACTGATGAAAGTAAAATGGCTTTTCTGGGGGTTTTATATATATATATATACACATACATATATACACACATACATATATACACACATACATACATATATATATAGTTTGAGGTCCCTTTCCTGCTCACAGCCCCCTTCTTTACCTTGAAGGTGGAATAAACTTATTTAGTAATGTTAATAGCATGTGAGTAGGAGAAAATTTTCTGTGGGGAGCAAAGCTGAGATTAAGCCCTGGCAGGAGTGGTTAACATATATGTCAAAACTATGGAAAAACCAAAATTGTGGCAAAGCAGAAACAAAGGTATCATCAGTGTTGCTTGAATATCTTTTACATTATTCTGCTGAATATATCCTAATATTGTAAATTCTACTCATTCTAGTTAGAATATGAAGAAGGAAAAAAGAAGGGTGAGTAAAGGAAGCTATTTTATGTAACAATTGAGATGCAGGACACTATTGATTTATTAGAAGAAACCCTTTAATTGTAATTGTAGTAACTAACAAAGACATTTGACTTAGATGTTTGTATATCTACAATTTAATAATGATCTTATGTTTTTGTGTTTAAATAATTATTTGCTGTTTACCAGCATGGAGTGCTTTTCTTCTCCATTAATCAGAAATAAAGTATATTGGCTTTATACTTAGTAGTCCTTAAGGTGGTTACAGTATGGAGTTGATAAGATGGAACTGTAAGTTGTACACACAAGTGTTGCCTTTGAAATAATTGAGTTTAAGGAGGAAACTATTTGTGAGATCAGTACACTTTATTACTGGTGCAAAAATAATCAGAGGACATGTCCTAAAACCACTATACCAGGCATGATTTGCTAACAAAAAATAGAGTATATTTATTATCTGCACACAATGATACATAATATTTACTGAGCATGTCAATAAATAACAGTTGGAACGAAAGGGAGCGTGAATATTAGCAATACAATCTTACTGAGTCACATAATCCTCCACTTATAAACAAAAGTAATCTACTTGTTTATTTGGTGCTTGTTAACAGTTTCCTGATTATTCATGTGTCCAAAAAAAATTAATGCTTGAAGCCCTAAACCTGGTGAATAGAATAAGCATGGCTCCCCATGGATATGAAAAAATTACATTGTTGGCTTGAGGCAGATGCATCTATAACCAGAGGGAATGCTTTTGCATTCACATCACAATGGAGCAGAAACATCATTTAGAAGCTTTAATACATATTAATACTATGTTCAAGATAATTATAAGCTCCAGCAAACAAAAAATAAAGATCCAGGAAAAGAATGAAGTTACTCAGTACTAGAAGCTCTACTAAAGACAGTCATAGTCATATGGTAATCCCATAATTAAGTTTAGTATGTGAACTAGAATAAAATCCTATGTAAATGCACTAGAAATACATTCAAAACAAGATCAGGAAAAGGAATACAGAGTGATGCCCTTCACAGGGTAAAGCAAACGAAAGGACCATGACTCCACTAGTCATAGTTTTCCTATTTCTTCATTAAATGGATTCGTATTGGTGATCTCATGAAGTAATTATTAGCTTAGAATTTTCTTTGATCTATCTCACTAATTTTAGTATAATAGATGTTATAAAGGTTTTTTTACATAAATACATATGAAAGTGCTGAAGATATTTGTTAAGGAAATGATATACCAGAGGCAAAAATGCTCTCCAAGAGACTTATAAACATTATTTTAAAGTAAGTAAATACTAGATACAGAGATAATTTACCTAGGTACTTTGAGAAACAAGGGGAAAGGGCTCTCTATTGAGTACTTACAACATGTGCTTGTATGTTCTAAGACCCTTGTAGCAATCATCTGAGTTTTTGCACCCATTTTCGAAACAGGTGTGTAGCCTTAAAAAGAATACATGACTCGTCCAAAGTCGCAGAACTTATCATGATAAAAGGCAGGCTTAGAACCTCCCAACCTACTACTTAATATTTGTACAACTTATGTAAGATACTTGATCTGTTTGCCTCAGTTTCCTATTCTATAAAATAAAGATAATGACCTGTACAATGGGTTATTGTAATAAGTAAATCAATTAATAAACATAAAGCACTTAGAACTGTAGTAGCACATATTAAACTCTATTTGTATTTAAGTGTGCAGGTCTCTAGCTCCATGTTTGTTTCACTGCAGCATAGGAAAACTGGACATTTAATTTACTTGGCTAACAATGTGCAAACATTTATAGCACTGAGATAATATTGCTTTATATAGATGCATTCATTGCCTGCTTCAAGATTGACTATATTCCTGCACTTAATATTTCTTGGCTATTAACTTCAT
Organism: Camelus dromedarius; assembly: GCF_036321535.1. Classification (NCBI taxonomy): domain Eukaryota; kingdom Metazoa; phylum Chordata; class Mammalia; order Artiodactyla; family Camelidae; genus Camelus; species Camelus dromedarius. Next base: position 59,549,307 of record NC_087436.1, on the reverse strand, counting down.
CAATTGAAAAATAGTAAATACACAAATCATAACTTGTATATTAATTATCATATTGCTGCCTGGTTTTTTAAATGCTAAATATGTTAGTCAGTGTACTAAGCATCATGCAGGAGAACACACAGAAAATGACAAGTGGGTAATTAAGGTCTATGAATTTTTAAAAAGCCAGAAAGCTACACTATTGATATATGAAGAGAATCCAAAGAAATAATTTCAAATAATAATCTCAATTCTAATTGAACATTTGGCAGTAATGCAAATGCACTGCACCTACTCCATCCAGTACAGGAGCCACCAGCCCTATACAGATCCTGAGTGCCTGAAACATGGATATTGTAACTGAGGGCCTGCATTTTGTATCTGGTTGTATTTTAACTTAAGTTGAAATAACTACCTGTGGCAGTTGGACAGCACAGCTCTAGACAAACGCAAGAGAGAGTCAATGCTGCTTGTGGGTTGAGAGAGCCGTGGAGGCAGGACTCATGAGGCGGGTCCCTGCTCATTCATTTCTGTAGGAAGGAAGTGATCTTCTGAGCCTAGGAAGGAAAAGGGGTTAGCAGGGCGGTAAACGAAAACCAAAGTAGGAGGAGTTTGCAGAAGTCTCAAACTAATAGTCCTTGATCCATACTGGGGATGAGAAAAAGGTTTCTAAAATTTACATAAAAACCTCAACTTTCAGCTTCTTAAAAAAAAGAAATATATGGCGCAAATTAATTAACCTCTCCGAGGCATATTTTCTTCATCTGTGAAATGTAAAAGCTGGATGAAAAGACATCATTTCATCCTGAAAGTGTACTTTATGACTACTCATTATTCTGTTAGATGTTTCTGGTTTTATTCTATCTGCCTAGCACAGTTTTTTATAACAATTGTCTAATAACTCCCAGGTCACACCTTCTGTCCTCAGAAAGTTCAGTTGCAGACTATTGACTAGCCAGCCATCTCATAAATGTTTGTCTTTGCTTATGGGGAAAAGGAGTGTGTTTCTGCTCAGAAGAGTAAAGGTGCAGATTTCTCTCACTGTGGTTCATTATTGTAATCTTCATTTAGAGACACTATACAAAGTAAGTTGGACTATTACACATGACACTGCCTGGATGAGCTGACTTTGTCATAAAATATGTAATTAATTTTTCAAACAACTGTTTACAACCCTAAGCTGTACAAGTATATTAGGTTATCTTGGAATAAATTTTCCCTTTGATACGGTGTCACAGAACACTATTTGTCCTACATGGAAGAGCACTTTATCCTTCAACAGTAGTCTATGTACTGGATCTGCTGCAGTACCAGAAGACATGAGTTTGACAAATATTTAGGTAATAGATGGATTTTATTTTCACGATGTTTATTCCTTCTAGTTATTGATTCATAACAAAGATTTGCAAATGCTTATTCAGAAAGAGCTCCCTGGAATTTAGAAATAATGCTTGAGTAATGCATAGTAAATTGAAAACCTCTTATATAAAAAATGCCTAAGTTTCATGTTGTTTGGTTTGACTATATTTTTCTGTGAGGTATTTTAAAATCTAGAGTTGTCAGTCTTTTTTTGACTTCTCTGTTTTGGATCATTTCAGCCCTCTTTTTTTTTTTTTTTTTTTTAAGATTACTTGGTTTACTGAGAATTAGTTCTTCTTTGAAGTTACATGAATTCTGTAAGGCTTTCAAATACCACAGATTGTTTATAGCATTATTTTTAAATAATCACATTTTAAAAAGATACATTTTGGTAATATATAGTATCAGGTAAATGAATCATTAAAACATACAAATCTATGCTGTAAAAATTTGTTACCACAAATTCAACCTTGTGTCACATAGATCTTTTTTTCCTAGTGTTATTTAATCTTGATAAATGTTGTATTCCAAGTAACACATTATTTCTGAACCATAAGTACTTCAGCTGTTAAGTCCTTTTGTCACCTCAGTCAGTTCTGACTTCATAGTCCTACATTTATACATTATACTTTGGAACAGTGTTATAAAGCAATTGTCTAGCAATAGAAAAAAGTGTGTGCCACCTTTGTGTAGCTCCTTATCTTGTTTTTATTTGTATTTGTATTTCATTAAATCCCTTGTATTTCATTAAATCCCTAGTCTTCATTTATATTATTTACATGTTATAAACTTGTTCAAAAACTTTGTTTTGGAAATTAATATCTTAATGTGCATTTCAAGTTTGATATCTGTTTAGGAGAGACAATGCTAGAATAATATCTGACCCTGCTATTGTCTATAATTCTAGAATAAGGAATTCAAGGAAAATTAAGGCATCATTTTTACTCTCAATAACAGTCTAGGGGAGACTAAGAAAACAGAGTGACAACTAAGAAGAGGAGAAAAAGAAAGCTAAACACACTGTGGTGTTATATAAGACAGCACAAGCCACGCAAAAACACCAGTAGGGGGCGGGGGGGAAAAAAGGAAAGATCCATGTTGCTTTCGAAAGGCAGGAAAGGAAGGAAGGCAAGTGGCATTGATGTCAGATTTTGGGTAACAAGTAGTATTTTGATAAGAAAGGGACAGAGACCAAGAGGGTAGGTTAGAGTTAACTTTTAGTTGTTTTATGTTACAGCTGGATTTGATTGCAGGAACTAGCAAGATACTGAAGATTGTTAATTTACAGGAACATGGATAATGTTAACTGTTACAAAGAATATAGCTCTCAGACTTGAGGATACTGCAGATTTACCTGAAGGCACTTAAAAATACAGATTACTTGGTCTCACCAAGTATTTCTGATGCAGTAAACTTGATTGGGGCATCAGAATTTACCTTTCTAGTTAGTTCCCCAGATTGTGCTGACACAGGTGGCTTGGGAGCACCCTTGGGGAACCACTGATCAAGAGTAAAACTTTTCCCTAAGTGGTTCCCTGCAGCCTCCCAGGTTAAGGAATAAAAAAAAAACTGAATAGTTTTTTATTAGCAGCTAACTTGTAATACATATTGAAGCTCTTTGAGAGACAAACAGTCTCTAGAAGAAAATACATGCAAATACACAAAATTAAAACTTCAGCTCAGTAAACAGTAGTAACTAGAGTAAGATGCTGGAAACTCTAATGCTGTTATACCTGTATGAGTTAGAGCTCTGGCAGGAGATAGAATTCATGCAGATGGTTCAAATAAGAAGTGTTTAATGAAGAGACAGTTTTACTGAGTCCAAATTTGTTACGGTTGCCACATGACAGGCCAGTAGATCAAGAGAAAAGGTTTTGGGACAAGGAATAATGACTTTATTCTGAAAGCCAGCAGACCAAAAAGATGGAAGACTAATGCCCTAGAGAACCACTTTACCTAAGTCAGATTTCAGGCTCCATATATATTAATAAGGGGAAGAAGTGTGGTTGGTTGTTGAAAACTTCTTGGTGTCTGAATCCTTTGTTCTTGCAGCTGTCCACATAGGTCAGGTGATGATGCTCCTATAAGCCTCCAACAAGACAAATGTTATTCTCTATTCTGCAAAAATGTTTCTCTATATTAATGGGAAAATGTTATATCCTTAATGGTGAGAGCCTTGAGAATGGGCTATCCAGTATATTTCAGTCTATAAACAACATTCTTTTGTAGAAGGTGCAGAACCAGCATGACTAAGCAAGGCAACAAAGCACAAGGTTAGAACTAAAGGAACAAATTTAATTTGGAGTCAGATTCAATCTTCCCTATTATAATAGCTGTAGAAATATTGACACAGTTGAGGCAGTTGGGAGCCAATGCCACCCCAGGTGCCCAGGTGGCAAGGGGAAAGTTAAGATAGTTACCAGAGTCCATGAGGAGCTGGAACCATGATGCAGAGGCTGGTCCCTGGAAAGCTTTGGAGTTTTCTTAGAAGCATACAGCTATTATCAGAAGTACTGAAGCAGAAAAAGAGTTAGAAATGCCCCAGACCTCTCTCCCTTGGTACTCCAGTCTCCTGTTGCTACCTCCTTTTGGTTGAAATTAACTTGAAGCCAGTTTGTGAGGTATCCTTGGGGGGAGGCAGCCAGTGTGATCAATATCCAAAACACAGATAAGTTCTGAGAAGGCTGGAGATTATAAGTGAGGGACCTGGTTCTACTTTTTTCCCTTGTGTTAATGTAAGTCCTGCTCCCAGTTCTATTTTATGCCTTTGTATTTGGGTGGCAGTAGGCTGAGCATGGAGCAGCATAGAGGTGAGATGAACAGTCTACATGCTAACTTACTAGGGACTCACAAGTGTTTTTGGACCTGCTTTATCAATTAGATGGGAATTAAAATACTCCTACTACAGCAAAACCTTAAGCAGAAACAGTCATAACTCAGAAATGCTGTTAAAAGCCTGTTGTTTGCTCTGCGTATAAGGAGATAAATATCCAAGCTGCAGAGGGATGATTTGCTCTTTCTTTAAGTCCCTGAGCCTGTTGTATAAACACCAAGAAGGCTTTAAGAACTTAGTTGTCCCTCCATCAAAGATGAAACACCTTTTAGAACTGGTTTAAATACCTGCAGGTAGTCTGATGTGATAAATACCAGCACTATTTTCTAATTCTCAGTTGTAAACAAGAGATTGCCTTTATTGTCTCAATTATTTTAGGATCCCTTCCTATAGTCTCTCCAGAATTCCTAAAGCAAGAGCAGAGGCAGAATTCATTGCCTGCTGATAGCAATAAGACAATACTTGACATTCAGGATGATAGAAGGATCCCAATTGTCTTCTTAGCCTTAAGTCCTTTGACTTTTCTAAATGCATCCTAAGTATAAAGCAAAGTAAGCAAATCATTTTTCACCATAAATGCCACATGTTTAACTCATTCTGCATTTTTGCTCATGTAATTGATTTTGCTGAAACCATCTTTTCTTATTCTGTGTCTGCTTGTTAAAATATGTAAAGTTTCATCTCAAATACTTATCTTTCCATGAATCCTTCTTTGATTCTTGCAGCAGGAAACTTGAATACCCAGAGTGTCATGTGTTACTTTTAAACACTGTTATCTTCCTTTATATTATAGTTAAAAATAACTAAACATTTCGTACCCTCAATTTGAAGCACGTTTTACCATTTGCTGCTGTGATTTATGGAGAAATACTTGTATGGGCCTTGAACTGGGAACATCTAAATAGTTTAGTTTCTTTAAGTTACTTAATTTAGGGTCAATGTATCGCTCTAGTTTCATCTGAAAAATGATTACTATATAATTTACCTCAAAGTGTGACAATGAGGCTCAAATGACCCTTAATTGATGATGAAAATAAGCAAATACAAGAGTAGACTATAAATGTTAGTTCATTTACTTATTTTTAGTGTCTTTTACATGGTTGGAAACCAGAAAGTTTGTATTAAGTTGAATGAAATTGGAAGTTCACAGAACACTATACTGGAGTTAAAAATCCTTAAGTATCCTGAATGAATAAAGAGAAAGTGAGGGAAAAATATCTTGACAGTTTCTTCATGATTACAAAGCCAGAGCAAAACATACACATGTGTACATGCATATAAACATGTATGTGAGGCTTGTTTTGAAAAAGATTTTAAAACATTTTAGAAAGGTGTATAAGAAATATCAAGGTGTAGCAACAGGATAGTAAGATGGAAGAGGTGAGGGACTGATGTCAAAAGTAAAATCGGGGTTGGAAAGGGAGATAAAATTCCTATTCGTTTACTTCACTTGCTGAAATTAAGCTAGAAGATTAGTTCCCAACATTCTAGAACCTGAAACAAAGTTTTATTTTAGCCATAGGACTCCTCAAAATATTATGAGAGTCAAACAGAAGGGGGTAAAAAAAAAAAAGATGAACTGGTCAGGAAAAGCACAACTATTGCTGGAGCTGAGTTCAAAGAAAGAATTCATCCTTTAGCCTCTTTAAGATAATATATCTTAATGTGGTGAACAGTGACATTCTTAGAGTAAATATGCCATGCACAGGGGTATTTCCCTGTATCACAGTGGAGGGCACCACGCCAGAGCATAGTTCTCTAAGCCTACCCCACAGAGAGTCATTGTCATTGACATATGTGATTTTTCTCAGGGTGACAGTCAAAAGATGCAGTTTAATATACCCAAGAAAAAGGAACTGTATTTTTCAGAAAAGCCACCATAGGTTTTGTTGCTCTAAACTGAGCTCTTGATTACTCCTGTCAAGTGGTTAATGTGATGGCAAGTCTCCTCTTTCTGATCTAAGCCTTTTGATTTAACAGTCAGGCAGGCAGGGGCTACAATTGATAGATTCTGATAGGTGCCTAAATTAAAGGCCATTAAGTGGGCAAGTTGATCTCAATACAGGTAAAGGAGGAATTCCATAAATATCTGAAAATTAACCTCAAACTGTTCACAGTATTCTGTTGTGTGAGATTGTGGGAGGGAGGGGACTATTCGGTATTTTATTTACACATTTCCTACTTTTAAAGATTTTTACAGTATGATATATTGCTTTAATATTAAAAAATATTTTAGAACCCTACAGCAAATCAAAACTAAAAGTAAAGTAGTAAGTGATTCTGGGTTCTCTATGCAACCAGCTTAAAGTCTGATTGAGGGCTTCATCTTCTCAGCCTTAAATCAGTGGTTCCTAAACTGGTGATCACAACTCACAGATAGAATGCCAGAAATAGTTATTTAATGATAAATATATTTTGGAAATGCAACCTTTATGTCATCCTCTTGGTGATTCAAAATACACATGACTGCATTAAACCTTTGAAGTCTTGCATTAAAGAATTATTTTGGACTTTGTTTAACTACAGGGGTTGGAAGTGGACAGGCACCCCTTCTGTGGGGCACCTGAAAATATGTGTGTGTGTGAAATGGATGTTTGGTTGTCACAGAATTGGAACATGACCGATACTTAGTGAGCTGGAACCAGGGATGGTATGAATGCTGTAATACATAAGACCATTTCACAAGACAAAGATAATCAAAGTGCTTAAAATACCAAAAGTTTCCTCATTGAGAACTACTTTTAACAAACTTACTTGACATGCAGCAGTCTTATTACATAATGTAGAATGGTGAATATGCTGAAATTTATATTTTAGTGTAAAGCCATAGATTCCATTGTACACTTCCCTTCTTGACCGTCCATATGGTTGTCTTAAAGACATCTCAAAGTTAATGTGTCTAAAAAAGAACAGATTTCTACTTCCCACCAAAATATCCACTTCTCCAAATCAGAATATTTGTTACCTTGGTAAATGAAACTGTCAGCCATTCATTTGTTCAAGACGGAAACCACAAGGCTACTTTTTTTTTTTTTTTTTTTTAGCATCGTATAGTTTCTTGAGTCCATTCTACCTGCACAGTATATTTTGACTCTATTTTTAAAACCATGAAAGGTAGAAACCTGAAGTGAGGGTATAATATCAAATGTAAAACCAGAAATACTAAGATTTTTTTACTTTAGGGAAGGAGGAAAAATTAGAATAGAAATGAAAAAATAAGTTACGGAAATGGAGCCCTGAATTTAGATTTAGAGAGTGAACTAAAGTTAGGGATTAAACAGTTGACTGAAATACTAGAATAGCCAGTCAACTGGTGGTGTCTCTGCATCCGCTTTCCAACTCATTCCCAACCTCTCTCCCTCCCCTCCCCTCTCCCTATCCCACCTCCCCTCCCCACCCACCCACACACACCTCCACATGCACTCCTTTGTTCAGAGCCAGCCTACTGGCCTCATCTGTGATCTCAGATTTGGGATTGTCTCTGGTAAGCAAGAGTCATCAGAGAAGTCTTTCCCCTACCCTGTTCTGCTAAGAAATTTCAGATGTAGCTGGAGCAAACTAAACTTTTGGGACTAAAGGAAAAAGCCACCTATCTGTTGTTGCTGTTATTTATTATTGATTGTGCTGAAATTTCACCATCGTTTTAACATCAATCTTTTTCTTAATCAATTACTTTGTTTTATATTCTCACTTGTCTCTCTTCTTTTCTGCTTTCCAATTTCCTTTTTTATTTTTAACCTGTTTTAACACTTCTGTGATTCTTTGCTGTATATCCTATGAAATGATAGGAAAGAGGACTCTTGGTGCAAGATTTGTGTGCATATGTTTAAATGCGTATATTTGTAAATACTTTAATCTTTATTTAAAAAATTATACCTGATGGAAATAAAAGTTACCATTTTCCCAAGTTTACTGAGATATAATTGACATATAATGTTGTGTAATTTTAAGGTTTATAGCGTTTTGCTTTGATACATTTGTATGTTGCAGAATAACCACCACCATAGTATTACTTAACACTTCCATCCCATCCCACAAACACCATTTCTTTTCTGTGGTGATACATAAAAGATCTACTCTCTTAGAAACTTTCAAGTATGAAATACAGCATTGTTATCTATAATCACCATGCTCTACATTAGCTTCCAAGAACTTGTTGATCTTATAACTGTATGTACCTCTTAACTAATATCTTTCTATTTCCCCCACCTCCCAAACCCTGGTAACCACCATTCTACTGTCTTTCAGTTTGCTTTTTCAGATTCTAGATATAAGTGATATTGTACAATATTTATTAAAAGTTACCATTTTAATTTAATAAATTATTACCAAATACCAATGTTTAATGAAAAAAATGGAAATTTTAGAATGTTATTTTTACAATGAATCATTTTTGTAAAATATGTATACATATACAACAGCCATATCTCTGGAGAATAAAAATAGGAAAAAGTATTTTCTCTTAAACCTTCTGTAGACATAGCATATTTACAAAGAGCATATTACTTGTGTAATAAGGAAAATAGTTATATTTCAGTGCTTCAGTTCTTTACATAGGACCTGACAGCTGTATCATGGAGATAATGTCAGTTGAAAGGTTCTCTGTCCATAGGAGGTTTTTCAGCTGGTCTCTAAGAGGTCCAGCTGCAAGTATTGACACAAGGAGAATTCATTGCCCCATGTGCACGAGCAGTACAGATTGTCCTTGTTTAATGTCTGAAGTTTATTGCTGCTGTAATAAATTTTCATTACACTTCATTTACAGTAAAGAAATATATAGTAAAGAAATGAAACATTTCTCATTTGAATCCTCTATAAATGAAAGATGACATACTATTTCCTGAGGTACTTGTAAAGAATGTATAATGAAAGGAGACCATGTTTTAAGTGGGAGGTTCAAAACAGTAGCTAATGGTCCTTAGCCAAGACTATAAGTATGCAATTAGCAGAAGGTTAACCAAGTACAAAGGAAAGCCAATAAACAAAAAATCAACTCGTGAATAGAGTAAAATTCTTTAAAATATATTTTTGATTCTGTATGTAGTTGGAATAATGTAGTCTCATTAAGTGGGATAAAAAAGAACAATACTATAAACTACAATTAATTATAATGAAATAAAGATGATCATGTATCCTTGTCTTGATTTTCCAATCCAAGTATTTATTTTAATCATGGTTTTACTGTTGCTTTGGTTAGCACATTGTTGGATTATCAAGCATAAAATAAGAGAAATTCATTCTTGCATACTCTCCTGCTTTTCATCCTAAGTTTATTATATAGATTCTCTTTTATCCCTCTTTGTTAAAATAACACTGCGAAATGAAAATGTAGATGACCTGAAAGTAATGTTTCATTAAGAGAGTGAAGGGAAAGATGTGATATATATATCTTTCTGTGGTCAGGAAGAGGATAGTGAGACCAAAAGTGATGCTAACCAATACGCAACTTGAAACATTAGGTTGATTAATCAGTGAACCTTAAACAGACTAATTTTAGGAACACCTGTAACTTTAAAAATGATAACTTCTTAGTTTCACATAGAATCCTTTCCATATTATTTAAGCAGAAAATAGGATCCAGTTCCATGAAAAATTTTACTAGTATATCACATTCTGTTTTTTCTTGTGTTTTCTGGACATCTCTCCAATATCAGCACGTTAAGCCTACCTCATTCTTTCTAGTAGCTATGTAATAGCTCATTATGTAGAAATGGTAAAGTTATATTTTTTGTTCCATTCTTGGAAATTTAGGATATTTCCTTTTAGTCACTGTTTTTTTTAAATGGCATAAAATGTGTATTTGTGCATATATAAGTATACACATACACACAAATATATATATGTACTGTATATATATAAATGTGTACATATACACTTGATTAATTGTATCTGTCAAGAAGATTCTTGAACATAGAATGGTAATGTATGTATGTATATAGTATGCATATATGTATGTGTGATATATAATATGCATATATGCATATATATGCATATATACAAATACATCGGAACTTATATCTATAAGGACAGTTATTAAAAGTAGAATTACTGTACTGAAGGGTATGCATACTTTAAAATTTAGAAATATTTACATGGTCAAATTACTTTGTCTTGTTTGTTTGTTGTCATGCATACAAAAAAGCTTGCTTCACTCCAAGATTAAACTAAATGGAACAAAAAAACTCCAGTTTTGTTCTAGTAATTTATAGCTTCAACTTTCATGTTTGATTTTTGGTGCAGCTTGAATTTGCTGCGGAGAAAGGAATGAGAGGAATACAAATTCACAGTGAGAAAGTGAAAGCTTGCTCATGGTAATGGGTCTGCAGATATCTAGGATGATGGTGGACATAGACGGTGTGTGAGAATAAGAGTGCAAAGACCATATTTTAAAAAGAATAACATGAAAACTTCTCATGTTTTAGATATTTCAGTTGGTCATTTATTTTTCCCTTTAATCAAAAGAGAATATTTTTTAGTTATTGATTTTGATGCATAACTAATACATTGTCTTAGTATACTAATATGTATAGTATACTAATAGTCAAACAATAGTTTTCAGTGGAGTCAACAGAGCTGGTGATTTGACTCAACAGAAAGCACACCAGCACAGCACATTCTGGACTGAGTGTGTGTTGTGGGGAAGGATTTAATCCAAAAGCATCTCTAAGATATTAACAGAGTCTAGAATTCAAAGAAGGGAAAGGCATCCTAAGGGGCCCAGAGGGTAATAAATAGTGTTTGAAACAGAAAAGATGTGATTCAGGCTGGGTTGGGTCTCAGTGGTGTGATGTTTAGAGGCAGAGACCTGATATGGTAGTCAAGTAGAATGAAAAAGCACAGTTTTTGGAACAGAAGATAAAACATATATTCAGGAAAAACTGACATACCTTATTAGGAGATACAGAGCATTCATAGAAGGATATAACATTAGGAACCCAGGATGGAGCCTGATTCGTGAGAACTTTCACTGCTACTTTTGTACTTTCTGATGGGAAACTTCTAAAGTTATTTTAGTAGGCAAGAGACATGCTTTAAAATATTATTTGGAAGAATTTTGTGTGGCATCAGAGTATCAAAGGGACTAGGGGACAGGGATCAGGAAAGAAAAGGAATGCTGCAGAATTCTGTTTTTCTGTGGTATAATTAATCTACGCTCTGGGTACAAGGCTCTCATCTATCTCTACCTTAGAAAGTTTTCATGTTTATCATTTGAATTTCATTTAAAGAGTTGCTTGATCCTTTGTGTTCTACACATTATTTATTTTGGTCATTGACAACTCCACCGCCTTAGAGATGGTAAATTATGTGGGAAATTGTTGTTCTATATTCCTCTATATTTATAATTTTTTAAACTATCAGTGTTTTGCAGATTACATTGAAGAAAGAAACTCCAAAAAAAAGTTTTCTTCATGTCTAATACTTAGTGCAAACTCTGGAACAGACATGCATCACTTGGAGATAATTAAAAGCAAAGAATCCCCATGACTTTGTGCAATAGATCCCCAGATATGGACAGTGCTATCACTTGCGGTACTTGAGTCTGACATGACAGCTGCCAGGTGTTACAGGCTTACTTGTTTTTAAAGTAAAAGGCAAAAAAATTTAAGAACCTTCACAGATGAAGCAGAACAGTGTCTGCCAGCACAAAATGCCTGGCTTACATTTCCATAAAGTAAATTCCAGCTGTCTTAACTAAGGACCAAACAACCTGTTTCAGTACACATGAATTATAATGTTCCCAAACCTTTAGTTCTCAAAAAAATCACTCAAGTACACCTCAGGTATTTGAGAAGCTGTGTGGATTCTTGCCAAGCTCCTGACAATGAGCAGACATTGCTTGACTGATTGAAATCATCACACCTAAGGTCCACTTCATAAATCTTTGTTTATTAAAATATATGATTGTGAAACCATCAGTGATCTTCCTTTCATGTGTTAATTGACCTTTTTCACTTAGTTATAAAATCTAAACTGAAACAAAAAAGGTAACTACCGTAATTTTCATGTTATTTTTGTTGTTGTTGCAAAAGTGTTTATTTGTAAAGGTAAATTAGATGTCTGCTTATTTGGCTTATAATGCATGCCTGTGCATGCATTAATGAGGATAGAGACATAAGCTTGGTCTTTCACTAATACTCAGTATGTAATCTGCCATCTAAAACCTGCTCCTCTCCCTGTGTCCCATATTGATAAATGTTACCATTATCCAGTCAGTTGTTCCTGCAGGAAACTTGAAATTCTGGAAACTTTTGGTTGATCATGCAAGTTTTAAAAATTTGCCCTCATCAGACCCCATTGAAATGGCAGTGAAATAATTTTTTAACGGATGTAATCTCAAAACCACAGTGAAGTGATTGTCCTCTGTAGCTGAGAGCTTTTAATATGTTTCTAGAAGATAAGAAGGGGATGGAAGAGTGATAAGAAATGAATCTGCGAGGAACATTGGCAACCTGTTATACAGGCAACGGGACATGCAACTTGAGAAAGACATAGCCGGTCCTGTAGACCCTGAGATACTTGCGACTTGGTCTTGGTTTGCAGGAGATCAGTGTTAAGACATGAGGCTGTAAACAAGGATGTTAATTGAAAGGCTATTTTTGGAGTATTTGATCGTTCCATTATGAGGGCTGAATTTTCAGCAGCCAGGAGTCTAATACACTAGAGGGGGTGTGGCGGGGGGAGTATGTGAAACGTGGTTGGGAAGGGGTTACTTTTCTATGGAAAATAAACTAATGGACTGGGAAGATCTAGAACAGCTGGCAAAGTGTTGCTGAAAACAAAGACCTCTACCTTAGGGCATTTTGTGGTTTCCTTGAAAACAAAACCAAACCAGAAACATGTGGTTCCTTGCCCAGTCACCAAAAAGCAAAAGCCTTCTCCCCTCCAGTCAACCATCCCCCAAGTAGCTTTTTGTCTTATCACTAAATGTGTATGTAAAACCAAGTGGTACATGGCATGTAGTACCAGAAGAGGGAAAGATGTTATCTTTTTAAGGGTAAAAATTGTTTATATCACTTCTATCCTAATCCTACTAACCAGAACTTGGTCAAGTGGCCCCAATAAATGGCATAAGATGCTGGGAAATAATGGGAAAGCAGAAACCTGAATAATCTTGGAGCCCATTGAGCAATCAAGTAAGAGTTGTAGTGAACTGATTTTTAGCTTTTAGTTTTATTTTAAAATTCCTGTTTGACATTAAACAAGTATAAGCATATGCCTATGTATTTACCTCAAAATAATTCAACCTAGTTTCTAGTTCCCCCTTTTCAATATCTATTTATTTAAATATATATGTAAAAAGAAAACAAATTAAATAGGAAACACTGAAAAATAATTATCCAGCTCTCTAAACCAGAAACCAAGCCATATATCTTGACTCAGTTTGCTCAAAAAACAAACAAAAAACAGTTACAAGCAAAATTTGTATCAAATGGTCTGTTCCTACCCATTGGAGCCCATCTCTGCTCCCAATTCTTGGCTCTGTTTTCTGCACGTGACCCCATTCCTGCTCCTCCATGATTCGTATTGACATTTAGATTTCAGATTCCCCCTGTGAATTTGAATTTGTTCCACTGCTGAGACTATAGGTGAGACTTTAACTTCGGATAGAAAATCAATCTAATTCTAATCCTTCAGAGAACATTTTTAGATGTTTATATCCTGTGAAAGAGATGTCTAGGCATCTGTTGTGTAGGAAGCCTAAGTTTACTTAAGCTGTACATGAATGTTGTCCAGTAAAGAGGCTGAAATTCTTAGGAATCTTAAAGTACCTTAAGGTAATGCATATCAAGTGTTCTCTTTTCATCTAAATCAAACTTTGAGCAAGCACCATGTGTGTGCTAATTTCCACTAATAAACAAACACTAAAGCCCTCATTTTTGACCTTTGAGGGTAAATTTATTATTTCACAAGCTTTTGTCTCAAAAAAAAATCCTTATAAAGAAATTCTGTTGTTCATTGACCCTAGACTGAAAAAATCACTCATATAAGACCTTACTAACTATATAAAGACAAATATTTACTGTGTAGCTATTTTAAAGGATTTATTATATTTACATAAGTATTAATTTCCTTCTAATTAATTGAGGTTAACTGCCAGAATAACTTAGTGAAAAGGGCAGATGACAGTGAGTAAACCATATAATGTATATCAAATAGGCATCATATAAGATTTTAAAATATGTAACTCCAACAAGTAAACATTCACATTTCTCTGCCTCTGTTTTTCCTCAGATATTTAAAAATATATTTGCCTTTTTTACTTTTAATCCTCAATTTGCTATAACTTGTAAAAAAAAATTCTGATTTAGGGAAAAATATATAGTATTCAACTATCAAATACTATGTTTTTGTCTATAAGAGTGTTATAAAAAGGTGACTTAAATATAACAATTCCAATAAAAATACAATTTATATTATTTGATGGTAGAGAGTCTCTTCTCATGGATCGGCTTTAGTAAGAGAGAAGGATTAGAATGAATTTCATGTGTACAATTGTATATAGTTACTTAATAATCTGATATCCCTTTGATTATACACTCTCATTCACTTTTTTGATGACCAAATGACTTCCAGAAGTCCTACTGATGACAGAATCCTTCTACATTTTAAAAATTTATTGGCAGTACAAAACAGAGTAATTTGTGAAATAAGCTTATATTGGTGGAGCAGCAATTCCTCATAGTAACTATGTGTTCCAAAAATCTCTAACATGAGTTCAAGTACACATTGCACTATTGTCATAGGACAATCAAATAACAGGATTCCTTATAACTTTCTTAGAGTTCATCCCATGCTTAATGATCCATTACTGGCATAGCAAGGGCTAAAACAAAAACTGTTGATGATAAAACTCTTAATAATAAGCTAAAGTCTGGGTTATTTAAGACTCAACTTACTTAAAGGATAATTTTACAAGACTAAAAACTGACCTTAGAGCACACTTGAGTAAAGACATAGACATCTTAATAGCTTTCCTTAATATTAACTAGGAGTGACTGTCATTAATATTGATCCATTTAATAAACAAACTTTTACATGAGAGAGAAGGTCAACACAGTAAGAAATGAAGATATATTTATTCATCTTAAGATATTAACCAGTTTCCAGGGTTCAACCAAAAAGAAAACACCATGAATTCTAACAGTAATAATGGTATTTAGAGGTAGTCACAGTCAGTGTATCTGAGAATAATACAACTCATTACATTCAGTGCACTGATTTGAGTCCTTTAAATGGCATATCCAGTGAAATTTTAACCCATGAAAAAAATTAAAGTTAAATAACATACCAATGTCGCGTAACAAGCAAATGATGAAATCACGAAGTTAGTCCTGGCCATCTGATTCCAGAACTTAATTGAAGCTAGTGGAGGTAGAAGATAACAAACACAAAAAGAAAAAAAAAAATTTCATTTTCAAAGACATTATAGTGACTTTCTGGTGGTATTTCTCCTTTCTTATCTACATTATTTTTTAATGAGTAAAGGCCCAGATTAAACAAAGTAAGTAAAAGTAATCTGGGGACTGAGGCAGAAGGATAAATTGAAGAGAGAACAGTAACCAGATTGTGTCATCCTTTGTGGGCAAAGCAAATTTAACCACATCTCTAATGGTTGGAAAAATTAAAGTACCAGAACTGAATCACTACAATGACGAATGTCTGTTATGGATACATGAATAATAAGTATTAATTTCATAAAATGTTATGGAATGTTTCTCTCAAAGATAGGGAACAAAAAAGAACTACTTCATTTGTAGTTGAAGAAATATATTTCAATTCCATATTTATATCATGATGATTTTTAAAGGTTAAAACGCATAATCAGTTATCCGAAGCCTGGGGCATTGGCCTAGGCTACTGCTCATTTACACTTTGACTATTCACAACAATCACCATTTTGAATTTAAGTATCTGTCTTTCATTGTAAAATTAGGCTTTTAATTTCTGCCATACCTACTTCATGGGCTTGTTTTCACAATCAAGTAGGATATTTGATACACACGTAATGTGTGTGTACTTGTATATACACATACATCTACATGTGTATATAATTGAAATAAAAAATGTTCTATTTAACAACCTGCTACTGTTTCTTTGTATAACTACGTTTAAAATAGTTCTTACACTGAAATAATGCTGTTCACTGCCACAAACCCACTGATTAATGGTATAAATTTTGTATTTATGCAAATTAAGATTACAAAGTACAAAGATGATTGCTTAATAAAGTCACTTTGCCAATCTAATTAGCTTTGCTTCGCTTAGACTACTAGAGCAATACATTCTTCAGAAAAAAGCCTAAAGAATTACTGAGGAAAGTTAGAATGAAAGATAAAGCAGCAGAGGCTGGACCAGATACCAGCCAGGCTTGGACTTTATCTCCTGAATCTCTGTTTCCCTCTGAACTTCAGTTGGTTTCATATCACGGATGACTGTTAGCCTTTTATTTTCAAGTTTCTGTGTCTGATTTTTGGAACCATTAACTCCTTGAGAACAAATAAGAAATTTGAAATACCCCCTGCACTGTTACCATTTCATGTTCTTACAATAATACTTTCAAAGGGGAGGGAAAAGCATGAGTTTTTCTTAATTGATGACATTCTATCTCTCCCCTCTTTGGAATTTCATGCCAGATAAGGGTATTGCTTTTTAGGGTACGTGTTGAGTGCTAGATTTGTAAGTAAACAGAAAAATATCAGGATTGAGAGGTGTTGTTTCACACATTTCTGTCTATTTTGAGAATAGAAATGCTTGGGAAGAAAATTTGAAACAGGACAGACTGTAGATTACTATCTATCATATGCAAAGAGCTCTTAATAAATGCCAAGGAGACAAAAACAAATCAAACAAAAAAAAAAAACAAATTCAGATAGAAAATAAATATAAAAATATATTCAAACTTACTGGTTGTCAGAATGTAACTTATATTTACGAGTTAACTCTTTATATCCCTTAGACTTGTAAAAAATCTGAAAACCCTGTTATAGCAATTGCTGACTGGGATGCCAGAAAAATGCTTATTTTGCTAGTGGAAATGTGAATTTCTCCCGTATCTAGTTAATTAACACATTTATCACCTCACATAGTTATCTTTTTTTTTAAAGAACATTTAACATTATGGTGAAAGCAACCATTTAAAAAACATTCTGAAAACATCTGTTAAAATGCACTCTTTGACCCAGCAGTGCACTTCTCAAAACCCATCACATAGATATGAAACCACCAGTGCTTAATGATATATGTACAATTATTTATTTGAAGCATTGTTGATAGTAGCAAACTATTAAAACTGGATCGATGGTCTATCAATGTGAGACTAGCTGGGTAAATTTTAGAGCATGCATACCATGGGATATAATGCAGCCTTGGAAGAGGAAGAAAGGGAGGGAAGGAGAGAGGAAGAAAGACAGTTCTCTAAAGAACAGATATTTTTCAGTAAAAGATTCTGTACATTTCCAAGGTAATGTTGCTTTATTCATTCCATTTCATGACTTTCAAGTGAATATTTTGATTTCCTCATTATGGCATACATACTGCTTCATTTTGTGCAAGTGCTGATAGATCAGTTTTCATAAAGTTAAGATACAGAAAGACAGTTGTTCATAGTAGTGGTATTTTACAGAGATGGTATCTTCTGAATTAATATTACAGTTGGATAATCACATTTAAAAATCTACCTCAGGAAGGGCATCAGTTCATAGGAAAAGACCTGAAATTCTTTTTTCTTCAGGCTTCATCTGAAACTATTCAACCAATTGGAAAAAGCTGTTTTCTATCAGCAAATACAAGATAATTACTTGAAACAACTTTTTGAAATAACTTTTTTTATATAATTGTTATAAAAGATTAGTTTGTCTCATGAAAAAAAAATGTTCTTTATATGATACCAATCTGAGATACATATATTAAATAGAAAATATCTTTTAGCAATTCATATACTATTACTATTATGAAATAAACATTTAGAAAGATAAACATGGCAGAATTGATTAAAAGAATAAATATATTTTTTATCGTCCTCCAACCAAATTATTGGATTATCTTTAAAGGCTGGGTATTAGGGGCTCCAAGACAAAAATTATATACTGAAGAAAAATTACTATGTGATAAAAAGCTTAAATTCCTCACATTTTCCAGTAAAAACTCTTCATTCTGGTGATGTAGAGGTATGCTTATAGTATAAAAAT
Source organism: Camelus dromedarius (assembly GCF_036321535.1). Classification (NCBI taxonomy): domain Eukaryota; kingdom Metazoa; phylum Chordata; class Mammalia; order Artiodactyla; family Camelidae; genus Camelus; species Camelus dromedarius. The sequence continues at coordinate 59,530,947 of NC_087436.1, read as the reverse complement.
ACTTAATGAATGCAAAAATAAAAGGGATATAAACTAATATTCAAAAAAGAAACATTAAAAACATTTTTATTGAAGTATACTTGATGTGTAATATTATACAGATTATAGGAGTACCAAATAGTGATTCAGTTAGTAAAGGTTATACCCCATTTATAGTTATTATAAAATATTGGCTATATTTCTTGTGTTGTACTGTATATCCTTGTAGCTTATTTTAGTAGTTTGTACCTCCTAATCCTCTACCCCTATATTGCCCCTCCCCACCTTTGCTCTCCTCATTGGTAATCACAGTTTGTTCTCTGTGTCTGCTCTTTTTTGTTATATTCACTAGTTTGTTGTATTTTAAAAATTCCATATGTAAGTGATATCATACAGTATTTATCTTTCTCTGTCTAACTTACTTCACTTAGCATAATGCTCTCCAAGTCCATCCATGTTTCTGCCAGTGGCAAAATTTCATTCTTTTTTAAGGTTGAGTAGTATTCCATTGTATATATAAACCACATCTTTATCCTTTCATCTGTTGATGGACACTTAGGTTGCTTCCATATCTTAGCAATTGTAAATAATGCTGCTATGAACATTGGGTTTCATGTATCATCTCAAATTAGTGTTTTTGTTTTTTCCAGATACATACCCAGGAGTGGACTTGCTGGGTCTTAGTTCTAGCTTTAGTTTTTTGACAAACCTCCACATTGTTTTTCACAGTGAATGCACCAATTTACATTGCCACCAACAGTGTACAAGGGTTCCTTTTTCTTCATATCTTCGCCAACATTTGTTATTTGTGTTCTTTTTGATGATAGCCATCTGACAGGTGTGAGGTGATATCTGATTGTGGTTTTGATTTGCATTTCCCTGATGATTAGCAATGTTGAGCATCTTTGCATGTAGGCCATTTACATTTCCTCTTTGGAAAAATGTCTGTACTGTTCTTCTGCCCATGTTTTAATCTATTTATTTGTTTTTGTTGTTTTTTTTTTTTTTGATGTTGAATTGTATGAATTGTTTATATATTTTGGATACAGTTCCCCCTTATCAGTCATATCACTTGCAAATATTTTCTCCCATTTAGTAGGTTGTCTTCATTTTGTCAATGGTGTCTTTTGCTGTGCGAAAGCTTTTAAGTTTAGTTGGATCCCATTTATCTGTTTTTCCTTTAACTTTCTTTGTTTTTGGAGACAAATCAAAAAAATGTTGCTACAATTTATGTCAAAGAGTGTTCTGCCTATGCTTTCCTTCAGGAATTTTATCCAGTCTTATTATTAGGTCTTTAATCCATTTTGAGGTTTTTTTTTAATACATAATGTTAGAGAATGAATAAATGGAGTCACACATTCATTATGCTCCTGACAATGCACCAGTTTCTGAAAATAATTAACAGTCTCCCACCATGACATACAGAATGTTCAGAACTTTAGGAATTACTTATATTAAACGTCAATTCACAAAACAACAATAACAGCAAAAACAAAACAGAAAAAACCTCTACATTAAACTTAAACTTGGTTAAAACATTTCTGCAAGGGTGTGAGCTACTGAGGTGTAGTTATATGATGCTTAAATGTAGCTTGATTCAAATAGAGAAACAATAATACCTGAAGGAGTAGATGGAAAGCATATTCTTTGGGATATTTTCCTTTATACAGTTTCTCTTAGCCGGACTTTTAAAATGAGCTGGAAAACAAGTGAATCAAAGTTAAAATCTTTAGTTACAGCCTCTCATAACTATTTTATGTCGACTTGGATGCTGCCTAAGCTGATGTTAGGAAAATAGGCATGTGTTCTAACCATGATTGAGGGTGCTACAAACTACTTCTCTGCTCAGGTAATTGAAGACTGAACTCTGAACAATAAAATGCCATCTTTTTTTCAGATAACTAGCATGTTCTAAATTTTTAACATGTAATTATCATATCTACATGACTAACACATGTGTGATCCTTAGGTATTTCCCACAGCTACTCCCCAAAATGAACATTTTAAGTACAGACCTGGTTTCCTCATTGGATAAATCTGGAGGGCCTTTTAGGCTTATGATCCTTACTAGGAAATTTGCACTTGCTTCTTAATGGTAACTTCTGTAAACCTTTTTTTGATCATCTCTGTGTGATCTGGAAGTTGCAACAAGATAGCTTCCCATGCATACATTGTTTTCTTGCTGTTAACCCCTTGAGGACAAGAAATCATTTTCCTAGACACTTTGGTAGCAAGGATGCAGAAGATTTCTAGAGATAACATGTAAAGGAAAGGAACTTGTATACCACTTAACATAAATATATATCTATCTGACTATTCATTTCTCTCTTTATTCATCTGCCTGTCTACCTACAGATGAAGATGGAGATAGATAACTAATATTAAATGGCAAGGAATAGCTCTTAATATTTTCTCCTTTCCATATAAACAAATGATAAAAATCTTGATTTAAAGTAAAGACAGTATTAGAAAATACGATTTTGATTACCACACCTTCCATCCTCCTTTAAACCATGAGATTACATCTTTGCTCTAATTGGACATGATTCTTAAACTCGTGAAACTTAATAAGATGGGAATAGCTTGTTTACATTTAAAACTTAAAACATTTAAAGTATATCAAACGGATGGTTGAACTCTGTAGGAGTTCTCCTCTGGCAAGTTTGTTTAGCATATATAAATCATTAAAATAATGGAAAATAACCCAAGCTCAAGTGGAATAAGAATGACTATTCAACAAAATAGTTTTAAAAGTAATTTGAGACTAAATTTAGAAAAAAAAAAAAAAGATGCCCTTGAAGAAACAATCTTTTGGAAAAATTTTTTCCTTAATGTGTATATGACTAAGAATTGTGAAGTCCCGTTAAGTTATGATGGACAAAGTTTCTCCACACATCTGCTATCACTATCAGCAGTAGGGCAAATCTCTCCAATTCAGCTTTGTTTGAATTAGAAATATGGAAAAGGAGTGGAAAGTAATTAGAAAAGACATCTTCCTAGTCTTTCTTGTCTCTGTTTTGAAATGAGAATTCCATGCTGTGATCATATCGTTTCAACATGCCATGACAGGGAATGACATCACAAACATACACATTCCCCAAACCTACAGGGATTTCTGACTGGTCCTAGGATGAGTTTATATTCATTTTTTTTTTTTCCTCCCCTAAGCCGAAGTCCTGGAGGTTTGGTCCATTTGCCTTTCTGTTCATGGCTACCACCGATTACTTCTGAAGATGCAATCCTGTACTGGCAGATCTCCATAGGATACAATATTCCTAACTTCCTCTGCTCTTTTGAAGTGGAGAGTTTTTATTGCTAGTAATGTCAAGAGAACAGAAAGAAGGCTAACATAATTGGAAAATAAGTGGGAAGTTACAAAATTATAACACAACACTTGCAGCAATAGTTGTTTCTGGTTTTTGTTGAAAAGCAAATGAAGTTTGGAAGGCTCCAGGCTATTGCTCTTCTTTGCCTTGATTAATGTTTGTGTAAATGACTCTTGAGTCTTACAAGCTGATCTCTCTGCATTGTGATCTCAGAGAGCGATTCCCAATTTGAAGGGCAGATAGATTCAGGTTGAGAGTGACTGTCTGTATGAAAGTGACTGGAAGATTACTGTCATTTTATTCAGTATCACAAGATCATCACCACTTACATGTGTGAATTTCTGTATTTCTACTTCTTGTCTGGCTCTTCAAAACAACCCTCTCTGGATGCTTTAGTAGAAAACCTGAATGTCATACAGCCTGTGTAAGTTTACCATTATCACCTATTAAGTAAATGGACAAGGTCAACCTGCTGGTAATGTCCCGATCTCCTTTCTGCTTCATGTCAAATACCAGCTTCCTAAAATTCTCTCTCTTCACAAGCCCAGGCTGCTTTGTCTTGTCCTACTTTTGTTATACAGTTATCACGGGCTGATGCTGAGATAGGGGTCTCTCATTTTCAGATGAGTTTTTAATATTTTTAATACATAGTGATGCTTATTTTAGGCCTTCCAGTCTTGTATTCTCGTTCTTATGACTCAAATATTACCTCTTACTCTTCCCCAGAAGTCTTGTCCTATTATTATTCTTTTCTCTGGCCCACTAGCTGTTTGTAGAAAGTACACATTTTTCCATCCTTTCAGGAAATCTCCTTTGCTCCAGGCCTTCGAAGCCCTGAGCTGAAACACTGTTGAGTAGGTATGTTTTTCCTCATGTTGTAGATGAGAACACTGAAGTTTATGAAGTTTAAGTAACACACTCATGGTTACACAGCCTGTAATTGGAGGATCCGGGAATTGCACTAGGTCTACATTTAACCAGTATGCAATATTGCCTTCCCAAAGGAGAAATTTAGAAGGTTGATTTATCATAATTTGTATCCTGCTCTATAATAATTCCTACAGTCATTTTTCCTCCTGGTACAGGGTACCAAATCTATTCCCCATGCAAAAATAAGAAATATTTACTAGTGGTAGAAAGTGATACGTGGTTTTTAAAAGAAACTTATCATGGAATTTGAAAAGAATATTATATACCTTTGGTAATATTTTAAGACTGCCAGAGAACCACCCTTAAAAACACTTTTATTTTGTGCTTTGTCCTTATTTTGTCCTTATTTGGTTTATGTTCTCTATAAATGATTCATAGCAATTTCCTAACCCTTACCAGTTCTTGAATTTCTTGTAAATAATGAAAAATTTTTTATTTTTTTGGAACCAGGTCACTTAAGATGGAATGTCTGTGTGTGTGTGTGTATGATGAAAGATTTGATTTGTGTTCATTTTTGAAGGATTTTATATGTGTGTGTATATATAAATACACACACATATAAAATGTAATATAATATATAATATGTGTGTATATATATATATACACACACACACACATACATTTGTGTATACACACACACACACACATATAGCTAAAGTACTAATCCTAACTTTGACTATAGGATCTTTTAATACTATGGTAATGATTTAATAATAATTCTTCATAGTTTGGATGAAAAGGTTTGAGCCCAAAATATGAGTAATAAAATGTATGTTCTTTGTTTTTAAAATAAAAGCAGCATAACAGAAATTCTTTTAGCAAGATAGAGGAGTAAACTCAGAAGTCAATAACTAAAACAACAACAACAAAAAAACCAAACAAGAATTTATAATTTTATTGGAGGCACAACCATCGTTGTTTCATTATATGTGACTATTTGAGAAGAACTAATTCTACCTAGGGTGAGTCTGTATTTGACAGGTTTTTCTTTTAGACATTTATAGAAAATATGACCAGTACTATATTAAAACATTTTTGTGTGCTTTAGGATAATCATGATTTAAATAAAAAAAAAAAAAAGAAGAAGAAGCCTATACTATAGATCTCTAAAAACCTCCTCATTAGTCTGAGTAGTGACAGGTTCACACAGACCTCTCTATCACTGCTGAAATACCAACAAAAATAGTGATTGCTTTTTTCTCTAGGCTCAATGTTCTTGCCGTAGTTCAGGCTGCTGAACAATCATTCAATCAGTCTTTTAGTTGTGGTCCTTTAACAAACTCCTTTTTTTTTTCCTTTGCTGTGGCAAAAATCAGTATTTTATGCAGGAGGATTTACTAACATTTTGGTAGTTCTGATAATTTTTTTCCTTTTATTAAATGTCTTTAAAATTCCTCAGACTTTTCTAACAGTAATAGAAAATACTCAGCCAGCTATTATCATGCTGTTAAACCCAATATCCTTTCCTGCAATTTAGTTGAGGAGCATTGAATGTTATCCAATGCAGATAAATAAAAGCCAAACAAAAAGTACTTATTAGGAAACACTGAGAATTATTAACCTAAATAAACAAAAACAATTGGCTAGTCTCTTTCCAAAACATAATTCTGTTCTTTACCCATGGCCAAATTGGGATAATGTAATGATCAATATAAATACTATGCTCCTTAAAAGCAGACGAAGGCATTTTCAAAGCTGTATAGATAAAATGCCAACTTGACATTAGAATTTATGTATCCACTGGGAAATTTTCTGAAGCAAGTTCTTTTAAATGTCGTTGAATATGTTCTTAACCTCTCCAGCTTTTTCCACTACTGAGTTGTTCTACTTCATTTATTCTTGCCCACTCATGTCACATCCAAGCTTTCTGTTCTTCTTCAGGCTGGTTAGTTACTCTCCTGTCTCTCAAGTCTGCTTGTCTGTGCCCAGCCTCAATGCTAGACCCTATGGTCCTCATCCAGATACTTAATGTGTTTCCTAGCTCAGCAACTGACATGGGGTTGGTGATGGTGTAAATATTTATATATGCTAACAGCTGGTGCAGTTTAACAGAAAATGTTTACCTTTATTTACTGACTATTATTTTTCATAATATTTTTTTCTCGTATTCTCCCTCAGGGACTGTCTTCCTCTTGTAAAGTAAATGTGACATGTTTTGACATACAAAATTTTTGTAAATGTTCAGTTATGTTGTTGGTAGTTGCCATAAAATGGTTCTTTCCTAATTCTTCTGTGTGAAAAACAATACCCAGCATATTTTTGCCATTTTAGTTTGCATAGGCATGATTCTTGATAAGAACAAACTTAAATCTGTTTTTTTTTTTGCTCATACTCCTAAATGATGAATTTAAAGTGTATCTTAGTTTATAGATTGCAATGTGCAGTGACAAACATCATCTCATTAGATAGTCATAATAAGCATTTAATATCCTCAGTACTCATATTGTTAATAAAAAATATTATGAGGTTAAATGACTTGTGTAAGGCTGTATCATTTGGGATAGTTTCAACTGTAGATAACAAAAACCCAATTCAAATTCAAATAATAAAGAAAATTTTTATTCATTTAATAGAGAAGGCAAGTTTCAAAGCTGACTTAACCCGGTGGCCCCAGCTCTAGATCTAGTTCCCTGGGATTTCTTGTCTTTTCCACCATGTGTGGTTTTTTGTGTCATTAAGCTCAGAATGAAATAGCTAGAGGAGATACTGGTCTCAGATTTCTCTGAGGAGATGTCCAGCAAGGAGAGAGACTGTTGCTATTTTAAGATTAAATTCAAATTTCTAAGTAGCTGTAGCAAGCTTCATTTCACCCTATTGTCCGAATTTAGTCTCATGCTCACTTCTGATCTAATTCATGTTGACAAAGGTGTGTCATTCTCTCTTCTGTTACTTCTCCTTCATAACAATGATTTATAATTAGAATAGTAAATAAACAAGTATTTGTGTGTGCAGTTAACTGTCTAATTTCTCTTATCTGCAGTAGAACACAAGCGTCTCAGGGTAGGGTTTGCGTCTCTGTCATTTCTCATTGTAGCTCACCATGGCCGAGTCCCTTGAACCCAGTAGATATTTGATAAACATTTGCTTATTAAGTTAGTGAAAAGTGAGGAAAGCTCTTGTAATTACTTTTGTATGGCAATTAGTATTTTACTTAGGTAGAGCGGGGGACTGAAGGCCATCAACTCTTCCTGGGGCAAAATTTACTGTTGGAAATATTTAAGCTATTATCCTTGTCATGCAGGGTCTTAGTACATTTCTGTTCTCTTTCTCTCCACCTCATCCTTTCTTTCTCTGTCTCTCTAGTCATTTACTGTCAATATAACAGGTATAAATACGCCATATTTACTCAATAACAAAACCAGCTTGCAAAAATGGTCTCACGTTTCTTTCTCAAATGAACTGCGGTTAGCAGAAGTTCAATAACTCGGAGTTAAGCTTAGCCTTCCCATGCTCTTTCAGAGTTCATAGCCTCAGATCAGTGATGTTGCCTTGCTAATGTAGCTTATTGTGCAGACTCACTTTGTCCCTCCAAGATGGTGATACCCAACTTCAGGGTTCATCCTGGACAAAGGTTTCTCAGACTTTGTTTCCTAATATTGCAGCTCTTGGCGCTAACCTACTTCAATGCCTACACAGCTCTCTCTGGACCACACATCAGTCTACCACATCAAAGAACTTTGCCCCCTTCTCATGAGCTGACCCATATTTGAGAGCTGAGCAGATTATTATTATCATTTAGTCCTCAAAAGAAAGAATCCATATACAGCTGTTTGCTTCAAGTTTTTTCCTACAAGAGCAAATGGGATTCATTATTCAGAGACATCTGTCTTCAATAACTTTAAGTTTTGTCATTTCCCTCACTGAAGAAGAGAAGAAGAAAATCCACAAATGTAATTTCTTATAGGATTTTCTACAATATTATCTCTCATGTTGGACCTTGTTTTTGTTTTTGGAAACATACTGGCTTATGTCAATTGGCCAGGGAAACTTGAGAAGCAAGATCCCAGGAATAACCAATGATTTCATTAGGCCCAGTTTAGGATTCCCCTAGACTATACTGAGATATCAAATACTATTCACATCTGTATTATGAAAAATATTTTATTTTTGAAATGAAAAACTAATATCTGGCTATGACATGAATTGTTGCAATTCAGATAAAACAGAAAATGACAAAGTCTTCTGTACCAAACCAAAACAGGGGATTAGGAAAATGCAAAAGCACTTTTCAAGAGGACTTGTGTTACAGCACACTTCTACGCTACTCTGTGGGATTCTCACTAGTTGTGTGGACACATTGCAACATCTCAGTCTCAATAGATTCATCTGCAAACCTGGGAGAGTAATACTAAATCTCCCAGGTAGAACACAGGATTCAGTGAGGTAAGGGATGTGATGTACTTAGCTTAATTCCTGCCTCACAATAAATACTCACTAAAGGTTATTACTACTATTATTCTTCTCTAACACATATATTTGGAGATGAAAATAAAGAGGTCCTTATATGGTAATGATCAAACTATTTTACTTCAATTAGGTGCTTTCTAGAGGCTTGCTGGTGCGTTTAAGAAAAATAGTTCTCTAGAATTTATCGTCTTACCCTTTAGCATCTGCTATTTCCCTTGACTTTTTTTTTTTTTCATTTCTCTGATTCTTTCTTGTTTTCCCCAGAGTAGAAATAGAGGCCTGCATGGTTTTAACTGTGCGTGGAAAGATCAGAATCGAATGAACTACAACTTCCTGATACTTTTCCTAGATTTAAACCTAAAACCTAGAATGGGAAAGGAAGAAATCCTAACTAAATGTAAAAATGTTCAGCTGTATTGTACATAACTTAACTTATTTAATCTTCTCAGCATCCTTATAGCAGTGGCAGGGAAGTGTTATTATCCCATTTTACCTATTCAGAATTAGTTCTTGATAAGGTTAAATGATTTCCCTAGGGTCTCACATCTGGGAAAAGGCTGGATGATAACTTGATTGTAAAAACCCAGTGATGTTTTCTTTCTTCTGCATTATCTCCCCATTATCTTTCAAAACACAACTCAATCTTTTAAAAATACACTTTACTTATTTTTCTTTCACTCTCCCATCTTTTAACTAGGCAAAGCCATATTTATACTATGCTGCTGTTGTGAGCAAATAGGAATTGCTGATAGAAGGATGAAGTATTAGGAGATACAGGGGATGATTAATTTTTCTGTGTCACATTTGGTTATTTATCTTTTGTAATGAGAACATCCCAGTGCCTGGAAGGAGTTTGCCAAGAGAAGTAACAAGACAATATCTAAGTAGTTCCTTCCTGTTACATGAGTCCCAAGAACATCTCCATGTTTGGCAGAAGGACCAGGACTCAGACTTGAGACACAGTTGTACTCAGGGCTGTGGTTAATATTACAGTGGAAGGATACACAGTAGGGTTATTAAGGGAAAAGACAATGGGCAGAGTCAGGAGGAATCCATGCACAGCATTTGGAAAGTCCTCCCTCTCAAAGGGTGCCACGTAGAATGTGGTCTTTCCTCTAGCTGTTAAATGTAGGAACACATCTGCAGTTTCTGCCCAGGAAAGTTTGCTGTGGACTCAATCCAAGGTTTTCAGTGGGAACTGATCATGCGGGCACTCTCTATCTGTGTGATCAGCCATGAGGATAGAAATTCCAGATTCCCAGAAGGAAAGCTGAAGTTCACCACAGATCAGGTGGATAGAGTGAAATTAGAACCCCAGCAAAAAAAAAAAAAAAAAAAAAAAAAAGAGCCTTAACAGCGTAGCCAAGTTCAAAAACCAAGTTCCTTAACACCAGCCCTGAAAGTAGGTTCTTCTAAAGACTAGTATTAGACCTGCTATGTTAACTCTCTCCTACAATTTATAATGCCAACACCTGCAGAATAGAAGAACACAGCAGGATTTTTAATCAGAATATGTACTTATAACATGAGAAAAACACCAAGTAATGGCAGTTGTCTTCTGTTATCAGTAGAAGAATCCTAATAGTCAAAGTCCAGGTTTTCAAAATTTTTTGCACAGTTTCACCTACTTTGTAAGACAGTACAAATCAAGATGATTAAATATAACTCAGGGACATGCATTTATCATGATCTGTTTGCCACGTACAGTGCTTTTGTACCTAAGGCCTTTGGTGGTTGAGAGGGATACATGCGGATAGTTAACATGTAGAGTAGACCATGGTACATGCTTTAATAGATGTTCAAAGGATTAAGGAGGTGTAAGAAAAGGGAATACAAATTCCCTTTAAAAAAAATGTAAGAAAGCTCCAGGAGGTAGTGACATTTGAGCGCCATCATCCTAAAAGATGTCTATGGCAAAATATAGTAAGATGTCATTTTTATTATAGGGAACAAACACAGAAAGCTGTGAATATACAAGATGCTGGGGACATTTATACAAGATATGAGTTCTTTGCTGTACCAAAGTGTGACACAGTACCATACGTTATTATATGATTAACATAATAATGTTATTCTAATATTATTAACATTAATTATAATATTAATTATAAATTAGTTCAGAAGTATGGATTAAGCCAAGGTTGCAACGGTTTTGAGTTCTGTTCCAAAGGGATCGGTTTCTCCATTTTTCTATCAATAAAGTAGACCCATCCCATTGGCTATTAAGCAGCAAATTATTTCCCACTGCCTTGGAAAAAAATGCAATAACATTTGTATTCATGTTTAACACTTAGGAAATTAGAAAGATTTTCAAAGCTGTGTGCCAGAAACTGTGGATGAAGACTAAAATATTTATTTCTTATTATGAATCACAATATCACAACTTGTTCATTTTTTAATGTCTATATTGATCTGATTTTTGACTTAAAAAAGAACAATAAAAAAATTATCAAGAGCTGATCTGATTGTTCTGCTATTTAAGCAAATTCCTTGAGGAATTGTACTACACTCCTAAAGATCACTTAGATTATTATCTGACACACAAATCTGTGTAAAATTTGTAAATAATTTTTTGTCTAATCCTACTGAAAATTTTGTATTCATCTTTTTATAACTCATATTTGAATATGGCTTCTTACATTAATATGAGTTGGTGTGTTAGGACTCAATATGTAGTAATTTATTCTAAATGCTAGGTGCTAAGTACCCTTAGATCTATAAAAATGAAATTATATAAAGTGTGTAATTATTAAACATTACTCATCCACTTTAATTAAAACTATCTTCTCATTTTATTTCTATTTTGTAGTATTTTATGTTTTTCCATCAAGTTTTTTTGTTTGTTGATTTCTCTTCAATTGGGGCAAGCTGTGCTTGGCATGGTATTAGAAATAATTCAGAAATAAGATGTAAGGAGATCACTTTATTGAGGACATTATTCACGTAAACTATTTTCAGAAATTATCGAAGAGCCACCAAAATGGGTCAGATTCTACAAATGATAGATTTGGGTTTTGAAACAAATGTTGCCTACTTTCCTCCTTAAAACCATGCCATTCAAAAGAGGAACTAATTATCTTAAGGCTCTGAGTTAACTGTTGCCAAATGGTCTCACAGTCAGCGACAGAAGAGAAATGAAGCAGTGTGCAGCAAACCTTGGGGATTCACCTGGCCTCCTTTGCAGCCAAGATTGTTCCTATGGTGTCAGAGAACAATTAAAGAACCTGGAAGTGAAGGTGACTCGGAAAAGGGCAAACTGAAAAGTGTAACTCTCTCAACCAGGTCATCCACAACACAGTCACAGAATAACTAGAGCATAGTGAGAGAGTAAGAGGAAAGGAACATTTCAAAAAGCAGGAGTGAATACGTAATTATCCTTAGGGTTATGTGGAGAAGTAGAACAAATCCTGGCATCACATGTACTGTGGCCCTTCCCTAACTGTGTAATTTTGAGAAGTCATATTGCCTATTCCCAGGCCTCAATGTCCGCACAAATGAACTAAGGAAAATGGGCTAAATGACTTCTCAAGCTACTTTCAATAACATTCTGTAAATCTTTCTGTAAAATTACTTATCTGTGAAATATTTTAATGTAAGCACCATAAGACATACACCTTGTCTATCTAAGCTCAGCACATAGAATCAGACCAACACAGAGTAAGCACTCAAAACAGTATTTGCTGAGGGAATGGATAAGCCAGAAAATAAAAGCGGGGGGTCAGTGGGTTGGTGAAATGACTATCAGCAGGACAGCACAGGCGAACACAAACGTTGTTGCATGAAGACTGTCTCTCCCTTCCTCTTTTAGGTAAACTGCGCCCTTGATGATGGTGGGGCAGGGTGGGTAGGGAGAGAGGTCCTAGGTGTTTTCAGTCTCTTACAGGTTTGCACACTCTTGGCTGGAAAAAAACTACAAAGTGGTTTGAAATCTTTAAGACTAAAGAATAACATTTCTGACCATTCTGCCAGACAAATAACCTCGGACTTTCCCATGGTAAGATTGCTATTTTGTGAGGAACACTACCTAATGTTTCCCTGGCTACACTTTCAAGTTGAATAAATTGGAGAACAATATCATCAGAGTAAATACACAGTGTTTAATTTCAAAATACATCTTTCCAGCTGGTACATCCTGGCTCACTCTTGCCAAATGTAGCCATAGAACTTATTCCATTAGCTTTTTCTTACTATAACAAATCACTGGACTAGTTTGAATGGAAATCTGATGATTGCAAATTATGTATTTAAAGAATCACCTGACTTTTGAAAGATGTTATATTATCAGATTGGGAGGATAAAAATATACCCTAAATAGTTATAACATTCTTTTCTTAATGCTCATAGATTTCCAAGAGGGATTCAATTTCCAGAAATGCCTGATGCAAATGCAGTTAAATTAGAGTAGATACTTTAGGGAAATGGAAATTGTTGTTTTATTTTCAGGTAGGTCTTTGGGTTTGAGAGGACATTAAATTACACTACAGAACATTGATCTTTCAGATGAAAATTTAAGGCATGGTGCATTTTCTGACTTGCAGTCTCAGACTACACATTTATTTTTCTGTTCTGTCTTGCTGTTCCCAGAAATTAATAATGACAGAAATAAACGCATTTAATAAAGTAAGATCTCCAGCAGTGAATTTTGACACAATTTGGTTTATTTGTTTAATATTGAGTCTTCTGTAGGGTTGCTCAGACAATATAAAGTTGTACATTATGAATACTATATTTAAAAGTGAAAACTTTGGTTATGCTGGAAGCAATACCAATTTACAAGGTAATAATTATTAACAACATAAAGTCTCTACAGCAAAGTTTAAGTAATGCAGTCTTACTGGCACTGGTTACTTGTTTAGTATTTTGGAGAGCTCTTAGAATAGTTAAGGAAGATACACACTGAGACACTGGTTTGGTGTAGGCAGAAGCAAGTATTGATAAAATTCTTGAGTTGAAATTGATTAGATAACAAAGCTCAAAAATTAAAATTGAGAGGTTTAAAGTTTAACTTTCTAAAAGAAAAGAAAATTTCAGTGTTTTAGAGCTAAAAGAGATATTCAAGGCTATCAAGTCCAATTTTCTAATTTTCCTGAAAGAGAGATGTCATCTGAGGTCTAAGTAATTTTCCAAGGTCAGTGAGAGAAAGGAAAGAACCAATGTATTCAACTAATTTTTCTTCTGCATGAATTCAAATTGCAAATATTTATGTCTATATTTTAATACCATATTTATAAAAAGGAATATGTAAATATTTATTTTATAATGGCAAGAAGATAACCCTCTAACACTATGAAGATTGTTGGGGGAGAGAGCATTGCAAGAAGGGAACAGCTGGTGTAAAATCTTAAGTAAAGATTCAGATTTTGAGAAAATGTTGAGAGCAGATTTCAAATTGGTGATCATAAATTTAAATACAACACTGTTTTTCTTTAGTAACACGTATTTATTAGGTGCAGTTATACCTTATGTAGAGGATACCAAGGGTTTATGTTTTGGTGGAAAGTATAACAGAGGGAGAAAGAACACAAAAAGTTGAAAGGTTTTTGTATCAGCCAGATGATAATTATGGGCCTTGGACTCTAAGCTGAAAGGAAGGAAATTAGAGGGAAACTGAATGAGAAAGTGGTAGTCTTAAGCAATTGAAGATCTCCATGAGTTTGAAGTATTTTTGGAGGAAAAGTTTAGATTAATGGTGAGAAGCTCCCAAAAGCATTGAGCATTTTTGTTAGTTCTTATAAATAGCAACTCTAAATGTCACCTGCAAGGCCAGTTAGCAATAAAGATTTGAAGAAAGCTTTGGGAAAGATAAAGAGCTGTCTTTGAAAAATGTGTCAAATATGTGCTTTAGGTACTTCTTGTGGAAAGGTGACACTTAAAGTGGAAAACCTGTATCCATAGTATTTAATTAGGTATTTTGGGGTAGATTCTTTTAACTATTTGGAGTAATGGTTTTCATTACAAAAATGATGGTCCTTTCAATCTCCCAAATCAGGGTATTCAAAAATCCCTCAAACTTCACTACCTAAAATGCCTAAAGTTACCCAGGTCTCTTCTTGCATAAGGGTGGGTAAACAAGTGTGTTAGCACCATCTCTGGGGGGAGAGGAGATGTGCTATTTCTTCTAGAAGTTTCCTTATAAGAAATGACACAGCTAAAGAGAGTGAAAGGCAATGAAAAATGAGAAAAACTATTCATTAAAAGGATGATGACTTTAGAATTATAACGTATAAACATCATTGTAACTGAAATCTCAAACTCTCCTAAAAGACTGAGTTAAAGAAAGCTTTTTATGACTTGTATCAATGGTAAAGAAGTAGTCTTTATATGACTACTAGAGAATAAAAAAGGTGAGGAATTATTTGGTTTCAAATTATTTTAATAGGTGAAAAAATTATTTTCCCTATATGATCAAAACATGCACACAGATGTCCCAGTACCTATAAACCTTGGGAGTTAGGAGTCTTAAGGTGTTTCTGGAACATTAGTTTGCTTAGCTAAAACAAACAAATATTAAAAGAAACCTATTCCACTTGAAATGTATGTAAGCCGCAATACTCAAATTACTAATACAGATTTGAAAGGCAAGTAATTAAAGAAACACTCCACACATTCTGTTGCATTTGAAAGACAAATTATAAATGCACATGGATATCCTATTACTAATTAACTCCTAATTGCTCACTTGACTCTTTTTTAAGTGCCTAGATATATGCCAAAGTAAAAATTCAGTGACAAAAATCAAAGGAAGTAGTTAAAAATATCTCCATGCAAATCTTATTCTAGTACAAATCAGTTCAACCCTGTCATTGCTCTTTGCATCCAAAATCTGATATTGGAGGAAAAAATTACATAAATAATCTTGTCATATAAACGGAAACAGGAACCTAATGCACTATTTTTTTTTTTAGTAAAAATAACAAAGTGATATGTATATGGGCACACACTCATATATAAATATCTTAATATAAAAATTGTAATCACTAGATTATAAGTTCCATGAGGATAAGAATTGTCTGTCTTATTCATGCTTGTTCCTGCAGCACCTAGGGGAGAGTCTGGCACATGGTTGATGCTTCTGCATGTGTAACCCACATGGTCGCTGTGAAATGCACAAATAATTAAAGCCTTTGAGCTGCAGCAACCCTCAAGGATGTTTAATAATAATAAACATTGAATATAATAGAATCTGTGTTTTTGTACAATGGTGGTTTCTTTTTTACTTTTTTACTCTTTCCAAAGAGTAAACTTATTTCAGAAGCAAGAAGCATATAAATCCTTACTATCACTTATGTGAAGCAGGGGACACAGAGTATGCAGAGGCTGTTGATCAGAGAACCTGCAGACCCAGCTGAAAAAGGGCAGCATCACGAGGGGCACCTAACAGGTAGAGTGAGACACCCATTCAGGGTCATAAGTAACAGCGTTTTGCAGAGTCTTTTTAGGCATATATTCATAAAGACTCATTACTTAAATGGGACTTAGAAGAATTGAGATGTTGAGATTTCTACAAATAATAGCGACTCTGATAAATGAAAATATATCTTATTGCAGACTACAGTGAGTGGGGCAGTATTTGTGACAGAGGAAAGAACGTGAATAGAATATGGACCAGTCAAGTAAATAGAAGTAAAAGTTAGATAGAAGCATTTTCTAGCTTCTCTTGGATTTTCATTAAGAGATCCTACTTGAGAACTAATTGACACTGAGTGGCAGCATCAGAAACCCACTTAATATCATTTAGAATTCATTGTATATAATCATATGTAACTTTACCATTTTATAAACTGGAATTGTTCTCAATTCACAATATAGATTCAGTCTTTCTGAACTGAATAATTTTTAAAATATTATGATAAAACTAAGTAATTACTCTAGGTATTATGATAGATTCCTGTAATCCATGATGTTTATTTTAGTTGAATTCAATTTATATTTTTTATTGTAGTCAGTTTACAATGTTATGTCAGTTTTTTGCATACAGCACAAAGCTTTAGTCACACATGGATATACATATGTTTGTTTTCATATTCTTTTTCACTGTAAGCTACTACAAGATATCGAATATAGTTCCCTTGTTTATCTATTTTACACATACCAGTATAAACTTGTTTATCTGTTTTACATATACCAATCAGTGTCTGCAAATCTCGAACTCCCAGTTTATCCTTTCCCACCCTCTTTCCCCCTGGTAACCATAAGTTTGTTTCCTATGTCTGAGTCTGTTTCTGTTTTATAAATGAGTTCATTTGTCTTTTTTGTTTTAGATTCCACATATGAGTGATATCATATGGTATTTTTCTTTCTCTTTCTGGCTTACTTCACTTAGAATGCCATTCTCCAGGTCCATCCATGTTACTGCAAATGGCATTGTTTTATTTTTTATGGCTGAGTAGTATTCCATTGTATAGATGTACCACAACTTCTTTATCCAGTCATCTGTCATTGGACATTTAGGTTGTTTCCATATCTTGGCTGTTGTAAATAGTGCTGCTATAAACATTGGGGTGCAGGTGTATTTTTGAATTAGGGTTCCCTCTGGACATATACCCAGGAGTGGGATTGCTGGATCATGTGGTAAGTCTATTTTTAGTCTTCTGAGGAATCTCCAAACTGTTTTCCACAATGGCTGCACTAGTGTATTGCCACCAACAGTGTAGGAGGATTCCTTTTCTCCACACCCTCTCCAGCATTTATCATTTGTGGACTTCTGAATGATGGTCATTCTGACTGGTGTGAGGTGATACCTCATTGTAATTTTCATTTGGATTTCTCTGAGAATTAGTGATATTGAGCATTTTTTCATGTGCCTATTGTCTATCCATGTGTCTTCATTGGAGAATTGCTTGTTTAGATTTTCTGCCCATTTTTGGATTGACAGTTTATATTTATAAATTTGCATATGTTTAGTTTTCATCTTGAAATAATTATTGTCATCTTGGTAAAAAGGGAACACTGTCCAGTTGAGAACTGTGTCTGAAGGATATTCTGAAGTCAACATTTTTTTCTAAAATTGTTATGAAGTCTTTGCTCCTGATCATTGCTTTGATCTTTAATAGAAGACATAACAGCACACTTTTAGTACTGTCAAAGGATACAGTGTGATAAGAGGATGCTGCAAATCTTAAATGAAATTTTAGATATTTGCTGATTTAACTTTAATACAAATAAATTGACTTGTTTTATCTGCTAGATCACTAAAGCCAACACAATTTGTACTATTTACAAACAGAAATTAAAATAGTACAGATTGGGTAAAACTTAAGATATATGGATAACTAGAAAAGTAAATTTCCATTTATTCAACAAACATTTAAGTACTTATTTAGCACTTACCATGCTCCAGGTGCTGTCTAGATAGTTGGGATAATTTAGAAAACTTAACAAAGATCCAATCCCTGTCTTAACGGTGCTCAAATACTAATGTGGAAAGATAGATGATATACAATAATAATAAATGTATACAGTATGTTAAAAGATTTTAAGTGTCCCTAGAGGTAAAGTAGGCAGTAGACTATAAGATGAAATAGGGTGATAAAGCATACCTCACTGAGAAGGTAAAATGTGAGCAAAGGCTTGAGAAGTTGTGGAATTTAATCATGCCACTATCTAGGTGAAGAGAATTCCAGTGCGATGAGCACTTAGTCCAAAACTCAATGTTAGAAGGATGCTTAATGTGGAACAAGACTATCAAGAACACCAGATTCTGTGATGGAGTGGTATGGATGGGTTTAGAAAAAGATAGGGTCAGGAGTTACAGTTAGACAGATTGATAGATAAACATATTCCATCTATTAGTCCTCTTGCTTGAAACACTTTAGTACATTCTCTTTTTATGTTGCATAGTAAGCTTATAAAAGACAGCTTACTAGACAGATTAATGATTCAATTAGCTTAGTAATTGGATTACTTGGAATTTGAAACAGTTATTTCCAAATCCTAAATTAATCCAAAACCAAGGAATACATTTTCAAATATTTTACAGTGCCATATTCCACACATTAGACACGAATCCTGTTCATGTCTGTTTAAGTTCACAGCTGGACTAATGTTTACCACCCTGAGAGAATTCTAAAGCAGTACACCTTTCATTGGCAATGTAGGCAAAGGCAAAGGCAAAGTAGGATTACTTATTTTCTGAAACTGTGTCTTTTCAGTTTTGCATTAAGAATTAGAATCACACATAGAGGTTGTCAGAAATAATATTACACAAACTCTTAGTAGAAATTCTGTTGTTGATTAGTTTCATACCTGAAATGAAAAGGCACCTTCATCACAAGTGACCATCCAGCTGTGAACATCAGAAAGACTGGAAATGTTTTAGTTTTAGGGCAAATTTCATTGTATATAAGCTCATAAAATATGAGGACCCAAGTCCCTGGAGCAGAAGAAATTTAACTTATGCAGTATACCAAGATGAGAATGTCTAGAAAACTGGAGGCATGGAAGTACTATACTTGTTTAATATTTTAGTTAGCCTAGAGCAACGATAATCACAGACAAACTCTAAGAAATGCTATTTGTGCCCGCATAGTTACATTAATTTTCTTTTAATCTTTGTCTGCCCCAGGAAATATTTCAATTGAGTTTTACATTTCTTTCCAAGAAATCAGGAACTCTGGAATCCAATCTCATTTACTTTAACTTTTTTTCCCACCGTTATTTTCAAATCCTAAACGAATTCAAAACCAGGAATTTCTCTTGCACTTTCTACTTCAATATGTAAAAATGACATGGTTTAGGTGGACTTTAATATAATTCTGGAATTAGGCTTACTCCTCTAATGGGTTGCTCAGTCATTCATTTATTAAACGCATATTGATTTAATTCATATTAGATATTCATCTCAATATACATAAAACATAAAGTCATAGTTACTCTTGGTGGTAGTAGATGTAGTGGTTGCAGAATGAGCTCTGTAATCAGATGCTCTGGGTTCAGTAATGAACTCCACCTCTTTCTAGCTGTGTCTCCTTAGTCAAGTTAATTCACTTCCCTTTGCCTTAGTAACCCTATGACAAAAATAGGAATTCATAATGGCACCTGCAAGATAGTGTAATTGTGAGGAATGAAAAATAAGTCACGTAAGGTGCTCAGTATAGTACCTGTCACCTAATAAAAATTCAACAATTGTATACTATTTTTGTAATATGTATATGTGGACATTTTAAAGTATCCTGTGATGTAGTTACAATATTACTTTAAAAATATGGGATGCTTTTTCACTTTTGAGGTGACAGAACTTCAGCAGTGAAGACTGGTGGAGTCCCTGAAAATAGTGATGGATCTTGTTTTTTCTAAAGGGAGATGAACAGCAATTCAAAGCTTCCAGTGAATGGATCACAGATATCATTTTACAGCATTTCAAAGATGACTAGAGTGACTAACTGCAAAAAGGAAAACAGAGTTTGACAAATTTTTACATTTGGCTGTTTCCACTTCCTCTTTTAGCTCAAATTCTTCTGAACTCTGTAGACTTTTCAAACAGGTGAAGTACAAATCTCCTGTGATTTATAATTTTAACATTGTATAAGAAAAAAAGGTTTCCAATATAATGGCTGAAAGAGGGATAAGGGAATCACAAAGAATATTTAAACTGTGTACATTAACTTTAAAGGAAGACTGGAAATTATATGTAAGAGTGAATTCTTGGAGTTAGGCTCAGCAGCCTTGGGAAAGTTTCTGAATTGCTAAGTCTGTTCTGTAAACCTATGACTAGTCACACATGTCAATACTATCACTTACAAAATGAATTCTAAATATGGCTAAGGTTGGAAATCCATATATACAACAAAAAGTTTTTAAATCAGCAATGGAAGTGAAACTTGACAATGAATTTAAAGTCTGTGCAGCAAGCTGAAAGAGAAAAAATAGTTATCCAGAATAAGAAAACAAGAATTTAGGAACCAAGTAAGATTGGTAATTGGTATGTCAAGCTGTGTTCAGACTTGGCTTGGGTTTTCTTAGCTTCTTGAGCAGTCTCATCAGTCTCACTAAGAAGCCATGCAAGATAGAAAGATGCATAGCAAGAACCTGTAAGAAAACCAAACTTCCTGTCTTAAAATTGAAACAGCAGGGATCTTCAATTTTAAAGCTCTGCCAAGATCATCCAGTACAACTCACCATATCCTTCTACCCCCATGTCATTTTCTTGATAGGTAAACCAAAACTAGAGTTGAACATGATCCTCATCTTCCAAAAATGTGCTTTTCTCCCCAAAATGGTGCCCCCTGTTTAAGAAGAGATGTAGTGGTAAGAAGCAGGAAGGACAGAAGTGTTTACAAACATGCTTGGCATTCTTTTGGGCCATACACCATAGCTGCAAAATGAAACTAACAATAGCAAGAATTAAGGTGACACGTCGTCTTTTTCCTAAATAAATCCGTTTCCAAACAGAACAGAACATCTAAAAGGTATGTTCATTTCAGCTCAATGTAAGCTGAACTATTACATAGCAAAAGTATTATAAGAATTGAATTAATCCGGGTGAGACATTTGGAGCAGTGCTAGACACATAGATAACACCCACAAAATACTAGTTAGTTTTATACCTGCATTAATAATTAGTTTTCATTTGGATAATATCAACACAAACAGCAACATCGTGATACTACTAATAAAAATTAGTTTACTATGGACTAGGCACTGAGTTGTGTCTTACATGTTACCTCACTTATTCTTACAAATTGCCTCAATTTTATAGCTATGGTGCCTCAAACATAAAATGGTTTAGAAATACTCCAATAGACAGCTGTTAAAGCAATAGTTTGTAACAGAGCTACTCAAACAATTTGGTAGAAGAAAGATAGTCCTGATTCAGGACCAGCTGACCAGAATTCAAGCCCCGAATCTGCCATTTATAGGTTAAGTTCCCTGCAGCAAGCCCCCTCATCTGTCAAGTGAAGAGGTTGAACAACAAGTTATTTGAAGTTCCTTCAAGCTCTTTCTTGTGTCTCCAAAGTTGAGGCTAATGTAAAAGTTACACAGTTATTCAAGATTTTTTAAAAATTAATTTTGGCTTTATCCAGTTAAATCTTAACTATTTTCTACAGCTGAGAAAAATTATCACAATAAAATCTCCACAGTGTTGGAAATTAAATATCTATTCCATCTGTTCATTCTCTAGTTTTCCATATTGGAAAAATAAAGCGACCAAATCTAGGGGTATTGGATACTTTATTTCTGACTCTGTTTACAGGGACGCATGGATAATCTTCACAACATAGTAGCAGTTTGGGAGGACTTTGTAATCATTACTATCTTGCCTCTTTGGTATACTTTAGACAGAGATGACTTCATACCCTAGCACAGTTACTGAGGGTGTTCACACAGATGTCTGAATGCTGTTCTGCAAGAGAGACTTTGGTAGAAAGGTAGAAAATTCTATTTTTTTTTCAGTTAATAGCTTTTTTTCTTTTAATGCTTAGTAAACTATCTTAATTTAGCATGCTATAGAACATTTGCTTTGGGGTAATTTTTTTATACCTACAATTTATAGCTTTTTGGTTTGGTTTCATGTTCTTAATTTTGATCAAGACAAATTATACTCTCCAGTGACAATATATGTAAAATAAGGAAAATATATTTTCCTCAACTGTGGTTCCCCAGAATATTTTAAAATATGATTTTCTGAAGTTATGCTAGATAAATATTATCTTTACTACTTGAGAATAATGAAGCAGATTTTTATATTAATTAAAATTTTGTAAATCTTGTATTAATTTTGAGTCAACCAATATACATGCATATTTACATATACATAAGTAATTTTACTGTTTCTGTCTACATCAGGTCTTTCTGAGAGTCAGATTGTCTCAGTGAATAGAATTTAAACACTTCTTTCTTTCTTAGTGGCAATTACACAATATGAAAATTCCAAGTACTTTTTCATTTTAAAATGTGAAAGTTGTGTGGTATATACGTAAGTAAACACTACCAAGGGGCTTGGTTTCCTTGAGATTCATATTTCTTTTGAAAAATTTCTGTCTTCATTGTTGTTTCTTGGTTAATCAGGCTGATGTTAC
This sequence comes from Camelus dromedarius, assembly GCF_036321535.1. Taxonomy (NCBI): domain Eukaryota; kingdom Metazoa; phylum Chordata; class Mammalia; order Artiodactyla; family Camelidae; genus Camelus; species Camelus dromedarius. The sequence continues at coordinate 59,508,287 of NC_087436.1, read as the reverse complement.
AGTCTGATCTCTCAAAGAAGATTGACTAATTTACTCTCAGTAAGAGTCAACAAAAATCAAGATTGCTGTAGTTTTCCTAGTAGAAACTAGAATTCACTGTTGATACATCTCCCTAACAGATTTCCTCACTCAAGTCACCTGACCTACCAACTTGAGGGTTTAGATTCACTCTAGGACTCAAACTAACTTCTGCCATCAATTAGGACTTCACATCTCAAGAATCATTAGTGAATCTTATTATACACTAGATCTTTTGACTTCTCCACTGAAATACATCCTTGCCTAAAGCCTTGTTAGCATATGGAAATCTTAGTTTATTTTCTTTGCACATATGGCTCCTAATTTCTTGCCATCCGGTTCTCTGACTCAGTCCTTTAACCTCTAGGTTGGTCTTTCAATAATTCAGTGCCTAAATTAGGGCGAAGCTTTTTATATAGTGTATACAGTAAATCACATCTACCCTGGCAGGTTTATTCCCCAACTCCTATTCCATCCAAGCGAATATGCTTCTTAAAGTCCTGACATCTCACTCCTCTTAAATCACTGTGTTGCCTTGAAGAATCATCATGACTCATGCATGAGTTCCACGTTATGATAAATTTGTGTTCATAAGTACATAAGACATTAAACATCTGGACTGGTGGGAACGTAAAGAAACTTGACTAAGGATGAATCAATGAACTTGGTATCTCAGCTCTTAAAGTATTGGTTTAAGTTTTGTTTTTGTACTTACTAACTCTGGTACTCAGAATCACATAATTTAAATTCTGTAAGTTTCAATTTCCTCCTTTGAAAAAGTAAGCTTAAAATACTTACCTTGAGTTCTGCTTCTATATGTGAGGGAGAAATGGCTGTAAGACTTACCCTCCAGCTGTAATCGTTAGAAGACTAGGCAAAACATATGAAATCATTCTCTCACATTAAAAGACAGACAGGGATGCACTATAATACCTCTGAAAAAGGAAAGAAATAAAGAGAGCCTTGCGATACTTGGATTCCTGCCTGCAGGCAATTTTTGGACCTTGGTACATGGAGAGACAACCCAGACAGAACTTCACGGTCTTTACATTTTATGGTTGAGGAGTCAAAGATCTGAGTTTGGAGAGAACAGGCAGCTTGGATTTGCAGGGCTGATTACCAGAAAGGAGGAAAAAACACAAAGAAGATCTCTAGATATCTGCATAGGTGTTACCCTGAGAATTTTGTTTGAATAACAGTCTTCACATGTGTAGAGTGAAATTTGACAAGAGTAGGAAAAGGTTAAGATTACCAGATAACTTGAAATAGAATTCCCAGAGCTTTCACTGGCCTGAGAATCTTTTGAATTCCCATTAGTCAGAGTAGTGAGTCCTTCACTGAATAAATGGGATATTCAGTAGAGAGCAAGAAAGGGTCAAGCTCAGTAACAGATAAATAATTCTAAACACTACTTCAAACTCACCCTAAATTTTTTCTGAAACAAGCCTCAGAGTGGTCAGTGTGAACCACAAGTTAACCATCTGCCAGAAACAATCCTAACTCTTTCTAAGGTAATAAACAAAATTTATTTAGTGTCTAGCACTAAACAAAATAAAAATCACAATATCTGGCAACCAATAGAAACATTATTGGCTATAAGAAAAAAATAGGAAAATGTGACTTATAACCAGGAAATAATTCAGTCAATAGAAACAGACTTGGAAATGACAGATGATAGAATTAACAGACAAGAAGTTCAGAACACCATTGCAAATATAAATGCATTGAGGAATTAAAGAAAAACATAATTTGTATTCTTCAAATGAAAGGCACAAACCCAAAGTATTTTGTTCTAATTGATCTTATATTTACACATTATATATGTATAATAATGATAATAAAAATTAGTATAAGAAGAGGAGATAATAATTACTGTTTTAGGATACCCTGTGCCTGGCCCTTTGCTAAGTGCTATGCACATACTGTCCAGTTTTATCTTTATAGCAACCACATGAGTTACTGTATTATTATTTTTCAAGTAAAAAAGATGAGGTTGAGAAATACTATATTATTTGTTAGAACACAAAATAATATGCCACACTGAAGCTATAAGCTCTCAATCATCTGAATTCAAAAGCACACCATTATACTATTTCCCATATCCTAAAAGTTAGGGGCATGGACACCATTTACAATTTATTTTTAGCCTACACTACCAGGTTTAGGAAATGTTCTAATATTTTGTTTTACATCTTAGTTTCATATGAAATTTAGACTCTTCAAAATACATCCTGTATATGTACATAATTTTCTATACTCAGAAATCAGACTGCCATTTATTTACAGGAATAACTGCCGGGTTGATTCTAGAGCCTTTTCTAGATTCAGTAAAGCAATGGTCTATTTTTAAAAACAAAATGGCCTTAGTTAATATTTTTTGCAACTGTTTTCTCTAACCAACTCTAATGTTTTATGTATGAGATAAAAATTTAAAAACCACTTAAAAAACCTTTTAAACATAAACAGTCTAGTTTCTGTTAAGATATTATAAAAATTTTGCCTTTTTAAACATAAATGCTATCACCAAATGAAAAAAAATGGACCCTACAAATATTTTCTTATAACTATGAATACTTAATAAGTGATTACACTCTGTGCTGCTTAAGGCAACAATAAAAACAGTAAAAAATCTTTCCTTAAATTCCAAAATATAAAGCTAGAGATATAATAATTAAGTCTACTATATCTTTCTTACAGGGTATTTTTCTTACCAGATGTAAGAAAAATAGTGATAATGCAGAATATATAGTTAAGGAGTTCTGCTATTCAGATTTTCATCAGCAATAGAAAAATACTTTGTCAAAATTATTCATAATAATGTGAAAAGTCAAGTTTTTTAAAGCTCTGTCAAATAATTTAAAGGCAGGTGAAAAAGGTTGTGATAAAGATAAATCCCAATATTTATTTGTATTTTTTCCGTTTTTCTTCAGGCAGTGTTTCTAAAAAAAGGGAGAATGAATTATTGGTTTTGACTCAATTATGAGAATATGAGAGTTCTCATTTATGTCTCTATTTGATATTTTAAAATTTTACCCTCAGTTTTCAAAACTGCTATCAAAGTAAGCATTCACTTAAACAATAGTACAAACTCCTTCTCTTGAAAGACTTCCCCATTTGGTCACATTTTCAGCCTTACTTTCCAGCTACTCCTTTTTGCCCGAGTCACAATATATGCCACCTAAACCACTTGCCTTTCCTAGACCTCTTAGTGCAGTGCCTCTCAAACTCTAATGTGCATATGAATTGCCTGGAAACTTTGTTAAAATATATATTCTTGTTCAGCTGGTATTGGGTGGAGTCAGCATTTCTGATGAGTTCCCACGTGATGACTTGCTGCGACGCCAGGTCTCCAGAGCACTGAGTGCTGTTCTCCTTCTGTGTTCCTTCCTCTGCCTCTAGGACTGTTACGATGTGATTCCCCTATGTGATCCTCCTGTGTGATCCTTGATGCTTCTGCCTGTTTGCTGCCTCAATGAGCCTCTTTCTTCCTATGCTCAGAGAAATTTTTATATACCTGACATCATTCTCCTGAAGTTTTATCTTAACCTTTGTGTGTTTAATCAATGATCTAAACTTGAGGACTATGTTATTTATATCTGCAATATCTAGCATGGTGTCTGGTACAAATGCCATAGTACATATAGCACAAATATGTATTGTAAAATAACTAAAGTAAGTGGTTTAGAGAAGGAGGGAAAGAGAATAAGAGGAAAAAGAAGGCAGAAAGGAAGAATTAGGTACTGTGAGATCACATTTTATTGCAGTTTTCATGCAGTTCCTCAACATACTAAGCTACTATAGTAGGAAAATTAATAGGAATTGAAGCTTTTATTGTATTTAGAGGAGGCAAAAAAGCTTCCATTATTTTGCTTTCTAAGTAGCAATATTTCCAGGAACGATAGATAGACAGCCGGACTCTTATACAGCAAGCATATTTTGCAATAGGTCTGCTAAGAAAAAGATGAACCCTTCTACCATTTAATTATGCATGGTGTTTATTGGGGACTTAAAGTGAATCCCTCCTCTTTTAGTGTAGAAAGCTGTTATGATAATAGAATACAGAGGAAGTCCTTCATCAGGAGATAAAATCCTGAACGTTTCCCGGATGATCACCAGTGCTGCAAAGGAAGCTGCTGCTTTTTATCAGTTTACTTATACTGGGGCCCCAAGATGTGCCAGGGGCAATGCAGTAGACAAAGAACTTTCTATCAACATATCCTATACATACTACTTCAGTTTTAAACAGTATCTTTTAGACTGTGGTTTCACCAAGGGACAGTCATTACTAAAAAAAATGCTTTACATTGTATTTTTATTCATGGTCTTGGGATTTAGCACAAAGTGCATTGGTACCACCTTTGAAGACTTAGATATAAATATTGATAGATATTTGGCTAGGCACTATTTAATCCATTACTGGCACAAGCAACATAAAAAAGACTTTAAAATAAAATAATTGAGAAAAAAAGGTGGGCACGTATTAATCATTGAACAAGGATATGCCTGACCAATGGATTTGTATTTTCTTTTGACATAATTGAAATGCAACATGTATACTTTGTGTGTCTCCTCTTAATTTAAGGGCAGGTTAGAGGGAAGTTTTCTCATCGTGTGTATTACTCTATATTGCCTAGGATATTAAAGTAGAGCACTCAACTGTGGGTTTCTGTGTACTGAGGATGTGTTTGGATTTCAAATTCGTGTCTTTTTCTTACATATATTATTATATGTAACTGGCTGTTACAGACTTACAACAGCATAGTAAATGTTATTTCTGAAAATTAAAGACCATTATTGCTACCAAATCAATGTGATTGATGCATATGCAGTTTGCTTTTGTTAATTTTAAACATGATTTTAGTATCACTACTGATCAGCTATCTACCTTCATTTCATTTTCTTTTGAGTGGTGTGTTCTCTTAATTTTGTATATAACCTGTTGTCTAAATTTTATGTACAGCCCTTATTATAAACCATTCTCCTAGAAAAAAATGGGTCATACATTCATCTACATTCAAATCTTCTTTGTTAAATGAATTCTCTTTCACTTCAAAAATTTTGCATTAGTACTAATTATTGGTTATTTCTTGCCAACAGTAACATTTTCGTTTTTTTTCTTTCAGGGTTTGAACCAGAAAAGACTGGAGGCAGTACAAGGCGGGAGAGAGGTAAGAAAGTCTAAGGGAGAGGGATGGGGAAGAAAAGAAAATGGATACAATGTCGCAGTGATTTGGTTGGTGATGTTGACTGATGCTGATGGTGTTCAATACTATGGGGAGGTGTTAAAAGGAATTTTGATAACATACATTCTATTCACTCTGGCCAAGCCATATTTTACCCATGTTTATGCAGACATATTACTTGTGCTTGCTTCTCTGAAACTGAAGAAAATATCATGTCTGTTGTTAGGCAAGAGTTGTTTTTGTTAAAATGGATTTTATAATAGTTGGGTGCTCTAGAGTGGACATTTCCTTTTTAAGCAAATACAACATGCAATATTTTAAAATAATTTACTGAGAAATTAGCATAATTCTAACAATGGAACATTTTATGGCATCTGGCATTCTATCCTGTCTGAAGCTACTGTCATATGCGACGAGGTGGGCATACGTTATTAGGTGGTGTGAAGGTAAGACTAGTGATTCTAAAACTTTCTTTAATTATTGTCTATCCTGAATGTTTTTTCAAGAAGGCAGACTTTCAAAAGCACCAAACATAATACTGTATTGTATACATGATGCATATTATTATTTTCTTATTCTAATGTGCAGACTTAACCTCACCTTGGTTAAAATTCTTTCCAGGCTAAATGTGTAAATGTTAATGACTCTGGTTGTTGGGTGTAGGAAGATGGTGGAATATTTAATTCAGTAAAACAGTATTTTCTTGTTGCTCAAAAGGTAATTTTAATTTTGGTGATATTTATATAATAATTTTTCAGCTAAAGTGCAATACTTTGTCTTATAAAATAAGATGGTAAATCTTACCCTCCTCCCTATCTGTAGCTTCTTTCTGTAAAAACATATTTCTTCTTAATTAACTGTATAGTATCTGCCCCTTCTTTCCTTGCTCTTTTAATTTCCAGTTGTGTGTATTTAGTATTTGACATTTTAGTTCCTAATCAATTTGTCATTTAGGGTCTTTTTCCATTTATTTGCTGTTTTCCATCTGAACATATCTATTCCTTTTGAGGGACACATAGTAGTAGGCTTACATTGGCAAAAGAGCTGGAAAAGGTGAAATATAGGTAAATCTTAAGATATTTTTCATGCTGTAGGAGAGCAAGGTAGAAAGGACATGGTCATCAGTTTAGGCTGAGTGGGAAAAAAAATATGGAGCATGTAAGGAAGACCTCAGAGCCATTTATAGGTTTGTGAGAGTAACTACTTTCACTTAGATGGACCAGAATGGATCTACGTAGAGAAAGAACCTAACTCATCACCTCCTAAGTGGAAGTTCACACCCAGGCAGAACTGCCACAATTTGTTTCTCCTGATTCTTTGCTTTTGAGGACTTGCAGTTTGGATCGTATCACTCAGCTTCTCACTGCTGTATCCTAATCCAAGAGCAATTGTGTGTCCAAAGAAAGGAAACGTTAAGTCTGTGTACCTCTGAAGTGGCATTGCTAAATGGTGGCAAAATTCGTTTTTTAAATTAAGATTCTGTAGTTTTTCATGGTGTTTTTAAAAGCCTAATGACTGGTTTTTATTAAAAAGAGTTGCTATTAAATTTTATTGCTTATATTTTTCCTTTGCTCTGCTTTTATTTTTATTACAAGTGCACTATGGGTGCAAATTTTTAATGACCTACAGTTTTATATATACATTTACATAGAGGGGACAACCTTGATTTGGACCTTCTTCCTGAGGTTAATGGAATAATTGTGAAGGAGGTAAGATGGTCAAATTAATGACAATCCAGTAAGGACTGCACTTGAGAACCCCCAATCCAGGAATAGAAAGTGAAAATCGACTATTAAAATTCAAAACAACCACTTCACTTCGTATCTGGGCAATACTGCGTTACTTGGGCACACTTCTAGCCAGCCTAACACTCACCTTAATTTTCTTCATGATTATAAAGTTTAATATATTCTATGGTAAGAAACTTCAGTGAGGTGCCAGACAGGTGAAATGTGTTGTGAATACTGTTCTGTCGAGTCTCAGTGGTAAGTGATCTGTAAACAAGAGTATAATTACTTAATAAGAGCTTCCTAATCTCTCTTGCTTATGAAATGTGACAGAAATCTTTCTGATTTCTATTTGTTGTGTTCCTTCTGTGCACTACAAAGGTGTATAATTTACTTCTGATTACATTAAATTGAAATGTGTGGATTTGGAAAACTCTTAAAAAATATTCTCTTAGAATTTTTCATCCTAATGCTATTGTGATTGATGAAGACTTAATGACAATGATTACTTTTTCAGATGAATTAATTTGTCTTAGTTCAAATGACAGATGTTCCCAGTAGGTATTGATGGATGTGATACTAAGGGCCTGTTACCAAATATTTATAAGAAAATTTAAGATGTGTCGTTTAAAATGTTCTATTTACCTATTTGAGATAATGACAATGGTTAGAGTATGCATGGAAAATTGAAGCAGGCAGTAATATGCTATTTAGCTAAGTGGTAAGTATTATTAAAAAGCTAATTGCTAGACAGGAAGGCCAGGTTTGAACACTGCATGCTGTATAAAAATATAAATTAAGAAGTGATTAAAATATAAATTACTTTTCTGAAGAAAATAGAGGTAAACAGCTCCTAAATTGCTTGTATTGTGAAATATTTGAAAATAGGTATTAGTTGTATTTAAAAAAACCCAGTTACATTTTTTTGTATATTTATACATGCTTACTGTGCATATAGATTGAGAGTGCTGATCTTAATAGATAATAACAAGGTTGTTTAAAAAGGGAGATCAGTGAAATACTGTGTAAACTGTGATTATATAACTGTATTCCTATCTGATTGTAAGTGAACTTCCTGCCTCTAGTGGAACCTTGTAACTCATAGAAAAACCTCAGTGAAATTTCACTGGGTATGACACATAGATAAATGATTATATTCCTTTTCTTAAGGAATTTTTGTTCTATGCAGTGCTTTTATTGTTAAATGTGGATAAAACCAGGTTCTATCATTTTTCTTAAAACATTGTATACTTTTGTTATTTTAAATAGTATTATATTTTCCAAAGTATAGTCTTTGTTAACTTATTAAAGATTCAGCTGTGTGTGCATGTGTACTTGTGTATGTGTGTACATGTGTGTTTGTGTACACATAAATTCTCAATGGCAAGATGTCTTTATTTCTACCCTACCTCCAAAATACTCGACCATCCATATTCTGGATATCTGATATCACCAATATGAACACACTTGATACAGGACTTTTTATCATGGGTGAAGAAAACTAATTATTATGATTAGATATCTAAATCAGGATTCAACATTTAATTTCAGAAATTATACTGAATGTAGCGAGCTCAGGTGAGAGACAATGGTGATTAGAACTTTTGGCTTGTGACTGTGCTGGTGGAAGTCAGAGATTACAGAACCACTGATGGGATGGAAATGATATGCAGGTGTGTAATGATCAGGAGTCACTTTTACATAATTTACAGAGCTCAGAGCTCCCAAAATGATGAACAAAGTAAGTAGAGATCATGCTGCCTTCTTCACCTTCAAATCTGAAGATAAGATTAATACTGGTACACTTGAACACTTTAAATAAATAATTTTATATCCTTATAAGACATATCAAAAATATTTCTTAAACTTCTGAGAGAAAATGAATATTTTTAATAATTTCTGGAAGCATTCCTTTGAAATATGACCAAAAATCATTATAGACATATTCATTCCTTTACTAGAAAAGTCCATGGTTGTAGTTTGGAAAATTTTCAGTTGATTATATTTGACCATGCCAATGATACTTTTAAAATCCTAATTTTGCTGGGGAATTGCAAGGACAACTAAATAGATTCTGATAGACGTATGGTTAGGAAAGAGTGGACATTTCAAATTATTGAAATAGTGGATTTTCAAATGTGTCATTCTCAAGAAAATCATGGGCATGCCTTACAGCCTGTCTGTTCTGTGATCTAGAATGCTTCACTGTCTTACTTTGTTGGACTACAGTGTTTCCAATCTTCTTTGCCAGAAACAATAAATAGGAAATTATAGCTTATTATGAGCTTCTAATACTTAAAAAACATAATTAATAAAGAGATACTTGTAAAAGGTAGATTGAAAATAAAATGTTTAGTTAAATCCTATTTCCCCAAGCCTACTTTATATGTTTTAATCATTTAAAATAATAATTGAAGATTTTCTATTTATGTAAAGTGTCACTTGAGCACATAATATTCCTAGAGAAAGTGATTATTTGGTTCTGACAAATAGATTTTATGCCTTTGCTAGTATGATTGGATAGACTTTTCATTGTTTATCCCATGACAAATTACATATTTCTACTTGAAGTTGAAAGTTGTTTGAAAAGTTGAGCCCTAAAAGGAAGAAAATTCAAAGGATGAAATTGATGATACTCTGTATTTCAGAATAACTTGTCTACCTGGAATATTAGCACAGGCATTATTGTAAGTGGAACAAAATAAAAATCACCATTGATTTCTCTGTCCATTTATAACTGAATTAGTATTATGCAGATTATTTTAGACCTAGGGTATTGCTTAAGTTATGAAAACTCCCTGTTATTTCTCCCGGATCCAGCAGACAACTGGAGAGAACTGTTTTCCAAAGAGAGAAAATAAGAAAAATATGAGTTGTAAGAATACAACTAAAATTGAAGAAAGTGTGCTGTTCTTGGAAATATGAGTTAACAAAATGTGTTGAAGTAACATTGTTTTCTTAAAATCTAATATTTTATATCATTCAAAATTACAGAAGATAGCTATATTTCTTTTATAGCTTTGTGAATCAATTAAAAAATCTTCACTAAGAAACAAATTATGATTACCAATTATCTTTAGTGCTTTTTCTGCAAAACTACTTCCATTTGCATGTTTCATTTATTGTTCAACATTCAGAATAGACTGTTTCCATTTTTGTTCAAATTTAGCTATCCCATTCTCAGTTGATACAGAGTTCTGTAGAATAAGAAATTCTTTTATAACCTCAGTGATGACACAATTTGGGGGAGAAATATATATTGTCTAATATGACATTCTTCTTTGAGATATAAAAGCTGAGACAAAGATAACTCTTCCTTTATAACTAGAATTATTCAATGCTTCAGTGGCTATGGTTTGCCACTAAGATGTACCTGATTTACAGTTCAATTCTGAGATCAAGAGATTTTTAAGGACTCAGTAAAAAAAAAATAAAATATCCCTACTTTTTTCATTTCTTGGAATTGACAGACAGTAAAGGAACTCAAAGATCTTTGTGCTTATAAATCAATATTAAGTGAATGAATTACACTTTACAAGACTGTAATAATTATTCCCATTTCAAAAGGTTATTGAAAGGATAAAATGAGTTAATAATTGTAAAGCTCTTTGAGCAGTGCCTGCCACGTAGGGAGCACTCAATAAGTGGTCACAATTATTATTTCCTATTATTATTACTACTACTATTTTTCATATTACTTGTCCTTCCTTTATTCTTTCCTCCTGTCCGAGACAATTTGAGTGTCATCAGTGATAACCAAAGCCTAGCCTGACTCTTAAAGGATTTTATATTCTATATTGTTTCTAAGAGGACACATTCCAGATAGGACAATATGCAAAATATACTTGAAATCTATCATTGAATCTCAAAAATTCATAGTCCCATATTTCATATTACAGATGAAAAAAACTTTTATTTACCTTTTCACTTACAGAAGTGAAAAAGTACAGTTTACAGAAAGTAATGCCTAAGGCCTACGGATTTTATAAGCTATTTTTCACATCCTCCATATTTTCTGGGTGATCTTCAGGTTGGATTTTGAAGATCTCCTCTATGCTTGTAGACTACTGACATTCCAAGAAACTCTCTAAAAGAAACCTGTTGGTTAAGCAAAACTAAGCTTATCAGATCTACTTCAGTAAGAAAGAACATATTCTTAGTGACATTTCAAATAAGGAAAACAAAATCCAAAAGAAGTGCATATTTTTCACTTTTTAAAATCTTTCTTTTGGAAATGTTTGATTATCTAGATCAGATATTCTTGGAGTATGTACACAGTCACAGAACGATTTTTCCCAAGGGAAGCAGAAGAAAAGAGTGAGCAAAAGTAGAGAAGTGAGAGGGAGCCTGCTTTGGACAGACATGAAACCAACACTATGGAAGAACAAAAGAAGCCTTCGATGTGGGAAGCTCATTACACACACATGTATACCGAGAGCCACAGAAAAGAATATTTACAGCAGGTTTAAACAATAATTTGAACCCTAGTGAATTCTGTCAAAAAGCAATCTGACAGTTATATTCCCCAAAATGAACTCTGCAATTTCATATTGTTTGGAATGGAATTAAGCCAATTAGAGATATAAGCACATGAATTAAAATATAAAATAGTCAGGAATTTGACCTAGAAGGCCAAACAAATGGAGAAGACCACATGAAAATACTGCTTGAGCAACCTCCTGTCTTAAAAACCTGACGTTAAACAAATGAGGGGCTTAACAGACCCTCTAATAACTTCAAGCGAAATGAAACTAATTGGAATCAACAAAGATAAGACTGAGGCCAATCTTTATAGAATTTTGGAACAATACTCAAGGTACAGTTTGTCTAAAGGGAATCAGCCTAACAAGGTCTTCTGAACTCAGGAGTGCTTGGACTTAGACCCTTTTGTTAATGACTCACGTTGGAGAGTCATGCAAACAGACCAATAACAGTGTTCTAAGTAATAAGAACAGGTGTTTTCATCTAGGATAAGAGTTTTCAAATTTGATTGGGTAATTAAAAGATGGGAATATTCAAAAGATATGGTATATGCTCTGTATTACTATTTTAAAATCAGGCTGCTTTCAAATTACCAGATATATTTGACCCAAAGAATTTTGGATAAGGAATCATAGATCTGTTGTAGGATATATTTCACTCTGAAACCCTAGACAAAATAGGATCCAGTCTTTTCACAATAAAAATTTTTAATTAACACTTGCTAAATGCTTATCATTGCTGTAAGAATTTTACATATATTCACTTATCACAGCAAACTTTTGAAATAGCCGCTATTATCATTCCCATTTCAGAGGAGAAAAAGCAAAATCAAAAAGAGTTTAAATAACTTGTCCAAGTCTTATAATTAATATGTGGCTGAAGTCAGGACTCAAAACTAGGAAATACGACTCCAGGATAAAACTTCAACATTATACCATGACTAATAAGGAGAGAAATCTCTGTTCTCTAATTCTGTAACGTTCTTCTCTCTGTAAGCCATGTAGCTTCTCTACCTTTTTTTTTTTTTTTTTTTTTAACATATCCTTTGTCCCTGATGACCACCCACAAATGATGGTCTCAGATGTCTACTTCATAGTCGGACCGTCACTTCTGATTATAGACAGGGTGGTCTGTTTTCTCCTCACTCATCCCTATGGTTCAAATAAATATACTTTAGGAATAAGAAATATGATAAGAAAAAAGTTTTTTTTCTCTTTTCTTTCCTTTTATGGTGTTCAGATGATACAAGCATCATTAAACTCATCTTTTTAGTTTACCATTGGTTCTCTGAAAGAGGTTTCTCCTGATCTGGCTGTTTACCTTGAGACAGTTGTGGTTAGGGAAGAAATACTGTTAGTAACTTCTGGAATGAAGATTGGGCTACCATTTTCACTTTCTTTTATTATTTTTTAATCAATAGAGGTTGAGTTAGGAAAATACAACATTTATCTGTCATAAGCAGTTTGTGCAGTTTTCCTAGGCTCACACCTCTTAATTAGGTCCTAATCATTTTTGCAAAATTAGCTTCTCAATTACCTCTCTCCTCCAAATCTGTTACATCTGGAGTAGAGTAGGGGGGTCTTATCTTTCACTGATTAAAAATAACATAACTTATGAAGGGAGATAAATGTTGGCAATATGGTAAATTAAAACAGTTCTCTGTCTAGGTTTACTGATCGGATGTGTATCCAGTCTTTGGATTTTTAAAACCAAATCATTGATGATATGTGACTCCTGAACATTAGCAAGGCCTGTACTTTTGTAGGCTAAAAGGAGTGAGATCAGACAATATCCTGTATGGAAAATTCACAATTCACTTGCTTGTCCATTTCTTCGTGGCATCGGGGGTAGATGATCACAAATAGGATCTAGATGAATATCCCATAAAATAGTTGAGAGGAAATATAAGGCTTATTTGAGTTTGTCTTCTTATTTATAAGTGCTCAAAAATGTTAAATTCAAAATGAGTAAGTTAATGATATTTAGCAATTTTAACTCCTCCTCCTATTTACAACTGCTGCCATTGTCAAACCAAATCATGGTGTTGTCCTATGCTTGGTTATATAAAAGTCAATTAAAAAGTAGGTTTACCTAATAGTCTAGAAGTCTGGAACTTTAGAAATTAAACACATTTGTTGAAACATATGGCATCAATTCTAACATCCTGTGCATCCAGTAAACAACTTGTTGACCACCTTTTACCAAGCTGAAGAAATAGTTCTTTGTCCCTTTCTTGCTTCCAGTTATAGTCTATCAAAGATGTTGCTTTCCCCTCTAACAAGTTACATTTAATAATATATTAGCTCTAGTTTACCTTCTGGAAGTGAAGGTCACAAAGAAGATTGAGAGTAAGTCGTACCTTGTGCAAAAATGTCAAAAGTGTACAGAGGTCAAAAGCATCAGGGAAAGCAAATTATCTTCCAATTTTGTGCTGAAGAAGATTCTACTAATCTTAGTGACTTTTGATGGATAAGAGAGGTGATAGCCATGTTGAAAATAGTTTGAGAGTTGGCAACAAAAAAATGAACGTGAAAAGCATATTTAAGAACTTGGCAAGTGAAAGAAATTTAAAAGAACAATAAAGTGATGCCTGGAGAATATGTTAACTTGAGGATTCATTTCTTGAGAATGGAGTGATTCATAGGTGTTTTTGTGTAGCACTCAGACAATTTGAGGTCAAAGAAAACTGCAAATGATTTAGGCATTATTGGAGCCAATGACTTCAATAGGATCATAAAGTAATTTGTAAGAATTTTATATTACGCTTTGCATACAGAGACATCTATGGCACAGAAATTCATCAAATTCCCCTTAAATGAGAAATGCCTATATACTAAGAGGCAGTGTAGCTAGTACAGCAGGATTTTTAGAGAGCACATATTTTAGAGCTTTCAATACCAGTTCTGCCCTTTGCTCAGCAATGTGATGTTGAGCAACTTGCATATCCTATCTGTACCTCAGTCTCTTCATTTTAAAGTTAAAATCCGTAGCTGTACCTTATCTGATAGGATTGTTATGAATAGGGAAAATGAGATTGCATATGAATAATAATGATCTCAATGTCAGGTGCCAATAAAAATACCTAATATGAAAGATTTAAATACTGTTACTGTTTGTTATTACTGTTACCTTAAATTAATAAAGACTGTGGATATTCTACTGTGAGTGTCAAGCCACTTACTCAGCAACACACCTCAGACTGAGTGTTGCCTAGTCAAGGAAGAATTCCCCAGGGATCCCTACTTGCAAAAATAGGACTTGAGGCTTGGTTCTATCATGTTGTTATGTTTATCATTTGTATTGTGAATCTGTTTGTTTGTGTCTCCACCAGTCTGTCACTTAGACTGAGTTCCTGGAGAACAGGGTCTTATTCTGTTTACAGCCATAAAAGCTAGAATAGTTCCTGATATATAGTAAGCACCCAACAAATGTCCATAGAGTTGAATCTTACTCCTTCTTAGGATCAGTACAGAACATTCATCCCTTTTGCCTTTCATATGTTTAATTAATATATTTTTGTGTCATTTATAATGAAATACTCAAGTTAATAAGCATATGTAGTTGAATATATTCTCATTATAGCCCACTTAAAGAGATAGCTGCTGATAATGGTTTTTCACATTTCAGGTGAATTGGAGTTAAAAAATCTGAAATGCTGAGAAAAATATTTATAAAGCCTTAATTGTGGGAAAAAAGTATAATATAGTTGAATCTTTTTTTAAATTTGCCAAGTTCATGTCAAAGCTCGTGATCTGTCTGAGTGAATTTTAAACTTGTATGTTGGGGCTAATTAAGCTAGTTGCATTACCCATTACCCTTTGTTATGATTAAATTATGCAAGGTCTTCAGGCACTTTCATGTTCCTCTCATAAGACCACCCTAAACTGTCCTTCCCTTTTGGAAAGATAAAGGCTGATCCAGGTATGGAGAGGGTTAACTGATTGCCCAAAGTTAAACAGTGTGTGTAAATTCAGTGTATAGACTTGGAATTGATATAGTTAAATGGTATTTAAACTGATCTGTGATAATTAAGGAAAGATGCTCTTTAAAATGATACATGAATCTGAGGGCCAAAAGACTGAACATTTGCATATAGAAAATATTAGTCATGTGGCAATAAAACTAATTCACAGAACAAGTACTTTTTAATAATTTCTAGAAACGTGATAAGAGATGAAAAAAGGAGGTAAGAATTTGAATTTTAAAAATAAAATCGAAATTATATATGTCTTTAGGAGGTCATACATTTTTAGGTATTTAGCTGAAAAAATATCATGAATAACTCTTCCCTTTTCAACCTGACAACACTGCAGATATACAGTTAATATCCTAAACTCATGAGGTAGTCTGTAATAAAAAGAAATTAAACCAACTGGGCTCTTTTCCCAGAAAATCACTGAAGCAAGAAATACCTGTATCAGGAGAGAGGAAGCGAGAAAAAAAAGAAAAAGACAGTAAAACAAAAAATGGGAAGAAAACCAGCTGGCCAAATTTAATGGAATAAGTAGAAAAGTTGTGCATTTTATAGGCAGTCAAATAAAATTTCCCCTCTGACTTACGAAGGAATACACTCAAAACATAAACCATAGTTTTCAGTTATGAGAGGAAAATTCAAATACAATTTATTTCATGGGACTGTGGGGAAAGAACTTTATAGCTTTGCTTCTAAACCTTAAATTCCATTTAAGTGTGTTTTTTAAAGTTATGTTCTGGTTAGCTGAGATATTCCCATTACCAACCTATTTCCAAAGCCATTTTGTGGTCTAAGTCTATGTTTATAACTCACTGAGGGATTGTTCTGTACAAATTAAGGGTGAGTCCTGTTCTGATTTAGGGTCCATTAATTACATTGTGGTGTTGCCTCAGGTCCTGATCCTCTCTCTTCACCATTTGACACATTTTTTCCTCCATAATCTTAGCCACTCTGGTGGCTGGAATGTTGGCTACATGCTGATGTTCCTAATCTTCTCTGCATCCAGATCTCCTTCCAGATCTATGTGTTTATTAACTTATTGGACATTTCTACTTAAATGTTCTCTAAGTTTTGAAGATATGTACAGACAATTCATAATCACCATGTTCTTCCCTCCCCCACACGCCAATCTCTTTTCTGTTTTATTTAATGAGATTACTTCTTAACAGTCACTCATTCCAGAAAACTTAGAATCAACCTTACTTCTTGCTCCCTATGTTCCCTGTCATCACAGACAGTATACAGTCTCCACTCTACTTCAGATCTATCTCAATTACCTCTCCTCCTATCTATCCCTTTTCCACTGAATGCATTTGGATCTTCATTACCTAATAAGGAAAAAATGTATCATAACTTTTTAACAGGTTCTACAACTTCTGTTCTCTCCCATCTCCAGTCCCTCCTCCACAGTGTTGCCTGAGTATAATTATGAGACTTCTAAACTAAAGAGTGTTACTGTCTTCCTGTGACACAAAGATTATGTCCTTAGTATATCAATCAAGACTTCAGCAAATAGGCTTTAATTTATTACCATTTTAGAAATCTCCAAATTTCTTCTTCAGTTAAACTATAGTGAGGGAATTGTAGTCATTCTTTAAGACCCAGCATCTCCTTTGGCAATTGAGTTACCCATGCTGTAGCATATTTGGACTTTTTCTTACTGCTATTGTAGAAATAATTACATTTCTTACAGTTATTGGCCAACATTTGTCTGGTTGGCTAAAGCCAGAGCTTTTCTAGGGCAGGTGTTGTGTCTTTTACATCTTTGCAATCCTCAGAACTTGATTTAAGAGCCTAGAACAGAGGAGATATTTAATAAACATTTGCAGGTGGAATGAATGCATGACTTGTTAGAAATCTCTTGAGAGTTTTCCAGGGTGGCCTTCTTGAGGTTGGCAGGAATTTCCACTAGATGTCACTAGCACATTTCCAATAGCGACATCTAAGGTAAAGTGAACTAACCTTTACTGAGCACCTACTGTGTGCCAGGCCCTTTATAACAATTCTGTGAAGTAAGTATTATTATCATAAATCTACATTGGAAGCAGATGCTTAGAATGATTAATAGGTCATATAGCTAGCAGGATGTGAAGGTGGGATTAAAATCTACAAGTGACTGCCATTGAAACCTGTGGTTTTCCCACAGTGGCAGCCACATTATATTTCTTTGCTGATAATTGAGCCTCTGGCCTCTGGCCTCTGGCCTCTGGATGATAAACAGCATATGCCACCTTTTCTAACAAATTAAATTTTATTGACATAATAAGCTATTATTGAGCTAGACACTCTTATTTAAGACCTTTCAAGTTAAAAGTCATAAACTTCTCTAATAAGATTTCCTTGAATAGTTAGTTGGCAAACAAACTACCATTCAGAGAAAACTTTCTAATTAAACATAAGAATGTGGGTTTTAAACAAGAGTGGTTAGATTTCCATTATATTACTAGGTTTTGTTTTTTTTTTTTCAATTAGGATTAGAATATGGATGTCTACTGCTTATAAGGTGATAGATTTAGTAATTAAGGCTGGACACAATAATAAAATATAGTCCCTACCTTCAAGCATCTCATAAAATCTATGATGTCTCCTTGATTCAAAGTCAAGAATGTCATGATGTTCTTACTGTGGAGTGTATTTAATCTGAGACTCTGAAGTTTAAATAGCATTTGGAGATCATAATCACTTTGATATTGTGACTTCATCTATTCTTGGATCTTAAATACAAGGATGCACATTCCTGAATATTCTGAAAGCCCACTGGTTCCTGCCTGCTCACTCTAGATGCCATGCTATAGCTTTGGACTCAACTCTGCCTTTATAGAGACCAAGCAAGCCCCAGGACTTGAAGAGAAATATATTTGTAGAAGTGCTAATCAGAGGAGAACAGTTATAAGAAAGTTTGATGAGAAAGTGCTTAGACTTGAATGCATGCACTTGGATGACCCCATCATCATATTTTCCCACCTTGTACAGATGGTGGCACCAAAACCATCAGCCATTATACAAATGAAAGAAAGGTGACAGGGAGGCAGGTGACTCATGCCTCTTCATAAATTTTATAGCTTCTCTGTCATTGAGTCAATTTCAGTACCATATCAGATTGTTTAAACTTTCTGCCAAACTCAGGCATGGTTAGTAGTTTTGCTTTTGCTATTGTTAATTATTTAGAGGACTTAAACTCCATAAACTAATTTGAAATTGTGCATTTGTTTACAGTTTGATAAAGTTCTCTACAGATTTTTAAAGATATAGGAATTAATGCAGACATGGAAACAGTTTATCTCCCTCTCTTAATGTTTTATGTGTGGTGAGTTTGAGTTTAATGTGAAATTAAATTGTGTGATTTGAAAGTTAGCAATATAAAAGGATAATACATTTTCAATTTATTCTAAAAATTAGAAATTATTTCAAGCTCCTGTATTAAAAAGTGCATATAGAAAAGCATGAAGTCAAAGTTAAGGCCCAAGGGAGTCATAAATTTTGTTTATGCTATTTCTACAAAAAGATATCTCTTTAGAAAATAAGCAAAAATAGCCATCAACCTTTATTGATATTTGCATTGAATTAAGAGAGTTTTAAATTATATGAGATCATTAGCAATGTGTTTCTCAAATAAAATGTGCCCCATTTGTACTCCTTTCTTATCAGAAAACAGCAACAAACTTATGTTTTTTTAAAAATTGATAAAGTTTAGTCTCTGTGTATTCATGCCTCCTATCTTTTACTTTCTACTTTTATCTGGAACAGAGTACAGATTCAAAATATGTATTTATTGAGATATTGAATGCATAAATAAATGAATAGTTGGATCATTCAAGAAAGATTTGGTGATCACTCAGTGGCTTCTTTCTCCTGCTTTCCTACCATCCCTGGCAGTTTGCACAAAATAAAAACACCATGAAGCTCCAGGAATCCCTAGTACATAGATTTCATAGCCCCAGAGACAAGGCAGTATAGTGATGAGAGAACGTAGCCTATGGAGCCAGCTGCCCAGGAGCAAATCCCAGCTGCGTCACTTACTAGTTCCTGTAGTAACGATAGCAAAGCCTTAGAAATTGTGCTTCAGTTTTCTACCCTTAAAATGGGAGATGATAATAGTATCTGCCTCATAGAGTTATTACAAAGCTTAAGTGAGCTTGAATACACAAAGTCCTCTGAGCAGCATGTGACATACTCTTAATGCTTTAGATGTGTTAGTTGTTGCTGCTGCTGCTTGTTGTTAAAAGTGCAGCTTAGAAAGGTGAGGGACAAACTATTTGATAGATTTCTCGTTTTGTTTCCTCAAGTGATAAGTAAAACACGGATCATTTTTTATTTCAATTAATTAGGTTCATTGAGTGGAGAGTTTTACAAGCTTTGTGACTTTAAAAAAATAATTCCAAGAGGGAAAAATATGAGTTAAAAATGATTTTACCTAACTACAAATGAGAGTTAGATTTGTGATATTTTAATAGTTCATTATACTTATTTAGCTATTTTAATATAATCATGATTTTACATGTATTTGCTTTAAAGGTAAAAATGAGTAAAATGTCTGTGAGTCTGTCAATGAATCATACGAAAAGAAACGTTCTCCATTCAGGAGAGTCCTTAAAAGGCACCACCTGATGGCAGAATGTTCTGATGACATGTAAAAAGCTAAACAAAAACAGTCAGCTTGTAGTGCTAAGCTGACAAACTGAAACAGTGAAGTACTAGGCATTACCACAGTATCCATTTATGTATGTAAATTTGGGGTTTCATTTAAATGAGCCTTGAAGTTTAGCAGGCCTAGAAAAGAGTTGGAGATTGTGAATGTGGCCATTGAATGTGAAAGTTTCCAAAGGCAACATAGTGTTATACCTGAACCCGGTCTTCCCAGTTTCAAATCCTGGCTTCCCTTCTCGTTAGCTATCGAATTGACCTTAAGCAAGACAGTTAACTTCTTCATGGCTCAGACTCCTTGTCTAGTACCAATCTCAGAGTTATTGTGAATCGATTAACTTGTTTTTATAAGATTCTTAGACTCTTATCTGAGGCAGGGCAAGTGCCAAGTAAAGTGCTTAGTAAGTAAGTAGATAGAAGGGCTTTATAATATACTCATTTCAGTGGGGTTTATGATACCAAAACCATCTTTTAAAGAATATTGATGGTTCTCTGGGTGTTTAATACAGTGTTACAAAGTCCTGGCTCTGAAAAGGTACCTCACTTTTGTAACCTTGTGTTGAAAGAAGGAATGTTATGTAGTCCCAATTAACTAACAGTGTAAGGCAGAAAATAAAAAAGAATTAAGAGCAGCAGTTTTTGTGATGTTAACCACACTTTAAAAACCCTAGCTTTGCTACTCATCACTTATATGGCCTTGGAAGAGTTATTTGTTTTCTTCAAAACCTACTTATTTCAGTTTAATAATAAGAACAGGAAAAATATTATATGTTGTTTGTATCATCCTTATTTACTTTTCGCTTATTTACTTTTCTAGCAAAATTCAGTTGTTCTTTCTCTATTACCCAAGTGATTAAGATTTGCCATTTTTGATATTTCTAAATAGAGGCCCCAAATCTCTTATAAGTCATTTTATAATTATATGATTCCAAGTTTTATTGCATATTAGATGGCAAAACATTAGCATTATGTATGTCTGTTAAACATTTGATTTTCTTGTTGATATATCCAAGACTGAATATTTTCTTCTAATCATAATACCAAGCTCAGGAAAGATACAGATAATTGTATGTATGGGTATTCCAAAAATAAAAGTACACATCGTAGAAGTTCGAACTAACAATACATCTGTTTTTCCTCTCCTTTGTGCTTATCTGTTTATGGAAGAAGTAACAATTGTAGTTATAGAGACTAATCTTAAAGTTTCTTGTCGACTGGATAACTTCACAGGAAACTGAAGCACTGAATGGAAAATAAACTTTTATGGATAAACACCTTTTTATGCATCCCCGAAGAATGCCTTCTGTTTATATGAACAAAGGCTTCGTTCATAATTATACTCCAGTGCACTTTCTGTCTGTTTTGCATATCCAACTTGCAGTTTTCTTGTTGTTAGAAATGTTAGACTGTGTCATTTTGAAGTTGAGTATTATGATCAACTCTTTCCAATAGTATTTTTTTTTGTAGAAGATGTTTTCTGTTGTGAAATTTAGATAAATTGCTCAAATTTAGAAACTTTGATAGTATAGCCTTGTTTCCTCCCCAGACAGTCTAGGTAAGGAAAATATGCTTTAGGAGTATCAGTGAATGTGCCAGTCAGTGTTTAAAAAGATAACTTAAATTCCCTTCTTTGAAAGAGATGGGAAAAAGTGAGTTGTTGAAGTTGCAATCTGCAGTTTTGATATTCATATATAAAAGGGGGCAGGTGTTCTTTTCTGCTAAGTCATTCCCATAATACATTTACCCTGTATTCAGAGATGGATATGCTTACTGCCAAGCCTTGGCAGAAAGTTTCAGGAAAACATTGATTAAACTCTATAGGTGAACAAAGGAGAGAAGAAGATTAGCCATTTGGAATGTAATGTTCTTTCAACCTTTTCTTAGCTTCTTTCTTCTTACATACTTTCTTTGATTCCTAGTATTAAGCCTAAAATGAACTATGATTTTTAATGTATTTTCAGACAATTAAATTTATATATATAGGTAATATGTATGGTCAGTATCAAATTCCTGAGAACATTCGTCAACCACCTTTTTAACATTAATCTTCACTAATATTTATAGAATTTGCATAGCCTCTAAATATATTTTTGAGATGTTAAAAAGAGGATTGAGTAATAATGAACAGATGCAAAACACGCTGTCTATAATCAAAATAAGTGGTTGGCTAACTTGGTTAAATCAGCATTTCAAACTGGAGGTAACTTAGATGCTGGCTAACAAGTCATCTGTACTCATTATATGTGTATAAATAGAAAAAAACAACATATTTATGACTGTTATTACACAGTAGATTAATAGAACTAAGTCTACAGAGATATACAGATTAAATAAAATTGGTATATTGTAGGTAGATAGGCAGATGGGTAGATATATTTATACATAGGGTATCATGTAATTTACATTTATAGATAAGTGTGAATATAGCATATTTTTAAAAAAGAATTCCTAATTAGTAAATGATGAAAAAAATTAGGAGGCTATATCAGGGATTGGGGAAGTTTGGAAAAGTGGAGAATTCCCAAACTGCATAGTGTTTTTATAGATTATCTAGTTTTATTTTCATAATTTCAAAGATAATAAAACTGACTTGTGCAGCTGAGTTCACATGATGACTAAAATTGTTTGGTTTTAATATAAGAGATATTAATTATAACATATCCAAATGGGGGAAGATATTTATATTTTTATTAACAACTTACATGATAATTTGCATATAATATTCAAGGATCAATGGTTATACCAGTTTTAATCCATTAATTCAGTATGTATTCAATTCTTGCTATGATCAAAGACCTCTGTTAGACTTAAATAAATTTTGGAATATGATGCTTGACCACAGCAAAGTATGGCTGGAACAAAATTTATGTATGATTTATGGATGTAATTGCATGAGACGTAGACTTCAGAGAGAGACAGGGAGTTCCACTATGTAATTGTCTACTTATTCTTTTTTAGAAATTAATTAATTAATTTTTATTATTTATTTTTACTTATATCAACATGGTGATGACAAACTGAAAGACAGTGAGGGCAGAGTTAATATGAAGGATGATTTGACACATCTTAGATACTAATTTATTATTACTTTAAAAGAAGAAACAAAGATACTGCAAGGTTTTAAGTCTGATGGGAACAACTATCTGACAAATGTAAGGAACTGACAAGAAAACTAAAATATGGGATGATAATTTAGTTTTAAACTTTTTATTTTAACATAAAGTGAGTAGTTGTGTAAATTCTCACTGCTTAGTTCGTTCATGAGAGGAATCTGTCAGGAGAAAGAACAGTTCTGGGAAGTCGTCTTCAGGCAGGAGATAGTTAAATCTAGGAGAAAAGTTGAGAGCTTCAAGCTAAGAGAAAAATAGCTAGATAACCATGGGTGTGGATCTTTGACTATATTTACATGTCCTGTATGATTAGGAGGAGGAACCTGATGTGGAGAGAGAAAAATAACAAGAAACAAAATAAAACCAAGATGGTGTTAGCAATCAATGGAAGGGTTTCAAGAGGAAAGAATGAGTACCTCAAAAACATCTGTTCTCTTTTTTCTATTCTAATTCAATAAATCTCTGTCTCTCTCTCTTCTTACCCACTACCCCACTCCCAGCCCCTGCCTCTCTCCTATTCTAACTTAGAAAAGGGCCATAGAAAAGTGGGTGTTTAATAGAAGTGTTTTGATGTTTTAATTTGAATATTTGGGCTTTCTTAACTAAATTCTGCATATGTATTATATAAAGTGTTTGCCAGCATCTTTTGTCCTCCTATGGGGACTTTAAATATCTCTCTCTCCCACCTCCCCATTGGAGGTTTATATTATCCTCAAGCTCAATAATGTGAATGATTTCTTCTAACCTTTTCCCTACTATTACCAATTTGGTGATTGGTTTTATGATGGCAAAATAATAATGAAAAATGACTTGTTTTTGTTCCTAGTCCATATTTCTGAATGTTAATAATTCTACTAATATAGATCAAAAGATTTGTCAAAATTCTGACACTTCCAGCATAGTTTACCATTAAGAATCTATATGCTGAAAAAGTTCTTAGCTACGAGTCAACTGTTTCATATTTTCTCCCTTTAATAATGGAAGAGTATGGCTATTAATTAGTTTTACCATTTTGAAGACAGGTGACACAGCATATAAATAAAGTAAAAATATTTCACTTGAATTGTGTGCTGTATCTCTAGCAATTGAATGAAAATATCTTTCCCAGGTTTTCAGAATATGCATTAATTTTGGCATCTAATCATAAATAAGGATTTTGAGTATAAATGTGCTTACTTTTTTAACTTTAGTTCATTTATACCAAAAAATATTTTTTAAAAATATAATGTTTTACTTTAAAAATGATAGTACTTTTCAAAAAATAATTTATGCTACTAATACAATTGCTTTTAATTATTGAGAAAATTTTGGTTATAGTATCTATAATAGATACATTGATTACCTTCTTGAAAACAATCTCTTGACTTAGATATTTTTACAAATTTATTTTAACTTTGCTGGGCACAACTAAGTTCTTTCAAAGAAGAATCTATGTGCTGTTCATTTCTAGGTCACAAACCTAGCATCTAGAGGAGTTCAAAAGGTTACCAAATGAATAATCAAACTTTTTCCATTTTGTACTTTAAAGTATAACACAACCCCTAAGTATTTTATTTTTAAAAATAGGATAGAACATAGTTTGATTACATACATTGTATTATATTTTACCTGCTAGAAGCAGCTGTATTTGAAATTTGAAATGTTCTCAAATTTTTACTTTTAGTTAAAACTAAAATACATGTATAATTGTTTCTGCTTAATATTTATTTAAAGCTATAATAAAATGAAAAATGCTCTACTTTTATTCCTAGCTTTTTATAATCTTGATGTATTCCTGGTAGGTTTTTTTAATCACTCATTAAATATGGATTATTCTTTCTGCTCAAAAGTATTGGAGAGCCTTATTTGGAAATTAAGACTACCCCACCTAAAATAGGTAGTTGATTTTTTTTTTAACATTTTTTATTGATTTATAATCATTTTACAATGTTGTGTCAAATTCCAGTGTTGAGCACAATTTTTCAGTCATACATGGACATATACACACTCATTGTCACATTTTTTTCTCTGTGAGTTATCATAACATTTTGTGTATATTTCCCTGAGCTATACAGTGTAATCTTGTTTATCTATTCTACAGTTTTGAAATCCCAGTCTATCCCTTCCCACCCTCCACCCCCCTGGCAACCACAAGTCTGTATTCTCTGTCTGTCTTATTTCTGTCCTGTATTTATGCTTTGTTTTTGTTTGTTTGTTTTTGTTTTTGTTTTTATTTTTGTTTTTTAGATTCCACATATGAGTGATCTCATATGGTATTTTTCTTTCTCTTTCTGGCTTACTTCACTTAGAATGACATTCTCCAGGAGCATCTATGTTGCTGCAAATGGCGTTATGTTGTCGGTTTTTATGGCTGAGTAGTATTCCATTGTATAAATATACCACCTCTTCTTTATCCAGTCACCTGTTGATGGACATTTAGGCTGTTTCCATGTTTTGGCTATTGTAAATAGTGCTGCTATGAACATTGGGGTGCAGGTGTCATCCTGAAGTAGGGTTCCTTCTGGATACAAGCCCAGGAGTGGGATTCCTGGGTCATATGGTAAGTCTATTAATAGGTAGTTGATTTATTTTGACATCCACAAATAGATAATTTCTAATTTCATCACAATTCATTATATATATAGTACTTATCACTCCAGTCCATTTTACATGTGAAAGATCATTTTGGGCAGAAGATTCCCACTTATTCCAGAGAGAAGGAAGAGAAAATTACTTGTGTGGTTTGTTTTCCCCTCCAAATTACTTGACTTTGAAGTTACTTTTTAGTGTATTGTAAACATATCCCACTTTGGTTCTTGAAATAGAATTTGGATTCTAAGGGACTAATTCTATTTCAGGAATATGTGCATGTCTTTAAAAGTTATTATAACAAATAAGCCCCAATTAGTTAAGATTTGGATTAAAAAAATCAATAGTAAATACTAATGGACCCCTGGATACTATTATTAAATATTAACCTGGGTGCTGTTAACTTTGCAGATTCCTAGATATAGAAGTA
Organism: Camelus dromedarius; assembly: GCF_036321535.1. Classification (NCBI taxonomy): domain Eukaryota; kingdom Metazoa; phylum Chordata; class Mammalia; order Artiodactyla; family Camelidae; genus Camelus; species Camelus dromedarius. Next base: position 59,482,152 of record NC_087436.1, on the reverse strand, counting down.
ATTATCGACCACACTTAAGATAATTTACTGACCCTCATTTATTGAGCTTAATGGTCAACATTTCCTTGGAGGTATATAATTCATGACTAACATATAACATAGTTCAGCAACTTGACAATTTGTTTATGACTTTTCCAGATATTTTGGTGCCTTAGTAATGTACAACTTGAAAAATAATATGCAAATATAAAACATGTTTTCTATTAGTTAAACATGATTCTCAAAAGATTCCTAACTACAATCCATCACTGTAAATATGGGTCATATTCCTTTGAGAGAGTTTTTTACTCTTCTGTTCCAAAGAGATAACAGTACATTTAACTAATTACCAAGAAGGTCAAAGACAAATAGTATTTTTCTGTGTCCCTGCCCCTGACTTATGTTAGGAAATAGCATTTATGAGAAGGATGAGAATCTGACCACAGCATCTTCCTCTCCTGAAAGCACACAGCTACCAAACAGAGGCCTGATGTGGGACAACACATCTTATCTTAAAGGAAGGCTGTGGTGTTGATTAACATCTTAGAATGGACAGTTTTAACTTCTGAATCAAGGCTATTTTATTACTTTAAATGACTTTATCTAAATCTGAGAAGAAAATTCATGGGATCTGGCCAACTTCTGAGAAAGGGCAGAAGACTTCTACTCTATTGAATAAATATTAGAGGAACAGTGGGATAAAATTATAGTTGGGCCTTTATTGTGCTACAGTCATGCTTATTCAATAGTATCTTTTTATTAAAAGCAAGTATAATTTCATTTCAGCACTTTTACTACTTCTGTGCCAATGAACATACCCATGAATTTTATAAACAAATGAATTTTCCTTCAAATACCATACTTTTCATTAACCATTTCACATTTAGTCTCTCATTACTCACTTTAGAGCTTGATTAGTTAGATTCATTACGACACTGCAACTTAAAAACATTTTTCATTCATGGAATTGCTTGTGATAAAAAATATAAAAGAATTGGGAAAATATTTACCAAACTACTTCAGTTCTTTGTTGTAAGGTAAATGCTTGTCTAGGAATCAAAATTTCAACATGAGTATTTTTTACTAATAAATAGAGGAAGTTATTTAATATAAAATGAGATAATTGCCTTTCTATTTAATTAAGTGATTAAGGCATCTAAATGTCCCATGTTATAACGTGGAGTCAGGAAACCTGGAGTCTGATGTGAAGTCTGACACAGAATAGGCACCCACTACATATTTCTAAGTTTTGTAAATCTTGACTTGGAGCAAGTAGCCTAATCTCTTCATTTTCTTTTAAGTAAATGCATTGTGTGATAAAGACTCTTTCTTTTAGAATAACCAAACAATATCCCTGATTCTGTTTCCTTACAGTTGCTTCTGTATTAGTTGAATGGAGTTAAAATCAACTTGTTTTATTTTGTCACTATAACAATTTATAAAAGGAGAGTACCTTAGAATTAGGTGTATGTAACTGAGATGGATTTATGTATTTATGAAATTAAAGTCCATGTTTTGGAGCTAACATTGATATAGTGTCAGCCTAATTTAATTAAACCCAAAACTAGTGTGCTGGCATTGCCTCAATATTTTCTGCTGTCCACTCTTTTGTTTATCTAATTATACGCCATTATAAAGAGTTTGTATTCACTGTGAGCAGAACACATTGGCATGGATTAAGTGCAATAATAGAATTGCTTTGAATGATGGCATCTGTCTTTTCCATACTCCTGTGAATTTCATTGCTAGAATATGTTACTAAAATATAATATTTATATTACTCTAAAGTAAAATTAATGCATCTTGTCCTGATGCACACATTGTATACTAATTGTTAACGTATTTTTTCCATTCTGAATGTTATTAAACTGTAGTAGAATATTACTACCTTAAAAATGTCAGATATTGTAATCAATCTTCTTCAGAAGGGAGATAATCTAAGCAACTGAAAATACAATGTAAATATAACAGTGTAATAAACCTTGCACCTTTTATTTTAAAAACTATGTCTAGCTTAAAAAAATTAATGATGCATATTTTCCCTATGAGATTGATCCTGCTGACCTAAATACATAATTCCTCATACCTACGTGTCTTTACACAGGCAGCTGTTATCTCTGCTTAAAATGCAATTCATATTTCCTCTTCCCTCATTGACCTTTTCCAGCTGGCTAACTTGGAGGAACACTTGACTCATCACCATCTCTCTTGTCCCATTCAGAGTGACTTGGTTGTTGCTCATCTGGGCTCCCAATGTAGGATATTTCTTACCTCAGTTATGGTACATTTACAATGTATAAAAGTACCTGATTAATTCATTATCATTTCACAATTTGATAAACTCTTTGAATATCAGAACCATGTCATCTTCGTGTTTGTATCTTAGCATCTAGGACAGTCTCTGACATAGAAGAGACGTATTTAATGTATATGAAAGGATAAATAGCTGAATCAACAAAGATGTTCATGATTGGTTTACTAAGTCTCAATAACCAGAGTTGGGAAGATCAGGACAAAGTTAAGCATCTTGAGCCAAGAGAGAAAGTCTTTTTCCTAGATAGAGTTAAATTTCGTGATATCCAAGCTTGATCCATTTTCAACTTTTTTACTGACATATCTTGAACAAGAGAACAGCCTTCTTTTATGCTTTAACCTAATTATGTTATCCTCTTTTGAACTCTATTTTTCTACATGCTACTTGTTTTTAGGGGAAAGCAAGGTTAGGTTAACATATCTTTAAAACTTCTTGGAAAGTAAGTCTATGTGGGTTGCAAATGCAAGTGGAAATAATGAATTTGAGCTAAATTCTCTCTAAAGTAAACTTAGAATTGTGTTTCTTCTGTACTTTAAAACTATTACATAGGATTAAACCTGGCTTATTTCAATAAATATATCAAAGTAGTACATACTTTTAAAATGTACCCTTTTTTGTTATACATTTGATTTAAATTAATATAGCTTTTAAAAAATGCACTGCACCAGGAGTTATGAAATAATAAATAGTATATATTTTAATTATTATATTTTTACATGAAACGTGTAATAATTTATTCCCCAGGTATACATTTTCATTAAAATGAATTTATATTTAGAAGCTTGTTTTGCAGTGAAATCTAAGATTATCTCTACTACAAACGTAGTAAAAATTTTAGTATTAGAAACATTACATATCAAGAATTCCTCACAACCACTCAAAACCTATGGGACACAGCAAAGGCAGTGCTAAGAGGGAAGTTTATAGCGATACAGGCCTTCCTCAAAGAAGAAGAACAATCTCAAATAAACAATTTAATCCACCACCTGAATGAATTAGAAAAAGAAGAACAAAAAGCCCCAAAAAGCAGCAGAAGGAAGGAAATAATAAAGATCAGAGAGGAATTAAATACAATAGAGATTAACAAGACCATAGGAAAAATCAACCAAACCAAAAGCTGGTTTTTTGAAAAAGTAAATAAAATCGACAAACCTCTGGCCAAACTCACAAAGAAGAAAAAAGAGAGAGCACAAATTAGCAAAATAAGAAAGGAAAATGGAGAAATTACAACAAACAAAATAGAAATACAGAATATCATACGAGAATATTATGAAAAACTATATGGAACCAAACTGGATAACCTAGAGGAGATGGACGAGTTTCTGGAAACATACTGTCCACCAAGACTGAATCAAGAAGAATCTGAACACTTGAACAATCTGATCACTAGAAAGGAATAGAAATAGCAATTAAAAACCTCCCTACAAACAAAAGTCCAGGACCGGACGGCTTCACCAGGGAATTCTACCAAACATACAAAGAAGAACTCATACCAGTCCTTCTCAAACTCTTCCAGACGATTGAAAAGGAGGGAATACTCCCAAACTCATTCTATGAGGCCACCATCACCCTGATACCAAAACCAGGCAAAGACACTACAAAAAAAGAGAATTATAGGCCAATATCACTGATGAACATAGACGCCAAAATCCTCACCAAAATTTTAGCAAATAGAATCCAACAACACATAAAAAAGATTATACATCATGACCAAGTGGGGTTCATCCCAGGGACACAAGGCTGGTTCAACATACGCAAATCAATCAATGTGTAATACATCACATCAACAAGAGAAAGGACAAAAACCACATGATCATCTCAATCGTTGCAGAAAAAGCATTTGATAAAATTCAACACCCATTTATGACAAAAACTCTCGCCAAAGTGGGTATAGAGGGAACATATCTCAACATAATAAAAGCTATATATGACAAACCTACAGCCAGCATAGTACTCAACGGTGAAAAACTCAAAAGCTTCCCACTAAAATCTGGGACAAGACAAGGATGCCCACTATCACCACTCCTATTCAACATAGTCCTGGAAGTCCTAGCCATAGCAGTCAGGCAAGAGAAAGAAATAAAAGGGATCCAAATTGGAAAAGAAGAGGTAAAAGTGTCATTATATGCTGATGACATGTTACTATATATAGAAAACCCTAAAAGGTCCACACAAAAGCTGCTAGAGCTGATTGAAGAATTCAGCAAGGAGCAGGTTACAAAAATAACGTTCAAAAATCAGTTGCATTTCTTTATACTAACGATAAATCAACAGAAGAAGAAAGTAAAGAAACAATCCCCTTTAAAATAGCACCCAAAGTAATAAAATACCTGGGAATAAATCTAACCAAGGAGGTGAAAGAATTATACACAGAAAACTATAAACCATTGATGAAGGAAATTAAAGAAGACTTTAAAAAATGGAAAGATATTCCATGCTCTTGGATTGGAAGAATCAATATTGTTAAAATGGTCACACTGCCCAAGGCAATCTACAGATTTAAGGCAATCCCTATCAAATTACCGAGGGCATATTTCAAAGAACTAGAACAAATCATAATAAAATTTATATGGAACCATCAAATACCTAGGATTGCCAAAGCATTACTGAAGAGAAAGAAAGAAGCTGGAAGAATAACTCTCCCAGACTTCAGACAATACTATAGAGCTACAGTCATCAAGACAGCATGGTATTGGTACCAAACAGACATATAGACCAAAGGAACAGAATAGAGAGCCCAGAAATGAACCCACAAACTTTTGGTCAACTCATCTTCGACAAAGGAGGCAAGAATATACAATGGAATAAAGACAGTCTCTTCAGCAAATGGTGTTGGGAAAACTGGACAGCAGCATGTAAAACAATGAAGCTAGAACACTCCCTTACACCATATACAAAAATCAACTCAAAATGGATTAAAGACTTAAACATAAGACAAGATACAATAAACCTCCTAGAGGAAAACATAGGCAAAACATTATCTGACATACATTTCAAAAATTTTCTCCTAGAAGAAATAAAAGCAAGAATAAACAAATGGGACCTAATGAAACTTACAAGCTTCTGCACAGCAAAGGAAACCAGAAGTAAAACAAGAAGAAAACCATACGGAATGGGAGAAAATTTTTGCAAGTGAAACCGACAAAGGCTTGATCTCCAGAAAATATAAGCAGCTCATACGACTCAACAAGAAAAAAATAAACAACCCAATCCAAAAATGGGCAGAAGACTTAAACAAGCAATTCTCCAAGGAAGACATACAAATGATCAAAAAGCACATGAAAAAATGCTCAATATCACTAATTATCAGAGAAATGCAAATCAAAACTGCAATGAGGTATCACCTCACACCAGTCAGAATGGCCGTCATTCAAAAATCCACAAATGACAAATGCTGGAGAGGCTGTGGAGAAAGGGGAACCCTCCTACACTGCTGGTGGGAATGCAGTTTGGTGCAGCCACTATGGAAAACAGTGTGGAGATTCCTCAAAAGACTAGGCATAGACTTACCATATGACCCATGAATCCCACTCCTGGGCTTGTATCCAGAAGGAACCCTACTTCAGGATGACACCTGCACCCCAATGTTCATAGCAGCACTATTTACAATAGCCAAAACATGGAAACAGCCTAAATGTCCATCAACAGGTGACTGGATAAAGAAGAGGTGGTATATTTATACAATGGAATACTACTCAGCCATAAAAACCGACAACATAACGCCATTTGCAGCAACATAGATGCTCCTGGAGAATGTCATTCTAAGTGAAGTAAGCCAGAAAGAGAAAGAAAAATACCATATGAGATCACTCATATGTGGAATCTAAAAAACAAAAATAAAAACAAAAACAAACAAACAAAAACAAAGCATAAATACAGGACAGAAATAAGACAGACAGAGAATACAGACTTGTGGTTGCCAGGGGGGGTGGAGGGTGGGAAGGGATAGACTGGGATTTCAAAACTGTAGAATAGATAAACAAGATTACACTGTATAGCTCAGGGAAATATACACAAAATGTTATGATAACTCACAGAGAAAAAAATGTGACAATGAGTGTGTATATGTCCATGTATGACTGAAAAATTGTGCTCAACACTGGAATTTGACACAACATTGTAAAATGATTATAAATCAATAAAAAATGTTAAAAAAAAAGAATTCCTATAGTAAATAGTATAATTTATACAGCATTAGAGATCCATGTGTACCCTGAGTTGAAAATATATTGTATATGAACATTCATGTTTGTAAAGCATGTTTAAGAGTATTTGCTTCACAAGAGGATCTTTTACTTTACAATCTATTTCTTACCTGTCTAGCTTCCCTAGTGCCTTTACAAAAAACACTTAGAGTTAAAACGCCTTACACAAAAATTTCATAAATTCATTTGTTACATCACACAGATGCATAGTTAAGCATACATAGCTTGGGGGATTCATCCAGAATGAAACTATTTTAAAATGACAAAAAAATATGAATTAGAAAATGGGTATATATTTTTAAGTTTTAACCTAGAGAAATGAAAACTTCTATACATAATTGCAAATTTTTAAAAAATCCCTATGTAGAATTTTATTACTTATATTTATTTATTAACATTTTTATTGAGTTATAATCATTTTATGTTGTGTCAAATTCCAGTGTAAATCACAATTTTTCAGTGATACATGAACATATATGTATTCTTTGTCACAGTTTTTCTCTGTGAGCTACCATAAGATCTTGTGTATATTTCTTTGTGCTATACAGTATAATCTTGTTTATTTGTTCTACATTTTGAAGTCCCAGTCTGTCCCTTCCCACCCCCAAGTAGATTTTTTAAAATGTCTACTTAACCCAGGCGTGAGAATTAGCTCTGTTAAAACATTTCAAATTCAGACCCGCAATAAATCACAAGAGGCCTAATAAAAGTCTGAGTTTAAGCCCAGAATATATTGAATGTAGCTTCTCCTTAAAAATAAAAAACAAAAGTCGCTTTCATGGATATTTTAGATAATGAATAGACTGAAAGTGTATTCCAATATACAGGCACTTGATACCTATCTATCCATTTATTTCTATAATGGGAGAAAAAAACTATGGATAGATTATAGTGAGATCTATAGATAATTTCTATCTAAAAGTAAATTTTCCATATGTAATGTTTTTAAAATACTTTTTCCTAATAAGGTAATGCAAATTCACTGTCATAAGTATAGGTAATAGGTATAAACAAAATGTATAAAATAAATCCATAAAATTCAACATCCAAAGATACCACTGTTAACCCTCCAACGATTAGGAGGCTGTTTTCTATTTCCCTTGTTTATTTACACAAGAACACTTAGAAGGGGAAATTTAGGAGAAACATACCATAACTCCAACACACTGTCCATCTTTCAGTATTTTTTCTTTCACATATTTTCCTAGTTCTTTATGTGTAAATGTAATATACACTCATATTTGTGTTTTTATACTTTACAATAATGAAAATTTCTAAACATTTGTCAGTTTCACATTAGCAAAAACATTTCAGTGGCTTAATATTATAAAGTAGCTTAAATAATCATAGAAGGAAAGTAAGTGATAATTTCAAATGTGAAATTTATGTGGCCCTAGAATAAAATATGTGCTATTTTATTTATTAGGAAATAGTCATAATTTAGAATGATATGGTACTTTCAAAGTTTCACATATTCAGTTATAGAATAGACAGGATGAGAATGGATGTTTTATATGAATGCTATTGAAGACTGGCAGACAATGGAGATAAGAACTATTTTGTCACGGTTATGAGATTATCAGCTGTGCTGTCTCTGTTTACTAACCATGTAGCACTATGTACTTCATAGCAGAGTACTCAACACAAGTATGGATGGTAATAAAGTAAAAAGATTAATCTAAGATTGAAGATACAGTGGCTGGATGCAAAAAAAACCTAGACAAGGTAGGTTTTTCAGGATGTATTTTTGTTGTCATTCAGGAGAATAGAGTCATGAAAGCAAGCATGTCTAGGAAGATGCTTTAGGACAAAGATCATTTATCCTCAGTTTGACAAGAGTTCTTTGTAATTGACTCAGACCCTGCTTCTGCTGTCTTCCCCTGGGTAGCAACAAGCTGAACCATGTGTCCTCTTACACAAAGTACAGTCAGAGACAGGTGCTCGGCCAAAAAGCATGGTGCTTTCAAATTTGAATCTGCAAATAATCCACAAATCCTCATGATGCCTCTCTCAAGTTACCAAGGGCACCATATGGATAAAATAAGTCCAGGCAATATATGAGAGAGAACTGAGGGATCCTGAAAAATCTGAATTTAATCAGCTTGACTGTTCAGGAGACTGTGCTCCTCCTCTTTTGAAGCAGGTTCCTGTAACTGTACTGACCATGTGCCAAATAATCAGCCTCCCCTCGTTTGTCATTCTGCTGCAGGTGCATTTCCTCAGAAAGGCCATGAGCTTAAGTATTATCATTCACACAGAGATCAATTTCTTTTGACAGCAAAGTGTTGCAGGCACAAATTTGCATTTGCAGTGTGGTGATTTTTTTAAAAAATTCTACAATTTGGAGATTTTGAATGCCCTTGCTGCTTCTTTTACTGCCTTTACTATCCTTTATACATTCTGCAGCTGAAAAGAAAACTTTCAGTTCTACTAAGCATTACCCAGTTGTATTTATTTTGTAAAATTATTTTGAATCTAATAAAGTATTTCCCAGCTCAGGGTAGTTCTGTCTCCTGGGTAATGATCAAGTATGTACCGACTGGTCATGGTTAATCAAAGAATTACACAAATGTATTAGAACCAGATGTTTAATTCAATCAAGCGAATAGTTCTTGCACCCTCACTAGATCTAAGGTATTGCTATGGATGCAATGGAATATTGATGCACCTCAGATGTCAAAAATCATATTGCTTTTGGGCACATATAAGGTCACATTAACATAAATGCTCAAATTCCCATTGCACTTACAACACTCCTGGACCCTTAGCCCTTTTGAAAAGTGCCCCAATAAAATATTTATGGCAGATGCCCAAGAATCTAAGTGTTGAGTTTAATCCTGTTAGTCCTGTGGCTGGTCTCCCACGTGAAACCAATGGGCTCTCCTGTGAGAATGCTGCTCTTCCAGTAAAATCTGCTTTGATCCAGTCTTACATGTTTCCTCCTCAATTATTTCCTTCAGTTTTAGTCTCTCTAATCCCTCTCTGCAGGGCTCACAACAAAAACATCCAAATCCGTGACATCCTTTTGTAATATTAGTGTAAATATTAGACTGTCCCTCATTTCGTGAGGCTCTTATACTCAATTCTATTCGCTCTTCCAACTTAAAAAAAATTAATTTGCACATTTTACAAAGATAAATAGATAAAGTATTGACGTTTATATCTGTCACTTCTTGAATTTTCTTCAGGCTCACCTGAAGCCTCTCCCACCAAACAAAAGTAATTCATACTTTAGTGGTCTAACTGGGGTTGTTACTAGACGCGAGCATCATATGATTGGGAAGGTAAAACGTGAGTGACTCATTTTGGAGATGAAAACGATAAACAAGAAATGTTTGGTTCTAATCCCAAGGGTCAAATAAGATGTTGCATTGGGGAGAGCATTATAGTTGAGGATAGAAGAGTGAGTCAGATTTTGAGTTAATTTAGAGAGCGGAAAGTGGAGTGATGAGCTCTGTTTACTCAGGTTAGAGTACAGAAGACAGAGAAGTGAAAGGACCTGTAACTCCAAATTTCTGAATGTTCTCTGGATAGAAGGCTAAGGGGAAAGCCACTGTGTGAAAGCAAAGTTAGCCTAGACCCAGACTGTGATGATTTTAAATGCTTTGTATTCTATACCCAACATTGTGAATTTTCTCAGGGACATCACCAGGAATTCTGAATAGAATGATTTATTTATGTTTCAAGTAATAGAGGAAGACCTGACTGAAAGAGACACTAGGACATGTATTATCTTATACAACAAGAAGGTGTAGGGATAAGGTGGATTTGGGAATGGTAAACTGAATCATTCCGTGAAAACATTCCTTTAACTCCACTTAGTTGCATTTCTTTTCCCTCATTATTTCTGTGTGGTTGAATTAATTTCAAGCATCACATTCACAGTCAAGTGTCCCAAAGTAGAGGTTTAAGCTTTTCTCTCTCATGTACTTTATTAAGAACATTGCCTAGAAATTTTACCCAATAGACCCCCTCCTCTTGTGTCAATGGCCAAAATCCTTCCATAAATCTGTTTAAAAAATGATCACTAATACGGGATTGAAATTGTGATTCCCATATTTCCCAATATAAGACGCCACCTGATACTGAACAAAATCATGGTTATATTAGCAAGGAAGAAATTGGGAGAAGGATAACCAGCTATGTCTGACTAAGAAATAACAAGATGAGGGCTGCATTTTAGAGAACTAACTATGGAAATAGAGTTTTGGATAAGTTAGAGGATGTAAAGTCTAGAAACTAAGAAGTCTTAAGAGTTTAATGCAATAATAATGTAAGAGAAAACGGAAATGTAAACTAAGGCGTGGAATGAAAATTAGTGGGCAGAGTGATGGGTAAAGAAGAATTTCAGATAAAGCACAGACATCACCAGTGGTCTCTTAGACATGAGATAACCCCAGGGTTGAAAATGGAAATTTAGTAATATCATTAACTGAGCTGATAAAAACAAGAGTAGAATAGGGAGAAATGGTTACTATGTGCTTGCTGGTACGCTGATCATTACCTTGAGAAAATGATGAATCCATTCTCTTTCATCTGCATTGAGAAACTTAACTAGAAACTGTATTGATTAGGAACTTTAAAATTCTAGACATGAAGGTTTTCCTTAGAAGTGAATTTATTCTTTATATGTTGTCTTTTTTCAATACCTCTTTAAATTCAGTTCAAGAAATGTTTTATGAATAATTATTTTAATAAAGGTTTGCTGACAATATAAACAGAGCTCTAACTCGTCTCAGGTATATAGTTTTAACAAACACTTTGAATACTTATCATTTAAGAAAAATTAAGAGTATGCTAGCAGTACAGAGAAAGACTAGATAAAGGAAACTGTTTTATACCTGAACAGGTTCTTGTCTTTCCTAAAGATTTATCATGGTGATCTGCTTTTTTTCTTTCCTTTGTAGCTTCTTTCCTTCTTAGTCCTCTTGGTGACTTCTGTCTGTCTCTTTCATATAGCTTTTCATCTTTACATTGCGTAATATTTTATACAATGTATCTAAAATTCTATCACAAAATAAATTTAATATGTTTAATAGTCTCAATTAATCCATACCTCTCTGATCCTTTCAAAGGCTTACTTGGTATATGACTGAACAGCTGACTAAAAAAGCCTTGCATGTTGCAAGAGAGGCACTTACCTATTTTCCCACTATTGGAAAGGAAATAATCAATTTTTTATATGAATTGCTAATGTTAATAATGACTAGTTAAAGATCTGAACATAAGATAAAAAGTTGCGGGAATTAAGTTGCTCTCAGTTATTATTTAAGCATATCATTTCAGTTAAAATATTTTATATACCTAATTTTCTTTCCATACCTCTATCTAAAACTCTGATACATCATGAAAAGACATGAAATAGACATTCACATACCATATTTACAAAAATAATAAAAATGAGTAATTCTTGTGGATATGTATATTTGTGTATGTATATTAGAGAAAACAAACACATAATTCTTGTGGATCTGAATGTGTACACATGTTTTAAAGAAAACAGTGCTTAAGAGACACTTACTTTGGTTCTGAAACAATGGTGTGAATAACAGAATAATAACATCTAATATACCACCCATATTCAGATTTTCCTGACTGTCCTCAAAATGTCATTTGTAGCTATTTTAATTTTATTTTTTCAGTGTGAGCTCTAGTTAAGACTCATGTATTATATTTAGTTTTCGTGGTACTTTAATCTCCCTTCATCTAAATAGTCCTTCCCACCTTTATATATCCCTGATGTTAATATTTTTGAAGATTCCAGCTCTGTTGTTGTGTAGAACATGTCTCAATCTGGCTCTGTCTCATAGTTTCCTCATCATTGGATTCAGTCTATTTGTGGCAAGAACATTACATAGGTGGTATGTATACAAGCAACAGATAATATCCTTTTTCTTAGGAGATACTTCACACTTAAATAGTTCAGCATGTATCACGTGTGCAACTACTTTCAGATGGTTCAGCAAAAGGAAAAAAAAAACTGTACATGTATGTATTTGTCTGTATCTCTCTAGAGAGAGATTTGAAAAAAATAATCAGATACAGAGTAAGAGATAAAGCGAGTAGTAACAATGGGTGAATCTAGACAATGATCATTGAACTAGTTCTTTTAACTTTCCAGTAGTTGTGAAACATTTCCAAGAAAAAGCTGTGGAAACAATGGGGTAGGAGCGTGAGAGGAACAACAAACACGATAGAGTTGGTACACTGAGATAGAACAGCCATTCAGCCACTTGCTGGCTCTGTGATTTTGGATAAATCACTGAAAATATCTGAGCTCATATATCTCAACTTGAAAATGAGGATGAAAATACTGAGTTTATATGCTGTGTTAAAGATTTAAAAAGATACCAGATACTGAAGCTTTTTACACAGCAGAGCTGAATGTAGAATAACAAACAATTGCTGGCTCTTCTCAGACTGAAAGCCGAGTGCATTCTAATACCTTACTTCAGAAGGATCTGGGAAATGAGTAAGAGATAAATTCATCATTCTGAAAAGTGACAGAAGTTTAAATTGGTTTGTTGTTCTATTAGAGAAATGAATTTTGCATTGTTTAAATGACCTTGGTGACTATAAACAAAATGACGTTCAAGGGTAACTGGCGTATAGTTTGTTAATTTAGGAAATCAATTAAAAAACAGACAAATGTAAGATGAATAAGGGTTCTTACAGTGTATAAAAGGTCATAGAGGGCATTAATGTAAACATGTGAATAATGCAGCGCTGAATCTAAATTAGGAAACTGACACTAGGCCATGTAAATGCTAACATTATAGCAGTAGAGAACTCCCTCTAACTTTAGATTGATTTCACAATTTTCCTGAAACCCGAATGAGGTCTGAAGAAATGATTCACTCTATGGGTAGATATTTATCAAACACCTTTTTTTCCTTCTAAGCCCTCTGTTTGTGTTGCAATATAAAAATGAGTGAGATGAACCTCCCTGCCATCAAGGAGTTCACAGTCAAGTGGAGCAGACATATATAGGCAATTACACTGATGTCTTCCCTTGGGGTAACTACTGGCTTTGGGAGCTCATTTCAAAGCAGCATCTAAACATTTCTTCCAGTATTGAGACAGTTTTGTGAAAGTAGTTAGATTTAAGCTGAGATAGAACTTTTGGTTTGGAACAGATGATTTCATATCTAAAAGGGGGGAAAATAAAACTACTCATGACCTTAAAATACATGACCTTTTAGAGACTTAGGGCTCTTTTACTCTTAGTTTTTTATACATTCTAGGTCAACAGTTAATAAGAAAATGTATACTGAAATAAGTTCCTGTTAGGAAGTTTATTAGCTGTAGGTTTGTATTTCTTGGGGATAGAATCCTTGCTGCCTGATTGGGTTGGGGGCTCATCTATGTTTGAAACAAATTCACTAGCATACTGAAGCTAAACTATGCTATTTCAAATTTTATTTAAAAGAGTGAAGAGTCCTGGGTGTTGTTATTCAAGTAAAAGTTTTTGCTCTTGTTCTTCCTCTTTCTCTTCTTCTATTGTCCTTTCTTTTCTTAAAAAAAAATTAATTGGTTTTATTCTTTTCTTCTTCCATTCCAGTCCCTTTCCCTTCCCTTCCATTCTTTTGAAGTAAGGTCTGATGAGCCAGGAACAAAGAGGGTTCAGTTGTGATCCTCAGTGGGCCTGAGGAGTCATTCATTGGAGTGAGGAAACAAGTGATGGAGTCAGAGATTAAGTTACACAGGATATGTGCAAGCAAATAAATGTATTGATAATGGGCATTGATTTCTCACTGTTAGAGAAGAGATTTACAAATATGGAACTAGTGAAGGCAGATTGACAGATTGACGTCTGTGGTGTTGGGTTGGACTTGCAGGCATTGATACGAACTTTTGGTTTTGAATAGATAGGAAAAATATTTAGGTAGATGGATGTCTGTCTGTGTGTGGGGTTCTACATACACCTAGCTTTGCTTTTGAGAGGACCAAAAACAATGACATCCAGAAGCAATGTTTTCACCAAGTACCCATTTCTTAAATACCACTCTCTACTCAAAGACTTGGAGGTACTTGGAGGAATCTCTAGTTATAGGGGCAGGGTAGTGAAAGTTCAAGATGAGTCTGTACACCACCTTGTTTTACAAACCAGTGCTCATAAGATGATGAAAAAAAAAAAAAAAGGTAGGAGTCAGCCTTAAGAGTCTTCATGGAGCAAATAGAGGAAAATTTGAGCATCAAATACTGATAATAACAGATTATTACCTATTGAATAAAATAAAAACACTTGAGTCCCTATTTGCATAAAGAAATAAATATTAATTAAACAGGGAGAAGGGAAACCCTTACAGTAGAACACTTGCTAATAAATATAGAAGGAATGGTGAATTTGAAAATCACTATTTGACAGACAACCAATATACCAATAATTTATTTAGGTAAGAATTGTCAATGGGTGCTAACTAGACAGTGAAAATATGTTGAGAATAGAATAATCTTAGAATCTCAAAAGAGCACCCCACAATTATTTGTTAATTACGAAGGGAAATGGTAACTGCAGTGATTGTTGAAACCATCATCATAAACAAAGCATCACTAGTAATGTGACAATTTGACATCATTTTTGTAATATACCTAATAAAAGTGCAGAATCTGAGACTAATCATAAAGAGATGTCAGGTAAACTAAAATTGAGAAGTAAGATACTCACGAGTAGGGACCCTGGGTGCTGTGTGAAGGCAGTTATTTATATTGTTTTTCCTCTTGTCAGTATAGACTAACATCTAAGTATAGATTAACATCTCCTAGTTCACTTATAAAACCTCTCACCACCTTCATAGAGTTGTAATGTGTTCCAAATATTGAATTATAGGCAAGGAGATTTCTTTGCCTTTTTGAAATTATTAACAAAATTTAACCAAGTCTTCTTTCCCCTTTATTTCTCTCTCATTTCTCCCTTTCTTCTGCCTTTTTTCTCCTTTTCTTAGCCTTCACTTCTGACTTCCTTTCATTTTTCTTCTCATCTTCCTATATTTATTCCTAAAATTTTACTATTGCTATTTTAGCTCTTTCCTGCCACTTTATCCCATTTGCCATGAATAAAACTAATGGAGATACATTTAAAAACACCAAATAAAAAATGCAAAAACTGTGTTTCGTTGCTAATTTCTAATTCCTGTCTTAAACGTGTGGATTTGTGTGTGGATTTGTGTATATTATTATATGATCACTATCTTATCTGACTTTAGGAAATTGAGATTGAGTTTTTGTTCTTTTGAATGATTTCCTGCAAATTATTTATTTTCTCTGTATCTTAATTTCTACAATTTCAGAATATAACTAATGAAATCTGAATCTTTTTTTAAAAAATGGTCTTATGTATTACATTGATGACTATGAACTTATAAGATACAGTCTGTCTTTAATTGTGTACAGCAGTCATCAGTTCATTATAAATGAACAAGATTAGGAAATCATAATATTGGAAATCACAAGTCCCAAATATTTGATAATCCCTGCAATAGTCACGAGGCCACATTTCAAAGAGGCCTCCAAAACTTCAAATCCGATCTCATGGGATTCTATGTGTTCATTAAATTCTTTCCCACATTAAATTGCCAGTTAATGGAAGTGACACCCAGGCAAACTCACCACGTCCAAGATTCAGTAGCAGATACCTGATTAGGTGTCTCCTCCTTTTTCCAACCAATTTATAAGGATTTATTATAAAAAGTGCTTGTCTACCTTATTATAAATAAGTTAAATTCAAATAAATGGTGTGGTGACAAGTATTTTTACTTTGTACTATGAATCTATTCAAATGTATTTTGTTGTAAATATATTCTGATTGGTTAAATTGTTTGAAGCACTTTCTAGGACACAAATATAACATTTCACATGTTAACATCCATATGCTAAATCCCAAGTGATCTTACTCCATTTTTTAAACTTTTTTTAACTTTTTTTTTTTTTTTTTTTTTTTTTACTTTTTAAACTAAAGCAATAGTTTGGGAAAAGAAAGTGATTGGGAGAGGTAGCGATAGGTTGAAAAAATACTGTTAAAGGAGTGTCTTTGTAAGCCTTTTGCAAATCTATCATTATGTGATGAAAACCTTAGGGAAAATGGCCAGAAATGGAGATAAAATTGCTAGATTTGAGATTAAATACAGGCACATAGGGAAAATGATCCAAGCACTATTAATTGTCTGTTTTGTGCTCGGCATAGTGCCGTATGCTTTCCTCAGAACAGCCATTTGAGAAGGATTTATTTCTTTAATTTGTGGAAGAAGCAAATTTTAATGAGAGACTGAGTAGTATTTCTGAATGTTCTACCTGGGATTTGCATTTTTTCTTTTAACAAGTTTTAAGCAGAAAGAAAAAAGATGGAAAGAGAAGAATCCAGAAAAGGGTATAAATGTATTCATTGCAGTAGGGATCTTAGGAATGAAGTATTGGAATCCCAAAGTGTTCTGATTAATACAAGCTATCTTTCAACACCTCTGGCAGAATGCATAGAAAATAACACAAAAATTTGAAGTCACATTTAAGAGCAGAGTTGATAAGTACAACTTAGGAAACTAAATTTTAGAAAATGATAAACTAAACAGTTACCTAAGGTCTAATATAGATTTGTGATAGGCAAGAAGAACAGTGATTAAAACTAAGAGTGACACAATTGATTTCCTAAAACCCTTTTGTATAAATTGCCAGCTACTATTTTTTAGCTGGCCTATTGGGACTAGTTTCCTTTATAGCTTCTTGTTTTGAGAAAGGAGAAAGTTCTTATTCATGAGTAAAGTTAGCTGAGGAGAAATTACATGTGCCCTGGGATTAAGTAAAATATTTCTTACTGAATTTGTAAAATGAAATGACTTCTTAAATAGTTCTTCCACAGGTGTACAGAAATACTGAAAAATCATGCTTTATTCCTAATAGTGTATGTGAATTTTTTTTTAATTTAGATACCAGGTCTTTTTTTCAAATTAAACAAATTATTTTCCTCCTTTTGGTGCTCTGAGACCCAGCTGCACTGTGTGTGTTGGGGGATGGGGGTGGTGCACACAGTTTCCCATACAACACCAAGCAATTCTCAGACACAAGAAGATAGAATTGGATTCCAAAAGTAAAGGGATCATTCCCTCAAGACCACCCTCCACTTCAGAGGCCAGTCATAAACTCAGGTGTTACCTGTGCTTCTGACTGGCTACAAATGAGAGGGTCCCACTACCTCTTCCTTGGGTTCAGTTAATTTGCTAGAACAGCTCACAGAACTCAGGAAAGCCCATTTACCCACTAGAGTGCCAATTGATTACAAAGGATTTTAAAGCATATGAATCAACAGTCAGATGAAAAGATACATAGGGTGAGGTCCCTGTCAAAGGAGCTTCTGTCCTTGTGGTGCTTGGGGCCTGGCATGGTGGCACCTGGAGCCTCGAACCCCTTCCTTTTGGGTTTTTACAGAGGCTTCATTATGTAGACGATTGATTAACTCATTGGCCATTGGTGAATCACACTTTAGCCTTTCTCCTCTCCCCGGAATTCATGGAGTGAGACTGAAAGTACCAACCCTCTATTCACGGTAGATGTCCCTGGTACCCAGCCCCTGTCCTTAGGTGCTTTGCAAAAGTCACTTTCATTTATGTAAATCCGGTTGTGGTGGAGAGGGCTTGTTATGTAAAACAAAACATCTCTCATCTTTATGGCTCTGAAACTCGAAAGCATTTTCAGGAACTAACGACAAGAAACCAAAAATAACAAATGATACTCTTATGTCTCCTATCACTCAGGAAATACCAAGGGTTTTGGGAGCAATGAACCAGAAACTGTGGATAAAGACCTAATATATTTTGACCATCTGAGATAGACACACACACAGACACACATTTCCTATAAATCACTATATATATTTCTTATAAATCACAATGTCCCACACTTATACTGTACCATTTGATATTTGAAAATACAGTATAATGATGAGGAAAAAATAATAGAGAAGGAGAAAATTAAAAGACTATTTAATTTTAGAGAATTTGTTATAGCTTTATAAATAATACTCAAAATATCAAATATGTTTGATTTAACGTATTAGTGATATTAGTTAATAATGGTCTTTAATAATAAAATTATTTTCTAAGCTTTTATTTTGATTTTCAGATTTAGGATAATTTTTAGAAGCTATACCTTGTTAATTACCCTATATTTTTGGTATTAGAATATATTTACATTCCCTTTGTCTGAGTCAGTCTAAAAAAAATAAAATCTTCACCTTTTGGAATTCAAATAAGTAATTATTTATCATGTTTGTATAAGGAGGGGATTTTGAGCATTCCATACAAGCATCACCTTCCTCCAAGTGAAAATTAATTATTCAATGAAAGTGACACCATTTGTGGCAATAACTGTTAGAGACTGAAGACCACATTTTTACATCGATTGCCTTTGGTGACTGCACTCCGTTCCCATGTGATGTTCTAATGTAGCCTGTTACTGAGGAAGCCATCTAGTTAAATCCTATTTTAGTCCTTCATAAAAAGATACAAATGAACATCAGAAAATTTTTCATAAATTAGTAAAATAATTCATAGCATACTGTGACATCTGTCAAGAGACACAAAATGCTACATGTAAAATACTAAAAATGCTAATTGAAGGAGTATGTTAAGAGTTAAGAACTGAAGTAAATTCCTAGGCAGACACTTCCACATATTCCTTAAAACAAAGTTTTCTCATACTCTCTATACATTTTCTCTAGCAGAGATAGAGTGTGAGGATACAACTAAGAGTGTTTCTGTCTAGAATTTAGGGTTGTTTTAATTGCATGCTTTACTCTTAGGGTAACACAAATGATATCATAGAATATAGAGTTGAAAAGGCTCCTATAATGTCTTTCAAAATTTAAGTAAATTTATGATAGTACAATATACCCAATGCAAAAAACTTTACTATAGCAACCCTTAGAGTCTCCCATCATTGATGTAAGAATCGTCTCTATCTTTCAAGGCGGTCTGATTTTTTTTTTTTTATATATATACTTTTAATTGCTCTAAAGTCCTTTTTTCAGTTGACATACTCCAGACAGAGTTCTGGGAGTCCGAATTCTATCAGTGAGCTCCACAGACTGGGCTCTTTACCTTTAGGAGCTTGACTCTGATGGAAGTAGACTTAGGGGAAAAAAAAATTTTTTAAACCTGTATTTCTCTAAAGCCTCTTAATTGTCAGAAATTATCAAAAATAAATTTTTAAAAATAGTAGTGAATAAATAAGCAAGTACACATAATAAGACAAATATCAGATAATGACAACGGCTTTATAGAGATTTGAAATTGGATGGTGTAAACATATTGATGCCTGATTTTTCTTTAGTACTGCTCTGTGTCAGGCACAATTCTAAGTGCTTATTTAACCTTTTTAACTGTTCTGTGTACTATGCTAACATAATCCCCAGTTTGCAGATGTGGAAACAGGGGCTCAGAGGGGTGTATAAATCACCTAAAATCACATAGCTATTAAGTAGCAAAACCATCATTCAATCTCAGTTTTTTCCCAGAGCTCATGTTTATTACTTAAGTAATATATGCTTCCATTAGCCTTTATAGCATTAAAAAAATCCTGAAACCTAGAGGCTTAAAACAATATTCTGTAATTCTAAGAGTTGGTCAAGATAAATTTGAGCTGCACACCACATATCCACTTGAAGATGTCAAGAACTTTGAGAATATGAATCTACAGTTCAGTTGAGATATCAGAGATGAACATATAATTTGGGAGGTCAGCTTTCCAATGACTTTGATCTAAATGATCCTATATTTGTCTTTTGGATTGATAAAGAACAAATTATCTCTCTCTTCTTGCTAAGTCCTCACATATTTCAGAATAGTTAATTATATCTTCCTTTATTGCTTTAGTCTCTTACTGAAACTCAGAAACAATTGTACGATAGAAAGCAGAACACAACATTGAAGGGGAAAGAGAAATTATCAAAATTAAAGAAATAGCAACACATAGAGTTTAGAATAAATGAAAATTTTCCAATAAAGGAAATTCAGGAACAAGACCATATTTGGATAGAATCATAGAAATTTGTGCTTAAAAGTATTTTTAAAAAGTGAACACTGGGGGAGGGTGTAATTCAGTGGTAGAGTGCCTGCTTAGCATGCAAGAGATCCTGGGTTCAATCCCTAGTGCCTCCATCAAAATAAAAAAAAATAAACCTAACTACCACTCCCCCCACCAAAAAAAAAAAAAAAGTGAACACTAAAACTAAGGAATAAAATTTTAATATTTTTAGTATTAAGTTATAAATATTTTGAAGATATTCAAATAAAACTATTTTTAAGATTCCTGTCTTTTAGAAATAATGCTGAAATATTTATGGATGAATTAATGTAACACCTAGGACTTGTCAAAATAATATAGAAAGTAGATAGTTGAGAATACAGATAAATAATATTATTCATGAATTGGTAATTATTGAAGCTGGGTAATGGCCAAATAAGAATTTATTATACTATTCTACTATTGCATATGCTTGGAATTTTCCATTACAAGATTAAAAACAGATTATAATACAAATAAATCATTTAAAAATTAATAAATGATATGGCTGGAGAGGAAGAAAGTTTTCTCTGCCCTTTTAAGTTTTTCTAGCTGGTCTGAGAGTTAAATTGACATGAGACAGATTAATAGGAGAATATCAAACAAAAGTTTAATAACATGTACACAAGGGAGAGACCCAGGAAAACTGAGTAAATAGCTTATTAAACTGGCTGGACTCCTCACCTTAAACAGCATCTTTAGTTAAAGTAGGATGTTGACGGTAGTGGCTTGGGACTTTAAAGGAGAGGAGGCATTTCACATGGAGATAGAAAAGCAAAGGTTTGGTAGAAAAATGTTGGCTGAGCCCTGCAGAGACAGTGGGTCACATAATGGAGTCCGATCTCTGAGCCCGGCCAAATTTCCCCCAGCATAACTAGCCCGTGTTCTTTGCAGATATCTCTGATGATAACTCTATTCTGGGAACAGGCCCTTTATCTAAATCTTTAGGCACTTAACGAGGAGGTAACAGAAACACCTTCCTGAATCTTAGTTTCTCAAAAATAATCGGACTAAACTAATCCTTGTGCCAAAAAGACACATTTTGGGGCGTCCAATTTTGCTCCCCTACAATATCATCCTTAGTCTGACCCACTAGATGCTTATTTCTACTCTGCAGAATCTCTGTTGTATCATGATTTATTTTCTCCTTTACTTTGTCTAATAATGAAAAATGCCTTTTTCTTTTTGGAAATTTACTTTTTCTGTGTCATACATGCTATCTCCCTATAATTTCACATATGTATTTCCTTTTTTCCAAGGCATTTTTACAGACATCAAAAGAATACCTATTAATTTAAGAAAAGCTTTAAAATCTTCTGAAATATTAAGAAATGGTGAGGGTCAAACTGAGGAGACTAACCATAAATAAAAGCTAAAAGCTATAAAACAGAAACTTCTTCATCTTTCTGAAGTCAAATCCATAAATCTACCCAAGTTTCTGTGCATTTTCTGTCTTCCCTCCTGTTAAATGCAAGACATGTGCCTCTTGTCAAGACTGTTTCTTCATTTATGCTCTAAATTTAATTTGTTCTCACCTTCTCTAGGATATCTTTTTTGTTTATTATTCCATTCTTCTGCATCTTCATCTTATTCCTTCTGTTGATTTCTTCTCATCAGGACATGTATCTCAAATATATTTTTTCAAAGGTCCCTCCTCATCTCTATATTTCGTTGCACATAGAAGCACACCTCATTTTATTGTACTTCACTTCATTGTGTTTCACCGGTACTGCATTTTTACAAATCGAACATTGTGGCAACTCTGTGTTCAGCAAATCTCTTGGCACCATTTTTCCAACAGTATTTGGTCACTTCTTGTCTCTGTGTCACATTTTGGTAACTCTTAGGATACTCCAAACCCTCCCAAAAGATGATGACTTGCTAAAGGTTTGATGGTTAGCATTTTTTAACAATAAAGTATTTTAAATTAAGGCATGTATATTGTTTTTTTAGACTTAACTCTATGGCACATTTAATGGACCACAGTATAGTGGAAACATGACTTTTATATGCACTGGGGAATCAAAAAATTTGTGTGACTCATTTTATTGGGATATTCACTTTATTGTGGTGGCCTAGAACTGAACCTGCAGTATCTCCATGGTATGCCTGTATTGATCTTCAATTTACTCTTAATTCACTTTGATTTGCCTTCACTTTCAGCCTTCTATTACAGCAGACTCTTACAGGGTAGGGTTCTCTGATCTGTTACTTGGCCTGCCATCCTTCTTTTCCCCTCCAGGCAGCCCTAAATCTATATGCCACCTACTTGCAAATGTTCATCTCCAGGTTAAATTTGTTTTCTGAAACACTGATTTGGTAGTTCTCATAATCTCAAAACTAACTTGATTGACATTGAAATCTTGTCCTTTGCCCTTAAGTCTGGTCCTTTTATGGTCTCTCTCAACTCAGTAAATTACATTATCATCTTAATATCCAATCCACCAAGTCCTGGCCATATATAAAGATGTGTATTTTTAAATATGTCTAATGTCCAACATTTTCAGTATCATTCCCTTATTTCAAACTGCCATCATATTTAACTTTGGCTACTGTAACAGCCTCTTAATGACTACCGTGCTTGGAAGAATAGACAGAGATCTTTTTAAAGACAAATTAAATATTTCACTCACCCACGTAAAAACCTTCACTAACTTCTCATTTTATTTAGACTAAAATCCAATTTTAAAAAAGTTAATTTGTAGTGTTAGCTTATTTTCTTTTTTCTTTTTCTTTCTTTTTTTTTTTTTTTTTGGCTTTAATTCCTTTCCCGGGGACTATGCTTGTGTATAATTTTTGTTCACTATTTACAGTAACCAAATAAGTTTTTAAACTTATTAAAATGTTATGTTTCTCATTTATTCATTATTTATATTGTATAAAGTTACTCTTAGAAGAAAATAATAACACTATATTTTGAAAATAACTTTGGTTTAGAATTATGTATATCTTTAACTTGTTAAAAAAAAAAAAGGTTAAAAAAGTCAAAATTAAACTCCCTTCTGTATCTTTACCTAAGCAAATAATATCTTGGTACAGTTTTTATCACTAAACTCTTAAGTTAATTTCACTAATTTCAATTTAATTTTTTAAATTACTTTTACTAGATTTATAGATGAATATAAGAGTGAAAAATATATATCTAATTTCCTAATCTTAAAAACGTTACATGGGTACATTTTTCTCCATGTCATCATTACATAGATACAAAATCACATAAATAAAAAATTGTCAATACTAACAAATACCTATATGGTTCCTGCTATACTTGGTATTATGTACATTACTTAATTTCAGCTTCGCATAACCCTCTTCTTTAGATTAGGAAACTGGGACACGTGGTTAAATAATTTGCCCAAAAAGTGATAGGGCAGAATTGAAGCCAGGTAGTCAGACTCCAGATCCTCTGCTCATTTTAATTACCAAGTAAACTGCCTCTCAAAGTTGGATGATGATGATGATGACAGTTTTTATTTTCATCACCTTTATTATTTCATATACTCTGGTAATTTAACTTCTTTAACACATATTTTCTTTCACTTTGTCAAGGTCTCAAGTTGTTATTCTCTGATTTTATTCCACTGTATTAGCACCTATCTATTCTCATTCAGCAGCTTTTATGTCTTGACTAAATATTTTTTAACACTTAGCTCTCTCATTCCCATGTTGATTCCTTTTACTTCCTGTGGGGCTGTGTATGTACTAGAAGATTTCCTATTAAATTTCTTTATTTCTATCTCTGCACTGGGGCACGCTGATACTCACAGAGCCCTTATGGAGGATGATAGTTGTAGGTCCTTTATCAGAAAATCAGGAATCATATTTGATCTAGAACATGATTTAGCAAAGTACAGCCAGTGGATCAAATATAGCTTGCTGCCTATTTCTATATGGCCTTCAAGTTAAGAATACTTTTTCTATTTTTCAAAGGTTGAAATAAACAAGTAAAATATTTTATAACCCACAAAATTATATAAAATTCAAATTTAATCCTCCATGAATGAGGTGTATTAGAATACAGACCTTCCTATTTATGAAGTGTCTGCTTTTGCACTGCAGTGACAGAGTATTGGCAAACCCTGTGACCCACAAAGGCCAAAATATTTACTCTCTGAGTCTTTACAGATAAAGTTTTTCAGCCACCAATCTAGAACCTTTCTGTTCTAATGTATTCAGAGTTTAGACTCTGTTGGAGAATGTTACCCTGTTACCTGCCCCCAGCTCAGACCGCACTCATTTCCAACCTTGCTCTAATTTTTGTATCACTTTGCCTAATGGAAAAATAAACCCCTCTAGACAGAATGATCCCATATTTATCTATCCTTGTTAATATCCTTGAACAGCCAAAACTTATGGTTGTTGTTGGGAACCAGACTTACTTTGCAGAACTGAAGTATGGATAGTCATTTAAAGAAAATATTAAGAAAATACTTAATACTGTAAATTAAAATTAATAAGTAATAAAATACTTTTGTTTTCCTCTTCTTTTCTCGATTCCAGCAGCTTTATATTAGAAGGCATTTATCTTTGTCTAATTACATATTACTGTGTTATATTTATTAGGGTTATCTTTCCAATGTGATTTTGATTTTCTCTTAGGATTAAAATTGTTACCTGGCCTATAATGATAACAGATGCTTTCTTTTTGTCCTTTGATACTCAATATGCAGAAATCTCAAACTGTCTGAACACCAACTACAGTTTAATTCAACAAGTGATAGCATGCTTCATTTATATTTATATCACCATCTATATGGTAATGTCAGGGACAGCACTTAGGAAACTTTTACTCCCACTTGGCTGGGGCTTGTCTTTCCAGCATTTGTAACTTTTATTGCAAATGAAATGTCAAACCTGATGGCCTAAATACGGCACCCAATCTGAGAACCCTGTCTCCCTGGCATATGTGTGTTCTTCTTTACAGCAGCGTAATAAGCGCTCACACATCTTTTTGATTGTCCATGTTCCTTTTCAAAGCCTTCTTATATTTAGCAGAGAATAAAGCAAAGGAGATCTCCACAAGTTATTAGATTGAAACTTTTTTTCAGGTAATAGAAGGATTCCATTCTTCTGTACTTGAATTTATACTAAGTCTGTACTTGAATTTATACTAAGTTACATAGCAGGGTTCAAAGTAATAGATTCTACTTCTCAGAGAGCCAGGTTTGATATGATGTCATGTTGCTTCTGCTATTTACATCTGCTGAACCTATGGTCTTTGTGAAATAAAAGAGGAAGGATTTGTAATAGGTCAGATAAATTTGCAGTGTCAGATTCAGGGGCATAGGTACTGAATGCTTCTCACTAACAACAGAAAAGGAGCAGTATTTTGCACTCATAACTTTTTAAGTGTCCATCAGTTAATATTAAATATGCTATTTGAAAGTTAAAATACACTGATTACCATCTTAGGCCCTCCCTTGTGTAAACATATTTTTATTCTATGAGGGTTACGCTTGTTGGCACAGAGCACCCTGTAAGATAAAAGTTTTCGGTAACTCAGAGAGGGATGATGTTGGTGGGTCCCTCAGAAAAATCAGCAGTCATGTTTTGCTTTAGAATTTTGGTCTTCAAATTTATTCACTTTCACCCAACTTCATAAAATTTCCCCCTTTATTCTTAGAAGAAATTCTGCTCTAATATCATAGTATTATACTATGTTCTTTCTACTGTAGGGCACATAGTAAAATTTTGTGCTCTGTTTACCAAATTTTTTCTATGAAATATAATGAGAAAATTTAAGAATTTAGAGATCAGTCTCTCTCTTGCTCTCTCTCTCTCAAATACACACACACCACGCACAGACACAAACACACACAGCTTTTCAAGACTTCAGTTTTTCTAGGATCTCAGTAAGTCCTATTTGAATCTTGAAGTTGAATAGTGACTCCTTTATTCCTGGCTTGATGCTGTGATTTCTCACAAAGTAATAAACACCATTGGAACATTGAATGGGAAAGTCGCAAGACACGTAGGACCTAGGAATTACCAGAAACAAAAACACACTGGTTTAGTATTTCACAAAAACCTCTCTCCCTTTAAATTTCTTGTCAGAACTATAGCTTTTAAGTCCTGTCCTCACCTCCTCTTTTACTTGCCTTCATGCAATTTAAGTTTTCTGCAGTACAGTCAGATCGTATTTCTCCCCTTCTCAGACTCTCAAGTGATTTCCCACTGCCTGTTAAATTAAGGGCTTAGGTGAATTTTAGCATTTGAAACGTTACTAATATGTCCCTGACTAGCTTTAAATTTGTCTTTCCTCTCATGTGTTCCCTGGGCTTCAACAACCAGCACTTTCCTACTTTGGGTAATACTATTTCCTCTGATTAGAAGGTGCCCTCTGATAACTCCGCCTGTCAAAATCTCAACCATTCTTTAATGCTTACATTAAATCAGTGTCATGCTGAGAGCTTTGACCCCAGTAAAATGGGAAACCATATTAACTCATTTTGTGTTCCACATGAACACTTGCATTGCTCCCCTCTATTTCTTGTCATTATATAGTTTGCTAGGAAATACTTTCCAAAACTAGGTAAGTGCCAGTATTAAAAACAAAATGATATTGTGCCTGTTACTAGTACACATACTCTTTTGAAATAAATTTGGAAACTTGAAGTACTAGTTACTAATTATTAGATCCCAACTGAGAAGTGTTATTTGTCCTCCAAGAGTAGAAGGGTTTTCTCCACTAATATTCTTTTCTAATTCAGAGCAAATAAACTCCTCCCAGTCTTAAGCAGTTTGTCAGAGAGCCTGTGCAGCAGAGAATTATCTCTAAAAATTAGAAACAATATACATGTTAGAAGTTTCCTGTTCTGTATAGATAACAATCCAGTTCTATGTGCAGCTGGAACAGATTGTGCACGATACTCAAATTCTGAAAGATTTTAAATACTATAAATTTTATTATGCAGTGATGCTTTTAAGGCAATCATTAATTCTCAAATTTGAATATGCCTTTAAAGCTACGTTTTTATTACTGAAGTCAAGTAAAGAAGTAAGGCAACCTTTAGTAATTAAATATAATAAAATTTGGTTGAATCTAAGTGTTCCCTTTGACAAGGGACATACTGCTTTACGCAAGAATTAAAATTTAAAAAATCCAAATCTTATCCTATAATTATGTCATTTAATTAGTTAACTAATTAATTAGGCACATATTTGTTGAGCACTGTGTGCCAGACACAAACTGTGCCACATATTGGTGATAAAAAAGTGATCAAAATAGACATGCTCTTTGACATTACCCAAATGCTCATTTCAAACTGATATTAGTTACTCTATTGAGGAATATGGCCTAGACAGAAAGTCTAATTACCTTTCAGTTGGCCATGAGTGCATAATTAATTGTGACACCTTATGAGCACCTATTTTTTTTTATTATTTTAACTGTATGCTATTCTTTATCCTCCATTTTTACTATCATTCTAACTTGAATTACAGAGTTCAGCTTTTTCTTTTTCTTACTAAAAAGATTTAGAGAACTTAAGTTTTTTAAATGTTTAATATAAACTTTATAAAAGTGTATCACACATACTTAATAATCATTCTGATTTATAAGTCAGTTTTTGTACATCACAATGACATCAAGTTATTTTTAGCATTTTTCCTCCAATTTGTGTCATAAAATCATTAGCTGTATTTTAAAGTTAAATGAGAAAATATTTTCAGTGAAAATACAGTTTGTTTTTAATTTTTTTTACACAAGAGCAGTCTCATATAAAGAGAAATTTTATTACCTAAAAAATTAACATGGAAACATAAATTAATGCTCACATTTCTTTGTTCTGATTCTTGATCTTTTCACTGTACTGAGCCAGACAGTAATACATTTTTAAAAATCTAAAAAACATTTCCTTGTAAAAGGTGCCAAAATATACCTGATTTTTCACCTTGCTAGTTTTCACTAAATTTCTGTAAAACTTGACAAAGACAAGATAAAATGTTAAAGCCAAGTAAGTTATATATATTAGTGGTGCATATAAAAATGACAGACAATAAAATCAACAGTGTTAAAAGTGCTACTATGCTATGTTAAGCTAATTGTGCACGATACTCTTACTCTCTAAGGTACAAATATTGTTGCATATATGAATGTATTTTGATATTCCATGTTATTTACTGAGATCCTGATTATTATTTCTCAGATTTTAGTAAGTAAAAAAAAATTAAATACATGTCAGGAATTAGAGAGTTTGAAGCTGCTGGTGACTGTATTCCATCCATTCATTTTAATTGATGTGGAAAATATGGCAGCTATCACGTTGCATTTGTGTTTATTAGATACAAAGCAGTCTGTGACATAAAACTCAATCTATGTAAATATTTGAGTTGTGATTACATGTGCATTGTGTGGACAGTTTAGTTTCATTTTCAATTATTCAGTTGTTCATTTATTTTTCATAAGTAGAAGGGGTGAGCCGCTAGCACCTAAGAAACTGAGGATTAGGGTATACACATTATACACATGATTGGCCTAACTTCACAATTTTATTGAGAAAGTCAATGTGTTCAATTAAAAATGTCTTATCACCCTCTCTTGCAAGTAGTGTTGAGCATGTCCCACTGTTGTGCAATGTGGGTTAAATAAAAGTTGAAACCTCTTTTAAAATGAGGCAGATTCAATCGGCCCTTGCCGTTTTTGACTTTAACGTGTCCATCTACTTTCTGCCTGAAATGTAGACATAAAGGTTGAAGCCATCTTGAAACTTGGAGAAGCTAAGAGATTCTAACAGACTTGTATCCTGACATCTTAAGCCATTGCATTGGATCTGAATGCCTACTTTCCAACCTAAGGTTATATTAGAAAACACATATTTCTGTTATGTGAAATACTGTTATTTGTTACATCAAAACAAACCCAGTCCTTAAAGGTAGTGCATGTTTACAGGTGCATAGTGGATCTTGCATTGTATATACATCCATTAAAAAGGAGTAAGAAAACTATATACCAACTGATCAAAAACGTACAGAAAAAAACACATATGAAAGGACTTGTACCTCTGCCTGGAAACACTTGTGATACTTGTTATTAAAATGAGCAGAATGGTGGGTAACCCTCAAATAGAAAGAGGGAGGCAACTCACACACCTCATACTTTGGGTGTGAATTTTTTTTTTTTTTTTGAGTGTAATAGCACCCAATTCAAGGTAGCTCTAGTTTTAAACCACTTTTAAGAGTTTATCTAAATTGATCCTTTAGAGCTGATTATTCATATTTTGTCCTTACAAATAGAAACTCAAAACAATTTTTTTCTAAGACATTTTTAGTAAATAATCTCTGTAAAGATTGCACATCCACGCTGTTTCCCATAACTGATCTTTCTTGGTGCATTGGGAGAAATTGATTGTATTGAACTATTCCTTGCTTTTACAACATAACCCTGGAACCTACAACAGCAAACAATCTGCCATATTCTGGTCAGGGAAATGAATGACCATTTTCTAAGGCACCTGCCAGTGCCATGCAGTTCACTGGGCATGAAAATCAAAGTTCTGTGATCTTTAACCAAATTCCTAGGCACAACCCAGCTTCAGGCACACTTGGATGTTGTGCCTGAGCAGGGAATGAGTAGCTGCTGACCACACGGCCCCTCCTGATTCCTGAATGATTTCCGAGTGCTGCCTGCCAGAACTTGCATGTGTTGTAGTCTCCGCAGCAGTGGGTTGCAAATCTGTCTAAATCTAGGACAAACATTTTTTCCAAAATAGACAGAATAGAAACATATTTGCAAAGTAATCAGTATGATAGCTTACTGTGACATCCAAAACAGGACTCTGAAGATTGTAACTAAAAAGAAACTCTGAAGATAGACATGTATTTTATTAAATATATTTAATCCCTAAATATTTGCCCTTTTATCCACTAGGAAGATATAGCTGGAAATTTATGCTACCAAATAATGCCTAGAGATCTAAAAGTCTGTTATTGTTTACACAAGTTCAACTAATTGTTTGATGTAAATGATTACTTAGCGGATGATATCAGCAGACATCTGTTTGCTTGATTTTAGAGTTTTCTCCTGAGTAGTCTAGCTTTGTACATTAATTCTGAAACTTGGCTGAGTCCCAAAATAAGCAAAATAAACATTGATTGTAGTCAGAAGCCATGGAAATATTAAAAGTCACAGAGATATTTCTGAAATGGACTTTTAACAAATTGTCAGCTTAACTTATTTTCTACCTACTCAACTTAACAAACATACACATTCAGGATACATTCAGTATCCTGAAATTTCCATTTTCAGAGTTTTGTCTAAATTATGAGAGTACCCTGGGCCTCAGATAATTTGATTCCACTGAGTTCAATTTTTCATTCCAAGGAATATGACAGTTCTCTGTACTATCTTTTTTTACATGAATTACACATCTCATATAAAAGAGTAGAAATCTAGGCCAATTTGAATGTGATATTCACCTGACAGTTGGATGCAATAAAATAATCTAATATCCATAATTATTTTCTTAACCTATGAATCATAAAACTGTCATCATGAAAAATAATAATTTTGGTTAGGACAGGTTTAATGCAGTTTAATATTATTTTTTATTATTTCAATCCATTTAAGTTTTTACGGTGATCTCCTTCTTGAGAAATTCAGGGTTGACCTTTGCTACTTGATACATGTTTTTTTTCCTCTAAAGAAATTTACTCATTATATTGAATAAAATAAAAATTTCTAGGTTCTGATATATTTTACAAGGCAAAGAACCTTACATTTTTTGCTTAACTTTTATGACGGTCCAATGATATAAATTGATGTTATAAAAATCTTACATGAGATGTGGAAGCAGTATAAGAAAATCCACGACCCTCACAATGTCCTATCACATGCTGTTAATAAATTTAAGTTTAGAAATAGGAACTCTAGTTTCTTTTATCTGATTTCACTGTTAATGACTTAAAAAGTCAAAATAATCCAGAATATTCGGAACATATATATGGTTAAAAACAAATTTTGCTAATCTATGCAAATAAATAAAACATATTAAACATACAAATATTCAAAAATAGATATCAATAGTAAAGTTTTAAAAATATGTCTAATTCTGGCTCCAGAATGCATTTTGCACATTTT
Organism: Camelus dromedarius; assembly: GCF_036321535.1. Taxonomy (NCBI): domain Eukaryota; kingdom Metazoa; phylum Chordata; class Mammalia; order Artiodactyla; family Camelidae; genus Camelus; species Camelus dromedarius. The sequence goes on along the minus strand of NC_087436.1, from coordinate 59,450,525 downwards.
AGTACTACGCTTTACTTAATATTTTTGCCTATTCCAGTAATAAATTTAGGTTATTAAAAAAAAACTAATAATTGAGTAAGAAAGGGTATCTGAGCTGCACTTACCTTTTAACCTTGTTCATCTTCAAAGTGAAATGTTCGTGGAACCAGCATATGTTTATTGTCTAGTGACAATGTTTAAAGAGCTATGCTAAGTAATCAGACATGAAGCTAAAATGAAGACTGATACATTTATTCTTGTCACTTTAAAGCAGTTGAATGAATGTTTGCCCAAACCTCTTTGGTCCTAGGAAATAGAAATCAATCAAGGAAAATCTCATAAATATATAAAAGTGATAATAGATTTTGAGAGGCATTTGGAGTCCTTGCTACACTCCAGGGACTCCATTGTGCATGTCCCTGATCTCTCCAGGAAGTCTGGACTGGAGCTACTTTATGCCCCTGTTCCTGAGAACAGAGGGGATTATTGCTTCTACTTCAACTTCCTGTTTTGCTTCTTCACTCTCAAAGGACACAAAGAGAAGGAACAAGTGGGAGAAAATAATTTAATGTACAGCTGCTCAAAAAACTTGTTTTATATTGCCATTTCTCCAACAAATCTTAAATTAATTGGAGTAAATTGGAGAAAAAAGTAAAGCTAAATGTATATTTAATTTTGTTAATTGTTCAGTAGTCAAAATTGCAGAGTTTTTATTTGTATGTTTGAAGAGGATTAATTTTCATAATTAAAAACATTTACTAAAAATAAATTAGAAAATAAAAATAAGCCAGAAAAAAATCACCTCTGGTGCCAAATATATCCTTAGATAACTGAAAGACCTTTGATGTTTAAGAATTTGAAAGAGGTAAATACTAATGAGCTTCTGATCATTAAAGTCACATCACTTTGAAAAACTGTTAAAACTAAAGGGTTAAATCAAGTGACTCCTTAAATACTATATTCTAATTTGAATGATGCTCTCTCCTTTTCTTTTTGTTTTTTAAATGTAGTTTAAATTTTTGCTCTCCATACTTTAGGGCATTTATTTTATATTATAATCCTTATCTTCATTTGGTATATATTTTGAAGCCTCAGTATGGTATTATTGATTTGTGATCCATATTTCTCTTTATAAAGGAAAGTAATTATAACCCGTTCCCAAGAACAAGAGAGAGATTTTGATTAAAAAAAATTTTACCAACCTACTACACTTTATTATTTTCATAATTTGAAGTAATAAGTATGAGAGTTTTAAAATTATCTTACTCTGTAGTGTTTACCTATTGTGATACTATTGATAGAATCAGATTATCTAATTAATTTATGTTACAGTTCTTCAGGTTTTCATTTATTTCACATATTTATTGAGCACCTTCTCTGAGATGGGCCCCGTGCTAGTTTTCTTATTTAACATGCTGTCAGATTATTTTCAACTGTGTATTATTAATCAGACTTAAATCTGCAGGGGATTTTCAAAATTACAGTCTAAATCACTTTTCTCATTTTGAATATCAAAAAGGTAACAAAATAACAACAAAGTCCCAGAGAACTTAAATGGCTTCCCCAGGTGGTTGATAAACCAACTCTCTAAAATAGGAGTGAATTATGAACATAGATGATAAGAAAATTTAGCTGTTACTATAAAATCAAACTAAAATTTATTAGAGTAGGCAAGGGATGGAAAATTTTACTTATAGAAATGGTTTTTACTCATGAGAATAGGTTTTCCCCCAGTTTAAGGTTGTTACAATAGTTAACATCATAATTTTCCAATAGAATTATCTTAATATGGTTACAACAGTCCCAGAGAATAAAAGATTAAAATATTTTTTTACCCAAGCTTAGGAAAGGAACAAGTATAGATGATACTTACAAAAATGCATAAATATAAAGAACATCATCATAATTCCTTATCTGTAGCGCTCAATCAGAACTGGTTTTACGTAAAACCTATCTCTTGGGTGAACTCTTTTTGTTCTTAGTCGAAATAAATTGAATAAATTAAAAAAATAAAAATGAAGTTGTACATAAAGCATCTGCAGAGGTCGGGAAATAACATTAGGTTAGTTTAAAAGTTGCAAATAATAGCAGGTAAGGATCGGGGCGAAGATGTCAACTATTTTTGTCTTTAAATGTTGCTCTTTTTTTAAATGTAACACTCTTTTATGATATCTTTTTAATTGACTTTAGAAAAAAATACATAAGTTGTATTTTTGCCCATTTTGTCTCTGTGTTAGAATAAAAACTTAATTTCTTTCTGAAGAGAATGTTGTCCTGCCAAATGGACCCCTTAGTTGAAGTCCTTATAAAGCATAGTTTTCAAAAAGGGAAATCCATCCCACCCTTGCTCTGCAGTGAACTGGCTAACAGGCCAACAGAATCTTTTCCCCTCAGTAACCATAACCTTGAACCCACTATTGCTCAAAAACTTTCACAGAGTTTGCCTGAGGGAACTTGCTCAGTGCTTCCGTTTCTTGACCCTATCTAAGAATCTGATGAAAACTAATAGTGCTACCAAGTCCCTAGAGAAAAACACACCTACAGCGTACACAGTGCCCTGCCACCAACACACACAGTAGTTGTCAGGAAGTTCACAGATTTTTCTGATGCCTAAACTCCTACCCTAGAGACTCTAAGATCCTCTTGGATGAGGGCAGACCACCATACAGCTGGCACTAGACTGCATCTTACTAGCCCTCTGTGAAATTCTTGTTATCAAATTACATTCTAGTAAGAAGCTATCAGTCTCGATTGAGATGCATTATAAGAAACAGCCCCATAAAATGTATCACAATGTTTACTGTCAGGATGGTTTAGAGGATATTATATTAAACAGTAATTTTTTCTGTGAGGACCCACAGGAAAATCTTCTCCATGGTGTCAACATCAGGAATAATTAGGCAACTGGTTTGTTTTAAGTCATGAACATAGCAATTGATCCCTTCTCCCTTTTCTAGAAAGCTCTCTGACCCTACTTTAAGCCAGGTATAGGAACTTTAGGGAGTACATATTGTATGCTAATTTATTTCTGGGCCCCATCTTATTTTCCTATTATTGTTTTCACATTGTTTCATTTTAAAACTTTATTTCTATCACGCTACATTTTCCTTTGGAAGCTTCATCAACTCTGTTTTAGACACACAGCGGGGTATGAATAAATAAAATATTCTGGATTTATTTATTTAATTTTTCTATTTTGTGGGGAGGAAGGGGGCCTGGAAAATGTTTATAGTTCTAATATTTTCCTCTATTAACAACACTTAGAAGTGAAGTGTAGAAAGTTAGGACAAATTCTTAGATACACTGCATATAGAACTCGAGGAAAAGAACTGTTAAAAAAGAAAACAAAAAATAAATACAATACTACACAAACGTCACACGGGACAAATATAAAAATGTTAACCAACCAAGTCATTTCTCTTTTTTGATATCAAAACCAGAGGAAATGGGCTTTGATTACAGGAAGAAGAATGTCAATTGGACACATGGGCAGGTTATTTACTTAACAAACATATTGAGTGCCACAGCAAAACAGAGCACTAGACTTTGGGAGCATGAAGATGAGTAAGACAGCATCCCTGTCCTCAGACTTGTGTGACCAGGCAGTAATGCGGCATGGTCTAAGGAGGGCGCAGACAGCCTATCTCAGTAGCCACATACTAGCTGTACGACCTCTCTAAGCTTCTTTCTCACAGTTGTAAAGACAAATGACACATGTAACATGCTTAGAAGAAGCAGTTGTTACTTATAAAATCCTAGACTACTGAAAGTAAGAAGCAACACATCACTGGAAGCTGGAGGGAAAAGACTTTAAGATAAAAAAAACCAAAAAAACTGAAGTGCTACATTTATCAGAGATCATGGAGCCTCAGAACTGGTAGAAAGAACCAGACTGGCCAGTTTTGCACAGGACTGAACAGTTTAGAAAGTGCTTGCACATACAGAATGTTTTATTTATTTCTGACACAGTCCCATCTTCAGGATGGAAAAACTGAGCTTCAGAGAATTTCTGTACCTTTAATACTTCCTATTGCATGGCCCTTAGATCTCCTGGCTAGAAATGCAGTGCTCTTTCTACTCCAGAAAGGAGGGTTTAGAGAACATCTAGCATGACTTCTCACTTTAAAGTATTTGCTTATTATGTGGATCAGATCAACCTCAGATCGAAACATAGCCTGTAAAATATAATTTCATACCATAAAAAGTGTACCAAAACAGCCATTTTAGGCAACAGATATTAGCATACTCCCCCTTAACACCTGTATGACTGCCAAAAAAAAAGGCAAAAAAAAAAAAAAATCCGGAACTCATCACTTGACTCCTATAGAAGTGCTTTTGTAGGACTTGAGAAAGTTCTTGTTTTAATAGTATAATGATAGTGCTTACTGATGTTTATTTTCTTCTCAGTTTTCAGAAAACACTCTATAACAATACTATATCAGGCTTATTGTTAATAGTAATTTTTCAGTACTGATGTTATAGTGTTTTATTTTTCTTGGACAGTTGTATCCTAATTGTAATTTAAACTAAGTTGTCCAAAGCCTTGTACTACTTTGATGATTTTCTTTTGCCAAATATTCTGAAAGCTGAAGGAAGATCTTGTTAAGAGGTCTTGGGGGCGAATATGATAAGGTTGACCTGTTCCAAGTATTACATATTTACAGCAATAGCTAGTGTTTAGTAAATTGCTATTATAATGCTTTTCATAATTGCAAATCTTTTTTACAGCCTTTTAGTGTACCCTGGACTTATAGCAGAATGACAGCAGCGACTTAGTCTTGTTTCTGCTGTAGGTATTCTATAAATATTCAATAAATATCAGCTGAATGAATGAGTGCTTTAACAGTTAATTTGCCTGATATGTTTATGATTTAAGCATTATACTAAGAAAGTGTAGACCCAACAAAATATTGACAGGGTTGTGTGCCAATTAGAACAGTCATAATTTACCTATAGTCATTAACATTGTGCTAGTTAGAGCTAGCATCCCTACCTATATGTGCTACAGAAAGAAACATCTGTCACTCTTATGACGGAAAACAAAACAAAGCAAAACAAAACAACACTCTAGGAATTACCAGAGTAATAGTAAGAGTAAAAGAGTTATAGATATAATATCCGTGAATATAATCTGTAAGAATTTTCCTTTTCTAGAAGGTATCTTCAAACCCCTGAGAACATATGCATGATGATTTCAGAGGTCTACATGGGGGTATGTAGTCACTTAAATATCAATTGATTTTTTTTAAAAAGGCATTTTGGTACATAGTATATAAATGTAGCTCCTAAAACTTGTCATAGCCTTAGCTTAATAGTCAGGTCATTACATTCTTGTCTTTATCAACAGAAATGATTTATGATTATAACTGTTTTCTACTCTTCATTTGATACAGATATAATCCAAGTTTTCCAAGAGGTATTGTGCCCTGGATTTAAAATCAGGTTTAGAGCACATAGATGAACTTATTTTGATGCCACTATATTCATTCTTAATTAGGACAGGAGATGCTGAAAATTTATTTAGTGATAAAGTTAATAATTCTCTCGCTGTAGCATCTGGTCTCCAGTGGCCTGGAGTCATTGTCTAACCTGAATTTGAGAATAGTTGAGAAAGTTTTTCTATATGACCTCATTTGAATTATAGTCATTGATATAGCAAGTCCAAATTCATCTGGAAATTGCCTGAATACCTTGGTGTCCTTGGCCTAGTATTTCTGTGAATCCAAGTGAAATAGCTGAGGACCACCAAGAAATATAATTTGGTTAGTTCTGGGGTTTTCAAATTTCAAATTATAATTTGTTCCTTCCCAAAGGATTATATATACATATATATATAAGCTTATGATTTACAGATATATGGATTTTTTAAATGATGTAAAACATAAATTGAGCATTTGTTATTTGAACTTTAAAGTTTTGATTAATAATTTATTAACATTTGAATTTAAATGAGTGGTTTTATTTTTTAATTTAAATTATTAAAAAGTATTTTAAATATTTAGAAATAATCATGTTCAGGATAACTGAATAATCTAGCCTTTAAATGCAGCTACTTTCTAGATACAAAATACTTGGAAATACAAAAATTTAGTTTAAAGTGATAAATGCAAAAATGTTCTAGTTTTTTTTTTTTTGAGAACAAAGAAGATATCATTTAGAAAACTTTCTTTAACATCTTTTATATGTTCAAATTAACTACATGGCTTGAATCATTTAAAATTTAAGTGATGGACCTTTTTCTAGGCATTAAGTACCCTTTAGAAGCAGTTTCTTTTCCCTATCCAAGGCTGAATGACCAACTAATTCACCTAGGAGCCACTTCAAATCTCTCATATCAATCACTGTCCTCTTCAATGTCAACTATTAACTTTAGAAACTGAAAACGAAGGGTATGCAAATTTTGCTTGTATCATCTCACTTTTTTCTATTATTATTCACTGACTCATTGAATCTCCTTTGCTTTACTCCCCTTTCTTTATCCTAGAATATTGTCTGGGAGTTCCCTCATTGCAGCATAAGTCTGATGCAAATGTTGTCCTCTTCTGTGCTGTTGTCCTCTTCTGTCCTGTGGGCAGGTCACTGAATAGTCCATACAGATGTCTACTAGGTACATGCAGTAGTCACATGGACATCTCTTTGACCCCCACCGTCCCCCACTGTTGAAATCTATGAACCCTTCCATAACTTGATTTACTAAGGTTCCTGCATTCCATAGTTTCCTTATCGTAAGCCAAGTCTTCATCATGCCCATTGGTTCAGATTGGCATCTGTTTCCTTCACAAAGGTCTCTTCCAGTGAACAAGAGGCACAACCCAGGGAAACATCTCTAGTCATATATAATACTAGATGCATGGTACTGAGTTTCGCATCCAACTATCAGGTTTCTTTTTAGAGTTTCAGTACCTTCAGAGACTCTAGCATCATAAACCTACTCTGATTTTTTCCAAATTTCTGCAAGCTCCTTTGAACACCAAAGTCGCTTTTCCTCTTGTCATGCAGCAAGAACTTATATACAATTTCCTTTATCGTTTCTACACTGTTAGTGCAGACATCTAAGCCTGCTCTTCATATGTGAAGGGAATTTTTTGAAGCCTTACTTTCAAGACTGTCTTTTAAGGACTTGAAAAAAAAAAGATTCTAAAAAGAAACTGAGAGCTAAGTAATGACCTCTCTGTTTCAGACTGTATTCACGTACACTTCCTACAGGAATGAGTATCAAAGAATTAAAAGATGGGGAGCCGTAGGCCAATCTGATTTACATAAAGGAAAACAAACATTTATTTCATGGTTTCAAAGTATTATCCCCTCCCAATATGAATTACATTGCTTATTATTTTATCCTTTAAAAAGTCTTGGAAACAGATGAAACTTACTTTGAATCCTAACTTCATTGGATACTTAGACTTCAGTTTCCTCATCTGTAGAATGTAGTAACACTGCCTACCTGGTCATTATAAATGAGTTAGAATAATGCCTGAAACACGATAAATACTTTCTAATATTTGCTATTAACATTACTGTCAAGGTAGTATTTAATATGCACTATTTAATTGATGATTGATGATTAAAGATAAAACTGTAGGTAAATCCCAAGCACCATGTTTAGCTTTTAGAAAGCTCTCTACAGAAGTTCATTACCTTTCTCAAGCATTCCTTTCTTGTTTCACAATTTCCTTATCTCTGTTCTGAGTAACATAATCTCTTGCCCCCTAAATAGGCCTATTGTCATTAAGTATTTATTTCTGTTATATATTGTTTCTTTTTTCCCACTGATTCTATTCTTATATTTAAATACTCTCTTTTCTTTAAAAAAAAATCTGCTTCAGATTTTCTTCTTTCTAGTGCCAAACTTCTTGGATACATATTGGATATGTGTATTCCTATGACTACCCAGCCTTAGGAATATTGTAGAATTTCCTTACTTTAAGAATCTTAGTAAAATATCATTTCTCACTAGAGAAGCTGGAAATGCCAGTTACTCACTTCCCCAGCGTCCTTTACTACTAGGGTGGGGACACATGACCCAGACTCCATTAACCTGGTGTTCATATTCCAAAGACAGTCATAGCTAGCTGCTCTTAAGGCAGTTTCCACAGTTGCATGGAGACTGAGGACTTAGGACAGTAGTGAACATGGTGTTAATGGTATATCCTTTGTCCAGAGGAAGCTGACTTAAAAGTGCAAACTTTAATACTGAGATGTGATGTAGTGTGTCCTTGTTGGATCCTGTCTGTGAAATGCATGGCCCTGAACTTGGTTTCCCAGCCCTTCTTTCATTTCTGGTAACTATTCAATATCCTTGTAATAAATACCTTTTCTGCTTCACTCAGCCAGAGTTGGTTTCTCTTACTTACAACCAAGAACCCTGACTGAAATGAAAGAGTAGCCTGCTTGTGCTGTTTTATCCCCTTTCCTTCTGTTTTGCCTTTAACTCACTGCCAAGCATGTTCATCTGCAAAGAAGCTGGTCTCTTCTGGGGCAAAGTGACCTAACAATTGCCAAATAAACAAGCCTCACTCTTGACCCTGCTGAGACTCACCATACCACAGGGCAAGGTGAAACTCCCTTTCCTGTGAAACATTGTCTTCCTCTCCTGATTCTTTTCCTACCCTTAATTCCTGCCTTCCAGTATTTTACTTTGTCTTCTTCCCACGGACTTGAGATTGAATTTTGCTTCTGCTCCCTGATTTGATTATTTTGTCGTGATATTCCTATAGATTTCCATCAGAGAATTTTTCTACCTCCACAACTTTGTTTCCTTTGAGATTTCCAACTTCAAATTACAAGCCTTTTTTTTTTTACTTTAATATTATTGGATGTCATGTCCAATATTATGCCCAGATTTCAAAATGCTCGCTGGATAACTGTCTACCACATATGGTAGTGTGTCCCAGACTTGACTGTCCCACTAAACCTCGTCCACCTAGGAAGTTCTCTATTTTAGTTAGTGACAAGTATTCAGTTGCTGAGAGTTGTCAAATGTTCTCTTTTCATTTCCTTTTTGTCCCTACTTCTCATTAGTAACAAAACTTGTTTCTATCCCTGAAACATCTTTATCACTTTTTTAGCCCATCCCCTTGGCAGAACCTTGGTTTGGCTCTCATTATATTTTAATTGCCTTCTGTTGTCTTTGATTCTGTCTTCTTTGAATCTATTCCTGCATTTTTGGCAACATTTTCTTCTGACAATACAGCTGTGATGATGTTTCTTTGCTAGTCAAAAAAAAATCTGGTTTTTACAACACAGTATCTTAATTATTTATTCTTAGATTTCTAACCTTGGTTTTTCTAACAGTATCTACTGTGGACAATGTATGTTGGTAACATTTAGACTCATAAAAATGGGCTTTCTAATCCATGTTTTTAATTGAGTTGTATTTAATGTACAATATTATATTAGTTTCAGTATGTATGTATGTATTATATTACTACAACATACTTTTCTACATTTTCATACTTTATGAAATAATCACTGCAGTAAGTCCAGTTACCATCCATCACCATAAAAAATTGCTACATTATTGACTATATTATTACCTGTGTATACATTACATTGCTGTGACTTATTTACTTTATAGCTAAAAGTTCGTACTCTTAATCTTCTTCACCTTTTCTATCTGTCCCCCCGCCTCCCCCTGAGTTCGTTCCCCTTGGGTAGCCACTAGTTTGTTCTCTGTATCTATGAGTCTGTTTCTGCTTTGTTTCTCCATTTGTTTGGTTTTTTTAGATTGCATAAATAAATGAAATCATACTGTATTTTTTTGCTGATTTATTTCACTTAGCATAATACCCTCCAGGTCCATTCATGTTACCACAAATGTTACTACAAGATTTCACTTTTTTATTGAGTAATGTTGCATTGTATACATATACTACATGTTCTTTATCCATTCATCTATGGATGGACACTTAGGCTGCTTCCATATCTTGGTTATTATAAATAGTGTTGTAATGAACAGAGGGGTACATATGTCTTTTTGAATTAGTATTTTTGTTTTCTTTGGATAAATAACCAGAAGGAGAATTGCTGGATCATGTGGTAGTTCTTTATTAAGTTTTTTGAGAAACCTCCATTCTGTTTTCCATAGTGGCTGTACCAATTTACAGTGCCACCAGTAGTGCATTAGGGTTCCCTTTTCTCCACATTCTTGCTAATACCTGTTTCTTGTCTTTTTGATAATACCCATGATGACAGTTGTGTAAGGTGGTATCTCATTATGGTTTTGATTTACATTTCCCTCATTATTAGTGATACTGAGTACCGTTTCATAGCCTGATGGCCATCTATATGTCTTCTCTGGAAAAATATTTACTCAGATCATCTGCCCATTTTTTACTTGCTTGTTTTTGGTATTGAGTTGTAAGAGATTTTTGTATATTTTGGGTACAAACGCCATATTGGATATATTGTTTACAAATATCATCTCTTATTCAGTGATGATTTTGTTAGTGGTTTCTTTCATTGTGCAAAAGCTTTTTAGTTTGATGTAGTCTAATTTATTTATTTTGGGTTTTGTTACCCTTGCCTGAGAAGATGTATCTGAAAAAAATACTGCTAATACTGATATCAAAGAGGTTACTGCCTATGTTTTCTTCTAGAAGTTTTATGATTTAAGGTCTCATTGAAGTCTGTAATTAATTTTGAGTTAATTTTTGTAATGTATTGTAAAAAAGGGTTCCAGTTCATTCTTTTGCATTTGGTTGTCTAGTTTTCCCAACACTATTTATTGAAGAGGTGGTTTTTTTCCGCTTTGTATATTCATGCCTTCTTTATCCTAGATTAATTGCTTATATGAGCACAGGTTTATTTCTGGACTCATTTTTGTTCCATTAAGCTATGTGTCCGTTTTTGTCCCAGTGTCATAATGTCTCGATTACTACAGCTTTGTAGTATGCTTTGAAATCAGGGACTGTGATACCTCCATCTTTGTTCTTCTTTCTTATAATTGTTTTGGCTATTCAGGGTCTTTTGTGGGTGTACACAAATTTTAGAATTATTTATTCTACTTCTGTGAAAAGTGCCATTAGTATCTGACCAGGATTGCATTGAATCTATAGATTGCTTTGGGTAGTATGGACTATCTAAAAATAATGATTGTTCCAGTTCATGAGCATGGTATATCTTTCCATTTATGTGTGTTATGTTCAATTTCTTTCACCATTGTCATAGTTTTCAGAGTACAGGTCTTTCACTTTCTTGGTTAAATTTATTCCTAGTTATTTTATGTTTTTAATTGAATGAAAGATTCTTTAATTCTCTAGTGCTTTAACATTTTCAAAAGTTTCACATGCATGGTTTTATATAATCCCATAATTATGCTAAGTGAAATAAGTCAGAGAAAGACAAATACTGTATGATATTGTATCACTTATATGTGGACCCTAAAAATACAAAAAAAGACTAATGAATAAAACAGAAGAAAATCAGACTCATAGATATAAAAAACAAACTGAGAGGGAAGGAGAAAGGGACAGTATTTGGGTAGGGGATAAAAATGGGTCTTTTTTTTATGCAATTGTAAATGAGATTGTTTTCTTCATTTCTCTTTCTGTGGGTTTTAGTGTATAGAAATCCAAGAGATTTCTGTATATTAATTTTGTATTCTGCAACTTTACTGAATTCATTTATTAATCTTAATAGTTTTTTTTTTTTTTGGTGGAGTCTTTGGGGTTTTCTAAATCATGTATCATGTCATCTGCAAATAATGACAGTTTTACTCCTTTCTTTCTGATTTGGATGTCTTTTATTCCTTTGTCATGCCTAATTGCTCGGCTAGGACTTTTAATACTATGTTGAATAAAGGTGGTGAGAACGGGGATCCTTGTCTTGTTCCTAATCTTACAGGAAAAATTTTCAGCTTTCTACCAGTGAATATAATGTTAGGTGTAGATTTGTCATATATGAGCTTTATTATTTTGATGTATTTTCCCTCTATACCCACTTTATTGAAAATTTTTTATCATAAATGGATACTGAATTTTGTCAAATACTTTTCCTTCATCTATTGAGATGATCATACGATTTTTTTCCTTCATTTTGTTAATGTGGTTTACATATTGATTGATTTACAGATGTTAAACGTTCCATCTGTGGAATGAATCCCACTTAATCATGGTGTGTGATCCTTTTAATGTGTTGCTGAATTTGGTTTGCTAATATTGTGTTGAGCACTTTTGCATCTATGTTCATCAGAAATATTGGTTTGTAATTCTCTTTTTTTGTGTGGTGTCTTTGTCTGGTTTTGGTATCAGGATAATACTGACTTTGTAAAATGAGTTTGAAATTTTTTCTTTTTCAATTTTTTGGGATGATTTGAGGAAGATAGGTATTAACTCTTCTTTAAATGTTTGGTAGAATTTAACTGTGAAGCCATCTGAACCTGAACTTTGGTTTGGGAATTTTTTTACTAATGATTGAGTTTCATTACTAATAATCAGTCTGTTCTGATTTTCCAGTTCTTCATGATTCATTCTTGGAAGATTGTATGTTTTGGGAATTTATCCATTTCTTCTTGTTTGTCCAGTTTATTGGTATATAATTGCTCACAGTAGTCTCCTATGACTCTTTATTTTCCTCTGATATCAACTGTAACTTAGCCTCTGTCATTTCTGTCTTTATTTATTTGGGCTCTCTCCCTTTTTTCTATCAATTAGTCTGGCTAAAAATTTATCAGTTTTGTTTATCTTTTCAAAGAACAGGCTTAGTGTCATTGACCTTTCCAGTTTCTCTTAGTTTCTGTTTTATTTATTTCCACTCCAATCTTTATTACTTCCTTTCTTCTACTAACTATAAGCATCGCTTGTTCTTTTCTAGTCCTTTAAATGTACATTTAAATTGTTTACTTAAAATTTTGTTTGTTTCTTGGGCTTGGTCTCTTATCACTATGAACTTCCCTCTTAGAACTGCTTTTGCTGTGTTCCATAGGTTTTGGACATTTGTGTTTCCATTTTCATTTGTATCAAGCTATTTTTTAAATTTCTTCTTCAGTTTGTTTTTTAGCATGTTGTTTAGTCTTCACTTGCTTGTGTTTTTTCTTTTTTTTTTTTTCAGTTTTCTTCTTGTAGTTGATCTCTAGTTTTATACAATTGTTGTCAGAAAAAAAAAATGTTTAATATGACTTCACTCTTCTTAAATTTATTGAGACTTGTTTTGTAGCCCAACATGTTATCTATCCTGAAGAATGTTCCCTGTGCACTTGAAAAAAAAAATTCTAAGGTGAATTTCTTGTAGGTGGAATATAGATGGTCTTGTTTTTTAATACATTCAATACCCTGTGTCTTTTGATTGAAGCATTTAGTCCATTTACATTTAACGTAATTATAGGTAAACATGTACTTATTGCTGTTATGGTAATTCTGGGTTTTTTATTTTTTATTTTTTAGTTTTTCTCTGTTCCTATCATCTTCTTTTGTGATTTGATAGACTTCTTTAGTCTTATGTTTGGATTCCTTTCTCTATAAATTTTGTGTATCCTTTGGAAGTTTTTGTTATGTGGTTACCATGAGGTTCATGCTGTGTGTGTATATATTTATCAACCTGTATATTACAGCTGTCTGTTTTAAGCTGATTGTCGCTTAAGTTCAAATGAATTCTGAAAGAAAGACATTTTTACCCCCCACAAACATTTTATGTTTTTGACATCATATTTTACACCTTTTTATTTTGGATGTCCCTTATTATTTACAGTAGTTATAGTTGATTATACTATTTTTGTCTTTTAACCTTAATACTAGCTTTTTAAGTGGCTGACCCACTGCCTTTAATATATATTTGCTTTTGCCGGTTAGATTTTTCCTTTCATACGTTTTCTTATTTCTATCTGTGGCCTTTTCTTTACCACTTAAAGAACAAAAAGACCCTTTAACATTTCTTGTAAGGTCAATTTAGTGATACTAAGAAACAGTTACCTCTCCTTCAATTCTGAGTGATAATCTTGCCAAATAGAGTTCTGGGTTGTAAAATTTTTTTCTTTTCAGAATTTTATTTATATCTTACCACTCTATTCTGGCCTGTGAATTTCCTGCTGAAAAAGTAACTCATAGTCATTTGGGTTCCTCTTGTCTGTGATTGGTTGGTTTTGTTTTTTGGTTTTTTTTTAAATTGTTATTACTGCCTTTAGATTCTCTCTTTGTCTTTAACTTTTGCCATTTTAATTTTAACATGTCTTGGTATGGATCTCTCTCAGTTCATCTTGTTTGGGATTATCTGTGCTTCCTGTATCTGAATATCTGTTTCCTTTCCCAGAGTAAAGAGGTTTTCAGTCATTATTTCTTCAAATATGTTTTCTGTCCCTTCCTCTGTGTCTTCTTCTGATACCCCTATGATGTGAATGCTGATGCACTTGATGTTGTCCCAGAGTCCCTTAAACTCTTCATTTAAAAAAAATTCTTTCTTTTGCTGTTCTGATTATGTGATTTCCACTATTCTATCCTTCAAATTACTTATCTGTTTTTTTCTGTATCTTCTAATCTGTTGTTTATTGCCTCTAAATGTTACTTCAGCAGACACACTGCAATTTTACAGAACTGCTGTGTACAGGGAGGTAACCAATCTTTACTAGCTTCATGGGAAATTTGGGGCATAGTGTTAGAGGTGACACTATACATCTTCCTCATGATCAACTTGAGAATGTTAATATAATCTGTAAGTAACACAAGAAATTGATTTCATGTTAAGCTATATTCTAAAATCAGAAGGTATCTTATATTCTTATACCTGCTGTGACTTACCCATATGCTCTACTGCCTGAGATTTTTGTAATGTATCCTTTTTAGTTATTTTCATTATTACATTTGTATAAAAATAATAATATTTTTACTCTTCCTTCTTCATATAAGAAAAAATATTCAAAGATGTCTCTGCAATCTATCTCTCAGACCTGTCTTTGTGGATTACTGGGCACTACAGCCACCCATATTCTTCAGACTCCATTGCTTTCCCACCATACTTGTTTTCCAGTCTGTGATGATTCACACCATTTCTCTCACAACTCTGCAATGACTTCTCTTTGTTCTTAAGACAGAGCCCCTATTCTTTAAATGGACCAACAAAAGACCCTTCATTTCTCTTCTCCCTTGTTTCTGGCCTAACAAGGCCAATGCAGCTGCAAGGTGAACCTATCTATTTTCTAGATTCCCCACATTTGTTAATTTACTCAAAACAGAAATATTCTTCTTGATTTTGGTTAACTATGAATGAGAGAGAGTGCTCAACTACAAAAGGCTAAGGGCCAGAGATTAGATTTTTTTCTTAAGAAACATTATTTTACTAATATATTTGTGTTTTGAAAATTTCTTGAATATAGTCATAAATATATTCTACTAGTGAGTAGATCTCAAATACTAACATTTACAGAATCATTTAGATTGCATTGACCTCAGAGCTCTGCTGTTTTAATTAGAGGAGATGAGACAAGAGAGAGTACCCTCTGCCATTGTAAAGAAACAGCACAGCCTTGGCTGCTGATACCAGAATAAGGAAAGTCTGAATGGCTAAGAGTAGGTGCTTGTGGGGATACAGAGAGGGAAGACAGAGGCAAGAAAGAAGTTTAAAGGGTCATGACCACTCACCTGCCCAGACTTTACTAATCGATCTAAGCATTGTGATACTCTTTACTGATTACTAGAAGAAACAAGATATTGGTAAATATATGAATTTGATGAATTGATAATTTGGTAAATTGTTGTTTTCAGTGAACTGGCCATTTATGAAGTGGCTTTTAGTGCGTTGAACCATCTGTTTAAGACAACCTCACCCTTCCCCTTATTATTCTAATCATACTCACTTCCTTTGGGCTCCTCTAGTTGCATTCCCTTGTTTATTATTAACTATTTCCTGTTGTTCCAAATTCACTTCTTACTATTCTGCAGAATAAACTCTTACTTTTCAAACACAGGCTTAAAAGTCAGTTCTCGGGGAAGTCTTCTTTAGTTCCTGTACTGATCAAGGATCCTAGTTCAGAAAAGAAATCTACTCCAACAATTTTACACACTAATAACATGGATTTATTAAAGTAGGGCTAACTCTTGAATGTGAGGAATTGGCTCAAGTTGCAGGCTATAGGCTAATCTTTTAAGAACAACTCCTGAAACTACACCAAAGTAATGCACTTCCAAAGGAGCTGTGTCCTTTGTCAAAATCAAGCTTCATTCTCAGGAAGTTCCTGATCCCATTTTCACCAAAGCTCCTGACCCCAGAACGGAACAACTCCCCCCATGATTCATGTGAGCAAAACATATGTCATCTCCCTTTGATTTCCCCTTGGGTGAATACATTTTAATTGGCAGGACTCATCTAGTTTCTGGGTAGATTTGGAAATGGAGTTTTAAGCTTTCGAGCCCCAGTTTGACAAGAAGGCATTCTGAAAGGAGGATGACAGAGTCAATCCAAAGAATCCCCTAAGTTCGCCCTCCACTGGTTCCCAGCAACAGGTGGCTGTTGGGAAGTTGAAATACGGCTAATGTACCTGAGGAACTGGATTTCTTATTTTATTTAATTTTAATGAATTTAAATTTAAAAATCAAAGAAGTACAGAATATTTATTTCTTAAATATAACCTGATTGTTTTGGAAGACTGTTTCACTTTAGCTGTTGCACTGTGTAAGACATTGCTGCTTAATCCTAGTGTGAATTTATATTTTACTTTTTAAAATATGATTACTAGAAAATTTTAAATTATACATGTGCCTTTCATTACATTTCCATTGGGTGGCTACCCTCACCCCCTAGATTGAGCTAGGCCTCACTGTGTGTCCACCCAGTACCCCGTATTTCCCTAATCTTGACATTTACTTTATTAAAATAATAATTGCTACTGTATTACTATATTTGTCTTATCTCTGACTTGTAAAATTACTGAGTAGAAATATGATATTTTTTATGACATTTGTTTTCCTAGTACAGTACGTACAAAAAATAGATAATAAAATTATACCAAATGAATGTTTGAAAAGAATAAATGTTAAGAAAAAGAGCTAGGAACCCATGAAGCTTAAGGTAAACCTTATGTTAAGATTTTATTGTTTTAATCACTGCAAGCAATTACTTTTAAATAAGCTGTTAAGGTTTACCATTAATTTTCATAGATGAAAATTCGTTCATAAAAATATTAATTCATAAATTCCAAAAGACTGATAATTGGACATATCTTTCCTTTACATATTATATTATTTTTATTAGTTATCTTTTTTAAAGGAGGGACAGAAAAGAAAATGAGCTTTCTGGAATTTTTCATTAGAGATGCCACACTAGGATTGTAATTTAAAAATAGATTTCCATATAGATGCAACAATATGGCATAACTCAATGCCACCTATAGATTGTCTCAGGGAGCATAAAATCATATTTTGCTGTTACAATATGAGAATAAATTTATAGTGTTAATTTTAGTACAAATGAGAGATTAAAACAGTTGTTTCAACAGTGTTGCAAAATATAAACAGAAAAATTATTAACTTTAATTGGAAGTTTATTTTAATGAGGAACCCTTTTGGAAAATAATATTTCAAAATTCTTGTGCTTTAATGAAAATGGGGGAGGAGGCTATTTCTTAGAACCTTAGGAGAATAGTCATTGAGAAAGTAGAATCTATGACATCACATTTATTATGTAAACATAGAAATGTATGAGCCATGGGGACAAAACGTGTTGATGAGAGTGACAGAAGTCATGGAATAAATTTGGCACTAAAAATGGTGTCAATTTTTTTCAAAAAAATTTTTTGAGGAAAATGGGGTCACAAAGAATGTAAGTGTAGGAAGTTGTCATAAGAAAATAATTAAGACCAAATTTAAAATGAATCTACTTAAAATGATGTATCAGTTTAAGGGAACTTTAAAGGAGCTTTGACTGGAATTTAAGCAAAAGGGTATTTATTGGCTGATGTAATGAAAAAAAATATTTCTGAATCATTGAATTGTCTTCTACATTGTAAAATTAATTGATGAAATATTATAAAAAACTATATTGCATTAAGTCATTCTAAATTGATTCAGTAGTAGTTAATGAGGATTTTATGTTCCCACAAACAGCACATCAATGCTTCTAAAGGTAATTAATTAAGTGGGTCCATACAGTTTTCCTCCTCAGTGATATGCTTTGACAATATGTGTGATTAATCTCCTTACTGTTTTATTTAATTTCTACTGTCATTCTTTATGTTCTATGTCTTTTTTTTTGTATATCTTAAATTTGCAAAAGAAAATACATTTTCAAATTATTTTGTATTTAATTCAGGAAGTTCCATATCACTGACTATCTAAATTAAGTATCCCTATCATATTTTTTGAAAGATCATTTGGACGATATACCTTTGTGAAGCTAATAAGACACTTCAGAAATGTCCATTGGAGTAAAAATGAAGTTAAGCAACAAAGACATTGCATTTAGGTTGAGTCATTTATAAATGATTAAGAAATTAGTCAAATAGTGCAATGCTTTTTACTAAGTGTACTGTACAGTGGCAGGGCTGGGTCAAGGAAAAAATAATGTGTGATTTGGGTATGTCTTCAAGTAGAGCACAGTCCAGAAGCATTTCCCTTTCCATCCAAAGCCATGCCCATCTTTAAATGTCTCCCAAATCTAGGTAGACGGAATAAGTGAAAGCAGACTTGATAGAGGCCCATACCTTTGGATCCTGCAGTATTTTCATGCATTTGTAACACAAAAAGCAGAAGCGGTAAAAGCTAGTTATATTTTAAATTTGTTGCCAAAAACTTTGTATTTTAATGCCTAAAAATTGACCAATTGTATGAAAGTTAAGATTTTTTTTAAATTTTGCAATCAGTATATAATCTATCAAAGAATTTTTTTAGCCTGACATGGAACAAGTAAAATGGAAGGTTTTACTGATTTAGAACACAGACAAGGAATAAATGTTTCACAAAATCAAATGGCAGTAAAAAAAAAAAAAATTGTCTATTTAAAAAACATTAAATTCTCTTTAATGGCAGTTTTATATTATAGTTACATATGTACATTAATTTTACTCATATATGTTTGATTATGTTAATTGTTAATAAATAGTTAATAAATAAGTTAAAGTATATAGTATATTTAATAAAGTTGTGTCAGTTATTAACTACTATTGTGATAGTCATAATATCTAGTTTAAAAAAATCCCTCAGGTTTTAAAAAGTTGGCTAAATGGAGCAGAAAATATTAACAAGAACAATTTCTAAGCAACATTTACTGAGAGTTTACTGTGCACCTGACACTGTGCTAATCACTCTATGTGTACCAGTCTTAATGAATATTTCCAACAGCCCAATGATATACCTACTTTTCAGCATCTTTGTTTATAATGGTGCCCCCCAAATAACAATTTCTGTTTGGACATGCCACATATTGTAAGAATTACATTTCTCTATTTTTCTTGGTAGCTGCTAACCAAATCACTATTTGACAGTGGCTCAAGCCTGCATCTTGATCAAAGCAGAATGAGAATGGATCTTCCACTTTATATGTAGAAATAACCTATAAGCTCAGACTCTTACGAATAAATGAATGAATTATTCCTGTTACTGTGCTGAAGTATTTAGGGTCCAGGGCTCAGTCACAAAACCTACAGCTATTTCAGATGGGGATGAAAGAGATGAATTAAATTGAAATACCTGTTGCACATGGAAATATTAGCTGTCATTATCAATGTGAAGGTTTATACGGGTCATAAACTCATGTTTAAATTTATAGATTGCACTAGGGAGGCAAATCTTGCAGTACCAGACATAGAATTTTTTTTTTTTCCGCTGCATAAAATAGATCAGTTTTTCCTATTAGTTGAACTATTGTTGTAAACTGGCTGATGATATCATGGGATTACAGATTTGATCACTTGTGAATTTCTGATATTTTTAATGTATTAATTGGTGGCATATGTAATGTGTGTGGGGGGTATTCTTGAATGTGGTCATAAGTTCTGTGATGCAAAAATTTTAATTTTTCTTTCCAAAGTGACCTCAATAGATGAAGTATTTTCAGGATAACGAAATTGCACTATGGTTATCATATTGTAACAACTCAAATATAAAAAATAATAAGAGATCAAGTATAAGATGATTATTAGCAGGATATTACAATTTATCAAATTATGAGTTCACAATTCTTTTTTTTCTTTGTGATGAAAACTCTTAGTATTTACTTTCTTAACAACTCTCGTATGTATGTATGTATCACACAGCAGTGTTAACTATCGTCAACGTATTGTAATTACACCCCTGGTAGTTATTTATCTTCACAATTCTTAATGAGGCAGAACACCCTGTAACGCTGATGAAGTTGCTCTTCATAACTCAGGTTCCAAATTGCTCACTTTACTTCTTTTGGCTCATCAGGGCGGAACTCCAATTATATACTAATCTCATCTTATTTTTAGCACTTTTTTATTTCATAATGCAATCAATAGAAATGTGCCTAATACAGATATTGGTCTCTGTTGGTGTCTTGCTTGTACTAGTTAGGATGGTCCTTTGGCTGTTGTGACAGAGATCCAAAACAACTGTCAGAAAAAAAAAAAAAAGACCAAAATGATGAAGAGAGTCAGCCCTACAAAGTAATCAGGCTCCATGTTTCTTTTTATTTTTATTATTTAAAAAAAAATTTTAATTGAAGTATAGTCAGTTATATGTCAGTTTCTGATATACAGCTTAATGTTTCAGTCATACATACATATATGCATACATATATTCATTTTGATACTCTTTTTCACTATAGGTTACTATAAGATATTGAATATAATTCCCTGTGCTATACAATATAAATTTGTTGTTTATCTATTTTATGTATAGTAGTTGGTATCTGCAAATCTCGAACTCCCAATTTATCCCTTACCATCCCCTTTCCCTCTGGTAACCATAAGTTCATTCTCTATGCCTATGACTCTGCTTCTGTTTTGTAAGGAAGTTCATTTGTGTCTTTTTTTTTTTTTAAGATTCCACATATAAGCAGTATCATACCATATTTTTCTTTCTCTTTCTGGCTTCTTAGAATGACAGTCTCCAGGTCCATACATGTTTCTGCAAATGGCATTGTTTTATTCTTTTTTTATGGCTGTATGGAGATTCCTTAAAAAAAAAAATAACTAAAAATGGACTTACCATATGACCAGCAATCCCACCCCTGGGCATATATCTGGAGAAAACTATCATTTGAAAAGATATGTGCCCCTCAGTGTTCACAGCATCACTATTCACAATAGCCAAGACATGGAAACAACCTAAATGTCCATCATTTATGGACATTTAGGAATGATGATGAATGGATAAAGAAGATATGGTGTAAATATACACAGTGGAATACTACTCAGCCATGTTTGTTTTATCTTGCTCCTCTTCCCAGCTTTGGGGTTGCTTTCCTTTGCATGGTTCAAGGTGACTGTGTGTCACATTCACACAAAATGGAAGAACACTTTTACTTGCCTCTTTTCATCCAAATCTTAGAATCACACCTGCCTGCAATGGAAGCCAGGAAATATGGTATTTACTCTGTGTGATTCTAACCCTCTATGAAATGCTACAGGTTCCAGGACTCTGAGAGAGAAGGGGAATGTGAATGATGGGAGGCAACTACGTTGTAGACTTTGCCATGCTGTCAGGGGTGTCTCTCTGTTGTCTAGAGAGGCAGGATGACATTTTTGTTGTTGTTATTATTCAAGAAGATTTCAAATGCATAATTCCTACAAAGGACCTCGAGACTTAATGTTGAACTTTAAAAAATATAATCACTGACCATGGATTCAGGAATCAAAAGAAATTGATACTTTGTTTAAAATATATTTCCTTGGCTTTCCTCACTCCCCTGTGTAAGATGTAAGGTACCTGAAAGCATTAAGGATCCACAGGACACAAGCAATGAACACTGAAATGAGAGTCAAAGAAAGCTGGGAGATAATGCTAGTTCGATAGAGAGAGAGATTTCCATAGTTTTAATTTATCTATGAAGTTAAACATTTTCTTGGAAAGAATGTTGATCAAGAATAATGGTTTGGTGTGTAATATTAGGACACTATGTAGGCAATGTCTTCAATTATAACTATAAAAGATACACGAATATGGAGCAAATTAACAGACCTTTCTGTATAATTTTGGATTAGCTGAGGCTTAAATATCCTTGATTTAGGCATTACATGTGAAATTATTTTCATTAATCAGTGGTTCTCAAACTGGGACAGTTTTGCTCCCCCAGGGACATTTGGCAATGTCTGGAGACATTTTTGCTTGCCACAATTGAGAGAAGGGTGCTATACATCTAATGGGTAGAGAATCCAAGGATGCTGCTTAATATCCTAAAATGCCCATGACAGCTTCCACAGCAAAGAATTATCCAGCTCAAAATGTCAACAGTGCCATTGTTGAGAAATCCTTGTCTAAATTATACAACAATGTGAACTTGCTTGTAGCATGAAAAAAATATTTTTTAGTCAGATGTAATCCATCTGGTTACTATGTCCATTGAGAGACTTCAAATGCATTTGTTAGAAAATTGTATTTTAAAAATAGTATCCTTTTGGATTTGATGAGTTAGTCAAAAAAAGCATGTGATTATCTGAGAGTTGAACTTTAAAATAGTTATTTAGGATTAACCATTTCAATATTAGTGAATAACTACATTGTTCAGTTTTAAAATAAATCAGTTTCAGCTTTTGGTCCTGGTAATAACTAGTAGAGACATATACCTTAAAACAGTATAAATGTTTATGCTGATAATTCTACTTGCTACACTTTGCTATAATGATAGACTTCTAACTTTTGTCTAATAAGAAGACAATAATTTTATGAAATAAGAGTTTTTCATAAGTCTCCCTGAGACAAAGCCCCATTTGAAAAAATTTAAAATTGTATTACAGCTAATATTTATTCATTCAACAAATCCACACTGATTGCCTAGTACTGTTCTTTTGTTCTGAGTGTTGGAGCTATAGCAATAAGTTAAATGTCACCATGGATTTAGATAATAAACTCACACACATAAATACACACTCATGGATGTACATATATCAGTATATACAGGAAACATACATTGATAAAAATATATCTATATATGCATTAATATGTGTATACATGTGTGCTGTGTTAATACATGTATGCATATATTCTATGTTATGCTAAAAAAATATGATACATGGAAAACCAAGTGCTCGAGTTTGAGAGTAAAACATTCTGTGACAAAGTGATATCTGAGAAGAGATCTGATGAAAATATAAACACTATGAATCAAGTAGCAGATTTGATTGATACTTGATTTCTTTAAAGTCTTTAACATTTTTACCATAGTAATTACTGTCTGTTGGGTCTAGAAAGCACCAGATATGAGAGTTTAATAGTGATTAGTGGTAAAAAATTATTGATGGTAGAAAATGTTTTGAGTAATAGCATTTGATAATTCTAAACTAGATAGAAAGCCTTATGAAGATTTTATGATAATGTAATACATGGTTAGTGCCTCTAGATGTCAAATTATTGACTGGGATATAATTTTTTATAACTATGATTAAATAACTAAAGATTTGAACAGGAAATAATGTGTTTGCTATGGCAAGTTTATTATTACTGCAATTTATAATGCAAGACAATTTAATCATTTGTCCTTTATAAATATGAAGCCTAGGAACGGTCTCTATCCTCAAGGGGGTGACTTAAAAAAAATAAGTACAGTTAAGAATTGCACGGGGCACAGTATAGACACAAGTAGTGGAGAATTAATTCTGCCTGGGGTAAATGAGGAGAGACCTTGAACTGACTTGAACTCATCAACAGGCTTGCATAAATGGTGAATTAGATTGATTTAAACCATAGAAGGCTATAAAGCATTTAACTTGACCCTGCTTCACTGTAACAGTCCTGAGGTCTCATTTAGAGCTACTATATCAGGAAATCCCTCCCCACTGAATGAATGATTAAATAAATAGATAAATAATTGTTACAGTCCTTTTAACTTTCCTTATATTTGAAACAATATAAAAAATGTCAGTTGGTATAGAAAGGATCTACCTGGCCAATTTCTTCTGAATCAGTGCCTTAAAACTTCCTGCAAGATAGGAACATTTTGCTATTTATGAGGATTTTTACAAGTAAATTATGTGGAAAAAATACTGCTATTTTAATCATTAACATATTCCCATAAAATTGAAGCATCATGCTTTGTATAGAACATACCTTTCTTTCAACACATGAAGATCATGAATAATATGTATGCTCCTAAAATGTACATCATTTTTAGTTGCTAGAAGTATTTTCTTTAATAAAAAATTTAGTATTGGGTGTTATTTTTGACATAAATCTTAACTAAAGAAAAATATTAAAGTGGCATTGTTATTAATATTAATTTAAAAGTAATTTACTTTTACAAATAAAACATTTTTATGATCTTTAGATAAAAATGAGAAGCAACTCTTAAAAACTCTTCTATAAGGACATGATATCCTTATGTTCCT
Organism: Camelus dromedarius; assembly: GCF_036321535.1. Lineage (NCBI taxonomy): Eukaryota > Metazoa > Chordata > Mammalia > Artiodactyla > Camelidae > Camelus > Camelus dromedarius. Next base: position 59,426,119 of record NC_087436.1, on the reverse strand, counting down.
TAATCTAGCATTCTTAATCTATTAAGTCTCCCACACAAATAAAAATAATACTTACTATTGTATGTAAAAATATTTTTAATTGCCTGTGATTTATGAGACCATTTATTTTGAAATCAACTGTGCAGTCCAATAATTGCTAATAATAAATTTTTTATTTACCCTTCAATTTTGATTTAATCTTTAACAAGTTCCCAAATCCAATAGACAATCAAATGTATAACATTATTAATGTACATGCTCACACATGCTGATATTCTTTTTTTTGTATATGTATTTCTTATTGAAGTATAGTCAGTTTACAATGTTGTGTCAATTTCTGGTGTACAGCATAATGCTTCAGTCATACATAAACATACATATATTCATTTTCATATTCTTTTACACCATAAGTTACTACAAGATATTGAATATAATTCCCTGTGTTATATACAGTATGAACTTGTTGTTTATCTATTTTATATATAGTAGTTAGTATCTGCAAATCTTGAACTCCCAATTTATCACTACCCACCCACTTCCCTCATAATAATCATAAATTTGTTTTCTAGTCTGTGAGTCTGTTTCTGTTTTGTAAATAAGTTTGTTTGTCTTTTTATTTAGATTCCACATATAAGTGGTATCGTATGGTATTTTTCTTTCTCTTTCTGGCTTACTTAGAATGACAATCTCCAGGTCCATCTATGTTGCTGCAAATGGAATTATTTTATTCTTTTTTATGGATGAGTAGTAATCCATTGTGTAAATATACCGCAACTTCTTTATCCAGTCATCTGTCAGTGGACATTTAGGTTGTTTTCATATATGTCTTGGCTATTGTAAATAGTGCTGCTGTGAACATTGGGGTGCGTGTATCTTTTTGAATTAAGATTCCCTCTAAATATATGCCCAGAGGGATTGCTGGATCATATGGTAAGTCTATTTTTAGTCTTTTGAGGAATCTCGATACTGTTTTCCATAATGGCTGCACCAAACTACATTCCCACCAGCAGTGTAGGAGGATTCCCTTTTCTCCACACCCTCTCCAGCATTTATCATTTGTGGACTTTTGAGTGATGGCCATTCTGACTGGTGTGAGGTGATACCTCATTGTGTTTTTGACTTGCATTTTTCTGATAATTAGCAATATTGAGCATGTTTTCATGTGCCTATTGACCATTGGTATGTCTTCATTGGAGAATTACTTGTTTAGGTCTTCTGCCCATTTTTGGACTGGGTTTGTTTGTTTCTTAAGTTGTATGAGCTGTTTATATATTCTGGAAATTAAGCCCTTGTTAGTCTCATCTTTTGCAAATATTTTCTCCCATTCGGTAGGCTGTCTTTGTTTTGCTTATGGTTTCCTTTGCTGTGCAAAAGCTTACAAATTTAATTAGGTCCCATTTGTTTATTTTTGCTCTTATTTCTATTGCCTGGGTAGACAGCACTAGGAAAACATTTCTAAGATTTATGCTAGAGAATATTTTGCCTATATTTTCTTCTAAGATGTTTATAGTGTCTTGTCTCATGTTTAAGTCTTGAAGCCGATAATAAATTTGAAGGCAGCCTTAAATTATTGAGAAATTCTGAATATTCTTGAGATGATCTGGTAATTAAATTTTCCCTTAGTATTAAACCAAAATTAAAAATTTTAACTGACAGTTCTGCTTATTACAAAGCACTTAGGCTGCTTGCTCTCTATAGAATGTACATACACATTGTTTCATGAGGAAATACATGACCTCAATTATTAATATCTTTTTCTTTATTTGATATATTTCAAGACTCGATAGGAACACTTTAAAATACTATCTTTGGTTATAGATATTTCATGCCTTTTTAACCCAGGGGCATTAAAAATTAAGTATATTTTATATTAATGATGTTAAAAACAACTGACAAAAATCCTCATCATTTCTATATAAACTGATGGTGAGAAATAGAGGATGATATAGTTTTACTCCTAAATTTTCACTGACATTTTTCTTACATCAGAACCTTGATTTACAAACTCTTCTCTCTCTTTCCCTCTCTCTGTCTGTCTCTCTCTCTGTCTCCTCTTCCCTACCTTTTCCCTTCTCTCTCCTTCTTCCATTCAACCAACTCCTCTTAGATTCTCTATATTTCTCTATTTGTCATAGGCTCTGGGGACAAAACAAAAAATACTTTTTGCAGGATTATTAGGCATTTCACTCATTCATTCAGCAAACATTTATTGAGCACAGCTCCATACCAGGTACTATGAAAAGTCCTGGGAATAGACCAAAGAACAAGATAAACAGGAGCCCTAGCAAGAAAGATAAATAAATAAACAATAAAAATAAAGTAACATCTTACAATATGAGAAGTTCAGAGAGCTAAGAGAAAGCAAAGCAATGACACCCCATATGATGTAAACATCCAAACAAAGCACCTTGCAGAAGTTGTGTTTAAACTGAAATCTGAAGCAATATTTGAATAAGAAGTGTTCTGGGAAAGGAACGGCATATATGAAATCATGGAAGAAAGAGAAAGCATTGTCCATTGGAAAAACTGAAGAATTTTGCTATGGCTTTGTAACAGAATATTCCTTGAAGGTTAAATTTGATATTTTTGTGTTTGCTCTATCAAAAAAAGAGAAGACTCATAGGTTTATAACTATATCTACCCAATGGGGTCAGTGATCATTCTTGTGTATTTAAAAACACCCCTACCTTTAATGAGCAAGTTGGTCTTTGTGTTTGAAAGGTACAATTAGCCTCCAAAGCATGAAAGGTACTTAAGAAGAAAGTGTTCTTCAAAGCTGGGGTTCATATATAATAAAAGAAAACTTCAGTTTTACTCTAAGGACCTCAACTAGTGTAGGGATATTTGTTTACTTTCAAAAAAACCAAAAGGACCTCTAGTTTGCTCTGCATATACCTTGGGAGGTTATTGAATTATTCTTAATTTGATGTGCCTTTGTAGATGAGTCTCTGGAATCTTTTATTTGGACATGGCTTGCACCTTCTCTTAATCACGTTAGTACTCATTTTTAAGTTCGACACAATCAGACTTGTAGGTGTGGTATTTTCTTCCTTTAGCTCTTTCTATCCAGGAAAAAAATTAGATACGTGCATAAATACTTTGAGTAAAAGACACAAGATTGACAAGGAAAAGGGTATTCTCCATAAAGGAAAGGAATGTGTAAAAGCATGGAGACATAATGAGTATCACGAATATAAATAGATGTGTAGTTGAATGGCAGAAGTTGAGGCTGTATTGACTCTATTGAAAACAGAGAGTGAGCTACTGAGAGTTCAGGTGTGATGGAAGGGGGCAAATCTGGGAGGGACAGCAATAAGCAAAAGCTGACTATATTCTGAACAATGAATGATATGAATTTAAATGAACACAATGATATTTGTTGATAAAAATTAATCAGATAAATATTTAGAGCCTAGAAGCAAAATGACTGCCTTATTCAATTTATGTCAACAAATTTAGTGCAAAGAAAAAGACATGAAAAAACATTCCAGATAATTTTTATATAATTGCTTCACTCAACAAATGTTAATGGTGCATTGACTGTGTCAGGCAATTCCCTGAACTCTAGTGTAAATCGTAAGCAAAACAGATATGCTTCTTTCCCTCTCATAAACTGTTAAGCCTTTATTATTATAAATTTTTGATTATTTTAATTTAGCTTATATTAAATTCCAATTTAAAAAATATTTGAAAGACACCATGGTGATTAAACTGACACCAAATATTGGGATTGGAATGTGGACCAACCGGAACCAGGAATCTCATACATTGTTGGTGGCATTGTAAAATGGTACAGATTTTTTGGAAAAATATTTTAGTAGTTTCATATAAAAACAAAGCATACATGTTTTGTGCTGGTCTCGGCTTATCAATAACCAGTGTTGTGACTCAACCAGCCCTTGTAGTTCTTATTATTGCAAGATACCTGTCAGCAATAACCATTAGGAAACTTGAGGGGAAAAAGGGTTTATTACTACTCACCAAGTCCCAGAAAACACCAGCACACCAAGAGCCACACAGCAAGGTTACAGGTGAAGAGAGTGTGAGAGAGAGCACGGGTCTGGGGTTTTGCCTGTATTGGGGTCAAGGGTAGCTATAGCGCCAAAGGCTTAAGTTTTGAGGGATCATTCTTTACCAGTGAATTTAAAACATAAAGGCAGGATTTTAAAAGGGTAGGAAGAGAATAAAACAAGTGGCCCAAATGGCCCATTTCAAAATCAACCAAGATCTCTAACACTAAGAAGCCTTAGTGAGGGGAGGTAGCCTGGTTCATTATTTAGTCCCGTGGCTGGCAATGTGTTTATTAGAGTTAGCCATCTCAGAAGAGGACAGTCAAAGCTTAAGCCAGGCACTTGCATTACAAAAAAAGAGAAAACCCAACTGTGAGGGCTTAGGCTATGTTATAGCACCCTGATGACTAATCAAACCTAATTTTAGACATTTACCTCTAAAATAAAAAGCTTGTATTTCCAAATAAATTTGTACCAGAATGTTTACAGTGGCTATATTTGTAATAGCTAAAAACTGGAAACTAAGTGTCCATCAAAAGGAGAATGGAAAACAAACTATGGCATATTCATATGAAATACTACCAACCAATAAAAAGCATAATGAAACCTTGCTGCAGGCAGCAACATGGATGAATTGCAAAACATTATTCTGAGTGAAAGAGGCCTTACATAAAAGAATACATGCTGTATATTCCATTTAGATTAAATTCTAGAACAAGTAGTCTAATGTGACAAAAAACAAAAACATAAACAAAAAAACCTAGAACAGTAGTGGCCTCTGGGGTGGGGCAAGGAAGGAAACACTAGAGAACTTCCTGGGATGATGATAATGTTCTATTGTCTAATATTCTATGATAGCAGTATGGGTTGTAAACACTTGCGTTCTTCATTATATGTAAATTTTACCTTAAAGGAGAAAGGAACAAAAAAACCAAATTACTTAAAGTAGTGGTATCAACTTGCCCTCTAACATTTTGGTGTAAGAAATGCTACTACACTTTATTTAAGTCAAATTCAATTTGAGCTTTTTTTTTTTTTAATTAGCAAAACAAGAAATTTCATCATAGTTCCTTTTGTGAGGCTCCTTCTATCCCTAGAGATTATTTCAGTATTCAAGGAATTTGCATGATACTCATAAAATGAGGGAGGGTCCTGGTTCCAGCAGCCTAGTGGTTTATAATATTTCATCTGGTCACTATATGGCTGTGAAATTTTGTCCTCTATATTCTTTTAGGTGCTGTTGCCTGGACAGGCTCATAGAGGCCCAGCCAGGTGTGATCACAGTCGTTAGCATTCAAAGATACCCTGTTGCCTTGTTTCCCTGGTTCTATTTTCAACATGGAAGGGGGCATAAGTAAATATATTAAGGATAATGAGAATCAGATGTCTGTCTACTAAAATTAGAGATATAGGTGTGAATTTATGGTTTTAAATATGTATATGTACATATATATACACATATTTATGTATTATATATATATATCTGTGTATGTACATTAAAAATACATACACGTGTACTTTCTATCTCTGTCCACTGAGAAATGTCTATGAACAACAATACCTTAATAGCAATAAGCATAACTAGCACTCATACTTTAACTTCTAGATACCGTTCTCCACCAAAAAAAGCCAGGACTCACTGAAGAAATGATTGATTCTAGAACTTGGGCAGGGAAAGTACAAGATAAATCCAGAGTAACTTATTTTGCCAGAAAGCAAAGAAATGCTCAAAGGATGATATTGACATGTCAAGATGACACAGAAACCTTCTTGAAAGGGCTGCCATTTGCCAAATATGAAGCAAATTAAGTACCAAAATAAATGCTATTTATACTTATAACCCATTGAGTAAATAGAAAACCATGAATCATACAGTTATATATAAAGGAATAAATTGAAAGTTTGATGAAGGATGGTACATTTTAGTTTCAAAGTATCTCCCCATAAAAATACTTAATTAATAATTGAAAGGAGAAAGAGTGTAAATTTCCTTGAAGAAGTTAATCAAATAATCAAAGTAACATTATTGGTAATAGGACAAATCAAAATTGAATGCCATCTGATAGGATGAAGTGATGGCATCGTCTGTAATAGTCCTCCCAAATGAGCATAATCTGAATACAGGAAAACAACATTCAATCCCAAATAAAGGGATAGTATGAAAAATAATTTTAATTTTTTCAAGTGTTGAAGATACGAAAGTCAAAAAATTGAGGATTTTACTTCTACAGTAAACTGAAAAAGATAAGAGATATGACAAATGCAATACATTTTCCTGACCAAACATGATTTGGACACTAGGTGACACTTGAATGAAGTCGAGGATTATCCTGTAGTAATGACAGTATCAATTAAGTTTCTGAAATGGATGATCGTATTTTGGTTACATAGTAGAATGCCCTGTTTTGTGGAAAATGCACACTAAGTATTCAGATGAGATGGGACATCAGGTTGGCCAACTCATTCTAAATGGATTTAGAAAAATATTTTTAGTATTGAACACTGAATATACTTTATATATATAACATTTTCTTGAACATTTTATCTAAGTTTAAACTGATTTTAAAAAGAGCAAATTATGATGGAAAGCCATTGGTGATTTATATTTAGGTGGTGAAATGATCTTTATGTTTGAAAAGAAACGTTTTGGCAGCTATGTAGACAAGCTGCTTAGGTTGAGGGTGGAGGATGGGCAAGTGTCAAAAAAGGAAGACAATTGAGATGCCACTGCAATAACTCATAGAAAGGTGGTGACAGCTTGAACTAGGGATATAACAGAAGACGTGGTGAGCATCGATTGGATTTGAGTTGTATTTTGAAACAATATCCTGCAAAACTTGCTGGATGTGGAGTATGTAGGAAAGACAAAAATGTAGGCTGATTTCGAGGTTAGACAAATATTCTTAGTCCCAGAGGCTTCGATTGCTACAGCTGCCTTTAATCTGTACATTTTCCCCTCTGGGTACTATTGCTCCCATGTCTTACAGGTGTAATACTACTGTGACAATATTCTGAAAACAATTTAAATTACTGAGAAATAAACTACTCATGAGTTATAGAACTTTACCATTCAAAAGCCTTAACAAAAACATTACTGTTTCTGTCCCATCAACAAGAGTGTGCAGAGCAAAGCAATGTAGCATAGTGATTGGAATGAGTCCTATGATATTACAGAGAAGTGGTTTTAAGTTCTTGCTCAGCCATTTATTTTAGACAAGTTCCTTAAATGCTAGAAGCTCGATATTCTCATGTGTAAAATGAAGGATAATAATATTAACTTCTAGAATTCTATGAGGATTAATTCATAATGTAAAGAAGTTAGCATTGATCTAAATATTACTGCTGTAGTCCCTAGTATTAGTAACAGTTGTAGTGGTAGAAGTAGCATTGTGTGATACCTCCAAAGACTTAATAGATTCTCTTTTTAGTTAGAAGTAATTAGTTTTTAAAAATGTGTGGGGAATAAAAATGAAAGAAACATAGCAGTTGCTATCAAGGATTATCTTTGAAATTTGTGACAATGGTTAATTACTTTCAAATCTCTTAAATTATGCACATTTCCTAAAAGTTTGCTTATATTCAAAGGGTGAAAGAATTTAAAATTTTTTAATACTACATTGTTCCAGGAAAACTGTCTTAAATTATATCAATGTTTCTAATATTTTAGGTACAAACATTTGGTACAATATTCACTCCAGAGAGATTAATATTCTTGTTGCTTGGAACAGAACATACTTCTTTCAATGTCTTCCTAATCCAATTTTATATTCTCTATTTACTATGCCTAATCATTATGCTAAGGCTCATTTGAAAACAGTTGTTCTTAATTGTAAAATTGAACTGCACCCCATTAAGCTCTTGCCTCACTGCTTCTGAGATCCTTGGTGGTTTGGAATATGGGGATGCATCTACATTCTCTCCCTGCCAGTTCTTTTTATCTTTTCTAATGCTGTCCCTTCAGTGTTTCAGCTGCTAAGTGGTTCTAGTGTATGTTTGATAGAACTGTCTAATGACTGATACATTATTATCACTACTTATAATAAGTCAGCAGGAATGCCACCCATGTCTGAGAATTTGGAACCAACAGGATTATGTATTTTACCAAAGCAAGACAGCAAATGTACAACTAAATAGAAAGAAGTGTTTCAGTCTGTCCATTAACTGCTGATTTTTAATTTTGTACTGACTGTAACTATAAAAAAGAAAAACAGTGGAAATTAAATGAGCTTTCTAATTAACCCACAAAGAGATTTAAATTTTGACCTTTTTTTTTTTGAATTGTATCATTTCAACTTTTTATAAGGATGTTTGTACGTTTATTTATGTACTATTGGTGAATGCCTAGTTTGGGTGCTGGGAATAATGTAGATAAGTCTTACTCATAGATCCTAGAATCTACTTTACAGTAAACAGTTTTGCCATATTAAGTCTCCTAGTTTCAAAGACACAAGTCGTTTGTTGTGATATATTAAAAAGAATTAGTGTTACATACAACCATGTTAACACTGGCCAAAATTCTTGCTACCTGTACAACCTTTGTCAATTACTTAGCCATTGTGACTTCCATGAAGTATGCTGGTCCTCCCTGAAAAATGCACACGGCATCCTAGGTGTGCTTCTAGGCATCCAAAAGTTTTTGTGAAAAGGAGAAAGGGCCCTGTGAATAAATTTGATCCAGGAGTCAACCTGCCCAGTCAAGCTAGTGTGGTGCTTGTTGGCTGGATTTACAACTTGGGTTCACAAAAAATTTATTTGCAGCCAAAGTCATTACACAGTGGGAGCATGCAATCCTTTAATGAAGTCAGGAATGCAAGTTTCTAAACCTTATGTGGGGCTTTATACTAATTCTGTGTGTTGCTGTCAGGTTGGTGTGTCAGCATCTCTGCCCTCTGGACCAATCTCATTGTTGCAGATTCTTCCATGGAGAAGCCCTAACTGTTTACTACTCTGTTAAATTATCTCACATAGCAGCCTTTCTATTTCCATCGAAATGCTAGAGAGAGGTTGTCTTATGAGTTATGGACAAGATCTTTCCAACACTTAGAGAACTATATCTTGTACATGGAGTTGCTGGGGATCTTTGGGGTTAGAAAACAGAACATAAATTTCATTCTTGTATCCTTTGCCTTATACCTGTCAACAAAGGAATGCCAGAGATACCAAAGAATCAATGTATCAAGGCAAGAATCAGTGAGGAATCACACATAGTTTCTTTTCATTGAAATTATCCTATCCACTAACCAATATATCAAAGAATAGTTGTCTTCAGTTGTGTAATCTTCCTCCATAGTGAGATAAAAGAAGTCTATTTATGTATTTAATGACATCGCAATACATTTTGTGTGCCTTGATTGTACATTTTGTATTTTGATTATCATTTGAGGTTAAATAAAAAATAAAACCCTATCCCAGCACCCTATACCTTAGTATTCAGTTAATTTCAGTACCCTTCCCATATAAAGGCCATCAGCCAACTAAAGTGGTTCCTGCCCACCTGTTTTTCTCTAACATAGTCCATTTTATAACCTCACATCCTCTAATGCCTGCTCAAGCTACCTTATTTATTTACTTATTTATTGTTCATTGTTCTGTAACAATTTTCACTAGAACAGAAGCCATTTGTCTGCCTTGTTCACCCTGAAACAACTGTGGTTAGAACAGTACCTAAAAGCCAGCATACTCACTATTTTGAATGAATAAAAAGGTATTCTCCTTTAAGTAAAATAAAATGATCTGTTCTAGAAGTGATTGTCTACAAAAAAAATGAGAAATTCCTTTACCTACCACTTGCTATAAGATGGGTTTATTAGAAAATTTATATCACAAAAGAATTATTTTATTAATTTTAAAGTAAACCTCTGTTTTCATTTCAGTTAAAACCTCTATTTTGAGACTTTATTAACCAAGACATTCAGTTAACTGGAACTTGATACACACACACACACACACACACACACACACACACACACACACACACATGTAATAGTATAATGGTAATTTAAATTCACAATTAAAGTACTGAGAAATCATAAGATCCTGAAATATTTTCTTGTCTATTGAAAGTGAAAATGTATTTAATTAAGTTTTAGAGCATAAGGGACTATTTAATTTCTCTTCATTGGTTATAAGTAATGCATTTATATATGAAAAGCACTGTGTCCTGTAATTAGAATATTTAATCAATTAGTACATCCCATTCATTATGATACAGTATTCTCTAGGCCTTTTATTTGATGAGCCTTGTTAATGATTACTGATTTTCTAAAATTATTGCTAATCAAACACTAAAAAATAGGACCACTTTGAAGACAGCATGTCTTCTGCTCAGACGTTTCAAATGAGAACTTCTACTTCTTAATTGGTGTGAATTCTTCAAACCTACAGCTGGTCAAGAGAGCCCTTCCCTACCTGCAGCCTCCAGGCCTGCCTCTGGCCATTGGCTCTTCTGTCAGTTTACCGCAGTGTGCACACAAATATTATATATCTTCTGTGAGTAACATGATGTGATTCAGTAAGGAAACAGCAAACTATACAGCTGTCTTGACTTTATGACATCCTATTGTCATTCTTCATGTCTCAGAGATTTTCCCTTAGCACTTCTCTCTGTGCACAAGGACACATTCTTTCCTATGTTATTTTACCCCATTGCTTTTTCATAGTTCTTTCTATACATATTAATTAAATACTGATGTGTTCATTTACTCATCTGTTTCACAAATGAATGAATGAATGAAAGAGGCAAATACACAAATACAATGTGCTTGTGTCTCATCTCATTTATGTCCCTTTATTAGCATTCAGAATGCAAGCAGTATTGTTATGAAAGAGAAAAAGAAGTTAGAAATATATTGAGCCAAGTTTAAGAGGTATGACTAAAAGTTGATAAAATTTTTGGAAAGTCTTAATGTATGAGAACTTAATGATACATATCACTGTTATGCTTTGAAAAAATTTCATTGAATTATTGGGTATGTCTGTTGTTTTTGTATGTTTAGCATATTTTCCCCTTTTGTTCTGAAGACAGACCATTCTCTTCCTTTGGGAAAGTACATTCACCCCTCCAGATAAGAATGTGAAGTATATTGCCTCACCTATATTATCATATGACCAAGGCTGGCCCATCTAATTATTGAATACCTCTGGGGATTGTGAGTGATTTGAGACTGACAGATATAGCCCTAATGGCCCTAGCAGGGCCATTTAGAATCTTTTTCTTAGTGATTGACATAATGTTAGCACTGAAAACTTTGGAAACCTAAAGCTACTAAGACCATTTTACTACCTCAAGGAGATGACGTGATTAAGAATTTAGCAAACACAAGGGCAAAGACATGGAATGTGGAAGGAGAAAAAAGTTCCCATGACCTCTTTTCAACTCCTGGATCCAGTCAAGCCTAGATACTCCTAGACTTTTTGCTATATGAATCAAATCTTACTAACTTAAGCAAATTTGAGTTGATGATATACAAGTTTCTTAAATTTATTCCAATAATTGCTGAAAACACATCTCAAAACCCATTTTCAGATATAATCGTTATCAAAGCCAGTACACACCCCCCTCACAGATGATTTCTACATTGGCCAATTTTCTTTGGGAAATTAAATGTAAATGGTAAATGTTTACACATTGGCTTTAAATAATTATATTCATTTATCTGGACTTTTGGTGGAAGAGGGAAGTAGGAACGATCCATGAGAACGATCCACTACCTACGCCAGCTTAAAGCAAGAGATTTCTGTTGGTAGCGTGTTATTTTTGTCAGCGCTGCTACTTCTAAAATAGTACAATTTATTTATAAAAATCTTGGAGAATATACATTTTTACCAACCTGAATCCATTCATTTTAGTCACAAGTCTATGCTTTCCAGCATTAGTATCTGTCATTCATATGTGTCTTATAAGAAAAACTTGTAGGGTAAAAATTCCCATGAAGAGCAGTTATCATACTTTGACTTGACCAATGTTTTTCATTTTTCATTCATTTAATTTTTTAAGCCAAAAGAATCTTCCATGTAAACTTATCCAAAAGTTTGTATATAATTTGTTAATATAAATTATTATTCCAGTTAAGCCTGGAATTGTTCAGATTGGGATAAGAATAGGGGATCCAGAGTTGGCATCTTTGACCACTTTACTCCTGTGTCCCTTTGGGAGGAGGATAGGGTTTACTGAAGCTGTTTGGAATATACTGGGATTTTTTTAAATGCAGGTCAAAGTAGAAAGATGGCAGGCGTACTCCACCCCAGTGGTATATTTTTATCATCATCATATCATTTGTTAGATGTTGCCTTTGAAAATGTGACAAATTGAGAAGCAAGTTTTGATTCTGTTTTGTTTTTCTAGTAACAGTTGCCCCTGGAAACGTGTGCTGGTTCCTTTCATACCCGTCTGATCACTGAAAAGGTGACAATGACTTGACAGATATGACAAGGAATTTGTTTTGCCTGAGTTAATGGAACATTAGAAAAATTAATTCTTATGATTAGGTGATTAGCAAGAACAATTAATTAGAAAATACTGTTTGTTAAAAGCAGGAATACACTGGAGGTTTGGAAGAGTTGCCTTATATGTCAAAACAGTAATAATTCAGAAACATTTAAAATAATAGAAGTGGATTAGAGGGAGTTAGTACATAGAATTTTCTTTTGGTAAGTGGTTTACTAATTTATTTGTCTCACAATGGCTGCAGCAGCATCTCTTTCTTTTATATTTTTGACCTACTTCATATAACCTCAGAAGCAGTCTCCCTAAAGAATGTGCTGGAGGAAAAAAAAAAAAAGACATTGAAGAAGTTACACTTTAGGTAAGACTACTGACTGCCTGGGAGGTGGTTTGTCTGCTAGTGACCCTGATCAAGTGGCACATGAGGTGCTAATCTGGCAAGAAGCTTCATTATCTGTTCCCCTTGACTCCATTCATCTGTTCAGTGCCTGATTTACTTTAGATTTGTCCCTTCCACAGTCTACATCTCCCATTCTTTCTTAATGATCAGCACATACAGTAATTAAGCACCTGAGTACTGAATATCGTAAATGCTAATTAGTTAAGCCATCACTCCTCCATCATAGACAAAGTTCTCACATAAGCGTAGGTAGCTTTCTGGGCTCTCTGTTCTGTTTCATTGACCTTTGAGTCTATCCCTCCAACAATGCCATAGTGTTTGAGTTATTATAAAACAGATAAAATAAATAAATATATGCATGCATTAACTCGATAAACCTCAAAAAAGCTGCATAATGATTTACACGGCACAGTACCATTTAAGTAAATTTAAATTTATACAAATATATTATACGTATTACTTATAAATAAATGCATATATAAGCAAAGCACTAATTCTCAAGGTGTGGTCCAAGAACTCCTGGAGCCATTGCAGTCCTTTTAGTGAGTCTGAGAAATTCTTCTTTCGCCAATTACATATCTATGACAGTCCAGAGTTGCTCTATATATTTTAAATGAAACACATATCACAATGGATTCAATGTAGAAGCAGATATGAGTATCCTGCTTCCTTCTATTTAGACAGACATTAAAAATGTTTTTAAAAATGTTTTTTAAAATGTTTTTTAAAATGTAAAAAAAAAGTATTCTTAGCACTGTTTTCTTTTGGAAAATTAAGTTATTTTCATAAAAATACTATTTATGATAACATGTCAAGGGCTTATTATTTACTTATAGTAAGTTAATAAACAAATTTTCTCAATTTTAATTCTGTGTTATAAATAGAAGTAACCAACATAAAGTAAAACTCCTTGGGCTCCATAATAATTTTAAGTGAGTAAAAGGGTTCTGTGGGCAAAATTTTAAGAACTGCTGAGTAAAAATACAAAAATGTACACACACCAAATAACTGATAATTTTTTTTAGAAGAGGGAGGGAATTACTGGGAAGGAAAATTAAAAGGAAATTCAGCTTTATCAGGTATATTATATTTCTTTATGAAAAATTGTAAAAGCAATGACAAATACAAGTATTTGCTATTCCAACTCATTTTTGTGGGGAGGGACAGTGTTTGCTATGTTATTTGCTTATCTTGACTGTTAAATTTTTTTGGTAAAATTAGTATGAGGAATATTTCTTTTATCTACCTTGCATGGTGTATATTTATATATATCCTTGTAAAATTTTCTTTTGCTCAAGTACTCTAAAAACACTCCATATGTTCCTAATGCACATGTGTCTGGAAGGAGGTTGTTCCAGTGATCATAACATTACAGCCAAAGGTAGCCTGTGATGATCTGTGCTCACAAGTCAACATGCACTCTTTCCTTTTTGTTTCTTTATTGTTAATAGTATGTTTTCTTCTTTAGGACTACTCTGTTTAAAAAAAAAAAACATTAGCAATATTCAGTATTTAAACAACATAAAACACTTTTCAAATAAAAATCACATTTCAGTTTCTGGTGGAATACTCTGAAAAGATCTGACGAAGTTGATTGTTGGTAGCCTAGCAAAATCATGTCAGTTTGAGTTAGATAATGTTTATCTAAGATATTATCCGTATTTCAGGCACAAAAGTCGTATTAGGAGTCAAACTTATATGTGGCTTTTTTTTTTTTTTTTTGCTAACGTCTTCATGAACGTATTTTTACAAAGCTTATGATACTGTATCATTCTGAGATTTTCCAGAATTAAGGATCTGTCATATAACATCCTTTGTTTTGTATCACAGAGAAAAAATGATCTAGCCAAGAGCATGATAACATGGAGAGAGCCCAGGCTGGGGTTATGAAAACATATGTTCTTTTCTCAGGTCTTCCCCTAGAAACATGAGAAGGCATTTTTGTTACATCTTGCAATTTGCAAAAATCACAAAACTACTCTAGTTAGCTCATAGCAGGATTTATAGTAAAGATCCAATAGTATGTCTCAGGGACTATTAGGGACAGAAAACAAGGAACAGTTTATGGAACCAGGACCTCGAATTGGAAACTTAAAAAAATAGAAGGCTAGGTATTTTACTCTTTCCATAGATTTCTCTCTTTTGGCCTCTACTTCTCCCTATGTCTGATCCATTGTTCTCTGTGAGGACCATCTTACTTGTTCAAATCATGAATCTTTTTGCTAACACATGGCTTTGGTATCCATGTTACTCACTATAGCCTTGACCAGATACGTTTTATCCATTCAAGAATAACCGAGGTTACTGGGATGTTTAGGTGGCTTCTGTCCTCACCATGAATCAACTTAAAAGACAATCTATCTCTCAAATCTATGGCATGCAATATAGATAACCATGGAAAGGGTCATACTCCACTCTACACAGCAAAACTTAGTCAAAATTTCCTAGTAGGTACTATAGTTGTATCTCCACATTCTCAACTGTCTAATACTGGGATTCTTTTTTCCCACTTCTTTTACTCAGACAGCTTCAGATATTCTCTCTATTGTTCTGATCTCAGTATGGCACAAATCTTCTATTTCCTTCATACCTGCATATCACACATACCCATATAATAAAATTGTTATTGACCATGTACTGTTCTTCAAGCATGTCAGCATATCACCCAAGTGTGGGGGCTAAAAGGCTGATGTTGGTTTGCTATGACAGTTATATTCACAGAAAATATTTGTCTATGGAGTCACTTAATTCAAACTATTGAAGAGGTAGTACTTCTGGATGAATTTAGGCCATGGATGAATCCTCTTACTAAAACAAGTGCTTACTCTTGGGTCAATCAGTATATGTAGGAGAAATTGAGTATGTCAGAAAATTAACTGATATAGTTAATATATGTATTTAGGTAGGTAAAGTAACATCTCCAAAGGATTAAGCTACCTCTGTGATAACTTAGAATCCTAAAATTCTGTGTGATAAAAAATATATAAAGATATGCAAAGACTTGTTATTTTACATTGCATCTTATATAATCTGTCAAGTTGATGTCAACTTGTTAGTGATTACTTTAACAAAAGTACTTATTTCTATTTTTAAATATTTTCCCGTTATAATACAATTGATTTCTTCCAACATCTCAGTAATCACAACATAAGTCATTTCATTGTTATTATGTATAAGAAATAATCTTCTGGTACTTTAGTATAAATATAAAATTTCTTGAAATAGATGTTCATGAGTTTCTTTGTTGAAAACAGTCTAAGTATTGAAGTGCAAGTCCTTTGAGCAACTCAGAATTTCTTCTGTCTCCATTCCCAGGGTGTATTGATCAAACCACACATATTTATTGAACACATTTATATTATTAAGAGCTCCAAATAAAAGGTTATGTGCGTTTGCTCAATACAGTTCATACCCATGTATTATCAATGAAATAAAATATCCCTAGGCTTTAATTGGAAAATAAATCTCAAAAATATATTTATCACATAATAAAGTTAAGATAATTTTATTTTTTTTCTTATTATAATGTTCTATCAGGTCAAATACATGTAGTTTAAAATGATCTCTAAAGTAATTACTGCCTTTTTATGAAGTATTTCAGTCATAAATTTAAAATTAAGGTTAAAAGATGATCATGTTCTCCACTGAGCATTGCAGATATCGAGATGACCTAGGCATCTGTCTTCCAGTCCTTGAATTCATTGTACTTGTACTATCATGCTAGAAACTGACCATTAATAAACATCCTAACTATATAGTGTGGTATGTGCTCAGAGAAACACGAAGTACTACAGATCATAATTTATAAGAATAAATTTAGAATAAAACAAATTGTGCAATGAGGGAATTATTATAGCTTACTATAACTAAATACTCTGGATCCTTTAAATATGATATCTTGCAATGTGTGTACTGTGAAAAAAATGCACACAATAAAGTTGTTATGAAGAAAATACATTAATTCCATATTATTTCAGATGCACACACTGAGGTAAAAAGGGTGAGAGAGAAGATATAGAGGAGGGAAAGCTTAACTGCTATTGTGACCTTGTTTAGACCTTGTGAGTGGAGAAGAAAAGGCAGCAGAAAGTTGAACCTTTCAAGAATACAATATTTATTGAGTATAAAAAATTAATGCTAAGCTACTTTTTTATAACTAAAATATGCTTTCTGAACAATTTTCATATTTGGAAAGAAGCTCGAAATGCAGCTACTTCAGAAGTTGGTCAAAGTTTTGTTCTATTTTGTTTCAAAGTTAGTGCTTTGACTCTGCTGTTACTGAAAATAATGTTTACACCTAATGTAAAAAAAAAAGCAAACAAAAGCCTTATCCTGGCTTGCAAAACAAATTAGCTGAAACGTTGTGAATTAACATTGCTTCAAATTCATTTACATCAATCTGCGTTTATCTGCCATGCTACTTACATACATTGAATGCAATGGCAATCTTTTACAAAAGCATGCAAGTCCAACAAGAAGAGACAAAATAAAATAGAGGTACCCTCTAGGAGGCAAAGAGATGAGGTCTATGTTTTAATATTCATTCTTAAATAAATCTGTGGCTAAATAGCAAAAACCAAAGGTTTTTCTACGTTCATAAAGCTATCCAATAGAACTCTGGGTGATAGTTGAGATATTTTGTATCTGCACTACCCATCAGTAGCCACGAATTGTATATGACTAGTGAACATTTGAAATGTGGCTGCTGTGACAAACTGAATTTTATTTAACTTTATTTAAATTTAATAGTAAGTTATGTAATTTTATCTATGTAGATAACCAATTCATACTACATGGGCCAAAAATATCAATACTTAGGAGATCTGAAGTGTCAGGTGTAAGTCTTGAAATTAGTAGCATCATAGTATCTTCCCTTTTAAATGTGCTCATCGATACTAAAATAATGTGGGCGTTAAATATAAAATTGTTTTCCAAACTTTTATCCCCTCTTCTCATTATAACTTTTTTTGGCAATAAATTAATTCCTTCAGACTTTAAGAAGAGCCTAGAAGGAGAAAGCAAATTTAACAATAGATGTTAAATTATATGATGTTGACTCATAGGGATTAAGAATGAATAATACATGTAGTAGGTAAATATTAGAGGAGATGGTATCAAATGCCTACAGAGTTATCCACTGAGTTACTATTTAGGTAAAAAATAAATAAATAAATTTTATGGGAAATTTGAATTTTTAAAGCACAGTTTCTTAATTTTATTTGTAAAAATAACACTTTTTAGAAGTTTGTATCATGGTGAGATAGAATCCTCTAAATAAAATTATATTGTGATAGAATTTTACCTTAAAGAGATGAATATATTTTTGATCCAAGACTATATGTTAAAATTCATGTGTAATGGTGATGGTTACACAACCTACATAATTTTCTTTCCTTTAGAAATAAAAAAGAAAGGTAAAATATTCCTGGATGTTGAAGGGTAAATGAAATAATTTGAGAAGCATTTTCTGACATAGACAATTTTTAACTAAATACTAGCACAAGAACCCACAATAGAAGACAGATCTGTGCACTATTTCTCTCTGCCATTGACGTGTGAGTGTTTTGTGGCTGTAACCTCATGTGGATTAGTTCTGAATCTCTTGTGTATTTATATGCAGGCAGGCTTTATAGTCAGAATTTGGTTTAAATCCTAATCTTGATTCTTTTAATCTGTGTGGCACTGGGTAAATTGTAATACATTGTATACTCAGGGAAAACTTTAAAATGAAATTGAAAGGAGCCTGGAATATAGGTCATTCTTTTGGTAGAATGTAAGTATCTAAACTTCTGAGCTCAGATATTGATTCTGTAAGCACAGAACATAAGGGAGATACTGGCCTGGATAAGGGAAGTGGAAATAATTTGTAAACTGACAAACAAAAAATAGGAACAGAACAAAATCCCTAAAATGAATAAATAAAGGGAGAAAAGGAGTAAATAAAAGAAGACAATGCGAGACACATTAAAGAGTGATTTTAAAAACCAAGATTAAAGAAAGATGTAAGGCAGGAAATGATGGTGACTCAGATGTCACAAAACATATGGAGGGTGAGTCTGTTAATTTGGAAAAATGTATACATATATGCATTTATTAAGTTTGAATTTCTGACAGTTGTTTGTATGACACAGCTATGGTAAATCCTTGGAATTTGCAAGAGAGAAAAAAGTAAGTTTTGAAAATCTGAAACTAAAGTAAAGGAGAATTTTGTGTCAGTAATTTAAAAGATTGTATTCTTAAACACAAATAGATCACAGTGCTACATGGCTTACTATTGTGTGTTTGTGTGGAGAGAGGGTGTCGTGTGTGATGTGAATGAACAGATCTAAGTACATCTGAGCTGGACTATGGAGTGAGTGCACCTTGATGGGATCCTCAATGAGAAATAATTTTGTTGTGGGATTTAAGGACATGAATGCACTTTGAAGCATGCAAAGGGGACTTCACCACTTACTGTCTGTAACTTTGAACCAAGTTGAATATATTTTTTTTTCCTATTTTTCTTGGTGTGAGATTTTTGGATAAATCTAAGTACATTTGAATTCCATTTTGGAGCTTGCTGTTTAAATACAACAAATCATGTAACCCAGTGGTTTAGAACATTATGTGCTCTAGATCAAGATTATCTGAGTTTGGATATCACTTCAGTAGACACTGGCTATGTGACATTGAGCAGATGTATCTCAGTGACAGTTGCAACATCTATAAAATAGCCGTAATAATCATAATATAGTTAACACATGAATTTGAGGATTAAATGAAATGATTCACATAAAACTTCTAACAAAATGCCTGACATTACCTGCATACTCCAAAGTTACTACCTATAACTTCATAAATTATGACATAAATTATATTGTTACCCATTACTTTACGTAAGGAACCTTTATGTAAGGAACCTCAACATATCAATTAATTGTTTTCTACAATTTATTTTTAGTTATCTAAAATATATAATGCATAAGTGCTAGATTTACTAAGACTACAAAAAATTCTTTTACATTAAAGGAGTTGAAAATAGCTACATCTTAAAACAACAGAAAACATTTAATAAGATATCAAGAAAATCAGCAAGTAAAGGAATTGGTAAGCAGAAAATAGAGTAAAAAATGACAGCGGTTTCTCATAACTGGAGGCTACTTTTTAACTCAGAGAAGAACTTGAGAGCTTTTATTTTTAAGTTTGCTTCTTCTATTGACAAAACAAAAGGACAACCTACTGAATGGGAGAAAATATTTGCAAATGATGTGACCTATAGGATTAATAGCCACCATATATAAACAACTCTTACAGCTCAACATCAAAAAATTTTGCTGGTTAAAAAATGGGCAGAAGAGCTGAATAGATGTTTTTTCCGAAGAAGACACGCAGAAGGCCAAAAGGCACATGAAAAGATGCTCATTGTCACTAATCATCAGGAAATGCAAATTAAAACCACAATGAGATATCACCTCACACCTATCAGATTGGTTATCAGAAAGAGCACAAGTAACAAATGTTGACGATGACGTGGAGAAAAGGGAACCCCTGTACACTGCTGGTGGGAATGTAAATTGGTGCAGCCACTGTCAAAAAACTAAAAATAGAACTACCATATGACCCAGCAGTTCCACTCCTGGGTATCCAAAAAAAAAAAAAAAAAAAAAAAAAGCCCAAAACACTGATTCAAAAAGATACTTGCACCCTACAGTTCATAGAAGCAGTAGTTACAGTTGTCAAGATATGGAAGAAACCTAAGTGTCCATCAATAAATGAATGGATAAAGAAGATGTATATATACAGTGAAATACTATTCAGCCATAAATAGAACAAAATTTTGCCATTTGCAGCAAACTGTATGGACTTGGAGGGCATTTTCTAAATGAAATAAGTCAGATAAAGACAAATACTGTATGATATCAATTTATTTGGAATCTAAAAAATACAACAAACTAGTGAATATAAGAAAAAAGAAGTAGAATCATGGATAGAGAGACCAAACTAGTGGTTACCAGTGAGAAGAGGGAGGGGCAATACAGGGGTTGGGGAGTGGGAGGTACAAACTATTGGGTATAAGAGGCTTCAAGGATGTATTGAACAACATGGGGAATATAGCCAATATTTTACAATAATTATAAATGGGAAATAACCTTTAAAATTGTATACAAAATTTAAAAAGTTTGTTTCTTGATTTTAATAATACTCTGTTGTGCATGTGTATGAAGACAAAACTTGTTTTGCAACAGAAAGGCCTTTCATAAAATACCTAGTTAAATTATATTCTCAAAATGGTGTCTATGAATTTTATTCTTTGTTTCTTTAAAAGATACCATATACTTAGTCAATTTTGAGGAAAAAAAGTCAATGACTCCAATTCTCTAACTCAGATGGTTAAGAATTATACATTTTGTAATGGGATCACTGTGAATAAGACAGGTGTGTATAAAAGTTCAGAAGAAATAAAAAGAGAATATATAGATTCATCACTTGGTTTTTATTTTTAAGGTATCAGTTTCAGCCAGTCAACATATTTTTCTGGGTAGGCAGTCCTGTGAATTTTTTAACCAGGCCAGTCCACAAATAGCATTTTTACCATGCCAGGTGTCAAGCTTGCCTGCCCAGGGACCTTCCCAGCCCCTTCTCCAATCATTAAAAGAACCCTAGATTGAACAGTGAAAGAAACAGAAAGTATATTAAGAAGATTAAAAACTTGTCATAATTTGAATAAATTTATTTTGGAGAATCCTGCTGCTTGATTTCTTAAAGTAAGGTATAATTTTAAATAGAATAATTATCCAGTAGGCTTGAAAAGTAACAAGTTTTTGCTAAAAGGATACATTTTTATTTTTTTTTAAAGAGAACATCTGTTTCTTTGGTTTAAAAAAACATACTTTCAAGATTGTTTATGAAGGAAACATATGTGCACACACATTTGTATATATGTATACACACACACACCAAAAATTTAAACATTTTTAACTTCTTACCAACTTTAGAGTATACCAACTTTAAAATTTACATAAACATAATATAAGATGATGATACATAACAGCCTAAAAATAAACAAACAAAAATGATTTTGAAAGAAATACACTTGAAAAAAATACAGTTGACCCTTGAACAGTGTCGGGGTTGGGGCACCAATCTCCTGTACAGTGGAAGATCTGTGTATAACTGATAGTTGGTCTGTATATGTGGTCCCTCCTTACCCATGGTTTCTCCATATCTGAGGTTCTGCATCCCCAGATTCAACCAATGGTGGATTGTGTTGTACTGTAGTATTTACTGTTAAAAAAAGAAATCTGTATATAAGTGGACCTGCATAGTTCAAACCTGTGTTGTTCAAAAGTCAACTGTATTTTAAAAAGTGTATTTCTTTAAAAATTATTTTTGAGCTCCATTCTATTGGAGCTATATCCCCAAGTATAAATAAAATATTAATACATTAAACAGCAGAAAGAATAAGATCATTTTTATATTTATATTATGAAAAAAGTATTTTCTTCCCTACTTATATATTTTATTAACTAGCAACATGACCTAAAGCCTTTCAATTGTTTTATTTCTGACTGTAAGTGGAAAGAAGATGGACTCTGTCTCCTTTACCTCGTAGCCAAAAAAACGAAAACAAGAAAAAATGCACACAAATATGTATAAAGCGGAGTCTGTCTGTATCAACGAATGAAACAAATGAGGAAGAACTGAGAAATGTCTTGGAGGTCAAATGGGGTTATAAGGAGAGCTTTAAAGCTGGCATCTGGATGCTGATCTCAGCTAAAACTAGCACAAAACAATTCTTTAAAGATTGTTAGAAATCTTAAGGAGTAAAGACAGTCCTTTATTTGGAACACTGGGGAGCTGAACAGGATAGCTTTGGGAGCTTTTTATAAGTGATTTGGCAACAAGAAGCTTAGTAGAATAGACTGATGATAAATCACATGGATCACCATTGGTGTGGCAAACAAGTAATGTAAGTAAGAATATTTAGTGCGGTGTTTGTCTGCAATAGTAAAAGTTTGAAAATAATCTCAATGTCCATTGACAGTGGAATGTTTCAATAAATTATGTTAACATCTGTATAGTAGAATGTTCTGCATTCTTGGTACAAGCCTAGTGGATCATATGTATTGATATGGAACTATCCTTGAGATAGTTTAAGGGAAAAGTGTGCAGAATAGTATGTATAATATGCTATCATTTTGATAGAAAGCAAATAGATAAAAATACAAATATGCTTGCAATAACTGGTTGCTCTGGTAAGGGAGTCATGTGGCTAGAAAACAGGAATAGTAATGAAAACTGTTTGTCATGGTATACATTTTTATAACTTGAATTTTGTATTGTGAATATGTATTAACCTACTCAGAACTTAAGATAATTTAATAATATAAATATATGTTGCTAAAAATAAAATAGTGTATATCTATGCATATCCCAATATTGGAGTGTTTTTCAAAGCTGACTCTTTTAAGGGTTGCTTTTACAGTGGACTTTTAATGAAAATGTCAGAAAATTAAGATAGTTTCCTGTTACCTAATATAGAAAAAATTGAAGCTACAGAAGAGTATTTATAGTTTCACCCTGTGTAAAAATGTATACATACACATGGATGCATATGCATAAAAATTCCAAGATGGGAACTCAAGAAGTATGAACAGTGACAGTCTCTGGGGAGTAGAACTCTTATTTACTTGGGCTGGAGGGGATTGGAGAGAGACATTTATTGGTTACTTTATATCCGGTTATGTTTGAATTTTAAAGAGGCATATCTTGCCTTTATGAAGTAAGAGAGGGAGGAGAGGAAAGGAGGGAAAGAAAGACGGGTAGGGTCACAGAATTATCCTACTCCAAAAAAAGAAGGAAGTGCCTTTCTCTAAGAAATCAGACTTTTTAAAGTGCCTAGTTTGTACTCACTTATTCATAAAGGTCTCTCCGGGTCTTTGTTAAAAAAAACAACATCACTGTATTTTATTAAGTACGTATGTTAGAGATAACATCTTTGGAAAGTGAAATGAAAGACATAAGGAAATAATAGTTTTCAGATAAGTACCCTCACCAAAGGATATCTTGTTGGAGTTCAAGGAGAGTCACTGAACAAGGGTTTTATTTATATTAGTGAATGGAATGCACTTCTCAAGTCTCTCAAGCACAAAATCTAATGCCTAATTTAAAGGATAAGTTTGTGTAAAATGCTGATTAGGCCATTATCAGAATATACCATTAAAATGCTATTAAGGTTTTTCTCTTTGATAACTTTCCCTTTTACTGATTGGAAGCATGGAATAATACTGTCCTATAGAAAGATTTCTAATTTGAACCCCAGCTTTTTACTCAAGTACTGAAATCAAAGTCCAGCCTGTAAGCTAAACCAAAAAGAAATCCTAAATATATCTTTCAGTCTCAACAGATGATCTGTTTAGCCTATAAATTCAATTTAGTGACCAGCATGCATCATTTAAAGTATATTTTAAGTTTTTCTTTATCTTCTCCTATAGGTGTAGCATTCGATTTCATAAATGAATAAAAAATATGTATCTTCAAGAACAATTTATGACTTAGTGAAACTATTACTAATAAATTCAGAATAAGTGATATCAATAACTACATTTGGAGGTTTTTATTTTGTTCTGTCAGGCATTCAATGAACATTTCTAGAAATACAAATATATTATTTTCTCATTTTACAGTCCTAAAAAATATTTTCCAAAAGTAGACATAAATACAAACATTGAAGGCATTAAATAAGAAGGCAATCACAGAATAAAAATTCAAAAGTAAATGGGAAATACCTTTAATTTTCAATTATGTAAAATCTGCTTGTCAGAAGTGCCTTGAGAGTTTCAGCTTAATATCCATTTTCCAGTCAGATCTCTTTGTTCACTCCACTCCTGTCCTTCTTCCTCCATTAGCTTTGATAAACAAGAATTATAAACCTTTAAAATTCAATCTCACCATTCAACATTTACTCTGATTCTAATTTAATTCTTTGAAGATACTCATCAGTTTGCTTTTTTTTTTTTCTTATTCTGCTGTTGCTCTAATAGATGTTTCAATTAAAACTAAATCCTGGAGTCTGAGCAGATAGCTCAATTAGAAGTTGACTAACAAAAATCAACACTTTTCACCCCACAGTGGATATTGTAGAATGACCGAGAAGCCAGAAATAGTTATGTTTTATAGGATGTAGGAAAGTGGGCTGGATTTTATCGAATTGATAAGTATAGACTAAATTTGAATACTATATAGTGATTTGTAAAATATGAGGCTATGCAGTTATGCAGGCATAACTTGTACTTTTTGCCATTTGTAAATCCAGATGGAATTTTGAGAGTTTACAAGAAGAAAATTAAAATGTTTATTTTAGTGATATATTTTGAGTACATCTAATCTCTCTTTTAGCATTCTTTCCTTCAAATATGTGAAAACTATTTTTCCCCCTGATGTTGTCTCATTTAAAATCTGGATGTTTCCACTCCCTCCCATACTCAATTGGCATCATTTCTAGACTGTTCACCATTCATTTTCAGAAATTTTCATGTCATTAATGCTTCTGTTAAATTATGGCATATGGAATTCAACAATCATCTGTGGTATGATTAGTCCACAATTTCATGACATTAGTCTATCCCTTTGTGAGGCAAAACAGTCTAGCAGGTAAGGGTACAGACTCTGGAGTCACAGTGACAAGCTTGGAATCACGGTTCCATTGTCTTCTAGTTGTGTTTTCTTCATGCACAAAATGGAAAAAACATAGTACCCTCCACACAGGGTGACAAAAAGATTGAGTGGACATAAACACTTAGAATAGTATCTAGTATATAATTAGCACTATATAAGCCCTTATTTTTATCTTTGTCCTAGGTATTTTACCCCTAAAATCCAGGCTAAAAAATTAGTTGTTTACCTCCTACTGGAAGGGAGGTATATATACAAGTTTATACTGACTCATGATATATCTGTAATAAAAAAGCTAAAATTCTCAGCGTATTTTATGTGAATTACTAGTAAACCAGGACTCCTTTTCCTCAAATGTATCCAAGAGTTTTTGAAAATACATTGAAATTGTGTATAATTCTTGATGTACTAAGAAGGAATGGAAAACTCCTGATCTGTGTTCAGTTAGAGTCTTAGTGGTGTTTTTGCTCCAGCCTTAGTTTCATTAACTCCACATTCTTTAAAATAGCAAACAGATGATGTTTTATTTGATTTGCTTCTTATTTGTCTACCATCATTCTAGCTTTGTGATAGATTGTATTTATATTGGGACAGAAATCAACATATCTTTTTATAGTTTAAAATAAAGTTTCATGTCCTGTATTTTTCCAAAGTAGGGCAACCTCATTTTTGCTGAATAGGTGTGGAAACTGTACTGACGTTATTAGGGAGTAATCAGGTCAAATAGTAGAAGGCATTCTTTTGAATTCCACGTAAGTGTTTGTTCAATTGTGATTTAGTAATATATGACTATGGGAAATAAATGTAACTGTTTTTCAATATCATAAATATTGGCAGAGAGATTGTTTCAGGTGCTGCTGGATCAAAATATAATTGTGTTTTATGGTGGGTGAATCATAATTATTATTCATAGGATAATCACCTCCGTTGTCATGACAATAATTGTCTTTAAGTGAGTTAGGCACATTTTGAATGTCATACCCAACCAAGGATCAAAATTATTAAAGTAGGCTGAATATTTTCTCTAAATGATACGTACAGGTGATGAGAATTGATGCTGGTACTCTTAAGGTAACACGTAATCTTTCATGAATATCCATATGTAGAATTAGCACATTTCACCTGATTGCCATTTTGCCTAAGTGTCTTCTTACTGTCATCAATCCCAGCTTCATCCTACATACGTTAGCCTAGCAACTTTGTGGGTAAATGTTAGCTGATGTCTCTCCCTATAATTTCCTTCTTTCTGTCTTTTACCATTATCACTTTTTTTTTTTTTTTTTACTATTATCTTTTCTCTTTTATTTTATGATTCCCTGTTTAGTCAATTCTACCTCAGGAAACTTGCAAAGGTAAAATCTGCTCAAGAGACAAACTTTTCCTTTGTCAAAATCTTGAGTAAGACCAGGGCTTAAACATATGGATTGTTCCCAGTGAGGAAGCTATAGTGATATAATTATCTAAACTGGAATTGTCAGTCTCTGGCATTCAGTACTAGACTTATTTTAAACATCATGGTGTGCATAAAAATCACTTTGAGAGTAGGTTGCAAGGCAGACACAATGGATCCTAACCTGTGTGACTTTCGTCCCACCAATTAGTGAGAATTTGTCAATCTTCATTTCAGACAAAATCTCTAATTCATTGTTATATAGGTAGCTCTGGACCTTTCTAAAGAAAAGTGATGTAAGAAAACCAAGCTCTGAGTTAGCTCTGGCTTGATGATCTGAATGTTACACAGAATGACAACTAAGAAAGTGTGGAGACCAACTATGTTAGAGCAAGGCCTTTACACTTCTTTAAACTCTTGGTTCTTTATCGAGTAGGATTATTCAGCAGTTGATTCATAAAGTTAAAACACTGAGGTAATTGTAGTTGTGGACATTGCTCTACGTATTTCACAGAATCTTAGTCTGTTTGTGCATAGAATGTACTGAGCTCTTTCTAATCTAAGGCAGTTGGAGTGATACAACTTTTCAGCCTTAGTATTACAAAAACATTTCCCCCTTCATAATAGGCTTGTTACACAATAGAAAAATGAATCTTCTGAGAGCATATTCCAACTGATGAGTTTAGAGAAATCTCAAACATTTTCATTAGCTGAATGTCTTAGTGCATTTCCTGGAAAGAAGCCTGGATGCCCCTTCAGCCATATAAGTGATGTACTTTCCCCAAATAGTTGGGCAATATAGACCATATAAGAATGTGCCTTTTAGGAGGGTGACATAAATCACCATTGATGGTGAACAAATGAGTCTCAAACATTTGTAGTTTAGCCTGCAATCATGTTCTTACCAAAAGATAAAAGGATATAGTGCTTTCATGGAATTCTTTGTTACAGCATAAAGTGAATCAGTCTGAAGATGCTTTCATCTGAGAATGAGAATTAGGAAATGGCTCATAAACTGAAGATAAGAGGACCTTAGTCAAGAAGGTACTGGGACTCTATTTATCTGGGGCTAAAAGCAAGGCAGTTACTAACATGTCATAACAAAACAAGGGCCTAAAAGTGAATTAAAATCTAGAATCTCAAAAGTCAGATAGTCTTTTGTAAAGCCAGCAATTATAATACAGAAGTGAACCTAGTGACATCTAGTTTATGCAAAAATTATTTATATTTCTTGCCAACTTTAAAGACTGGGGGCCCTACTATGTATGAAAGGAAATAAAAACAGGTTTTTATAGAATAAAAGAATAGTGATGATATTTTTATCCTTAGTAGGGTTGGGGTAAGAGAGAATATAGAAGTTCTTCTCTAATGTTTGAGGACATTGAGTAGATCTGGATATTGAGTCAAGCTAAAACAGGTGCACTTAGTGAAAGATTAAATTATAAGAGAAAGCAAAGCCTTACTTGGGGAAATTGCCTTAATAGAATTTCATTGTCCCTGTTCAAATCTTCCAATTTGTAAGCATTTTCAGAGAATTTTTTGGTGATTGATTACTGATAACAAAACTTACAGGAAATCTAAACCAGAGCAATAGCTTATTGGCTTATAAAAAATACTGTTGCTAGGATGAAGAGGCTCTGTAGCAAATTCTGTTCTGTAGAAAAGTCTAAAAGTGTATTAGGTGATAACTGAGTCACAATAAGGAGAAGTAACTGGGTAAATTGGGTGAACTTAAAGGCTACTGCATTGTGCTATGAAAACCTCATGACTCCTCTCCACTGCGGAATATAATTGCAAAATAAACTATAATTACAAAATCATCTGGTTAACTACCTCAGAACCCTCCCCTATTAACTGTATTCTCCTGAGGTTTCCCTTTTTCTAGATTCCGGTTGAACAGTTATTGAAATCCTTCTTATTCAGATATGAGCATGTAGTTGATTACTTTTTTATCTTACCTAGGTTAGGTTTTGATGAAATTAATAATGTGAATCATTCTTTCGGCCATGGTTTAAGAGGCAGTCATTTCTCCAAGAGCCTGGCTTCTCAGATTCAATTCACTAGGGAACTTGTTCCAGATTTGGTTGTTCTCATGAGGGAACTAGAGACAACATTCTGAGAAGTACTGCCCTAAGGAATTCTGTAGATAATTAATCTCATCCACAGTATGTGATTTTACAACTTGAAGTCTGAGACTTGTCAACATTACTCTGAAGGCTGTCATGCTAGTAATTTTTTTTTAATGACATTTACTCATGGATAATACTGGCTGAAATGAAACCAGAACTTCAGAGTTTAAACAAGTTACATGATTGCTTTTGTCTCTAGAGAAGTAAAAATCCCAAGTCAATTAAATATCACTTCTCTTACTATGAACATAGGATAGTATTTAGTCCTCAGCCTGGAACTGCATTAATATCATTAAATCAGCTTTATAATTTGGGAACTAATCTTATAAACCATTGAGTTCAAAATGTGTCTGTTATAGGAGAATAAACTGGTTCACGATGAACCCATAGTGATACAGTTAAGAGACCTGAGTTTAAATCCAAATCTTATGCTGTTTAACTTGGTCATTGTTCAACTGTGGTACTTTAAGGAGCCAGAGAGGAAAATGTATAAAATGCCAAAATTCTGCCAAAGATGACTGTAGTTTTAAACTGATGCAACATCACAACTTTTGCATTGACCCATTTTCTAAGAGAATTTCAGCATGCATGGACAATCCTAGATGTATTTATAAGTCCAATTTTTAGTAAACATGTCCATAGAAACAATTATAATCCATTATCACTCGAGATGAAGAAGTTTATAAAGATAAACAGATGGTAAAATGATTTACAGAGACTAAACGTCGTTACATATTAGAATGAGTCATTTGAGTTTTATAAAAATAAATGTATTCAGTGCAACCCTGGAGAAGTTTATCCAAAATAATTCATTTTCATACTTGTGTCTATGATTTTTAGTGCATTAATTAAAATACTTAGTGAGTGTTAGCAAAATATTATACTGTATGCCTTGGAAATAGGTATGCTTTGAGCTTGAAGAAATGAGATAGTATATTTTAAATTTTATTCCTACCTAACAAGTGATGGCTCCTCAATACATATTTATTTAATCAGTATGTATGTAAAGTTGTAGGACACACTCCCTAGTTTTTGTGAGTTTATTCTATAAATTATAAGGAGAGAGAGCACATACAGATATGTAAATTTAGAAGTCAATATATAATACTTTTTACTTAAGAAATATAATAGTTGATATAGAAGTTCAAAGAGTAATAGAAGACTTCCAGTTGGCCAGCAATTTGAAGGATTTTGAGAAAGCAGTAAGTATAAGCTAAATTGACATACAGGTTTTATTTAAATAAAGGAGTAAACAATCCAGTTAGTTGGTTTAAACTTTGCAATGTCACCAATTAAGCAAGACCAGACACATTAGGTTTTGTAGGACTTGGAATTCTAGGTTAAGGATTTTTAACTTTATTCTTGAATATTTTTATTTGGACTTAGACTATTGAGTCATGTAAAATTATAACTGAATCATTTTAAATTGAAGATTTTTACTTTCTTTGTAGGTTACAAGTCCATCATATTTAGCATAAAACTAATTGTTTTATCATAACAAAAATCAATGAATATCATGTGTCCTTTCTTTCCTGATTATTTTTATACCTGTCAAGAATTGACAGGTATAAAACCTGTAAACTCTGTATTTTGATACAAATTAGAATTCTTTTTTTCATGCTTTAAGAAAAGATATTTTGACATCTATTGTAATGAGTGAAAGAAATATTACTGATTTCTTTGCATTTAATTTCTGAAAACCAGCAAACTTGAGAAGGTATTACCAAATATAAAATTTATCTTGATATAACTTGTCATACAGATAAACTTGGTTTTCTTTCTATTCCTCTACTTACCCAACCCCAGAAAAAGAGACAGCTTAAAAAGAATTAATTAAGTGTTAAGATTCAAAGGAAAGACCTGTCATCCAGTAAGAAACTTGCTCATAATGTATTTCCTATATTAGACAAAAAAGGCCTGATATGTTTTTAATTTCTCTGTCAAAATTCTTTCATCCTTGTAAATCTATGTGGTATATAGTGCATCTCACTGATACCTACTTTTTTTAATTTCACTTTAACTCATTTCTTGTTGTCCTTATTGGGGCTTTGGAAAGTAGGGGCTAAGGTAGAGCAAACTGATTTATTTAATGAAGATACTTGAAGGTTCAGGGGAAACTCAATAAGGCAATGCCAAGTCATGTTTTGGAGTGTAAGGGAAGAGAATTGCCATTGAATTACATGAAAGAAATTGACAGAACTGAAAAGAAGGGAGAGGAGGAGGGAAAGAAGGCATGGAGGGAAGAGAGAGAGAAGAGGCAGGCGGAGACTGAGAGGGAAGGGAATCTTTAGTTCACTATGAAGTGTGCAATATGAATGATCTCTTTCGTCTCTCCTGTGGAACCTTTAGTAAATTCTGCCATGCTGATCAGTGCTTGTATATGAGTAAATTTATTTGGAAACACTAAAAGCACTCAAAGAAGGGCCAACTAACATTTGAGTTAATATTCATGCACTCAAAAATACCTCTTGAATGTGTATGATGTGTCAAGCTATCTCTGGGAAGAGAGAGGCAATTAAAATGGTCACAATGCTTCTTTCACACAGTGTGGTAGACAGGATTCAAAGACGAGCTCAATGACCCAAGCCCTTCTACCATCCCCTCCTCTTATGTGTGGACGGGACCATGAATATGAGGGGATATCACTCATATGATGGGGGTATTTATCAGCGACTTCGAGATAATCTCAAGGAAGTTTATTCTGAGTGGGCCTGACCAGTAGAAGAAACCCCTTTTAAGGCCCTTCCTAAGAGATTAAAAGCATGAGAAGGTCTATGGAGGGGGCCACATAGCAAGAACCTGAGATTGGCTTCTAGGAGCAGAGTTGTCCTCAAACAGATAGCAAATACATGGGGGCTTCAGTTTTATGGCTGCAAGGAAATGCAGTTTTCAAAAAAAAAACAGAGGAAGCTTAGAAATCTACAGATGCAGATGCAACCAGCTGACACCTTGCCTTCAGCCTTGTGAGACTGAGCAGAGAGTTCAGATTCCTGACTTGGAAATTGTGAGATAAAAACTTTTTGTTTTTTAACCTGCTAAAATTGTGGTGATTTGTTACACAGAAATAGAAATCTAATGCATGCTCTTGCTTCCTTTTATTTGTCTTTCTATTACTCTGTGTTATTATTATAATTTTAATTTATAATCATTAAATGAGAGAATCCAGTAATCATACTGTCCTGAATATGTATCAGTGGGCCCCTCTAGCCATGCTGTTTCAAATTCTGGTGCCCTGGTTAGGCTGATGAGGTGGATAGTTAGCATTTCCTGAATACTACGCATGTTAGATACTGTATTAAGCATCTTCCATGATTGACTCATCTAATCATCACAGACATTATAATTAGCTCCACCCTATGGATGAGGTAACTGAGGTACAAAGAAATTAAGTAATATGCCCAAGGTCACACAGCTCGTGAATAGGAAAATTGGGGTTTGAAAATCCAGACAGTCTGGTTTTAAAGTGTAAGTTTAACCATACTGCCTCTCCTAATGCACCTTTAGAGAATACCTGAACAAGTTCTAGCCACATTTAGATGTGTCATATTGTGAAGACAGAAGCTTCTTAAGTTCTCTGGTAAGTTGCAGACATTGCCCTGTGAGGAATCTTCTTGCTACTTATGAAATATTTCATAAGTGTCATATTGATGAATAATTCTGAGAAGCTGTACCTACACCAAAAATGACAGCTCTCAGAAGAGTTTCAGAGATGCAGGTGAAAAGCATTGCTTCTGAAAATTTGTTTATAAATGAGTAGTAGTGTTTAAAATAACAAAAGCTTAAATTCTGAATGGCCATTTTCTAACATGCCATATGAAAAGAAATTCTTCCTTCCAACTAGAAGAAAATTATTAAACATTCAGGTAATGGCATTTTACAAGATTTTCAATATTGGGAATTTTGTCATAAGTATAATCTAATATTAATACATAACACGATTCATTGTAGTTTCTATTTGAGAACTTCTAATCTGTCATTATGAGATATTATT
The DNA here is from genome assembly GCF_036321535.1 of Camelus dromedarius. Lineage (NCBI taxonomy): Eukaryota > Metazoa > Chordata > Mammalia > Artiodactyla > Camelidae > Camelus > Camelus dromedarius. The sequence continues at coordinate 59,393,123 of NC_087436.1, read as the reverse complement.
ATCTGTCTTGTTCCCATGGTTTTCTGTGCTAAAGCATTTCACTGACTGTAAATTAATGAGCATAACAAAAAAAAATCTATTTGTAAGGGAAGTCAAGACACATAGAGAATAATTTTTATTAATAATATCCTCATGAAAGCATATCAGTGTGATTATAGTAAAGCTGTGTGGCCTTGTCACTGAATTAGAAAATATTTTGAGGGTATTCATTTTTCTCTTGGGTAATGGTTACTGCAACACACCCATTTTAGAACGGTAATATATTGTTAAATCTCTATTAATGGAATACCTTTTCTATACTTTTGGTATAATTACTATCTTAACACTACATATTTCCTCATTCTCTTTAATTTAATCTTCATAATATGCCTCCACATTTTTCTTTTAAAATTTTATTTATACATCCATGCTCCTTTTACACTTTAAAATGAAATGGGAATTAACTCAAGTCTTATACAAAAATTTATCAAAGTTCTAGAACATGTTAGGTATGGTGCTAGGAAGTAGATACATTATAATAAAAAAAAGCATTACCCATAGTATAATGGAGATTTTAGTCTAGAAGTAAACTCCCTGCAAATTTGTATGTTTCTGTGTATATTTAATACACATACACACGCACACAAACTATGCGTATATGTGTGCATGCAATTATATATCTTGATAAGTGATGTAAAGGGAAAAATCAGTTTGATGAAGAATATTAACAGAGGGGAAAGTACGTTAAACTAGTGGGTAATTAATGTAGATCTCCAAGCAGAGGTAAAATTTAAAATGGAATAGGCATCTGAAAAACAGGGAAATTTGAAACTGAAGAAATGGAATGTATCAAGATGCTGAGGTGAGAAATTCGGCATTTAGAATGGTGGCTAATCAGTTCGAAGGTTATTAGTAAGTAGGTCAGAGAATACCAGGAAATTGGAGAGGTAAGCAAATCCCATTCATTGAGAACTCATTGTACCTGTTAGAGAATTTAGAGTTTTAGAGATTGTCTTTTCAGTATTGAGGAAGAACAAATACTAAAATTAGTTCAAGTTAGTCTTCTTCCAGCCATTGTTTGCCTTCATCTGGGTTTACTTTAAAAATTCAGGGTTATAGTCTTCTAACCAGATCTTACACCTTTCACAAAAATTAACTTGAAATGGATCATACATCTAAGTGTGACATAAGGAACTTGAAAACTTCTAGAAGGAAACAAGAAAATTTACATGATTTTAGGTTTAGTGATGTCGTTTTTTTAACTTGAGGTATGATTGACATACAATACTATGTTGGTTTCAGGTGTACAACATAGTGGTTTGACATTTGTATACATTGTGAAATGGTTACCACAGTAAGTCTAGATACCATCTGTCACCTTACAAAGTTAATATTATTTACTATATTTCCCATACTGTATGTTACATTCCCAGGACTTATTTATTTTATAACTAGAATTGTGTACTTAATCCCCTCACCTAATTTTCTACACACCCCTAATCCTTGTCCCCTATCTGCCAACCGCCAATCTGTTCTCTTATTTTTAGTCTGGATTTTGTTTTGATTTGTTTGTTTTGCTTTTTAGATTCTACTTGTAAGTGAAATCATGTGGTATATTTCTTTCTCTGTCTGACTTACTTCACTTGGCATAATATCCTCTGGGTCCATCCAGGTTCTCAAAAAAGGCAAGATTTTTTTTTTTTTTTTTTTTTTGTGGCTGAGTAGTGTTCAATTGTGTGTGTATCTTTTTTATCTATTAATCCATCAGTAGACACTTAGGATAGTTCCATATCTTGGCTATTGTAGATAATGCTGCAGTGAACATAGGGGTGCATATATCTTTTCAAAATTAGTGTTTTTTTTTTAATTTGGAAAAATACCTAGAAGTTGAAATACTGAATTGTATGATAGTTCTATTTTTAACTTTTGAAGAATGTTTATACTATTTTTCATAGTGACTATATTAATTTACATTTCCACCAACAATGCATGAAGATTCTCTTTTCTCCATATCCTTGCTAATACTTGTTAATTATTATCTGTTTTGTTAATAGCCATTCTGACTGATGTGAGGTGACATCTCATTATGGTTTTGATTTGCATTTCCCTGATATTTAATGATGTCAAGCATCTTTTCATGTGTCTGTTGGCCATCTGTACGCCTTCTTTGGAAAAATGTTCAGGCCTTCACATTTTATAATCAAGTTTTTTTTTTATTTGATGTTGTGTTTTAAGAGTTCTTTGAATATTTTGGATATTAACCACTTATCAGATATGTCATTTGCAAATATATTTTCCCATTCAGTAGGCGGCCTTTTGGTTTTGTTGCTAGTTTCCATGCTGTGAAAAAGAGTTTTAGTTTGTTTATTTTTGCTTTTGTTTGCCTTGCCTTTGCAGTCAGATCTAAAACAGCATTGCTAAGATTGATGCCAAGGAACTTACTTGCTTATGTTTTCTCTGAGGAGTTTTATGGCTTCAGGTCTTACATACTAGTCTTTTAATTCATTTTGAGTTAATTTTTGAATATGGTGTCAGAGATCCAATTATTAGTGTATTCTTCAGCTCTGTGACTTCTATTTGGTTCTTTCTTATGTTTTCTCTTTGTTGAAGTTCTCACTGTGTACTTTTACTCTTTGTTGTGGAGAGCATTCATCTAGTTTTCAGATATTTTTCAGAGGGACATGATCCACATGTAGCTGTAGACTTGTATTCATGTGAGAATGTGAGTTCAGAGTCTTCTTCAGTCTCCCATCTTCTTCAGTCTCCACTCATCTCCTTGTGATGAGTTTTAGTAACATGTGGTTCATGAAAGAACTAAATGGATATGTTAACTTTCTTAAAATTAAAACATCTTCTCTGCAAAGAACACTTTTAAACTAAAAAGACAAGCCGCAAACTGGAAGAAAATACTTGCAAGTACCTACCTGAAAAAACATTCATATCCAAAGTATAGCAAACACTCTTAAAACTCAATAATAAGGACACAAACAACCCAGCTGAAAATTTCCTGTAAATCCAAAACTGTTCTAAAATAAAACATATATTTAAAAAATTAATGGTTGTAATTTCACTTTTTTCCCCAAAATTTGAAGATTTGAGTTGGTTGACATTTTTAAGCTATTTCTGTGATTTTAGGTGTCACATGTTTTAAAAAATGTTGACAGTCCTGTTTTTGTAGCCAGGGGAAAGAAAATGTCTTTCTTTCTCTTTTCTCAGTAATTTAAAACTTTTCTCGTTGATGGAGGTTTTGGCAGTTGTGTCTACAAAAGAAGATATCAAAGAGAAACTGTTAAAGCACAAAAGTTGGTAGAACCCCAGAGCTCCAAGATTCATTTTCTGTGAGCAATTCTAGAAGGTTGGCTTTTTAGGCCATGTCCCTTCAATATTGTCTTGCTTTCTGTCTCTAAAGGTGTTTCAGATTTATTTTAACCTTATACTTAACATGGTGGTCGTAGTAATGAGCAGATCAGTCAGAATATTCTAGGTTTTTTGTTCCAGGCTTTTACTTAGGTTGTTTCTTCAGACTTTAGTCTGGAAGTCTCTCCTTTCCTTTCCTCACAAATCAATTTTCATCTTTGCCAGGAAGTCTTTTCTGGGTCCTGAGATTTGAATCATGGCTACTTTTGTTGTCTTGGTAGTTTCCCTATAATCAACATTCATTAAGTAAGCGAGGATGTATTGAGCTTCTCCTGGGTATCAGATACTTGATGTGTTGGGCACATCAGCTAGCTAGAACTGTCAGCAACTTGAGGGCTGAGAACATCTCCCATTCATCTTAAGCCTCAGGACTTGGCAAAGTTCTTGGCATATAGTATGTGTTTTAGGGAGGGTGAGAGAGCAGAAGGGTGTGGAGTTTATGGTTCTGTGTGAAGAACAGGTCTCTCAGATGCAAGATTTTCAAAACCAGAACTTCTTTCATGGGTTTACTCATTTCCATGACTCCATGACACATAAATTTCTCTCAGGTTATGATTTTCCTTAAACTCATTGTCATTAACAATGCCCTGTTTCTGCTCCCAAAGGCCCTTGAGATGAATTTGCCCTATGATAGAAAAATGAAATGGTTGCCAAAATGCTTTCACATATATATGAGAATTGATCTCAGATTCCTCCCATCATTTATTTGGATGACTTGAGGAAAAAAGAAAGGAAATTCTTCCCACTTTTTATTAAGTAGGTTGGATTTTTGTTTCCTAACGGTAGTTTTCAACAGATACCACTCTGTTTCATTGTATGGAGCACTTCTATTAGTGAGTGTGTGTTTTTGTGTGTGTGTGGTGTGTTCTGTGTTTATTGCTATATACTCAGCAGAATTGAAGCAGAGTTATGAAATAAAATTAAAATGTAGGCAAAATGTTATTTCATTAATATTTCCTGTTTAATTCTTCAAATATTATAATTGTGTATATGTGTGTGAGTGGAAAAATGACTAGGCAAGTGATACTATTTCATTCATTTAAATTCTCCACAATTCAGAAGTGTGTTTTAGACATGCATACAAATTTAAAAACCTTTCTTGATATTTTGTAGTTTGATTTTTGGTTACTTCCAAAATATGGCAGTCTACACATTGCTCACATCCTAGATATGTAAATGATATATATTTTTTTCTTATTCAGTCCTCAATGTATCTTCTAAAGTAATAAAATTAAGCTTGAAGAAGTGGTATATCGTTAAGTAATTAAGTAATTACCCAGTATGTCCTGTACATATACATTTGTGGGTTGTTCTCACATAAATGTTTAGTAATATTTGAAATTACAGATTGTTCTATTATTTAATTCAAGCATGTTTATACATCAGAGTTTCTCAATTACCTGTGTTTATTTCATTTAATCAAAATAATAGAACATTATACATATATTCATACATACAATATAATATTCAAACATGAAGGCCGTAATTTCCATTGTAATTTATGAAAGTTTTTAATATAGTGGGTATTGTCTCTCAACATTTCCTATCAGTTCACATCTTCCTTATGATTTGTTTTCCTATCAATGACAACAAAATTTTTCAAAAGTCACCAAGGTCCCAACTTCAAAATTATCTTTGACCTCATCTTTTCTTTGCCATCAAATCAAGCCAGTCACAGAATCTTATCAATTCTATCTTCTAAATTTACATACATACTCCCTTTCCTACTGCCACTCCTGAATAAACATACAATTTGTTTGAACTTTCCTGCAGCCTCATATTCTCTTTCCTTCTATGCATATATTACACTTCAGCCAGATAACATTCTCTTCCCCAAATGGTCCCCTTGTTTCTTAACATCCTGCCTTTGTTTATGCCAAACCATCTCCTTGTGATTTATTTTTCTTACCATATATTGCACAAATCCTACTTATCCTTCAAGATTTTGCTTAAATTACATTTAATTTAAAAAAATGGAACTTTGCTTTATAAGAACAACTATAATTAGCCATTCTTAGTCTGCTGTTATCCTTCATTTAAATAAGGTTTTCTCTAAACGATACCTGCAGGGACCATTTCTTCATTTCATGGAGTTCTCTTCTCTTTCCCAACTATCCTACTTAAGAGGTGAACACATCATTTCTTTACACATTGTAGATTTGATGATTTTTACTGTCTTTCTCCTGTCACTAGAATCCACGGTAAGATCCAGGAGCACAAAGACTTTCTTCTGTTCACTGCTGAATCCCCAGTCTTCCCAAACTGTGTCTGTCATAGAGTACCTCAGAAAGTGTGTGCTCAATTAAGAAATGTCCAGTCAGAAGTAATCTCCTCTCTTATACCTTCTTACAATACTTAATGTATCCTAGCTATATTGTCATTTTTGCCATTTTGTTAATTTTGTTTATATTCTTGTACTAGCTTTAAAGAGGAGATTTTCATAATTTATTCTACACTTATCCTAGTACATTACATGTAACAGGTTGACAGTAAGAATTTTTAATATGTGTTGCCTTAATGAGCTACTCTCATGTAACAACAGTGATTAATAAATAGATAATGTGGTTTTAGTATCAAAAAGTCCAAATTTTCTGTGGAATCCTTAGTAAGTATAAGAGTAGGTGAGTACTTTTTTTAAGAACTTTTTAAAAAATACCATGGTTTACTTTCTTGAATTTTCTGCATTGCCTTTAAAATGTTACAGGTCAGTTGTTCCAAAAATACGTAAAAATGTATTCCTATTTTCTAATAACTTCATTATTGTATTGTAATAGCGTATTATAGAATCTTTAGGACCTCGTAAGTGGTACAAAATAATATTTTAATTCCTATTAACCTTGTTATAAAACTGTATTTGCCTTTATGGGTTTTTTTTTTAAAAACTTTAAGACAGAAAGATAAAATAGGCAGAATATCAATGTGTATACTAATAAGGCTTCTAGAATATTAATAATCATATTAATAAGGACTTTAGAAGTACCCTGGCACACAGAAGTTAAGCCCACACCTTCTGGAACCAGATGTCTGCATTTGTTGCCTTACTCTCCCATTCACTTTTCTGACTCAGTTTCTTCATATGAAAAAATAAATACAATAAAAATAATTAACTCAAAACCCTTTTATAACCATAGAATTTGTTAGTCTATGTAAAGAACTTAAAACAGTGTCTTACCTGGTGGACTTATATAAGTGCCAGCTAATTTTATTATCATTATTAGGGGAATGTCACAGTTGATCATGATTTTTCAGAAGTTCAGGTGTCAATGATCAGCCTGTAGAATGAAAAGCTTTTAGCACTCCCAGAGCAGATCCATCACTCATAGGCAGACTCACATGAAAATGAGTCCCTGCACTTGATGTATAAATTCAGGATTCTAATTTACCCATGCACAATAAGAATGCTAACAGTACTAGGGGAGCAGATAAATTATTCAACCTTGTTTCCACGTGGGTGGCACAAAGGAAGCCAAATTGTAATCAAAATGGCTTAGTGAGCATGTTAATTAAAGAAGGAATTTGTTGTTTGATTTTGATATTAAGTGACATTATGCTAAAAATAAGCCTGTGGGGCAGTATTCTTGTAACTGAACATCCTCTTCCTGGGAGGAGATCATGTTTTCCCCCATGCTATGCTTCCTGGACTAAACAAACTCCGTTCTGGATGACATATTTTTTGGTCAGGTATATTAATTGTGATATACTACTAAAAACTGAGAAATATTTTCTGTCACTTTAAGGAGACTTGTCAATATTTCAGGCTATCTATACATTTTAAGAGAGAAATCTTGTTTTACTGTAAATTATTATGTTTGTAAAAGCATCCCTGTAGCCCCCAAATACTGTTACCATTTACTATGGATAAAGTGATGAATACAATTGTTATTAAAAATACAACAGAAAAGAATATTGTAATGTTATAGAAAACAATTAACTTCTTCTTAGCTTTTATTTTATCCTAATAAATTCTGACATGTCCCAAAGTAGTTGACTGTCGCAGAGTAGGTAACAGAAGTCACAACCAAGTATTTGTTTCATTTTTTTCAGAGAAAATTCATGTAGTAATTAATCCTAAACCCTTTGAACATCAAGCTGAGCTCAACATGAAATATGTATTTTAGTATTCATGGTTCAACTTGCCTACTCTGTTTGTATTATGTGATTTCAAAAAGGTTTGAATACACACTGACATGCACACACATGCGCACACACACATTTCTGCAAATCTAAAGCCATATCCTAATGTAAAGCAGGCAGGTGAGCATATTTATTCCAAAATGGTTAAATGATCTCTTAAAATCAAACAAACAAACCAAAAATTTTGAAATATAAAGATACAAAAAATAAAAACTTCCTCTAGAGATCTGTTATAAAACATTGTACCTGTGGTCAACAACAGTGTCTTGTATACTTAAACATTTTTTAAATAGATCTTGTTTTAAGTGTTTTTCCCACAATAAATTAAAATTTGGAATAATGAAAAAGACTAACGACACATAAAAAAAAAACCTTTTTGTTCTGTAACCTCATAGTGTGCTTAAATTTAGATTTGGATATTTGTGAAGAAAACATTCAACTTGTTTTGAATAGAATGGTTCCCTTTAGTGTTAAATGCCCACTGTAGACATGCAAATGTTTCTTCTATATGAGCTGCAAATGGACCAAGAGACCACAAGTAAAATATTTAGTGCTAACTTTAAGGTGGAAATATGTCTTCCTTATTGAGCTATAACTTTACTCTGAGAAATATTTCTGGAAAGAAAAGATTTATTTTAATATTTCTGCATTTAACTGGAAGCTGTTCACAATGAATGATTTTGCTTTAGTGAGGCATCATTTTCCAAAAGAAAAATAAGAAAGAAACAGGTGAGGCTATCAGTGAAAAGTGAGACGTGATACCCACTATATTAAACTATATAATTGTCTATTATCACTCTGTTTTATACTGGACAAATGCTATAATTGTTTAATGAATTTTACTACTTCAGTTGTCGGTAATTCAGAATTTGTGATCATTTGGAGTCAGTTGAGTGGAAAGAAATTCTCTCACAATGTGAGAGACAAAGGTTGACCATACACAGAATTATAATGCACTAAAATCTACTTAAGATAACCCTTTTAAAAACTTTGAATAGCTAATATTTTATGCACAATAAGATGCAATAAAATGTAATATAAAACAATTTTTGTCAGCAGTATTTTCAGAAAGTATTTTTGGGACATAACATCCTCTCCCTGGAAGTGTTGCTGGTGGTGACTCGCAACACTCTTCTTGTGGCAGAAAGAATTCAGAGACAAGACATGGAGGCTAAGAAAGTAAAGTAGGGATTTATCAAGGGATGGATAGTACACTCAAGTGGAGAGCAAACAGGCTCAGGTGAGCAGCTTCCCTGAGTGTTTTTGTTTTTGTACGTTGATTACATGTAGTGTAAAAATGAACAGGTGGAATAGTTATTGGGAGAAGGAGGGGTTGGGGATTCTATTCCCTAATTTTCATCCCAACTCCACCTTCCTGAAGGGAGGAGGGAGTTTTGTCCTTAGTCTGGATTAGAAGTGTCGTGGTGTTGGTGCATGATCAGTACTTCTAATCTGCAAGGCTAATTTTATTGAAATGAGGGCATAATGAGCAAAAGTTACATTCAGACACGAGATTTCTGCCTTTTTCTACCTTTCTTTTTTGGCCTCCAGGCCACTTGTCACCTCAAAATGTGTGACAACTTATCAGCCCAGAGATTGCTGCTTTTCTTTCTCTGCCCAGGGACCCCTGGTGCTTTCATTGCGTAGAGTTTCCTGCATTGGGCCCCGTGCGTCTCCTTTCTGCCCATTTCCTGCCATTTTGGCCTACATTCCCTTCTCTGCTTATATCTAGCTATTTGCCTGCTCTAAGAGAAGGATTTCATCTCTTTCACAATGATATGCTTCCTGGGTTAAGCAAACTCCTTTCTGCCTAACACATGAAAATATATTACAGATAAGTTGAGTTAATAACAATATTTAATAATAACTTGCATTTTTAAAGCACTTTAGTTTGTTTTAATTAATGTCTCATATTACAACACTCGATTGTTTTTTCAATCCTGTGATACAAAGTAGGCATTATAATCTGCATTTAAAGTGAAGTTATTGAAGCTCAAAGAGATTGTGATTATTTAAAATCATACAGATAATTAGTTGCACATATAAGTAACTGACCTCAAATTTATTCATTGACTACTTATTATATGACAGGCCCTATGCTGATATGCAAAAATAAATCCATCATGCTTATATATACAGTCCTTACTAAACACCAGATAATATTCCAAGCACTTTACAAATATAATTCATTTAATCAATTTACAAATGAGAAAATGAGGTAGAGAGAGTTTAAATTGTCTAGCGTCACCAATATATTGAGAGAGACAAAATAAGAAACCATGTATCCATAATCACAACACTATGTCTCTTCCATTACATAGGTCTAGGAAACAGGAACCTAAGAACTATTGCTGAAAATGATTTTAAATTCTGAAAAGATGGTGCAAATGAAATCTAAATTAAACTTGATACAAAAATTAATTGCACATTGTAAGTAAAAAAGAGGTTTGGGAAAATTAAAAAAAGATTAAAGAAATTAAAAAAATGAAAATATGAGGATAATTGAAAGCTATACAGCATTAAAAAAGTCTAGATGGAGGCAAGATTCTAAAGTATCATGATGGAAGTGAAATGCTCTATGAATGTTATCTTAAAGATACATATTCAAGGGACTTGTTCTGTTATTTAAAAACAAAAATATAGCTTTCATGATTTTGTTTTAATTAAATATTTTGTATTGCAGTGAAATGGGATGCATATTTGTTCTCAAAGCACTGATGTGAGCCAGTTTTCTGACATTCATTTTCCTTACAGTCTTCAAAGAGGCTGTGATATTCACAAAGAGTTTGAGCCATACAAACATGATCAAGACCTTGGTATTCTTACAAAAGAGAGTTTGTTCAACTTAGAAACATTTGGGAAAAGAAGCAGTTGCAAAAAGATTAAAAACAAAGAGCAAGGATAGTTGAGGGTTCAAATATGTTTATGCTTTCATGTATATTATTTGTCAGATTCACAGGGGCACAAACTTCAAAATTAATTCAGTTCACAGCAGGATTAACTTCTAGAGTCGATGTGTTTATACAGCAGTGCTGTGACCTCAGATCTTACACAATGTTGCTTTTAATCACCTTGGTAAGTTTACACTTTCACTGTAAAAATAATGACACTCTGAGTAAGAGTGAAGGGTATGAAAAGTATGCAGTAGAAAGCTACAGAGAAAAAGAGGTTAATAATCATCCAACAGCCTAAGATGCTGTTCTCTCTACCCATCACTCCCCCAGTGCACACACACACACACACCCACATGTGAGCTCAGAGAAAGAAAAATACAGTTCTGTCTAGTACTTTTTACCTCACTGGAATTAATCATGCAAGTTATAACTACTATTTGTATAGATTTTGTGCTAAATCTTATATTAATCCTCTCAACCATTCTATAAGGGGAGACCTGCTAGTGTCTCACTGTGGAGATAAAGCAACCAAGCCTTAAAGTGATTAGTTGGCAGAGACAAGACTCTCCTCTGTGGGATTCAAATTATTATGCTGTGGAAGAGGGTCCCTTGTTAAAAACCAATTTTCAAAACTGCTGTGGTTCATGGTCCTACTTCATGGTTTATATCATCTTGTGGCATTGTCCTAAAGACTCTCAAGAGTAATAGGCACTTTGTTAAATTTTGCTGCACATTAAAACCATTTATCTGGGAAGTTAAAAAAAAAAAATTCCCATGCCTAGGTCACACCCCATACCAATTAAATCACAATTGTTGGAAGTTCTACCCAGGCATAAGATTTTTTTTTTTTTTTGGTAATTTTCCAGATGATTCCAGAATATAGTCATACCAGTCTTCTAGCTACCTTGCTCCCTACCATTAGTGCTTGTACAGTTTTTCTGTCACACCAACATAGTTATCCAGTCTCCACCCAGTCCAAATGTCCCTGGTATTAGCTTTGACTGTCAAAACAGTTCTTAGGTTAATTCAAAATCTGTCTTTCTTCCTTCCATCCTTTTGTGTTCATCCTGCCTCACTGGCATAATGCAATTTTTATATCTGTTTTACATGTGACAATATATTGGAAGTCATTTTTTTAGTCCCCTGAGTTTTCACTTCTCCAGGATAATCCATTTATTTCTTTTAACTGCTTCTCTTATGATATGACTTCAAATCTTATTATCCTAGTAACTTTCTTTTCACTAGACTCGTTGTCAGTATGGTATCTTGGAAAGAACTTGGATTTTAGAGTCATAATGCCTTTTGTTTACATTCCATACTGGCTACTTACTAGCCTTGTGGACTTGAAAAAGTTATTTAATTTTCTCAGCTTCCCTTCTGCCACAAATAATGCTACTTCATGAAATTTTTACGAATATAAAATGAGATCTTCAGAGTAGGAGTAAGATTCTTAGAAGCTCTGAGCACTGAAAATTTAGTGATTTATCACAGTCCACTTCATCTCCCCAACATACATAATTCAAATGAAAATAATAATAAACCGACAATAAGAAAGGAATCCAATTAAGTTCTAGGTATTTTTCCCTTCATTAATAATTGCTGATCTTTTAAAATCATTAACAGCAAATATACAATTCATTAAATACATATGCCCATTTCTTTGTACCTTCATTTTGCTGGTACTCCAAAGATATGTTTAACCTAACCCTGAATAACATAGGGCTAAAAAGTGCCCAGATGTCGTTCTGCTTGGTAAATTTGAGAACTGAGCAGATATGTATGACTTTAGACAAGTTGTTTAACCTCTTCCACAAACTTCAGTTTCCTACATTGTAAAATAAAGATAAGATATGCCTTGGGGATTATTGTAAAGATTGTGAAAATCTCAGAGGATTAAAATAAATGATGTATAGAAAGTGCTTATAAGTGATCACAAACAGTAGGTACAGTGTAGAAGGTAAAAACTTCAGCCGTGATGCTATCTTGAGTTGAAATCTTAGCTTAGAGTTTACTGGCTCTGAAACCTTGAGCAAATTATGTAATGTATGTGTCTTAGTTTACTTCTTAAAAAATGGGGATAAAAATACATCCACTGAGTAAGGTTTTTGTGAGTTTTAAATAACTGATGCTCTTAATACGTTTAGCACAAAATAAGGTTTCAATAATGTTCACTATTATCATTACTAAAATAACAGTAATTTGTGTTAGGCATGCAAATATCTGGCACTTGGTAGGCATGCAAGGCGTGATGGCATAATTTTCTTTTTAAGTGAGGGGCCCATAATTGAACACATTACTGATATTTAGAAACTGCCTGCACATTGTAGCTACTCAATGAATATATGTTGAGTGAATGAATGAATGTGGCCTGACTACAAAATAGGAAGGGATTATATCTGTTAGAACTTTCCTCCTTGTAGGTATAAATTCATAGTTCTAATTAATATAACCTAAAATGCATTTGTATTTCATTCTCTCCAAATGACCTAAATTCCAATTAATTTTTAAAATTTAAAAAATTGGAAAGCTCTTTATTTTATTGGAAAATAATCTATTCTTACTTATTTTTATTTGTATTATTTTTATGAATTTCTAGTCATACTTCTGATTTTCTTACTTTGCCTGAACTGGACAGTACTGTAAGAGAAAACTTTCAAAAACATTTCTAATCTAACTCAGTATTATATAACATATGATTATTAAATTTCAATCCCTGTGATTCAAGCTTGAGGCTCTTATTACATGAAAAAAAAAAAAAAAAGAGGTGCTTAATTTCTCAGTTTAGCTCAGCTTAGCACAACCTGAATCCCTTAACTTCAAACTCACTTGCTCTAGTAATTATTGACACTTAGGCCTTCTGCAAGTCATTTCTGCACTCTGGGCCTTTACATTGTCATCTGTTAAATGGGGATAATATTACCTAGCTCATGAAGGTATTTTAAGAAACAGGTGAGGTGACGTATTTGAAAATACCTGGGATATGCAATGTACACACATACATGACAACTACATGTGTGTGTGTTCAGACAGAGAGAGCGAAAGAGAGTGACACTTAGTGCTTACTCAAGTATATTCTAGACAAAAGGCAATCAAATGCCCAAAATTCAGAGATTTGCTTCAATAATTTGAGCACTCTGACAGTGACTATTTTAGAATGCTTATTTTCTTGAAATATGACTTGTATTAGATTAAGGTACTTGCATTTTCTACTTGTAACAGGCCAGAGGAGGTTAATTTTAATTATAATATTCTGCACTTAAATTTTGATAACCTACTGCCAAATTTTAAAATTAAGATTTATTCATTTTGCTTTATCTGCCAACAGTAAAATCTAAAATTATTGGTTTTCCTAAATAGATACCACTTGAAAGTTATATTACATAGTGAGCGACAGAATGCAAAGTATTTCAAGGGGCACTGAGTTCTGTAACATAACTGACCCCCACTTTGATAGTTATTATCCTGGTGCACATCTCTGACAGAGCCCCTTAGCTGTCTAACTTTTCTTCTACTTTTCTACTTTATAAGCCAAGATGTCATTTGGTATATGTCAAAATGGTGCTAAATATTAGGCACTAGAAGATTTGAAAACTAATATCTATAGAAGGAAAGTAGAAAACTTGGGGTATTTTAGTTTGAAAAACAGAGTGGGATAGAAAAATGATAATGACTATTAAAATTGAATAATGTTTTTAGAACAAATAAATACTGGAAAAATTGTGATTCCATATTAGGAGTTTCGAGAGAGAAAGTCTTCTAAAAAAAAAAAACCTTAATATGTGTACGATATATATAGACATGATGATATATTATTTAAAAATCTGTGCTGAGTGTCAAAATAAGAGGACAGCTGGACCCAACTCAATCCATTTCGCAGGAATATTGCCTGTCTCCAATATAAACTATGTTTCTATTTTTTTAAAAGTGAGTAAATTGGGGAAACAGGGAAACAATTACATAACCATGTACCAAACCATAAATATGCTCCCTACTGATTTTAACACACCACCAGGATGAAAAACTAATGAAGGGCAAGCAAGAGAGTGCCTGGTAATTTTCCTAAAGCACATTTGTATTGCATTTATAGAATATCTTCCAGGAGAGCACACGTTATTTTTTATTAACAGAGAGCTATAAGGAAAAAGTGCTGCTATCTTTTTTTTTTTTTTGAGAATTTAAATGTTACCCACAGTTTTATTATTTTATTCCTGAAACGTTTTAATGAAATACTATAAAGAGAATATAATATATTTGAATGCATATAGATATCTGTATATTTCTAACATTCTTTTTCTACATTTCTTTCTGTTCCTTGGCTAAAATGACTTAAGTCAAAATTAGCTATCATAGCATGTGTACTGATATTTCTTGATTTCAATCTTACTAGACCATGTTGACTGAAAAAAAACACAATCTAAAAGTTGAGAGTTATGTTATATTTGAGGACACATAAGAAAGAAATGTCAGTGTAAATTAATGACATTTTCTTAGAGATCTCAGTAGAATTTTCAGTAGCTACTGACTTCAACTTTTCACCCATGAGAGAAATGACAGATTAATTTTATCTACCAAATACTAAAATCTGTTATTGGTCTTTCTTTTTTTTTTTAAACATTTTTTATTGAGTAATAGTCATTTTACAATGTGTCAAATTCTAATGTAGAGCACAAATTTTCAGTTATATATGAACATATATATATTCATTGTCACATTTTTTTTTTTTTTTGCTATGAGCTACCACAAGATCTTGTTTATATTTCCCTGTGCTATACAGTATAATCATGTTTATCTATTCTGCATTTTAAAACCCCAGTCTGTCCCTTCCCACCCCCCACCCCCTTGGCAACCACAAGTTTGTATTCTATGTCTATGAGTGTGTTTCTGTTTTGTATTTATGCTTTGTTTGGTTTTGTTTTTTAGATTCCTCATATGAGCAATCTCATATGGTATTTTTCTTTCTCTTTCTGGCTTACTTCACTTAGAATGACATTCTCCAAGAACATCCATGTTGCTGCAAATGGTATTATGTTGTCAGTTTTTATGGCTGGATAGTATTCCATCGTATAAATATACCACCACTTCTTTATCCAGTCATCTGTTGATGGACATTTAAGCTGTTTCCATGTCTTGGCTATTGTAAATAGTGCTGCTATGAACATTGGGGTGCAGGTATCATTTTGAAGTAGGGTTCCTTCTGGATTTATGCCCAGGAGTGGGATTCCTGGGTCATATGGTAAATCTATTCCTAGTCTTCTGAGGAATCTCCATACTGTTTTCCACAATGGCTTTCCTTGCTTCCCTCTCCCACTCTTAATAATTTAGATGTCTTCTTTTACAATTTTGTGTTTATTCTTTTTGTAATTCATGGCCATTATCTCCTTTCCAGTTATGGGTTTCTCATTTTTGTAGCATCCTGCTTCTTTTCTATTTAGAGTAGACCTGTCAATATTTCTTTTAGCATGGGTTTAGTGTTGCTAAACTCTTAGTTTTTGCTTGTCTGTGAAGTTCTTTATCTCTCCTTCTATTCTAAAGGATAGCCTTGCTGGGTAGAGTATCCTAGGCTGCATCTTTTTTTCATTCAGGACTTTGAATATATCTTGCCACTCCCTTCTGGCCTGTAGTGTTTGTGTAGAGAAATCAGCTGAGAGCCTTATGGGGGTTCCCTTGGAACTCACTCTTTGTTTTTCTCTTGCTGCCTTTAGGATCATTTCTTTATCCTTGACTCTGGCCATCTTGATTATAATGTCTTGGTGTGGGTCTATTTGGGTTCTTCCTGTTTGGGACCCTCTGAGCCTCCTGTACTTGGATATCTGATTCCTTTAGGTTTGGGAAGTTTTCAGTCATGATTTCTTCAAATACCTTTTCAATCCCCTTTGTTCTTTCTTCCCCTTCTGGAACCCCTATTATGCGTAGATTGGCATGCTTTATATTATCCCATAGCTCCCTTATATTGTTTTCATTGTTTTTTATTTGTTTTTCTTTCAGCTGTTCTGATTGGGTGCTTTCTGTTGTCCTGTCTTCTAGGTCACTTATTCGTTCCTCTGTATTATCTAGCCTGCTTTGTACAGCCTTTAGGTCAGATCTCATCTCAGCAAATGAGTTTATTAATTCTCCTTGGTTCTTTTTTATAGCTTCTATTTCATTTTTGACATATTTTATATCTCTAAACACTATTTCTTTTAGTTCCTTCAGTACTTTGATCACTCCTTTTTTGAAATCTTGATCTAGTAGGTCATCAATGTCTATTTCCTTGATCGTGCTTTCAGGGGACTTCTCTTGATCTTTTAATTGGGAGCGGTTCCTCTGCTTCTTCATATTGCTCATATCTCTCTGGCACTGTGGCTTAAGGCGTATCAGTTATCTAGTTCTCCTGGAGACGGTGTGCTCTTAATGATTTTATCGAGAGGTCTTTGTGTCTTCAGCCTGTTTCCTGAACTCAGCTTGCTGTTTCCAGAGGCCCTCTGTTGGTGCCCTCTTCTGTACTGCTCCCAGTGGCTGTTAGCTAGCAGATCACGCCCCCTCCCAACAATGGGTCAGGTGCTGAGCTCTTATCCGGTGGGTGGGCGGGTCACTCCCCCTCCCATGCCGCAGTCAGATGCTGCACTGGGGGAGGCAAGTGGGCAGATCGTGCCCTCTCCCAGCACTGTAGTCAGGTGCTGCGTTCCTGCCAGCAGGTTGCCGCCTGCTCCTTCCTGGCATTGGTCGCTCCACTGCTCTGTGCAGCTGCCATCTCCGCCTCAGGTCAGCGTTCGGAAGGCGGGCTCGGGGATGACTGCAGAACGGCCCCGCCTCTGCTCTGTGCCAAATCTCAGCTCCTTATTTGTCTTGGTGGCGCGAGTTCTCTGAGGTGCCAGGGTAGAAAGATCCTATCTGCCTCCGGCTGTAAACAAGTCTCAGTCCTGCCTGGGAGGTTGTGGAGCCCCCAGGTGCCGATTCAGGTCTAGGCCCCACCCCTGTCCCAGCACTGTGCACAGGAGGATATGGCGGCTGTGGCTGAGCCCTGCCTCTCTTCTCACGAGAAGTGCCAGTAATGGTGGCGCAGGTCTGAGGAGACAAAGGCTATGACGCCCCTCCCTCCAGGGCACACCAGCCGTGTTGCTTTGCTTTTTTCACAATTTATGGGGGACTGAGGTTGTTCTGCTCCGTATCCCCTCCCAGCCACGGCATGCAGCTCCCTGCAGTCCCCCGGGGCTGCTTCAGTGCAGCCGCCCCAGTCCTCCGCCTGGCTCCGGCTGCCTGCCCCGGCCCCAGCTGCTGGCTCGCATCTCGGGCTGGGTGTTGCGGGGACCCTTTGTGCTTGTTTAACTCAGTTCTGTTGGTCAAGGGGTGCTTGGGGCAGATCTGAGCCTCAGAGGCTCCCCCTCCGTCCCACTGCCCTCTCTGTTGGAGAGGGGAGACCCAGCGAACGGGTGCCAGTCCTCCTTTGCCACTCCCTCCCCGTGGGATCGATCCACACTGTTTTGCTTTTCCTTCCTTCTTTTTTCCTTTTTTCTACCAGATTTTTGGCATCTTTGTCTTTTGAAGAGGGTGATGTTCTGTCGGAGTTCAGCAGGTGCTCTGGTTGGCTGAGTGGGTCCGTAGTTGTGAGTTTTGGTGTATTTGTGGGAGAGGGTGAGCTACAAGTGTCCTACTCCGCCATCTTGCTTTTTCCCTGTTATTGGTCTTTGAAATAACTCTTTTGGAATTGTGATTAGTTCAGAACTTTTTCACTAAAAGTAAACCATTATCTGTTGAATATATTATTGAGTATAGAAACAATTGAATGGAAAATTCAACTATTGAATAAACTATGCTTTAGTAGATAATTATTAACTTCTGTATATTGATATATACAAGATTGTCATTAATTTACTAACACAAGGATGTGAGGTACTATGAATTAGAATTTTGCAGATAATTGAAGATTATCATGTAAGTAGCAGAAAATGAATTGTTCTGCTAGCATGTGCTCCCATCAGACTTTCTGCCTTAAAATGATTATTGGACATAATTCAACATTTGGGTGATCATTCCAGTCATAGGAGAACACCACTTACCTGCTCACTGAATTAGTTCAAATGTCACATTCCCTCTGGAAAACTGTGATGCTGATGCTGATGGGTATCTCTCCTCTTGGTCAGCTTACTTCTGACCATGAGTTGTTTGCCCCTAAACCTGTTTATTTTAGTTGTAATTGTTATTTTAAATATTATTGTTATTAAGTGAACTAGTTAAAAATTAGGTGAACCAATAAAATAGGCAAGTGAAAAGGATGAGCAAACCAAGTTGAGTGTTTTCGAAAGTCTTGAAAACACTGGAAAATTTGGGAGAAATGAGTAAATTCATAGGAAAAAGATCAATATTCAAATTGCTTTTCAAGAAACACGATTCTTGGTTTATAGACTTTCTCCAGGAGCTGATAACTGGTCTTGATTTTGCCCAATCAGAAGGCATTGATTTAATGTATTTTATTACATGTTGTAGCCTAAGGAAGGCTATATTCTTTGGCTGTAAAATTGTGCTATGATACAATATCTTCCATACTACTTATGGATCATTTTACTTTCAGGTCCACATTTCTCTTATGTCTCTGAATATTTTGCATGCTCGTACTTGGAATGTTACTATACTGTCAATTTACAAACTTACTTAGGTATAGTTTGCATTTAGACATTCAAGACAAACTACAGATTTATCTCCTTCCTCTGTGCAGCCCACAATCAACTTTCTATTTTATTTAACAACCAGTCTGAATGTTATTTGGGAAAAGGATAAGTAGTTATAAAGGAGGAGGTGAACATAAGCTCGTAGCAAACCTGAGAGTTAAGCAAAGGTTTTTTTTGAATTCTGCCATCATTGGATAAGCACTGAAGGTTTTTGATGAGTGTTTGTATTTGTCAGGTGTATGTTTTAGAATGATTAAATTAATCTCTTAGGTGATTAATCTCTTAAATGAATCTGTTTTTCATTAGTTTTTTTTGATCCTTTAATCTGTTGTGTTTTTTTTTTTCCTGTTAAAAGCATATAGTTTATAGGGGAAAGGAAGGGGAGAGATAGATTAGGAATTTAGGAATAACAGATACACATTATTATATATTAAATTGATAAACAACAAGGACCTACTGTATAGCACAGGGAGCTATATTTCATTTCTTGTAATGAGCTGCAATGGTAAAGAATCTGAAGCAAATATATATATATATGTATATGTATAACTGAATTGCTTTGCTGTACACCTGAAACTACCATTGTAAATCGACTACACTTCAATAAAATAAGAATTAAAAACTTATAGTTTATCGTAATTGGTACACCTGTGTTAAATGAGAAAACAATAAGTTTAAAGAGAACATTTAACTCTACCTCGACAAAAACAAATCTTTAATGGAGTGTTCTCAATATTAACTTATTTCCCTACTTCTGTAGTGTGTAGAGTACTGACATTGAAAAGATTTTAATTTGTATTGATAATAAAGGAACACACTGCCAGAAAGAGGATCTAAAATAATTAGAGGAACGCATGTCAAATCTTTCAGGCCCTCATATTAACACACAGTACATGCTGCTTCTTATTTTTGCAAATGTCAACCTTCTTCTTGATGTGTCTTTTGGGAAATGGTTCACTCCAATTCAAAGGCATATAATAAAAGAAAAGGGCTTAGGGCAATATTTAAGCAATGAAAGAAACACAGGACATTTATGACTAGCTGGGAGGAACTGATTGCCTTTGGCTGTGCCTTGGGAAATCCCCAGGAAATACAGTAAGTTGTGATTACTATTATAAGTTAAAATGATATAAAGCATGCAGAGGAATTTGTGTTTTCCTTGTGGGTGACTGCATTTCATCGTCTCAGTGTGTAGTTAGAGTTCATACCCACCTACTGTGTTTCTTACTGAAGTACTAGCAGGAGATGTGTTATTGAAAACTGCAGAAGAGTAACTCTCAGGAGAATCAATTTAGAAAAAGAATTTAAAGCTAAGCACATGTAAGAAAACATATTTTTCACATACTTCAATTAAATGTCTCATAAAACTAGTAGTGTTTAAAATTAACGATAACAAAATTTAAACTGCAAATATTTGTTAAAATATATATGTTAAATTTATTATACTGTGTATAACTATGGTAAAGAGACAATGTTAGAGATAGATTAAAAAAAAAAAGGGGCATTCCAGTTTAATTTTATTCCAGTTTAATTTTCTCAGTGCAGTTTTATTGTGATTATTTTCTTAATAAAACTGTAAATGCCTTAGCTCTACCAGCATTATTTGGAAGCTATAAGGATGTGATTCATCATTACCTTATAGGTTATTATCTCCGAGTTTCTACCAGGTTGTTGAGAACATAAAGGAAAGGTATCTCACAAGTCTCTATTATTTTTTCCTTTTATTTATTTAAAAAATTATTTCTTTTTTCCCTTTATGGTAGTTAAGAGATCTAACACCAATTTCTACTTACTATATTGTCTCAGCTCTACTGCACTACCTTCAAATTTAAAACATGGCAAAAGAATTATTCTTGAAATAAGGTATAAAATGCTACCAGTAGGTATTCAGTCTTACGATTACTGTTGCTGGTGATTAGGTTCTTGTCTCCTCGCAGGAAGAATTCAGAGACAGGATGCAGAGGTTAAGAAAGTGGGGATTTATTAAGGGATGGATACAACACTCTCAAGGGGAGAGCGGGCAGGCTCAGATGAGTGGCTGCCCTGAGTTTCTTTGGCAAGTTGGTTACATAGGGTACAAAAATAAATGGGCGGAATATTCATTGTGGAGGGAAGGGTTTGGGGTCATATTCCCTGATTTTCATCCCAGCTCCACCTTCCCAAAGGAAGGAAGGATTTATGTCCTTATTTAGTCTGGACTAGAAGTGTCATGGCGTCGGTCCATGATGGTTACTTCTCATCTGCAAGTCTAATTTTATTGAAATGAGGGCATAGTGAGTAAAAGGTTACATTCAGGCACTAGAGATTCCTGCCTTTTCCCACCTTTTTTTTGTAGGCCTTGAGGGCAGTTGTCACCCCCAAAATGTGTGATTTCTTATCAGTCCAGAGTTTTCTGCTTTTCTTTGTCTGCCCAGGGAACCCTGTTGTTTGCATGATGTGTGGTTTCCTGCATTTGGCCCCGTGCCCCTCTCCTTTTTTGCCCAGTTCCTGCCATTTGGCCTGTGTCCCCCTTTCTCTGCTCATATCTAGCTATCTGCCTGCTCTAACAGTCACTATTTTTGTCACATAAAGGTAACATGCTAGGTACAAAAAGTGCAGTCTATTTAAAGGCACTTGTGCCTTGCAAGTTCTGTATACTGCCTCGGTTGATTAATGAACAAATAACTCAGTAGGTCATCCAAGGTTGTGTGTGCCCTTGGATCAAGGGCATGCCTTGGATGGGTCTATGATACAAGAGGGATTTTAAAAGAGATAGTATTTTAATATGTTCAACTTGGGTGATTTAATGAAAGGTTAAAATAAATGTCTAAGGAAGCACAAAACTAGTAAAGTTGTTTCTTGCTTAATTTAGGTAACTAAAATTCACATATCTGAGTAGTTTCTGATTTCAGAGAATCTCCAAGCATTTTACAATCTACATACTTCCTGACTTATTAACTCATGTCTGTTAATTAGTCATGAAAGATAGTTCTGAGTGGTATATATAAAGTTGAAACATGACTCTTAAAAGATAAAATAGAAACTACCAAAAAGCATGAAGGAATATAAAAATATTGATGTATTTATCATAAATATCTTGTCTTAATTTAAAATCACATTATTTCATGACATCTTAAATGGCTATATTACCTAAATCCTACTGTTCTCCACATGTATGTACTGTTATGGGACCAAGGTCAAATTTTCCTTTTGTTCATGATCGTTCTAGAAGTTGAGCATTCTTCTGTATATGCAAGTCTTAAGTCTATTTTCTTAAACAATTGTTTCTTAAGTGATTTCATTATCAAGGGAACTTTAACTGTATGAGAACCTAAGATAAGGCAGTTAAAATGATAATTTTCTAAAAATGTCATGCCCCCTTGGATTCTAATTATGTTTAAAATAATTTTATAGCTCTTTAAATTTCTTATCTGCAGTTCTGAAATTAAAAAAAAAAAAAGCAAAAGCCCCTGAAAATCTAGTCTTTCTATGACTTATTTGGTAATCAAATCTGGCCTGATCTAAATTGACAAGAAGCTGTTTATAATTTTTTTAAAGTCACAGTGAGGTTATCATATTTTTACTACAGAAATATTAATGTCTTTGATTATGCCAGCCTTAGACTTAGCTAGGGATATTATTTTGCATATTCTGAATAATTCTGAATACTGAAAAACACTTGGCCCAAGGCTTTTGGATAAAGGGTTATTTAAGAATTTTCTTATATTCAAATTTCAATTCCATCTCTAGCACTGTTTTGCTGTTTGGTGTGTGTGCCTGGAGCTAGTAAGTTCTGTATTCTTATTGAATCATAGTTGAGATACTATTTTTAACATTTTTCTCAGGTAGAAATGGTGTTGGATCTCACCCTAATCAAATTATGTATTCCTTTGATCTCTGGACTACACCTACAATCTGTATTTGTTAAATGCTTCCAGAAAATAAGAAGATATTAAGGGGCTTCATCACTGTGTGTGTGTGTATGTGTGTGTGTGTGTGTGTGATTTTTAAGTCATTTATTGCCTTTTATGGATTTCGGGTTTTCAGCTTTTTTCCTTGTTCCAAATCTTGTGCTTATTTCAAGTCTTGACTTACAACTAAGATGGTTTATAATGAAAATCATATACACATGATTCACAGAACAGCCTCTAAGTATAAGCCTTCGTCCTCATACTCACCTTAATCAGAGCTTAGCTAGGGGTAAGTAAGCTCCTGACTTCTGGGAGCCAAAGGACTCAGTTCTAGGCCTGTCACTGCCCTACATTTTGCTTTGTAATGATGGAAATTCATTTTACTATTTCTCTCTCTCTCTCTTGTTTGTGGGAATGAGAAACACATTATTATCATACAGGGATAATATGTGCTCAGATCATCTGGCTTTTCTAATACGAAATAAGCATACACGGTGCTGTAAACCACTGTAAAAAAAAAAAAATAGTGATATCCATGAACTATACTGTCTGTGAAAAATAAGTTAGAGATGAAGTAGTTCTCTGCGAGATTTTCTAAGCTCCTGCAATTAAATTGAACACTGGTTTTTTTATTTACCAAGTGTTGGATGAATAAACTCATTACTTTGATTTGGCTGTATTATTACATTTAATTATCTGTAAGTGTTGCTTCAATTCATATTTTCAAATTATAGATGGAATTTTTAATCAACTTTTAGAAAGGAAATGGGTTAGAAAGAAAATGATGTGGGTAAACTGGATAATGGAGGCTTAGTCATTATGACTCCCTAAGTATTTTCTTTTAACTAGTTCTCAGTTGTTTATTCTAAGCAGTTTTCCTATGTACAGGCACTTTTTCTAATAATGCTTAGTTTTCCTATGATAATAATCTGATTATTTGTTACCCCAACCCAAGTATTACTTGAAAAATAAAATTTTAAATTTGTAATTTTTTTCTCCTTTGTTCTTAACTGATACACCTATATTTCTTTATAAAGCCTAATATTAGCCTAGATCTAATAAATAAAGACTTTGGAAATGTACTATATTGGGTTTGGTATTTTGTTAAAAATAATAAATTTGTCCATATTTGGTCTTTATGCTGATATATGATAGAATTTTTAATTGTAAAAGATTCTATTGAGATACAGCCACTTTGGAAGGCATTTTGGCAGTTTCTTAAAGAACTACATAAAACATAATTGTATTGTGCAATCCAGCATTGACCTCCTTGGTATTTACCTGAGTTGAAAACTTATGTCACATTAAAACCTGCACATGGATGTTTATACTACCTTTATTTATAATTTCCAAAACGTAGATGCAACCAAGGTACTCTTCAGTAGGTGAACCTTGGTACATCCAGACAATGGAGTATTATTCAGTGCTAAAAAGAAATGAGCAATCAAGCTATGAAAAGACATGGAGGAAAATTAAGTACATATTACTAAGTGAAAGAAGCAAATTTGAAAAGACTAAATTCTGTGTGATTCCAACCATGTGACACTCTGGAAAAAGTAAAACTATGAGACAGTGAAAAGATCAGTGGTTGCTAAGGGTTGGGGGAGGGAAGGATGATTAAACAGAGAATAGAGGATTTTTAGGACAATGAGACTAGTCTGTATGATACTATAATGAAAGGTACATATGAACTTGACAACTCATTAAAAACTCTAAAAGATAAAGGACAAAAGCACAATAAATTTCTCACAAATGATGAATTTTTGCTGTAAGTAATTATGATTGAGCTCTAGAGCAAGTTTCTGGAGTACTGTGCTTTCTGCTAAGTGAAGATTGCAGTCCTTTGATCAAATTTACTCACAAATCTCCATCCAGGGCAAAATTTATTTAAACCTACCCCAGGAAAATCCCAACAGACCGTAAGAAAATAGGTAAATTCAGAGATACAAACATATCCTTAGATGAAGTAAATTGAAGTATTGGACCTGCATGCCTTATTTGTCATCCCTCAATGCAAGCATGTAGACAGATAGCCCCCTCTTTGATGTACCTTTAAAGGAACCAAGGCCATAATACTAGCATTTGCTATTCTCATTAGAAGAAAAATTCATTACATGCCACAACAAGGATTATTTTGTAGGTCCTCCATTTTAAATACTTAACTAGCCTTAAATACCTGGATAATTTCTTAACTGATTCTAAACTAAATCTAAGTTACTTAATTCTGAAAGTTTCCTCATCAGAAGACATAGGAATAATAATAAAGGTAAAAAAAATTTAACTATTTCAGGGACTGTTGTAGGAACTAAATGAGATAATGCTTTTCAAATGCTAAAAATAGGGGCTTCAGAATAAGTGTTCAATAAATATTAATCATTTTCAAATATTCTTGTCATTTGTAAGTTATTATATTTATAATGAACTATTGATTTTCACAGAGACCTATATTTACCTAATATTTGAAAAGTTCTCTTTGAGTATATTATAATGGTTTTGTGACAGAAATCATTGCCAGGCATGAAACTATACAATTTGAATTGCAATATGTGTTTGTACAGACTTGTCAACTGGAAGGATGTAGCAAGGTTGTTGTAACTTTGATGTCTATCATACACAATTAATATTTTTATGTAGTAACTTTTTCTCTCCATTTGACTAAGCCGTTTTTCAGTGATTAACTTTTATTGATGTACAGATTAGAGCCATTTTATTGAGGTCATTTTTTATATATAGTGTTTGAGGTAGGAAAAGAATGGAGCAAATACTAGTACACTGCTTAGTTTAAGACTGAAAAATGTTCGCATCAGCCAAGGAATTGGTGCAAGGGAACCTACTTTTTAAGGAGGACACTTAATAAATATCATGTATGTTCTACTTTTCACGAAACTCCCTGTCAAATTTAATGATCCCATCTTTCACTGTAATTTTTATTTTACTTTCTTATTTTAGTGTACTACATATTTTTTTCTTAATTTCCTACCAGTATGATTTTAATATATGTGTGCCAAATGCAATGACTCTAAAAGCCTTATTTCCTTATTTAATAAAAGCCTCTTAAGCCATCTTGATTTTGTATTTCTTTTCTTTATTCATTTCTCCACCATTTTCTACTGTTACTGATGATCAGTTGCTCCGAAAAAAAAAAAAAATGTGTTTTGTTTACAGGGCACAGCTTATGGAAGTGCTCCTGTACCTTCTCGCAGGCAATTATGTGAGTCTTTTAAATTCAGCTCTGTGTTGTAAACATGACTATGTTTTCTGTGCTGTAGCATGGCATGCTAATTGGGACCAAATGCCCTCAGGTCAATATGCAATTCCCAGTGTTGTATATTACCTATAATGTGTTTGTAGTAGACGGTTCCCTTGGCCTCTTCCTTATCTGTTTGTCATTATCCAGCCCATTTAAGAAAACTGCACTGCAATGTGGCCAAGTGTGTCAAGGCTTCAAGAATGGCTCAAAGTCTGGGGCAAGGATAGAAGTGGCTCTTAAGTTCATTGTCATTTAGCAACTGTACTTGTACTTTCCATGTTAACTGAATCAGTAAGCTTTCTTAAACCCTAACTTCTTCTATAGATTTGTTCAAAGATCTCGTGTATCATATACAGCTCTGATTTAGTCACAGCTAATGAGACCTCTTTCCTTGAAAAGGAAAAATCCATTAAAAGAAATCCTCCTTCTAGCGAATTTAAAGCAAACTTGACTTTTTAGCCACCTTAGTTTATTTCTAGGTTATCATATTTAGAAAATTTGAAAATAATCTGTAAATTTTTAGATAAAAATCCTGGATTTTACAACCTTGCTCAGCTGTATTATAAATATATGCACCTTGCAGAGAGTCAGATATTTGCTTTTCAGCTCAGATTTCTGTAACAGCTTATCTGATTTAGCATGAACTTTTTGTCAATGAGAGATGTAAATTTAATATGTAGAATCTCCAAAGTGCCATCAGACTTTGAGAATGAGCTGTTGTCATTGCCCATTTCCATCCATATCTTTTCTCTTTTCCAACGCTAGCATCCATCAGAAAATCATGGTTGTTTACCTCCATTATAGACTGCTATAGCAATACACCACATGATTCTAATTGTTGTGCCTAGCAATAAATGCCAGATAGATTCATCTTAATATGGTGTTAAAGATGATTCAAAGGTACAGTCCTGTTTGCATAATATTTTTCTTCACTATTGGCAAAAGAAATGTATGATTTGATGACATTCACTGAGAAGGATATATGAATCGATTACAAAGAAAAAAAAAACAAAAAACCTGCAGCACTTTGTACCATTATAAAGCACCCAAAGAAAAAAAATGCACTTTTCTTTTTCATGAAAGAGTGTTGAAGGTTTGGATTCTTACGAAGTTGTATGAAGAAAGAACCGCTAAGGTGAATAGAGAATGGGATTTAAATATATTAAATATTTCTCTAAAGGTGAATAATCACCAGCTGGTCTCAGTTGATTATCCCTTGCTATTATTTCTTTTTATTTATTTCTTTATCATCTAACTTTCTAAAATATACTGAAAGCATGATTTCTTATGTAGGTATCAATGCAGTACTGTTACCAAACTAAACTTGGGTTTATTCACCCTGTACACAGTAAAGCAAATATATTCACACCAGGTTGTGATGAAAAGTACAGACTTTATTGTAAGGTATCAGACAAGGAGTTTGGGGCAGCTAATTTTCAAAAGACCTGAACTCCCTGATAGCTTTCAGGGAAGCATTTTTAAAGGCAAGATGAAGGAGGTAGTCACAGGGTGTGTGATCACCTCCTGCACAATTCTCTGATTGGCTGATGGTGAGGTAGCAGGGTGGTGTCATAGGGGTTAACAGTGTCAATCCTCAGGCTCCAGGAGGTCTAGGCGGTACATGTTCATGGTCATCATGTAGTTAACTTCTTCCATTTGGTGGGGGGCTTAGCATCTGTAAAACAACTTAGGAATGTGCATCAGGCACTGTTATCTGTGTCCTTCAGGGAGGAATTAAAGATTCTGTGACTGCCATATGGCTGACTTACTGTTTAAATTCTCACCAGTTCTCCTGATCCAACTGCTGTTTTTGTCACTACATGTTCACACCTTTTCAATCATTAATTCTTGAGTCAGGCTTTTGTGACTCAGGAGAGGCCTGGCAGACTACAGCTTTTCTACAGACAAGAGGCAGGCAGAGGACATAGGGGGAGGGTTCTGTCCTGGAAAAGGCCCATAGGGTCCTGCTCAGTTATAGTATTAATTGATAAAAATTGACAACTATAGCAAGAACTCCAATGAGATGTGAATTTTTTTTTAATTTGCTTCTTTTTAAAGTAAAAAAATCACTGTTGTGCTTATAAGTTATATTGCCTTGAAGATAAAGAAATATCTATTGTTATAGAGATAGAGAAGATATTGTTACTAGAAACTTTTGGGAATGCAAATTCATTATTCATGCCCTGTAATCATGAGTGGGAATATAAAGATTATGGAAGTACAGTCTTCAATTTGGACTAAACTTATTTCTCACTTTTATAAAATCAAAATGTATAATATAAAAATAATACCAGATATTTGAGATTTCAGATCATTATTTCTGGTTAAATGAGAGCTAATCTGACAAAAACCAAAATAAAATAAAATAAAATGATTGATGCTTTCCCTAAGCCTAAGTATCTAAAATTGAAATGTTTCCTATGCCTCCATGGATAAAACCATAAAATGGGTATTACCTTACTAAGCATGTGGACTTTGAAATAGTAAGCTTATAAGACAGGAACTTGGAATACTGATTATCACATTTCCCTTTGGTCAAGTACAAGTCTTCGAATCTCTGAATTACCTATCAGTAGAGATTCCTTACATATTTGTAATTGTGGTGCTTATTAAAGCTGGAAAAGAGTTGAAAGAGTAAATGTTTTATTCTACACAGGAACATCAGAATATTCATATTAAATGTCTTCATTCCTACCCTGTTTCCTAAAATCAGTACCTATGTAGGTATCTTACATTTGGTTCCTGATTCTAGTATTTATGTTTTTGACTATGTCAGAACCAGTGACTAGTACTTTCTTGGGGTTACAATTAACTAAACTTTTATTTATGTTTTTTGTATTCAATATTAAGGACTTTCTTGTTTTATGACTGTCATTGTAACTATTTTGAAGATATAGCCAGTTTAACAATTTTATTTGGTCATACCCCAAAGTAGAATCCAGCAATAGGGAGGAGTTGCTTAGATGATGAGGTAATTGGAAAGGCTATAAATTTACAATGAGAGGATTCACATCTCCATCTCATGAAATGTAGTGTGCCTTTTCATTAACAGACTCACTCAAATATGCCTTTATATGTTGCTAATAATTGATTACAGTAAAACTGGAAAAATATAGTCGTAGTATTTTTCACTTTCAGAGAGATGCTCTCGCAGTAAGATTAACTAACTTGAAGAAGAAAGAGTCTTGAAAAGTTTTTTCAATGCTTATAGTACATTTTTATTATCAAATGCTTAAAAGGAACATTATCTATTCAAATGATATTGACTTAATTTCCTAGTGATTTATGTTTTAAAAGTTATAATCAATTTTAGTGAGTGAAGCTGTATCATATTCTGGTAAAGACCAATTCTAAATTTGTGTACACTGAGGTCTATAATATTTGGATAAATTTTTTGCAAAGATTTGACCCATATAATGTTATCCTTACAATTCAGAATAAAAGAACTGATTTTACAATGGTTATTAGGTTTTCCATTTTGTGATTATAGTAACTACTTTAAGAGTTCCAAATTACAAAGCCATATATTTTTAATAGACACATCTTGTTATCTTTTTCAAAAGAATATTCTAAAATGTAATAAACTAATTCTAAGATTTAATAAACCATAAATATAAAAATTGTGAATATCAAATTTCAAAATACATTAAACAGGTCAAAAATGACTTGGCTAAAATAATTAAATACTTTGTTTTTATATTTCACAACATTGGCCTGTTGTTTCCCAGTTTATGAAAGAAAAGAGCATCAAATATTTATAAGTAGTCTATTCAATGGTAGTTACCTAATTTAGCTGTCATTCTCCAGATAGTTGAATGTCAATCTAACTCAAATGACTACACATGATAATAATACCACCTTACTATTCAGAACCAGACAGCATTTTCCTTTATAACACAAATAGAATTGAAGTTACATATTTAAAAGGGAGGGCATAAACATAAAAGCATATGCTTTTGTTGTTTACTAACTAGTTGAAGAATTATCCTAAAAGTAAAGGAAAATAATTTTTGATACCTGTGATTAAAAGATTAAATATTTCCATAGGATTTTACACATTGTACTTCAAACAATCCTTGAAAATATAAAAATATCCAAGAAATAGTTACCACTTTTGATTCAATTTATCAATTTGTATACTATCAGTTTTCCAAAGTATTTCTCCCTCTCATTTGCTTTAATTTACCTCCCCTAATTTTCATACAAGTTATTTTTTCCTTTTTAGAGCTAAAGAGTAATTTTTAAATTCCAAACTGATTTAATCAGCAAGTGATGTAAAACAAATTAAGAAAGGCAGGAGAGCAACGTATTTATTTATAATATTAATCTCAAAGTCAAAATGAATGATTTTAAGATACTGAGCTAGCTTCATAAGAACAAACTTTTCAAAGTAGTGTTTTTATTGTACCTTCTGATTTATTTCCTTTTCCTCTTGGTTTTTCAGTTTATTTGTTGTCATTCCCCTTTCTTTTCTATCTCCGTTTTCCCACACAGTATCTTTGCATCAGTTATCATCCTATTTTAGATGTAACTTCTGCTTTACTTGTTTTCTTCTTTCGTTGCTATGCTTAAAAGCAATAAAGGAAGAACCCTCAAGAGTAGTGGTAACTAACAGAATTTTTCCTATTAGTATTTTTGAAATACACCTTTCAAAGACATGTCTGGTAGGGTTCCTATAAACCTTACACGAGTAAAGGAATGCATATCTAGCTCTGTATTCTTAGGGAACAAAGACAAATATATTACGTCTATAAGTTCACAGTTAAATACACATGTATATTGGGAATTGAGGAAGCTCCATTCTTCAGAAAAGAAGTTTCAGTCAGAAAGAGAACACCAAGGAAAACCCTTAAATGGCATGATGAAATTATCAGTATACCACTAATAGAAGACAAGCTAATAAAATAGATTGTTCAAAGGTGGAAAAGGTACAAAAGAAAAATGTAATGTATGTTATAATCCTATGATTTGCAAGGAAAATGCTAAATATCTTCTTTCTTTTAAGACGAGAATAGTGGTTTTACATTTAATTGAGCTTACAATTTTGAACTGCTGAAAGGTAAAAACCCATGCTCAGTTATGATAAAAAGAAAGAAAAAGGCATTTCCTTTGATGTATAGATCATTGCAATTATCATTCTACACTATTAAATTTATTTAGGTGATGAATGTAAAACTGTATGTAGATGTTATAGTTTCAGCTTGGGATGTAGAAAGCTGAAAAGAGCATTGTTCCTATCCTTACAATAACAATAAATCACTTGGAGAAAATAGAAATTCACAACTTTCCTTGAATCATCAGAGAACTAAAGTCACAAGGGCAGTCAACCTAAGATAGAAGTAAAGACAGGCACCTTGCAAGGAGAGACCATATGGAGCAGGCACCATCAGATAACAGAATCCTGTTAAATTCTGGTCAACAAATTGGTGAGGGGTAAATGTACGCTAGCAAGAGAATATAAACATAAGAATTTATACCCACTTATAGGCTCTTCTCTATAGGCTTCATTAGATGTTCACATAAAAACATTGGCAAGATTCCTGAGAAAGTGTCTCTTGAACTAAAGGTCTAAAGAAGGGAACTGCAGCTACTCCAGGAAAAGCACAAAACTCCACCCAGATGCTTCTTCCCAATTGTCCATACAGAACAAAAGCTTCAAATACAGGGGGAAAGCAAACCACACTGGTGAAAACCCATTGCAGCTGGGAGAAGGGAACAGAAAAACATCTTTT
Organism: Camelus dromedarius; assembly: GCF_036321535.1. Lineage (NCBI taxonomy): Eukaryota > Metazoa > Chordata > Mammalia > Artiodactyla > Camelidae > Camelus > Camelus dromedarius. The sequence goes on along the minus strand of NC_087436.1, from coordinate 59,361,182 downwards.
ATTTCTGGGACAGGGACAAGAATACATGAAGGGCTCAGAACTATAGCTGGAGGTGACAAATACTGAGAGGGCCACATCTGTGAGACCCTGGGACACAGTGCCTTCCTAAGATTTAGTTTCAATCAGAGGAGCAGAGAAGGCCCCACTCTCCTTAACACAGACTAACAAGCAGTGAGTTGTTAAATAATAGAATGTGGCTGGGAATGTTACAGGAGTGTGGAAAGAAACCCTCTCTGAGGCCCAGTGCAAACTAGAGACTAAAGGTGGAGCATATGTTTAGAAAAATTCTTGGCAAACCAGTTCCTACCCTAAGCACTCAGTATCATTAGAGAAAATTGAAGGCTGTGGGTAACCATAGCAACAGTAATGAACTCAGTTTAACTGTACTTGGTTGACCCAGTTGTCCATACTAAAGCCTTAGCAGAAGGAAAGGTATGCCCATTTCCAAACATAAAATTTATTTACCCAAGTCTCTAATGTCCTATGCAATATATCTGGCTTTCAACAAAAATTTGAAGGCACATGGAAAAGCAAGAAAAAACAACACACTGCCTACTGACAAAAGAATCAACAGAATCAGATTCAGATATTATGCAAATGTTGGAAATATCAGAAAGGGGAATTAAAATAACCATAATTAGTATGTTAAATGGAAAAGTTTGACAATATGGAAGGACAGATGTGTGTGCAATTTCAGCAGAGAGATGGAGTTACAAGAATGAATCCAATAGAAATGCTAGATATTAAAATCTCAATAGCAGGTGAAGAATGTCTGTGATGGTCTTATGTATAGACTCAACGTAGCCAAGGGAAAAAAAAAATCAATGAAGTTGAAGATAGGTCAATATAAATTACCCAAACTGAAACACAGTAGGAAAAAAAGTGGCAAGAAGGAAAAAAAAAAATTCAAAGCTGTGGAAAAATATCAAGTGGTCTAACTCATGTGCATTTGAAATCTCAGTGGGAAAAACAGAACAGTATAGAAGAAAGAACTGAGAAACAATGGCCACAATGTTCTATAATTAATGGCACACACCAAATTAGAGATCCAAGAGCTTAAAGAGCACCAAACAAAGGAGAATTAAAAACAACAACAGCAACAAAAAAAAAAGTTAACTAGGCATAGCCTATTCAAACTGTTTAAAAATCAAAGACAAAGTCTGAAGGTAGCCAAAGAAGGAAAATAATATACATTACATACAGAGGAATAAATGACAATTACAGTGGAATTCTCACCAAGAACCCTGTAAGCTAGGAGACAATAAAGTGACATCTTTAAAGTTTTGAAAGGGAAAAGCAAACTGGCAACACAGAATTCTATAGTCAGTTTATTTATTTATTTTATTTAAAATTTTTTTTTCACCTTCCAAAAAAATGAAGGTGAAATAAAGACTTCAGAAAAACAAATGCTGAGAAAAATCATTGCCAGTATACTTCCACCATAAGAAATGTTAAAGGAAGAAATATATAGCATTGGAAATGGAGTAACTGGAACTAAAAATAAACTTTCCTTTAAAAATTACATATAGAAATATCTGCTCTATATTCCTATATGATTTATGACATGTTTTAAATTTGTGAAACTCAAGTTAGATTAAATTTTGTTACTACTAAGGAATTACCAAAATGATTATCTCCTTAGTCTGTTCCAGCTTTTCTACCAAAAATACCATAGATTGGGTGGCTTAAACAAACGTTTATTTCTTACAATTCTGGAAACTGGAAAGTCCAAGATTAAGGAGCTAGCAAATTTGGTGTCTGATGAGAGCCCACTTCCTGGTTCACAATGGTTTATCACTGTGTACTCATCTGGCAGTAGAGTTGAGGGTGCTCTCTGGTATGCCTTTTATAAGGGCACTAACCCCAGTCATCAGGGCTTTGCCTCCCTAAGGCTTCCCCTCTAAATATCATCTCATTAAAGATTAGGTTTCAACATATGGATTTTTAGGGAATATAAATATTCAGTCTATAGCAATCATATTCACAATATTTTTATAGCTTATGCCTCCTACCTCTATAATTGACATTTTGTAGGTATTTCTTTTTGTGTTTTTTAAGTCAATAGTTTTATAATAAATATTTAAAGTTAATGATGAAGCAGAAACTGTGCATGCAATATGAAACAGAGAGACAGGAACCAATACTATTAAAATCCAATCCAGTAATCATTTACTAATCCATATTTCTGTACCTCAGTGACTGTATGTATTGTCATGTTGTTACAGTCCTCTCTTACCAAAATTATTCTAATACAACGACATTTAAAGATTGGAAATTGAAGTACTCAACTTAATACGCAAAGAATATTGTGGGCTAATACTATAATACAGAATGAAAGGATTATGATCTTGCTTTCACATTTTCTTTTAAATAGATGGTGAGCTAAAAGTAAATGAATTAGGTTACTATCTTTAGGAATTAGGAATAATCAGAATACTCTTTTAGAACTTTGGAAATTTTCCATGATTAAACTAGCATCCAATTATTAAAGGAGTAAATTTTTCCCTGTACATGTTTATATGTTACTTTATGATTCTTCTACATATTAATACATATCTATCAGCGCTCACAAGGTGCTGGATACTGCCTTTATTAAAGTTTATAGACATGATGAGATCACTAGTGACATTAAATGAACATCTAGATTAAGGCAACATATTAAAGAATATGTTAGTAAATATAATTTAGATTTAGTAGTTGTGGCCTGTTGATATCACAGAGTTGGAGGGTGAATTTAATTTATATTCTTATGACTTTTCTTAAAGATGCAAATAGGTTAAGTTTCCCAGTAGGGGGAGAATATAAGAAATTGTCATAGACTAACAATATGAAACTATAAATGGTCTTAGAGATTATCTTTTCCAATATATCCATATCACAGATAAATCTTTGAGAGATGAACTGATTTACCAAAGTACAAGATTTAGTGACAAAGCTGGGCTTCTAATCCATCTTTCCTATTTCTTCTTTCTAGGTTCTTTACATTAAAATTGTTATCAAGGTATCATCTTTTCTCCTCATTCTGTTGGAGGTTTTTTCTCTTTCTATTGAACTAGGAGATGATACCCAAGTAACTCTTAAAGGATGAACAGAAATTAATCAGGTAAAGAATGTGAACAAGAGCAAGTCCAGATAGATGGAGCAGCGTGTGGAGAGCATGGCTGGGGACCAGAGTACAGCTTCTTTGAGCAGCTGTGCACAGTTCACAGGGTGAGGAATTGAGTAGTTGTGCAGTTGAAGTATTCCCTTGCAACGTTGGAAAGGGTCAGTTTCTCTGCTACAAGCCAGACTAAATTCACAACAGCAAGTATTGCTATTTTTTTTTAATTGAAGTATAGTTGATTTACAATTCTGTGTTACTTTCAAGTGTACACATATATATACATACGTACATATATATACACACATACATATGATTTTTTTCAAATTATTTTCATTTAGGTTATTACAAGATAGTGACTATTGCTCCCTGTGTTATGCAGTAAATTCTTGTTACTTATCTATTTTATATATAGTAGTTTGTGTATGTTAATCCCATACTCCTAATTTATCTCCCCTCATTCCTTTCCACTTGGGTAGCCATAAATTTGTTTTCTACATCTCTGAGTCTGTTTCTGTTTTGTAAATAGATTCATTTCTATTATATTTTAGATTCTGCATATAAGTGATATTATATATTTGCCTTTTTCTAACTTACTTCACTTAGTATGATCATCCCTAAGTCCATCCATGTTGCTGCAAATGGCATTGTTTCATTCTTTTTTATGTCTGAGTAATATTCCAGTGTGTGTATGTGTGTGTGTATACACATCACATTTTCTTTATCCAGTCATCTGTTGATAAGCACTTAGGTTGCTTCCATGTCTTGGCTATTATAAATAGTGCTGCTAAGGACATTGGGGTGCATGCATTTTTTCAAATTAGAGTTTTTGTCTTTTCCAGATATATGCCCAGGAGTAGGATTGCTGGATCGTATGGTAGCTCTATATTTAGATTTTAAAGGATGCTGTTTGTGTATTTTGGAAATTAAACCCTTGTTGGTCACATTGTTTGCAAATATTTTCTCCCATTTCGTACGTTATCTTTTCGTTTTGTTGATGATCTTCTTTGCTATGCAAAAGCTTTTAAGTTTGATTAGGCCCCATTTATTTATTTTTGCTTTAACTTATTTTGCCCTGGGAGACTAATCTAAGAAAATATTGCTATGATTTATATTTGAGAATGTTTTGCCTATGTTCTCTTCTAGGAGTTTTATGGTGTCATGTTTTATACTGAGGTCTTTAAACCATTTTGTGTTTATTTTTGTATAAGGTCTGAAGGAGTACTCTAATTTCATAGACTTACATGAGGCTGTCCAATTGTTTTCTTTTTAATAAGTTCAGTAGTTTTGGCAAAAGACACTGATTTTTATTAAAAGTTAAGCATTTGTGTACCCTTTCACGTGCAATCCAAGAAACACTTGAATTATTGATCCCTATGGTAGGTATAATTTATTGTGAAAATTTACATTATTAGTGAACTTAGCTCAGTGCTCAAGCATTTTCTTGTCTGTATTATTCCACGTTCCACAGGCACTCTTTTCCTTATGATCTGTGATCTGCTTTCCCATAGGACATCTATGGGGAGAATATGAGGCTGGGGTCTGGGGGCCTTAACCATCTAATTTTCTTAGCAGCGGCAATTGAAACTGGAAACCAATAAATTAACATTGAATTTTATACAACTTTCGCATGAATCTTGTTCAGATAAATCTATTTATAAAAAATTAATTATTGATCTGTTTTTAAATCTGAGACTAAAGGTACATTTTGGGGAGACTGAAAATGTCCTGCAGGAAGGTTTCCTGGGAGACCCCACAGAACATTGGCTAGTGTCCCTTCTTAACCACCACCCGCCTCCTCACAACCCTGGCTGTATTGCTGAGTCTCATTAAGAATAATGTTGTGAACTTATGTAAATTGACCTTTATTTTCTTAACATCTGTTTTTGTGGGATTTATGGCATTTGGAAAATTGGTAGATATAATATAATCACAGAACTCATTTGACTGAGAAATCTTTATAATCAATCTCTGCAACAGATTGTAGTAAATTCTTACATTAGATCAAGAATCTTCTCTTAGAGTATCATTTTTATCTACAAAATGTCAATTAGTGTTAGAAATTAATGATATCATTTTAATTTATTGGCCACTGCTTTTGTTTCAATTTACATGGGAAAGAACAAAAATCATTCTTTATTAATAAATGTGCATTAGACATGGGGATTTTTTTATGAAAACTTGCTGGTCAAAATCCATTCAATCTGTGTTTTGGAATAATCCTAAGTTTTATAGCCTCTGTTTCTTTAAAATTTTGTTCTCTGCTGGATATTATTTAAGTTAGAAAATGTTATTTACAGTCAGCCTTTTTTGTGAAACTTTGACTTACAGTTTAAAAGAGTGTGTTTCTTTGCTCTCATGTAGAATAGCCAATCGAGGCAAAACATTAAAAGTAATTAGAAGATATTGGGATGAGGCTGTCAAGATTAAAAGCTTTTAAAAATTACATGATTTCTTTCCAATCTCTAAAAATGTGAGAATATAATTATTCTTTAAGTTATGAGCTACAAAAAGTTTCCTGTGGCCGTTCAGGAGTTAAGAGTTTAGAGTCCTTTCTCTTATCTTTTCGTTACTCCATATGATGGAAGAGTCAAGAAGGCAGATGTTCAGGGAAGAAGATGAAAATTGTCTAACCTCCCTGTATTACAAGACATTCAAAAGTACTATGTAATTTCTTAATAACTAATATTCATTATATTTAATTAAATTTTCTCATTGTGGTGATTTTCTAAATCTATGAGTAATATAAGAAATATACATGAAAACTGCCTTTTAATGGATTTTAGTTTATGTAATCTTAAATTATGTTTCTTGCTAAGACAAACATATTTTAGATGTTCTTTTGGGAAGTTCAGTTAGAGACTGCTCCTGAGTGACTATCAGTAAAGTAAGCAATGTTTCTGAGCACTGCTAGATATCAGACACCATATTAAGTGGTGTATTTATTTTATCTCATTTAATGTTCTTAACAGATCTGAAAAGTGGGTATTAGCCCCATTTTAAAATGAGATATCTAACTCCCTTAGTGACTATAAGTTAGTGTTAGTTTCCTAAGACTGCCCTAATAAATTATCACAAATTTCTGTGGCTTAAAATGCCAGAAAATAATTTTCTCTTTCATTTCTGGAGGTCAGAATTCTGAAATCAAGATGTCAGGAGCGTTTGTTCCTTCTTGAGACTCAAAGGAGAATCCATGCCAAACCTACTGCCTCACTTCTGGTGGCTGCTGGTAATTCTTGGTATTTCTTGGCTTAGGGATTCTTTACTCCAATCTCTGCCTCCATTTTCACTAAGCCTTCCCTCCGTGTGCCCCTGTCTTCTCCTTTTCTGTCTCTTATAAAGACATTGAATTTAGGGCCACTCTGAATCTAAAGTGATGTCATCTCATCTCAAGAGCATTAACTTAATTACATCTATAAAGACCCTGTTTCCAAATCAGGTCACATAGTGAACTGAGGGTTATAACTTGAAAATATATTTTGGGGGTGACTAGTTAGCCTACTACAATGTGCAGTGGCAGGGTCAGAATTTAAATTCTGTTTGGTTTTTTTCCCTTTGGAGTACAAATGCTTTTCATTGTTCTGCACCAACTCCGTAACTCAGTAAATAGGGCTCAGATTCCATATTAGGCACAAAATGACACTCTTAAAAGATGACTAATATACATTTCTTGATTTTGAGGTGCTTATACACTCATGAGACATGGCTGGCTCTTTCTTTAATTTCCAAAAAAGTAACATCATTGCATTATAATTACAGAGAGAAAATATAATTTAAACTGCCTAGTGAAATAAATTGCCATATATTACTTCATTAATTAAGCATATTTTCTTTATCAGTTATCATTTAGAAACCAGCAAAATGATAAAATTAAATTAGTACAGTGGCTGTTAATTATTACAAGAATTAAATAGCACTTTTAAATTTCTTGTATCAGAAAGGTAGACAAAATTTAGAGAAAATTAATTTTTAAAGAAGGATTAAGTTTTTAAAGGGATAAATACAATATTAGCCATTATTAAACACACTCCAAAAATACTATAAATATTTTGAGTATAAAAAATTATTAGAAAGTATTATGTGATCTAAAAGGTTATATGGTGTTTACTTCTAAAGGAAAACATTTTAATATTTAATTATAAAAATCTGGAAAATTAAATATTTTGAAATATTAGAATACCATTTATATTTTATGAAATTCACCAACACTTATTTATTAAAAAATAGTTTTCTAACAGTTATAAAAATGTATTTATACTCATAACTATTACATACAGTGAGAAATCACTAGGTTTTTGTTGTTCTTGATGATGATAATGGGTTTTTTTCATCATTTTAGGGGAGACTAGCTCAAAAGTGATAGAGCATCAAAGTTATCCTGACTGTTCTTTTGTGCTGAGTTTCATAGCAGAATCAGCCTGCCTGTGTTTTTGCATACATCATGGTAATTGGATAAAATTGTTTGTTTTAAAAGCTACTTGAGTGTATTTCATACTAGAATATTTCATATTAAAAAAAATTAAATTAAAACAAAAAACTTGGGGGGAGGGTATAGCTCAAGTGGTAGAACACATGCTTAGCATACACAAGGTCCTGGGTTCAATCTCCAGTATTTCCTCAATAAATAAATAAACCTAATTATCTCCCCCCACTGAAAAAAAAATAATTAAAAAACAAAACAGAAACTTTAACCTAGTAACTTTATAGTAAGTAAATGAAGATCTATGTCTGTAAATACAACACACTCAAAGTATTTGCATAACAACATGGTTTTTAAAAAATGAAATACGGAAGTAGTTCCTCAAAGCCTTCATTTGAAATCAGGAGGTTTGAACTTACACAGCTTCAGAGCTGGAAGGGTAACTGATTCTGAGACTAGACTGTATGTAGAAAGAGGAGGTGTAGGAGTAGCAATGGGCAGGATAAGGAAGAAAGCAGATATAGGAAACTGGGAGTCAAAATCTAACTTTTCCTTATATTTACCAATGTAAGATAAATAATTCCACTTTCCATTTTCCTTCACATTTCTGTTCATCTCCTGTCCTTCATACTCCTGCCCTTTTACTTACCTCTTTCTCTGGCCCGCTACATCTTCTTTCTCCACATAGCATGGTGATTCTTAGCTTTAGATTTGGATGGTAGTATGCGTTCAATCAAAGACTTTTCTATAATTAATTCTTAGGGCTTTTCAGGGTTTCTTTTATTGATTAAAACCAAATCAGTCTAAAAAGACACAAATGAACTTACTTACAAAACAGAAATAGACTCACAGTCATAGAAAATAAACTTACGGCTTCTGGGAGGGAAGGGGGTAGAAAGGGATACATTAGGAGTTCGAGATTTGCAAATACTAACTACTATATATAAAATAGATATACAACAAGTTTCTTCTGTATAGCACAGGAAACTATTTGATATCATATACTAACCTATAATGAAAAAGAATATGGAAACGAATAGATGTATGTATATGCATGACAGACATTATGCTTTACACCAGAAATTGACAAAATATTGTAAACTGACTATAGTTCAATTTAAAAGATAAAAATAAACAAATTAGTCTATCCAAGTGGCCATAGTTAATATATAGAATGAATAGATAGAAGAATGAAAAACAAAGAATAATTACAGTTTTGAAAATCCTTATCTGATGGGGATACAGAAATAGCCATTTCCTTCCTATTGCATTTCAATTTTTTTAAGCAATTAGAATCTGTATTGATCAAATTTACTGTCATTATCTCATTTGTTTGGTTATGAGATATTTGTCACTGCACCTGGGAGATCACCTGGTCTAGAGGGTGTGGAAGATAAGTAAATTAGAATTATTATCCTACCTGTTGAGCTACAAATTAGAAACCTAAATGGACTGGAGATTACAGTCAAACAGAGGGTCAGCTCATATGTCTGGAGCATTTGGGCACTCTTTAAAAAGAGAGGATAATTGAGGTGCTTGAAAAGTGATGGAAATGACTCTTTTATTTTTTACAAATTGTAAGTTTTTTCACAAATACAACTTATAAAAGAGAATGCAAATTTTTGTTTACATTTCTACCTTTGATTCATTTATTCAGTATTTTAAATTTTATAACTTAGTATAATGAGCACTTTAACATAAGTGAGTAAGATTCGATTTTTGACTTCATAAGTTGAAGAATTTAACAGAATTTTGAATGAAATACATTAAGGGAATATAAAAGTAGGAAATGATAGATCTATGTATTGTTTTCTGCTTTAACATTTCCTACAAAGTAAATCTTTAACATACTGTATCACTACAATATAAATTTACTCTGTAATTAAAGTGCCTGGACTTTAATATGAGACTAAAAGTAAACTATTAGTGAATTATATATACTTTATTTGTGACATTAGTGGCCACATGGTTAACAATCAATTTATTTATTATAACTATCTATATGCTTAATTTCTAAATAAGGAGAGAAACTAAAGAAATCACTATTTAAAAAATAAATAAGTAAATAAACAAACAAATTGCTATTCCAAATTTGGAATTGAGGCATGTTATTTTGACCATTAAGCTATCTGTAAATAGTCCAAAATAAAATTGAGTTGTGTCAGATATCACTATAGACAGTAAAATGAAGTAGTTTTGCTTCTGAACCTCCATGTTCAGTTGCTCTGATTCAATTCTACTTTTTCTCTGATGTAGCAAAAAAAAACACAACAGAATATGCAAAAACTAATCTAATTCTTTCAAATTATATATTTGAAAATAATTATATAATAAAAATGTATATTATATACATTTGTTTTATATATGTGTTATATTTTTATAAATTATAGATATTATATATACATTATATTTATTAACTATAAATTACATATAATTATATACTAAAGTGTATAATGATATATAGATAGATAGATAGATATGTATAATTACTAATGTTGACCTGAAATAGACGGCCAGTTATTTCTCCAGCAACATCAGGTTTATTTGGGATCAGCAGAGAATTGTAATTTGGGGTCTACAATCTTGATGAGCCACATGTAATTCCCTGCAGAGCAAGGGAAGAACACTTTGATAGAAAGGAAAAGGAAGTCGGGAGGGTGATAGTAAACAAGGAGTCTAGCTTTTCATTGGCTGAGTCCTTGTGAGGAAAGAACAGAGGTCTTTTTCCCTTCTTCTAGCAGAGCCACTGAGCTAGATGTGGTTATTTATGTGGTTATTTCTACTTCTATAAAGAACAGTACTGAGTTTGTATAATTCCCAGTATATTGTCCATTTTTCCATGTGAAGAAATTGAGGAACAGAGAGGTCAAGTAACTTACCTAAGGCCACACAGCCAACTATTTATGGAGTTAGCATTTGAGCTCATGCAGTTTGTCTCCAGGGAAATGTATAATACCCTTCTAAAATGAGGCAATCATAAGTCAAAAATATGAAAGGTAAAAGTACAGATTTTTTTGAAGTATAAAACATAATGTTGACATACAACATTGTATCAGTTCATGTACAACATAATGATTTCATATTTGTATATATTGCAAAATGATCACCACAATAAGTCTAGTTAACATCTCTCACCACACATAGTTACAGAATGCTTTTCTCCTTGTGATGCAAACTTTTAATACTAATCTCTTATCAACTTTCAAATATGCAAACCAGTGTTATTAACTATAGTCACCATGCTATACATTACATCCCCATGACTTGTTTATTTTTGAACTAGAAATTTGTCTCTTTTGCTATTGAGTTATGAGTTCTTTATGTATTTTAGATATTAGTCCCTTATCAGATATATGACTTGCAAATATTTTCTGCCACTCCATAGACTGTTTTTTCATTTTGTTGATGGTTCTCTTTTCTGTGCAGTAGCTTTTTAGTTTGATGTGGTTTAGCATAATTTTTAACGAGGATTTTTTTCTGACTTTTTATTCCAGTGATAGTGAATATTATGTTTTTACAAAAAAAAAATCAAACTACTCTTAAGATTCAGGGGGTTAGACAAGACCACAGGACAGGATATTTCCAGAGAACCTTAAAGAGGACAGATCTTTGTTCTAAAGATGAGGATATCCAGGCAGAAAGTGAAATTAAGCAAAGAATGTAAATAGAATGTTCAAGGAAGATGGGGCTTGGAAAGTAAGTCTGGTTTAGGCTGTGGAGAGTCCTGGCTAAAAAGTGTATACTTACCATCTGAGAAATTTCATAATTTTTTATTTTACGTTTTTTCTTCTCATCTCTTTCAATAAGCATGTGTGATGTTTATGTTGAAGACAAGTACATCTTCAAACTGGGGATTTGGAGACAGCAGGAGCAGGATAGGAAGAACTGAAGTTGCATTTTTTTTTTCCCTCAAAGACAAAAGTAAAAAGGCCAAAAATGTTCAGCTCACATTGAAAGAGTAGGTTGTAGTGTGCATGGTGTGTGTGTGAGAGAGATAGAGAGCAGTGTGAGTGGTGTTTGGGGATGAGTTTTCAGGTGTGGGTGCAGAGGAAGAGCAAATCTTTCAGTATGTTTATGAAAGTGAGTAAGATTGTTGTATGCGAAGTAAGAGATTTGGATTTCTGAATTTAATATTTTGGAGAATAAGCAATTGCAGACCATGGCATGGTCCAGGTTACACATATAAGCCTGAAAAACTGACTGAAGGAGGCTCAACAAACTTTGAAGGAAGGAGTTCAAGATTAGACTGGAGAATAGAATGGCGAATAGAAGGCAAAATCACCTGGGATGAAAGCAGTGGTTGCCAAGGGACTGAAAAGTTTTGATCATGTGATAATGTTCTTAACAGAAACAAGTGTCTGAGCATGCCGCAGACCAACAGAGGTATAGGGGGTGGGGGGAAACCTGTACATGAGACTTTAAAGGAGAATAGGGTATTGGAGAGATGGTGATAAAAATATATTAGAATAAGCAGTTTGTAGGCACAGTAACGTTTCATCTGGAAACTGAGAAATCTTCATGTGAATTGCATGGATATGAAAAACTGGATAAGTATGGATATATTTAGGAACTTAAAGGATCTCATAAGGCCTAATGGATATTAAGAAGAGAGAATTCCAATAGGGGAAAAGCATAACTATGAAATAAATGAATTTGAATGAAAATGGCACAGATGACAGCTAATATGGAGTAAATATAAATAAGCGATAAAAGGAAAAGGGAGAGGGAGTAGTAAGAAGTATTAGAGGGGTGTATCGGTCAGATTTCAGTGCAGATACCAGAAACTACTTAAAACAGGAAATTACAAAATTGTTGGATAGACCACTAAGTAGAACTGGAAATCAGCAGTCATCTGTCATTGTCCACTGCTGAGAAGCAGTGATCAGGAAGCTGCAGGAAAACACTGCCAGTAATCACAGCTGCCCAGAGTACCAAGTAACCACCCAGGAGAACATGACCTTGTGTCTTGGAGCCTGTGTCAGCCACCATCTGTGTCAGATCAAGGGTGCCCTTGGCCTCTCCTGTTCCTTCCCAATTTTATATGCACCCATCTCATCAACAGAGCCTAAAACAAGTCCAGAACTCTAGAGAGATGGAAAATGTAGTTTCCAGGATGCAGGCCTCTTAGATAAAGGGAGGAACATAGAAAGGGTAGGAATGGAGGCTGATGGACAAGCAAGATTTATGAAAATCAGAGGTAAAGATCATAGAACAAACCAGAAATTGCAGTCTTAAATAAAACTTTGGTAACTCTTTTGCTGACAACGGAAGTGCCCAGGCCCAGACAGCTGTGGTAGTTCCAAAACACAGGAACGAATAAATGCAAGATCCCAGACAAGCTTAGTTCTCTCAGATGTTACCTGCCTCAACCAGGCCATTGGCAAGTGCTGAGAGAGTGCAGTTTGGAGCTTGTAGTCCTGACTCTGATTCTCCAAACCCAGATGGGAAATTCAATCACACATTTTAGCGCAGCAGTTCCCCAAGTGTGGTGCCTACACCAGCAACAGCAGTAGCACCTGGGAACTGGTTAGAAAGGTGACTTCTCAGAATTTAAGCCAGACTTTCTAAATCAGAGACTTTGAAGGGAGGGCCCAGCATTCTGTGTTTTAACAAGCCCTCATGGTAATTCTGATACATGCTGAAGTTTGAGAACCACCGTTTTAGGTAAAAAAAAAAAAAAACTATAGTTATAGGCTTATATTTAAGTATTGAAGCTCCGTTCTGCCCTTAAAAGTGAGGCATGCACCTGATTTGGTGAGATTACACCGAATTAAAACATGGTTTTTTCATCATATACTGCATTTTATAAGTACATACAAATGCCATGTCTGTGGATTTTCTGATTAAGTTGTGTTTTAAGAAGCATCAACAATATCCTTGAAAAAATATTTCTTGACTTCATTTAAGAAGGGCCCAACTATAATACCTTTCGGTATTCAAAATAGTAACAGTTCATACTACATAGCATTTAGTATGTGCCAAACACTACTGGGAGCCCCATACTTACACTCATTTAATACTCATCTGTTGGGTAGCAGTCAGTATTAACACCTTTTTAATGGGTAAGAAAATAGAGACCTGTGCAGAGCAGAGGTTTCATGGCTGTTAGACTCCAGAGCCTTCTATTTCTTCTAAGAAATACAGTACTACAGAGATATGTTCATACTCTATGCATTTTTTAAAATAAATTGATTTTCTTTTACACGCGTGTGCTAAATTAAACCATAACTTTCTATAAAAATAACAATAAAAAACTTTAGCATGGACTTTTTCTCCCTGAAAGTTAAGAAAAATAGTTATTAGTCCTTATAATGTTGCTAAATGGTGTTACTAAGTTAAAATTGGCTTTAACGTCATACTGCATTCAATGACACTTGCTTTAAATGAACCACTTGATATTGTGATATCTAATTTCTAGTTGAAGATGCAGTGCTAAGTAGATATTAAAAGAAAAAAAACCATAAAGGAGACAAAAGTTATTACCAACCAAGTTAGGAACTTGATAGAAACTAATGGTTTTTCCTTAGCCTAAATTTCACCTTCACTTGAAGTAATGGGCTGTTTTGTTGTCTTAACTTTGGAATAAGATTTTAAGACTCAGAAAGTCAGTAATCCTTTCAATAGAATTAATGGATCTTTCAGTGTAACTAATTTCAGTGATATCAGTGGGGTCTTTTATAAAATTATTAAAAACAGTATATGATCACATATCTAAACTATAACTACTTCAGTTTTATTTTTCTGTTATGTGCTGTGTGAACAGCTTTTTGATAATGGAAATTTTATAAAAATGGTTTATTTGTATGTCTAGTTTTAGTATCTACTCATTATTTTAGATAAATTGCAACTCTGAATGGGACCTGAAGGTACAATTTTTTAATGCCAAGGAAATAAAGTAATGTATGTTCATGGCAGTGAAAATGAAGCTGCCATCAGTTCTGTTAGAGGAATTATGTATAAAACCATTCATTGCTTTCAGACGCTGAGACATCTATGCCTCAGGTAGATACTAATTTAACAGTATTGCTTAAAATATAGTTAATTATTCAAACACACAAAATAAATTACTCACATATTTTTGTAATAATGATTTCTTCCAACCTATATTTAGAAGGGTACTATTAAAATTGATTTTATTTATTATGGAAAATGATAATATTTGTGGGGTATTTCCAAATGATTTTAAATAAGTAATAGTGACAACTGAAAAAGAAGAGTGAGTAAAGCTGTAAGTGTTAAGCAGTAAAGGTTATTATTGTAAGAAGTGTTTATCACTAAGAGAGCTTTCACAGTTGGACATCATGAATGATACATAATAGATTTGGTAAGCTAGGTTAGTATGATGGCTCTCTGGTTGACACCATACCCTAGCCATTATTTAAGATATATTCTAGAATTTTATTTTTCTCTTTGCTTGTTTGGGTAATTATTTATTTATGGTTAGATTTTCAGAAGGGTATTAAAAAGCATATGGTTGCTATTCAATCTCTATCTATTTGTCTACCTACCTACCTACCTATCTACCTACCCACCTATCTATTGAAATATATCTTAAAGAATTGGAACATGTAGTTATGGAGGCTTAGATGTTCCATGAATTGAAGGCAGCAAGCTGGAGACCCAGGAGAGCTGTTGGTTTAGTTCCAGTTGAAGTCCAAGTCTGAAGACAGGCAGTCAGAGAGAGTGAATTCTCCCATACTCAGCCTTTTGCTCTCGTCAGACCTACAGCAGATTGGATGAGGCCCACCTACACTGGGGAGAACAATCTGCTTTACCCAGTTTATGGATTCAAATGTTAATCTCACCGGAAGTATCTTCACTAACATAACAAGAATCATGTCAAACCAAATATCTGGCACCCCATGCCCAGTCAAGTTGACATATAAAATTAACCATTGTTGTGACTATCTGGAAATTGTGAATTAAAGTGAAATTCAAAATTTCATTGAAAGCTGGAACTTTATAGCAAAGCTAGTGAATAAGTTTCTTTCAGCATAAGCCATGTCAGCACTAGACTGCTTCAATTGTTTTTTTGAAAATGTGTCCAATATATCAGTTAAGAAAAAAGTGAAATAAAATTTAAAATATTTAAACACCAAATGGTGTGAGAATAGAATAAGAATATACTCTCATAATTTTAATTTATGTGGAAAATTTTTCTCAAGTAAGTTATTTCTTGCAAAATATTCTTGAAAGGAAATGCAAATTTGGTTTTCCTTCTTTTGTTTTTCCCCTTTTTGTCTTGGGATTTCAAATTAATTCATAAAATACAACTAGTTTAAAAGAGGAAATAACTACAAAAATGATCTACAATTTTAATATTATATTCACGTACATTTAAAGGAAAGAAAATTTCAATTGGGTTAATATTTTGTTGAATAGGAATGCCAGATATTGCCTTAACCTTTCTAATTCATGTTTGTGATACACTCTCCAACTGTAACTTTGTCAGGCTAACAAACTATCTGGCATAACGTGCGTATATGCACTCCATGAGCCATATCCCTTGACTCATCATTTCATACACCCCAGATCATCAAAAATGTCTTATCTTAGCAACCCAATATTGGTTCAAGGACTTAGTAATCTAATTTAATTTGCACATTTTCACACATCACATACTTTCCTTTTCTGTAATGGAGGGCAGCCAGAATTTAATTATATCACAGGGTTCACACCACAGGATATATAGTCTTTTAATTAGTAGCGTATATTGTTTCAGATGTTTACCTAGACACACCATTAACACTATGAACAAATCCCACAGAAGCCCAAAGTGTTACTGGAAGAGTATTTGTTATTTATTGTTTTCATTTATAAAAGTACAACTGCCTTCTAAATTATTAGGAGGATATAAAAAGAATGTTATTTAAATGTCTTCTTACACTAATACAAAAGTAGAAAATACAATTACATGGTGAAATGTGTTTCTTGGGACTTATTTCTCAACTGCAGAAAGCAAGGCAAAATTCTGTCTTTATCTTCCTTCTATAGTAGGTTATTTTTCTTTGTTTCAGTGAAGTATTATGCATGATTTATCCTTAACTCTATTTGTTTTTACATGTAGACCAAAACTGTCACATTTAAACATTCAATTCATGTTATTAAAGGCAAAGAAAAAAAAAAAAAGCCTTGCAATTGGAGTCCCTAAATATTTCTTTAAATAAAGTAAAGTAAAATGAATATAACAGTAAATGAAATCAATTTGAGATGCAAAATAATTGTGGAAAAGTTCAAAAAGCACAATCTGCAATTGTAAGATGGAGACATTTCTTTAATTAAATATGTATTTTTATGTGTCTCAACTTGGAGTTAATTGCTAAACATTAAAATAAAAATTATTTGAAAACAATATTACAGAGGAAAGACCAATATTGGGGGCACTGTGTAAAATGTTTCCCAATCTGTAATGATTAATTTCATAATTTTATACATTTTTGTTCTACTGCTTATTAGTTATTTGAAAGGGACCAATCGAATTGATTATTTTTTTCAGGGAAATAGTAGAAAAATGTTTACAGAAAACAAAACAAAAAATAAACAATTTTTTATAGAAGCATCTCTTCTAACCTTTCGTATATGATTAATGTGATTTTTTTTTTTGATAGAGAAATTTTGACAGCTATCAGTTCCAGTTATTTCTGGATTAGGTAGAAAAAGATGAAAGTATTAAAACAAAAATTCTCATATTTTTATTTATTTCAACTGCTTGGCTCATAGTTGAAGAGTTAAAGAGCTTTACATCTTTGCTCTGGTTTGGTTTGGTTTTCTCAAAAATAGGGTTTTTGGTTTTTTTAATGGAAAAGTGTTATTGTATGCTGCTTGTTTTGAAGTGTTTGCCTTCATTTAATATAACTTGTTTTTGAAAGCACAAGGAAACTAAATAGCAAATTTATTTCTCAGTGATTCTTACAAGCCTCAAATTTGTCAGCTTTCCTTTTACTAGCAGATACCATTAATAAAAGCTTCCATTTAAAAATAGGGACCCCCCGCCAATCTAACACCTAAATACATTCATTCTATACCCATGAGTTTATTGTTTAAGAAGCCTACAACTTGGTTCATTCAAACCTGGGAAAAAGAAGAAAACAAGCAAACTAAAATGCTTGTCCCATACCAAAATCTTTGTCTCTTTTTCACTATATTTCAAAATGTTAGAAAAAATATAGTGTTGCTTATTCTCTCAGTGAAGGGTACATTTGCCATTTTGTAAGTAGCAGAGACAAAATATTCTTGCAACTGTTAAATTAGTTTGGCCGTTAAGTCAAATCTTACAGAACTTTCAGTTAGGAAAATTATTTTTTTTTTATTCATTTTTTTTCTTTTGTAATCTAGGAAATATGTCACACCTTATTAAAGGTAAATATTGGCTGAGATGCCCATGTTATCTAGAAAATATTCAAATCAATTTGTAATAGTAATTAGAAGGGACTATAATTGTTCTTGGTTGAAATATTTTAGCACTAAAGATTTTTTGTTAGGTATAATGTTCTATCCAAATTTCACCCCTAAATAAGCATAACGATAATTTATAACTTTTCAAATGAGTATATTAGAAACTTAATGACTTATGAAGGGATACACTGTTTTATCCATTATATATATCAACTATTTATTTTGATTTCATTCCAGCTTTATTTAGGTAGACTGACAAATAAAATTGCATGTATTTAGATTATACGTGATTTTTTTAAATACATGATACAATGATGTAATGTACACATGCATTTTGAAATACAATCAATTTAATACATCTATTATCTCACTTAGCTACCTTTTTTGTTTGTTTTTTGGTGAGAACATCTAAGATTACTCTCTTAGCAAATTTCAAGTTGTATCAACTCTTAATAAAAATATTTTTGGGTTTTTCTTAGAGTATATCCACATATAACCTCTCTGTGTTGGTACTCTTTATGAAGAAAAAATTAGGAAACAATACAAGGAGGGAATCTGAACAAATCTAGTAGATAGCTAAGTCTTTGTAACTCTATCTAGTCTCATTTCTTTTTGCTACTTCCTTTCCCTTCAGCCACCTTTTTTTATAATGCTTTTTGTTTGACCCCTAAAAGGCAATATTCTAGCCAATAGACCAAAGATTAAATGGTTATTTTTAACCCATCAGTTTTGTGCTATTAAATTGTAAGCAAGTTGTTAAATTTATTTTTGCTGCAACCGAGTATGCATATACCATTGCTTTGATCTTTCTCAGAGTACACAGCTCGCTGAGTAGGTTCTGTGATGTGGTGAAAGTAACATTGTGTTTAGTGGAACGTGATGGCTTTAGCCTGTAGAGCATAGAAAAGAACAGTCCCTGCTGAAGGGTAGCTAAGAGAAGGCTTGGATACTTAAATAAAAACCATGAAAAAGTGTTTTGTTTGATAGCATTTGCATTGTAATCATCACAACTTTGTGTAATACTGTTTTGAACCTTTCAATCCATCAAAATTACAACCCCAAATATTGGCCATTTAGTCCACTTTTAATGGAGCCCAAAAAACATCCCTGACATGTTTTAGTAGTCTGTCTTTTATACAGCCGTTTAGAGTACACTGTGATCCTACATTTTCCTCATGGTCTGAGGGCTCTGAAATGCTTTCAGCAAACAAAATTCAGTGCTTCTGACTGTTGACTGAAATATTTTCACACAACATGAGAGTTATGGGTTAAGTTTTATTTGGGCAAAATGAGGTCTATAGCCTGGGAGACAGCATCCCAGAAAGCTCTGAGAAACTGTTCCAAAGAAGCAGGGGGAAAACTCAGTATTACAAATTATTAGTGAAGAGGGGTACATGTAGTCAAGCACATGTTTAGGCAGAGGCTGCTGCTAGTCACGAGGAGCAGATATCATCATTAATGATTTTAGTGCTTTTCTAGATATGAGGAGATGCAAGAATTGGGGGCCATAAAATCTTCTCCTGAAAATATCTAACTATCTGAAGGCCTGTTCAGCCAGTTTTCCCAGAGCACAGAGTGCCTCAGTCCTGTTCTCCACCCTGAACTCCTTTCAGGGAACGTTGTAGGTCAGTGGCTGCAGTGACTCATGATTTAATACAAGCAGAGGTAGATGGCAAGTGCCAATTTGTAGTTGGCAAGACTGTCCAGCACTCTCCATTCGTAGATATTAACCCCCTTCACTGCTAAAGTCTTGGGCTTGAGTGATGATTATCTTTGCCCTAATCTGAGCTCAGTGTACTCCCATTTCCAAAAATGTAACCTATTTGGATGGGGAGGCACACACTTGAAAGTGTACGAACACAAAGGGGCTTTATGACACTACACTGAATGTGTCTTGCACAGTTTGTTGTTTACTGGACTGTGGCCCCTCCATTTAGATTTTGGTGAACCATTTAATCTCATAATGATTGACAAAATATCTCCAAGTAACTGTGCTTACCCTATCCTAAAGGCACAAAGGGAGAGAGTATCATTCTGGATATTAAATGTTGTAGGATACCTGGAAATACTTTGGAGGAAATGTTCCAGAAAATAGAAAATAAAGATCCTTACAATTAGGAGTCAGTAAAAGTACTTTGCCATTACAAAAGACATCAAAGACACAATCCTAGATTGGAGAGATTTGCCAGTATCTTTAGATATTATCTGTAAACGATGTTGCAGAGGTCTACTGTAAACTCAGGGGATTAGCAGAAAGCGAAAGAGCATTTGCTGATTTGCTATGTCTGGTGTGCCACACATTTTCACAGTGGGTATATGCTAAATTTATTTGTTCAGTCATCTCAAGTTCCAAACAATGCATCCCTGCTGTTGCATGAGCACACACTTATTTGAAAGTGTGCATGAACAAAGAGCTTGAGAATTACTAGCCTAGGGCATTCAGATTGTCATTAGGCTGTTTTACAAGGAATGTTAATCAAACATTGAGTGGAATGGAATAAGGATAATTAGCCAGCAGTAACATATAGCTTAGGTTCATGACATTAAAAATGCAAGAAAAATATTTTGAAAGCCTAAAGTTGTCTTTAGGATACAGTCAGGTAAATAAATGTATAAAACAAAATTTATCAAAATGTTTTTTCTTCTGTCTAGAAATTAATTATTTAAAGCTTACTTTCTGATAAAATGGAAAAACATTAATGAATAACAATTTAGATCACTTGAGCCCTGTTAGAACATGGTAAATTCTCTGAGTACTGGCTCAAATCCTATGGAAAGGTAGGCAGCCCAGTTTTTTTAGTACACTTTGTTTAGTGTTCTTCCCAGATATTACTCTACAGTGTCTTCTCCTTTAGTTTTAGTTTTGTATTTTTTTAATAGCAACATCTTTCTCAAATATGACAAATGAAAATTTTTTAATCTCTTCTATTCTTTTTAGCTGACTGCTCTAGTCTAATTCCACAACTACCTGTCCAGGCTTTGGAGTGCATGTAGGTATCTGGTTGGCTTGGTACTTCTTTTCTTTCTCATGGCAAAGCTAATATTGGTAATATATATTTGTTTAAAACAAAACAAACATCAAAAATCTTCAAGGAGACTACTGGTGATTCTGTAGAATGCTGTGTGTGTGTGTGTGTGTGTGTGTGTGTGTGTGTGTGTGTGTGTGTGTGTGTGTGTGTGTGTGTGTTCGTGTTCCAGTGGGTTCTTAGACAGATTTGATTAAATAGAAAGTAAAAAACATACGGTATATATCTTTTTGGTAGTATATTGATGTTTGCAGAAAATCCTTATCAAAATTTAATGACCCTAAAGGTGGATATTGATTTTCCTTTCTCCTCAGACAATATTTCATTTGTGATATTGACTTGCCACAAATGAATGTTTGCTTAAAATACAATGTTACATGTAATAGAGCAATCCTGCACGAAAGGCCCTTGTCCTCTACAAGGAGCAAAGCAGCTCGTAGCCAGCGATGGAATGTAAAACCAGAGCCAGCCCCTTTTTTCTTTTTCTTTCTCCTTTCTTCCTTCCTTTTTTAATGTTTAGCTTAGAACTTGATTTCTTTTTTAAATTTTACTTATTTTAGGTATATGGGTTAGAGCTGTTAAGTTTCTTGTCAGTATGAACTTGAATTTGGAACAGGGAGAGGTATGAGTGCACCAGCTTTGTAGGGCCACCATACAGAGTACCACAGACTGGATGGCTTAACCATTCTGGGGCCAGCAGTTTGAGACCATGGTATAGACAGGACAAGTTCCCTCTGAAGTCTCTAGGGAAGGATGTATTCCAAGCCTCTGTCCTAACTTCTAATGATTCCTTGTCTTGTGGTAGCATAAGTCTAATCTTTACATGGTAGTGTCCTGGTGTGCTCGGCTCTCTCCAAATTTCCCTTTTTTGTAAGGACACCAGTCATACCGGATTAGGGGCTCTAACCCATCCTACTCCACTGTGACCTCATTTTAACTTAACTAATTACATATTCATCAACCCTATTTCCAAATAAGGCCACATTCAGAGGTACTGGTGATAAGGGCTTCAAAGTATGAATATTGGGGGGAAACAATTCAACTCATAACAGTTGGTAATCCTTAGTTTATAACACACATTTTGGATAGTCAATCCCTTTCTTGTTTTATTTTATTGAATTGGTTCTTCTTTGAAACATAATTCAACAGAGGTAGGGTATTTTGTTGTTTTGTTCTTTTTTTGTTTGTTCTTAGCATGTCCAATATGTGCTAGACTGCTTGATGGGTACTAAAATCAACTTAGTTGCTACTTTTCAGTGGGTATAATATAGTGGGAGATACACATATCTTGAGAATGTCAGCTTAAAAAAGATATTTTACTATCAGAAAAGGTACAAAGCAGAATTAAAGTGTAAAGACCTAATGAAATTTTTGACTAAGGTAGAAATTATCGACTTTGTTAAGAGTGTTAGGTAACACTTTCATCTAGGTGTAACCTTGATGAAAAATCAGACATTTCATAGGGGAAATGTCCTAATTCCACAAGGAAGATACAGAAGCTCCAGATTTGGGACCCTCCCATATCTTTACACTATGGGTCCAAGGACAAAGACCAACCAAATTTTTCATCATATAATACAGTCTAAGAGTAAACAACTGCCATTTTTAACTAGTCCTACTCTACATCTAGTGTTCTGCACTCTGCTAAACTGACCTAAGTCCTTTTAACTACAACATTGGCTTATCTGCTGCCATTTATTATCATTGCCTTAACCACTGTGCTTAACCTGCCCCACTTTGCTTTCTCTCATCACTTCCAGCAGGGAGGGTCTTCTCTGTGGTGAACATGGCC
Source organism: Camelus dromedarius (assembly GCF_036321535.1). Classification (NCBI taxonomy): domain Eukaryota; kingdom Metazoa; phylum Chordata; class Mammalia; order Artiodactyla; family Camelidae; genus Camelus; species Camelus dromedarius. The sequence goes on along the minus strand of NC_087436.1, from coordinate 59,338,449 downwards.
ATTCGGAGGGGCGTGACCATCTCAAATTCTCTTATTTCTCCCTCTGATCTAGCTCACCTCTCCCTGAATTCCAAGCCTCAATTCTGGTATTAGAGAGCATTGCTTTTTTTGTTCTCTACCAAAATAGAGTTCAATTAGCTAAATGTGCATATTCTTTTGATTCTATGGACTCATAAACCACCCCCCCTTTTTTTTTAAAGTAGCTGCCACAAGGTGATAGTACTGTCCTGAAATGAAATGCTAATTCATTACCATCTTAGAGGGAAAACTTAGGAAACATATCTGTTTATGAGTAACAATTTCTCACTGAACAAACCATTACTTTAATATAGCGATTGCTTCCCTTGCTGTAACTCTTTTACTTTCACGTAACTACATAATTTTACAAAATTATGAGGTACTTATAGAAGAAGGTTAGATTCAATCTGACATTTATTAAAATCTTGTCTTAAATATGTACCCACATGTGACTTTGGTTATTCTCCAGTCTCTAGCTTTCAGATCCGTTCTGAAAGCCATTCATAATGCCTATGCTATTCAGAAAAGTGGTCTGAACGCTTAGTCATCAAGCTTTAAGTTATCTGGAATAGTATTCTACTGCTATTAAAACGGGCTATCAGAATTACAATATCTTTTCTCCTACCAGAGAAGTGCTAGAAATTTTTTTGTTGTTGCTAAATGAAGATATTTTAAAACAGTTACTTTTTTCCCTAACAATGAACCATATTAGGGCAATATTTTCCACAACAGCAGCAGCAAAAACATCAACAAAAAGGTCATTTTATTTATTTCATTCTTTCATTAAACATGTTTATTGAAGGGAAAATAAAAATACAACCCATTCCTGAACATCTGTTGTTCTTACCATGCTCTACTTTTTCTTTTTTTTCACATAGCATATCAACTTCTAATAAGTATACAGTAATTGCTTAAAAAAAAAAAGATTATAATGTAGTATATGCTATGGTTATTGTATGAGATCAAATGGATGTGTCTTGTTAGGTATGCATACTCAACTTTTAGAACCAACAACAGAAGATATCATAAATAATGAGAATAACAGGGTAATTGCTGTGGGGTTTCGTACGAATAGCTACACGCAAAAAGACAGTCTTCATATTAGGAAAAAAATCTTTATCTGTGTTATGTTTTCTTGCTATAATTAAACACAATCATGCCTAATTAAGGCAGTGGCCCTGGGCCATATACATCTCAGTGTTCTAATCCTGCAATCCCCAGTCGGAAATTAGAGCATAAGGAAGTAGCTGACAGGTGGGTAATCAGGTAAGCTTCTGCCCCCCAGAGCTGGAGAAACCTGAGGAACAAACAAAAGGACCAGAAAACAAGTGGGAGAGGGATAATCAAGGATTGGGTTTCACAGATCAGTGACTCTTACTGTTGTTTTATGATATCACTCCTTTACTTCCTTTCACGTTAGGAATGATACACTTTATATTTTAGCCAATTTCTTCTGTATAAAAATGTCCCAAGAGGGAATGTCAAAGTTACTTAATTCTGTAGTCCTGGCTAGACCTTCACACATAATAGACATTGTTGTCTTTTGTTCGGAAACAATAGCGCATGTGAATTAGTAATAGACTCTTGATGAACACAGAGGTTTCCTTTGATAAATTTGTCTTCAAATCATAGAACTCACTAGTTCATTCTGCTTCTAGAAAATAGGCACATTATTCTCTTGAGTATGGCTGAATCAATCTAATTTGAGAATGATGATAAAGGCAGGTTTCATTTTTTTTGTTTTGACTTATTCTGCCTCCAAGGTGGTATTCTGTTCTCTGTAGCATTCTTCATGTTAACTTTATGCATCATCTGATTTTATTTTTCCACTTCAGAAAAATTTATTCAGAAGCCAATATCTTCTGTTGTAATATTGTATAGTAAAAACAAGTTCCAGAGATGATTGAAAATGTGACACTGGAGGAATCCTAAAGTCATCTTCCTGATAGTCTTGAAATTTCTGAAAAGCATCTGCCACCTGCCTGGCATATTCCCTGTGGCCAAGACCATGTAGGACAGCACCTCATCTTTCTCTGATTCTTTTTTTAATTGAAAATAAAATACTTCAGGGGCAATATGCACAATCTGAAGGCTGAGAAGGCAGAGATTTCAAATCTAGAGCAGAGCCTGAAATATAGTAAAAGCTAAAGAACTTAGTATATGACATAAGAATGCCACTCATGTGTTTGGACTTTGGGACATAAACACGGTTCAAAAAATTATGCCGTGGAGAACAACAAAGATCCTTGGTCTCACTGTGTTTCTCTTCTAAAGAAGTGACATATACAATTCTAAGAAAGAAAACTAATTATTGAGTTCCTGTGAGATGCTGGAGCCTTCACATAAGTTCTCATTTGAGCCTCATGACACTCTCATTTGGTTAATTTTACCTGCATTTTGCTCATGAGATAATTGAGTATCTGAAAGAATCTCTCCCCTGTTCATACTATTGGTAACCGGAAGAATCACAGTTTAAACCCATGATGTGCCCCCAAACTAAAGCTTTTCCCAGTATCTTATTTATTCAGAACCAGTAGGTAATTTAAAAATGCCATGATAGTGTTCTGATTAACTTTTAATGGGAAAATAAAAGCATGAGAAAACAATGAAAGTTTACAGAGTTATAAAAATTATTTTCTTTTATCCTGAGATTAGAATATGAAATATAATTAACAGTGACCTCTAAAATCCTTAGCCAGTTTGAGAGCAAAACAATTCCCTACTGAACTATCAGGCACTCTTTCTTTGTTTTCTACATGTATTGCAGCTCTGGCTGTGCCCTCACATCAGTGCCCAAGTATCCTCCTTCAGAAGTCTCTGTGGATCCCCTCGGGGGTGGGCCACACATGATGACCAGTGACTTAGCAGTGGTGGACTCTGACGGTACCTATAGGACAGCTGTATGTTTAATTTTCCATCTAAAAAATTCTCTTTAAATATACTGCCAACCATTCTCCTGTGGAAAGAGGACCATCTCATTGGGTTCATCTGCCCCAGTCCAAAAGGATCAAAGCCCTGCAGGTGCACTGGATGCTCTCACCCAGGATTTCATTAGCTGCTCCCAACCTGCCCTTGTACATTAACGTTCTCAGTAAGCCTCCAGTTACTTCACTTGTCTGACTGAAGTCTCCTTCTCAAGCCTATGATTAAAATATGCTATTGCAGTTGTTGGTCTTTTTAAGCCATTGCTCTATAGAAAACATTTACTTCTTTCTGATGTCAGTGTTTCTAAGTGTCACTGAAAAAAATGCACAACCTAAAAGTTGAGAGTTATGTTTTATTTGGCAGACATTTCTGAGGACTTAAGCCCAGGATACAGCCTCTCATATAGCTCTGAGGGTCTGCTCCGAAGAAGCAGGAGAGGAGCCAGGGTATATAGGAGTTTTTGCAACAAAAACCAGGTAGTTGGAATACCAAAAGATTACTGTTAATTAAAGAAAACGAGTATCTCAAGTTAAGGAATTTAGCACTTTACTGTTTATGGGAAGGTGCAAAAGTCTGGGCTCATTGAAATCATTCCTTTGATACGCACCTAGCTATCTAGGGCCAGTATCCTGTTCTTTCCCATCCTCAGTTCCCTTAGGATGTACCATTTGGTGGGGGGGGGGGGGTGGCAAGGCTGGGCTGCCTGCTGGTCTCCATCCTGAGTTCCCTCCGGCTCACCTTCAGGGGCAGCAGTAGTGGCTGATGAATTGATAGTCGCAGCATCCTTTGTTTACTGATATGACAAGCAATATTTTTTATTCACATAAAGTACTACTCTTGTCCTGTTCTGGGGTTGGTTGCAGTTCTTTCAAAGGATTACCATGTACTAAGGCCAGCATTTTCTCAAAAGTCTTTCACAAATTTCTTTCTATTACAAGATTTGCTTTCCTTATGAGCTTTAGTTAGGGCTCAGATTTGATATGTGCACTCCCCCATGCTCTTACATACTTTGTTTACAAATATTTATTGAGCATTGAAGATATGTTCTAGGCACTTTCTAGGCAAACCTGAGAAACTTTGCTAAGCAAAACAGGGAACCCCACCCTCCTGAAGCTTATGTGGTTGGGAAAAGGAGAAGAAAATTACCAATAGTTGCGATAGGTAAGAGTAGGGCAAGGTAAAGGAGAATGCTGAAGGTGTGGCTTGCAATTTTAAATAGGGCAGTTACCTCCTGGAGAAAGTGACACTTGAATGAAGACTTGTACGAGGTGGGAAAATTAGCCCTGAGGAAATCTGGAGGGAAAATACAAAGGCTTAATGGTAGGGATGTCTTGGAGAATAGCGAATAGCAAGTACGCCTGTCTGGCTGAAGCTTTGAGTATTATGGTAGGAAGGGATTTCAGGGAGATGAGTGGAGCTGGGCGATGAAGAGTCTTCATGTTTTTACACTGAGGGAAAAAGAAAGCCTTTGAAAGGTTTTGGGCAGAGGAGGAACACATGATATGCCTTGCATTTTAAAAGGATCACTCTGTCTATTGTGTTGATGATAGACTGGGAGGACAATGGCAAAAAGACTATTTTAGTAATTGAGGACACCTCCTCACCAGGGAGTAGCAATGAAGGTAGAACCAAGGGATTTTCTGACAGACTGGATGTTAGAGAAATAGAAGGGTCAAGAAAAACTTCAGGGTGTTGGCTTGAGCAACTGGAAGAATAACAGCCATTAATTGGTTTCAGATGTAGCCAGGGGAACAGATTTAATTTTAGATATATTAATTCTGAGATATTGATTAGTAATGTAAGTAATTAGTGATTCAGGTCAAATAGGCAGTTGAACATCTATAAAAGTATGGAGTCAGGATAGAGGTCTGGCCTGGAGATGTATGTTTGGGACATCACTATAATGATAGTATTTAAAGCTAATCCTCTTGTTACAGTGCAAAATTTCATACGCCTGTTGCACAAACCGAAATGTCAGAGTTTAGAACAGAGAAAAGGTTTATTGCAGGGCCAAGCAAGAAGAGTGGGTGGATCGTGCTCAAAATACCTAAACTTTTTGATAGTTTTCAGGGAAAAGTTTTTTATAGGCAAAATTGGGGGTGAGGGTTACGAGGGTGTGTGTGACTATCCTCTGATTGCTTGGTGGTGAGGTACCAGGGCTGTGTTCCAGGAATGTTGTGCTCAGCCTGAAGTTACCAGCCTCCACCTGGGTGGGGGCCTCAGTTCCTATAGAACTCAGAGATATTGTTATGTATATTCCCTTACGTGGAACCAGGATCCTGCCCCAAGGCTGCACTATTGTTTCTTGATTGTCCCTCCCTTGTTTCTGAATTTCCTCTTTTTCTTGATTAGTAGCTATTTGAATCTGCCCTTTGGAACTCAGGGAATGCCAGGGAGGCTGAATGAAATGTATTTCCTACGAACAAGAAATGGGGGACATGGGAAGTATGTCCCAGGGAGGACTCCACAGAGTCCTGCTCTGCTTGACTCTGCTTAACTCTTTTCCCCTTACCACTTATCACTATTAAGATACAACATACTATCTTGATAAGATTGGCTAAAATACTATATATTTTCATTTTGCACTTCTATGTGCCTCCTTCTGCCACAAGAGAATATCCAGGCAGTGATATTTCTGTTTTATTCTCTGCTGCATCCTTAGCTCCTAGAAGAGTGTGTGGCACATGGTTGCTGCCAATAAATGTTTTTTGCAACCATAGCCAGACTTTAAGATACCCTTTAAATTGCTAGGACTGAAATTCTTCTCAGAAAGTTTTCCACGTGTTTGTCCTTCCACCTACAGTCTCTGGGATCCTGATTTAGAGGTATTTTCATTTGGGTCTTCTCTAACCTCATTTTCCTGAGGTTCAGATACAAGACAATTCCTTGGCATCAACAATTTCCTTCCAGTTCCATTTTCTACCATACACCCTCTGAATTTAAAACACAGTCATTTTGGGTCCTTCTGATAAGTTTTATAGCTGCAAATTCAAGTCTTTTGGAAAGCAATTGGGAAGATATATTTTTATACTCAATTATTATAGAACTTCTAGGCTTGTTTAAATTACCTAAAACTAAGAAAAGTGAAACAGAGAAGGACCCTGTGGGGTCCTCCGTGATACAAATCCTGTCCGTGTGCTCTCCCCACCCCCTTATTTCTTGTTTGTGAAAATAGACTTCATCCAGCCTCCTTGACCTTCCCTGAATACCAAAGGGCAGATTGAAACAGTTGCATATCAGGGAGGGGAGGAAATGCAGAAACATGGGAGGGATCCTCAAGAAACAATAGTGAAGCCTGGGGGCAGGGTCTTAGTTCATCCTCATATACATATACATAACAATATCTCTGAGTTCTTCTACAGGAACTGAGGTCCCCACTCAGGTGGAGGCTGGTAACTTCAGGCTGAGCACAACATTCCTGGAATACCACCCTGGTACCTCAACACCAAGCAATCAGAAGAAAGTCACACACCCTTGCAGCCCTCCCTCACCCCTAGTTTTGCCTATAAAAACTTTCCGCAGAAAACCATCTGGTAGTTTGGGTTTTTGAGCATGAACCACCCATTCTCCTTCCCTGGCCCTTCCAATAAACCTTTATCTGCTCCACACTCTGACATTTTGGATTGTTTGGCCTCACTGTGCATTGGGCACACAAACTTTTGTTCAGTAACAAAAGATGTATTACTAAGGCAAAGAGGTGAAAAGATGACCTTGAACACTATCTCTTCCTTTCAAGCAGCTTGCTGAGAAGCCTGCCCTTTGTCTCTGGCTCACTAGAGTGCCGTATTTGTCTAAATGAATTGTAAATGAATACTGTCTGTACACGGGCTGACAGGCAATGACTTATGAAATGGAGGAATTTTCACATTTACAAATGAATTACCTGTTTTAATAAAACCAAGAAAGTACAATTTTCCATCCCTATCTCTGGCATGCCTTTCCAGTACTACTGATTTTTATTACTTAGTAAATTTGCCTTTTTGAAAGATAATAGTCCAACTCAGTCTGTATTAAAATCAAGGTCAATTTTCCACTATTAGTGCTCAGGAAAGTGAAAGGTTGAATTATTCTTTAGTCATGGTTTTTAGAAACTTGATAGACTGAAAACAAAACAGAAATAAATTCAGTTCAAAAATTCACAGCAAGTATTAGAATCATGATTTTTCTTTTTACCTTGTCTTATTTTTCAGAATTTGATTCAGTCCCAGCCTCTTCCTTTGTTATTTTATAGGTCAGTCCCTGAAAAGTTAATTAATTCAATCTGGGACACTGAACTAGTTAGTGGCAGTGGCTGCACTTGATTCGTGTTCCATAAATGTTTCCACTCTAAATAGTCTTTTTCATTCTAGATCCAAATAGGAAGCCATGATAATAATAGTCTAACACTGTTTCTTGGTAATTTTATTATGATTTCTGTTTTGGTCAATTATGTCATTATTAATGTTAATCATGAATAAGAGAGGGTCTATAATTTGAAATCATTTGAGAACTTACAGCTTTAGTAGTTGAATTATACTTCATGACCTGCATTTACTAAAAGAAACTTGTTTTAGAGGCTCAGTGCCCATACCATGTGGGAGGTAGAAATTACAAGAAAAGTGCTGATTACAGCTTGACCTAAGCAATCAGAGATGTCTTAAAAACCAGGTGTCCTCAGTAGCAACAGTTTTGCTTTATTATTTGTAGTTGTGCTATTTGAAGTCAGTTTAGCTTAAATCTTAAATCTTCATTTTTTGTGGGGAAATAGATCCATTTAATTTTCAGCTACATTTTGGTTTTTCTTTTTATAAATTTTTAAATGAAATCAGGCTCTTACTTATTTTTTGAACTTGCTGTCTTTCCTCCCAAAGTAGACGGAACCTTTGAGCACGATGCTCTCCCAGCTGCCTCATCTCACAGACCTCAGATCTCAATATGTTCATTGCTTCCTCAAAGAAGCATTTTAATATCTCCCTGACTAGTCCAATTCCTATTTTACTCTCATCACATTGTGTATTTCCATTGTAAATGTTTAATTTTACAAATATGACTTTTCTCTTATTTGATTAGTGTCAGTCTACCTCTCAGAAATGGAATTTCCCTAAGAACAGGAAACATGGACTTTTACTTACTATTTTAACCTTACCATTATGGGATAAGTCAAGGAGGATTCAAAATAGGCACTGAATGAATATTGGATGAATGAATGAATGAATGATTCAAAATTCTGCTGAATACTTAATCATTTATAGCAAAAACAATGCTTTCCCAAAGTTGTTTTGCTTTTAGCAAGGTTACAGATCTACTGAACTATATTGATATGAGCAAGAAAAATGTACCTTTTCTTTTTATTTTTCTTATAAATAATTTGATATTCTTCAGAAACCTCTCACCTCATAGATTTATCCCTAGGTTGACATGGGTGGCTCAATTTAATTATTATAAATTCACTCCAATTCAGTAATTTTGGACATCTGATTTTGTGTAGATTTCAGCCCTTCCCCATCTCCTCCATAAGTTGGTGTCCAAATGTTTGTTATAAGTTAATATGATTTGAAAAAGAATGTATGAAATTTTGTGAATAATTTATTAATGAAATGACTACTTTCAATAATAATTCCTATATAGATTTTCCTCTAACCTCCTAAAGGGCAGGGGCCATTTCTTATTATTTTTACTTTTGTTTCCCTCTGAAGTAACGCAGTGGTTAACACAGAGTTTCTCAATAAAACTTTCTTTAAGTGAATGAGTCAAAATGACATTAATCAAAAGAAAGGGAAACATGAATGTTTGTACGTTACTGCAAAAAATTATATATGTAGCTGTAATTAGGAGTGTGTTTTCAGTATGTCTCTGCTTTGATTTAATAAATAGTTCTGAAGACACTTCTGATAGCTTGAGTAGATATGGGGCCTAGTAAACATGCCAAATGAATTTTTTTTAAAATCAAAATAATATGTTCAGATTGCAAATCTCATCTTATTTGACAAGGAAAAAAAAAGCTCACTGATTGATTAAGCTGTAAAGATAGAAATACAAATAGGGGTAGCTAAGAAGTTAAGTCTAAAACAGCCTTTTAGCATGTTATCAGCGGGAAAAAAAATGGCAACAAAATAAGTTTCTATTTTCTCTTTTAAGACATAGACGCAGCCTTGTAGAGAGCAAAGATTAGAATCTAGTGAGAAAACTGGGTTCAGTACCAATGGTTAATGGCCAAACCCATAAAAGATGAATACTTGTTAGACTTGAGTAGGCAGTGGAGGGCTAGGCCCAGCTGTATCCAACAGGAGGAAATCCAACGAGGCTGGAAGGGCAAGGGACATGGCAGTCATGAAGACAGGTGCTTGGTGACAGTCCAGGATGCCTTTTCAATACAGATAAGCAGATGGTCTCTGTTGTGAGTAAGTGAAGAGCAGTGGTTCTTAAGCTTTAGTGTGCATTACCCAAAAAGCTTATTAAAAATGCAGATTCCCCAGTCTCATCCTTAGACATTCTGATTCTGTAGGTTTAGGTTATGCCGAGGACTCTATTTTTAGCCAGCACCCAAGGAAATTCTGATGCCCAAGACTCTTTTTCAAAAATACCTAAAATTTAAAAAATGTTAATCTTTTTTTCATGTAAATTGAGCACTTACTAATGAGTGATTACCTAATATTCATATACACATAATGATATTGCTGGGGAGGAGGAAGTTTCCCCCTCTACTACTCTTGAGTTCTTGTGGTAGGACTAATAATTAAGTTGACAGAAGACAGATTAATAGGAGAAAGAGAAACAAATTTTACTTCCCACGCATGGATATCTACTGGAAATGGGACCTAAAGTATGTGAAGTAAGCATCTTTTATACTTTTTAAACAAAGAAACAATACATTTTTGAGGAAGTAATAGGACAAAGAAACTTAGGTTTTGGGTGTGTAATTAGTGAAGAATCTAAACAGAGTCTGGGCTTGGGGCAGTAAGTTAAAGGCCTGTTTGCATAGGCTTCTCAGCCCTGAATTCCCTATCTTTGATGATCAAGGTGTCCTTGTACCTCCGGATGCAGGGAGTGCAACTTTGAATGAGAGACTTATTTCCTGCTTTTTGGGAGACAGAAAGGAGAATCAGGGTGTTCTTATGTTGGCCAGTTCTTAAGTAATTTTAATTCAAATTGATCAATATGTCACTGAGGCACATTTTGGGTTGCCTACCTTTGGCCCCAATTACATAAATAGAATTCATCTGAATTAAGAATATTAAATTACATTTAGGATATTTAACTGATTAAAGTCTGAACCATTTTCCTTTTGCGAACAAAAAGCAGTTTATCCTTCATTTAAAGTTCCAACAATCTAAAAAGTCTCATTTGAAACTTTCAGCCCCCTATTCATTACTTTTCTGCTGAACATAATAAAGAAAGACCTTGCTAGTGTGATGGCCTATGGGTATATAGTCCCATGAGGCATTCCTTGCATGGAGTTTCTTTTTCCTAAGACTAGAATACTTCGTCCTGTGCTCTAAAATTCTGCCTCAGAGGCTGAGGGACTTTCCTCCTGTTTCTGCATCTCTGAGGTTGACTTGCGTGAGGCAGCCTGAACTACGTAAAGTTTTGTCTCCTACATTCCCCTTTATTATGCAGTGGACACTCAATAAATACATGATAAAGGAATGAGTGGATTTTTCTATACACCAGCATCAAAGATTCACAGATGATCATTTTTACTTCTTGAAGCTTTTTGTTAAAACTGGAGATAATCTTAATTAAATTCTCTCACTTTACAGTGGAAACAATGGAGATAGTTCTGGCTAAGTAACTCAGTATCTTTATGTTGGCTTTGTCCGTACGGTGCTTTATTTTACATTTATCTGTTCTATTTCCCAAGTTCTATTATTTTATTCTTGTTTTCATAATTCGTAGAATTTTCATAATTTTCATAATTCGTAGAATATTTGCCTATAATGTCTATCTCATGCCAGTCTGCTATTTGTCAGGGTGTCAAAATGATTTAATTGCTTATTCTGCTTAGCAAAATTTAGAGGGAAATTCACAAATGTTGTCTTTGTGCATGTATGTGTTCACATGAGCAAAATTCTAGGGACAAGTTTTGAAAACAAGTTTAATCTTTGAAATTTAAATTTCTAATGAAAATACTTTTTTTTTAATTTAAAGAAAGATTACATAGAGTAATATTCTTTTTAAAGGAATATAATTTGTTTTAGGTATATTTTCACTAATAGATAAGTGACAACTGTAAAACTCAAGAACGTGATATCAGTGATACGTTTGGCTATGAGTAATGAACAAACAAACAAAAAGTGTATTACAGTCATTTAAAAACATATGGAATATATTTGTTTCAAGCACAGGAAATCTGGGACTAGCAATCCAGGGCTGACACAGTGCCTCAGTGAAATCATAAGTTCTGGACATTTTCTTACAGCTACCATGCAGTACTGAGCAGCTTAGGTCCAGCAAAAGGTCATCTGACTAGTGGGAAAAAGGGACTGATTGGCTTGGGCTGCCTTTTGTCCAGAGGGAGTACTCTAATTGTAATTCCCAAGATGCCAAATGGGTCAGCAGTAGTCCTCTTTTTTTGTCTTCTTGTTTCACCAACAAGGTAGGTGGCTTTTGTCATCACAGTCATAAAATAAGGCTGTTGTACATCCGAGCCTTTGCATCTGGGTTCAAGGCAGGAAGAAACAAGTGTTCCAAGGTTTATTTCTGCGAAAAACTTTACTTGGAAAATGAAGTCTTTTTCAGTCTTTTAATGGACTCTTGCCATTAGCTTATTGTTCAGAATTGTGCCATGTGTCATCTTTAATGCAAGAGATCTGTGAGGAGCAAGTATGTTTATCTGGAATATCTTGACATTGGTGGAGGGAAATCAGGATTCTCTCTGTAAGCAGGAAGGGAGAACAGGTATCTGATAGGCAGCTAGAAGTGGCTGTCATAGGGAATAATTAGATGAAGAAAGAAAAAGACCAAATGAACATGAACCTTGGGTCAATGTTAACAGTGCTGCAGATTTTCAGCCTGAAGATCAAATCTCAGCAGCAAAATTCGGCTGAAATAAAAGTCTCTTCTTTCATCTATTTCTATTCCCAGTACCACACAGAGCTTACATACTTGGCTGCCTGCCATGTGACTAATATGTGAACCAATCACTCGTCTTTACTTTCATACCACTTCAGTTCCAGTAACAATATACATGGCAACAGTCCACTCAGTCTTCACAGCAAAGAAAAAGTTTGGAAAATGTCATCAAATATTTATAGTGTAGAATAGTATTTCCACAGTATGAAAGATTTATTAGTTTTAGTTTGAGAAATGAAAATGTTTATTGGTACAAAATCTATGAATCAGTTTAGAAATGAGTGTTTTCAAAATTTACAGATTTTCCTTTGCATAATTAGCTTTGGTTTTATTTTTAATAAGGTTAAATTTGCTTTTCTGAGTTTTGAATTCTAGAATTTCTGGACTTAGAATACATCATAAGTATGTATATTTAAAATATTTTTATATAACCTGTTCAATGAAGGTCTAGATTGACTTGATTAACATATATAAAGAAAAATAGAAAGGAACTCTGTTAAGACAAATATTTTCTGAACCTTTTAGATTTTAATAAAACTTATATGAATGATTTGTCTGTACAGATTAGTTAAAAATGAAAGACTAGTTACATATAATGTGATGAAGGGATTCTATAAAAAAAAAGATTAATGAATAAAATATTTTTGGCCAGTGGGCAAATAGGAATAAAATATATTTAATTTAATATTTTATGGTTAGTAAAAAGTATACTTACCTCATGTCTAATTTACAAAGTATAACTGTGGCTTTATATCATATACAGATCAAATTGATCTTCCCCAAGAGTGAAAACTAAAATACCTATGAAAATTAATAAATTAAAAGATAAAGGGAAAATATTTTAGACATATTGATCTTATATCAAGCAAACTTGCAAACCAGTGTTATTAGTTTCAAAAGTAAATCATACTATCTGCAAAAAATGACAACTTTATTTTAATTTTCTGATCCTTTGGTAATTTTTCTTGTAAAATTACTAGAATAGCTAGAAAATCACAATACAGTGTTGAATAGAAGTAGCACAGGCATTTGTTTCTCATTCCTGGAGTGCATTTAAAATGTCGTCATCAGGTATGATATTTGCTGTATTACTTAGTTTTATGAGATAAATATATTGGGTTTTTTATCTTCGATATATAAATGTACTTAATTATAGTAATAGATTTTCTAATTTTGAAACATTCTGTCACTCTTGGAATAAACACAAGATATTAGGTATTTTTCTTAATATATGACTGAATTTGGTTTGCTAATATTTTCTTTAGGATTTTGATATCTGTGTTCTCTGAGTAAGATTTGTTTTCTTGTTTTGTCTTTCTCTGGTGGGTTGAAAACATGGTTAGGCTCAATAGACAATATTGAGGTGATGTTTCCTCTTTCAAATTTCTGAAAGAACATGATTATTGGTATTATTCAATATTCGCAAGAACTCATCAATAAAAAAGTGGAATCCTGGTGTATTTGTGGGAGGTTTTTAATCTTTATTTTAAAAATGACATGTTTCTTTTTAAACATATTTAGAACCAAATGTATTTTTTTTTCCTTCATTGATTTTAGTAATCTTTATTTACCTAGGGATTTTCCAGTTCACCTAAACTTGAAATATTGTTGACATAAAATTATTCATAATATTTTTTATCTTTTTATTTCCTGTTACATTTATAGTCATGTCTTCCTTTTAATTCCTAATGTTGTTTATGTTTGGTTTCTTTTGTTGTTAATTTTTTCCCAAGGCTTGCTAATGTTATTAGTCATTTTGCTGTATTGCCCCTCTTTTATTTTTCCTCTCATTAATTTCTACTCTTAAGTGTATTCTTTTCTCTCTGCTGTGTAAATGCTTTTGCATCACTTCTAATTTAAATTTGTAACTTTTTAATTTTAGCCTTTACTTTTTTTTTAATATAATCCTATTAATCTAAATATTTCCCTCTGAATACTGCATTTACTGCTTCCACAGGTTTAAAAAGCAGTATTTTCATTATCATTCACAGCTAAGGATTTTATAATTTATAGGGTTATTATTTGTTTAAAAGTATATTTTATTTTTTGTTACTTACTTTTGTTGTTATTGATGATTAAGAGGTAGAAAACATAGGATTGAAATTACAAAGATTTACATAGGAGACAAAAATTTGATAACACTGAGAGGGCTGATACTTGAGGTCATAGAGTAGATACACTGATTATTGTGGCAATTATGGAGTGAGGAAGGAGCCAAGAAATGACTCCAGAAGACCTGGAAATTTTCTATTTGTCTATTTTTTTTCAATTCGCAGAAAACTCTCTTTTTATTCCTCCAAAGTATTAAAATAACCCTTTAGGTAAGCTAGGAGAGAGAGAGTTTGTCTTCCCTTGGGGAAATCACATACAGTTTGCTACAAAGGCTAATTTAATTCTCGGAAAACCAAAATAGAAAGTCATTGTTACCTTTTCAGTTTTCCAGTCTAAAATATCACTCTTGCAGTGGGATCAGGGAGTCATTTGCTCTGGGGAGGTGTCTGCCTCAGCTTTTAGCAACTGTACTTTCTGCTAGTAGCATGTTGTCCATTAAGTACAGATTTCACTTGCCACTTACCTGATTAGAATGTTAGAAACAGAAGGGATCTTTGAAGTCACCCAATCCAACCCCCTTATTTTACATTGGAGGAAAATGACACCCAGGGGAATTGAGTGAATTAATTTTTCATGGCTCTTTCTTCCTTAGTCCTATTTTCCTCCATTGTTACATCTTACTGGAGACACTTCAGTTTTGTTTTTTGATTTTGTGTTTGTTTTTGTGTTGTTCTTTGAATTGCAAGTCTGATAATCTGACTGTAATTCTAGATGCACTCTCAACACATTTAAGAAAAACATAAGGTGCTTCTAAGGGGCCTGCGAAGTCTTGCCTTCTGTCTTCTAGCCTCATCTTCTTTCAGGCTTCTCCTGGCTCTCTGCTGTCACAGTGAACTTTTCTTCCTGATGCTTCTCTGTCTCCTGTTGCTGCAGGGCACTGGGGCTTAGCCTTGTTTCCTTCCCTTTACTTAGTTAATTCTAATTTGTTTTTCAGATCTCTGTCCTTTGGCAGTTCCTTAGAATATCTTCCTTTCCCTTCCTGTCAACTAACCTTTATAAATTTGTATAAAATAAAGAAAACAGACTCTCCACAGGTCTTATTTATTTTAATTTGGATGTTTATTTTCACCTTAAAAAATGTGAGTATTTGATAAAAAGAGACCCCCACCCCCAGGCTATAAGCTCCATCAGCACTGCACTTAATACAACATCTACCACATGATATTTGTTCACTAAGAAGTATTGTTAGCCTAGACTTGAAACCCAGCTACAAGTCCTGCATTTTTCAATTGTATCTGTCTGTATCATCAGCAGAAACTCTTTGCAGTTTATTTCTAACATGAAGTTGTTTTCATCTCTATAAAAATTAGGCTTGTACACACTGGAATTTGACAAAACATTGTAAAATGACTATTACTCAATAAAAAAAAAAGTTAAAAAAATTAGGCTCGTACGTATAAAACCTTAATGAGTTTGCTACACACTGAAGTCAGCAAAAGTGAATAATAATAAGACATTAGATACTCATTAAATTATTGAAGTCTTGCTAATTTCTGAAAATGTGCTATGCTGGTTTATTTGACATGGTTTTCTTTGTGTTGAAACCAGTTAGAGAGGTCATTAAAAACTAATTTAAATTTATGGTTAGTCTTATTTTCTGATTCATGTCATTATTTTAAAAATAATATCATTATTTATAGCATAATTGAAAAATTCTTAAAGTCACACTTTCTTTGCTAATCAAAATATAATATTCTTTCTTTTTTTTAATCTGGAAAGCATTGCTTACATTGATAGTATTATCATCATCATTATCTACATTACTGAGTGCTTATATATAAACCCTGTGCTACATTTATAAATTATAATACTAGATAGTTGTAAGCACTTTCCAGTTAGCATAAAAAAGATTCTCAGTGATCTCAAGGAATGTATAATTAAAAGAGACATACGTCAAAGTAGATGTAAATAATAAACTAAGTCATTTAGGAAAAGGATGGGTGTAAGAATAAATACACCAGAATAATGGAAAATCTGCCACTGCCATCTAGCATCTGTGTCCTTCTCTAGGTGTCCTAGTTTCTGGTTCCTTTTGTTTTTCATGTTTGAAAACCACTCAATAGATGCATATAATAGATTTCATATGTTCTGGTTAAAAAAAACAGGAACACTTTGCCTCAGTTGTGACACTTTATTATAATGCTACAGAAAGCAGTAGGCAAGACCACATGAGGGTATTAGCAGTTACAGCATCCATCAGGACCAGTAGTAGCTCTAATTGGCCAACTACAGAAGGTGGAACATTGGGAGCTCTTTATGTTGTTAATTCAGTTACAGTCATACCGTCTACTGTCCTGCTGCTAAATAACTGCCTGGAATCTGAACTCACTTTTTACATAATAAAGTCTTGGTATTTTCCACACAAAGTCTTAAATAAAGCTTTATTTATTGGGGGAGATACTCTGTTCCATTAAAAATGGCAATATAATTCACATTATTCTGTAATATGTATAAAATCTTACAAAACTCAGTTTTCCACATTAAAACTTCAGTTCCAAAACTACTTGAGAGGAACAAACAACTCTCACGGAAAAGTTGTTAGATTTTTGTGCTTGTTCTTGTGTTAGATTTTTATGCTTATGAACATCTAAACATCCATTCTTGTCACAAAGGCAGTCTTCACCAAACATCTGCAGAAACATTTGGAATGCTATTGTTATGAAAGGAATTGTCCAAGTGTGCATGCTTTTATAACATACCATTATGGTTGGATTGATAGTCTTGAAAAAAAGAATTCTGAATACAGTATAATGCACTGTCTTAATCATCTGTCACTGTATATTAGATGAAATGACTTGTTTGTCATAGAATTCTTCAGAATGGCAATGTGAGTTGTCTTCTAGAGTTGCAAGTGTTATGTCACCTGAAAAATTATTCACTGCAGTCTACTTATTTGCTGAGGTAAGCATTATAAACTTTAGCAAGGACTCTAGCTGTCTGTAAATCATTCTTTGCTTTTTACTCTTAATTCACGTTACCCATAATGTTCGTTTGTTGTCTCCCACTCCCTCCATTTTATGGCTAAAACACAATGCTGATTTTTATTTTAAGTGTATCGTCTCATTATGTTGTACCTCCTACTTCCTCAGATTATGGCTTTAAGTTCTGAAAATGGAATAAGGTAGAGCACCTCTTGTGAGTTCAAATAAACCACCACAGACTTTATTTAATTATGGTGTGACCATGTAAATCAATAAGTAATGTAATCTTTTCCATAATTAAAAATAATACAATCTATATCTGTATACTCCTGTTAGAGAAATTTATAGTGTAAAAAGACCAATTAAATACAGGTTTTAGGAGCAGAGATCTCATATTTTCAGTAAAAAGGGTGTGAATAATAAAAGAGGAAGGCAGAATTAACTATTTTCTGATGGACCTAGAATTGAGTGATTCCATTAAAACAGATTTAATAAATGGCAGTCTTTCTGTTTTTCAAATATTTATGGAAGCAAAACAATCACCGCAAAATTATTAATATGTTTTGAAAAATGAGCATGACCTAATCATTGCACTAAATTTTACAGTTATCACTGAGTTAAATCAAACAACTTAGAAACTTAAGAATTAGAGTAAAAGAACATTCAGTGTGAGTTTTAAAGAGTCAAATGTTTACATAAGTTAAGTAATAAATAATTTGAGAAAATTGAGTAATCATTCTATAAGATTATTGAGAACATTCATTCTGCATAGTTAATGCCAAAATCCTGGGCCTGCTTTGTTAGACAGCAAGTCTGTTTTACCCCACTGTTTATTCCCTCTCTAGCCAGATCACAGTTGCTCATACCATCTCAACCCAGTGTTTTGTTTGGCATCACACAGTTTCTCAGTTTTGCATGCTTCCTAGGGTGGGTGTGTCTGGACTTGCATGTATTTATCCATAAGGTTTTGCCTACATGTGTTTCCTGATTCACTAAAAATTAAATTAAAATATTCAATAAATATCTACTATGTGCAGTGGACTGTATATTTTGCAGTGTTGGTTGGGGAGACATGAGGAAGGCAGTGGCTGCCATCTAAAATCTAAAGAGGCAGATAAAAGAGAAACAGACACACACAGAAACACAAAACCTACAAAACAAGGTGGAAGAAAACACTTTTTACTAATGAAACGTAAATATACAGGCATTGTTTGTATATATGTGGACATTTTTGCAGTGTGTTGTTTTTGTGCATCCATTTCTACCTTTAAATAAGTACATGTTCAAGTGTATTCTCATGTGTGTATAATATTTATTCTCCCAGTTCCAGCTGTATGCCTATGTGTGTTGGTTTCTCCTTATTGAAATCACATCTGCTATGTGCTTCCTATATCTGTAAAGCTCACTTAGTGAGAAAGATATATTTATCTAGGTAGATAAAAACTAGGATGAGCTGAGATGTAAAAGAGTGTAAAATCAAAAATTACTCAGTGTTTGTAGTCTTGAATCTACCCTGAGGGTCTTCTTACTGAGATGAAGTAAAGTTGATAAGTGTATCTTTTCTTAATTAAAAGACTG
Organism: Camelus dromedarius; assembly: GCF_036321535.1. Classification (NCBI taxonomy): domain Eukaryota; kingdom Metazoa; phylum Chordata; class Mammalia; order Artiodactyla; family Camelidae; genus Camelus; species Camelus dromedarius. The sequence continues at coordinate 59,319,844 of NC_087436.1, read as the reverse complement.
ATGTTGTTCTACATAAAACTATTATCTATTCTTTGTATGAGAATAGGCATTTCTGAGTTGGGGTTTTGAAGCCTGGAGCCTCCATTTCTAATAGACTAAATGTTCTAAGCCAATGAGGAACCGGTCCCTGGAGTAAGAAAGGGAAAAATAAGGTAAAGCAAAAGAGGAGTCACAGGGAGAAACTGAGCCCAAATTGCATTCTGTTTTCCCACACCACTTCCATGTGAACTTCCCACCCTGTCACAGAGTAAGCATCTGGCAAATGGCAGCCTCCTACACCTGGCGTCTCCACCCTAGTCCCACCCTCCATTCCGTGGGGCCTTACTGGTCAAGGGGAGAATAAATTAGGAAGATTGCTCTGAAAGGGAGGAGACAGAGCCAAAAAGACTGTGTGGGGCATCCTTACTGAGCATTTTCCCAGTGACAGGGGTGAGACAATCATCATTCCACTCATTCAGTTTGGGGTAATAAATAAGGCAGGGTTGGATAAAGGGACGTTTCTCTCATGGAAAATGGAGCAGAAGTCCTTTCTCTTTTCTAGGCATAGGAGAGGTTTTATAATAATTATCTACAACATGAGAATGAAGAGAGCAAAAATGAGAACTTCTGTGTTTATGCCGGTAGAAAGTCAGGAAATTTTCAGATGAGGAAAGTAAGCCATGGGGCCGTGGGGCTGAGTGTGATTGTGGATGATGGTGGCAACTTGAGTAGGATCACGAAGAAACGAGGGCATAAATATGCTTAAATCATGTTGACTGGGAGTTGATTCAGAGTTCAAAGAGACAAGAAAAATTGCCTATGATGAACCCTCACTGTCAATGATGAAGAGTCATTTGAGTTGTGTAGACATTTCCATTTCCACAACATGTCAGACGTTAAAAAAAAAAAATCACAAAATAATTTTCCAGCCGTGTTTTACTTCCCATTTGCTGTGCTCTCATTTTTTTTCCCTACTTCTCTTGTTCATAGCTTTGGTTGCAAATTGAAGAGAGCCAGCTGAGCAGAGCTGAACTTCCATATAACGTAACTAAGAACGAATGAGGAGGGTGTGTGTACATAGTAAGAGGAAAGCAGATTTGAAATTCAGTTATAATCATATTTGTGTCTATATGCATTTGTTATCTCTTGTGGATAAGATAATCTGTTTCATCAAGCTACATTTCAATACATAAGCTCAGTGTAGTCATATGCATGAGGTTTCTATGCACTTTCTTTATAAAACATTTACCTTACTTTGATTAGAAATATGTTTGGAAATTAAAATCCATCTTTATTGACAGAATTTTTGGAGATGCAAGTATTTAATATCCTATAAAGCTGGTCAATAAAGCCACTTATCTTTAATACTTAGTTATTACTGCACAGGAAAGAGCCTGGTACTCTATGCTATGTTCTTCCTTTAATACATTGCTGTAACTGGAGGCATAATGGATGCAAGGACCAACTTTGATAAATGTCCTTTATATACAGTGAATATTCAGAAATTTCACTGTAGGAAATGTGGAAAAGACTAACTTTTCAGGCAAAATTACATGGAATAAAGTGTTTAATGCCTAAAGTGATAGATACCATTTATCTTTAAAATAGATTTTCAATAGTAGTTAAATAAAACCATTTACATTTTTCCTAATTAGAGGTTACTTTGACTTTTGAACTATGGCTTCTAAATGTTTATTTTCATAAAAATATTTCTATATTAGTTCATATTGAGTTAAGATCTGCCTGTAGAATTAAACAATGTTAAACATGACTGAGCTCTAAATTTTTTACCTCAGAGAAAAATACTATTAATGGCTGGGAAATATAGTCCCTTGTGTTGACTTATTATTAAGTAATAAGTATGAATACATCCCCTTATCAAATACATGAATATATCTCCTTGTTAAAAATGTAAATAAATACAAAAGCATATAGAATAAACAAAACAGAGTCAGTTTTAGTATCTTTTCCATAGAGATTATTATACAATTACATTGATGACCATATGATGATAGCACATCCAAAGACAGAGATGTTAGTTTTTTCACCGAGTACTAGCTGTAGTAATGTCTGCTTCATTTTCAGGAAAAGTCAAGTTTAGATTACTGATGCTATTGTGATGATTTTAAGACAGGGAAGTTAGTCTAGCTTTCTTGAAAATTTTGGACAAATACTTTTAAATGAATTCATTATGGACTAAATAGGTGATTGAATGATAGTGCTTATTTTTAATGCATGAATATCCACTGCAGTTTCCTGATTTGTCTCACACACATTGGCACCATCTAATATACAAAAGAAGTATATTTTTCTTCATTGTGTCAAGTCTTACCTTACTACCTTCTGATACTAAAGGCTGTATCTGATGGAATCAGCCCTGTCTAATTCCTTAATCTAAATTGAAAATATATTTGAGGATATGGCCCTTTAAAAAGTGCATCTGAAAGTAGTCTGGTTCCTTCCATTTTGGTGTCTAGTCCTGTCCCATCTTGTGAAGTTTGGGCTGCGGCTTCTTCTAATCCTTAATGATTGTGGCTGGTTTGCCTGCTGGGCCTTTTGAACTCACCCTGTGCTTAGTTCCTACTCTGGGTGATGTTTGAACCTGAATTTGGACTCAGCTTTGGCCAAGTGAGCTGGGATAAAACTCTCTTGCCCTGTTCTATGAGGCTTTCCTTCTCAATTGTGGTAGCTGTAACAGATACTCTCAACAACTAGGGAAACTTTCTAGATATTCTCTGGGAGATGATTGGGGCTTTTTGTAAAGTTACCAGTGTATGAAGGTTTGATTTTTCTTTTAATTGAATTAGTCATGGTGGGAGAATTGGAACTTTCTAGACTGTATTTAAGTATTATTACTTTAAAAGTTTTAATTGCATAGGAAGGAGGGGTGTGTGATAGTGGAGTTGGGGAAAGCAAAGCAGTATTTTCAGTATTTTAGGTCCAGTCTTGTAGGCACCTAACCATACCTAATACCTTTGTCCTTCTCTTCCAATAAAACTTCTTGAGGAGAGCTCTGTCAGAGTAAAGATTATTTAGCCACTTTGAACTTGAACCCTGGCTCCTCTCCATAGGTGGTAGTTCTATTATCCAGAGGAGCTTTGTGAATCTCCCCAGATTGTTTCTACATCTTCTTTCTCTCCAGCCTAGTCTTCCTTCACAGCCTTGCAGTCATGGCCGTGCTGCCTATCATGACTTACAGCAATTATTACAGAAGCTAAGTTGAGAATGCAGGAATTTTTATTAATGATAACCCTGCAAAATAGAAAAATATAAGGTGAATCCTCTGTGTGAGGCAAGCATTAGCTTCATAAGGAGAGTATAGAAATGTGCAATGAAAAAGAATTCTGTTTCAGGTTCTTTAAGACATATGGCAAAAGCCCAGAGAATTGTCCCTTGGGACATGACTTTAAGAGTTGAGGAAATAACTCTGTAATTCTGGAAGAATCAAAATTTGTGCCATCCTGTGGTATTTTTAAGAAATTAAGTGAGGGCAGTGAAGAAAATAGCATGACAAATGGATTACATAAATATGTTGACTGGGATATATTGTAATTCATAGATACAACTAAGAAGAAAGCACAGGCTTTTTAAATCTCTTAAAATGCTTTAAAATAAGATATCAAAATACAACTATGCCAAATGATCTGAAATGCATGTAACATCTATATTTACATATAATGATCAGTTTGCAGGTAAGAATTAGAACAAATTTTGCATTTTAGGTAATTTTTTTCCGTTTCCCTGATGAATCTTTTTCTTTATTATTGAAGTATAGTCAGTTACAATGTGTAATTTTAAAAACTGCACCTCACATGGATCCTGCTAATGTGGTTTTTCAGTATCTCTCTGATTAAATGTTAATAGTACATTCTCAAAAGTAAAGACCAGAAAACTGGAATCCATAAAAGTACCCTATGATGTCTACATGTTATTGTAGTTTTCCCTTTAAGTATAGATTTTTATCTGTTCTAAAGAAAGCAAAACTTTTAAAATACTACTTAGCAATCTTTTGAAAAACAGGCAGTTTGACCAAAAATACTACATATATTTGAAGACTACTGTTCATTTACTATTCAGTTTTTCTTCTACTTTCCCCATCATATCATATGATCAGTTTGAGAATTATCTTTTGTATTTGTTTGACTTTCGTACTCTATCAGTGCTTCACAGCTCAGGCAATAAAATAAATTTCTAGTGGGCTATACTTAGCAAGATTGTATCAATTAAAGGGACAATTAAAGCAAACAATCTTTTATAAGTTGATTTCTGAATAGTTGCATTTTCTCAACTTTATGATACTTCTAAATATTTTATGAATAATACTACAGTGTTAATTCTCTAAATCCTAAAAGTAAACGTATAATATGTGCCCATGTTCAAAATCAGTGAAAAATAACTGAAATCATGGGAAAAAATTAAAACTTATTTTTATTTCAATCTCTGTATTTTTTCTCCCAAAGATTCCAATTTTCTTATTTTATTTTAATATTGTATTATTTTGATAATTTTAAAACCAGTGATTATTGAATGATTATTACGTGTCAGGTGATGTACCTCACGCTTTTTATTCCATATAGATCACATCCTTACAGAATCCTCACAACAGTGGTTCATGTGATTGTCTTCACTTTACAAATGAGGGAATTATATCTTAAACATTTAAGAAACTTGACAAAGTCATACAACCTATAACTGTTAGAGCTAGAAGCTAAACCTAGGTACTGTCTCAGAGTTTGTGCTTTACCTACCAAACAATTTATTGTACCATAAGATACTATTTTTTTTAAGGACTCTAATTTATCAATTATTTCTGAAAGGATTGCATTAATTTGTTATTTACATTATGATGTAAGAGTTTTTTTGATAAGTTTCTGTGTAATGAGATATTTTAGGTAGGTGACATTCTATGTGATGTCAGCATATCAAACATGGTTTACGTAAGCAATAACATTTTTCTACTTGTCTCCTATAAATAGCCTAACCTATAGAATTCTATCTCAGTGCTAAAATTATTTTGGTACAGGAGACTTCAAATTATATCAGGTAAGTACATTTTTGCTTTAAGAAGTCTTGATGTGCTGGGATGGAAAAAAAAAATGAAAGAAAAATTATCAAAAATGAATCCTAAATCAGTTTTTAGCACTTGCCAAATTGTCAGACATTTAATGGCTATGTAACAAATATTACATTCAATTAATGAACACATTAATTAATTAACTTAAAAGATTCCTTTGTAGAGCCTCTCTTTATTTTCAATCATTTACGAATCTTTGTTTTGAATCTTGCTTTTAGAATTTTTTTTTGTTAAGTGAAAGAAAAGCCATCTCATAGTTGCTTAATCAGAGTGAATATTGGGAATAGGGCTGACTTCAGCTGGATTTAGAAATAAACAAAGATCTCAGTTTTTGGCATCTTTTTTACGTCTTGGCTCTGCATTTTGCTGTGTTTGACTGTCTCTGGTTCCTCATGGTAACAACATGGCAGCAGTAGCTGCACACCCTGCATCCTCTCAAATTTCAGTCCAAAGGCAAATACCACATTCTTCCTTCCCAGAATCAATACCAGAAGACTCATGGTGTACTTTTGGTTCTGGAGAGGCAAATATACTGTAGCCTTCAAGAAGAATGTGTGTAACTATATTAGTTTGGGGATTATAATTTTTAATTTTTAAAATTCCTGATTCTTTTTAGCATCAGGAAATTATGTATTCATGTGAAAGAGAAAAATTCGATCTTAAAAATGCATTAATTTGGTAAATCACCAAGTTAAACATACTATCTTCTACCATACTTTGATAAAGCATCATAAAGAGTTATAACTTATTTTGGTGTCCTAATTTAATGAGGAGTGTGCAGTGTATGCATCTGTTTCATTGTTAGTTGTGCACTCCTTGTGATTCTGATTTTAAGTTACCTTTTTATTTCACACACAGGAATTTCTGTATCAGTTCACAGTGAGGACCAGAATATGCACTTATGGGGACTCAGTGAAACAGAACCTGGCCAGCTTGAATTTCTTTGAGTATTTCTGTCTGGCTTTCATAATGTACAATTAATATATAAAAAAAAAAAAACCCATTTAGCTTTTATCAGTTAGTCAGGATCTGTTGGCCTAGTTTCAAAAGTTGGTCTCCTGGGCATAATGGACGTAATTGAAACTCCTGTTAAGTTTTTCCATTTTAATGAAAATATTAAATGACTTGGGGAGCAGCATGGTGAATTTGCTGCCAAGATCTCAGAGGGCTAGGCTGTGATTTCGTTCTGCTTTCTTCTACTATTTTATTCTCAACATTTATAGAGTTTATTAAAATGATTTCAGTCCTTTGACTCTGTTTTCAGATCATTGCTTTCTAGGGTGACTTGACTTTTTATCTTATTTTCATAATTTTCTCTTTGTAATTGAAAGCTACAAAAAAGGAACAATAGAGAAGGGAAAATGGAAATATACTCATTAAGTCTGTGGTTTTGCTTTTCTGAACTATGGATGAATAAAGCAATATAGGTTGGTCTGCTTGGAACTTCAAAGAGCTTTGATTTAAAATTTTTTCTAATTATTTGTTTCAGAATATTACTAACTGCAATTAATTTTAAAAGTAGTTTTAATGTTTTCTGGTAGAGAAGAAATCAAATACAATTGAAAGTGCTCTTTAATATTTAGGGTGTGCATTTAGAATAAAATGTTAATTGCTGATTACATTTCTTTTACTTGGAAAAGTTAAAGCTTTTTACTTAGGCTGCTGGTATTGTATGTCTTTTTGACATTATTTTCAATATTTTTGTGCCATCTACATTAATTGCTTTCAAATATAAAAGTAGGAAAAGACACAGGATAAGAAATTAAATTAAATTTCAGCAGAAAGTAAGTTTTAATTCTGCATTTCCATACCAACATTCACCTGTTTCACTGCATAAAAGTGAGTTGGCTTAAAACCCAAATTATTAAAACACTTCATTAAGTAAATTTATCTAAAGATACAGTGGATGGATTTCTGGAGAGAGAAAACATTACGAACATTACTAGTTATTAATATATTCACTTTTGTCTTATTAATTAATAAATCCATCCACTGTTCATTGTACCCCTGAGATCAAATAGGTACCATCCTAAGTGACCTCTGTACAACGTCTTATTTGATGTCCACAGTATCATCGCATGATCAATTACATTTTATAGATGAGGTACTAAGTCTTCCAATAAGTAGCTTGCCTAAGGTCACATAACCTTGGAGTCAGAATTCAAATTTATGATATGGAATCTAAAGCCTGCTTTTAAATCTGAATTGACCTATGTTATCCCCAAATGTCTCTAAAATCTAAATCCCTAAGTAACTTGTTTTTTGAAAGAGAAATATTAGGTAAAATATGTAAACTTAATTTATGATGATTTTAGAGATAACCCTATTATTCAAGGGAAAAGGACTAATAAAACTTTCAGCCCTAAAAGGGAAATAAAATATTATTTTGATATTTTAAATATGATATAAATCCACACTATTCTCAGAAATTCAATGCAACATATATATTAAATATCAAGTGTTTTTTATTCTTAAAGTTTGAGGTTTATTATTTCTGTAGTGAAAGTAAAACAGTGATACAAAGAAAAAATGTAATAGAGCGAAGGCTGGTGCCTTTTGAAATTGTATGAACACTGCATTATTTTAGAATAGTTTTCTGTGGTTTTTTATGGCAGATTCAAAACAGCTTGTAAGGTAATGCTTGTTATTAATAATAGAAAACAACAAACTCTAAATCAGCATCTTAGATTTCATAATTTGGTTGTGGACAGGGTGTCAGCCTATATAAAATGGCTGAGCTGTCTTGCTTTGCTATAGCGAAACAAAAGCCAAAATAATTTTGATTTTGCTTGAGGAAATTACATGCTGCATGGTATGTAATCTCGTGTTCAGCAATAAACATCAACAAGAGTGGTAGTCATAGTAGTAGTAGCAGGGGTGGTGGCCATGGTGGTGGAGGTGATTCTAGTGCTAGTAGACAGACTTGAAGGAGTACCATCTATGTGCTGGCAACACTGCCAAGTGAGAACTTACATGATCTCTTTTATTATCCCGAACAAATTTTAAGGTGTGTGTGTGATTTTATCCCTGTTTTACAGATGAAAATACTGAAGTTAGAAGAGTTAAGTTGCTGTCTTAAGGGCGCAGTATCAGAAAATTTTCAGAGTAGGGGCTCAAACTCAGTTGCATCTCCCCCCCCCCCCCAATTTTTGCTATTTTTAAGGCAAAGCATCACACACTATGATTAATCTTATAGTAGTATCATGGAGTTTGAGATTTAAAATTGAAAGAGTACTTAGTAATTCTGAATTTTAGAGTTGATTATATTATATATTTGATGCATGAGAAAGACATTTCTGTATGCTGAGTCTGCAAAATGAGCAAACTAATGCCATCTTTCTTCCAGATTGTTTCTGATAAACAAATGGGTATGTATAAAATAATAGAAAAAGTTATTTTAAAATTATTTAAACTCAGGATACATTAAGAGAACTCTTTTTAATTGCTATTCACTGTTATGTGCTGAGGGTAAAAAACAGGAATGGTTTAGAGACCAACCTTCAAAGCAGTACAAATAAATAAATTAATAAATTAATAATTACATAAATAAATAGGGATCTACACAGCTGTGCAAGCAAAAAAATTGGCATGTCAGATAACCATTCAGGTTTAATGAGTATAGTAGGCATATGTAATTTTTACACACCAAACCACCCTTTGCTGGTAAAAAGACCTATTTCTTCACAAATCACAGATCCACATATTTTGGACAGGGCTTCCTCTACCCCTGGGCTCCAGGGATAGACACCACAACTCAGGCTTAGCCAATGAGAGGGCCATGACTGTAGTGACTGATCTGAAAGAAGGATCATGACACAAGCAAGCTAGATAAAGGAAAAAAAAAAAAAAAGAGAGAGGAAAGAGGGCATGGGGAGAGAGAAAATAATAAAACAGAACAAACTATTTCCAGCTTTTTTGTCCATTGGGCATCTTAGTCATATAAATCAACAAATTACTGCCTGTTGAAAACTATTCTGAGCTGATTTTCTGTTACCTGTAGCTGGCAATCCTGTCTAATAGGATATAAGAGTTGTATATGATCTGGAAATTTTGACTAGGCCAGGAAGATTGACTTAGGCAGTGTGATTATGGTGATTAATTTTAGATGAAAATCTAAGGTTAGAGTTGACAAGATGCTTATAATTTTCTCAAGAGGACTGGTATTTAAGCAAGGTCTTGAAGAGCAAAATCAAGAGATGACACTAAATCTCATCATGGAGAAGGGGGAAGGTGGCTGTCACTGAAAGCCTAGCAGATGCCAGGCAAGGAGCCAATATTTTACATATACATTTAGTTAACTTAGTGAGGAAATTACTTGTATCTTTTTTACTAACTTTACCAAACATATATTAAGATACTTATTCAATCTTGAAAGTTTAAGAGAGTGTTGATATCTCTTATGGTCTAGCACAAATAATTAGGAAAAGTGGCATGATGTGAATTTTAATCTAGGAAGAAACTTCCTGGTTCAGAAAGAAAAATGGACAGTAGGCATGGGAGATTAGAGTAAGCAACATCCACCGAAACTTTTAAATTTAGTTATATTAATTAAAAACATTCTTGATGAAGAAAGGCTAAGGTGACAGATGATCAGAGTCTTCACTGACAAAGCAGCAATGGGAATGGGTAAAATTAAGAAAGATTTGGGAGACATTGTGGAGAAAGAATCAACAGGCCTGGAGAACTAAAAAGATGTGGGGTATAGTGGAGATGGAGTATGTTTCCATGGAGATTTAGGAGAGTGGAGGATTTATTAACAGAAGCAACACCTGGAGAATGAGGAATATATTAGCAGGTAAGAGGGTTATCTATAAGGACACTAATTGATGCAGCTTTGGAACATGGGGGTTTGAAGGACCTGAAGTGTTCTTGCTGTGAAGACCAGCATTCATTCTTGCATCATTTCAAAAAATATTTATTGAGTACCTTACTATGAGCTAAGTACTCCTCTAGACAAATTTCTGGCTCTCAGGGGCCTTATATTCTAGTGGTGGGATGCAGAAAACAAACACATGAATAAATATGTACTGTATCAGTGGTGAAAAATTATAGAAAGAAAAATAAAGCAGCATCAGGGGATCTGGGGTTGTTATTTTATAATCCTGGATGGTGAGGGCCTCTCTGAACTGAGATCTGAAGAAATTGAGGGAGTGCGCCATAAGGATATTTGGAGTAAGAGAATTTCAGGATTTATGTTGTATTATTTATTTACATACTTGACTGCAGTGTGAACTCCTGAAAGAGCCTGCTATACTTACCAAAAAAAAAAAAAAAAGTTTGGTTTCAGACTTCATCATATCAATCCTGGATTGTTGCTTTAGTCTTTCAAAAGATCTTGATTTGCTGAACACACCCTCCCTTTATTGTCCACAAGTTCTAAATTTTCCAACAAATTTTCGTTTGGGGTCATTTGCTCCAAGAAGCCAGGGTAGATAAAATATTCTTTCATACACCCAAACATACTTCTATCATAATGCTGTAGATTTAAGAGTCTATAAAGTTCTCAAAGACAAATACCTATGATTTAACTCTAGCAGAGTGACTTACTCTCAATAAAATTTTGTTGAGTTGAATTAGAAGTAATCTGGATTGACTGAAGCATAGGATATATATAGGTGAGAGAATGACAAAAAATATGAGGAAGAGAAGACATAAAATATGAAGGTGTCAAAAATAACTAAGGCAAAATTGCGAAACAGCTGATTCAGTAACTAAACTGACATGTCAACGAATGAATCAAACATGAGGAGAAGGCTGCTGCTTCTGTTACAGTGCCATCCATTTTCTCCACTTTTCCTTCTATTTCTAATTAAGTAAAGCTATATAAATATAGCCCATAGCAGTGTCTCACAGATACTTAGGATTCAATAAAATATCCACATTTAGAGTTAGGTTTGGTAAAGAACCCTTGAAAGATATTTACATCATTTTCTTTGATTAAAGAAGTAAATGAATCCATTAAATAAATTAATTTAGATATATGCAGATGTGTATTCTTTGATCAAGCTCTTACTGCCATATTCAGTTCAAATGGCAGGAGTACTTTTTATTTTTTATTTTTTTTCAAGACAGATATAATCCTTTTTTTTTTCCTCTTTAAGAACAAATGACTTTTTTAGTTTGGGTATCATATGACTTTGAAGACAGGAATGTCATAAATGAGATTCTTAGTGTAGTTCATTGATTCGGGTATTTATTTAATCACACCTTACAGTCTCTCTCATGTCTCAGCACATTTTGATAGTGTATTGACATATTTTAAATTTAACCATGGATTCCAGGATACACATGACCTTTTCAGAAAGTATATATTATTGTAAGAATTTAAAAGAACTGAATAATCTTTGAGCAGAGATGTTAACTACTATAATCAATTGCAAAACAGCTGTTACTATTAAGTCTTATGTAACTACACATTAGGTTGTGATTTTTAACCTTGTTTTAAACAGCATTGTTTAGTAGCAAATTTTCTTCACTTAGACATGCAGTTAGCCAAATTTTTATTTGAGGTACAAAAATATTTCTATAAATATTTTAAATAAAGTCTAGAAAACTTTCATTGGAAATACACACTCAATTTTAAAATTTTAATGCCTTAAGTAAAATATTGTCATATTATTTAATTACATCATATTTAGTAACTAAAGAATTCTTCCCAATGCTTACCTATTGTTCACTTTATTGGAAAGGGAGTGGTCCTGGGATTGACAGCCTATTGAAATCCCCCCCTAATAATGTTATTGTCTCTCCCCACTCAAAAAGTTCCTAACTGTATGATATCATATGACGAATTAATTCTCATATTTAGTCTTGAAAGATAATTTTAACAAAAGTTTCTGAGTTAATATCTTTAAATAGTATGTTCTTCTTCTAGTACAGAAGATCCATAATTCAGTTAGTAATCTATGGTTACCTGTCCTTGGTTAAAGGTTCATTATTTTGTATTATTCATTGTATTTCCCTCAAATTTCAAAGATATTTATCATAAAGTTGTTAATACAGTCACAACTGTCACCATTAAGTCTCATTTTTTTCTTATGTGTCTTTCTTAAAAAACAAGATTAATAAATATATAGAGAAGACCATTTGTATTACTCTCAGTCTTACAAAAATAATCTTCCAGTTACTGTAAAGTTAACTTGATGTCTACAATATAGGAGAGAAATGGTACATGATATCTTTAGGGAAGATATTAAATAGTAGAGTCTACTTCTATCTAATTATATTTGTAGTTTAGTGTTTGAGGCAAGTTTAGATAACATTATTTTTCTATTTCTAACAGACAGACTTTAAAGGATATTAGCTTTTGAGTTGTTTGGGAGTGGCTTTCGATGTTTAGTCACATATATATTACTGGAACACTGGGGTAACACTGCTGTAAGCTTAAAAATAGGCTAACCTGATATAAGCAGTAAATGTACCCATGTAACATGAATCCATCCATCTATCCATCCATATATACAGATTTGTTCATTTCCTGACTCAGATGACTAGTAGGTAAGTTCAAGACAGAAAGAGTTATGCTTGTCTCATTGCTTTACTAATATAATGAAGAACTCATATTGCGTTTTCAATAAATATTTGTTGTATTGTTAATGAGTAGGAGCAGGAGGGAAAGAGGCTGGCTGGCTGGCTATCATATGAGGTATTGGATGGTTAAGTTCTGGTCTTCAACATTGTTGGCTCATTGCATTCATTTTTTAAAATTTATTCTCTGTAATGTTGTAACAGTGTGTACCTTTCTAGCAAATGTGTCATGAACTACTTTGTACCTTTATTTCCCTATCTAGAATGCAAACTTGGAGTATTATTTTTAACTATATCAAATCTTGTATCTTTCACAGCCTATTCTACACCGTAGGTGATTTTTCACATTAAAAAATTTTGTTTAGAGACTACCCTGGCAAACCACTGACATTATCAGTGTCTTGGTTCAGTTGAACAGGATCAGACTCTTTGTGGCTGAATTCATAATGAGTACATTTATTCAACAAATTGAAAATTCAGTAATTTGTAAAGGAATTAATAGTTTAAGATATTTATTTCAAGCAATTAATTTATTCTTTCCTTAATTTGTCTGAAAAAATTTATAGAGTGCCTACCATGTGTCAGTCAGTTTACACAGAGCCACTCTGTGATGGAGGAGGGGAAGCTCCATGAGCCTAAGAATACAGCCAACAAAGGAAATTAATGTTCTGAAGGCAGACCCATGTTTAGACATGAGTACATCACACAGTGTGTAACTCAGGCTAGCCCATAAAAGTTCCCAGTGGATGTGCATACCAGTGGTGTAACTGGTATATTTAACACGAAACTGGGGATAAATACGGCCATGATTTTCCATCCTTGCTTCTTTTTTTTGTATGAATTATTATGATTATTTTTTTAGTACTATGGGCAGGTATAGATGTTTTCAGTTCATTTGTTGCTGTCCATCCACAGGATACTGAGTATTTTTCATATTTCATGTTTCATTCCTATCATTTCTGGAAGCTCATTATTTCAGCCATATTTTATATACAAATTAAAACTATATACAAAAAGTACAAAGACTAGTATAATAAATTCCCAGGTATGTATCACCTGGCTATCAGTTATCAATTCATTGCCATTAATATTTCTTCTGAATTCCCAACAATTCTACCTACTAGTCTACCTCTTACTACTACTTGTCTTTAAAAAAAAAAAACTGGACATTATGCCATTTAATTATAAATATTTTAGTGCATATCTCTAAAAATAAAATACTTTAAAAGCACAATACTATTATTACACAAAGAATATTTAGCCATAGTTTTTTGGTATCACCAAATATTTAATTAGGATACACAATTCTCAAATAGGCTTAGTCTTTTAATAGTGCATTTGAACCAGGATACAAATAGAGCCTATTGAAATTGGTTGATATGTTGATATATCTTGATCCTTGAACTTTTCAATGAAAAGAGCTAGCAGATACATATTTATATATAAATATACGTACAGATCTTGATCAATTTATGATGGGGTTATGTCCCAATAAACCCATCATGAGTTGAAAATATCTTGAGTTGAAAAATGCATTTAATACACCTAACCTACCAAACATTACAGTTTAGCATAGCTTACTTTAAATGTGCTGAGAACACTTACATTAGCCTACAGCTGGGTAAAAATCATCTAACACAAAGTCTATTTTATAATGAAGTGTTGAACATCTCATACTGATAATGTAGTGAAAATGAAAAACAGAATGGTTGTATGGGGACAGCATGGTTGCTTTCCCTCATGGTCACGTGGCTGACTGGGCGCTGCAGCTCACTGCCGCTGCCCAGCATCACAAGAGTATTGTAGTGCATATGGCTAGCCCAGGAAAAGTTCACAATTTAAAAATCAAAGTATGATTCTGCTAACTGCATATCACCATTGTAAAGTCAAAAAAATTTTAAGTCAAACCTGTATAAGTATGGGACTGTTTGAATATACTGCACTGTAAGTCCATAGTGATTCATTAAATTCAAATTTGAGCAACAGAGTTTTAACAGAAATAATCTTATTGAACTTATATCTGCATCTTCATTCTCCTGTGCTGAATATCCTGGTTCTTAATGTTCTTATCATTAAGTTCTCTATTTGCTTTATCTCATACTATATAAAATACAGTTTTAGTGTTCATGATCAACACATTAACAATATTTTTACCAAATACAGTTTGTATTTTTTGTTTGCTTTTGCATTTATTTTGTAATTGAGTATTATGCTTTAAATTAACAAGTTAATTTTCAATAATCACAATTAGCAAAAAGCCAAAATATGAACCATATGTATTAATTGTAATCTTTGGTTTATAATAATGAGACTCACAGAAGTCTCCTGGTAAAAGGAAAGGTTTTTTGTTTGTTTGTTTCGTAAGATACGGAAGTGCCCTAGCAAGACAATAGACCTGGAATCTAAGCAATTCTTCAGATTGTTAGTTCCCTGACTCTTTCTCGAGTCATTTTTCTGGAATCTCCACTTTTCTTTTTATCTTTGTTGTCTTCTCTCTTTACCAGTAGGCTTTTTTCCCTAGTCATAGTTTCTGCTCCCTTAATAAGGCTGTCTTCTACAGAGAACATCATGACCACTCACTCATTACTAAGTCATGGATTTTCATCTTTAGGGTCCGCTACCAGTGGCTTCCCTCTCTCAATATTACCTGGTTATTCTCTTTTGGTTATTGGTTCCCTCGCGTGTTGGATGTCCTTGAATCACGTGCCCACCATCTAGCCTACCTATTATCCTGTGGAACATCACTTGGAACCGGTTTTTAAGTAGCTGTTGTGAATATTTTATAAAGAGCTTTGTGGATGGCAAACATTCTAAAGCAAGACCTAGCAAGTCTAGCAGGATTTCAGGAAATGTTGTGAATAGCTAACCTGTCTTACTGTTTTAGTTAGTTTGTGTAGCATTTATTCTTAGCCACTGTTATTATATAAAATATATGGGAATACATGCTGTATGTGCAATTTTCTTGTGTGAAGAATTGGTAAAAATAATGATAATATTTTTCCATAGGTAGGGGAATTTTAAGGAAATAATTTGTTAGCTTGTATGAAGTAATTTTGGTTCATTGTTGCCGTTCCCTTCAGTTTTCTCCCTAGGATGTCAGATGAGATAACTAGAACCCTTATGACAATTGTGAGGTCAGATCCGTAACTTCCACTGAGGTTTGTTTCTGTTCAATAGCAGCTAATAGTAAATTCAATGTTCTCAAATATGTGCTCACAGTAATGTGCTCCATTTGGTCTGTGCTGTGATTTTCAGCTCCTACTTAATAATAGTTCTATGCCCTTTAGCAAATATAACAGCAGGGAGACCATAATGTTCAGAACAACAAACTTGTTAAATGTGTAGTGTATCTTTTCTATCCTGTTTGCCCTTACCAATTCACTATTGCTTCTGGAATTCTTGCCAGTTTTACACACTTTCTACTTCCTAAAATCAAACATTGTAGTTGTTTCTCTTTTTAAAACACATGAGATAAATGTGATGTGATCAGCTTTCATCATGCTTCATATTGGTGGGGGGAACTTAATTCACTTGTCTCCAGCCCTCATAATTGCCATATACTTTTATTGATCAAGCATTTGCATTCAAAATATTTTTATTTAGTAGTGATTTCACTTACTTTAATCAGCCTTATAATGGAGAGGAAAAAAGAAAAAACTGAGGATAAAGTTCACAAAATTTTTCCCTGCATAAAGTACAAAAATGTTCCCTATTCTCTCAAAACTACTAAGTTTACTCTATTGGGAGTCCAACCAATGTGTTAATATAATACAAATATGAAATCAACTAGAAAGGGAAAGGAAGCATGAAGAGGTGCTTATGAATAAGGCTGTGAGTCCTAAATCCTGCCATAGTGGACAATACAGAATTCTTCGGTGATAGATTGCTTTACTGTTTCCAGCAACTCTCTCTCTTATAAGAGTTTTCTAAATCCTCATTCATTGCCATGTGACTTTCTGTGTGTCTGGTAGGCAGAGCTTTTATCCCTGTCCTTTTGATGTTGACTTAAACTCTATAACCAATTTTGGCCAATGAAATGAGAGTGGATATAGTTTATGTCCCATCTAAGCCAAAGGTTAATGAGCATTGCTAGATTCTGCCATTTCTTTTGCTCTTTCCTCACTGCCATGGAAATGGCATGTTCCAAAGAGGACTACTCCTTCAGCTGGGCAGTAGAACAAGAGCAGAGATCAGAGATGCAGCAGGTGCGTCACATGAGAGAGAAATACTTGCTGTTGTAAGCCACTGAGATTTGGGGGTTATTTGCTACTACACGAAAGCTGAATAATGTAATTCTTCCTTTTTTGCAATTTGTAGAAATTTTTGAGCGTTTCCTTTTTTTGCTGTCCTTTTCTCTAGAGTAATAATTTCAAGTTTTAAGTTCCTTGAAGTTTTTTAAATTTCTCTTTCCTGTATATCTTCTACAAAGTAGTGTGTTGAGTTAATGATTTAACAAATAGTTGGAAGGCTGATCATCAGTTAGATAAACCCTTTAAATTAGACAGTATCCAGGTCAAAAGTACCTCATATTATCTCAATCAGTAGCTTTTGAATTTTGGATTACTGAACAATTACTTCAAAATTATATATTTGATATATATAATGATTATATTTAATATATAATATATCATCTATATTTATATATAATTATATATTTGATATGTATAATAATTATTGTGGTTTCTTAAAACTGATATTGTTAACTCCATAACCGCATAGACTTTGTACTCTGTAAGTGCCTATTGAAAAGTCTAACTAATTTAGGATAGAAAATGTTAAATATCCAAGTTCTACTACAAAGTATGTAGACTTTTATAAAGTGTAAAGTATGGTTGAGAACAATATTTTCTAGTTATTGAATATTTAATTTAATAACATTTGGTAAAGAATACACAAATTGCCAAAATTCAAGGAATTAACATGAAATAAAATGTATATTTTACTTGATTTATGTTCTAAAGCAGACCAGAGAATTGAAAATATAAGAATAGAAATATAATTGAGAATATAGGAACCAGAGCTTAGGCTATACCAGACACAAATGTATCAGTACTTATACTGGTATAACAGAGATGATAATTTCCATTCTTGACAATCTCTAGTTTAATGTAACTTAGTCTCATAAATGAAAACACACTGACAGTCTCAGATTATGCAATCTCTTCTGTGCATTAAGGAAGAAACCTTTTCTACCTGTGACTGGTACCATAAAACTTATTACCCAAGGGCTAAGTCTACCCCTTCTGATCCCAGGAGTCTTTAAAAAAAAAAAAAAAAAGAGGAGAGATGGGACATAAAGTCAGGACAGGCTTTAGAAACATTCAGAATTCCACAATATAAGTTGTGAGTTGTGCTTTTGCCCTCAAGGAGATACAGGCTTATTTGTATCCACTAAGTTTTTTACAGTAAACCGAAATGTTTGTAAAATGAGATGAATATATTTAAAATTACCTTTGACATATTTCTGTATGTATCTGTGTATCTGTATGGCTTTTGATCAGTTGAGGTGTTTATTAAAAGTATAACCAAGTCTTTGTATACATCAAGAACTTGGTGCTTCAACAAGACAAGCTTGAACATCCTTTCTTATCATACTACTTAAACTTGGAAAGATGCACTAAAGGTTTATTTCTCCTAATCTTCTAAAAGGCACAGCATATACAATTTTAACCATAGCTAAGACAACCTCATGCCACAGTGCATCAGCACAACCTCCTGACTTGGCTCTCTCTTCAAATTGCCCATATCGTATAAGCTTGTCTGACCATAGACAAAAACAGAATTTGTTCCAAGACCCAGATACAGTATGACTTAGCTTCCTTTACCTTTTCTAGTAATACATTGCAAATATCATTCTCCTTCTGATGCAGTATCTCCTTTCTCCATTCCACTGCTCTTTAAAAAAAAAACAACTTTTTAGCTTATTAATAGTTTAATTCTCAAAATAGATATTCTATTGTATCAACAGAATCAAGTCATCACACAAAAACTTAGGGGAGTTACCTTTTACATGGCTAACAACATTTAAAAACTATATTTAAATTCACTTAATTAGTTTCCCTCAAAGGTCCAATAAACATAATGAAAAAGATAAAGGAGTTAATTTATTCAATCCTCTACGTGGAAGGTAATGGATTCTCATGAATAGCAGTATCTAAATTTGAACTTACACACTCTGAGAGAAACGACAGCAGGCATGATTGTAAAGTAAAATAGCGAGGCCATTTGTCAATATGAAGCTAGGAAAGGTGAATTTTTCCCAAAATAGTTCCTATTACATGGAGTTATAGTATATGTATATTTTTTAATTTAAAAATCTTACTGGCTTTATTTAACAATTTATAAATCAAGCAACATCCATCTTAGCAGATAGAAGCTCTGAGGAGCTATACAAAATTAAAGACCTTTATAGGCAAAAGGGAGTTGAAATAAAGAAGTTATGCTAGGCAAAGAAACAAGTTGGTTATTGCAAGGTTACTTTCCATTAGGGAATGGCAGAGGTCTATCAGGCAGATTATTTTAATTATTAATTATTTAATCAGCAGATTCCCAATTGACTGTTAGAAGATTCCATTTCTAGGGGAGTGGAGTTCCAGTATATTAATGAAGCAGGGTTTGAATCCTCAGGTAAAGTAAAAATAATTACATAGAAGTTTGGGAAAGACAACTGGGGAAAGTATCAGTTTGCTTTGCTGGCCTGCAGGCACAAACATTGAAACCTTTTGTACTTTTGCTTTGAGATCTTTTTTATTTGCTGTTTGGAACTTTATATAAATTCATATAGGAAAAAAAATAGGATTTTGTGTATGTGATTGTGGCAAATAGGGAAGAAAATGTTGTAAGCCACCTTCTCCCAGTGCCCAGACATTTCATTCTGTTGCAAATGATAAAGAATATTCACTTACTGAGGATGAGTACAAAGTCCAATCAGATAGTAACTGTGTGTTGAACTTTTTAAAGACATTCTTCATCTGAGAGAGCCCACTAGTTAATTCTTCAAACTTCTCTAACCATTTCTTTCTCTCTTTCTCTCTGTCTCTGTCTCTCTTTCTCTCTTTTTTCCGCTAATCCTTTCTCTTAATGTTACCTCAAGTTTTTTTCAGGGACACCTGACTGTTAAAGGCAGTAGATTAAAACAATATGATACCAAATATGAGATGTTTATTTGTATCTACCCAGACATTACTCCTTTTAAATACCTCAATATTGGAGCAGATTCTTTGAATTTATGATTCTGTTTCAATAAATTAAATTTTACTGGAGCTATTCTATGATATAGACAATACTGAAACTTTAAAACAGCTCAGGACAAATAGTTTAGTTTTATCTTTTAGAACCAACTACTGCTGCTTTGGGGCTACAACTGCAGAGTTGAGGAGTTTAAGATAGAAACCATAAATACTTACTATCTTGTTCTATAAAAGAAAAAGTTTGCTAATCCCCATTATACTTTATATGTTCCTATTTGAAAATGGGGGACAAGGTTAAAATACACAGAGAGAAGGTAAAGGAGCATAACCTGAATATTTCTTATTGTTACATTATAGGAAATTGTTGTCATCTTGAGGGACAACTATCAGGCACCATGCAGAGTGATTTTCACATTTATAAGTCACAAAGAGTACAAATGTCTGTAATGGATCTCAGGATTAGACTCAATTTTAAAATCCCCAAATTGCCGCAGGAAGATTATGGAGGGTGAGTGAGGGAACATACAGTTTTTGTTAAAGAACCAGCTTTGGCTCACAGTGGGTAATCTATTCCTGTTCTAGTTGCTGTAGCTAAAGTAAAATTTTTTGTTCAAGTTTCCAACTGCTGTATAATGGATATTTGCCCTAACTATTGCTGGTTAATTTATTCTTTTGTGGGAGAGAATCCCAATGAGTCACTGTAAATAAATGATGTGAAATTGGATTTTTTTCTGGAGGATGGAAAACATAATACCTAGGTCTATAAAAAATATTTGTAGGTTGGCTCAGTGAAGCTATAGTTGTTGGAAATGTATTGCGGGTAACCTATCTTACTTTTTGGAAACTGCTAAAGTAAATGAGGTAGCAATTAGCATCTTTAAAAAAAATCAATAAATGTTTCTATTGTATATTTCTTGAGATTAGAATGCAATATGATAGCAAGTATGTTTCTGAAATGATTTGGAAATAATCAAAAAAAATTTTTGGAATAAATGCTTTTAGGATAACAGATTATCATTTGGAGTAAGATAAAATTAGATACATTCCTCACACCATGCATAAGTATAAACTCAAAATGAATCAGAGAACTAAGTGTAAATAATGAAATGATACATTCTAGAAGAAAACAAGGGCATATTCCTATGGAATCTGGGTGTAAGGAAATGCATTCTAAATTGATTCAGTATTCAAATGTAATAAAATTAAAGATGGCTAAATTTCACTAGATAGAAATAAAAACTTGTGTGTGACAAAATTCACCCTATGTCAAAAGACAAAAATTGGGAGAAGATATTCACAAAAGGTATAAATAGAGAATTTCCCCAAATGATTTCAAAACTGCTCTAAAATATGTAAAAAGATTCAACTTTATTCATAAAAAGAGAAATGAAAAGTAAAACTATATTGAGATACCCATGATATTGGCAAAACTTCAAAAAAGTTAAAAATACACTGGCAAAATTGTGAGAAAACAGACATTCTCATACGTTGCAGGTGAGAATTAAAAATTGGTAAAAAAAAAAAAAAATATGGAAAGGAATTTGGCCGTATCTAAGAAAACTACATGGGCATTTATCTTTCAATCCAGCAAACCTAATTCTAGGAATTTGTCCTGAAGATACATGCCCAGACTTTCAAAGATACATACATACAAGATTATTCATTGAAGCATTATCTGTAGTTATAAAATATTAGAAATTATTAAAATATTCAAACATAGGCAATTAGTTGAATAAACTATGATAAATACATACAATGGAGCTTTAGGTATTTGTAAAAAAGAATGAAAAAGATATCCATGAACTGGTGTGGTGTGATTTTCCAATAATAATGTTAAGTGGAAAAGCAAAATTCAAGAGAGAATATATATTGTTAACTTTGAAGTTAAAAAAAGAAAAGAGGAAGTAAATAAAAAGCACAGTCATTCCTTGGTATCCGCAGGGCACTAGTTCTGGGAATCCCACCTTGGATACTAAAATTCAAGGATGCTCATGTCCCTTATATAAAATGGTGTATTTGCATATGATGGAAGCACATCCTCCCTAATATTTTACATCATCTCTAGATTACTTAAAATACTTAATACAGTGTAAATGCAATGTCAATAGTTGCCTACGTACAGCAAATTCAAGTTTGGCTGTTTGGAACTTTCTGGAAAGTTCCTTTTTTTTCCTGAGTACTTTCAGTCTGCTGTTAGTTGAATCCATGGATGTGGAAACTGCAGATAAAGAGGGCCAACCATATCTGCTTATTCGAATAAAAAGAAATATGTGAAGGCTGAGTCAGTACAAGTGGATGGAATGTGGCCTAGGAGGAATAGGGGAGGGAGTGATACTTCTGAGTATACTTTTCTTTATAGTTTTCACTTTTAGATGGAGGGTAATGTTCTATATATTCAAACAATAAATACAATGATTTGAATAAATGGATGTATAAGTAAAGATGTGGAGTGAAAAAACCTAAAACACAGTTGTAGTCATATGAATAGCATAAGCAAATTGAAAGATAAAATTTCAAAATAAAATAAAAAGCTAATTTGAGTAACTTTTGACTTTGTATTTGACTATATTGTTGTCCCCATGACGTGAAGGAGTAGTCGATAAAAAAGCTTTTTTAGGGAATTTGCTTATATTAGTGTTGAAGTAGTACTGAAATTCTGAGATTATTTTATGTGTAATTTGGAAGATGGGAGATAACAATAGAAAATAGAGAAACATAAGGAAAGACCCCATGAAATAGATTGGCATTAAAGTTATCATTCATATATGATATATATTGTGATTATTTATAGACAATATACAAGTATATTCACATGTATAAATACATATTTGCTTCTAGGGTCCTTCAGTGAACAGATTCCCAGAGCACCTTCTGTATATTTCTATTAATCACTTATTGTGATATAAGTATTTGCTAATGTCTCTGGTCTATCACTTGCCAATGAAATCCATGAAAGCAAATGTTATGTTTTATAATCTTTGTATTCTTAGAACCTAGTGTTTGCCTGGAACATAACAGAATTCAAGTAAATATTAGTATTAAATGATCTGAATAAATGAATGAGACTTATACTTACTTGAGACAGAAAGGATAGAGGAGTCTGAGATATATTGTGACTAGTTTTATTTAAAGATTCCAAAACTGTCTCAACTTAATGTGGAGTTGTTGAGCCCTCGTGTCATCTCTGCAGCTCCGTTATGTTGTTTATTTACCTCTTTAGACATTGTGTATCCTTGAATGTTCTCTCAAGTTGAATAGACTGGAAAGTCCTTGGATCCTACTTGCAGAAGACCTCTTTATCCACTCATTCCTCTCACAGCTTTTACCTTAGTCCAAGGCCTTTTACTCCGGAGGTTTTGTAACAGCCTCCTGTTTCTTCCCCCAACTCCTGCTCCTCACTTACTAACAACCTGCTCCATTGAACATCCAGTTAATAGATCCCTGTTAGGTTAATCTTCAAAAAAATACCACATTACATTTTCTGCTCAGAGACTTCTTATCGTCCACTACCCCTAAATACCAATCTTTCATGGAGAACTAGCGTGCTCATCCCTCAGTGCTCGTCTGTTGATTTCTCACTTACACCTTCATTCCCACTGTTTATTATGCCTGAAATCATCTCCCTTCTCCCTATGATTTTTAACTTTACACCTTTTTTTTCAAGGACTGTCTCATTCTTTGTGGTCACTTCTTTTTCTCTAGAATATAGATCTCTTGCATTCACATGGTATTGTTATATTATTTATAATTATTCTTTTACTTTACTTCTTCATGTAGTTGTGAGTTGAGCTCAGTGAATATAGTTGAATCTCTTTTCATCAGTGGACTGAAATTAGAGCCCACGCTGTAGTAGATGTTGAATAAATATATGTTAATGGTAGAGTTATATTTATAATAAATTGTAATTTTAAAAAAGATTATTGAAAGTAATTCTCTCAACAGAAATGGTGATCGTTTCTTAATTTGATTATATATTTTATTAAATTCCTAATTAATGATACAGTGTATTTGGATAAGTGTTAAAATGGATCAGTTTTATCTGTCCAAAATTGGTTTGGTAAACACTTTGTTTAAAGTGCACTTTTTAAGAAATGGTGCCACATCTCCAATGCCTAAAAAGAAATATCTCTTAAGAAAATCTTCTTCTTTATGTTTGTTTGCTTATATCCACAACTTTAAAAGTGAATAAATATGGGTATGTGCAAACAAAATGCTTCCATAAATAATACAAGAATCACTTTTGGAGTGTGTGCATGCATAAGCTGGTTGTTGAAACAATGTAGCAGTCCATCCATAAATTTCTGTGCTCTCAGAAAGGCTGTTTAAACACATTACTAAAAATTCTCCTCTCATAGTGGTGATGACTAAGTCCATGTGTCTAGAATTCACTTTACTGAACACCTATGCAACAGTGATGTGATTATGTTCAGGGGGATTGAAATGAAGACCATGATTAAATAGGGATAGCTGTGGATTCCTTCTTTTAAGCAATGGTAAACATTGCCAACATACACACTGAGATTTATATGATGCATTATTCTTCTAATTATGATTGTGCTGCATATGATCATAAGAGCAAAAACATTACCATAATGAGTTATAATATGCAGAACAATATTCTATACCAGTGGTGAAGCAACGACAAGTTTAAACATGTGTTATTTTAAAGCCATACACTTATATTTAAATAGGTGTTAGATAACTTCCTATATGTCCTTAAATCTTTGGTAATTAATGAATATATATATCTTTTGATCTAGGTAAGAGAAGAAAAACTAAAATAGTATATGTTTATATATCAAACACATAAATGAACTAAAATAATTTCTTTCATTTGCATTAACTTTTTAAAAAGCTTCTAACTAGTAGAAGTTACCTAAATTAGAAGTGGTATAGCATTCAAGCCCTATACTTAAGTACTTAATAATTTCATCCAATTTTTAAACCATATTTATTTTGTTCTTGTATAGTACACCTGGATCTTATGACCATTTTCTGAACCTTCTTCCATCTTTAAGTTCTTCCCTACCCGATCACCCTGATTTCTATAAGGCATTTCAATCATATATCAGTGTTACACATCTATTTTC
Source organism: Camelus dromedarius (assembly GCF_036321535.1). Classification (NCBI taxonomy): domain Eukaryota; kingdom Metazoa; phylum Chordata; class Mammalia; order Artiodactyla; family Camelidae; genus Camelus; species Camelus dromedarius. Next base: position 59,294,984 of record NC_087436.1, on the reverse strand, counting down.
AAGTAAAGGACACATCAGCTCCTGTTAACATATATCTGTAGATATCAGAAAAGGATGTAGAAAGATACATGATCTCTTTTTAACTGTTTCTGTGTAAAAGCAAACTGAAAGAGAGGCTGAAGAATTTCTCAGATTCCCTATTTTAAAAAGTATTCCTTGCATAATCTTTTTCCCACAAAATTACGCTTTCTTCTTTGACATTTTCAGGTTTATCTTATCTTTAACTTCAGTATTAATATTCATAGAAACATTAATATTTAGGACAATACCCTAATACTTTAGGAGTTCACTTAATACTTCTAATATTAAAATGTTAATAACTTTATTCTATTATGTGTCTCTGATATTGTACTGAGAAAACAAAAAGACAAGAAAGTAATTATAGGGTAACAGTGATTTAAAAGTGGACCTAAAAATAGATGCTAAGTTATTTACACTTTTTCTTGCTTTTGAACTATGTATCAGCATATTTATTTTCAATGACATAATATTAACTTTATATTACTGAGTTAATTATTTATATAAAATTTGACCATCAAAGAAACATGAAGGATGCTTAATAATTTCATTTAATTAAATAAAGATAGGATTATCCCACTAATTAAGAATTTGGATGATAAGGCATTAATTAGGTTTGTTACTTCTGCTTAAATTATGATTTGTATTAATTAAAATTACATAGTTATTTTGGCATTATCTTCCATATTTCTTAAATTCCATCTACAAAATTCTGCTAATGTCTTTCTATTCTAACTTACTAATCTACTTAGACTTATTTAAAGTTTCTGCGAATACTACCTCATATGGGAGTTGAAAAATAAGCAAATTCTTCCCCATAGTACAACTGTTACTTTTAGCTATCAACACATGTCTCATGGTTTCCTTCATTGGATTCATTAGTTCATTCATTCTGCTTTGCTCAAGGCAAAACCAACTTACATATATTTACTATGCACTTCTTTAAGTGTTGGTATATCAGTTAGTTTTGAATGATCTGCTGCACTAGTTATCTTGGAATATGACTGTTACTCACCATAATCTAAGTTCCAAGAAGTCAGCAGCCATATTTGTCTGGCTCATTCCTATATTTCCAGCATCAACCATGGTGTCTGTTAAGTGGGGTTCTCTTTGGCATATTGGTGATGATACATGTCAAATGGTTGCTTATATACATATGGTTGTGCTATGCTAGTATATTTATATATATTATATATGATTTCATATGTGTAATGTGAAATCAATATACAGTTAGTGATAAGAATCATTTTATTGGATTTATTCAAAGCTTATAGTGCTTTTTATTTTCGTTGCATGGGAACATCTACACCCTCCATGTTGCCATCCAGTTAAGATTTACCAGTGATTTTTATGCTGCCAGCATATTATGAATCTCTAGAAACTGAGGAGAGTTTCCTAAAATATTTGTTAATTATTTATATTTTGATAGATTGTCTGCACTTTCTAGGAAGAGGGAAATTACTATAGAAAGCTGCCAAAAAAAAAAAAAAGAGTTATCAGTAAGGAAAGAATCAGATGACTAATGCTGTTTACCTTGATTTCAGAAGCTGATTTCTAGAATAAGTAAGTTTTCCTGGATATAAAAACACATTTATCAGGAGTTTATCATAAAACAATTCTGAAAATATTTTCTAAGGATATATATCATTAACTACATTATACTAGATGATAAATAAGAATGATACTTGTTTAATTTTACACTCCTTGCTTATTATAAATAAATTATAAATAACAAAAATTTTAACTGTGTTTATACAACATTTTAAAATTCAAATGAATGTGAGTTTACATTTTTTTCATTGATGTAATTCCTAACTAAATTACTGGTGTTATTTGACAAAATAGCATGCAGAAGAAACTAGATATATTTTCCTCATGAATAAAAGAGAAGATGAAATTCAAATATATAATTGTCTATATAATTGGGATATAATTGTCTTTCTGAAAATGAATGAGAATTAACTTTTCCTTTATACATGTATATCTTTTCTAGTGTATATAATTCAGTTTAGATCTTTGGCCATGTAGTCTTTTTATCACTCTGATTTCCCCTACTTAGTCTCAGAAATGTGTTTATTATTTCAGTACCAATAGTTATGTTCCACCACTCACAAAGTCATTTCCTTACTAATTATCTATGTTATAGTAGAGCTGTGTAAAGAAATGCAAAAATTATGTACTAATTTGTAGATATTAATAATGATCAAGTTTAAAGGTTACTAATAATAAAGAAAATATAGTAGGCTAAATTAACCAAATTAATTGGCAATATTAAATACACACACACAAATTTACTATACAAATTAAATTATTTTCTCTTTTGTTTCTTTGTGATATCTACTTCTTTTCTATATGAACTTGGACAGGAGTAACTTCAAATTAAATTATACAACTAATTTCATAAAGATTTCTAGCAATTGTACAGTGCAGTCCAAGATGAAACTATTGAGCATAACATAACTGATCCATATTTATATATGTAATAGGGATGTTTCAAATAATAATTGTATGAATAGCTGAGTTTTTCATTTAGAGTTACATTAGCTTAATTGCATCATTACACAGTGATTACATATGAAGCAAGCATGTGTTTTGCTAGAGAATTTGGAATTTGTTTATATTTAGACATTACTATGGGGATGGGTAAATGATAATAAACTTGTATGTTCTGACTTATTTCATAGGTCATCACAATGCTGTTGACCTAAGACAAAAAGATTGCCTGTTAATTCTCCTACTAAAAATAGGTTTTTGAGATTAGCAAAAAATTACATTTTGAGGTCTGCAACCATGGTGAGTCATATGCAAGTCTTCACACACACACACACACACACACACACACACACACACACACACACACACCCCACAGGGAAGGAGAACTCTTCGAGAGGTGAAAAAGGAAGTTGGGAGGGCTTTAATAAAGAGTCCACTGGAAGAACTGAGAATTTGAAGCATAGTGACTTGAAATTGGCTGAGTTGTGACAGTCTCTCATTGGCTGAGCTCTTGCCAGGCAATTAGAGGAAGCCTTTCTTCTTCCTCTTGGGCTATGCTATTGTGGCAGAGTGTGAAAGCTCTCCTTGAATGTTTCCTGGCTCTGTTTAACTGATGTTTCTGTTTATTATTTTGTTTACAGTATAAATAGGAGTTTGCCACATTTTTGTAGTATATTAAGAGGCAGACATAGAAGAAACCAGTGATTCTCTAATTTGAGTGCATTAGAATCACCAAAGGGCTTGTTTAATGCAATAAATATATTGATTGCTTGATGCCATCCTGGAGTGTTTGATTCAGCTCTCTGATATGAGGGGTGAGATAATGCAAGTCTAAAAATTTTTCAAGTTTTGTTGATGCTGCCGGTTTGAGATCAAGATCACATTTTGCAAACCAATGGAGTGAATAATTTATAATTTTCTATTAAAATGAGCACGAAATTATTTCTGCCCAGGAAATCTGAATCATGGATAGGGCCAACAGCCTTAACATTTTCACATTAAAAGAAGTTGACTCCTAAATCTGGGTATTGATATTACTGATATTCTAAACAGACATTAAATGACACATGATAGGGAACTGTCTATTCAACTATTTCTTTCTAACATAGAAAATCTTGAGTTTAAAATAATTAATCAAAATTAGAAAAGACACTCCAAATTTGTTGGATTCTTTTCAGAAAAAAGTGGAGTACTTTCTGCATTATACATGAAATTCAGAGAATATCAGTAAAAATTAAAATCTATATTGAGTAGCTCTTGCTGAACTAAAACAGGTACTTCTAAATGTTAAATGCCCGTGATGGAATATTTAGATAAAAATCTGTATTTATTTTCACTACATTATATTTTATAATGAAATCTACTTTTAAGGATCCAGATTCAGAAAACTATCATCAAAAAATAACTTTAAGACAAATGAATATTTGTCATTAATCTTAAGAGATGCTAGAGAAATTTGATTTGTGATGGTAAAATTTGAAGCAAGTGTGCTCTTGCAAACACCTGAGTGCTATTCAGCTTAATTGGGTTATAGCTCATGCTGATTGTGTTTTTCCCCTGCTGTATCTAATTTCTTTTCCCCCCAATATTTTATTGTTTGGTTTTGGTTTTGAAGGTGTATAGAAATTAAAGCACTCTAATTTTTTAAGAGCCCTGAAGGGAAGTATGCTTTCGTGTTAGTCATTCTTGTGAACACCTGTGCACTGTTGAATTTAATTGGGTTACAGCTGGTGCTGAGGGAGAGTCAACTAAATGAGTTTGCAGACTGACTAGAAACTTGACATTTTTTTTTTCTTCCTTTGATTTTTCTTTCAATACATTTGCAAGGTGCTTGGATCTGAAAGATTTTGTTAGTAAATTGAATGGGGTTCTTATGATCCATGATTAGTATAGTAGCTGAGATACTTCATGGTGATGACCTCAGAAAAAGTGTACCTCCATTCTGAGATCATATAGTCTCTCAAAATAAGGGGATCCTAACCTCAAAAACCATCTGGTCTACTTGTTTCCAGTACTTGAAGAACATTTAATATTATATTTAGATTTTGAGAGTTTAGCCTTACAATAATATGAAGGTTTTCAGGGGAAAAATACAAAGCATTGAAATGGAAGGTTTAATAAATTATGAAATATTATAAATACTGCTAGCAAAGTAAATGAGGCTAAAATGTATTGAGAGGTAATTATTTTTAAATATCTCAAGACTATCATTAGACTAAGTGTCTAAGTATGGCCAATAACAATAATCTATTTCAAATCATTGTTAAAGGTAGATAGATCAGTTTGGCAATTCCTTTAGAAAGACTTACTGCAGCTCTGTATTCTATTAAGTCAGTACCTATACGGCTTTAAATAAGTTCAGCAGGTAAATACTGAATGTGTAAAGCTCATTTTGGAACTAAGGGTAGGTGGTAATAGAGTGGTACTTCATAGCACCAAACATTAGAACCACTAATTAGATCAATGGTTTTAGAGAAAACATTTTTTGTCTTGTTATTTCATGAAAGTTTACACATTTTTTAAACCTTTTTTATTGATTTGTTATCATCTTACAATGTTGTGTCAAATTCCAGTGTAGAGCACAATTTTTCAGTTATACATGAACATATATATATTCACTGTCACATTTTTTTCTCTGTGAGCTACCATAAGATCTTGTGTATATTCCCTGTGCTATACAGTATAATCTTGTTTATCTGTTCTACAGTTTTGAAATCCCATCTATCCCTTCCCACCCTCTGCCCCCTTGGCAAAGTTTACAGATTTAATAGAAATGAATGTTTGTTTTAAATCTATTTTGCATAACAAAAGCAAAGTAATAAACACCAGCTAATATTAAAGTGTAAGAAAGTAGCTTAAGTATTCAATCAGTAAAGTCATTTCTAACATATCAACTAAAAAGCATCTAGAATTACTGCTATGTTACTTTAAATCTATAATATAAAAAAGTGAGGAACAGAGTTTATTCCACTGCTTTTCTTTCCTTGCAAATTAAACTGATGAATGACCTATATTTCCTTCACATCCTCTAAGATAAATTAAGCAAGTTGTATCTATTAAGAGATAACAAATATTTTTAAATTCAATAGTACTGTTAAAAATAAGGTTTATGAAGGAATGCGCACAAGTGTGGCCCTGGTATTTCTTCCCTGATATTCTTGATCTGTGATTAAGTTTACCATTTTTGTAAGAGAAATCTCTCAAATGATATGAACCATGCATTTTGGTCAAATTATTCAACCTGGTTTTCTTTGTGTGCTTATCTAACCAGCAGAGCTTCAGGAAGACAGCTTGCTTTCAGGCATTCTCAGTTAGACTAAGCGTCTAACTGCTGGTCAGTTACATCAGCAAACTATTTCCCAGAACCTATATAGATATAGGGTAAAACATTGTAATGGTGGCCTACTTTTACTGTACCTTTACTTATCTCCAAACAGGAACCTGGCTATATTAAAACAGTGCAGACACTATGAGACGATAAACTCAGAAGTGGTACTTGCTAGTGAAGAGAGAGTGTGGGTTTGACTACCTTGCAAATGGCGCCCAATAGAGCACGCAGAGCTGCTGTCCTGCAGTACCTTATCCTGGAAATAAGACGGATTTGTGGGCTGAGGTAGGTCTGAGGAGTCCTGATCAGAGTAGAGACAACTGAAGCATTCGAGGAGTTCACAGGATGAATTAAATACAGTAAGGCAGACCACCTAATTCATCTTGGATCTCTGAGATTACCAAGTTTATCTAGAGTTCTAGGGTAAAGAGTGAAAACAGTGTTTTGTGTGTCACAGGAGTCTTTCTCATTTTATATTCATGAAAAGATGCTGGAGACCTTAAGGAATGCCAAATAAATTATGAGTAAATGAAAGGGAGGGAGAAATACCCTGCTTGACTGGTTACTCTTCTCCAAAGTAAGTAAATTGGTTTTAAGGAATTAAAGACTTTGTGTCAAGTTTTTACTTTGACACACTTACTTTACGCACATGAGTTTGACAACTCATTTTACTTCACGTTTTCAGATCCTAAGCTTTTCCAAATGTCAACAGCTAAGGACTGTAGGTAGCTATTTTGGCACAGGATAAAAGACAAAGAATAAATGTTTACTTGGCTCCATATCCGGCCATTCTGTCTGCCTCTGCTTCTTTACACTCCCAATATCCATGTGTAGTTTCTGGAGTAATTCAGCCATCGAGACTGAGACCTGTCCCTTGAAATAAATATGAGTTATTTATAGAACCTGCTTCTTTTTAACGTTGCCTAAGGCAACTAACTGGGTTCTGTGAACTTTATACAGGTATTATTGACCTGTTTTCTCTTACTCTTAAAATAAGTTTGTGATTATATGAAAGTAACCATTATGTGAGTAAATGTGGTTCTTAAATATATTTATGAAATAAAGAAAATGTTGTACGGGCAAAAGGTAATAAGTGTATTTTACCTGTGGGTTAAATTCTGAAATTATCTTGGTGGGAAATTTTAAGCCTGATGGCAGTGTCTAAAATGTTAAGCTTTAGACTCTGGAACTTGGTGAGCTATTAGTTATATATTTATGAGCTCTGCTGTGATAGTAACGTTTTAAATGCAAATTTGTGTTTAGTTCAGCTTTCTCTTTTTGGAAACTTGTGCTAGAATGTACCCACAGTCTCAGTAAGCTAGTCAAATTAGAAAAGCATTTGGCTTAGCAATGTATTATTCACCTCTAAACAACGGTGATTCAGACAGTTGTATTGTGTTGTCCTAAATTAACTTACCCAACCATATGTAATATGCCCTGAGGACACACACCCACATAAAAGAAGTTTAAAGTATTATTTACTGATCCTGATATTTTATTTGAGAAAATAGGGTTTATTTAATGTTCCAAGGGAAATAAAAATATTAAAGAAGTTTTCTTTTGGCATCTAATTGTTAGATTCATTAGTTAGTAAGTCAAAAAATTTAAGTCAATTATTAATCAAGAACTGCACTAGGTGAGTGACTATCGAGATGAGTTAAAACCTGATGAGATAAAAGTCATTTTTCTGAACACACAGCAGAATTGTAAGGGAACACTGACATTCCTGAATGAAACCTGAAAGCCTCACGAGCATCTCAAATTCTAAACCCTAAACATGGTTCCCTTCCACCATTGCATTTCCACCTCACCAGGCAGCAGGCTAGGGAGGAACATCCTTGAACGTGCCTCCACCGTGCTTGCTCTCCATGGGAAGTCCCTCTACCAGCCCCATCATTTCAAACTGCTAAATCTTTCTTGGAATTGCCCCCTTCTCTACACTCCATGTCAGTGATTTATCTTTAGGACCCGATTTGGTTATTTTTTATTTCTACATTTCACACATCTAGACTGGATACTACTGTATATCAATTCTGAGCTAGTTATGATGAAAAAAGAGAGATTGCAGACTTAGTAGCTTATTTGGGAGGTGTTATGGGTGGGAGACACATATAAACAAAATTATATATAGGGATAAATTATATAGCAGATGAAATACATAGGAAGATATGCCTAAAATATCCTTTTTCCCACACCTTCCATCTTCTTTCTTTTCATATATCCTATGCCTTGCTCAGATGCCAGTCTTTCTGAGACCCTCTTATTATTCCCAGTGTCTGGGCCACCTGCCCATTCTGTATGTTTTCGTATCTTCACTACTTTTTCTTTCTTTACAAATTTACACAGGAGCGCTGGATTTGTTACGTTCTTTTCTCTATTTCCTGTTAAACTATAAGTTCCTTGAAGATAGGTACCATGCCTGGAGAAAATATTATTTCAAAGAGATACTACAACTCTCCCTGGGTGTTGGAATAAAAGCTTCATTAAGAAAGTACACTTGAGTTGACTTTTAATAAAGAATTAGAAATTTTCCAGGTAGAAAGAAGGGTGACAGTGGCAAAGTAAAAGCAAATATAGTGACAAGGAAAAACAGAATGATATGAGATGATGAATGAGCTCGGTAGTGTGGTGTGGCTGGGCTATTGTGTTTAGGGAAAGAGACATGGGAGATCACAGAGGGCCTAGAACATGAGCTGCCTTGTCTTTTGCAGTGAAATACAAACTTTATCCTATGTGCTCAAAGTTCCAGAATTGGACTGCCTGAGTCCAGTTCACTTACCATCTGTGTAATGTTGGGTAATTTGTTTAAACTTTTTAGGATTCAGCTTCCTCATCTATAAAATTGTGATTATGAGGATCACTTGAGGATTAAGTGTATGTCCTTAAATGTTTAGGACAACCTGGATCCGTGGTGCTATATAAGCTAGCTAATTTTACTGTCATGCTTTTTATTTTCATTTTTATTAAGTATTTGAGAGTCACAGGAAAACATTAAAGCCATTAAGTAACATAATAATTGATTTTGGAAAGGTAATTATAGCAAATAGGGGGAGGAAGGATTGGGATGAAAACAAGATGAAAAAGGCAATTTAAGAGGCTTTTATGATAGGTTAAATTTACTTAAACTTTATATAGTTTGAATTACATTTAAAATAGTTTAAAGTTAAAAGTTAAACACTTTACTTTTAAGCTGTGAAAAGCATCCAAGGGTATTGTGATTTATTTGAGAGATAATTAAAAACAGAATATATAAAAGTATAGAAGAAGATGTAATGATATGGAAAGAGAGAAAGAAATACTACCAGTATGTTTGGGGGTTTATGGTTATTATCATTCATCAAAAAATTAATTCACTAAGGAAAAAGGTAACATTTATTATTGAAGTGTTACTGTCCATTAATAAGGAAGCTTATTGTAGGAGAAATTAAAAGAATTACTGTAATTAAAAAAAAAAACTGAACTGGAGGTAACTGTAGACAACTACTTAGAGGTATCTGATAGAAAATTCTATGGTATTAAAGAAATGCTAACCAAAGTTCTGCTTCCCCAAAGAAATGAGTTGTACCAGGAAGTAAATGAGCACACTACATCTTTCATCAAGTACATTTTACTACTAGAAAAAGGAGGTGGTCGGGGGCAGCTAATCTGAACTATGCTTAGGTGCTTAGTGGTAGAGTTAATTTACATTTTGACCAAAGTTTCTTAGCTCAAAGCTGATCAGAATAATTTGAGGATCACTCTCTGGGAAGCACTAGTCTACAGCTTAAGAGAGAATTCTGAATTCAAGATATTGACTTAGAAGTATAAATTATGTTAGTGACAGAGAATATGCTGGGAGTACTGGCAAATGTTAAAAGAATCATGAGATGTGGGGGGAAGAAAACACTAAATTTTAAGAAGTGGGCACAGAGGAGCATGAAAAAGGAATATTCATGGACCATGAGCGAGAAGGACATGATGTGATGCATGGAAGAAAAATCTAGAGTTCTCAGAGGGCATATAGATTCACAGAATGAATAATAACACATGATATAACAATTAACTTACTTTTTAAGAAAATGCTGGGTAGTTGAGCTGAAATTCTGTCTCCATGGTTCAGAGGTGAGTACATAACTCTAGAATGAAGTGGAGGTAACTCTGATTCATGTGCCAAGTTACTTGGATAGAAGGATGATATTTATAGGAAATGAGTGAGTTTTAAGAAGTTCATAATAGTAAGTTACCCCTGTAGAACACTTCAGTTTTCACCCTCATCTTTCCTCCCGTCTCCAGAGAGTTACTTGACCCCTAACCACTGGGCCTCTTCTCACAGTTGACAGAGGTGATGCCTTGTTTGCCTCCTGCCCCCCAGGTTTGGGGTTTAGCTTTCTCTGACCTGCTCAGTCAGTTAACACTTGTTCATCAGATTTCAAATCCAGCATTTTTGACCTTTCTTACTTGTGCTTTTTCCTCCAATTCTCTTTTCCTTTATATCCTTGATTTTTTGTTTGTTCTGGGTTTTTTTTCCTTTCTTTGTTTTTTTATTTTTTTCCCTCTCAGTATTTTAATGGGGTTTGGGGAGAGTACAAATATAAACATGTGTTAATGCTGCACATTGGCCTGGAGGTCCAAAGCTGTCATATGAAGTAAATATATACCTGTACTGAAATAACACTCCTGCCTCTTTTCAGGGATTAAGTCATTCTTCTCCCTTTACTCTTAACTCCTAACTTTTCTGTTCTAAAAAACGCTTTCATTATTTCCCATTAAAAAAATATATAGGTAGGACTTACATAGATAATTCTGAAGTCTACCCTGCTTCTCTTTGTCTGATTCTAATTAACATGATTTGATTTCTCTTACCTTGAGCAAGACACTGATTTAAGCCTCTGCCTTTTTCTCACATCGTGGAGGACTGTAATTTCTGTTTTTCTAGGATTCAAATGTGCAACTGCTATCTCTTACTGTCTATGTGATTTGGTTCATCCCTTTAAAAGCTGAATTTCTGACATAAAAGACGATTTATTGTCTTCTCTTTCGCAAACTAAATAATCTTTCACCTTGCCCTTAAATCTTTTTTTTCCCTTTTGCTGATCTTGCTAATTTCCATATATCTATCTTTAAAAAGTCCTGAAGTTAAGTAGTGTTAAGAAAGGTTCAGATTCAAAGCATCATATTTCTTTCCTTTAGTGTCTTTTAAAAAAAGTAAAATGAAATCACTTGGTAGACTTTTTAAGCAGTTGTGCTTTGCATTGCGTTCTCATCCATTCTTCTTTGTTGTGCCCTATAGACTACATAAAATACCTGTATAAAGTAGATAATTTATCATATAGTCTACATCATATTGATGAGCAAATATCATACTCATGAAGTGTAGCTAAAAATACTTAGAATTGTACTAGTTTCTGGAATACCACTTCTGGAATCTTGGTGTTTCCATTCTGAAAGCATAAGTGCAAGTCACATGCCTTATAGAATTTTTATAATCATCATCTATATAACATACTGGAATGGCTAGAAAAATAAAGTATCAGCTGTTTGTGAAATATATATTTTGAATCTATTCCAAAATTCAATTATATACACTTAATTTCCAATTAAGTCTAGGACTGTACTCTTCCATCTTCCTGAATTGGTCACTTGGCTTCTTTGTTACATATGAAAAAAAGGGAGACACGGCACTCAACCAAGTGACTTAGGTTGCTGATATTCACGCCACTAACAATATCAGCTCATTCAGTGGGAAGCAGTTGTGGAATAGACCCTGTCAAAAGTCAAGAACTATTTACAGTTACTTGAAGTTGTAATTACCACTATTTGATCTACATTGAGATAAAGAAAGGAAAGTGAAGGAGGGGGGAGAAAAGTAATAGTTGGAGAGTGATTGTCTTCATCCAGACACCACGTGAGCTGGTTTACGTGTTATCTCATTTAATGCACATGCCCATCCTTACAGACCCTCCTTTCTTTATTTCTATTTGATTCTCAAACATTAATTTTTTTTACTACTCATAACAATAAAATAACTAATATTTATTCAATACTAATGCAGTTTAATAATCTAAATTATATATGTGTGTTCTAAGATATATGTATTTATATTCTTTTTTTTTAATTGAAGTATAGTCAGTTTACAATGTTGTGTCAATTTCTGGTGTACAGCATAATGTTTCAGTCATACATGAAAATATATATTCCTTTTCATATTCCCTTTTATTATAGGCTATTATAAGATATTGAATATAATTCCTTGTGCTATACAGTAGGACCTTGTTGTTTATTTATTTTACATATAGTACTTAGTATTCTTATCTACACAAGTCTATAGGTGGTAGATGGAGTTATTAGTATAGACAATAAATGAGGAAACTCTAAATCAGGGAAGTTTAGTAACTTGTCCAAATTCACAAATTTAGTAAGTCAAGTTGCTGGATTCCTTTTACTCCAAAGCCCACACTGCTTCCACTGTATCATATTGTTTTTTCACATGTTGATTACTTTATCTTTTAATTTGCTCCTATGCATTAAATCTGTTATTTTTATTATTAATAGCTGCTTTGAAAATTATATCAATATTTTATCTGCCTTTTAAAGTTGCTAAATGTTTATTCATCATCATTGGGACTGAGTTTTGTAAGCAAGAAATTCCACCAATATACTCTAGTAATACAGTTGGTAGTAACAGTATTATAGCATATTATGTAAGGACGTGTCGTTTGCATGATTTTAATTATAGTTTATAGTATATTCATAATTCTGTTCCTGTACACAAATAAATGACTCTAATTTATAGTTACAATGATAATATCTTAATCTTTATGTATCATTCAGTATAAATAAAATATTCCACTTATATTATGTTGCTATCCATGTTTTAACTTGACGTATGTAGATAAAATCTGAGGTACTACACATAATAACATGAATTTCCCAGTCCTGAAATTTTTTATTCATGGTGCTGTTCTCCACAGAATTATTAATGAAAAGACAACCTTTGTTTATTCGAATATTCACACCATATGGCACTTTGGAGATGTCTTTTATTTCATACTCACATTTCATACTAATGTTGCAAAGCAGACATTCTTCACCATAAGTGTTACTTATTGATGCTTAAAGGTTCAATGAATTATTCAGCCCCTTTACCCTTCTTGCTTTGCTGCACACCTATTGAGTTTTCAGAGCAGTTTCATATCAATAAATTTGTTCTTGCTTTGCAGCTCCAATTTCATGCTTGGCCTTTTCTAAGCGACATACAAGAAAAATAAATAACCAGAAGGAATAAAATATGTATACAAATTGCTTTAAATTACTCGATATCTGAATTGTTAAAGTTCCCAAGGGTTTCGAAAATTAAGACATGAAAGCAAGACTTCAGAAACAGGCTACATGCAAATGTAATCAGCAAAAAAGCTTGTCTTGTTAACATGCAGTCTGGGAAAAGTGACATGTCTTCATAGGCATGTTGTACTCAGAGTTGAAAGCACTCTTAACAAATCAGTCCCTAAGAGTTCAAGAACTCACTGCCACTTTGTATCTTATGTTGTCACATACACACAGCGAGGCAGACAGCAAAAGAATGAAGGGCTAATCTGAGCAGAATGAATAGGCAATTCCAATAAAATGGCAGTTTGAGGTAAGAAGTCAAGAACTTCAGTGTTTCTGATTTTTATAAGAAGGAAACCACTCATGTTTATACCTACTTCAAATAGTTGGTTATCAAAGCTGGAAAATTTATTTTCATTAGTCAGAAAATCCTACCATATTCTTTTCATCATAAAATATAAAGTGATTTTAATATGAGAGAGGCCATTCATGCCTTCCAAATTGCATCCATCAAAGCTCAAGAGTAAAAATTTGCTGTTTTCAGCCAAGACTCTGTTTGGATTTCAATGAGAAAATATATTTCTCCTAATGTATTAGATTTACTGATGACAGTCTCTTTTTCAAAATACTGAACCAAATGTAAACAATAAACACATTCCCAAGAATGTATTTCCATCCATCCACCAACCCATTCAATTTTCATCAAACAAATAAATTTTGATGTCCCAGATTTTTAAAAAAAAGAAAGAAACAAATAATAAAATAAATACTATTGAATGATGCAGGCATTATATTGAAAATATCTTAATATAGTTTCAATTAAAAGAATTTTCTCTTAAAACATTGGCGACAACATTTTCCATAGAATCAGTTTTTTGTTTGTTTGAATAAACATGCTATTTTTAATGACTGTTTTCTTCAAAATCTAGACTGAATCCACTTGTCTAGTACAATAGGAAGGTTTTATATAGGAAGGTAGGACATTTTTAATTTTTAGAATAACTTTACTGAAATACCATCTAATTTAGCAATTCACCAATGACTACCTGCAAACAACTCAACATTTTAAGAATAAAGGACAAGGTACGTTCCTTATTAAATTCCATACAGTATGTCATTTAAATTATCTAATTTAATGCTTACAATACCTTCTTGAGATTGATATTATTATCTCCATTTTATATGAAGAAACTACATGTCCTGGTTGGTGTTCCCCAGCAGCTGACCCTGAGATAGCTTAGCGTTCAGGTAGTTTAATGAGGAGTTGACCTTAGGAAATACAGGAGGAGAGTGGGGGAATGAAAGAGGTAAGGAAAGGAAGTCGTAAAGAATGAGATTGTAGGCGCTTACCACGGTACGTAGGTATTTGGAGCTCAGTCCTACTGAGAAACTGTGGGTGATAGTCATAGAGCAAGCATACTCCATCTCAGGGGCCAGAGAGCTGGGAAATACATCTACTAAGTCCTTGTTCCTCATGGTTCCTCTGCTGTTTGAATGAGGGCTATTGATCCAGCATCTCCAGCTTGCTCAGCACAGGAGCAGATTGTGCTCCAGGCCAGAAAAAAAGCCTTCAGGCCAAAAGTGCAGTAAGAAGTCTTTATCACAATGGTGAATGGGGAGGGCACTCGCAGACTCACCTGCATTGAGATAAAGAGAGTAGTTAAATAATACTGCTTAAAAATAGATGACAATGTCGACAACAGAACATCAAACCAAGCTGGAAACAAACAAAAAGTTTATCATTTCTCTTCATTCTTCTGACAGATTTTGAAAACTTTTAACCTTTTCTGGAGACCGAATTTCAAATATGTTTCTCTACAAAGATAGTAAAATGTAGTTAAAAATATTTTTCATGTAATAGTACAATTTGACATACTTCCATTACTATATAAACTACACAACAAGCATCTATTGATTACTGAATCTCATGTTATTTATCCAATAACAAACCACTTTACTGTATCAGACAGGTTTTTGTCATTTTGTGCCGACTTCTTTGGCCATAGGCAAATATATTGCATTCAACCTTTTGAAATAGTTTTACCATTTGCTTTATTTATTTATTTTAAGGTACTGAATCTTTGGACTTACCACCTCACAAACTTTTGTTTCAGAGTTTTAAATTTCTTCTTAAATTTGATTTGCCTGTAATCTAAAATAGATATTCATAGTCATCTAAATATTTTCTCTTCTTCTTGCTAGTTTTGTTTCTGGGGCATTTGACAATTTCCATGGCCTGTTTCTAGATCCTTTAGAATTTCTATATGCCTTGTGTTTATGAAGACCAACTTATGTAAACTTCAGATAGAAACAAAGGAGAATGTTAAATGTCACAATGGCAGGATAATACAGCAGTTAGGGTAGCACTTATATAAATGCCTCTTTTTGAAGTTACTACTGTAAGAATTCTGGTTAGGCATGATGACTTTCAGAGGAGTAAGGCAGTCGTGATCTTTTCCTGTGTTTTAGCTACAAAAGCAGTAATAACAGATATCCTCAAATCAGAACTGGATGTTCACAGTTCACATACTCTGTGTCTTTTTCTGGCATCTTATCTACTACGGGAAGAACAGTTTCCATCTGTGTACATCATACTCCATTCTGACAAAGCAGTCACCTGAAACTTAAACAAATGCTCTACATTCAGCCCTTCTCTGAATTTGTGTAAAAGTACCCAAATACTATTGGCTAAGGTAAAACAAAAAAAATCATCTACAACAGTGAATCTCAGTAAAAATTTTTTCCAACTTTAATAAAAATTAAACAGTCATCCTAATGAATTCTTCACTAGAAAGAATTAAATGGTTCACTTCTGATGCAGACATTTATTTGAATGATTTTAATTACCGTCTAACATGCCCTCATGTTGTCCAGTTTATTCATCTTAGTACCTTTTAACCTTCATTTACATAATTTTTGCTGTTCTATTTACTTCTATTCATTGTATGTCATTAATGGGATTTAATTTATACTGACATTTCCAATGAGACCTATTTTTGTATTCTTTTTCCAGATTGAGATGTTTCTGTAGTTTTCCAAATGTTCTTTTTAAGCCAATAATCTTCCCTTTCCATCTTCATATATGTTCTATTTAGAAAGACTTTTAAAAGTAAATTTGAAAACCTTTATTCCAGCATTTATTACAAATACAGCATTTTATTCTTCCCATGTAATACTATTTATGCCTTCAAAATTTTATAACATTATGAAGTGTGGTGTGATCAGTGAATATTACTCTAAAGTAAAAGACTTAGTAATTTATTTTTCAATAATCCTCATGTAAATATAACTGAAAATCTTTTATTATATATTCTCTAGATGCCTGCAAATTGATGAACATATTAACAGTAAAATTCTCTTCTTTGAAAAATTGTCTTAGCCTTACCAGAATTAATATATTAATATGACTGGAGAAAGGAGAAAATATAGCAAATGACTAATCATTATCATCAGTTTTTTTCTTCCACATTTTTACTTTTAACTTGGAATTTATCAGCCTTTTCTGTTTCCAAAAAGGTAATACAGTCAAATGCTTTGTAGGAAATCTTACTGTTAGTCCTACAGGATAATAATTAGATTGAATTTTGAAGGAAAATGACATTGTAAGTTTCACTTCTTATATTATATTTGAACCTAATTTTTTTTCCCATTCGAAACATCAAAACTTTCTACCATTTTTACCATGGATGTAATAACATGAAGGCCAGTATGAGCTGACAGGGAATAGAGAATGAAATTTACTCAGATCATTGTTTGATCTGCCATGAAAAAATTTTAAAGAGCTTTTTTATGTTTTCTGCTTCAAAAACTTGAATGAACTTCATGAAAAATAGACTGGGCATGTGTGCTTTCATGTTTTGGATACTTGAGTCTTTTGCAAACTGAAGAACTTGTGTCTGCAAAAGAAGTTTCTCAGGTAGCAAGTGTCCAACCATGCTAATGAAAATAACTAGTTTCTTTAGAAAACTTCAGTATTTTGTGACTTATTTTATGATGGCAAATAAATAAAGGAAAAAATTAAAGGGGACAAAGGTAGCAGGAACTATTGTTTAACTGTGGCCTTCTTGTAATTTGTCTTCTCTCTTTTCCTAGATTATGATCAATAAAGTATCCATGTATTAACTACCTTGATCATTTTAATACAGCTCCTCTCTAAATCTTTTGTAGGCATACATCCAACAAACATGATTTAAGATAATGTTTAATCACTACGTATAATCTATAGCACTTAACTTCCAAATGTGCATTATTTTCTCATTAAATTAAGGTTAGTGATCTTAGTGATAATGCTAACTAGTAAATTGCTTGGTGTTTGAGATCCCTTGACCCTAAACTGAGATGATTGCAGTAGTGTGCAGTTAATGGTCAGTTTGAAGTTTTGTAATAAATACGTACTTTTACATAATTCTGTGAATTTTGCTGTAATATAGTTTCCTGAAGTGATCATCTCACTAATTATTCTCTCCCTGGTCTCATTCACGTTTAAAAACATTTCTTTTATAGTATTTTGGTGTGGAAGGAAAATAGTTGCATCTAGAGAAGAAAGGCCTGGATGCTGTTCATCGTGGCTCTTCTACTAATTACCTGTAAGAAATTAAGGCCAGTTGATGTGGCTGCCCTAGATGATTTCTTGTGCCATTTCCACATCCAGAATTTTTTGATTAAGAAAAAAATTACTCTTTGGGAAATTGTCTACTCAGTTCTTCTGCCCAGTTTTTAATTGGGTTGTGTTTTTTTTAATGTTGAGCTGTATGAGCTGTTTATGTGTGTTGGGTATTAACTCATTATTAGTCAGATCATTTGCAAATATTTTTCCCTATTCAGTAGGTTGTCTTTTCATTTTGTTGATGGTTTCCTTTGCTTTGCAAAAGCTTTTAAGTTTAATTAGGTCTCATTTGTTTATTTTTGCTTCTATCTCCTTTGTTTTAGGATATCAAAAAAAAATTATTGCAATTTATATCAAAGTGTTACATCTGTATTTTCCTGGTATCTGGGCTTACATTTAGGTCTTTAATCCATTTGCATATGGTGTTAGAGAATGCCTTCATGATATTTGCCACTTGGTATTATGCTTGTAAATATATTATTACATAGCAAAAGGGATTTTGCAGATGAAATTAGGTTGCTAATCAGCTGACTGTAAAATAGGGAAATACCATGGATTATTCAGAAGTGCCCAATGTAATCTCTTGGGCACTTAATAACAGATGAGGGCAGCAGAAGAGGAAATCAGATGGGAAAGGAGGTGAGCTGAGGCAATAGGACTTGACTGCTCTTTGCTGGCTTTAAAGATAAAGGGGGAGAAGAGCAGGCTAGAAGCTGAGAACTGCTCCTGGCCAAATCCAGTAAGGAAACAGGACCTAGGCAGAACAGTGTGCAGAACTGAATTTTGCCAGTCTGCATGTGCCTGGAAGTGGATTCTCCTCCAGAGCCTTCAGTAAAGAAGATAACCCTGCCTACACATTAATTTTAGCCTGAGGAGATCCCTGTTGGATTTCTGACGTTCAAAACTGTGAGATAATAAATTTGTGTTGTTTTGAACGAAGTATGTGGTAATTTGTTAAGCAACAATAGAAAGCCAGTACAACAAATCAATCTTTGCTCCTACCTTGGCCCTTCCATTGGACATCATTTCTCTTCCTTTAAGTGTCCAT
Organism: Camelus dromedarius; assembly: GCF_036321535.1. Taxonomy (NCBI): domain Eukaryota; kingdom Metazoa; phylum Chordata; class Mammalia; order Artiodactyla; family Camelidae; genus Camelus; species Camelus dromedarius. The sequence goes on along the minus strand of NC_087436.1, from coordinate 59,276,186 downwards.
AGCTATCCTTCTAGGCTTTACTATACCCCAGGAACCTCTGATTCCAGCTTAAACTGATCATGTCTTCTGACTGCTGTGATGTTGTACCACACTGCTGTTGTATTTTGTGTTCCCTTATTGCCTAATTGTAAGTTATATTTAATCACACCGTTAAATACTTTTGAATAATAATTCTGTGTCATATATTTTGTTTCCCATGTAGATTTGCAAGCATAGCTTTGGGAGAATAGTGGTGCTTATGAAATAATCACTGATTGACTCTTTTTTTAAATTTTCAAAATATTTACAAGCAAATGATGATTATTAAGTGCTGTAAAAAATTTCAGTGTTTTGAGATAGTTTCAAGCCTTGATTTTGTAGGTTAAGAGAAATGCATTAAGAGAGAAGGAGCCTGCACATTACCTTTAGGACATCCAGTAAACCACCAGAAAGAAGCCAAGCATATAAAATCAAAACATACACAACCAATTTACAGCAGTAGGTCTACTTCAAGTGCTGTGACAATAAAACAGCTGGTGTTAGCAGTAGATAAATAATTTACATAGAACGGAAAGGCAGCTAGAAAGGCCACAGATTTTTGGGAGCAATATTAGTGTCAGCTTCTTAAGATATAAGATTTTTCAAGTAAATAAAAATGTATAGGTGTGGCTACTAAAAATTTACTGAAAATTAGGATAACATTCTATTTGTACTTTTATACTAGAATATGTAACAGTTTTAAATGGAGTAATAATGTATATGCTCTTTTTTATTCCTTTGGAAAAACATGCTAAAGCATCCTCCCCCCCCCCCCAAATACACTAGAGTAGGGTTTGGTTGATGATGGAGAAAGAATGCAGGCATCATTAGGAATGTGATAATCAGAGGTTCGTTTAGCAAAAATAGGTTGAAGGGATCCATATTTCTTCTTATCCAAAGAATAGGCTTGAAGTTAGTTTCTAACATAAAGCTTATGAGGTTAAGGAATTTATTTTACAGGTAGTGCCACAAATAATGCAGACAGCCTCTAGAATTGGAAGCAGTTACTAGTACTTCCTTCTGAATAGTTTCTACCTATTTATTACTAGCATTTAAAAAATATAAATTCTAGCCTACAAAAAAAGTCTTGCCATCTGTTTCAAAAGATGTTCTAAAAAAACAAAATGTATCCAAATCAACCAAGTCAGTCTCTGTTCATGTTAGATGCCAGAGAGCGGGCAGAGGGAGACCATATGCAAGGGTCTTAATGTGGTCTGATGGCCATAAAGCCTGCAGTGTAGCTAGAGACAAAGAAATGTGTGTAAGAAAATAATGGCAGGGGAGGGTATAGCTCAAGTAGTAGAGCACATGCTTAGCATGTACAAGGTCCTGGATTCAGTCCCTAGGACCACCTCTAAAAATATATATATAAGTAAATAAACCTAATTACCTCCCCCCACCCCCCAAAAATAAAATAATGGCAAAGCATACATGGCATTATATTAATGGGTGCTAAATATTTTGATATAATCTATACTGTGTTCTCATCAAGAATGAGAACCGTTTGTCATCTTCAAATTCCCCATTTTTGGTGCTTAGTAAGTATTTGTTCAATAAATAAAAAGAACAGAATGTGTTTAAAAGTGGGCTAGATCAGGAACTAAGCAGATCCTAAGCCTTGAGGAATAACCAGAATCTGAGTTAGTTTCTGGAATGGACTCCCAGTTTAGCCCTACTCTAGCCTTCAGTTTCTACGTCAACAGTCATCTCAGTTCTGTGGAGCAGTTTTCTTATTTCCCACACAAAATTCTCCACACCCTCCTCACTGTTTTACAGCTGCTCTAGCAGTTTCATGTTTATCAATGTTTTCTAACTATGTGTACTTGGAAAGTTATTTAAACACTCTGTGCCTCAGTGTTTTCATTAGAAACATAATAACAGTTCCTATCATAGGATTACTGTATTGCATTAGTTTCTAGAAAGTACCTAGAACTATGTTTGGCACATAGCTATTGCTTGGGAACTGCTTGCTTCTGTTACAATAATGTTTTATTTTTGAGGAGCCAATATGAAATCCAAGTTCATTAAGAGTAAAATGTGCCTTATTTTCACAGAAGTAAATACAATCTCTTGTACAATAAAAGTTATTGTAACTATCTTTGAATTGGTTTGATTATTTAGGGAAAGAAAAGGTTTCGTGTGAAAGAAACAATAAATTATTTTTGGAGGGCTTTTTTATCCATATGTGATGGTGGTTGAATTTTTATACTGTAGTTCTTGTTTCTCGTTTACATGTAATGGGATCTTAAACATTTTCATTTTTAAAAAAATTGAAGGAAATGCTTTTGAGAAAGTTTGTGTTAGGAAGATTTTATTTTTATTTTTATTTATTTTTATTATTATTTTTATTTCCATCAGAATATCATGTTTATAAAATAAAATCTCTTGACATCCCTTTAGTAATTATATGTACTTGCAGATTGCCTGGGAATTAAATTTACTGTCAAAAGCATTGTAATTAATATGAAATGTGTATTTTAATTTATCCTATAGAAGTAACAGAGTACTGTAATTGAATAATAGTAATTGAGGAATTACCATCTTTCAGACAAAATTGTCACTAATAAGAATGAGTCCAATCCAACTTTTATCCTAAAGTAAAATTCTCATTAGAATCAAGATAAGCATTGCATTGAGGCATGAAAAGTCAAGAAAATTCACCAAAATGTTTTACACAAAAATATTCAGAATTTAAAAAAATTATAGTCTATTCTATTTAATGCTAATTGTATTTTGAAACCTAAAGGATAAAATGCATGCGATTTCTAATAATTATTTTAATTGAATCCCAAATGTTAATTGTTGATTCCTGATTTTGAATTTGTGTGAGTATATGCACATGTGTGTGAATATTTTGGATACTTTATATTCTTCATAAAAAATTTGAAAAATAAAACGGATTTCAGTTAAAAGTAATGTGCTAGGTACTAAATACTACGTTTATTGAGCACTATGAGATAGGCATTCTTACAGGTGATTTAGATCACTATTTTAAAAAGTTCTTATTAATGACCATCTTCATCTAATCCCCCCAACCCCAGTCCCTTGCCTCTGGTCTCTTTTTCTGTGAATTTGTTTGATTGTTTGTTGAAGTATAATTGACCTACAATACTATGTTAGTTTCTGATACACAGAAGTGATTTAAAATCTCTGTGTATTACAAAATGACCATCATGATAAGTCTAGATATCACCTGTCACCATATAAAGATACTACATTTTCATTGACTATATTCCCTGCCCTGTACATTTCATCCCCATGACATTTATTTTATAACTGGAAATGTGTTGAAGGACTCTTTTTTTTTTTTCCTTCAGTTTCACCAGGCCTAAAGTCCTGTAGCCTTTTTCATGTGCCTGGATCATACTAATTTTGGGGATGACTCCTTACTAAATGAGAGAAAGGTCATTAAGTCATAGTCTTAGATAATTTATTTAAACTCGATTGTTACAACCCTATGAATAAACATTTTTATGACTACCATTTTCTGAATGAGGAACTAGGGCATAGTGTAGTAAAATAACATCAGATAGAAATGGATTAATGGTATCAGAACTCTAGTAACTAGTGCCAAAATTTGATCTCCTAACCACCATGCTAACCATCTTCATCCAGATAGAAGATAGATATGAAAGACTGAAGCTTAAAGTGTTTTTCTATGAATGATCAAATAACAACATCAACACAATTATTTAATAAGCTTACATTTTAAAATAGCATTTTAAAATGGAAAACATTTATTTCTCCAAGTCAAAAGTGAACAAAGTTCCTCCATGATCTAGCCTGCTGTGTATTCTGAGAAGTATTAGCCACTTTTCTCAATGTGTGATTCACCTAACATATAGTATCATGTAATACACATTTTTTTTTTTTACAAAAGCATACATTTGGATATTCTTATCTTCTAATAGAGTAAGTGTAAACCCAAATTTGACGGGCATTCTGTGCCAAAAACTGTAATCCTGTGTGATCCGGAATCAGTTAGCCATTTTTGGACTCAACTTTCCAGTCTGTAATTATCACCTCATTAGACTGAGTAAGTTCTAAACTGATTTTGGATTACTTTGGGTTAAACAGTGGAGGCAGCACAGAATAGTCACGGGAAAATGTAGACTTTGCACATAGAGGGCTAGATTCTAACTCTTATTTTGGTGGAGAATACTGATGAAATCACAAATCTCAATTTTTACCCCCTGTAAAATGAGGATGAAATAACCTACTTTACAGAATTGTTTATTGTGAGAATTAACTTAAGTAGCTAGTGGGTACTCAACAAAAGTTAACTATTATTCTTGAAAAATTATCTAATTATTTTATTTACTGTAATTATGTATCTTTGACCCAATTACAAATAACTATTTGCAGTGGACTTTACTACTAGGGTAACTTAATTTAAGTAATTAGACACAGAATTTTAAATGATCTGGTGAGATTTAAATGATTTTGTTACTATGTTTTAAATCTGCTTGATTGAATATATTTGTGAATAAATATAAATACCATGCTTAGTCAGGAATATAATTTTAAATAAGCTCCTGATGCCCCTAATGTCCCAAATGTCTTGCAGGTGATTCACATCTTGCAAGGGTGGATAGGTAGTTCTACAATAATTTTCAATCCAACTTGGATTTCTGTTTCATTTTCTTCTAATAAAATTGGATTTGGTGATACTTGACAACTGATAAGATTTTGTTTATTCTGCTATAAAGGTAGGCTTAAATAGATTTCCACAGGGTTTATAGTTTTGGATTATAGCATTTTAGAGCCACATAAAAATGCATATCTGTCCATTTAAAATACTCTTCCTTCATTGTTTTTTATAAGCAATATTGCTCTGTCTTTGGTACTGGAATTTGAGAACCTAAACCATAATTATATGTTGTCCATTTCTATAATGAAACAGAAACAAACAAAAAGGTCTAGACTCCTGTATGTCTTTATGGATAACATTTATTATACAATTACAAAAGTGTGGTGGACTAATAAACAAATTTGAGTCTTCATAATATGGCTAATATAGATGCCTTGCTATTGGAAAATTAAGCATCCTAAAATTCGAGTCCTTTACGGTCTTAGTCCATTTGGGCTGTTGTAGCATAACACCATAGACTGGTTAGCTTATTAACAACAGAAATTTATTTCTCATGATTCTTAAGACTGGAAGTCCAAAACCAAGGTATGTCCAAATTCAGTATTTGGTGAGGGCCTGCTTCCTGGTACATAAATGGCTGTCTTTTTGCTGTGTTCTCATATGGCAGAAGGGTACAGGGAGATATCTGAGATCTCTTTTATGAGGACACTTATCCACTAGAGCCTTGAAGGCTCTACCCTCATGACCTAAGTACCTCTCAAATGCTCCACCTCCAAATACTATCCCATTGAGGATTAGGTTTCAAGATATAAATTTTCATGTGGGAAGACACAAAAATTTAGTCTGTAGCATTTACTAAATGAGGATCCAGGTAGAGTCCCAATTTTATTTTCTTCTTCAACTTCCATTTTCAGATTTCTTATCAAACCCTCACATTGTATATTTTCAATCCACCATTTATCCTCCAGGTATATCTATAAATATAAACTTTTTAATGTTCTACATTTTTATTTATATATTATTTGATTTATTCAGCTATATTTTTTGATTCATTATTGCAGTTCACTGTTTGAAATTCTAGCCTATGAAAAACCTCTTAATTATAATCTTATTGTCCATTTATTACCTTTCAAATAATTATAAATCAAAAGACTGTTGTAATCAACATTCTCCACTTTTTTTTAAATTGAAATATAGTTGACATGCAGTATAATGATAGTTTCAGGTATACAACATAGTGATTTGACATTTGCATACATTATGGAATGATGACCATGGTAAATCTGGTGACCATCTGTCTACATGCAAAGTTATTACAGTATTATTGACCAGATTCTTCATGCTGTATATTACATCCCCATGGCTTACTATTTTATAACTGGAGATTTGTACCTCTTAACCCCTTCACTTATTTCATCCCCACCCCAATGCCCTCCCTTCCAGTAACTACCCATTTCTTCTTTGTATCCATGAATCTGTTTTCATTTTGTTTTGTTAATTTGTTTGATTGTTTTTTAGATTCCACACATATGTGAGATCATACCATATTTGTCTTTCCCTATCTTATTTCATTTACTGTAATACCTTCTACATCCATCAGTGTTGTTGCAAATAGTAAGATTTCATTCTTTATGGCTGAATTTTATATATGTATGTATATATATATATATATATATACATATCATATATAACCACATCTTCTTTATCTACTTCTCTGTTGATGGACACTTAGATTGCTTTCATATATTGGCAATTATAAATAATGTAATGAACATTGGTGTGTGTATATAATTTTCAATTCGTGTTTTTGTTTTCTTCATGTAAATTCCCAGAAGTAAAATTCCTGCATGATATGGTAGTTCTATTTTTAATTTCTTGAGGAGCACCCATACTGATTTCCATAGTGGCTGAACCAATTTACAATCCTACCCACAGTTCCCTTTACTCCATATTCTTGCCAACATGTTATTCATTGTATTTCTGAGTATAACCATTCTGACAGGTGTGAGGTAATACTCATTGTGGCTTTGATTTCCATTTCCCTGATGATTAGCAATATTGAGTATCTTTTCACTGGTCTGTTGCTTATCTGTATGTCTTCTCTGGAATGATGTCTATTCAAGGTCCTCTGCCCATTTTTTAAATAGAATTGTTAATTTTTTGAAATTGAGTTGTATGAGTTCTCTGTATAGTTTGGATATTAACCCCCTTGTCAGATATATTGTTTGCAAATATGTTCTCCCATTCATCAGGCTCTCTTTTTGTTATACTGATAGTTTCCTCACTGTGCAAATGCTTTTTAGTTTGTTGTAGTTTAGTAGTCCCATTTGTTTATTTTTCTTTTGTTGCCCTTTCTTGAGGAGACAGATCCAAAAAAATATTGCTGAGATTGATGTCAAAGAGTATACTGCCTCTGTTTTCTTCTAGGAGTTTCATGGTTTCTGATCTTTCATTGAAGTATTTAAACCATTTTCAGTCTATTTTTATATCTGGTATGAGAAAGTAGTCCAGTCTGATTCTTTTGCATGTAGCTGTCCAGTTTTTCCAACACCACTTACTGAGGATGCTGTCTTTTCCCCATTACATAGTCTTGCCTCCTTTGTCTTAGATTTATTGATCACCTAACTGTGGGTTAATTTCTGGGCTATTTCTGTTCCATTAATCTGTGCATCTGTTTTGTGCCAGTACCATGCTGTTATGATTACTTACTGTGACTTTGTAGTGTAGTTTAAAATCAGGGAGTGTGATAATTCCAGCTTTCTTCTTCTTTCTCAGTATTGCTTTGGTATTTGGGGTCTTTTGTGCTTCCATACAAATTTTAGAATTATGTGTTCTAGTTCTATGAAAAATGCCATTGGTATTTTGATAAGGGTTGCACTAATTCTGTCAGTTGCCTTGGGTAATATGGTCATTTTAGTATTATTTCTTCCAATCCATGAGTGCAGCATAACTTCCCGTTTGTGTCATCTTTACTTTCTTTCATCAGCATATTACAGTTTTCCAAGTAAAGTGTTTTTACCTCCTTAGATTTATTCCTTGGTATTTTATTCTTTTTTAAATTGAAATATAGTTGACTTACAATGTTATATTAGTTTCAGGTGTACAGCATAGTGATTCAGTATTTTTGCCTATTATATTCCACTAAAAGTTACTACAAGATAATGGCTATAATTCCCTCTGCTATACAATATATCCTTATTGTTTATCTTTTTTATACATAGTAGTTTTTATCTGCTAATTTCATGCCTCAATTTGCCCTTCACCCTTCCCCTCTCCCTGTTGGTAACCACTGGTTTGTTTTCTATATTTACAAGAATATTTCTATTTTGCATATACTATTTGTACTATTTTTCATTTGTACTATGTTTTAGATTCCACATATAAGTGATATCCTACAGTATCTGTCTTTCTCTGTCTGACTTATTTCACTAAGCATAATATTCTCTAGGTCCATCTGCAAATAGCATATTTTATTTTTTATGGCTGAGTAATATTCCATTTATATATATATATAAATTCCATTGTTTATAAATGTAGCACAACTTCTTTACCCAGTCATCTGCTGATGACATTTGGGTTGTTTCTATGTCTTGGCTATTGTAAATAGTGTTGCTATGAACATTGGGGTGCGTGTATCTTTTGGAATTGGTATTTTCATTTTTTCAGATACATACCCAGAAGTGGAATTTCTGGATCATATGGTATTTTCTATTTTTAGTTTTTTGAGTAACCTCATATTGTTTTCCATAGTGGCTGCAATAATTACATTCCCACAAAAGTGTGGAAGGGTTCCATTTTCTCTACATCTTCTCCAACATTTGTTATTTGTAGACTCTTTGATGACAGCCATTCTGATAGGCGTGAGGTGATATCTCTCTCTCTTTTTTATTTGCATATTTTATTCTTTTTGATGCAATTGGAAATGCATTTTTTTTTAATTTAACAGTGACAATTTTACTTCTTCCTTTCCAATTTGGATTCCTTTTATTTATTTTTCCTGTCTCTTGCTGTGGCTGGTACTTCCAAACTATGTTGAATAAAAGCTTTGAGAATGGGCACACTTGTCTTATCCCTGATCTTAGAGGTAATTCTTTCAGCATTTCACCATTAAATATAATGTTGACTGTGGATTTGTCATTTATGGCCTCTATTATGTTGAAGTACCCTCTCTCTATACCTACTTTATTAAATGTTATTATCATTAATGGATTTTGAATTTTGTCAAAAGCTTTTCCTGCACCTATTGAGATAACTCTATGATACTAATTCATTTATTGGTAATGTGGTGTATCACACTGATTGATTTGTGGGTATTGAAATATTTTTGTAACCTGGAATGCATCTCACTTGATCATGGTGTATGATCCTTTTAATATATTACTGATTTATTTTGCTAATTTTGTTTGTAATTGGCTGGGTTTTTTTTTTTTTTTTTTTTGACGATGTTTTTGCAACTATATTCATCATTGATTGACCTATAGTTTTCTTTTTCTGTGGTGTCTTTGTTGGCTTTTGGTATCAGGGTGATGCTGGCCTACTGCAATGAGTTCAGAAGCAGTCCTTCCTCTTTAAGTTTTTGGAATAGTTTGAGAAAAATAGATGTTAACTCTTTTTTAAGTATTTGGTAGCATTCCTTTGTGAAGCCATCTGGTCCTGGACTTTTGTTCGTTGGGAGTTTTTTCATTGCTGATTCGTTTTCATTAATGATAACTGTTCATATTTGCTATTTCTTCCTGTTCAGTCTTGGGAGATTGTATGTTTCTAGGAATTTATCAATTTCTTCTAGGTTGTTCATTTTATTGGCATATAATCTTTTCAGTAATCTCTTATTATCCTTTGTATTTATGTGGTGTAGGTTTTAACTTCTGTTTTATTTCTGATTTTACTGATTCGGGCCTTCTGTTTTTTTTTTCTTGCAGAGTCCAGCTAAAGGTTTATCAAATTTGTTTGCCTTTTCAAAGACTAATTCTTGAGGTCATTGATATTTTCTATTTTCTGACTCTTTTTCATTAATTTCTGCTTAATGTTTATTAGTTATTTTCTTCTACTAACCCTTGGCTTTGTTCTTTTGATAGCTTTCATTAGGTGTAAAGTTAGGTTGTTTGAGATTTTTCTTGTTTTCTATTGTAGTCTTGTATGTCTATAAACATCCTTCTTAGAACTGCTTTTGCTGCATCTCATAGATTTTGGCTCATTTTGTTACTATTTTCATTTGTCTCCAGGTTTTTTTTCATTTCCCCTTTGATTTCTTCAGTAACCCATTGGTTGTTTAATAGCATGTTATTTAGACTCCACTCTACTTCTTTATATTTTTTGCAGGTTTTTCTTATAGTTGATTTCTAGTTCCATAGAGTTGTGGTTAGAAAAAAATATTTGATATGATTTCAGTCAACTTAAATGTAGTGAGAGTTATTTTGTGGTGTAGCATGTGATCTTTCCTGGGGAACATTCCATGTGCACTTGAGAAGAACGTATATTCTGCTGCTTTGGGTTAGGAAGTTCCACATGTATCTGTTAATTTAATCTGGCCTAATGTGTCATTTATGGTGAGTATTTCCTTGTCGATTTTCTGTCTGAGTAATCTGTCCACTGGTGTAAGTATGGTGTTAAAGTCCCCTACTATTATTTTGTTACTATCAATTTCTGCCTTTTTATTTGTTAATATTTGCTTTATGTATTTAAGTGTTCCTATATTGCATGCATATATATTTATTGTTATAACTTCTTTTGGACTGATCCCTTTATCATTATATAATATCTTTGTTTTTCTCTTATTACAGCCTTTGTTTTTAAGTTCATTTTGTCCGATGAAGGATTGCTATTCTAGTTTTCTTTTCATGGAATAATTGTTTTCTATTCTCTCACTTTCAGTCCGAGTCTATCTTTAGATCTGAAGTGAGGCTCATATATATATATATATTTGATTTGTGGTTGCCATGAAGTATATCTATTATACACACACACACACACCATGAGCTATATTTATAGTATTATATATTACATATATGATTAAGTTGATTGTATCAAATTTAAACATATTCTAATAACTGAATTTTTACTTCATCCCTCCCTCATGTTTAATGTTTTTGATATCTCTTGTTTTTCATCTTTTGAGAGTTAGAAGTTTGTTGGAAAATATTTCAGTACCATTTAATAATTCTCAATGAATTAATAGTATTTACAATATAAACTTATATATAATTCTTTGCATTTTTTAAAAAACTTATAATGAACAACTCAGAAATATTCATCCTAATAATTTTGGTTAAATGCAAGGAAGAAAAATATTTATACTATTTAAAGGCTATTTGAAATATCTCAACAAATTTTTTATTCATGTAACAAGACTCGGTGTTCAGTTGGAATGCATAGTTTTAACTCCAATCTATAATTTGATTATGTCTTTCACTTGACTCAAACAACTCCATGAAAAAAAAAAAAACTGCTTTTATTATTATAATTGTAATACAACTTCATAAGTGAGAGAAACTTACACCACCAAACTTACTACCAGACTAGTAGAAGAAAGTTCCATGGATTAACTATATTTGAGCCATAGTCTGCCTTTTTTTTTTTTTTTTTTCCTCCTGGTCTCTGTATATCGAATTTTGGCCCCTTTAATCAGTTTTCATCATTGAAGGTTGAATAATTATGATACTATGTCCCTTTAAGGATACTATTACTTCCTGCTTGTCTCAAGGTAAACGTGAAAATTTTAAACATTACCTACAATATCCAGAATGTTTTGAACCCCTACTTGCTCACTGGTCTTATTTCATATCTTCTTTCTTCTTTCTGTTTTCTTGGCACGTTGGACTTACTTTAGTTTCTCAAAACATCATTTATTTAGTAGGACTTATATTGGTTGGAGTGATATATGTAAAGCACTTACAACAGTTCATGGGATATATCAAGTTTTTGGTAAATGTACCATTATTTAGATATTTTGTCTAAGAACTTTTTAAAGAAGGAACAAGAATAACTTACAGACCAAGGTCAAATCCCATATTCTCCAGAAATCTTATCCTTATTAGCATCAATTAAAGTTAACAATTAGTAGAAAGGAAGTAGTAGAAAGTACGGGAAAGTTGATATTGATTTCGGATTCATATTTTTTGAGTTTCTGGTGCTTTAAGACATAGAAATGGGGATAGTATTTAGGCAGCTGCGTAAGTTTATCAAATACATAGTAATGTCAGTATTAACAAATCTGTGGTGTGGTAAATAAGGAAATACTTTTAAAAGCTTAGTTATTTATTTAAGATCATACAATTTGTGACAAAGAAGATTGCAGTCCTGCTTTGACATTTTGTTCAGGGCTATTTCTTCTATAGCAGGTGTCTTTCAATGATTAAACCATGAGTGGAGCTCAGTTAGGGCTGGAGACAGACAAGCAGATGGCCATAGGTAAACCCAGCTTAGGAACTATAAAAAGCCAAAACCACAGAGAAGGTCTAGTCTGGGAAAAAGCAGTACAGTTGGGGAAAATGCAATGTCTCAAATATCTAGAAAGGAAATTCCAAAAGCTTGTACATCAAAATAACAAAAAGTCATTATGATAAATCCAGATGGAAAATATCTTTGGTGTCTAGTGACTTCCTGCTGAGGGCTACTGAAGCCCTTTCATATGCAAGCTGTCTTCCTGGCTTTTGTATATAGTATATGAATGAACGCCTGCTGAGCCCTATGATATTTGCCTGCTGAATCAGGTTGGCTACACATGTGTCATCAAAGCCCTGGATATTATTCATTTATTCATTCACTCTTACACAGTGTGTTAGGAACTAAAGACACTGAATAGGCTGTTCGTAGTGTTCTCACCTTTGCTCCCAAGTTTTGATTTGGTAGAGAAATAGATGACAAATCAATGTCTGATTATTTTAATAGATCCAAGAGTAAAACTTGTATTCTTGGTCCATTTTTAATGATAACAGAATAATGGATCACTGAGTAGAAATTAAGTGCATCTCACACCCTGGGTGAAGCATGTCTGTCTGGGTATAATTTATTTGACCAAGAAAGGATTTAAACTGTTGTAGATTGAAAGTAAATATCATGGAAAAGAAATGATGTGATAAAACAACAAAAATATTGAGGAGGTATCCTATAATTTGTAACTAATTAATTATAGGTCAAAACATCTCTAGTGATAAGTAGACTCTTAGAGCCTCACAATTGCAGCATCGATGCTTAAAATAATTAATATTAGCAATCAAAAATTTAAGAAACATAGAGGTATATAATTCATGTTAGATAAAAATATTAAGTAAAGAATTGTGGGTGTATTAGTCACACTGGATTTAATAACCATCCAATTATATGGGCATTTAACAATTCAGAATAATTTGTTTCTTTCAAATATCTCAAAATATATAGACTGAAATTCCTTCTAGAATTAATAATAAAAAATATAATACTAGCCTCACTGACCCTGAGGAGATCTCCTTACTTGTGCTCTGGCATTGGAAAGGAAGGAAGGAAGGAAGGAAGGAAGGAAGGAAGGAAGGAAGGAAGGAAGGAAGGAAGAAAAATAAAAATTGAGAGTCGCATGTGATATAATTTCCCTCATTCAAGTTTTCGTTACTTTTTTGCTTTTTTGCAACTAATGTATACAGTTAAAATGCAGGCATGTTATGTAAGGGTTAGCTTTATTGATGGAGTGTGATGACTTACATTTAAATATTTCCCTCCATCTTAGAGTGGCATCTGTTCTGCTACCAGAGTTAAAAGTGAAAACTGAAGACCATGTGAGAATCTGAGTTAGCAACAATGCATAAAGCTTGGTAGCCACCTAAAACAAATAGCACATGCTAAATCATTTAATTGTTCAATGGCACAGATTCTTCAAGAGAAACCTCTCATTGCCTGTTTTCTGCAAGTGCTCTAGAACGTGTAAAATCTAACGAGGTAACTATAAATCACAGTAGAGCAAAGTGAAACAGCACTTATGAGCAAACTGAGCACAAGTCTATTAAATGCTGAGTCTCTCTTTTTTTTTTTTTTTAAGCTAATGGGCCACTGGGAGTAAAATGCCAAATGATGGAGAAAATATTATTGATTCATAACTTGCTGTCTTGCTTGTTGTCATTAGCAGGATTCTCAATTAATCTAGCTGTGAGGCTAGTTACTAAAAATCAGCACCCTTCTTCCCACTGAGGTGACACGTTCACTTTGGTTCCATGCGTTGTGCTTCAGGGTGTGCTTTGGCATCAGCCTCCATATTATAGAAAAGAAAGTGTGTTGTTACAAGCAAAGAGAAATTACAAAATGTATCTTCCTTTATACTGTGAAAATGAGTATAAATTCTTTAAAAAATATTTTTCTCCTGATGTGCTTCCTATTTGAGAGGGCTTTTCTGCCCCTGAAATCACTTCTAGGAGATGAAAGCAATCTCCCCTCTTCTTCAACACAAAATAATTCCACCAGGTCTTCCTTTGCCTTTTACTGTGCAATGCTCTACCTTTCAAGATTTTTTTTATGTGGTTGAGATTTTTTAAAATGGTATCTATTTTTATATCTTTATTGTCTAATGATCTTGCTGTGAGTTTTCACTTATATTTTGCAACAGTTTTTGTGTTGAGAGAAAAAAAGGAAAGTGAGACGATTGTCCAGGATGGTGAGCATAGTAATTCCTTTTTTCCTTAAGTGTGGTTATCCGTTTCCTTGTCTCTCTCATTCAATAACAAGGCACTTTTTTAAAAATAGTCAGACTGGTCTGGTGTGGGAGTCTGGAAGAATGAGAGAAATACTGAGGGTAGAGATGATACATTTTGAATTTTGTGAAAATATAAAGGTCAGATATTCGTGTACTTACTCTTTCTCTCTCTCACAGGCTTGCGTTCTTGCTCTCATTTCACATCTCTTCTCTATCTATCTATACATCCATCCATCATCTTTTAATCCACCTCCCATAGGACACATACCACTCTAAAATTTGGAAAGGCACCTTCTATTATCAAACAGTTAGGGGGAGGGTATAGCTCAGTGGTAGAACGCATGCGCGGCATGCACAAAGTCTGGGTTCAATCCCCAGTACTTCCATTAAAAAAAGAAAAGATTGCTGAGGTTGGAGGAAGACAAAGCATAGTGGTATCATAATAACACTTTATCATCTTTGATTACATGCCTCTTCAGAAATAGTGATATTTTTCGCTTGTCTTTATGTGATATGTAAAACTCTACATTTGCCATCCTGCATTTCAGTAAAAGATTTAGAATATAATTCATTCTTAATACTAATAATTTTACAAATATGAGTCATTATTCTTCTTTTTGAAGTGGGCAGAATGTATATTATAAATGGTAAAAAACAAGTACATGTTGATGTAGAGTTTTAATAAGCACAAATAGTTCATTTTGACTGTGTTTTTCTTTTGCATTGCTTTTGTATTATTTTAATTCTTAGTGACAGCAGTGTGAAAGTTATGCTTTCTTTGTTTCCTTGCTTATTTTTATTTTTGAGGGAAAGATGATTTTAATGACTCCTCTTCCCTTAGTTTCTTTTTGTCAGATGATAAAGGTAGGGTTTTAGTGGACATAGTCACATTAAAGCATGGCCAAAAGCAAGACCATTGCTGAGGACATAATGATTGCAGTTAGGCAAAAAATCATCTCTCTAGATGTTTTGAGCTGCTATGTTTTCTAGATAGTGAGAACTAACCATTTACATGTCAAGAGACCAACATATTGTCAGAATGTTTTAGAAATATTATGTTCTTTTCATATTGTAAAAGGTATGGATATTCATTAGAAGCTTTAGAAAACATAGAAAACTTTTAAAAGACATTTGTAAAAGCCCACAGCCACCAATCAACAATACATAGCAGCTTATAAGATTCCACCATTTTCCTTACAGTTTTTGTGTAGCTTGTGTGTATGTCTCTGTGTATGTTTGTATGTCCTCATGCATAAATATATATATATATAATGTATATATTACATGAATTTATAATTCATAAAATAGTCCTTCATCCTTTCCACTTAATATTATAACTATTTTTGTATTATGGAAAGTATTTGACAATGTAATTTTACATTTATCATCTATAGTTCTGTAAAATATTTTCTCATTGTAAGTTATTTAGGTTATTTAAAATTTGGAGTTATTTATCTGAAGCAGGTATTTATTGTGAAATTTTTTTATAAGTATCTAGAATTTCTTCTTGAATTCAGGTTCAGTTTTTCTTGATTGAGTTCAGTTAAAACTGTGTACGGACATAGACTATTCTGTGGAGTAAGTGGCCCCTTCCCCTACGCTGAGGAAAGCTGGGCTTGAAATGGTTGGTGTGTCTTTAACATGGGATGTGTGCTTTCAGCCAGTGTTTTCAATGGGACATCAGGCTTTCTCACCTCTTTGTATCTGCCATTCATTTTCCAGAGTTCCAACATCTTAAGCCTGCTAGGAAGACCTCTTGAGGTTACAAACAGAGAATTACAGAGTGTTAAGAAGTCCAGTGATTTGTAAGGCTACACAAAAGTGCCAGAGGTTGTTTACCTCTTATCATAGAATGTGGTGTTTTCACCTTTTACTCTTTATCGATGACTCTCCAGTTTCCTTCTCTAAGTTACTAGTGCTCCTTGTCTTTTGCTCCTTGCCCTGTCACCCTTCATAGTGTTGGCTCTGTTACTTATTGTCTTACCTTCAAATTGCCATTTTTCCTTTATTCCGTGTCTTGATTGGTGGTTCAGATGCCTCCCTCGTGTGAAGCTGCTCCCATCACAATCAATTCCTCATCCACATGCCTGTAACATTTCTGTTATAGCAATGTTGCTGAAAACAGTGTAGGTCTGTGCTGAAATTTAAATTTATTGAAAAACAAGGACAGCGAACTGAGTTTTTCTCAAAGCTCAAGCTATTAAATGTCAAAATATTTTACTTAAAGATTATGTTTTCTTTAATATTATTGATATAATACTATGTATGTAATGATGATGTTAGGAGGCATGTTTGACAATGCTACTTTTTTATTAAATTCTGTGCTTTTAATTAAAACTACTGGTCCATGAAATTTTAAGTCTAGAGATTATAGTAATATAGCATTTATAGTAAATTACACTTATTTGTTTACATGTATGTATCCACCAGATTTGAGCCTTCTGAGAGTGTGATCGTCTTGATTATTTATTCCCATTGCCTAACAAATATAAGTCCATAAAAAGTGTTCACCAAGTGCTTATTATATTAGCTTTATTTTAGGTGTTCACGTAAGTTTATTAAATTACTTTTGATATAGGATATGAGTAATGTAAGTCAGCAAAGTTTTGGAGAGGTGAGATGCTGCTTTATAAGTCAGTAATTTACATGGAGATAAAAGCATGATTTAAAATTGGGGCATCTTCCAAATTTTGGTCCAAATTAAGCTGTCTCATTCCATACTAGTGTTGTAACTTTCTTTCTAGTATTAGCAACTTACATGTTTTGTCTTTCATAATTTTCAAATATTAAACTCTCTAGACTCCTATTCCTTTCTAAATATATCAACTTTGATTTTGTAACACCAGGGAATTTTATTCAATAAAATATCAAATTACTGAAATTAAATGAAATAATAACTTAAGATTAAAACACATTTATAAAGAATAACCAATTATGTATTTGCAATGATTCATTTTACTTGCAGGTGTAGTTCCAAATTAATTCTAACTCAGTGTGTGGTCTTAGAGTTCCTTATTTTGAATTTCAAAAGAATCTTTTCTATTTTCATAGGATTTTCATACATGCCCATATAGAAAATTGAGGTACTTAAGTATTTTGTGTTTTAGAGTAATAATAAAGCTTATAATGATGATGAAGGTGATAGAAAGTTGTCAGTGATTTGAATGAATGCTTATTATGTGCCAGGCACAGTATTAAGTGTTTCATTGATTCATTCAGCACATTTGTGGGACATCTACTATGTGCCAAGAACCACTGAAGTTACCACCCTTGTGAAGCTTGTATTCTAGTGGGGAAAGGCATAAAACAAAGAAAAATGAAAATATAGGATTGCAGACAGTAGTAGGAACTATAAAAAATAATAAAAAGGAATAAGGGGAATAGAGATAGGTAGGGGAGTAGGGATGGTTTACTATTTTATGTTAGGGAAGAGCTTGCTAATGATGTGACATATAGGTAGAGATTTGTACTATGGGAGGGAATGGGCCATGTGGATATCTGGGGAAAGAGTGTTCCAGGAAAGAAGAAAAAACACAAAAGCCCTGAAAAGCAGCATGCTTTGAGTTATATACCTTATTCCTGACATCAAGAGAGAGAGAGAGTAATACACTCAGCAGGGATTTTGTTTCCAGGTTTTACTAGTTTCAAAGCTTTGAAGTATATTAATTTTTCTACACTTTCTAACGTTGATTCTACATGCTCAGTATCTTTATTTATGTTTTAAATGTCACCTTCCTGTGAAACTGCTCCCAGCATGGAATGAATCACTCCCTCCTCTCTGCCCCTGGAGCAGATACAGTAATATTTTTCAAAATATTGGTCCACTAATGAGTGTCAGTCTATGATAAAGTTTATATTGAGGAAAAATGGGAAAAGTAGTAGCAATTGAGAATTCCAAGTTGACACCTAATTTTGAAGGAAAAATTTCAAATATGAGATCCAAATGGGTCTCAATCATGAGGCATCACTAAGGCATTTAATACAAAATGTATCACTTTTTTTAGTGGTCATCTTTCTCTATCTCCAGCAAAATGAAAATTAAATATTTATTTATGTATTTATAAGCATATTAGAGATTGAAAATTGATTACCATTTTAACATGGATGTGATTTTATGAACTGTTACAAGGATTAGGCTACACTTTTGGAAAGAGATGTACTTGGTCATTGTTAAACTGAAAAAAAATACATAACTTTAATGTTCTTAGATCTTCTTCATCTTGCAGATTTGTAATAAAGAGAGTTCGAACAATGTAGGAGTACATTTAGAAAGCAGTGAGCTGGGGGAATAGCTCAGGGACAGAGCTTGTGCTTAGCATACATGTGATCCTGGGTTCAATTCCCAGTACCTCCATTAACAAAAAAAAATATGAACAAAAATAATTTTTTTAAAAAGTAAAATAAAAAAAGAAAGCAACAGCTAACTGGTTTTATTTTATTTTATTTTATTTTTACACTGAGCGGCAATGTCCTAATTTGCAAATGTGATTTATTCAGGTTCCATGTACCTGTGCTGGAACTGGGTATTGTAGAGGGCAGGTCATATGCTAAAACACAGTATGTCAGTAGCTGAAGGATGTTTAATACTTTTATGTGTATAAAAATACATGTAGTCTAAGGGGAGAATCATCTCACTTCGTAGTCATAGGAGGGAGAAACTCGTCCTACCAAAGAGGTTCTTTATTTCCTCCTCATACATAGATTTCACAGAAAGTTTTATCTATAAATAGGACTGAAGCATCACTCATTCATGGCCAAAAAAAAAAAAAAAAAGAATCAGATCACATAGAAAATTATTTAATCCGACATCTGTTGATAAACCCCTAGGAAAGAGGTCTACTTTTCAGTCATGATGGAGCAACAGGGATCAAATTTACTTTGTAGCCTTAACCAACTAAAAATCTGGGTAAAATGTTTTTAAAAGGCAGCTTTCAAATATTTGACAACAGGATGCACAGGCTAGCAATCTCCGAGTGAGGAGAAATGAACGCAGCAGGCTCCCCATTGCCCGAGCTTACTGCCTGCAATTGCAGGCTGAAGTGCAGAGAGGAGGGACTCAAGCAGTCCCTACACTGAGGAGACAGGGGATTTGGGGAAGACGGGGTGCTATGTTGCTAGAATTGAAAGGGCCACACCTGATAGGAGAGAGCTACAGGAGAGAGCTCAGATGTCTGCAGAAAGTTCCCCTTAAGTCTTCAGTGCAGTACAGTTCAGAGTGTTTCTGTGATGAAACTACTCAAAGCTAGGGAGAGAATCACTGGAAAGGAACAGACGGAACAATTCTCAGAGCTCACCCACAGGTAAGAATAATTCACCTTCCCAAACGCCCGTTTATAATACCTGGGGCAACAGGCAGAGGATTTGGCCTGGGTAGCGGAGCCAAATGAGCCCTAGACTAAAGGCTGCTCTAGTCCTGCCCAACAAAACATAAAAGCAAGTCAGAAGAATCATCACATTGTTTCCAAGTAACTTAGTTGCAAATCACAACAAATTTCAAAAATATAACTGAGATAATAGAATAAGAAGAGAAGGGCATTTAAAAAGCCATTATATTTTCCAAATAGTCAAGAAAGTGGAGGAAAGCAGGAGGATGATGAGAAATACGGAACATATAAAACAGGCCCAATTTGAACTCCTAGAAGTGAAAAATACGATGTTTGAGATGAAAAGTTCATTGGATAAGATTAATAGCAAATTCGATACCACAGAAAAAGCATTTTTTACTGAAGATAGAAGCAAGTTTACTGAAGATAAAGCTTCAGTGGTGAAAACTATACTCAAAAGTATGAAAGTATAGTCCTAGTGCAGTATTAAGTATTAGTAACAAGTACTGGTATCAACAAGAAGTGCAAATTTCTGATCAGCCTCAGTAGCCCAATGCAATCCAATAGAAATACTCTGGACAGGACTGATACCAGTTCCTTAGTTGAGTTTCTAAGGCTTACTCACCACTTTAATAGGACTTTGTGTCACAACACTCTTTGTGTGCTGTGATGTATGCATAAATAGTACTTAGATCTCATTATGAAGTCTGTGCTACTGTATTCTCAACAAATCCTACAAAGTAACTTCTAGGATAGAAGTACTAAAATGGCAATCAAAAACTGACCCGTGGTATCCTCTCTTTGGCCAGCACAATAAAACAGAGTTGAATTTGCCTTCAGGTAAAACATGTCTTCATATAGCCATAGATTCCATAATACCGAGCCTCTAAAATAATCTGAACTCGTGACTCCAGCCTTGTAAGGGTGTTCTCCAAGACTCCCTGAACTGCCTAAATTTTACTTGACTACAAGAGACAAAGGTGAAGGCAGGTAACCACTGACTTATAAGTACTTTTGTCCTGCTAAGGATAATTTGTAGTGGGCACACTACTCGTTATCTGTAGAGTACCAGAAATGCTAAAAAATATGCATGTTAACTATTCATAGGAAAGCACATATGTCAAGTGTAAATATTCCAGAAATGATGTGACCCTAATGGTTACAAAAAAGGTGAATAACTGCAGGTTGTCTTCCAAAATGCACAGAGGGAGTATGGAAGCTAAACCTAGAGACTAAAATTCAAACTTCTTAAAACAATTGGATGAAGTCCTTCATTATTTAGTCACAGCGGGTTTTGTGTTTTGACCTGTGAAGCTAATAAAGACTGGAGCCTTCACTTTCTTCTTGACAAGCTCTACTGAGCTCTGGTTGCAGTTCAAGCTGGAGAGTGTTCCTAATAAGATTTTTTTTCTAGCTCATTTTCTTGCAAATGGGAGCCCTGCCTTGCCTTGTCCTTAGTTATGGAAAATAAGATCACTGACCTCAGGTAACCATTGCTGAATACAATAAAGATTTAATTGTTCCAAGAATCCTTCAGCCTTCACATATCAAATGTTCTTTACACTTTGAATTTAAGCAAACTTTGGATTATTCTCCCTTACTTGAGGTTGCCTCATTTCATTACCTGCCACTTCACTAGGTTTTATAATTCAGAATTTATTTAACTAAAGAAATGTGTTTGAGTAAAGGATTTAAGCCCACTTATGCATTATGATTTCTACACGGTCATTTGAGCATTTAGAATAGTATATGATAATATCTCATGGCAATTCAGCGTATTCCAAAAGATAAATATATCTATACTTCCTAGCATTTGGCATTTTATGCCATTTCCTGGTAAAATGAGTGTTCTGCAAATTAGGAGAGCCAGAAACAAGTCCCCAATCAATCTTATAACACCGTCTACTTGAGAAAGTGATCGTGTTCATTTACAGGCAATTTCTTTTGTTCCATTTTATTTTGAATTCTACTTTCCTCCAGGTCCTTTGTATGTCAGGCCACAGAAAGTCTCCCAGGACTGCTTCTTGTGAAATTGAGTGGCCTCTTTTTATTTTTCTGTTACAAGTGTTTACTTTTTCCAGAGCAAGTCTTTTCTCCTAAAGAAAATTTTATATCCATTTAATGTCTTGCCACCTTTTTCTGCCAGGCTTACTGACTTTTAAACCTAAGCATTTGGAGTGTACAAATTCAATGATGTGTGCTAAGTTTTCCACGTGTTTTAGACAAATTGCATTCACTACCTCACCTTTACCTAGCTGCTCAGTACTGTCTTCTAAAGAACTC
This sequence comes from Camelus dromedarius, assembly GCF_036321535.1. Classification (NCBI taxonomy): domain Eukaryota; kingdom Metazoa; phylum Chordata; class Mammalia; order Artiodactyla; family Camelidae; genus Camelus; species Camelus dromedarius. Next base: position 59,254,315 of record NC_087436.1, on the reverse strand, counting down.
AAGCATATCTGGCAGATGTTATATGTCTTGGCTAAATCTACACTGATTTTTCCAACATAGTGAAATGAGTCTATACTAGCTTTGGAAAAGTTGGAGAAATTGTATGAAAGAAAATCTATATGGTTTTATCACTATACTATATATTTTAGTTTTACAGTATGCAAGTCATGAAACTAACTTTTGGGTACATGGATGGACAAATAGAAGAAAAAATTTAATAATTAAAAGACACCTACTTTGTGTCTAGTATTATAACAAGAAATATTTGCAGTTTCTCACAGATGGAAATAGGAATAAGCTTCATGGAAACAACATTCTATTCCAATGTTCCCTAATCTAATGTATATGGGCTCCAGAACTTCAAGGTTAATATGAATAGGGAACTGCTTTTAATAGGATCTGTAATGGTTTCCTTTGGCTGTTGTAACAAAGTACCCCAAATGTGGTGACTTAGAACAACACACACTTACTGTCTTGTAATTCTGGAGTCAGACACCTAAGATGAGTTTGACTAGATCAAAATCAAAGTATTGGCAGGACTGTGCTCTCTTGGAGACTCTGAGAGGAGACTGTTCCCTTGCTCCTCCAGTTTCTAGAACAGCATTCCATGCACTCCTTGACTGGTGGCCCCCTCCCCCATCTTCCCAGTGGTGTCTCATCTTGGTTCAGTCGTCACGTGGTTATCTGTCTCTATAGTCCTTTTTCACTCTGCCCTCCTCTAATAATGTCCTTGATTACATTTAGGGCACAACCAGATAATCTAGGTTAATCTCAAATTTTTAGCTTAATCACATCTGCAGAATCCCTTTTAACAAAAAAGTTAACACTCACAGGTTTCAGGGATTAAGAACTAGGTATTGTTGGGGATCATTATTCAGTATATCACAGTGTCTCATCTCAAGATTGTATTTTTTAAATGAAGCCATTAGTTGTGAATGATTAAATTTGCACTATGAAATGAAAACCATGCAGTTTATTAAAGAGTTAACCTGAACGTATTTATATATGTTCAACTGTCAACCTTAAATTAAGGTGCATTTATTTCACAATCTACTACTTGAAACCTGATAAAATCTTAGGCAAGGTCAACATAGAAAATCCCCTTGTCCTAATCCTCTTCTTTCAGCATTTTGAGTTTGAATTGTCTACTCTCCTATCTGCTACTAGTGACAATTTCAATTGGAGTTATCTTTATTTGTTTACATCTTAACTTTAAGGAGACTATTTGCCAGTGACTTCTATTTTTCCATTTTTTAATGTAAAATATAAGTGCTAGATTATGTTATGTAAGTAAAAATAAGTTAAATTGTTTAGGTCACTCAAGAAAAATTTGAACGTAGTAAAAATTAGTGGAGGGAAAGTGGGAAAACATTTCAAGTGAAAATAACACTGTGAGTAAAGGTGAGAGAAAGTTCATGTGTCATCTGTCAGGGGATCTGACTTCCTACAAACTGAATTATGTTCCCTCATCCTCCCATAATATTTATTTTATTGGGACCACTTGCTTCCTTTCTAGCCAGACTGAAGGCGGGATTGTGGCTTTTCTTTATAGTTTCCACTTCCAGTGCTATGTCTGGAATATAATTGCAAATCAATATTTGAAGCTAGTTGGATTGGATTGTGTAATAGGATATGAAATATGAATTTTATCAGAGCAAAAATGCATGTAAGTGGACGAATAGGGGGGAAGACATATAAGAATAGAAACAGGTAACATTATTGAGATTCCTTAAAACCAAGGTGGAAAATTTGATCTGCAAATCTAAATTGGTGTTTTGGAACCAATTCCAAAGTGTGTTTGTGTGTGTCCAAGAGTTCTCTGTACCAAAAACAAAATTAAAAACAAAAAACAATTATTGGGCCAGCAGGGTATCTGAGAATTCAGCTCAATTTTGACACTGTCTACCTTTTTCTGGGACACAATGGTGGTCGGTCAGTGACATGGTATTGTGGGTTGGTAAAAGAATTTACCGGAGATGAAGGAGAACAGTAAAGGAGTTTTTTAGGGTATGCTGTCATAGACAACAGTGGGCCACACAGACGAGAGGTGCCTGTGTGAGCACTGAGGGCTGGTCGTTGGGGTCTTTTATAAGATCGGGTCACAATGTGCCTGATTGGCTTGTGCATAAGTCTCTTACTGGTTGTAGGTGAGGTCAGAGGTTTAGAGTCCCTGAAGGGAAGTGGGGTTTAGGACTCTGATAAGGAGGGCTTTTAGTTTGTTTGGGCAAACACGCCCAGTAAAGAATGTACTTTATCTGTTGAGGGATCACAAGGTAGATATCTGAGAGCCCAGGAATGGGGGTCATATGGACTTGAAAGGACATCAGTTGGCCCCACATACCTGAAAGTAGCATCAGATTCCACACATTAAGGGTTCGTCCCTACAAGACTCCTCCCTCAACACCCTCCCCCACTTCAGATGCTAGTTGCAACCTCAGGTTTTTAACCTTTGTTTGTGACCTACAGGCTATAGATTGAGGGTTCCAGTGACCCCTCCTTGGGTTTCAAATGCCAGTCAGAAGCCCAGGTTGTAAATTGTGCTTTTGACCAACTGACTATAAATCAGAGTTTCCCACGACCTCTTTTTTAGGTTCAATTAATTTGCTAGAGCAGCTCACAGTACTCACAGAAACGTTTTGCTAGATTACTTGCTAGATTCATTCATTATAAAAGGATATAACTCAGAAACAGCCAGATGGACGAAAGGCGTAGGGCAAGGCATGGGGAAAGGGTGTGGAGCTTCCATGACTTCTCAAGGTACACTGCCCTCCCAGCATCTCAACATGTTCACCAACCCTGAAGTTCTCCAGACCCTGTCCTTTTGGGTTTTTATGGAGGATTTATTACATAGGCATGATTGAGTAAATCATTAGCCATTGGCAACTGATTCAACCTCCAGCCCCTTTCCTCTTCCTGGAGGTCCAGGGTGGATTTAGGTGCTTTCCAAAAGTCACCTCATTAGCATAACAAAAGATACTTTATCACAAAATATTGGGAGTTGTACGCCAAAATAGGGAGCAAAGACCAGATTTATATTTCTCATAATAAATCACAATACCACAAAATCTTATTAAGATTGAACAGTAAAGGGGAGTTCAGAGTCAGAGTCAGAGTCAGAGTCTGTAATTCAGACCTAAGATAATGAGAGTCTGATTCATGGCTAAATCAATGAATGTGGAGGAAACACCTTGCTGTTACTTAACATTGCTATTGACTGAGAGAAGTGCCAGAGGGATAGAAATGCCACAGTGACTCACTACTGGCAGTGGCAGGTGGGGCACATTTGAAGGGAGGGTGTGTAGCTCTTCTGTGCATAATCTCAAGGGGTAGGATAAGCATCAAGTGTTGCAGGAACATTTGACTGAGCAGCAGAAATCAAGGTCAGCTTCTGTGGGGGAGGTGAGAGCACAATCAATAAATCTGTCTTTAAGATTTGCAAATGAAATGCATATATTCTATTATTTTTAATGAATCTAAAGAAATAAAATACGGCCATTGTGAGTTCGAAAAAGAAATAAGAATATTTAAGAGGCAGACCTTTATACTCAACATAAAGTGAATTCTTATTCTTAGATTGCATTTAATTTATGAAGTCAAGGCTCTTACTATTTTTATATACTTTGCCTGATGGTGCTTAACTCTTTCTCTGTCCCTAAGCCTATATCTTCCTGGACCTGTAACCCATAAGAGGAATTGATAATTGGATGAGAGAATGAGGTATTCTTTTTCTCAGATTATTTTGTCATTTTTGAAAAGGTCAAGTTTAAATTTTTGCCTTTTTTGGTGGCTTTTTAAATGTTTCTTTATTATTAAAAAATGATGAAAAAGTGATGCTTCAGAACACATTGACTTTTGTTGACTGAAATTTTAAAATCACGCAGTGTGAGAGCTGTGAGTTTCAGTTTTATTGGGGTACCTTACTGAGGATTATAGCCCAGGAGGCAGTTGCTCACATAACTGAGGAACCGCTCTAAACAGGTAAGGGGAGGGGCCAGTACATAAGTGATTTTGGCTAAGGAATACATGCAGGCAAGCATATATCTTGGTAGATGGTTACTGCTTGTCATGAGGAACAGATTTCTCAGTTAATGATTTTAGTGCTTATCTATGTATGGAAAGATGCAAGAATCTGGGTGCATAGAAATTATTTCTGAAACATATCTATCTATCTAAGGGCCTTTTGGCCTGTTTTCCTGAAGCACAGAGTGTCTCTTCCTGTTCTTTGTCTTTAATTCTTTGCAGGGTGGGCTGTAAGTCAGTGAATGCAGGGAGTAATGACTTGATCCTTGTACAAATGCATGATGGGCAACAGTCTTTGTTTTGTGCCTTAAAAGGTTGTTGTGAGGATTAGAAAAGATAATCACACATATAAATTTCCTGATTCATAAAGGACACTCCCTCAGTGCCTTTTTTATTTCTATCTCAAAGAAAAGCAAACTGAAAAGTTCAACAGTGAAAAATCCAGCATGATAGTGGAACTAATGTTTAATTGGACTGAACACTAAAAAAAATGGATTCGAAGGTTTAAAGATTATACTGAATAGTCATATAAAAGATGAGAAACAGGCGCTAGAAGGAGTGGTAGAATTGCCCAATTATATTTTGTAAATTGCACAGTTTTCCTCCTCTTTTTCACATTTTCTCTCTCCTTCACACATGCATTACCTTCAAAAACCTTTACTCCCTGTCTATCCTTTGCTTTTCGTCTAAAGTCATGGCTGATTATCTGAATTCCTTTGGAAAGGAGAGGATTCAAAGAGACCTATTGGTCCTTTTCTGAAGCACCTACAACTTGGAGTCCTTCATAATGATTAAGACTCAATTTTTGTATTAGTGTAGGCTGACTTCTGTAACATCCCTCTTATACATACAAAGCTTAGAGGTTTATCACATTGAAGAGATTTACTTCACACTCACATATAAGAATAATGAAGATTGGTAGGCATGGGTTAGAGGAAGTCTCCTTCAGTTAGCCTAGCTGGATCCTAGGCTCCATCTGTCTAATGGCTTGATTAAATTCTAAAATTTTGTTACCAGAGAGTAGGTTCTTGTCGTGTGAAGGAAAAACCAGGCTGGTCTGACAAAATATCTCATAAGTCTAGGAATGTGAAGGAGAGGCTGGGCTGGGCTAACAAGTCTAAGTATTGGAATACTGATCTGAGTTCTGCTGGACTGACTTGTAAATCTAGGTTAATTAGTGTTGGTTTGCTGTTTATGTGTTTTTGCTAGCCAGCTGGATTTTCAAAGATACATATCTGGCTTTGGAATGTTGGTTTGCTGCTTCCCGCCTCCACTTTTGTGATGATAATGCTGCTAAAGCTGTTCCATGCCTATTGGCCAAATACCCCCAAGCTTGTACTTTACCCTATAAAACCTCATGTGCACATCTTGAAGGTGCTCAGAGCTTTGGAGCAGAAGCCCCTCTGAGCCCGCTGGCGTAATACATCTGAGTACTCCAACCCTCCGAGTGGTGCTTGTTTCTTGACTGGCCTGTCGTTTCCGTAACGGTCACATCTCAGAAAGAATTCAGAGACAAAACACGGAGGTCAAGAAAGTAAAGTTAAGGATTTATTAAGTGATAGGACACTCTCAAAAGGACAGCGGGCAGACCCAGTGAATAACTGTGCTGAGTTTCTTTGGCAAGCTGGTTATGTGGTGTGTAAAACTGAATGGGAAGATATTCACTGGGGAGAGAGGAGTTTGGGGTTGTATTCCCTGATTTTCATCCCAGTTACATCTTCCCAAGGGGAGGACGGATTTTTGTCTTTATTTAGTCTGGATCAGAAGTATCATGGTGTCGGTGCATAATGGGTACTTCTTGTCAGCAAGGCTAATTTTATTGTAATGAGGGTATAATGAGCAGAAGGTTACATTTAGATGGCAGAGATTCCCACCTTTTTCCGCCTTTCTTTGTCTGCCTCCAGGACCCTTATCACTCCAAAATATGTGGTTTCTTGTCAGTCCAGGATTCCTGCTTTGCTTTGTCTGACTGAGGACCCCCATTGTTTACAAGATGTATGGTTTCCTGCCATTTGACCTGTGGCCCTCTTTCTCTGCTCATATCTAGCTATCTGCCTGCTCTAACAATTTCAGAGTTTTTTATTGGATTTACTATTTTCATCTAGCAGATGAAAGAAGAGAATATATGTAGAGAGTTGAAGAGTAGGTTTTACGGGCCTGGAGGCGGCATTCATTTCTGCCCATATTCTGTTGGCCAAGACTTAGTCTTATGGCTGTATTGATGTGCAACAAAGGCTAGAAAATACAGTCCCGCCCTGTACACAGGAAGGAAAAGTGGGTTTGGGCATATCTAGCAGCTAGATTGTAGCTATTCTGTGCAATGATGATGATGATGATAATGATGATGCTTGTTGGGTTTGGGCTAATCATCTTTATTCATTTTATCCCAAATATGCACCCAAGATGTTCTGGATTAGAGACAAATTAATAGTTGTGCTGACTGCTGTTACCGTGCTTCTCCTGTAGCACACATAGTGACATGAACTGTGTAAAGGGCCTCACACTCCATAGGTGAGAAGATGGAAAAAAAAAAAAGTATCCAATCTGCTACCTTCTGCACATATCCAAAAAAGGAAGGAGAAAAATTCCTGTTCCTTGGAGATGATAAAAGAATAACGGATTCTCACTCATACCTTTTGGAATGTGTATCTCTCCAATGGCCATGTCAGCCCCACTGTCACTGTCTTAATACACCTGGAGATGTCTCCATGATCCTGGGTTTCTTGAAATACAAACACATACATCCTGAGTGAGGTAAATCTCTCTTGAGTTCTCTCACTATCCATACATTGTAAATTCACTTCTCAAGGTTTGCTCCTTGCCCAGGATCTCAAGTTTTCAGCACAATTTATTGAGAAAGCCAGGACACTGAAGAATGTGAAAATATTTTATTAACAGCCCATGTGATAATGATGATAATAGGTAACATTTATTGAGTACTTGTCATGTGTCAAAATCTATATCAATGTGTTACTTAGAATTTACAGTATCTCATTAGTCTCTACAACCCAGGGAGATTACCACTACTTGAATCCTATTTTACAGTTGAGAAAAACTAAGAGACAAAATGTTAGTAAAGAAAGGATATATCATACAGCACAGGGAATATAACTAATATTTTATGATAACTTTAAATGGAATATAACCTATAAAATATTGAATCAGTATGTTGTACACCAGAAACTAATAAAATATTGTAAGTACACTATACTTTAAAAAATGTTAAAGCATCTAAGATCATACAGGTGGAAAATTGTACAGGTGAGATTTGAACACAAAGAGTTTGATCCTAAAAGATGAACTAAATGTATGCTTTATTAAGAAAAAAATACAATCGTGGAACAACAAACAATCTTTGCGTTGTTAAACTCCTTCATAGTAGGTCCTTTCATCACACCTGTATTGGGATCTTTACTATCACCCCTTCCATTTGGATCAGCTGCACTTCTGTAGATTTTTGTGGAGAGTTTTATGACTAGATAATATAAACATATTTTTTGGATTGATTCACAGTTAGAATAGCAGCACCTTGAGCCATAGATTTTGTCTGCTTTATTGTTGGGTCCCCTACAGTCTAACACAGTACTGTTCAAAAGAATAGTCCTTGATAACTATTTTTGAACAAATAACTAAACACATTCTGAGCATACATGTAGCAGACCCAAATATACAGCAGAAGTGTAGCCGTCTTTCCGTCTGGGAGTACAGTCTATTTGTAGAGTAAACCAAAGGGGAAGCAGGCAACTGGTGAAAATGCACTAATTATGGACAAGTTAAGAGCATTTTTATCATCTATATCATCAATTTAACTTACTTAATCATAAATTACAATGTCAGGGTCCTACTGATGCTTACTAAAACAAAAGTATACTCATAACAGGATGAAAATATAGAGAGGAAAGTTGACTATGGTAAAGAGTGAAATTTTTCTTTGGAGATAATTTAACTATAAACTTCAATCTAGTCATTGCCCTAATTGTCATGAATTCTGAAGTAATAAAAATCCTGAATAAGTGAGATTTTTCACCCTTTCATTGAAAGAGAAAAATTTTAATTGACCTAGTTCCCTCCTTCTCAGACAATTTAGATCCTTTATTTGTTTACAATATTTTATTCAAATAAAAGTCAGTATATTTTGTATATATCAGATATTGAAATTATTTTCTGAAACTTTACATTTTATTTTTGCTAAACATTTCTACAAAATAAAGGAAAATATGAAGGTAATAAAACAGTGTTATGACCTTGGGAATAGTTTATATGATGAAAGGGAAGAAATCACAGTAGTGGATTTTATTAGTCATCCAAGAAATGAGGGTTTTTTTGTTTTGTTTTGATTACATATATGTTCTCATATTTAAAAGTTTCTATTTAGAGTTAATCATAAAAATTATTGAAACTTTATATTTTAAATAATGTACTTAATTCTGTAACTAAAAAAGGAATAAATCAATTTGAGGGAGATGCAACACTGCTCTAGGTAATAGAAACATCACAAAAATAAAAAGTTATATTGAAGGATTAATACATCTTAAAATGTAAATGATTGATTCCTGTCTCAGTGATAATGCTTAGGCTATTATAATAGTTATTGCCCTCAATCTTAAGGGAAAGTAGGCAAAATTCCAACTCTTATCTAAATAAATGATTCAGTCTTACAGGTTTTGCTTTACAAATCTTAAAGCTCTCTCTTCAAAATAGTTTATTTTTATTTAAAAAGTTCAAAAGGAAAAAGTATAAAATTAATTTATAACTTGAAAAATTCAATGAAGACTTATCTAATTGATGTATTAGAGATTTCAAATCTTTGAAAAGCTACTCATGTCTTCAGGCAAGATAAACTTTGAATCATAGGAATCCTAATTATAAACCTGACATTTCAACTGAGAAATCCCACTGGCTCACTGTGAAATAAAGTAACAGTAAGACATGAAGTGCTTCAAAAAATCCCTTCAATAGAGCATAGCTTTTAAAAATGTTATGACTCTAGGAAAAGGTGGAACTTCATACAATTCATACAATATTTTTCTAATAATACCTTTAAGGAAGACCTTTGGTTCAGTTTAAGTAGTCTTTTAGAAACTGAATTGCCAACTAGTGTGTGTTCATTCTGTTTTTTTGTGTTGAAATTGGCAATCATTTTTCTCTGTCTTGTCCTTGACATCATTTTGGAAGGTGTGCTTAACAGGTTAAAGTCAAAGGTAGCCATGCCAAGGCTCAGAGAATTTCCCTAAGTTGACCTAAACCAAATACTCAACACCCTCTGTGTACAGACGCATAAGTTGCTATAATTCCACTAACTTAAATTAGATCCAACCATAACCAAACTACATTGAATCTCTGATATTTACCAAATAGAAATATCTATAAATCATATTAAAAGAGGAAGTAAGGTTAATTTCAAATTCTTTGAAGAAAATTATAACTCTAGGTGCATTTTACTGAGGATACAATCCTGGAAGATGCCCAGCAAGTAAGACCATGTGTTAAATTGAACATTGAATTTGAAGTGAAGTAATGGATATTTATGTCCATAAAGTATTGTATATACTACAGCCATTCAACACCTTATTTTTTACATTAAAGGTTTCTAAAAAGGTTGTAAAGACTAATATGCTCATATAGAAGGTACTTATACTTGAGAATAACTCTATTGCCTTTTTTTCTAAATATTCTAGCTCTCTTCTAGTGCAATAAACGTCTTTCATTTTGTTAACAATTTTTAGATGGTAGAAGACTAAAGTAATTAAGAAAATACCAAAATAAAGAAGACCTGGCCGGTGCCTCTTTTTACATAGTAGACCAGGGATGCCAAATAGATTTGATTTCTCATGCCTGCTCTGATGAATTGGTAATGGTTACCTGTAGGGCTGTGTAAGAAGGAAACTTAGGTTGAATATAGCCTCAGAGGAAAGAATGATTATTAAGATATATCTGCTATGTGTTCATGATTTTTGCCATCTGCCAGTAATTGCTTGATTTTTGTGAGAAATATTCATAGGACCTCTGTGTTTCCATTTTCAAATAAGAACATATAATCCCTCCTTCCCCCACAAAAATATGTATGCTTTCACAAATGAAGAATAAATAGTACTAAGGCTATGAATTCATTTCTTTTGCTCATTGACTAAGAAACTCACTCTTTCTCATTCTAACGTATATGATTCAAATCTGGCTCTTGGGAAAATTACAAATTAAATCATAGACTTTCAGTTTGAAAGTGCAGCTGTTCAATCTGATACAAAGAGTCTACTTTTATAAATATTACTCACATGACTTCTCTAGTACCCTGGATAAAAACTCTATTTCAAGATTTTGTCTATTTCAACAATATTTGCTTAAGAACTAAATCATACTGCTAATTGGGCCAAAATCTTTCAAATGAGGAAAAATAAAGCCCCTTTTCTCCTACCATAAGTTGAGCACACTGCCCAGTGTAAGAATGTGACAAGGTGACAAGAGAGTGAGGTATTAGATATGAACGTAACATGTAAAGCATCACAAGAAAACTCTCAGGAGCCTCATAACTGAATCTGAAGGGTAATAGCGCCATTAGGAGAAAAGACTCTATTGTAGAAAAACCTATCTGATACATTTACCATCAGTATAATTTACTCAAATGAGTTGCTGGACTCTGTGCACAGACTGCTGAAACAGCCAGACCTGCACCTAAGAGATGAGATCACTCAGGTTCATGGTGACCCAGGAGTGCAGCATAGATCTGGAGGTGCTGGGCTCACAGTTGTCACGAGGTAATATGGATAGGCCATTAAAGAACCTGCCGTGATGTGCTCCTCTGGGCCACGGTCCGCTTGTTTTGCTACATGTAGTAAACAACTCTCTCACTAGAGCTGGCAGCACTCGGTGGTGATATTCTTTTCCCTTCAAATTGATTTAGGAGGCTCTTGAAGTTACCTCCAGCATTAAGAAGCCTTTATGTGTAAGCATATTATTATTTATGTGTGTGTGTCTGGCACAACAATATGTTTTTGCCATATTGCCTTAAAAACATCTAAAGATTTGTATTTAACTAAGTCTTTAGTAGGAAATTACTAGGATTCATTTTAAAATTCTGGTGAGATTGGCACACATGAAAGCAGTGACCTGGTTTTTTATTGTTTTTAAATGACTTGGAGCTTTTGTTTACCTTGTGAATTTCCATTTCACTTGTTCTTTATCAGTTTGTAACTTTGCCACCTGGTAAACTTTCATTTTAGGGCTTTACTGAGGCTTTCTTGAGACTGGCTATTATGATAGCATCTCTGTAAGTACTGTGATATGACAAGCTTCCGAAGCAGTTGTAAAACAATTATAACTGCCACTAAAATATCTTGGCTGGGATTGGTATTAAAATGAAAAGAGGAAACTCAAGAATCTAAAATGTTCTCACTTGAAATTTTTTTCCTACCGAGATCAATCAATAGTAACCACCTGAGGTTTTTTGGTTTTGCTTGTTTGGTTTTTTGTGGATTTTTTTGGACTGATTGGAAGTATACAAGCTTTTCTGTGCCACATAAAATGTCCAAATCCTATTTGTAGGTATAAAATAAATTCTGAAAAATTTTGTATTAAATTGGTTTCTCATAATTAAAAAATGACAAATTTTGTATTTGGATGAAAATCTTTCACTATCATAATCATTGACATGTTGGTATCATTACATTTGCTGCCAGTACTGAGACACTCTCATGGGCACAGTCTGCCAGCTGGCCCTGCTGCAGCTCTTTGAGGTCCCTGGCATAACACAGACATAGAGACAGGTCTAGCTGATAAGAGTCTTAGCAGATTTGTTTGACCACTTGTTTCCTTAACAGTATCACAGAAGCAGGTCATATCCCATGACCAGCATTAACTAGAGCAGGAAACTTAAAAAAAAATCATAAATAGGTAATTTGCCTACACTTACTTCCTCTGAAAATGATTCTGTTGTCTTTCTCCATCATGATGGCAATTCATAACACATAAAATTTAGCTAGAACTTTCAATAAAATGGGTGGATAAGTAAATTACTATTGAATGCCTTTTCTCAAATTTTGTTTCCTTTGATGACAATCTGTGATCGATGATACCCCATTTAGGTTGTGCTTACTACCATTATAAATTGCTCTGTTTCATGACACTTTCTATTCTTGTGTTCTGTCAATGCCTATATTATATAGTATTAGGGGAAACAAGATTCTTCACTTCAACCAGCTCTGACAGAATCTGCAGAGTTTCTCCTTGAAATGAGCAAACATGGAATGTGAAGAGAGTTATTCCTCATCATAAACGTTTTTAACTAGTGGAAAAAGATAACATAAAAATTTTTAGTAATACTAAATATAAGTAATTTTTCTTGCATAGAAAATATATATCATTTAATTAGTTATATAAAATTGTTTTAAATGTATAAATAGAAAGATAATTATTTGTATTAAAAAAAGCTAATTTGAATACTTTGGACAATCTCAATTAAGATCAGTCACTAAAAGAATTGAGGGAAAAATATAAAAATCTAACAAGATATAGTTGAGTTACTATACAAATATCTTATTTCTAGCTCTGGTTTAATAACTCCAAAAACAAATACCAGAAACAATGAATTATGGGTATGCAATATGATATATGTACGAATATATACCTGCTGTAGTTTTTTTTTAAATCAAAGTTTTAAATGATATAACTATGGGCAATTTTTGAAGACATATTTTTTATCTCACCACCTATACGACAATCTTACAGTTCTTTGTATATACCACAAGAAACTTGCTTAAGTCAAATTTTAGAAGTCATTTTTAATTAAAAAATTTAGGAAAGATATAAAAAGACATGTTATAACTAATTCCTCTATATTTAGCCTTGTGGGGTTTTCATTTGTACTTTATAGTATATATAATCTGATATATTTACTATTTTACTAGTGTTAATCCACATTTGTTTGGAAATACATGTTGCTTTTATAATATTGAGCAAATTCAGGTAATTTTAATGTAGTAGCACAATGGTTAATAGAAAATTTTACTAGTTATTAGAGGGATAATTTATTATCATGTACAGGTCAAATAAAATGAAAATAACACCACAGTATAAGGATGTATTGTTAAATGTTAAAGTTGACCTAAGTGAAATAAAAGCATTTCATTCATTGAATGTTTTGTCACACTACTTTCTCCACTATAACAAACCCAAACGCCATTGAGATTGACACCAGTCTTTATTTTTGTCTCTCTGTTCTGTGTACTCTGACAGAACTGTTTCGTGTGTATGTACTTTGTTTTGCAAGAATACTTCACAGATCCCTGCCCACGTCCAAGGGATTACTGAGTAGCAGAAGAGTATAGTCCTATTTCATCTTTTTAAATGTCACATAAATTCAGAAGATGTTTTCAGCATGTTGGAAACTGCCATCTAATGCATAACTGTTTTAGAATGCCATTCCTAATTCTAAATGATAAAATCTGACACTCTTTACTTCTAAGAAAACTGTTAATATGTTACAAATGTCTTCTCAAACATAACTGAATTCAGAAGCAGGTCCTCAATCTGGAGGTCATTGTTCTACCTAGAGTACATTTTTATTAGGTGATATTTTTTTCCCTTAGCGTATGTGTGTGTGTGTGTGTGTGTGTGTGTGTGTGTGTGAGAGAGAGAGAGAGAGAGAGAGAGAGAGAGAGAGACAATGACAGAGAGACAGGAAGACAGATACTTAGTCATCATATCTGATTTAATTTCTGTTTTACCACAAAAAGGAAGTCCTGTTATTGGCTATTCATCCTCTCCCCTCTTCTCCCCTCCCCTCCCCTCTTCTCCCCTCCCCTCCCCTCCCCTGCCCACCTGTTTTCTCCTCTCCTGCCCTGCCCTGTCTGCCTGCAGTGTTTCGAAGATGGTGTCAACCACTGTGACATGTAATGTTTGGATGCTTTCATAGTCAGAAGACATAAGGTGTTTTACTTGGCTAGAGCTATCATAACAAAATACCATAGAATGGGTGGCTTAAACGACAGAAATTTACTTTCTCATAGTTCTGGAGGCTAGAAGTCCAAGGTTAAGGCTTAGGCAGGTTTGGTTTCTCTCAAAACCCCTCTGTTGGCTTGTAGATAGCCAGCCTCTCTCTGTGTCCTCACAGGGCCCTTCCTCTGTGTACGCACATCCCTGGTGTCTCTTTTTATGTTCAAATTTCCTCTTCTTATAAGGGTACTAATTGTATTGGATTAGGGCCCACTTTAACAGTCCTATTTTAACTTGATCACCTCTTTAAAGGCCCTTTCTCCAAATACAGTCACACTCTGAGATAATGGTTGATAGGGTTCCATATAAATTTAGTAGTGGGGGGGATAAAATTCAGCCTATAACAATGGGGATGGCAAGCTATTTTCCAAAATAAATTTAGGTGACCTTCTAAAAATAAAGTTGTTTTTAAAGTTATAACAGAAGAGTTTAGCTATTCCTACGAGCAGCATTCCAAACCCTAAATATGTGAGAAGCTAAAGACTGAGGATTCCTCAAAATCATAACATAGTGACCCAGGTAGAGTCCAAGGAAAGTGTCACTATATTAGCAAATGTAGGTCTGTAGCATACTAATTTGTGTTATACACCATCTGATAAAAAAAGAATGTGTTGGCAGAGGGTGCTGATGGTTTTTACACAAGCTGGAGAAAAGCAGCCAAAACAATAAAAGCTCATTGTTAAATTTCCAGCAATGTCCAGGGCTGAGGTCAGGGTGGAGACATCCTCGAACTCTCCAGTTACTGGAAAGACATGTTCTCTGTCATGGGTCTGTCTTGATTTATGGCGCCTCACTGAAGTCAGTTGGATTGCAGTGTTGTTGTTTCCTTTGATTTTGTACTAGTTCCATTTTTGTCAAAAGTAATTTATTCTGAAATTGAACTTCTCATATACTGCCACGATGAGAATTTCATGGAGAGCAAACATAAATAATATTCCATTTCCAGGAAGAGAATGCCTGCAGTTGCAAATGATAGACTGACTTTCTAGTTTGTTCAGCAGTGTAACATGAGCACCAGGGTGCTTCTACCCAAGCAGTCAGCCCGTATCTTTGGAATCTTCCCCGGTGTGCCTATGCCTTTAACCTCAGCACACTCGCTTAGTAAATACTGCTGAGTCTTATTCTTCAATTCTGTGAAAAGGTTTATGTTATTAATTCACAAATTCTCCTAACTGTTCTTAGTTGATTTTTCTTTGAAACCTGTAGTTTCATCTTAATCTTTAATTGAATAGCACTTTTTATGGCTTTTTTTTTTTTTTGGCAAAATGAAAAACACTATTCAGCTTCGTCAAGCTTGTTCTTACTTCAGAACCTTGAACTGCTGCTTACTCTATGCTTAGATCTTTTTGTAACTTACTTCTTTACATATTCCAGGTCAGATGGCAACCCCTCAGAGGCCTTCTCTGACTAACCTTGCTAAAATGATTGCTCACCCCCAGCCTCCATCCCTCCTGCATAGAAAAATGCTGACAATATTTATTGGGGTCAGTGAACATGTCTTTCCTAAACAAAATCAATGAGTTAATGAATCAACTTTGGATCCTATAGAATGTTTAAAGAATGAGAGTAACAATACAAAGTTTTAATTTAATAGTTATCCATATATTTTCATGTTTTAAGTAAACATTGGCTAAAAATCTAGACAGTATCTGGCTAGATACTTTCCTATCATATACATAAAAGACATATGAGTTCATACTGTCTTTTATTTGAAAACAAGTGATTCTCAGCTTCCAAGGAATCTGCCTGTCAATGGTTTACTTCCTTGATTACCAAAGCATGGTGGCCAAAACAACAGCATTAAGATTGCCTTGAAAATTCTTAGAAATGCAAATTTTGGACTACAACCCAGAACTGCTAAATCAGAAACTCTGGAGGTAGGGTCCAGTTATCTGTATTTTAACAGAACGTGTAGATGATTCTTTAGTGAACCACTGATTTAACCTATTTAAAAGTCTAAATTAATACTTATGGCTATTTGAATTAAAATAGTAGCATTGCCATTTGAACATAATTGGACTTCTTCAATGATTTTAGAACCTGCTGATATAATATAAAAAATCAATCTTTTATCTCTCTGATTTATAATTCCATTCACAAACTTGGCATCTCAGAATGATCCAAGAGTCCTGTACCTAATTTCTCACCTAAAAGTCAATGCAGACTTGGGTTCATTTCCTAATACATGGATGAAAAACTATTTCCCGTTACATTTCTTTGGTATGGGACAGGAAAAAATGAATAGGAAATGACAATAAACCAGCAACAATTTATCAACCTTGCTGTCATTTCTCAAATATCATTTTCACAAATATGTTATTACAGGGCTCTGTTAGAGGACAAAGGGATAATTTGGCAAGCTGCGAAAAGACTGTCAAGTGTTGGGAAAATACTGTGTTCTAGAGTCATGACAGATTTATGCTATGAATAAATGTTTGAACTTCAGATAATATATGTTACCATTCATTTGTGGCACAAAGATAATAGAATTATAAGACAGGAACTTCATTGTTTTTACACTATGACAAAAATATGAGTCTGTTTTGAAAAGGGAAAAAAGTAGCATGCATTATTAAAGAAGCAGGAGCCAGTGAATGAACACCTTCCTGCCTTTTATCTCCACCTGTAGTGAACTCACTTGTACTCTTCCTGCCCTACAAATCTGCAACACAATTATAACCTAACCTTTGCAAGCTGCCTATGTTGTGAAAACATTTCTTCTTAGTGAAATACTATGCTTAAAGAAGATAGTTACTAATATATTGAAGCACATCTTCCCAGTTCAGGTAGAAATTCTTGGCCCTTAAAATACAGAGAATTATTTTTACTTCCTATTCTTTGACTGTATCTTTGTCTTGTAATGAGAATGATGAAGTAAAAGTCAAAATGGCTATGGTTGAAATCACTTGGGAATAAAATCATGAACTGTTCTTAAAATATATAAAATTATGATTAATAAGAACTTCATTTGGAATATATATATACAGAGATATATACATATAAATGTATCTGTGAAGTAATGAAATTAAGATTCTCATTATAGTAAAGAAACAGAATTTATGACAAAAATGGAATTCAAAACAAGTTTTTTTTAAATTTCAGAATATAGCCTCATTCTTTTTGGCCACTTTATGTGTACCCCAATTCACCCAACTCTAATTATTGAGAATTGCATCTTCTGTTAGATTGTCCTAGAAATATCTTATTTAAATATTAATAATATGTGATGAAAACTTGTTTACTATGAAGAAAATATATTGCACAACTTTTGATATTTGATATTTTACAATACTGACTGTATCAAAATGCATTTCTTACAAATTACTTCTAAATATGGGACATATATCTAGAAAGCAAACTTAAGTTTATTTTTCCCCTGAGCAAATAATTGACATGTAGTCCTTTTGGTAAGAAAATCAATTTAACTTGGCTTGAAATTATGGCTTTGTTGAAAATAGAGAAATATTACAGTAAGTGGCAAAACTTTTGGCCTTCAAGTAACTACCTATTCCAGATGTTAATAACAGAATTTTGTTATTTTTAATTGTTCATATCATGAAAATATTCAAAAAATAATAATTTTAATGTTGGGATCACTATTTCATGGTCATTATAGATATTTGTACATTCAACCCTTAGAATTTTTTCTCATAGGAATTGATTATAACTGTATAATGCAGGCTAGTGTAAAAATCTGGCTCACTTTCCACTAACTGCTCAAATACACTTACTTAAAATATAAAGTGATTGAAAGGGATGCAGACATAAACAATACATACGTGTATTTTTAAAGAGGTCATTTATATTTTCAATAGCATATAAGCTATTAATACAAAAGCCTTATTAATTTAAAAACAGAAACAGTAGATTTTCTTTCAAAACACCTGTGGAATATTTTATGCCTTGGGGATAGTAATAGGAAAAAAAGGGTTTGTTTACACTGTGACACACAAAGATAACATTAAGGTTTCAATTACGTTAAAAATTGAGGTTTTTATTTTTTACTTTGTTTTGGTGCTATATGTTTAAAATATCTCAAACTTTGGGAAATGCGAGTCAACAGGCAGCAGAGAGAGTGTACACAAGTCTACTTACAAGGCACGCTGTGAGCCCAAGGGAAACTAATTTGCATAATTCTCACTACTGTATTGTTGTGGAAAAGATTCTATTTATGGAAACATTTGGTCAGAGTGTTAAGTTGCAGGACAATAGAGAAAACTGAGTTTTAGGTTTTCAAAAATATCTTAAGAATAGGTTATATTGGAACAGGTACTAGTGAAAGAATGGCTGTTTCACTACCAACTATTTAAATTAACCTATGATTTGCCTAATTTATTTTAGATTAATATTTCCAGTAGTTTCTGTTGTACTTACTGTATGGGCAAAAGAGCAGAGCACAATTGATTAATATAATTTTATAAAATTGTAAAAGTTTTCATTATTCTACATTCCTCTAAATGATATTCATTCACTTGAATCCCTAAATCTCGTATTATATACATTCCATAGTTAGATCTCTTGATTATATCATGAAAACAATACAACTGTTTTTAACATAAAAAATAATGTGTTTCAAAATGAACAATTGTTTTTAATATTTAGAAATTTGACATGGTACAAGTATCAGATATTTGCCAAGTTATCTAAAGTTTTATGTTATTGTAATGAGGGAAGATTGCTTTGGGATGGTAACATTTACATAAAGTTCTAAGGAAAAAGTGGCTGAGTCAGCCACATGGACACATTGGACAGTAATGTTTAAGGCAGAAGAAATAGCAGAACATGAGGCCAAAACGTGAAAGTCCTTTTGGAGGAAAAGTAATGAGGTGCCATGCCTAGAATTAAGTGACTAAAGCAGAAGGTAGAATGGGTGAAAGGTGGCAATTCATGCCAAGGCTGGGGGCCCTCATCAGGATTTTCATGTTTATTCTGGGTGAGATGGAAAACAACTAGAGAGTTCTTCCTGTGTTTCTCCTAATGTCTGTTTCCTTTCTGGGGCCACCTGCCCTCATTAGTCTCTTACTCTCTTGCATTATGCATTATTACACAGCCTCTGGAACAGTTAGAGCTCCTAGATGCCAGAGTTTTCCCAGCCTCTACTGTCCTCTTGACTGCAAAGTCAAGCTTCATTCAGGACTTCATGGATGATCTTTCCCCGATCAAAACTTATTAAAAACAACAACAGTAATGATATCTATCATTTATAATGTTGCATTCAGTATGTAATTTAATTAAATTATTTTTCATATTGACCTTTGAGGCCAAAAACTACTATTGTACCTGCTTTGCAAATGAAGAAAGTGTGGCTTAGAGAAGTTAAGTAATTGGCTTAAAGGTACAGCTAGATACTGGTGGGAACATGGTTTTATCCCCAATGCTGATCAAATGGAAGGAAACTTTCTCAGCCAATATTTAAGGTCTTTCGCATAAAGATTAAAAGTGAGCTAGCCTGACCCAGCTTCCTGTGCCATCTCTATGTTTGGGGTCAAGTTACTGAACTTTGACTCAGTGAACTTACCTGTAAAATGGGAATCATAATACTACTTTCCTCAAAATTAAATGAGAAAATGCACACGAAGCACTTTATACAGATCTTATTATATAATGGGCACTGAACAGATGTTAGCTAGAATCATTATCTTAATGTTTCCATTTACATGGCAAGATGCATCAGAACATAAGGAAATGTTTCCATGGAAATCAATATCTTTTTAGCTGTAAGATTATACACTCAGGGTATTGTTTGATCACAGCAAAGGTAGAACTGTGCCATATAATCAATATGACAGAAACCTATATGAGCATTTAAAAACAAAAATTATTCCCTTTGTGGTTTTAAAAATACACATTTTTCTTTGTAATTATAACTTTTACATAAGTGACTGATTATCAGATGGATCAGTAGATGGAGAGTGGTTACTGTGACAAAGATGAATACCAAAAATATGATAATCTTCATGTTATCCAAATGCTTTACTCATCCGAAAAACTCAACTGACTGTGAACATGAATAAGTAATAGAGTGGAACCTGTCATTGCTAATTGTTTTTTCTTTTTTTCCACAATGTAGTGTTATGTCTAATGATAGCAGCTTGTACTAGGAAAAATAATGTGATGTTTCAGAAGCTTGTAAATCGTGTTGCTTGGCCAGGTTTTTAATGTACTCCTGATATGTACCATTATTTAATTAATGTAATTACAGTCTTCCCTGTGGGCCTGTTCTTGGCTTATCTCCTACAGGAAGTGAAATGGCTTTTATTTTAAGAATACATTATTATGGCTGGATTTTTATAAAAGCTTGTCAACACCACCCCAACCCCACTGTCTGTAGGAATATAAATCTAATGTTATTATTACATACAATGTTACTGGATGGAAGTAAAACCTCAAATTTGTGTCTGCCCCAAATCTGTGAAAAGCTCAGTAGAAAGCCAATTCATCCATTTGTTTGGATCAATGACCTTGAACTAATACTACTTGCTGAATACTTCCTTGAAATATAATCTTACAAGAAACTAAATTTATGAAATCAAAAAATGTGGAATTTCTCTGTGAGCTATAGGTAGACTGGCAATCCTCAGTATTCCCAGGGCTTCTCCAGGACAACCTCAGGTGTCCGAGGAGTAACATCTGCCCTAGGTACTCTGCGTACATCTCCAGGGACACCTACCTGTCAGAGAGCAATGTTTTTTGACTGTAAACTATAGGCTCCATGTAGTTCTAGACGGCATGACCTGTACTAAAAGAACACTGTATAAGAAGCAACCATTATTAAACCTAAAGTAAAGATGTCATAGAAGAAGTTTAGTGATTTATACTATGAGAATCCTCAGGAGGAATTTCTCTCTGGTCTTAGGCTTTTCCTGAGCAATTTTGTGATTGAAGGAATAGAGGAAATCTTCACAGTGGTAGAGATCTTTGAACTCAACAATTTTATAATGGATTATTTTATAGTATCATTCCAGAGGAAGGGATTTTATATAGTTAAGAAAGCACATGGTGAGCTCAGTGAACAAGAAGTGCTTTGGTGTGTGGGTAGCATGAAATACGTGAAATAGTATTTTAAGAAATAATGCTAGATACGTAAGTTCTCATTTTACATAATGTAGACATTGTATTTTGCATGTTCCATTAAAAGCTTTTGAGAAACAGACTTATAATGATAGGAAATCTCTGAAAGAAATGTAGAATATTCATAAATATTATCCTCAAGGAGCATACAAATTCCTGGGCAAGATAAGTTTTCCAAAGAAATAAACATAATTAAACTTAGAAAGTCTGATGGATATGAGCCTTTGAGTAATTTTATGCAGCTTAATAGAGAGCTATATTTTTTAAATTCTTGATTTTTAATTGAATTAGATTCTTAAAGTTCTTATAGTGCTTTACAACTTTTAAAAGTTTCACACAGATGATTTCATATAATCCCATAATAAAATTTCCCCCTACCCCTGTTTTGCCCCTCCCCACTTTCCTTTCCCCACTGGTAACCACTAGTTTGTTCTATCTGTGAGTCTGCTTCTTTTTTCTTACATTCACTAGTTTGTTGTATTTTTTAGATTCCACGTATAAGTGATATCATACAGTATTTGTCTTTCTCTGTCTGACTTATTTCACTTAACATAATGCCCTCCAAATCCATCCATGTTGGGGCAAATGGCAACATTTTATTCTTTATGGCTGAGCAGTATTCCATTGTATGTATAGACTGCATCTTCTTTATCCATTCTTCAGTTAATTGACACTGAGGTTGCTCCCATACATTGGCAATGGTAAATAATGCTGCTATGAACATTGGGGTGCATGTATTCTTTCAAGTTAGTGTCTGAATTCTTCATATACATACCCAGGAGTAGAATTGCTGGGTCATGTGGTAGTTTTATTTTTACTTTTTTGAAAAACCTGCATAATGTTTTCCACAGTGGCTTCACCAATTTACATTCCAATCAACAGTGTCCAAGGGTTCCCTTTTCTCCATATCCTCGCCAACATTTGCCATTATTTTGATGATAGCTGTTCTGATTGGTATGAGGTGATATCTCACTGTTTTTCTTTTTTTTTTGAAATATAGTCATTTTACAATGTTATGTTAATTTCTGGAATACAGAACAGTGATACAGTTATAATATATATTATATATTTATATATATATTCCTCTTTATTATAGGCTACTACAAGGTACTGAATATAGTTCCCTGTGCTATACAGTAGGACCTTTTTGTTTATCTGTTTTATATATAGTAGTTAGTATCCGCAAATCCCAAACTCCCAGTTTATCTCTTCATCCCCCCTTCCAGCTGGTAACTATAAGTTTGTTTTCTATGTCTATGAGTCTATTTCTGTTTTGTAAGTAAGTTCATTTGTGTCTTTTTTTTTTTTTTAATTCCACATAGAAGGGATATCATGTGATATTTTCACTGTAGTTTTTATTTGCATTTCCCTGATGATTAGTGATGTTGAGCATCTTTTCATGTGCCTGTTGGCCATCTGTATGTTTTCTTTGGAAAAATGTCTATTCAGTTCTTCTGCCCATTTTTTAATTGAGTTGTTTGTTTTGTTTGATGTTGAGCTGTATGAGCTGTTTATATAAGTTGGATATCAACTGCTTATTGGTCATATCATTTGCAAATATCTTCTCCCATTTAGTAGGTCATATTTTCATTTTGTCTATGGTTTTATTTGCGTGCAAAAGCTTTAAATTTAATCAGGTGCCATTTATTTATTTTTGCTTTTGTTTCCTTTGCTTTTGGAGACAGAATCAAAAAAATATTACTGCGATCTATGTCAAAAGACTGTTCTGCTTATGTTTTCCTCTAGAAGTTGTATGGTGTCTGGTCTTACATCTAGGTCTTTAATCCACTTTGAGTTTATTTTTGTATATGGTATTAGAGATTGTTCTAATTTCATTCTTTTAGAGGTATCTGTCCAGTTTTCCCAGCACCACTTATTGAAGAAGTTATCTTTTCTTCATTATATATTCTTGCCTTCTTTGTCATAAATTAATTGATCATAAGTGTATGGATATATTTCTGGGCTCTTTATTCTCTTCCATTGATCTATGTATCTGATTTTGCGCCAGTACCATATTGTTTTTTTCTTTCTTTTTTTTGTTGATGTACAGTTAGTTACAATATGTCAGTTTACGGTGTACAGCACAATGTCTCATTCATGCATATACATATATATATATCCAGTACTATAGTGTTTTGATTACTGTAGCTTTGTAGTATAGCCTTAAGTCAAGAAGCGTAACTTCATGTGGAGATTCCTACTCTGTTCCTTTTTTCTCAGGATTGTTTTGGCTATTTGAGGTCTTTCATGTTTCTATACAAATTTTGAAGTTATTCTGGTCCTGTGAAAAATACCATAGTTATTTTGATATGGATAGGAATTGTATTGATAGGGATTACATTGCCTTGGTTCATATAATCATTTTAACAATATTAATTCTTCTGATCTAAGAACACAGTATATTTTTCCATCTGTTTGTGTTGTCTTTATATTCTTTCATCAGTGTCTTAGTTTTTCAAGTACAGATCTTTTACCTCCTTAGGTAGATTTATTCCTAGGTATTTTATTCTTTTTGATGCAATGGTAAATGGGTTTGTTTCCTTACTTTCTCTTTCTCATAGTTCATTGTTAGTGTATAGAAATACAACAGATTTCTGTAATTAATTTGCATCCCGCAACTTTACCTAATTCATTGCTGAGCTCTGGTAGTTTTCTGGTGACATCTTTAGGATTTTCTATATAGTATCATGTCATCTGCAGACAGTGACAGTTTTACTTCTTCCTTTCCTGATTGCTGTAGGCTAGGACTTGCAAACTATGTTGGGTAAAAGTAGCAAGAGTGAACATATACATACGTGTGTGTATGCGTGTGTATGTGTGTATTCAAATACATTGCTTTCCTATGCCTTCTTCAGAGAATATCATTGATCTACTTTATTACCTGGTAAAGAATGCAAAGATAGATAATTAAACCTAAAATTGAAAGTCAGTAAATGTTTATTTGTATTATTGAAGATAGTTGGGTATAAATTCTTTCTTTCTTTTTTTCCTATTTTTTTTATTGAGGTATAGTCACTTTACAATGTTGTGTCATTTTCTGGTGTACAGCGTAATGTTTCAGTTATACATGTGCATACATATATTCCCTTTCATATTCTTTTTTATTATAGGTTACTACAAGGTACTGAATATACTTCCCTGTGCTAGGGTGTAAATTATTTTTTAATATACTTGAATCCTAGGGCCAAAATTTGTTTATTATGAAATAAAATTTAAAGTCTTTTAAACAAAACACATTAAAATGTAGTCATTGCTATTTTCCAGTTACAATTTAAAAAGCAATAATTATAGGATACTTATCATTTCATCTTTCTTGGTAATTAAGAATCACCATTATGAGAACACATCATTATCACAGGAAAATCATGTAGTCTTTCTGAGTTTGTTCTTAGTCTGTCAGCTGGCACTTCCATTTTTGGTATGCTCTTCTCTGACTCGTCCCTAATTCTAGTGACTGTTTCTAATCATCTGTAAATCAGTTGCCTAGGACAGCAGATTGAGTGATGGTCTAAGAAATGGTCCTAAGAAGGATGGGACTTCCTGATAAGGAAAATGTCAGTATATGTTAAAATTTCATAATTTGATTTTATTCAAAATATTTGTTTCCTTTTCAATAAACTGTTGATATCATTAATTGCTTTTCTCAGTATCATAAATATCTATTTTTAGAAACAGAATTGAGCTAAAGTAAGTCTCAGAAGTGTTGAAAGTTAACAGCACAGGACAACTCACTATGTATTTCTGTGTGACTGTCTTTCTCCAGTGCAGCTCTTTACAGTGTCTCACGTGCAGAGACAGAAGACTAGCCATGGGCAACCCAGAGGAATTGCAAAACAGTATTTTGTACTGTATTTCAAAAGACAATATCTCTCTATACTCACTTCTACTGCTAATTTTGAATATGATTTCTATTGAATAGTATGTAATACACATTTGAAGTTTCCGTAAATTTTTAATTCAAATTATTAGGAATTTTAGCCCAGAATTAATTTAAAAATATTCTCTATTCTGTATCTTGGTTATAGTGACTAGTAATTGCCAGTATTTGTTGTTACAAAAAGAGTAACTAGAAATATAATGCTTAGAAGTATGCACACAGTCTCATGGTATATCTAGTCAATAGACCATCATATCCTAGATAGAACACCACTCATAGCTTGTGAAAAATCATTAAATATGTCTTCACTCTTAACAATATTTATCAAAGCTAAAACTCTCACATAATTAATATAAAGGAGATTGATTTTTTCACAGCAGTGCTCAATATTTTCTTGATTTTTTAAAAATATTTTTAATTTTAAGAGAATATCTCTCAATCTAATCTTTATGGAGACAGATGAGAGCAAATGCTATGATTTTTACTTTTTCACAAGCTTTTCAGAGAAAGAGGTCATCTTTTAAAAAATACGTTAATTTTCTTTAATGAAGACATCTAGCTTAATACTGCACTTCTGGGCAGCATGCCACACAGAAGACTTCCTTATTCAGAGTGTTTAAGGCTCAGGTATCCAAATGCCCGTGCTGCACTCTCTTAGCTCTGTGATTGATTTAACTCTTCTGTACATTAGTTTTCTCACATCTCCTGCAAAATGGCGGGGGGGAGGATTAAATTAAATGAGTATGAATACTTGCTGCCTAGCATAGAATAATTGTTCAATAAAGAAAAGACTTTTTACCTGTTTTACTTTAAGTTTACCTGCCTACTTTTTCAAAATTACCATTAGAATCATAATCAGATATGATCTGCCAGTGCCTATCTACATATGGCAGTACTTGATGAGCTCATCCATGGTATTGAGTGAGGAAAAGAAAATAATTAAGTATAAAAACCCCACAAAAATATGAAATGTAAACTTTGTTTTTTTCTATATATTGTTGATAGATATGCATACTTAAGACTAGGAACTGGTGAAAACCATCATTTTAAATGAATCGCCTCTATTTTGGCCCAGATATTGCTTCTTTAATACTTCTGGTTCTAATAACCTTGTTTTATGTCCTTCGCATTTCTGATACTTTCTTTGATCTTATTTTATCAGGACTGTATACCTATAAGGAATTATTTTACTTCTTGCTCAAAATTTAAACTAAAAGGAAAAAAAGACTCATTATCAACTGTAGCACCAAGGTTTTGCTTTCTTTCATTGTGGCCTGCAAATTTTTTGTCACAAGTTGTAATGCATATCTCGGTTCTGTGTTTTCACAGTCACACAGTTTTCCTTTTTCTAATCTGAGTTCTCTGTGACCGTCCTTCCTATGGTCTGTCTCTGTATTATTTCCCACATTACTGTGAAATAAATAATTATGTTCTCTTCTTTTTATTGAGACAGTAATGATTCAGTGTTATGCATTGATTTAAGATGCAATTTCTGGTTTTTATAAAATATCTAATGGAATGTTTATTTGAATCCAGACCAATGACCCTCCCCCCCAAAAAAGGAAAAATAATAAAGCAGCAAAAGAAACAGAAAAAGAGAAGAAAAATGGAAAGTTGCCTTTCATTCCAAATCTAGATTTTGGAAGGTCTGAAAGCCACAACTGGTGGCCAGTGTCCTTAATAGACCACTACATATTGTGGATTCTAAATGGACAGCTGTCCAAGGACAGCCATCCTTCCTAGATTCCTCTCTTTTTACTGACAGACGGACAGATGTTTGTTGTTTCATAGCTCTCTGCCAGTATACCTTTATCTCCTTGATACTTGCCAGTTTAGCTTTGACAAGAAATATTCTTGACATCTGTATAAATTATTGCAGTCAGCTGAGTGCTATATATGCATATAGTACATACTATGTTTATGTGTATGAGTGTGTGTCTGTGTGTGTGTGTATGGAGAGACAGACTATGATATGTATGTGTGTTTTTATACAATGGAGACTGTGTAATCTTTCAAGGTATTAAAATAGTAAGAAAAAATGCTTTATCAACTTCTTTTATTTCAAAACAGTCATTTTAGCTAAAATGCTTTTTCAATTATTTTCTTAAATATTTTATTTGAAGAAAATTCAGCTACTCAAATCCTTAGAGATTAAATTCCTAAATTTAAATAAAAGTAGATTTTAAGCATTATGAGAGTTTTAAATGTAGTAATATTTTCCTTTTTACAATGTGGTTAGATAAATTTCTTGATTCATCTCAAATATTACGAGATTTATGAAACCATTAAGAATAAAAGTTGTTTTAGGGATTTTTTTTTTTGGTGAGAATTAACTTTGTAATACTCAAAACAGCTATTTCCCATTCTACCTACCTATCTATCCATCCATCCTTCCTTCTGCAATGGAGTGAATGCTTGTGTCACCCCACATTCGTATGTTGAAATCCTAATCACAGTGGGATGGTGTTTGGAGATGGGGCCTTTAGCAGATATTCAGGTCATGAAAGTAGAGTTCATAAGAAGAGGCCAGAGAGATAGCTAGCTCTCCTTCTGCCATATGAAGTCCCAAGAAAAAGCCAGCTCACTAGACTCCACCGTGTTGGCACCTTGATCTCAGACTTCCAGCCCCTAGAACTGTGAGAAACAAAATTCTGTTGTCACCAACCACCCAGTCTATAGTGCTTTGTTGTAGCAGCCCAAACTGGTACTGTCTACCTTCTACCTATATCATGGACATAGCCTAAACTGTAACTGTCAGTGACAATTTGAAAGAATTTCCTCTAATCTTCTTTCAGTATTTGTGCTTTTAAGTAAAACATTTGTTAGTATTTACTTACATGGAAATACTGTTCATATACTGAGAAAGCTGGTAAGTCCGTAAAAATCAAAAATTTTAAATATTCACTTTAGTGAGCAAAATGTGATAAACTGTCTTGACGATATTATAGTTAAACTGCCATGTAGTGAGGTGTTCAGTAAATTTTCACAGCAGGGATAAGGTCTGAGCAACATTTTGAAATAACTGTCTAATACATTCAAGGTAATATGAATATAATTGAAACAGTGTAGAAGAGGAAGAGTTAGATCATGAAAGATCTCACATGTCATACCACTGAGCTGGACTTTATCCTTTAGTTGATAGAGAATTATAAAATAAATAAATGAATAAGCTAGTTAGTGCTGTGAGAGGAATTATAGTTAGAAAAGCTACTTTTGGACAGTTTCAAGGATAACAAACTGGGACCAGCTAAGGAGAAGTCAGAGTAAGATGAAAAATATAGTATGTCATTCACTTAAAAAGAAGTAAGAACTGAGGAGAGATGGGAGGGATTTAAATTTACTAGCAGTTGTTGAGTGACTTCCATAACTTTCTACTTTACTTTTTAATAAGTTGTAATAGAGGTTACTGTCATAATGAAATAAATTATTAAAATTTAATTGATTTTAGTAAAGGTTTTGAAGTTCACTGAATTAATTATATTTTGGTTATATAACAGATTCAATCGTATTATAACTTATTTATGATATATAAAGCAATATGATGTCAGGAAAATGCTGAAATAATTGTCTGTGTCTTTTTCTGTCCATTTTTTCAGTTTTGTGCATCCTTCTTTCAGTTATCATTTAGTTACCAACCTTGTTACTTTGTGTTATGAGCAGAAATATTTAGAAATATATTCTCCCAAAACATATTGTCTAACAACGTGTCAGGACTATGTCCACTGAATGAAAATTTAAATGTTAAAGTAAAATACTAAGTTTATCAGTATTGGTCTACCCTAATTCTCTCTCTCCTTTTTATACAAATTGGTAAAAATAATTAAAAATTACTGTGAATTCTAATGAAGGTGAGAATTTTTTTCTTCTTTAAAGTAAAATCTTCTTTAAGGTAAAATCAATACAAAATACTTTGTGCTTATTTATGACAAAGTTTTTAATAAATAATAAGAATTTAAATTCTAGAACAGCTTAGCATAGTTGATAGTAAATGAGTAGATTTGTATAACAATCTTAAAAACAGTGCATTAAGTTATATCATATGCTACCTAGATAGTGGGAGAGTCTTTCAAGTCACTCTGATCTCCCACTATTACACAAAAATAAGTAAATAAAAATAGCAGAGTTCCTGAGATGCCTCAAATGTAATTGCAGCAGATGATAATTATTTCCTTTAAAAACAACCCTAAATGAAATGGTTGAGACTGTTTCTTCATGGCTCAGATCTGGGAATACAGGAAGACATAAAATGAAAGTAAACACAGAATCCCTAAACTGTTATGAAAATGTGGGGCTCTGCTTGGTCACTGGAGGCAAGGGCTGGCTTTACTGGACTGGCGTCACCTGTCTGGCAGATTAGGATGCATGCAGTTTTAAACAAACACATCTTGTACTTTAAGAATCTTGTGGCATAAAATGCTGTATTTTAACTATTATCCAATATGTTTTCCAATATGCTTTTTAAACTGCTATACACTAAAATTATGGTTTAATTACATTTTTCCTTGAAATGATTTGTTTTCCTGATATACTATGATTTACTATATTTGTTGGTCTCATATAAACACTCCCTATAACAAACATATGAACATGGGGGTTATTGTGTACATAAACATTTGTAAATGTATATATTCAATTCACATATATTCCAAAGTAAGTTACATAAAAAATTCACTAGGAATATGTATTTTTAGTTATGAAGGTAGAGAAGAGGAAACTGCATAGATTTATCTATGTCTCTGCATCTTAAGGATCTTTACTGCTGCTATCATTTCTATACTTCGAATCAAACTTCATCTCTCCATAGACGATCTTAGTGACAGCAATATATTAATTAAAAATTACAAGCTCTAAAGTTCAACTATTAGTTTCAAATCTTAGATTCCTTTACTCATTATTTGTCCTTGGCCAATTTTCTTAACCTCTTTGAGACCTTGGGTTCCTCCTATGAGTTATAGTTAAAATAAAACTTTTTGCCTCTGGAGTGCTTTTGAGAATTAAATGAAATAAAAGTTTTTAGAACAGTGCCTTAATAACGTGCTAAGTCTGTATGCCAGTAATAAGAAGCTTTACTGGACTCCTAAAATTATTGGGTTTGTATTTTTTAAAATCCTGATAGAGCTAAGATGCCACACATTTCTTTTTAGGGAGGAAAAATAAATATGGAGTACTGACAAAGATTGAAAAGAGACAAATGAAGTTTAATAAAACAGACATACCTATGTTGTCAGCATAAATTGTTACCACTGTAATGTTTAGCACTTCATATAAAAGAGCTAAATGTGATTTTTTGATTATGAAGTAATAACCACCTATGGTTTTACAGCAGGTTTTGAAGACTGCTGTAATGGATGAATTTTTTCTAAGGAAGATCCCATGTTCAATAATTGACACAAACCTTTAAAAGATTTTAAAGCTAGAGATAAATAACATACATAATTTAACGTATTAAAATTGAAATCAGTATCAGATAAGTTTTCCTCAGTTTGCCTTTGTTTAAAAAAAAACATGTTTATAGGTTCCATTATTAGCCTTTAAAAAGTTCTTAATGAAAGGACCAGAAAGATTAAATTAACTGACAGTTAATATTTTATAACTTATCGGCTGTAGAAAATTACATGACTTTTTCTTTAACGTCTAGAAGGGTCTTTCTTCCACAGCTGCCCCCCCCCCACACACACCCTAATATATCAAAGAGTATCTAGCATTATGGTTTACAGTGTGGATTACTGCAATTAACTATGCATCTCCAAGCCACATATATTATGCAAAACCACTGGGAACAGATGATACATTAAGAAGTGCAGCTCCGCCATGCATCTGGTCCTTGATACTGAGAAATACAGCAGTTGAGATGGAATTTGCAAATGGAAAATCGACCCAAAGTCAGAGTTGGAAAAGCAAAATGACATTCTTTGTTGGTTTCAAAATGAGAAATCCACTTCTACTGCATGGTAAAGTTAAAATAAAAGTTATAGGAAATCAGTAAAAAGAAAATTTAGACATTTCACCTCCTCGCTTCTTTAGCTGGAAAATAATTCAGTGATTTTTGCAACTACAGAGAAAAGCGAGAATTACTTACACTGTATATTATCCCACTGGGATAACTACTTTTATTTCCAAAGATTTTTCCCCTTATATCTACTCTAATGAGAGAATATGGTATATAAGTGATAGACCATTACTCTAGAAGTTATCCATGGTCTTTGTTCCATTTATGTTTTTATTACTGATTGCGTGACCTTGAGAAAGTATGTTTTTCTATACTTCTCTTGATTTTAAATAAGTAGAATAGTAATTATAATTATGTCCTCCATTTTTTATGGAGGGATAAAAAGATTATTACCTGATTACTACATTTATTTAGGTAAGTAAATTTTATAGTCACACTTCTCTCTTTATCTGTCTTTCGTGGGCACCTCAGGTACAGAGGGGTCACCTAATGACATTCCTCAGTTTGTAGCACCTGTCCTTGTACCTCATCCTTTTTCTTATATATTTTTCCTACTACCCCCTTCTCCTTTTATGCACTTTTCTAAGTGAGTTTGATAAATGCACTGTGATGGCAATGTTTGATGTAAAATATGTTGCATTGCATATGCTTAATTTACATAAGTATAAATCAACTTTTTTACTTAATCCTATGTTTAAAAGACTATGGAGTCTAATTCAGTGCTTCTAAATACTGCATAGAATTCCATTGCAAATATCCACTACAATTTACTCATTTATTATGCCAACTGTCTTAGATTATCTCCCATTCCCTGTAACTGCAAAAACTGCTAAGATAAAGCATCCTGCCTTTTATACACATCTTCCACAGCTTACAGTGCAGTTACATCCCAGTAAATCCACATAAGTTAAAATATCGTAAAGTCAAAAATGCCTTTAATACACCTAGTCTAAAAAACATCACAGCTTAGCCTAGACTACCTTAAATGTTCTCAGGAACTTTACATTAGCCTACAGTTGAGCAAAATCATCTAACACAAAACCTATTTTATAAATAAGTATGGAACATCTCATGTAATTGAATACTGTACTGAAGGTGAAAAACAGTGGTTGTATGGGTACAGAAAGGTTGTTAAGTGTATCCGTTGTTTACTCTCGTGATCATGATTGTGTGGCTGACTGGGAGCTGCAGCTTGCCGCCTCTGCCCAGCATCAGGAGGGTATTCTCTCGCATAATTATGCGAGCCTGGGAAAAAAGTCAAAATTCAGTATGTTTTCTGCTGAACTTGTATCACTTTTGCATCATCATTAAGTCAAAAATCGTAACTTGAGGACTTCTGTACCATTCTGTATTTGTGTAGAATTTTTTCTAAGGCTTAAAACCATGATTGGAATGGCTAGGTCAAAGGATGTGCTTAATTTTTGACAGGGAAAGTATACCTCAAGTGGTAGAGCACATGCTTAGCATGCATGAAGTCCTGGATTAAATCCCCAGCACCTCCTCCTAAAATAAAATAAATAAACCTAATTACCGCCCCCCCCCCAAAAAAAGTAAAAATTAAAAGTTTTTTAAAAGTGCTTAATTTTAATCCTACTTAATTTATATAATTAATTTAAATAAATGTTTCCAGTTTTCATCCAAGGCATACATGTCTGTATCCATGAATTTTGAGAATTTGTATTTGTTGTTGTAGTTTGATTCTAAGCAATACATGTAGTACTTATTTGTTTTTTAATCTTGAGATGCATGGAATTTTTTTTGATTAATAAACTTTATTTTTTAGAATAGCTTTAGATTCACAGCACAACAGAGTGCGAAGTGCAGACTTCTTGTTCCCACACACAGGCACAGGCTTTCCTGTGTACATTATTGACATTGTACTTGAGAGTGGTACATTTATTACAATCGTGAACCTACATTGATAACATCATTATTATTCAAAGTTCATGATTTACATTAGAGTTCACTCCTGGTGTACATTCTGTTAGTTTTGAAAAAATTAAAACAATGTGTATCCATCATTTTTGTAACATACTGTATAGTTTCACTGCATTAAAAATCCACTGTGCTCTGCCTATTCATTCCTCCCTGCTCCCTACCTGCTGGCAACCACTGATCTTTTTATTGTCTATATAGTTTTTCTTTTCCTAAGTGTCATCTACATGAAATCATACAGTGTGTAGCCCTTTCAGATTGACTTGGTAATATGCATTTAAGTTTCCACCATGTGTTTTCAGGGCTTGGTAACTCATTTCTTTTTAGCACTGAGTAACATTCCACTGTCTTGATTACTACACTTTATCCACTTACCTACTGAAAGACATCTTGGTTTCTTCCAAGTTTTGGCAGTTATGAATAAAGCTTCTAAAAGCCTCCATGTGCAGGTTTTTGTATAGACATAAGTTTTTACTTCATTTGGTTAAATACCAAGGAGGGTGAATTGCTGGATGGTATTGTTGCAGGAGAGGAAAATGTCA
The DNA here is from genome assembly GCF_036321535.1 of Camelus dromedarius. Taxonomy (NCBI): domain Eukaryota; kingdom Metazoa; phylum Chordata; class Mammalia; order Artiodactyla; family Camelidae; genus Camelus; species Camelus dromedarius. The sequence goes on along the minus strand of NC_087436.1, from coordinate 59,220,933 downwards.
CATCCTGGAACCTGCAAGAGTCCTTAGGACTGACCGCCAAGTTAAAACCCTTGGCTTAACGCAGGAAAGAATTCAAGAGTGAGCCAAAGAAAAGCAAAAACAAGTTTATTTACAGGGATACACACTACATTAGCAGAATGGTGACCATCTCAGAAAGTGAGGGCCACCCCAGGACACAGAGTCATTGGTTTTTATGAGCTAGTTTCATATGCTAATGAGTGGGCGGAATATTCTTGCTATTTTGGGGAAGAGTGGGGGTTTCCTCAGAACTGGGCCACTGCCCACTTTATGGCCTTTTATGGTCTGTCTCAGAACTGCTGTGGCATCAGAGGGAGTGATTTTTAGTACAATTAAGGTATAACGAGCTAAATGTCAGTGACAGGACTATTTCCAGAGCCTCGTTGGTTTTAGCTGGTTCCTGGTGAGTTTTATCGCGTCCTAGTAGCTTCGCCCCTTCTTCATTTACCTAGCAGCTGTCCTGGCCCTTTCCCTTCTGTCTCAGTGTGGTAAGGGTATGTTTAGTTTTGCAAGGAACTTCCAAAACATTTTCCAAAGTGGTTGTACCATTTGTGTCCCCACCAGCAATGAATGAGAATTTCTTGCTGCTTGATATCCTCACCAATGTTTGTTGTATCAACGTTCCATATTTTGGCCATTCTAATAGACTTGGCCATTCTAATAGATTCATTGTTACTTTAATTTGCATTTCCCTAATGACATATGTTGTTGAACGTATTATTATATACCTACTTGCCATCTACTTTAGTGAGATATCCACTCACGTCTTTTGCCCATTTTTTATTTGGGTTATTCATTTTCTTATTGTTGAGTTTTAAGAGTTCTTTTTATATTTTGGATAAATCTTTATCAGATGTGTCTTTTGCAGATATTTTCTCCTGGTCTGTGGCTTGTCTTCTCATTCTCTTGATGTGGAGTTTTTTTCCTACTTTTTTTTATTATGACCAAAGACCTATTTTTTTTTCCTACTTTTATTTATTATGACCAAAGACCATAGTAAAAAATACGTGGTTATTTTGAAATTGGTTTCTCTATCTTTTTTAGCTTTGTGCATGGTCAAATTTTGTGAATGTTTCGTGAATGTTGCTAAATGTTTATTATTTTGAATAGGGCATGTGAAGTTCCATATAATGTACCATTTAATAGCATAGGCTCTGGAATTCAGAGTAACTGATTGAAACCGTTTTGCCACTACTTTCTGAACAATTTTGGGCATATTAAAAATTCTGTGATTAGTTTTCTCAAATGAAAAATTGAGATAACAGTAAGATATCCCGTAGACTTGGACTGAAGATTAAATGAATTAATTTAGGTAAATACACAGTACCTCATAGTGTGTTAAATACTCTCATGATTATTATTTATTATTTTGGAATAATTGTGAAGTTCATTGCATGTCTATATCTTTATTTTTTCTGCTTGATCTATCAGTTTTGGATAAGAATATTTTAAGTGCTTTTAATGTTTCATAGTCTAGTTACCTTATTTATATGAATATAATATGAAACTATATTATTGAGTATGTCTCATGCTGAAAATATTATATTGATCCATTTTTCTTTTACCAGTATACAGTACCACTTTGTTATAATACTTTGTTAGGTTTTTTCTTGTTTGTTTTGTTTTTCATTGAATACCAAATTGTTTATTTAAATTTACATCTTAGATTTCTTTTGGCCCATGGTCTTATTCCTTTATTTTAAAATTTCAGCCTTTTTCTGATTTAACTGTTTCTCATAGTCCTGACATATTGCTCATTCTTATTTATTTGTTTGGGGAATCTCTGATTATATTTGGTTTAACCATTTACATTTATTGTGTCACTGATATATTTCTTCCATTTTGTTTTCTATTTATTTTTATTTCTTGACTTCCTTTGGATTTTTTACACTTACTTCAGCTAATTTGAAAAATTATTTAATCTGTTTACATTCCTTTAAAAAGTACCTCTATTAAGACTGGTATTTATTTTTATCTTTTTATTTATTTCTTATGCTTATCAATATGTGTAACTTCTCTTGGATAAAAATTATATTATTGGGTACTCTCCCTTTCCTCTTTTCCTTTTTTTTTTTTATATCCAGACTTCTGCTGCTGCCATTGTGTTAATTTTTGTCTAGAATTCTATATTTTAAAATCACTTCTGTTTTACACAAAAAGCAAACTTTACTAAATTATCTATTAATATCTAATTTATGTATATTTCTATATTTTAAAATCTCACTTTACAGTACAAATAATACTTCTGCTACATATAAAATTTTAGGCTTAAATTGCTTTCCTCATATAATTATCATTTCTTGCAGCCGGTATTACTATTAAGGAATCTGCTATCAATTTATAACTTGTTCTTTATAGATGATCTCCTTTTTATTTCTAGGAGGTTTATAGTTATTTTTATCTTCTATTATATATGTATATGTAGCATGTGTATGATTGTGTGTGTGTGTGTGTGTGTGTGTGTGTGTGTGTGTGTGTGTGTGACCTTATCTGCCCTTTTCATATTTTATGGACATTTAACTGGGTCTTTCTTCTTTCTTAAATCCTGGAAAATTCTCTACCAATTTTCCTCATGCTTCTCTACTATCTATCTGTCTATCTATCTATCTATCTATCTATCTATCTATTTATTTATTTATTTAAAATAATTCCTCCTTAGGCTCCTTTGATACAAAATTTGACATTTTAACCTTTATTTCCATGTTTCTTAACTTTTACTTTCTATTGTCAAACTTTCCATTCCTTCATTTCTCCTGGAGAGAATTAAGCTTCTTATTAAAAAAAAAAAAGTCTTTATAATATTTACTGTAGAGCATGCTCATTTCATACTAAATTAAGTGAAACTTTAAAACATTAAATGAAATTAAATCAAGCATTCTTTTTGTATGTGATAATATCAACAATAATAATAATACTTGTTGAGTATTTTCTGTGTGCCAGGTGTTTTAACTCATTTGATGACACTATAGTCCTATGAAGTAACTAACATTGCTAGCTCCTCTTAGAAGTAATGAAGCTGAATCACAAAAAGACCTCTTCTACCTAAAGCAGGTCTCTCACTTGCCATTTATTTCTCTTTAAGAGACTCTAAGTTGTTTCCTTCATAAACCTAATGTTTCATCATTATTATTGTTATCATTACTATTAAATAATTTTCCTATTTTTCTTTTTCTCTCTTATTTTGTTGGTTTCTGTCAGTATAATGTAGTAAAATGAGTATAGAACACTGGTCTTGTTCTTAACTGAAATATCAAGTGCAATAATTGTGCCTAATTTATAGTAGGTTACTAAATATTTGAGAAATCAATGAATTAACTGAAAATAGTCTTAACTTGTATTTGAATTACAGATAGCCATTGATGGTCATGCTTTTAACATCATAACAAGCCATAATTATGGTATGGATTTTTCAATTAGGAGTTAATGCATAACTTGCAATATTTTGAATCAGTAAGTCATTGAATTCCAAAGCAAATTTTGCCTTTAAGCCATTTTGTGTGGGAAATCTGTATAAGATTGCATATTCTAAATGATATATATGCTATAGACAGGGAAATTCTAGAAATTATTAGAAATGAATTCATTATATATACATGTATATATATTTAAAATGTGAGAAATATTAGTGAAGAAAATATTATTAATTTTAATGTATTAGAAGCATAGTAAAGCACTGGCCTCTAGTTATGTGTTCCCATCTGTCCTTTGGAAAATTACCTACTGTGAATTAAAAAAAGTTAAAAAGAGGAGTATCTAAACTTTCACTTAGGAGGCTAGAGTTCATAGGCTCCAGGGTACAAAAGAATTTTATTAAAACATTAGAATCTAATAAAGACAAAGATAATGAGAAAGTTTTCTTCAAATAGCTTATTTAAGTGATCTTAGATCAAGAAAAGTTACAAATAGATTAATCCAATTTTTGAACTTTAGTACAGCTGGGTCAACTTTGAATAAACATTTCACAAAAGTAGACATAACAATTGCTAATAAATACATGCAAAGACTCTAAACATCATTAGTCACCAAGGAAGCACAAATTAAAACTACAAAGAGATTCCTCTGAAATGGCTATATTTGAACAACAGACAATACCAAGTGTTGCTAAAAATGTGGAGAAACTGGAACCCTTATACATTGCTGGTGGGAAGGTAAAATAGCTCAACAGTTATGGAAAACATTTTGACAAGGTCTTAAAAAGTTAAATATAACCTATCATACACAGCAGTTTCATTCTTATCAATCTACTCTACAGAGATGAAAATATATGTTTGCCCAAATACTTGTTCATGAATGTTCATGGCAACATTTCTCATAATAGCAAGAGCCAGAAACAATCCATATGTCATTCAACTGATAAACAGATAAATAAAATTTGCTGTATTCATACAGTGGAATACTATTCAGAATAAACTACCAATACATGCTGTAATAGGAGTGTACGTCAAACACGTTATATTAAGTGAAAAGAGCCAGGTGCAAAAGACTATTTATTGTTTGATTCTGTTTACATAAAATGTTCTTAAGAGGAAATTTAGAGATGAAAAGTGAATCAGTAGTTTTCTGGGACTAGGAGTACTTCTGGGGATTGACTGCAAGCACGTATAAGGATACTTTTTGGAGGGATGAAAAAATTTAAAACTTAGTGGTGATGTTGCAATAAATACCTAAATTTACTTGAATATCTGAATTTATTTGAATTGTACACTTACAAACAGTGAATTTTATGACATCAATTTCAGCTGTTAAAAATAGTTACTGATAAAAGGACAAAGTGGAATTCCTGTCTGTTGGGAGTCTGTCATAATCTTAATAAAAAATTAAGTGAAATTATGTAAGACATTCTTCTAGGAATTTAATAATTAAAATATCAAAGCAACAAAAATAAACATTGATTGAGTGCTTTCCAGATGCCAGATTATTAACTCATTAAATCTCACCCCTAGTCCTAAGAAGTACCTACCATGAAAATCGTCCTTTTAGTGGGTGGGAAGGGATAGATTGGGAATTTGAAAAATTGCACCTCTTGGGGAGTGATAGAAATGCTAGCTGTCCTGATTGCGGTAGTAGTTTCACTGGTGTATACATCTATCAAAATTCATCAAATTGTATATTTGAAATGTGTGTAGTTTACTGTATAGGAACTATACCACAATAAAGGTGTCAAAAAGAGAAAAAAAGTGAAAAAAAAAAGAAGAAAATTTAAATCCCCTTTTTAGTGATAATGAAACCATAAACCAAAAAGATTAAGCTACTTAGTAATCACACAGCCGTTAGTTAGAGCAGGACATTGATGCAGGCAGTCCAGCTTGAGAGAGCCTACTCTTAACCAAATTTCCCTATCGCCACCGTCCATCCTGTGCATGCAGCTACAATGAGAGAAATTGCTGTACAGTGAGAGAAAGGTGGGATGCAACAGTGTAATTTTTTACATAGGAATTTGTTTCAACTTTGTAATAATAATGATTAACATATTAGAAGTGTATTACATGCAAACCTGAGTATGTGACTAATATTTAAAGTGCCAGCTCAAATGATATGAAAAATACAGGTAAAAATTGTGATAATTAAGAGATACTGAAACAAAATAGGGTACCTATGGTGAAAGCTTTTTGCACCTTAAAAAAAAATGTATCCCTAGAAATTTCTTTGCTCTCAGAAAAAAACATGGAAATCAATCACCAAGGGTCAAGGTGGGCTCTTATTTTATATTAAAGTTCCAGAGTTTCACAGAAATAAAACTAAACGATTTTCTTTCTGAGATAAATTGTAAGTCTGCAAATCAAGAGAATGTTTGGACTTGACAAAGATCTTGGGGTGTTTTTTTCCGTTACTAGGAAGATATTTAGCGTAGTCTTTTAAATGAGTACACAATAATCGTTTAGACTGCATTTAAGTAAATGGTAAAAAAGAAAATGGATATTATTCTTGATATTTAATCTCAAATCTAGCATAACCTAAATGCATTTTTCAAATGACTGAAATGTGAGAATGCAGTGAATGATCTATAATCTGTTCCATGTTTCAATGAATTGTGACAATAAAAAATGCCTTCAGGATTTACTTTGGAGGTTTCATCAGGATTAACATAATAAAAACACAGGGAAAGGATTAGAAGAATCATTTTAGGAAGGGTATTAAATTCAATATTTATAGGACTGAAAATGAAAGACAATAAATAGATACTGCAAAAAGAAATTACAGTATACCCTGTTAAAAAGACAAACAATATATTGTCAAGGTAAGAGTAGAAAAAAAGGGTGGAATATATTGTTAGAAATATACACATCATTGCCTTTTGTTCTGTTTACTCTTAAGGTATAATTAAGGATTATAAACCTTTTTGGGAAAATATAAAATTTAGAATGGAAGTTGAGAAGAACTGTCATCCAAATGACTCAACACTCACATTAAAGATTGTTATAAAGAAAATATCCATTAGTTTTTCTCTAGCCCTTAGGATTAAATATTTGACTGTATCAACTATTTTCCAAAATTTCTTAAATCTTTGTCAGTGGCAGGATATAATGGGAGTTTAATTAGAAGTACTATTAGATTGAATGAGTGTGTTGGATTTATCTTAGACAGTGTTGCTATATTACTTTCCACTCTTCATATAAAAGTCCTTTTTTTAAATACTTATTGAGCAGAATTAAATTACACTGAGCTGGTGGATTATATATGCAGGGGATCACAACTAAAGGCTAGATGTCATGGAAAAACCATAAACATGTTTTTAATAAATATGAAAGTATGACAAATGTGACTCTGCAGGAATGATTACTATTAAACATTGAGGCTAGAATGATACATCATTTATTTTTAGAAAAAAGAGGGTATATTTTACAGAGTTAAGAGAATTGTATCTATGTGGATCTTTATTAAATATGTTTTGAACTGTGGGAGTACGAGGTATTAATTGTTTCTCCTATTTTTATCTTCTTCTACCTATAGACTGTTTTCCAAAAAAAAAAAAATCTGAAATTTCCTAAATTGACAATGGAATAAAAGCATAATAGGAGCTATAGGTCTTACCCCAGATAAGAAGTCTTACATTAGCCACTAATGATGTTTCTACCTTAATAGTAATACTGGCTTTTAATTCACAAAGAACAAAAAAGCATTTGTAGATGAACAATTTTATAGAGGTTTCATAATACCATCACTTAACCCCATCTGGTTTTATTAAATAATACTGGATAATAATTTTGTCTTATTCACACCATTAAAATCATCTTTAAGGAAAAATTGCAAAGCTATTATCATATTTTTATTTTACTCACCAATTTTTATTTCAATATCAATGTTTATGTTCCCTGACTATTACCTGCATGTAACTATTTAGCAAACATATATAAATTAAAATGTGACTAAGTATGAATATATTTCAGAACTGTTTAACAGTCAGAAGTATCATGGTGACAAGAAGCCAGGTGACCAGAGTAATGAGCTAAATGAATAAATTATTAACAGGCCCATCTGATTTTTAGTATTTATTTTCTTTGTTCCCTTGATGTATTCCTAATTCCTCTTAATCATTATATTCTTAAATAAATGGTTATTATACTTACTGATTTTAAACAGAAGGAAAACCAGTATCCCTTTTTGTAACATTTTTTATATCCTTTATTGAGATCTAATTCCCATACCATAAACTTCACCTTTTTAAAATACACAGTTTAATGGTTTTCAGTATATTCATAGAGTTGAGCAGCCATCATAGCTGCCAAATTTGGAATGTTTTCAGTGCCCTACTTCTTGTCCCATTAGCAGGCACTCCCCATTCACTACTCTCCCAGGGTTATTTTGGCTATTGAGTCCTTTGCCTTTCAGTGTCATTCTTAATAACAATTTGACAATTTCTGTAAACAAACAAGGCAATTTGAATATTTATAGGGATTATACTGAATCTTTAAATTGTTCTCTTAATTTTATTTTTAGATTGTTCATTGCTAGCATTCAGAAATACAATTTATTGTTTGTGTATTGATCTTGTATCCTGCAACATATCTAAACTGGTTTATTTAGTTCTAATAATCCTTCAGCTAATTTCTTAGGATTTTCTATGTGTAAGACTATGTTATCTGTCAATAGAGATAGTCTTTTTTTTTAAAATTTTTTAGTTTTTTTTAACAGTCTGGAAACTTACTTTTCTTTCTTGTCCAATTTCCCTGTCTAGAAACTCCAGTATAGTAATGAATAGAAGTAGTGAAAATAGACATCCTAGTTTTCTTCCTGATCTTAGGTGGTAGCATTCATTCTTCCACCATTAAGTATGCTGTTTAGCTGGGGTATTCATACATGCCCTTTATCTATGAAAGTTGAGGAAGTTTCCTTCTATTTATACTGCCTTGAGTGCTTCTATCATGAAAAGTTATCAAAATTAAATAGTTTTTCTGCATCTATTCAGATGATCGTATGGGTTTTCTCCTTTATTAATATGGTATATTACATTAATTGAATTTTGTTTGTTAGAGCACTTTTACATTCTGGGATAAATCATACTTGGTCATGATGTATAGTTGTTTTTATATGTTGCTAGATTTGATTTGTTAGTACTTTACACTTTTAGCATCTGTGTTCATAAAGGCTGTTAGACTAGTTTTCTTCAAAGTCTTTTTCTAGTTTTGTTATCAGGGTAACATTGGCCTTATAGAATTTCTGTAGAAGTATTCACTCCTGTTCTATTTTATGGAAGAGTTTGTGAAAAATTAGTATTTATTCTTCTTAGAATACTTGATAGAATTCACCAGTGAAACCATCTCGGGGTTTTGATGGAGGGTTTTTTTTTTTTAACTTGTTTAATCTATTCAGATTTTTAGTTTCTTCAGTCAGTTTTGGTAGTTTGTGTCTTTTGAGGAATTTGTCCATCTAGATTATATAAATTTTGTCATACAGCTGTTCATAGTATTCTATAATTTTTTTTATTTCTGTAAGATTTGTGCTGATGTACTTTTTTAATATGTAATTTTATAATTTGAGAATTTTTTTCTGTGGTCAGTCTAGCTAAAGTTTCAACAATTTTGTTAATCTTTTTGAAAAACCAACTTTCAGATTTGTTTTTTACTTTTGCTTTTCTATTTTCTCTTTTATTTATTTCCATTCTAATCTTTTGTTATTTCCTTCCTTTTGCTGACCTTGAGTTTAGTTGTATCTTCTTTTTTTAGCTTCTTAAGGTGAATGGTTAAGCATTGCTCTGTGACATTTTTCCCTTTTTCAGTATGGCAGTTATAGCTACAAGTTTCTTTGTAAGCACTGTTTTAGCTGTATCCCATAAATTTTGGTGTGTGTGTTTTCATTTATATTTATCTCACACGGTTTTCTAATTTCCCATGTGATTTCCTCCTGACTCACTGGTTATTTTGTAATGTATTGTTTAATTTCCACATATTTGTAAATTTCCCAAATTTCCTCTTGTTACTGATTTTTAATTCTGTTCTGGTTGAAGAACATATTTTGTATGATTTCAATAATTATAAATTTATTGAGGCATATTTTATGGCCTAACACAAGGTCCAGAGAAGACTTTGTGCACTTAAGAAATCTGTGTATTCTGCTGTTGGTGGTGAAGTGTTCTGTAATTGTCTGTTAAGTCTTATTCATATGTAGTGTTGTTCACTTCTTCCATATCCTTGTTCACTTTCTACTTGGTTGTTCTATTCATTATTTAAAGTGAAGTCAACAACTGTTACTGTTAAATTGTTAGTTTTCCCCTCAATTCTGTTGGTTTTTGCTTGATGGGACTCTATTGTGAGATGCATATATAATGTTTTCTTGATGGATCTACACTTTTACCTTTTAAAATGCTCTCCTTCATATCTAATAACAATTTTTGTTTTAAAGTCTATTTGAGCTGATATTTATATAGCCATTTCGGCTTTCTTTTGCTTGCTGTTTGGATAGTGTATTTGTCAGTTTTCTCCAGAGAAACAGAACTGAGAACTGTCAGAGTTAATAGCCTATATATATATATATATATATATATATATATATATATATATATTTATTATAATGAATTCGATTACACAATTATAGAGGCTGGCAGATCCCTGCAGAGTGATTTGGTTGGCAAGCTGGAGACCCAGGAGAGTAGATGATTTAGTTCCTGTCAGAACTAAAGGCCTAAGAACCAGGAGAGCTCTTAGTATATGTCCAGTTTAAAGGCCAGGTGCTTCAGTTTGAGTCTAAAGGCAGAAAGAAAAGCTTATGTCCCATTTCATAGGCCATCAGGCAATCAGCCTTATTGCTCTATTCTGGACTTCGACTCATTGAATGAAACCCATTCACCCTAAGGAGGGCAATCTGCTTTACTCGGTATTCTGATTTAAATTTCATTCTCATTCAAAATACCTTCACTGAAACACTCAGTGTAATTTTAGACCGCATATCTGAGTATCACATGGCCTAGTCAAGTTGACACAGAAAATTAACTATCCCACGAGGCATTTTTTTTTTCATTCGTTTGCAAACTATATGTGTTTTTGTATCTAACATGGGTCTCTTACAGACAGCATGTAGTTAGATCCTGGTTTGTTTGTTTCTTTAAAACCATTTTGCCTATCTCTGCCTCTTGATTAATGTGTTTAGCCAATTTACATTCAAAGAATTTAATGGTAAGGTAAGAGTTATATCTTCCATTTGATACATATTTCTCTATGTCTTATATCTTTTTTGTTCTTCTAATCAGTGATTGCCTTCTTTATGATAGATATTTTCTGGTGTACTATTTTATTTCTCTTGATTTTTTTTACTATATATATTTTTGAGATATATTCTTAGTGATTGCCCTGGTGATTACAATTAACATCGTCACTTAATCTTGTTTGAATTGATATCAACTTTATTTCACAAAACTTTGTTCCACTATATCTCTGTCTTCCACTCTGAAGTGCTCTTATTGTCATACAGGTTATATCTTCATATATCACAATCCATCAACATGGTTTTATAATAATTGCTTTTTGCAGCTGTCTTTTATATTTGCTATGAGAAGAAAATACTTAAAACAAAATTCATTTTACTATGTTTGTCATTTACCTATGCACTTCACTGGTACTTTTTGTTTGTTCACGTGGATTCAATTACTGTCTGGTATCTGTTCATTTCCTCATGAGGGATTCCCTTTAGTACTTCTTGTAAGGCAGGTCTAGTAGCAAAAAATCCCTTCAGTTTTTTCTTTCTTTTTTTACTCTCAAATTTCTTAATTAGCACTTTACTTTTCCACTGCCCTTTTGTCTATAAGAATCCTATATAACTATTTTATGAAGTTCTGACAACTGTAAAATACCAGTTGGAAAGTGCTGCTCTAGGTCAATATTAAATGTGAAATGTTCCACAGGTTAGAATGACAAAAGTCATCTAATTAAAGTCAGTGACCATATTGAATAAAAGGAAATCTAGAACTAGAAAAATTTTTATATTTTACAAAAAGATTTTACATTATCTTTAAGAACTTCCCTGAGAGAAAATAGGACATGTGTATCAGTAGTAGATTAAGTATTAAAAGTACTGAAAGTTATATAACTTTTCCTGTTATTCAATTGGTAATTTATTACTTCAGTTTCACTTCAAAGTCAGATGACTCTTAAATTGTGAGATGCTTCCACTATATTGAAAGACATCATTTTAGAAATTCTAAGTATGTCTGAGAGGTTTCTTAATTTTGTAACTTTGTTGATGACAGTCGTTATGAGATCTCTTTTTTTTGGAGGAGTATTTTCAGTTACTATTCGTCTCGATCTGATAAATATTTTAAATTGATTCTAAGTAAAAATAAATGAGGAAATTTCCATCATTTTTTAAAAAGGACAACAGATACACATAGTTTGGAACGATAAATATACAATTCTGCTTAAATGAGATACAGTTACAAGATGGTATAGCTAACTCCAAGCATTTACTGAACACCTGTCAAATTCTTGGAGATTTTTTTCCCCAGTTTTCAGTGAGTAGAAGTCTGGTTGTTGTCTCAATTTGACATTAATTGGTGGTAATTTGCTGGTAATAACCGAGTGATTGTGCCTAGCAGAGAGAGAATAAAAGAAGGCAACATAAGCAATAGCTGCTCTTAGAGCCTGAGAATGAGCAGATCCCAGGAGGAAACAAGTAGTTTGCTACAGCTGTGAGCCCAGAGGGGTTATATATCAGGGAACAGTTATCCCACTTGAGTTCTATCACTTACCAAAACGTATGAAAAAATAACAAGGTAAGGCAGGTTCTTAGACAAAATGTGTGATTATGTTGTCTTCCTACCAGGGATGAGAAAGAGCAGTGTTCTTATCACATACAAATAGTCACAGGGTCTCCAGAGCTCTTCTCCTGCTGATCAGGGAGCTTGAAGAGTTTCTTGACAGAATACATGAATTATTTTTATTAGAAAATAACTAACTCTGAATATGATCTGTCCCTTACCTAATGCTTTCTTGTTTGTACATAAGCAGCCTCAATCTATCGACTTCCATACTGATCACCCTTCTCTAGAGATCATGTACTCTCGGTTAGGAGATGTCCCATTCTCTCTCCAACTACAGAAAAAACAGTCCCCACTATAAAGTCACTAGGCCAGCACTGAGACAAGACAGCCCCCACCCTAATCTCCTCAAAAGAAGTAATGTACATAACAGAGCTAAATATAGTAAGAGTGCAGAAGAAGGAAGCAATGGATTAATCTTGGGAGGACCAGTAGTAATGTGTTGAGCTGATCTTGATAAGATGAGTAGGATGTGGCCAGAAGAATGAAGAGAAATGGCATTTTAGGAAGTTGGACTTGTTTGAATAAAGTCTTCTAGGTCTTGAAATGCATAGCATTTAAGAACAATCAATCCACAATACACAATAAAACAATATTGTATATATGCCAAGGAGAGCTTGCTCTGAGATCAAGGTGAAAATATAGATAATTGTTGGAATCTGAAGTGTCTTGAATGCTAAGCTAAAGAAAAGGTGTTTTTTTGTTTGTTTGTTTTTGTTTTTTTAATCAGCAATAGAAGCCTCTAAAAGTGGTTGAGCGTCATTAATATGTTGAGATCTGTTTGGGGGCAAAACAATTTTGGTACTAATGCAGAATATAGTATTTGAAAGAAAGATACCAATAGAGACCATTGTGACAGCCAAATAAGAGAGGAAATGAAAGTATCTTGAGCAATGAGATGGCAGTAGAAAGAGAGGAGGAAATAGAATATTTTAGAATCAATAAGATGTGGTTTTGGATAATGGAGAAGAGGTTTAACAGTGACACAATTTTCTATATTTAATAAATGGTTCATACTTTCTTCTGAGACAGAACATTAAAGAACTGGAATATGTTTTGGAGGATATGATTAAAAATAATTTGGTATATTTAGTATGGGGTATGTAAGGGATTGGTAAAGGCAAATGGAAATTCATGTCTGAGGCTAATATAGGAGAGAGGTATTTAGAGGTATTGATCTGGGCCTGTCCAAGGGGATTCTTGTTTCCACAGTACAGAATCAATGTATTATACAAGAGTAATATATTTATTATATTTTCTTATAATGCATTTTTCTACAGTAGTTGCTTCCTTAATATCTAAATTATCAACCAATCATAATTAAGGAAGTGCTAGAGTACATAGTTTCAAGTACAGTTTTGATATTCCTTTTAAAAATAGATCACCTCTATGGCAATTTTATTTTTTAGGCTGATGAAGTTGAAAATCGGCTTCACTTTATTAAGATCATTGAAAAGATGACTCTTTTTAACTTGTTACCAATTACAATTATATTGGATTAGCCTAAACTGTCTTTAGTAAGTAAGCATTGTGGTTGAAAATGAACATCAACATTCTTATTTTTACTAATACAGGTCTCTTTGAAAAAGAGATTTGCTAATCATTTACCTTTTCTAATAATGCACTATTTGTTTGCATGATAAAACTTATTAGCTGTGCATAGATAACCTTACGTGCTTATAGATATGCTTATATTAGCTACTAATCTTCTACTTGAACACTTCCCAAATTCAGCATTTTGGATCCACTCATAACAGTGTAAATCTAGATGTTATTTGTGTGAAATAGAGTATGGAAGACTGGATGTATATCCCCACAATCATTTTGGAATAAAGTCATTTTTAGCTTTATTCTAAATTACAGTTTTTTTTTCCAGGAAATTCTTTATTCATTGTATTTAAAAAGAGCCCTCAAGTACAAAATGCTCCCCACTGTCAATTCTATTCAGTAACCTTTGATTTTTTTAAACATATTGCCAGAGTACCCCTTCAAAAACTTGTGAAGGAAAAAACATTTATCTTTGGAAGCCCCTTCATCTGACTTTTGGTGTGCAATCCTCTTCTAATTCCCAGTGATTGCCCAGTGTCCTTATAGTGATGCCCATTTAATACATCTTATTCTTAGCTCCACTCTCCCATAAAATACGTATTTGTTCTTTATTTCCCATTTCCTCAGGACCGTATGCTGGGTTAAAGTGGTTCTCTCAATGACATCTCTAGACCCATCAGAATAATTAGCACATATCAGGCACAATATGGTTTTTGTTGAATGAAGAAGTGAAATAATGAATATTAGATGTAAAAGATCAGTCCTTTCTCCCTGAACATCCCTTACTGTGTAAGATCTGCTCTATCTTCAATGATGTTTACTCTGCTCAGGATTGGGAAAATGCCTATGAGAAATAACACAATGTAAATAAGCACATTATTGATAGACTTAGAGTGGAGAAAATAGCTGGGTATAAAACACTACACACATTTCAGGACTTCTGGGACCCAAAGAGGAAAACTACATCAGATCTGAAACCTTTGATTAATAGAATTAACTGGGAGGGCCAATTCAAAATGAGGGGAAAAAATTTAATTCTAAAGTGAAAATATTGCTACTAATTAAAATATGACCAGTTTTCTTTCTCAAAGCTTCACTGATATCACTGATTTTCATCAAATTACTGTCTTACTCTGGGCAGTGAGTTCTGTTTAACTACTTGGCATATGTAGAAGTTAAACTAGTGTGTAAAGGAAAATTCTGAATGGGCCATTTAAATAGTTAAATTACCATAGACTTTAATTTTTTAAGCTAGAGACTTCTAGAAAGGGTCTTTTTGATGTGTCATTTTTAATAAAACAAAAGCAACAACATTTTGATGTGTACTCCTGTCTGTCTTAGGGATAGTATTGGTTCCATCAAGACCCATGCAGGACAAGAATTCCAAATTAAACATTGATCCTAAAAAAATCAGTTGTAGTTTTCTTAATTATATTTTGATGATTTGAATTCAATAGAAATATTTTAAGTGGTTTGCTTTCACATGTTTAAATTATTTATTACTTACTCACTTTTCTTTTACTATCTCTACCTTATTTATTGTAACAGCTTGGGAATCATGTAGAAACTATCAGAAAGCATGGTCAGTCTTTAATGTAGAAAAATCAGGTAGCTTTCTTTTTTCTTTTTACGTGTAGCTGAGAGTATCTGTCATAGTAAGCTACTAAGTAGCTCATTAGATTGAGTAGCTGACAGAGATCTAAACTATTTTTCCCCCTAGTCAGGAAGTATTTCTTTGATTTCTTTTGACCAGCTAAGAAAAGTTAATAGATTTTTTGTCTGCAGCCATTCATTTCTTAATTGCATCTCTGATAGATGTTCTGATCATTAGTATTGACAGAACAGGTTGCAGATATTTACTAGAATTCACATGAGAGGGTCAACCCAGGGAATTTATTTACTTTCTGAATGCATATTACATTTCTTCTCTGAAGCAGTTTCATGTCCCAGGAGTGTTTCCATATCTGCCGAATACTGCAATTAGTCAGAAATGAAAGATATCTGAAGAAGTAAATGTCTTTAAAAAAAAAAAACCTATGGAGATAACATACTTGAATATTATTCTTAATCCAAATAAATAACTGAATCAATTTATCTCACAAATGGTAATGAAGAAAGAAAAATAAATAAAAGTGCCTCAAGTCTCACAAAAGGGGCATGTTCCTTTATTAAAAGCATATATTAAATTATATACAAATAATAATGAAATGTTAGCCCATGGCTACCAGACACTTAATATTTTTCAATTTATAATAATTAAGTTATATTTATATAATGTATAAATGTTATGATTAATTTTAAAATATTATTTGAAAATGAAGTAACTTTTAGCTTTAGCCGAATAAATTAGGCATAATTTAAGATTTTACAGATAATAGATCAAAAGTCAATCCCAATCTGCTATTTTATTAGAAGCAACAAAACAGTAACAATGAATAAATAAACCATTTGTCAGTCTTGTGAGGGCTCCTTTGATGGTATTTGTGTTCTTCGCTTTTGTCATGTATGTAGGGACAATTAGTTATTATTTATATAATTTAGTCAGCATATATCAGAAACGTGAATGATTCCACCCCATTTCTCTTTTATAATAGGAATTATTTGAGACCACTTATTACAGAATTATTTCAACTTTTCACCTAATTTTAGTGACAGAAGGTTTAAAATATGAATACTTTAATGTGGATGAGTTAAGCAAATTCCTTCCAATTTGACAGTAACTAGCATTTCAGCCTCTGCAGTATAAAACAAGTCATACTTTTGCATATGATTATAGAATCTCAGATACTCTAGAAGGAGTTTTAGAGTGTGTTTTATCCAACCTTGAGAGATACGTTGGAGTTTCTTCTATAACCTCTCCCATGGGGATAGGGATGGAGTGGAGAGGTTGATTTAGGTAGTTGAAAAAGAAGGGCAAGAAAGGTGAATGAGAATAGGTTTAGAAGACAAATAGCTCTTCCTCCCAATTTTGTTGAAGGCTGGCTGTGATTATTGGTATAAACCAAGATAAGTCAAATAATCAAATCTAAAAATTGCAGTGACTTTAGAATTTATTGCTGGGCACTTGAATTGAAAGGCCCTTTGTTTGCTTTAATGCAGTTGAGTTCTGAATGTATATCAGAGAAACCATCACATGTGATGAAACCATCACATGCTTCTTTGTAAGCCTGTTGCCCCTACATTTCATCATTAGTAATTTTTAGGTGACTAAGAAAATATGAGTTAATAAAAATTACTCATATGATTTTCATTTATACCATGATTGTTTTTATTGTAGCATTAGAATATTAGAAGGGTTCTCAGTGAGATATATAGCTTATTTCTCTGCTTCTTGCAGGGAATATGCCTAAACCAA
Organism: Camelus dromedarius; assembly: GCF_036321535.1. Classification (NCBI taxonomy): domain Eukaryota; kingdom Metazoa; phylum Chordata; class Mammalia; order Artiodactyla; family Camelidae; genus Camelus; species Camelus dromedarius. Next base: position 59,203,765 of record NC_087436.1, on the reverse strand, counting down.
GCTGGAAAAATAATTACACATAGATCTTATGTGAATCATTTGCATCTGGAAACACTGTTTCATATAAAGAGTAACTTCCTTAAGAATCTCCAGTGACTGTATGTTACCTTCAGGATTAAAACCAAATTTAGTGAGCTGATACTCTATGCAGGCAGCCACAATCTATATCTAGTCACCTTTTCAAAACCTATATAAATTTGAAATACATTTTCATGAGCCACTACTTTGCCTATTCATACTTCTTCTAAATAGGTATATTCATGGTCCCATAAATCTGCTACTCGCATTTCTGACTCCATTATTATGCTTACCTGATTCCTTTATTTGAATTCCTTCTGTTCTCTTCTTTCCCTGTCTAAATTATAATAGTTTTACAGATCCATCTAAATTTTGCTTAGACTCTTCCTGGCAGTATTTGTTGCACAGAAATTCAAATTCAGCTTATGTGGTTGTGAAACCCCACTGTGGCATTTACCAGCTTTGTGTCCGTGGGAAATTCACGGAAAATCTCTGTATTCTATATTTATTTATCATAATTGGAGATAGTAGTAGTAATACCACATGCGGCTACTGTGAGGATGAAATTAACTAATATGAAAATGTAAACATGCTGCAAGTGTTGCTCTTGCTACTGTTACTAATGTAATTATTAGGCTATTTGGAACATACTATTGCCTTATATTATTTCTTAGCTATAATTTAAACTTTTATATGTGAATGTCATATCTTTTCAACTAGATTTTTAGCACCCTGAAGGCTAAATAAAATACATGCAATATTTCTTTGACATCCTGAATTGCTTTACACACTGCATAGTAGGAGTTCAATAAAAATTTGCTCAATCAAGTGAAATTACAAATGAAAGACCAAGCAAAGGAATGAACATCCTTGTATTCCCATTTGTCCATATGGATGAATTTTCTTTTCCTAAATCACTTTTTCTTCAGATATGGTCTTTTATAATGAAGTTATTTTATAAATTTTATGTATTTCATAATAAAATTACTGCAGATGGTTTTCCTTTATGTCACATCTATAAATATAAAGCAAAGGGTAAATATTTCTTAAATATCATCAAATAGAGGGTTTTAAAAGCATTAACAGATAATTTTTAAACCCTCACAATGCACGAATGTTAACAGTTAACTTATGACTAAAATAATTTCTATCTGGAACAAGAAAAATGTAGTTATGGTATAGTGTGTGTTGAGTAGGAATTTATTTATTTATTTATTTATTTATTTATAATAATGCAAGCTCTGAATATTGATTTAACTAACTTATGATATCAACAAAATATGATATTTGGCTAAATGCATACCAATTTAACAAAAAAATTAATCTTTAGGACTATGTTAAGATTTTTCTCTAAGGTATTAATACTGGTGAACAGGCAGGTATAGAGCCAGATGTGCTAAAAGAACTAGGGTTGTGGTGGAGACTGGGAAAAAGGAGGTAAGGAGGATGAAACAAAATTTCACAAAATTTAAAATAAAAACAACAAGAATAACAAAATCTGCACACTGGGCAGCATCTGCACTCTGCTCAGTGGTATTATTAGCAGTTGGTACCTTTTGGTAATGAGCATTGCTTCCTGCCTTTGGGTACTGTATCTCTCCTTCTAGTCTAAGTGATCATCTGGTTGGGTAGAATATCTCAGTTGCAGCTTTTTCCCTTTCAGCACTTTGAATATATAGTGTCACTCCCTTCTGGCCTGCAAATTCTATACAGAGAAATTAGCTAATAGCTTAATGGGGATTCCCATTATATGACTCTTTGTTTTTCTCCTGCTGCCTTTAGAATCCTCTCTCTAAATTTTGCAGTTTTAATCATGATATGTCTTGGTATGGATCTGTTTGGGTTTATCTTATTTGGAACCCTCTGTGTTTCCTATACCTGCATATCTGTTTCCTTCTTCAGGTTTGGAAAGTGGTCAGTCATAATTTCCTCAAATACATTTGCATTCCCCTTTTCTCTCTTCTTCTGAGAACCCTGTAATGTAAATGTTAGTATACAAATATTATCCCAAAGATCTTGTAGATTGTTTTCACTGTTTATTTGTCTTTTTCTGCTGTTCTGATTGGGTGATTTCCATTATTCTATCTTCCAGATCACTTAGGTGTTCTTCTGTATCACTTGGTCTGCTAAGTGTGTTTAGCCCTGATATTGAATGATCTATTTTTGATTGGGGTTTTTGTATATTTTCTAATTTAGTTCCTTGTTAAAGTGTTCATGGTGTACATCAGTCCTTTTCCCTGATTTTGTTAACATTTTAATTACCAATGCTTTGAATTCATTATCTGGTAAATTGTTTATTTCTGTTTTGTTTTTTCAGGGGCTTTCTATCTCTCTTTCAATTGAGAGTAGTTCCTCTGCCTTTGCATTTTGCTTAACTTTCTCTGTACGAATTTAAGTAAAACGGTTAGCTATTGTAGTCCTGAAGGGATGATCTTATGTGGGAATTTCCCTGTACAGACTGCATGTGTACAAAGGCGGATCTCATGTGGACACAAGTCACATCTTTCCTCTGGGTGTGCTGGTGGCTATCACCTTGTTAGGAAATGGAGCTGGAGATGGAGGGGCTAGAGCTGGCACTGCGTGTGAGGCTGCTTCCCCTCTGTACAGTGACCATTACTGCCCTATAGGGGAAGGGGTCTGACCCCAAGTTAATGGAGCAGAAGTGTGTTTTCCCTCTCCACACACCATGACCCGTGCCCCAGAGACTGGGAGTACTGTAGTACGTGGAGCCAGTGTGGGCTCTCGGCTCATGTGACCACAGAGGTCTGATGTGCTGCCTTTGCAGGCTCCCACAGGCCTGCTAAGAGGCAGCCTCTGGTGCAAGTCCCCTTTGTTCCACACAGTCAACCACTGCCCTCAACCTCTAGGCTCTGCCCACCCCAAGCACCCTGTGGTGGAATCCCACCTCAAGACAGGAAGTGTTACGTGGCCTCTTGGTGTGTATGTGGTCAGTGAACTGTGATGGAGCAGCCACCATCAGAAATCTGGGCTGTTTCTGAGGTGATGCCTGAGTAAGTGCCTACAGTGGCCACCACCACCCCACCCAGGCTCTGCTCCAGGACTGAGTCACCTCTGGGTCCCATGTTTGAGTCTTTTCCCACAAGTCATGGCTGCCCAAGATCCAGTACCATGCTGTAATGTGGAGTGAGCTGGGCTGGAGTGCCTAGTGAGACTGTTGGGAGAAACCTGGCAGCCACTAGAGCAGAGCTCTCTGCCCTTCCTTGAGAACAAGCTTTTATATGTATGGTCCTCACAAATGGAGTCCAGGCTCCCCACAGCCCTTCTGTTAGTCCCAGCGATCTTCCAACCAGCCCAGAGGGCTTGCTCCCCCATGTATGACAGGGCTGGGTGTCCAATCTGTAGCTTAAACTACTTACTCCCTGGAGTGGGTATCCACCTGTGTAATTTCCCTGTTTATCAGAGTCCTCTCCTAGGGCACAGGGGCACAGGTCCTGACCCAATAGCTTTTCTTCCCTTCCTACTGGATTACATGTGTATCTTTTTTATAGACTTGGTTACTCATAAGTCCTTCTGCCAGTTTCCAGTGAGAATTATTCCACATGTAGAAGTATTTTTGATGTTTTTGTTGAGGGAGGTGAGCTTCACATCCATCCTCTTACTCTGTCATCTTCATCAGAACCATCTGGCAACTTTTGAGTCTATGACACATCTATTGACTTGAAATTATTTTAACATGGTATATGATGGTATATGCATTCATAATCTCCAGAAGTTAAACTTGAATTTATATTGTGTTGACCTGCCAAACATTCATCATTATATAGATCAGTAAAAAGATAGATGATAGGCAGACAGAAGGCTGGATTTCAATGCTTGCATCTCTAGATCTAATCTTTACTTTTGCTCACTCTGCTCTGTGCCCTAGGACTTTGACTTGCATTGACTCATCAATGGGCTCCCTTGTAACTGATTTTCTCTAAGAGAAACAATAGAAGGATAAGATTAGAAGGGGCAAGGAAAGTGATCTTGGAATATTTATTTCCCTGGTGCCCAACCTGTAGAGACTCAGGAGTCTGGCACTTTGTTAGCCAAAGGTCTCAGCCCCTGTCTTGGCATTTAGTTCTCAGCTCTATCAACAGAATCCTCTTTGTCATCAGGTTCCAATAACTGTGCACTCCTTCTCAGCATAGAATGTTACAGGGACCCCACTGTAACTAAGCCTGGAATTCTGCTCTTTCCCTTGTACTTCTGTTTTGCCCACATATTGTAACTGAGTCTTTTTGACAGTTCTTCTTAAAGTATATTAATTTGAGTGTTCCATCTGTTTTCTTCTGGAACCCTAAGTACAATAGCTGGTTAGAGAGTTCTTAATCACTGGAATCCTCTGGTGCTAGTGGGATTTTATTTTTAAATCCCTGTTATGTCTACACCTGGTGATGTTTCCAATCTTTTAATGCATTTGTCTTCCATTTGATTACTGCATATGTTAATAAGTATAGCACTGAGAAGAACAGTTAATAGCCATTCTGTGTTTATTTGCTGTCAGGCATTACATTAAAAGGCTTGAGCATATTAACTCCCAGCAGCCCTGTGAAACAGATACTGTAATTACCCCCTTTAGAGATGAAGAAAGTGAGACTTGCAAAAGTCAAGTGACTTCCCCAGGGTCACACAGCTGATAAATGGTACAGTAAGTGAGATTTAAACTAAGGCAGAAAGACTCCATGCTTTTAATCACTGTACAGTATTGTGTAGTATTGCTGTATTTTACTAGGTAAGTATGACAACAGACAGAATAAAATTCATTAGGAAAAAGGAAGTATTTAGTACAACATAGTTGCCTACTATAGATGTCATTTAATGTTAAAATCTTCACCCAAGCTGAATTGTACTGGTAGTTAAAAAAAGAGTACACTTTGAACAATTTTTAAAAGAAATGTGAGATACTGTATCACACAGTAACAGAAAACACATAAATGGTGTAAAATTTTTTAAACCTAAAGAATTATAACTGACACTTAAGAAAAAAAAATCTACCTGTATGTCTAGAACTATTTAAAGTACTGTTTATTTAGGACCCATAGCAAAACTAAGTAACACTGACCAGAATTTTGTACAGAATTGGTGATCTGCTATCATATAAAGTGTGATGAATAAATTTTCTTGCCAAATAATCACTTAAAGGAAAAAAATGAATCATAAACTTGAAGTCTTATAGCAATAAGCAGTAATCTACATGGGAATACAGAGTATGTAGTTTCTGCATAAAGTTCCTTTTCCTTTGTACTTATCCTGTCCAATTAAGAAATTCATAGGCAAAATTTGGGGGGTATTGATACCCCTCCCTGTATAACAAAAGCAGGGTGTCCTCTGGTTCTAGTTTTTAATTTTTCCCGTTGCATGTAGGTATTAGAGTAAGGATTAATTCACAACACAGGGATGCTTCATTTTATTGTTCTTTATTGTGCTTTGAAGATAATTGTGTTGTTTTACAAATTGGAGGTCTGTGGCATCCCTGAATCAAACCCTTCTGTTTTGGTCTGTTGGTGCTATTTTTCCAGCAGCATTTGCACACTTCATTTCTGTGTGTCACATTTTGATAATTCTCACAATATTTCTAACTTTATTATTATTATTATTTTATTTATTACTATTATTTTTATTATTACTATTATTATTATTATTATATTGGTTATGGTGATCTGTGATCAGTGATTGTTACTATTATAATTGTTTGAGGGTGCCACAAATAGGACCCTTAAAAGACAGCAAGTTTCACTGATAAATGTTTTGTGTTCTGACTGCTCCACTAACCAGCTGTTTCCTCGTGTCTCTCCCGCATCTCAGGCCCCCTATTCCCTGAGACACAACAGTATTGAAATCAGGCCAATTAAGAACCCTACAATGCCACTAAGTGTTCAAGTTAAAGGAACCTCTCACTTTAAATAAAAAGCTAGAAATGATTAAGTTTAGTGAGGAAGGTGTGTCTAAAGCCAAGACAGGTTGAAATCCAGGCCTCCTACATCAAACAGCCAAGTGGAAAAGTTCTTGAAGAAAACTGAGTGTTATTCTAGTGAACACACAAATGATAAGAAAGCAAAGCAGCTTTATTGCTGATAAGGAGAAAGTTTGGTCTGGAAAGAAGATCAAACCAGCCACAACATTCCCTTAAGCCAAAGCCTAGTCCAGAGACAGGCCCTAACTGTCTTCATTCCATGAAGGCTAGGGGAGGTGAGGAAGCTGCAATGGCAAAGTTTGAAGCCAGTAGAGGTTGATTCATAATGTTTAAGGAAAGAAGCTATCTCCATAACATAAAAGTGAAAGGTGAACAACAAGTGCTGATGTAGAAGCTGCAGTAAGGTATCTATCTAGAAGATCGAGCTAAAATAATCTGTGAAGGTGACTACACTGAACAATAGATTTTCAGTGTAGACAGAACAGCCTGATATTGGAGGAAGATATCAATTAGGATTTTCACAGATGGAAAGGAGAAGTCAATGCCTGGCTCCAAAGCTTCAGAGAACAGGCTGACTCTTAGGGTCTCACACTGCTGGTGACTTTTAAGTTGAAGCCAATGCTCATTTACCATTCTGAAAATCCTAGGGCCTTTAAAAATTATGCTAAATCTACTCTGCCTGTTGTCTATAACTGGAACAACAAAGCCTGGATGACAGCACATCTATCTACAACATAGTTTACTGAATATTTTAAGCTTATTGTTGAGACCTACTGCTCAGAAAAGAAGATTCTTTCAAAATATTACTTCCCATTGACAATGCACCTGGTCACCCAGGAGCTCAGATGGAGGTGTGCAATGAGATTCATCATGTTTTCATGCCTGCTAACACAACATCCATTCTGTAGCTCACAGATCGAGGGATAATTTTGACTTTTAAGCCTAATTATTTAAGCAATGCATTTCATGAGGCTAAAGCTGCGACAGATACTGATTTCCCCGATGGATGTGGGCAAAGTCAATTGACAACCTTTTGGAAAGAATTCACTTTTCTAGATGCCATTAAGATTTGTGATTCATGGGAAGAGGTCAAAATATCAACATTCACGGGAGTTTGGAAGAAGCTGATTCCAGCCCTCTTGGATGACTTTGAGGGGTTAAAGACTTCAGTGTAAGATGTGACTGCAGATGTGGAAATAGCAAGAAAACTAGAATTCCAAGTGGAGCCTGAAGATGTAGCTGAATTGCTTCAAACTCATGATAAAACTTTAAAGGATGAGGAGTTGCTCCTTATGGATGAGCAAAGAAAGTAATTTCTTGTGATGGAATCTAGTCCTGGTGAAAATGCTATGGAGATTGTTGAAATGACAACAAAAGATTTAGATTATTACATAAACTTGGTTAATAAAGCAGTGGCAGGGTTTGAGAGGATTAACTCCAATTTTGAAAGAAGTTCTATTGTGGGTAAAATGCTATCAAATAGCATTGCATACTACAGAGAAATTGTTCATGGAAGGAAGAGTCAATCAATATAGGGAACTGTACTGTTGTCTTACTTAAAGAAACTACCACAGCCACCCCAGCCATCAGTCAACCACCACCCTGATCAGTCGACAGTTATCAACAAGCAAAAAACCTCCACCAGCAAAAAGATTATGTCTTGATGAAAGCTCAGATGATGGTCAGTATTTTTTAGCAATAAAGTATTTTTCATTAAGATATGCACATTTTTAGACATAATGCTACTGCACACTTTAGACTACATTATATTATGAACATAACATTTATATGCCCTGGGAAATCAAAACATTTGTGTGATTCACTTTATTGCAATACTTCCTTTATTTTGATGGTCTGGAACTGAACCTGCAGTATCTTTGAGATATACCTGTACCATTATGTTCAGTTGAATTTATTATATTCAGAAGAATTGACTAGGTTAAAAATAGCTGTTCTTAAAGGGGCTGAATGAATGGTATTTGTGTTGGTATATTAATTGGTATAGCCACTGTTTAATAAGGTAGAAAACATAATAGTCTTAAAGCAAATGTTCAAATTATGTTCTTTAATGAGAGAAATTCTACCTTTGTAAATGACATTTGTATGAGAAATGAGCAAGAAGTATATAGTTAGATGACCTTCAGAGATGGTCCAAACAAAATAATTTTCAGTCTTAATTTTAGGCCTAGAATCATTGAAAGAGAGAAAGTACATGTTCTCAACTTTTCAAATGATATTTTTTAAAGTGCTTCTTAGTTAGATTGCATGGATCAGTTTTCCACATTTTCAAACGTTATTCATAAATTTTAGCCTGTTCTGAAACAGTTAAGAATTAAACATTTTCTTTAAGAAAAAATAAAATAAACAAACCTACAATAACAACAATAATAAAGCCCTTTACCACTGGGAGAGATCTGGAGGCCTTTCCTGTTTTTCAGGGTTAGGAAAAACAGCAGATGCTGTCAAAAGTTCAAGACATGGGGCTTGGAGGCTACACCTGCTACAAACAGCACGACTGCTCATCCTTCCATTCCATTCCCCACCTTCCCCTACAGCACACAATTCTCTACTCAATCATGCATTTTATTGAAATACATATATATATATATATCTCAGTGCCATCTGAATTGTGAATTCCATCTTGGATTCGCCTGCTGTAGAGATGAGTTAAGAAGTTAACAACTGTATTTATTCTGGTTCCAAACAATAGCAACGTAAACCAGGAAGGCTGATAAGCATGTATCCTATTTCAAACTCTCCAGAAAATCAGTCTCTAAATTCTCTGTGGAGTCCATTCAGTGCTTAAACAGCCTTTACTGTCATGATAGTCTTTCTTATTTCTAGAATCTTCATAGTGGATCATAAGCTCATTTTCTCTTGTTCTATCAGCACAGCTGAAAGACCATTTTCTAACAGTCCTTTCAGTTTAGTTTATATTCATAGAATTGAATTTTTCACTTCTACCTTTTCCAGAGTGCAATTGTTCCAGTTTTTTCTATTTGATATTTTCAACTCTTTATCACTAGTTGAAACTCTATCTTTTTCATATTTTTATTTGTTTGGATGACATCCAGAATTCTGAGTTTGGGTGCTGAGCTTTTTCTTACTAAGTGAGTTCTTTAATTTGTGTTCCATAATAATTTGTTTCCAGATTGCTATCCAAACCAATATTTTTCTGAAATATTTTGATATTAATCTTTCTCCTCTGTGTAGAAGTTTTTTCTCTTAAGTACTTTATATTTGTGTCCCTTACCTGTTCCAATATACTAAAATAATTCTTTTCTAATATTCTAGTTATTTTCTCATATGTACTCATCTTAAAAGAGGTCTTTTAAATGTTGGTCTGTGACTGGATTGGTAATAAAATTTATCTCAAAAATCCTATATATGGTAAGGATCAGTGAATATTTGCTGAATTTGGTCATCCATGACATTGTTAGTAATTTTCTGAGTTAACACATAAAGATTGTAAGGATGTATGAGACTCGTCACAAAATTGTGACAGAATTGCATAATAGTGTCTGCTATCTACTCCCTTTTTTTCTCAGATAAGTATTTACTGAATTTGTGAATCAGTCTCAAGACTTGTTCTTTCTGCTGGCTGTCATCTACCTTCTCTCTACTTGCTACATTTTCCCCACTTTACTAAATTATTCATTCTATCATTAGAGATTAGGTTAGCACATAGCTTATTAAATCATTTTGGCTGTTAATTAAAATCCTGACCATCTAAAGCTATGCACAATTTAATGCTGTAAGAACTTTATCTTGGTGTGATTAGATATAAAATAAAATATGAGCTGTTAGTAGTTTTCTTATATCTATGTTATGGAACATAAGAGTTGTCTTTTTTTTTTTTTAATGAGAACTCACAAATTTCTAGGTTTTGTTTAATAATTTTTGAAATTAAGAAACTTTATTTTTTAGAGCAGGTTTATATGTTCACAGCAAAGTTGTTTGGGAAGTGCAGAGAATTCTCATATACCCCCGTCCCCATACATGTACAACCTCCCCCACTATAAATATCTGCACCACAGTGGTCCATTTGTTACAATCAATGAAATTATACTGATGTATCATTATCACCCCAAACCATTCATTTATTGTAGGGTTCACTCTTGGTATTGTACATTCCAGGGGTCTTGACAAATGTATAATAACAGGTATCCATTGTAATATCATACAGAATAGTTTCACTGTCCTAAAAGTCCTCTGTACTCTGCCTATTTATATCCCCACCCCCTGTAACCCTTTGTAACCATTCATCCTTTTGTTGTTTCCATAGATTTGTCCTGAATGTCATATAGCCGGAATCATACAGTACATAGACTTTTCAGATTGGCTTCTTTCACTTAGTAATATGCATTTAAATTTCCTCCATGTATTTTTATGGCTGCAAAGTTCATTTCTTTTCTGCATTGAATAATATTCCATTGTCTGGATGTACCAAAGTTTTTCCGTTCATTTACTGAAGGACATCTTGGTTGCTTCTGGGTTCTGGCAATCATGAAAAAGGCTGTTATAAACACCCATGTGCAGGTTTTTTGTATTGACATTAGTTTTCAGTTCATTTGGGTAAGTACCAAGGAGCATAGTTGCTGGATTGTTTGGAAAGAGTATGTTTAGCTTTTAAAGAAATCACAAAAATAACTTCCAAAGTGGCTGTACCATTTTGCATTCTCACCAGCAATGAATTAGAGTTCCTGTTGCTCCACATCCTTGCTGGCATTTGGTATATGAGTGTTTACAATTTTTGCTATTCTAGTAGATATATAATAGAATATTCTAGTATTCTAGTAGTAGTGGCATCCCATTTTTGTTTTAATTTGCAATTTCCTCATGGCATATGATACCATCTTTTTATAAGTTTACTTGCTATTTGTATATCTTCTTTGGTGAGGTATCTGTTAAGTCTTTGGCCCACTTTTTAGTAGGGGTGTTTATTTTCTTATGGTTGAGATTTAAGAAGTTTTTGTATATTTTGGTAACAGTCCTTTATCAGATGTGTCTTTTGCAAATATATTTTCCCAGTCTGTGGCTTGCCATCTTACTCACTTGGCATTGACTTTTATAGACGTTTTTAATTTTAATGAAGTCCAGCTTATCAATTGTTTCTGTCATAGACTGTGCTGCTGGTATTTGCAAAGTCATTGCCGTATCCAAGGTCATATCGGTATTGTCCTATGTTACATTCTAGGAGGGTTTAGAGTTTTGCATTTTACATTTAGAGCTCTGATTCATTTTCAGTTAAGTATTGTGAAGAGTGGAAGGACTTGTTGCATGTTGATGTCCAATTGTTCCAGCACTGTTTGTTGAAAAGGCTATTTTTGCTCCATTGCATTATCTTGCCTCCCTTGTGAAAGATCAGTTGACTGTATTTATTGGGATCTATTTCTGAACTTTCTATTGTGTTGCGTTGTCTATTCTTTTGCCAATACCACACTATATTGATTCATGTAGCTTTACAGTAAGTCTTAAATTTGAGTGGTGTCGTTCTTCTGGCTTTGTTCTTTGCCTTCAATATTGAGTTGGCTATCCTGGGTCTTTTGCTTCTTTACATAGATAAACTTAAGAATCAGTTTGTTGATATACATAAAATAACCAGCTGGGATTTTGACTGAAATCTATAAAGTTGTGAAGACACCTTGACACTACTTGAGTCTTCCTACCCATAGACACGGAATATCTCTATTTGTTTAGTTTTTCTTTAATATTTTTTTCAAAGGTTTTTTTTGTTTGTTTTCCTCTTAAAGATTTTGGACATTTTTTTTTAGATTTGTACCTAACAATTGTGGGGGGGGTAAATCATGTAATTGATAATGTTTTTAATTTCAAATTCCAGTTGTTCATTTCTGATATATAGAAAAGCAATTGACTTTTGTACATTGTATCTTGTATCTTGCTAATCACTTATTAGTTCCACTTTTTGTCATTTATTTTAGATTTTCTATATATATATCATGTCATCTGAGAGCAAAAACAGTTTTATTTCTTACTTTCCAATCTATATTCCTTCCCCCCACCCCCCGCCTATTTCATGTCTTACTGCACTAGCTAGAATTTCAGGTATGATGTTGAAAAGCAGTGATGAGAAGTCACATCCTTATCTGTTTCCTGATCTTAGTGAGAAAGCATCAAGTTTCTTACTATCAAGTATGATGATAACTGTAGTTTTTTTAAATCACTAAAAAAAATCAATTTGAGGACACTCCCCTTTTCCTAGTATGCTTAATTTTTATCATGAATGGGTGTTGGCATTTATCAAGTGTTTTTTCAGTATCTATTGATATGTTCAAGACATTTTTCTTCTTTAGCTGTTGATATGATGGATTACATAAATTAATTTTCAAACCACCCTGCATACCTGGGATAAGTCCCATATAAATCTTTTTATATTTTGTTGGAATTTGTGAAGAATTTTAGCATATATATTGATGAGAGATATTGTGTATAATTTTTTTCTATAACATCTTAATCTGTTTTTGATATCAGTGTTCTGCTGGCCTCACAGAATGAGTTAGGAAGTATTTCTTCTGCTTCTATCCTCTGAAAAATATTGTAGATTATTGGTATAATTTCTTCTTTAAATGTTTAGTAGAATTCATCAGTGGATTTTTATTAATTCTTGATTCAATTTCTATAATCAATATTGGCCTATTCAGATTGTCTGTTTCTTCTTGTGTAAGTTTTGGCAGGCTATGTCTTTCAAGGAATTAGTTTATTTCATCAAGGTTGAATTATTTAATTCAACAAATATTGTCAAATATATAAAATTTACCAGTTACCATTCTAAGCCATGGGGACACAGAAAACAAGAAAGACACTGCCCCTGTATTGAAGGAGCTTACATTCTTGTGGGTAGAAATAGATCATAACTAATCAAGTAATTAGGACATTTATATAGAGTGATATTTGGGGATAATAGAATGATATAAGGTAGGTGGTTTTTATTTCCTTTTATGTAGAGTTCAGAGATGAACTCTTAAGGAAGTGCATTTATACTGAGACCCACAAGACAAAAAGGAACTAGTTTTTCAAACTGGAAGATCTGTGAGTGAAGTAGTCAAGACAGTGTAAACACCAAGTTAAAGGCTTGCTATGGAATCAACTTGGCACATCTGAACAAAGCAAAGAAGGTCATATGTGTGGAGTGCACTGTGCAGCTACAGTTATGTTTTGACATCTGTGACATGAATATGAAATCCCTGATAATGAATTTCTAGTTTCCCGTGAGGCTCAATCATTTCTAGAAGCTTTAAGAAAAATATTTTCTACATATATATTCAGGTCATTCAGACATCCTAGAGTAGACAGCATATAATTATTCCTTAAATAATAAGTACAATAAAAGTTACCTATAAAATATATAATTTTTAAAACCAGATTCAAATTACTTTATTTCAGTATATAAAATTAATGTTATCTTTTATGTTATTAATTCAGCACTATAGAGCAGGTACTATAGTCAGAATTTTCCATGGTTTATCTTATCAACTCCATAATACTGATAGAAAAATGGAGTCAATGAAATTAAAATAACTGGTCAAAGGCCACATCATGTAAAAAGGTAAACATAGAATTCTTACGTTAAGCAGCTTGCTTTTTTAGATCCTTAATTTTTAACTTCAAAGCTCTTGCCCCTCCAATATGATAAAAAAAAAAAAAAAACCATAAATCAAGGTAAGATAAGTGATTACATTGTCAGAATTTGAAAATTCTTTATTTTGTGACATTTAACCTAATACTAAGATAGTAAACCTGATTGTGTATTTTCACTGATGCTATATTATAAATTATATTTTGGTGTATGTGGGTTGATAAATTAATTTTATTATAAATAGGAACCAATCTGCACATTTTTCTCAATTCTTCTGTTATAGATTTGCTAATGGAAATCAATATATTTATTTGACATGTATTTTATAGCTAGCTTTTCTATTATCTATCTATTCCATTAAATTTATGCTTCTCAAACTGAAACACTCTTTGTTCTGAGATATTGATGATATTCTTTATGATCCCTTTGAAGTTACTTCAGGATGACTCATTTTATATATATTTATATATCACATTTTCTTCAAAATTTGTAATTTATATTTACAATAAATTATATTATTGGATAAAATGCAAGTTATAAAAGGGTTTTAAAATAAGACATTTCAAGGAAATTTTATTTGTGTTATAGCCAGTTTCTGGTTGTTCCAACTCTACCTGAAAGTTTCACTCTTTTCTATCATTAAGTTTATTTAGAAGAATTTGAGAACTACTGCTTTTAGAAGTTAATTTAATCGTGATTTACATTACTGAAGTTTTACAAACTATGAAAAGATGAAGTGCTGAAGCTCAAAAATAGTAACATTATTAACCAGCCGTGGTTAAGTTAGTGTATAGTATGTCTTCTCTCATTGTAATTTGGATGAATTGAACAGACTAATCTAGGACTAGTATTTACATACCATATTTAGGATATATGTAAATAATTTATCAATAAAATATTCAGACTAGCTGTATTAAAGTCTCATTTACTAGCTAGAAAACAATGCAGCGGGCAATATAATTCAGCTATAAAACACTTACATTAATGGTATTTTTTTTTAAAAGAAATGACCTTAATTCTCAGAAACAGAAACAAAACTAACCAAAGGAAAGCTATTTGGGATAAGAACATACTTTAGAAATCCTATCTCCAATAAGGTTTTGTCCTACCTTATTTTTATAATTTGTGTTGTCAGCCTGCCTTATTTTGCATAGCACAGTAAAATAGCATCTTGTACTCATAGAGCATGTTTCACCAGAAAGGTCAATGGACTTTTCAAACTCATTAATTCTTACAGCATCCCTAGGGGTGTGTAATATATTATACAGGTGAAGAAATTTAAAGCTGAGATTTATGAACAATACTGCCCTGTCACGTTGAAATGAAATGACCAAACCTCAATGAGCCCACTGTAGGTACAAAAATAAAGATTTAACTAATGTGAATATTATTTGGGGAGTGGGAGAGAATTCAAATAAATATCTTCAATTAAATAATGTTGGGAAAAGGAAAAGGTAAATAAACAATTAAGTGTGCTTCTGCACATAGCAAACAATTCATTAAGGAAAACAGGGTATTTGCAGTCATTTTAACTTAATGTTTTGGGAAAAAATAAAAACCAGTTACTGCTAATGATACTCGTTGAGGGTTAAACATGTAGCTTTTAATTACTTTTACTTAATATTGCATATTATCCAAATTATCTGTAAACTTTCTATTAAAGAATATCATCTATTCAAAAGTAATGAATCTACCCTTTTACAAGGAAGTGGATTATCAGTGAACTTACAAAGCACAGTGAAAATTCTGGTCCGAGGAGTCATAGGCAATTAGAGCTATACTAGAATAATTTTTTATTAAAAGCAAAAGAAACGTGTATTCAAATACACATTAATAATTAGTTGATGAAATATGCTATATCAAAAGCAATTCTGACTTCATGATCTTAGGAGGGTTATGGAATCTACCAGCTTTCCTAATTTAAATGAGAATGCTGTCTAAATATTGTATCAACCTTCATTTACTTTTAAAATAAAAAATGCACAGACAGTAGGCATAAATAATTTAGATAATTGGTGTAAATTCATATTAAAAGGTACTTTGTGGAAAACTCTTGGTTTCTTTTGATATAAGAATTGTATAAAGTGATTAAAATGTCCTTTTCTCATGAATATGTCAAAACAGCAAAACCACAGGCATTTTAAGAAAGCCATTCCTGAATCTTATTATTAGATTATACTGAGTCTTCTATCAAATATTTTCAACATTTTTATAAATAGTATCCTCTATTTCTACTGGCTATATTAAATGGCAGGAAAAATAACTATTT
Organism: Camelus dromedarius; assembly: GCF_036321535.1. Lineage (NCBI taxonomy): Eukaryota > Metazoa > Chordata > Mammalia > Artiodactyla > Camelidae > Camelus > Camelus dromedarius. Next base: position 59,187,964 of record NC_087436.1, on the reverse strand, counting down.
TTTTTTCTATGACAGTTGCCTAAGATTTTTAGAATTAAGTATTAGGGAGAAGAAATTACGCTCAGAAATCTCTTCTTGCCTCCAATGAATAAGCTGCAGAATGTATAGGGGGTAAAACATTGAGGATATTGTTCAAGGTTACATCAGACTCCCTAAGTGCTGGGGCTGTCTTCAGGGGTGCTCAGTTTCCCTATGTACAAGCCTCTATCTACTTCTGTCAAATAGCAGGGGTTTAGCATTTTATCTAACAGCTGTGTGGATTGAACACTTTGAGCCTTGTCACTTGAACTTGTAAGGCAGTCCTCCAGTGTTCTTACTAAAATGTTTTAGCAACATCGCATTTATTCTCTATGTATTTTTTAAATATATTTTTTAAATTCATCAAAAATTTACTGAGTATCTTCTATGCATCAGGTACCATGCTAAACTGGAAGCTCAAGTAAACTAGACACTGCCCCTACTTTATATAGCTTTCTTCCGGATAGGAAGATAATGAGTTATTTTAAAGAAATGACAGTATTTATTACTGTAATAAATACTGTAATAGCAATTAGTACAAACTGATATTGGAGTAGAAAGAATGGGATTAATTTTGCTTGGGGACACTGGAGAAATCCAGTGATGAGGAAATATTTGAGCTATGTCTTAAAGCATAGATGAGTTCCTAATGTAGTAAAAGAAGGTAAGCATTTCTTGGAGAAAATATGGTTTTTTCAGAAGCCTAAAGGAGTGAAAGTGAGTAACATGTTTAGGAATTTGCAAGTAATACAGTGAAAAAGTTTTGTAAAGATTAAATAAGGTTGAAACCCATCACTGGCAGTTTTTATATGGCTACTTTCAGGGAAGAAGTCGTCAAAGTATTTTGATTTCATTATTTTACCATATAAGTTTTTTTTTTTGCAAATATAAACATTTATACATTTATTTACATGAACTCCTGATTTGATATACTGTAGTCATGGTAAAACACACAAAAATAGAAATTAATAGGATAATGAAGCTGGCAGCATAACCTTCCCATACTTCAGACAATATTACAAAGCTACAGTAACAAAACAATGTGATATTCGCACAAATACAGACATATGGATCAATGGAACAGAATAGAGAGCCCAGAAATAAACCTACACACCTACAATCAGTTAATATTCAACAAAGGAAGCAAGAATATACAATGGAAACAAGACATTCTCTTTGGCAAGTGGTGTTGGGAAAGCTGGATGGCCGCATGCAAATCAAAGAAGTTAGAACATTCCCTCACACAAAATTAAACTCAAATATAAGACAAGACACTATATATCTCCTAGAAGAAAACATAGGCAAAAATTCTGACATAAATCATAAAAATGTTCTCCCAAATCAGTCTATCAAGCCAATAGAAATAAAAGCTAAAGTAAACAAATGGGGCTATTTAAACTTATGTGTTTGCACAGCAAAGGACACCATAAACAAAACAAGAAAGCCTACAGAATAAGAGAAAATATTTGCAAACAATGCAACTGACAACAGCCTAATTTCCAGAATATATACATACATACATATGTGTACATAAATAGTTCATACAACTCAATAACAAAAAAACAACCTAATCCAAAAATGAGCAGAAGACCTAAATAGACATTTCTCCAGTGAAGACCTACAGATGGCCAAGCAGCCCATGAAAAGATGCTCAGTATTGCTAATTAACAGAAATGCAAATCAAAAATACAATGAGATGTCACTTCACACTGGTCAGGATGGCCGTCATTAAAAAGTCCGTAAACAATGGATACTAGAGAGAGTGCTGAGAAAAGGGAACCCACCTACACTGTTGCTGAGACTGTAGTTTGGTGCAGCCACTACGGAAAACAGTATGGAGAGGCCTCAAAAAACTAAAAACAGACTTACCATATGATCCAGCAATTCCACTCCTGGGCATATATCTGGAGGAAACTCTAATTTGAAAAGATGTATGTACCCCAATGTTCATAGCAGCATTAATTACGATAGCCAAGACATGGAAGCAACCTAAATGTCCATCAACAAATGACTGGATAAAGAAGATGTGGTATATATATAAAATGGAATATTACTCAGCCATAAAAGAGAATGAAATAATGTCATTGGCAGCAACATGGATGGACCTAGAGATTATCATACTAAGTGAAGTAATTCAGACAGAAAAAGACAAATAGACAAACAAATGAAAACCCCCAGTTCTCAGCTAACTCCTGGGGAGGAAAAGAGTAAATCCCTACATCCAACCTCTCTGTGGCTGCCCAAAAAACTAGCATCTTACCAGTATTGAAGCTCTGATTAGTTGGGATCACTCCAGTCCCATGAGGGAAAACAGAGACAGCAGTTTGGGCTGGGTAGATGCCTAAGATCCTCCCTCATGGCTCAGCACTGAGTAAGGAGACAAAACCCACAGCTTTCTGTTTCTTCCTGAAAAGAGAAAGAGTTGGTAGGCACCTCCAGAATCTTTAGCAGAGCTGATTGGTGGAGGTCTTCCAATCAGTTTGTGAAGATTGGGAGACATGCCTGTCTTGTCTAAGCACAGACTTTAAGGTACAGAGTTAAGGAAAATAATTAGACGAAGATGTTCCAAGCAAAGGAACTTAATAAATAAATAAATCTTCATAAACTGACCCTTTTGATATAGAGTTATGTGACTTACCTGGTAGAAAATCAAAATAACTATCAAAGATGTGTATCTAAGTCATGAGACCAGTGCATGAACAAAGTGATAATTTCAATAAAGTGAGAGATTACACAAATAGTCTCTGACAAATGGTATTTGGGAAAACTGGGTATCCACATGCAAAAGTATATAATTGGACCATTATCTTACACAAAAATCAATTCAAAATGGATTAATGACTTAAATGTAAGAGCTGAAACTATAAAATTCCTAGAAGAAAACAGAGTAGAGCTCATATTGATTTTGAGTGATCTTGGATGTGACCCCAAAAGCATAGGCCAACAATCAAAAATAAACAAGTGGGAGTACCTCAAGCCAAAAAGCTTCTATACAGCAAAGGAAATAATCAACAGTGAAAAGAAAACCTATGGAATGGGAAAAAAATTATTTGCAAACCATAGATCTGATAAGAGGTTAATCTCTGAAATATGTAAGGAATTTCTATAACTCAGGAGCAAAAAATGAATAACCCAACTTAAAAAAAAAATGAGCTAAAGACTTGAATAGCCATTTCTCCAAAGAAGACATACAAATGGCAAATGGGTATATGAAAACATGCTCACTGTAACTAACTATCTGGGAAATGCAAATTGAAACCACAATGAGATATCACTTCTAACCTGTTGGGATGGCTATTATCAAAAAAGCAAGACAACATGTATTGGTGAGGGCCTGAAAATTTTTGAATCCTTGTACACTATTGGTAGGAATGCAAAATGATGTAGCCACTATGGAAAACAGTATGAAGCTATTAAAAAAATAGAACTACATATGATCCAACAATCCCATTTCTAGATATTTGTCCAAAAGAATTAAAATCAAGATCTTAAAGAGATATTAGCATTCCCACGTTCTTCTTAGTAGACAAGATGTAGAAACCTAAATGCCTATACGGGTGAATGGATAAGGAAAATGCAATATATACATACAATGAAATACTATTCATCCTTAACGAAGAAGGGAATCCTGCTGTATGTGACAATATGAATGAACCTTGAAGACAGTATTCTACGTGAAATAAACCTATCACAGTAAGACACAGTAAGATGATTTCACTTATATGAGGTATCTTTAATAGGTAAATACACAGCATCAAAGAGTTAAATGGTGATTGCCAAGGGTTGGGAAGGTGGAAAATGTGGAGTCACCAATCAACAGGCATGAAGTTTCAGTTAAGCAAAATAATTTCTAATTATTTGACTGATTTCTTACCTTGGATGAGATTATCACTTTATTTACCTCATCATGTGGCTATCAGATAGTTCACTGTAGCAGCATAGGTGTCAGCTCCACATTGCTTCTAGGATACAGTGATATGTGCAAGTTTATGTCTGTTCAGTTAAGTATGTGTCATGTTATCTCATATTAATTAAACTAACAGAATTTGGACATGTGCCCTTGTCAACCTTTCTGTGCCTCTATTTGCTAGAGACACTTAAAGCATGTAGCAAAATGAGTGTTACGTAAAGAGATAAAGTAAGGATTTGGGGCACCAATCTTCATTTCCTTCTCATAGTATAAAAATAATTTAAAATTCTAACATTTTCTTTCTTTCCATACTGGGTCACCTTGAGCACCGTCCAGGGTTCCCCAAAGAAAAAAGCCTATGTAATTGGCTTCATACTGTCAGCTGTTCTGTGATTCTTTTGGCTATCGAGTGAAACAAGGTCTCGTATTCTGCAAGGTTCCTCTCTTAAAATGTGGGAAATGGTTTTCCCCTCGGGAATATTTTTAACCTTCTTAGCACTGGGCTTAATACTTGAGTTTACTAAAATGGATTTGTTAATCCATCTGTTCCTTTTGTTTGAATTCAGGGGATTAGACATTACAACTCTAGATTCCTTTTTATTTATGAATTTATATTTCCCAAAGAACATATGAAAATCAAAGTCCAGTTATTGCCAAGGGAGAATCTAGTTGCTTTGGAAAATTTTGCAAATAAATTATTAAAACAATGCTGAGTAATACATGCTTTAACCAATTCTAAAAATAATAATATCATGCAATCATTCTCATTCATGTTATTTTATGAACTATTATTGCATCTTAGACCTTTAATACAATTTATACATTTTTAAACTGTCATATTTTAATATTTCTAACAGTTATAGACCTAAATGAAAATGTCTCATTCTATCACTCTGTGTTTTGACCAGTGGGTATCATGAGCAAAAGTATAGGAAGAAGGAAAGACTGAATATGTAAAACATCAAAATATAACAAATCAAATATTGACAATATTATTCTTGGCAGCAAAAATTTTTACTACCTGTAGAAAATCAATTGACAGAAGGGTAGGTGAATTGTTGGAGGGATGAATATATAAGTAAATGTTGTTCAAAATCCTAGATGCATATACTCTAGGCACTCAAATTAAAAAGAAATGTTTCATTAAAAAAAAAAAAAGTCCCATTTTCCTCACTGGTACCAAAGCAAAATCAGTTACATAATTTATAAATTCACACCAGAAATTGACACATTATAAACTGACTATACGACAATAAAAACAAAAAGTTCAGTTGTTCTCATTTAATTTCTAGTTCTTCCTCGGTTTAGAACAATATTTTTTGTTCTTTGTACACTATTTTTGGAGGCAGTTAAACAGAAACATTTGAACAATATTACCCAATATAGACGATTTCTCCTTTGAAGCTTAGTGGCCTGGCATTGATACTGGGTTTGAAACACAGCAAGTGATTAACAATTATATGTTAGAAATATACCTTAATATCACTATTCTTTGAAAACAAAAACCAAATACTACTCACAAGTGAAAGAACATTTGTTCATTTTTATCTGGATGGCTAGATCAAAAGCTTCATAAGGTCAAGTAGCAGGTCATTTTTGCTCCTTGCCACATGTTTAATGCCCGACACGGTGCCTGGCAAAAAGTGGCCATTGGTGTAAATTTATTAAATGAAGAAATGCCTAGGCCCCAAAAGTAAATGAAGTAAAGGATTCCACTACTCACATTTAGCCCACTTTTCCTGTGGACTGAGCACGTCTGTAAACCAGTCCAGTCCTTTTATTCACGTATTCATTATTTCAGGTTACTTCACATGATACCTTACAGAGGTAGCAACATATTAATTGTTAGAAGTAAAGAAAAAAATAACATCTTCTAATTTAGATATTACAGGCATAGTGCTAGTACTCATGAATTTTCAGGGACTTTTACAAATAGTTTATATATGAAAACTACTTATTTCAAATATGAAAATAAAACTATATACATATATAACTTAACAGTTTAAATATATGTATCTGGGGGCCTCCAAAACTCCAAGTCATCTCTCTCTTGGCCTATGGTAATTGCCTACTAAGTCTTCTTACTCTAACCTAGTAGATCCACTTTCTATACAGGAGCCAATCATTTTTTCCAGTGTGTTGGGTCTTATCCCATCACTCTTCTGCATCAAGTTATCCTTTAATACAAACAAAATTGAAGACAGTCTTTATTATGAGACTGCATGAGTGGCTTCTGACTTCTTTTCTGACCTTGTTCTCTGTGATCTCCCCCCACTCCTTCCTCAGCAAACACACTGGTGTCCATGTTTGGCTCTGAGGTCTTTAACAGTACTATTTGCTTTTCCTGGGTTTTTTTCCTCCTTAGGTGGTTATATTGCTGACTCTACCTATAATTTGGATGTTAAGTTAAAATGCACTTCCTTTGAGGTGATTTCTCTGCCAACTCAACTGAATTAGTACTTACCCCTTCATTTAGTCATTCTCCAGCTCATTTCATTTGGTCACTTTCTCCATAGCTTTTAGCAATGCAGGAATGTATCACATATAGATTACCCTTAGTCTCCCCTACATGGAATGTAAACTCTAAGAGGGCAAAGTTTGGTCTTGTTCGTAATTGGTAAAATACTGCCTAAAATTTAGTAGGTGCTCAATAACTATTCTTTATCTAAAAAACTGAACAAATAATAAATGGGTTTTAAATTCTGGCCACAGTATAAGAGTATTTCTGAGTTTTAGGGGGCTTTTTGGTCGGTTGTTTCGTTTTGTTTCAGTTTCTGTTTATATACCTACTTCTAAAATTCTCAGAAGGAGCATTCTGATGAACATATAATCCTTACAGAGCTTTCTTCCATGGGATATAGCATCAACATAATTTAAGTATATATTTAGTAAAATTATTTTTATAGCCATATTTATTTGTCTGATTATATAGTTCTACATCTCATTTTATTTGACCTCATTAGTGCAGTCTCACTGTTTATTTAAGATTGAGCCACACTAGATCTCATGTATAACAGGGAACTGGTCATTTTAGTGAGAACTGTACTGCACTGAAGATGTTTGAAAACATCTAGAAATAGAGTTAATATTACTTCAACCACATTTCATCAAAGTTGTTTTCTTCTCTCTGCCACTAAATTTCAAAATCATGGGTTTTACCCTTGCTTTTAGAATTTTTTAAGATATTGAAAAGTTAAGATACCATTATTTTCCTGAGACTTTCTCTGAAATAGTGTTTTTCAAGATTGGAAACTCTTTTCCGTCTTTAAAAATTCTTAAAGTAGAGCTTACGTAACTCCCCCCCCCCCCGCCCCATAGTCTGTATTAAGTATTATTGTTTTCAGAGTATTCTACTTCAAGCTGTTCCTTGTGCCCTATATAGCATAGAGGTTTCTCTTCTTTCCATGCTCCTCCTCTTGCAAAGAGAGCAGCTGTTGTCCTGTAAAAGAGTGCCAAGTTTAATCTCTAAGCTCCTGGAGGCAAGACAGGCCCTCCTGAAGGCCCTCATTTCTAGAAATCTGTGCCCCAAATCGGCAAGAAAAGACCTTGTTAATTTAAGGGTGCCTGAGTCATACACCAAATTTATCCTACTTGGCTAGGATTAACTATTTGCCCAGAAGCACAAACTATAGTAACTGGAACTCAGTTAACTGTGCTGCCTTTCATATAAATAGAGTCATGCAGAAGTTTGATTTAGAGGTCTCAGAGAGACCAGGGTTCAGATCTATTTTGTCTTGCTAAGTGTGGGGGCAGAGCACACACAGCTCTGAAGTCGCCATCTGCTTCTCTCTACCACACACAAAAATACACAGCTCTCTGCATTTATAAACATTTACCTGATATACATGTATATATAGTCATTGATGTGAGCAGGTGTTTCTTTTTCATTTGTGGAACTCTCTATTCAATTACATTTCACACACCTGAGCAGAATATAGATTTCTTGATAACAGAAATAAGATCACAGTTTCACCTATGTGTAATACTGACACTGGTAGTAAACATCCTGATAACAGGTCCTCTGCTATGTACTTTACGTAGGTCATTTAAGCTCTGTAACACTCTGAGAAGTAAGGATTAACCCTATTTAAGAGGTAAGACTACAGAGTCTTTGACCCTCTAAGTAACTTGTCCGAAGTTATGTAGCAGAAATTATTCTATAGCCAAAATATTAATTCAGCACTGCCTGATGCCAAGTGTATGCTGTTTCTACTATGCTAAATAGCCTGTCAATAAGTGACAGGCTATTTATATATACTTGACTTGAGCTAGTATATATAAATTACATAGTTCCTCATCCCCTAGTAGGAGCCCCAGATCCATCAATAGTTCTTAGAGTGACAGGTTTCAATAAATCGTAAGATCTTATTTAAAGCGATAAAGAATCACATTTCATTTTTAAAATATGTTCCTGATTATTATGTACTTATAATACATTATATGAAAGCATATTATACATTTAAAAAATAAAGTCTACATATTAACAGGTATACAATATATAAGAACATAAAACCCCAAAAAATGTTTTGAAAGAAAAGTTTAGGACTTCACCTTAAAAGTAATGTAAAATAAAATTCTGTATAATAAAGATTTTCAGAAGAATGATACAAATTATGAAATGAACTAACAAAGGATTTCATGATAGTCAATCCATTTTCTTAGGTCGGGTAGTTTCCAGTTTTCTACTTCTGGAAGCATTTATCTTTCTATACAACTTCCTATACTGTGTTCATGAGCCTTTGAAACAATCGAATTTATAGTCTGGAAAGTGAAGCTATCTTATTATGAAATAAAATTGCTAATCTAGAACATATTTGCAATTACATAATATCTTTTATTCTGTAATATATATAGTTTAAGAGTTGAAAACATGCTGTGGGTTTAGTCCAATCCACAAATCATTACTGTACTTCCAAAAGATTCTTTATATTCAAATACAGAACATGTTAAGTATTCTGCATAGAAATGAATACTGAAGAGGAAGTAATTTTGCTTCCACATAAAGATTATTTCAAACTTATTTCCTGTTAACCATATGCCTACTTTAAAGAAAGAAGAAGTGACAATTATATGCCTGCCATTTACTCAAAAATTGCAGTGCACATGTTTTCAATTATACTTTGCAATGTAATCAGTTTATATGCTTTGTCCTTTATGTCCTTTATTTTCTCTTCAGCTGCTTTGCAGAAGTAGAAAACTGGAAACTACCCCATCTAAGAAAATGGACTGAATATCATTTTACTATAAACTTAGTCAGATTCCCAAGATGGTCTTAGTATGGCAGAGATATTTTGCATAACTTCATTGAGATCATGAACTGATTAGTACTCAAGGAAAATGAAAGGGTTGAAGAATTAGATATTCTCTTTTCTCACGTCATACATGTAGTTAAGAAACGATACCTCATTATTCTTTGTGAAGATGGCATAAGGTGAATGGGAAAAATAAACAACAGCAATGATTTATTATTAAAGATATTGTAACAGTTATGCCCTTGAATCTGTTTCTCAGATAAAAAGTGAAATCTCCTGTTCCTGAAATCTACATCTCCCACAATCAAAAATTCACTTCAGCAAAAGCTGCATCTATATTAGCATTTCAGTGGTGGCAATTTTCATTGTATTATTCAAATCACTTTAATCTCCCTCTTTATTTCAGGAGGGGCAGGATCAAATTATATGGGATTGACACTTTCTACGAAATTCATAGAGCTAAACAAAAATGTCAAGATAGAGTCATCATGAACAGTTTTTTTTTCTTTTGTGCATTCCTAAGGGGTGACCACACTGGTTAGAAATCTTAAATGGATCCTATGACCCACTGACCAAAGTCCTTATGAATATGGCATTCATGACCTACATTCTGATCTCATCCACACTTTACCACACCTGTCTTTCCATTCAATATAAACTGCACCTGTATGGATGCTTAATATTCCCTATTAGCCCTTGCAGTCCCTTGTTTTATTCCACGTTATTGATGACAGTGTTACTACTTCACCATGGAAATCCTTATTTCATTCTCCATTCACCCAGATTTTCCACCACCACAAAATCCTCATGTGATACCCTCCATAATATCTTTCAGATCTCACTCCTTGAACCTGCTGAAAGCAACATTGCATACTCCTGTATCTTCATCACACCTTTTATTATTATTACAGCTCTTGTTAGTTTTCCTTGTACTCTATCTGTGCACATAATTACTTGAAGACAGGGACTTGCCTTAGTCATCTTTGTATTCTTTCAGCCCTTAGAATGGCTTAAAATATTGTAATTTCTCAAATATTATTTAATTTAATCTTAAATAGTTCTTGAAAAGCTGAGGTTAGACTACCTTTGTTATTCTAATTCTAACGTCGCAAAGCAAGTAAAACAATGCTTTTTTGAGTAAGTGCCTAAATACTGAGCAACTGGGGCCTCTATAGTCAAAAGAGTTAAAGTAACCAGAGTGCTTGCCAGTTGGGGTGATACGAATAAAGACCTGCACCGTTAACCTCGTTCTTGGTGTATCTGGCCAGGTTTAGTGGCTAAAAATAGTAACCTTATGACATTTCTTTTTATATTCAAACTTTTTTTAAAAGATAACTTTATCAGAATGCCTAAGGACAGATAAATTTCTTACATCATATTAAATTTTTTATATCTGTATACAGTTGACCATTGAACAATGTGAGAGTTAGGGGCACTGACCCCCTGAACAATCAAAAATACTCATATAATTTTTGATTCCCTCAAACTTAACTACTAATAGCCTATCATTGACCATAAGCCTCACCAATAACAAATACTCAATTCACATATATTCTATATGTTATGTGTATAATACTCTTATAGTAAGGAAGCTAGAGCAAAACGTTATTTAAAAAATCATAAGAGAAAATACATTTACAGTAGTACTGTATTTATTGATACTGTAAGTTTACATCATCTATTCACAAGGTGAATCATCTGTCACTACCTACATCAGTATTGTCTTATATGATAAAAAACACTAATATTCTATGTATTAATAACACTAGACATCAAAAATGGAAAGATAGTGTGAAAAAGTTTATATTTACTTACAGGTGTAATGATTTAAGCACTGTTATTAAAAAATATGATTGCTACATGGTAGCCTAGCCTATACACTAATGAGTAAATTGTTATAAAATGTTTATCGAATACAGTTTTACAGTCATATTCATAATATTGGAAATAAAAAAACACTTACTTGTGAAAATAGATTGGATAGCTGTTTTTACAGTTATGAGAGGGAGAGGCATACATGGTAATGGAATTCTTAGAAAGCAAAGTCAAAACAGAAAATTAACGGGTTATTAATTTCACATTAAATATTACCTTATGCCTATATAAGGAGGACTCACCTCTATATATATCTTATGCATTCATGACATTTTCATAATTTTTTGATATTTCAAGCCTATGCAGTTTATCATTAAGTTATTTCAAATTGTCCAAATCTCAAAAATTTTTCCAATGTGTTTATTGAAAAAAATCTGCATATAGTGGACCTGTGCATACTTATTGTTCAAGGGTCAACTGTAATACCTTTACCATAATATTCCTGGCGTAGTGCACTAACATATTTCATTCTTTACAGTTGGCAAAGTACTATGTATCAGCTCTATGCTAGGCAGTGAAAATATAACTGCACAACATAAATGCAATTACTTTTCTTGTGGTTTCTGTGATCTGGTTGGATATAAAGAGTAGGCAGAAAATTGTATCACTGTGACATGGCTGTCATGTTTATATGAGATACCATCAGAGCATTAAGGCACTTAATTTGAGGAGTTAGGCAACGTTTCTTGGAAGAACTGATGTTTATGCTGCAACTTGAAGGGAAAGTAGAATTAGCCAGGTGAAGAGGGACTAAAGAAAGTCTCTATGCAGAGGAAACAGATGAGAATGTTCTTGAGCCTAGGAAATAAAAGATACCAGCATGACTGGAATGTAGAATACAAAATTAGAAATGACAAAGGAGGCAAGAAAAGTATTGAAGGACATTGAAATGATTTAAGAAATTTGAACTTTAATCTGAGATCAATGGGAGACATTGGCACTTTCAAGGGAATGACATGATTCAAATTATTTTCCAAAAATTACTTAGGCTGCACTGTGGATAATGGAGCAGATGTAGGTGGGCAAGGCCAAGGTAGAAAGAACAGTGAGTCTCCATCTGTAGTTGTCAGTCATCATGGTCTGAGCAGTGGAAGGGGCCAAGGAAGTGGAAAGTATAATGATTATATAATTGAATGTATGTGTTGGATAAGGAATGAGAAGTTAATGATGACTCTCAGCAGTGTGACTTTTACAACTGAGAAGGTGATGTTGCCATCCAACCATTAAGCCAGAAATGCTGGAGTAGGGCAATGGCCTTTCTGCACCTGAGTAATGAAAACTAAGAACTCCTGTCTCAGAGCTGTGAAGTCTAGACCAATGTAGACCCACATGCTGAGGGTCAGGAAAAAAATTGAGAGTGTGCATTATTTACTGAAGTCATTTTTCATGGTAGGATTTTTCCATGCCGAGAATTTTTTAGATTGTGCTTACAATGATAGATAATGATAAAATGAGTTTAAAAAGGCAAATGCTTGTCATTTGAAATGGCATTGTAAGAGTTTTTACTTGGATATTTGAAAAAGGAAAAGTTTGACAACATGAATATTCAGGAAATTAAATAATGTTATCAACATGGTTATTGTCTACATGAAAAAGTTCAGGAGTAGAACAGCAGAACAGCAATGAGGTTTCAAAAGTAAGCCTGCTGAATTGCTTAAGTCAAACTTAATAGGTGTGATAAGAAAAGTTGTAATTGAGAGAGAAGATCAAGATGGTGGAGTAAGAGGACATGGAGCTCACCTCTCTCTATGAACATATCAAAATATATCTACATGTGAAATAATTCTCACTGAGAGCTAACTGGAAGCCGGCAGGAGGAACTCCTGGACAATCAAGACTGTAAGAAAGATGCACACATAATTGGGGAAAAAAAGAAGAAAAATGACTGAGTTGGGACCTGTACTCCTGGGAGAGGACTTAGGAAAAGGGATATCACATGGGCAGATGCCCATCCTGGGGAGTGAGCAGTTCAAGCCACAGACAGGGTGTCTCAGTCTGGAGGTGCCATGCAGAGAAGATAAGGCCCCTTGGCTGGTTGGAGGACCCTGGGGCAAATAGAAGGGCTGTGGGAGGCCTGGATTCTGCTCTTGAGGAGTATGGGTGTGCTGGCTAGCCCCCAAGGTGGGGCTGAGAGAGGTCTGCCCTAGTGGCTGCTGGGTTTCTTCCTAACCCCCTTGCCCTGCACGCCAGGTGGAGCTGAGCTAATGCTCCAGCCCCACTCACTCCACATCACAGCACTGAATTTGGGATGGCCATGACCAGAAAAAAGACCATGGGACACAGTGGTGACCCAGTCCTGGGGTGGATCCTGGTGGGGTGGTGGCCACTGTTGGTGCTACCTCAAGAAGCACCTCAGAAGCTGTTCAGATCACTGACATCAGCTGCTCCACCACAGCTCACCCCCAGATACACTCCAAGAGTCCACATGGGCCCCAGCTGCCCTGCAGAGTGATTCTAAGACAAGGTAGGGGGGTTAGTGGAGCTGGGGGCAGTGATTGGCTGGGAGGGGAAAAGGGGACTTGCATCCAAAGCTGCACATAGGCCCCAATTGCCTCAGCACTCCCCCCCACTGGGGCAAGGATCCCGGTGTAGGCCGAGGGAAAAACACGCATTTGACGCAATCAGAACCAGCCCAGGACCAACCCTCATGGCTTCTGCTTCAGCAGTTTTGAATCTGACCCCATTCCCTATAGGGCGGCAATAGCCACTGAGCAAGAGGGAAGCCCCGCCTTACACCCAGTTCCAGCTCTAGCCTCTCCATCTAGAGCCCTGTCTCCTACCAAGGTGACAGCTGCCAGCACACCCTGAGGGAAAATGTGACTTGCATTCATGTCAAATCCAGCTCTCCCACCAAAAGCACTGGACACACACAGACTATACAAGGACACCCCTACATAAGGACACCGCTTGAAGACCACAATAGGTAATTGTCTCCCCTGAATTCACAAAGACAGAGAAAATTAAGCAAAATGAGAAGACACAGGAACTGTTCTCAACTGGACAAGCAAGAGAAAACCTCTGAAAAAATAATGAAACAAATAATTTACCAGATAAAGAAGTCAAAACATTAATAAAATTGTTAATTGAATTAGGGAAAAGAATTGAGGTAATAATGAACACTTCAACAAGAAACTAGAAAATATAAAGACCCAATCAGAAATGAAGAATTCAATAGCTGAAATAAAAACACATTAGAAGGAATGAATATCAGACTAAATGACACCAAAAAACACATAAGTGATCCAGAAGATAGAATAGATAGATAACGGAAATCACCCAATCAGAACAGAAAAAAAAATTAAAAATTAAATCAATTTAAGAGATCTCTGAAATAACATTAAGCATGTCAATATTCACATTATAGGGGTCCAAGAAGGAGAAAAGAGAAGGTGATTGAAAATGGATTTGAGGAAATTATGGCTGAAAACTTCTCAATGCTGAAGAAGGAAACAGATATGCTGGTACAGGAATCACAAAAGGTCCCAAACAAGATTAGCCCACAGTCCTGCACTAAGACATATCATAATTAAAATGGCAAAAGTTAAAGATAAAGAGAGAATTTCAAAGGCAGCAAGAGCAAAACAAAGTTATATACAAGAGTATCCCCATAAATCTATCAAGTGATTTCTGTGCAGAAACATTGCAGGCCAGAAGGGAGTGGCATAATATATTCAAAGTGCTGAAAAGGAATAACCTGCAACCTAGGATATTCTACCCAGCAAGATTATCATTTAGAAGAGGAGAGAGAATGTCTCAGAGAAGCAAAAACTGAAGAGTTCATCAATACTAAACCCACGCTAAAAAATGTTAAAGAATCGTCTCTAAGTGGAAAAGAAGTAAGAACTTATAGGAAAGGGGAAATCACACTCGGAAAAGCATATATATATATGACTGAGGATCAATCACTTAAGACAGTATGAACATTAAAAGATAAAAATTGTAAAAGCAACTATAACTACAATAAACAGTTAAGGGATAAGCATGAAGATGTAAAATATGACATCAAAAACAAAATGTGGGAGAGTAAAAAATGTAGACCTTGAAACTATGTTTGGACTTAAATGACTACCATTTTAAAATAGATTGAGTTATAGGTCAACATTTATGAACCCCCATGATAAAGAGAAGTCATAATGTTACTATTTGGATTGGAACTTTTCAGATAACTTTAATGGACAGCTTCTTTAACATACTTTAGGAGACTTGGAAAAGCATGTTCAAATGATCTATAGAAATCTGATATTTACCCCAGGTCTTCACTCTTTTTTTTAATGTGATTACCAACCAGGAATACCTGTTTGCATTTTAGGTGTATGAGTTAGCTCTAGGTTCAGGTGGCTTATGACAAGTCTCTAGTTACTATGTCTGTGCTAAGCTGTAAGTTAGACTTTGGGGCCACAGGGGGAAATATATGGTATTTGAAAATACTTAGAAGAATAATGAGAAGGAAGATCATTGTTTCCAGAGATAATAGGAAAACTGCCAAGAAGTCTAAATCACACTAAAATAACCTTTTGAAGAGATCTTGTGGATTCAATAACTTTTCCAACAAGGCACAGAAAAAAAATGCCTCAGAAGCCACAATTCATTCTAGCATATTATATTTTATCATGAGGAATAAAATTAACTCCAAGGAATAGTAGTAAATCAATAAGCTTATCAAAATGAATTAAACATAAAAAAACCCCATATCCAGGCACGTTTAAGAACATTCTAAGATTCCTGTAGAATACATCTTCAATTTATTCTGATCTAACACTTCTTTAAGTGACACTTGAGAATATTTGAATATTACATTTTATTTGAAATGCTGAAAGAGTCCCTCAGCAATTGAACCAGCAGATTCTGCTGCCTTTCACTTTAGGAATATACAGCTCTCAATCACTGCACCATAAAAATAAAACTTTAAATGAATTAGACAATAATTGGTATTTTGCTTCTTATCATATACATTCATTTCTTTTGGTAAACACATTTGCTTTTCTGAGGCAAAATTCTATGTTAGAAATTGTGGATGATTCTTCCAATAAAAACAACTATTGGACATTATGCATTAATGTTTAAAATGCAAGTTGGACAGATTTGATAGTAGCCCCCTTTAAAAGAATGGGATTCTTCAACTTTGATGTAAATCTACTCTGTGCAGCATCCACCTGGGCTGCTTCGCCTGATCAACTGGCGCACTTGGGGAGCAGAGGGAATTGACGTGCACATAAAGCCTATCCTGCCTGCTATGTCCTGAGAAATAAAGTCCCAGAGTCTTGAGCCTGGACTCAGATGTCCTCTGCCAGCATCCGTGAAATGATGGTGGCCAACTTGTCAGCTTGTAAGCTGAGTAAAATCTCAAACTCTTCACAGTTCTTGACATGTACTGTTATTTTTCAATATGATTTTTGAAAAAAATTCCACCAATATTTTATCAAGCATAATAAATACTCAGAAAATATTTATATAATAAATGTATCAGCTTGCTGGAAACTGTGTTTAAAATGTAGAACCTAGGTCCCAATACAGCAGACTTTCATAATGATTCAAATTTTCTGAAGGTGAAACTCTCATTTTAACTAGCATCCTAGGTGATTCTTTGACCCCACTGAAGTCTGAAAACAACTGATATCAGGAAACAGATGGTTAGACTACTTCTTACGTTGTTATATAAACTAATTTTTAAAATCAGTCCACTGAGCCATACTACAGTTTTGTGAGAAACACCATCTCCTGAGGGTTAAAATGTGGTTAATATATTTAGAATATTATTTGTCCAAATTGTGGGAATATTTTTCATTTCTTCATGTACTCTATAGAATGTCTTTTGTTCCTCACTGGGTTAACAAAATTGATTATTTTGCACCTGGCACTAATTATGTATGTTAACAGAAACCTGAACATAAGTAAGTCTCTTTTGTTATGTGTTATGTGTTACAGAAATACTCATTGGTGGTGACTATATATATGTATATGTGTATCTATCCATCTATCTGTATCTGTATCTATGATTTGAATAACATGCATTAGACAAATCATTAAATGTTTCATGGTTAAAAGCTGAATCTTAAAGATACAGCTAAAATGTTTCCTGTAGCCTGGTTACCCACCTTAAGATACACTTTCTTCATTGCATCATCCTTTTCTTTTCTGATCTTTCTTCTGAGAACATGGAGGTTACATAGCTCTCTACTAGTGGCTGGGCATACATATAAAAAAGAAGTACCATCCTTTCCCTTAGATAACTCATGTTATGAAATGGTAATTATAGGGTAAAAACATAAGCAACAAGCAAAATTTAACTACAACATTGTGAATAAATGTTAACTGGAAAAAAAAAAAAAGGGCATATTACCATGGAAAACAGAGTGGCTTCTAGAAAGAAGGGGTTAGTAAACTCTTGTGCAATAAGGCTAGTAAATGCATCAAGAGAAGTGAAAAAATTTCCGTTACCTAAAGCTGAAATAGTCCTACTAACTGGTAAAACAACTGAAATACTTCTTCTTCAATGACTAACACCACAAGTGCAGGAGATGATGGAATGTAGCATATGCTACAGGCTTAACCATGGCAAGTGGTTTCATGGTCACAAAATTTCAAATGCTGTTTTTACTTTTCCTTCATAAATTACAACACCATTTAACTTCCATCATTATAATCGAATGGCAAGGAAAAAAACCAAAATTCTTAAAACTTTTTACTTATAGAGAAATGACACTTTACCTTAGCTTCACGGTAGTGTGATGAAGGCTAGAAGTAACAACTTTGGCCAAATATACTGGATATATTTGCACATTGGGAATAATGGGAAAAGCTCCTTATTAGAAGAAGACAGTTATCAGCTTGCGGACAGCAATGATTTGCTGCCAGTTACTGCAAAGCAAGGTGAAGAAAACTGCAATGATTTCCTTTATAATGTGCATATTTAATCTTTCATATTTTGACATAGTTATACATTATTAGTGATAGGATTTAACATATCTATGAAAATTTCATTGTGATGAAATATTAGACATCCTTATGCTAGTTGTAGAAGTCATGTTCCTATTTATTGTACTGACAGTCTTATACACAGTAACCATCACGCTAATATTTATGACGTGCCAAGCACTGAGCTAAGCACATTACATAGAAGTAACGCATTTGATTCTTTAATCTTCTCTACGAGTAAGATTCTGTGTTACACCTCTTTCTATCAGTGGAGATGGGCCTAAGGAAAGCCTGATATCTGAGTGTGATGAGAGATGTTGTGGCTGGAAAAACTGACCTGTAGTTTAGATAGTTTTAGTAAAAACCCAGGAAGGGTCTTGAATGTCTTGTATCCATTAGTTGTTTTCGGTGAATAGACAGGCACGTAACCTGAATCTTCAAAATGATGAAGGGACGATGTGAAAAGTCATGCGAGAATGGCAAAGCCAAGGTTCTAGTACTTCACTGGCGGGCCTCTGGGAGGCTGTGTTGTTGTTTCTTACTTCGAACAATTGTCTCCCGAACAATTGAGTTTCACATCCTCATCATTACAGATGTTTGTTTTTTATTTGTTCACATCTTTCATCAGTCACATCATCATCCTTTTATGTATATCGTACATCCTCATTTTGCACGTGAGGCAGGCAAAGTGCAGTGATGTTAACGAATTTACCACTTTACACAGCCTTTACGTGACTAAGAGAGGATACAGTCTAAGAACTATGTCAGAGCAACAGCTTCTGTACTAGTATGGCTTAATAGCTAAAATTTTTGTTAGTCAAAGGACAGTTTTCCACAGATAAGGGCCACCAACATACCTCCTGGACAATTGTGTGAAAGCTAATAGAGTTGCTACTTAAACACATCTAGCTACCTAATTATGCTGAAGTTAATCAGTATTCATAAGTAGGGGACAAAGGAAACACAGAATGCAAGTCTTCTGATTTGTTCCTTTACAATCGGGTTCATCTCTGGTGGAGTCAGATGAGCAAGCGCTGTCTCTGTCTCTTTCCCACGGCAGCGTTTTACTTTATGTGCACTCTCTCCTTGCTCTGTGCTGCTGGTGTAGCATATTTTGCCAGAAGGGCAGCATTACTTGATCAGTAGGAGCAGATTCAGGTTGTTGGGAAAAAAAATTGTAGTGATGCTTCAGGTGCAGCCCAGAATCAATAAGGAAGAGTGCTGCTTAACAGAGTGAAATAAAGAGCAATTGCTTACCGCAGCTGAATGACATCCCACGTTGGATCGTTGTCCATGCAGGAGGCTGACAGGCACCAGACTGAGGGGCTGTGAGATAAGCAGTTGACATGGTTACAAATGGAGTAGACCAAAGAGATGATTTAACTTTAATTGGTAAATTACATCTGTAGTTATATAAACTGCCAGAGTCAGGAAAATGTTTCGTTCTTGAGTACATTCAAGAAAATACTGGACGGAATTGCAGTTTTAATCTTCGGCAAGGTTTTTCAACCTTGACACTATTGACATTTTGGATTAGGTAATTCTTTGTTGTGAAGGGCTGACCTCTACTCCCTGTGTACTAATAGTGCCCCTGCCCTCACCATGAATATAAAATATGTCCCCTGAGAGGCATTATATTTGCATCATTCTGGTTTTCTACTGTTTCTAACAATTTCAGTAGTATTTGTTGAATGAGCAAATGAGTGGAGATCATACAGAAAATCTGAAATTGTGCTTGGTACTTTCCTCTTTCTGTCATTCAGTCCATCACTATTTTACAGTGATTCTACCATCATTCTGCTCATTTCTCTCCATTTCCATCCCTCTCCTTCAAGACACCACCACCTCCTGACAGGGTTACTTTACCTTCTTCTGTACCTTCACACACATACTAGAAAAAGTTATAGAAATCTTTTAAAATGCAAATCTAATAATGCCATTGGCTTCCTTATTTTCCTTAAATATTTCCCTGAAATATGTAGGTTATAAATTCAACATTCATAATTATTTCTTAGCATGTAATTAAAATTTATTTTGGCCCATATTTTTTCATCATGTTTTATCATATTTTAACTTTACATATAAATACCAGTGAGTCTTATTTCAGGTTTCATGTTTTTTCAGAGCTTTAAAAAATGTTATTCTTGCCTATTCTGTGAAATATTTGTATTTTGGATAATTAGTAACTTTAAACATAACGACTGTTTGTGATACATGCCTTCTTCAGTTCCTAACAAGTACATGCATTTTGGGTTGCCTTATTGGAGACAGTTTCACCTTGGACTGATTAATTTTTAATTATCCAATTAACCTTCCTAAAATACCTTGTCATGTCATTTACCTTTTCATAAACTTTCAATAGATCTTCATTTGATTTAAAATTATAAACTTCTTAAATTAGCAGGCAAACGCAGACAAGTTACATGTATAATAGTCTCATTCCATTTCTCTGTGAACTTACTGCCCCAACTTGGCAAGAAAACAATAAGTTCCTAAGTAGGCCTTGCAAATATGTACCTATTCCTAATTCATAATGCCAGAGATGCCTTCCTGACTTTGCAGTAATTAAAATTCTATTTATTTTGGAGAATTCAGTTGAGAACATATCTCTAAATTTTCTCTCCCTCATTTCACCCAATCCCTTTTTTCCCACCTATTTTTAATGTTTATCAAACACTTTATATCATAGACTAGACTAGATGCTGAGAAAACAGCTATGAACAATGTGACCAGTTCTTACGTCCACAAAACTTAGTCTAAATGGGTGACAGGCATCAAACAAATAAATGTATAATATATGTGTGTATACATATATTAGGACAACTACTTTAAAGGAATATTATCATGTGTTTACACTGAGATTATGAAAATACTATAACTTGTTTAAAATTGTGGAGTGTGACAATGTTCTTAAGGATGACCTGGGTACTGAGTTAACAGCTGTCAGGCAAAAATGAAGGGCAAAATATTCCAGCAGAGGATAAAAAATGAGGGACCTGAGGAAGGAAAGATATTTTCACCATTAAAAAACTTGAAGGTGACGAATGCTGCTAAAAACCCAAAGATAAAGGGGAAAAATTGTCTCAGGAATAAAGTAGGGTTAGATAACTCAGTGTCATTACTTTTGTATTGATCTACATATCTTTTTGAATTTCAGTAGGGAAATATTTAAGGAAAATAAGGAAGCCAATTGCATTATTAGATTTGCATTTTAAAAAGATTTCTATAACTTTTTCTAGTATGTGTGTGAAGGTACAGTAACCCTGCCAGAATGTGATGGTGTCTTGAAGTAGAGGGATGGAGATGGAGAGAAATGAGCAGAATGATGGTAGAATCACTGTAAAATAGTGATGGATTGAATTACAGAAAGAGGAAAGTACCAAACACAATTTCAGATTTTCTGTATGGAGAAAGCTATTCTTTTTGCCTCAAGATGACTTTAGTCTGAGTAAGGCAGATAGACCTGCACTGAGCCAACATCCTGTTACCATATAACCTACTGTAGCCTATTGTAGCAGAACACAGCTTGCAAAGATCAGTGCATGCATATATAATCTCCACCATCACATGGTTACCTCTTGATCTTCATTTCTCCTTCTTTAGCACAAAATACCATTCCTTGTACGACTCAAAGATTTTTTCTACTTATCCATCTTTTTTTATGCCACAGACTTAACAGACACATCCCTATCTATATATCCACAGTTCAGGGGTGCTATTAAAATATAGCATGATGGCTGGAACATATAATTAAATATTCTAATATGAATCCTTTTGACCTTGTTTTTCAAACATAAAATGTGTATCATGTATCTATGCATTAAAATGAAACTTGATGGGCTCCAAATGGAAATGTTAAAAATGGTTTGGGAAATCTGAAATTGGTTGTTAACTGCTACTAACAATTTTATAATCTTGGGCAAGTAAGTCACTTATTAACTCTAACCACAGTTTCCTTATAAAGTCAAGGGATTAAACTACATTAACTTTCAGTCTCTACTGCTTCTTGAACTATTATTATTAGATCAAAATGAAAATATATTTTCAATGGGCAAGAGGTTATGATATTTGAAATTAATAAAATGATAAACATGACATTAATAAAAATGAAAATAAAATAATTTTTAGATTACAGCGATTTGTATGTTTCATCTCACTCTCATTATATTTTGTGCTTCATTGATTTTTTTTCTATTTAAAAATCAATTTTATATCCTTTTATGGATGACCAACTTTAAAGCTGGTGGCCCATCTGTTTTCTCTTTGTTAGCAGACTTTTTGAGGCTACTCTGAGTTTATAAAGAAAATGATTTGTGTTGATAAAGCAGCTTCTCAAAAGAAAAACATAGCCTTAGAATTTTTTACACTCTATCGTGTTTCTAACACCCATAAACTTATCCTAAGTAGGAAAAGATGGTTAGTTATTTGAAAAAATTTGCTATTATTAAATAAACCTCATCTCCAAGGCTCAACTCTTTACACAGTGAAAGAATGTATTTTTGAAATTCCATGCTTCTTTTAAAAATTGGTTCTAACTTATAGGTAATGATATCCTGACCAAACATTTCCATACCAGAATTCATTTCCTGCTGTCTTACTCTTTATTTATACTATATGAAAGCATTTCAGAAAATCAGATAAAAATAACTTACTTCATCACAAATTCCAAAGCACTCTGCATACTTCATATTTCCATACATGCTTATAATATTATTTTGATATTGTAAATTCTTTCAAGGACTTTTAAATAGTATTATGTCACCAAACCACCAAGTATAAAAAGGAAGTTTTGTTATTTATCCTATTTCTGTCCTGAACATGTCCCCTGAATTTTCTTAAATGATATTCAGTCTACCTTAAATTGTTCATGTGTCTGTTGGAAAACATAACCAAAGCGAATATAAAATGGCTAGTAACCTAAAAATCACATTTGAAGTACATCTGGAATATGTATTTTTAAATCTGGGTATATATAACTAAACTAAAATATTTAAACTTAAACAATGAAAAAATATTGCAAAAAATGAACCAGTGAATCCAGAAAGACACTTCAAGTGATCCAGTAACATTGGGCCAATGGTTATTTCACTCTATAAATACTTTGGTGCTTATACAGGCCAGGGCCAGGGACGGGAGCAGGAGTGAGGTATACTATTCGTCTACATTCTGTTTCCCTTTTTCAACATCATTCTTATCTACCTACATATTATTTATAACTTCTAGATACCTCCCCTTCCCATGATTTCTTTCAAGCCCCTTTCTTCAGGGATAATCTGATTCAGACCAAGGTTTAAATGACTAATAACAAACAGTGTTATACTTCAAGTTATCTAGAAGCAAGTTCTGCATGAAGCTTGGGTATATGTTATATAATAAACTAAATTCAGAATTAATAAGCAAAGAATATCTCATAAACCTAAAGGGATTGACACAAAGGTGAGATTTTAGTATCAACAAACTGTTCAGGAATGGTACTTACTTTTTTGACAGATGAAGAGAAATCACAGAATACATGACTTGGAATTCAAAGACCTTATTTTACTGAGTCCTCTTCAGTAAGCTAATTATTATTAAGAGCCTCAGTTTTCTATTTGTAAAATGGAATTGAGTTACTTGAAAATAATTTTAATGTACATTTACAAGGATAAATTATATTTTATGTGAAAGCCACCTATAATAAAGTATATGACAGATGAGTTTGTATATTTGTAGTATCCCCTAAATTGTACCATATATTTAATTACATCTTGCCTTTACACAGTGAGTCAAACTTACTCCTAAAAATAACTTGCCTTACGTTATACTGATATAAAACAAGTGAGCAGTGTAAAATTGCTGTATTTTTATTTTACTCCCTTTCTCATGTTATCTTATAGGTTAGGTAAATTATGTCTTACTTTTAGAAGTCTCCCAGCAGAAAACAAGAGGCATAAACAATAGGCTAGATTAAAAATCTATTGTTGGAGACAAGAAATACTTCCAACTTGTAAATCTACAGCAATTGGCTATAAAGCCTTTGAATTATTCATGCAAAAGACATTATGTGAATAAAAGGATTTTTTGTGAATTTTTTTGGATACTACTTTCATTCAAGAAACACTGCACCACTATGTGCTAGATATTGGGCATCTGGCTGTCCAGACAAGAGACTCATTTTTCATGTTGTTGTTGTAGTAGACCACAACAATTGTCCATTATTGTGCATTCCTGTGCAAACTCATAAAAATTATTACCTACCCATTTCCTTTAGACTTACAAACTTAGCTTAAATTCTCACCGTTTGTATTTAGAAATCACACTTTTCTGGAATATCAGTTGTGCAGAATTGTACGTTCTTAGGTTTCTCTTGAATTGAGTCCTTAGTCATATACCCTTATTGCTATTATAAGCAGTGATTGCCTGCAATTCTCATTTTTATCAAATTTTAACTAAAGAGAACTAGAATTATCCTGAGTGGGTTACAAAACACACACACACACACACACACACACACACATATACATTTTAGTTTTAAAGATAACTCATTATTGCTCCTCGGAATTTCATTCTTTTCGGAGTTCATTTTCTCTAGTTATACAGATCAGTCAACCTTATGTCTAGAGGCTTGTGGGAAACTGTTGTGAGCTTTCACTTTTCTCATGAGGAGAGGGAGATGCCTTGGCCTTTCTCTCTTGGGAACTCGGCCTTTAGCTGACCTTGTTCACATTCACCTTGCTTATCTTGTGCATGTCCTCTATCCCTGGTTGAATCCTAAACGCCTACCAGGAGGATTTACTGCCCCTAAAGAATTCAGGAGTGAGGTTGAGCCAGAAGAAGTAATTTAACTCCAGACAATTTCCTCTTGGTAATTTGTGCAATCTGAAAAAAAATAGGTCTTGTCTGCCAGAACCTTTGAATGTTTCTTTTTGGTTATTACTTCAACTTATTACAAGGCTTCCTGCTTGCAGAGCAGTAACGACTTCTGTATACAATCCTTCTGTGAGAGAGTATTTCTAGACCTGTAACAAAACTCTTCCTTATCACTGAAAACAGATTCCAAATCTAAGGATACCAACAGATGCAGTAATGTGCCAACTCTTGTGCAGAAAAATGTCCTGGTATTTATAACTGCTTTAGAAATCCTTTTCCTCAGTGATGACAGGAAAAGGACAGGTTTTTTTAATAAATTGTGTTTGAATTTATACTGACACTTCAGTGGTGGTTATTCAGAAAAAGGTTACTGAAATCAAAAAAGGCATTTGCTTTTTAAGTAGTTTATGACAGTCTATTAACTCCATGTGGATGAAAAGTTATTTTTAAAACAAGAAGCCTTTGAATTGTATGCCCCATACTGTATGGTTTTTTATTGCTGTTATTGAGCAATATTTATGTTTATAAATGCTGCCAATGTTTATTAGTACTTTGAATTGGGTTAGGAAATGAGCTAATATTTTAAAAATTAATTGTAAGGGCCCAGAAGAATGTCTGGCATATAATAAGTATTATATGTGTTTAGAAAATAAAATAGAAGTTATAAAAGCTTAATTTCACCTTCTAGTGGCTGTAAATGATCTTTTTAAAAGGATAGCAGTTTATTTGTATGATTATTTTTAGAGGTACTGCATTGGTCACTTTTATCTGTATGATTTAAAGAAGCATTTTGGTTTATGCCAGTAATTCTCAACTGGGGGCGACTTTGCCCTCCAGGAGACATTTTGGTTGTGATAACTGGGTGCAGGTACTACTGGCATTTATAGGGAGAAGCAAAGAATACTGGTAAAAATCCTGCAATTCACTGGGCAGTCCCCTAAAACAAAACTAAATCTAAATATAAATAGTCCCAAATGTAAATAGTTCTGAGGTTGAGAAAACCCCTGCCTTAGAGCTTGAGTTCTGAAATCTAAATATTTGAGCTCCAATCCACATTATGCTATTCACTAAGCCCTGGGATCCTGGTAATCACTTAAATGTAAGAGTTTCAGTCTCTTCATCATTAAATTTGCTATGATAAAATCTTCTAATAAGGATTGAACATAATAATACAGAGAAATATCTTGGCACATTGTAAGTAGTCACTAAATCTTTGCTACTAATATAAATAAAATCTTGATAAAGTGATTTATCTGCTTCCTAGTCATTTTTTCCCTAAAATTATACAACATACACTCTCTTGAGCTTAGTATATTCAAGACTTCTTTCCCACCCTAGATGTTTTCACCATCAGGCATCAGATAGACAACAAGGTCTTGAAAGCACTCATCATCATCTTATTCCATTTTTGTTGTTGTTGTAATTAATTCTGTAGTATTTTGCACAAGATTCAAGGCTTGCTTGGAATTTAATAAAGGTAAATAAAGCTTTCTAAAGACTATAAATCCTACTGTTGTTTTTTCCTTGGCATAACTTTAAATCACTTGATACAACTCAATTCTCTGATAGGCTCAGGGTTAAGTCAACTGTGGACTTCATTAAAACTAAAATAGAAACTAATTTGATGGAGTTTTACAAAAAAAAAGATCTTGATATCTCCTTCAGTAGTAGATTCCATAGATAGTATAGCATTTGTTTGGAACAGTATAGAACCCATCCTATGAAAGTAGGACAATAGAGTTTCCTTTAAAGTGTGTGCTTCAACAGGAAGAGGACTATGTACAGAATAATTCCTTTTCATTCTTCTCTAAAATGTGTCATAATTCTAACTTGGCCTGTATTTAAGAGGATTTATAAAGATTATTAAAAAAAGAGTATTAAAGTGACCCTTATGTTGGTCTCCAGGGCTAACTGGATAGAAAGAAAATAATAGTTAAGATCAAGGTTAGGTTGAAGACACAATAGGAAAACTCAATATACTCCATTAAAGATGTTTAAAAAGTATTCTGGTTTGTATTTTAGAAGAAAATTTGCTCACATTGAGGATAAGAAAAGATTTATAGGCAAAACTTATAAAGTGATACAATCTATTTCTATTCAACACAGTACTGGAAGTCCTAGCCATCAGACAAGAAAAAGAAATAAAAGGGATCCAAATTGGAAGGGAAGTGGTAAAATTGTCACTATATGCAGATGATATGATACTATATATATATATAAAACCCTAAAGACTCCATTAAAAAAAACTACTAGAGCTGATAAATGAATTAATCAAGGCAGTGTGATACAAGATTAATATACAGAAATCTGTTGCATTACTTTACACTAACAATGAAATATTAGGAAAGTAGAAAAACAAATCCTTTTAAAATTGCATCAAAAAATAAAATACTTTGGAATAAACCTGACCAAGGAAATGAAAGAACTATTTTTAAAAAAAGGAAATTGAAGATTATTTAAAGAAATGGAACAATATCACATGCTCTTGGATTGGAAAAATTAATATTGTTGAAATGGTCATACTACCGAAAGTAATCTACAGATTTCATGCAATCCCTATCAAACTACCCAGGACATTTTTCACAGAACTAGAACAAATGACCCTAAAATTTGTATGGAATCACAAAAGACCCAAAACTGTCAAAGCCATACCAAGAGAAAGAACAAAGCTGGAGTCATAACCCTCTCAGACTTCAGATAATACTACAAAGTTATAATCAAAACAGTGTAATCTTGGCACAAACACAGACGTATATGGGTCAATGGAACAGAATAGAGAGCCCAGAAATAAACCTATACACGTATGATCAGTTAGTCCTTTACAAAGGAGGCAAGAATATACAATGGAGAAAAGACAGTCCCTTCGGCAAGTGGTGTTGGGAAAGCTGGATGACTGCATGTAAATCAGTGATGTTAGAACATTCCCTCACACCATATATGAAAATAAACTCAAAAAAATGGCTTGAAGACATAAACATAAGACAGAACACCATAAATCTCCTAGAAGAAAATATAGGCAAAACATTCTGTGACATAAATCCTAGCAATATTCTCCCACGTTTGTCTATCAACGCAATGGAAATAAAAAGAAAAATAAACAAGTGGGACCTAATTAAATTTATAAGCTTTTGCACAGCAATCAACACCATAAACAAAACCTAAAGACAGCCTACAGAATGAGAGAAAATATTTGCAAATGATGCAACTGATAAGGGCCTAATTTCCAGAAAATACATATATATATATGGCTCATACAACTCAATAACAAAAAAACAAACAACCCAATCAAAAACCAGGCAGAAGGCCTAAACAGACATTTCACCGATGAAGACATACAGATGGTCAAGAGGCACATGAAAAAATGCTCAGTATCGCTAATTACCAGAGAAATGCAAATCAAAACTACTATGAGGTATCACTTCACACTGGTCAGAATGGCCATTATTAAAAAATTCACAAATGACAAACACTGGAGAGGGTGTGGCGAAAAAGGAATCCTCATACATGTTGGTAGGAATGTAGTTTGGTGCAGCCATTATGGAGAACAGTATGTGGATTCCTCAAAAAACTAAAGATAGACTTACCCTATCATCTAGCAATCCCACTCCTAGGCAAATATCCAGAGAAAACTTCAATTTGAAAAGATACATGCACCCCAATGTTCATAACAGCACTATTTACAAGAGCCAAGACGTGGAATCAACATAAATGCCCATCAACACATGATTGGATAAGGAAGATGTGATGTATGCATACGATGGAAGATGATTCAGCTATAAAAAAGAATTAAATAATGCCATTTACAGCATCACGGATGGACCTAAAGATTATCATACTAAGTGAAGTCAGAAAGTAAATGACAAATACATGATATCACTAACATATAAAATCTAAAAAAGAATGATACAAATGAACTTATTTACAAAACAGACTCACAGACATAGAAAACAAACTTACGGTTATCAGTGGAGAATGGAAGGGGGCAGAAAAGTTAGGAATTTGGGATTTGCAGATACTACTATATATAAAATAGATAAATGACAAGGTCCTACTGTTTAGCACAGGGATCTATATTCAATATCTTATAATAACCTATAATGATAAAGATTGTGAAAAAGAATATATATATATATGTATAACTGAATCACTATGCTGTACAACAGAAACTAACACAACATTATAAATCAACTATACTTAAAAGTGATACAATCTATGTTATATTGTCATTAAACAACAAAGCAGTTTAATGCAATTATTTATACAAATAATTATACAGTAAAGAAAATGGAAATTATTACATTTAAGACTTACAGATTTTAATATTTTACTTATTAGCAAGTTATATTTGTACATGCCTTTATTCAAAGTGCTTTTCATATATGTAATTATATTTTACAGTACACAGATGACTTCTTGATATCACAGTATTAAAAGTTTCTATTATCCTGCCTTTAGATTAATGAATTTATTTTAATAATTAAATTAATATAGTTTGTTCTGTCATTGATTGTACTACCTCAGCTCCTGCCATCATCATTTATTTTCTGCACTAATGAAGTGACCTATTCAATTAATATTCAGGTTACAAAGCCAGTGTCAAATGGGTCTCGTGTGTTGAGTCTATATTTTAAGTAGTATAGGGCTTCTACTACTACTACAGCACCACAATTTATTATTTTTATAAATTAGAGAAGATTATGGATCCCGAATGTTAGCATAAATGGAAGAAAAAAAGAGTTAAGGATATTTTAATAGGAGTATTTTCATAACCCTGGTTTTGGCCAAAGAAATATGTCTTTATATGTCATGTTGACAAATGGGGACAAAAGAGATTAAGAAGTACTGCTCTACAATAACTCTTTAAACTCATTTTCTACAGTCTTGACAAAATGTACCAAAGGAGATTTTTTTCTGTTGCTTTTATATCTAATGCTTTAGGTATATCAATTTAAATAGATCAAAGTAATCAACTCATCAGTGAGAGAAAAATATCAAGAGACAGAACATTCCATATTAGATAAGCTGTATCAGTAAGGGAAAAAATACAGTAGTCGATTCTTCTTTGGACTGTATAAATATTAAGGAGTTACTGGTAAGTGCTAGGCACGATTAGGAGCAGTGGACTCAGCATTAAGCAAGGCAGGCAATGCCCCCTACCCTTATGAAATTTTATTTTAGTTGGCTTGGGTACAGGAATGGGTAAAGGTCAGTGTCTACTGTTGAACATAAAACATACAGTATTCTGCATTGCGTATGTTGCTTACTAGATCTAGAGGCTCATTAGTGGGAAGCCATAAACTTATTCAGGAGGCATGTTTCTCGTTGTGATTACCCAAGTTACTACTTAGCTTCTCCTGCTACAAGAACTCTGACTAGTGATAATGCTGGCTTACTTTAACATAATTTTATGTATATCTCTTATTTGAACTCAAATTATGTTAATATTTTCAGTAATCTTTTTGATTTGGTAAAATACTATTTAACATTAGCTGTTCTTCTAACATAATGCCTTTTTTTCTAGTTAGCTATTGGGAATTGTTTCAAGTATTTCTATTCCTTTAGGAACAATTCTAGTTGTAAAACAATACTATTTTTGGTTAAGTGAAAAGCATTTGTGGAAAAATATGTTTTAAAATCAAATAAAATAATCAAGTTTTAATCTATGTGAGAAACTACAAAGTTGTTGCCTGATATTTTTAGCAATTACCAATATAGTTCACATACAAAAAAGTCTTCAAAAGTAAATTATGAGATTCATTCATCAATGATTCAAACATTGCTCTCCTCCTTATAAATTCTATCATCATATCATCCTGCCTTAATGAAAACTGGGCTGTGCACACTGGCATGATTATTGTATTTCTATTTTGCATCAGTTATGAGATAATTTTTAAATGTAATAAAACCCCTAAAATCAGGATAAATCTTATAGTCACTACTCTCAACCAGGTTGCAGTTGCAGTGGCGTTTACATTGCTTTAAGTGTGTGGATTTTATCATAGCTTCATATTGTCCTTTCTTCAATTGAGTTATATGCAGTGTTGGTACTACGTGTGCTGAGTTACCAATAATATTTTCAAAAAGGTTTTACTATAATTTTGTATTATAGCAAAGTTATTTTGTATATGAAAAGCCAAGGAAAGAAAGAGGGTATTAACTTCAATTATTAGTGAAAAAAATTTTTGTAATTGCATTGCCTTCAATTTCATACTTTTTTCTAAAGTAAAAACCAAATGCTTTATGACATCTAAGTAAGAAATATACTCACATATAATTGAAGTTGTATCACTGAAACAAATGCAAAATGACTGTCTATCAAACCTAAGAAAGGAAACTGAAAACAGAAGAAATTGGAATGAGAGGCTAGTGACTGATGAATGAGTACACCATAAACAAGGAAAAACAAATGTGCATTTTGTTTATTTTTAATTAGCATCATAAGTTTTGTTTTTCTTTCTTAGTGGTACATAAAACAATAATGTATTGTAAAATCAGTCATCTTGGATTCAATGAAATGCAGACTATATACTCTATCAAAGTAATGAGAGGGGAAAAAAATTACAGGGAAAAAGAGAATCTTCACATTTGACTTATTAATCACTAAATTTGCCATCCATCTATCCTCTTCAAGTTACTCTAAGGATAGGCAATAAAATAGCTGTTTGACAACTAAACTGTCTAAAAACTAACATAATTATATTAGTTTGTGGGAATTTAATTCCAGTTTTAAGAAAGATGTGGCTAGTCATGTATCTGAAAGTTCCCTTTGAGGATGTGATCCTAAGAGCTTCAGAAGGAATTAACATCAATTAGCAGCGTGATGAAAAACTACTTCTCTCTGGGCCGTGGCCACCAAATGCACATGTATAAATATGCCAAAATATACTTTTATGTTTTGAATCAAGGGGATCATTCCTGTGTTCGTCTACATGGAAAAAACTATATTTAAATGCAGACTTTTAGAACTGGAAGAGGACTGAGTAAATATTAGTTTCTTTAAGATTTAATTTTTATCTTCTGTTTTGTCATCTCTTTCAGTAAGCCCAGAAACAAAGCCCAGAAAAGTTAGTCATCAGAGATAACACAGTTTGATAGCAATACAGTCAAGATTAAAGTCTTTGGCCCAACGTTCAATGTTCTTCTCATTGTGCCAAACTGTCCCATAACATTAAATACAAAAATAGGATAATGGGTGTAGTGGGAGCTATTGTGTGCTCCCGAGTTCTCTTTCCCTCTGCCCCAAACACACACAGACATACACACACATTTTCACAACTGAAGTCTTCATTTTTACAATTGGTGAAAAAGTTGGCAGGTGGTTATAGACCGCCAATGTCCAATCACTTGCTATTCCAAAAATATAAGGCTCCCAATTACTTGCCTAAATTGGGGACAACTCTGAAGAATCATCCCAGCTTCAGATATCCCTGTGTGATCATCTGAGATAGTTTAATCTCACAGAATTTAACCTCTCCCTCTGCTAGACCATCTTGCTTTCTTTATCCTCCCCCAGGCATTGGCTTGAGAATACTCTCCAAAAAAGTTTTTGTTACTTCTCAAATTATTTAAATATTTGTCTCTGAGTCTATTCTGGGGAACCAAATTATGATAATAAATGTAAAATTACTCAAATATTCTGGAGTAAATTACTTTGCTTTTTAAAATGAAGACTGAAGTACACAAAGTGGTTTGACTTCTAAAGGATGAAATGAGCATCTATCAAAGTAATTTCTAGCTTTATTGGTCACTTTCTTTTGTTACTGTAATTATTATTGTTGCTATCATCTAAGGTAACTAGTCTTCAGGTATAATATTAGATATTTCATACACAGTAATTCATTGAATGTTAACAATAATCCTGTATGTAGATATAGATGTGAATGCAAATCTTCATTTCACAAATGAGGAAATTGGAGATTTAGGAAGGGTAAGTGACTTGCCATGGTCACTTGCTAGAAATTGTCTGATTCTGGTTGATTCTCACATTAGACCTGAAGCTTCTTCAAGTCAGTTCTCTTATGAACAGCATTGTCTCCCATCATGTAATACAGTACCATGGTCTCAATAAAACCCAATGAATATTTATCAAATTAATAAATGAATCCTTATATGTCTGACTCCAAATCCATGGCATTAGCCCTGGGCTTAATGGTGAACATCACAAAGAACTAAAAAAAAAAAAAAAAAAAACCATCTAAGATGTCAAAAGCAAGCTATGCTAAACAAATAAGAGTGGATAATTTAAATATGAATAAATATGTCTTTCTTTAAATAGTGAAGGTTAGATCCTTCATTGTGATTCTTTTTGTGGTAGATGCACAGGCCCCTTGTAGTATCAGATGTTATACCAGAGAGGGAGGACTGATGTTGCCTATGGGACTGAGTTATCTGATCCCTATCAGTATGTCCTTATTAAAAATGTATATTCAACTTAATATCCCAGGAAGGTTAAAATGATCACATAATATAACAAACATTTCCTCAAATGTAATGTTAAAGTAATGGAAATGAAGTCTCAACCCATCCCCTCAACGTTCCTAGGCAGCATGTATAGAAACAGAATAGAAATGTTAATTATCATGATGAATTAACCAAGGTCTCTTTTGTCCTGAAACATTTTCTCAGAATATTTCGCATCCATTATATTTCTAACATTTGGATACAAATATTAAGCACAGTGTGATTTGAGGATCTGTCAGTAACTGATTCAACAGTTAAATAAGCATCTTACAGAATTAAAGTCACAAAGATGAAGAGAAAATAAAATCTCACATTGCTAAGTAGGTCTAAATACCCAGATTACTGGAAAAGAGCCAAGAAGAAGTTAATCAGAAAAGTTCCTGAATAATGATAATTGAATCAGAATAGTTTTGTTTTTGTTTTTTTCACCCACCCCCAAAGAAATCCCTGAAACATCTGTAATTCATACAGTGCTTCCTTTATACAATCAGGTAACCAGCCTGGCTATCTTTACTCCAAATCTATGGAAGGGTTAAAATGGTAGATTAGAAATAATAGAAAGGGTCTGGTATAAGAAAGCACAAATTAAAAAACTAGAATGGCAATTTACTGCAAACATCAAGACAATTAAACAACAACAAAAAAAGAAAAGATATGGTTAACAAAATACCTCAATTTGAAATCACTGAGTATAAGGACACCCTGAAGATATTCCCTAATAGACTTAAGTTTTACAGAAAATTGGAGAGCTGCATCTCAGGAATAATAATCTTAAAGTATCAATTTAAGTTACAGTGTGGTTCTACATGTACTTACTTTACTTTAGAAAAATGTGATACATTTTTGAAATA
Organism: Camelus dromedarius; assembly: GCF_036321535.1. NCBI lineage: Eukaryota > Metazoa > Chordata > Mammalia > Artiodactyla > Camelidae > Camelus > Camelus dromedarius. The sequence continues at coordinate 59,153,834 of NC_087436.1, read as the reverse complement.
TTCCCATGGAAATACTGGGAGGCTAAATGAATTCGTGGTTAATCAAGTAGACTATCCTGCATCACAAAGTCTCTGTGCTTCAGCTTTCCAGCCTATTTAACAGGAATAATAGAAGATACCCTGAAAGACTTTTGTGGGGGTTAAATATGTAAGAGATCAGAAGAATGCTTGCCATATGATACATAATAAATACTATATATTATCTCAATCAGAAAAACTTTATTCAGCAAATATTTATTAAATGCTTAATACATGCCAGAGAAGTGGATCAGGAGGTTAGATTGGATATAGGAGAAGTGGACAACTTAAAGTTGAATTTTTGCAGTACATCAGCAAGGACTTCATTTAAAGGTGTATGAGGAAAAAGAGAAAAGGGGATTATTTGGGCAAGAATAGGTTTCAGGGTCAAAATCATGTTTGTTTGGTTTTATGTTAGATTACCCATGTTAATTAATCAAACTGACAATGGCTGGATAAACAAATTGGGGCTTGTGGTAGAGATCATGTTTGGAGAAATGGTTTTCTAAGGAACAATGAAAAGATGGGTATTAGAAATTATGCCATTTAGATGGTACGCAGAAATTTCCACTGGCTTCTTCAGCACATTTTGTACTAGCCTACTGCCACATGTGCTATTCTCTTCTCTCATCTCCTTCTCTTCCCTTTTCTCCTCCTCCTTTGTGACAACAATAAATCTTTCACATTTTTTTTTTTTTTTTGCCACCAGAGCAATAAACCAGCTAGTCAGTTTCCATATCAATGTACTTTTCTAAACCAAGGCAGTGCCCTCTTCAAGAGAAATTCTGGCACCAACCTGTAATCTTTGCTTCCTCCATGACATGATTCAATAAGCTATGTCTTGTTCCCATCATTAGAGTACAAACTTCTTGTGAGAAATAAAGTGGCAAATATTCATGGACCTTATTTTGATTAATAAAGTGCATCCAAAAGCCTAAATGAAACATGTGCTGAGATTTCTTCTAAGTGCTCTATTATTCACTGTAGGTCATTGGAATTACTTTTTTTTTTTTTTAGTTCCTTAAATTTCTAGGTTACCACTTTGCTGATACGAATCATAATATTGATAATTCTAAAACTCTCTGAGAGTACACTCAAGTAAATATAGCATGTTAAATCCAACAAAAATTATAGCTTCATATGTGGATGTTTATTACTTATTAAAATAATATGTATTCTCCAAGAAAACCATAGAATTCAAATTTAGAAAATTAAATAAATAAATTTCAAATGCCTTTTAGTTCAACTTTGAAACAAAATGAGTTGTCAAGCCATGAAAAGCCATCAAGGAACCTGAAATGCATGTTACTAAGTGAAGTAAGCCAGTCTGGAAGACTGTGTACTGTATGAGTCCAATTATATGACATTCTGAAAAGGCAAAACTATGCAGATAGTGGTTGCTAAGAGTTGGAGGAGGAGGAGAGAGCTAAGGACAGGGAATTTTAGGGCACTGAACAGACTCTGTATGGTATTATAATAATGAATCAATGTCATTATAAATTTATTGAAACCCATAGAATGTAGAACTCCAAGAGTGAACCCTAAGGTATACTATGGACTTTGGGTGATTATGATGTGTCATTGTAGGTTCATCCCTCATAAAAAGTACCACCATTCTGTTGAGTAATGTTGATAATAATGGAAGTTATGAATGTGCAGGGGCAGAGGGTATATGAGAAATCTTGGTACCTTCCTCTCAATTTTGTTGCCAACTTGAAACTGCTCTTAAAAATGTATTTTAATAAGTGCCTTTTAGAGTCAATTACCCATTTAACCACTATTTGTAGTAGTATTATACTAGGAAATTTAATCTCATGGAGAAGTCTTCTGATTGTTTTTTAAGCCTTATTGAAAACTTAGGGTTTTGAACACAAATGTGAAAACACCACTCTGTATTCGAGGTGTGGTATGAATGTAGTTTTTTTTAAAGACATCTTTTCCTTTCTATGTCTTTACCATAGGCTACATATCGAAATCGAATTGTGAGCCAAAGTCTCAGCACAAGGGACAGAAAAGCAGTGCATACTCCCACCGAGGACCGTTTTAGATACTCAGCAGCAGACCAGACAAGCCCCTACAAAAGCAAAACCTATCAACTCTCAAGTCTATGTTTAAGTAATTTTTTGAAGGACAAGGAACTAGTGGAAGTCATCAAACACTCTAGAGGAACTTACGAAACCCTCACGTCAGAAGTCACCCAGAACTTACGGGCCACTGTGGGGCAGAGCTCTCTGAAGACAACAGCTAAGACAGAAGGGCTCTCCACCTTCTCAGAGAAACCAAAGGACCCAGCCACTGTGGCCCGTCAGCATTCAACCTTCACAGGCAGGTTCGGACAGCCACCCAGAGGGCCAATCTCTTTACACATGTACAGCAGGAAGAACGTTTTTCTCCATCACAATTTACATACAACTGAGCTGCAGACTCTAGGCCAGCAGGATGGCTAGTTAACTCACCCTGTCCTGTCTCTGGGTGGGATAAAGATGGTTAGTGTTTCTCGTGCATAGCTCATATTAAAATTGTCATGTATTTCTTACTACTTTTTATTTTTAGTTATAAACAAAGAATTTGACACACTTTGTTTTTTTAGAATGAGGGTTTAAGCATGTTAATTGAATTAGGTTTAATAGCCTTGGAGACTTCATTATATGTATGTATAATAAATGAGACCATCTTGCCGGTTTATATAGTCCACAATTTATCTTTTATCTTTATCAGTCACTTATATGCAGTGAAGTTTCAGAAGGTAATATCAAATAGCACTCTGTTCGCTTAATGCTGTTACTGTGAAAATAGATGTGAGGAATAAAATAGATGAAGGAATTGTAAAGAATTTTAAATTAATAGGAGAAGACAAGACGGATTTTAAAGTCTTATATTTGGTGGTGTGTTTATTTGAAGAATGAAGCTTCTTGCATGTAACCTAGAGACGTGTTCGTCTCTCTGTTACATACATTCAAGCTCATCTTGCCATACTATTAAGGGGGAAAGTGCTATTTCTTTTACCCTCTACACGTTTAGTTCACAAAGGATTTCAGACTGAGTAATTGCTAGCCAAATAGAGAATGACAGCTCTGATCTTTGAAAAAATTTGCTTTAAGTTTTTGCTATTGATGTTGAAGTACTATGACATAACACAGTGAGGTGGTAACGTGGGCCGGATTTGGTCAAATGATGCATAAAGCATGACATGCTATGCTCTTTGAGTCACCAGCATGGTTATATCAGCAGTTTTTTAAATTTGAGGATGGAACATTCTAAGAATATTATTTGACTTCACTTTCCTTGTATTTTTTAAATTTTCACTTTTTATGTGTGTCCAATTTTGCTTTACATACATTAACCCATATCATTGACTACACGATGAATTGAGAAACAAAGTCATTTTCTTGGTAGCCCAGTTGTATACTATTTTGACTATTCAGTCATCTAGATTTAGAAGAGAAAGTGAAATATCTGTAAACTTTGGCAGTTTGATCTTAGAAATAAATCTCTAACAGACATACTTGTTTGATGGCAAATATTTCCCTTTAACAAACAAGGCCTATTATGTTTTATACTTAAGTGCACCTGAGATGAATAAAATAATTCCTTTATGTTTAATTAATAGCAGAGTTGATTACAGCTATAGAAATAAATAAATAATTTTAAAATGACCAGTAAGAATCAGGGCTGTAGTTTTCTTACACAACCATAAAAGCTAACAACTGAGCCCTTATTAGGCATAGTCCATGCAAATTGAAATTGTCATACCTACTGCATGATCTGTTTCCCTTGCACTAACAGTCAGAATCCATGAAATGAACAAAGGGAAACTGAGATAGCAGTTTTAGCATGGCATTTGACCAACCTGCTTAAATTATGGCTATATGTGAAACGCTTCTCCTAATGCAAAAGTGCATTTGAGATCTACGCTTTGGGGAAAGCCATTAGGTTCCCTGCCCCCAGTTTTAACTATCAAACTTTGACCAATTTTTAAACTTTGATTAGAATTGATAAGACTAAAGAGTTTAGTGAATGCAATGTTCTTGTAATTTTGGTTTTCCAAAGGAAAACACATGTGCATCAAGACAAATGTTTGCCAAATGTTTTCTTTCTTTGTGTGTTTTTAATTCTGCCAAAAGAGAATAATGCACACTGCAATTTGCTTGGCTTAATGAGACTGCTATCTAAAATTCCCACTATACTTTAGAAGTTATAATATTCATGCAGACAGACATTTTGGGCTAGAAAATATTTAAGAAGTGATAGAAAAATTATGATGACTTATTGTGGAATTCAGCTTCATTTGTCCTGAACGTTGGTGTGTGTTGTTAGAGTATTTGAAGTCTGTAAATAAATTAGCACAGTAAAAGAATCAAGGATTTTTTCCCAGGATATGGAAAAACTATGTATCACAAATAATGTTTTTGCTTTGGACTTCTGGAGTTTATAGTTTTGTTTTCCTGGAAGATAGACTTTTGAATTATACTTTGTAAGAAATAATCTATTTAAGAAAACGTGTCATTTAATAGACATTTTAAGAGAATGTTTTAAACACTAGTATTTTCTTGAAAAATCTTTTTTAAAGCTGAAACATTCAAAAAGAAAACCTGGATTAAACAGTTCAATTTTAAAAGGAGGGGTATTTTTTGGAAATATCATCTTAAAGCTGTTTTGTATCAGTATTTTCAGCATTGTTATAATATTATTTGTAATACTAAGTGTAACTCAGGCCTGGAGAAGGTGTAAGCCCACCACGCCAATGTACATCAGTAACTGTAAAGCAGGGGTCCTTTGTAAGTTCCTCTTGTGTACATAGAGAACTCATGTGGGCATTCTTTCAGCAAATTGATTTCTTTGTACTAAAATCTCTAGTTTTCTAAGACAGTTCCATGTATAAAAATGATTTATACATTTCTCCAAGGCGGTACATATCCAAAGACATGACACCAGGGGGAAAAAGTGCTTGTTTTTCTGATGGGAGCAGTTGTCTTTTCTTTCCCTTCCTGTTTCTTCTGTGCATGTGTATGTGTAGCTAAGCCTAAGTAAACCTGTAAGATTTTTGCTGCAGAGTTTCTCTTCTGAATTTAGAATGTGTGTTAAAGGACACCTAAGAAGAGACATTCCTTGAGGAAAAGCTGTTTCCACCTGAAATAAACTGTTCTCATTTTTATAATAATTGGAACATGCAACTGTCTTTCTATGAACTTAGTAATTTTTTTTTCAAATGATTTTATATGCTAAGAGTCGCAGCAAAATTATTCTCTCTCAAACTATTTTTGCTTCTTTGGATCATCATCATCTTTGTGCAGATGACACCATGAAACTGTAGCTGTGATGCTGACAATGTGAATCAACCAGTATCAATATGCTCAGGGTAAGGACCTAGGGCCACAGATCATTCAAGTCGTTTCTGTTACTTATTGATTAGAGATAGAAATAAAATAACCAGCCTCTAGTCCACATTAAACATTTGTAGATATGCCCATGCTTACCTAACTTAAAATGTTTACAAAGATTTCCATAATTAATCCAAGTCTATGACCTGTGTTTTACATCTTCTATTTCCCAAGATTCAATCCTAGCCTGTTATTATTTTCTGAGTGTTACTGTATTCAAAATAATTTACTGAATTCAAAGGGAACTTCACATTTTGTTTTGTTTTCTTTACCTTGGGTGTGTTTAATGGAAATAATATCTCCCCTAAGAGTTAAGATTTTCTCTTTATTATCATGTATTTAAAGACCACATTCCCATGACAAATGGTCACATTCCACTAGTCCTCCCAAGATCTTTCATAATCACTTAGGTGCTGATAGAGTAGTAGGAGCAGTTTATTGAATGGTGAGTACTACTTCTCCACAATTACCCACATTCATTATCACCTTTCTCATTATTAAGAAGTGGTAACCCACTATGGTGGGTAACTTGGAATATTGGGTATAGTTTTATCATTATAATCTCAATTTTGTTCCACTTTTTCACTTTCAGAATTTTATATTCCAAATATTCATAGAAGTAGGAAGTGCTTCAAAACAGCCACTTACAATTGCATTAAACCACGTGTAGATCAACGTGGAAGAGAAAGGGGGATGACTGAAAAGGTGCTGTCTGTGATTGCCTTTCTTCTTGCTGAGTCACATTCCCCACGGCCAGAGGCTTTTCCCTGGCGATATACCCATTTAAATGCAGCACTGATTCATTTATACCTGGATTTCAATTGCATTCTGGGGCTTGACTCTATTTAGGTTTTATTATCATGTCTTTTTAAATGTATTTTCTTTTTTTTTCCCTCAAGAAAGAAATAATTCAATCACACATAATATTCTTAAGTAATTTATACTTTTTTTCTTGTTCTTTTCCCGTGTGTTACATTTGTCATGCCAGCTCTAGGATGTATCTACACACATGGCAGGGATGATAGAAAATATAAACTAGTTTGGGTTCTTAGAAAACCTGAATTGCACCATAGTATAAAAACAAACGGCCAACTCCCAACCAACTAAACAAAGAAGCCCACTTCTCTAACAATATACATTATCATTGCCAAATGTTTTTCAAATCTCAATCTGTGCCAAGTTCTTTCACCAACAGAATCACAAACATATCCACCAACTATTTATTTACAATAAATTTGATCTTTCTCAGAACCCAGTTGTAGTTCCAAGTAGCGTAACTCAAAAACAGAAGTCAAAGCTATCATTCTCAAGGCATGTTACCGTGGAACTGAATGAAGACAGTTCACCCTCTTCCAGACCTTGTGAATTTCCCACAGAAGTGATGACACGATAGCAACTGTTGATTAATACAGAGAAGCTTCTCCCACCTGAGTAAGTGAGCTAGAATGTGGGCTATCACACTTCCTTCTAGAGAACTTTCACTGTAGCCCCATTAACTTCACTAGTTTAATCTAACGAGCATACTTCTTCCTCTTGAACATAAAATTCATCTGATCATGCTTTCCAAACATTACCTCACTGTTCTAGTAAGTTCTGGCTGCTAATACAAAATACCACTGACTGGGAGGCCTAAACAACAGACATTTATTTCCTGCAGCTCTAGAAGCCCAGACAGAGGTCTAAGGTCAAGGTGAGAGCTGATTCAAATCCTAATTTGCAGACAGCTGTGTCCTCTGTTTTCTCATATGGCAGAGAGTAAACAAGCTGTGGTCTGTTTCTCTTCTTATAAGGTCACTAATCCCATCATAGGGTCCCACCATCAAGACCTCATCTAAACCTAATTACTTTCCTAAGTCCCTTCTCCAAGTACCATTACATGGAGGTTAAGGCTTTAACATTTAACTTTGGGGGGACTGGACATCCAGTCCATAGCATTCATTTTCAGCTTACAGCAGCCTAGTAAGTTTGCTATTGTTTTACTCATTTCATAGATGAGATCAGAAAGGTTAGGTAACTTGCCAGGGACACACAACAGGTATGTTTAACAGAACTAGACTTCATGACCCTTGATCTTTCCATTTATACTATGCTTCCCTCCAGAGTTAGGCTTACTCCCAAGGAGGCAGAATGATTCAAGTATACATGTGCTGCCTCAATCTCCTTTACTCTTAAAATTCCATCGATACAGCTGGGAAAGAAAATCTGAGCAATGATCAATGTCAGCAAACCAGAATACTACTCATTCCAAAGGTTTTTAAGAACAATTGTTGATGTTTGGATCAATAAATACAAAACCCTGAGAGGAAAGCACTTTCAGCATTTCCAGATAACCACCTAGAAAATCTGACATCCTAGTTCTCATTTCTTGAAGGCAACTGGGAAAAATGCTGAGAAGTAATTTCATGTTATATTTTTTAAAGCAGAGGATCAATAAAGTAACATAAGGAAAACATACAGTAGATGAAAAGTAACCTTGTTACCAGATTATCTTATTATTTCTTTCCTTTATTTTCTGAGGATATTGATACATACGTTGAATTTGATATGTTTGTGCTGCCTTACATTTACACAACAAGGTAACTGCAAAATTGGATGTTTCCATGTAGGGACAAAAATTAACAGCTGATTTAAAGTTTCTTAAATATTCAGAAAGAACTGAAATTAAATGAGAACTAGAAATTTATCTGTCTTAAATTTTTATAGGAATTACATTTCATTTTGTAGTTAATAATGTATACCTAAATAATATGTGAGTAAGGAATAACCCTACCATAAATTGTCTCTTCCAAAATCTTGTTTTCAGGAATTCAAGGGAATTGGAATATGAACTTAGCTAGATCCTAATTTTAGGGGAAAAATACAATTTGATGTATTCTAATATATGTTGGTCTGAGATTGTTAACATTTGTTCCAATATTTTCTATTCTCTAAAACTAAAAATTTACTGAGAAAGATAATAAATAGCAAATTACTGTGAAAATTATAATTTTTAGTAATATTGAATGCCATAGTATAATTTCTTTTGTGGTTCTTGATTTCCCAAAAAGATCAGTGATTTTATTTAATGGAAATTTCACCATTTGACTAATATTCTGAGAAAAGATTGATAAGCATGGCAATTGGAAAAATATGCATAATTCTTCTGCAAAATAAATTTTAAAACAACAAATATGTTGTGTGGTACTTGACTGCTTTCATTATGACATTAATTTGTTCTGAAGCTGTCTTGGTGATAGATTGTTTTACACATGTATTCACACTGGGCATAAAGCAATGTGATTTATTTCTAGGTCCTTGCAGTTGTGATGACTGGGAGAAGGGAAATAAGCCACTTACTTCATCATCCAGGTGACATCACTTCTATTTCCACATCCTCTGCCCCCATGCTATTTTCCCCATTTCTGATACACAGTGACAATGTACAATATCCCAGGCACCATTACAGGAATATGATACTGTTGTTTCATTTCAAGACATGTATGGAATCTTTTCATTCTAGACTGTACTCTTTAGCCTCATTTTTTTTTTTACAACTTATCAGAGTTCAAAATACATCTCAATGTTTTGACTTTGTAATTTATGAAATTGTTTCTTGATTCTATATATTTTGTAACAATACAAAAAATACAAAATTCTTCTAAATTCTGTCTCTCTCACACACACACAAACACACATATGGAGTTTTCTAAAATGGCTGGAAGATGAATGAATCAGAATAGCTACTCAAGCATTTGAAACAGTGCATGAATATGTATCTGTTTGGCATCCATAACAGCCAATAGGAAAGAACATACTTAAAATGCTACTGCAGGCTTTAAAAGTATACCTTAATATTATTTATTTGAGTTAATCAGATATTGTCTGTAACTTTACAACTTCATAGTAAATGGTGCTCTTCTGTTGTATGCTTTTATATAATGTGATTTCAAAAAGCTGAAATGACCAATGTATTTTATAATTTATATGTAGTATGACCTTTTGATTTAAGATTCAATCCATTTTCCTGACCACAGGAAGAGTTTCCCTTTGATTCTGAACTCTTTTTTTCTATAAAGAATGTCAAAAACCACTGTATTGATTTTTTTAATTAAATTAGTGATGGTATTAACTTTTAGAGATTATTCTGAAGACTTAATGAGAATGCATAAACTCCACTTTTAAATTCTGTTTGCAATCATCTACAAACCCTTTGGTTATGGTTATAATCACAGAAAAGTAATTTAATTATAATTTAGCCAAGTGTAGCACTTGGTTTAGTCTCACGTGTAGGGCTCCCCTAGACCTCTAATTTCACAGTAGAAAAGGGTATTGCTTCATCTAAAAGCATTACTTATAATACACGGGTAATCATGTGACTAAAACTAAAAAACAAAATGATGCTAGAAGATGCTTTTGCATGTTGTGATGCATTGCTATTGTTTGGGTTAATTTTATTTTTCCCTTCACAGGTTCTTATACATGAAAAAGGAAATATTTAAGTAAGGTTAATTTTTAGTTAGAAACCATGTGGAAGGTGTTCTTATCTCTTATGCCAGTTTGGACTCAACATTATATATATTTTCTATTAAAAAAGAGCTAGAAATAAGGAGGGATATACATACATACACAGTCTTGAAATCTACTGAACAGTGAAATCTAACCACATCCCAGAAATTCAACTATATGGCTGACATTAAAGAGTCTATACTGGATACCTTAGGTCAGAGGCTGATAAGAGTTTTATCCTTAAACAGAACAGATGGCTCAAAAGTGTTACCTGACAGCTTCTGGATCCAAGTATCACTTAAGTTGAGTACATTTGATAAAACTGTAGCACCATCTCACTAGCCATAATCACTGTTCTGTATATAAGTTCCTTAAAATAAAGAATATTTATTGGCAAGAAACAAAGAAATAAACAAACAAACAAAACAAAGAACAAAAAACACATGGCTAACCAGCAGACTTCCATGTTGCTAAAAACTGAATATAAAGATTTTAAACAGTATATTGAAGGATTGTCTTGTGTGTGGAAACTAAAATGAAAACCTACCATTTATAATTGCCTAAGAACAGATGTAGGCTAGCGAGATAATAATATTACATGTTGTTGAAATTAAAAGAATAAACATTAATCTACCTGAGTCATAATAAAAAGTCAGAAAGATAATCAACATAATTAGTAGAACACAAAAAGTTGATGTAGGATATTTGTAGATCAACTTAAACTAACATCTCATCTAATCAGTAAGAGTTACATCAACCCCTACTTTCAGAAACAAGGTCTGAATGTAGAAGTTTCCAGAGGCATCTTTCATAATGAAGTTCAGGAACCAACACAGCCATTCACATCAACTCATTCACATTACAGATAAGCCTATTACATAGATTAGGACAATCATGCTATCACATAAAACATAAAATTGGAGTCATTGGAAATATGCAATTTGGTTTTGCCCCAAAGATGATTACATTCATCTTTCAAAAGAGACTGTACAAATACTTATTAGAGAGGAATTATTCACATTATTAGGACTACTTGAACCACTCAACTGCAGGAGGTGATAAAACAGTTTCCCAAGATATTTGATGATAGTATATTATGAACTGAAACTACTGCCTCTTACCAGTATTGGTAACAGAGTATTGATGCTGTGCTTAGCTGACAAACAGAGCTGGCAGGAAAACGGCATGGCTTAACATTTGAGCAGTATATCAGATAGAGGACAGGAAAAAATACAACTAGCCAAAGTCTTGGCTATTTTGTTTTCATTATATTGTACGGTCAAGGTGTTCCAATTCTCTCTCTCTCCAGTAATTCCTAAATGAGATAGCAGCCTTATAAATTACCTCCTCCTGTTAAGCTTCCTCTCAACATATGCATGAAAGCCTTAAAGCCTAGATTAGTAATAATAGATTCTCAATTTTCCACTGAAAGTTCTGATGTTGAAAAACCTCCTCCATGCTTTGGAGCAGGTAAAATAGTGAATATAAGATTTAAAATTAATAGGGTTACAATCACTCAGAAGAATTATCTACACTTTAAAGAACTTTCCTTTTTTTGTTGTTGTTATTAAGGACAATGTTAGTATTCCTGAATGAAGCCATTCTGACAGCCTTATTACAGTACATGCATAACCAGCTACGTCCGTGCATATGTAACCCACCTATATGTATGGTTCCCCACCATCCGCCAGATTGTGTGCTCTGCACTTAGGACATAAAGGCGAAATGATCATTTACTTATACTCAGGTGTTTAAATTAACGTTTCATTTATTCACGTAGAAATACTGGTTAGGAGCTCTGTCTAGTGACCCAAAACAGATTCTTATTAATTTTAATAATGCCTAACAATTACTGAGTGATGTCCTATATATGTAGGCATGATGTTAAATGCTTAACATGAATAAGAAATACACATAAAGTTAAAAATTAAGAAAAAAACAAAAACATGGATTTTCTTATGTAATCCTCACAACAAGCCTATGGTAGACATTCATATTATTATTCCTATTTTACCTTTGAGAACAATAAGGATTATCAATTTGTCCCCAAGTCACATGGCCAGTAAGAGGCCCAGATGGCTCTATCAGACAGTGCTGTTCTATATAAATACAGAAAAGAGAAAAATTATTTCTATCAGAGTTATTAAGAAAGGTTTCTAAATAATCAGAGCAGTCACCCTATATTCGAAACAGAAGTTTGAGACAGAAAAACAGGGCCAGTGTAAGTTATCACAGTGATAACGTACTTGTGTAGCACAGAAAAAGTGGCCACTGAGTAACAGCTCTGGAGTGGGAGGGAAGTAACTCTGAACCTTGGCTGCATAGCTTACTGGTTATACAGATCTGGCAAAACTACTGAATTCTATAAATCTTCAATTTTCTCATATGTGAAAATGTGGCTAATAATTCCTACCACAAAAGGTTAAAGACTAAATTAGATAATATATATGAAAAAACCCTGTCACAGTATTTCACATATATCATTTAAAATCTTTCAAATTCATTTTGTCTACTGTAGTCATCCTACAGAATCTGTGTGGGTTCTTAGGCAATTAGAAAAGCACACGACTATGGCAAGTCACACAAAGCAGACTTACCAGGCACTGGATTTCTTTACATTTAGAATATCACTACTATGAATAAACGTGCAAACTTTTCATGGTATTTATAATCCAACTCCTAGAAGTAATTCCCAAGACAGTTGACTAAGATGTGGTTCACAGGAGTGCTAGGAGCAAGGGCTTAGGGCTACAGTCACTGGATCTATTCATTTACAATTAAACCTCACAGCTTGGTGTTGAAAGGGTACAAGTTTCTACCAATCTCACGAGGAATAGTTAATTCCCAAATTATTATTGTAGAAATTTGAAAAAATCCAAAGCTTCCAAGTACCACTTATAAGATTATTATAAACAGGTTTCCAAATTAAGGAAAAATATAGACCCATTTTACTTATAAACAAGAAGTAAAAAGAAAATCCTAGATCCATTTTACTTATGGCCATAGAAGAAAAATATAAAAATAAAGTATTAGGCAATCGAACCAAAATTAAACAAAATATATCATAATCGTGAAGACTTCATACCAAGAATGCAAAGATGCATTTTCAACATCAGAAAAATTAATGTAGTCCATCAAAAAAACAATTAGAAAAAAATCACATATTTAATTAGTGTCTAAAAAAAGTTCTTGATAATGATTAACCAATATTTATGATAAAATACATAGCTAACTAAAATTCAAGGAAACTTTCTTAAATAAAATATATAATTGAAAGATTATTTCAGCTCCAACTTGTAAAGCTCTTAGAAATTACCATTTCAACCCTGACGGTAAGGAAAAGTTAAACAAACTGAAAACCAATGATCTTTCATGGACCCAGATCAACACAACTAGGTTGCAAGGCAAACAGTAACCCTGAAATAGGAAAACAATCAAATCTAGAGAATCACAGCCAAAATCAGTTTTCCTGGAGCAGACACCACTAGAGAGACAATCCGACAGGAATACTTAAATTGTAATTTTAATGAATTGTTGGAGCTTGATGAGTATAATTGTATAGATGAGTATAAGTGTAAGACACTCACAGGCACACAGTCTTGGGAGGACCTCATACTTTCATGAATTTTACATCCAGGAAATCTACCAAGTTCACATGAAAAAGATCCAAGAATGATCTCCTCCTGGCCAAGGAGAATAAAAGTCATTGTAAAATATGTCCAGAGCATTCTCCCTAACAAAGTCTATTCTCCAGGAAAAAGATTTTACTGCAAATTTATACCATTTAGGGGAAGGGTATTTTTCCCACTCCAGCCCCCTCTAGCTTTTCTCTTACTTAAGGGGTGGGGAGACGCTAAGAAATTCTTGTGAAGTTCATAGCCCGGGAAAAAAGGACTGAGATTTTATCATATTATAGAACACTTTCCCTCTCTCACAACTTACCACTGCACCAGTAGGGCTCCAATATAACAGTGGATTACAGCTAAAATTGTTGCAAAGTATAGACTCTCTGAAGTGTACTTACAGAAGCCATGGTCAACAAATGAGACCAAAACAAGAACACTAGAGGAATTTGAAGCCTCTGGCACCTATCACTACAGAAAATAATAAATAAAGGCTAATCTTATGTACCAGAGCACATGGAAAGATGCATAGCCCATCCAACAACCCTGTTAACAGTGGCACTTGAACAGAGAGCACAGCCCATGGTTTTCCCTGTCTGCAGAGCAAGGTCGGCAACCCCAGCTAACCAGGATATTCAGTAGATAATCTTGCCTGATTAGGGTTCCCCAAACATGAGCCATGTAAATCCTGGGTTCCATTATGCTGCCCTCTGAGAGCAAGGAAGCTAATTCATAGTTCCGCCTACTGCTGAGTGTAGTACCCAGTCCTGACCAACTAGAAACCCTGACTAGAGAATCCAGAAGAGTGATGGTGGAGGTGATGGGAGTGGCAGAGGCAGTTGTAGCAGAGGAGGCAGTGGGCCACCACGACCTCTATGGCAGAGGAGGTGGAGGGTGAAGAGGGTCAGTAGGGGTTTAGCCAGCTACACCCGCCTACAGCTGAAGGGACTCACTGCTCTCTCTGAGGACAGATCACAGTGACTTGGGGGAAGGAAAGGAAAGGAAAGGAAAGGGGGAAACCTAACAAAGAGAACTAAAAATGTCTGCACAGGGATTCTGGCAAAAGGATGGCCCAAAGACATCTGGGACTACAACTCAAAGATCCCCTTACCAAGCTGTGGGCACACCCAAAGCCTAAAGTGCTAAGGACACACCTCACCCCTCATCTGCCATCAAGCTCTTTTTCTCTCTCTCCAGCTTATTTTATGTGCATTCCCAACCTTAGCACTGAGTCAGCTTTGATAAGACAAACCAAAAACGTGTGTTATAACACCACATTCTGGAAAATGAAAGACTCCTAATTACCAATCTGTTGAATTGTTAGAATCTAAGTAAACAAAGCCTTACCTAAATAAAAAAAGATGTTCACTACTTCAGATGTAGTGGTAGAGGCACTTTTAATCAAACATTATGAAAAGTCACAATAATAGGTATCACAAAAAAAGAATGAAAATTTTCTAGTAATCAAAGCCAAAGACATGGACTATTGCAATGTAACTGACAGAGAATTCAAAATAGATGTTAAGAAATTCAATGAGCTACGAGAAAATTCATAAAGGCAATACAGCGATCTCAAAAATGAAATTAATGAGCAGGAGTACTTAAAGAGATTGAAATTCTCAAAAAGAACCAAACAGAAATTCTTGAGCTAAAGAACTCAATAAATGAGATGAAGAATGCATTAGAAAACACTGGAAATAGAGCAAGTCAGATGGAAGAGAGAATAAGAAAGCTCAAGGATAGGGACATAGAAATGTTTCCAGTGGAAAGGATTAAGAACTAAGGTTCTTAAAAGTGAAGAAACTCTGAGAACTATCAGACTCCATTAGAAGTGTCAACATAAAATTAATGAGTATCCCAGAAGGAGAAAGGTGGAAGAAGGGAACAGAGAGCATATTTAAAGAACCAATAGGTGAGAACTTCCCAAACCTGGAGAAGGAACTGGATATATAAGTCCATGAAGCTAATAAAACACCTTACTATCTTAATGAAAAAAAAAAAGACTTTCTACAAGACACATTACATTAAAACTATCAAAAGTCAACAATAAAGAAATTTAAAGGCAGCCAGGAGAATAAAAGAAGATAGCCTACAAAGGACCTCCCCTTAGGCTATCAGCAGATTTCTCAGCAGAAGCTCAAGAGAGAGTACAATGACATAGTCAAAGATTGAAAGATAAAAATTGTCAGCCAAAAATACTCTGTCAAATGTTACCTTCAATCATTAAGGAGAAATAAAGGCTTTCCCAGACAAAAGCTAAGGGAGTCAGCATGATCAGCCTTACAAAAAATGTTGAAAGTAGCTCTTTAAACTGAAGGAAAAGTACACAAAACTCAGATTTATATAATATAGTCAGAATTAGAAAACTCTTTTTTAGAATAGTATATTAAACACTCAATTACACTATAAAGGATAAAGAAAGGAGCATTAAAAATAACTATAGCTACTACAAAAACACAACAAAATCACAGCATAAAAAAAGATCATTGGTGGCATCAAAAATATAAAAAAACAGTAAAAAGATGGCACCTTTATAGCAAATGAAGATAAATAAATTGCTATCAGCATAAAAGAGACTGTAGTATCTATGAGATGTTCTGTGTAAACCTCATGGTAATCACACAGGGGAGATTGAGCAAATCACCATGGAAAACTGCCAAGTTACAAAGGCAGACATAAGCAAACAAACAAAAAACCACCAGAGAGACAAAATAACCAGAAGGCAAAAAATAAAATACCCATAGAAAATTCTTACATAATAATCTCCCTAAATGTAAATGGACTGAACTCACCAATCAAAAGGCACAGAGTGACTACATGGATTTAAAAAAAAAAAAAAAAAAAAAGACTCAACTAAATGCTGCCTACAGGAGAATATTTCAGCTCTAAAGACACATGTAGGCTCAAAGTAAAAGGATTGAAGATAATATTTACAGCAAATGGAAGCCAAAAGAAGGCAAGCACAGTCATACTTATACTAGACAAAATAGACTTCAAGCCTAAAAGGGCAACAAGAGACAAAGAAGGTCATTATATAATTATAAAGGTGTCTATACATCAAGAAGATACAACTGCCTATAAATAAATAATTTCCAACTCCCAAGCACTGAAATATGAAGCAAATACTAACAGACTTTAAGGGAGAAATAGACAGCAATACAATAATAGGGGACTTGAATACCCCATTAATGGACAGATTGTCCAAATGGAAAATCAACAAATATTGGAAAGAAACCACACATTAGAACAAATGAACTCAATGGATATATATAAAACAGTCCATCCAAGAGTAACAGAATACACATTCTCAAGTGCACATGGAACATTCTTCAGGATAGATAATATAATAGGACACAAAACAAATATTAGCAAATTTAAGAAAATTGAAATCATACCAAATTTCTTCTCTGACCACAATGGTATGAAGCTAGAAATCAACAAGAGGCATGTAAGAAGATCTAGAAATATATGGAAACTAAACAACACACTTCTGAGCAACCAATGAGTCAAAGAAAAGAATCAAAAGGAAACAAAGATTATCTTGAAACAAATGAACAGAAGTACAACCTATCAAATATTGTGTGATACAGCAAAAGCAGTTCTAACTGAAAAGTTTATAGCAATAAACACGTATGAAAAATTAGAAAGATCTCAAATTAACAACCTAACTTTACACCTCAAGGAACCAGAAAAAAATAACAAATTAAGCCTGAAGTTAGAAGGAAGGAAATAAAGATCACAGTGGAAATAAATGAAATAGAGACCAGAAAAACAATAGAACAGACTATTGAAACTAAGAGTTGGTTCTTCTAAAAGATAAGCAAAATTGATGAACCTTTAGCTAAACTGACTTAAAAAAAAAACTCAAATAAATAAAATCTGAAATAAAAATGGAGACATTGTAACTGATACTACAGAAATATGGAGATTCATGAGGCTACTATGAACAGTTATATGCCAACAAATTGTATAACCTTGAAGAAATGGATAAATTTCTAGAAACACACAATCAAATAAAACTGAATCAAGAAGAAATAGAAAAATCCTAACAGACCAAGAATGACTAGAGAGTGAACCAGTATTCAAAAACTCCCAACACAGAAAGCTCCAGGACCAGAAAGCTTCATTGGAGAATTCTACCAACTATTTAAAGAAATAAGACCAATATTTATCAAACCCTTCCAAAATATCAAGGAGAAAATAGTTCAGAGTATATTCTATGAAGTCAGCAGTACCTTGACACCAAAACCAGATAAGAATGCCACAAAACAAACAAAACTATAGCTTAATATCCCTGATGGACTATATCCATCCAATTTGCATCGATATGCAAAAATTCTCAACAAAATATTAGGAAACTGAATTCAAGAACACATTAAAAGAACTGTACACCATAACCAAGTGGGACTTGTCCATATGATGTAGGATGGTTCAACACATGCAAATCAATAAATGTGAAACATCACATCAATAAAATGAAAGATAAAAATCACATGATTATCTCAATAGACACAGAAAAAGTATTTGATAAAATACAGTATCCTTATTTGATAAAAATCTTTAACAGATTGGACATAAAAGAAACACACTTTACCATAACAATGGTGATACACAACAAACCCACAGCTAACACTATATTCAATGCAGGAAAATTCAAAGTATTTTTCAAAAGATCAGAAACAAGGCAAGGATGCCCACTCTCAACTCGTAGTAAAGATATTACTGGAAGTCCTACCTAGAGCAATTAGGCAAGACAAAGAAAAGGCATCAAAATCAAAAAGTAAAAAGTACAATTGTTGCTATTTGCTGATAATATAATCTTATATATAGAATATACCAAAGAGTAAGACAGGAAAAAATAACTGTTGGAATTAATCAATGATTTCAGTAAAGAGCAGGATACAAAATCAACATATAAAAATCAGATGCATTTCTTTATATTAATGATGAAAACATGTGAGGATGAAATATAGAACACTGTACCCTATCAAAAAGGTAAATTACTTAGGAATCGATTTAACCAAAGAAGTGTAAGATCTGTACAGTGAAAACAAGACATTGGTAAAAGAAATCAAAGAAGATACAAACAAATGGACAGACATCCTGTATTCATGGAAGAATTAATATTGTTAAAATGATCATACTATCCAAAGCCATCTAGACTCAGTGCATTCTCCCTCAAAATACCAAGGGCATTCCTCAAAGAAATAGAAGAAACAATACTAACATTGGTGTGGAATTGTAAAAGGTCTCAAAAAGTTAATAAATCATGGAAAAAAAGAACAAAGCTAGAGGTATCACAGTTCTAGATTTCAAGCTAAACTACAAAGCCATAATAATAAAAACAGTATGAAAGGAAAAGATCAAGATGATGGAGTAGGAGAACTCCACTACACCTCCACCCATACCCCTACAAATACATCAAAAAGACATCTACATGTGGAGCAGTTCTCACCAAAGACAAACTGGCAACTGGCAAAAAGACTCTCACACAACCAGGGCTGTAAGAAAGATCCACAAAAATCTGGGTAGGAAGGAAAGAGAAGCAATCAGGTTGAGACCTGTGCCCTTGGGCAGGGACACAGAAGAGCTGGGGGATTACACAAGCTCAAAATTCCTCCCAGGGAGTGAGCAGTTTGAAACACATATCGGGTGCCCCAAACCTGGGGTCTGACACCAGGAGGATGAGTCCACTTAGCTGGTTTGAAAACCAGTGGGACTGACAGTGAGGTTACAAGAAACCTAGATTCCCCTCATGAAGAGCACACACACACTTGCTTACTTCTAAAACAAGGCATAGGAAGCAGACTGAAACTATGGGGTGGGAGAGGGGGCTTCTGGCTAGTTTCCCACAATGACCCACCAGTCTCCCCAAACAGCTGAGTGCCTGCTCTGGCCTATCTTGCTCCACGACTCAGCTCCACATAGACACATGCAAAGCATTTGACAAAATTTAACTTCCACTCATGATGAAAGCTCTAATCAAAGCAAGTACAGAGGGAACACATTTCAGTAAATAAAGACCATTTATGACAAACCCACAGCCACATCATACTCAACAGTAAAAACCTGAAAGCCTTTCCTCTGAATTCAGGAAGAAGACAGGGATGCTCACTCTTACCATTTCTGTTTCTCACAGTATTGGGTGTCCTGGCCACAGCAATCACACAAGAAATCAAACGCATCAAAATTAGAAGAGAATTTGCAGATGACATGATACTTTATATAGAAAACCCTAAAGTCTCTACCCCAAAACTATAGAACTATGGGGAATTAAGCAAAGCTGTAGGATACAAGATTAATATACAGTAATCAGTTGCTTTTCTATACACTAATGAAGAACTACCAGGAGGAGGAAAATTTTTAAATCCCACTTAAATCATATCAAAAAGAATAAAATACCTAAGGATAAGCTTAACAAAGGAAGTGAAAGATCTATGCTCTGAAAACTGTAACTTGCTGATGAAGGAAATTGAAGATGACAGAAAGAAATGGAAAAATAGCCCATGTTTTTGGATAGGAAGAGTTAATATTGTTAAAATATCTACACTATCCAAAGAAACCTGAAGATTTAATTTAATTCCTTTAAAAATTGCTGACATTTTTCTCAGAACTAAAGCAAATAATCCTAAAATTCATGAACAACCATGTATGTCTCTGATTTGCCAAAGCAATCTTGAGGAAAAATAAAGCTGGAAGAAACACGTTTACAGTTTTCAGGCTATATTATAAAGCTACAGTGATCTAAACAGCATGATGCTGGCACAAAAACAGATACACAGATCAATGCAACCAAACAGAGAGCCCCAAAATAAACCCACACACTTACGGTCAATTAATCTATGATAAAAGAGGCAAGAATATACAATGGAAAAAAGACAATCTCTACTACAAGCAGTGCTGGGAAAATTGGACAGCTACATGTAAAACAATGAAATTAGAACATTACCTCACACCATATACAAAAATAAACTCCAAATGGATTAAACACCTAAATGTAAGACCTGAAGCCATAAAACTCCTATAAGATAATAAACGTAAAATACTCTGACACAAATCAGAGCAATAGTTTTTGGTTCTGTGTCTCAAGGCAAAAGAAATAAAAGCAAAAATAAACAAATATGACCTAAATAAACTTAAAAGCTTTTGCACAGCAAAGGAAATATTTGACAAAACAAAAAATCAACCTACAGAATGGGAGAAAATATTTGCAAATGATAACTACAATAATCTGTTTATTTATGTAATATAAAACATTATGTAAATTTTAACATTAACCTAAAATGTTAAAGGGAGGGGAGGTAGAAGTGTAAAGCTTAAGAATTCTATTAAGTTAACTTGTTATTGATTTCAAATATGGTGTTAAAAGTTTAAGATATTTTATGTAGCTTCATGGTAACCGAAATGAAAAGATTATAGTAATTATACAAAAGAACATAGTAAAGAAATCAAAGCATACTGATATCACAAGACATCAAAGCACACACACAAAAAAAATCATGATAAGTAACAAGAAATAATGGGTCTAAAAACAACTAGAAAACAGTTGACAAAACAGAAATAGTAATTGTATTGAATGTAAATTGATTAAATTATCCAATGAAAAGACATTAAATGGCTGAATGGATTAAAAAAAGATCCAAGGATGTGTTGCCCATGAGAGACTAACTTAAAAACATACCTAGATTCAGGATGTTTAATAACAATAATAACAACAACAACAAAAGTCCAACTGGATTGGGAGTGAAGTGATGAAAAAAGGTATTTCAAGCAAATGGTAACCAAAAACAAAACCAAAAAACCCCCACAGGCAGTTATATCAAAAAATAGACTTTAAATTAAAAATGCTAAAAGGAAAAAAAGGTCTTTATGTAAGGATAAAGGGGTCATTACATCATAAAGATATAGCAGTTGTAAATATTTGTGTGCCCAACATAAGAGCCCCTAAATACATAAAACAAAACCAACCATACCTTTTAGAGAAATAAAGAACCAAACAATAATAGTTGGGGACTTTAATGCCCTGCTCTCAACAAAGTTTAAATCTTTCAGGCAGAGAATCAATAAATAAACAGTGGATTGAAAAACACTAGACCAAATGGACCTAACAAACATATATAAAATGTTCTATCTGACAAGAGCAGAATAGACATTTTTCTCAAGAACAAATGGAACATTTTCTAGGATAGACTATATGTTAAGCCACAAAACAAGTCTTAGCAAATTTGAGAAGTTTGAAATCATCCAAATATCTTCTCTGACAACAATAGTATGAAATTAGAATTACCTACCTCTATGCTTTAAGAAATTGGAAAAAGTAAAACAAATTGAGCCCAAGATAGCACAAAAGGAAGAAAGTTGTAAAGATGAGAGCAAAAGTAAATGAAATAGAGAACAGAAAAATGATAGAAAAGAAAAAAAAAAGTTGGATCTTTGAAAAGATAAATGAAATTGACAAGTCTTTAGCTAGATTAACCAAGGGAAAAAGAAAGAGCTCTCAAATCAACACAATTATAAATGAAAAAAGACATTACAACTGATACCATAGAAATACAAAGAGTCATAAGAGGCTACTGTAAACAACTATATGCCATCAAACTGGACAACCTGGAAGAAATGAAAAAAATTCTTAGAAACATACAAACTACCAAGACTGAGTTAGGAAGAAATAGAAAGCATGAACAGACCAATTACTATAAGGAGATTGAATCAGTCACCAAAAATCTCTCGATGAAAAAAAGTCCAGGATCAGATGGCTTCACTCATGAATTTTACCAAACATTTAAAGAAGAGTTAACACAACGCTTCTCAAACTCTTCCAAAAAACCAAAGGGGAGAGAACATTCCCAAACTCATTTTATGAGACCAGCATCACCCTGGTACTAAAGCCAGAAAAAGACACTATCAGAAAGGAAAACTACAAACCAGTCTCCCAATATATAAATAAAGATGTAAAAATTCTCAAAGTACTAGCAAACTGAATTCAGCAGCACATAAAAAGGCTCATCTACCATGATCAAGCAGGATTTTTACCTGGAATGCAAGAATGGTTCGACATACACAGAGTATTCAATACGATATATCACATTTATAGAATGAAAGGAAAAATCATATCATCCCATTAGATGCAGAAAAAGCATTTGACAAAATTCAACATCCATTAATGATTTTTAAAAAACCCCTCTTAACTAGTCAGGTATAGAAGGAATGTATGTCAACAAAATAAAGCCTATATATGATAAATACACAGCTAATACCATACTCAATGGTGTAAGTTTGAAAGATTTGTCTCTAAAATCAGGAACAAGCCAAGGATGCCCATTCTCACCACTCTTAATCAACATAGTAATGGAAGTCGTTGCCAAAGCACTCAGGCAAGAAAAATGAGAGGCATCAGAACTGGAAAGGAAGAAGTAAACTGTGTCTATCTGCAGATGACATGATCTTATATATAAAAATCCTAAAGTTTCCAGCAAAATCTCTTAGATCTAACATTGAATTCAGAAAAAGTTGCAAGAGAGAAAATTAATGCATAAAATTAGTTGCATTTCTATACACTAACAAATTTTCTGAAAAAGAAATAAAACTATTCCATTTACGGTAGCATCAAAAACAATGAAATTCTTAGGAATAATCTTAACCTTGGAAGTGAAAGATCTCTACTCTGAAAACTACATTGATGAAAGAAACTGAAGACAAAAATAAATGGAAAGGTTTCCTATATTCATGAGTGGGAAGAATTAATACTGTTAAATCATCCATACTAATAAAAGCCATCTGTAGGTTCAATACAATTCCTATCAAGATTCTAGAGAAGCAGCTGCAGCACCGAGCAAAGGAGGCAGGAACCCAAGTGCTAGCAGGAGCTGGGTGGGCATCATGGCAGGGATCACCACCATCGAGGTGGTGAAGCACAAGATTTAGGCTCTGCGGCCACAGGCAAATGATGCAAAGGAGAGGGCTGAGTGCCTCCAGCAGCAAGTTGAGGGAGAAAGGTGGCCCAGAACAGACAGAGGCTGAGGTGGCTTCCTTGAGCCATTGGATCCAGCTAGTTGAAGAGGGGCTGGACAGCACGCAAGAGCACCTGGCCTGTCCTGCAAAAGCTGGAGGAAGCCGAGAAATCTGCTAATGAGAGCAAGAGAGGTATGTAGGTTATTGAAAATTGAGCCTCAAAAGATAAAGAAAATATGAAATCAGAAAATTCAACTCAAAGAAGCTAAGCACATTGCAGAAGAGGCAGATAGGAAATATGAAGAGGTGGCTCATAAGTTGGTGATCACTGAGGGAGACTTGAACACACAAAGGAATGGACTGAGCTGGTAGAGCCCCGTTGCTGAGAGATGGATGAACAAACTAGACTGAAGAACCAGAACCTGAAGTGTCTTGAGTGCTGCTGAAGAAAAGTACTCTCAAAAAGAAGACAAATACGAGGAAGAGAGAAAGATTCTTACTGATAAACTCAATTAGGCAGAGACCTGTGCTGAATTTGCTAAGAGGTCAGTAGCCAAGCTGAAAAAGACAACTGATGATTGAAGATAAACTGAAATACACCAAAGAGGAGTGCCTCTGTACACACAGGATGCTGGACCAGACTCTGCTTGACCTGAATGAAATATTATAGAGCACCCCGGTCCCACCCTGCCGCTGCTCCTCCCTCTGACCCCGACTCCACCTGAGGCCAGCCTGTCTGAAGCTCACCTTTAACCGAGGGCTGATCTTTAACAGGAAGGCTGCTTTTGCCTTTCACTGCCTCTCCCACCACTGCCCCTGTGTCCTTCTCACCAAACTGCCTCTGCCTCTCCCCAGAGATTCCAGCTGGGCACCTTTGGGAACAACATTTAAAGGAATGTGAGCACAACACAAAATGTCTTTAAAAGCATGTTGTGATGTACACATTTTGTAATTACCTTTTTGTTATTGTTGATGTAGCTACCATTTGTAAACCATCCCAGATAATTCCAATTCTGAAGCAGCCATCTAATCTCTTTTTCATTTTGGAAGGTAACTTCTCAGCTTAATGAGTACTACCCTCTCCAGAGAGAAGGGGAAAAGGTATAGGCTTGCCTTACTGAAAGCCAAACAGCCCAGGGAAAGACTCCATTATGGGAAACTTCATTGCTCTGTAAAAAGTACCCGCCAGACCCGAAAGGTGATTCCAGGAGGAGCTAGCCAAAAATAAATTAATAATTTAAAAGTGCTGTTCAGATTCACAGCTTTAAGGTATCTTTGGGCAACATTATTTTTATTTTTTTCAGCAAAAATGACCAAACAAATTAAGATGGTGAGATCTCTGAGGCCAAATCCTTGTCCCATCTCTACCCTGCTCCCAGCCACTCACAGAATGAGTCATGTGTCCCTTAAGTTAAGGTGACCACTTATTTGCTCTCTTGTCTCCTTGAAAGAAAAGAAAATTATGATTTGCCATTGATTTAGCCACATGAAACTCATCTCATCACCCTTTTCTGGGTCTGAAGCTGATGTCTCTAAAAGTGCCATCTCATTATCCTTTGTATGAGTTAGTGCTGGAGAAATCTTGGATAGCTTATTTACAAAACTGCTTTTTAAATTTTATATTGAAAGTTTGCTTCTTTGAGGTTGAGGTACACTGGTCACCCTTTCTGGCTGTAAGAGCTCTCTATAGTCCACGGGCTGGCAGTGTACTGATCTTTTAGTTTCTTTCCCTACCCAATCCCGCCTTTTTGGTGAGGTTTCAGTGAGGTCTGTTAAGTGTGAATCCTCCAGGTTAATTGGCTTAAAGTGAACTTTACTTTGCTGTGATCTCTTTGGAGGCTGTTTGGGAGAAAGAAATATCAACAGCATAACTGTTTTGATACTGAAAATGAACATGTCTTTTGGAAATAAAGAACTAGCCCCTCCAAAAAAGAAAAAAAGAGAGAGAGTCTAATGGCATTTTTTTTTTACAGAAGTAGAACTAATACTCCTAAAATTTATATGGAACTACAAAAGATCTCAAATAGCCAAAGTAATTCTGAGAAAGAAAAACAATGCTGGAGGCATCACACTTCCTGTTTTCAAACTGTACTATAAAACTATAGTGGTCAAAACATGATAGTACTGGCATAAAAAGAGACAAATAGATCAATGGAATAGAATTGAGAGTCTATAAATAAGGTCAAATATATACAGTCAACAAATACTTGACAAGGGAGCCAACAGTCAATGGAGAAAAGATAGTCTCTTTAATTGTGCTAGGAAAATTGGTTATTCACATGTAAAAGAATAAAATTAGACCTCTGTATTATAACACTCACAAAAATTATCTTGAAATGTATTAAAGACTTAAACTTTAGACCTGAAACCATGAAACTCCTGGAAGAAAACGTAAGAAAAAACTTCTTGACATGGGTCTTGGCAATGATTTTTTGGATACGACACATAGCACAAGCAATAAAATCAAAACAAACAACTGAGACTACATCCAAAGAGCAAAAGAAATCAAGAAAATGAAAAGACAACCTATGAAATAAGAAAAATATTTGCAAATCATGATAAGGGGTTAATATCCATAATACATAAAGAACTCAATCAACTCAATAGCAAAAAACACAAAGAATTCAAGTAAAAAATGGAGAAAGACCTGAATAGATATTCTGCCAAAGAAGATATCCACAAGGCCAACAGGTACATGAGAAGATGCTAAATATCCCTAGCCATTAGGGAAATGCAAATCAAAACCACAATGAGATATCACTTCAGATCTATTAGAATGGCCATCATCAGAAAGGTAAAGGTAACAGATGCTCGTGAGAACGTAGAGATAAAAGAATCTTTGTACACTGTTGGCGGGACTGCAAACTGGTGCAGCCATTTTAGAAAATAAAAAATCCTCAAGAATTAACCATAGAACTACAATATAATCCAGCAATTTCACCTCAGGGAATATATCCAAAGGAAATGAAACACTAACTCCAAAAGATATCTGCACCTCCATGTTTATAGCAGTATTACTTATACTAGCCGAGACATGGAAACAAAGTGTCCATTGATGAATGAATAGGAAAAAAAAGCTATGGTATGTATTAGATATAACTGAATATTATTCAACCATAAAAACCAAGGAAATTATACCACTTGTGACAACATGGTTGGATGTTGAGGGCATTCTGCTAAGTGAAATAAGGAAGAGGGAGAAAGAAAAATACTATACGATCTCACTTATGAGGGGAACCCAAAAGGACAAAAAAAAAAAACAAACTCAGAAAGAGAGATCAGATTTGTGTTGACCAGAAACAGGGTTTGGGGGTGGGGGAATTGAAGAAAAGTGGTCAAAAGATACAAACTTCCTATTATAAGATAAATAAATACTAGGGATATAATGCATGGCATGAGGACTATAGTTGACACAGCTGTATGATATAAAAGTTATTAAGAGAATAAATCCTAAGAGTTATCATCACAAGGAAAAAGAATTTTTTTGCTTTTCATTGTGTTGTTTGTATGAGATGATGGATGCTAACTAAACATATTGCAGTAATCATTTCACAATATATGTAAGTCAAACCATCATATTGTACACCTTAATCTTATACAGGGAAGTATGTCAATCATACCTTAAAACTGGGGAAAATCAAAAACATTGTTACAGAAGTGAATAATGCCTTAGATGGGTTCATCAGAAGACTGGACATAGTTGAATAGAGACAGTGAGCTTGACAATAAGTCAACAGAAACTTTCCAAACTGAAAGGCAAAGAGGAAGAATAGAGTTAATAAAAACAGAACAAGACCCAAGAACTATAGGAAATTTTTTAAAAAATGTAGTATATGTGTAATTGGGATACCAGAAAAAGAAAAAAAAAAAAAGAGAATGGAGCAGAAGAAATATTTGAAGTTTTAGTAGCTGAGAATTTTCCGAAATTAATAACAGACACTATACTTCAGATTCAGGAAGTTCAGAGAACATTAAGTAGAAAAATATTTAAAAATCTATACCTAGGTATAGCTTATTCTTAATAGATTTAAAAGATAAATTTGTTTAAAAGTAGTCATGGTTAACATTGTGTTGGGTGACATGTGACATGGCATTTATTGGTGAAATATATTGCTTCATCAACCTGGATAGAGAAGCTGTTATTTTTCAATATATTATCCAAATTTTCTTTAGCATTATGTAAAACGTCAATAATACGTTGACCTATCATATTGAGAGAACACTAATTCCTCATACTTATGTCATCCCAGCATTTTACTCACTATAATTTTATATGCTAACATTATTATTTTTTCACCATCTGGCATTTCCTTTCCTGAATAAGTTCTGCCAGTAAATAACTTATGTTCTATATCTTTTCACTAAATATGATTGTTTTTTAAAAGTGTTTTACTGTGCTTGTTTTGATATTCTAATAGCACTTTAAGAAATAAGCACTTTTAGTTGTCAAATTCCTGTGACTTGTAGTTAAGCTTTGTTTCAATTTTTCGGGAGACATTGTGATATTTTCAAGTTATTTCCCACATACAGCGGAGTGAAATAGGACAACCTGTATGGACATTTCAGCCCATATAGTACCCATTTGTAAGTAGCTCTCAGTGTAAACACAGCGTCTTTGGTATGTATGTTCCTTGTAGCACTAGTGTGGTGACAGGAATCAGAATATAATTTTTCATCATTAATATTTTAGATAAAAACTATCAAGATATTCACATACCCTATGTTTCACCCTTTAAAAGTGTACAACTCAGAGAATTAACATATTTACACAGTCATGAGTCATGCATCATTAAACTGATCAGACCCATCCCTAGGACAAGACCCAGCATCTGCTTTCTTCCATACACGCTTGCACAAATTCAACAACTAGGCATATTGTCAAAACACAAATAATAATAAAATATAAAATAAAATACCAAAATAAATAAATTAGCATATGTGTAATAAAAGATAAACAAGTATCACAAAAATATAAAACCTTCACAGAATGATTCACTTCTGACCTACACAATCCAAATATTGTAACATTTACAATAATAAAGTAGAAGAGGGCAGATGACTGACAGCACATAAAACTTCCATCTTTAGAATGAAAATTTCCCTCTGATTCTTTACTTACATTGAGAGAACCTGTCTGTATATAAGGAGACTGGGGAGGTAATTTATGAGAGAGAAGCGGTTGCCACCAGCCTACACACTCCCCTCTGTACAATGCAGTGTTCACCTCTACATTATGTCCATAATTACATCAAAATCTGAGAATAAACTGAACCAAAGTATCATGATTCTACTACCCACTGCCCTAGAGGAGTGAAAAACCTCTAAAGAAATTGCTAATGGGGATTCTTGCTCACTGTCATCATTACAAGGGCTAGCTTCACACAATATATGATGCTTTAAAAGAAGAACTGTATATTTTATCAGATTGTTGTTTCCTGAAGAATCCTTACTGACATCTCACAGAGCTCCAAAGAACCCCAGCTGAGTGGCAAGCACTGGAGAGGTAGCAGTAGGTTGGTGTTCTTTGCTGGGATCTCTTTACATATGTAAGGGGTGTTCTTTGCTGTCCTCTTATCCTGATTGATTTCCTAGGCTCACTCTCCTCTTTCTCTGTCACTGTCAACTCACTGGACAATTTGCTCTTCTGTTCTCCAGTTGTATAAAAAACCTAAATTGATTGCTTAAACAGTTGAGATGAGGAACAGATGCTGGATTTGGTATCACCCTTAGGAGTTCTTGATTAGTTACATTGATAGAATTTTAAATGCTTAACGATATTCACTGGAAATGGGAGACCTGTTAGGCAATTGTGATGACCGTCTGTAATCAATTTTCATATTAGGATGTGTTTATGTTCAATCTGGACATTATCGTGATTAATTTGAGAGGCTCTAAGTATTAGAAATTGACTTATTCTCTTAACAGATTTTTATGGAGAGTCTACTTTGTGGCAGGCAGTATTTTAAACCCTGGGATATGTACTATGAATGGAAGCCTACTTTTAAACTCCCTTCTCCCAAAAAACTTTCATTCCAGAAATGCAGGAAAATCCACATAGTATTTTCTTTCATTGAGAAATACCCTCTCTTAAGCCTCAAATCACAACCTTCATGTTTTCCTTTCTTCCGTGTAGCAGGCCACTGGGACTTACCCTGTTTCCCTCCTCATTAGTTGCCACAGCCTCTCTATCTCCTTCTATTCAAACGAGCTGCAAAAAGGAACACATTATGTCTCCAACACTCCTTTTCTTGTATTCTGAATTTTAATATTCAATACTCTCTTAAATTTTGGGATTTTGATGATATCCCATATGGAGAAAGAGGCAGTAAAGCCTGGTTTGTTAGTAAGACAATACTGTTTTAACAGATAAAACTTCAAAATCTCAGTGGTTTATCTCTTGCTTAGGTAAAAAAGAAATCAGGCGCCCCTAAGAGTGGATGTTTTTCTTCCAAGGGCTGACTCCTGTAGTGGCTCTATCATCTACAATATTTAGGCTTCCAGTGCCACTGTGCTTCTCTGCATCCATCTGGCAGAAGGACAGAGTACGGAGCATCCCACGTGGGAGACTTTCATGGGTCAGGTCTGTAAGTGATGCATGTATTCACCTGCTCATATTCCATCATCTAGAACTTCGTCTATGACTACACCTACTTCCAAGAAAGTCTGGGAAATACAGTTTAGATATTTGCCCAGGGAAAAAGAGAAAAACACATTACCCAATGAGGTAGTCAGTCTCTTCCATAAACAATGAGGATTCTAGAATTCTGGAATGTTTCTAGACTACTTACATGATCATGGCTTATACATATCTATAGCTGTGAATTTACCTAAATAAAATCTCCATAAGGTCAGGATTTTGTCTTCTTATACAGCCCAGCACATACCGGTGCTCAGTGAATGAATGAAATGTGTATAAAAGAATAAATTAAAAAATTATCTGACTCAAGTGAACAGCCAAGCTTTCTAATATTTGACACTCAAACTCAATTCAATAGGACTCAATTACACTATTGTTGTCTATTATTTCATTTATTCTAAGGAGATAATAAAATAATTGGGGAAAAATGAAGTGAAATGATAAATCTTGATTATGTATCTACTCACTGGAAGACATTGCACCTTGTTGTTCCCTAAACCTCTCTACCTAAGTGACAGAGCAAGAGGAATTCCAACACAATTACACAATTATTACACAGCAACTGAACATATGCTATGTGCCAAGACAATTAAAATATAATCCTCATCAGCTAGAAGTTCCTGTGCTTATTTGTGGCAATGATTTATGCCAAGGTTAGCCCAGCATAGCTGTGACTCTTATAAAAGACAGTGAATGTAGATCTACCTATCCTTTGCTATTTGCTGCTACCCCAAAACTGGAGACCCATCTTGGATCCTAATTTTTAATCAGTACATTTTGAAATGTAATTCACAACTGCATATTCTCAACACTGTCAAATCTTTAGGTGACCATGGACTTAGTCCTTAGCAAACCCTCATGCTAGAAGGCAGATATATATCTCTCAAGGATTACAACACAATGTGGAGAGTGTCTTATGAAGATATGTACAAAATGCAATGGTTGAGTAGGAAAGAGAATAAACTATTTTTGGAGTTGAGGAAGCCTTTGCAGAGGGATTTCTCTTTGAGCTGAAACTTGGCATGTGAGCCAAAAGCAGGAGGCAAATGGGATATCAAGAGTGCATGCAAAGGTTTACAGGATGAAAGGAAGCAGTATATGTAGCCAGGGCATCGAGTGAGAGCTTCTAGGGGATAAAAATAGAAAGATGGTTGGGGAGTGTTATCTTAATTATGTATTTTATTCAACGTCAGGGACAAAGGAGCATGGTTTGGAAGAGCCAAGCAAATTATAGCTGTTTTGACACTGAGGATGTTTTCACATGTCAAAATTTAAAAGCTATTAACTTTTGTAACCAAATAATATGTGCAATAGGCATCACTGGCTCTTCCTCTCATTCTGACTTCTATCCCCAGGGTATGTTGGCCATGCAGTGAGCCTTAGGGATGGGATGAGGGAGGAGGTGGAGTTTAAGAGTAAGGATGAGGCAAGTATGAAGCTCAGGGATGGCATAGGATGTCTTCTCTGCACATTACTTGTTTAAGAAGAAAGAAATATGGGAAAACAAAACAGCTTGAAGTCTAATGGTATAGGTTATTTGGGGGGCCATGTCAAGTGTTCCTAAGGGAAAATGTCAAATGCACTATGTTGAAACAGCCTTAATTAACCATTATTTGCCTTCTAGGAAATATGGAAAATTGATTTTTAAAGAAAAGGTTTTCTTAACCAAAGTACAGAAATATAATGGCTTGCTTATAATAGAGAGACGCTTTAAAGATAAACTAATACCAATATGCTGAAACCACTGTGATAATTTAATATGTATTTAACCATAAATCAATATCTGAAATACAAAATAATTTTGTAATAGTGAAGACTACCTTGGGAAATAGTGGGTCCCAAGAATGAAATTATTCAAATGTAAGCTTAGAGTATGTTATAGAAAAGACTTCTAGTAGCATATGAGTCAATCATTTGTGGCTCTTTCTAAATGCTAAATTCAATAAGCATTATAAGCACTGCCTTAACTCAAATTGGTAACAAGCCTTTCACATGGAAATAAGACACAAGATTCCATATTGAGTAAAGCCTATCCTTTGTAGAGCATAGATTTTTGATAATGCCAAGATACACATTAAAGAAATTCTACTACCCAAAGTCCCTATAACATTTATTCAAAAAGTGTTTATTGGGGATCTGCTATGTGCCAGGCATTGACTACTAGGCCTGTTGATGTATTTTTTGAACTAAGATCCATAAAATTCCACATAGAAAGTGTATTTTATTAAAAGACCTTAATGAACAAACAAATAAATATAAAACTGCAGGTTATAATGAGTTCCACATTTTAAAAAAGTAAAGCATAGAGAGCAGTAGAGAGTGATGGAAAATAATGATGGCTTTTAACAGAATGAAAGAATTCTTTGAGGAAGATAACTGAGTAAAGATCTGTATGAAGCAGTGAAGCAAACAAAGAGAAGATACAAAGGAAAGTTTTTCCAGGCAGAAGGAAGAGACAATCCACAGGCCCTAAAGAAATAAACAACTTCATGTGGCTAAAGAGCAGTATTAATACCAGTATGGGAGGAGCACAGTGATTTAGGAGAGTTATGGGAAGGAAATGTAAAGAGGATGTGGGCAAGATTACCTAGGGCTTCAAGGAGCATAGTAAGGAGTTTGGATTTTAATATAATTGTGTAGGAAAGTCTTTGGAGAGTTTGAACAGGAAAATGATACAATCTTATGTGTATATTTTTAAAACACTGTAACTGGTATGTCAGGAAGAGACTGCAGGGGAACCAGAGTACAAGTGAGGAAACAGAAGACTTCAGCATAGACTGAAGACTCCATAAGATGCTAGTAGCTTATACTAGGCTGGTAGCAGTGTTTTGTAATTGGTTTATATTTTGAAGGTAACTCTTTCAGGAATTTTTTGTCTGGATAAGATATAAAGCGATGGGACAGAAGAATCAAGAAAAAATCCTGGATTTTTGGTCTACAAAAACTGGGGTGGCAATATTAACTAAATGGAAGATCACATGAAGAAATGTTTTTGTGTGATTACTTATTTGGCAAGTGCAGCATAATTAAGACTTATCTTTTATTTCTGTTAATTTTGAGAAGTTTATTAGGCATCCCAGTGGAAATGTTGAGAAGGTTCTCACAGTCTGGATCTCAGGACAGAAGGTGGAGCTGCAATTATTAATTTCGGAGTTCTGACCATGCAGATTCCATCTAAACCATGAGACTTAGTGAGATTATCTAGAATGGTAATTTGGGAAAAGAGTATAAAATCAAGGACTGAATGCTGTGGGAGAAAACACTAACAATGAAGCCAAGGGGCTGAGAAAAACTAGACGAGTATAGTATCTTGAAAGCCAGCTGAGAAAGTGAGAGAGCACTTACTATGTCAAACGATACAGAGACATCCAGAAACATAATTCACTTTTCTGGCTAGACTGCTCGTTAACACACTGGTCAGAAGACATACATCTCTGCACAATTCAGCAGGCTCACACTTTTTAACATTACAAAGGACTCTGCCTGTCATCACTACAACTTGCCCATTTCCTCAAAGCTGGAGGTATCTCTAAGATACCTAATTGTTCAGACTCCCTGATTTCCTCCATCTTTTAGGTCCAGCATTTTTAAAATTCACAAGTGTTTTATTATAAGCATCTATAAAACTTTTCTCCTAGTTGGCCCATTCCCAAAACACATTTATGTTAAAAAGAAATCCCTATATTCAAATACTACAGAATAAAGCTAAATCCTACAAGATGTGATTCTACACTGAAATGTTTGAAAATTGGTGTGGGCCATATTATTAACGGTCTTGACTTTCAGGATTTTTTTTTTTTGACGTGTTTGTTTTCTATGCAGTCTGAGGTTCAGAAAATTTTTTCTGGCAGTAAAAGTAAGAGTGAATTAGAAAAAGAAGACCTTAGAGACCAGGTAGCAGGCTATTTGATTATTCTGTTTAAAAGGCTGAAAACCTGAAATGTGTCTAGAAGAGTAGGCATGATGTACAGAAGAAGATACATCAAGGAGGTGAGAATGCAGGATCATGATTCAGTAGGGTGTTTGGAAATAGAGAAATATATTGGAGATTCCCAGGCTGTGAGAAAGTGGTTGAAATATTGAAGAGAGTAAAAAGAAAAAAGGAGAAGAGAAGGAAAGAAATATATCAAACTTGATAATGTCTATATTTGGAGGTTAGAGGAGGAAAAGGAATTATTTAAAAGACTGAGAAGAGTGGAAGCAGGAATTATGGCAGAGGGATCAGGTATTAATGTAAAGAATAAAAAACCTTCACACTTGCTTGTTTAGGGGCCAAGTGCAGACCCAGGTGTAGCCTATAAGATGACCTTGCATCTTATTGTCCCAATTGGGACACTGTTAAAAGGAGATACCAAACAATAACCATGCTATAAAAGTAAGATTGTCCCTGGTATGCTGGAGATACAGTCACTTTGGATAAAAGTAGTGAGTTGGGGGACAAGTAGAAGTTATATAGTTGTTAACAAGAGAGTAAACACTTGGTGAGCTCAGAGTAGGGAATAGAGAATAAAATCAAGAGTACAAGCAGAGTAATCAGTTGTGATAAGAAAGGGAGAGTGTTCTTCCTAAACATCAATAGCAAAGTTAGAGTAGGAACACAATGACCCAGTGGCATTTATAAATGAAAAAGAGGCCATTGAAAGGCTTCCCTTTAGAAAATCTCCATCATTTCAGAAAAGTAGGCCAGGAGGCCAGCTAATGAAAGTGAAAGGTGGAGTTGGAGACTTGAAGATGCCTGAAAACTTTTCTAAGGACCACTCTTGGAAATGTTGCAGGAAGTCATTATACATTCTAAATGCAAATGTCACCAACCATGATCAAGGTCCCACATAGATTTTTGACTCTCCAGCAAGATAAATAACTTAAAATAATAGCTACCATCTATTGATTATTTACTGTGTGCTCTAGTCTAAGTGTTTTACTTGAGTAACTTTATTTTAATCTCAAAACAATCCTATGAAATAGAGATTGTGAGGATACTGAGGAACAGAGTGTGTAATAGTAACCACACAGCTAGAATGTAAGGAGTCATGATTCAAATTTAGCCAATCTGGCTTCAGAGCCCAAGGTCTTGACCGCTGAGTGCTCTGACTCTCAAGGTACTTGTTTAACTAAGTTCTGAGGTCATAAACACATTTCAGAATAGTATTCATTCCTAGAAGCAAGTAAAAAGGTTTCCCAAGATTATGCACAAATCTAAGGAAAGCCAAAGGGAAAGCGTTGGCCAGGCTAAGTGTTTCTCACTGGCTGTGTTTGCTGAGGTTTCCATCATGATCTGAAATGATACTGTCATTTGATGCCAAGAGGGCTCTAGTCTGTCTGTCACAGGAAGGTTTATACTATATTGGCCTATAGTTCTACAGAAGAAAAGATGATTTTAGTCTGTAGGGTATCATTTACTAGCATGGTGTTTTCAGCACTTCAAAGAATATCAATCAGGAATCCCTGAAAGCTGAAATGTGCCTTCCTGAAGTGAGCAAGCTGGTACAATAATTCTTAAATCCTTTGTTGTGGTGGAGGAAATTTCTATGGGTTTCATCATAAAAAAAAATTTTATACTACAGCTAGCAAAAAACCCTATCAATCTGAGATCTAACATTAGTTTTTTATGGTTTGGTTGCTAGGTAATAAATGCACATTGAAAAATGCAGTTTGTGGGGAAAAAAATGCCTCAATAAAGAGAATTCCCCTAAGGTTTGGGATGACAATCCCGACTAATATTTTACATTAAAAAAATCAGATACAGGAGCTCCTAAGAAAATTACAAAGTTCACCACAGCTTTCTAGAAAAGGTAATGCTTAGCATCTTTACATTCCTTTTGTCCACACCTTGCACAGTGCTTGATCTACAATAAGTGAACAATAATTATCAAATAATGTCTATTTCCATTTTGTAAATTCAAACTGTATGGACTACTAAATGAACATGGTTTTTGTTATGTTATTTTCTTTTAAAAGATCTTTTTCCATTAAAATTGATAGATTTATGTACAGCTGATGAGATTATATGTATTTAATTGACATTTGCATCTGAAAGTGGTGAATTTTCATATGCAGGTAATGTTATTCAGTCATCAATTGGTCAGGATGACTTTGATACATACTAATTACTCTCTGGAAAACTAATATCTTAAGGTCAAATATCACATTTTTAAAAATCTCTATAATTTATAGAATTCAAAAGGCCAGTAGTGAATGTGGTATAGAGAACAGGGATTACAAAATCAAACATCAACAGGTGCCTGGAGGTAACAAAATGAGTGAAGGGATGGGTGCAGAATGAGGTAGGCATGGAGTTTCAATGGCAAGCTGTAGGAGAGGCTGTCTAAAGAGGGTGGGTATTACTAGTGTCACAGACCTTTGCTGTAAGTGATTATTTTAAAAGGGATTCTGAAAGAGTTGATTTTAATGTGAAATCTCCTGATTTTTTTTAATACGTTCAATAACATTTAAAATATTATATAAGAAAAAAACTACCCTTGGAGAATTCATAGCCAGGGCTGGCAGTTAATTACTTCTAAGTATAGAGTTCAGAGTCCCTCTAAATTGTGGTTGCAGTCTTGGCAGGTAAAGGTGTTGAAACTTACTCTAAAATTTGTTATGCCTTCTTTGTACTTGTTGAATCAACTCCTATTTTCATTAAATGTTTTATAAATTTCCTAATTTGCTTCTTATTGTACTTAAACCACAATCTGAAATCCTCTAAAGAACACTTGAAAGATTGAAGCGGAATTAAGTAATGAAAGTTATGGTCTTTCTTCTTAAAAGGGAAAACATGATTGATGTTTCAGAGTTAAAGCTCCTTTCTGGAGAATGTCCCTGCCAGAGGAGTATTTTTGGTTTGTTAGTGTATTCCCTAATCAGTATAAAAATATAAAGGTCACAAATAGCCTGCAAAGAAAATCTTATCAAATTTTTATTCACTTTCAGTTTTGCAGATGGCCATATATATAACTATTGTAATTGCCAGGATTTTAACATTAAAAACTCATTTACCTAAAGCCTGTGAAGTCTTAAGGCACTGACGCTTTTCGGAAGATTGAATTTAAATGTTCTTAAGTGAATAAAATGAATGATTCTAAACTTAGTTGTAATATAAACTGACAATGTTAAAAATGAATCCTGCAAATGCTATAAAAATTTTAGAAGATTATTATTAAAAGTAAGAGTTGCTTAAGAAAGTGAAAATGAGAAGCTAGAGACAGGGAGAAATCTTTGCAAAAGATGTATCAGATAAAGGACTTGTGTCCAAAATATACAAAGAGCTCATAAAACTCAGTGGAAGCAAATGGCCTGATTAAAAAATGGGCTAAAGACCTGAACAGAGATCTCACTGAAAAAGATATACAGATGGCAAATAAGCAGTTGAAAGATGCTCAACATCATATGTCATTAGGGAACTGCAAATTAAAACAGTGAAATACCATTACACACCTATGAATTCGAATGGCAAAAATTTAACACACTGACAACACCATATGCTGGTAAGGATATGGAGCGATAGGAACTCATTCTTTGCTGGCAGGGGTTCAAAATGGTACAGCCACTTTGGAAAACAGTATGGCAGTTTCTTACAAACTAAACATACTCTTACCAAATGATCCATCAATTGAATTCCTTAATATTTAAACAAACAAGTTGAAAACTTATAACCTGCCAATGGATGTTTATAATAGCTTTATTCAATATGGCCAAAACTTGCAAGTAAACAAGATGTCTTTCAATAGGTGAATGGGTAAAGAAAATATGGTCTATTCATACA
This sequence comes from Camelus dromedarius, assembly GCF_036321535.1. Classification (NCBI taxonomy): domain Eukaryota; kingdom Metazoa; phylum Chordata; class Mammalia; order Artiodactyla; family Camelidae; genus Camelus; species Camelus dromedarius. Next base: position 59,115,977 of record NC_087436.1, on the reverse strand, counting down.
ATGGAATATTGTTCAGTGATAAAAAGAAATGAGGTAACAAGTCACAAAAACACATGGATAAATATGTATTGCTAAATAAATGAAGCCACTCTGATAAGGCTACATCCTGTTTGATTCCAAATATATGACAAAGCTACATTATGGAGATAGCAAAAAAAATCAGCGGTTCGTGGGGAGGGTAGAAGGGATGAATAGGTAGAGTACAGAGGATATTTAGGTCACTGAAACTATTCTGTGTGATACTGTAATGGTGGATATGTATCAGTAAGCATTTGTCAAATCCACAGAATGCCCAAGAGTGAACCCCAATGTAAGCCATAAGAATATATAAATATTCATTCCTCTATTGTAACAAATACGCTACACAAATGCAAGATGTTAGTAACTGAGGAAATTGTGAGAAGATGAAGAGCATAAGGGAACTTTAGTTTTTGCTCAATTTTTCTGTAAATCTGAAACTGCTTTAAAAATAGACTATCAATTTTTAAGAAAGATGGCAGTCAAGCAAAAACTTCAGTTTAAGGAAAAGTCCTCAATCTGTATGCATTTCCCATATACTAAGGTCAATTCTTTTTTCAGATAAAGAAAATTTCTTTTCTCAATCAAAATATGTTTTAATAAAGCTGAGCCATGTTATCCAACTATATAAGTAGATAAAATATTCATGTCTTACGTTGAAATAACATGAGATTTTGGAAACGGAAATGTATTTACTTATAATTTATTGATGTATGTCTTTTATAGTCTTGAATAATCAATTGGAAAAATATAATACTTTAACAATCAGCTCATAACTAATTGTCAATAAATATTTTTATTGATAAATAAAATTTATTTCTTTAAAAAAGCAATAGTTGTTACAATTTTTATAGGAAGGTTTCTGAGAGGAGAAAAACATTTTTAGATCTCTTATATAACATAATTTGTGTTTTTACTATTTTTCTTATAATATTGGATAACTCATATTCTAAGTGAATTTACTTTTAAATTGCAATCAATAAAAAGTGAATTTTAGAATTTAGAATGCACAGAGGCATTCTAAAATTTATTTATGATATAAATTGATAGTACACATAACCTGGTGGATAATATATGGTTAGGCACATATTCAGCTGAGATATGTGTATGCATATACAGAAAATAGATGCGCAAGATATGGTGTACTAATGCACAGAAACACAGCTAATACAGTTCTTCAGTTCTAAGACACACTATTTTTTCTCTAAAATTTCAATGTATCTTAAAATTAAAAGCAAGTTATATTAGGTAAATATCAATTATCACATTGTTAAGATTGTATGCATTGAATATTTTGAGCTTGAGCTCATTTTCATTGGGACACTTTTGGTAATGGGAGTTTCCAGTTCTATTTTAAAAGATGCAAGATCAATACCCAGTTAGGAAAGAATGTTTTATTTCAGTTGTGAACTTCAGTGGGGATACTGGAAGAGAGAATGGAGACAGAGGGTATACAAGGACATGAAGAGTGTTTCTCCAGTTTTCAGTTTATCATCTAGATGCTTTGTTCTTCCATGCATAGTTGCTGTATCTAAAGTGCTATGCCAGGTCTTGGATTAATTGTTAAAGGAAAATGGAACCTGGATTCATGTTTTAAAGGAGCTTGGAGTCTACTGATAATGACAGATCGTAGGACATGTTATGTAACATTTGACAACTTCAACAGAATCTTAAGTCTTTTCATTTTATATACAGATGAGTGCTAAAGTTTGTATTTATTTGATTGTAACTTCGTGGTATTAATCTGCGACATGTATTAGAGGAAAGGGAATATTAAACAAAAATTTAAAGATCAAAGAGATTGAATTTTGACATTGAAGAGAGCCTAAGTTGTTCCAGGTTGAACAAATGGCTTATATGCTTGAACATATAAATTGAACATGTAAGTTAAAGAGATTCTTTTAAAAAATATTTTTTAAAAATCTAGTCCTCAACAGTGAAACACTTGATTAACCTGTGTACTGAATACCGATGAAATGGAGCACATGTCCGTATAAGTCATAGGTTAAATATTTAATAGTAATAGCTCCTCTAATTAGGAAACCAGCAGTTCTCCCAGTGCTTCCATAGCACCCAAACTGGCTTAATTATTCACAATGAAATACCTTAAAAATTAGCAGTGTCATGCTTATGTCTTTTTTCTCTAGTACCAGTCTTTCAAACTTTGTCACAAACTCTTAAACCTGGTTGAAGAGTTAACCAAATTACCTGGTTCAAATTCTGACTCTGTTACCTATTAGCTTAGACAGAAACATACCCCTCTCTCTCTGTTCACTTTCTTTAAAATAGAGATACTAATAGTTTTAAATGAGAAAATATTTGAAAGGTGTTTGGGCCAGGCTATCTTGACAGAAACAAATGAAATTTTAAAATAAATCCAAAAAATAAACACTATGGAGAATGGAGAACAGTACTACAATGGTATTTAAATTAAATTAAATTAAATAGTAACATTTCAATACTGATATATTTTTAAATTAAAACTTTAAAATAATCATGTACATAAACTCCTGGAAAAATAATGAGGGGAGTTATAAGAATTTAAATTAGTCAGGAAAGTACTGAGTAGTGATCAGGTTTAAAATTCAGAACTGCATTTTTCTTTTGATTTGTGAGGTCTGCGAGGGCCTGATCCCATTAACTGAGATGGGGTGTGGGAGGGGTACTGGAAGAGTCAAAGAAATGAAGTGCTGAAGGTCTTTACAGTTTGTGCTCTCTAGGATCAGTAGCATATGCAGGTGAAATTACATTATAGTTTAGGTTTTCCTTTGATAATGTAAACTATAAGGCTAAGATATCTAGGTTTTCTAGGTCATGCAAGGTCCTTACCTCCATGTGCTCACTCTACATTAAATAAAGAAAATAACATCTGAGAGCTTTCAAATGCCAATTAGATACAAAATGATCTATGCACATGTTTGAAACTCCATGTGTTTTAACAAACAAACCAACTCTACAGATATGCATTTGATTATACCTTAGGGGAGCAAAATAAGCATGTATCTATTTCCAAATAGTGGAACTTGCCAGTTATTTTCCTATTTCAGAGAAAGATATGGACGGTTTTTCCTTGAGCTAATTAAGAAAGATAGACAGGCTTTGCTCAGACTTTGAAATAATCAATTTTCCTTTGAATTAAGTTACTGGGAGAAAAAATAGTTTTAATAAAATCAGTGAGACTCTTAATTATTAGGGATCCTCTGCAGGTACATTTCCATTCCCAGGGTAGGATTCCTCTAGAGCACAGAGACCAGATATATCTTTACAGAACAAAATCCCGTAGATTAGTTCAGTTTCCTCTCCTAATGCCTACTCAAGTGGGCTGCCTAGGACTTGGGAGCAAGCAGGGTCCTATTTGGATTTGCTTGGCATTCATGTGCATTATGTGAAGTAGTCATCTATTTTACAGCTGCATAAAACAGTACATGGATTTCATGGTGCAGAAAAGCAGTAGTTTAATCCTCATTTTCCATCATGTAAATTTTTACCGAATAGATTTGCATGAAGAGTCACCCTCCGTTCAAAACACAAATGAAAAATGCCATCATTATACACTTCCCTCTTTCTAAGCCTTTCTTTGCCAGAAGTAAACACTTAAAGAAGAAAAGACAGAACATTCTTCAGGGTAAAACTGCCAGGCAGCACTGCAGCTAATTTTACATGCTTTAAGAGTAAGTTGTATAGCAGAAATCGAGGAAGCAGGTATAGTTTGAAAACAGATGCTTTGTATTCATGAGAAAATAAAGAGAAAAATATTCCTCTTCCCGAGAAACTAAGAATTATGTATAAAATGGTTAGAGCATCTTCAACTGATAAAGTTTATACCTTCAAATCAAAGTAAAACTTTAAGAATCAGAAAATACTTTCCTCATAAGCAATAAATAGAAATAATCTACATTATACCAAAAATATAAAAGAAAAACCTATTGTCATCTATATTTACTGAAATACTTCCTACTTTTATTATCAACTCTATTTTAAATTAATTCATCTTCATCATTAGTCATTACTATTAGTGAAGACTGAATCTGATTTTGAGAAATATGTTCATATTTCACACTTTTATTTCCTAGAGGATGAAATTATAGCATACCTATAATCAACAAAAGACTTGTTTTTTAATCTGACTTGTCCAAAAATGTTTGGAATATATTTCATAGATCTATCACACATAAAAGTTTGAATTTTATATACCAATATAGCATGTGATTGGTGCCAAATGATCCAACAAAAAATATAGGACATGGAAGGTTGTCCTTTGAGAACATTCTGATGTTTTCAAAGACAACCTCGTAAAGATCTTGTATTAAACCTTTATGAATAGACATGGAGAAAATAAGAAAGGGACATTTAAAAAAGAAAGCATGCTAAGACTTAAGTTTCTCAACCTTGGCACTATTAACATTTGGGGCTGGATAATTATTTATTGTGGGTGGCTGTCCTGTGTGTTATAAAATGATCACCTGCATTTCTGTACTCTACCTCCTAGATGCTCATAGCACATTCCATTCCTTATAGTGACAACCAAAACTGTCTCCAGATGTTGCTAAATGTCTCTGAGGGAGAAAAGAATCATCCCTTGTTGAGAACCTCTGAATAATAGGGATACAGAGTAACATAATGTGATAAAGGATAAGGAAACCAATGTTCATGCACCAAGGTTAGGATAAAGTTATGGAGGGCTTAGAATATAAGGCTAAGGAGTTTGCAAATCTTACAAACAATGGGAAACCCTGAAAGTTTCCAAGTAATGAGCTAACATAATATACATTGTGCTTCAAGAATATAAAATTTGTGCCTGTGTGCATAATGGCATATTGCAGGGATAACAAAACACAAAGATATCAGTGAGCTGGTTGGACAGTTATCCCAACATGGAATAAAAAGAACAGGAACCAAGATAATAGCAATGAAAAAAAAAAGTAGGGTGTTGAGAAATATTGTTAATAAACACTGTAAGGAACAAATGATATAGCCTATGTACTACCCAGCTTGCAGAAGTAGAGGATCCTCATCCCTTAAAATCAAAATGGTATATTATAGAAAAGTCTGGATTCTATTCTAGATATGTGCTTGCACTACCTAGGCCATGCGAAACTTGCATGATGCCTAGATCACTTTTTCTTCCAAGGATTCTACCTCTTATGTAAGAGCTTATGAGATTTATTAAACCATTTTCTAAAGACTTTTCCAGCTTCAATCTCTTATGAAACACGGTAGCTCCAGATTTGGGGTTTAATGTATTAACTACAATCCTTTAATTTCAAAAATCAGGGTAAATTATCACTTTCTGAGGAAAAAAATTTTTTTCATTTCCCTGAAGGCTTGAAGTCAAATGGAGAGAACTCATAACTTGACTGGAATTCAGCTAAGTGAGCAGAATTAGGCATGTGGGCAGTAACATAGTGCAACATTTCCATGTTAGTCTCGTCAGCTTACTGTAACAAAATACCACAGGCTGGGTGACTTGGTAGCAGAAATTTATTTTCTTAAAGTTCTGGAGGCTAGAAGTCCATGATCAAGGTTCAGACCTATTTAGTTTCTGGAGGAGACTCTTCTCCTGGCTTGCAGAGGGCTATGTTCTCCCTATTTCTCACATGGCCTTTATTTAGTGCATGTGCAGAGAGGGAGTAAGCTCTCAGGTGTTTCGCTTATAAGAACACTAATCCTATTGGATTAAGACCTCACCCATGTGACCTCATTTAACCTTAATTACTTCGTCAGAGGCCTAATCTTGAAATAAAACCACACTGGTATTTAGGGCTTCAACATGAATTTTGATGGGACACAAACATTAAGTCAATAAGAGTTTCTATGATTAGATCAAGGGCTTAGAATCTTCCATGTTATCACATAACAAGAAAATCAAGAACTCTAGAGAAAATATAAAGAGTATAAAAGCATAAACTTAACACCACGTAAAAAATGATTCAAAATGGGTCAAAGATCTAAATGTAAAATCTAAAACTACAAAACATTAAGATGAGAATGTAATCATAACCTTTCACCACATTAGAATAGGCAACTGTTTTTTTTCTTTTATGTCATACCAAAAGGTCTAGCAACCAAAGAAAAAACACATGAATTAGACGCCATCAAAATTTAAAACTTTTGTGTTTCAAGAAATAGTATAAGAAATTGAAAAGACAACCCACAGTATGGGACAATAGGTAAAGAGCTCTTAAAACTCCAATATAAAAAGTCAGCTAATCTAAAGAAGATTTGGATGGCATTTAGGAGGACACTGTGCTCAACTCCCCCCATGAATACATCAAAAATACACCTACATATGGAGCAATTCTCACTGAAAAGAACTGGAGACTGACAGAAAGACTCTTATAAAACCAAGGCTGTAAAGAAAAATCCACATGGAGTAAAGTAGGAAGGGAAGAGAAGCAATTAGGTCAGGACCTACTACACTAGGAGGGGACACAGCTTCAGAGATCCTCTCAGGGGATTGAGTGGCTCAAACCATATTAGGCACCCCAGCCCTGGGAAGTTGAGTTCCCTTACCTGGTTTGAATTGTGGTATTAAAAGGAGGGCCATAAGAAACCTAGACTCTCCTCATGAAGAGCATGCATAGACTTGTTTATTCCTAGGAACAAGTTTGGGGAAGCAGACTGAAACTGTCAGGGACTCAGGCTGTTTCCAGTGACCTCCTTACCATGTGCCCCAGGCCACACTGAGCACCCACTCTGGTCCCTCTTGCACTAGTGCAGCTCAGCACTAGAGTGAAGGCTGCCAACACCAAGGATAGTGTGTAGATATGGGGGATAGAGCTGGTTCAGACCTGCCATTCTATCTGAACAGGAGCAAGGGCAGTCATTACTAGCACTCACAGAGGTGTTAAATCAGGAGCATTTTGGAACTCTGAATGACCAGGGATGTCATTCCCTGTGCCAGGACCATCCCATCACACACCCTGGCCCAGAGTGGGCAGATGCTCTGGGCCCTACTGCTCTAACACTGCTCCCCTATATGGTGAAGGTGCTGATACTGGGAGCCAGGAGACCACACACTGAGAGGAAATGGACCCAGCTTGGACCTGAACCTCAGGGCTTCTGCTCCAGTACCTCACTACCAACAGGGTGATATGCTCAGCAACTGAGCACAGAAGCCCAGGCTCACACCTGGCTCTGGCTCTAGCCACTCCATCTCCAGCCCCACCTCCCACTAAGATGATAGCTGTCAGCACATACTGGGGGAAGATGTGGGGGAAGCCCCACACACACTTCAGATCTAGCTCTCCCACCAAAGTCACTGGGCACGCATATCTGCATAAGGAAGCACCCACACAAGGATACACCTTCACAGCAGGGGAAAGATAACTATTTCACCAATATTCATACAGACAGAGAAAGTTAAGCAAAATGAGAAGACAGAAGAATTTGTTTCAAACATAAGAACAAGAAAAAACCCTGAAAAGGCCACTAATGAAAAAGAGATTAAAAAATTAACCAGATAAAGACATCAAAGCATTAGTAAGAATGCTACCTGGACTAGGGAAAAGAATAGACGAATACAGTGAGAATTTTAATAAGACACTAAAAAATATAAAAAAGAACCAGTCAGAGCTAAGGAATACAATAACCAAAGTAAAAAAACACACTAGAAGGAGTTAAGAGCAGATTAGGTGATCCAGAAGAATACGTAAAGTTATCTGAAAGATAAAATAATGGAAATTACCCAATCAGAACAGCAGAAAGAAAAACAAATTTTAAAAATGAGAACAGTTTAAGGACCTCTGAGACAACATCAAACATACCAATATTCACATAATAGAGGTCCCAGAAAGGAGAGAGAAAAAAGTGTTGAAAAATGGATTTCATGAAGTTATAGCTGAAAACCTCCTGAATCTGTAGAAGGAAACAGATATCCAGGTACCAGAAACACAGAGTCCCAAACAAGATGAAAACAAAATGACCCAAATCAAGATATGTCATAGTTAAAATAGCAAAAACGGAAGATAAAAAGAAAATTCTAAAAGCATCAAGACAAAAACAAAGAGTCACATACAAGGGAGTCCCATTAAAACTATCAGTTTATTTTTCTACAGAAACTTTACAGGCCAAAAGGAAGTGGCATGGCATATTTAAAATGCTGAAATGGAAAAACTTACATCCAAGGATACTCTATTCAGCAAGTTTATCATTCAGAATTGGAGAGAGTAAGAACTTCTCAGACAGGCAAAAATTCAAGAGTTCATCAATGCTAAGCCAACCCTACACATAGTGTTAAAAGGTCTTCTCTAAGAAGAGAAAAAGCTGTAATAAGAAGAGTTTATAGGAAAGGAAAAACATCCAATTCATAAAAGCAAATATGTAGTAAAGACTGTGGATCAAGCACTTAAACAAGCTAATAAAAAGATCAAAAGACAAAAATTGTAAAATCATCTATAACTACAATAAATAGCTAAGGGATAGACATGAAGTTGTGAAAAATGACATCAAAAACACCAAACACCAAACATGGGGGAGAAGAATAAAAAATGTAGATCTTTTAGAATGCGTTTCATCTTAAATGACTATCAGTTTAAAACAAGGAGATACAGTCATAGGTCAACCTATATGAACACTATGGTAACCATAAATCAAAAACCTAAAACAGATACACAAAAACTAAAGAGAAAGGAACACAAACATACTGCTAAAGAAAACTGTCAAAGCATAATGGAAGAAACTAAAACAAGAAAAGAACTATAAAAATAACCAGAAGAGAAGTAACAAAATGGCAATAAGTACATACCTATCAATAATCACTTTAAATGTCAATGAACTACATGTTCCAATCAAAAGACATAATGTGGCTGATTGGATAAAAAAGAATACTCATCTATGGGTTGCTTACAAGAAACTCACTGAAGAGGTACATGCATATGCAGACTGAAAGTGAGAGGATGGAAAAAGATATTTCATGCAAATGGAAACAAGAAAGAGGGTAGCAATATTCATATCAGACATAATAGACGTTAAAACAAAGTCTATAACAAAAGAAAAATAAGGGTATTATTAAGAATAAAGGCATCAATACAAGAAGTGGATGTAACATTCACTAACATATAGGCACCTTATATATGAGCACCTAAATATATAAGGCAAATACTAACAAACATAAAGGGAGAAATTGACAATAGTACAGTAATTATAGGGGGTTTTAACACTCCATTTACATCAGTGGGAAGATCATCCTGACACAAAATCAATAAGGAGAGAGTGGTCTTAAATGACACATTAGACCAATTGAACTTAATAGATATCTACAGGACATTCCATTCAAAATTAGCAGAATACTCATTTTTTTCAAGTGCATATGGAATGTTTTCTGGGATAGATCACATGTTAGGCCACAAAAGTAGTTTCAATAAACTAAAGAGAATAGAAATTATATCAAGCATCTTTTCTGACCAGTATGAAACTGGAAATCAATTACAGGAAGAAAAATAGGAAAAACACAAACAGATTGAGATGAAACAGCATGCTACTAAAAAACAAAAACAAAAACAAAAAAAATCAATGGGCTAATTTGAAGAAATCAAAGAAGAAATCAGAAAATTTCTCAAGACAAATGAAAATAAAAATTCAACCTTCCAAAATTTATGCAACACAACAAAACATGTAAAATAGGGAAGTTCATAGTGATAGAGGGCCCCCCACCTCAAGAATCAAGAAACATCTTGAATAAACAACCTAACTAAGCTTTCTAATTTAAATAATTAGAAAAAGAACAAACAAAGCCCAAAGTCAGCAGAAAGATGTAAATAATAAAGATCAAAAAGGAATTATATAAAATAGAGACCCCTCGAAATAAACAATAGAAAAGATCAATGAAACCAAGAGATGGCTTTTGAAAAGATAAACAAAATTGATAGGACTTAGCCAGGCTCATCAAGAAGAAAAGAGAGGACACAAATAAATGAAATAAGAAATGGAAGAATAGAAATTACAACCAGTGTCCCAAAAAATCTTAAGAGAATACTACAAACAGTTATATGCCAGCAAAATGAATAGCCTAGAAGAAATGGATAAATTTCTAGAACCATACAATCTTCAAAGACTGAGTCAGAAAGAAATAGATGATGTGAACAGATCAAACACTAACAGTGAAATTAAATTTGTAAAAAAAAAAAGTTCCCATCAAACAAAAGTCCAGGGTTGGAAAACTTTACAGGGGAATTCTACCAAACATATAAAGAGCTAATATTTATCCTTCTCAAACTATGCCCCCCCAAAATGAAAAGGGTGAAACACTCCCTAATTCATTCTACAAGGCCTCCATTACCCTGATACCAAAGCCAGACAAAGACACTTCAAAAAAAAGAAAATTATAGGCCAATATTTATGATTAATATAGATGAAAAAATCCTCAATAAAATATTAGCAAACTGAATACAATATATAAAAATTAATAATTTTTATTAATTAATTAAATGGGATTTATTCCAGAGGTACAAGAATGGTTCATTATCCCCAAAACAATATGATAAAGGTAACAAAATAAGGAGAAAACATCACATAACCATCTCAATTAACACAAGAAAAAGCATTTGAGAAAATTCAGCATTCATCCATGATAACAGCTCTAATCAAAGTTGGTATAGAGGGAACATATTTCAACATAGTAAAGGCCATTTATGACAAACTTACAGCTAACATTATATTCAACAATAAAAACATGAAAGATTTTCCCCTAAAGTCAGGAACAAGACAAGGATGCCAACTCTTGCCGCTTCTATTTATCATAATATTGGAAGTCATAGACACAGAAATCAGACAAGAAAAAGAAAGACATTCAAATTGGAAAGGAAGAAGTAAAATTGTCACTATTTGCAGATAACATGATACTATATACACAAACCCTAAAGTCTACCAAAAAACTATTAGAATTAAAAAATCTATTTTGTAAATTTGCATGATACAAGATTAACATACACAAATTGGTTGGTTTTCTATACACTAATAATGAACTACTAGAAAGAGAAAGTAAAAACACAATTCCATTTAAAATCATATCAAAGAGAGTAAAATAACTAGGAATAAACTTAACCAAGGACGTGAAAGACCTATACTATGAAAACTATAAAATGCTGATGAAGGAAACTGAAGATGATATAAAAAATGGAAAGAAAACCTATGTTCATGGACTAGAATAATTAATATTGTTAACATGTGCATACTATCCAAAACAATTTTTAGATTTAATGCAATTCCTATCAAAATACCTATTACATTTTCCATGAAACTAGAATGAATAATCCTAAAACTCATATGGAACCACAAAAATCCCAAATTGTGAAAGCAATCTTGAGAAAAAAGAACACAGCTGAAGCTATGACTCGCCTAATCTTCACACTATACTACAAAGCTACAATAATCAAAACAGCATTGTGTTGGAACAAAAATAGATACATAGATCAAAAGAACAAAGAGCCTCCCTCCCGAAAAAATCTATGCATTTATGGTCAATTAATCTATGAATAATGGAGGCAGGAATATACAATGGTGAAAAGACTGTCTCTTCAATAATTGATGCTGGGAAATCTAGACAGCTATACATAAATGTATGAGATTAGACCATTTTCTCATAACATATGCAAAAATAAAATTAAAATGGGTTAAAGCTCTAACTTTAAGACCTGAAATCATAAAAGTAGAACAGAACACTCTTTGACATAAATCACAGCAATATTTTTTTGCATCTGTCTCCCAAGACCAAAAAAAACAAAAATGAATGGTATCTAATTAAACTTCAAAGCTCTTGCACAGCAAAGGAAACCACTGACAAAATGAAAAGACAACCTCCTGAATGGGGAAAATATTTACAAATGATATGACCAATAAGGAATTAATATCCAAAATGTATAAACAACTTACACAACTCAGTATCAAAAACAACCTGATTAAAAAAATGGGCAGAAGACCTAAATAGACATTTTTCCAAAGAAGACATACAAATGGCCAATAGGCACATGAAAAAATGCTTATCACTAATCATCAGAAAAATTCAAATAAAAAAACCACAGTGAGGTATCACTTCACACCTGTCAGAAATGGCCATCATCAAAAATTTCCAAAGACAAATGTTGGTGAGGAGGATGTAGAAAAAAGGGAACCCATCTACACTGTTGGTGGGAAAGTAAATTGGTGCAGTCACTATGTAAAACAGTAGAGAGGATCCTAAAAAATCTTAAAATAGAAATACCATATGATCCAGCAATTCCACTCCTGGGTATATATCTGAAGAAAATGGAAAAACCAATTTGAAAAGATACATGCATTCCAATGTTCATAGCAGCATAACTTTCAATAGTCAAGATACCGAAGCAACCTAAGTGTCCATTAACAGATGAATGGATAAAGAAGAAATGGTATACACACACACACACACACATATATATAAGTATAAATATACAAACATATACAAATACTATCCATAAAAAGAATGAAATTCTGACACTTGCAACGAAATGATGGACATGGAGGGTATTATGCTTAGTGAAGTAAGTCAGATAAAGGCAAATACTATATGATATCACTGATATGTGGAATGTCAAAAAATGAAACAAATATAGACTGACAGATATAGAGAACAAATTACTGGTTACCAGAGGGGAGAGGGACGGGAGGATGGACAAGATAGGTGTGGGAAACTGAGAGGTACAAACTATTATGGATAAAATGAACTGCAAGGATATGCTATACAGCACAGGGTATATTGCCAATATTTTATAATAGCTTTAAATGAAATATAGGCTACAAAAATATTGAATCATTCTATTGTACACCTGAAACTAATACTATAAATAAATCCTACTTCAATAAAAAAAAAAAAGACAACCCAATTTTTTTTAATGGGCAAATGTTTTGAACAGATTTTTCTCTAAGGAAGGAATACCAATGGTCAATAAGGATATGAACATATGCTCATCATCATCATTAGTCATTGCTGAAATGCAAATCTAAACCCAATGAGATATTACTTTAAACTCACTAGGATGGCTATAATCAAAAAGACAGACAGTAACAAGTGTTGATGAGGATGTGGAGAAACAGAAAGCCTCAGTTTGGCTGTTCCTTAAACAATTCAACATAGAGTTACCCAATGGCTTAGCATTTTTACTCTTACATATATACTCAAGATAATTAAAAACATATGTCCAAAAGAACTTGTACATTAATGTTCATAGCAGTATTATTCATGCCTCCATAATGATAGATCCTTATGTCCATCAACTGACAAATGGATAAACAAATGCGGTATATCTATACAACAGAGTGTTATTCATCCATAAAAAGGAACGAAGTAGTGACACATGCTGTATCACAGATAATCCTTGAAAATATTATGCTAACTGAAAGAAGCCAAATACAAAAGAGCACATATTGTAGGATTTAGTTTATATGAAATGTCCAGAATACACAAATCCATAGTGACAGGGTATAGATTAGTGGCTGCCAGGTACTGGGGATTTGTACAAATGGGGAGTGACTGCTAATGCATAGACTGTTATGAAAATGTTCTGGAATTAGTGATCATACAATTTTGTTAATATACTTAAAACATTGAATCATATACTTTAGAACAATTAATTTTATGATATATGTATTATGTATCAATAAAGATCATATGAGATAGTGAAGACAAAGACATTTTAAGAAAAAACAAAAACAAAGCATAATGGAAAAATCTTAATAGAAAAGAAATCAAGTGAATATCCAATGCTTTACGCTATTTGCTTTTTGTCTTTTTTTAATCAATATGGAAGAAATTCCTGGTTCTTTCATATATTCTCTGTTCCCTCATATATATAATGATGAATTATATATTATGAATGTCTAATGCTAATAAACCTTTTGAAATAAGAACCAGATTTATAATTCACTGTGGATTCTAAAGCCTAAAATAGACTACATTTGTAGGGATAATTAAATGCAAGGGTATAATCTTTAGTTACAATGTATCATTACTTGTTAGTATAAAACTTTTCAAATAAATTTACTACATTATAATTCCTGAGATTGGCCACTGAGAATGAATTTATATTTTTCTTAAGAATCTAAAATCCCTGCATTTAATTCCAAGTTTCTGCTCACAATTTGCCTCAAGTTTTCCAGTAATCCCTGCCAATGTATTCAATCAGTAAAACTTGGACTACTTTTACTGTTTGGCTTCTCATTGCATTTAGAAGGAAATAAACACAGATGATATTCCAGAAAGCCTCTGTGCCCTGATCTCCTTTTATATTTGTTTTATGCTCACCGCTCTCAAGCCACTCTCCTCTTTGCTGGCTTTTATTTAGCCACATGGTTCTTCAGTTTTGCCTATAATAGACCCATGATTCTTACTTCTTCATTGAGTTTATGGCATAAGGCTAGTTGGATTAATCCATGGGAAAAAAACAAACCCACGGACTAGCAACCTGTGTGTAACAGTTTGTCCTTCAAGGAAAGTGAAGACAATATCCTAATTATCTAATCCAGGAATGTATTTGTCATCTTGGCTCCCTGCCTCTCTGTGTCTCCCACAGGCTTAGTCAATCAGATTCCAAATTGATGTGCTCAGTGCATTTGGAGGTTTGAAGAGAGTGAAAGCCACATGGAACTGTCTTTGTAGAGAAGATGGTAAGATGCACGGAACAAGAGATATGACAGGCTGTTGACACTCTGGAGGAGCATGTGTCCAATATTCAGAAAATGCTTAAACTGGCATCTAACAGACATGGTTTTTAACCTCCTAATTAAAACAGAGGTAAATAACTAACTGAAAAGGCTGTTGTGAGAAGGAAATCAGATCATATATTAAATAAGAAGAACAAATCAGCACTGAAATGCAGGCACTGAACAGCGAGGAGGACTCCGACTGCTGGAGCAAGAACTAGTCGAGAGTAATTTTCATTTTGAAAAACTTTATGGTGTAGACATTCAGAGTCACTCAAAAACAGCACAAACCCCACATGCTGAAAACACACATACACAAAGAGGTTCTGCTGAATATGTACTGCAATAAAATCGTTGAAGAGGTATGAATGAGACCATTTTCTGGTAGCAGAATACTTAAATGGTATTAAGAGTGGTTAACAACTACTCTATACGGGGGGAAGTTATTCCCGAGGCTGCATCCCTTCTGTGGTCCCGTGTGTCCCATGTGCATCATCAGCTTATCAGCAGCTGATTCCCACATGATTCGCACCCTGGTTTATCAGTAAGTGTTAAATAGGAAGAAAAAGTATTATGCAGTTAAACTAAGTGTATTAAATTCTGATTTTGGTTCTGACAGATGAAATTGATATATCTCATATATCTTTTGCAGATTTAGGGTCCCTGAGGTCACAGTTGACTTTTGTTTTAAAGTAGGACAAATGAATCAACAACCAAATGTAAGGTTTTGCCAAATGTAAACAAAGCGTTTATCTTGTACTTATAGTTCATTAAATGCTAAGAAAACAACCTGCCACATGTCATTGTATGATCCTATGTGTATAAGAAATCAAAGGTTGCTCTTCATATGAAAACCAGCAAAAATTCCAATATAAAAATAATTTTTAAATGACTAAAGCTCTATTATCCTATTCTAGAGACAAATTCTGCATGCCATTTGCTTTTCCTTCTTCGTACCAAAAACATGGAGCGAGATGCACTTTAAGGCAAGTACTTATTTGATTTTATCAATGTGTGTTATGCCAACCTATCTTTTATAATTTTGTGCTTTTCCAAAGAACTAGAGAGAATGCTATGTTGTCTTGCAGTGCAGACATAAATGTGCGGTACGAACACATGGTACACTTACATTTTTGGATCCAAGCAAAGTTTTGTAGAGGTTTTTGGTTTTTTTTTTTTTCTGAACTTGGCTGTAAACAACACTCAAGTCCTATCCTGAGATGTGTTTTCCATTTTTTCTAATTCCCTACAGAACAAGCCTAGCAGTTACTACGTTTTCTCTAAATTTATATTATCTTTTTCTAAGGCGTACATTTAATAAACGGCTTGAATCTATACATATTTGGGGATAGTCAGCACTTTCCATTGTAAATTTGACCTTCCTCTTAAATTTGTCTTGCTGTCTTCATCCACCCAACATTCAATGAGTATCTACTCAGTGCCAGGCACTGCTCCAGTTGCTCGGAGTAGATCAAAGAAAAAGATCTCTGCCCTTGGGGAACTTACATTCTAGTTAATGAGAAATAGTGAAAAAATAAGTCCAATAATAAAATTATAATATATGTTAGAGGATGATAAATTCTATGGAGAAAAAAGCACAAGTAGAGCAGGGCAAGTGGATTTATGGGTTCTGGTGGCAGAGTAGATGGAACAAACACGGTATTAAATAGTGTGGTAAATAAAAGTGGGCCTCACTGAGAAGGTAAGACTGAGTGAAGACTTGAATTAGGTGTGGGAGTTGGCCAAACAGCCCTTAGGGGCGAGAGTGCTCTAGGCACAGAGGAGAGTGGGAGTACAGTCCTGAATATGGGAGTTTGCCTGGGGTTTTCAGGAAGTTCTCAGAGACCAATGTGGCTGCAGCACTGAGAGCTAGGGAAAGAGGAGGAGAAAAGGAAGGCAGAGCAGTAATGTGAGCCCAGTCACCTAAAGATTTAGAGGACATTTCAAGGACTTCAGAATCTACAGTGAGGAAATGGCCAGCCATTGTAGTTTTTAGCAGAGGAGTGACGTGAACTTACAATTCCTCCTGTAAATAATAACAAAATCTGTGGTTGCTCTTGTTCCTTATATAAAATGGTGTATTTGCATATAACCTATACACATCCTCCAGTATACTTTATATCACCTCTAGATTGCTCATAATACTTAATGCTATGTAAACAGTTGTAAATACAATGTAAATGCTATGTAAATAATTGCCGGTGTGCAAATTCAAGTTTTGCTATTTGGAACTTCCTGGAATGTTTTTTCAAACAGTTTCAATCTGCAGTTGGTTGAATTTGAGGATGCACAACATTGGATATGGAGGGCAGACTATACTTACATTTTAAAAAGATTATGTCCTATTCAGTTAGGGCTGCTGAAACAAAATACCATAGACTGGGTGGTTTAAACAACAAAATTTATGACTTGCAGTTCTGGAGGCTAGAAAATCCAAAATTCAGGGGTCAACAGATTTGATGTCTGATGAGAGCCTGCTTCCTGGTGTGTAAATATCAACCTTCTTATTGCATCCCCACATGGCAGAAAGAGGAAGCTCTGGTGTCTCTTCCTCTTCTTAAAAGGACACTAACTCTGACATGTGGACTCTGCCCTTAGGACCTTTTCTAAACCTGATTATCCCCCAAAGGCCCCACCTCCAATACCACAAAATTGGAGATTAGGGCTTCCCCATGTGAATTGGGGGGGAAGGGGCACAAACATTTAGTCCAAAGCAGATTCTTTTCACTTCTCTATTAACACTAGACTGTAGTGGTAGCAAGGATAGATATATGAAGACAGGTAAGAAGGTTATTACGTTTTTCTTTTTTTTTTTTTTTTAAGGTATGAGATTATGCTGATTCTACCAAGGTAATTGAAATAGAAGGTGTATGAACTGGTCAAATTCTGAATTCACTTCAATGATGAAACCAATACCATTTCTTGGCAGTTCCTGATAAGTGAAATATGATTCCAAAGACATAAATTTGAGAAACTGGAAGAATAGGGTTATAATTTAGGAGACAGGAGGTGGGGAGGCACAAGAGAAGCAGATTTAAGGGAAGGAGGTAGAAGAGGTAAAGCTATAGTTTGCTTTTGAAATTGAGGTTCCCTTAAATATCTAAGTATTAGTATCAAGTAGGCAGCTGGATAGATGGATCAGAAGATCACAAAAGAGTTCAGGGTTATAGGTATAAACTTAGGAATTCCTACATTAGGTGATATATACAGATACAAAACTAAATGAGATCCACAAGTGGATGAATATAGATAAAAATAGTGGAGGAGCATGGAATGACTTCTGGTAAATTCCACATCAGAATATTAAGGACAAGAGAAGAAATTACCAAGGAGAAGGAACAATCAAAGAGGTAAGAGAAAAATTAAGAAAATATGACATCTGAAGCTGAGTAAAGTCTATCCTAAAAGAGAGTGAACATCTGCATTAAATGCTGCTTATAAGTCAAGTAAGATGAGGTATAAAAATTGACCATTGGATTTAGAGTTGAGGTTTAGGTGACTTCAGCAAGTACAGTTCTAATAAATCTATAAACTTCATCCTACCCTCCTTAACCCTGCCTACCCATCTTCAATTTATCTTCTTCCCATTATGATTACCAGTCATTAAATTTTCCTTGTGTTGCAAATTATAAAAGGATTATATGCTTGTTGAATTAGTGAAACAATGATTTCATACCATTCCCATGCTAACTTACATAGAAAAAGTATAAAATTTTATTAACTTAAGGGTTAGGTTTTTTGTTTGCATCAACAAAAATTGGTCATAATTACTGTGCTAGAGAAATACAGACTTGTTTAGTTTTAATAGTTGCATTTACATCAACTGATATGCCTGGACGATAATCTAATCATTTTTTCTGACCTGAGACATTCAATGATGTCGAGTTTTAGTCTCTATACATGATATCACAAAAATAAATATTTCTGTTCAAATATCCTGATAAAGCAGTGTTTTTGTTTCAACTGGATAGTTTCTCAAAAGTGCATTTCAGAGTCAAAAAGTATGCACATTCAAAACTTTATGACTATTCTACTCTTGCTACCAATTAATAAAAGTGCTTCTTATCTTTATTAGCATTGGAGAATATTAGTTTGGGTTTTTTTTTTAAGTATTTTCTAATCTGAAAGATACACTAATTGTTGCTGTAATTTGCATTTCTCTGAATAGCAATCAGGGCAAGCACCATATAATGTTAATAGCCTTTTGATTTTATCTTCTGTGAATTACCTGTTCTTTCCTTTTGTCCATCTAATTGTATTTTCCAGGAAATTACCTTTTTCTAATATAATATTTTTATAATTCCTTTTATCTCTTCCACATACGTAGTTATACATCCTTTGTCAATTCTAGAACTGTATAATTTTGCTTTCACTTTTTCCCTTAATCAGGCTATCTCAGGATTGATTTACTATGTTAGTTGTTTCTAAGAAAGAGCTTTTTCTTTAATTTAGTGTTTGGTTGGTTGTCACAACAGGATGGTACTATGCTTGGCAGTAAAACAGATATAGTTAAGGAAGTAATGTTTCTTTAATGGCAAAAGAAATGGAAACTTAGTAAGATAATTACTTAAATAGGAGACAACACAGCATGCTCACACATAGAGGTACCAGCTTATCCGTTTTTCCAAAACTCCCCCACAGAGGCATACAACTACTCATGAGGGAGGAAATATCCTAAAAGTAAGGCTCTCTTTGCCACACTGAAGGAATTTTTCATATCATCCTAGCTCCCTGACCTTCATCTCAGCATACTAAACTCTTCTGGAGATTGGGCACTGACTTTGTGACCTCCTGATAACCAGGTACAACTCAGGTGTCGACACATTCCCAAGTCTTGATTACATAACTGGGCTGAGAATTCTTCAAGTTTTCCCAGGTCTCATTATTGTTTTTGTTTTTTGGGTTTTGTTTTGTTTTATTTTGTTTTTCAACTATGATTTCTACTTCTCTTTCCTTTTGCTGTACGAGTAACAAAAAAAAGTGTTGAATATATTTGTAGTAGTGACAGGTAACTTTCCCTCATATCTATTTGCTCACTTTTCCCCCTACTAACTAATTAACAAAACAATGCTTTTAAAGGCTCATCATGGTCTGTGATTATCTTTTTTTCCAGGTACATATGGCCATATGACTAAGTTCTTGCCTATGAAATGTAATGAAAGTAAAAGTAACGTGTGCAATTTCAGCAACATCCTCTACTTAAAAGAAGCGTGTTTATCCTTTGTCTCCTGGCTTTCTACCTACCCATGGAGATAAATATGTATGTGGTGCTGGTCAGACAGCTTCAATCATGACGATGAAGGTCAATCAGTCTACACAAGACCGCAAAGCATAAGAAACAGAAATTTTGGTGGCTGCAACAGAAATGTTTTTGACCTTGCACTGTCTACCTGCCTCTATGCAGTAAAGTGAAAAAAAAAATCCGCAAAAACAAAAACACTCTGTCTTGTTTTGATCCACTGTATTTTGCAGTTCTTTCAAAATATCACAATAGTCTAGCCAAAGGAGTGGCAATTTGTGTTCCATAAGAGGCCAGATAGTAAGTGCGTTAATATGTTTACTTTTGCAGACCATATAGTCTTTGTTGTGACTACACTCTCTCCCCCAAATCTGCCCTGCTAGTGTGAAAGGAGACAAACAAAAGATAAGTGGATGAGCATAGCTGTGTTCCAAAAAAACATTAAAAAAAAGTGGCTGCTTAGATTTGGCTCATGGGTAGGGTTTGATGTCTCTTGACCCAGCCTACTATATAACTGACACAATCTTTTTGATTTTGCATATATGCTTGAAAAAACTTTTGTGTGAATATACATTTGTTTTTAATTTACATAACTTATATGGCATAAAGATATAAATTTTTTATTGATGTATCTCAGGTACAATGTGTCAGTTTCTGGTGTACAGCACAATGTCCCAGTCATGCATATACATACATATATTTGTTTTCATATTCTTTTTCTTTAAACATTATTACAAGATACTGAACATAGTTCCCTGTGCTATACGGCACAAACTTTTTAAAATCTGTTTTTATATATAATGGCTAACATTTGTAAATTAAAGATATAATTTAAATAATGTGTTTAATATTGTATGTTTAAGATCAATAATATAATTTACAAATGCTGCTGATTACTTCTGATTGCTGCCTGGATTTCCATTATAATAATTAATTAGTAGACGATTGATATGCTAATATATTGAGTCTTCTGGTATAGGAAAATGTCATCTCTCATTTATTTTGGCCCTCTTTAGTTTCTCTCAGAAATGTTTTATAGTTTTTGGTAAACCAAACTTGCACGCCTGTGCTTAAATTTATGTCTTAGTTTTTTTGTATGTTTTAGCACTACTGCAAATAGTATTTTAAAATTTCAATTTCTAGTTGTTAAAGCCTAGTTATAAAAATGTACTTGAATTTACAAACTAACCATATATAAAGCAACCTTACTAAATTCACTAGTAGTTCAAGCAGCTTTTCTTGTGGATTCCTTAGTATTTTCTACAGAGATAGTCATGTTGATGTAAAAATAGAATTTCAAATCTGCATGCTCTTCTTTCTTTTTTCTTGCCTTATTACACATTGAAGGATTTTCAGGACAGTTGTGAATACAAGTGGTGAGCACGGCCATTTGTTCTATCCCTGATTAAAGTAGGAAAGCATTCAGTCTTTCATCATTAGCTATTCTATCAGCTGAAAGCATTTTTGAAGATTACCTTCATCAGGATAAGGAAGTTCCCTTCTATTCTAGTGTGCTGAGAGTTTTTATTATAAATGAGCCTTGAATTTTATAAAATGCTTTTTATGCAACCATTGTGATGAACATATGGTTTTCCTCCTTCATTTTGCTAATAAGGTGAATTACACTGATTATTTTATAACATCTTTGAGATATAAATCTCAAAAATGAAATTCCCGATTTTCAAATTGTATAACTCAGTAGTTTTTAGCATATTTACAAAATTGTGTAATTATTGTAACTGTTGAATTCCAGAATATTTTTATCCAGTAAAGAAACTCTGTACCAACTTGCAGTCACTCTCCATTCCTCACTCCTACAGCTCTTAGCAACTAATAATCTACTTTCTGACTCTACAGATTTGCATATTTTGTACCTTTAATATAAATGGAATCTTACAATACATAGGTCTTTGCGTCTGGCTTCTTTGTCTTAGCATAGCAATTTCAAGTTTTATCCATGATAAAGGATGTGTTAGTGTTTAATTACTTTTTGGGGGTGAATAATATTCCATTGTATGGCTATACTATATTTGTTTAGCCATGTGTCAGTTGAGTTCTTTTCAATTTTTCACTTTTATGAATAATACTATGAGCATTTATGTACAAGTTTTTGTATGAACATATGCTTTCATTTCTTTCTCCTGGGTATACACTTAGGAGAGAAATTGTTTGGTAATATGGTAACAATGTTTAGCTTTAAAGAACTACCATATTATTTCGTAAAGCAGCTACACCACTTTACTATCCCACCAGCAACATATGAGAGTTTCATTTTATACCACCTATGTGCTGAACACTTATATTTACAGACCACTCTTCCGTCTGCTAGGTCACTTAATGCTTTCACCAGTTAATTGCGTCTTATCAAAGATCAGCTGTGGCTGTCCAAAAATCAGTTTTTGCCAGTTTTACAGTAATCAGTGTAACTAAATGTTATGTCAACAAATAAGAAAGAATGCAAATAAAGAATACTTTTTCTTGAATTCTAAATTGAATTCTTTGGAAAGGCTTGATAAAAGCTATTTACTAAAAGAATGCAGACAAATTAGGTATGGACAAGACAATGTAAAAGATAGGAGGAACTTCACAAAATTGTGAAAAGATTCTAAATTCAATTTACTTTGGAAGTTTCTAGACATTTCTCTACCATTTTAAAGAAAAGAAAGTGGAAGTCATAGTTTATATTTTATGGGTATGGTTACAAAAGCAAAATGGACAAACCACAAAAACCAAAACAGAACTCTACTCAGTGGACCCATTTACAAAAAAAGGGCTTGAGCCTTTATAAAGATTGATAAATTATTAAACATATGTTTCCAAGTTAACATAAATGTTTAAGAATTTATATTTGTATTATTTTTTAATGATTCTCAGTGTTTAAACTTTTAGTCAGTGAACTACATATAAGACAACTATCAAGCATTTTATACCATTGCATTGTATTTGATCTTAGAAACCATGTATTAAGTTTCCTTTTTAATTTTCTTTTTTGGATGTCAATCTCCCATTGAAATGGTGAAGTTCAGTAAATAGAATAATGAAAATAAAAATAACTTGATCAAACATGGGTTGGGTATATTTAAGGCATATGTTGCTCAGTTTTCAATGCATGTCTTGCTCAGTTTAAAAGGGATAGGATGATTAAGTGGAATACACAGAATAAAATTTACATTTTAATTTTTTGTCTTAGTTTTGAAATTATAAAATCTTTATCATGGTAGAGATATCTTGTGTGAGTAAGAAAAATCTATATGCAGTAAAACAAAGATGATATTTAAGTACTCATGTGTGCCCATAAAATTGATTAGTTCATATATAAAAGATAACTCCTCAGAGTAACAATTAAACAGAGATACTCAAAGCCCTAAAGATAGAAAGGCAAAGAAAAACAGAACATTTTTTCAAGGGCTTGATAACAGAGTAAGATAGAAGTGTGTCTCATGTAGTAGTATACAAATCTCTAGAATTTGTGTTAACATGCAGAAGTTTTTTTAATAAGCTTTTAATTTTCAAATATTTTATATTCCCATGTACCTAACAAACTATTATTAATTTGTTACATTAGTATGGTACAGTTATCATGATTAATGGAGCAATACTGATGCACTAATATGTTTTAAAAATTCATACTTTTATCAGTTTTTTCCAATTTTTTTTTTGTTCCAGGATCCCATCCAGGATCCCAAATTATATTTAGACATTTATGTCTCTTTAGGTTGCAACAGTTTCTCAGACTCTTTATTTTTGATGACTTTGAGTGTTTTGAGGAGTATTGGTCAGGTATTTTTCAGAATGCCTCTCAATTGGGATTTGTCCAAGACCGTTTCTCATGATTAGATTGAGGTTATCAGTTTTTGTGAGGAGGACCAAAGAGTTAAGTATCATTCTCATCACACCATATCAAGGATATTTACTTCTTAAAATATGCATACCTTAAAATTCACTCAGTGCTGGTTGTTCCAGTCAAAATGGTGGAGTAGCATGGTTATAAGCTCCCCTCCTCTCACAAACACAACAAAATCACAACTGACTGCTGAACAGCCATTAACAAAAAAGACTGAAACCTACCAAAAAAGATCTTTTCTAACTGGAAACATAAAGAGAACCAGAGAGATGGTAGGAAGTACGCGCATGCAATACAATCAGGCCCCATACCCCATAGGTGAGCAACCCATAAGTTGGAGAATAATTACATTGCAGAGGTGTACCCACAGGACTGAGAATTCTGAGCCCCATGGCAGGCTCCCCAGCCTGGGGGTCCAGCATTAGGAGAAGGGGCCCCCAGAGCATTTGGCTTTGAAGGCCAGGGGGGCTTAACCACAGGAGCACCACAGGACTAGGGGAAGCAGAGACTTTATTCTTAAAGAGCACACACAGAGTCTCACATGCACCAGAACCAAGGGCAGAAGTAGTGAAATTTCATAGGTGCCCGGGCCAGACCTGCCTACTGGGCTTGGAGGATCTCCTGGGGTGGTGGGGAGCAGCTGTGACTTACATGGGGGACATAAAAACTGGTGGTGGATGTTCAGGGAGTATTCAGTCTCATTAACTTTCCTGGAGGCTGACATCTTGCTTGGGTCATTAGCATCAAGACCTGGACCCAGTCAATAGACTGCAGGATTAAGACGTGGGATGCCTAAGCCAAACAACTATGTGGAACACAGCCCCACCTAAGGGCTTCCTGACCCCACAGCTGCCTCTAGACATGCCCTTAGACATGACCCTGCCCACCAGAGAGCCAGGATCCAGCTCCATCCACAGTGGGCAGGCACTGACTCTTCCCACCAGGAAACCTGCATAAGCCACTAGTCCAGCTTCACCCACCAGAAGCAAGAAAACAATAACCCTACAACCTATGGAATGAGTCCACAGATGCAGTCCAGACTCTACCCTGGGATCATCTGGCCCCCAGTCCTTGGGTGATGAGAGGGGAGTGCATGGCTGTGAAGCATAGGATATCACCTACAGAGGGCCAGTTCTCCAAGGTCAAGAAACATAACTCAACTATCACATACATAAAAATACAAACAAATTTATTTGTAATGAGGCAGCAGAGGAGTATGTCCCAGGCAAAGGAACAAGATAAAATCCCACAAAAAGAACTACACAAGAAAAGAGTTCAGAGTAATGATTGTGAAGATGATTAGAGAAATTAGAAGGAGAATAGATGAACAGAGTGAGAGGTTAGAAATTTTTACCAGAGTTAGAAAATATAAAGAAAAACCAGAGATGAACACAATTACTGAAAAAAATAACACACTAGAGGGAAACAAGAATAGACTAAATGAGGCAGAAGAACAGATCAGTGACCTAGAAGACAGAGTAGTGGAAATCACTACTGCAGAACAGAAAAGACAAAGAAGAACAAAAAGAAATGAGGATAGTTTAAGAGACCTCTGGGACAACATGAAGCACACTAATATTCACATTATAGGGGTCCCAGAAAGAGAAGAGAGAAAGGACCTGAGAAAATGTTTGAAGAGAAAATAGTTGAAAACTTCCCTAACTTGGGAAAGGAAATAGCCAAGTCAAGGAAGTGAAGAGAGTCCCATACCAGATTAACTCAAAGAGGAGCACACTGAGGCACACAGCAATCAAACTGATAAGAATTAAAAGATAAAGAGAAAATATTGAAAGCCACAAGAGAAAAGCAACAAATAATATACAAGGGAACTCCCATAAGGTTATCAGCTGATTTTTCAGCAGAAACTCTACAGGCCAGAAAGGAGTGTCATAATATACTTAAAGTGATGAAAGGGAAAAACCTACAACCTACAAGAATATTCTACCCAGAAAGGCTCTCATTCAGATTTGATGAAAAATCTGATGAAAAAATCAAAAGCTTTTCAGATAAGCAAAAGCTAAAAGAATTCAGCACCAAACCAGCTTCACAACAAATGCCAAAGGAACTTCTCTAGGTAGAAAAGAGAAGACCATTACTAGAAACAAGAGAATTACTCGATGAGAGAGTTCACCAGTAAAGACAGACAGACAGTAAAAGCAGGAAACCATCCACACACAGACTAACAGGGAAGTTAAAAGTCAAAAGCAGTAAAATCATCTGTATCCACAGTAAGCAATGAAAGGATATACAAAACAATTAGATGTAAAATATGATATCAAAACCAGTAATCATGAGGGGAGGAGAGTATGAATGCAGGGTATCTAAAATGTGTTTCAAATTAAGAAATTAGCAAGTTAAAGCAATCATATTATAAATATAATTCTATACCAAAACCTCATGGGAACCACAAACCAAAAATCTATAACAGATATACACACAAAAAAGAAAAAGGAATCCAGACATAATGCCAGAGGTAGTCATCAAATCACAAGAGAACAAAAGAAAAAAGGAGAAAAAAAGATCTACAAAAAACAAATCCAAAACAATTAACAAAATGACAATAAGAATGTACATATCAGTAATTACCTTAAATGTATACAGATTAAACACTCCACCCAAAAGACACAGACTGGCTGAATGGACCCATATATATGCTGTCTACAAGAACCATACAAGACCTTGCTACAAAAGCAAGACCTGCACATATGCTTTCTATAAGAGACCCACTTCAGAGCTAGAGGCACATACAAGCTAAAAGTGAAGGGATGCAAAAAGGTATTCCATGCAAATGGAAACCAAAAGAAAGCTGGAGTAGTAATACATATATCAGACAAAATAGATTTAAGACTGTTACAAGAGGCAAAGGACACTGTATAATAATCTAAGGATCAGTCCAAGAAGATATAACAATGGGAACACTTGAATAAAAGGCAACTGTTAACATACATAAAAGGAGAAATTACCAGTAACACAATAACAGTGAGAGACCTTAACACCCCACATGCATCAATGGACAGATCATCTAGACAGAAAATCAATAATATAGGTGTTAAATGACACATTAGACTACATGGACTTGGTATTTATAGAGCATTCCATCCAAAAGCAGCAGAATACACATTCTTCTCAAGTGCACATGGAACAGTCTCCAGGATAGATCACATGTTGGCCCACAAGCAAACCTCAGTAAATTTAAGAAAACTGAAATCATATCAACCATCTTTTCCAACCACAACACTATGAGACTAGAAATCAACTGCAAGAGAAAGACTGCAAAAACCACAAACACACGGAGGCTAAACAATATGCTACTAAACAACCAGTGGATCACTGAAGAAACCAAAGAGAAAACAAAATACTTAGAGACAGATAAAAATGAAAACACAATGATCTGGGATGCAACAAAAGCAGTCCTAAGAGGGAACTTTATAGCAATATGAGCTTACCTCAGGAAATAAGAACAATCTCAAATAAAAAACCCAGCCTTATACCTAAAGCAATTAGAGAAAGAAGAACAAACAACACCTGAAGTTAGTAGAAGGAAAGAAATCATAAAGATTAGAGCAGAAAAGAAGTGAAACAGAGAATAAAAAGAAAAGATCAATGAAACCAAAAGCTGTTTCTTTGAAAAAATTAAAACCTTTAGTCAGACTCATCAAGAAAAAAGGGAGAGGGCTCAAATTAAAATCAGAAGTGAAAACAGAGAAGTGAGAACTGACACCACAGATACAAAGATACAGACTACTATGAGCAAACATATGCCAACAAAATGGACAAACTTGAAGAAATGGACAATTTCTTAGAAAGGTACAATTTGCCAAGACTGAGCCAGGAAGAAATAGAAAATGTAAACTATTTCAAATAGCCAAGACATTGAAACAGCCTAAATGTCCATCAACAGATGACTGGATAAAGATGTGGTATATTTATACAATGGAATACTACTCAGCCATAAAAACCGACAACATAACGCCATTTGCAGCAACATGGATGCTCCTGGAGAATGTCATTCTAAGTGAAGTAAGCCAGAAAGAGAAAGAAAAATACTATATGAGATTGCTCATATGTGGAATCTAAAAAACAAAAACAAAAACAAAAAAACAAAGCATAAATACAAAACAGAAATAGACTCAGACATAGAATACAAACTTGTGGTTGCCAAGGGGCAGAGGGTGGGAAGGGATAGACGGGATTTCAACATTGTAGAATAGATAAACAAGATTATACTGTATAGCACAGGGAAATATACACAAGATTTTATGGTAGCTCACAGAGAAAAAAATGTGACAATGAATATATGTGTGTTCATGTATGACTGAGAAATTGTGCTCTACACTGGAATTTGACACAATATTGTAAAATGATTATAAATCAATAAAAAATGTTAAATAAATAAAAAGAAAAAAAAAAGAAAATGTAAACAAACAAATTACCAGTACTGAAATTGCATCAGTAATTTAAAAACTCCCAACAAACAAACATCCAGGACCAGATGGCTTCACAGGGAAATTCTACTAAACATTTAGAGAAGAGTTAAAGCCTATCCTTCTGAAACTATTCCAAAAAAATTGAAGAGGAAGGAACACTTCTGAACCCATCCTATGAGGCCACCATCACCTTGATACCAAAACCAGACAAAGATATCACAAAAAGTGAAAATTACGGACCAATATCATTTATGAATATAGATGCAAAAATCCTCAACAAAATACTAGCAAATTAACTCCAACAATACATTAAAAGGGTCATACACCATGATCAAGTGAGATTTATCCCAGGAATACAAGGATTTTTCAATATCTACAAATCAATGTGATATACCACATTAACAAACTGAAGAATAAAAAACATGATTATCTCAACAGATGCAGAAAAAGCTTTTGATAAAATTCAACATCTATTTATGTTAAAAACTCTCCAGAAAAGGGGCACAGAGGGAACACACTTCAACATAATAAAGGCCGTATCTGACAATTTACAGACAGCATCATACTCAATGGTGAGAAGCTGAAAGCATTTCCTCTAAGGTCAGGAAGAAGACAAGGATGCCCACTCTCACCACATTTAGTCAACAGTTTTGGAAGTCCTAGCCACAGCAATCAGAAGAAAAAGAAAGAAAATGAATCTAAACTGGAAAAGAAGTAAAACTGTCACTGTTTGCAGGTGACACGATACTATACATAGAGAATCCTAAAGATGCCACCAGAAAACTACTAGAGCTCATCAATGAATTCAGCAAAGCTGCAGGACCCCAAAATTCATATACAAAATTCACTCAGTGCTGTGAAATTCTATGGGTCTTGACAAACGCATAGTGTCATGCATCTACCATTATAATATCATACATAATAGCTTTACTGCCCTAAGATTTTCTGTTTTTATTTAGTAGAGCCCCTTCAAACAAAGCTCCTGATTACCATTTTTCTGCTTATAATTTTGCCTTTCCCAATATGTCCTATGATCATACAGTATATAGTCACCTCAGAGTGGTTTCTTCTACTTTGAAATATGTGTTTAAGGTACATCTGCATCTTTTTCTGGATTTTATACATAAATTTTTACATGAATACCATAATAACATTTTATCCAACTTTTTGCCAGTTAAAAAATCTATATTAGAGACAATTCCTTCCATGTCAGTACACACACCTCTTCATTTTTCAAACTATGATGCAGTATACCAGAAAACAGATAGCCTATTTAAACCTCCCACTACTGATGGATATTAGTGGTTTCTGATTTTTTTGCTATTACAAATAGGTCTTCACTGAATTGTTTTATAGCTTTGAATTTGCATATTTGTTCAACTATTTTATAGATAGCATGAGGCTATTTAGAAAATACTTGATTTGTTGGTTGAAGTTATTGCACTGTTCACTTTATTTGAATATTTATTTTGAGAGAATTTTAGATTTACAATGCAATGACAATGCAGAGTTCCTGTATAACCCTTCGTCTAACTTTCTTAATGTTAACATTTTCCATTTAACCATGGTTATGTATCTTATATTTGATATATAATAAGTTTGCCTTCCAAGGAAGCTGCATCAATTTATACAACTTCCAATATTCTATAAAGAAAACTTTTCTACGTATTTTTAATAGTGAATGTCACTTGAATTTTGTCAACCTGATATATACATATATTGTTACTTATCATTTTTTCTGATTTTAGTGAAGATTAGTATCTTTTCATATGCCTGTTGTCAATTTTTATGATGTTTTGATGATTCTTCTCTTCATTTTCTTTGACCATTTTGTCATATATTCCTCTTAGTTTCTCTCAACCTCACATGGCTCCAACATAATCAACTGCCAATTACCTCAGCAACAAAGCTGTTCTTGGTTTTCTTCTTTTCACTCTACCTCATTTCTTATTTCTCTCAATCTTCCTGCCCTGAGATTGCATCTTACAATAAAGCAATGCCACCTAAACCAGACTTCATGCTTTATTTTTCAGCGGAGTTTGGATTAAGACACCATTTTCCTCTTGAGCAGTGTTTTTATCAATTTGCAAAATACCATGACGTATTATGGTAATTATTTCTGTTACATATGTACTAATTATTATTGTGTATGCCTGTCTATGAAGTTTATTTTATACTACCTCTCACTGTATAAAAGACACACATATTTCATTCTATCATTTTTCACTTTATGATTTCTGGAGAGTCCTATGTTGCTTGGGAAGGCTTTCTCCATCCCAAGATTTTACAGTTCCTACTAAAGTATAATATTTAAAATTTTTCTCCTTAATTCACTTGAAATTGTTTTTATGATGATGGCAGGCAGAAATTGATTTAGACTTCAAAGGTGAGCTTCTAATTTACTTTATTCCCAATAGTCTTCACTTAGCACATAAAGTCTTCTAGAACACATCTGGGGGAAAATCGGAAGAATCTATACTCAAATTATCAAAAAACCACTTTTCCTTTAATTTCAACATGACAGGCCTAATAGCATAACTCAGACATAGGTGAGACCAAAAACCCTTTTGTAGGTTCATTTCCCTTGCACTTCCATTTCAGGGAATTTATTTTTCTCTTTAAATCTTAGTAAAAAAAAAAAAAAAAAGCAATAGCTTGCTAAGTTAATTGACACAGAACCATCAGCATACTTTTTTGGTCAACTTACATTCAGGACTATTATAACCCAATTATCACCTTTGTGCCAACTAGAGAGAAAAAATCTGTCCCCTCTAGATGAATGCAGCTCTGTAGGTAGGCAGCTTGGCAAGCTCTCAGCATCTCTGCACACATTAGAGGCTCCAACTCAGGACCAAAGCAACCCCAGCTCAAAGAGCATGGAGAGCCTCGCTCAGCTGGATTTCTGCTCATGCCGGCCTCCTCAGCCTGATGCGCCAGCATAGTGAGCCGGCTCCAACCTGTGCTGGGCTCTGCTTACGGCAAAGCCGTCTACGCCCTCTCCCTCTAATACGTATGGCAAGATGGATTCACTCCTTGAAGGAAAGCAGAAGATAATTTGAACATACTAGAAAAACAAGGGCGATAAGAGTGAAGTACATCATAAAATTCTTAGATCTTTCTTCTAAGGCTCTTGACTCCCTGGAGACTCCTCAGAAGCTGAGGGATTCCCTGAGGTAGACACATTTCCCTGCTATTTTGTGCTAAAGATTAAATGCAGTAACCTTATCCCCTATTTCAACTCATGTGAGCATTCTTACTTCCTGCAAAGCAATCCCTTTTTATTCTCCACAAATAGAGTGGTACAGAACATTGTTTCTATTAAATGTATTCTTTCTTTTAATATTCAAAATACCTTTTAGAACAATGCATTCATTTTTTTTAAGGATAAAACCATCTCATCATATATTGACAATGCATCATTTTCATGCATTTAAATAATTCATTATTTTTTGCACTTTATACCCCATTTCTAACTCCATTCTTATCTCCTCCCATTCAACTACCATAATTTTATAAGATATATTCCCCCAAGATATATGTTGTTGTTTTATGCTATAAGTTTTGTTTTTCTTACTTTTATATTCAACATGTTTTTGAGCTCAGTATGAGTATATGTAAATCCAGTTAATTACTTTTAATTGATCCAGAGATAAATATATAATTTATATATAACACTTGCACTTATCCATTCTTCTAGTATTGGATTTCCTGTGTTTGTACCCCGTGGACTTTGCTAATTCCCTGTGGTTTTTATCTCCTTATAGTACTTCCTCTCCTGGGATGGCCTTTCTTCGCATGGTTAGGTTTCTGACTCTAGAGACACCACTTTCTAAACTGAGAAATCACACCTACACAGATATTCCTCAGGTGGTGTATGCACGAGAAAGAGAAAGCACACACAATCCATAATACACATTTTCCACCAAAGATTGGTTCCTATGAGCCATTTTTAATGCATTTAATTTTTTTAAATAACTGGACACTGGATCTTCACTTGGTATTTGATTCACAACTACTTCACCCTAGTTTTGACCATTTCTGGTACTTTTAATAATACTATCAGAAAAACCCTATGCCACTGAGTCAGATCCATTTTTTCATATTTTTTTTAAAGACACTGATTACTCTCCTGATTTGTGTACACAGCCCTTCCTGATATTCCATAGCTGTATTTCAGCGGCTTGACACTGCAAATAATTGGAAATACACTTTTTGTGTGCTTTTGCATATGACAGTCATCCAGTCTGAAAAAAAAACCAATCATATTTTCTTTAGTTTACTGTGCTTAATTTAAGATCAGGCAGTGGGGGGTGGTGGTCATTACTAGCTGCTAATCCATATGTACTCAACTCTGGGCATCTAGCTGTGAATGCACATATACTACAATTGTATCACCTCAGCAGCTGGCAAATTTTGGGGAATATGAGGCACCCAGTTCTACTCTGTGCTCCCCTAAATTTGGCAATTGTGTGATGAAAATTAAGTCATGTTAAATCATGGCCTCAAGTCACTAAAATGAATATGGTCTAATATAACATGCATTTTAAAATTTAAAAACCCCTGCACTTCTAACTTTAGAATCCACAAGGAAATAGTCTCCATTTAGATAAAGATATAAAATCCTACCTCTTCAGCTTCTCACTTAAGCATCACAATAAGAGAACAGAAGATAAGGCATATCCAGAATCAACAAGTAATTTAGCTTCTTTACCAGTTTCCATGGCAACCTTACTGTATAAAACTAAGAAAATGCATTTTAAAAAATTCAGATTGCTGTGGCCTTGGTCATTGACACTTTCAGCATTACTTTCAACACAATGTATAAAGCAAACAATTACACATCCTAGGCAGAATTTTGACACTGCATGTAAAGATTTTTATAAACACTAATGCAGGACCATCAGTGTATAGTAAATGAAGCAAAAATTTTCCTTTTTAGAAGTCAACTTAAAAAATTATGAACTCTTGCCCATGAAATGACTGACATGAACTAGTCTGTAAATTGCCAGTTTAAAAGGGATTTACACAGGCTGGGTCTGTCCCATCTGCTCCCGAGATAAAATGCCTCTCATGCTAGCCCCCTGGAATTTCATTGCTGACCCTGTCACTGAAGATGAATGACTTGTCCAGGTTGTCCCAACAGCATCAATAGCAGCCTTAAAAGCCTTCAGAATGGATCCTCTGGGACTCTAGTTTTTGAAAATAAAGATGAACTTTGAATTGTGGAGTCCTCCTGGTTCTGAAAGAGGAAAGGTGATGCTGTGACACTTGGTGCTTGATTCTCATACTTCAGAGCTCTAATGTGTACACACAAACAAATATATCTGATTCCTCTATCACAGCAATGCCTTTAGTTCTACAGCACAATGCTGTCTGCTGTCTGGGGTTAGGGTCTTCACATGATGTTTTCCTGCTATGGGTGTGGGTGTATATATATATGTATATATGTGTGTGTGTGTACATATATATATATGGAGGATTTATTACTTGCAGCAAGTAAGGAAAACATCGAGGATCTTTCCCAGAGCAGTGTCTTTCCTGCCATGTGTATTTTAACAGATGATACTCTTAAATGGTTCCTGGCATTTTAGTCTAGGTCCCTGATAACTTCTGAAATTGTTAAATGGGCATGTTCTTTATAGAATCATATTTAATTTTTAAGTTTTACTCTTTTTTCATTATTGATTTGCTTTCACCTTTCTATTTGAATTTATTCTTCATATTTGATCATTCTAAATAAAACTTGTTTGAGTGCCTATTTCCAGGTTAAGGAGGGAATAGTGGATAAGATAGGGCCCCTGTCACTAATAAATGTTTGTGCAGGGTTCTAGGGAAAAACACAATTTATCCCAAGGATGTCATAAAAGTCTTCTAGGATTTTTATTACTAAGTAAAACTTTTTCTAGGGAAGGAGGAATTATCTACTTAAAGAACTGAAGGAATTGATTTTGGCAGAAAGAATCTCAGGTGTGAGAGGATGGAGTATAAAAGAGATTGGCAGATGCACAGAATTAGAAAGAAATATTACAAATGCCACATACATGTGAGAGCAGAGGGAAATGAAGCTAAAAAATGTGGTAAGTAATGAAAAGTATGGGACACTGCTATAAAATCATATGCAAATATTTTGTAACTGTCTTTGCATCTAACAAAGTTTGCTTGTGCTGTAATAGAGAATAGGGAAGCACAAGGTAAGAGACATGGAGGCCATCTGAGTCATTTTAAAAAATTTATGTAAGAATTGATAAGAACCTCAATACATCTATTAGAAGTAGGAATGAGAAGAGAACAGGGTATCGCTAAGGTGTTATTAAGTAGATTTTTTTCTATATTTGTAACTTTTTATTTTGAAATAATTTTAGACTTCCAGCAGAGTTGCAAAAGTAGCACATAGAGCTCCTGAACATCTTTTCAACTAACTTCATCCCAATGTCACAAGTTATATAACATCTTAAATAATTATTAAAATTAAGTTAAAATTGGAACAATATTTTTAACTATGGACTTCATTAGAATTTCTTCAGTTTTTCCATTAATATCTTTTCCCCTCAGCCCAGTATTCACTCAAGGATACGTATTCTATTTAGCTCTATCTCCTTAGTCATTTCCAATCTGTGACAGTTCCTCAGTCTTTGTCTTGGAAGACATTGACATTTTTAAGAGTATTGATCATATATTTTGAAGAATGTTGCACAATATGTGTTTGTCTGAAGTCTTCTCATGATTAAACTGATGTTGTGGATTTGGGGGGAAATATTGCAAAAGTGAAATATCTTTTTCCAAGTATATCATTGGATACACAATGTCCATATGTCTCATTATTATGATGCTAATTTTGATCACTTGGGTAAGGTGGTGGCTGCAAGATTTCCCCATTTGAAAGTTATTTATGTTTTTATCCTTTCAAATTCTATTCATTAGAAATGAGTCAAAAGTTCCAGCCATTACTTAAGAGGAAGGGAATTATGTTTAAATTGTAGCATTTGTGAACATACATTATACTCTGGTGGTTTTAACTAGAGGGTTAATAATACTTGTAAAATCTTAAATACCTAATAATTCTACTATTAGAATCACTAGTCAATTCACCTTTCCTATAGTAATTAGCATTGTCATGTTCTAAAAGCCATTTTCTATGTCCCTTATTCCTTCTACATTAGTTAGAATTACTTTGTAAGGAAGAGGTGTCTCTTCTTCATTATGTATTATTTATTTATAGCAGAAAGGAATCAGGCATATTTATTTTACTGTTGAGATTATAATCATATACTTGTTTGTTACTGCTTTGTTTCACAAAAATTGTTCCAAACTGAAGCTCTTTCAGGTTGGCTCCTGTACCCTTTTGGCAAGTTCTCATTAAAGCCCTGTTTTATTTTTGTCACCAAAAGGTGTTCCAGGCTCATTTTGTATTTTCCCTGCTCCTGTTCTAGAATCAGCCAAGGAGTTCCGACTCCTTTTATTTCAAAAAGGTATTGAGAATACACTTTCTGAGTGCTCGGTGTGTGTGCTGTTGCTGTGCTACCCCTTCAATGCCCCCTTAGTGGGCAGGACCGGGAAGTGTATGTTTGTATGCTAACACATAGACACATGCATATGTATATACCTATCTGGCTATTGGTCTGTATGTGTATTGTAGTATTCATGTGTGTATATATAGTATATATATTCATATCAATATCTCAGACCCCAGTTTGGTACCAAATAGCTCCTTCTAGCATTTTCACTGTATTTGTAACTTTTTCTCTGAAAGTGAGAAATCGGACCTTCATTATCTATGTTTACTTATACAGTTGACTCTTGCACAACACAAAGGTTAAGGGCACTGACTCCTCCCCCATGCCCCTCCGTTGAAAATCTGAATATAACTGTATAGTCAGCTCTCCTTATCTTCAGTTCCACATTTGTGGATTCAACCCATCTTGAATCCTGTAGTACTATATTATAATTAGGTAAAAAAAAAATCCACATATAATTGGGTCTGTGCAGTTCAAACACATGTTGTTCAAGGGCCAACTGTATGTTAAAACCTACTTACATAAGTAGTTTCACAATTGCTAATATCTACCATTGTGAGATAAAAATTTACTAACCAGAGTAGAACACAAAATCCATAGGATTTTAACTGTATGTGAGGAATGAATATCCTAGGTCCCTTATTTGAATGATTGGTAACATGGTGATGCCATTAAGTGAATGGAGAATTCACTGGAGGAAAAACAATGATATAAGATGAAATTAATTTGGGACATATTTAGTTGAAATGGCTACAGTTCATCTAAACAGTTATGTTCTAAAAGGCATTTGGAAATATAGGACCAAGGTCCAGACAACAATCTCCACTAAAAGTATCTCAGAGTTCTAGTTGTGTTTAAGATACCAAAATATACTATATAAAGTTAGAAGATAAAAGGTTTAATAAGAGAACCCTATGGAAACAAACATGTATGCTCTGTGAAGAAAATTTACTGATTCCAACATAGGGGTAATAATTGCATCTCCTGAAATATACAATAAAGGTTTATGACATAATCTATGCAAAAACATACTTCAGAAATACTCAGTACATATCTCCTAATATATACATGTAATAAGCTACACTTGGAATAACTGTCCATGAATATAGATTTATGTATAAACTGCTTATATTTTCTAATATATTTAAATATTTAAGTTACATTAATTTGTAGTACTACTATCACAAATGAATAAAACTTAGTAAATTCGTGTTGATTTAAACCACTGTCTTACAGTTCTGGAGATCAAAAGTCTGAAATGGATTGGCAGGGACACATTATTTCTGGAAGCTCTAGGGAATTTTCCATTCCCTTGCCATTTCCAGCTTCTAGAATCTGCCCACATTTCTTGACTTGTGGTCCAGCGTCACTCCAACCTTTGCTTCCATTGTCACACCTTTTTCTGATTACGACACTCATGCCTCCCTCTTATAAGGACCCTTGTGATTACATCAGACCCACTTGTATAATCAGAATAATCTCCCATTTTAAGACCTTTAATTTATCAGCATCTGCTGATCAGAATCTCTTTGGCTCTGTAAGATTACATATTCAGAGGTTTCGGGGTTGAGAACATGAACAGTTGTGGGCGGGTGGGGGCATCATGCTGCCTACCACAAGGGCACTGGAGTTTGTAACATAAATTAGCTAAAGTCATGTTAGCTGCTGTTAACAAACTCCAAAGTCTCAATGGTTTCACACAAAAGAAATGCATTTCTTACTCCTATGAACATAGGAAAACTTATTCTCATGAAGTACAAAATAGATGTTTCTAATGGGCAGACAATTTTCCAGCAAGCAATTCAGTGACACAGGTTCCTTCTCTATCATGGCTCCATCTTATTCAAAAGGCTATTTTCAAGTTCACCAGGAAAGAAGGGGAATGTAGGAAACACCAACAGCCTGGGAAGGTTTTAGTGGGCCAGGTAGGGACATGGTGCCTATCACCTCTGCCCACGTTCCAAAGGCCAGAACTCAGTCACATGCCTATATGTAATTGTAAGGCTAGGGAATTTAGACTAGCTTTGTATCCAGCTGCAAGAAACATTAAGCATGGTAAACAGATATAAACAGATATCTGGTTTCTACGAGTCAACAGAATTATAGACAAAAGAACACTTCAGCGTCTTTTAAATGAATACTAGTTCAACCATCCAGTAAAAAGATTAACAGAAAATAAAGTGAACTAATTCAAATTGCAGTTATGAGATATAGCAGTTGGCTTAAGGATAAGGTCAGTTTCTCTAAAATCACCATAGGATATATGATATTTTTCTATTTACTGTTAACTTCTAACTGGCATAATCCTACCCAGCTGGCATAATCCTTCCCAGTAATTCAGTCCCTGATAAAGACAGTCAGTTTTATTTTGGGGGAAAAAAAGAGGTTTTATAGAATCTAAGCTTAAAGAAATAATACTTTCAAAAATATTCTATTACTGTTTACATTTAGGATGAAAATTAACATGCTTATTTAATACAGAGAACCAGCTACCCATTTAATGCAACTATATACTTAGTGAAGAGATAATTAGAATTATTCTTTGTCTCAGAAGGAATCATTTGTTTCTATTTATAGTCACCAAATAGGCTAAAATTAACATTCGTTTGTAATCTAAGCTAGGAAATTTTTCTGTCACCATGGAAATCCATGATGATTAGTCTCTTGACTAATATTCAAATAATCGAAGACTATTTTTCTATTTATATTATTTCTGCACCAGCAATGCATCAAGGAGATATCTTATGGCTCATAGAACAATGGTCATCCTATCCCTAATAATTTTCTGGGGCCCTCTGTAAATCATTTCCAGGAGAGAAAGCACTCGACTGCCTTTGACAATTGTGTCTCTATTATTCAGGACCATGGGACTAAATCTAAACAACTATCATGACATATTGTTTTGATGTCAGCCCTGTATATATGTTCTTGGAATTTTCAAGATTTGCAGAGCTTTAAATGCAAGAGAAGAGCATTTCGTAATCAGGCAGAATTAGTATACTGTAATCATATATTAAAAAATGTGTGAAATAAATGTGTATGACACTGTTCTTTCCCTTGCTAATTCAGCAACATCTGACCGTTTATTTAAAAGAAAACCAAGAAATCAACCCCAGTAGCATGGAATGGATTGATTTGATATCTAAATGCATTATGGAATGATACTAACCCAATTATATGGAACAAAGTTTAAAAGAGAAAAATGACTGCTAGAATTGCCACAACATGTGGAAAATGAGACTCTTTTTAAAGGGTTATTTCTCTTTGTGATGAATAGTCAAAAGAAAAAAAGGAAAGAACTTAAACCTGAAATGATCATATGAAAGTATGAGTTTTTACTTTCCTCTGGTTTTGTGAAAGAATCTGGAAGAACTGATATGAAAATCATGCCACTTTAGTAATGTTTTCTTATTTTAAGCATTGCTCCACGATTTTCCTTCTCAAACTTGCTTCTCACTAATTTATATGCACAATTTTTCTGATAGAGCATTTGTTGTTTTCATTATACGTGGTGCTATATAATAGTAAATATTTTCTTTCCTAATGTGTCACTGTAGGTCAGTTTAAAATCACTATATTCAAAATATGAAATTTACTGGGCAATGTCTTTTATTCTAAATTGGTAAAATGTTCCATGACATGTGTCAAATTTATATTAAAACAAAGAAAATGAAGCCAAAAAGGCAATTCTGACATTGCATTTTGAAACTGGGTTTAGTGCTCTTCATCAGCAGTGACAAGCATTCTAGCAACAATTAAGGCCTTGCTTTTCACTGTGAGGCAAGGCATGTAGAGGGAGCATCACTTTCAAACTGTCAAATTTTTAGAAATCATTTAGAAAGAGTACAATCATTCAAAAGAGAGAAACAACATAGATGTAGTTTTTTCACCAACAAAGTTGCAGCCTCAATAAACTCAGAATTTAGCACTCCACACTGTGTGGAAATGAAGAAATCAACTTAGATAAATTTCTACACACGGTCAAAATCTATTTTCTGATGTCGTGTACTAGTCTTCAATTGTGCTGTTAGGAACATCCCAAGACGGAAAATTCTGATGTGGGTGTCAATTAACTGATACAAAATGGAAAGAGTTGTTCTGGGATTTAAGGACTCTTAAATTAGAAGATGCAGGTTATACGATATAGGTGCGGTAAACCTCAATAACAATAAGGAATACTCATGAAATTCTATGCAAGGATTTGCTTGGCTGATATGCCTACTCTCGCATTAGACTATGAATGCTGCTTGTCAGGTTTACGCACGTAGTTCAGCAATCCATCCTTCATATATGGCATGACTCTACCTGGGTGGAAAAAGTTGTTCTACCACTTACAGTGTGACCTTAGGCAAATTGCTTTAACCTCTTTCGTCTCTCTAATAATCCATATAAAATCCCAACTATCACCCCTGACATGTAGTAGCTATTCAAGAAACATACATTATTATCCTATACTCCTGTGCTGGATACTACTATGCTTATTCATTTTCTATCAAAATTGGCTGAGGAAGTGAGTACCATGAAGCACTCACATGTAAAACTTGGTTGACAACCGTATTCCATACCCACCATATAACAGCAGCTCTGTCTTCTCATTATGGTCAGGATCAATTATATTTACTAAGGAGTGATTTCTCTCCTTGCCTGCTAGCCCCTTGATGCAAGAATCCCATCGTGAGCAAACAGCAGAGGTACCTTATAATGTAATCACACGCTCACTGTAAGCCCTGGTAGAATTACACCCACTACGGAATCAGGTCTCTAATCCCATAGAGATCGCAACTGTGGGAATGGGAAGTGAAAATTCCAAGTCAGTATCCAGGGCTGATAGGAAGTGAACTCCTTGTACTTCTGCCCCTTGGTTCCTAGATTTATGCACTCTTCTCACTAGGGAAATGCTGCCAACAAGAGACTGAACATGAATGATGCATCAGGGAGGACAGCGCTCCATCCTGTGAAGTATCACTACTGGGCTGTCACCATAGATGTGCCTTCAGCAGGATGTTCCTATGCTAACACTGACCATACCCAGAATATGTATTATTCTTAGAATGAATCACTGATCCTTTCAAGACAGAAGGAGTCAATCTTGTTTACTTGCCCCTAGTGGCTGGCTTGTTTCCTTGAAAAATGGTGCCATATTGGAGACTCAGTAGTGATCTGCCTCTTCTATTGACAGGTTGAA
Organism: Camelus dromedarius; assembly: GCF_036321535.1. NCBI lineage: Eukaryota > Metazoa > Chordata > Mammalia > Artiodactyla > Camelidae > Camelus > Camelus dromedarius. The sequence goes on along the minus strand of NC_087436.1, from coordinate 59,075,095 downwards.
CATTCAGTACTGGTAGTAGATACGTCAGTTTCTGTCCATGCATAGCCTCCATCCCTGCCACTGTGACTGATTAGTTCATGTGCCCATTATGTCAACTTGGATGTCTGATGACAAAGACTGGCTGAGGGCAACTGCTGGACTTCTTGTTAAATGTCTCTTTAATGAGGGATGCTATCCTTCAGTCCTTATCGTGTTATTATAAGACCTTCATACCTTGTTTCCACTACTAAATATACACCCACATCTTTCTATTACAGACCTCAATCTTTCAGCATTTCTCCTTCCAGGCCTCTGACCACCAGCAAAGTGATTTTTCCATTGCTTGTGTGTCTGTATGTATTGTAACCTCAAGCCATTTCTCTTACCACGTGAAATGAATGACCAAATGCACTGCATGAAGTTCTGCTCATTTTCCTTTTACATTGTCTTTCAAGGCTACTCCTGAGTTGAGTTAGATGGCATTAATCATTTTCAGCTTGAACTTATGTACACAGCCAATTTACAGGTCACAGGGTAAGTAGTAGCTAAGTAATGGTGCAACATTTGCTATGACTTGGCAGTTGGGGCTACCCACCCATGCATATTGCTTTTGCTCTTTTGGCTTTTTGATGCTCAATACTGGATATAGAGGTTACATTTTACAACAGGCTGTTTCTGAACCCACCCAACCTTATGACTTGGTAGATTTGAGAGAGTTCATTTCATGATGGACAGTTGTAGCACTACGGTCACTTAGCCCAGAAATACACCAAGATGGTATGACTTTTCTACCAAATTTTAGAACTTGTCAAATTCTCACAAAGCATCTTTCCCCACCATTGACAGCCTGTATCTGCCACAGTGCTTTCTTTTAACTCTGAGCTCCACTTAATGCTGGAGCCTTTGCATCATGCAGTATATGTTTTAGAACAATTTTTCCAGCTGTGGAATATGCTGCCTTAAAACCCCAAAGAGGACCTCCCCATATCATGCTTTCTTCTTCATGGTGGAAAGGGCAAGATGAAAAATTTGTTTTGTTTTACTTCAGATGGAATATCCTGACAGGCCACCAGCTGGACTCCTAAATATTTTTCAGATGTGACAAGCCCCAGAAACTTCCTAGACTTTAACTCCCAGTGTTAGGAGCACATATATGTTACCAAGACCTCCAATATGTTAGTCATCTATATGTGAGCAATTTGACTTTGCTCATCTGGACTAACATGAAATTATGGTATGTGATGTGCTGCAGGATAGAGAAGTTCATATCAATTTGTACTATATTATGTTTCAGGGTGGGGGAGTTAAGATATCAAATCAGTGGCAACATACTAGGTACCAAGGTTGTGTTAATCTGCCAGCATTATAGATGTAATTAAGGCCAGTTGTTAGTAATTAAGGCTTGAGTTACTTGAGCTTGAGGTAGTCTACTGTCTCTAGTATCCATCACTTTTATGCAGGGTCAAACTGATATAATTTAGTGGGAAAATGATGGGGTACCAGCAGCCATGCGTCTGTTAAATATTTAAATATGACACTAACTTCCAAACTTCCCAGCATGTGATATTCCTCCTGTTTTACTATATCCTAGAGGGAGGGAAAGTTTCAGAGGCTTCCACTTTGTTTTTCTCATTATTCTTTTTAACACATATACCAAGAACCTAATGTGGGGTTTTACTAAATACCATTCATGTTTATTCTGATTATATATTCAGAGACCAGAGAAATAACCATCATGCAGATCCACAGACTAGATCCATTTAATTATCTGGCCCCCACATGGCCCCACCCACTGAGGGAGCCACAAGATTGCTTTGAGTTTCTGGGGGTCAATGTCAGCCTGAACTCTGTTTCCAACAATCCTCACAATATGTTCTGCTAGTATATATACAGTTGCCAGAGCAAATCACCACAAGTTTCTTTGGAGAAAAACTAGAATATTCATCACCATTATACTAACTAACCATGGAGAAAGGATCCAAGAGTCAATGGATTCTAAACTGGCTCAGGTCTACAAACTGAAAAGGATTATGACTTTTTATTGAGGCAACTTGGTTTCTTTTGAGGGTAAAAATTAAGCCATACTCTTTTCAGCTGCTCATGTTTCTTTGTTGTTGTTTTGACTAATTCTGTTAAGCTGCTGATGTACTGCATCTTCGAGGCTTCTGCATGGACAAGTGTTATATACATGTATTTTTCACTCAGTTCTCTTTTCTACAGGGACTCTGTTGGAATCTTCACGGCCAGGATGGTAACAGAATTTCTCTCTTCCATTTTACAGACACTGTGGATAAAATGACCTACTCCCAGTTGCCATGTTCTCATCAATCTAGTCTCACGGTTAACACTGACCTTATACTATTATTTTCCTTAGTCTATCATGCCAATCAATTCTTACTATAATCTACAATCAGCTTTCTATGATTGATGGATGTATTGGTTTGCTGTCTATATATCCTGGACACAGCGTTTCTCGTGTTTCTATAATCTGGAAGGAAAAGAAACTTCTAGGCATTTAAGCTGTAATTGTGGAAAGAGCTCCACTTTGCCTCTGCATTATATCAAAATTCTTTTGTAGATATTTTCATAGAACTTTTAAATAATGATTTTATCTTTGTAGTGTTTTATCAATGTATTAATTTACTTGACATCCTTAATAAGCATTTAGTTATGTCTCCCCCCAAATTCCATGATCTAGAAATAACCCATTATTTCTCAAGTATGTTTAGCTAAAACTGTTAGCTATACGTCCTCAGCAAATGCTTCTTATGATTAAGTATACATACCCACCTATATATGTGTACACACAGATATACTTGTAAATATTTATAATATTTTACATATTATATATATTTTTTTCTATTAGAAAGTTTCTGACTTACAATACCTAACACACTAGAAGCTTGATCTGGACCTTAATAAGACCATTAGCAATCACAATGTATTTGATCCTAAGAAGAAATTTACAAGTTTACTTTAACCTGAGTATTTAACGCTGCAAGATACAGAGAAAATAGATAATAACCATGTGCACAAGGAAAACAGACTTTTTATTTGACCTAATTCCTCATGGGTATTCAAGGGGAAAATGAATAAAAGCATTTAATTATTTAAAATGGAATAACATATTAGAAACTCCTCAAAATACGTCTCACACGCAGATGGTAAGGCAGTTACCAATACTGTCCCACTAATTCTCACAGAATCTTCATTTACGTACAACGCCTTAAATAAAAGCAAGTGAAATTCAATCGGTAGTAATAATTTTCTGCAGACCCCGTATATTATTGTTGAATACTTCCTTTAATAACTTGATTAATTACCTAGCCTTCGTTTTAACTTCAAATTCTTCCTCTGTACTGGTCTCTTCATCTCATCGTTGCACTTTAGTAAGCTCTTTCTAACTCTTGGAACACCAAATTCTGCTTTTTTGTTTTTTTCCACAGCAAACCTTCGAGCCATGATTGATGACATGCAGCTTTCATTTCCTTTGTTTATTCACTGCTCAATCCCTTTTACATGTGGTTTTCACACCAGTACTGAAAATGAAGCTCCATTTAGACCTCTTTATAGTCTGTCCATCTAAATGTCATAGTGTGTCCCCAAGTTTACTAGAACTCACAAAGTACCTTCCCAACAAACCCCAACAGCCAGTCTGTTCTATTTTCCTCACTTTTTCTCACTTTTAAAACATAATGGTAGCATTAACACTTACTCTCCCCGAGTTTAGGCTCAACAATTAGATAAACCATTGATTTATCCTTCTAATCCTTTTCTGTCCCCATTTTTAGTAGTATTATGCTTCCTTATCATAGATTATTTCAATAACCCTGTGTATTAATTTCCTTTTGCTGTTGTAACAAGTTACCACAACACTGCATACGTTTCTTACCTTGCAGCGTGGAGGTCAGAAGTATGAAGTGGTTCTCACTGGACTAAACACAAGTGTTGGCAGGACCACATACCTCCTCGGCCACTCTCAGGGAGACACGGTGTCCTTTTCCAGCTTGGCTCAGGCACATACTGCGTCTTCAGAGCCTGCAACGACCAGCAGAACCTTTCTCACATCGTATCACGCAGACGCTAAGTCACGTGGGTCCCTCCCATATTTAAAGGGCTCTGTGATTATATTGGGCCCACCTGTATAATCCAGGAGACGCTTTCTATTTTAAGTTGATTAGCAATCTTAATTCCATCTGCTACCTCAATTTCCTTTACCATGTAAGGTAAGATATCCACAGTTTCTAGGGGTTAGGATTTGGGCAGGGTCCTACCTTTCTACCTACTACTTTCTGCAATAAACCTTGGCATATGTACATTTTCCTGCAATAGGGCAAGTACAGTATTTATGTAATTTATATTTATAGAAGTAGAACTGCCAGGTTAAAGTATATAAATAGATTTTGCTAATAATTCTTTCTGAAACACTCTTCAATATGTCCTGTTGTATATTCTAATTAATAGAGTCTGAAACAACTGTCCTCTAAATATTTGCTGTAGTGGATGTGTGGGTGCTCTGCCCAGATTACCTTTACTGGCTACACATTCTGTTCTGGGGAGCAGCAACAACCAATAACTGGTAAAAGGTCTCAAGTTACTAACTGTTGCAATTAGTGTCCTCAGCTGCTCATAGAGCCGAGCTGAAACTACCCTCCTGCTGACTGTATCCTCTCTCGGCTTTCTTCTGAAGCCCTGTCCTGGTTCCTTCATTCCTCATCTCCTGAGAGTATTTTCTCAAGAAATCACTAGCACAGAAATCCTAAATCTCAAGCTCTGCTTTCAAAGAAGCCAGCAAAGATATTGACCAGTACTGACAATTATTAAACTTTTAATTGCTGCAGGTTTGATTGGTGAAATGCTTATTTATGGTTGAGACCCTTTAAATGTCGCTGGCCGTCTGTTTCTACTTCAGCAAATTGGTTAACTCCTTTACTAAATTGATCTATTCAGATTTTTCTTATTAATTAGTAGGCTGTTTATGTTAAATATATTATATGTTGGTAATAAGAGTTTCCAAAAATTACCTTCCCCACTTTTCATTTCATTTATGAACAATTTTTTGTGATTTTTTCTTTTTTTTTTTTTGGTGATTGTCTTTTGACAAAAGTAATTAAAAGTATAAATAAGATTGCACTGTGTTATTATAGGGAATAAAAATCACGTCTTAGGGTTACGTATTTTAAATTTGTTTATCAGTTCTAAGTTTCTTTTCTGGCTTTCTAAGAGTACACAACATCATGTCATCTGTGAATAGAGATTTTACATTTACCTTTCTAGTCTGAATGCTGTTATTACATGAATCACCTGGCTAGACCTTTCTGTACAATGATGAATGTAAGAGGCTACAGTGGACGTTCTTAACTCATTCCTGACCTTAGAGTGGAGGAATTCAGTGTTTCTGAATTAAATATGATACCGGTTATAGAATTCTTTGTTTGCACCCTTTATCAGGTTGAGAAACCTCCCTTTTATTCATTGTTTTGCTTTGTTTTTATCATGAAACAGTGTTGGATTTTGGCAAATACTTTTTCCGTGTTGACTGAGTTAATCACATGGTTCTTTTATCTTATAGATATGGTGTATTATATGAATTTATTTTGAATATTAATCTAATTTTCTATTCGTAGGATATATCCTATTTGGTCATGGTATAGTGTATTTTTCGTGTGTTTCTGGGTTTAGTTTGCTAGCATTTTGTTGATGCTTTGTGCATCTATATTTATAAAATACATTGATCAACAGTTTTATCTTCTTGTGATGTCCTTGTCTGGTTTTGGTATCAAGGTAATACTGTACTCATGGAATTAGTTAGCAAGTGTTCTCTCACATTTATGGAAGATTTAACGAATTGCTATGAATCATTTTTCAAATGTCTGGTAGGGATACAAGAGTAAACTTTCTGAGTGTTAGTTTATGGAACATATTTTTTAAGATACTAATTTTTAATCTCTTTACTTGCTATTGGTCTATTAAGATTTTCTAATTCTTCCTGAGTCAGTTTTGGTAGTTGGTATCTTTCTAAGAATTTCTTTCAACATTTTTACTATGATGTATCTGTATGTGAATATATTTGTCTTTATACTACTTGGAGTTTGCTGAACCTTTGGAATATGTAGATTAATTTTTTCATCAAATTTGTGAACTTTTCAGGCATTATTTTTTCAATGTTTTCTGTTATTTTTTCTCTCCTCATTTTGATATTCACCTTACATGTATTTTGATTTGTTTAATGTTTCCCACACTTCTCTGAGGATCTGTTCATTTTCTTCATTCTTTTTCTCACTTTTTTTGGATTACATAATCTCTATTGATTAGTCTTCACTTTTGCTGATTTTTTTTCTTCTGCCAGTTCACATCTGTTCTTGATCCCCTCTGGTTAATTTTTCACTGAGTTATACTTTCAACTTGAGTTTTCATTTGGTTATTTTAAAAACATATCTCTCTTTATTGATATTCTCTCTTTGATAGCTGATTGTCATCACACCTTCATTCACTTCTTCAAGCATAAGGTCTTTTAATTCTTCAAAACTATTCATAATGGCTGCTTTGAAGACCTTTTTTTAAGTTTGTATCTGAGCTCTGTCACAAGCTGTTTCTCTTGTATGCTTTTTTCTCTCTGTATTGGTCACACTTCCCTGTTCCTTTCATGTCTAGTAATTTCATATTCAGACGGAACATTTTAACTAATATGTTGTGCCAATTCTGGATAGCAAGTCCTCATACCCCTCTAGGGCTTGTTTCTTTCTTATTTATCTGTTTAGTGTCTTGGTTGGACAACTTTAGTGAAGTCTATTTCAACCACAATGTGAACCCTGCCCCTTTTAGGTGGATACTATAGCCTTTGACTCAGAGCTGAGGGATAAGGAGCCCCAATTCTTGGCTACATCTTCCCAGAGTGGAGAATCCATCAGGCTGAGCTGGTAGTGGGTAGAGGGAAGCAGTGGACTATGGTTAATTATCAAAGCCTATTGATGATCTTGCTGAGAGTTCATAGATCTTCTTGAATAAATGTTACTTCATCTCCTGTATGTTCTTAGGATAATTTCCAGAGACATTAAATACACGTTTGATTTTTAAAACAGTTTTCATCTGTTATAAATGCTTCTCTGATATGCTCACCACAAGCATACAACAAGTCCAGAAAACTTTTTACACATTATTCCAGAAGTTAATCTATCCACAATTAGACTTTCCTACTTTGTTTCCCTAATTTCATATGCCTTGAAATTATTTATTATTCTACAATGAATCAAGAAAAAATATCTATTCTTCACGCATCATTTATCCTACCAAGGTGGCAACCTGCCTTAAAATGATATTAATAAGATTCTATTTCTCGCCAGTTATAAGTTGAAATTTAGTCATCTTGAAATGAATTTCTGTAATTATCCTGTTAAACCCTTTTACTGTGCTTTCCAGATTTTCTTAGTTTTAAAAAGTCCTCTTTTCCTGAACTAGTACTTCTCACCCAAGGATAATTTTGCCCCTCTGAAGACATTATCTATAACTAGAGGCATTATTGATTGTCATGAAAGAACCCGGGAAAGAATGTGCTTCTGGCATCTAGCAAATAGAGACAGAGGTGCTCCTAAACATCCCATGATGCACGAGACAGCATTCTACAACAAAGAACTACGGGAGCAAATGCCAAGGGTGCCAAGTTTTAGAAACCCTGCCCTAATTGTCTGCCTTAATCAATCTGTCTGCCCTCTGAAGGATATTATATCAGCCATACCACACCTCTATAGCATGTATCTCATGCTCTCCACAACCTTTACTAAATAGACTATGTCTAACTTTTAATCCAATAGAATTTTAAAACACTCATATCAATTCTCTCCTGGAAACAAACAAATAAATAAATAAATAATTTTAAACAACATATACAAATTTAATGTAAATATTTTCTCATATTTTTCTTTGAAAAATAATAAAATTAAACCTTTTATATATAGCAAAACAAAAACCCAAAACCTTAATGCATTGCCAAAGAAAAATTAACTTATTCATTCCAAAACAAGAATCTTTCCTTTTAAGCAATATAAATTGTATTTAGCTCAAACATACAACAAGAAAAAAAAAAAAAACCCAGAATCAATGAAAGCAAAAATCAAATGAATGGCAGAGTAAAGTAACATCAAAAACATCCCAAGCTCATCTCAAGATAAAGAGAAATAGGACTAGAAAAGGAATAGAACTCTATTAGACTAGCAATAGCGTCTCTAACAGAATGTACACATAATACTGTCTGCTTCTTTTTGGTGTTCAGCCAAATATAGTTGCAAACTATATAAATGGATAAATGTAAAAAATGTATTCCAGAAACTGGAGAAATATAGTTGATGCCTGTCCGAAGCAACCCCATGGAATGGAGGCATTTATAAAGCTCTTAAGTTGTTTTCAGGAAAATCTGTTCTTCAGCATTATTTGTTACTTATATTGGACTTATGGGGAGAATCACTGTTAAATGACTTCTGTATAGGTATATGAAATTACTCCTGGTAAACATTAGAAGTAAACCCTCATTTAAAGTTAGGACTTATTAAATAATTTATAACATTTTACTGTTTATAACAGAATAACATTTTACTGTATTGGTTTTATAATTATCAGTGTGTGTACACACACATGCATACATCATGCATGCGCACACAGAATCACTTCCTAAGGTAGAAACCAAATAGTTACAATTTGAGATGCAATAATGGATTAAATAGTAAATTCTTTAAACCTCTTGCATTAACAGGAACCACATATAGTAATCCAAAGCCTGAAATTATTATTGGATTAAAATATCCTTTAACTCATGAAAGAACAGATAGTTTTTTTCTCTTGTTAATTATTTAACTTAAAGTTCAATAAATCTCCCCTTTTTTTCTTTAGTTTTCTAGAATCAAATGATACATGACTTTACAGTTACTCTCCTTTAAGACTTGCGCTAAGGTGAAATGTTGTCTTACACACCATTTTAAGGAGAGAAATGATACATATACACATAGGTGTAAACTGTTCAAATTGATTCCACTCTTCCATAGCAAGTGGTTTAATAAACTTCATACCTTGTTACATGAGATCTTTGAGAACACTCTTGTTTTTCCACCTGAAGTTTGCTTAATATTTGCAAGTTAGAAGTTCAAAGCAAGCAAAAGTGCTTTTATAATTTCATACAACTGAGAGGACCAAAAATTATTATTAAATTGCGAATATTAATGAGAAATCCAAATGTAAACTGAACTATTTTACCTTAATTGCAGAATACTCTGGATTTAGAAAATCACTGAAGAGATTGTGTTATCATTATCAGAAGTTTATTGATTCCTTACTACATGACTATCTAGATATTAGGAACTGAGAGAAATTGTAAGAAAAAGTGAAGCTTTGTCTTTGAGTACCTATATAAATGCTAAGTGATTCTGCCTCACTTATGTACATGTTAGTTTCTATTGCTTTTTTTAATAGTAAATTGGCCTCTTCATCTGCCTGCCTCTCTGAAATTGATCACTCTTAATTTGTTTTCAGAAATCAGCAGTGTGAGAGAACATCTGGTTCTCTCGCACTGTGGTTACACCTTTTAGCTTACCATGTAGAAGTTAAGCGGGATTCCGAAATAAACTTACATCACATAAAAAGTTCAAACACTTAAATCAGGAGATCATGTTTGATATCACTCTTTTTCAAAACTTCAAGGCTTATTTTTGACATGAGAAATCAATGTTGGCAGAGTGGAGGGTCAGGAGTCTAGAGAACTGGGTCCTAGATTCAACTCTGCCTCTAAGCAGTAATAAAATAAAATTCATATTTTAAGGCAAGATGAGAAAAAATTAAGCAAATTTTTTCTGTTTATTTGTGGCTCTTCTCTCACCTCTAGTATGCATCATGCATCTGCATTATCTAGTAACCACAACTCCCCAATCACAGAAGCACCTGATCAACAATAAAGATCATTTTTTCTTCTTTTGGCACCAGCCGTGTTAACTCCTTAGAAGATAACATTCCTTTCTCAACCCCGAAGGGGCCATGAAGACTACCACTCCCCTTGTACCTGCAGATATCTTTGGTAAACTTTATGTACAAATGCCGATAAATCATTTCCCTTAAAGATAGTGATTGATACAGAGCAGACTGGGTCAGACGACCTGGGGAGATACTGGGCTACACCTAATAGAAGTTCTTAGCTTAAATACTTATTTATGACCTTATTAATGTCACTAGCTATGCTATTTGTATTTTGTCTATTTTACAAGATTGTTATTTTCTGCATTACCAAATGTGTGACAGCCTCCAGTAAAAATAATGATGACTAGGTGTCTTGAAATGATTGACCGAAGATAGTTTCATAAGATCAATGATTGCAATTGTGTAACTCTAGGTATGGGAAGAAACAATGAGAGGGAATCATTTCCTCAACCATGACAGACTGGAAAGACAGGAGACCAGAAGCTTTGGCTGCTACTTACAGAGCCTAATCCAGTAATAGCATACTGACTAGCCTAGTGATGAAATCCTCTCCTGACCTGGGAGTGAGCATTTCAAGCACATAGGACAAACTGGTCACAAAATGTCTCCCAGTCCTGGGTCAAAGTTAAGACTGGAAGGGAGGGAATTCTAAAATAAAGAATGCTGCCCACCATTCAGTTCTGTAAGAATCAAGTCATCAGCCACTGCAGTCACTGACCTACAATCTATCCTGAAAGGCATTCAGGGCAAAGATCAGGATGAGGAATTTTGTGCGGTGGGAAAACTGGTAGAACTGGCCCTCAGACAGTTAGATATTTTTAGGAGAAACTTTTATGAACCCGGTTTCTTGCATCTTCCCATACTTAGAAAAGCACTGAAACCATCGACTTAGGTGTCTGTTCTCCACGAATAGCAGTAATCTTCTACCTAGATGTGTGCTTGATTGCACACACCCCTTTGCCAAATCACATATATACTGGCCTCCTCCTACCTCTTTGGAACTGTCCTCAGAGCTTTGTGAAAGTCTGTCTCCCAGGTTAAAATCCACAGGTTTGCTCAAGTAAAATTTTTCATTTCTTTCTTAGATTGACTATTAATTTTTCAACACCAGTTTGGGTTCTCAGACAAGTCACACCATTTGTGACACAGTTTCTTCACCCACAAGAAAGAGTTATAGAGTAGTGCTTCTTGAACTTTAATATGCCTTTGAATCACCTAGAGAATCTCGGTAAAACTCTGATTTTTATAAAATAAGTCTGAGATGGGGCTCTAGGTTTTGCATTTCTAACGACTTTCTAGGTGATGCCAAGGCTACTGGTTTGACAATCATGTTTTGTGGAATAAGGGGCTAGATGATTTGGAAATTTCTATCCAACATTTGAATTTACCTATGGTTTTAAGATATTCTGAGGATGTCTTTAATCAGCTTGGTAGATAAAACAATCAGTTTAGCAAAACCCTTCAATTTCTTTACACAGTTTTAGCAATCTGAATAGAAACGCTACTAAAACTCTTGCCCTTTCATATTTTGGGAAATTTGTAACTTCTCAAAGAATTTCTCATATCTACTGTATTGAGCAGTGGAAGATTTTGCTGCTGAGGTGTTCTTTGAAGCAAACAGTAGATGTATTGACCTAATTATACTTCATGAACTTATTTTTAAAATCAAAGGCACATTAACATAAAACTACTGCTCTGCCAAAAAGACATGTTGGCTTTCTTCATATGAATTCTAATTCCTGTTTATTGATGCACCAGTTGAAATCACAGGATAGCATAATTTAGAGACTGCTTTTATCTCTGAGTTGACAATGTGTGTGAGAATTACTTGACATGCAAGTTCAGAAATGACCTTGTTTTACTGTAAACAAATTGTTAATCTGTGGAATTGTGGTGATTCTACAAGATGATCTGTAATCTATCATGTTTTCTTCTGTGTGTTGTTTCAGGAGCACAGTAATTAGAGGCAAAATATTCTTGCAATACCATCATGAGGATTCATGTAGAGCCTCATTTTTTGATGATGTGATAATACAGGTAAAGCAGACTCATTTCTCTATAGAACAGAAATACTATCTGAACATAAGATTCTAGATTCTAAGTGATTTCATGTAAGATTATTAAAAGAAATTTTACTCTTGATGGATTTGGAGTTCTGAAAATATCCCTCACACTTTCCTTATCTCTGATCCATCCAAAAAATAACACTGAAATTTGAGGAAAATGTCAGTAAAGGATATGTGTGTTTGTGTACATGTATATATGTATATATGAGTGTGTGTGTGTGTGTATATATATCCTTTTCATAAAGGACATACTAAAGGATGTTCTTATCCTTTTTTTTCAATAAAGAATATATATATAATGGAAGACAAGATCCAAGATGGCACCAGAGATTTCTACCTGCCAGTATACATGCTTCTTAAAATCCCCACCCCACAAATGTTGGAATGTGATGGCATATCACTCTGGTAATTGTTACAATACATGTCAAGAGAGATTTTGCTGTTGAATTTTAGATCTTTGATTAAATCAACTCTGAGTTCATTAAAAGGGATATAATCCTGTGTGGATCCAACCTAATCAGGCAAGCCCTAACTATACCTCCAAGACTCCCTTTTCTAAATTCCTAGAAAACCTGCTAGACTGTTTAAAGCTTATTTTTACACTCTTTCCAGAGCCGTCCGTGTTGACGAGCACTGCCGCTGAGCTAGCCGAGTGTCCTGCACATGTATTTGCTATTTAAAAATGGCAGTTAGTATATTTTCTCCCAAAATATAAGAGCTAGCACTATTTTTGAGAACAGGTAAAGCTGAAATCAATATAATGTTATTTCAGAGTACCTGGAGGCCATGTGCTTTCATTGTCAAAGGGACAATCTTTCTGAATTGGTAGAGCACTGATTAAGAAGAAATAAATGTGTTATTTATAATTCCCTGCTGCCTTCTAAAGACCCAAAACCCCAGAGAATTCTTTATTTTATGAGTGGACATTGTATCTGAATATGTGCATTTGGAGGAAATAGAGTAAAATTAGTGTGCTTTAAAAAATAAAGGCACAGAGAAAATAAAGAGCAGGGAAAAGTGTACAAAGGCAGGTAGAGAATGTCATATTAATGGGAGTAAGAGACATGCTTAGGGTGGAGTCATGTCAAGAGACAATTAAGGAAATTTTATACTATGAAGGAAGTAGTGTAGCCCCCCGTACTTTTCCCCCTTTGAAATCTCTAGTTTAATCTATATTAGCGACTATTGCTTTGTAGGGTGAGTTATTTCAAGAGAACGGCTGAGTGCTGCTTCAAAGTTGGCTTGGAAGAAAATCAGAAGCTGCGCAAGGGGCACAGATTACATTTAGTATTATAGTTTATTTAGTATCTACTGTAGATGAGCGGATGGATGCAATCAGTGGTTTTACATTTAAGATCTGATTCTGCTAGCAATTGGAAAGGGACACTAAAGGTACCACTCATGCTCTTGATGAGGACAAAATAGAAGAGAGTGACAAAGAATGAGTCACTTCATGGCATAACTGGATATTTTGTGCAGGTCCCTTGTTACAAATATAAAACCAACATACTGTATCGTGTGTCATTCACTATCTATAGCCAAATTCCTTTCAACCATCAAGACCAGTGTATACTCAATGATAAACAGCAGACATAATAAGGGTAACTTTTATCTCTTGAAACTGCAGTGTTGTCTGTGTGTGTAATTCTTCATGGAGTACTAAAACTATATTTTTGATTAAAATTGAAGTTAGTAGTTTATTAATGGAAGAATGTTAGTTAGACACCTTAAAAGAAAAGCACAATGAGAAGTAATGGTTTCCAAGTTTTTCCTCCAGGAATATTTCATTGCTGAAAGCCTACCTCTTCAAAGCAGCTAGCCATGATTTTGCCGGAGGAAGTTTATTTGTGGTTACTCACAGTGATAAACCTTCACTGACTTGGGTTTAATCCTGACTCTGCTATTTACTCAACTGTATGATCTTGCCAAATTACCTAAGTCTCAATTTGCTTATCTATACATTGGGAGTGGTTAGTTCCACCAATTACATAGAGTTTTTTGAGAAATAAATTATAGCTGATGTAAAAACAATAAAATATGGCCTAATAGGAGTTACAAATATGCAAATAGGCAATAATAATAGACTATGGTATTAAATGTACCATAAAGCTCAACTAAAGGGGCTTCTAATCCAGACTTGAGAGTTTCCTTAAAAGAAACCACAGAAACGTTCCTTAAGAATATGATAATTAAACTGATAACAGAAAACTGGGCAGCTGTGTGAAGAGGGTAGGAAGGGAAAGAAGAGTTCATATAGAATGATCAGATGTGGAGTGGTTCTGAGATGGGAGAGGACAAAATATAGATTATGATAATGATTTCTTATATTTCTTCTTGGCACTCACTACCCTGTGATTTAGCTTTTTAAAGTATTTTTCCCTGTTACATTGTAAATTCCATCAGAAAAGTGACCCATCTGTCTTGTCCACCAGTCAAAAGTGTCACTCCAAAAATTTTTATAAACTATTTGACAATTAAACACTACTTTCATTGTTGTCAATACCTTATTCTGTAGAATTTATTTTGGGAAAAATGAATCCAATCTATTTTGATTGTCTTTCATCACATAAGAAGTTAGAGGTGAAGTGTGCTTTAAAATGAAGTTGGTGCTTCAATTTTTAGTCTGTTTATTCCCTCCAGGGACCCCCTTTTCTTTAAGGATAGAATGTGATGTTCTACCTAAACTAAGATGAAAAGAGTTTGTTAAGTTTATTCCCATGGAGGAATACATGATTATTAATTTCTCATCAACATCTTCAAGGGGTATTAGATATTTAATAAAAAGCAACATGTCATACATTTTTAATTCTACAATATCAGATACAAGCTAGTATCTTGATGAGACAAGGGAATTGTGTTCTTCTGTTTATTATTACAATTAATTTGCTTTTGATTTTTGTCTTTCATTATAGGCTTAAGTATTGATGAGAGGTAGGGGAAATGAGAATAAGCCTACTTTGTGTTATCTTTGTAAATAATGAATAATCAATAGGTAGAACATATATTTATTTTATTTGTCAACAAGTTATTGAAGGTAACCTACATGTAATCTTATATTATGAGAACTCCCATAATTTTTTAAAAAGTTATGTGAATTTCTACTCAAGTATAATTCTTTTAAAAAAATTGACAATTCAGATTTTCCTAAAAACAGTAGTTTTAGTAAGAACAAATTTAAAGATGTAAATCGGAATTTTCTGTTAAAAACTAGTAAGGATTCCTCATTATCAGTTTTCATATAAACTCTCTAAGCTATTGCCCAAGTTTGGGTGATACTTTTTCTATTTATTACATTAAAAAAAAAATCAGCAGACATTGGAATGGCTCAAACTCTTAAGGAATGTTCAGTATTAGGCAGCTTTGTTGCTGCTAACTGCTAAGTTCCCTAGTGAGACAATGGTTATTGCTCTATGTGTTTATGTGTGTGTCGGGGGTGGTGAGAAAGACAGAGACAGAGAGGTACGTGGTGAGTGACATTAAAATCCTATAGATAATTGTAAAATATTAAGAACAACATTTTAACAACAAATTTTTCAATTTTAATGAAATAAATGAATTTCTTGAACAGCACACATTAAAAATTGATATAAAAAGAAATAGAAAATATAATTAGACATACTTATTAAGTAATAAAATCTGTTGTCAAAAATTTCTTACAAAAAATTCTAGATTCAGTTTCTCTGATAAATGTTATCAAATATAAAGGATGAATTATTACTCCCTACAAAACTTTCAGAAAATGGAAAACATTTTCTAACTTGTTTTCTGAGGACAGAATGACTCTGATACGACCTGACAATGATTTACAAGGAAAAAATTAGACCAATTTTACTTGGGAACAATTTATAGGCAAAATATCAGAAAATCAAATCCAGTAACATGTAAAAATAATAACATAAAAATTATGACTAGGTGGAAATATAAGTTTTATGGTTTTGGTTTTGTTGTTTTTGGTAATATTTGAAAAATCAATGTAACTTACTAAATTAATAGTTTAAAGGAGAAAAACTAAAAGATCATGTCAATATGATGCAGATAAATCTGTGCAGATAAATTTGATTTAATTCATGTTTTAAACAAGTATGATTCTATTCATATGAAGTTCAAGAACAAGTCAAAATAATGGCATTAAAAATCACAACAATGATTGCCTTAGAAAAGTGGAAACTGCCTGGAAAGTACACAATGGGCCTTTCTGGTGTGATGGAAATATCCCATACCTTAATTATTTAGTGGTTTCATGAGTGTATTCATTTATTTACACTAGTCAAGTTTTACACTTAGGATGTGCTCTTTTCCACATATAAATTTCACCTCAACTACAATATTAAAATAAATGAATAAACAATTACCAAAAAAAACTTCTGCCTTTTAGTTCACCCATTTTTCAAAAGCTGATTTCATGCATTGTAAAAAACTGCAATAAAGTTAATAAAAGTTCTATGTAAGTTAGAACTTATTAAAGGTGTTTAGCATTTTATCTTATTGCCATGTCATATAAGGGTAATCACATTTTGTGAAGAATTTCAGCTTGTTCAAATATTTTCATTCTTTATACATTTGGCACATAATTTCAGACTTCCCTCTATAATTGTTATGATATTAATATATTACCAAAATACTTACTATAAACAGATTGTGATTGATTTACATTTCACATTATATAAATTTGGTAGTTTTGAAATCTATAATTTGGTCCTCATTAAATTCTACAAAAGCATGCAGGAAATTTGAGTAAGAAAGTATAATAATATAGTGAAGATTTCTAGATAAGAATGTTGTGTTTTTATTTTGGGTATTATTAGTGCACATCAATAATGGAGAAAATTACATTATTATCTAATATTGAAAAAATAAAAGATTTTCGAGAAATTGTTTTACTACCAATGTTAGTTACTTTCAATTAAAAATATTTAATAGAGAAATATTTAATTTCAATTAAAAATAGTTAATAGAGAATAGAGAAAAGGAAATTATACTATCTGCCATTAGACTAATTGCAAAAGTGAAACCAATTCTGCACCCTTCTCTGGATCCACCTTCTTAGAAATGATTACATTTCTGCTCCATACATCATGAGGTGGAGTTTGTGTTCCTGCTCCTTGAATCATATCTTTGGTTTGGCCAACAATGTGGAGGAAATAACACTGTGCCAGTTACAGTGATAGCCTCAAAAGACTCTGGAGCCAACTTCTGCCATGAATACAAGCTCATGTAAGTCTATAGGTGTATGAGAACCACGTGGAGCAGAGCCCAGTCATTTTCACCAAGGCCAGTCTAAACCAGTGAAACCCTAGCAGAGCCTGTAGGTCATAACATCTGTATGAACAACCCAACAAAAATCAAGCAAGCCTGCCCAGATTAGCAGAATTTCCCAGACTATCTGTGTCTCCTACACAAAATAAATGTTATTATTGTTTTAAATAATTAATTTTACAGTAATTAGTTTTGCAACAAAAGCTACATCATCATTCAAAATACTAATATAATTGACCAATTTTCATCCAAAAATGCAACATACATCTCTACCATGAAATGATATAGATTTCATATTATTTTTCAAATTTAGATCTACCTTCCATCTCCAACTGAGGTTTTTTTTTTTGTATAGTCTAAAGTAAGAATCAACTTCTTAATGTAAGTATAACTTATTTTAGCACTATATATTTTAGAGTCCATTATTTTCCCCACTCATATGTAATTCCTACATTATCCCAATTCCTTATCACATATGTGTGAGTATTTTGGAGATTCAGTTGTGTCTTCCTTTGGTCTATTCAGCTATTCCTACACCTCTGCCTGACTAACCTTAAATGCAGTAGGTCTTCACAGATATTGATATCTGGTAGGAGAATTTCCCCACAATTAGTTCTTTCTCTTTAGAATTATCTTAGTTATATTTAGTCTTTTGTTCTTCCAGCCAAGCAAATCATACTGTTAAGTTTTGTGAAGGATCATGTTGAATCTTAAATTAGAAAATGCATTATAAATTAACTTTGCTAAAATGGCATTTCTATGGGATTGAATATCTCTATCCAGGAAACTTTCATTTCCATTTATTTAAATCTGATTTCATATGTTTGAATAAAAAGTAACACATGTTTCATTGGAATTATTCTAAGATTCTATATATTTTTACTGCAGACTGGCCAAGTAATTTTATATTATATTTTCGTATTATATTCTAAGTGATTATTGTTGGTATGAAGGATTACAACTGAAATTTAAAAATTTATAATCAGCAGAATTACTAAATTTACTTTTTATTTTTAATAATTCTTCTGTAGATGCTGTTTATATGTTTAGATAATATGAAATCCAAATAATAGCTATGTTTCTTCTTTTTTGTTCCTTACACAAATATTTTTTAATTTTCTTGTTTCTTACAGCACTAGCTAGGACTTGCAGGAGTATGCTGGATAAGCACACTATTAGTAAATATTCTTGCCTTTTCATTGTTAAATATAATATCTTCTTCAAGCTTTTATTAAGATATCTTTTATCACCTTTGGAGTCTCCTTGCATCCTTAGTTTGTAAAGAGTTTTTGTCATAAATAATACTAAATTTTGTTGGATGGATATTCCACAATGAAAAAAATGATCATTTGTTGGTTTTGGTTTAGTAATATTTTCCTTAGGATTTTTTGTATCCATGTTTGTGATTGAGATAGGTTGTAATTTTTTGAAGGCCCTTTCTGACTATGAAAGTTCAATGAATCTGGTGTCATAAAATGTATTTCCTGACCACAACACTATGAGACTAGAAATCAGCTACAACAAGAAAACAAACAAACAAACAAACACGTGGAGGCTAGTACAAGACAGAAAAAATGACTCACTGACGAAGTCAAATAAGAAATCAAAAAATACCTGGAGACAAATGAAAACAAAAATACAACTATCAAAAAACTATGAGATGCACCAAAAGCAGTTTTAAGAGAGAAGGTTATAGTGATAGAACCCTGCCTCAGGTAACAAAATCTCAAATAAATAAACTAATCTTACACTTAAAGGAACTAGAGAAAGAAAAAAAAATCCAAAATTAGTAGAAGGAAAGAAATCATAAAGATCAGAGCAGGAACAAATGAAATAGAAACTTAAAAAACAAAAGAAAAGATCAATGAAACTAAGAGCTGGTTCTTTGTAAAGGTAAACAATATTGATTAAACTTTAGCAAGACTCATCAAGAAAAAAAGGGAGAGCCTAAATCAATAAAATCAGAAACGAAGAAGTTACAACAAACACCGCAGAAATGCAACCCTATGTATCTTGTTCATGGTCTATGGAGTATCGTGCTTCTCCTATTTTTGTTGAGGATTTCATCACTACTTAAATAGCCTTGAAGTATAGAGCCGATATGCTGTCTAATGTTCCTACATGCAAGAAGGCTGTCTTGTGCCTTACCAAAAAAAAAAGTGTTATATAAGCTTTGTTCAGACGTGAGTTTTAGTGCTGTTGACTGTGACTTCAGTATTAACGAATTAAAAATATATTAAATAAGATGTCTTTAAAAAGAAACATACTGATCAGGTGATAAACATGTAGCCAAAGTTCTCAACATGAACTTAACCCTGGTTTCCCCTAGAAGCAATTCTTCAAATGCTTCAGTATTTGCTAATTTGGTGTTTATAGCAACTTTACAGAACATAATTACTATGAAAAGCTAGAACCAAGTTTTATATATATAATATATAATACAACATGCATATAATTTCTAATGATCTCTAATGCTTTAATCTCTATATAATTGGGGACTAATTATGTATATCTTTTGTAGTAGTCTAAGATATTAATTTATTACATAAAATATTTAACATGTTAATATTGATGTTTAAACTAATTAATTTGAAAATATTTTGCAATTTATCAACTAGTTTGACTGACTTTGATGCAATAAATAAGAACTTTTCATCCTTTATATGGTAATTTTTCATATTCTTTTGATTTTTTTCTGTAAATTCTGTATCTAATGTCTATATGAAGTTCCTATTACAGCTTTTTGGATATAGAACAGGCTCTTGGTTCTAACTGTATGGCTTATCTGATATCTGTTTAGACTGATACCTATTTAGTGTGTACATTTCTCAGTGCCTTAAGTATAAACTGAACTATGAAGTGAATTTTGAATACTTACGTAGGTAACCCTTATTTGTGTTGTGGGAGGTTGAAGGAGGTGGCATTAACTTCATACTTCCTTACATTAACATATCTGCATTTTTATTTTGTCTTTCTGATCGTAAATCTCAGAGTATCCAATTTTTTTTTTTTTTTTTTTTCATTTCAGCAAACCTGCAGTCAATATCAGTCCTATTTTATCTCACACTTTTGGGAGAACTGCTACACCAAGTCACCTATCAGGTTAATCTTCACTGCAGGAGATAAGAAGTGAAAAGGATTAATCTGGTATTGCAGGGGGTATATGACTTACCACTCTCTCCCTTGATTATCACTATTTATTTTTTTCATCTTTTAAATATTTCTGGTGTCTCTACACATTATGTTATATAATTTCTATTACCATACTGCTTTTGAGACCATTAGGATGCAAGTAGGTAAATCACATGAGACTTTCTGGTTAATTTTATTAATTGATGGTGATACCTGAAATAGTGACAGTTAAAAAACTAATCATATTAATTGATCTCTAAAATAGATTCCATGAAATAGCTGTAGGTTATTTTGCAAGTGTCAACTGCCTATGCTTGTAGAATGTGATTTTAGATATTTAAAGACCAGATTTGGCTTATTGAAAAACTACAGTAATGTTGTTATCTCCAGTTTTTACTTACCACTGGTGAGTTAAAGAAATACTGCAATGTATTTATCTTCATTTACTTAATGTAAATAGGAACAAATCAATTTACACAGTATTAACATTAGTTAACTGTAATGGAAACAGATTTTTATTAATCCATACTAGGGGCACTTGGAAAATGTACAGAAGTATAGGATATCTAAAAAACCATTTTTTCAACTGGCAATGCTTCAAATTGTAGCCTGCATACAAATTTCTCAGATCATTTGATATTGTTTTTATATTTTTAACAGATTGGAAATATATTGTTAGTCACTTCATGGGAAGACTTTTCACATCTAATCGTTACCCTTTTTGCATATTTTTAAATGTTCTTTTAATAAGATGGCTATTTTTGTTAGTGTTTGAACTCTTTTATTCTGATCAAATTAATTGAGGTTTCCTTTGGAGACTGTATTGTAGAGTGTTCACTTACAAGCAACTGAATGCATTACTGTATATTTAAGGTAGAAAGGACTTAAGTCCTGCAGGAAATTGTGTTTGTACATAATTGCTGGAATGGCAGAAGTTCACCATCTAGGTTCCAGGAACAATTTTTAGCATCCAGATCTATTGTGCCTCTGCCAAAATCAGAAAAGTTTTCCCTCTCTGCAGAAATTGATGAGTCAAGAATCTGCTGGTTTCAGAACCATTCCACCACCACCATGACCTGTGATACAAAATAGATGTCCTACACCCTGCCTTTATCTGATCTAAGCCTTGCTGAAATGTATCTAATAGTTATGAATTAAATTATATTCCAAACTCTAGATGCAAAGAAATCCGGGCATGTACTTTTTACTTTTCTGCTATCTGCTCCTGAGAGATTATAGGAGTGGACATGGAGTGAGCCAATCCCCATATTTGCCACAGTCAACAACTATGCAACAGCCACACATAAACACATATTCTTCTGCTTATGCTTAAAGTTTTGAGCAACAGTTACAGCAACCACCTGATACTAAATAACCTAACACAAATAATTCCTTGTATGGTCTCACTCCTTTCTCAAAAGAAGACATTCAAACTCTCATCTATCAAATTTATATATCTGAGTGATGTTCAGTCTCCCTTTTAGCTCAGTAAAAATCTGTCCTCAATTTCTTGTAACCAAACAATAGCACCACTAGTCCATTCAATATAAAATAATACTGTAAAAAGAGAGATGAAAAATTTTAAAAATTAGATAAATTATATAAATACATAACTAATGGAAGGACAAAAATATGGGTAGTTCATATGGTGTTTGTTTCTGCAAGTATAAGACCACAGTTTGTATTCATACCTTTTTCTCTACACATATCCCATGCATTTTTGTCCCCACTCATAATCTTAGATGACTTACTATTACCATTTTGTTAATTGTTGTCTGTTAGTCTTATAGTTCTGTCTGTTTTTCCTTCTCTTACTGTCTTCATTTGTGTTTTAATTTTTTCATATCATTATGCTTTGATTCCTTTTTCTTCTTCTTTGGAGTAACTATAGGGTGTGTGTGTGTGTGTGCGTGCGCGCCTTGCAGTTTACTTAAAGTTTAGTTATAACTCTATTTTTAGCTGATAACAACTTAAGCTCAATCACATACAAAACTTTACGTTTAAACTTTTCCCCACCACACTTTATGTTATTCTTGTCACAATTTACATCTATTAATTTTGAATGTCTTTTAACATTTTAATTATAGTTATTTGTAATACTTTTATCTAATTTTTACTAGGATTAAAAGTTACCTACCACCATTATAATAATACAGTATTCTGTGTTTTTCTATGTATATTTTCCTTTACCAATAAATTTCATACTTTTTTACACTATTTAATTACTGTTTAGTGTCCCATCATTTCAGCTTGAAGTGCTCCCTTTAGCATTTTTGTAAGGCAGGTCAGGTGGTAACGAACATCCTCTGTTTTTGCTTGTCTAAAAAAAGCTTTATCTATCCCTTATTTCTGAAGGACAGCTTGCCAGGTTAAATATTCTTTGTTGGCAGTTTTTTTTTCCCCCTGCACTTCCAATATACCACCCCACTCCCATCTGGTGTGCAATGTTTCTGCTGACAAATCTGCTGATTGTCTTATGGGTGTTCCTTTGCATGTAATAAGTCACTTCTGTCTCACTGATTTCAAAACTCTCTTTTCCTTTAAATTTGGACAATTTGATTATTATGTGTGTCCATGTGTATTTCTTTGAACTCATCCTATTTAATAGCCTGAGGGATTTTTAGATCTGGTTACCAATTTGCTTTTCAAAATTTAGGATGTTTTCATCATTATTTCTTTGAATAAGCTTTCTGGTACTTTCTCTCTATGTTCTCCTTCTTGGACCCACATAATGTATTTTTGTACACTTTATGGTATCCCATAAATCCCTTAAGCTTTCTTCACTCTTTTTCATTCTTTTTTCTTTTGGGGTGATTTGTTCTGTATAAGATGATAATGTTATGCATGTATGGAAAATTGCAAGGAGTATTTAGAGTTATGAAGACCCTGAAGAAAGTATGGATCCTGAAAGAAAATGATCCTAGATATTTCTGCACTTCTTGTGATTTTAGACTCCCATTTTTTTTTCCTTTCAAGCCTGAGATTGATTTAACACTGGTTTTGAGACACACAGACTTTTGTTTGGTTATTCTTCTATAATACTTTCCATTAGCAACGCTAATAGCCCAAATAGTGGGCATTTTCTAAATATTTTGTGGGGGCTTGACTCAGCAAAGCCATAGACTTAAATTTTCTTCAGTGATTTCCTAGTAACAAAACCAGGTCTAAAGTAAACACAGGATGGGGAATATTGTGTTTTGTTATTTTTCTTGTGCTGTATCCTTGAGTCTTCCAGACTTATTTGAGTAAAAGCTTAAGAGAGTACAAAATAGAGCTGAATGAGGTAGGAGTCTAAGCTATGAAAAATAACAATGAAAGATGTCATTTTTATTCAAGAAATAGGGAGTGTGTAAGGCATATACATTCCTACTCTAAAATCTTTACACCTGACTTCACAGTATACACATTTTCTTATGTAGACTGGTCTTCTCTCCATTTCTGCAGTTTAGTTAAAACTACATGTTCCTATTTCCTCATGTGTTTTTGCTCACTTTGTATTTCTTGAGCTGTTTTCATATAATTTCCTCTCTGGAATTTTTTTTTTAACTTGGACCACCAAATTGTAAAGATATATGTTTTCACCTGACAGTTACACCAGGGGTTGACAGTCCAGTTAAGCTGAGAAGAGTGAATCTGTAGCTTGTATTTGTTTTTAAAATCAAATTAATCCTGGATAAAAGTTAATTATTTGGGGAATTAATCCTTGACCACTAGTTTGATACCATCTCCATTTTGGGTAAACTGTTTCACCAGCAAGTCTGTTATTCTCCTAATTAACCATATAAGTTAAGATTACTAAATATATAATACTTATAATGGAATAAATTGATCTTCTATATAAAAAAGAAAGAAAAGAATGAAAATATATATCAATTGGAAAGGAAGAAGTAAAACTATCTCTATTCACTGATGACACAATCCTACATATAGAAAATCTCAAAGAATCCACAAAAAGCTACTAAATCTAATAAACAAATTCTGAAAATTTGCAGCGTTCAAGACAACATACAAAAATCAGTTTTTCTATACACCAGAAATGAACAATTTAAAAAGAAGGTTAAGAAAACAATCCCATTTACAATAGCATCCAAAAAAGTAAAACTCCTAGAAATAAATTTAACCCAGGAGGTGACAGACTTGTACACTGAAAACTACAAAACATTGCTAAAAATATTTAATAAATGGGAAAAAAATCACCTGTTCATGGATTGGAAGACTTGCTATTGGTAAAATGTCAGAACTACCCAAAGCAATCTACAGATTCAATACAATCTTTATCAAAACTCCAACAAGATTTTTTCAAAACCTGATGGAAAAGCTGATCTTCTAATCTATATGGAATTGTAGGGATCTCTAACAGCAAAAACAATATTGAAGAAGAAGAACAAAGGTAGAAGACTCACATTTCCTGATTTCAAAACTTAATACAAAACTACAGTAACCAAAACAGTGTGGTATTGTCATAAGGACACATATATATATAGATCAATGGAATAGCATTGGAAGTCCAACAATAACTTCATATATGCTTGGCAAATTAATTTTTGACAAGAATGCAGCTGAATGGGAAAAGAATAGTCTCTTCAATGGATATGGCTGGGACAACTGAATGTCCATATGCAAAAGAATGAAGTTGGATTCCTACTTCACACCATACAGAAAAAGTAACTCAAAATGAATCAATGACCTAAATATAAGAGCTAAAACTATAAAACCTTAAGAAGAAAACAAAGTAAATCTTCATGATCTTGGATTTAGCAATGAATTCTTAGATATGATACCAAATGAACTAGCAGCAAAAGGAAAAATTGATAAATTAGGCTTCATAAAACTTAAAATCCTTTGTGTATCAAAAATATTAATAAAATGAAAAGACAACTTAGAAAATGGGAGAAAATATTTGCATATCATATATCTGATAAGGTTTAGTATCCAAAATATATTAATAAAACACAACTCAATAACAAAGAGAAAATGACCCAATTAAAAAAAAATGAGCAAATGTGGCCTTGAATAGATATTTCTTGAAAAAAGATACACAAATGGCCAAAAAAGCACATCAAAAGATTTTCAACATTATTAGTCACTAAGGAAATGCAAGTGAATGTGCTAATGAGATACCACATCACACTGAGTAAGATAGCTTTTTTTAAAAGAGGGAAACAGCAAGTGTTGGTGAGAGTAAGAAGTTGGAATCTTCATAAATTGCTGGTGGGAACATAAAATGGTTTAGTAACCATGTGAAACAATTTGATAGCTCCTCAAGAAGTTAAACATAAAATTACAGTATGACCCCGCCCAATTTCACTCCTATGTATGCAACCCCAAATAATTAAAAACAGGTATTCAAACAAGTATATGTAAATGAGTATGCACAGAAGCATTATTAACAATAGTCAGTGTGGGAGCAACCCAAGTTCATTAAAGTGTTCATTAGCTGATGAACAGATAAAGAAAATATAATACAATAGAATATTAATCAGGAACAGATAAAGAAAATATAATTCAATAGAATATTAATCAGGAATAAAGTTTTGATATGTGCTACAACAGGGATGTGTCTTGAAAACACTGTATTAAGTGAAATGAGCCAGACAGCAAAAAACATATATTGTATGACTTCACTTGTATGAAATATGTAGAATGGATAAATTCATAGAGACAAAAAGCAAATTATATTCTACCAGGGGATTGGAGAAGAGGGAAAATTGTGAGTGTTGGCTTAAAATGTACAGAGTTTCTATATGGGGACATAAAAAGTTTTAGAAATAGTGGTGATGATTGCATTCTGAAGGTAATTAATGCCACTGAAGTGTACACTTGAAAATGGTTAGTATGGCAAAATTTAAATTTAATTAATTAATTAATTAAAAACAAATAAAAAATTTATCCAAATGTATGCTTACTGTAGACATCGGGTAATAAAGCTCTATTTGTAACTTGTTGAGAAGGTCATGGAATTCTGATAACTTCTACTGGGAAAAACAAATCAAACTTTGGAAATCTGCTGATATGGAGAAAAACATAAAGGCATATCTATCTAAATAACATCCTATCACTGCTTTTTAAAGAAGACTTAAGATTCATGAGTATGCTTGTATTAAGTAATTGTGTGTAATTTTGCTAAAAATTACACAAAGAAGCTCATCATAAATTTCCCAATCTTATTATCCAAAATTAGTTTTCATATAAGATTCTTAGCACCAGTATTAAAGAGATAATTTAAGATGTTGAAATTCCATTTCTGTGACTTTGTTCTACTATGCCAAAACTGGAACACTCATCAACTTTAATGTAAATTTTAAAACAAGTTTTGAGCAAAAAACTTTAAAAATCACTTTTTGGTATCACAGAAATTTCAGTTTTCTGAACTTGTCTTGGTCTAAAGATCAGAACATGGAAATGTAAATTTTCTTTCTTTAAGCTCTCTACCACAGTGGCAATAAAGTGTCAGCGACAGAGTTAGTGTATTCCTTATGCCAAACTCGTTCTATTTTGCCAGCCACGAGGTCCATCAAAACCTCAATTTCAATAGACATTTCATACTAGGTAACAGCACTTGGTAATGTAACTGCTTCATTAGTATATGGTATGATGTCATAGAATTCTGTTCCATCTGCTAATGATAAGTTGATTTTCACTAGTGTCAAACCAGCCAGATCAAATCAGAAAGGCAATCACAGATTTCTCCTTTCTTTGAAGTTGAGTGACTACAAACATTTCTCACACCTTTGTATGGTCCCCCCGTTATGCAGAAAGTTTCAATAGGTGCATATAAGACCACTGTAGCGGGGAGGGGAGCATGCAGCTAGAAGAGTAAGCTCTCGGCTGAATACACTGAATCAAAGCTCAGTTAAGTCCTCTCTGCCACTGCCATGTCTGGGAAAGCTACCACTCCAAGAACTACTTATGCAAAAGACTTTCTA
The DNA here is from genome assembly GCF_036321535.1 of Camelus dromedarius. Lineage (NCBI taxonomy): Eukaryota > Metazoa > Chordata > Mammalia > Artiodactyla > Camelidae > Camelus > Camelus dromedarius. Next base: position 59,047,779 of record NC_087436.1, on the reverse strand, counting down.
TCACCATTTCAAAGAGAGCTGTGATCTAGAAAAATGATACCATCGCTGTAGTAAGCTGCAGGATGTTCTAGACTCAAACTATTTCATCACTACTGTGATCAAAGCTGGTAAAGTAAATATTTTGCTCAGTTCTCACATAGCTCAGTTCTGAGTTGGTAGAACTGTTGCAGAACTTGAACTTAAAGGAGATTAGATAGGATACTGAACAAATTAATCATATTACCCACTACATAAGAAAAGCACAAATTTTGCATTTGTTTCCCATTTCCTTAACAAAATATAAGCCTGACTGATTTTGATAAAAGAAATTCTACTGAGTCAAGGATCATGCCTGATCAGTCTGAATTTGAAACTGAAGGTCAACACGAATTATGCACACCACAAGTACTGATGAGCAGGGTTAACAATTAAGAGATGCAAAATTTCTTCCTTAAGTGGGTAGCACATAAGAGGTTCTCTTTTGTTTCTTTGTTTCATTGATTTTAAAACTGACCCTAACCATTTGGACATATTAAATCCTATCTTAGGTATTCAACTCAATTTAGAAACCTGAACACTATTCTATGATTAGATATCTAAGCCCTGATTATCTATAGTTTACAAGTATCCTGTGCAAATTCCTACTGCTGCTCAGGGAAAAAATTTATGAAAGTTTAAGTTCAAACACATTATCTTTATTTCCTATTAATCTGCCTTCCTACACATAACTCTAAAAAAAATTCTGATCTGCGCAATGCATTAACTCCACAGTTTTATCACCCCCACTTCTCTGTCAAGCAGTCTGAATCATTCATAGTCATTTTTCTTACTATTGGTTTAAGATGATATAGAGATAATTTGAACAGCTGTAATATTTTCTTACACAGATAATAAGAACCACTGAAATTCAATAGCATCAGAAAAAACTGTCTTAAGCTTCATTAATAGATGCAGTTGTATCATCACTTCTGTTGATGTATGTTAAATGTGTTTTGAAGGAATAATGTTCTGATGTATTTTTGGTTGTGTGTGAGTGTGCGTACATGCATATGTGTGTGTGTGTGTGTGTGTGTTTTAAAATAAAAACATTTCATATTTCAGGGTGGCTATCCGAGGATCAATCCTGTATTTTTTTAAAATACCAAAGGCCTTTGCACTTTTATTTTTCTTTCTACATAAGGTTTAGAAAACTTGATGAATTAGTTATTACTAAATTCTGTGTCGTCACAAATTTAATGTTTACTATTAGCTTTAGCCATTGACCCTTATATAATGCTATGTTTACATTTTCAAGAAATATAGTTATAATTTTATTTTACCATTTTAAACTTTCAAGCAGGAATGATAAAACTATGTAAAAAGTAAAACAAAACACCTTGTTATGGTGTTCTTGCCATTGAAATTTCAACTGCAATATAGACAGTATTTATTTTAAAATAGTTTCCTACAAGATGGCTCAAAGGACTATCCTGATAATATAATAATGCATTCATGTTTCTTTATCTGAACTTTATCTACTAAAAATTCAATTTAAACACAGGGAAAGTAAGAGAAGAGAAGGGTGAGGATCAAGAGAATGGAAAACTGAGAAAAATATGATAGTAAATCAAAGAATTTTTCAGGCAAAGTCACATTAATATGGAAAATGAAAGCGACAATGATATTTAAAGGAAACTGCAAATGCAGATAACATGCATATGAAACTACTTATGATTCTTTTGTTTCTCAAATCCTTAAGTAAAATTTTATGGAAGATCAAATGAGAAAAGCATTATCTTTTTTATCACACTGAGTATCTTCTGTGTTTAAACTGTCTCATTTATTCAGTCTTCATCTATAGTAAAATTCTAAGTGTAATATTTGCCATAGAATCTATAACTATCCTTTTAAAAGTAAAAGTATTTTCCATATCATGATAGAACAAAATATGTCAGATTAAAGAGAAAATTTCACAGCATTATAACTACCATAAGATATACAGAACTTGAACATAATAGAAAATCAGTATAGAAATCAAGAAATTCAGGCTTTGGTTGGATCCTTGTGAACTGGAAATTCCAAAAAGTCTTAAATTTAAATGTTCTTCCTTAGTTGGTAAGCACATACATAATAAATTATGTTTATACAGGAAAGAAGTTGGAGACATAGGGAAGGAAAGGTAAGGTGAGATAGATCATCATTTCATGGACCTCAGAATGAGATTGTTAGGGATTATTTTTTTGTTTATTTGGTTGGTTGGTTGGTTGGACTTTTGTTAGCGTGGCTCTGCCTTATCATGAAGTGCTCACTATTAGATATACTGCTTGCAGTATGATACTAGCAGGTAATTGTAATCTCTCCTTAGTTCTGATGAAAAGAGAAAAAGACAGAAAAGTTGATTTCTGATGGATAAAAGACATAAAAGTAGAAGTAAAAACTACAAATAGAAGAAAATTTAGGAGAATGTCTTTGTGACCTAGGGTGGAGAAGAATTTCAAAAATTAAATTTCAGAAACAAATTGCAAGGTGATAAAAACATAATGTTACATCAAAATTAAGGCTTTATATTCAACACAGTATACCATGGACAAATTTACCGTGTAAGTGATCAATATGGGATGAAATTTGCAAAGTCCAAAACTGAAAATGGATTAATATGGAGAATATATGTGTTGCTTCTCCAAATTAATGAGAAAATAACTGTCAGAAAAATTGGCAAAGGCTATGAACAGTTAATATAAGAAAGGGATATTGTGAAGGCTAACATGACTATTCAATCAATGGTCAAGTTCATTGGCAAACTAAATCTATAAGGAAATACTACTTCATGTGTATTACATGGATACAAGTTAGAAAGCTGGATAATACCAAGTTTTGGTGAAATTATGGGTGGGAATATAAGTCTTATGTGCTGCTACCAGGAGTATAGATTGGGACAATCATTTTCGAGAGCTATGTGACATTCCTGACACAAATTAAGTATCCACATACCTTATGACACAAGAACTCTACTCTCGGGTATAGGATCTAAGAAATGATCACATAGGACCAAAAAGGGCACATACTAGGATGCTTATTTTGTCACTGTGGTGGAAATACAATAAATCACTGTGGCCATCTTTGGAAGGGAGGTGAAGTAAACAGTGAGGGGTGGAAAATTTTGAAGTCTTGGATAGATGTACACGTATCTTTATGTATGAATCCTAAAATCATCCTGTTCAAGGAAAGAAGCAAAAAGCAATGAAATACATAATCAATTCTGTTTACATAATTAAAAATGCATTTGTACCAAACAAAACTATTTGGTTTATATGAACATGTATGATAAATATCATTTGGCAACATATTAAATTAGATAGAGTTATCTATTGGGGTGAGTCCTCAAACACATTTCTATCAGCTGAATTAATGTTCACAGCTCCCAATCCAATTTAAAGTTCCTGTCTCCTTGTTAATTAGTAAATATAAAGATCTGTTTCTATTAGCAGCATATTATCTGTGCCATTGACCTCATCTTGTAATTTCTTTACATAAATAATTTTTATTGTATATTGGACATTGTGGAAGATAGTGCAGAGACTGTAGATTTTGTTATCCTCCTCTAGAAAGTATTAGTTTATGTTGTAAGAGGCAGTTAACTTCCCTGGGCTCATTCTAAACTCTGCCTTCCCATGTGGTAAGCAATAGCTGAAATCTCCACTAATTTTTTTCAACCTTTCAGCAAATGTTATCAACAGGCCCTCAGTGAAAAACTTCATATTAAATGCCTTATTTATAATTCAGCCAAATATTTGGATGGAATTTATACCAGATATTTTAGGTCACCTTTTCTGTAGCTCTGTCCTTTTTGGTACATTCTCTCTCACATTTCACCTACCTAGGCAATCCAAATCTCTATCCCAATCTGACTCCCCAAATCAATTCTCTGGCTTTTTTCTTAAGTTCAAGCTATGCTGAGCCATGAGAACTAAGGAATTTCTCATGCAAAAAGCCACATAAATGCAAATCTCACTTGGTTCAAATATCTTCTTCTAAAGGGTCACTTCCAGTTGGCTCACCTTCACTTCTGCCTGTTTGTTCACCCTCCAGTGACTTGAACTTTTTTTTAGAGTATATTATCAAGATTTTATATTTGTTATCTACGGAAAGGTCATTTCAACACAAACGACTCTGCCATTACTGGCACACATAAAATAATAAATCAGTTTGTATATACATATATACACACAAACATACACACATATATATATGCATATATACACACACACACACATATACATATGTGAACAAATATTTTAAGAAAACATTAAAAAGTATTTCCTGTTCAGGGATCTATTTATTATAACTTCAGAGTTTTTACATCATGAGAAATTCATTTTGATAACTTTTAATACTGTAAGTTAAAAAGGCAAATATCAAGATAGATTGTTCAATTATATTGGTAAAATCTGCACCAAACTTCTTAACATGGCAAAGGCCCTTATAATATGGATAATCATATTTCTAACCTCAACATCCTAACTTCAAATGAAGTTTTATACTCCACACTGTAGCCACATAAACTACATGGTTTTGTGTATCCCCATAGGTACCAAACTTGTTACTCCTTAAAGGCACCATAATTTCTCTAATTAATCCCACCATCTACACATACAGTTCATTCTGCTATTTCCCAGTAATAGTCAAAGAAATAATTGTAATTACTCCTTACCTCCTTATCCTACTTACATTGTTCTTAAGGATTCTCCTTAGATTTCACATCTTATGGAAGCCTCTTCTAATATTTTAAGACAATATTCATTTTTGCAAATTATTCTCTTTTCATTTGTCAAGTTAGCACACATTACACATTATTGTAATTTTTTTCCCAAGATGGTAGAGAAATTCAAGAAGTATTGCTTGTTCACTAACTTCGTCTCAGTAATCTGTATAAAAGTTTCATGAACATTTATTGAAAGAATGAATAAACAGATAGAGGAATAGATGAATGATGAATTAATGACACTTTATATCTCCCTGAAAGAAACCCCTTCAGAAAGACAGGTTATGTGGAGACTGTAGAGGAAGTGGAATCAGTTAGGGGTTATCAAAAATCCCTCAAATTATGCTTCATAGATAGGCATTTCCTAAATTTATGCATAGATCTTACTCTGGTTGGAAATACAGTACAGAAAAGGAAATAACAATGTAATACTAATTATAAGAGGCACTGAATTAATTATTTGATTTAATAATTTAAATCCTTTTAAGCAACACTAATTCAATGGGAATATAAAGCCTCAAATAGTGACTTATAAGTCCAGAAATCTATAATTATTAAAAAGGTGATCTGTATCTCGCTAAGGTTTCTGAGCCATTATTTCATTAATTCTTTCAGTATAAAAGGGACTTGAATCTGAGGAACTAAAGATAAGGGAACTTTGAAGAACAAAAGGAAGGGATAGACAATAGATTAACCCTCCTGTGAATGAATTAGATGATTTCTTTCAAAGTAAAATTATGTCAACCACAATTTATAATTTGAACTGGCTTTCAAAAGAGTTTAATAACAGCACAGAAATAATGCTAGAATTGAGTTAATACAGAATAAATGGTGTTGCCTGACGTACGTGGCTCTGAAATTGATCTATTCAAGAAAAATTATAGTAAATATATATAATACACGCAGTTTTTTTCACATAAAATTCTATTTTATAATAGAATTAAAAATTACAAATCTAATTAAAACTGATTTTATAAGGACCATTCTAAATATTTGCTCTGAGCTTAGAGATAAGGTGGAGGCCAAGAGTGACAAAAATCAAATGTCCAAACTTTTAAATGTTTATTAAAGTTTAAGCCTACTCTTTTGTAGCTACATCCACATTGGATTCTTGCTTACTTTTATGCTTGACTAAATCATCTTAACATAATTATCAATTTTTAATAAACTGAAGTATTCTAAATATTGTAAGTAATAGATATTGTCTAATTTGACAGTACAGAAAAATCTTTATTAAATTAATTACAAGGAAATTCTGATATTTTGAATAAATACATTAAATAGTACTATAATAATTTCTAGGAAGGAATCAAAGTTCAATTCAGCTAGTGCTGCAGCAGCCAAGGCCCAGCGCCACAGCTATTTCAGGGACTATCTCCATCCACCAGTCACAAAACTGCCACTAAAGGAAGGCACACACAGAAGGACCCCACATAAGGGACACCCTTCAAGTGCCTGCCTCAGGTGGTCAGGTGGGATAATGTGAAGGAAAAGCTGGGCTGGTCTAACAAGATAACTCACAGGTCTAGGAATGTGAAGGAGAGGCTGGGCTGGGCTAACAAGTCTAAGTATTGGAATACTGATCTGAGTTCTGCTGGATTAACTTGTAAATCTAAGTTAATTAGTGTTGGTTTGCTGTTTATGTTTTTTTGCTAGCCAACTAGATTTTCAAAGATACATATCTGGCTTTGGAATGTTGGATTGCTGCCTCCCCGCCTCCACTTTTGTGATGATAATGCTGCTAAAGTTGTTCCATGCCTATTGGCCGAATATCCCAAGCTTGTACTTTACCCTATAAAACCTCAAGTGCACATCTTGAAGGTGCTCAGAGCTTCGGAGCAGAAGCCCCTCTGAGCTCGCCGGCGTAATACATCTGAGTACTCCAACCCTCCGAGTGGTGCTTGTTTCTTGACTGGCCTATCGTTTCCGTAACAATAGTGCTTTTGAGCCTCATAAGACACCTTTCACATGAGCCACTCCTTCAAGACTAGGACAAATAGACAATCTACTTAATACATAGAAATAACACAAAGAATTAGGCAAAAAGGGGAGACAGAGGGATGTGTTTCCAAAAGAAAATTACAAAGCCTCTGAAAAAGAACTAAATAAAATGGAGATAAGCTATCTGCCTGATAAAGAGTTCAAAGAAATCATCATAAAAATGTTCACCAAACTCAGGAGAATGAGTGAACAGAGTAAGAACTTCAACAAAGAGGTAGAAAATACAAGAAAATGCCAAACAGATACTATAACTGAAATAAATACACTAGAGGGGTTCAACAGCACATTGGATGAGGTAGAAGAATAAACTTGTAAACTGGTGGAAAAAAGAATGGAACTCAGAGCAGGAAAAAAAAGAGGAAATGAAGACACGTTAAGAGACCTTTAAGACAACACCAAGTGGAATAAATTCTCATTATAGGGTTCCCAGGAAGAGAAGATAAAAAGAGCCAGAAAAATTAGTTGAAGAAATAGTGGTTAAATACTTCCCTAATCTTAGGAGGGAAATAGACATCCAGGTCCAAGAAGTCCAGAGACTTCCAAACAAGATGAATCCAACTAGACAAACACCAAGATACATTATGATTAAAATGGAAAAAGTTAGATAGAATTCTAAAAGCAGCAAAAGAAAAATAACTGTTACATATAAGAGAAACCCCATAAGGGCATAAACAGATTTTATATCAGAAACTACAGACCAGAAAGGAGTGACATTACATATTCAAAGTACTAAAGGGAAAAATCATCCAGCCAAGAATTCTCTAATCAACAAGGTTATCATTCAGAATTGAAGAAGAGATTAAGAGTTTCCCAGATAAGCAAAAGCCACTAAACATGCCCTAAAAGAAATGTTAAAATGACCTCTTTAATCTGAAAAACAATGGATAATTAATAAAAGGAAAACATGAAAAAGCAAAAATTTCACTAAAAAAGGTAAATACATAATAAAGCTTGAGAATTTATTACTTATAAAGCAAAAACAGAGGTTAACAGAAAAAAGTAATAAAATTAATTAAAATTAGAATAATTAGTTAAGGGATGCATTAAAAAAAGATGTAAAATATATCATCAAAAGTACACAATGTGAGGAGGAGGGTAAAAAGATAGAGCTTTGGAATGTGTTCAACTTTTAGTTGCTATCAACTTAGACTGCTATTTACACAGAATGCCACCATGAACCTCACAGTAAACACAAGGTAAAAACATAGTAAATAAATAAAAGAAAAATAAGAAAAGCATAACACTAAAGAAAGCCATCAGAATACAAGGGTAGAGAGAAAGAGAAGAAGAAAGTAACATAGAGGAACCAAAAATATAGCTTGAAAACAATTTTAAAATATCAATAATTACATGCTTACCAATAATTATTTCAAATGTAAATGTAATACATTTAGCAATCAAAAGATACAGAGTGACTGAATGGATTTAAAAAAAAAAAAGACCCGCCTACATGCTGCCTGCAAGAGACTCATTTTAGAATTAAGAAAACAGCACACAAAGACTGAAAATGAAGGGATGGAAAAATAAATACCATGTAAATGGAAATGAAAAGAAAGCTGGTATAGCTATGCTCATATCAGACAAAATAGACTTTAAAAGTAAGAAAGCACAAAAAGACAGAACAGCATTACATAATGATAAAGGGGTCAATTCAGCAAGAAGATATAACAATTGTAAATATTTATGCACCCAACATAGGAACACCTAAATATATAAAGCAAGTATTAATAAATATAAAGGGAGAATTTGAAAGCAGTACAATAATACTTGGAGACTTTAACACCCACTTACATCAACGGATAGATCATCCAGACAGAAAACCAATACGGAAACACTGGATTTATACTACATATTAGATTAGATATTTAATAAATATATACAAAACATTTCATCCAAAAGCAGGAAAATACACATCCTTATCAAGTAAACAAGGAACATTCTCCAGGAGAGGTCATATGCCATAAAATAAGTCTCAATAAATTTTAGAAGATTGAAATTTTATCAAGCATCTTCTCTAACCACAGTGGTATGAAACTAGAAATTAATCACCAAAAAAAAAAAAAGGGAAAAACACAAAAATATGGAGATTAAACAACCTGTTACTTGAGTAACCAATGGGTCATAGAAGAATTTAAAGAAAAATTTAAAAATCCCTGGAGACAAATGAAAACAGAAATAAGACACAGCAAAATTTATGGTATGCAAAAGAACAGTTCTGAGAAGGAATACAGGCCTACATCAAGAAACAAGAAAAATCCAAAACAAAAAATGTAACTCTACACCTAAAGCAACTAGAAAAAGAAGAACAAAATACACTCAATATTAGTAGGAGAAAGGAAACAAGATCAGAATGGAAATAAATAAAATAAAGCCTAAAAAGACAATAGGAAATCAACGGAAGTAAGAGCAGTTTCTAGCCGAGAATTAGACTAAGCAAAAGAGAGAGAGAGTGCTCAAATAAATCGTATCAGACATGAAATAAGAGAAATTACTACTGGTGTCATAGAAATACAGAGAATATAAAAGAATACTACAAACAATTATATACTGACAAATTGGACAACCTAGAAATAAATGGATCAATTTCTATAAACATGCAACCTGCCAAGACTGAATCATGAAGAAACAGAAAATCTGAGTACAGGCATACCTTGTTTTAATGTACTTTGCCTCACTGTGATTCACAGATATTACTGTTCTGTTGTTTTTGTTTTTGTTTTTGTTTTAAAATTGAAGGTTTGTGACAACTCTGCTTCAAGCAAGTCTATCAGCACCATTTTCCAACATTTGCTCAATATGTCTTTGTGTCACAACTTGATAGTTCTCACAATATTTCAATCGTTTTCAATATTACTATATTTATAATGGTGATCTGTAATCAATGATCTTTCCTGTTACTATTGTACTTGTTCTAGGGAAACCACAAACCATGATCTTATGAGACAGTGAAGTTATTCAATAAATGTGTGTGTTCTGATTGCTCTACCAACCAAACTTTACTCAACCCCCCTCCCTCCCTCAGACTTCCCTATTCCCTGAGACAAAACAATATTTAAGTTAGGCCAATTAATAACATTACAATAGTGTCTAAGTGTTCAAGTGAAAGAGTCACGTGTCTCTCACTTGAAATCAAAAGACAAAAAGGATTAAGCTTAGTGAGAAAGGCATGTAGATAGCTGAGACAGGTCCAAAGCTAGGCCTCTTACAGCAGTGAGCCAACTTGCAAATGCAAAAGAAAAGTTCATGAAAAAAATTAAAAGTGCCACTCCAGTGAACACACAAATGAAACAGCCTATTGCTGATATAGAGGAAGTTTTAGTGGTCTGGATAGGAGATCAAACCAACCATAACACTCCCTTAAGCCAAAATCAAATCCAGAGCAAGGCCATAGATATCTTCTATGAAGGCTGAAAGAAGTAAGGAGGCTGCAGAAGAAAAGTCTGAAGCTAGCAGAGGTTGGTTCATGAGGTTTAAGGAAAGAAGCTGTCTCTATAACACAAAAGTGCAAGGTGTAGCAGCAAGTGCTGATGTAGATGCTGCAGCAGGTTATCCAGAAGACCTTCTAAAATAATTCATGAAGGTGGCCACACTAAATAATAGATCTCCAATGTAAACAAAACAGCCCTCTATTGGAAGAAGATGTAATGTAGGACTTAAGTAGCTGGGGAAGAGAAGTCAATGTCTGGCTTCAAAGCTTCAGAGGATAGTTTGACTGTCTTGGTAGGGGCTAAAGTAGCTGGTGACTTTCAGTTGAAGCCAATGCTCATGTATCACTCTGAAAATCCTAGGATCCTTAAGAATTATGCTTAATCAATCCAGCCTATGCTCCATACATGGAATAATGAAACCTGGATAACAGGATATCTGTATACAACATGATATACTTAATATTTTAAGCCCATTTATGAGAACTACTACTCAGAAAAAAAGATTTCTTTCAAAATAATACTGCACATTGACAATGCACCTGATCACCCAAGAGCCCTGATGGAGATGTACAACAAGATTCATGTTGTTTTCATGCTGGCTAACAAAATATCCATTCTGCAGCCCATGGACCAAGGAGTAATTTCTAATTTCAAGTCTTATTATTTAAGAAATATAGTTGCCAGAGACAGTGATTCCCCCAATGGATCAGGATAAAGTAAATTGAAACCCCCTCACCATTTTAGATACCATGAAGGACATTTGTGGTTTATGGAAAGAGGTCAAAATAACATTCACAGGAGATTGGAAGATGCTGATTCCAACCCACATGGGTGACTTTGAAGAGTCAATACTTAGTGGAAGAAGTAACTGTGGATGCAGTAAACCTAGCAAGAGAACTAGAATTCAAAGTGGAGACTGAAAATGTGACTAAATTGCTGCAATCTTATGATAAAACTTTAATGAATGATTTGCTTCTTATGGATAAGTAAAGAAAGTAGATTCTTGGGATGGGCTCTACTCCTAGTTAAGAAGCTGTGAAGATTGTTGAAATGGTAACAAAGGACTTGGAATATTACATAAATTTAGCTGATAAGCCAGTGGAAGGGTTTGAGAGGATTGACTCCAATTTTGAAAGAAGTTCTATGGTGGGTTAAATGCTATCAAACAGCATTGTATGGTACACAGAAATTGCTCATGTAAGAAGAGTCAATCAAGTCAGCAAACTTTATTATTGTATTATTTTAAGAAATTGCCACAGCCCCGCCCCAGCCTTCAGCATTCACCACCCTAATAAGTCAGCAAACATCAACACTGAGGTAAGACCCTCCACCAGCAAAAAGATTATGACCCGCTAAAGACTCAGATGATGGTTAGCATTTTATAGTAATAATTTTTAATTAAGGTATGTATGTTTTTTTTAGACATAGTGCTATCGCACACTTAATAGACTACAATATAGTGTAAACATAACTTTTATATGCACTGAGAAACAAGGAAAAATTAATGTGACAGTTTATTTTGATATTCACTATTGCAGTGGTCTGGAACCAACCCTGCAATACCTCTGAGGTATGCCTATGGATCTTTCATTAATAAAAAGATTGAAACAGTAATCAAAATCTCCCAACAACAACAAAAAAAAAAAGCAGAGAATCAGATGGCTTCACTGTTGCATTCTACAAAACGTTCAAAAGAAGAATTAAAACCTATCCTTCTCAAGCTCTTCAAAAAACTGAAGAGGAAGAAACCTTCCAAATACATTTTATGAAGGAAGCATTATGCTGATACCAAAACTAGAGAAAGACACCACACAAAAAGAAAATTATAGGCCAATACACTCAATGAACATAGATTCAAAAATTCTCAAGAAAATACTAGCAAATCAAATCCAATAATACACTAAAAGGATCATACACCATGATCAAGTGGGACTTACTCCAGACATGTCAGAATGGTTCAACAACTACAAATGAATCAGCATGATACATCACAATAGCAATATGAAGGATTAAATTATTTGGTCATCTCGATAGATGCAGAAAAAGAATTGACGAAATTCAACATCAATTTGTGATAAGTCCTCTCAACAAAGTGGATGTTGAGAGAATGAATCTCAACATAATAGAGGCCATATGTGACAAACCCACAGCTAACATTATACCCAATGGTGAAAAGTTGAAAACTTTTCCTCTAAAATTAGGAAAAAGACGAGGATGTCCACTTTCACCACTTTTATTCAACACAGTATTGAAAGTCGTAGCCACAACAATTAGGCAAGAAAAAGAAATAAAAGGCATCCAAATTGGAAAGAAAGAAGTAAAACTGTTATTATTTGCAGATGGCATGATACTTTATATAGAAAACCCTAAAGATGGTACCAAAAAACTTTTAGAACTAATAAATGAATTCAATAAAGTTGCAGGATACAAAATCAACATACAGAAACTGCTGGCATTTATATACACTAATAAAAAAAACTATCAGAAAGAGAAGTTAGGAAAACTATCCCATTTACAAGTGCATCAAAAACAATAAAATACCTAAGGGTAAATTTAACTAAGGAGGTAAAATAACTGTACTCTGAAAACCACAAGACTCTGATGAAAGAAATTGAGGAAGATACAAATAAATAGAAAGGTATACTACACTCAAGGATTGAAAGAATTAATACGATCAGAATGTCCATTCTACCCAAAGCAATCTACAGATTCAATGTAATCCCTATCAAAATGGCAATGGCATATTTTACAGAACTAGAAAAAATAATTATAAAATGTGCTTGTAACCACAAAAGAGCTAGAAGAGCCAAAACAATCTTGAGAAAAAGGAAAACTGGAAGTAACATGCTCCCTGATTTTAAACTATACTTTCAAGCTGTAGTAATTACAACAGTATGGTACTGCACAAAAACAGACACATGTATCAATGAAACAGATTTGAGAACCCAGAGATAAACCAACACATACATGGACAACAAATTTATGACAAATAAACCAAGAATATACAACAGAGAAATAACAATCTCTTCAATAAACGGTGTTGGGAGAACTGAGAAGCCACATGGAAAAGAATAAAACTAGACAACTCTCTTTTACCATACACAAAAATTAACTCAAAATGGATTGAAAACTTCAATGTGAAACCCAAAACCATAAAACTCCTAGAAGGAAACATAGGTAGTAACTTAATGGAAATCAATTTTAGTGATGTTTTTGTGCATTTGACTCCAAAGGCAAGGGAAACAAAATAAAAAGTAAATGAGTGGGACTACATCAAACTAAAAAGCTTTTACACAGTGAAGATTAAAAAATGAGCTAAGAATTTGAATACATATTTTTCCAAAGGAGACATACAGATGGTCAATTGGCACATGAAAAGATGTTCAACATCAGTAATTATCAGGGAAATGCAAATCAAAACCCAAATGAGATGTCACCTCACACCTGTCAGAATAGCTGTCATCAAAATAACCATAATTAAAAACGGTAAAGGTGAGAATTTTAAAAAAGTGAACTTTTGTACACTGTTGGTGGGAATGTAAATTGATGCAGCCACTATGAAAACATTATGGAAATTCCTCAAAAATTAAGAATAGAATTACCATATGACCTAGGTATTTCACGTCTGGGTATTTATCTGAATAACACAAAACCATTAATTTAAAAAGATATATGCACTCCTATGTTCATTATAGCATTATTTACAACAGCTTAAGATATAGAAAAAACCTAAGTTTCCATCAGTGGATGAATGGGTAAAGAAAAAGCAATATAAATACATATAATAGAATACAACTCTGCCAGAAAGAAAAAAAAGGATGAAATCCTGCCAAGGATTGTGACAAGATGGATGCAGCTTGACGGTATTATGCTAAGTAAAATAAGTCAGAAGGAAAAAGATAAATACTGTATGATTTCACTTATATGTGAAATCTAAAAACAGAACAAAAATTTTAAAAAGTCACATGATATAAAACAAAAACAAACTACTTATAGATTCAGAGAACAGATTAATGGTTACCTAAGGGTAGGGTGGTTGGAGGTTGGGCAAAATGGAAAAGAAGGTCAACTGTATGGTGAAGGATGGTAACTAGACTTCTGATGGTGATCATTCTGTAGTATAAACAGATGTTAAAGTTAAATGCTCTAGACATATAGTTATATAATAAAAAAGTAACAAAAAAATTTTAAAAAGTCAATGGGCATGGTTATGTCTGCATATAATATCTTGCTACAGCTGCCTTGCAACCATGAGGGAAGAAAACACTAATAGGCTGAAGCTGGCAGAGTAGAATATGAAAAGCCTCTGGTTCTTTGCTGATATCATTAACCTTAAAACAGTTTCCGCTAGATATTTTGTTATATGAGATTATACACATCCTGACATTTAATTCAATTTGGATTTTGTATTTGATTATTTGTAGCCCAAAGAATTTTAACTGATAAAATAAATGTATTTTATATCTCAAAAAAGAGCAATTCAGAAAATCTCTGTATTAATTGTCTTTTACTATTTGACAATTCAATTGCTTAAGACAATCCTCATTTATTATCTCTGTAGGACAGAAGTCAGGGTAGACTCAAATGGTCCTGTCTTACAATGCTGAAATCAAGTTTTTGGCAGAGATGGGCTCTTCTCTGGAGGCTCTGGGAAAGAATCCTCTATCAGGGACTCTAAGTTGTTAGCTGAATTCAGTTCCATGACTTGGAGTATCCGTCTTTCCTTCCTTACTGTCGGCTCCCACTTCCTAGAGACAGCGCTTCAGTCACTGCGCATGATACCCTCCATCTTCAAGCCAGCGACAGCATGTCAATCTTAGGCTTACAGTTTCTCTGACTTCCCCCTTTCCCTACCAGCAGGAGAAAACTCTACTTTCAAAGGGCTCATATAATTATATGATTAGGCCCACCTGATAATCCAAAGTAATCTTTATTTTAAAGTAAATGGATCAGTCATCTTAACTATATCTGCAAAGTCCTTTTTGCCATGGTATGTAACATATTCATAGTCATGAAATATCATCATATTCACAGTCCCAAGTATTAGGGCAGGTAATCTTGGGGGCCATTTTTAGAGTTCTGTCACACTCATTTAGGAAAAAAAACCAACTTTTAGATTTCTGCCAATGAAAATATGTAATTTTTGTAAATTTTCCTATTAAATTAAAAAAGACTTTCCTTTTGATTAAATTGTCAGTTGTAAAGAATTAATTTTCAAATCATTTGTCCTGTGAATAGAATAACTTCAAAAGAATATTCAGATAAATAAACCGTTCATGGGTTTGAAGCAGAGAGTCATAACAAAGATAACGGTGGAAAAGCAATGACAAGCAAACTGTTGAGCTAGGAAAGCAAGTCTAGCATTCCCACATAAATCCAGGAATACCTCCAAAACACTATCTGTGCTCTGTTTCTATGCATCAGAGAAATCAAGGGGCCCTCAACAGTGTCAGATCATCCCACAGAGGCTTGTTGTGCAAGATGCTTCCTGACTGATTGCATCCTTGGGGGTGTATTTGATTATGTTTCTAGCAATTCGGTTATAACAAATACTGAGTGCTGTTATCTTTAATAAGCCTCTAAGAGAAATTATAGCTAAGTCTGGATAGTTTGGGGATTGTTTTTAATGGGTCAAGTCTTCCCTGGAACTTCAAATGAACATTGATGAAGGCAGTATCTCTTTTCTGATATTTAGGTGTTTCATTAACTGGGAAAAAAAATAACAATACCTCAGAGCTAAGGTGATTGATACAGTGGTAGTGAAAAAAGTGTCATAATGGAGGAATTGTTTCTATGGGTGCAAGTTGTTAAGGTAAGGAGGTATACAAGGTATTGAATATAGTTCCCTGTGCTATACATTGAGACCTTGCTGTTTATCTATTTTATATATAGTAGTATCTGCAAATCCTGAAGTCCCAATTTATCCCTTCACCTCCCCCTCCTTCCCCTCTGGTAACCACAAGTTTGTTTTTATGTCTGTGAGTCCATTTCTGTTTTGTAAATAAGTCCATGTGTCTCATTTTTGTTTCAGATTCCACATATAAGTGATATCATTTGGTATTTTCTTTCTCTTTCTGGCTTACTTCACTTAATATGACAATTTCCAGATCCATCCATGTTGCTGCAAATAGCATTATTTTATTCTTTTTTATGTCTGAGTAGTATTCCATTGTGTGTGTGTGTATCACATCTTCTTTATCCAATCATCTGTTGATGGACATTTAGGTTGCTTCTATGTCTTGGCTGTTGTATATAGTGCTGCTATGGGGGTGCATGTATCTTTTCAAATTAGAGTTCCCTCTGGATATAAGCACAGGAGTGGGGTTTCTGGATCATATGGTAAGTAAATTTTTAGTTGTTTAAGGAATCTCCATACTGTTTTCCATAAGGACTGCACCAAACTACAGTCCCACCAACAGTGTAGGAGGGCTCCCTTTTCTCCACACCTTGTTCGTGGACTTTTAAATTATTATCAAAGCAATACTGAAGAAAAAGAATGAAGCTAGAGGAATAACCCTTCCAGACTTCAGACAACACTACAGAGTTGCAGTAAATAAAACAGCATCATATTGGCACAAAAACAGACACTGGATCAATGGATCAGAATAGAGAGCTCAGATATAAACACACTCACCTACAGGCAATTAATCTTCAACAAAGAAGGCAAGAATATACAGTGGAGAAAAAACAGTGTCTTCAGCAAGTGGTGCTGGGAAAGCAGGACAGCTGCATTTAAATCAGTGAAATTAGAACACTTCTTCCCACCATACACAAAAATAAACTCAAAATGGTTTAAAGACTTAAAGATTAGACAAGACATTCTAAACCTCCTATAAGAAAACATAGGTAAAAAACATTCTCTGACATAAATCTTAGCAATGTTCTCCTCAGACAGTCTACCCAGGCAATAGAAATAAAAGCAAAAATAAACAAATGGGACCAAATTAAACTTATAAGTTTTTGCACAGCAAAGGAAGCCATAAGCAAAACAAAACAACCACCTATGGAATGGGAGAAAATATTTGCAAACAATGGGACTGGCAAGGGCTTAATTTCCATAATATACAAATGCTCATACAACTCAATAACAAAAAATAAATAAATAAACAACCCAAACAAAAAATGGGCAGAAAAATAAACCATTTCTCTAGTATGTCTTTGATACAAGACATCTCTGAAGCAGACTCAGAAGACAGCATTACTTCCATGGGAAACTAGAGATTTTCAGGGGCCAAAAGGGCATAGAATATGAGACTTTGAGGTGCTCAGATTTATCCCTGCCTGATTCATCCCCAAGAGGTACAGAAAGGAACTTACATCAGACTGAATTCTCACAGCTTAACAAAGTGCAAGGCTTGAGAGAGATACAGTTAATATTAGATATTGATTTGAGAATCAGGTAATCTTTCAGTTGAATAAACTAAGGTAACGTATAATAATTCTACTCCCACATTCAATAAATATGCAAATCATTAGGGAAGAACTAAGACATCATTAGGAGTAAAACTATTTGTGATGGATGAGAGATATGAAACTTATTTACTTGAAGTTACTATTTTAAAAATTCAAAATCAAATATTTAATAAGAATGTCAAATCATAAATATGAATATAGAATTTTTTCATTGTTATTTATAGAATAAGAAAAAGTGAAAATTGCTTTGTATTGGTATATAAATGCATTATTTTTGTGTTGTATATGACATTTAAAAGCTACAGAGTTGGCTTAAGTAGTTGAATGAGCAAAGAGTTTTCAGATATGGGATTTCTCTGTCTTAAATATGTTAGCTTACATCATTTCTTATCCATTAATGGTGACATAGCCACTTTTAAAAATATGACAACATTTGTCAGAGAAAGGTCATCCAATAACATGGCTGAACGTCCCAATAAAGCACACACTTCTTTTTCCCACTGCGTCTGCTGTTTTGGAGATGTTGAAAGCATGTGAGATTTTTGGCCTGCTAGGAAGCATTAATGACCCTAAGACTTTTTAAAGGGATTATGAATTGTGGACTGTGGTAATGCCTTTTATTAGTATCCATTTATTGGATTCCCTGTTATCCACAAAATTTTTAAGTGGCTCAAATGTTATATTAGTCCCAGTGGCTAAAAAACATTAAAAACTGACTTTCAGACACAGGGAAATGGTTCCATCCCAATTTTTTTTTCAAAGTTAAGGTTATATCTTATTTTTGATGAGCCAACCCAGTAGGCATGTAAGTTCTTCGATTTGTAAAACATTTGATTTAAAACAAAATATTTTGATTATGTGAAACAATTTTCATATATTGAAACCTACTTTCCATATAGAAGAACACAGTCTGGTGTGATGGTGGAAATTGGGAAGAACATGGTTGAGATATGAAAATCTCTCTGCTTGCTAAAACTATCAATACAGGAGGGCCGAAAGGCAATAGGACAGACTAACAGGTCAAATGGCCAGGCTCTGAATAGCTCTGCTGAAGAACTGCTCCAATACTGAATCTGGGTAATGAATCTTCAGCTACATATTTATTCAAAAATATGCAAGGCCATGTAGTAGGCATTTCAGCTTCAGGGAGAATAAAAGAATTCCTACATTCTGGTTGACAATGAAAAGATAGACAAATGAAGAAAATAAAGAAAATGAATAAAGAAGGCAATGGGATTTGTGTCCCTATAATAGAGAATAACAAGTTTGGGTGAAAAGGTGTTGCCAAAAAGAGA
Source organism: Camelus dromedarius (assembly GCF_036321535.1). Lineage (NCBI taxonomy): Eukaryota > Metazoa > Chordata > Mammalia > Artiodactyla > Camelidae > Camelus > Camelus dromedarius. The sequence goes on along the minus strand of NC_087436.1, from coordinate 59,028,922 downwards.
ATTCACCTAGCAAGAAGGAGTTGTTCATGAAAACCGTCTATGAGGACATAGCACCTAAGCTGAAAGTTGAAGTGTGAGAAAAGTCAGTCATAGGAAGAGTAAAGAAAAGCTTTTTTCAAAGCTTTTGAAAGGAGAACAGTACATGTATGAAGAATTTAAGGCATGAAAAAGTGTTTTGGAGGAAATGAAAGACTAGTGGTCTGGAACTTCAGAAGAAATGAGTCCAGAATACAAAGATAATGTATCCTACCCACCTGTGGGGGCACACCAGTCCCAGGACTACTGCAGCCCTTCAACCTGTCATGGCAGGACCCAGTCCACTCACCAGCAGGCTGGCAAAAGACCTGGGATCTTGGGCACTGGTCCCACCAGCAGGCGAAGACCAGCTCTGAGGCACCGTGGGCCCATCAGTCACCTCCCTGGGATCCAGCCTGACCCACCAGTGAGCCTATATAAGCTTTGGGATACTCCAGATCCTATATCCAGCTGTGTCAAGATTAGACCCCTGCACCAGTGGGCTAACACTAGACTCAGGACCCCATTGGTCTTAACCCAACCCACCAATGATCCAATACCCATTCTGGAGCCCCTAGGCCCTACAGCCATAGACCCTACCCAACTCTGCATGCCAGTGGACCAACACTAGACCTAGGATCTAGCTTCACCCCCTGGTTGGCAAGCACCTGCCCAAGCATTCCCTAGGCCCCAGCCCCACCTACCAGTGTGCACGCACCAGCCCCAGGACCACCACCACTGCCCACCAGCTTGCCTGGTCAGAATTCAGCCGACACAGCAGCAGATTGGCACCAGACCAGGGACTTCCAGGCCCCAACTCTGCCCAATAGGAGGCCAACAAATCCTGGGACATGTTGGGCTCCTCTGCCAGTGGCCCTAAGATCCTGTCCCACCCACCAGCATGCTGACACCAGTTTCAGGACACCAAGGGCCCTTCAGCTAGAGAACCTGGGACTCAGTCCAGTAAGCCAACACTAACATTGAGACATCCTGGGTCCTGGCCCTGTCTATAAGCTGACACTAACATTGAGACATCCTGGGTCCTGGCCCTGTCTATCAGCAGGCTAAGATCAGCTCTGAGACAGCTCTTGGAACCCTCCTCTAGCTGCCCTGAGATCCAGCCCTACTCACCAGCAAGCCAGCACCAGCATTGAGACACCATGGAATCTGCAGCCAGCCATGTCAGTAGTCATCCCATCCACCAGCAGGTCAGCACTAAATCTAGGAACCCCAATCCTATAATCAGCCACCCTAGACCCCAGGAACTGCCCATCAGTGGGCCAGCACTGGCCCCAGGACCCCCTGGGTTCTGCAGCCAGTCACCTCATGACCTGGTCCCACCAACAAATGGCCAAAAGCCTCCACACAAGGCAGCATCTGGCAACCAATCTGGCAGGGGGCCAATCAAACTTACCAGACTGGCCATAGTAGTCAGCCCACCACACCAGAAGAACCCTCACAGCCCACACGTGTGGCACCCCTAGAGCATATAGCACTGGTGACCAGAGGGGAGTGTGCTTCTGGGATGCATAGGATGTGCCTGCAAAAGGCAACTTCTCCAAGGTTGGGAAACATAACCAACCTACCATATACATAGAAATAAAAACAGCAAGGTAGGCAAAGTAAGGCAACAGAGAACCATGCTCCAAATGAAGGAACACAATAAACTACCAGAAGAAGAACTATGTGAAGTAGAGATAGGCAATTTACCTAAGAAGGAGTTGAAGATAATAATTATAAAGATGTTCAAAGACTCAAAAGAAGAATGGATGAACACAGTGAAAAGCTGAAGAGTTAGAAGATATAAAGAAGAACCAAACAGAGCTGAAGAATAACTGAAATAAAAAACAAACTATAAGGAATCAGCAATCTATTAAAGGATACAGAATAACAGATCAGTGAGCTGGAAGACAGAGTAATGCAAATCGCTGAAGCTCAACAGAAAAAAAGAAAAAAAAACATAAAAAGAAATTAGGACAGTTTAAGAGACTTCTCAGATCACATTAAGCATACTAACATTAGCATTATAGAGATCCCAGAAAGAGGAGAGAGAAAGGGGCAGAGAACATATTTGAAGATACAATAGCTGAAAACTTCCCTAACCTAGGAAAGGAAACAAACATTCAGATCCAGGATGCATAAAGAGTTCCACACAGGATCAACCCAAAGAGTACTACACCAAGATACATTGTAGGTAAAATGATAAACATTAACCATGAAGAGAGAATATTATAAGCAGAAAGGAAAAGCAGCAAATTATGTACAAGGGCACTCCCAGACAGGGAGGACAGAAGGACATCTTCAGAACAGAAGGGAGTGGCATAATATATCTAAAGTGATGAAAGGGAAAAACATACAACAAAAAATACTCTACCCAGCAGGCTTTCATTCAGATTTGATGGAGAGATCAAACAAGAAAAAACAAAAGAGTTCAGCACCACCAAAAGTTCAGCTTTACAAGAAATCTTAAAGGGACTTCTCTAGGTGAAAAAGATAGGGCCAAAACCAAAAATAAGAAAATTATTAGGAAAATGATCATTGGTAAAAGCAAATATACAGTAAAGGAAGTAAATCAACACATAGAAATCTAGTAGGAAGGTTAAAAGACAAAAGTAGTAAAATCATCAATATCCACAATAAGTAGTTAAGGGATACACATAAAAGATGTAAAATGTGATGTCAAAAACAGTAATCATGGGGAAAAGAGTTAAAAAGGAATGTTATTAAAATGTTTTTAAATTAAAAGATTATCAATTTAAAATAATCACCTGTATACATAGATTGCTATATATAAACAACATGGTAACCAGGAATCAAAAATATGTAATAGACACACACACACAAAAAGAGAAAGGATTTCAAACGTAACACTAAAGATAGTCATCAAATCACAAGAGAAGAGAATAAAAGACAAAGAAAGGAACAAAAAAGAAATAGAAAAAAACTGACAAAATTGTAATAGTACATACCTATCAATAAATACTTTACATAAAAATGTACTAAATGCTATAGTCAAAAAATATAAAATGGCTGAATGGGTAAAAAACAAGACCCATAGATATGCTGCTTATAAGAGACTCACTTCAGATACACACAGACTGAAAGTGAGAAGATGGAAAAAGGTATTCCATGTAAAAAGAAATGAAAAGAAAGCCAGAGTAGCAATACTTATATCCAGACAAAATAGACTTTAAAACAAAGACTGTAACAAGAATAATGAAGGACATTGCATAATGATCAGGGAATAAATATAAGAAGACTAAATCACAACTGTAAATATATATTCACCCAACATAGAATCACCTAAATACTTGAAGCAAATTTTAACATATATAATGGGAGAAATTGACAGTAAGACAATAATAGTAGGGGACTTTACCACTCCACTTACATTAATGGACAGATCATACAGACAGAAATTCAATAAGAAAACACTGACCTTAAATGACCTCTGAGAAAAATAGGCCATATATATATATATATATATATATATGGACATTCCATCCAAAAGCAGCATTATATACATTTTTTTCATGTGCACAGGGAACATTGCCAGGTTGGAGCCCATGGTAGGCCACACAATAAGTCTCAGTAAATTTAAGAAAATTTGAATTATATCAAGTATACATTCCAACCACAAGCTATGAGACTAGAAATCAACTACAAGAAAAAAGCTGCAAAAAAAAAAAAAAAAAAAAAACCCACAATCACATGGAAGGTAAACAATGTGCTACTAAACTATCAATGGATCACTGAAGAAATCAAAGAATAAATTAGAAAATACCTGCAGAAAAATGAAAACACAATGTTTCAAAATCTATGGAATGTAACAAAAGAATATTAAGAGGGAAGTTTATAGCCATACAGGCCTTCCTCAGGAAAACAGGGAAAAAATCTCAAATAAACAACCTAATATTACACTGAAAGGAACTAGGAGTAGTAGGAAAAACAAATTCCAGAGTTAGTAGAAGGAAAGGAATTATAAAGATCAGAGCAGAAATACATGAAATAGAGACTTAAAAAATGTAAAATATCAGTGAAATTAAGAGCTGGTTCTTTGCAAAGATAAACAAAATTGATAAACTTTTAGCCAGACTCATCAATAGAAAGAGAGAGTCAATAAAATAAGAAATGAAAAAGAAGTTACAACTGATACCACAAAAATGTAAAGGATCATAAGAGATTACTACAAATAATTATACACTAATAAATGGAGAACTTAGGAGAAATGGACAAATTCCTAGAAATATATAGTCTCCCAAGACTGAAATAAGAAGAAATAGAAAATATGAACAGACCAATTACCATAAATGAAATTGAATCAATAATAAAATGACTCCCTGCTAATGAAAGTCCAGGATCAGATGGCTCCATTGGTGAATCCTACCAAGCATTTAAGGATTAGTTAACACCTATTCTTTTCAAACAATTTCAAAAAATTGCAGTGGAAGAAACATATCTGAACTCATTCTAAGAGTCCAGCCTCACCCTGACACCCAAACCAGACAAAGATATCAAACAAAAAAAGGAAAACTACAGGCCAAGATCACTGAAGAACTGCCACTGGTTGCAGATGGCATGATAGTACTATTCACAGAAAATCCTCAAGATGGGACCAAAAAACCTGCTAGACTTCATCAATGAATAGGTAAACTTGCAGGATACAAAATTAGTGTACAGAAATCTGTTGCATTTCTATTTACTAACAATGAACTATCAGAAAGAGAAATGAGAAAATAATCTGATGATTAAAGCAAAAAGAATAAAATATCTAGGAATAAATCTAACTAAGGAGGTAAAAGATCTATATTCAGAAAACTATAAGACACTGATGAAAGAAACTGAAGGCAACACAAACAGATGGAAAGATATACCGTGTTCATGGTTTGGAAGAACTAATATTGTTAAAATAACCATATTTCTCAAGGCAATCTGTAGATTTAATGCAATCCCTATCAATATGCCAATGGCTTGTTCACAGAACTAGAACAACCATTATAAAATTTGTATGGAAACACAAAGGACCCCAAATAGCCAAAGTAAACTTGAGAGTGAAGAACAGAGCTGGAAGTCATGCTCCCTGGTTTCTAACTATACTACAAAGCTATAATAATCAAAAACAGACACATAGATCAATAGAATAAAGTAGAGCCCAAAATAAACCTACACATTTATGTCAGTTATTTTACAACAATAAAGGCAAGAATATATACTGAGGAAATGACAGACTCTTCAATAAATAGTGCTGGGGAAATGAGATAGTTGTATGCAAAGAATAAAATTAGAATATTTTCTCACACCATATAAAAACAAATTCAAAATGGATTAAATCCTATATGTAAGACCGAAAACCGTAATACTCTTAGAGGATAACACAGGCAAACCATTTGTTGACATATTTTGTAGCAATATTGTTTGGATATGTCTCTAAGGGAAAGGAAACAAAAGCAAAAATAAACAAATGGGACCTACTTATACTTAAAAGCTTTTTCAAAGCAAAGGAAACCATTGACAAAATGAAAAGACAGTCTCCTGAATGGGAGAAAATATGTGCAAGTGATATGCTCAATAATGGATTAATATTCAATATATATAAACAGCTCAGATAACACAATATCAAAGAAACAAATAACCTGAATAAAAAATGGGCAGAAGACCTGAGTAGACATTTTTTCAAAGACATACAGATGACAAAAGGCACAGGAAAAGATGTTCAACATTGCTAATCATCAGAAAACTGAAAATCAAGCCACAATGAGATGTCAGCTCATACTTGTCAGAATGGCTATCATCAAAATGACCATAATTAACAAACACTGGTGAGAATGTAAAGAAAAGTGAACCCTTACATACTGTTAGTGTGAATTTAAATTGCTGCAGCCACTGTGAAAACAGTATGGAGTTTCCTCAAAAAATTATAACTAGAACTACCATATGATCCAGTAATTTCACTTTGGGTATATATCCAAAGAAAACAAAAACACTAATTTGAAAAGATATATGCACCCCAATATTCATAGTAGCATTTACATTCATGTTATTTACAAATAGCCAAGATTTGGAAGCAACCCTAGTCTCCATCAATAGATGAATGGATAAAAGAAGATGTATTACATACACATGATGGAATATTACTCAGACTTGAAAAAGAATTAAATTTTGCCATTTGCCAAAACATGCATTGATCCAGAGGATACTGTTCTTAGTGAAATAAGTCAGACAGAGAAAGACAAATACTGAATCTTATCACTTACATGAGGAATCTAAAAATAATACAAACGAATGAATATAATAAAACAGAAAGAGTCTCGTAGATATAGAGAACAAACTTGTGGTTACTATTGGAAAGAGGGAAGGGGTAGGGGTAACATAAGCATAGGGAATTAAGAGGTACAAACTACTATGCATAACAAAAATAAGCTACAAGGACATATTGTATAGCACAGGGAATGTAACTGATATTTTATAATAACTTTAAATGGAGTATAATCTATAAATATTTCAAATTACTATGTTGTACACCTGAAACTAATATAATATTTTAAATTAACCACACTTCAGTAAATAAAACTAAAAATAAATAAATAAACAAATATAATGTAGGGCCTTGAAAGTCATTGTAAGTAGTTTGAAAATTAATCTAAATGCAACGGGGAAGCCATTGACAATTTTACTTTTGTGTTTCCATTTGAAATGATGACTCTGATTCCTGAGTGAAGACAAAATGGGATTGATAAAAAATAATGTAAGAAAGGAGACAAGACACTGCTGCATAGACCAGAGATGGAATGTTGATGATATGCAGTTAGATTGATGAGGTGGAAATTGATAAAAGTGGATGGATTTGTCATATAATTTGGTGGTTGAATCAACAGAATTTGCTGGTTAAGTGGATGTGGAGGATAAGGCAAAATCAGAAATTGAAAATGGCTCACATTCCAAGCTCAAGCAATTATGTGTATAATGAGGCATTTGTCAAGACTGGGGAAAGTGCTATCAAGTTCTATAATAATTGAGGTTGTCACACTGAAGTTACCTGACAATTTAAAATCTTAGAGATATGAGGAAGATGTTTTCTTTTTGGTAAGCTTTTCATTATTTTGGTTGTCATAGGTTTAGTTTAATATACATTATCTGATACATAAATTATTGTTCATTTTCCAGGCTATTATTGAACTACTTTCTTTTGAAACATGAGAGTCTGATATAAAATAAATGTGTGATATTTGAGTGAGACAAGATAAATTCGTACCTGCCTCACACATACTTCTCAGTTACTCTACTTTTTCCACTAGTATGAGCAAAACTTTCTTGATATTCATGGTGTTATGATTGGTATATAATTATTGGAACAGCTCATAAAACTTGAAAATATTAAAAAAAAAAACCCAGAGTTAAAAATCATGAGAAATAGGTTACACTGACAAAATATTTTAAGTAAAAACCTAAGGAAGACATTAATAATTGGTGTCAAAATTTGACAGTTCATTTTGCATTTCTCTATATGTGAAAGCCAGCCTCCAAGAGAGCTCCAATGATCTTGCCCTCCTGGTGTTCACTCTCTTATATGTCAGTCTCCTCACACATTTTGTCGAGGAAGGTCTCTGTAACCAGTAGAATATGCCAGAAGTGATGGCATGACACTTCTGAGGGTAGATCATTAAGATATTGTGTGTTTTTCCTTTCTCTTGGATCAGTAGCTCTGGAAAGCTAGCTGTCATGCTGTGTGAAGTCCACATGGTGAGGAACTGAGGTTTCTGGAGAACAGCTAATGAGAGATGATAGCATCCTACTAACAGCCATAGAGGTGAGTTAGGAAGCAGATCTTCCAGTCCTCATCAGACCTTCCAATGATTGCAGCTCTGGCCAACATCCGGATTAAAACCTCATAAGAAACTGAGCCCTGATTACTAGCTAAGCGATTTCCAAATTCCCAACTTATAGAGGTTGTGAGATAGTATTAGTGAAAGTATAATAGTGAGATAATAGTGAAAGTATTAGAGGTAATTTGTTACACAGTAATAGTAATAATGCACTATTACTTTATAAAAAACAGAGGGAATAAATGAATCTTCCAAATCTGTGAGGGTTTTTCTATCCTGGACTAACTCGGAGAAAATATTGGTATGTTTTAGAGATTCAAGTCTATTGAAATTATGTAAAATATGTCCGTGTGTTTCTTTTGAGACTTCCAGTTAATGCCTGATTTTGTTGTGCTGAATATGTATATTAAGGGGGAGATAAGGGAGCCATGAAGTCATGCTCATAGATGAAAGTTCACCTTTGAGGAGGGACTGATGCAGATGTTGGCTGGGAAGGATGTATTAGGACTTTCAATATAATGCCTGTAGTTAACAATTATGAAAAGTAAAAGTAAAGGACAGTGTTTGTATTCAAGAGTCACAGTCCTAAGTGTCTTATTAAGGAAATCGAAAAAAATGGGGATAAAAGGTAGAAATGAGATGAAGAGCAAAAAGCGTAGGGCAGATTTGGAAAGCGTATTCTGCTGACACCAGATTTGTGAGATGTTCTGTGCAGAAAAAGCGGTTAGTGAGCTATTTGGAAACCATATGGCATGATCTCATTGAAAAACGCACAGTGAAGATCTGCACAGTAAATAGACCTATTTACCTTACTGTCACCCTCTGTGTTAGTCTGCTTGGACTACTGTAACAAAATGCCACACACCTGAGGGCTGAAGCCACAGAAATTAATTTTGTCAGACTTCTGGTGGCTGAAAGTCCAAGATGAAGTTTTAGCAGGTTTGTTTTCTACTGAGGCCTCTCTCCTTGGCTTGTACGTGGCTGCCTTCTCATTGTGTCTTCACATAACCTAGTCTCTGGGCCCTCCCATTCTCTGGTGTCTCTTTCTGTAAGTCTTTAATCTCCTCCTCTTAGAAGGACACCAGCATACTGGATTAGAGCCTACCCATATGACCTCATTTAACCTTAATTACTACTGTAAAGGTCCTGTCTCCTAATACAGTCACATTCTGGGGTGCAAGGGATTAGGGTTTCAATATACAAATTTGGGGAGGGCACAATTTATTCCACCCACCTTTCCCAAAATTACTTGACTATGACAACCTATACTAAGATTAAAGGGCATCACTGATGTCTAGGAATTCATCAGTTAGTTCTCAAAGCACATTTTGTTTGGGATGGGAAAAAGTAATCCTTTGCACTAAATAGTCTCTAATAAACCAGTCACTTAAAAATTAGCGTCTACTCCAGCAATCTGCCATACTCATAAGAAAATATATCCTTGCCCATCTATGTCTGTGTGACACAACATGAAAACCGAAATGGTTCCAAATAAGACCCTGCTCATTTAAAACAGGTGGAATTTAGTCCAGAGAAATGGTTCCAAAGTTGTTAAAAGGACAAGAGCGAAGGCAAAACAAGGGGTTGTGGGAGGAACAAAAGGAAGAAAAGTAATATTGAGAAGTTGCCGCCACTCTTGTTCTGAAACCCACAAGCTTGTGACTGCTGCTGGATTTGGGAGACTTTCTTATACCTGGTTGGGGGTCCACCCCAAAAAATGCAGCAGTGACCAGTGCTACTAGAGTCAACAAGTGTGCTGCTTGGCCTGCTCAGGCAGCAGGAATTCAAACCTGCCTTACCCCTCCTGTTGCCACAAAGCGGCCTCCAGCAACTCTCACACTTTCAGACAGAGACAGACCTTTCTCTCTTCTTACTGCCTTGTGACTTCCTACCACAGTTTCCTCTTGGCAGTGCCTAGAGGAAGCCCCTGACAAGGTAGACTAGGAAATAAAATTGGAGACTCTCAGCTCCAGCAGTTTGAGGTTGAGAGACAGGTAAATAGCTAACAGAGCAGTGGAACAGTCGGTGGTCAACTGTACTGTGTGATTAAACAAAGCAAATGCAGTAAATCATGAAAAATTACAAACAAAATGAAAAATTGCGAATGATGACCGTTTGAAATCAAAAGATTAAGAAGCCCTTAAGAACACTGAATTAGCTCTCAGATAATTTTGCAAAAATGACCCTCTTCATAGATTTTTATTAAAGTCAAATGTGAAGTTCAGGATGTGGTATCATATTCCTTGATGTTATTAGCATAATAATGGTACAAAAATTAAAATGTTACTTATTTCTAAAATTAGTACTTATATTACTAACCTGAGTTTTAATATATACTCCTCTTGACTAATTTCCATTGTTTTTCATTTCATTTTTATGATACAGGTGCAAATCAGAATATTAAAATTATTTACCATGCCAGTAAATTCCCTAAGTGGATTCACATAAATCGGACTTTTTCTACTATAATTTTACTCATAGAATGGAAACTTCTGTAATGCCTATCAACATGCTGCAAAACCATTTTTCCACCAAATATATTTTGAGGAACATTGATGTAAGAATAAAAGTCAGATTTGCCACAATGACTGCATTTATATAAACTGGGGAAATTTGGTTTGCTTTATGACCAATGTGAATTTTCAGAATACTTTTTCAGGAGTATGTGATTAGGAACAGTAGTTTTGTAAGACTAAAATATAAACTAAAGAACTTGTTTGTTCCTTTTCTAGCCAGTGGTTTTGATATATGTGCCATAGGCTTTGTTTCAATATTAGTATGTTTGTTGCTTATGAGTTCCTAGAGTTTTGTCCTTACATGATTTAGAGTAAGGTTAGCCTTGAGTGTATTTTTGCAGCAATAGGATAATATTTTGTGGAAGATCTGTTCTTACCTTGTGTGTTTTACTGATATCTACATGATTTGTTTTATTTTATTTTCTATACTGTTATGGGATGTAGACAGATGGTTAAATAAATGCTTCAAGCATATTAAAATTAAACCTGACATTTCTGATTACCTTGGCAGATAATGCCACTGATTTACCATAATGAAATTTTAGGATACATGATATCAAACTTTTCATTTTTATATAAAATTATTTTCAAGAATAAAAATTATTATTATTATTATATGCAAGCTTATATTTGTATGATGACATGACCAACAGCTATATACCCCTATTAATTTTTTCAAGACCATACTATTTAAAATTATGAATCTATTTTATTAGTTATAATTTTGAATCTTCAGATGGATTAGTACATTCAGAAACTTAGTAATGTTATCAAGTCTATGAAATATTTAGTGAAAATTCATGTGGAGCCAGATTTCTGAGCTACGACCTTTTTAGTGCCCAGTGTAAGAACAGACTCTTGGGGGTTTCATTCCTGAAACTATGACTAAGCCATGTTTGGTTGTGCCAAGTGACTCATTAATCATAGGAAGAATATTTAGGAGGCATGTGGTGATCCATCTGGCAAGTGACCTAGAGAAGAAAGAAATTTGCTCATCTCTACAGTGTCTACTTTGGAAGTACAGTGTTTTATCTCTGCCACACACACTCACTGTCTTCCTGGGAGGAAGAAAGGGACAGCCTCATCTTTAGATTAACTGAAAGAATGCCATGGCCATTCTGAACTGTGAAGAGACAGAGAAATAATCAGACATGGGACCAGAATTTAAGATATGCATTACATTCAGAAGATAAACTGACTTGGTTGGGGTCACACATGGGATCAATAACAGAACTGCAGTTAATTGGGCCAGTGTTTAGTTGGAAGATCACTGTACTTGGCTACTGACTAGTGAGTGCCATTATAACCCCTAAACATTCTTGGAATTCTGAGACATGATGGTAGCATGAACACATTTTAAAATCTGACAATCTACTTCAAACTTATGAGAGGTAAAGTGTTTTTTAACTATTAAAGTAAATGTTGATGTATAAAAACAAGATGAAATTTTCCATAAATATATATTAAAAGGAAAGCCAAGCTTCTAAGTTGGCACTGAAGTCGCAGGGTCCTACAAAGGCTGGTGTAAGGGATAGGCTCCAAGGGCTAGAGTTTTAGTGACTGAGACCTGGGGGCAGGTTTGTATTTACCATTGGCATCAGAGAAATGATGCTGAGCTCCGTGTTTGAGGTGAAGAGTGGGGGTAAGCTTCCAAATCATAAACAGGAGAAAAATTGTTTTCACCCGTCCTCCTGGAATCCATCAGAAAACTTATAGTTGCTTATATCCAGAAAAAGAATCAAAGGCATAAATTAAAGGTCAGAAACATAGCCAGCCTCCTACCCATAGCTAACACAAATTTGGAAATATGAACCCCAAAGACCTTGGGATCAACTAATTGATAAAAAGCTTTGAACAGAGAACAGAAAGATCTTCAGGTAGTTTTTAGCTCAAACTAAAATTACAAAATTCATTAAGGAATCCTGTGCCACCAAATGTAAACCCAAGTTTCCAAAACAAGCAACAATACATTCAAGAAAATAGAATATAAGAAAAAGATGTAAAATTAAGCATGATTAAAATTCTCAACTTACAGGTGGAAATAACATCTATTAGGGGTTTTCAATTAATAAGTAAATAAGCTTTAAAAAAGGATCATCTGGTAATAATGAAAATGTAGTAACTGGAAAGATGGACAAAATGATGGTCTTGACATACTGAAGAGAGGATATTGACTTAAGAGGTAAAGAGTATTAAACCTGTCTGCAGGCAACGCTACAGGAGAAATAAAGTTAAGGAAAATACAGTAAAGTTACAGACAGGGAATACTGTCCAAGTTCTTTCAAACCAATGACTAACAATTTTCCAAAGGAAATAATGGAGAGTATGGAGGAAAAAAAAATGATGAAAAGGAAAATGACTGAAAATTCTCTTGAACAAAAGAACATGATTCTGAAAACTGAAAAAAGTTCAGTGTTGAATATGACTGAAAAATAACTTAGGGGGCTAACAACAGAACGGCAGTATTATAGTTATTGAATCTCATGATATTTCCCACAATAACAGAACACACAGGCATAATAAAGCCAACTGATAACTTCTACAACAAAACCAAATGAGATATAACCAATACCATCATAAGAGTGAGTAGTGCCAAATCGCCTACGTCAGCACTGTGGGGAAAGAAATGGAGTGAAGTCAGAATGGACTCACGATATCCCTGAAAACTAGGCTCTGTTATGGGGTGAATTGTGTGCCCCCAGCAAGGTATGTTGAGGCTCTAATTCCCAGTGTTCTGAATGGGACCTTATTTGGAAATAGGGTCTTTACAGAGGTAGTCAAATCAAAATGCAATCATTTAGGTGAATTGTAATCTAATCTAACTAGTGTCCTTACGAAAGGGGGAAATTTGGACACAGAGACATGTACACAGGGAGAATATCATGTGAACGTGAAAGCAGGGATCAAGATGATACATCTATAAGCTAAGGAAGGTCAAAGATTGCCAGCAAATTAGAAGCTTGGAGATAGTTTCTCCTTCGATACAAACAAAACTTGCCAATACCTTGATCTTGGACATCCAGCCTCCGAAATTGTAAGACAATAAATTTCTGTTGTATAAGACACCCAGTTTGTGATCCTTTGTATGGCAGCCCTAGCAAACTAATACAGAATCAGATATCAAATTGTCAATACTATTGGGGGGGGGGGGGGGCGGAGCTCAGAGTCCATCTGAGAACAGCTTCTGAAGAAAGACTCTAGTTTTTTGGTGAGGGCGAGGAGACCACTAAATGTCATCTGAGTCCTATGCTTTCTTATCAATATGGAAAAGCTTCACTCTAATGGAGAGAATGACCATGTGGTTGAGTCTCCTAATGTCTCCAGTTTTATATTCCCATCTCTATAATTCTGCAAGAATTTCTGGTGGCTTCTCTGTCCTGTAGCAGTAGCTCTGCCTGGGAAACCCTGGATTCTCAGCCTCTTGTTCTGCACTCAGAATTGGTAAGTATATCCCAGAGAAAAACCAAATGCAGAATTCTGGCTCAACTCTTTGACCCTCCCTTCTTGGCAATATTGATCTTTCTTGTCCTGGCTTTTTGAACAGCTCTCTGATGCCTATAAACGGGTAATTTTTAAAAATCCAACTTTTTTACAGTGCACCCAAAATTTTAAATTACTTGTGATTGGAGGTTTCTGTGTATTCTAAACCACTCAAAAGAATTTAGAAGTTAGTGCTGTCTTATGTTTGAATCAATAAGATGTATTCCAAAATGATTTTAAGGCAGTGCCTGTCTCTCATCTGTATCTGTCTGTCTGTCTGTCTATCTATAATGTATATAAAAAGTATATGCATGGCTCTATATACATGGATGTATATATGTGGCTTTCCACATTTTTATTTCCATATTTTTATTAATATGTATGTTTGTATGTTGCTTTTCATATTTTGGTAAGAAGCATTGAGTATGACCTGTATATTTTTTGTATAGACTTTGTGAAAATTAATCAATACCATGAAATAACAAAAAAAATACTTAATTTTGTTCTGTATCTTAAAACAGTTGTAAGTAAAATATTTGATTATACAATTTATAAACATATGTTGTTTCCACATTTTCAGATGAATTTATTTAATTTGTATTCCAGATCTCCCTCAAAAATCACTATTTCACACTATGACTCTCAGAGTAAATGAGATAAAAGTATTTCTCAGCATTTGCTTAGTTAGATTTATTTTAAGGAGAAGAGAGAGGGGTCTGGAGTTCCTTATTAACATTCAGGTGAGCCTAATCTGCTTGTGTTTGAAGTGGCCCTAGATTCTGTGCTTGAATTTTATATTGAAGCTTTATATCCTTTATATGTTAGACCTAAATTAACATGCTTAATGCAAATAACAAAGGGGATCTCAAACCTAAGTGTCTTCCAGAAGTTCTTTGGGCTAACTTACAATATGAGAAATACCTGACACAATGTAATTTGGCCACACCTTTCTATACTAAAACATGAGAAATTCCTCAGAACTCATAAAGTACAAAACCAACTATTTGACTTCTCTTACTTCTTTTCCAGACTTGAAAAATACTGGATATCCTCCCTGTCTTCTCTTCTTGATACGAAGTTTGAATTCAAGGGATGAATCTTATTTACATTAGGAATAAGTTACTCTAAGAATAAAAGCAGAAGGATATACTCAAATGCTACCCCTATTCAACCCACTACAACATAAAATATATTTTTTCCCTCCTAAAATTCATTTAAATAGAGCACAATTCAGTTCAAGGCAAAGACTGCCTACCAACATAAAGTGTAGTGTTCATTTCCTAATTTTTTCCTTTGTTATATATATTTTTCTTTTTATCCATTAATAAGAAAATCATTGCAGTACATTAACAATTATTAGCTCTTTACAAACAATCACACTGGCAATTCAGTTGA
Source organism: Camelus dromedarius (assembly GCF_036321535.1). Classification (NCBI taxonomy): domain Eukaryota; kingdom Metazoa; phylum Chordata; class Mammalia; order Artiodactyla; family Camelidae; genus Camelus; species Camelus dromedarius. The sequence goes on along the minus strand of NC_087436.1, from coordinate 59,013,693 downwards.
ATGTGTTATAAATTGTTTGCACTCACAAGTAAGATTATTCTCCACATGTTATTTGAAAGCTTTGGCACATGATACTCATGAACAATAAGATAAGTTTTGTGACTAATTCCCTTTTTTGCTACCAGACTGGAAAATTTCCCATAAATTTTATTTGTGTTTCTGTTTGTGACAACCATCTGCTTAGCCTTCACACCATTTTGTGTTTTAGCCAAGATGAAATTAAAATTGACAGAAGTACCTACTATAAAAAGACTGCACAGATAACTGGGGAGTGGAACATAGGTCTGCATCCTTGCTTTGCATCTAGAACCTTCATTATGACAGTGTTCTGAATTCAAACATTTTGAGAGTTGCTGAGAAGAATTAGTTTGTAAAGGAGTGTTTAAATTTAATGAAACTGAATGTTGAGGGTATATAAATATTTATTTCATTAAATGACAAGGTTGGCAATTTAAAGCTTCCTATTGTAAAGCATTCCTTCTAGACTGAGGAAAACAATGTTAACTCTCATATTTTTCCTCCTTGTACAGACATAAGATTCTGAAACATTATTATTTAATAGAAAACAATGAACTAGGCAAGACTTATGTGAAAGGTTGTAATTGTCTCAATGGATGGTAGCTCTAGTTCATGGCCATAGAGAAAACTGTGAGCTTATCAGTTATTATAAGAAAGGAAAATAGCAAGGGAATGGCACTATGTGAAACACTAAAAACATGTTACATCAAATGATTTGAAGATAAAAGAAAATATTCTATGGAGTCCAATAAGCACAATGGAGTAAAATTGAGATTGATTTTATCAATTGCTAAAATGAAATTTACTTTTGCCCTCTCTAATCAACTGGCTTTAAGTGTGGGTAATGAAAGACACACCCAAACAAGACCAGTCCTTACTTGGGCACCACTTTTTCAAGGAGGAGTCTTAACAATACCCACTCAGGATTGGTCACTTAAATACAGCTGTCACCTCTTTACAGATTGTTTAATTCTCTCAGTTACCGTCAAATAGGAAGTTATCACTGCACAATTTCTTTGTTTTTTTTTTTCTGTAAAACTACATCATAAGAAGTTAAGTCCTCTGACCCAATTAGTTTTTTTTTATTTTGATCACAATAAAATAAGCTGTCATTTTTATTGTATATAAAACAATTTAGAAGTTGTCTCCCGTTGTATATAAAAATCTCCATTTTTAATGGTTCATTTCAGAGCCTTCCCTATCAATTACTATGAGGGATAGTTCTTATGCTCCTTTTACACATGGTCTAGACTGAAGGAAGACGTAAGTTGCCTGCTTTATGATTCCTTTTCCATGATCCCCAACTTGATTCCTATTTGACATTGTAGGGGGATGGCAATTTCCATGGGTACAGTATCTCTGGGTCTCATCTTTCAAGCCCTATGGAAATGTAAAAAGAGAAAACATGAAACTCAAAGGTCATAGGAAGAAAATGGAATAGCTCTGCTTAGTATCCATTATAATGACTTTTCTCCTTTCTGTCAAAGGTCTACTCCATATTATGGTGGATCAACTGTGATTTTCATGGTTCCATATCATTCTTTACTAATGTTAATGATTCTTATCTTGAGGGGTAGATTGCAGCAGGTAGTGTGAGCTCTGAACTCATCCTACTGATCGGAGTGTGTGATCAAGTAATTATTATTTATGGCACCATTTGAAAATGTGCCCAAACCTAGACAATAGCAACTTATCTTGAGTAAAATAGGGGCATTTTTGTTTGCATCCTGACACAGTTGAGATTTCTATCTAATCTATAATACAATATATACCCTATGATAGCTGTATATGGATTATAAATAAATTAAAATTTTAGAATAAATTTATTCAAGAAAGTTTGCATGATTTTTGATGAGGAATGTTACACACTAAGAAACTAATGCCAATTATTTAAAACACACACAAATATATAAATAGAGTGGTGAGCAGTAGCACTGAAACTCAAAGCAGAACAGATCAAATTTGAGACTATGCAAATGTCTTTCTTGAACTAATAGTAGTACACATAATCATTCCAATATGTAATGTGTTTAGGCTAGGGGAATAGGAAAAAAGAGAAAAGAGGTAAATCAAAGAAATCTCTTCAATGAGAACTGAGCTTAATTTCATCATGTATAAAATTGGAGATACTGAACTAGATATTTGTCATGGCTCCTGTCATATCTAAAATTCTGTGAGTTTTTTTTTTTAATTTGTGTCTGCGTGGCTCTTGCATGTTATGAAAAACAATCCCTTTATATTGCACACTCTATATTCATAGAGTGAATGAATATAAAGTCTGGTTGACATCAAGTTGAAGGAAAAGCTCCATAAAGTATCTCTATAAAACGGGGTATTTGATCAACCTAATAGACTCTGGTTATGCTGATATTTTTTACCTCTAAATCATATCTGGAAAAGGTCACAATTAAATCTTTGATCTCCTTTTCTTAATGCTAACTTTTGTAAATTCAGAACAAGATAGAAAATGCCATATTTTTCCTATGACTCATATATTAACCAGAACTACTAGAATTTCTATGAGGAATTATAAGTAACTCAGAAATTCTTTCCAGGTAGTTTAATTTTAGTGAATAAATAGATCAAATCTATTTCCTCCGTTTGCTGACAGAGTTGTTAGCAGAATTTGCAGTGAATGAAAATTACTGCTGTGCTATCTGGAATTAGTACAATTTCTAGGAAGCTTCAAAAATTCTGGGCAGCATATGTGAATTTGAGGAGAATTTCAATTTCTTGATGCTGGTGAACTCTTATCCAGCTTTCTCTATAATCTCTGATCTATAAACTCCCAGGTCCAAGTGATTAGAGGATGTGAAATTGAACACAGCCTTTAGCACTTCTGTTATATTGGAAATTTCTTCTCCACTAATATCCAGTCATACCCAAAATGTGGAAGATTTCTACAACCTCATGAAAATCATAAAAAAAAAATAGGTTCTGAGTTCAAACTACATTTCATTGCTATTTAAGTATCCAATGATTCTATGACAGAATATGCACATACTGAATTACATATTCATCACTGAATTAGGAAAAATATTTTTGATGCAGGATTTATTTCTTCTTTGATTTAAACTTTATTTTTATATAAATAAACATCTGAGTATTATGACTAGGTATCAGAGCATTTGTAATTCATACACCACAATACTTTTTTTTATTGTTTTCTTCACCAAAAGTGACTGAGAAAAAGAGTTTTGTGTGTGCATGTATATGAGTCTATATGTGTACGTGAGTACGTAAATACAAGTACATAAGTAAGAATAAGAGATTGGAGATCATAGATCATTTCAGCATAGCAGCCGTAGGTTTCTCCATGAGATGGCACTAACAGAATATTACTTCATTTTATTTTTTAATGTAGAGAAATTTATCATTTTATGCAGCCTATAGGACTGACATTTACTTAGATTTTTTTTTACACCAGTGAATTCACCTTTCCTCCTATAACTGTTGGAACGCTACATTGGTATGTCATCAGGGTCGTTTTCAAGGTACCATGGTCAATATCATGCTCTTGTTCCCTTAGGCAACAGTTCTCAGATTTAGGCATTGTGGGCTACATTGAGCCACACGCAATCCAGTGGAATTCAGAAGGTCTGGAAGTTGAAAGATCTGCGTGTATGATGAAAATGAGTATGATTTTTTATTAAAGGGAGGTGTAAAATCTTGAGGACAGAGAATGTGAACTTGCAAAAGGAGTTAAGCTGTATTTGTTTTACAAAAGCAAAATAAACATTAAGCCATTGTCCTATGAACAGCCATGTTTAAAGGCAGAACATTTTTTTTAAATGGTTATAGTAAAACTAGGAATTATTTAATACTAAAAATAAATGAAAATAATTTTCCTAATCAATCCACCATGTAAACCATCACTGGAGTAATATATTGAATAAATATTTTGATCTTGATCTAAGTCCTTATTATACAGAGATAGCTGAAAGATCTACTATCTTTTGGGTTATTTCTATGGTATGAAATGTAGAAGTTATGCTCTACTATCAATAGTGAATGACATAATTGTGATAATTGAGGCAGTAATACATTTCCAAATGAATTTGGCATCTCACTAATTAAAATAGGGAAAAATAAATTCTTAATGTTAGGTGATATGTCTATATCCAAAAGCTAGTAATCACTTCTGTTTTTGGCCGTAAACGGGCAACAGAAACCAGATTAATCTTACTATCTTAAACAAGTTAAAAAATGGACAAAATTGATGAAACAATGTTTTTCAAATCTGGGGCAACAAAATTAATCTCTGCAAGAACATAAGCAAATGAGATGAGTCATAGCTTGTTGCCTAGAGAGTCTCCAGGCAGCAGTGCAGGGAGGGGGAATCAACAAATTGTGGCAATCTCCCTAATTGCAGAAACAGAGTTTGGAGTTGGGGGGACCTAAGCAGGTGAAATTCACAGGGCAGAGTACTGCAGAAGAGAGAGTTGCACACACAGGCACATGTGCGTGCGCACACACACACACACACACACACACAAATCAAAGAACCATAGAGGATCTCCCTCAAGCCTTCAGCTGAATTCTGTGATCAGAATTGTGTGTTCATGTGGGAAAATTCCCACATATAAATGTTAAAACCAATGACTTAATTGTCTAATTTCAGAAATTAGAGTAAGAAAAGCAAATTTAAAACAAAGTATGCAGAAGAAAATTAATAAGAGATAAGAGCAGGAATTAGGAAAAGAAATAACACAGAAACAGTAGAAAAAAATAAATGCAAGCAAAGCTAGTTCTTGGAATGATCATAGTGATCATTCTCTAGCCACACTGACCAAGAGAAAACAAAATTTACCAGTAACAAGAAAGAGAGAAGGGACACAAATGAACATCCTATATTTTACAGATATTGAGAGTTTAATTAGGAAATATTATTTAAAAGTTCAAGATAATAAATTCAACATTACCATACAAGAAGCAATATGTGAAATGAGTAGCCCTACATCCACCGAAGAACTTACTTGTAGTTAAACATTTGTCTTTGATGAAAGTGCCAATTCCTGATGGTTTCATAATTAACTTATTCAAAAATTTACTGGAGAAATATTATCAATTCTGCACATAATTTCATTCTGTGAGGCAAACATTTCCCTGATGCTAAAACCAAAAAAGACCTTCCAAGGTAACTTCAGACCAGTATCTCTCATGAACACAGACATAAAAGTTCTTAACAAATTTTAATAAGTTGAATCTAATAGTATATGAAAATGATAAAACATCAAGACTTTGTGGTATATTTACCCCAAAGAATTCAAAGCTGAAGTAACAATTGAAAATTAAGATAACTTAATATGTTGAAAATGTTTTAAAGCATGACTGTCCTAACCAGAGCAATAAGGGGTGGTGGGAGGCAAAGTGCAATCAGATGGCAGAAGAAGTACCAGTACCTCTAATCACAGAAACGTGATTATCTATATAGAAAATCCTCAGGAATCTACGTAAAGATTCTAGAACTAATGATTGAGTTTAGCAAGTTTACTGGGTAAAAATCAACATATAATAATTTATTCTATTTATTGATACTAGCAATGATCAGCTAGAAATAATATTTTAATTAATAGCAGCTATAATAGCATTAAAATACATGTGTATGTATCTTTTTGAATTAATTTTTATTTTGTTGTTTGGCTTTCTTCCTTTGATAACTATGTAAGTTTAAAAAGCTAAAGCTCTAAACATTCTCAGAAACAATGAACAGTACATACATGTAAATTAAAAAATATATGTGCAGTGAAAAAAAAAAGAGCTATCAAGCCATGAAAGACACAGAAGAAACTTAAAAGACATAGTCCTAAATTAAAGAAGCCAGTCTGAAGAAGCTAAAAATTGTACAATTATAACCAAATGACATTCTGGAAAAGGTACAGCTACAGAAACAATAAAAAGATCATGGTTTCCAGGGGTTTGGGGAGAGGGATGAATAGATGGAGGGATTTTTAGGGCAATGAAATTATTGTGTATGATATTATAGTGATGGCTACATGTCATTATGCATTTGTCAAAGCCCATAGAATGTACAACATCAAGAGTGAACCCTAATGTAAACTATGGACATAGTTTGGTTGATAATAATGTGCCCATGTTGATTCATCAATTGTACCAAATATGCCACACTGATGAGGGAAGCTGAGGTAGGGGAGTATATATGTGTGGGTGGGGAGGGCTATGTGGGAACTCTGCATTTTCTGCTCAATTCTGCTGTAAACCTGAAACTGCTCTAAAAAATAAAGTCTATTAAAAAAAGAAAAAGAAAAAATACCATTAAAACATAATACATTAAGAATTTATTTGATAAAAGAGTAAGTCCAACACATGGAAAATTACATTACTGAGAAAAATTAAAGATCTAAATAAGTGGAAAGATATACTATGTCCATGAATCAGAATAATCAGTATTATTAAAATATAAAATTTTCCCTGTATCACTCTATAGAGTCAACACAGTCACTATAAAACTCTCAGCAGATGACTATAGAAATTGATGAGTTTATTCGATAGTATACATGGAAATAGAAAGGACCTATGACAGCCAAAGCAGTTGTGGAAAAGAACAAATCTGAAGGACATACACTATTTGATATCAACATATATTAAAAAGGTTTAGTAGTGCAGACGGGATGCTATTGGTGTACAGAAAGGTATATACACCAATGGGACAAAATGGAGGGTTGGAAATATGCCTATACATACAGAGTCAATTGAGTTTCAACAAGGATACCACACAGATCAGTGGGAAAGAATAATCTTTTTGACAAGTAATGCTAGAGCAGCTGGATGGCTACACACACAAATGAATAAATGAGTAAATAAATAAACATAAATGCATGCATAAAACAACATGAAGCCATTCCTCACATTACTTACAAAAATTAAATCAAAATGGATCATTGGCCTAAGCATTAGAGCTAAACCTCTAAAGTTTCTTAAGGAAAAAATATGAAAACAAGAATTTCTAAAGTAGCACAAAAAAACATAAAAAAGAAAAAAAATCACTAAATTTGACTTTAAAAAATTTGAAACCTTCGCCACTAACTTTCTATTAAGAAAATAAAAGGGCAAACCAAACGCTGAGTGAAGTATTACCTTACACCAACAGAAGATTTGTGTATAGGCTATTGTTGGGCGGCACCCCACAGGCCTGGAAGCCTTGTGGTTGCCCAGCTGCGAGACCTGAGAGAACCCAGAGACAGCAACAGAAACATCCGCAACTTACTGCACAGGGGATCTTACAAGTCAAAAGCAAAAGGTCCTCGAGCGACACCCTGCCTTATAAGACAGAGGCAGGCAGGACACGGCAGCAATCTTCACTGCCAGGAGGGGAAGGAGGTAACGGTTATAGGGATTGGCTGGTCAGTTACCAGGGAAACCGGCACAGGAGCACATCCCTTACAGCCCCTTGGGTTAAAAACTGTCAGGGGGACAGAGGTTTCCCTTAGATAACCTAGCAGGTGGAGCCGTTCTGGGCTAAGTATCATAACAATCACCCCCTGGGGCAGGGGCCGAGCACGCAGGCAGTTATTGGTTAAGCTGTACGATTCAGAGGGAAGGTCAGTCGTGCGAGTAGGGCGCCGGTGGAGAAGGGCCTGGTGGAGCAGGGGATGTACACAGAATAAGAGAACCACCATCTTGGGTGGCCTGATGGTACAACTACATAAACAATTCTTACAACCTAACATAACATACGATTTCAACAGACACTTCACCAAAGAAGCTATATTGATAACAATAAGCATATGGAAGTAAGCGGTTGGGCTGTATGCCATAGGCCTGCAAGCCTCATGGTTGCCCAGCTTCGAGACTGAAGAGCCTGGAGATGGGGACAGAGACATTAGTGGTTTATTGGATAGGGAACCTTACAGGTCTGAAGTGAAAGTTCCTAGCGCTACACCCCGCTATGCAGAGCAGAAGGCAAGCAGGACAGAGCACCAATCTTCACTAGTGGGGGAGAAGAAGCCTACCATTTATCGGGGAATCTGACCTCAGTTTGGCTCATCAGTTACCAGGGAAACCAACACCTAGGGCAGGACTCTCACAGCCCCTCAGGTTAACAACCATCATGAAGGCAGATGTTTTCCTTTAATAAACTAGTAGGTGCAGCCGTTCTGGCCTAAGGATGAGAACAATCACTAGCTGGGGCAGGGCACAAACACATTCATGTGCGTAGAGTACAGGTGAAGCAGGGACTGGTGAAGCAAGGGATGCACAAAGAGCAAGAAAAGAACTCTTGTGTGGACTGACCGTACAGAAGCTAACATCGTTAGTTGTGATTTTATTAAATTAACATTTGCCAAACAGAGCTCCCTGGGATGTTGGATTGTGAGTCCAGGTTCAATAAGACCGCAAGGGAATTGAAATAGAGAAGTTTATTACTCATGGGTCCTGGAGGAAGTACACAGCCCACTTCAAGAGGCCAGAGCAGGAGGCAAGGCACCATGCAGGCAGAGAGAGCAGCAGGACCCAGGGCACCTGCCTTTATTAGGGTCTGTGGGTAGAGAGCTTTGGGGATCCCCACTAAGACCAGATTGGTTAATTCAAACCAAAAAGAGCAGCATTGGGTAAGCTTCAGGAAGTCTTATCTAAGAGGTGTACAAGGGGAAGTCCTTGGAGGTATGGGAGACGGTATCACAATGGCAGTTGTAAAAGTAATGTCAGGAACTTAAAGTACTTGCTTGTGTTTCTACAAGCTGTTGCCTAGGGCATGCATTTGCATTAGGGGACTAGAGTCAGTTTAAGGCCTCCACAGGCTCCTTGGTCAAACAAAATGGATGCTAAAGTAGCAATACCTTGAAATAGTTTAGCTGAACTCTCAACCCTAGTCAATAGGGACATGCTAATTAAATGTTTCTTATACCCACTGGAATGACTTAACTAAGAAGTCTGACCATTTAAAGTGTTGACAAGCATGTGCAGTATCTGCTACTTTTATCCCTCTTGATGGGAATATAAAATCATACAACAGCGTTGGAGTACAGGCACACCTCAGAGATGCTGCAGGCTGCATCCCAGACCACCACAATAAAGGGAATATTGCATAAGCAAGTCACACAAGTTTTTTGGTTTTTCAGTGACTACTAAAGTTATACTTATACTATACTATAATCTACTAAGTGCGCAATAGCATTATGTCTAAAAAACCAATGTATATATCTTAATTTAAAAATATAAAACTATAAAACAATTACAGTAGTAACATCAAAGATCACTGATCATAAACCACCATAACAAATGTAATAATAATGAAAAACTTTGAAATACTGTGAGAATTACCAAAATGTGATGTGAGACATGAAGTGAGCAAATGCTGTTGGAAAAATGGTGCCAGTAAACTTGCTCCATGCACACAAACCTCCAATTTGTAAAAAACACAAAATATGTGAAGTGCAATAAAGCAAAGTGCAATAAAATAAGGTATGCCTGAACTGTTTGGCAAATTCTTAAAAAGTTAAACATGCAGTCAAGATGTGACCCAGCCATTTCATTCCTAGTTATTTCCCCTAAAGAGTTGAAAGTGTATATCCATGCAAGTATTTGTACCTTAGTGTTCACAGTAGCTTTGTTTATAATGGTTAAAAAAAACCATGGAAACAACCCAAAATTCTGTCAATACATGAATGAATAAATAAATGTGGCATATTCATATAATAGAATACTACTCAGAAATTTAAAACTGAAATAAACAGTTAAAACACGTACCAACATGAATCAATATCAAAATAATTATTCTGTGTGAAAAGAGCCAAACAAAATAAAATACATAATGTATGACTCTATTTATATCTAATTTTTGAAAATGCAAATTAATCTGTAGTGACAGAAAGATACCAGTGATTGCCTGGGTAAGATCAAGGAATATACTGCAAAGGGACTTGACCCTTTTGGGGAATGAAAATATCTATCATAATTGTGATGAAATATAAATATACATATATATGTGTAAACTCATCAAACATTAAGCTTTAAATATTTGCTTTATTGTACTACAATTATATTTCAATCAAAGCATAAACATAAGAAAGTAGCATTTATACGACCTTCTCACATTAATTGGTGAAATTCAAGCCACTACTTTTCTTAGCATGACAAAAACTGTCAACTGAAATAAATGCGCAGCCTAAAAGTTGAGAGTTATGTTTTATTTGGTGGGAGGACTTGAGCCGGGATAACAGCCTCTCAGATGGCTCTGAGGGACTGCTCCGAAGAGGTAGGAGAGGGGCTAGGATATGTAGGAGCTTTACCATGAAGACCAGGTAGTTGGAACAATAAAAGATTACTTGTTATCTAAAGAAAACCAGGCACCTCAAGTTAAAGAATTTAGTGCTTTTCTATGTATGGGAGGAAGCAAACATTTGGGCTCATTGAATTCACTCCTTTGACAAGCACCTAGCTATCTAGGGCCAGTATCCTGTCCTTTCTTATTCTGAGTCCCCTCAGAGTGCACCATTGTGAGTGGCTGCAGAGGCTGGGCTGCAGGCTTGTCTTCACTGGGGTGGGGGGTGGGGGCAGCCGCTAATGACTTGATGGTTTCATCATTCTTTGTTTACTGATATGGTTTGCAATATTTTTCGTTCACAGAGCCCAGAAAGGATAATTAGGCAAATGGAAACGGAAAGGAAATTCAAGATAGCAGGTAGAATCTCCAGAGGTGTTCTATTTGCTCCCTTCTTTAAATTGGTATAAAATATTATTACAATCCCTATTTCATAACAGAGAGAACTGAGGCCAAATGAGCCATTGACTTGCTTCAGTTGTTCATCCAAGCCTACATGCGTAGAGACAAAAGATAAAACTTTAACCCCTTTTGACCAATGCCCCCAAGTTATACTTTCCATTAAGCCATGTCACCAGTCACATAAAAAATATTATATTACTAAACTAACATATCACAAAAGAAAGTCTAAAACAGAAAGCCAATTTGAAGAAACAAACAAGAAACCCTACTAGAAAAACTTACAACTCTGATGTGTGCAAAAACACTTCCATTTGCTCTTTTAAAGTTCTGATAACAAAAGGGAATCATTTGTTAGATTCAGTAAAGATTTTCCCATTTAACAAAGGAAAAGTCTCTTTTAGTAGGTAACATCTGAATAATACAGGGAGTATCTTACAGTAAAGCACTCCAGGAAGAAGCAGCCACATGTGTGAAAGAACTAAGATTCAGAGGTCGAAGTCTGTTTGGCATGTTCTGTAACACAGAGGCTGGTGTGACCAGAATGAGATGGGTAGTAGGAATTGAAAATGGGTAGGATATGCAGTCAGAGAGGGAAGCTAGCATCTAGATCATGAAAAGTTTGGTAAGAATTTGGATTTTTACAGAGAATAAATGCAGTTGGCATTCAAGCAATCTCTGCTCTAAATGTGACTAGAAAACTGATTAACGTAAGAGGACCCACTAACTGCAAATGGAGAAAGAAACTGTCTTTCCTGAGAAGATGTGACTCCCAGGACTGTGTTCCATTCAAGTCTTAACTACCTCCAAGGTCCAGGATATTATGTTTCAGACTGATTGCTGGTGGAAAATATCACCAACAAAAAGGAGATGGCTTTCATCTTCTGACTAGAGTAATGACTATTATTTAACAGTAGGTAATACTTGAAATTCCAAGGGGCATATCTTAATTACCAGGATTACAGACTTAAGCTCTTGATCACAAATGACAACACACATAGTCTGGAAAGATGTATACTTCTATGTAAAAAAGGCTTTTGGCAACACCCCAAATTTACTTAATGTCTTCATTACTAATAGTAACAGACATCTTGAAGCAAAGTGCATCAGATAGTTTGCTAAAAAGGATACAGATGAAAACAATTTGAAAGTGATATAAACAGAGGTACATGTATACATGAAGATGAACTCATGAGTCCCTAAAAAATTAATGTATGTTTGTTATTATATATGTGAAATTAACAGATAGCTTGGTGAATTTTTTTTTTTCGTGGCTTTCACAATTACTTCTAAATTTGCTCATTTATTTCTAGGGTGACTAACCCTCTCAGTTTGCCTGGGACTGTCCTGGTTTTAGCACTAAATTTCCAGTGTTCTGGGAAATAATTCACTTTAGTGCAAACCAGGATAGGTGGTCACCCTATTTCTAGTAATCTTGAAAATGAGTGTGTGCTAGATGGTTATGAATCATCTTTTTCAGTCTTGTTCAAAAATAGCTTATTACAAAATAATATGTAAATTCTCAGTAGTTTATGATAAATGGCGCTGGTAAATCCACCACCCGATTAAAACATTTGCAATGATTACTCTCTTTAAAGCTCCCTGTATGCTTCCTGCCACTTTCCCATCCTCTAGCCTTGCTCAGAACTTATTGCTTTGATGAAAAATGTAATTACTTTTCTGCTTCCTTTTTAGTTTTATGACAAGTGTAAGTATACTTAAAAACAATATATTTGAATAGGCATTGTTCAGGAACTTCATATAAATAGTATCATATTATACATAATTTTCTGGAACACATTTTTATTATTCAATGTTACATTAAGGACTGTCATTCACTTTACCATATGATCATTCATGGTTTATTCATTGTTGTCATGGCATAAAAATGATAAGAAAATAATAGCTAGTGTTCATATAATGCTTATTATGTTTCAGAAACTGTTTTAAGTTCTTTGTGTGTCCAAATTCTTTTATTTCTACAGAAACCATAACTAGTAGAAGCTCTCATTGTCAATATTTTATATGTGAGAAAACTGAGATATGGAGAATTAAAATAGTTACACAAAAATTAGTAGTAGACCAGGGATTCAAATCTATAAAGCATGACTTCAGAGGCTTCACATTTTACTGTATGAATGAATATATTACAGATATATCCATTATCTTCTCAATGAATATTTGAGTGGTTTCACACATTTTTCAAATTACCAACAACAACTACAAACATTCTTATAACAGTTTTCCTCATTCAAGCAAGTAAAATATTCTGTAATGAAGCTTAATTTTTGAAATGTATGCCCCTTCAGAATACTCTGAAATCAAGATCGTTTCTTTATAATTTTTAAAAATTTCACATAGTTTTTTCTTTGAGTTTAATTTTAGTACTTATTTGGCTTTTTTGGAGTGATTATAAAAAGTTGAAAATTTCATACAAAAAAGCTACATCAGGTTATTGTAACTAGTTATGCTTTTACCTCTCAAGTATCTCTTTCTATAAACTAAACTTGTTACTATTATTACATAGTAAAAAGATCGCCTTGGGTCCTCTTCCCACTCCTGAGGTGTTTCGATGATACCATGACTGAATTCACTAAAATTTATGTCACAACTTATATCCTGGTCATCACCGTCTTTCAAACTTTCATTACACACTGTGGGGAGGCCTTCCTAACAGTTCAGCTCATTCTGGCTCCTATTAGAAGTATCCTCATATCAAATTTGCAAGAAATTGATAAAGGAAGTGTACTATGCTAGTTTTTACACATTAAAATCTGAGGCTCATAATTATTAGGTTATTTTCCCCATAACTTTTGGGTTTATAACTGAGTGCTTTATCTAATATATTTCACAATAACAGAATCCTCTAGTAAACTAAATCATTAGGAGGTTTGGAAAATGGCTCAAACATTTTGATACATCTTGGAAGCAAATATCAAATTTGTTATAACATTTCTCTAATTCTCAACTTGACAGGAGGTAAAATAGAGTCTCAAATATAAAATGATAATTTGCTACTATTTTGCTTTAATAAAAATGAATAAAGAATTTTTTAATCTAGTATTATATAAAATGACATTCTCATTTTTTTAATAAAATATTATGTTTATAAATTATGTGTTCATAAATTTTTGGAAGAAGTGGTAAGAGAGCCTACAATTCAGAGAAGTGAAATTTTCTTGTATTCTCCATCATTTTATACAATGAATTTATCTCCAACTTATCAGGAAAATATTCTTGTTCTAAGAACTCAAACTGCAAAAGAACATAATAGCATATTTTGATTCTCAGTTATTGCTTAATAAAACATTCTTTTTTTAATTTAAATATTCTTTCTTTAGCCACGTATCTTTATACACACCCGCAATAAATTGTTTTAAGATGACTACAAAGGAAAGATTTCTTTGGAATAAATTCTGTTCAAGATGTGAAATAACTAAGGTGCCATTGAAAAAAGAAATTAAAAATAGCTAAGAATATCTTTGTTTCAATTATTTTTGTTTTTATTATTTTGGTTGGGATTTTATACAGTGATTAATAAGATTAGTAGAATTAATTGTTCTATTTGTAAAATTGACCTTAGCAGAAATGAACACTTAAAATATATAAAGTATTTCCCTGTTAGGGAAGACATCTTGCTACCCTACATAAATGAAGTTCAGTATTGTTTTCCCATTATCACACAAATCAGCCCAAAATTTTCTCTACTGTCTGCAATCTATTCAGAGCTAAAGTAATCACATATAAGATGATAAATTGGCACCTTCAGGATTAAACTATGGTGTAATTCTTTTTTTGCACATTCCTTATATGATTATAGAGATAATAAAATGAAAAATAAAAGCACTACTTATTCAGAACCTAAGCAGCATGCCCCTTTCAGATATCTTACTCACCTCACCTTGTTTAATCTTTATAATATTTCTGCTTAAGATACTACTTGAATTCTGCATTGGATTGTTATATGTACATCAAATAATGAATGTGAGGAAAGTATATGTGCTTTCATACTTGCTCTAGTCCTTATGTTCTCCTTAGGAAACAGATGCCTACCCTTTATTAGGCAATTACTTTTACCAAATATGTGTATATATCATTTTATAAACATGGTTTCAAGGTCTTACAGGCTCTATTGTTACATTTTTATTTAATATTAAAAATAATGGGAAACTATGGAAGATTTTAAAAAAGGAAGCAACTAGTCATGGTAAAATAAATTTTAGGCAGTTTAACGGATGATAACTGAGGAGATGATTTAGGAAGTTATTGCAATAATGCAGGCCTGAGACAATGGTGCTGTGAACTAGTATGGTAGCAGTGAAGATGGAGATATGTAAATAGAATACAGTCATATTTGAATTTAGAGTCACAAAGACTGGATGTGGAAGGGAAGGAGAGAAAATTTCAGATTTCAGATTTGGGAGTTAGGAATTTCAGATGTTTGTGGGACAGCCACATGGAATGTCAAATTTAAAATTGGGTATGTAAATCTAAGGGTGTCTTTGCCTGAAGGTAAAATTTTAGGACCTTTTAAGCTGACAAATGATTTTTAAAATCACTAATAGTAAATGGAATCACCTAAAAGTGATTTGTGGAGAGAAAAAAGAAGAAAATACAGGACATAGCCCTGAGGCAATTTGATATAGGTAAGAAGAAACCAGTAAAGAAGACAGAAGAATCTGTCTGAAAGAGGAAATTTGGAAGAGTGGAGCGTCACTATGAAGAAAAATATATGCTGGATTAATGAGGAAAATAGTTAAAGAAAAATCCAAGGCAGAGATTAAAAGAATGATTAAAAAAAAAAAAACTCTACTGAAAAAGTAACGGTATTTGAGATACAAAGGGGATCCAAAAATACTATGAGACAGAAGAAAATCTGTCTCAGTGTTAAGTAGTAACAGATGTATGTACTATTACAGTTATTTGTTTCTCTCTGTTGTTGCAAGATACTATATCTAGAGAGGACATGGCCATCACAGAGAGCAGCGCACTGCTACTGGAGATGATGAGAGTTTACAGGGACATAACACACCTGCACTGCAGATCCAGGTAGGAGCAAAGGTCAAAGAAAGAAAACTGCTAATATTTTGTGGGGTTTTTTTTTCCCTAGGGTGAATTAAGTACACTCTGTGTGACTACAGAACTACCTGTTTGATTTTTGCAAAAGTGTTTATCAAGTGTTTACTATAGTCATCTACTATTGGCTTAGTCTTTTGCACTGTGCTGTATAGAACTTGAGGAAAAATACTTTTCAAAATCAGTATCCTCAGTCCCTAACTCTGTGTGGTTCATAGGATCATTCGTTAAATGTTTGTTAACTGAATGATACATGAAAGCACAACTGGGATATTTATCTTTTGTTTTAGCCCAAATGATTAGGTCAAGAAACAGCAGCGGTAATTTTAAGGACATTTATTTTAAATCTAGACAAGACAGATAATTCAAATACTTAGAACAATCTAAAAATGGAGAACTGCATATTTTATGATCATTTAAGTTTACTTCTATCCTAATATTACATGATATTATTTCTGGTCTTTAATATTCTCAATGTGACATGACACAGTTTCTAGGCTTCAAAAAGTTAACGGAGTTTGAGAAGAAGAAGAGTAGGTCTTATAAAAAGCACTAAGAACATGAAAAAATAAAGAATGAAGAGAAAATGTGTATGGGTTAATGTCTGATTAGATGCTATTAGAAGTTCATTAAGAAAATATCTATTGATTCAAAGAGAGGAACTGCAGCCAAGGCGGTAGAGGAAAAAGACCCTGAACTCAGCTTCTCTCACGAGCACTACAAAATCACAACTGTCTATAGAATAACTGCCCATAAAGAAGACTGGAACCTATAAGAAAAGAATTTCCACAGCTAAAGACACAAAGAAGGAGCCACAACAAGACTGGGAGGTGAGGCAGATTCCTGATACAATCAAATCCCATACCCTACGGGGGGAGACTCACAAACAGGAGAAATGACATTGCAGAGGTTCTCCCACAGAAGCAAGAGTTCTGAGCCCCATGTCAGCCTTCCCAGCCCAGGGGTCCAGAACCACCAGGAAGACCAACTCCCAGTTTGCAGGGCTTAACTGCAGGAGCCCCACAGGGCTAAAGGAAACAGAGGCTTCACTCTTAAAGGATGCACACAAAATCTCACATGCACTGGGACATGGGGCAAAAGAAGTCATTTGATAGGACCCTAAACAGTAACCAGCAGCATCTGCACAAGGCGGGGCCTGGCAACTAACCACATCTGGGAACCACCAGATCACCCATATAGTTAGCCCACTACCACAGAAAGGCCAGCATAGCCCTCTTAGGGTGAAAGCGTGAGCATATAGCTTGGGTGACGAGAAGGGAGTGCACTGCTGGGACACATAGCATACTTCCTACAGAGGGCCACTTCTCCAAAGGCAAGAAACATAACTAACCTACCACATATTTAAAAATACAAATAGCAACTTAGACAAAATGAGGTGGCAAAGGTATATGTTTCAGACAAAAAGGACAAGATAAAATCCCAGAACTAAGTGAAGCAGAGATAGGCAATACCCAAGAAAGAGTTCAGAGTAATGATTGTAAAGATGATCAAAGAACTCGAGAGAAGAATGGATGCACAGAACGAGGAGTTAGAAGTTTTTAACAAGGAGTTAAAAAATGTAAAGGGCAACCAAACTTAAATGAAGAATACAATAATTGAAATGAAAAGTCACTGGAAGGAATCAACAATAGAATAAATGATTCAGAAGAATGGATCAGTGAGCTGGAAGACAGAGTAATGGAAATCACTGCAGCTGAACATACAGAAGAAAAAAGAATTTAAAGAAATGAGGATGGTTTAAGAGACCTCTGGGACAACATCAAGCACACTTGCATTATAGGGGTCCCAGAAGGAGAAGAGAGAGATAAAGGGCCTGAAAAAAATATTTGAAAAGATAATAGCTGAAAACCTCCCTAACCTGGGAAAGGAAACAGTCACACAAGTCCAGGAAGCACAGAGAATCCTATACAGGATCAGCCCAAAGAGGAACACAACAAGATACTATACATAGAAAATCCTAAAGACGCCACCAGAAAACTACTAGAGCTCATCCATAAATCTGGTAAAGTTTTAGGATACAAAAATAACACACAGAAATCTGTTGCATTTCTATACACTAAAAACAAAATATCAGAAAGAGACATTAATGAAAAAATCCCATTTTACTATTGCATCCAAAAGAGTAAAATATCTAGGAATAAACCTACCTTGGAGACAAAAGATCTGTACTCTGAAAAGTACAAGACACTGATGAAAAAAAATAATAAAACTAAAAGTAGAGTTACAATATGATCCAGCCTTTCCAGATACATTCCTGGGCATGTATCTGGAGAAAATTCTAACTAGAAAAGACACATGCATGCACACCAGTGTTCATAGCAGCACTATTTACAACAATAGCCAAGACATGGAAGCAACTTAAATGTCATTGATTAATAAATGAATAGATAAAGATGTGGTTGGTGGATAGATAGATAGATGTGAGAGAGAGAGAGATGGGTGGGTGGATGGATAGATAGATAGATAGATGATAGATAGATAGATAGATGATAGATAGATAGATAGATAGATAGATAGATAGATAGATAGATAGATAGATATAATGGAATATTACTGAGCCATAAAAAGAATGAAATAATTCCGCAGCAGCATGGATGGACCTAGAGATCATCATACTAAGTGACATAGACAGAGAAAGACAAATATATGAAATCACTTATATGTGGAATCTAAAAAAAAATGATACAAAAGAAGTTATTTACAAAACAGAAATAGACTCGCAGACATAGAAAACAAACTTATGGTTACCAAAGTGGAAAAGGAAGGGGATAAATTTGGAATTTGTGATTAATAGATACATACTACTATGTATAAAATAGATAAACAATAAGGGCCTACTGTACAGCACAGGAAACTTTAGGCAATATCTTGTAATAACCTATAGTGGAAAAGAATCTGGAAAAGATTTGTGACCAAATTTGACTCTCACCCAATACACCACATTCAATGCCGCTGTTCCTATTTCTATTACTTGGTATTCTGCAGAGCCATCTTAATCTTTGATTTACCTTCTTTCCTCAAAACCTTCAGTCAATGCTCATTCATTTACTTGATTTATGAATATATTTTTATTGTGTCACCTATGTGCCAGGTAGTATTCTTGAGATACATCAGTGAACATAAGAGACAAAATACTTTTGCTCAGGAGGTACTTCCACTCTATTGTGGGTGTGAGAAATAGACCATAAACAATAAATATTAAAAATGAAATTATAATAAATGTTAAAATTGATAATTGCTATAAGAGCAGAATAAAGGGGTTAAGAATGGGCAAGTAAATTCATAGCAGGAGAAGTATTTTGCCATGAGATGAATTTTACCTTGAGTTTCATCCATATCTGATGTAGATGATATTTAGATAAGACTGGACTTTAGAGTTGATGCTGGAATGAGTTAAGATTTTTGGAACTGTTGGATGGCATGAATATAGTTTGCATGTGAGAAAGACAAGAATTGGTGTGGGGACTGGGGCAGAATACAATGGACTAGATGTTTGTATCCTCGTTTTCACATGTGGAAACCCCAACCCCCAACATATATGGGACTTTGGAAGAATAATTAGGTCATGAGAGTGGATTAGTGCCATTCTAAAAGGGACTAGAGAGCTCTCATCCTCTTTCCAACACATGAGGTTGCCAGGAGAAGAATGCAATTCAGAATAGGGCTCTCACCAGCACCCAACTATGTTGACACACTGGTCTCAGATTTTTAGCCTTCAGAACTGTAAGAAATAAGTTTCTGTTGTTGGTAATTTGTTATAGCAACCTGAACTAAGTTAGGAGGGTAGACTTTCATTTGAAATAGAATGGTCAGGGCAGAGCTCATTGAGCAAAGGAAGGTAGGAGAAGATGAAGGCATAACCTCATTGATATGTGGGGGAAGAACAGTTCATGAAAAGAAGAGAGCTCAGTTTAAAAGCTAGGAGTTTCTGAGAAACATCAAGGAGGCTATCACACCTAAAACAGAGTAAGTTGGAGGTAAAGACTTTGGAGGGGAAATCTGAGACATAACAGTGACCAGGTCTTGTATAGGCTCATAGACCATGAAAGACATACCCTATGTTGTTTTTACACAGAGGAATCGTTATTGGAGGGTTTTGAGCAAAACAGTGTCGAGAGTTGAATTACATTTTGGAAGAATCACTTTATTTGCTATGTTGAGAACAAAAAACACTGGGGATGGGGTGGGTGATAATGATGAAAAGGAACAAAATTTCCATTTCATTTATTTCCATTTTAAGTCCACATAATCAATGTCATAATCTATTCACTTTGCAATTAATTTTTTTTCTACTTTCAATGTAATTTAAATCTCAGGTTGTATTTTTCTTTTACTGTATTATCTGCTGCCAGTATTGGTAACTCTAACATCCACTTTGATCATCTGGCTAACATCAAAGATCCCTAACTTGTTTTACTCCATTGATATTTATTCACATTGCACCCTGGCCATATGCTAAATCTTGGAAACACAAAACGTTTTCCACCTCTGAGATAGTGAATTTATTCTAACAAGAGTTCTTATCTCATCTTCCAAGATTATTGCTGCTTTTGGATTAAATCATCAGAACCGACCCTGATATATGTTCCTAAAGTTTGCCAAGATTGTTAACATCCCCTAGCATTAAGAAATTACACCTTGATGTAAAGTTTAGACTCAGTTGTAACAAACACATTCTTAGTACCATCCTTGTCAAATTATTAATGTCATTTCCCGGCTTTTAATCACTTATGCAATATTTAATCTGAAGTGTTTTCTAAACCTTGAATTTAGGGTTCAGACAAAAACCTATCAGTGTTAATTAAAGTATGGAGTTAGATAATGGACTCGGTTTAAAATAGAGCATCATATTTTTAAATTCATTGCTCCATTTCTGCTGTCCCTGTACTCCCAGTACCAAAGCCAAGATTCTATGTCCAGAATGTTTTGTCCTGAGGAGATAATATAAGAGAAGTATGAGAACATGGGCAACATGAATTCCACTGCAGCATTATTCATAAGAGACAATGGATACAAACTAAATGTGAAGCAGTGGAAGACAATAATTATGTTACATCAAATTATTGGACTATTATGCAGCCATTAAAAGTGACAGTTAAAAAATTCTGCATCACCTTGAAAAATGATTTTGATATATAAAATTTTAAAACTTAATACTCTATCTTTTCAATAATTGCTAATTTGTAAAAAGTATGTATGTGGTCAAAAACTGGAATGAAGTTCTGAAAATAGAAATATGATTTGTTAAACTGGTTAGTTTACTTGTGATATTTTTCTATAGTTTTCATTTTTATAATATCTCTGTAACAATATTTAAGAGCATTAAGGAAATATCTTAAAGTTACATACTTACATGATTTGGGGGATAATTTACATAGTTGAATATATAGAATTGACTAGATCCAACATGTGTCTCCCTGTTCATAAATAATATTTAGAATTTTAACCCTAATGTAGAAGTTCAAATCCCATCTTCCAACATTTTGTTTCTTTTGCTTCTATTATAGAGGATGCTTTTATTTTCAGATTATCTATCGCATTTCAGTTACTAATAGCCCGCGAATCAGTTCTGGCACATATCCCATGTCATATACAAGTTTTACAAAATGGTTTACATATTATCAGTAAGTTCACTCTTTTTGTCACTTCTAACAGGTGTGAAACAAACTCTAACACCATTTTCCCTTTAACTGATTAAAATTACTGTTATTTTGACAATTTTGTATACTTTTAGAATCAACAGTGCTTAGATTTTGTTTACAGATTATTTATGAAGAATAGTATGAAATCTCCATACCAGCTGCAATATATTGTTGAGCTCTCCAAAGAACGTTGCTATCATTTTTCCCAGTTCCTTTGTCTTTTTTTCCTTCTGATTTTACATCAGGCCACACTGTTTTCTGGAGTAAATTCTATTGTGATTCTGAGGTTTCTCCAAGTGAAAAAGGATTTATAAAATGTTTTACTCACATCTGCTTTCTTCAAAATACTCAAGCTACTTTATACACTGCCTTTTTTGATCCAAAAACCTCAACACAAAATAATACTGTATTCTATTTGTATCTTTTCATATACTTAATAAACTTGCAGATGTGTTGGCTTAGGTTTTTGTATTCATTATATCACTCAATATATAAATTGTACCCACTACTTAACAGTTTAAATAAACAATAGTTAATTGAACCAATTATATTGGATTATTGAGTTCAGTTTGGTAGAAACCCAAGCAGAGATATAAAATTTCTAAATAACAATATTAGAGAATAATAAGAAGTCTTCTAATTTATCCATCAAAGACTGGCTTTACAAAATAAGTATAAAAGTATAAAATTTTAATTATTTTCAAAAGATACCTTATCTGTCAAAAATGTATTTTTGAGTTGTTAGCATGTGTAAAATTATTTCAGTTTTAGTTGCAATGCATCAGAATTCCCTAGAAGCCTAATTTAAGACATGAGGCTTTTCAAGAAAATCATAAGTGTTTCAAAACTATTAAATGTCAAGCCAGATAACATACACCATGGAGTCTATGTTGTGAAATTTGGACGAAGGAATGTTCTGTCCCATAGCTTCCAATGGTTCCAGTCATGTCTGAGAGCATCGGTGGCCATGCTGCCTGACATGTGACTTTGCTTCTGTGACCACAGCCAGCTGGGCCAAGGGAGAGCATTAGCCTCGAGGGAAGATCAACCACATGCTGATTGGTGGACTTTATAAAATTTCTCAGTAATGAATGTTTTAGCTGACAAGGGAGAGGTGACTAAGTTAAACCTGTAAGAGTCTTTCAGTGAGGGATTTAAAAGTGTTATGCAAACCCAGTATTTACTAGCAGCTGCTCAAGCTGAAAGAAGAAAAGGATATCAGACACTGCACAGGGAAAGAAAGATGAAATTAATCATCTTTATACTATGAGCACTACTGCTAGTAGTAATAATGTATAGAAATAGCTGGTGAACAGCAACAGGAGCTGAGAGGGAGCATGTAAATCACATAAATGATGCAATACAGAAATGAAGAGGAAACTTGCACAGCTGATTCTTTAGCACGATAATATCTCAGGGTATCTTGGCAACTCAAGATTCTGAATTGCCTCCTGGTTTCCATCATCTAGTTTTCAAAAGCTATGCCTGTACTGCAGTTTTGAATTTCATTTGCATGTCCTGATCTACCTACTATTCCTGGATTCCCACAAGGCCTTGCTATAACAAGGAAATTAGCTTTCTCCTCATTTTCTTGTATAGTTTTTAACCAAATCCCTTTTTCTAATCTAAGTAACTTGATATCTAAAGAAGCTTCATACAGATTTCAGCTAATCTAAGGAGAGTTAATATCTTTCCATATTCCATGGTCCTTAGTCAAAAGTATGACACCAAACTTACTTCAGCTAGAAGTAAAACATCACAGAGAACATAGTTGTAAGGTACAATACAATCTACTAGATATAACTTTACAAATGTTACTACCCCAACCATTTTCGCAATAAATCAAATTTTTATAATTGAATTGTTTAATAACAGAGCTCAAATACATACATAATTCCTCACGTTGCAGAGAATAATTGTACTTGTACCTAACCACTTTGAAAATAATTCATAAACATCTAGGATGTCACTTTAAGAAGCACATCAAGAAAAAACTATGAATAAATAAAATCCTTTGGTATTAGGAATTGTCACCAGTAGTGAGAAGAAATACATCATATAAGATCAAGGAAACGTACAGTGACTTTATAGTGTTAAAAGATAAACGGAGGCATATTAAAATTTTTAAGTTTTTTTTTTTTGAGGAAAAACTGATTTTAATTGGGCAGCATCCAATCTAGCAGATAGAAAAGAGAAAGAAAAATAACATATAATATCATTCATATGTGGAATCAAAAAAAAAAAAAGACACAAATTAACTTATCTACAAATCAGAGACAGACTCACAGACATAGTAAACAAACATGATTACCAGTGGGGAAAGGAGGTGAGAAGGAATAAATTGGGAGCTTGAGATTTGCAAATACTAACTACTATATATAAAATAGATAAACAACAAGTGTCTTCTGTATAGCACAGAGAACTAATATTCAATATCTTATAGTAACCTATAATGAAAAAGAACATGAAAACAAATATATGTATGTATATGTATGACTGAAACATGCTGTATACCAGAAATTGACACATTGTAAACTGACTATACTTCAATTAAAAAAAAAAAAAAAGCTGAAAAAGTGAAAAAAAAAAAAGAAAAAGTTCTGAGGAGCTGTACAAAATGAGAGACTTTTTATAGTCAGAAGGGAGCCAGAAGAAGTTCTACTAGGCAAAAGTGGATTGTTTATCCCAAAGTTACTTTCTTCTAGGGAATGTCAGGGTTCTATCAGGCAGATTACCTAACTGGTGCTGATCAGGTGATTCTTGATTGACTGTTTTAAGATTCCATTTCTGGGAGAGCAGAAACTGTAATTAAATTAAATCTTGGTTAGGTGATATGGGACAGCATACATGACTTCATTTGGGATTATTATTTTTTTTTAACAATAGCCATATTTCCGTTAGTAATTTCCTTATCTTTATTGTTCATCCTAAACTATAATTCACGTTTGAAGGATAACTTTCCCCTTTTCCTATAAATATTCCTTTTCAACTTTTCTCTTAAAGAATACGCACCTTTGGGAAATCAATGAGAATGAACAGTTCCCCTTCATATGATTTTAATAAAAATTTCAAAACATGCTACAGATATTTAAAAATAAATGTAAATAATAATATAAAATGAAAAGCAATAATATGTAGGAAAATTCAAAAGATGATAGAAAACATACATCTAAAAAACAGAAATTAACAAAACAGGGGAAAGACGAGTATAAACATAGATAGAAGCAATCTTTCAAAAGTTCACAAAAGTAGAGTTTTAGAATTCAAGTGGAATAAGGAAAAAAGTCAAAAAATACAAGCTGAACCTAAGATATAATCAAGAAATAACTGTAAGTATAATTAAAGTATCTTCTCAAGACTTTAATAAGGTATTTATGGGAGGGGGCTCTCTGTAAGTGTACAGGTCTTGATTGTATTATTTTGATTTATATTATTAACTTTAATATGCAAAATAAATATAGTCTCTCAATTTGTTGAATGGTATTGAAAGTCTACTATTTTGGTACTAAGCTAACCTATTTTTTTAAAGCAAATTCATTTATCAAATCCTGAAGATTTTACAAGTATTTACTTGTTCTCTTTTGTCTCTTAATTTCTCCACTTAATTTGTGGAGCCCTTTATTCCTACAACCGTACAGACTGGCTGCATTTTAGGTTTGTGGTACATTTGTCATTCTAAAATGAAACAACATGCACCTCCCAGCTTCAATGAACCCTTTCTTGGATCTCATATTTTTCTCCTTTATTATTTTCTCTCATATTTTTATTGGATAAATCCTCAGATAACTTCTTAAATTTCTGAGTCTTTGCTAATCTGAAAATATCTTTTTTACGCTTTTACACTTGACTGATAGTTTTGGAATGGAATTCTGATTTGAATTGTCCCTTAGCAAATTAAAGATCTTGTTCCATTATCTTTTTCTTCTTTTTTATCCAGCTGTACTGAAGCATAATTGACAAAACTGTATACATTTAAAGTGCATAACATGATGATTTTGTATACATATACACTGTGAAATTTTATCACAACGAAGTTTATTAACATTACCATCACCTCACAGCTATTTTTTTGTATGTGTGTGTAGTAAAAACACTTAAGATACACTCTCAGCAAATTTCAAGGATACAAAACAGTGTAGTATTATCTATAGTCACCACGCTGTAGATCAGATTCATAGAACTTCTTTGTCTTATAACTGAAAGTTTGTATCTTTGACCAACATCTTTCCATTTCCCCCTCCTTCCCCACAAGCCCCAGCCCCTGGCAGTCACTATAACCACCAGTCTACATTGTTTCTAAGAGTTCAATTTTTTTTAACTAAAATACAATACTTTAGTATTTGTCTTTCTATATCTGGCTTATTTCACTTAGTATAATGCCCTCCAGGTTCATTCACGTCACATATGGCAGGATTTCCTTCTATTTTTAAGGCTGGGTAATACCCCATTGTCTTCCACACCCTGTACTGCTAATAGGAAATACCCTTCTGGTCTAATTGCAGTCCTTTTGTGGGTGACCTTATTCCCCCCACCCCACCCACTCTCTTCAAGCATGTAGGGCAATTTCTTTATCCTCCTTGTTCTGAAATCTTACATTAATGTGTTGTGTTTATGGCATCTTGGTAGGATTCCCAAGTCATGTGGCTCTAAGAAATTTCCTTGTATTAATTTGACTACTTTTTCCTATTTTCTCTATTACTTCTCTTTAGAATTCTAATAGGAGGATGGTGAGACTGCTGAAAAGGATCTTTATGATTCTTACTTATCTATGTCACTTTTTATCCTTTTGAGTTTTTGTTCTACTTTGTCATTGCTAATATTCTAATATTTTTATTGCTTACCTAATAATTTCTGCAATTCTACTTGTAATTTGCAAAGTTTTTTTTTATTACTGAATGGTTCTTTTTATATTACTCTTTTCCTGTTCTTATTTAATATATAATTGTTTCTTGAAAACTCTTACAGAAATCTAATTGCAAATGTGTTTGTAACTAGTTCTTCTTTTTCCCATGAATTACTTCTGATTCCTACAGGGTCACATTTTTCCCTTTTTTTAAACTTTATTACTTAAAGACATAGAGACATACCTCAGAGATATTCAGAGTTCATTTCCAGACCATTGTAATAAAGCAAATATCACAATAAAGTGAGTCCCACGAATTTTTTGGTTTCCTAGTGTATATAAAAGTAATGTTTACACTATAGTGTAGTCTATTAAGTGTGCAACGTTGTTTCTAAATAAACAATCTATGTACCTTAATTTAAAAATACTTTATTGCTAAAAGCGCTAACCATCATCTGAGCTTTCAGAAGTCATAATCTTTTTGCCGGTGGAGGGCTTTGCCTTGATGTTAATAGCTGATGACTAATCAGGGTGGTGGTTAGTGAGATTTGGGGTGGCTGTGGCAATTTCTTAAAACAAGACTGTGAAGTTTGCTGAATTGGTTGACTCTTTCTTTCATAAGTAATTTCTCTGTAGCATGCAATGCTGTTTAATAGCATTTTACCCACAGTAGAACTCTTCTCAAAACTTGCCATCTCTTTATCAACTAAGTTTATATTCTAAATCCTTTGTTGTCATTCCAGTAGTCCTCACTAGGAATAGATTTTGTCTCAAGAAGCTGTTTTTTCTTTGCTTATTTGTAAGAAGCAATTTCTCATCCATCAGCACTTTACCATGAGATTATGGCAATTCTGTCCCATCTTCAGGCTCTACTTCTAATTCTAATTCTCTTATTATTTCTGCTACAGCTATAGTTATTTCCTCCATCGAAGTCTTGAACCCCTCAAAGTCATCCATGATGGTTGTAAGCAACTTCTTCCAAACGCTTGTTAATGTTGATATTGTGACTTCTTCCTATGAGTCATGAATGTTCTTCATGGCATCTAGAATGATGAATTCTTTCCAGAAGTTTTTCAAATGACTTTGCCCTGGTCCATCAGAGGCGTCAGCATCCATGGCAGCTGTAGCCTGTGAAATTCTTAAATAATAATAAGATTTGAAAGTTGAAATTACTCTTTGGTCCTACAGGATGAACATGGCATGAAAACAACATCAATCTCATGTACATCTCCATCAATGCTCTCTGGTGACCAGGTACATTGTCAATGAATAGTAATGTTTTGAAAGAAATCTTTTTTTCTGAGCAGTTGGTCTCAACAGTGGGCTCAAAATGTTCAGTAAACCATGTTGTCAACAGATATACTGTCATTCAGGCTTTGTTGTTCCATGTATAGAGTGGAGGAAGAGTCAATTTAGCATAATTCTTAAGAGTTTTAGGATTTTTGGAGTGATAAATGAGCACTGGCTTCAACTTAGTCACCAGGTGCATTAGTAGCCCCTACCAGCAGAGTCAGCCTGTCCCGTGAAGCTTTGAAGCCAGGTGTTGACTTCTCCTCTCTAGCTATCAAAATTTCAGATGCCATCTACTTCCAATAAAAGGCTGTTTCATCTACATTGAATATCTGTGGTTTAGTGTAGCCACCTTAATGAATTATCTTATCAAGATCTTCTGGATAACTTGCTGCTTCACCTTACACTTTTATGTTATGAAAACAGCTTTTTCTTTCTACCTCATGAACCAACCTCTGCTAGCTTCAAACTTTTCTTCTGCAGCTTCCTCACTTCTCTCAGCCTTCATAGAACTGAAGAGATATAGGGACTTGCTATGGGTACAATTTTGGCTTAAAGAAATGCTGTGGCTGATTTGGTCATCTATCCAGATCACTGAAACTTTCTCCATATCAGCTATAAGGCTGTTTCTCTTACTTACCACTCATGTGTTCACTGGAGAGCACTTTTAATTTCCATTATGAACTTTTCCTTTGCATTTTCCATTTGGCTTACTGTTGTAAAAGGCCTAGCTTTTGACCTGTCTCAGCTTTCAATATGCCTTTCTCACTAAGTATAATAATCTTTTCTACTTTTTGATTTAAAGTGAGAGGCATGTGACTCTTCCTTTCACTTGAACACTTAGAGACTATTGTAGGGTTAGTAATTGACCTAATTTCAATAATTTTGTGTTATAGGCAATAGGGAGGCCTGAGAAAAGGGAGAGATATGGGGGAACTGCCAATTGGTGGAGTGGTTAGAACACATACAACATTTACTGATGAAGTTCATCATTCTATATGGGCACAGTTTGTGATGCTTCAAAACAATTACAATGGTAAATCAAAGATCACTGACCACAGAGCACTATAAAAATATAATCTTAACGAAAAAAATTTTAATACTACAATAATTACCAAAATGCGACACAGAGACATAAAGTGAACAAATGATGTTAGAAAAATAGCTCCAATAGACTTGTTCAATGCAGGGTTGCCACAAACCTTCAATTTATATAAAACACAATAAAATAAAGTATGCCTGTATGTGGTAAAATATTTTGACATTATACAAAAGGACTAAATAATAAGCATCAAGCGTATCCTCTTTAACAAATAAAAAATATCAATTGTATTGAAAAAAGTATCTTCAATGCAAGTATATACTCTTCTCTCCATCCTTCATTTTCAAATGTAAAAAATATTCTGAATTTGTTTTTTATATTCCCATATATTTCTTATTATCTTACATTTTCATATATCATAAAAATAATCTTTTGGGATATGTTTAATATCTTTTTGTAAATGGTATCATATATTTATATTCTCTTGCTTTTAACACTCAATATTATATTTCAAGTATCATTTATATGGATGTAGTTTAATCTTGTTCATTCATATTCATTGCTAATGGCACTAATTTGTTTAGACAGATGACTGCTTAGTTACCCATTTTTGTGTTAATAGCTATATAATAAATAAGTCACAGGGATGTAATAAACAGCATATGAAATATGGTCAACAACATTGCAATAACTTCATATGGGGTCAGATGGTCACTAACTAGACTTACTGTGATGCATTATAATGTATGTAAATGTCAAATAATTATGTAGTACACCTGAAAGTATCATAATAGTACATATCAACTATATTTCAATAAAAATAGAGAAGAAATTTTTAAAAATAAATACACTCCCCTAGTACCTCTTCTTACAAAAAAGAAAGAGAGAGAGAGAAAGCAAGCGAGCAAGCAAGGAAGGAAGGAAAAGAAAAAGAAATGAAGGAGAAGAAAAGCAAAAAAAAAAAGCTAATTAGGAGCTCTGGTTACATGGGTGGGGCCTGACATACAACACCTACAGAAACGCCAGAATGAAGAAGTCTTTACCCTGGCTTTAACACCCACAGTGTCTACCTTAGGTGTCTTGCAGAAATTTTATTTAGTCAACATTGAGAAAAACCTCCCTGGTTTTGACTGGAATGTAAAAAACTGGCTTCTGGGTGTTCTGTACATGCTATGAGAGTAGATTATCTATAATTGCAAGTAAAGATCTGTAAATAATGCCATGTTAATTTTATCCCACATGTGCTATCTGTCTAAAAAACCCACAAGTCCCAGCTGTCTAAAAAACCCACGCCTCTGGGATTCTACAAGGAATGCTGGGTCCACACTGGCTGCAGCTCCTCCATGTATACATTTATCTTCCCTGTCCTCTGCTTTTCTTTACCAGTTACTATTTCCCAAACCAACTTCAGTTTTTCAGAAATTTATTGAAATACCTTTTGTTCTCCTTACTCAGTCTTCTCATTCTCTTCGTATCTGCAGGGGTTAATTTGTTTAAAAAAAAATTACTATCACTTACATGGAACTTTGGGAGGGAGAAAATAGATAAACCCATTTGCTATGGCCAGCATCTTAAAAATTCCTGCTACCTAGTTGTCTACAAGTCTTAATATTTTCTTAAGGGTGAAAGACAGTATTAATAAATAGTGATCCAGGTGTGGACTGGTAAACTAGAAAGTTAATCACCTTCTAATAGATAGCTACTTTTTAGATTCATGCAGGAATGCAGGCCAGTATTATCAGATTTCATGATTTTTAGAAATAGATCAGCCATCAGAATTTTTACATTAGACCTCCTATTTTTAATGATGGCGTTATTTTTGTCAGCATTGTTTGAACTCAACATATCTGCAGCAAGTATCCAGAGTGTATGATATTCCTTTTAGATATATTATTAACTTCATTATTTTTAAAATCCTGACAACTAGTTATTATTCCCCACATTACAAATGAATAAGCTGAGGTGTTCTAATAAGGTTAATTAGTTTGCCAGATGCTATAGAGAGGACTTGAATCTTGTTCCAAGTCCAGATTGTCTGACATCAAACCCATCATATTCCAAAGAACACTGTATGTTGTTGCTAAGTAGGTGATAAATAAAATACACCATACAGTTATCGCAAGAAATGGAAATCTTATTCTGTATTTCTTTTGAAAATGCTACATATGTTCTAAAAATATCTTTTGATTTAAGGGAGTTTGAAGATTACTCATGTTCTTGATCATCAAATAACCTGAAACAGGAGCCAAAACTAACTTCCTTCAGTCTTAACCGCCTACTCATTTCTCAGGGTCTTGCAAGCTGATTTCAGCTCCACCCACTCCATTCCAAAGAAGACAAGAGTAACACTTTAAGGGGCGTTTTATTTTCATGTGCAGCAGGCAGGAATTATTTCTCATTAGACACTTCATAAACGTGTTTAACGGTGAATGCACTGCTTGACGAGTAAGATTGTGTTAGTGTATGTGTCACCTGTTCCTAGGAATGGGGTTTTAATAAGTTACGCTCAACAAACCAAGAACAATTTGAAATACTTAGATGCAGATATTCTGTGTGACTCCCAAGAGGTATCAAGTGTTAGCAAAAATTTTGCTACTAATGTTCTGTGATAGTAATATTTTGTTTTATAATTGTGTAAGATATAAATGTTTCTATTTTTCTTTAAATTTGTATTTTGATGAATACATAGTGCATATATTCATTTTATATGTTCCAAAATGAATAAATCTTACTCATTTTCCATGTTCCCAATTCTTCAAATAATTATTTGACCAGATAATTAGAAATAAGTTTATTAATTTATTATCAAATATGCCTATTATATATATATATGTTTGTGTGTATATATGTATGTATATATATAATTTAAAATATGTGCATTTTTCTTACTAAATATATCATAAAAAATCAATCTATGAAGTTGTTATGTGATTAAATAGACTTGATCTAAACACCACCTGTACTGGTTAAACTGAAGTCTAAGCCTCCATCATCTCTCTCCAAGACTATGCCCAGGCCTCCTAAATGATCTCTTTAGTCCAGTTTTACACTTCCTCTGCTTATATTCATTTTTTGTACAGAAGAGTTTTTAAAGAATAACACATCTTTTCACTCCTCTGCTTGCACACCTTCAACAGTTTTCCATTAAGCTTAGCATAAAGATGCAGAGCCCTATATACCTCTACCTGGCTCTACATAACCGAACATTCTTCCTCTCCTCATTACATTCCAGCCTCAGTGATGGTATTGTAATCCATCCAAAACTCTACCTTAGGGCTTTGCCACCTTCCCAAACATAGCACTCTGTTTTATTTGTAGCTTAGTACAAAACTGTTTTTTAAAATAATATATTCTGAACTTTCATAGTCATATGTTTTTTCTTTTTTTTTTTTAATGGAAGTATAAGGCACTACAGAAAAGCCCACAAACCAGAGTGCACAGCTCAGTCAGCTTATAAAGCGAACAGACCCATCTAACTACCATTTAGATCAATATAGTGGCCATTACGAACACTCCAGAAATTTCCACTGTTCTCTCTGCCAGTCACATCCTTTTAAAGATACACATTGTTCTGACTTTGATTTCCATAGATTAGATTTCCCTATTTTTAACTTCAAATAAATGAATTATGTATTATTTTGTGACAGATTTATTTTGTACAGTGTGTTATGTATTATTGTGTCTGATTCCTTTTTTATTGTGGTAAATAAAAATATATTGAGGAATCTACCTCTTAGATTTTTAAGTGTATAGTACAGTATTGTTAACGGTATGCATACTGCTGTAGAACCTTCCCATCTAGCATGACTAAAGCTCAATGAAAAACTCCTCATTTCCCTCTCCCCCAGATCCTGGAAACCATCTTTCTACTTTCTGTTTCTAAGAATTAGACTACTTTAAATACTTCATATGAGTGGAATTGTTCAGTATTTGTCTTTCAGTGACTGCCTTATTTCACTTAACAAAATGTTCTCATCCATGTTATCAAATATGTCAGGATTTTTTTAATACAGATTGAATAATATTCTATTGTATGTATATACTACAATTTCTTTAGCCATTCATCTACCGACAAATATTTAGGTTGTTTCTACCTTAGTTATTGAATAATGCTGCAGTGAACAGGAGAGTGGAACTATTTCTCCCATATCCTGATTTTAATTCTTTTGGATAAATATTCAGAAGTGTATTGGCAGGTCATATGGTAATTCTACTTTTAATTTTTTTGATAAACTCAATAGTATTCTCCACAGTAAATGCACCTTTTTACATTTCCATCAATGGTGTACACTGTTTCCAGTTTCTTCATATCCTCACCAGCACTTGTTATTTCCTGGTTTTAGTTTTTTTGTTTTGTTTTTTAACTTTGATAATGGCCATGCTAACAGGTGTGGAGGTGGTATCTCATCATGATTTTGATTTGCATTTCTTTGATGATTACTGACATTGAGCATCTTTTCATATACCTGCCACTTGTATATCTTTTTGGATAAATTCCTATTCAATTCCTTAGCCCATTTTTAATCAGGTTTTTCTATATTGAGTTGTATACATTTCTTGGATATACTGGATATTAATCCCTTATTAAATGTATGGCTTGCAAATACTTTCTCTCATTCTGTAGGTTGCCTTTCACTCTATTGATTGGGTTTTGTTTGTTTGTTGCTATGCAGAAGCTTTTTAGTTTGATGTAGTCAATGTAAGCAAGAATGTTTTGGATATGACACCAAAAATACAAGCTATAAAAGCAAAAATAGACAGGTGGGACTAAATCAATGCCAAATATATTTGAATTTTAAGTCACTGCATCTGCAAATTGTTAGCATTCTCCACTAACAGAAGGCATAACTTAAATTCCAAAAGAGGTATGTATGTATGTGTATATTTGTGTTTGGGAGTCTGTGTGCCCATTTTTGTTACATGGTTGCTTGTAGCTGGATAGAAGGAAAGGAAGACTAAGGATAGAGAATCACTTCATGAGGAAAAACAATGATATCTTTCTGATGAAAAATTATATACAAACAGTTGGGATTATAAACAGAGGGAGCTTTTAGAAGGAAAGAATTTTTTAGCCTTCATGTTATTGCCAGAGCTAAGGATGGTGCTGGAAATGTTAAACTGTTGACTTGATCAGCAGAGATGCTCCTCCTCCTATTCGAGATATTTGCGTTCTGCAGAGAGAACGGTGGATACTTCAAGTAAATAAGCCCAGAAAATAGCCTTAAAGAAAGGACAGGTTGGGAAAAAAAAAAAGCTAAGCAGAGAAAACATGAAGGATTAATGCATCAGAGCAAAGTGTAGCAAACTCTAATGGAAATATTAATATGGAAATATTCTTCAACTGATAGCATAAGTCATGGAGGAAAATCAATATAAATGTCAAAAGAATGTGGTGCATTGTGGAGCTTTAGTACAAGGATTTGTTGGAAACCTAGTATTTATTAGCTTGGAGATCTTGAGCAAATTAAATGATCTGAGCTTCATTTTCATTATTTGTAACATGAAAATGTCTCATTTAGAATTGTTATAGTGATCATAACATCACATATTTAAAAATGTTAAGTAACACAAGGCACACAATGATAATGGTAGTATTCTAAATAAGAAAATATGATTCAAATCATTGTAATCAGAAAGCTTTACCAGTTCCTTCATGCTATCAATATTTCTATGTATTGCACATATTGAATTAAATCACATCAACGCATACATTTGGAATAAAGGGAATATGTAGTTGAAAATAGCCTTTACAATTCTTACGTTAGTCTTTACCAACGTGACGTAGAATGTTAAATATAAGCTCCTACTCTGATGACATTAGAACAATCTGATTTTTCCTCCTTTGTGAAATGAGAGGCTTTGAGGTAAGTAATTCAGCTAACATGGTAAGACTTCGTAAGATTTAACGAATTCAAAGCATTTCAGAGTTTAATTCAAATTTTGGAATAAAGCAAAATTAACCATGTGAAAATTTTTATTGTATCACTTAATATCCATTTTGTCATGTCAAAGTTAGATTAGTAACTTGTTATCAAACTTCACCAAAAAAGTAAACCTCTATGACTAATTTGTTCTTAACATTTCACCTGTTCTACAGATCTTCTCTGCCATTTAAAGGTGCTTCCTTACTAGAAGAATTGGTGCTGCTATGGCACTATCAGAGTTTAAAAATAGTATAAGCAATTCCTTCATTAGCATTCTCTTCACTTTAAAACAAGTTCATTATCTGGAAATATCATGTTCATTTTGAAGCCCTTGATTTTCTCTATTCATTCAACAAGCTCAGTTGATACACTGTACTTCTTTGCTCCAAATCAATTCTTCTGCTTGTAATTTGCCATTCCACTCGTTCAATTCAAGCTGTGATTTTTTAAAAAAAATAGGCTTTACTTTTTAAGTTTATATTATTTCCTGTTTGTGCTGTTTGCATTGATTCTAAATCTCAAAGTCCGCTTTTTGCCAATCTTTCTTAGTTGATGTCTTCATGGTAATTGCCTGGATTTTCATACTCTGATTGGCATAGAAAAATTTCTTTACTACTTCTAGTAAAATAACTAAGTGAAGAAGTTTTGTCTCTTCAAAAATTAAAGGAAATAACTCTAAATAAAAGTTTAATACTAGTAAAGTGTACACTGAAAAGGATAATAGGTATATGGCATTAAGAATAATTTCATGATGGCAATGAAATTAGAATAATCAGAATATTAGGCTGTTAATATTATGCTGTTTAAATAAAACTTTTATATGTAACTGTTATTCTTGTTTTAATTTTTTAACATATTTTCTAGTGTGAGAGTAATAGAAAAACGTTTGGGGTTTTAGTATCAGCTTTATTTTTGTTTCCTAGGACTGCCATAGCAAATAATCACTAACTGGCTGGCATGTGAGATCAAAGTGTTGCAGGACTGCTTCCTGCTGGAGGTCCTGAGGGAGAATCTCTTCCACACCTGTCTTCCAGTTTCTGCAGGTTTCTGGGACACCGTCATCATCACAAGTGTTCTCCCTGGGTGTGTTCTGTGTCTTCACATGGTCTGTTTAATAAGGACACTGGTCCTCATTAAAATTCAATTGATTTAGGGCCCACCCTGATGCAGTGTGACCTCATCTTAACTAATTACATCTTCACCAACTCTATTTCCAAATAAGATCATATTCTGAAGTTGCCACAAACATGAATTTTTTTGAGGGGGTGCATTATTCAACCCAGTACACAGTTGGTATATAAAAGAAGTTATAAGAATCAAGTATGAAGGAGTTGAGTCTTAAAATTAGTTTCCTATGACATCAATAATATAATGCAATAATAAAGCATTTCTTCCTGAAAACATTAAATGTATTTATAAGCCAATTTGCATCATTTCACTGATGAGGGATACAGTCTCTGATTTACAGGCTCACAGGTTTTGAAAATAACATTCTAAATATGTATATTCTCTGTCTTTCTAAAAATTCTATTATATTTCTAGGGTATAAAAATATATATGAATTTCCAGAATTTGGCATTTCCTGCAGCAATCATTGAGAGATAGTGTATTATATATTGTGACAAAACTTTTTATACTTGGTATATTATTGAAGAAATTCCTACCTCATTCACAGTCTCATATAAACAAGTAGCACTATCTAGTTGTTAATAATTTACCCTCAGTGATATTGAGAATGGGATCTATTACTAAAATCTGAGCTCCAGGATTTAATAAAACAGAGCAGGAATGGCTTGTTTACTCCTGGATCCCTGGTATTTAGAGTACCTCTAGCCCATAAAGAGCTCAGAAAATATTATAATAAAGAATGAATATATTAGTAAGACAGGCCCTTAATTGATGGAGATTAAGTCTAATATTTAGCATTTTATTCATCACTTACTAAGGAAATTCTTAAACATCCTAATTTTCAAATGTAGTTGTCTACTAATACCTCATTTTTCTTTTGATGCCAAAATCTTTTTTTAAGGATAAAAGTATAATTTTAATGGCTCCATCTAAATTAATTGGTGCTATTTTCTTTTTCACCAAGTGAAATATTTTGCCTGGTTTGAGTAACTATTGTTTTCTTTTTGAAACAGGTGCCATCCATTTTCACATTGTGATCAACTCATTAAAACACTTTCTAGCTTTCATTAAACTCCATAGCACTTATTAGAGGGAAAAATCTAGAAATGTTTCTAAGAATTTTTAAGTAGTCAAATGCCTTTATCTTTTATTATCAAGCACATAAATATTCAACAAGCAATTCCAAAAGAGGAGAATTAACAGATATCTAATACTAGATTGTTCCTGAA
Organism: Camelus dromedarius; assembly: GCF_036321535.1. NCBI lineage: Eukaryota > Metazoa > Chordata > Mammalia > Artiodactyla > Camelidae > Camelus > Camelus dromedarius. The sequence continues at coordinate 58,976,799 of NC_087436.1, read as the reverse complement.
TTCTTGTTAGGGAGACTCTTGGAATTTTAACAACTTACTCTAATTTCATTGTGATACTCCTTATATGATAAAATTTATCTTTATAAAAATACTTATGTGGGAAAAGTATAAAATTTTATTTTATTACTGATAAGCATTATTGAAAGTATTCATTGTAATTGGCCAGGGATTGATATCTCCAAAGACTTTTTGTCAATCTACCATAAACATAATTACATTAATTGAACATTGTTATGTGTTTGGTAGAGCATTTGGCCATGAGATGATTCTTAACAATTTATTTATAACTGAATTTTTTCCTAAATTAAATTCTCATTACGGAAGTGATATTTTCCTTAAGTTAGATATGGTGTTAATTAACTGAGCACTGAAAGAAGAAAACAAATGTTGATTTTTTTCTTGGGATATTTATTTTAATGGAAATAACATTTTCTAAATCGTAGAAAAATGAATCTGATGCATATATATATCTTTTATAAATCTATATATTTGAATGTAAACAATAAGATAATCTCAATTAGTAAAGTACTAAATACATAGGTTTCTGGAAATATTAAATATTTAATATACTAAACATATAGATTTAAAAATCACAAAGTGAATGACAGAATCAAATGATCTTAATTTAAATGTCATTTATTTAACCATTGGTTTAAACTATAATTAATAGCATTCTTATGTGTAATTTACCAGTGTTTTGAGAAAACGTGATCAACAACTAGATATTACTTTCATCAAAACGTTTTAGCTTTTGTTTTGTAGTAAAAGAAAATAAATTATTAATAGATTCTGAGGTGAACTGTGTATCAGGAAAGCCATTTCTAATGGCTTAAACAACAGTAATGATTTTTATCTCAAGTAGCTGGAAATCTAGGCAATAAATCAGTGATGTCATCAAAGACCTCTGTTTCTTTCACCTCTCTGCTGTTCTATTTTCCCTGTTATCCTAAGACTAAACCTTATGATAGTAAGATGACTACATGTGAAAGTGTTTTTGTTTTGTTTTGTTTTTCTGTGTACATGTGATGGGAATGAAGGAGAGAAAAAAGAGAAATTAACAAAATGAACTGTAAATGCTTCCCTTCAAACTTGTTGGCCAAATTCAGTCACATTACCATTTCTGGAGTAATACCAGTTGCCAGGAGAAGGATGTGAACTGACTGGCTTGAATTTATCAAGATACTTTCCTACTTGACCTTGCAGAGCTGGAGATAGAATGGAAACTTCTGAAAAATCAGTTTTGTCTAGAAGGAATAAGTTAATATGGAATAAGTTATACATATTACATATAACATATAAGTACAGAATAAGTTATATGTATATGTATACACATATAGAGAGAGAGATAAGGCAGCCAACATTATCTGAATTATGTACTATTGATACTTTTCAGTTTCACTTATGTCTACCCTATTTATTTATATCATCAGTAGTTAGCAACAAACTTGCATATTAGACTGTGTTTTATACAAATGTGCCATAAAATGATCAAAAATACTTGGCAGTTATCTTTTTTTTAAATTTTTTAACCAAACTCTGTATTTTCCAATGTTTCCAAGACTGTGCCTTTAGGTTTTTTAGTTAACTTATTCATGTTCACTCTTGGAGTCTTCTATAATCATCATATTTTAAGATCATTACCATTTGTCTCTGATTTTTTTCCATTTCAAAGGTGTGGGATTCTGGTTTTCACCTTTTGATAGCTACTTCATTCATTCTCTTATTCCTAGTTGCACTATGCCTTTAAGTCCTGATAATATTAAACTGAATGTTAAAGATGGAGATTATAAAAGGATCATAATTTTAATTGTGTGCCCCAGACAAAATCGGAAAAACAATTTTAAAATAAGGATTACATCTATACATTAATTCTATTCTGTCAGAATCTAAAATATTAAGGTTTACCTCTTTTTTATTTATTTTTATTGAAGTACAGTCAGTTTAAAATGCATCAATTTCTGGTGCACAGCACAATACCTGAGTCATATAGAAACATATATATATATATATATTTGTTTTAATATTCTTTTTAACCATAAGTTACCACAAGATGTTGAATATAATTCCCTGTGCTATACAGTATAAACTTGTTGTTTATCTATTTTATGTATATTAGTTAGTATCTGAAAATCTCAAACTCCCAATTTATCCCTTCCCACCTCCTCCCCGCCAGTAACCATAAGCTTGTTTTCTATGTGAGTCTCTTTCTGTTTTGTAAATAAGTCCATTTGTCATGAACTTATATGGTATTTTTCCTTCTCTTTCTGCAAACTACAATGAGGTATCACCTCACACAAGACAGAATGGCCATCATTCAAAAGTCCATGAATGATAAATGCTGGAGAGGCTGTGGAGAAAGGGGAGCCTTCCTACACCATTGGTGGGAATGTGGTTTGGTACAGCCATTATGGAAAATGGTATGGAGAGTCCTCAAAAAACTAAAAATAGACTTCCCATATAATCCAACAATCCCGCTCCTAGGCATATATCCAGAGGGAACCTGAATTCAAAAAGACACGTGCACCCCAATTTTCATAGCAGCACTATTTGCAATAGCCAAGACATGGAAACAACCTAAATGTCCATTGACAGATGACTGGATAAAGAAGCTGTGGTATATTTATACAATGGAATACTACTTAGACATAAAAAGAATAAAGTAATGCCATTTGCAGCACCATGGATGGACCTGGAGAATATCATTCTAAGTGAAGTAAGCCAGAAACAGAAAGAAAATATCATCCAATATCAATTATAAGTGAAATCTAAAAAACAAACAAACAAACAAACAAACAAACTTATTTACAAAACAGACTCACAGACATAGAAAACAAGCTTATGGTTACCATGGGGGGAAGAGGATGGGAAGGGATAAATTGAGAGTTCAAGATCTGCAGATACTAACTAAAATACATAAAATAGATAAACAACAAGTTTATACCCTATGGCACAGGGAACTATATTCTATATCTTGTAGTAACATATGGTTAAAAAGAATATTAAAACAAATATATGTATGTTCCTATATGATTGAAGTATTGTGCTGTACACCAGAAATTGACACATTTTAAACTGACTATACTTCAATAAAAATACGTTTTAAAAAAAGAAAGAAGATCTGTGGATTGCAAACAAGCATATAAAATATGTTCAGTACCACTAGCCATTAGGAAAATGCCATTTAAAACCACAGTGAAAGACTATTATCACCTAGTGGAATTACTCCATAGGAAGACTAGCCCACTGCTAGATAAATGTAAAATGATGCAGGATTTTGCAAATAGCTTGGGAGTTTCTTAAAACTTTAAATAGTGTCAGTCATTCTACTCCAAGGTACTGACAAAAATAAGTGAAACCATGTGTCCACAGAAAGACTTTTACATGCATATTTATAACAGCTTTATTTTTAATAGCTCCAAACTACTAACAACAGCCAAAGTTTCCGTGAACATTTTGATATATCCATACAATGGAATAGTACTCAGCAATTAAAAGTAATGGACTATTGATACATTCAACAGTATAAATGAATCTCAAAATACTTATGCTGAGTGAAAATAGCCAGACAAGAAAGAATATGTACTTTATAATTCCTTTATATAGAATTTTGTATATTCAAACTAAACAGGAATGAAAGAAAGAAGGACAATGCTTACCTGGCGATGGGTATGAGGTAGGGAAAGATGAAAAGAAGAAATTACAAAAGAGCCCTTGTCAATGTGATAGTCATGTTTATTATCTTAATTGTAGTGATGATTCAAGTATACACATTTATCACAACCAATAAAATTGTATAACTTAAATATTTATAGTAATCTTTATAGCAATTATACCTCAAATTTGCTCTAAGTTTACAAAATATAATCCCTGAATGAAATGTTTCTTATATTACTTGTATAAGCATAAGTTTTTAAGTATAGGTTTTATATTTAATTATTATATGATAAAGGAATTAATCTGTACAAATAAAGCATAAATTATTAATTACCTCTGTTGAGTAGCAAAATGTAACAGTAGGAAGAAATTAAGTAGTATTGATTGACAGAATTTAAAGCATTTAAGAAACATGCTATTTTCATAGAAACGTGTATTAATATATACTACCATATGCTGGTACAGGAGTGAGGCATTATTGTATTTTAAGCACGTGTATTGTTTGAGGTCACGAACTGAGGTCATCAGGGTACTTTATTAAAAACCAATATGCCACGCACCTGTATGATGTTATAAGTATATATTAAATAAGCCTAGGAAAGTCCCTGGCACATTGTAGATATTGTAGATACTCAGTAAATATTTGTTGAATAAGTACTGCTTGAAGTCTTTAAAAATCACTTTAAAACATAATTACTTCTTAAGATATGACACTTTAACCCCAGTTAGAATTAACATTTTTACCTAGGCTAACTACTTAAAATTTGCATCTTAGTTTGCCTATAATAGATTATTTCTTTCTTGCCTAAAAATACATGATTTCTAGTTCTCCGATCCAGAGCTTGTCTTTTTAATTTTCCCTTGAGTCTTGATAGTGTTTAGTGATGGTATCTTGTCTACCTCCCTGGGCACCCTATTAGATTGCCTCATTGACCTCATGACTAAGAATTTCTTCATCTTATCTAGCTTAAGCATTCTCTATTCTTGTTTCGGGCCATTACTTCTTGTCTTACCATCTTTAACTATCTTGAGTAATTCGTCCCCTCAGGAATTTTAGCTACCCATAAATATAAAATGAAAAAGGCATATCTCATTGCCTGACAGTTTATGAAAATTGAGACAACTCTATTCCAAAGATAGCTGTACTCTCGGGCATGCAGAGAGCACTGGTGAAGGAAACAAATCCTTGGTTGGCTGACCTGAGGCAAGGTCACTACATTTTGCGTGCATAGATTCCTTAAACTATTGTTCATTTACCGAACAGATAGTGTTTTAATTTGTGATACTGGCTTTTTATTTTAGCAATTTTCCCTTTAAACCATGTCCATTTATTGCTGCTTCTATATAAATGATAATAAGAAGAGGAGGAGGAGAGAATGAAGGATGTAAACAATTTTTCTTATAAATTACTGTAACATTATCATTTTGTGGCCACTTCTCTCTTGACTCCGTTTTCTATTTTTCATTGGCTTCATTTTGTTGTTTTGTTGTTTTGATTTTGTAGATCTTAGTAAATTCCAGAGTCCATACTATTTGAAATAAATGATCCCTTGGAAAAATATTCAGAGGTCTTGTGATTCTCTCAAGAGTTTTATTTGCCTCAAAACACTTTTGAGATGTTTCCAAACATAAAAGCTTAAAAACATTTTATATGCATTGGAAGATAGATAGATAGATAGATAGATAGATAGATAGATAGATAGATAGATAGATCGATCGATCGATAGATCGATTTATTTGCTTCTAGATACATAATATCTGTCCTTGGAAAAGTAGACTTCAAACTATTTTAACCTTCTTGTTCATCAAATTTCACTTCAAGGTCCCCTCCATGTAGTACAAATCAATCCAAAACCACTGGAACGTGGGCAGAGGTGATAGGCACCATGTCACTACCTGGCCCACTAAAACCTTCCCAGGTTGTTGGTGTTTCCTACATTGCCCTTCTTTCCTGGTGAACTTGAAAATATCCTTTTGAAGAAGATGGAGTCATGACAGAGAAGGAACCTGCATCACTGAATTACTGCTTGCTGGAAAACTGTCTGCCCATTAGATTATACAAGTGGGTCTGATGTAATCACAAGGGTCCTTATAAGAGGGAGGCATGAGTGTCATAATCAGAAAAAGGTGTGACAATGGAAGCAAAGGTTGGAGTGATGCTGGACCACAAATCAAGAAATGTGGCCGGATTCTAGAAGCTGGAAATGGTATGTAAATGTCACCTACCAACACCTTTTGTGTGAAGCCATTGAGACTTTGGAGTATGTTACAGCAGCTAACATGACTTTAGCTAATTTATGTTACAAACTCCAGTGCCCTTGTGGTAGGCAGCATGATGCCCCCACCCGCCCACAACTGTTCATGTTCTCATCCCCGAAACCTCTGAATATGTAATCTTACAGAGCCAAAGAGATTCTGATCAGCAGATGCTGATAAATTAAACATTTTAAAATCCACTTTCAAATTATCCAGGCCAGGACCTAAAACTCTATAAATACATTTCTTTAATTTCTCCTTTTTGATACTATATTAAGATCATCAAATCAATATCTGCCTTTAATGCAGTTAAGTCTAGTAAACTTAGATTCCACATATAAGTTATATTATGTAATATTTGTCTTTCTCTGTCTGACTTACTTCACTCAGTGTGATAATCTCTAAATCCATCTATGTTGTGGCACATAGCAATATTTCATTCCTTTTTTATGGCTGAGTAATATAGTCCATTGTGTATATATACCACATCTTCTTTAGCCACTTGTCTGTTGATACATAGGTTGCTTCCATGTTTTGGCTATTGTAGAGTGCTGCTATGAACATTGGGGTGCATGTGTCTTTTCAAATTAGACTTTTCCTCTTTTCTGGATATAGGCCCAGGAGTGGGACTGCTGAATCATATGGTAACTCTATTTTCAGTTGTTTAAGAAAACTCCGTACTATTTTCTGTGGTTGCATCAATTTACAATCCCATGAACAGTGTAGGAGGGTTCTCTTTTTCTCCACATTCTCTCTAGCACTTATTATTTGTAGACTTTTTGATAATGGCCATTCTGACCTGTGTGAGGTGATACCTCAGTATAGTTTTAATTTCTCTGATAATTAGTAATGTTGAGCATCTCTGCATGTGCCTGCTGGCTATCTGTATGTCATCTTCAGAGAAATATCTATTTAGGTCTTCTGCCCATTTTATGATTGCACTGTTCTCTTTTTTTTTTTTTTGATATTGAGTTATATGAGCTGTTTGCATATTTTGGAAATTAAATTCATGTTGGTTGCATCATTTACAAATAATCTCTCCCATACCATAGGTTGCCTTTTGGTTTTGTTTATGTTTTCCTTTACTGTGCAAAGCTTTTAAGTTTGACTAGGTCCCATTTGTTTAGTTTTGCTTTTATTTTTTTTGCCTTAGGAGACTGAACTAAGAAAACATTGCTATGATTTATATCAGAGAATGTTTTGCCTGTGTTCTCTTCTAGGAGTTTTAGGGTGTCATGTCTTACATTTGGGTCTTTAAACAATTTTGAGTTTATTTTTGTATTTGGTGTGAGGGAGTATTCTAGTTCTTGGCAAACCCAGTGCACATCTGCAGTGCCCAAGTATAATGCCAACCAGTGGCTTTGCTCATCTACAGAACCAAGTCAGGGACACACTATAACCCAGGAACTCAGCAGGGTACAGACCTGCCTGAACTGAATCCTCAAATGTGGAGTTCTGCCAGTCCTAGAACCAAGTTTGCCCACACCCAGACAAGGAGCTGAATCAGAGCCCTACCTGCTTGGGAGAGTATCTTCCCATCCATCTGACCAGAAAGGCAGGCTACAACTCCTGGAATCAGTGTAGCCCAGTGGTACTTGAGCCAAAAGGCAAGTGGACAGAGTTGATTGCCCCTAGATCAAAACCAACACTGAGCATGGAGTTCCCATGCTATGCATGGGCAGGGGGTTAATTCATAGCCAAGGCTGATGGTAGATCCTTTGTGGGAAATTGAGAGTAGTCTGGAGCAGCCGTTCCGTGTCTCACTTAGACAAACAGCTGAATCACAGCCCACACTGTGGAAAGTATTTTCTGGCCTCATCTGACCATAAGGGCTGGCATCAACTCCTAGAAGCTGTGCAGACTAGCTGTACTCTAGCTGAGAGGGAGGTGGGCAGAGTAACAGTTTTCAGAACAAAGTCAGTGGTCCTGTTCAGTCAGGGAACATGGGGCATTTTCAGCTTGAGTTAAGACAACAAACAAAAAGCTTTACCAGCTTTAGAACTGCTTCTTGCACTGTGCCTGGGCATAGAATCTAGTTTATAGCCCTACTCACCACCGAATATAGCCTTCAGCCTCTTACCAGAGAACTTAACCAGAACACACATGTAGCCCATGCAACAGCCCTACATACAGTGGCACTTGAATAGAAAGCACAGCTCATGACTTCCCCCACCTACAGAGCAAAACCAGTGACCTCACCTGACAGAGAAATTCAGTGCACACTAAGGCCTGATTTGGGTCCCCAAACAACAAGCTGTACAGGCCCTGGGTCCCATCCTGCTGCTGTGCCTGGGCAGAGAAGCTAATTCATAGACGCATCTACTACTAAATATCGTACTCACTCCCAACCATCTAGTAAGCATGACCAGAGGACCCAGGCAACAGTGGAGCCCGTCCTACAGCCACACCTGGGTAGGAAACCAAGTCAGCAGTTCTATCCAACTCAGCCAGTGACATACCCCCATTTTTCACCCCCAGAGTTCAAAATCTGCCTCAGCCAAAAATAGATATAAATAGCAGAACCCACCTGCCCAAAGACATTACCAGCAGACACACACAGAAACCCCAAATTTTGAACAAACCTCTTATTAATAAGGAGATTGCATTAGTAATTAAAAATCACTCAACAAGAAAAGCCCAGGACCAGATGGGTTCACTGATGAATTCTAGTAAACATTTAAAGAATTAACAGCAGTCCTCCTCCAATTCTTCCAAACACTAAAGATGAGGGAACACTCTCAAACTAATTTAAGAGGCCATCATTATCCTGAAGCCAAAATCAGAAAACGATACTACTAGAAAAAACTACAGGCCAATATCCCTGATGAATATAGATGAAAACTTCTCAAACCAAATTCAGCAGCACATTAAAAGGATAATACATCATAATCAAGTAGGATTTATCCCTGGGATTCAAGGATGGTTCAACATATGCAAATCAATCAATGTGATACATCATATCATTAGAATAAAACAAAAGAATCATATGATCATCTCAAAAGACAGAAAAAGCATTTGACAAAATTCAACATCCAGTCATCATGATAAAAACTCTTAAATTAGTAATAGAAGTAACATATCTCAATATAATAAAGGCCATATGCAACAAACACACAGCCAATAACTTACTCAATGGAAAAAGGTTGAAGTTTTTCCTCTAAGATTAGGAACAAGACAAGGGTGCCCACTCTCATCCCTCTTATTCAATTTAAACTGTAAAGTACTATTTCATACCTAGGGAAATCAGGCAAGAAAAAGAAATGAAATAAAGGGAAGAAGTAAAATTGTCTCTATTTGCAGATGACACACTTTTTATGTATAGAAAATCCTAAAGACTCAACTAAAAAACTGTTAGCTCTAACCAATGAATTCAGTAAAGATACAGGATATGAAGTGAACATTCAAAACAGTAGCATTTCTATATACTAACACGGAATTATCTGAAAAAGAAGTAAATCAATCCCATTTAAAACAGCAACAAAAACAATAAAATATTTAGGAATAAATTTAATGGAAGAAGTGAAAGAGCTCTACTCAAAAGTATAAGAAGTTGATGAAAGAAATTTTAAAAGACACAAATAAATGAAAAAGTGTCTTGTGTTCATGTATTAGAAGAATTTATATTGTTTAAATGTCAGTACTACCAAAAGTCATCTATAAATTCAAGATTCCAATGGCAATTTTTACAGATGTAGAAAAAACAATTCTAAAATGTATTTGGAACCAAAAATGACTCCAAAAAGCTCCTGAAAAAGAAGGCGGCAAGGGGCACCATAATTTCTGATTTCAAGCTATACTCTAAAGCTACAGTCATCAAAACAGTTTGGTACTGACATAAAAATAAATGGACCAATGGAACAGGTAAGAGCCCAGAAATAAACCCAAGCATATAAAGTCAACTAGTATTTGACAAGGGAGCCAAGAATACTCAATGGAGAGAAGACAGTCTTTTCAATAAATGGTACTGGGATAATTGGATATTCACATGTAAAAGAATGAAACTGAACATAGATCTTACACTATTCACAAAAATTAACTCAAAATGGATTAAAGACTAAAATGTAAAACCCAAATCCATGAAACTTCTCCAAGAAAACATAGGAATTAAAGTCCTTGACATAAGCCTTGGTAATGGTTTTTTGGATATGACATCTAAAGTATAAGCAACAAAATAAAATATAAATAAGTGGGACTAAATTAAAAAACAGTGTGGAAGATCCTCTAAAAAGGAAAAACAGAACCACCAAATGATCCAACAATTCCATTTCTGGGAATATACCCAAAGGAAAAAAAACACTGACTTATAAAGATGTCTGTACCCCAATGTTCACAGCAGCATTATTTACAATAACTAAAACATGGAAACAACCTAAGTGTCCAGTGTCCATCAACGGATGAAAGGAATGGATAAAGAAGTTGTCTTACAAAAGGGAAAGCCTATCATTTGTGACAATATGGATGGATATTGACAGCATTATGCTAAGTGAAATAAGTCACATATAAAAAGAGAAATACTTTGTGATCTCACTTGTGTGTGAAATTTAAAAAAAAAATTAAGGAAAAAAGATCAGACTTGTGGTTACCAGAGGTGGAGGGGAAATTGGAAGAAGGTGGTCAAAAGGTACAAGCTTCTAGTTGTAAGACAGATAAATATTAGGGATATAATGCACAACACGATGACTATAGCTAACACTGCTGTACGACAAGTAGAAAGGAAAGTTAAGAGAGTAAATTCTGTAAGTTCTCATCAAAACGAGGAAATTCTTTTCCCTTTTTTATCTTTCTTTTCTTTTTATTGTACCTATACAAGGAGATGGATTGAACCTATTATGGTAACCATTTCACAATATATGTAAATCAAGCCATCATACAATACTCCTTAAAATTAAATGATAATGTATGTCAGTTATTTCTCAATAAAACTGAATAAAAAGAACCTTAAATGCAAACTGTGTCACGTGAAGGAAGCCCGTCTGAAAAGACTACTAGTATATGCTTCAAACTATATGACATCATGAAAAAAGACAAAATTATGGAGTAAAAAAGATAAGCATTTGACAGGAGTTTCAGGGGCAAGTAGTGGAATGAATAAATGGAGCACAGGGGCTATCAGGGCTGTTAAAACACTCTGATAATATCATGGTGAATACATGACATTATGCATTTGTCAAAAATCTATGGATCTTTACAACACAGGGTGAACATAAACAAAAATTATTTATATTAGTTAACAGTAATGAATTATACTGTTCATTAATTGTAACAAATGTACCACATCAATGCAAGATAATAATAAGGGAAACTGTGCAGGGGAGGAGGGCATATGGAAACTTTATGCTCAGTTTTTTCTGTAAATTTATAATTGTCCTAAAAACATTTATTAATTTAAAAAAATGTACAAGTGGTCACAAAGAATGACAAAAATGAAGTAGTTCAATTTCTATTCCTTGTTTTTAATAATCATTGTTTATTTTGAATTTCCTGCTTAAAAGAAAACAAACACACATATCTAGATCTGGGGATAGGCGTCAGGGAGGATTATGTAGCTGTGTCCTCAGAGTAATTCTTTATGTAGAATATAATGTCTATCAAAAGATAAGCAGTAAAGCAGTGCTAGTTTGAAATATATATGCATATACATATTTGTATAGTATACATATATAACTATGATGAATACATATCTATACATGTATAAAAGATACATGTGTATGCATACATATACTTCAACAGGAAGTACAGTACTTGTTTTAATAAGAATTTAAATCACAAAGGATTTTTTTGTCAATGAGTATTCTATCACTGAAAATATTTAGAATCAGGGTTGTAATAAAAAGCAGACCAACTTTTAGTAGGGTTTTGTTGTTTTATACTATCTAGAAAGAATATAACTCTTTCCCTTTGTATTCCACTGCTTTAATTGAATATCATTTTTTTTTTTTAAAGGAGGTAGTTAGGCTTATTTACTTGTTTTTTAAGTGGCAGTACTGGGGATTGAACCTAGGACCTTGTGCATGCTAGGTAGGCACTCTGCCACTGAGCTAAATCCTCCCCCTTCACTGCTTCAGTTGGATCTCTGTAATAGCTGCAAATTTTTCTGAGACTGACCAAAAATAAATAAATAAATGAAGGAATGCATCAATTTCACTATTTTTAAATTACCTCTTAAGATATTCAAAGGAATTTTAACTAAGATTTTCCTCTCTTACCTAGCATTCCAGTTTTATTAACTGATTGGCTAGTAACTAGAACTAAATGATAGATTTAGCAGTGTAAACTTCATCGCTAGAGGCAGCTCTCAGGGAACACATGACTGTGTAAATAGAGTACTTGATTAAGTTGTAGAACCCCAGGGAGCAGCCTGGACACCAGTTATGTAAATATAACAGATGGCTAAGCAAATGCTGTGCTGTACTGAGTCTAGGTTTACTGTAGTAATTTATGTTTACATAGAAGATTTAAGAGTCATGGTAGCCAACTTTTTGAAGCCAAACCAGGTATTGACAATATCACTGTCATGAAAATTATTTTAGAATATGTTGGAATTTTTTCAAATTCATATTCTCTGGAGAAAACTACACTGTTTAACTGTTCACAATGGTTTCATTATGTTTTGTGTGTTTTAAAAAGTATTTCCTAAAGAATGGCATGAAATAATGGCTCAGATCCAATCAATTTGGTGAGGGTTATGCCACTTAGCAGATGACAGAATTGGTAAATCATTTCCATTGGCAAAGCGTTTATGAATGAATACTCATTGCATTCAGACATTATGTGTCAAGCCAAACACTGTGTACAGGTTACTAATTCCATGGGAGGTCTCAGAGTTGCCAAGGAAAACACAATGCAGTCAAGCACTGGATGGAATAAAACTTAACGCATGTAAGGAAGAGACCAAGTCAGCTCCAACAGCGTGTGCCTCTCATGGCTACATGGCTATAGCTGTCCCTTGGCAGCCAACATGGGGCACTGATCTCATGCTGCAGTAGATGGATGCAAACACACCTGCAAGGAGTCTGAAAGCTGAGGGCGGGCCACAGGGCCCTTGATTTACGTGCTTAAGCAGAACAAGGGAAAGCTAAATGAGTTTGCAACAGGGAAAGATATTCCCACACCAGACAAGAAGCCTGACACAGATTGTGCAGGCTCTTTACCTCTTGGTAAGGTAGTCTTCAAGCCCCAAAAGACAGTCATACACAATGGGGTGGAAAGACTGCACATGAGACCATTTTTCCTAGTGCTATGTGTGCTTTTATTTAATCTTCATGGGTACAGATACCACCCCATTTAAACTGAAGAAACCAAGAATAATACAGAAAAGAAAAAATTATAAAAAGAAAAAATCCTTGAGGTAATACTGTACACTAAGTCGATACCAGAAGAGTAAAGATACACCAGAGGAATCTTAATACAGATGAGTGATGGGTGTCCACTTAAATGCCCCATTTAGGAAATTTCAGTATTCAGAAAGTGACCCCTCTCCTTTTCTCCCTTTCATTGGACCAAGAAAAGAAAAACAATTAGGAAAAAATGTGTAGGACAGATTCATGTTTGGTATGACTTACTTGTTTTTATTCTGAATTCAGAGGTAGAGTGACTCTACAGGAAGAAATACCTTATAGGAAGCTCATAAACGTTCGTCTGTGTTATATGTTACAAATAGTCTAAGTACCAGCCAACAAACAAAACAGACGTTTTAAAAAGTATCCTAAAACTCAGGTTTGTTTCTACTGCAACTGTAGATGACAATTACTGCCTTAAGAAGTAATCTTTATTAGTACCACTAGCCTGGGAAAAAGGAACTGTGTATCTTAATGCCATTCCTTCTAACATATATATTTAGCACTTACTATGGGAAGCCAATGGTCCTTGGTTACTTGAAGCCTGTAGTCTAACGCATGTCCAGCAAATTTAGCTGACGAGTCGGTATATCAAGTGCCCTTGTTAAAAACAGAGATTGTTACATTGTCTCCTGGAATTTCTACTCGATTTGTTAGAAAAGTCTCAGGAAACCACATTTTTATTAAGCACCTCAAGTGACTATTCCAGGCATGTGTGGTGGAATCCTGGCCTAGTGGACTTCTAAGTAACTTACAGTTAAAAGCATAATCACTTTAACTAGAGGAATTGCATTTACGAAAAACTGTCTGAGAGAAAGCAAATTAAAGGCAGACAGTTGTTTCCTTTTATATTCCCTTATTGGAGTGTCTATAGACAATTACATTGTTCATTATAAAATAATCAATTTATTTGAAGATTTTGCAAATTGTTTCATTCTCCCTCTAACCTACCAAAGAGTTTCTTGCTGAAACTACTGAATTAAAAGACTGCTATTTGGTGCTAACATTTAAGAACATAACCAAAGTCCCAGAATGCTACGCAGGACTATTCCTAAGAGGTTATAGGACCTAGGGCCTCCTCAAAAAAAGTTTTGATTCCCAGAATGTCACACTATTTATCTTCTTGGATAAAAAACAGAGTCTACCTAAAGTAAGTTAACAAGGGCCGTATGTCCTTGTTATGGGGGAAGAAGGGGGATCAGCTCTGAAAGTTTTGCTTTTGTAACGGTGGTGGGGAGTACGGCTGAGGCGGCAGATATACGGGTGTGTACTCATATCCACATGCACAAATATATTCAGCACAATTTCTTTTCAATGCTAGCTGCCTGGTCATGCAAAACATGTTTTTTTTTCATTAAGAAACTGATAAATTAGTATTATTATACCACAAAGAAAACTTGAGTTTGCCGACATTTTACTTTTTAATTTAAGGAAAAAGAAAAGAAAAAGAATTAATGATATCTTTAACTGTTGTCTAGTTGCCAGACAAACCTTTAAGAGGCATTTAATATCTTATATGAAGGGAATGGCCTAAAGCAATAGATCATTTCTAGTTTTATACTGCATGGTCAGCAATGAATACAGCTGTCTAGAAATAATTATTTTAACAGAGGAGAGATATCTGTCTCTTGTGTAGTCTTATAACTCAGACTCATAGAAATTAGAACTCTAATCCTCTACTATAAAGTTTAACATTATAGTTTAAAAGGATGTTTAGTTTCTTTAGGAAAGCCAAGCAAAGCAAGCTTTTCATTTAATCAACTATACCAAAATATGTTCTAGCATTTCTACTTAATTGAAGATAAACAAATGTATTACTTCTAGGTAAAATAATGCATCACTAAACTTTTATGCTTTACATATTTGTTTACTGGTAGAGGAACCTCCAAATTCCTTAACCACGTAGCTATGAAGGAGAGTGAAATCTATTCTGAAACAAAGAAATGTCAAAAGGTTTACTTTACTTTTATTCAGGCTAACAGAGGGCAAAGAAAGCAAATCTCCTACTCACAATGAAAAAAAAAAATAAGTAAAATTTACCAAATGAAGATCTACAACCTAAGTAAAACAAAATTTAAATACAGTATTTTGTTCCTAGAAGAGTTGTATCTAAATTCATAAATTGCAATTCCCCTAGCTTTCAAGAGAGTGGTAATGAGACTCAGTAAATTATATTTAAAGCTGAACAATCTATTTTTACCAGACTTTCTCAATTATATGATTGGGCAACAACAGTATTATCTTTCATTCTCTTACAAATGTCTAAGGATCAACCTTTCTCCTTTAATAATTATTTCTCCTGAAATAGCTTTAACTCTTTTTCTTGAAATTTATTTTAGAAAGAAGTAGCACCCAGTAAGTTAGCCAGGCTGACTACTATTTAATTGTAAAATGATTAATTTATATCTTTGTTCATGGAAAATTAGATGCCAAAAACATGTAAAGAATTGAACATTTAATTTTTTATTCTGTGATTGTACTTTTAGTAAGCAATGTGCTGTAAGTAACAAAAAAAGGTATAATCTGTAACAGTGAGATTTCGGGGCTCTCCTGATATGTGATCTTACCTCAGTAAAAATATTTGTAGCCATGAAAATAATGAAGTCACCAAGAGAATAAATAGATTTCTTTCAGGAGAAAAAATAATTGGTGCTCTTCTTTATAGTTTCAGCCTGGCGATGGACAGGAGCACAAATGGGCAATTGTAGCAATCACAGCCAGAGAAGAGCACAGTACTAAAGGGCCCAGACATCTTAACTATGGGCTATTTCAGTGGGCCACCAACCTCATCTAGCACAAATGCTAACCAAAGATAAGTGGGGTCCAGAAGGGATAACAGAGGACAGAGAGTACACACAGCAGTTACAGCCTTAGAAACAAGTGCAACAGTGACGAGCATAGCTTGCCCCACTAAACAGACTTTTGTAAATTCTTTTGATTCAGAAATTTTGACTGACAGTGACCTTGAAAAATCAGTGGGAGGAAAGAGGAATATAATGTGATGTGCAAGTGTATTTGAGTGGGCGACAGTAGGTGCTATTGGTGTTTGACTCATATTTCCTCAGCCTTCAGGCTCACTGTTTCTTGGAAGATGGTGGCTTCTTCCTGTAAGCTTTCTGTCTGAGAGTTTTCTCTAGTGCTGTGAGGAGGATTTGCTGTTTGCAGGGCCAGTGAATGCTTTCAAATGCATTTGAAACCCTCTGCCAATGAAAAATAGGTGTTATTATTAGTGTTATTATTATACAGCCCAATTTTGGACTTCTTGGACAACTTTGGAGTAACTCTGAGGTGTGTTCTACTTTCCCATAGAGGTAACCTGCTCATTAATGCACCAGTTTTGGCTTATTTTCCTTCCCTGTTCTACTCCCCCACGTCGGTGCTTCCTGGGATCACCTTCCAAAGGAAACGTGTCTCCTCAAATCTTAGACTCAAGGTCTGCTTCTTGGGGAATACAGTTAAAGAATCCATGCATACTCTATTTTATTTTTATTCTATGTATTTATTTTAATAATATCATTAATATCCATAAACATACTACCTGGTTTTTACTAGTCTGGTAAAATCTTGCAATAACCTCTAAAACAGCTAATGAGACAACTTGAGAATGACACCCTACTTAAAAAATAGAATAAAAACTTAACAGTAACCTCTTCCTACAATTTCTGCTTCCCCACATCAGAGAAAATCCAATATTGGTATTATCATTCACCTGTTTTTTTAATTATCTAATATGTATATGCTTATCTCTCTGTTCAACTTTATAAAAACAGTATCACATTATACAGAATCTTCATGGAAATATTTTTTCACTAATTATTATTAAAATTCAGTTCTATTATTTTGTGTAGCTCTAACTGATTTCCTCTGCTGCATGATATTCTACTATGTAAATATATTACAATGGATTTGTTCATTCTTTTCTTAGGCACATTTCAGTATTTAGATTATTTTGTGTTGTGAATACAGTCATCTCCCAGTATCTTCAAAGGATTGGCTTCAGTACCCCCAGCAAATACCAGAAGTTCCTTATGCAAAATGGCATAGTATTTGCATGTAACCTACACACAACATCCTATATACTTTAAATAATCTCTAGATTATTTATAAAACCCAATAAAATGTAAATAATTGTACCTTTTGGAACTTTCTGTAGTTTAAAAAAATGTTTTCTATCTGAGGTTGGTTGACTCTGTAGATTTGAAATCCATGCATATTTGGGACGTACTGTACTACTGTTTTGGATATATCGACGTTCATGTTTCCTAGCATACAAATACAAAATTTTTATTGAAGATATGCCTAGGTGTACAATGTCAGTTAATAGAGAATTTAATTGTTCAAATTTATAAACAAATACAATCTTGTTTTCCAAAATAATTATATTTTATCTTTGCAAATAACAGTTTAGAAGAGATTCTGTTAATCCACATTCTTGCTAACACTTAATATTATCCAGCATCTTAAATTTGGCAATAAACTGTGTTAATAAGTGGTATTATAACTGCTATTGATTTGCATTTCCTTGATTTATAATAAGGGAGATTATCTGTTCATACAATTATGTATGAGGTGTGTGGAAATGGAAAACTATATATATCAGATATATACAGTTTCTTCTCTGAAAGTGTAAAACTTTACATATCATAGACATATTTTCTTATTGCACTATCATTTCCTTACAGATTAGTAGGAATTATTATATATTATTGATACCAATTTTTATTGACTCTTTCAATTATCTTTTTCTAGTTTATAACTCTGTTTCACTTGTTATAATACATAATTTCATGAATTGCTGCCATCAATTTTAATGTAATCAATTCGAAAGTTTTAGGTCTTATTGTAAAATTCCCAAAATGGTCCTCTAACAAAAGGGTATTCACTGGGCATTTTGCTAATTTTTCAAGTTTAAATTAGATATTTTAATACTTATTCCATCTATATTTTAATTTTATGGATAATGTGAGGTAGGATTTTATTTTTTCAATCTCTATCAATATTTTTAACCTCTCTTTTGAACAGTTCATCCTATCCTGACCAATTTACCATGTTACTTCTGATACATACTTCAGTTCAGTATACAGGAGGGTCCTTTTCTGAACAATCATTCTCTATTGCTATGGTTATTTCATATATTTCTATGTAAAAATACTGCTATATTTACTATTACTTCACATTAAATCTTGATATTTGGCAGAGAAGATTGTTTACCTTCTTCAAAAAGATTTTGGCTATTTATAGTTATCCTCTTTCATATAAGACTTAGAATTGGCTTGCCAATCTCCACATCTAAGTAAATCAAGAATAAGAGAAGAAAATATAATGGGATTTAAAATACTTAGAATAAAAGAATATGAAAACACAACATATCAAATCTTGTACGATGCAACAAAGCAGTAATATTTATGTTAGAAAACAGGAGTTAAAATGCAGCATAGTCAATGCAATATTGAAGAAGAGCCATTGGAAGACTGACACCATCTGACTTCAACTCACTTTAAAGCTACAATAATCAAGACAGAGTTGTATTGTTAAAAGAATAAATAGCTCCATGAAACATACAGGAGACCAGAAATAGACTCACATAAATATAGTCAATTGATCTTTGATAAAGACAAAGATCTTTGACAAAGACATGCTTTAAATAAATGGTGCTGGAACAACTGGACATCCACATGCAAAAAATGAATTTACATTCCAGATAATGTCAAGAGAATTAGGATACAAGCCACAGACTGGGAGAAAATATTTGCAAAAGATAGACCTGATAAAGGACTTTAATTCAACATATACAAACAACTCTTAAAACCCAACAATAAGAAAATAAACAACCCAATTTTAAAATGGGTCAAAGATCTTAATCAAAGAAGATATGCAGAAGGCAAATATGGCAAGATGCTCTACATTGTATGTCATCAGAAAATACAAATTAAAACAACAATGAGATACCACTATGAATCTATTACAATGGCCAAAACTGGATCAATGACATCACCAAATGTTGATAAGGATATGAAACAACATGAACTCTCACACTTTCCTGCTTGGAATATGAAGTGGTACAGCCATTTTGGAAGAGAGTTTGACAGCTTCTTACAAAACTAAACATACTCTTACCATGCTTCTTAGTATTTATCCAAAGGAATTAACACAAAACCTGCACATAGATGTTTATAGCAGCTTTAATCCTAATTGCCAAAACTTGAAAGCAACAAAGATATTCTTCAACAAGTGAATGGATAAATAAACTGAGGTGCATCCAAACAACAGAATATTATTCAGCACTAAAAGAAATTATCTATCAAGAAAAGACAAGGCAGAACCTTAAATACATATTTATAAGTGAAGGAAGTCAATCTGACAAAGGCTACATGCTGTATCATTCTAACTAAATGACATTCTGGAAAAAGCAAACCTATGGAGACAATAAAAAGATCAATGGTTACCAGGTTGCCAGTGGTATGGAGGAGGAATGATGAATAGCAGAGAGCAGAATGTTTAGGACAGTGAAAATACTCTGTATAATACAATAGTGATGGACATATGTCATTATGCATTTGTCCAAAATACAACTATAAGGATTAACACTAAAGTAAACTATGAACTTTGAATAATTATGATGTGTTAATGTGGGTTCATCTTTGATTAAAAAATGTAGCATTCAGATGCTTGATTTTGATAATGAGGGAGGCTATGCAAGTATACAATTGCCAATATATGGGCAATATCTATACCTTCCTCTCAATTTTGTTGTAAACCTAATACTGCTCTAAAAATTTCTTTAAAAATAGTCAGTTGAAGAATAAACAGATAGTAGAAACATAGGACAATAAAAATTAAAGTGCAAATCTGTAAGACAAGGATAAATAAAATCAACAAAGTTAAAAGTTTGTTTTTTGCAGTATTAATAAACAACCCACTGAAAGACTGATCAAGAATAAAAAACAGAAGTATTATGATTAAAGAGTCAGAAAAATCAGAGGTAAAAAACACAAGAGAAATTAATGAAACTTTCTCACAAAAACTTTAAAAAACCTTTGCTTAGTATTCTTGAATAACTTCCTAGAACCTATTCAAAAAAAAAGATAAAAGGCTCAATAAATAGAAATGGATGATAAATTTTGACAAATGTTTTATCAGCATCTGTGGAAAAAATCATAAGCCTTTCTTCTTGTATCTATTGATATGATAAACTTAACAATAGCTTTTCTAAAACTGAACTATCCTTGCATTGTCAAAATAAACCCAAGTTGGGTATTGACTGTATTTTTTTAATGCCTTAATTATTTTGCAGGTATTTTATTTAAGATCTTTTCATCATCATGTTTGTCTGTAGTGGTTTTTATGGGTTTGAATTCTTCTCTTGTTTTGGTTAACAGACTAATGGTATGTTCACTACACACAAATGATTTAAAAGTTTCCATTTTTCTGTGCCTCAGAATACTTTCAGTAATATTATAGTCTTTTGAATTTACAGATTTGGGAGAATTGCCCTAAGAATTAATTGGGGTCTTGTGTACGATCCCTTTTTAATGGTACATAAACCTTCTCCAGAAGTCCACTGAAAATCTTTCTTTATGTGTCCTATATTCCTCACAAACCAAAAACAAAGACAAGGAGTGAGGTCACTGTAACCTATTCAGTCTATACAGAAGCCTTCACAAAAGTACACAGACTCTTTCAGGAGGGTTAAAAAACATCAGGGTTTTCTTGCCAAGGGACAGTAGAGGACAGATGCTGACCAGTCAACCAGCTGTATCTACCACAGGATAACTGTGAAATTTTATCCCTTTAATTTCTTTTATTTCAGTCAACTTCTATAGGAATTATACTTTCATTAACTCACAGGCTTTTTGATTTACTAACTCAAGCCTTATGTAATGTTTTTCATGTCACATAAAAGCAAGATTTTAGAAAATTACAGAAGTGTGACTAAGCTAAGAGGATAAACTAGTCTGAAAGCTCAGTTAGGGAGAGACAAGAAAATTAACTGGTGGAATGTAGCATATACTATGAGAGAGCTGCATTATTAGCAAAGGCTATTAGTGAGGCAGGTATATAAAAGCATGATAACAATAGAAAGGAGAATGAAAAGAAGAGATCAAGGTAAAGGTCAAGCAGATGATGAGAGAGATTGGGCACATTTGGAGGGCAAGGTTTCTAGGTTTAAGTAAAATGTCTATTTTCCAATTTTGACTGTTTCTTTTTCAAGAACTAGGGCTAGAAGGTGCTATTATAGATCAACTATACAGATATGCTCTGAATTTCACATTTTTTGAGGTTTTTAAAAAGCTGCCTACATATTCTATAGAATAACACCTTCAGCTGAGTCAAGCAGCACCTCGCAGTGAAACACATACACATAACTTCAGCAAACTATAAGCACATCCACATGTGTTGTGCTATACAAAGACTATAAATGGATTCACTGTGTTTTACCATCACCTGAGTTCAGGTCAGCTCACATCATGTTTAGTTGCCAAAACAGTGAAAGAAAAAACCTATTTTTAGAACAGTTGGATTTTGGTATAATGAATATAAGACTGCGGTTGCACTGCTGTTAAAACCAGAAGTTATATACTTGTACTACAAGTACTAATATACTTCTAATATTAGCTGATATAAAATTAAGGGCTAATATAAAATATGAAGTCAGATACTTTGTCTATAAGCAGTAGCAGCAAAACTCTTCCATAGTCAACCGAATGTGGCTCCTCTCTGCTCATAAAGTATTTTAAAGTAAGTTTTCCAACCATATAAAAATACAGTGATAATGAAAATCCCTTTGGTAGAGAAAGAATTAAGTGGGTCACTTTTTTATTTACTTTTATTCAGCTTAATACCAAAGAACTATAACTTACATTTGAGCTATAAAAAACTGGGGCTTAGGTCAGTTAACACTGGGGAACAATAGCAAGAAGCATGGCAGACACATTTCTAGATTTCCTTCCCCATCAGTGGAGTGAAGAGCAGAAATGAGTCCTACCTTCTGTTTAGAGAGATAGCACTTATAGAATGGCTTGCTGAGAAATGAGCAAATAATTGTTTCATGGAATCTATGATTCAGTATCTCCCTAATCTTGTCTGCTTTTAAATCTTATATGGACCATAAATAGATCACCAAATGAAGTTATTTTGAATGGCTCAGAAATGTATACACTGTGTACCCCTTTGAAAGTCTCACACAGCTTAGATATGGAGTTGTGTTTGTTCAGGGAGTTTACATTGACAGCATTCACTTTCTCACAACAAATTTGCTTTGAAGTTTTCCAATACGTTTAATAAATATGAAGTATTTAAAAAGTGATTTTTAAAAACTCCACTCTGTTAATAAATTTACAACTATGAAACCTGAGCTTGATTTCCTTATGCAAATATAGGTCTAAGCTGTACCATGCTGAGCAATGGACACAATAAAATTACCCAGTCCAGAGACTTGATGAGAACTGTAATTTCTTCAAACTATCCTAATTGTCCCAAAACTTAAACAGATTCACACAGCTCTTAATATAATAAAATAAACAGAAAATATGGAAAACAGTAAAATAGGAATATATATTTTAATTTCACCACTTAAGTCAAAATAATCTGAAATAAGGTTGAGTATTAACCTAATAATTCATTCCACTACCAGGGCTAGTGTGTTTTTCTTAAGTTTAATGCCACTGCTACTAACAGGCTTTTTCTCATGGTCAAATAAGTGTATTAACTTTATTGAATAGATAGATAGATAGATAGATAGATAGATAGATAGATAGATAGACAGACAGACAGACAGACAGACAGACAGACAGACAAAGAAAGAAAGAAAAAAAGAAAGAAAAGAAAGAAAGAAAGAAAGAAAGAAAGAAAGAAAGAAAGAAAGACAGACAGACAGACAGACCATAGTTGCATTCTAATCACCAACTGATCTGTATGTCTTACTGGTTCTCTCGGTTCATACGTCTTTATGTCTTTATATAGGTGCAAGTATGTAATTATATTAATGCTGTGACTCACCATTAAAGTCCTTTTTAAAGGCCAGCACATTTGTTCTTATTGCTTCTTGATTATTCAATGCATGCATAATTCTATAAATAAAAAACAGAAAAAGAAGAAATAAGGAAAATGGATAAAATTGAAAGGCACACGCTATGATGTGATAATTATAAAGAACAGTGATAACTTTCGTTATTGAATTTTACTTAGTCAAAGTGCTTAACCAAAGTTTCAACTGGTAAAACAGGATTTGAAACACAGCTTAGGACTCACAGGGAATTTGGACTTTTTTCTACTGCCTGCACTGAACTCGGGCAACCCAGTCAAAGAAATGTCCTATGGCTGTTCTATATAGAGTAGCTGCTGCTACTACTGTACCTTGGTCTAGAAAGGGAGGAGCAAATATGATGTGAAGAGAATAAAATACTTTTTCTTAATTGTTCACAAGAAGCAGGACGTTCCTGTTTCAGGGACCAAGACAGGAAACTGGAAATAACCCACTGCACCAATGTTGGTTTAAAATCTTGAGAGCTTCCCAGGTGAATTTGAAATTGATGCCCACACACAGAGGGCAAGGAGAGACTGAAGAAAGAGGCAGGTCACTCCAAATTGCTAGGTTGTAGGTTTAATAAGCACGGAAACTTTCATAACAGGCTTGTCTTGAGCAACTTCAAGACAAGTAGATCTCTGCACCCACCAGCCAGAATCTTAAAAGCTTATAGAGAGGTCTTAACTGGGTTCAGTCACACATACAGTCCAGGTAGGTGGTCTCAGCAACACATTGCTTTCTCAAGGCTGCATCCACGAAAACAGTTCCCATTGTGGGAATGGTGGGCAGAAAATACATTCCAAGGACAAGAAGAGTGGGTAACAAAGTTCAGACTGTCAAGAGGCCATTTCCTCTCAATGACCTCTTCCAACAACCAAGTCACCATAACAAGACTATAGTAACAGCTTTAGAATGTCTATATTATCTCAGAGGTCTATGTCTAGTTCTAACAGGAAATCATCAATATAACTTTAAGAGGGTCTGAAAGGAAAGTAAAGCCTTGTTCCCTAAAGTTATGCACTCTGCTCACTTCATGAGGAAACAGCTGATGTCAATAAAAATGTAGTTGAAATCGTTATTAAATATTTTCGTATAATGTGAACTTCAAAATAATTTCATATAATGTGAACTTCATTGTGTTTAAAATCTTGTGTGATCTTTGAATACTTTGAAACCCAAAAAGACTAATGAAATAAGCTGGGACAAATTTCTGAAATTAAAAAAAATAATAAATTGAAGAAAGTCAAATTTTAGGGAAGCTTTAGTGAGTTTAATTTGACTTTGAATATATTTTCCACAAACTTCAAAGCTTAAATTAATATTTTATGTGCTACAGAGTAATTTTATACTGAATTTTATGCAAACACATGCAATTAAGTTGCATTTAATGGCTTAAAAAAATTTCAAATGATTTTTCTGAAGAAATAGCACTTTTAAAATTCACCAATAAGTATAAGTCTTATTGTTGTTGTTGTTAATTGTGCCATTTCTGAGAATTTATAGTTCTTATTATTAGATATCTATTACTTTCTACATCTCACATAATAAACATTCTTACTAATACAAAAACAACAAATCTCACGCCTCTACTACTTTCTGTACTTTATATCCTAGGCAATTTTTGTTTCCTCTTGTTTTTGGCTGAATGCATTTTTAATACATTCCAAAGAAACGGAGATTTAAGTGGGAGGTTGTGTAAAAGGAGAGATAAAAAAAGCAGTGGGCTAGGATAGTTTGTATTATTTATACTAGTCTTTGTAGTAATATCTTTAATCTTTTTCAATCCACTTGAAATGATGCAAACTATGACATGACAGCAAAGAACAAGCACTCCTTTCTAAAACATGAGCCATCAAATCTGTCCTGGAGCATGTTTGGGTAAAGCTCGTGCTTGCGGTTGTTAAGGGAAATTTTCTTTATGAGTAGTTTACTTATGTGCTGAGAACTATGAAGAAAATGTTGTGACTATTGTAGTGGCTTTTGATGCTATTTACTGTACACTGTTAACAATGGTTTTATGGTATCATTTATTATTATAGAACTTTAAGCAGCACGTTCTCCTTCCCAAGAGAACATATTTTTTGACGTTGCAGCTATACAGAAATAGAGCTATTTCTAAGTTCAACTGTGTAGACTTGACTCTGTCTCTTGATGTAACCTTGGGTTAATTGTTTAATGCCTCTAAGTTTTATTGTTTTCATTTATAAAACGGGATATCATTAACAAAACTCACAAAGAGTTTTTGAGATTATTTTAAAAAACATTTTAAAAATTCTTAGTATAGATCTTGACACATAGGATGCACTCAGAAATGTTATAGCATTTATAAGTAAATATATAATACATATAAGTATTAATTATATAACTTAATTATTAACCTCATCATCATCATTGTGGTTGCCCTTTTTTAACACAGAAGTCATATACTTGGGTTGGGGACTTTGACTAACCCCTTGTTGTCTCACACGGTCTCTCCCGGTAACTTTCTAAGGAAACTTACATGAGTGGTGTCCTCGAAAAATGTTTCTCCTGTTCAGCAGAAGTCCATAAAAAGAAATTCTCTCTCACAGAAATTACTTATAACTAACAAAAGGGGACAAGTCTTTCCTGAAAGTCACACTTCTGTCCCTGGTAGGCAAGGGATTTCCATAGGAAAAAAATTAAAACTTCCTAGATGCTTACACATTAAAAGCAATCTAAGGAAAATGAATCCCCCCCATTCTTTACAGCTGATCTTTTTATTTTCACTTTGGCCAGCGGAAATCAGATTGAAAGAAGGTATTCAAAGACAATGAGATAAATTTTGGATGTTGGTGTTGTGTGCTTTACTTCCAGTTTGCAATTTTGTGGTTAATGTCATAAAACCACAAAACCTAAAGAGCAAAAACTTGAATAGAAATACCTGAGGATGGCATCACTATTTTATATTTTATATATCATTTTGCAACCTGTATATTGTATTTTCTTCTATAACTACCACACAGATTAGGTAATGTGTTTTGAAAAATAATGTAGTGAAACTATTGATATTCTACATTTTGTTCTACTTGAAGTATGTTATTGATCAGATTCTAGTCCACAATATTTTAGCTCCACTGAAGTATGACAGCCACAGTCGTAAATTTTAGTATGGGTTATAAAAGGGTACTATATAAACGCCTCACTCAAAAATTGTTTCTCAGCAATATATGTCTTTGATGAAAGTACTTAAAATAACACTTTCCCATGTCAGCTGTAACCCTCTCATCAAGGTTCTGGGTCAAGTATTGAAAATTGCAGTGATAAAAGCTTAATTCCTATTACTCTGTGAAAAGCTACTATCATCATTTATATTTTAAAATTGTTTTTAACCCTGAATAAACTGAGTTGTACAGCTCAAAAAATATTTGGTTCAATTTTTGTTTCACCCACTCAGATTCACAAGAACATTTTTACTTTGGCTTTATAAAATCCAGATAAAGGAAAGCAGTATCAATAGTAGATTATAAACTTATTTTACTTTGATCAAACAGGACCATAAAGCTCTAGCCAAATTATATCTGGAGATGGAGCAATTCAGACTGACTATACTTTAGTGCTCTGAAATTTTTAACACTTTTTCTTGGAACGGATGGTAAGATTTCTTTTTCATTACTTGTTTTCTTTCTGTTTACTTTATGTATTCCCAGTTCTCTCTGGGAACTGTATGTTCCCAGTTCTCTTAAGTGCTGGTCTTAAAAGTTGAGGAGACAGATGCAGGATAAAACTCTAGGTTTTGAGTTTACTAGGCTAGGGTGGGATTTATGGCAAAATTGTGTCTCAGACATTCCGACCCACTTCAGGGTGGTTTGCCCAATGTGAAGGGGTCACTCTGCCAGTTTTTAGGGGTTTTTTTCCCCAGAGGAAATTGTTCCATAAACTGTATAGCTATAGATTCAGCATATTTGTGGGAGAAAGTGTGCTCAGAATCTTTCTACGTCACCCTCTCGAACCGGAATCCTCTGCATTCCCAGTTGTAATACAGATTTCTACGTGGTCTGGGATCATCTGACTGTACAGACAGTATCTGCTGTTGAAAGCACTGACAACTTTGAAGACTTCTCCCCTCCTGTTTAACTCATTCCAGAGAATAGAAGCCTCGTTATTTCACCACTAGGAGAAAAACCTTCTTTTTAAAGGTTGGGAGCTGATTATATATAAGTATTTGAGAATCTTAAATAGATTTTCTGTTACAAATGAAAGCCAGGTTGTAAAGACAGTTACCAGATAACATATGGAAAATTCAATTTCTTTCTCTTGGTACTTGTAATTTATTCTTGCTCCCATACGGTGTTACTCAAAAGCCTCTGTTTCTTAACACTCGCCATGCCCATTTCTTAGCATGTCTTCATGATTCTTAGTGTTTTTTCTTTGTTCATCAATATTAGTAACAGCTCTTGCAAATGGGAAGGAGGGAAAAGCTTACCAAATATATAATATATACATAACTTAAAGATATGTATATATATGTAATTATATATATATATATATATATATATAAAATTACCACATTTATTTCATTAATGTTGATTATATTTTAAGTCTTAAGTTACTAATGGGTTAAATTTTTTCATTCAACATAAATTTTACAGCATCCTCACATTTTTCTAAACTGGTGGAAACAACATATCCAGTAGATATCTGTATTCTAGCCTACTTCCAAAATATTTCATCCTGTAGAAAACTTTCAAAGGGAAGTGCATTTTTCTTGCTAATCAATTTGGTACATGGCTAACTGCAGTTTTGGTGATTAGCCAGTTTTCTGAAAACACTGTCATCTATCAAGAGTATACTAGGACAAAAAGTTAAATTTATTATTCATTGTTTGAGATCTTTCATCTATTTGGAAATGAGCCCACAGGACCACGTCTTAAAAGAAGAAAAGGAATAGGTAGAGACATTTTATTCTGTAATTTTGGGCATGTTACTTTAAAAATGTTTCTATGAAGATTTCATGATGCTATGATGTAATATTCAGAGTGAGTGAGGCATAGCTGAGTATCCATAACCAAGGCATAAGTTCTCAATCAGTGTGTCATCAAGTCATTTTTTAAAAATTTTGCCACAGTGAATATGAATATTATGTTGGAAGAAGACAATTAATACAGATGCTTTTATAAGTAATGCACAACATTAAATTATTGTACTAATGATAGATTTTCATTATTCCTCTTTAATTGTGTTATGGTAAAATAATATTGTCATGTGTGTTATAAAAAATTTGCTAATCAGAAGTATAACAGAAGCACACAAAAGGTTGAAAGTCATTATCCTAAAGGTACAAGTGAGAAGAATTTTTCATGTGTGTTTATTGATTTCTCTGAAACCTTTGGAATAATAATAAATGTGCATTTCTTAGTGTAATTTGGAGGTTCCACAGGAGTGGTAATTTATAAGAACACAGTAAAATGGTTTGGGGTTATTTAGTTTTACTTGTTTATTCCTATGCAGTGAAAAAGACAAAAAAAAAAACCTTTAAATACATGTACCAAGTTGTTTTTTGTTGTTTGAATTTTTAATAACAATCAATATTTTGAAGCAATGTATTTTAATTATATATGATATTACATATTAGTCATAATTTTATAATTTTCACTCTTCTACCCTATCCCCCAAATTCACCCATAGCAGGTACAATCCAATTGATTTTAATAGAGAAATAATTATTATCCAACTGAATATAAGTCTGTCTTTCTTGACATTTCAGATATTTACACACATGTATTAATAAAAAATATAGTGTCACAAACTGATGGGACATGGAAAAATTGATTATGAAATTTTTACTGAAATATAAACTTATAATAACAGTAAAAACTGCAGATCATTTTCTACCATTTGTTAACATTATAGTTCGTTTCTTAATCTTCTTAAAATGTAAATGACTTCGAAATTAAAGTTTCATCTAGCCAGAAGAATTACATATGGTTTGAAAGGAAGAACCTTTGTCTACATACTTTGTCTATGTATTTTCTTATTGTAAATAATTTAGTACATACCCATATGAAATTTGGTAGTCTATAAATTCTGTTGATTAAGATGTTTATTGCCAGGAATTACGATTAATATTAGCACCTTCTGATATACACATTTCCTCTCGGAAATTCAAAGCTGATTACTATTTTGGAATTATTTAAAGTTTCTCAATTAAGTGCTGGCCATGGAAAATCACATGTTATTTTGAACTAAGCTTACAAAAAACAATACCAAATTCTAATCATGGACTTAGACAGAGTATGCCTGAAGTACTGTTACTTCGATTAGAAATGTCTTAACGCATATGACATTAGTGTATCAAGATGGACAGTAGTTTGCCAAAACTCACATTTATTATCTACTTTGAGTATTTGTTGTCTAGAACTATATCTAAGGAATAACATGATAATTAGGATTTGAATAGCACTTCTAGGTGTTCCACCATACATTTCTGTTTTCTCATTTAATATTTTTATTAACCTTAAAAATCAGAACTGAACTTTATCTCATACTTAGAGGAGAAAACAAATAATGAAAGAACAAAGTAAAACAGAACAGTGATAAGATTGCAGTTGCAAGAGCCACAGGACTACACTGCTCAAGTCTTCCTTCAGAAGAGACTTGCAGGAAATGTAGCGCCCAGCCTTCACCTGCTCCACCATCTGGATTTGCACTACCAAGTCCATGCTCCCTGGGTGCTCCCAGACAGTGTTGGAGCTTGGTGGAGCCATTCCTGCCTAATACGGGACAATTCTAGTAGGTGATCTTTGTCCTGGGCTTCCCTATTGGCCTGGCTGAGACTTTCTCAGAGCTGCACTGAAGTCTCAGGCTCTTTCTATGCCTGCCTTCCCTTCTTGAACAAATGTCAGACCAACATTGCAGTTTGCAGGCTCTCTACCTATGCCTGCTCTGCTCCTCTATCTTACACAGGAATTTTGCAAAACAAATCTTTTGTAAGCCCAGTCCTGTCCTGGTACGTGCTAATGGAGCACCTGAGATACATGAATAGAGTATGAAGAGTTCTGATTCCAGGAATGGTGAAGAAGCATATTGCAGACTAACCTAATTACAGGGACAATTAGAAAAATTTGACAAAATCTGAAGGAAAAAATCAGAAGAATCAGTAAACAATTAAAATATTGAGAATTTTCAAGACCAGATCTAGAGAGAAAAGAGCAGTGAGATACGCACCGCATTCTGAGTATTTTTACAGTAGAAGATTTTCAGGAAGGAACAAAAGGACCAAAGGCTGGGATATAATCACACAAATAAACTATTTAGTTTCAAGCTAAATCTTGTATATTTAAAAAACTCAAAGATCAGCTTTTGTATTTCAACGTGTAATAGTTACGTGACTTTGGGCAAGCTACTCAACCTCAATTTTCTTACTGTGAAATTAGTAAAATACTAATATACTCATAAGTGTATCATAACTTTTGAGACATTTCTAGTTCTCTAAGAATACAGTCCAGTATCTATTAAGCACTAATATTTTGTTAAAGGTCTAAAATCAGAAGTGAAATTCACACAGACACACACACACACACACATATACACACACATTCCCTAGAAGACACTATTTTATTTAAAGTTGTCATTATTTTCACCAAAAATTCTTCTCTCAAATTACTTTTGAGATTCATTCACAAAACTTTTTCAATATTTACTCTTGGGTAGAAAGTGCAAAATGTAGACATTCTCATATATATTTAGAAACAATTTTTTTTTCAAAAGTGATGACTAAATATAGTCTCTGAGGGAGTGCATCAAAAATTTTAATTAGTGGTATGCCATAAAAACAAATATTTCAAGTGGTTGCTTATTACTCTGTATGTTTGACTATACAGTTTTTGTAATGCAAATTTACCTATAATGTGATGGAATCTTACGGAATATGACTTCATTATTCCAAACACTATTATTGTTTCAGTTTGGAATTAGGATCTTCTGGAAATCCTACTCTTATTTGGAAAAGAATACTGTCTCTTACCTTAGAGGCATATTACATTGGTGTGGTTTTACATATTCTCTACTAAAGCAGTGGGTAAAAAAATTCTATAATGCATAAATGTCTTTTTTCTACTCAAACAATTCGTATTGTAATGCATATTGCTTTGACAATGTATGCTTCTTTAAGAATGCCCCTATCTAATTGCAGTGGAACAGAAGGTATACAGCGTTTTTCCATTTTAGAATGTCTAAAATATTCATTAAGTATTTCTTGCAATTATCCTATTAAGTCAGCATTAATATTTCCACCATGCAAATGATGCATGAAGAAATTAAATAATGTAAATAAATCAAAAAGTTTGAATAATTGAACAAAAATGAATGACTGCAGCGTTTAGTCTGTGATCTACCATTCTAAAGTTTCACTGTTTACTGAATAATGATGTTGGACTGTAGTAAACATTTTCCTCACATAAAAAAGTAATGATTTATGATATTATTAATTGTCCAAATGCCATCTGGACAGATGTGCCATTTCATTTGGAAATTAATTTTCAAAAAATATGCAGAAGTTTCAGAAATCATAATTTACTTCCATCTTCATACCATATTTGGTCAGTTGGCTATTACTTCCTAGGCTGTTGGCACTGATAATTTGGATCAGTTTGTATTTCAAATCACTCAGGCACTTAATAGCTTATAAATGTTTACACTGGGACCAAAATGGAGAAGAAAACAATTTTTGAAAGAAAACATCAGTTTGTATAGCAGCCCTGGACAATACCCAGTAATGTTGGCTTCATTTTTTATTATTAGTTTCACTGTCTCTGTAGTTGAAGCCAATTCCTCATGCAGCCTTCCTTTGTATACCAGCCTAGTCTTTACAAAATAAAATCTCTGATATCATGTATCTTTGCAGAAGAAATCAAATATTCAAAGACATAAAATTTCTCATAGTTTTACTCAGTTCCCCCTGTATCTATGCCCTCAGATTATTGCCTCTGACACTGACTCTGAACCCAGCCATGCAAATTTCTTTGGCTAATAGAAAAGTGGCAAATGTGGCACAAGCAGAAAGTTGAAAATTGCTTCTGCATGGGGATTTCCCCTTCTTGGTGCTACTGAAAGATGCCATCTCATTTGTAAAAATTCCCAGGGTAGCGTGTTGCTTGATGAAAAACAATAATCATATCACTCCTGTAACCTCAACTAATATATAGCTCCAATTGCCAGGCATACGTATCAGGCCACCTAGATCAACAAGTCCTCGATGACCTGCCGAGTGACCACAGGTGCCTAGACAAGACCAGCTGACATCAACAGAGACTAGCCTACATCAGCTGAACTGTCTCGTCAACACAGAAATTTGTGGGAAATAAGAAATGGTTATTTAAGAAACTAGTTTTTGGAGTGATACTTTTATGCAGCTAAAGCTAACTAATACAACATAGTCTGTATGGTGAGTTATAAAAAACACTCACTCATTGGGCTTGCTTTCAAATTCCCAAAGGAAAAGTTTGCTGATAAATGTTTTAAATAGCAGCATCTAAGTTTTGCTTGTTTGTGTTTGAGAGGGGGTAGGTATAAGGAAATGCACTGGAACTCCATATAGAGTCTTTTTCTCAGAATTATGGAAGCCAAAAGGAAATTTTATTATCTTGCTTTCAATGGAATCAGTGGTTAATATAATAAAATATATGCAATACACTAATTATTTTAATATTAAAATCAAATGTGTTTATTTACATGCAATTTTGTATTCTTTTAAGGCATTAAGTGAATTTTAGTTTTGCTGAAATTTTTAAGTAATTTAAAATCTTTCTGCAACTTCTGATCTGATCATTGCATTTCATATTCAACAGCAACATAAAATAAAATTAGCTAAAAAGAGAAACAGCAGACTTTCCTTTTATTAGGTAGATAATAAGTAACTATTAGCACAGTATCCAACCATTAAAGTTTTCTTTCACTTTTCCTGGATCTGAGGGGATAGCTGAAGCTATCTATTCATTGGAAAAATTTAATGATTTATTGGCAGAAATTTGCTCCTCTTTTTTATTTACCTTATGTGATCAATTTATCAGTTTATTTTCTAATAGCAAGGAAAGAAACAAAGCCATACTTAATGATTAACACACAATTACATTTGAAGATTTTATTGAACATTTATAGGTTTTAATTATATTTTATGGAAAATATAGTTATGTCAAGATATAAAATAGCCTATGCATACAATGGAATGCTACTCAGCCATAAAAAATATAATGCCATTTGCAGCAATATGGATGGAACTGGAGATCATAATACTAAGTGAAGTAAGCCAGAAAGAGAAAGAAAAATATCATATGATATCACTTATTTGTGGAATCTTAAAAAAATGGCACAAATGAACTAATCTACAAAACAGAAACAGACTTACAAACATAAAAAACAAACTTACAGTTACCAGATGGGAAAGGGCAGTAGGGGTGGAAGGATAAATTGGGAGTTCAGGATTTGCAGATACTAACTACTATATATAAAATAGATAAACAACAAGGTCCTACTGTACAGCACAAGGAACTATATTCAGTACTTTGTAATAGCCTATAAAGAAAAATAGTATGAAAAGGAATATATATATATATATATATATATAAAATGTATAACTGAATCACTATGCTGTACATCAGAAACTAACATTGTAAACTGACTGTATTTCAATAAAAAATAGATGAAAGTAAAACAAAGCAGTTTATGATTATAACCATTTACTGATAAACAGAAATCATTTTATTATTTATTAATAGCTCAATTTTACTAATTAAAAAAAATAAAAGACTACTGGTAGATTTAAGAAGTCAAATATGGTGAAGGAGGGGATGAAAACTGTAGCGTAAAAAGGTTTCTGGGCCAAGTATATACATCCTGAGGATATGTATCAAACATAAGCATAGTATTATCAAGTCATATTCCTAAGAGTTCAAAAGGGTAAAGTTTTTATATAATTACTGTAGTGTTTTCATTGCAAATTTTGTCTTTTACTTTGTAGCCAAGTAGGCAGTAACTTTAGAAACACATGGCAGAAGAATAACAATAACAAAAAAGTGATAAACTCACTTCACAGCAGTTAGGATATCTATTATTAAAAACAAAACAAAACAAAATTTTTTAAAAAGTAAGTGTCGGCAAAAGAGAAATGGAGAAATTGGAACCCTTCCAAACTGTTAGAGGGAATGTAAAATGGTGCAGCGACTGTGGAAACAGTATGGAGTTTCACCAAGAAATTAAGTTAGAACTACCATGTGATTCAACAATTTCACTTCTGGGTTTATACCCAAAAGAACTGAAATTGGGATCTTGAAGTGGTATCTGCTCTGTCATGTTCATTGCAGCACTATTCACGATAGCCAGGTTATGGAAACAATCAAAATAACCATCAAAAGATAAATGGATAAAGAAAAGGTAGTATATGTGTACAATGGAATATTATTCAGATTTTAAAAAAAAAGAAGAAGATGCTGCCATCTGTGACAACCTGGATGAACCCTAAGAACACCATGCTGAGCTGAACCATGCAGTGTTTATCTTTCTTTGACTGCCTTGGCAGTCCAAATGATTCTACTTAAGAGTCCATGATTCTGCTTAGATGAGGTACTGAAAATAGTCAAACTCATAAAATAAAGAGTACAGAATAGAATGGTGGTTATCAGAGGCTAGGGAGAGGGAGAAATGGGAAGTTAATTGCTATGAAGTTTTAGTTATACAAGATGAGTTAGTTCTAGAGATCTGCCGTACAGCATACTACCTATAGTTAATAATACTGCATTGTGCACTTCAAAATTTGTTAAGAGATCTCATGTTAAGTACACTTACCACACACACAAAAAAAAAGACACAAGGAAAATTTGGAGGTGTTGGATTGGAAACTTTTGATTGTGGTGATGGTTTCACAGGTATATGCATACATACAAACTCATCAAATTGTATAGATGAAAAACGTACAGGTTTTTATATCAAATATACCCCAGTAAAGTTACTTTTAAAAAAGAAAAATCTCTATAAATAAAATTGTACATTTTCCAAATTTTTCTTTCATATATCATCGATATTCTATTCTTAAAACATAATTACCCTCTATGGTCAGCAAAATGGCTATAGAGGAAAAATTACTAATGAAATTAGAAACCAAAAGCCTTTAAAATCATGCATGATTCCAAAACAATTATGTTTGCTTTTGGATGGCAAATACTTTATTTTTCAACAGAGTCATCCAATAATAATTTCTTCAATGATTTATAATATAATTAAGATTAGTTATAAATTATTAGGATACCTCATTTAAAGCCAGAAATATATATATATATATCATTTATAAACAAACTGGGATATAAAATGAAACAAAGCTGGCATTTAAATTTGTCACCGATGGTACAGTAACAAATATACCTGAGCAAATATATAATGTACATGGAAAAATAATTAGAAATTGCTTTAATCCAAGTCATCAAATATTTTACTACAATTATTTTACTAATCCAAGTAGTCAAATACTTTAATACTAGTCTTAAAATTTCACGTGGCTCATTCCCCTTTCAGTCTCTCATGTATCTTGTAGCTACATTTATTTTGTGGTTCTAGAGCAATTATTTTGTTAATGTTTATCTTCTAACTGCGACCTCCTTGAGGATCAGACCTATTTCTTGTTTATCTTTCTAGCTCTAGTGTCTGGCACAGGTGCTCATAATCAGTCGACGACTTAAAAATGATAGCTCAGTGAATTAATGTTCCCTGCCAGTTTTCTCATACATTAAAAGAAATTCTGCGGTAAGTCATATTAACACCATAACACGTTTCCTGGAGGCTTCCATCCCTATCTGAGAGCCTCCAGCTAGTCTACATTGCTCTGTGTCAGGCAGGAGGTGAGGAGCTAGTCAGAGGGACTAGATAGGGATTAAAAAATAAGGAGGTAGATAGAAACAAAAGAAATAGAAAGGCAGTCCAAACATAAAATTAAATACCACCGGGATGTTGTCATATAAGTATGTATGGGGAGAAAATCTAAAAACTTTCGGATTTCTATGGGCTTGTTGGTTGTATGGTATATACAGCAAAATAAGCAGACTTTCATTCGGAGTGTTTTCTCTCTGACTCTGCTAACTAAAATTAAAAGATATTTGATGGAAGAAATTAACATTGTAGAAAAACAAACATAATGCAATTAGGATGCGGACTTCATCTAAATAACTGTAGTATTACTGTATCTATTCTAAAATAATTCCAATAGAAAATTCTCAAGAAGTTGATAGCAGCCATGTGAAATTCTCATAAATCATTAGTGAATATTCATGAAATATTTATTGACCTAAGTTCATAAGCATTCATTAAAATTCACAAAATAGTGTGCTTATGGGCAATCTATTAAATCCAAGAACATAAAAGGCCACATTTTAAGTACATGTGGGTTCATGTGCCCTTTTTGAAAAGTGAGTTTTTATGAATTTTACTGCCTTAGCCATCTAAAATAAGTACATTCTTACTATGTTATGTTCCTGAATCTCTGAGAATAATTTGGATGGCATTTATTTGTGCCAAATAATATGTAACTTAATGAAATAAAATGACATTTAGGTCATTTGCATTTTGTAGAAATCCTCAGTTCACATGCACTAAGCCAATTTATTTAAGGAGGTTTTGATGAAAGGGACATCTGTTATAGTGAAAAATAAGAAAGAAGTGAGAAGTATTGGGGCCAAGCAAAAATTTGTATCCTAGGGTTTTTTGTTGTTGTTGTTTAATTTTTGTTTTTATTTGTGTATCTAATGATGGCTCTTCATTGCTAATTATTTCCTTAGTTCTATGCATTATTTCTCCCCTTCTCTTTGTGCTTTCTTCCCCTGCACAAAGAAAAGCACTTGCAACCTTTCTACATTTCTTCCTCCAGTTTCACATATTAGAATGAATAAACACCACACAAAATATCAAATCTTTTATCATTGTTCCTAGTTTATATTTAATCACATATATTTAATGTCCTTCTTGAAATTTATAAGCAGGATAATCTAATTTATTGTTCAATAAAATAGACAAATAAATTTAGCTCAACTGAATGAATATTTATGGAGGACCTACCCTGGGTCAAGCACTGTATGAAATTCTGAGTATACAAAAGCTCTCTGATGTTTTTGAAACTAGATTGTTTAGCAGGAAACATAGTTTGCATTTAGTGGGAAATATAAAATTGAAAACTTAAATTTTACATGTTGACTGGTGTCTCAATAAATCTTTAGAGAGTGCTGCTTTCTTCAGAATAGACTGAGCAAAAAGAATTCTTACTGCCACAAGTCTTCCCACAGAATAAAGGAGAGGAACTGTGTACTCTGATGCTGACTTCAGTTAAAATGCTCTGAGCCATCAGTGCGGGGCTACTTAGGTTAGAGGCAAAAGCCACTATCATTTCTGAATTCTGACATGTGCACTATACTGTTCACATCCTACACTTAACGTCCTTTCAGCTGGAAACAATTGTTTCCCTGTCAAAATGCTTCAAAAAGATTCATTGTTTACTTTTCACAGAAGACTGAAGCTTGACCTTGGGCTATCAGTTCCTAGCCAGTTCTGCTATAAGGATCACAAAACAAATGCTCTGTCATATCCAAGCTCCAATGTCTAATATACATCACCTGTTTCTCAGTTTCTACTGGGGAACAAAACCAAACAAAACCCCACATAGAAAATTCATATTTCATTAAAAGGGACAAGTGGGAGTATGGAAAAGAGACAAAGAGCACTGAGGAGTTTGCATGTCAGGGATGTATTTTTTTTCTTCTGCTCAAAGAAGGTATAATTAGGAATTAATTCATCAACCACATAACCTAGTTTAGAACCCATGTGTATGTAAGTTTATGGAACTCCAAAGAGAACATTTTATAGAATAAATTCTTTTGTTTAAAATTTTCAACTAAAAATTCAATTATATTTTCAAATGCTTCTCATTCTCCTTGCATCAGAAATGAATATCTTCATTCCACATTAATTTTTCTTTACAAAATCAACCATATGTTCCCAAAAAAGTTTTAAAAATAGGAAAGCCATAACATTAAGAGAGAAGACAGAAAGAAACCTTGACATATTTTGGTTATTATTCATTTTTACATATCTGCATGCTTCTAAAAGGAATAATATTTTGAAAATATTAAGCTGATTTATTTTTCATTCTCTCTAAATAATATTTCTCTGTGGTTTCCCACTGATTTGCTAATTCCACACTGAGATTACCAAAAACCTATCTTTTTTAAGAAATAAATGAGTTTTGTGAATTCAATCACTTGCTGAATGTGTATCTATGATGAAGTTTAGGTTTCCCATAGAATCACATCACATAGGGAAGAATTAAAGATATGAGTATGATAGTTAATTTTATATGTTAACTTAGCTGGGCAAAGGTGCCCAGATATTTGGCCCAACATTATTCTGGATGTTTCTGTGAAGATGTGCTTTTTTTGGATGATATTAAGGTTTAAATCAGTAGGTTTTGAGTAAGCAAATGTGGGTGAGTCTCATCCAATCAGTTGAAGGCCTTCATTTAAAAAAAAAAAAAAAAAAAAAAAGACTGAAATCCCCCAGGGCAAAAATGAATTGCCAGAAGACTGCTTTTAGACTTGAAATGCAACTCCTTCCTGGGTCTCAAGCCCACTGATCTACCCTGTACAATTTAGAATTATACCTCTACAATTGTGAGCCAATTCATTAAAATAAATCTCTCTCTGTATATGTATAAACACATCCTATTAGTTCTTCTCTGGAGAACCCTGCCTAATACAATGAGTAGGGGATATTCTCAGCCTTCAAGAGAGAAATCTTTCTAAGACCTATGTAGTTGCTACCAGGGAGATATCTCAGGAAGAGAAAGAAAAGAAGATAAGAGATGAGATTTAGATAGCCTGGATTTCGCCACAGTTGAGGTCAAACTGAGGGAAATAGAAGTTGTAGAGTTGTCTTGTTGTATTTGGGAAATACTGCTTTCCAGGGCATAGAAGAAATTGTGTATGTACATTGCCCTTTCCAACATACTGTTGGGAAGTATATTAGCATGTCTGGAGGGGAAATGGAGGTGCTTTCCCCGTACAATAGGTCTGGAGGAAGTCTGGGGAAATTAAAAGGAAGACTAAAGATGCTGGAGGCTAAGCAAAGCTCATGAACATCAGTAACAAGTACAACTATTCTCCTAAAAGAACATAGATCAGAGACATTAAAACAAAATGATCAGGTCAATGGCCCGTACCAGTCACACCCTAACAAAGAGTTGTGGGAACCTGAAGACTGGCCATAGATCTATAAGTATTTATGTGCCCAGCCCACATGTCTAGTCCCT
Organism: Camelus dromedarius; assembly: GCF_036321535.1. Classification (NCBI taxonomy): domain Eukaryota; kingdom Metazoa; phylum Chordata; class Mammalia; order Artiodactyla; family Camelidae; genus Camelus; species Camelus dromedarius. Next base: position 58,937,228 of record NC_087436.1, on the reverse strand, counting down.
GCCTTACTACAGCCACATAGTATCAGTTTCTTATACATTCTTTTAGAAATATTGTAAGTTTGAGTAGGTTTTGTGTGTATAGCTATTTTTAAAGTAACTATATATTTTTAAATTATATTTAAATGATCATATTTTAGAGAAATTTATCCACTTTGTATTCTATACAGTTTTCTGCATTATATGTATTACTCATCTGGTAAAGTAGCCCCTATTAATTCAAATAAAACTGCCTCATTCTTTTTTTGAGGGTTACAGTTTTAAGTATCAGTGTTCTATAATCCACTTAAATCTCTTTACCCAAAGATTTTTTTAATGGACTTCAGTTTTTTGCAACTTTTTTCTTTATTACAAATTGATCAAATAATTATTTTTGCACATACATTATTCTACATACCTTTTTGTACAGGGAATATTATGATTATTAGTGGAATTTTTATAGAATCAAATTTGTTTCAACAAATATGTTTGTAATTGTTCCTTGAATCATTTTTATGATAGCTACTTTAAAATCATTGTTAGATAGTTTTAACATCGCTGTAATCTCAGTGTTGGCAAGTTATTGACTATCTTTTTTCATTGAATTGGAAATCTTACTCGTTCTTGGTATGATGATTTTCTTTTGATTGAAACTTGAAAATCTGTGGCATTATGTTATGATAATCTGGATCTAATATTAAACCTTCTGTTTTATCTGACTTCCTCAGACATTGTTCTGGCTTGGGTAGGAGGCATTTACTGGTCGTGGCTAGTAATGGATGGAAGCTCAAATTCTCCATTTGGCCTCCAATGACACCTGAGAGGGAAGGTTCTCCTAGGTAGGGGTGAGAGCCCCAGCTTCCCACCCTGCCTCCACTGATCCTTCCTTGGTTGAGAGGGATAAGAGAGCCTCATTACTACAGGCCAAGTGGCCTCCACCAACACCACAAGAAGAAAGAGATGATGGTCTCTTTTCTCCTGACTGATAGCGAAAGTTCTAACACTCACAAGGTCTCTTCTGAAACCACCCCACAAGGGAGGAAAGGTAAAAGGGTACCTCATTTATGCTGGATGGGGGTGAATTCCAGCTTCCCATATGGTCTCCACTGTCTCCAGAATGGGGGTTTCATTGAAGGCCCTACATGGTGGGATGAAAGTTCTGGCTCCCTGCTTGTCCTCCTCTGACACCACTGCAGCAGAGAGTCTGAGGCACCTTGAATGGCAAGTTTGGAATTCTTTACTCCCTAGTCAGCTTTTGCTGCCATGGATGCAAGTGGGGACCACAGTCTTTGCTGTGACATTTGGTTGCAGTACAATGAATATTTTCTACAAGTTTTCGGTCTTCCTAGGCTTCACTTTTATTGATCCTTTGAGCAGACAGCAGGCCTTTGTTGGGGCTTATTTTTTTTGTTGTTGTTGTCTGTTGGCAATTCTAGGTTGCTAGCTTTTCCATCACCAATCTCAGATATAGGAGGCAAAAAGAAAATCCACGAATTTATTACTGTGTCATTCTTTGTGTCCTAAAGTCTCTAACAGTCTGCCTCCTCCTTACACCTTTAAGAGTTTCATGTTACTTTTATATACAATGATTTCTAGTTGTACTTAATGGAATGAAGAGGGAAAGAGAGGTCTACCCCATATTCTCAGAAGCAGAAGTCTTCATTTCTTTTATTAGCTCTCAACCGCTTGTCCCTTTTCCTTGCCTGTTTTGAGAATAATAATATGAAATTCTATAATTTCTATTGAACAGGTGCATTGTAATATACTCTAGGATGAGTCAAAAGTAGTCCACATTAGCTACTCAATGTAGTACTTCACAATTAAGCATTTATAAAAGGTCTACTGGATGACTGGGAACCTTCTCTTTTTTTCTGGACATGTAAGATAATGGGGACAATACTTAAGAAAAGGCTTCATGAAATAGTCTTCAGTTGTGTTTAATATTTTGGTAGCTTTAACAAGTGTTTATAGAATTTCACCTTAATGTCACTTATAGTGTTACCTCCTATTTCTTATATATTATATTAAATGATGACCATGGTATAAGACAGGAAAAGATTTAAAATATTCTTAATCAGGACATACTCTTCAAAGATTTTTTAAATTATAAATAAAAACATTCCTAATCTGACTTCCTGACCTGATAATTCCAAAAGAGGAAATAGAGTAAAACCAAATACATAAGATAAGATGAATATGGGGTACAAATGCCTAGACCATACCATACCAAAGTTTAAAGAGTTTGTTGTGAAAGGTGGGACTGAAGTCAAGCTTTACCACTTGCAATTTCAGATAAATCAGGACACCTAGACTGTCTGAGGAGTTACCTCTATAAAGTGGGAGTTACCTTCCTTGAAATACTACTGTGAGGATTTCAAATGATATTTAGCAGTGTGTCGTTTGGTGACACGCCTTTGGGGTCTCAGTTCTGGGAGCATATCATACCTTCAAATTCCTCATTTACTTATCCCGCTCCCACACTTCAGGAAAAGAACTAATTTTTTTTATCCTTTTATCATCAGTAACTACCTCTATGACTGATGAATGTCTTAATTAAATTAATGCTGTGAGTCTTAAGTAATTCTTCAGTCTTCCTCTGTATTGCTGGAATCATTAGCCATGAAGAAAATAATTTTGTAGTTTTTAAAGGAAGAAATCTTATTTTCAATCTCTGTCATAGTATCACAATGTTTTGGAGTTACTCTTTATGATATCCACATATATTGGCTATCTTCAAAATGGAACATGTCACCTATATTTTCTTTTTGGCCTATTTTAACAGCAAGTAGAGCTAATGAACATTAGGCAAGGGGCACTATCTTTGTACAATGATCAAATAAAGTCAAAATTTTATAACCTTAATCCTATATTGAAAAATAATTTTTATTATGTTTCTCAAAAAATGGTAAGATAAAAGTTTTGCAATGTGTAGCTATGTTCTGGAACTATACATTTTACACCATATGTAGACATGACTCAATTTATGACTTTTAGATATTTTCTGTAAAAGTAATGTGTATGTATGCATATGTTTCTGTATGTTATTAAAAATAATAACTTCAGAGATATTTCTAGTGGTAAGAACATAACAGAAAAATAAAAATTTTCTATGATATGATTAATAATCCCTTATAAATAAGTTTATGAAGACCCTTATGATTTTTTAAAGAGTAAACTTAAAGTGCATCTTTAATATCATTTGATTAGTTGAAAGAAATTACAAGAAGAAAATTTTAAATTTTTAATATAATCTACCAGCTTTAACTAACAGAAACATAAATCTATAAGATTTTCAAATTATTTTTAATGAAGAGATTTAAATTCTCTTGCCTTAATGTTTCTATGAAGTGATTCTTAGATTGCACTTTGAACATACATAAGCTTTATTATCTTCTGTTACTAATCATGTGGACTATAATTTAAAACTATAAATTGAATTGAAAAATTAAGTGGAATGAAAAAGAAAACTGCTTTAGTGCTAGCTGTACCTATAGACAATTTTGTTTACCTTGGACTTGTCCTTTTCTTTTTTGTAAACAGCTTTATTGAGGTATAATTGATATACAAAAACAAAACAAAAATCCCTGCACATCCCCTTTGTAAAATCAAGGTCTTTTTGTTCACTCAATAAATATTTATATATACAAATTTTCAAGATGTTTTCTAACGTTTTGTGAAGAGCTAAATTGCACTCTTTGATATTAGCCATAATAAATATGTTCAAATCAACCTAAACAATATAAATTTCTGTGAACATTTATTTATAGTGATTTCTCTCTCTAGAACACATAACCAGCTTTCAAATATACTAATGACATGGGCCCCGAGAAGACAGATAGGTTACAAATATTTTGCTCCAGGAAAGAAATTAAGGTGATATTGAGACTGGTATTTGAAAATTGTGACTGAACATATTGAGGAAGTGTAAACGGAGGTGAAGAGAAATTAAGTCATATCTCTAACACATTCTGTTCATGTGGCGACATTAGTTACTGACTGTATTATCAGAACACAACACATTTACAGTAATATCTGCACCATTCATGATGAAATCCACACTGTGACTGATAGTGTCCAACACTACTAGAAACTGGGATGATTTTTTTAATGCACATTTATTTGTTGCAACAAAGATATTTGTTTTGTTGTCATGATTAAGGTATATTTTTTGTGTGTTTTTTGTTAATGTGTCTTACTTTGGTGATTATTTTAAGTACTTTGCAACGTGCTGCCTTGTTAAACATTTTTAATTAACTGTCTAAAAACCTTACTGGAACAGTATATTAATAGCTCAGTCATACAAAATTAATATATTCGGTGCCTCTGTAAAATCTACTATACCCTACCTAACACATGCTCCATAGCAAGTTACGGAAAATTAATTAAGTCTTGCCAAAGGATTGCAAAAAAGTCAACTGGAAGACTAATTGAAATTATAAACTTTTTGTGTAAAAATACATAGGGTTGGATAAAGGAGAACATCTCATAAACTTGATTATCAGACCATGATCCTTAACATTTATATTTGAATATCAAGACATGACTATTAGTCATTACACATTAAATCGAGTTTTCTGAGTACTTGAAATCATATGTTCTTGATATATTTTTCAGTTAACTTTGTTTACAAATTCAAAAATTCTACTGACATCTTTATCATTGTTAAGAAGTTTGAATTGGATGATGGAACTAACTTTTACAGTGACCTATCATTTCTCCCTTTCCTGAAATCCTTTCTCTTTTATATCTCCATAGTTACCATAGTATGTTCTCATCCTCCTTTGCTCTATTCAGAATATACATGCCTGCACCATATTGTCATGGTTTTCTGCGGGTTAGATACTACGTCCTTTGACATAAACACTTAAAGCAGTTTAGTTAATGCATTTGTTATAATTTCATACCTATATAAAATTTAAATACATATCTTCTGTAGATAGTCTTTATAGATTAATGCTAAAATTGTTTAATGGAACTGTTGTTAGGCCTGCGAAAGAGATGTTTCAAATAAGAGTCCTCAAGTGGTCCTCAGTAATGAAGAAAAACTAGTCTCTATTGAATCTGTCCCTATGTGACAAGTACTAGGCCAAGTACTTTAGGAGAAAAAATATATATTTAGTCTTTATGTGACTCCTATGGGGTTTATGCTACTATAACTATTTATAAATATGAATATATCAAGAATAAAAAATCAATAGATAATTAATACATACAGAAATTCAGCCTCAGAGAAATTAATTAAGTTACTTAGGGTCTTGTGGTTAGTGACACATTTTGAGACTTGAACCAATGTAGTCAAAGCACAAAGATAATCGTAATTTAAATAACTATACAAAATTCCTCAAGTAAAACTAGGTTGAGAACTACTTACTCTAAGTATAGAGACAGCCCTGCTTCCTAATGGCTAATAGACTGATAGATGTTGAACAGAAATTTAATAATGGTCACGCTATGACTACCTATGAATAACATTACAAATTTTGCCTTTATGGGTTCTTCCTTTCTTTCCAATAATTATCCACACTAAATTGAAGACGGTATTTTGAACTACACCAGAAATAGTCAATAGGAAAGCTTGGGGCTAAAAACTCTATGCAAGTTAATAAGAAAATTTATTTAGAAACAGTAGATAAACATAGAGTGAAATGAGGCAGGCACTTGTACCTGTATTTACCAATTTATTCACTGTCAGATTATTTTGACATCATGTAAATCTATCATTAAACAATGCATATACTCTGTAATGTTTGCCTTCTGCAAATGAAGGTCTGTATACATTTTATACTTTAAATGTCAAGAGTTCACCTTTCATATTTTCTCAAAACTTTCACAGTGAATTTTTAACATACTTTTTGGTTGCTATTTTTATAATCTAGCTGAAGGTAAGAGTTTGCAACAAAAACTGTTACATGAATATGATATTAGATTATATGTAAATGTATTTTTTTTGTATCTCTATATAAAATTATGAATTGCCACCTGCCTGGAACTTTGTTAGATACTAGAACAAATGACAAAGTCACAGAAAACATGCAATAATGAATGTGTGAAATAATGATGAATTATATTTTTGATAATTGTCACAGTTAAGTGGAAATAATACCACTCTAGGTAGTTTAAGAAGGAGAGAACTTGTTTCAGGATATTAAAATATATGAAATGGACATGAAGGATATTAAAAGGCTTAAGAAATCAGAGAGAGGGCTGAAGAAGGAGGTACTAGGTTGAGTTTCAGGAACAACTCCCCAAATCACTCAAGGGAACCAGTATGCCAAGGAAGTTTCTTTTAAGATTATAAATTTGTAAAGCCTAGAGCCATATTTACATTGGCACCAGGAACTACCAAAATCAAAATCCACCATGATTATGAATTCACATATTCACATAGACATGTGAATGCTTACAGACATTCAGGACACCACTATTGAAAAAATCTCTTTTTGTGCTTGTCTCTAGAAGCACATTGTACCTACTACAACCTGCATCAGCCAAACTGGTGTTTGTGCCACGTCTGCCTGCTTTCATGGAGCCAGTTACTGAGCTACGGCACAACTGTTGTTGTATGTAAAGCAGCAAATGCCTCAATACCCATATTTGCCAGGTGAAGCAGCAAAAGCAGCAGCCATCTGGCTTCCATCTCACTTCTGTCTGCTGATGTCTTGTGTGTGCACGTGGTCTGTCACATCTAAACCACATCTAAATACCTGAATCCAAATCAGTTTGGAAATGCAGTTTTTATCTTGCCAGCCTCTGTATTATAGGAAAACAAACTAGAGCAAGGTGGAATGGATGTTGAATGGATGACATGGGACATACTTCCCCCACTATAAAAAATGGATTATATATAATAATAACTTTATCATTTAGGCATTAATATCTTTCTGTATTTCTCATCTATTTTTATTTTTCCAATCTCCCTGCCTTTGTTTCTGTACCATTTAGGCTGTTTCCAGCTGCCATGAAATAAAATCCCATGTCAAAGTTGACTTAAATAATGTAGGTGGATTGTTACCTCACAGAAAATGCAGCTCAGAGTCAGAACAGTTTCAATGTTAGTGAAGTAGTTCAAACTTTTTATAAAAAACCTCACCTCTCCCTTCCTCATGGCCCATCATCTCAAAGAGTCGAGTCTGATTCTGAGGCTTGCCTCTCATAACCTGAAGCTCCAAGATGCATGCTGACATAGAGCTTGTTGCAAAGACAGAAGTGGGGGCAGCTACTCCCCACATGATTCTTTATTTGGAGGAGGAAAGTCTTTCTCTGAAACCCAGCAGCTCCCACTTGTTAGAACTGAGTGAAGTATCAGGGTATTCTGAGAGAAGCACTTGGAAAGCTACTACTAAACTTCTGCGATAAAGAAAGACTTTCCCAGTGAGCGAGAAGGGCTTAGGAGGTCTATCCAGGTATCTCCAAATCCACCAGCCAGGTCAGAATTAATTCTCTTCCTTCTGTACCGCACCTGCTCCTTCTGTTAGTGTCTATTTCCCCCTCTATTCAGTCTCCTAAGTCATCCCCTCCTTTACTCTACTACCCAAATTCAATTGGTTATCAAGCTCTATTTCAATTCTTAATACATCTCATATCCATTCTCTTCTTTCTATTTTCAGTGCCTCAGCTATAGGTCTGAACCTCATCACTACATTATTACAAAAATGTCCTACTCAGTCCCCATACGAGGATCTTAATTCTCTTTAATGCCAGAAAGATTTTATGAAATGCAAATTTCATTGTATTTTCCCCTACTTAAAGTTATTACTGGCTCCTTCTAGCTTTTAACATGAAATACAGACCAATAACTTAGCACACTGTCCTTTATCTGGTTATTGCTACATCTAGGACTTCATATCTTGCTGTTTTACCAAATGCAATTCAAAATTCTGCTATATCAGATTTAATAATATTGTCTATATTTTTCACCTCTATGGCTCTGAACATATTAATCACTCTTAATAAAATCTCTTTTCCTCCATCTTTTTTCTCTAATGTAATTTATCTTTTAAGATTCAACCACATGCTCCTCCAAGAATTATTTCTTGATCTACAAATATGAATTAGGCATTCTGTTTTCCACTGCATCCTAGGCATGTATTAGTCATATAATTTATGATATTCTCATGCAATTTTTATCTGTCTAAGTCTTCAATATCATTGAGTGACATTTTTGGAAATAAGAATGGTATCTTTTTCTCTTCTATGCAACGCTAATAAGTTAATTCAAAAAGAGTTTGTTGAGTGGCTACTATATAACATGCAATGTACCAGCTGTAAAAAAGTGAAAGGTAAGATATGGTTCCTGTTTTCAAGGACTTAAAACACTACAATATGGAATTTAATACAGAAATTTTATACCCCCTCCATAGCACTAATCAAAATTTGTAATTATATATCTTTTACCTCCAACAGACTGCACATTAATATTCACAGAAAGCATACCTCCTTTGCTTACCCTTGTAAACCTATTGTCCACATAATGCCCAGTCCAGAGAAAGCTTCAGTTTTTTAAAAATATTTAAAGCAGCTATATTGAGACACACTCAGCACAAAATAAACTGTGTATATTTAAAATATACAATTTGATAAGTTTTGATATACGTATGCACCATGAAATCATCATTGCAATCAAGATAAAGAACATATTTATCACTCAGAAAGTTTTCTTATGTCATTTTGTAGTCTATTCTTCCCCCCGGAACCAGACCCTGTCAATTTCCCGCAACCACAAATCTGTGTTCTGTCAATGTAATTACATTTTCTAAAATTTTAGTAAATGTGATCATATAAAATGGACTCTTTTATGTCTCTGCTTTATGACCATCAGCATAATTATTCTTTTATTGTTGAATAGTAATCTATTTGTGAATTTACCATAATTGTTTATCTAGTCCTTCATTAACGATATGGGCTATTTCCAGTTTTTGGTTATTATAAATAAAGGTGCTGTGAACATTCATGTACCTGTGTTGGTATGGACACACTCTTTGTTTTCTCTTGGGTAAATACCTTGAGTGGAATAGCTGAGTCATATGTAGGCATATGTCTAACTTTCAAGAAACTGTCAAACTCTTTTCCAAACTGATCATATAATTTTATGTTCCCACCAACAATGTGTAAGAATTCTGTTTTCCTTCATGTTCTTGCCAACACTTGATATGTTTAGACTTTGAATTTTAAATGTTTTTATAGGAGGTAGTAGTATGTCATCATGGTTTTAACTTGTATTTTTCTAATTACTGATGATGTTGAGCATTTTTCATGTGCTTATTTGTGGGAAAATTTCAAGCATTGTAATATATTTGAATTCAGAGTTTCCAAAGGAGAGGAAAGACAAAATGGTCAGCAAAAAATGTTTGGAAAAAAACAGACAAAATATTTTATAAATGTGAAGAAACATATAAACCCACAATGCAAGAATCTCAATGTACTTCAAGTACGAAAAAACAGAGAAACTATAATAAAGTGCACTGTCATCAAATTCCTCAAAACCAAAACTAAAGAAAAAATTGTATAAGGAGAATGAAAAACAAAAATACATTTTGAACAGAAGGATGGCTGCAGATTTATCACTGGAAATGATACAAGTGAGAAGTAAGTATTGCAACATCTTTAATGCATCATTAGAAACTATAAACCCAGAATTATATACCCAGCAATACTTCAAAATAAAGTTAAAAAGAAGTTTTTATAAGACATACAAAAGCTGAAAAAATTATCACCAGTAGATCCCCAGTATAAGAGTTCCTTGGGCAAAAGAAAAATGATCCAGATTAAAATTTTAATCATTAGAAATTAAAATTGCCCTTGTCTACAAGAAAAAAAATTGAGCACCAGAAATGGTAACTTAATGAGTAAATATACAAGAATTTTTTCTTATTATTTAATCTTCGTAAAAGATTAGTACCTGTTTAAGTAAAAATAAAGTAATAAAGTCTGAGATTTATAGCTTAAGTAAAAATAAAACATATGATAATAAAATGGCAAAAAAAATAGCAAAAAGGAGAAAACTGAAAATAGTTTTATGGTTCTTACAAAATTTAGGCAAAGTAGTGTATGTTCTCTAGTAGATAATCATTGGACGTTAAAGATATATAGTACAAACCATAAAAAAAAACACTCAAATAATGAAAGCTTGTGCTATAACCAAAACATCAACAAAGGAAATAAAAATTAACAATTAATCCAAAGGAAGGCAGAAAAATAGAACATGCCAAAAGATCAGATGCCTCAAAAATACATCAGTAGCTCTATGATGAATTTAAACCAAACCATATCAATAATCACAGTAAGCATAAATGCTCTAAGTAATCTCAAATTAAAGGTATATAGATATATCAACCAATAGATAGATATAAAAGCAAAAACCTATCTATGCTTCTTATAAGAAATGCACTTCAAATATAAAGAAACAAACAGGCTAAAAGTAAATTGATTGAAAAAGATACAACATATTAATACAAATCAAAAGATTGCTGCAATGTTTATACAAATATTATACAAAATAAAAATTTCAGAACAAATATCATTATGGATGAGAGTCATTTCTTAATGACAAAGTAGTAAATTCACCAAAAGTATGTAATGATCATAAATGTTTATAGAACTAATAACATATCCTCAGAATAAATTAAGCAAAACCTATTAGAACTGCAAGTCTACAAGTCTATGGCCTTAATGAGAGATATCTAGACCCCTTTATCAGTATTTTATAGAACAAGTAGACAGAAAATCAGTAAGTATATGGAAGAATTGAAAAAAATACTCTCAATGAACCTGATATAATTGACATTTATAGACCAATCCACCCAGCAACAGTGGGATACACTTTTTTTTACAAGCACTCACTGAACATTTACCAAGAGCTTCTATATTTTGAGTCCTAAAACGTCTCCATCAATTTAAAAGGATTTGAGTCATACAAACTATGATTTCTGATCACTGGTGGAATAAACTGGAAATCAATTAGCAGGAAGAAAAATCCTGAAAATCTGTAAATGTTTGAAAACTTAATAATATACTCCAAGTCATAGAAGAACTCAAAAGGAAAAAGAGAGTACATTTGGTAGAAAATGAAATAAAATAATAACCTATCAGAATTTGTGAATTACTACTTAAAGAGTGCTTAGGAGAAATATATAGTACTAATGGACTATTCTATTTATTTTTGTCTTATCTCTTTCTTTTTCTTTTTTAAAATTGATGTGTAGTTGATTTACAATACTATTTTGTTTCAGATGCACAGTATAGTCATTCAGTATTTTTACAGAGTATACTCCATTATCAACAGCTGATTGGTTTAAGAAGATATGGTATATATATACATATACAATAGAATATTACTTGGCCAAAAAAAGAATGAAATATTGCTATATGCAGCAACACGGATGGACCTAGAGAATTACATACTGAGTAATCAGAAAAAGAAAGACAAATATTGTATGATATCACTTATATGCAGAATCTAAAAAATAATACAAATGAATATATACACAAAACAGAAATAGACTCACAAACATAGAAAACAAACTTAGGGTTACCAAAAGGGAAGGGGAGGCAGGGAGGGATAAAATAGGAGTACAGGACTAACAGATACAAACTACTGTCCATAAAGTAGATAAGCAACAAGGATTCACTGTATAACACAGGAAGCTATATTCAGTATCTTGTAATAATCTATAATGGAAAAGAATCCGAAAAAATATATATATATATAAACTGAATCACTTTGCTATACATATGAAACTAACACGATATTGTAAATCAAATAGTCTTCAATAAATAAGTAATTACAAAATAATAGCTATAATGCACTGTGCTATACAATATATCCTTATTGCTTATCCTTATTATACACAGTAGTTTGTATCTCTTAGTCCCATACCCCTATATTCTTCTCCTCCTTCTCTCCCCCCACAAATAACGCTTGTTTGCCTTCTGTATCTGTGAATCTGTTTCTGCTTTGCTATATACATTTGTATGTTTTATTTTTTAGATTCCACATGTGAGTGATACTATACAGTATTTATCTTTCTCTGTCTCACTTATTTCACAAAACAATATTCTCTAGGTCCATCCACATTGTTGTAAATGGCAGAATTTCATTCTTTTTTTATGGCTGAGCAATAGTCCATTGTGTATATATACCACAACTTTTTTTAATCCAATTATCTGTCAATGGACATTTAGGTGGCTTCCATATCTTGGCTATTGTAAATATTGCTGCTTTCAACATTGGGGTGCATGAATCTTTTTGAATTAGTGTTCTTATTTTTCCCAGATATATACCAAAAAGTGGGATTGCTGAATCATACAGTTGTTCTATTTTCAGTTTTTTGAGGAACCTCCATACAGTTTTCCATAGTGGTTGCACCAATATACATTGCCACCAACAGTGTTCAAGGGTTCCTATTTCCCCATGTCTTCTCCAACATTTGTTATTTGTAGACTTTTTAATGATAGACATTCTGACAGGTGTGACATGATACCTTGTGGTTTTGACTTGCATTTTTCTAATGATTAGCAATGTTAAGCATCTTTTTATGTGCCTATTAGCCCATTCTTTGGGAAAATGTATATTCAGGTCTTCTGCTCATTTTTATTCAGTTAATTTTTTAAAATATTGAGTTGTATGAACTGTTTGTATATTTTGGATATTAAGCCCTTGTTGGTTGAATCATTTGCAAATATTTCCTTCCATTCCATAGGTTCTCTTTTTGCTTTGTTGATGATTTCCTTTACTGTTAAATTAGGTCCTGTGTGTTTATTTTTGCTTTGTTTCCTTTGCCTTAAGAGCTACATCGAAAAATACTGCTACAGTTTATGTCAAAGAGTGTTCTGCCTATGCTTTCTTTCAGGAGTTTTATGGTTTTAGGTCTTACATTCAGGTCTTTAATCCCTTTTGAGTTTATTTTTATAAATAGTTTGAGGAAATGTTCTAATTTCATTGCTTTAAATGTAGCTGTCCAGTTTTCCCTGCCTCATTTAAGAGATTGTCTTTTCTCCATTGTATATTCTTGCCTCCTTCGTCATAGATTAATTGATCACAGGTGCATGGGTTGATTTTTGGGCTCTTTATTCTGTTCCATTGATCTACATGGCTGTTTCTGTGCCAGTACCAAGGTGTTTTAATTACTATAGTTTTGTGGTATAGTCTGAACTCTTGGGAAGGTGGTAGCTCCAGCTTTGCTTTCTTTTCTCAAGACTGCTTTGGCAATTTGTGGCTCCATATAAATTTTAAGGTTATTTGCTCTAGTTCTGTCAAAAAATATCATGTGCATTTTGATAGGGATTGCATTAAATCTGTAGATTTCTTTGTCTAGTATGGTTATTTTAACAATATTAATTCTTCCTTTCTGTTTCTCTAATTGAGTTATTAGTGTATAGAAAAGCAACAGATTTCTATATATTAATCTTGTATCTGCAAATATGCTGAATGCATTTATTAAGTGTAATAGTTTTGGGGAGGAGTCTTCTATACAAAATATCATGTCATCTGCAAATAGTGACAGTTTTACTTCTTCCTTTCCAATTTCAATGCCTTTTATTTTTTTTTTTTCTTGTCTGACTGATGTGCCTGGGACTTCCAATATTATGCTGAATAGAAATGGTGAGTAGGGACATCCTTGTAATGTTCCTAAATCTTAGAGGTAAGGCTTTTGGCATTTCACCATTAGTTATGATATTAGCTGTGGGTTTGTCATAAATGGACTTTATTATGCTGAGATATGTTCCCGCTCTATATACTTTGTTGAGAGTTTTTATTAATAACAGATTTTGCCTTTTGTCAAATATTTTATCCGCATCTATGGAGATGCTCATGTGATTTTTATCCTTCCTTTTGTTTGTGTGGTGTATCACATTGATTGATTTCCAATACTGAGCCATCTATGGATCCCTAGAATAAATCCAACTTAATCATGGTGTATGATCCCTCTTATATATTGTTGGATTAGTCTGGTAATATTTTGTTGAGAATTTTTGCATCTATATTCATCATAGATATTGGCCTGTGATTTGCTGTTTTTGTACTGCATTTGTCTGGTTTTAGTATCAGGGCAATGGTGCCTCATAGAATGAATTTGGAAGTATTCCCTCCTCTTCAATTTTTTGAAAAAGTTTGAAAAGGATAGGTATTAGCTCTTCTTTCTATGTTTGGCAGAATTCCCTGTGATGATGTCTGGTTCTGGACTTTTTTGCACGCTGGGAGTTTTTAAATTACAAGTTGAATTTCACTACTAGTTATTAATTTGTTCAAATTATTTCTCCTTGATTCAGTTTTGTTAGGTTTTATGTCTCTAGAAATCTGTCCATTTCTTCTGTCCAATTTGTTGGCATATAACTGTTTATAGTATTCTCTTATGATTTTTTGTATCTCTGTGATATCAATTGTTATGTCTCCTCTTTCATTTCTTATTTTGTTTATTTGGGTCCCCTCTCTTTTCTTCTTGGTAAGCCTGGTTGAAGTTTTATCAATTTTATCTTTTCAAAAACCAACTCTTGGTTTCATTGGTCTTTCCAATTGTTTTCTTGAGCTCTATTTTATTTATTTTCTGTCTTATCTTTATTATTTCCTTCCCTCCACTGACTTTGAGCTTTGGTTTTGTTGTTGTTGTTGCTGTTGTTGTTGTTGTTGTTGTTTTCTTCTTCTTCTTCTTCTTTTTCTAATTCCTTTCAGTGTTAGGTTATACTGTTTTTTTGAGATTTTTCTTGATTCCTGAGGAAGGCCTGTTATCACTATAAATTTCCTTGTTAGAACTGGTTTTGCTGCATCCCATAGATTTTGGAGTGTTGTGTTTCCATTTTCATTTGTTTGAAGATGTTTTCTAATTTCCTCTTTGATTTCTTCATTGATCCATTTTGTTGTTGTTGTTGTTGTTGTTATTGTTGTTGTTGTTTTAGTGGTAGCATGTTGTTTAGTTCTCCTTGTGTTTATTCTTTTCCTATTTTCTTTCTGTAACTGATTTCTAGTTTCTTACCATTGTGGTTGGAAAAAAACCTGGGTATAATTTATATCCTCTTACATTTGTTGAGACTTGTTTTACAGCCTAGCATGCAATCTATCCTAGAGAATGTTTCATGTGCACTTATAAAGATTGTGTATTCTGCTTTTTGGGGATGTAATGTCTTGTAGATATATAGTAATACCAACTATTAATCTATTGTGTCATTTAAGACCACTGGGGCTGGGACATGCACTGAGGTGGTCATGGGAAGCCCAGTAGTTGCTAGAGAAGAAGTTGCTGCTTCAAGGGCAAGCCAGAACATGTGTGGTCCTCAGGAGTGGAGTCCAGGCTTCCCACAGCCATCCTGTCAAACCCAGCAGTTCTGCAACCTCTCCCCTGCACATGACCCCAGGGCTAGGAGCACCCAGTCTATGGCTCTCATCACTCAATCTCCAAGGTTGGAGTCTGCTTTTGTATTTTCCCTTTTCTTCCAAGTCCCCTCCCATGAGCAAAGGTCCCAACCCTATTGCTTTTCTTTTCTTCCTACTCTATTACATGTATATCTTTCTTATAGACTTAGTTATACAAGAGTCCTTCTGTGATTTTCCAGTTAGTTTTTAGTAAGAATTGTTCCACATGTGGATGTTTTTTGATACATTCATGGGAGGAGGTGAACTCCATGTCCTCTTACCCTGCCATCTTGATCTATTCTCCCCACATAGCACTAACTGATTATTTTATAAAAAAAAAAAAAAAGAAGTCTCAATTCAATTATTTAACTGGAAACTAGGTAAAGATGAACAAATTAAAACAAAAGTAATCAGAAGAGAGAAAGTAATAAAGATCAGAACAAATATAATGAAGTAGAAAAAATAAGAACAGAGAAAATAAGTAAAACCATAATTCTTCAGAAGATTAATAAAACTGATGACTTCTGAGCCAGACTAATCAGGGAAAAATAAAACAAAAGAGAGAATAATGCTTAATAATATCAGGAATAAGAGATGTGACATGACTGCTGATTCTATTGCTATTAAAAGGATAATAAGGAAATATGAACAATTTTAGTTCAGTAAATTTGGTAATTTGTATGAAAAGGACAGATTCTTTGAAAGACAAACAATGACAGATTGGTAATTAACTTTCAGGACTCTTATTTACATTACCTCATTCATGCTTTTTACCTCTGGAAAGAAAAGGGTTAACGTTATCTTGCAACCTACTACCCACTCCTTTTATACATGGGAGACACCTGATGATCTTGACCAGACCTCCTTATATACATGCTAATATTATTTGTAAGAAGGACAGGGATACCCCTGTCTAAAAATGCTTTTTTAGCAGGACATATCTGGTGTGTCTAGATAACTTATTACAAACCAGCCTATATTTATGGATTTTGCATGGATAGCTGGGAAATGGGAAATAAAATATATTGTTCTATACATGTAACAAATGAATTAGAGATAGGACTCCCCAATAAAAAATGGCTTCTTTTGTAAACAATGTTCCTGTATACAATGTCTACAATTTGTCTGTTTATCTGAATCCAAAAACTACCTGTAATATAGGAGAATAGGACATTTTTTGGAAGCTGTGTTTAATGAATTGGGGCTTCTCCAGAAAACTGCTATAACTGTATTTTGTTCTATCTTGTATCTTTGAAATCATTAGTAAAGTTTGATATTGGGAAAGATGTATAACTTGCATATATCGACTGGACAATTCAGTGCTTTGTATTAACATGAGTTCACCTTGCCTACTATAGTTTTAATGTATAGAAGATATAGTGAAATGTTTTGATATTGATTGTTTATAACCTGAAATAAAACAAGAGCATCCACTTTTTTGGTCAGTGTTACATAGACGCTAGACATCCATATACATGCGGATGTGACACAAGTTAATCTGTAACATAAAATATATAATATAATGTAAACATTTTATAATATTTTTCATGTAATCTCCAACAATTTCTTTACACAGAGTGATGTTTTATACTGTGATATATCATATATTACACCAAAATATTTACTGTGGTTAAAATTTTATACATATAAAATTTCTAATCTTTAAATAATTTCAAAAGTAAGTAATTTATATTTAGCACACTGTTAGTCTAGAATATTATTTTGTGGGACTTACTTTAGTGTGCAAGGAATTTTTTTACGCTAATTTTTTCCCATACCCTTTTAATAGAAAGTTCCAATACCTGGGATTCTAGGAATTTTGTGTCATTTTGGTTCAATGCTATTCTGGATTCAGATATAACGGTGTGAAGTTTGATGCTGTTTGAAGGAACTAGGGTTCATCTTGTGTGATGCTTTGAAATTGAGAAGAATGGGCTTTCCTATATTTGGAAGTGCCCTGGCAGTGAGCAAAGGGTAAAGAAAATCACTGCAGAGATGCTGTTTGTTCAGTTCAAAAAGCAGCTTGCTATTTTATGGGCCATTTTTATTCTTTGACTAGCTTCCCTGGAGAGATTCAAATAAAGAGATTTGAAATATACCAGGTTGAAAGGCTGAATATGTCAAGAGTATGGATCACTGAAGCAAGATCTTCATCTTGCAGCTTAATTTTCTGGCTGGAGCACTTTACAAATGAATGGAGACATTCGTGGTTACTGCTGATGCCTCAGACTCCAGGAACATCAATGAGTCTCCAAGGGATTCAAAATATTTCACCACATTGAACATCAATGGGAAGGCTCTCTTTAGCAGAACAGATGCTACAAACCTTACCAAATCTCCAAATTTCTCCTTCCAATAATGTATACTTTGTTACACTATACAGCATCGACGAAGATAAACAAATTGTAAACAGATTTTGTTTATCATTTTATGAAACAGGGAAACTGCCTTCCCTGTTGTATAAAGTAACTGTGCTTTAAAACAGGCAATATTGAGCTGTGTATCCTTTGAATATTTCTACTTCATTTTAATTTTTATGTCATTAATCCTCCTATGGTGTTGAGCAGAAAGCACAAGTGCTGAACTCTGTGGTGCTTTGCATTTGAGGTGATTCAGTAATTGTGCTATAGTTATATAAAGATCTAAAATCCTTTTTATGCAGAATTTATTGATTGACAATGAATGTACTTTCCAACTCTATCAGGGAGACCCTGAAGTGGAATAGTGGATTTGAAGTTCAATGAAATAAATTAAAAGAATATTTCTAGGTGTTTGCTGTTTGAGAAATAACTTTTGGCTTGCTACAGGGCCACAGGATACCACATAACATGTGACCTAAGCAGTCTCACTTGAATGAGATATACTTAGTAAACCTAACCTAAGGTTAGGCTTGCCCATCAGGCCTCTGTCATTATGCAGGGACAGGAACGGGTCCAAGCATATACTAAAGGCAAAAATAAAATAAAATCCAACTTCTCTCATACTCCATATACATCTGTATCTTGCCACATTGCAGCTCCCACTTCAGGCTGTAAATATGACTTCACGAAGAGATTTCTATAACCAGCTCAAAGAGGAGGAAATAGTTGAATCCTGCCTTAGCAATGATTCTGCCTGATGTCTGCCACGAGCTATAACTGGGCTGCTACAGTATGCCTTTCCCATCCAAGAATGTCTCTTGAAGACAGTGGAGAGGGTCAGTCTTCCACATAGCAGTCCTGTCCACTTATCCTAGCAGGATGGATGGCTCACCATTGGATCTATTATGGTTTATGCGTGGTGTCTAAAGTTTTGACAAGATGATTCAAATAGGGACTTGAAAAGAAAAAAACTGGACATTGGATGACAAGGAGGTTTTAGAATGAAGCATGACACTGTATTTTCTGAATGAGTCTTGCCTCTGGTTTTCGTATTTATGATAGTACCTCTATCCTTGAGCACATTAAATGCCTAATGCCACATATTCTCCAACAAAACATTTCTCATTTTCTAGAAAGGAAGCAGATCAGTGGCCTGATACCTTAGCAGTTTGGGGTCTTCTAATATACTGTGTATTATACAGATTGCTAATATAGAATAGTAGGGAATATTTATTGGATAAAAATACATTCTAGATTGCTCAGGATAGTATCTATAAACTGTTCCTTTTTCAATAATTTTCAATAGTGTCCTCTCACTCATAAAAATGTCCTTTGGATGGCATATTATGTGATACTCTATTTAGTAAACCCATTTTTGATGCACCTAGGAAGTAATATTTTATACTACCATATAGAGTAGGCTTTACTGGAAGTGTGCTGTTAACTTATACAGGCAACAATAGCCTAAATAATGGCTCTCATTCCTCAGATTAAGGTTTGGCTTAGATTACCAAAAATAGAACCCAGACTAACAACACACCACTAACTGGTAAAGCATACCTGCAATGGGTAGTAAAGAAGGGAACTATAAACCAGAGCCATTGCCTTGTGACCAGTTGTAGGAATAAGAACTCTATCCTTCATCAGTCTTCTGTCTTGCTCTGTCATAAACATATATATGCTTTAACTAATTTCTTTTTTCTGTCAACATCGTATAAAGAAAATGTTTAATGGTGGATCTTTTTTATGAATTAGTCCATAAATTATATAACAGGAGAAATGTTGACACAACTAGAGGAGATGCTGACATCCTGGACTTGGACCCAGAAATGAATTTCTTTAGTTTTCTTTGGAAAGGATGTTTCCATTATGTTTTGTGGGAGCCTTATTTTTATTCTTGTTTCTGTTATTTGAAGATGTAATGGTGAAAGAAAATACATATGAATAAATGTTACCACTCCAGAAAGGTGGTATTGTTTTTTTAAAAACAAACATTTATTGTTTATCTAAAAGGCATTCATTCTCACTTTGTATAGAGGGGGTAAAAATCTGTTGAGACTTCTGCCTCCCAATATGAAAGTTGAAATGGGTTGTATATTTCTTGGCCTCTATGGAACAGCACCTGATCTAGCTTGGCTGGTAATGGTTGCTCCACCTATGTTTTGTGAATCTTGAAAAAGTTATCCAATCATATAAGAACAAATAGATATTCATTTTAAATTGTAATACATTCCCTGGTAGCAGTATACAGCACCAGAATATTCACTGGTGGCAGCAACAGCAAATTATCTTTCTGTCCAGGGTATTCCTATGGTCTGATCTTGGTTACTGCTGCTCCTCCTCTTTCAGCTCCCCATGGATTCTTTGAAATATCAGATACTCCTTCAATAAATCTCTTTTCTCCTTGAATTAGCCAGAGTCAGTTACTTTTTGTTTACAATCAAGAAATCTGACTGATACACATGTGCTTTAAACATAATAAAAATACTGATATATATACTTTTCTACTATAAACAAAAATTTCACATAGTTTTAATATAATAGCTTATGTGCAACAAAATCAAATGCTTTTAGCTGTTCAAAGTATTAATGCAAAGAAAAAATACATTTTCCAGAAAGTCTAGTGAAAATATAAGATATGTTAATAAAACATGATACGCAAGAAATATTAATAGTACTACCGAGCTAGTGAGGATTAGAGATTAGAAGAGGGGTAATGCACCAATTCCAGGCCAGGCCCCTATGATGTTTGACACTTTCCATTTTTGCTGTCTTAATGCTGTAGGTCACATTTAGGAAGTCAATAATCCTGCTAGAGAGAAGATACCAAGCCACATTTGTTCTAGCCATCCCAGCTTAGACACCAGACATGTGAGTGTATACTCAAGCCATAGCCAAGTTTCCCGCTAAATGTACCCCAGTGAGTGACTCCAGACAACCCCAGTGGAGAAGGGCAAGCCCACTAAGCCCAACCAAAGCACAGAATGTGAGCAACGCTAAATCGTTGTTATGTTAAGGCATTAAGTTTTGTGTGGTCTGTAATACAGAAACAGATAAGTAAGAAAGAATTTATACACTTAACCTTTATTAAGACATCTGAAAAATCTAAGATAATCTCAACCTAGACATTCAGCTGGACACATAGATGTCTGTGAACTGTAATGGGATTGTTCGGTGAAACCTGGCCACAGACCCAAGGGAGAAAGAAGTCTGCTCAAGAAGGATTACAGATGTGGCGTTTAGGTCATGGAATGAAACACAAGAGCAGTCATAGGAACACCCACAAGTTGTTTGTTTGTCTGTTTTTAAAGTCTTACTATTATTTAAGTATGGTGTGTGTATGGGAGATGAGGAGAATGGTCATTAATGTGTTTTTTGGTAGTTTACAAATCTTTAGCATAGTAAAACATAGTCATCAAGATAACCTTATATATATATTCTTCTATTTAATATTATAATTATATAGTTGAATTACATTAAAATAATAATACTGAAATTATATATTTTGCCTGTTTCAGAAATCATGACAGGAAATGTATGGCTGTAGAGGGTTTTATTGTGTGGACTCATGAACTTTGCCATACTGCTAAAATACAAAATTCCCAAATAAATAGATTATAGATTTTTAGGGGGAAAAAACTAGTTACTTTGGTCAAAAATTATGAGTCACTGAGAGAAGAAAAATAGTAGAGAGAGAATATAAAAAGGATAATGAGGGCAATCACTACTGACATTAATACCATAATGTGAATATATAAATTTTGTCATTAACATATAATTTCCTTCCTTTATTTAATAATCTATTTTTAGTTCATATTCTTAATGATTTCTATTAAATTTTTCCATTTGTATTTGAACAGCTGAATTATATTCAACAGAAGTACACAATGTTAAAGTAGGTACAATATCTATCTTGAATTTTATAAAATCATTTTTTCATTTCTAGTGAAAATTTGATTTTTATTATCTTTAAACTAGGGAGACTATGTTTCTATACTTCTGTTTTTTGAGCACTGAAACTGGTATCTTCTCATGAATTCACACATGGAAAAATTAGGCCTAAAACAATTCTATCAATTTGTAAATTTTTCATTTGAAATCTTACGTAGCACTATTTTTGAAAAATTAAATTTATTCTTAATTCACTGTAGATATTAGATATATCAAATGTCTGATGGACACAATTTCTGCATAATAAGCTAATCAAGTTTGCAAGTTACTAATAGTACCTATTTTTATGCCTGTCAGTTTTATGCCTGCCTTTTCCCCTGAGCTGTGATAAATGTATGTAATATTACAGTTGGAAAAGCTACCTATTTCACATTCATTGTGTATTACTTTCCTTTGTAAATAATGTATCAATTTATTTACAATACTTAATATTATTATGGTTTGTGTGACATATATTTCTGTCTTTAATCAGATATCAATCATGAGCACTAGCTTTGATCACAGAAACAGACATTTTTCTATGTGGAATACAATGGCATTTCCACAGGGAGGCATCAGTCTTCTGAAATGCTTATTTGATTGCTTTAGCCCTTAACCAGAAAACATCTGGCAAAGTAAGCCACTGTTGCAGTACTAAATTTGAAAGTTTTTGTTTTTTAAGTTTCTTTCCATTCTGATTTTGAAAAATCATTACTTTCTCTGGAAAGTAACAGAAAAGCTATTACCATTAGTAAAGCATGATTACACATTGTGACTTTTTAAAATATTGACCACAGAACTCAACATGAATGTAGATGCCCACACTACTGGAATAGTTATATTAGGTTTTGCTTTTCCAGCTTTTGCTAAAATATCTTTACACTCACCAATTTAATTTTAGGTTACACAACCAGACATCCTTTCTCAAAGGCTGAAATTCTCATTTGGCCATATTTTACCCACATTGAAAACTAATACAATATTGAATAATTTTTGCTAAAACAACAAATGCATATTTATACATCTAAATTAGTAGTGTTTGGTGTGTTTGTATTACATCTGTGTGCAAATATATGGTCTAATATATATTTATCTTTATCCTTTCTTTTCATGTATATATTATTTATTTATATTATTTATCTATATTATCTATATTTCATATATAGACACATACACACACACACTTCCCAGTATTCCTTTCCGTGTATATAATGAAATAACTAATATTCATAATATTAATATAAGAAGACATTCAATTATACTGTAAAACTATCTCTAGATGCTATTACTAATAATTATTTAACAACTAAATTAAATATATATGAAAATGTATTAGATTATAATATATATGCATATATATATATTATATATATAATATATATATATATATATATATTCTTTAGTATTCTTACTGAGTATGCTAGACATGAGCAAGTTGCTTAGAATCATAGCAATGGCCAAAGAATTACTTTTCTGTTTTTTGGTAACATGGTCCCCAGTGACTCTATTATTAGTTCCACTGGGACCAATTTAAAACTATACAGCCCTGTCCTCATGGATTGAATAAAGCAATGTATCATTGTTTAAATGTGCTACTCAAAAATTTGGAACCCAGAGGAAAACACAGGGAGACTGAGTAAACAAAAAACAACCACCTCCCCAACCAATACTATTTTTACAAAGTTTTAGAAACAGTTTCTTACATCTAATTTATTTATAATGTTTAAGGTATTAAAAAAACAAGGAATCACAAATTCAATTTATGTTCTTTACATTTTTCCCTTGGGAAAATACTCAATATTTGTACCATGCGAGATATTCCACTACAGTAAACCCGAAAAAAAGAGGAAAAGAGATTTTAAAGTATATTCAAAGCAAGTCCTAGGACATCCAAGTTATTCTGTTAGCTGCTTTATATACATAAGACCTTTCAAGGCTCACAACAAGACTGAATTTAGCTGTTATTCCTATTTGACTGAAGAAGCTGAGATTCCAATGTTATTTGAATCTTTCTGACTTCAAAAATTGCAGTATCTTAATGAACATAACTTGCTCTTTTCTGCCTATCTATATCTTTGCACAATTATTGCCTTGTGCAATTTATATGCATATATTCCTTTACACACTTACTAATCAACAACTGTTCAATAAATGCTAAAATGCACGTTACACAGAACTTCACTCAGCTGCCTCCTTTGCATTATCTTTGCAGAAATATTCCTCCAATATCACTCTCTGTGTCATTTAATTTTGTTCACAGAACTAACTTCTTTCTGGAGTTATCATATTTTTGTTATGTATTTGTTTCATTTTATTGATTCATCGCATGTTCTTCACAATAGATTCTATGCAACGTGACAGCACAAGGACATGTATAATTCACTGTAGTGTACAGTGCTTGGAACAAAGTAAGTATTAATGAAATAATTGGTGACTGACAGAATGGATAAAAATATGTATAAATGAGTCCTAGGAACTGTGATAAATGAAGTTAGGTTGTCTTTAACTCTGTAATGGTGCCTTGCTACCAGCTGGTAGACAGCAATTCTCAGGAGCTCAAATTGCATAAACCCAGAAAGTTTTAAATTAAAGGTCACCATCTGGAATGAGATCCACACATATTTAGTTCCAAAACACTGGTTTGGGGAAATTATTATATTCCAAAGCTTTTCCCTAGTTCTTAAAATTGTTTATCTTGTTTACCAAAAATTAAATGTTTTCATTGGAGACTTTTAAAAGGTCAATAACTCCATCTTATCTTAATTCAAGATTTTATCAGCCCCCAAATCCTGCTTTAACTGTAAATAACAAAATTATGTATTAAGGAAAATACAGCCACTTTTTTTTAAAAACTAGGAATGAAATTTTAAAAATCCATCTAGTTTTAATGGTTAAACATTTCTAATGAGCATATGAATGAGCAAAATTAAATCATTTAATGAAATAAAAACATGCAAGGTTTATATTCCTTAATAATGTATAATGTGTAACATAATTCGCAGTTATGTTACTTAATTATATATATATACACATATATTTACATTTATATAGTATTATATCATTATTAAATGCCGTAACAACTGTTGACTCAGTTAATGTTCATTGAATACTTTAAGCTTAGTATAGCATGTTGCTAATTTATTGTGTCATTTTGTAATGAACAACATCAGTTTCAAGAATATTAGGTCATTTTGCTTATTCCTTCTTTGATAAATGTTAACTGAATGTTTTCCAGGTACCAGAGAGTAAGCAAAGCATACATATTCCCTTTCATCCCCTATAGTATAAACACACTCACCAATGACACAAATAAACAAAGCTTTTTTAAACAATATGACCAAAAAAGCTCTAAAGTATATATATTTGGGGGAAACTGATCTTGCCTGAGAGTTCAGGGAAGCCTTTCTTAAGGAAGTGATATTTGAACTTTATCCTGAGGAATGGGTAGAAATTAACTGGGAAAGAGAGAATGAAATAATTCTGCTTTACAGAATGAGGAATCAGCAAGTATAAACAGCCTAATATGGAAGAGAGCTGGTATCTAAATCTTCTAACTTATAATCCAATGTTGTTATGCAAAAACAAAGGGAGCAGTAGCAATTCATTTATTTTAAGCAAATAAATTATTCAACAATATAGATGACTATCTATATTAATAAAGATACAGGTCTAGCAATACTGTAATGAAAACCAAATAACATTGGTAGAAAACAGAGCATCATAATAGCTGTGTCAGGGACACATATGTCACTGGTAATAGGAACCAATGAGCTTGCTACCTCATCTGTTTGTTCAGTGTCCTATACAAATAGCATTTTCTAACTGCAATAAGGTTAAAAAATAATGTCAAGCACTGACTCAAACAAGACAGTTTTATTTACCTCTTAAATAACAATTTAAGCACGATCAGTCCAGGGCTATTATTGCATCACCTCTGCATCAGGGATCTAGGACCACTTTATGTTCTCAAATACTTCCATAGAGCACTGCTTCTTACAAATGGTCCAGAGGGTACATGACTATATCTGTACTTTAAATTGTTTGAAGGCTCATTCCTACCCTTTAAAAGTTGATTACATGAGTTGAACACCTCACTTCAGGCTACATTCTATTAGCCAGAAGACAGTTACTGACCATGATTTGCTTCACAGGAATCTGGGAAATATAGTCTTTCTTTCAGGTGTACTTGTTCCTGACTGCAACCAAAGAGTTTACATTGCTAGTGGCTCATTATTCCACAAGCATTATTGAGTGGCTTTCAGGTATCAGCACTTTTCAAAAGTAGAGATATATTACAGATATATCAATGAACAAAATTAAAGTGACTATTCTTGTTTTTATATTCTAATGGAGAGAGAAACAAATAAACAAAATTATGTTTATTAAGTTGTACCTTAGAAAATTATAAGTACTATAAAAAAATAGAGGAAGTAAATTGGATTGGTAGTAGTGTGCAGGTAAATGCTCTGAAAAAACGTCCTCATTTGTAGTGTTTTCCATTCTCCATGGAGTAAATACTCCCATCACAAGCAGTTTTTAGCTACCAATGTTATGTCAACCATTTTCCAAAATTTCTAAAATATTAACAATCAACTATCGTGAGCCAGTGCAAGTTGATTCCAGCATATTGGTAGAATTCAAGAAAGGTATGATTTGGGATTTCAATATGATGGTTAGGAAAAGACAGATAACACAATGACATTTGCACTATCTGGATGTGTGGGAGATGAGAGCCCCAGGAAAGGAAAGAGTCTTTGCTAAAAATTAAGGATCGAGTATTTTTTAGGAATAGTAAACAGACCAGCATGGCTGATGCCAAGTAAATAAAAGAGAGTGGTATAGGAGATGAAGTCAAAGAGAAAACAGAGATCAGATCATGTAGGGCCTTGTCAATGTTTGAAAGGGCTTTGCATGCAGAAATCAGTTGCACTTCTTAACACTAACAATGAAATATCAGAAAAGGAAAGTAAAGAAGCAATCCCTTTTAAAATTGCATCCAAAAAAATAAAATACTTCAAGATAAATCTGACCAAGGAAGTGAAAGACTTATATGCGGAGAACTATAAAACACTGACTAAAGAAATTAAAGATAACTTAAAGAAATGGAAAGATATCCCATGTTCTTGGATTGGAAGAATTAATATTGTTAAAATGGCCATACTACCCAAGGCAATCTACAGATTTAATATGATCCCTATTAAACTATCCAGGACATTTTTCACAAAATTAGAACAAATAATCCTAAAATTTATATGGAATCACAAAAGACCCAGAATTGCCAAAGCAATACTGAAGAAAAAGAATGAAGCTAGAGGAATAACCCTCCCAGACTCCAGACAATACTACAGAGCTACAGTAATCAAAACAGCATGGGATAAACCATAAGCAAAACAAAAACACAACCTACGGAATGGGAGAAAATATTTGCAAAAGATGAGACTGACAAGGGCTTAATTTCCAGTATATATAAATAGCTCATACAAATTAATAAGAAAAAAACAAACAACCCAATCCAAAAATGGGCAGAAGACCTAAACAAGCAATTCTCCAATGAAAACATATAAATGGCTAAAAGGCACATGACAAAATGCTCAGGATCGTGAATTATCAGAGAAATGCAAATCAAAACTACAATGAGGTATCACCTCACACCAGTCAGAATGGCCATCATTCAAAAGTCTACAAACAATAAATGCTAGAGAGAGTGTGGAGAAAAGGAAACCCTCCTACACTGTTGGTGGGAATGTAGTTTGGTGCAGCCCTTATGGAAAACAGTATGGAGATTCCTCAAAAGACTGAAAATAGACTTACCATATGATCCAGCAACCTCACTCCTAGGCATATATCAAGAGGGAACCTTAATGTAAAAAGATACATGCACCCAATAGCCAAGACATGGAAACAGCCTAAATGTCCATCAACAGATGACTGGATAAAGAAGCTGTGGTATATTTATAAAATGGAATACTACTCAGCCAGAAAAAAGAATAAAATAATGCCATTTGCAGCAACTGGATGGACCTCAAGATTGTCATTTTAAGTGAAGTAAGCCAGAAAGAGAAAGAAAAATACCATACGATATCACTTACATATGGAATCTAAAACAAACAAACAAACAAACTTATTTACAAAACAGAAACAGACTCATAGACATAGAAAACAAACTTATGCTACTGGGGGTAAGCGGCTGGGAAAGGATAAACTGGGAGTTCAAGATTTGCAGATACTAAAAAATATATATAAAATAGATAAGCAACAAGTCACACTGTATAGCACAGTGAACTATACATACTCAATAGTGAAAATGGTGAAACTATATTCAATAATGAAATATATTTCAATGGTGAAAAAGAATATGAAAATGAATATATGTATGTTAATGTATGACTGAAGCATTATACTGTACACTAGAAATTGACACAACATCGTAAACTGACTATACTTCAATAAATATATATAATACAAAAAAAAAAAAAAAAGAGCTTTGACTTTTAATGTGATCTAAGTGGGTAGGCAACCACTGAGGAGATGTGAGCAGAGAGTGACGTTATCTTAGCTTTCTTATAGTTAAAATGATCTCTTTGGCTGGTTCACTAAGAAGGGACTACAGAGAGTACATAGAAAAGATTCCTTATAAGGTTAGTGCAGTGATCCAGTCAAGAGATAAACTTGGCCCAGGTCAGTGCTGGATCAGTATATGTGAGCACAAGCGAGGACTTTGTGTATTTTGAAGGTAGAGGCAGTAGGATGTCATGGGTGACTCTAAGGATTTTGATCTGAGCAACTGGAAGCATAAACACATTTGTCTGCGTTCTGGCAACCTAAAAATTTTAAAGCTTTTTTTCTCTCTCCCTACCCTTTATCCAACATACAATATTAAAATTGAGATAGGATAGCTATAAGAAAAACTCCCATATGGAATAGAGAATAATGGAGAACACATAGCTGCTAGTTATCCAAAGCACCTATCACTTAGGGCTGGATGAGCAGCAAAACCCCCTGCTGCCCCACACTACAGTAGAGAGCATTCCTGGGTTGGTCTGTATCACAGCCTTTGGTTCTATTCTCTGTAAATGACTCCTCTGTCTATCAGCCTCATTGTCCCTGACTCTGCCTACTGGGAGCTTCTTCCTCATTTATTATTCTCTATCTCCACAACTGAATTGACCAAAAGAAGGTATGCCCTCCTTGAGGGTTTAAATTATTTCACAACCTATTTCACGTTGGTACAGTTTCTGGGACCTGGGAGTGATCTTGAGTGTCAAACAAGTAGAGGCTTTTGCAGGCTAGGCATATAGATTTGGTTGGTAATACAATCCCTTGAAAACACAGTAGGCTTTGTGTCTATTTACTTCCATACAGTACCATGAATGAGGAGACAGGCAAGGTTAGATTCTAGATATATTTCTAATCCTGAAAAGTTATCTTACTCTGTGTTCTGTGTATTTCCTACTCCACATTCCTTCATGGAGTCTACCTTGAGGCTATCTGAAACAAAGGCTTAGGAGAAACAGAAATAACCTCCATCTGAATTCTGCTGTTGAGCTGCTGCCCACTGCCTACGAAATAACTCGAAGATAGCTGTTTAAGCATGTGAGACCACAGACTTCCCTGCTTCCAAGGTTGCTTTTTCAGGGTCACCTCTTATCACTACTTCAGTTTGGTATACAAAAGCAGTTGGGTTTTTCAAGCTTGCCAGGGTTGAAATTATCAGAATTTTGATTAAAAAAAGATCATAGGCCAGGACCAAAACAATCTTCCTTATGGAAATTCTATTCTCTGATATCTCTTCTTTGAAACTCCTTATAAGTTTTCTGATGTTACCTCTGTAACAGAACCTTGCAACAAATGTTACTAAGAAAACACTTTTCAGTATTCTGATTTTTTTTTCCTATTGTATCCCCTCAAACCACAGACTCTTCTTTTGTGTTCTGACTTCTGAAATCTCCAGTATCACAGAAAGTTCTATTGGACAAGGCTGGTAACAAATGTTTTATTTTGTACAACAAAAGTAACTGAATTCTGACCTGCCATAGCTGTATGCTTGAGACCTGCCACACAAACACTAAGCTGATGATTGGTATTTGAGACTTGTAACAGCAACCCTACTTCTGGAACCAAATTCTGCATATGTTTGTGCATAATTACAAGTCATATAACAATAAAAAACTGAAAGTGGCTTTTTAAGTTATGTATTTATCTATTTCTAGCACAACAGCACAAATGAAAGCACTACAGAGACCTACTCTTCTATCTTGTACCATTATCCTTAAGATGTTGTTTTTGTTTACATATCCAAGGAGATTCCTTAGCAAAATATTTTAATCAGCTGGGAATTGAGAAAACAAAAGTAAAGGCCACATGCACGATCTTTAGGAGCATAATATGAAAGTTGCACTACACCTCATGTTTCATTGGCCTGAACTTAATCACATGGCTGCTCAAGGCAATCAGATGTGTCTGGAAAGTGTGTATTTTTGATAGATAGTTATATCTAAATTCTAAGGTTATTAAGACCATCCTTAACTTTTCATTTATATTTAAATTATATTAAGAGAGTTCTTATAGGGGTCTATGAGTATGTAGGAGAGGAGATGTGTCAACGAGTGGTCCTTACAGCTGCGGTGGGTGATGATCAACTGGCAATCACTGTGTTGGGAGACTGAACACGTGGAGGTATTTGCCCTGAGGGGTTAAGAATTCACAAACTAGCCTCTACCTCTAGGGTTCTTTATGCAATTTCTTTAGAGGGTTTTTTAGCCTGCTAAGTTTAGATGCTAGCTCCTAGGCATACTGTTCACACAGATGTGAAAGAAGAATTGAAAGAATCGATTTATCTCGTAAGTCTGAACAAACCCATTGGATCATTCCTGCTTTCCATCAGCCTTAGGGCTTCCAAGAGCTACTCTCTGAGGGATTGCAGGGAAAATTGCAACTTCTTAGCTATAGCTTCTTCTATGCACAGCCCAGGTTCCAGCCTCCTCTAGCTTGCTGCAGTCAAAGAAATTGCTCATTTGACTGCAGATCCTCAGCAAGAACAGAAAACCCTTCATTTGTTGTCTGTTCTCTAAAAATCTGTTAAAATTTCTTTCTTGCTAATGGTGCCCCTGTTTCCCTTTGTTCTATTGTTTAGTGTCCTTTTCTATTTCTTTTAATACTTTTGTAATGAGGACTTGGAATTTGAAGATATAACTGTATATAATTCTATCATGGTGGACTTGAAATACCTTATAGCAACTTAGTTTTATTTCACTTATTCCTTCTCTGATATTCTTCTTTTCTTTATATCAATCCAAGTTCTCACCTATGTCATCTTCTTTCTGAAGAACTTCTTTTTAACACTTCTTGCAAGCCATGTTTACTGTCCATAAAATCCCTCAATTTTTGTTTTCTGAAAGTCATTATTTCTTCTTTATTTTTTGAATGATAATTTCACTACATATAGAATTCTTGGTTTCAGGTCTTTTCTTTCAAAATTAAATATTTACTCTCTTCTTGCTTGCATGGATTCCGAAAAGAAGTCTTACATAATTCTTATCATTTTTCATCAGGTTTCACCATAATCTAGTGTCTTTTAAGATTTTTTCTTAGTCTTTTTTTTTTTTTGCAATTTGGATATGATATGCCTAGGTTTCCTTTTCTTTTCTTTCCTTTTTTTTTTTTTTTTTTTGGTGTGAGTCGGGGCAGTATTTATCCTGCTTCTTCTTTGAGGTTCCTGAATCTTTGGTTTGACGTCTGCTCCCTGTAACCTGTGATTCTCTGTGTTTTCCTATCTCTCCAATTTGGGGGTTGGGGGTTGGGGGTGTGGCCTGCCCTGTGTCTTCAATTTTCTGGTGAATCTTAAAAGAGTTGCTGATTTTCAGTTGGCTTATTTTTTGTTTCTTGTTGTAAGGCTAAGAGAGATGACTTCCAAGTTCCTTACATGTTAAATCAGAAATTGGAAGCATCCCGCAGTATGTTTTATAAAGTGGAAAAGCATGTTCAATTCCTATTAGCCTCATTTTCCCACCGAGAAATCTAACAGTGAGGAAACTTTAAGTTAACATGGTCTTGTGAAAAATGTGTTCTGTCAGAACAAAACTCTTTTCTTTATGGTACAAAGATAACTGTTGAGATTCATAGACACATGTACTTGCCTTTAATAAGATTTCAAACTCCTCTTGCAAATATGTGCAAACTCATAACATAATTGGGAAAACAGCCTGTGTTTATCTTCTGATAGATAGCCATCTAAGAGGAAGTACCTGAACATGTTCCAAAAATAACTTATTTATTCCAAGTCTGGTGGATAACGTAGGATAAAATTCTTTAGAGACAATTTCTGATTTTGTTTCTATGTAAGATTTTTAGTAAATGGAGTAATACATTGAATAGAGAACACTCAACTTTTTCAAAAATAATCAAGATGAGCAGAAAGTTTTCTATAGCTTATAGGTATGTATTAAAAATAAAAAGATATTTTTCACATAATAAGAATAAGCAGAGCCTAACCTATTAAATGTCAAAATGTCACTTGTACAGTGACTCACTTATGAGTAAATGGACAGAGTTGTATATTGACAATCTTAAGATAGTGTCAAGAAAGCCTAGTCCAAAATCTCGGAACTGACTGTAAATGTCATTCAAAATCTCTGATATATATACCAGAGATATATATTTATCAGATGATAAATCTCTGATACATAGCCATACCCTACACATCAACCAGATAGCAAGCATCATGCTATAGGTAACACTTCACCTGACTAGTGACTGAAAGCAGTTTCAGAATAGGGAGATGAAAAGCCTTTTTTAATTTAAAACACCAGAATTATAGATTTGCATCTAAAAATTAATTTTTGAAGAGATATATCCTAAACATTCTGCTTATTGCTTATAACACCCTGTTGTATACTCAAATATATATTAACATATTTACAACTTGGAAAGGTCATATAGTAAAGCCAACTACTTAACTTTATTTAACCCAGGACTGTTGAAATTTACTCAGCCAAAGAGGTTTTTTGTGGTGGGTCTCAGTTATTAATTCTGTGGAATACACTTCAGGAGATATTGTTCCCAAATTTTTATTTTTCACTATTTTTCAAGTGTATGGAACATGTAACTTTCATTACAGGTCCAACCTTAGAAACTTGTTTTATATTGTTCAAATGAATATACAATATAATTATGTAATTTTTATTGATATAACTATTCTGAATTTAGAATCTGAATTTTTCTTTGAGTATTCTGCTATACAGAGACATTCCTATATGAAATTGATCAAAATTCCCCAGACAGCAATCATAGAAATTTTGCATTTCACAGCTGTTGAAAGAAATTGAATCCTCTACAAATAGAAGATGAAGTAAGCTTGTTTTTTCTTAACATATGACAAATAAAGACCCAGATTCAGCAATAGATTTAACAAGTTATTTGGGGGCACAAATTATGTGTCAGATATGATATTAGTATGTTGTTCTATACCTCCAATTATCAGAAATTACTATAACACAAAAGAAGCAGGCAACATTGTTCCAAGAAGCAAGTCACACCACATAATTGAATCTGACTTCCCAATTTGCTGGACTGTCCCAGAAAGAAAAGTGTGTGCTACTTTCATTCCATTTTAACTTGATCTTCTGAGATACCACATACGTCTGTGGGGTTTTTGTCCCCTCTTTCTGAAAATCAATCCTTAAAATTATGTCCCTTTTCCTAACTTACATGGGTCACTAGTGGGAAGGCCTGAGGAAGTATCAATGACTATATTGAGATATTTATGTACCAGCATCCATAATTGAGGACCTACTTTTAAAAACAATTTAAAACAAACATAGAGATAGGTGGAGAGTGTATCCATTTAAATGTCCTTGGTAAATATTTCCTCTTCGAATTGAACCCCAGAGTAGACCAAAGAACATACATACACATTATGACCATGCTTTTCCTGCCTCAAAAGGAAAAGGAAAATAAAAATTAAAATATCTCATTCTCTATAACTGTCACTCAGATACATTTCAACATTATGTGACAAATCAATCAATCTGGTTTCATCAAATTTTTCAGATTGTTTCCTATCAACATTTTACTTAGGATACAAAGAGAATGTCTAATAATGGCAAGATATTTCTACATAATACAGCATAAGCTACACTAAATGTTCACTTAGATAATTTTATAAAACAATGAAGCAAATTTTTATAATAAATTTGAAGTGATCATTTTAAATTAAAAAATTTTAAAAAATCAAAAACAAAAACAAAAACAAAAACTGCTGTTGTAATCGCCAAAATGAGGGAAAATATTTATCTTCGTTTATACATCACTGTAATAGTTTATGAGTTTCTTCTAGATTTTGACATTTGCAAAAGTATAAGCATTTCACTAAGAAAAGACACATCAATTTTTTTCTTTAGGAGAAAACTATTTGCATGTTAACAGCTTAAAAACGTTGTAAGGACCTTACTATGCATTGGTAAGTAAGGTGACAAGAATGTTAGATCAGGAACCAGTTTAATCACCAGGGGAAAATAAAACATAGGTACAATTTCCTTTTCATACTATAACTGATACAGTACATATGCATCAGAAGGAAAGGAAAATCAAATCAGATAAATACTTGTCCAACTGTATAACTGACTTTATTCTTACTGCTTCTAAATACTAATGAGGTATATCTATTTCTCCTCACCTCCTGTTTCAATTTACCACAGAGAAAAACATTAATAATATTTTTGTATAATTATGTAAACAAAGAAAATTTCTACTATTTTGGATACTGGGTTTAAAGTATTTTTAAGTTGTTTTAATCTTGCAATATTTCCAAATGATTCTTTATACATTAAATAAAACATTAAGAATAAATGAGATCTATTTGAAACAGGACTGTTCATTTGTATCACTGAATAGAAACAAGCTGTTGGTTGCTCTTTGTATCCTTAATATTTATCTAAATGTTTGAGTGGTGTATAGATATCTGAATAATTTCGAAATCAAATTCTTTATTAGAAAGGCTCTGTTCTTTTTCCTTACTTGCTCTCATTGATTCTCACACTTAGGCCTTTTTACACTCAAGATTGAGCGTATGGGATATAAGGAGAAAATCCCTAAGGCCAATCCCTCAAAACAGTAACAAAACCTACTTAGTTGAGTGCATTAGGTTGGATGAATATTGGTTTGCCTGTGTGACATCCTGCATAATCTCCCTCTCTAAATGATTGACAGAACTATCTCCTTCCTCTTCTTATATGGAAACTTGGAAGAATCTTGCCAAACAGAATAGATAGCATGGAGACTCTGAAACAATTTTACAGTTATTCTCTTTCAATTTCTTTGCTTCTAACTAGCTCTTCACCACAGATAACAAAGGAGTAAGTCATATTTACATGTTACATCACCATGAGAGAAAATAAGATAATTTATTCAACAAATATTTACTAAATGTCTACTGTATGTTCTAAACACTAGGGACACAACAGTTAAAAGATAAAATCTCTGCCTTTAAAAATCTTACATTGTGAATTGAGAAGAAAGGAACAGTGATAAATAAAATACCAACCCCAATATGCAACTTAATATGAGAAGGCAATAAATATTAAGAGGATGCTGGAGGGAAGTGGTATTTAGATAGGACACTAAGGGAATAACTGGCATAGACTTTAAGGAATGTTTCATATGTTCTAGAAACAGCATAACCAGTGGAGTTGAAGTTCAGTGAATAAATGGGAGGGAGCAAGGCAATAAGAAATGAAGCATGGATTAGAGCCAGGGACCTGCTCATTTGTGTTTCTTTAGTTGGCCATGGTGTTTTCTAATTTACTTATATTTTATATAATTTTGAGCAGACAAACGTTATGCACATATCTGCATTTAGAAAGTTGCTTTCTGCCTTCCATGTATAGAATGAAGGGAAGTCAAGGGCTAAAGCAAGAACATCAATTAGGAAACAATTTCAGTGGCATATGGAGTCCAACAGTAGTAAGGGAGATGCTCCATAAGAGGTGGTCAGATTTAGGATTAAACTTAAAAGATAGCTCTGAGAGGTATACATGCTGATGGGTGGGATTTAGGATACAAGATAAAAGGACAAACTAAATATTACTTTGGGTTTTTTTGACTCAAACAATTGTAAGGATAAAATTGCCATCAACTGAGTTATAGAAGGTGACAGATAAAGCAGATTTGGGGGTGAAGATCTGGATTTCAGTTTCTGAAATGTTAGGTTTTGAATGTCTATTAGTCATTCAAGTAGAAATGTACAGTGGGCAATTAGACGTTTGAATCTGCAGTTAATGAGAGAGGTCTAGAATGTTAAGTGATATTTAAATTTTCCTAGTAGTATTTCAGCTATAATCCTTAATTAAAGAAAAGGTTAAAGTACTGGGTTGTGGGTATTTTAACATTTGGATATAAGAAAAAATCTGAAAAGAACACTTAAAATAAGCTATCGTACTTTTCAGTGTATTGCTTATCCTGTTTCACGTGTTATAGTACCTGTCTTCTACTTAATGTTGTAAGTCACTATGCTTGATCACATCTGTTCCATTTATTCTCTTTCCCAGAAACTCCACTTCAGAAGCCCTCCCTTTTCCACTAGAATTACTGTCTATATCCACTGCCCAGCTATCATTCTGATACTTTTCTTCATTTCTCTCCTGTGATGGATCCTGTTTCTAAAATTTCATACATTCTCGTTCCTTGGTTTACTCTCTCTTTTTGCCGTATCACCTGAAAAAGTATGCATGAGGACTAAATATTTTGAGAAATTTAATGTCTAAAAATAATTGTTTTACCCTCAAAGTGATTGGTAGTTTGTTTTAGTGTAGGATGTATATACATTTTTAAATGTTTTAATATAGGATTTTAAAGGCTTTGTGATGTAATTTTATACATTACTATGTGGTTAACAATTCCATTTTAAATCATATATTTTGTATATGATTTTTATTCTTTTTGGAAAATTTTGGAATTTTGCTTCTATATTTTGATATTCTGAAATTTTATAGCATTGTGACTTGCTGGTCCTTTTTTATTAACAGTGCTAAAGATTCAGATAAAGACTTAGAGACTTTTTAATCTGGCTATACATGCTCCTAAATTCTAATTTTTTTCTAACGTTATTTATTTAATAATTTTCCTCAGTTTTTTCTCCTTTCCTAGAATTAGATATTGCTGTCTGTACTAATGCTCTGATTTTTCTTAACATTTATTTTCTATTTTCCATAACATTTAACTTTGTTTTATTTTAGTGAGATTTTCTGAACTTTATCATTAAAATATTCTATTGATTTTCTTTGCTGTTATATGTTCATTTCCCAAGAACTTTTTCTTATTACTTGATTGATCTTATTTTATACTAAAATGTCATTTTAAAAACTTTAATAATTAAAGTATAGCATATATAAAGAAAATACAAAAATGGTACACAGTTCAATAAACATTTACAATTTGAACACATGTGTAACCACCACGCATATCAAAAAAAGAGGATCACCAGCACTGCAGAAGTCCTCCCACAAACAAAGCAAACATACACAAACATCCCCATACTCCTGCATCAGTGCAAAAACCACTCTGACTTCTAAGAAACAGTAATACCTTTAGCTCCTTTTAAAGTCTATATAAGTAGAATCACATGTATGTACTTTTGTGTTTGCCTTATTTTACTTTAGTATTTATGAAATTTATGTTGTTGCGTGTAGTTATAGTTTTTTTTAATTCAAGTATATTTGTTTACAATGTGTTAGTTTCAGGTGTACAGCAAAGTGATTCAACTATATATATATATACACACACACACACATATGTATATATATTCTTTTCAGATTCTTTTTCATTATATGTTATTACAAGGTATTGACTACAGTTCTCTGTGCTACGCAGGTCCTTTTTGGTTATCTATTTTATATATAGTAGTGTGTATATGTTAATTCCATACTCCTAATCTATCCCTCCCCCACCTCTCCCCTTTGGTAACCATGTTTGCTTTCTGTGTGTATGAGTATTTTTCCGTTTTGTAAATAAGTTCATTTGTATCATTTTTTTAGATTCCACAAATAAGCAACATATGATATTTGTCTTTCTATGTCTGACTGACTTCACTTAATATGATAATCTCTAGGTCCATACATGTTGCTGCAAATGGCATTATTTCATTCCTTTTCATGACTGAACAATATTCAATTATATATTTATTTATATATATGTGTGTGTGTATATATATATATACAGACACACACATACACACACACACACATATTTATCCATTCATCTATTGATGGATATTTAGGTTGCTTCCATGTCTTAGCTGTTGTAAATAGTGCTGGTATGAACACTGCGGTGCATGAATCTTTTTGAATTATAGATTCTCCAGATACATGCCCAGGAGTGGGATTGTTAGATCACATGGTAATTCTATTTTTAGTTTTTTTGAGAAACCTCCACACTGTTCTCCATAGTTGTTGCACCAATTTACATTCCCACCAGTAGTGCAGGAGGGTCCCCCTTTCTCCACATCCTCTCCAGCATTTATTATTTGTAGATATTTTAACGATGACCATTCTGACCATTGTGAGGTGATACCTCATTGTAGTTTTGATTTGCATTTCTCTAATAATTAGCGGTATTGAGCATCTTTTCATGTGCCTGTTAGCCATCTGTAGGTCTCCTTTGGAGAAATGTATATTCAGGGCTTCTGTCAATTTTTGACTGAGTAATTTGCTGTTTTGATATCAAGCTGTATGAGCTGTTTATGTATTTTGGAAATTAATCCCTTGTCAGTCACAATATTTTCAAATATTTTCTCACATTTGATAGGTCGTCTTTTTGTTTTGTTTATGGTTTCCTTTAATGTGTAAAAGCTTTTCAGTTTAATTAGATCCCATTTGTTTATCTTTATTTTTATTTCCATTACTCTAAGAGACAGATCCAAAAAAATAATGCTGTGATTTA
Organism: Camelus dromedarius; assembly: GCF_036321535.1. Classification (NCBI taxonomy): domain Eukaryota; kingdom Metazoa; phylum Chordata; class Mammalia; order Artiodactyla; family Camelidae; genus Camelus; species Camelus dromedarius. The sequence goes on along the minus strand of NC_087436.1, from coordinate 58,898,684 downwards.
TGTCAGATTGTTCTGTCTACGTTTTCCTCTAGGAGTTTTACAGTATTCCATCTTACATTTAGATCTTTAATCCATTTTGAGTTTATTTTTGTATATAGAGTTAGCAAATGTTCTAATTTCATTCATTTACATGTAGCTCTCCAATTTTCCCAACATCACTTATTGAAGAGACTACCTCTTCTTCATTGTATATTCTTGCCTCCTTTATCAGAGTTTAATTGGCCATAAGTGTGTGGGTTTATTTCTGGGCTTTGCATCCTGTTCCATTGATCTATGTGTCTGTTTTTGTACCAATACCATATGGTTTTGATTACTGTAGCTTTGTGGTATAGTCTGAAGTCGGGGAGTCTGATTCCTCCAGCTCTATTCTTCTTTCTTAGGATAGCTTTGGCTATTCAGGAACCTTTATATTTCCATACAAATTTTTTAAAAATTTTGCTCTCATTCTGTGAAAAATGCCATTGGTAATTTGATAGGGATTGCACTGAATCTGTAGATTGCCTTGGGTAGTATTGTCATTTTAACAATATTGACTCTTCCAATCCAAGAACATCGTATATCTTTCCATCTCTTTGTGTTGTCTTTAATTTCCTTCATCAGCATCTTATACTTTTCAGATTACAGGTCTTTTGCCTCCTTAGGTAGATTTATTCCTAGGTATTTTATTCTTTTTGATGTAATGGTAAATGGGATTGTTTCCTTAATTTCTCTTTTTCATATTTTGTTGTTATTATATAGACATGCAATAGATTTCTGTGTATTAATTTTGTATCCTACAACTTTCTGGAATTTACTGATGAGCTCTAGTACTTTTCTGGTAGCATCTTTAGGATTTTCTATGTATAGAATCATGTCATCAGCAAATGATAACAGCTTTACTACTTCTTTTCCAATTTTAATTTCTTTTACTTCTTTTTCTTGCCTGACTGCTGTGGCTAGAACTTCCAAAATTATGTTGAATAAAAGTGGTGAGAGTGGGCATCCTTGTGTTGTTCCTGGTCTTAAAAGGAATGCTTTTTGCTTTTCACCACTGAGTATGATGTTAGTTGTGGGTTTGTCATAATGGCCTTTATCATGTTGAGGTATGTTTCCTCTGTGCTCATTTTCTAGAGAGTTTCTATCATAAATGGATATTGAATTTCAGCCAGACTCATCAAGAAAAAAAGGGAGTGGGCCCAAATCAATCAAATCAGAAATGAAAAAGGAGAAGTTATAAATGACACCGTAGAAATACAAAGGACCATGAGCAACTACTAGGAGCAACTATACACCAATACAATGGACAAGCTAGAAGAAATGGAAAAATTCTTAGAAAGAAACAATCTCCCAAGAACCAGGAAGAAATAGAAAATATAAACAGACTAATAACCAGGACTGAAGCTGAATCCGTAATTTAAAAACTCCCAACAAACAGAAGTCCAGGACCAGATGGCTTCACAGGGGAATTCTACCAAATATTTAGAGAAGAATTAACACCTAGCCTTCTGAAACTATTCCAAAAAATTGAAGAGGAATGAATACTTCTGAATTCACTGTATGAGACTGCCATCACCTTGATACCAAAACCAGGCAAAGATATCATTAAAAATAAACTCACAGGGCACTATCATTGATGAAAATAAGTGCAAAAATCCTCAACAAAATCCTACCAAACAGAAGCCAACAATACATTAGAAGTATCATACAACATGATCAGGTGGGATTTATCTCAGGAATACAAGGATTTTTCAATATTCACAAATCAATCAGTGTAATATACCACATTAACAAATTGAAGAGTAAAAACCATATGATCATCTCAATAGATGCAGAAAAAGCTTTTGTTTAAAATCAACATCCATTTATAATAAAAACTCTGTAGCTATAGTTAATTTATTATTGTTACTCTTATTTATCACTTGTTATACCAGAATTTACTGATCCATCTTAATATGAATGGACATTTGGTTTCTTTGCAAATTTTAGCTATTTTAAATAATACTACAATGAACAGTCTTGTATATGCCCTTTCTCAGGTATATGTATGCATTTATTTTAGATATGTGTCCAAGAATGAAATCACTTGGTTGTAAAATAAACCATAATAAATTGTCAAATAGTCTTCCAAAGTGATTATTATAATTTTTACTTCCATTATGAGTATGTAAAGAGTTCCAACTTCCCTACATTTTTGTTCTGACTTAGTGCTGTCAGTAGTTTACTTTTAGCTATGTTGGTGGGTGGTTTCTCATTAACTTAATTTTTTCTCTAGAAAAGTTTACAAAAATATTTTGTCATTACTTAGTTAAGGATGGGATTTTTTTTTCTTCCTGTATTTCAAAATGGACCTTAAAAATACATTCTGATTTCACTTTACAAAGTTTCATAAAATGCAAACTATTCTCTAGTAACAAAAAGCAGATCAGTGGTTTCCCGAGTATAGGTTCGTGAGAAAGGTGGGAAGGAGAGATTATAAATGGCCCTGAGGAAATGTATTGAGGGTGTACTGATGAATCCTTTCTATTTTTATATTCAATGTGTTTGGAAATTTTTAAAAACAATTTGCTGGGTATAGAAATCTAGGATGGCAGTTTTCTAATTTTTTTTTTCTTTCAGCATTATAAATGTAACTTTCCGCTGATCATGGCTTGATTATTTTTGTCTGGCAATCTGCCATATTATTATTGCTCCTCTAAAAACAGTGTGTCTGTTTTTCTTTAACTGCTGCTATGATTTTCTCTTTTTCTTTCACTTAAGCAATTTTACCAGAATGAACCAGGTTTTTTGCGAGTTTTACCTGGTTGGGTTCATGATGTTGATTAAATTTGTGGCACAATAGTACAGTATTCATCAATTTCAGAAAATTATTGGCAATTATGTCTTCATAATTATGTCTGTAAATATTCTTATTGATGTATTTTAATATTCATTAAGCTGCATATATTTAAAATGTACAGTTTAAAAAATATTTGTACACATACACACACCTACATACACACCTGGAAAATGATCACCATAGTCAAGATAAGAATTATATCCTTTACTCCCTCAAATTTCTTCATGCCTATTTGTAATTTCTCCCTCACATCCTTCCTCCTCACCCACCTCTAGGAAACCACTTATCTCTTTTGTTACTATATGTTAGTCTGCATTTAATGAAATCATAGAGTATGAATTCATTTTTTTTAATCTGGATTTTTCTCCACAGTGTAATTATTTTGAGATTTATCAATGTTTTTATGTGTAATAACTGCTTTTTCTATTTATTGCTAGAAAGTGTTCATGTATGTATATATCACAATTTGTTTATCTACTCACCTATTAATAGTCATTTGGGTTGATTTTTCAGATTTAGCTATTGCAAAAAGAACACCCTGCTTCTAGGAATAAGTGTGTATAAGTTTTATATGGACTTTAAAATTTTTTCTTGAGTATCTTAGAGTATAATAGATGCATCCCACAGTAGGTACTTCTTAAACTTTGTAAGAAATTGCCAGTTTTGCAAGGTGGTTGTGCCATTTAAAATTCTCATCAGCAGTACATGAGAATCCCAGTTCATATTCTCATCAGTCTTTTGACTGTATCTACCTTGTATGTTTATAGTTGTATCAAATTGTGATTTTAATTTGTATTCTCCTCATTACTAATGATGTTTAACATCTTTTCATATGTATATTTGCCATTCACATGTCTACTTTTATGAACTTTCTGTTCAAATATATTGCCAGAATAAAGTTGTTTCTTTTCTTATTATTGAGTCTTCAGAGCTCTTTTCATACTCTAGATAAAAGTTTTTTAATCAGGTACACAGTTTGGGAATATATTCTGTCACTATGTGACTTGGCTTTTAATTCTCTTGAGTGTTTTTAAAGAGTGGAAATTCTTTTTTTATGAAATTCAGTACCTTTTTTTTCCCTTTATGGATTGTGCTTTTGGTATCATATGAAGAAATCTTTGACTAACCCAATGTCACAAAGATTTTCTCCTATGTGTTCTAATAGAAGTTGTATAATTTTATAATTTATATTTAGGTCTATGATCATTTTTAAGTTACTTTTTACTTATAGTTATACTAAGTGTGGATTACAGTTCCCTCTTTTTTTGTTTGTTTTGTTTTACATATACACAGTTATTTCAGCATAATCTGTTGAAAAGACTAACATTTCTCCCATGAATAATCTTTAAATTTTGTTGAAAATCAACTCTATTTTAATAAATCTACTTTTGAACCCTGTTCTATTCCATTGGTGTATTTGTCTATCTTTTATACCAATCCCACCCTTTTATGATTATGGTAGTTTCAGAATAAGACTTGAAATAATGGAATAGTAATCCTCCAAATGTGTTCTCTTTAAAGTTGTTTTCACTTTCTTAGGTATTTTACATATTTATATGAATTTTAAATTCAGCTTGTCAATTTCTACAAAAAGAAATCCTGCTAGGATTTGACTACATTTGCATTAAACCTATAAACCAATCTGGGGAGACTTGACATCTTAATAACACCGAGCTTTCTCACACTTGAATATAGTAGACCACTCTGTGTGTTCAGGTTTTGTTTTTTTTTTCAGCAGTGTCATGTAATTTCCAGTGTACAGATCTGGTACATATTTTGTAATGTTTATCTCTAAATTTTTCAAGCTTTTATATATTTTTAAATTCTAATTTCTAATATTTTTGCTGTATGTAGCACTATAATCAATTATTATATATTGATCTTATGTTCTGCAAACTTGCTAAGATCACTTTATTGTTCTGGTAGTGTTGAGGGGGTGTATTTTGTATTTTCCATTGGCTATGTGATATAGACATTTGTCTCATTCACAAATATAGATTTACTTTTTCTTCTCCAAATTGGAGGACTTGTAACTTTTTCTTTTCCAAATTGTAGGACTTGTACCGTATTGCACTAGGTAGAAACCCAAATATAATGTTAAATAAAAGTCATGAGAGAAGGCATAATTTTTCTGTATTCTTCATCTTAGAGGAAAAGGTCTTTCTCTACTGAATTATTTGCAGGTTTTTCACTGGTGCCCTTCATGGGATTGAGGAAATTGCTTTTTATTCCTCAGTTTCTGGGAGATTTTATCAGGACTGGATTTAGTTTCTAAGGTATAAATTGAGCTTATTGATCTGAGACAAATCTTTTTTCAGATATATAAACTTTTTTAGTGCTAAAATTTCCCTCTGATCACTGCTTTAGCAGGATCCAGCAAATTTTTATATATGGTGTTTTTATTTTCATTTGATTCAAAACACTCTCTAATTTCCCTTTTGATTTTAATCCATGAGTTATATTTTAAGTGTTTATTTAAATAATTTTATGGCTATAGTTTTACATAGGGATTTCTAGATTTTTTCTTATTATTCTCATAGTTCATTTCACTGTCAGGGAAGGGAACTTAATATTTATAAATTTAATTCTTATTTTGGTGTCATATGGTACACATACCCACACTGCAGCTTCCTTGCCTATGTTATATCAATAATCGCACCTCCAATAACTTGATATTCTTTTAAACTGTGTTGAAATTTCTCACCAGTTGTTCTCTCTTTTGTCCTGGCATATGTATGCATGTGTGTGCATGTACACACACACACACATATAAAAATTAATTATTCCCATTTTAATGTAGGGTTAGCAGTAAGAGTAAATGACTACATTTAACTAATCTTCTGTTTGTACCAGAAATCCTTTGCCCAAAATCAATTTAAAGCCACAGATAATCAGGCGTTAACCAATCTTAACACTTATTTTTATTTTATATTTTAAAGAATTTTGCTTTGCCCCTTTTGATCACATCATATTCATATGTGCTTTTGTGACTTTTCTCACTTTTTTGCCATGTCTGCAGTTATTTTCTTCAACCGTCCAATCCCTATATATTCTCCAAATCCAAGTAACGAGTCTTAACAATTTCATGAAGATTTTTTTAATCTACAAAACTTCTTGTTGATGTTCTTCTCTTACAAACTTTGTCTTATAGCCATGGGAGGAGCCTTAGTAGGGTGATGGTAGTCCAAGAATCGTGGTTTTCTTTGCTCATTACTATTTCACAAGAGACAGAGATATTCTGAGAAATTTCCAGCTTTTTAAAATAATTTCACAACAATGAGGGGGACCAATGTCATTTAATTATTGGGGGCCTAAGATGCGAGAAGTTAAGCAACGTGTGGGACACTACCCAACTACAAAGAATTGTTTCCTGGCCTGTATAACAATCAACCATCCTAGAAAATAATTTCCTGACCTTAATACTGTGTTTCACACATTTTTGATGGATTTATGAGCTGTAATTTTCAGGAGCGTAAATATAATATAAATCAATATAAGATTTAATTGTTCTTGGAATTTGTTGTTTTTTTCATTATTTCAGAAAATTGCATCATCAATGGCAATACAATTTGTGGTCAATCAACACAGTTATACCAGTCTTTTGTTTACAGTTGTTGTATGAAAATAAGCAATGAAGGAAATTTGAAAAACCTTTTAATTATTTGGAGCAAATTACATTTAAAGTAGATAAGCATAAAATATAGAGACCTCATCACACATTTCTTTTACAAAAGCTGTTTTATAATATTTCATATTACCATCCTAAATATGCATGTATTAGTATGGTGATAAGAAATTTATTCTGTGAAGATTTCATAATAAAAACACAGTTTTCCACTCTTAGATTGATACAATCTCTAGGTTTCTAACACATAATTTCTCTTTGGAAAGAAGTTATTTCCTCAAACTATTCTCTTTTCCCTATTATTTGTAAAGAATATGTTGTTTTAAGCACTAGAGACTAAATGTGTGTTTTGACTTGTGGTATATTTCAAGATAAGAGATATGTTTTCCATTATACTTAATTTCTATCCCTTTCCATGTCATCTAAATGGATATTATTTTGTCACATTATAAGCAGTATAGATCAAAAAAGAAAAGAACACATCAGTGTTCAATTTGTGAGAAAACTTTGTTTTGCAAAATCTCTAAAAAATGTATATAAAGATATGTCCTCGTGAAGATATGCATTAATTAGTGTCCTGTGTCATGATGTACTATGTACCTAATTGTAGTTCTCCATAATAAATATATATATGTTTATTAACAAAAAAAATATTAAAAGCTGGAATTCTAAAGAAGGATTATGAAGGAGTAAAATTCCACTTATAATACAAGCAATATTCACATTATTTTACAAAAAACTAGCTTCCAAAGACTGAAAGTTTCTGTAGAACCCTATTGCTTGTTATGGGTTATGGTTCAACTTTATGTTTACAATACCCAGTATTTAGATTTTTGGTGGAGCTAGAACAAAGGAACCATGTACTTTCAAATACATATCCTAAATTTGCACATTATTGCACAGAAAACCTGCTTATTGCTTTGAAATTGCAGTATTTTGTATCTTCATAATTTCCATAAGCTTGTCTAAGGCTTAGGGATATTTTTGGTTATATCTCAAACTTGAGATACCTGTTTTAGTCCTCTATGAGGATAATATTCTCAAGGATAAGGTCCAGAATAGGAATTTTTAAAAAGATGAAATTGAAAGTTCTACTCATCCCATCGACATTATTGTAGAAGAACACAGATCTTTTTCCTATATATTCTCTTATCTGCACCTAATGGCTCCTTTAGCTGTTAAACAAGCTACTACTGGGAAAAGCAAGAATGAATATATCCAAAGCCTGTGTCCTCATAATGTTTATAAATTTAGGGAAGACAAGACTAGTATATAAAATTGGGGGAGGGGGGTCAAAATGATAAAGTGTGTATTAAAATGTCTTATACAAGTAAAAGAAATAGGAATTCAGAGCAGAGAGGGAAAAGTCAGAGGCTTTAGAAAGAAGATAGAGAGCAAGGCACACAGTCTGATTATGAAAGAAAGGCCATATTGTTAAACCATGGAGAAAGGATTAGAGGGATGGAGGAAGAAACAGGCACATTATAGAGTCTCCAGTACACAATCAGCCTCATAAAAAGCACAGTGTGAATCTGTGGCAAGAACAGATAATGCTTAAGTGGCCAGATGTAAATAGCTCTTCTGGTCTTAAAAAATGCTTACATAATATCGCTTTTAATGCACTAAAGGTATTTTTCCTTGTCTCCTTTGTATGAAATTCCCAGATGGAGAAATCACTGTTATTGAGACAAATAAACTCTTAAGAATTCTTTATTATTTATTGTTTATTGCTTAATTACGGGAACGTTTGTACCTTTGTATGTGTTTTTTCCCTATTGTAGGAACCTTTTAATGTTCATGTTCTCTTTGTTAGTTGCTCAATTTTTGTACTTTCTATTTTGCTATTTCTCTAAGAGTCAATATTAAGAATGTGCTTCTAACACTCATGGCACAAAATATAAAAAGACTAAGGTCTAAGTAGGGCACCATTAAATTTGGCGAAAAGTATGACAAATATGTAACCATTACTATACGCATAAAAAGCAAATAGATCTCTCATTCATTCACTTCCTGCTACTTTAAATGGCTGCTCTTGACAACCATATGTTGTTTCTGATGTTTTACGTGCTGAGTATTACTGGACGCAGAACAAGTTCTTTGCAATTTAATGCCTATAAATTGGTTGTATGTTACAGAGAAATGATCTTTAAAATACATCTCCTGTGTGTATCTGTTCATTGATCCAATACCTTACCTTATGGTCATGCCCACGTTCAATAATCATTATTATGGAAATAACAATGCCTGCCTGTTTCAACCAGTAGCATCAGCAGATGCTAAGAGTACTAGAAATCACACAGGCTTTCATGCGTACTTTTTGACTGACTGACTGCTTTTGACAGGAGAATGTATTTATGAGTGTATTTTCATTCTTTTCCCCACCTGTTTTAAACCTTCAAAGAGCTCAGACTCCTGCTCCATAATTTTAATGCTTCAATATGGTCTTCCTTATTGTCCTTTCCATTTATCTACTGCTCAGAAGAACTTGCCAGAAACTTTAGGAGACATGTCATAGAGCTGTAAAAACTTGGGAAATGCTCTGGGGTGACACCATCCAAAAACTATTGAGTTAAAAAACAATTTTTGAAAAAAAATTGCCCAATGACTAGATTTTGAAGACTTTGATGATATTGGCTATATAAATTCTTAAGTCTTAATTGTATCTTTAGTTATTCAGATGCATGTGGTTATATAGTTAAGACTTTGGAGGGAAGAAGTACTAAATAGCTACCAACACTTGAGCAAATATTATATGCCATCCTTTCTCTCTCTCTAAAAACTCAGTTTGCATTTAAGATAATTTATATAAATGGAATCATACAGATGTATTTTTTGGCCTGGGTGCTGTCACTTAGTGTAAGTATTTTGAGATTATGTATCTATTTTGTTTGGGTATCTATCAGTAGTTTGTCTTTTTGCTGATTGGAAACCAAATGCATGAGTATATCACAATTTGTTTATCTATTCACCTGTTTATGAACATTTGGGCTTTCCCAGTTTTGAACCATTACAAATAAAGCTGCTGTGAATGTTCATATACATGTCTTTGGACATATGCTTTCCTGCCTCTCAAGTAAATACTTAGGAGTGGAATAGCTGACGATTATGGTAGCAGTATGTTTAACTTTAGTAAAAGTTAACTGCTTTTTAACTTTTTAAAATTTAACTGCCATCTGTTTTCCAAAGTGGTTGTACCATTTTACATTTCCATAAGCAGTGTATGAAATTTCTGGATGTTCCATGGTTTTATCAACACTTGACATATCCACTCTTCTTAAATTTATCCATTCTGTTAGGTTTTTAGTTGTATGTCAGTGTGATATGAATTTTCATTTACCTAAATGATGATGCAGAGTAACATTTCAAGGACTCCTTAAGTAAAGTGTCCATTCAAATTAGCACCATTTAAAAATTTTAGGTTGTGTCTTCTTATTACATTTGGAGAGTTCCTTAAATATTACTGTATGATAGAAGTCAGTTAGGTATTACATGACTTCTAAACATTTTGTCTCCATCTATGGCTTAACGTTTTCATTTCCTTTAATAGGTCTTTCAAAGAGCAGAGGTTTTTTTTAATTTTGGTGAAGTCAAATTTAATGATTTTTCTCTTTACATCATGCTTTTAGCATCATTTCTAAGAAATTTTTACCTAAAGCAAGACCACAAATATTTTGACCTATGTTTTCTTCATGATGCCTTACAGTTTTAGGTTTTACATTTGGATCAATGTTACATTTCGAGTTAATTTTTGTATTTATTGCAAAGTATAAAGTATGGAAAAGGGGTGGATACCCAATTGCCCCAGCACTATTTGTTGAAAAGTCTATCTTTTCCTCACTAAACTGTCTCTGTACTTTTGTCAAAAATTAGTAGTCCGTATATGTGTAGGTCTATTTCTAGACACCCCATTATTTTCCATTGATATATTTATGTATATTTTAGTCAATACAAGTTTCTCAGTGACTGCATCAATATAATAAATGTTGAAATCAGGAAATTTTAGTCCAACAAATTTGTTCTTCTCTTTCAAAACTGCTTTTGCTATTTTGGATTCTTTTGCATTTCCACATGAATTTTAGAATTAGCTTGTCAAGTTCTATGAAAAAAGGCCTAAATGGATTTTGATTATGATTTTGTTAAAGTTACGAACAACTCTTGACTGCCCATTTGTGGTCTGAGGTACTAAATCTAAAATAAAAAAAGAGGTTTCACTCATTTTTGAAAGGCAGACTATTTAAAAAGTGAATGCTATATAAATAGCTATTTGTCCAAAAGATATACTAATAGCCAATAAACACATGACAAGATGTTCAGCATCATTTGCCATCAGAGAAGTTCTAATCAAAACCACAATGAGATATTAATTCACACACATAAGGATAGCTATAGTCAAAAACACAGTAACAAGTGTTGATAAGAATATGGGAAAATAAGAATCTTCACTCACTGCTGGTAAGAATGTAAAATGCCACAGCCACTTGGAAAATATCCTGGTAGTTCCACAAAATGTTAAACATAGTGTTACCATTTGACCCAGCAAGTCCACACCAAGGTATATACATACCCAAGAGAAATTAAAATATATTTCTCTCAAAAATTTGTATATAAATGTTTATAGCAGCATTATTCATAATGGCCAAAATATATAAATAACCCAAATGTCTATCATCTGATGAATGGATAAAAGAAATATAGTTATGTCCAAATAAATTACACATCTGATAAGGGTCATATATCCAGAATATATAAAACACACTTACAACCCAAAAATAAAAAGATAGATAATCCAATTAAAATATGGGCAAGGGATTTGAATAGATATATCTCCAAAGAAGATGTGCCACTAGCCAATAAGACATGAAAAGATGCTCAACATCATTAGCTACCAAGGGAATGCAAGTCGAAACCACAAAGAGATACCTCTTCACACCCACTAAGATGGCTAAACAAAAAGGACAGACAATAACAAGTGTTGATGAGAATATGGAAAAATAGGAACTCATACAGCTGGTGGTATTATAAAATGATGCAATCAATTTGGAAAGCAGTTTGGTAGGTCCTCAAAATGTTAACTATCGGGCTACCACATGATCTAACAATTCCACTCCCAGGTATATAGTTAGAGTGAGAAATGAAAACATACATTTTTAAAACCTTGTATATTAATTTTCATAGCAACATTATTCATAATAGCCAAAAATAGGAAACAACCTAAATGTTCATCAATGGGATGTAAGGATCAACAAAATGCAGTATATCCATGCTATGGAATATTATTCAGCCATAAAAAAATTGAATATTGAAGCATGCTATATAATGTAACTAAACCTTGAAAACTTTACTCTAAAAAGTCAGTCACAAAAGATTACTTTTTATGTAATTTAATTTATGTGAAATTTCCTGAATAGGACATCTGCGGAACAAAAAGTAAACTGGGATTGCCTAGAGTCAGTGATGATTAGGGGCTAAAAACTAAAGGGTATGGGGTTTCTTTTATGGTAATGAAAATGTTTTAAAATGTATTTTGGTGATGGTTGCAAGACTCTGGATATACTAAAAACCAGTGACGTAGTATCACTATTCTACTACTAATTAGAAGGCTTCCTAGGGGGAAAGGACATCTAAGTGGTAACATGAATATTAGTTGAAATAGTTAGGTGAGGAGGTCATGGGTAGATTTTTGTAAGGAGGCAAAATAAAACAGAAAAAAATATTCCAGGTAGAGAAAACAGCAGGTTCTAGGACTCAGGAGTGATAACAAGTTTGGGAAATTAAAGAAGCTCCGTATCTAGTGTGTTTGTCAAGGCTGGTGGGTGGAAGTAAGAGAAGTAACGAGTGAGGCTGGAGAAGATCATGGAGAGCCTTGTAAACCAGATTAAGATATTTGGTATTTTCCTTAGACTTACTGAGATAGTATTAAAAACCCTATGAGGAGTTGAATGTATCAAATATACCTGATCACATATTGGCTAGTTTTAAAATAAAATTTAAATATAGCCCTCAAGGAAGAAAACTCTTTATAAGAAAATTTACATATTTTACTATCTGTAACTGACTTTGGTCATGATGCATTAAAATGAGAACATATTACATTTTTACATCTCTACTTATTTAAATTCCCACAAATTTCCATGGTAGGTATCTTCCTAGTTCACAAGAAGACACCTGACCAACTTAAAACCTCATGTAGTTTTCTCAATTCGTTTGAACATCTAAAACATAAAGTCAGAAGGCAACAATGGAATTTGGAAGAATATCAAGTTGATTTTCACTTGTTCTATAACATCTTTGACATAACTTTGTGAGCAAAATTAAAGATAAAAAGTCTACTTTTAATTTTGTTTAAACATGAGAATACTGTTTTTTAAAGTATTCATTCATTGACTATCAGGTGATTGGCAACCAAAAATTGGTAGCCATTATTAAGTGTGATACAAATGCATCAGGGTAATATTTTGAGGTGTTGATTTGGCTTTTACCTTTTTGCATTCATCCTGAGTCTTTATGAATTTAGTCACAGCAAAACGGCAAGAAAATACCTTCCACTTCAAAAGCCAAAACTTTTTAGTTTCAAAATCCTAAATCCTAAAAGATTTGAAAATAAGAATTACGCCATAGTGATTTGGAAAACTGAACAAACATCTAGAACTAATTTTTTGGTACCTTCTACTACCTCACTTCCACTATCACCCTGAGACTAGATAAAGTTGGTCCAAAAAAGTTAAAGACAAAGAAATGAAACGAGTTTAAATGCTGGTGCTTCCCTAGAAGGAAACCAGTCTCCCCTGGACACATCCTGGGACCTACTGACAGATTTTAGTTTGGGGAACTCACTAAACCTTTTTCAGCTTAGGACTAGGAAAAATCCAGAATCAGTTATCCTGATCCTAGCCTGTGTGAGAGCATCAGAAATATCTTCAGGGGCTCTCTAGGCAGTCAGTTCTGAGACAACTTGATATAATCCCTGTTTGTACCCACTGTAGACCAGGCAGCCACAAAATGTTTGCCTCTACAGCCAGGAACAGACAAATATGGCATCTCAGTCTGGTAGATTTGGAAAGCTTCCGTGGCAAGATGAAGCAGTGATCTCTGTGGACCCACCATCAACGAGCAGAAGCGAACGAGGACATCGTGGTAGAAATCATCATAAACACATGACCATGACCTTTGTTAGACACGTCTTGCCTCCCAAACATAGGTCTTGGCCTTTATAAAGCCCCAAAAGGAAACAACCCCATGAACTAATGTAAAGAGTAACTTGCTGAATTTATTATTTGGTACCCGGTAGAATGGAGGCTCAAACTTAAAATTAAATTTAACTGTAAAAAAATCACAATCTTTATGACCTGAGAATTGTAGCCATCAAACCAATAAAAATCCCTACCATTTACTGCATGCTTACAAGGTGGCAAATTTTAAATTAGCTACTTTACATAAGTTATCTCAATTTCATTAATAGTAAGGCACATTCTAAAAATGTTCCCCCTTGCACAAATGTTTTTCATGACAGACTCATTCCACTCTGATAGTCAAAGTTGGTTCTAGTACACCCTCTTATAGTTGTTTAACACCATACATCTTAGAAAAATATTGGATTAATAGTTCTTATACCTGGCAGTTTTAGATCTAGTGATTTGAGGTTCCTGTTCAAACCATAATTAACTTAATATTCATCTCCCTTGTCTTTTAAAGTCACTTCCCATTAGCAAGACTTTTATGATTTCCCAGCATGGTTGGCAACAATTTTATTTCTATCAAGCAAAAGACAATACCGTGTTACAGATAGTCATTATAAAATAAATAATAATATTAAAGTCTTTATCTTGTCTTGGGGCTATTCTTCGCCTTCAAAAAAGTTAATTGGCCCCACAGGCTTAGATAGGTTTTAAATTTTGATGAGGGAATTAGACAGGAAGGAGGGATGTTAAAATTATCATTTCTCTTTTCCCTAAGGCAGCTCCCTCAAAGGCCACTCAGAATGGGAAATGTCTGTTTGAGGCCTTGCCCGGCAAGAACCAATAGGAACCACACCACATTCAGCTATAACCTTTACTGTATTTCTAAAAAGTGAATTCAGCCTCCAGCCTGACCAAAAGGTATAAATAAGCTTTACAGTTTTGACCTTAGATAGCTGGGGAGCAACTAGATAAGCTGGTGTCAAGGAATATTTGCTTTTATTTTTAAAACATCTATTTCATGCTTGTAAAATCTAAAGGTAGGCTGACTGAGAGTGGAGATGAGGCAGCAGAAACATGGACTGAGTAGGTAAAGGGTGGCTTCTCCTCTTTTAATAAGCTGGCAAAACCGCTAAGGAAAAATCATATATTGAAGAAAGGAGAACAGTTGTTTCTATCGAACTCACCACTGTGTACATTTTGCCATCTCATCTGTGTGTGTGTGTGTGTGTGTGTGTTTAATCACTGCAGTGAGGCTAAGATTACAAAGAAGGAATGTAAATCCCCTCGGATATGAAGACAATCCCCAGGTATTTTTCTTGACCCTGCAAAAGTGAAAAAGCATGAAATAGTTTTGCCAAGAGGAACAGATGTTTCTGTTGTATATTTCTTACTCCCTGAGCATGTTTGAGAATTCTAAATATAAACGTTCAAACAGACAGGGTGCAAACACACAGGAAGTTTGGGGGAGTGTGAGAATTCATTTAGGCGATTCGATCTGATTCACAATTTTGCACATGAATCAAAAATCAGGAAAAGTAGAAAAAGGGACCATTTAGACATATTAGCATGTATGTGTGGCTTGCATCTTAAAAAGAAAGCCAATTCAGAGAGGTAGCTAATCTCATGACCAACTTAAACTACATGAAGAATAAATAGAAACAAGTTTCAAAGACACACAGAATATTCTAACTTAATTTGGCATGGTTACTTCGGTGTCCTTATATGACAGACTGAATGGGGTCACTTTTGTAAATTCCAAAATTTCACTTATATTTCGTACAGCTTTATAGATTAAATTTAAAAATGAAAATCTCTCTCTGAGCAGAAATGGTAGGTGGCCAGAATGAATATTCTAACTAGCCAACACATTACTTGGCACATAGTCATCTAATATTTACTACAGAGTAAAAATATAAACTTGCTGATCAAGATGCTTTAACAAGTTAAGCTCTAAACCTCCAATGGATAGTGAGTACAATTTTCATTTCTATGTGAAATGGCAATTCGGTGTATTTCATGGAAGTACAGTTTACTTCCATGAAAATAATATGTTTCTGGGTAAAGTTATCAGAATGACAACACAGATCATTCCTGACTTCAATCTGCCTCATAAAAGACCAGTTAGCAACTACTCATAGACAAGACACCATTGAGAAGATCCCAGAACTCAGGAATGAGACTGAAGCACTCTCCTGGACCACAGTGATGGAAAAGGACCACATTAGAGAGTAAGAGAAGTGGCTACACTGACTGCATTGCCCTCCCCCAGGCTGGCACAGCACCACACCAAGAGGGTTTGTTTCTCTGGGCCTACAGTTTCTCCACTGGGAAAAAGAAAGCCCAAGGTTGAATTCCAGCTCCCCCAGCACTACAGGATGCTTCCCTGGAGGTCCACTCAGATCTCATCCCACATGACCACTAGGGAACTTTGCAGGGCTTGAACTCCGAAGATCAGAGAGAGATGGAGAAGGGAATGGGACTGACAGCCGTCAGTGTTCAGATCTCAGACTGCATCCCTCCTTGCAGTGGTGCTTTAGCAGAGATCCCAGCAAGTAGCTCTGCACATCTGCAGAGCAGAGCCTGTGCCCCATCCTGGCCAGGGGGCTCACTGGCAGTTCTGCCTGAGTCAGATCCACAGCACAACTGCATCTGAGGCCCATTCTACTTCCCATCCAGGCAGAGAGCAAATGTGAAGCAACGCCCAACTGCAGAGTGTAGCCTCCAGTCCCACCAACCATGATACCTGACTGGAGAATCCAGGCACCACAGAGCCCATTCTACAGCCACCCTTGGCAAGGAGCCAGGCCAGCAACACTGCCCCACTGTGATGGGTAGCCTCTGGCCCCACATAACCAGGTTGTCTGAGCAGTGACCATGCACAGCCTTATAACGCAAACTATGGCACTGCCCAGCCACAAAGACCAGCTTACAACAGAGTCTAGCTTTGCTAGACGTCTGAATATAGCTTATGGCCTCGCCCAGGAAGGGAGACTAATCAGTGATACCCCAAGTCGTGGAGCACAGCCTGCAGCCTCACCTGAAAAAGAAGCCTGGACAACGACCCCTCCTGACCTCAGAGCACAGTCCCTAGCACACCCAAATGCAGGATGCATCTGGAGGTACCCCTCAACCAAAGAGCCAAGCCAGCGACGTTGCCCAACAGCGGAGCACAGCCAGAGGCCTACGTGGTCATGAAGCCCACCCTACAGCCCCACTTAAATCTGGGGCACAGTCTGGATCCCTGTCTGATCACAGAGCATGATCTAAGGACTTGTTTAACTACAAAGCATGTGGCCCTGCCTGAACAGAGTCCAGCCAATAACACCATCTTGCTGGCAGCACAGCCTGAGACCCCACCTGACCAGGAACAACTGCAGAGGCCAGCTCATAGCCCTGTCCAACCGTGCAGTCTAGCAAGTGTCACCACCCTGCAAGGGGTTACAGCCTGCGACCCTGCCTGATCAGAGGTGACTGCAGAGCCCACCTGCTGGCCCCAGTTGACTGAGCAGTACAGTCAGTGGCCCATCCTGATCAGGGAGACCACCCAATAACCACCCCCCACGGAAAGCCCAGCCAGGAGGTCCACACAAACATGGAAGCCAGCCAGTGGCAACCCCTTGATCTCAGAGCACAGGCAGCAGTTGATTTGGCAAATGCTCCACCTCTACCCCAACTGACTTAAGAAAAGAGGAACAGAAGCAGGTTACATTCACAAAGAATGGGCAAGACTATACATTTACCATCATGACCTAGAACTATGATCATTCTCCACTCCTCTTCTTTCCAGACATTCTAACTGTTTTATTACTAGTATCTACCTAAAATTTTTATCTCCATTCAATTATTTTAAATCTATTTATACCTTTATATTTAAAGCTCATCAGTTATAAACAGAATATATTCTGATCTTGCACTTCGACCAGTCTGACAAATGTGCATTCGACTGGAGTATCAGTTCATTTATTTTCAGTATAATTTTTAATGATTATATTCAACTCTACCATTTTGCTTTTCCCCCCTAGAAATCCCATCTATTATTTTCTCTAGTACTTCCTTCCTACCTATTTTTGTGTTAATAAAATTGGTTTAGTAATATATTTTATTTTCTATACTGTCTTTTTAGTTATACTTCTTTGAATTATTTTAAATGTTTGCTCTGGTGATTACTGTTTATATTTTAATATACCACAGTTGATTTAAGATTAGCATTGTACTGTATCAAATAAAATATAGAAATTTGCAACATTATAACTTTATTTACTGACCCCACTATATCACTATTCATTCCAGTCTGATCATTTTTCCTTTAGCTTTTTTTGGCAACACAGTTCTTCTCAAAATTTTTTCTTAGCTTTTGATTTGATGCTTTTATTTTACCTTAATTTTTGAATGATATGTTTACTATATGTTGATTTCTGCACTGGCAGTTTCTTCTTCCTATTCTCTAACAATGCTTTACCACTGTCACCTAGACTCCATTGTTTATGATGGGAAGTCAGCTTTAATTTTCACTATGTGTATAATCTATCACTTTTCTGTGCTGCTTTCAAGATTTTCTTCTTGTCTTTGGTTTTCAATAGTTCAACTATAATATGCCTAGGTATCATTTTCTTTGAATTTATCCTATTTCAGGATTTTTGAGCTTCTTAAATCTGTGAGTTCGTGTTTATTACCATATTTGGGGAAATCTTGTAATGATTTACTCTATTTTTTTTTTAATTATTCTTTTTTTCAACTTCTGAATTTCAATTATCCCTTGATATTGTCCCACTTGTCACTGATGTTTTCACTCTTTTTTTAAATTCTTCTTTCTCCTTGATATTCAGATTGAACAATTTCTATTGATACATTTTCAACTACACTATTTACTACATACAGTGTACAAAATGATTTTAATTCCACCTATTGAATTTTTTCAACTTTTGAATTCTATATTTTGCTTTTTTCTTAGTTTTCATATCTCTGCTTCAATTGCATCTATTTATAATAATTATGACAATATTTTATGTTAAGTCCAGGAACATATTTATAATAGCTGCTTTAAAATCCTTGCCTGCTGAGTCTAACATCTAGGTTATATCAGGGTTCATTTCTATTAGTTACTTTTTCTTTTGGCTCTGGATATTTTCCTGTTTCTACTCATCTCAAGTAATTTAATTTTAATTGTAATGGACATTACAGATGATATGTTGTAGGGACTGTTGTTCATTTATCTTCTTTTTAGGAGCAACAATTAGCTGAAACAACATCCAAACCTTGTCTCCCTCACATGGGCAGACTGACATCTCTGCTTGGTTCCCTTAACCTTCTGTCTGTCCCTCACTTTGAGATTCTTAGAATCTTGGAATTCTGGGGTCATCCAAAACCATTCTGTAATTCACACACATTTTGGGAGGCTTCCCTAAACATGAGTCTCTATTTAAAGGATATGTCCCTTCAAATTGTTGCTGCTCTGGGTGGCCTGAATTCTACCCTCTGATTTCTCAGGCCAGAAAGACTAAAATTTTATGCTTCAGATTCACCTGCTTTGCTCCCCAAGAAACAGGATTTGTCTCAAGCTATATGAATGAAATATAAATATAAAATTGACATATAAACACAAATCTATTCAGCTTTTGCCTTTTAATGATTAGCTTATCAGTGTTTTTCAAGAACTTTGGCAACTCCTCAGTACTTTCAAATACTTTTGTAAAAATTTTCTCTTCATAATTTATAATTAACATCTCTGGGAGGATTAGTCCAATACAACCTAGAAATACATACTAGTTAACTACAGAGGTAATGTGAAATAAAGACATTACTAGATTAAAAAAAAAAAAGGTGACAGAATATGACGCCAGTAGAACCACACTAAAAATAATACTAAAGTGCATTCTTCAGATAGAAAGAAAATTACCACAGATAGAAAACACAGAAATGTGGGAAGGACTGAAGAACAATGGAAAGAATCCAATGTGAATACATAAAAATAAAACAATTGCGTAAAACAATTATTAAAGTATAGAGATCATATGAAAAATTTAAATGCACGGTAGTAATACAACAGACACAAGGGATTTAAATGGAGTGAGTGTTTCCTAGTCCTATAATTGTACAGAGAGTCTTGAAAAATCTAAATTGTAAGTGTATTTGGAAGTACTAATAAATCAAGAATAAGTGTAGTAATATTAAAGCATCAAACAAAATGATTAAAAACATCAAATTAAAATGATTTATAAAACAAGCTAATGGAGAGAGAAAAGAAATGAACTTTTAAATTATTTTATTTATCCAAAATAAAGGAAAAATGAGAAAATTATCGTAAGTTCAGTATAGAAATCAAGCAGTATTATGATAGATAAGGCCTAACCTAATAATAATTATTTTGAGTATAAATGAATTAAATAATAAGACTTGTCAACCTGAATCCTTTAAAAAATGAAAACAAAACAAAGAAATATCCAATCATATGCTGCTTATAGAGACACCATTTCAGTTTAAAGGCACAGATGCTTTAAAGAGTGACAAAAATATATACAAGGCAGACAGTGCTTAAGAATATGGATTTTCTAGAGAATTCTTAGCCAAGATGGTGTAGTAGGAAGACCCTGAACTCACCTCTTCCCACACCAAAATTATAACTACTTACAGAGCAACTATCTATGAAAACAACCTGACGACTAGCAGAAAAGGTTTTCCACAATTAAAGACATAGAGAAGGAACCATGATGAGGAACTGAGTTACCGTATTGTTAGAACCTACATCCTTGGGTTGGAGACCCATATATGGGAGAAATATCACAAATGTAGAGGTCTTTCCCAAGGAGCAACGGGTCCAAGCCCCACATCAGCTATTCAGCCCTCGGGTCCTGCACCAGGAAAATGAGCCCTTGGAATGTTAGTTTTAAAAGTCAGCAGGACTTATGTTTGGGAGAGCAGGAGGACTACAGGAAACAGAGACTCTGCTCTGAAAGGGTGCATGCAAAAATCTCACAAGTTCCAAGTTCTAGCACAGAGACAGTAGTTTGAAAGGAGCCTGGGTCTGACCCACTTACTGATCTTGGAGAGGGTATAGAGAGGCAGAAGGCAACTGAAACTCTTTCTGGGGGAGGAAACACTGGAGCCAGCAATTTTGGGGAGCTTAATCTACCATGGTAACATAGGCAATGGCAAGCACCATTTTGAAATCTTCTCTCTAGCCTATTAGCACCAAAACTGAGCTCAACCCACTGGCAGGCTGGTACCACTCCTAGCTGCCCTAGGCTGCACAGACAGCCATGCAGATAGATCAGACAAAATCATATTTAAAACAAAGACTGTAACAAGAGACAAAGAAGGACATTACATAATGATGAGGAAATCAATCCAAGAAGATATAACTATTGTAAATATATAAAAACTGACATGGGAGTACCTAGGTACATAAAGCAAATATTAATGAACATAAAGGGAGAAATCGACATAAGTACAATAATAGTAGGGGACTTTAACACCCCACTTACATCAATGGACAGATCATCCAAATAGAAAATCAACAAGCATGGCCTTAAACAGCATGTTAAGTGAGATTTATTTAATAGACATATACAGAACATTTCATCCAAAAGAAGATGAATACCCACACTTTTGAAGGGAACATGGAATATCCTCTAGGGTATCTCAGTCACATGCTAGGACACAAAACAAATCTCAATAAATATAAGAAGATTCAAATCATAACAAGCATCTTATCTAATCACAGTTGTATAAGACTAGAATTAAAGGATAGGGGGAAAAAACTGCAAAAACCACAAACAATTGAATTCTAAACAACATGCTACTAACCAACAAATGTATCACTGGAGAAATCAAAGAGGAAATTTTAAAATGCCTTGAGACAATGAAAATGAAAAAATATGATCCAAATCTATGCAAAAACAATTCTAAGAGGGAAACAGAGCAATCCAAGCCTACCTCAGGAGACAAGAAAAATCTCACATAAACAGTCTAGCCTTTCACCTAAAGGAACTAGAAAAAGGAAAAACAAACAAAACCCAAAGCTAGTAGAAGGAAAGAAGAAAAATCAGAGCAGAAATAAATGAAATAGAGACTAAAAAAAACAATATAATAGATCAATGAAACTAAGACCTGGTTCCTTGCAAAGATAAACAAGATTGATAAAACTTTTTCCAGACTTATCAAGGAAAAAGAGAGAGGACCCAAATAAACAAAACCCAAAAAGAAAGGTAAGTTACAAGTGACACTGAAGGAACAGAAAGGATTGTAAGAGATTACCAAGTACAATTATACTCCAATAAATTGGACAACCTAGAATAAATGGATATGTTCCTAGATAATTATATTTCCCAAGACTGAATCAGAAGGAAATACATTATATGAACAGACCAATTACCAGTAGTAAAATTAAATCAGTAATCAAAAAGTTCCCAATAAACAAAAGTCCAAGACCAGATGGCTTCACAGATGAATTCTGCAAAACACATAAAGAACAGTTAACACCTATTCTTGGCAAACTATTAAAAAAAATTAGAGGAAGGAACACTTCCAAACTCATTCTCTAAGGCCAGCATCACTCTGATACCAAAACCAGACAAGAATACACACACACACACACAAAGGAAATTACAAGCCAGTATCACTGATGCAAAAATTCTCAACAAAATATCAGCAAACCAAATTCAACAATGCATTAAAAGGATCACACACCATGATCAAGAGGGATTTATCCCAGGGATACAAGGATGGTTCAATATCCATAAATCAATAAACATGATATACTATATTACCAAAATGAAGGATAGAAATTATGTAGTTATCTCAATGGATGCAGAGAAATATTTGACAAAATTCAACAACAACTTATGATTAAAAATTCTCAACAAAGTTGGTATAAAGGAAATGAACCTCAGTGTCTTAAAGGCCTTATATGACAAATCCAAACCTAACTTCATACATAATAGCAAAAATTTGAAAACTTTTCTTCTAAGATCATGAAGGAGACAAGGATGTCCATTCTAACCACTTTTATTCAATCTAGTATTGGAAGTTCTATCCACAGTAATTATGCAAGAAGAAAAAAAGGCATCCAAATCAAAAGGCAAGAACTAAACTCTCACTATTTGCAAATGACATCATAGTATATACAGAAAGCCCTAAGGACACCACCCCAAAATTGTCAAAATTTAAAAATTCAGTCAGTAAAGTTACAGGATACAAAACCAAATATAGAAATCTGCTGCATTTCTGTGCACTAACAACAAACTATCAGAAAGGGAAATTAAGAAAACCACACCATTTATCATTGTATCAAGTAGTATAAAATACCTATGAATAAATCTAACCAGAGATAAAATATTTGTATTCTGAAAACTGTAAGACAGTGATGAAAGAAATTAAACACAGGCAAATGGAAAGATAAACTGTGCTCATAGATTGGAATAAGTAGTATTGTTAATCATATTTCCAAGATAATAAAGAAAGTTAATCCACCAGAAAATTATAACAATTTAAAGTGCATTTGTACCCAAATTATATACCTTCAAACTATATAGAGCAAAAGGACAGAACTAAAAGGAGAAATTAACAGGTTAATAATCAGAATGGGAGATTTAGAAAATTTTTCAAGTAATCAACAGAATAAGCATAAGCAGACCAAGAAAAAAAAAAGGATAACATAGAAGTATTCTCAAGATGAAAAATCCTGATCTAATTGACACATATAGAATTAATTAATAACAGGTAGACATTATTTTCACATGCCCATGGACCACTTACCCAAACAGACCTCAAATTAGCCTCTAAGATGTCTCAAAAAACTGCCATAGGGTGAAATTAAATGAAATGTATAATATGAGCATGACGAAATTAAGCTTGAAATCAGTAACAATAAAAAACATTAAAGAAGAAATTTCCAAATGTTTGCTAATTAAGTTTTCTATTTATAAATCATAATGGAAATTAGAAAATAGTTTAACTGTGTAATAATGGAAATTCAACACATCCAAATGTTGTACAGTTGTGATTGGAGGGAAATCAATAGCCTTTACTGTGTAAGTTAGGAAGAAGAAAGTCTAGAATTCAATGGGCTCACTAACCATCTTATAAGTTAGAAAAATAAAAGCAGATGAACCAAAAGAAAATAGAAAGATAAAAATTATAATATTATAAATTAATAAGATAGGAAAAAATAAATAATTTTTAAAAATCAGTAACTCCATGTTTGGAGACAATTCTTCATGGTTCTCTTGTGATTTATTTGGTTCGTTATCCCAAGACATGCAAAAGCGAAGGAGTTGAGAGAGTGAGACAGGAAAGAGGAAAGCCAAAGATAAGGATGCATAACTGTGGTTGAGGTTGTTTTGTAACAACAGAGGCTCTGTTTTGCTCCAAACTCTTGTAACACCTTTATTTTACAAAATACACATTAAGATTTTGTATCTTAAAGATGGAAGTCCAGGGCATTTATAAACCAGCACTTAACACTCATTTGGTGAGGAATGTTCCTGGTACCTTAACCACCTTCTACCTTTGGATTGTGCTTAAGTGGAGGTGGAATTAAAGCATTAGTTTAGGCTCTGGGGCAGAATGTAGTAAGATGCAGTGTGTGCTCGAGATGAGAGAGTAGCAGCACATGGGCCCAAGGAGCAGGATAGCATGGCCTGCAACTCACTGCAAGGTATTTGCTTGCCCTGGGCCCAACTCAAAACTAACAGTATTCTGAGTCACCCAGCTGCATTTTCAAGTACATTTATAGGCTGCCTCGGAAATTGAGAGAAGACCCCAGAGCTCGGTTTATCTTTATAAGCAGTGAGAATAAAACGTGCAATAAGTTTTCTTATACTTTGGAGAGCTGTCCCCAAATGCCCCAGACTATTAAACCATATTTGTAGCAGGACCTAAATCTTTACAGTATCTATCTCTCATTCTTTCCACATATGTTTTATGCTACAAAATCCAAAGTACTTGCTTCTTCTTAACAAGGTCATGTTAGAATGACTCATCAAAATGGTAAGCCAACGTAAGGCAAGAAAAGCCGGGTTCCTGTGAACTATCATGGGACTAAGAAGAAGAATTAACATCAACTTAGCACAGGAAGTTAACGTGCACTGCTCTCCCTCCCAGGTGAATGTGAATACTTTTAATCCCTATTCCTGAAGTTGACTAAAATAAATTATTTCCCAGATCAACAGCCACAATCCATGAAGCAGAGGCTGTCTTGTTCAGTTCCAGTAAAGGTACCATACCCAGCAATGCAGCTAAGATTTGGGGCTACCACTTAATATTTCATCATTTGCCACAATTCATTTTCTTTTCCCCAGAGGAATGTACATGTGAATTAAACTGGGATCTGCTGGGAATCACTGCATTTAATTCTTTGAGGATGAAGATCTTCATTTTCTTGAGGATGGTATTACTCACTGTAAATTTTTCTAGGATCCAGTACTGCTTCTGATTTTTTTTTATCATTTTAGCCTGAAATAGGGGAAGTTTCTGAGGCTTTTGTTTTGCCCTTTTTGACATAGACTCTTAGTACTTATGGTAGACTCCACAGTAGACAATCTGCCATTTGTTTAGTATTATCATTCCTAAATATGCATTCTTGGAAACCAAGAAATGGTGATATTTCTGTTCTTCTGATATCAGAAGGAGTTAATAGCTAGCATCCACTACCATGTGAAAGAATTTTGTGTATTATTTTCTAAGTGTACAGTTACTCTACTAAATGGCAGCAGACGTCTATGGAAGGAGGGTTTACAATAAGTGGTGTCACATGTCCTTTGCTGAAGAGATCTAGGTTCCACTTCAATCCAAATGCTCAGGGTTTGAGCTCAGGTCTGAAAATCAGGTGAGTTATAACAGTTTTTCATCTGGGGATCCAAGATCAGCCCTCTGTTTGTCAGCTATACTTTTAAGTTACATATGTCCACATCCTACTCAGCATCCATAGTATCAAAAAAAGAACAAGATCTATTAACCATCACCACAGATCTCTTGTGGGATAAGGTACCTAGAAGTTGCTCTAGTAATGCCATCAGTAAGGATAATTACACCATTTAAAAATGTAATTCCACAGAAAAACTTTGAGAAATGACATGAAAACAGGCTTCTCTCAACAAGAGCTAAAGAGCTGGGTTTTTTAATTCAGATTCCTTAAATCATGACATAGATATGCTCTCAAGGAGTATTAATTATCCTGATATTCAAATCTGTTACCTGTGCAAAGTAACTTCCAAGTCTTCAGTAAAAACAAACTTTTAAGCAAAGAAATGCAAGTGTTGTCAGCTAGAAATGGTCTGGAGCTCACTGATAGGACCTAGATGTGATACAGTGTTTGCTACATTTCACCTCTCAAATATTCAGATCCACTTACTCTTAGAGGTATGGAGATAACCCTTGAGTTGTAAAGCTGTTTACACAAGTCTTGTCTTCCCCTAGGAAAATTTATTTAGATTCCAATGTGTGAGGACCCAGGATCCCTTATATTTCCAAAGAGACTCTTAGAAGGAGAGAAGGAACAGCTGCTTCTTATCCTCTATAAATGCCAGTTTTATGTTTTTGTGATCCTCACCTACAGTTTTTCCTGTTACACGTAAGAGGATAGCTGGTTCTTCTCACTTCACCCCAGGGATAAGAATAAGGGTGAAGGGAGTCATAAGCAGTAATACTGTATATGTGTAATTATAATTTCCCCTGTTCCAGAATCTTCATGTTGGCATTCAAGATAATATTAATGAATGTAGACATTAAAGACTTCATAAAACTCCTTTTTCCTGCCTGTTTGTCTACTGTCAAGAGGAGTCCAAAATGACAAAGCAGTAGCCATGATCCTAAGGGTCAGGATTAATGGACCCTTACTTGGGCTCCCTGAGGGAAGCATGCTTCCCCTCCCTGCTTTCCCCCCGAAGCCACCACTCCCCACACTTTAGGAATTAGTTTCTTCATTCCGGTGGTGACTACAGTTGTGCACATAGAAACACAAATTCCCAAATGAGTCACAGGAAGTTATAACAAGAGGAGAAATCTTATTTCCCTGCAATAATAGTTCTCAAAGCACTGCATTCTATCCTGTCAGAGACATAGAGCACAAATTGGGCTTTGCTTCAAATTATATATTTTATCTTGAAATATAGTAGCCCAATTTTAGATGTCATACCCAGTTTTGTACATTAGATGAACATTTACCTAGTCATTAAAATGTTTTCCCATTCGGGTTTTCGGAATGATTTTTAGCAAATTTTTCCTCAAAGCCAAAGAGTCTCTTTAATTCTCCCATAGAGTCTTTCTACATTTCACTGCATATCATGAGTTAGCAGTTAGCTGAAATGTGCCTGTCATTTTCTTCTTTCATTGCAGTGAATAGAAAATGCACATTGATTTTAATAGCCAATGGCATTATATCTCTCATGCGAAGGCATAAACCGGTGTTTCCTGGAGTAGTCCGAAGAGTCTAAGCATATACTTAACTCTTAGCACAGACTGGTTCAGAAATGAGGTCTAAGCTAATTAACTAGCAGATATCCTAACCATGGGACTAGATACATAAATAGTCTGGGAAGGATTTCTGGGAAGGAATCACATTCAAGAGAAAGCAAATATAAAAGAGGGCCTCCATTGTTTTTTGTGCATCATGGGATAAGACATGAAGCCAGAAAATTAAAAAAATATACATGAGGGAATCATAATAAAATGGAAGCACCTAATTAGGCTGATCCTGATGCACACATGCCTCTGGATTCCTAGTTGCAGGCTTAAAATGTCCTCACTCATTGGGCCAGTTTAAGTCAGGTTTTCAGTTTCTTCCAGTGGAAATCATCTTAACTGATGTATGTGGTATGAATTTTAACTGTCTAGAAATGAACAACTTTTATCTATTATAAACTATAATACTTAATTACAAGTAAATTCAAGGGGGAAAAAGGAAACTGCATTTTATTAAACATTATTATTTTACATATTTTTCAGCTTGAGAAATAACTGATACATTGTGTAACATACAACATGATGATTTGATACACAAGTATATTGTGAAATGATTGCCACAATAGGGTTAGTTAAACCTCCCTCACCTCACAATTTCCTTTTTGTGGAGACATTTAAGATTTACTCTCTTAGCAAGTTTTTAGTAAATAATACAGTATCATTAACTATATTTACCATGTTTAAACTAGATCCCCAGAACTTATTCAATTTATAACTAGCAGTTTATATGCTTTGATCAATATCTCCTTATTTCCCCCACCCCAGACTCCTGGCAACCACCATTCTACTCTCTATTTTTATGAGTTCACTATTTTCAGATTCCACAGATAGGTGAGACCATACAGTATTTGTTCTTGTCTGTCTGACTCATTTCACTATGTATAGTGCCTTGACGCTCTATCCATGTGTCACAAAAGGCCAACTTTCTTCTTTATTATTTCTAAATCATGTTTATTCCAGTGTGTGTGCTGTATGTCTGTCTGTGTCACATTTTCTTTATCCTTTCATCCATTATTGGACATAAAGCCTTTTTCCATGTCTTAACTATTGTGAATAATGTTGCAATGAACATGCGGGTGCAGATACATTAAGGTGATAATCATCAAATTCCCTGCTTCCAAAATAAATCCTGAAGTGAGGTCAAATTTCACCTGTTCTATGAATTGGTGTCTGATCTTTTACCCATCCCACAATAATTATATTAAGGTGGATCACATGATGTTCCATTTTAGAAAATCAAAAATGCTTATTATACATTAGCAGTTTCGTATGGAAAAACAAATTTTTAATCTCAAAGTTAAATGTGTAATACTAAAATAATGCATGGTTTTATATTTTTCTGTTTTTATATCTGTTCTCCCCTACAGCCAATGTGGTAGAAATCAGGCAAACAAAAATAAGATCTAGTTTCTTCCTTTAAAGAGCTTACAGCTGATATCTAATAGTAATGATGTAAATAAATGACGTTATGAATCACTGAATATATACAGAAACCAACTGGCTGATAATGGGCAGGTGGAGGAGTAAATAAAACACTAAAAATGAAAAGGAAATCATAAGAAGTGGGTAAAACAATTATTTCTTACCTGTAAATTATGAAGTTAATGATTTGCAAGTAAAAATAGTGATAATAATACCTTAAGTATATTTTCCCCACCTTATAATTAGGATCACATAATTTCAGAGTAGATTTTTGTGTCTTCCATGATGAACCATATAGGGATTTTTCTCTTAATTTTGTACAGGGAAAATATTTTTTTAAGGTGGCAAAGAGATACAGAGCCATACATCTTGGTTATGAGGCACTGTAACAGTTTTCTTTATGGGGGACATATAGGTTCTTTTTTCTGGATGTAAGTTAAGCAGATAACGTTTAGATGCAGACTTGTTTATAAGCAGGAGCATCTGGTAGTTCTGCAATTTGGTAGTTATATAAAGAAAATATATACTCCACCATGAGGAGCATCAATTTGAATACAGAATTGAGCTACGACACTTGTTCACCATAGAGAGCACATTATTCTTTTATTAAAGAAGGTGGAATTTAATCTGTTAACAGTGGTCTGAACAAGTTCCAGATCTAGAAAGCAATTTACAAAAATTTCAAACTAAAGAACATGCTGTTCATTTTGTTTTCACACTATGTGACATTTTTTTTTCCAGAATGAGAGAAAAACCAAGGGTTCCTGTTAGATTCAGAGCCACAGTAAATTCACCCTTATATCTAATAAGCCAGGATAGTGTGATATATTTGATTTGGATTTCTCCCACTTCAGACATTTTTATTTACTTCAGAACCTGAGTATTAAGAATATTTGGGTGAATATTAGACATGTAAACTGAAAATATATTTGGAGAAGAAGCGCTTCAGGAATGGCAGAGCAAGACCTTTGAAAAGCTGTTTCTCCATAAAAAACAATGATAATTCTGGTTAAAACTGACAAAATTAACCAATTCAGAACTCTAGAAATTAACCAAATGCTTAAAACAACCTGAGAAGACATTTTCAATACAAAGATTAAATCTCAGTAAGATGAGTGAGGTACGAGGAGTCACAACAAGCCCAACGCCCACCCTTTAATCCCCACTGCACAGTAGTCCTGAAAAGCAATAGCCTGGCTAGTGGTAACCGTGAAAACCAGGAGCCTAGCAGCCATTGGAGGGGGCAGAATGGATTAAGAAATCCCTTTAAAGTTCCCTCCCAGATCACTGTCACTACTTACCTGTCTGTACAGTTCCCCAAAAGCTTAAATCTCAGGATTTGTCTTTATTTCACTTGACTCAGAGCTTGTTCATGGCAAACAGTCTATACCATGGGTCTTTATTTGAAACAATCAGTGGAAACTGTTTAAAATCTCACCTGCTTGATGTGACAATAATTGGTACTAAGAAGAGGGTGACCAGAAACTTAAAAGTAAAAAATGGAGAATGAGATCAACAGGGGCCTTTTAAACCTCTAACTTATTCCTGGAAATCAAGAAGACAATGTCCATGTGAAGGGTTAAGGCTTGTGTGTTCACAAAAGAAAAACAAAAGATTTCATCTCTCAGCTCTGTCTGATCTTGAAGTTCTGACAAGGAGGAAATAAATGAAAGCTAAGGTAGAGCTATAAACTGCCTTCCTACACTGAAAGCAAACAACAATACAAACACAGGGCTCTTTTCTAAGACTGGGAGACTTACCAGCTCAAAGCATTTAAGGAAATCCCTTTCAAATCATTAGCTAAAAATGAAAATGAAGCTAACCAAGCAGAACCTTCAGTGTCCACACAAGACAAAGAATATAGACCTTATAGAATTAGTCCAGGAAAGGCACACAACAAACAAATAGCAATAAGAACAATAAAAACAACTCAACAATCAGAATAACAGCAAACTTTAGGGGAGAAGAGGATCTGAGTAACCAGTATCCACATTATACTATTTAAAAAGTGTAAGTTTCCATAAAATTTTATGAGGTATACAAAAAGACAAAAACAAAAAAATCATGACCCATGTACAGGTGGAGAAAGGGCAGTCAATAGAAATTACCCCTGAGAAAGTTCAGACATTGGGCTTAATATTCAAAGTTTATATAAATATGTTCAAATTGCTAAAGGGAATCATGTTTGATGAAATAAGGAGACTACAGGAACAATGTCTCACCAAACAGATATTAATCAATATAGAAACTATCAAAAAAAAAACCAGAAATAAGTCTGTAGTTGACAAGTCTAATAACTAAAATGAAATATTCACTAGAGGCAATAAACAGCAGACTGGAATGGATAGGAAAAGAAACACACAGTAAACCTGAGGAGAGGTTAATTAAGGTTATCCAATCTGAAGAACAGAAAGAAAAAAAGAATAAAGAAAAATGAATAGAGCCTGCATAATTGTAGTCTCAAGAGAAAAGAACGGAGAAGAAAGAATATTTGAATAAATAAATAAATAAAGTTCTCCAGATTTGATGAAAAACATTTATCTTCCTATCCAAGAAGTTCAAATAACTCCAAGAAGGATGAACGAGAGAGATCCACATCTAGACATATCATAGTGCAACTGATAAAAGCCAAAGACAAAAAGGATGCTAAAAGTGGGAAGAGAAAAACAACTCATTACATCAGAGGAATTCTCAATAAAATTAACAGCTGACTCTTCATAGGATAATGGATGCCAGATGGCAGTGGGATGACATATTCAAACTGATGAAAGAAACGAATATCAACTGAGAATTCTGTATTCAGCAAAACTATCTTTCAAAATTGAAAGAGACATTAACACACACCCTAATAAACAAAAACTGAGAGATTTCATCACTAGAAGACTTTCCCCATAAGAAATATTAAAATAAGTCCTTTAGGAAAAGACAATATACAATAACTTGAAATCATGGGAAGAAATAAAGAGCACTGGTAAAAGTGATTGCATAGGTAAATATAAAAGATATTATAAATTTATTTTTCTTTGTAATGCTTCACTTCAATACAAAGAAATAATTATAAAACTATGTAGATGAACCTACATAAAAGTACTTATTTATATGAAAATAGGACAAAGAAGTGGAGAATTCAGCTATACTGGGGCAAAGTTTTTGCACATTATATAAATTCAGCTTCTCTTAATATAAACCACATTGCTTTAGTTAAGATGTTAATTATATTCTCTAGGAGATCTACCAAGAAAATAACTTTAAAATATGATAAGGATACAAAAGAGAATTAAATACCCTAGAAAATATCTATTTAGCAAAATGAAGTAGTAAAATAAAGGTATAACTGTACAAAAATACTAAAAATATGCAGAAAGCAAATAGCAAAAATGTCAGACTTAAGTTTCATCTTATCAGTAATTACATTAAATCTAAGTGGATTTAACACTCAAAAAAAAAAAAAAAGCTGACTCCACAAAAGTGTTAAAAAACATGAACTAACTGCTGTCTCCAAGTTACGTACTTAAGATTCAAAGACATGAACAGGGTGAAAGTGAAAGGAAGGAAAAAGATACACCACACAAAGAACTGCAGCTGCTATGTAAGTACCAGGCAAAATAGACTTAAAGACAAAAACGATAACGAGAGATAA
Organism: Camelus dromedarius; assembly: GCF_036321535.1. Classification (NCBI taxonomy): domain Eukaryota; kingdom Metazoa; phylum Chordata; class Mammalia; order Artiodactyla; family Camelidae; genus Camelus; species Camelus dromedarius. The sequence continues at coordinate 58,866,546 of NC_087436.1, read as the reverse complement.
AGTAGGACATTTTATAATATAAAAGGGTCAACCTACCAGTATGATATAATAATTACCATACATGTACTTAAAATAATGCCCTAAAATATATAAAGCAAAAACTGACATAATTGAAGGGGAGAAACAATTCAACAATAATCAGCAGAGACTTCAATATTCCACTTTAGATAAGGGATAGAAAAAACAGGCAGAAGATTAACACAGAAATAGAAATAGAATTAACTAACAGTAAAAAATCAAGTAGACTTAGATATCTTTTGAATAATCTATCCAATAATAAAGTGCATACTTAAGAATATTATTCTTAAGTGTATATGGAATATTCACATGGATTGACCATTTGTTAGGCTTTAAAATTAGCTTCAATAAATTCTAAATGATTTAAATTATACAAAACATAATCTCCAACCACAGTGAAATTAAATGATATCAATAAAGGAGATCACTTTGGGGATTACACAAATATGTGGAAAATAAACAATGTGCTCTTAAATAAACAATGGCTCCAAAGATAGATTGCAAGAGAAATTTGAAAATGCTTTGTGATGAATAAAAAGCATAACATACTGAAATTTGTGAGATTCAGTTAAAGCAGTACATGGAGAGAAATTTATAGCTATAATCACTTGTATTAAAAAAGAAAGATCTTAGATGAACACCCCAAATTTTCACCTGAAGAAACCAAAAAGAGGAACAATTGAAGTCCAAAGCAAGAGAAGGAAATAAATAATAAATAACAGAACAGAAGAGTAACCCGAAAGAAGAAACAAGATTCAAATTACTAAATTCAGAAAGGAAAGAGGGACTTCACTATTTTCTTTAAAAGATAAAAAAAGGATTATAAAATAATACCACTAGGTAATATAAGGTACCACATTTGTATGCAAAAAAATGCAATCACTTGGATGAAATGGACAAATTATGAGGAAGAAATAAACTACTGAAATTAACTCAAAAATAAATTAAAAATCTGAATAGATTTATGAAAGTAAAGAGATTCAATTAGCAATCAGAAAGAAAGAAAGAAAAGAAAAGAAAACGAAAGGAAGGAAGAAAGAGAGAAAGAAAGAGAAAGAGAGAAAAAGAAAGAAAGAAAGAAAGAAAGAAAGAAAGAAAGAAAGAAAGAAAGAAAGAAAGAAAGAAAGAAAGAAAGAAAGAAAAGAAAGAAAAAGAAAGGAAGGAAGGAAGGAAAGAAAGGAAGGAAAGGAAGGAAGGAAGGAAAGGAGGAAGGAAGGAAGAAAAAGGAAAGAAAGGAAGGAAGAAAGAAAGAAAGAAAATAACCCCCATGCCCAAATCACTTGCTGGTTTATTCTAATAAATGTTTAAAGGAGAAATAACACCAAATCTTCAGAAACCCTTCTAAAATATAAAAGAGTGAATATTTCCCAAATCATTTAATAAAGCCAGCACCCTATGACCAAAACCAGGCAAAAACATTACAATAAAAAAAATCAGACTAATACCCATTATGAATATAGATGCAGAACTACTCAAACACTAAAAACTTGAGTCCAGTAACAAATTTTAAAAAAATTACATCATGTCAACGTTGGATTTATCTAAGTCAAAGTTGGTTCAAAATACAAAAAACCATCCATGTTTACCCCACATTACTTAGAAGATCAAAAACACATGATAGACATAGATTAAAGCATTTAATAGACATAGATTAAAGCATTTGAAAAAAATCAATACCCTTTCATTATAACAAAGTAGTAGCAAAAGGGAGTTTCCTCAAAGTAGTAGCAAAAGGGAACTTCCTCAAACAATAAAGCATATCTACAGAAAATCTCCAGTTAATATTATACTTAATAGTGAAAGCTTTACCTAAGACAAGGAATAAGACAAGGCTATACATGCACTCCACTTCATTTCAACTTTGGAATAAGGGTTCTAACCTGGGTGTTTAGGTAAGAAAAAGAAAACAAAACACCAAGATTGGAAAAGCAGAAGTAAAACTACATCTCTTTGTAGATGACATGGTCTTATGTATAGAACAAAGAACTGATCCATGCTACAACACGAATGAACCGTAAAAACATTACACTAAATGAAAGAAACCAATCATAAAAGGTTGCATATTATATAATGCCATTTATATGAAGTGTCTAGAGACAAATCTATGTAGACAGAAAGTAGGTAAGTGGTTTCCAGGATCTGGGGGAAAGAACAGAGAGGACATGACTATGAAGGAGTATGAGGTTCCCTTTGGAGTTATGAAAATGATCAAAAATTAGGGAATGAGGATGATTGCACAAGTCTGTGAATACATTGAAGACCACTGAATGATACACTATTACAAGGTGAATTTTATGGTATGTGAATTAAATCTTAATAAAATTGTTGGTATAAAAGAAAATATAATTGGGAACAAGAAAGAAGAGTTTTCTATTTTAAAAGGTTGAAATTGGTGGTGAAGTAGAGTCAAGAGTCTTAGTTTGTGTCCTCGATAAAGTAAGAAACTGTCTTTACACAGAGATGCAGAAAAATGTATATAAATGTGCTTTATAAGGTATGTGAAGTTATGATAGAGGGGCAACAGGTACTCAGTTCTTCCAGGAAAATGATAGAAATGTCTCCCAAATTTGTTTTCCTGGCTCCTACTCCCTCCTGTTGCCCCTGGTGATGTGAGTTCCTCTGAACGTCCTAGCTACACTTATATATGACCAACCAGACAACAATGGAGAAAGTGGAAAGACATGAAAGGCCACATTATGACTGTGGTTGGCCCCTTCCACCACAGAATGTATTTAAATTTTCATTTTATGACTGCATTTTTATACAGCCAAATATATTACTAATATATAGTAAAACATTTTCATAGACCTACAAGTTTGCTTCTTCTTATTTAAAAGAAATTAAAACATTTTTGTGGGCTCCTAATAGTAGCATGGGCCTAGGCACTGTGCCTAACGGATAAGTCAGTCCTGAAGACAGGAGATCAGTACATGGAATGGGAGTCTTGGTACCAGGTGAGTCTCAGTGCACAGAACTTGGGATGAAAGGAGATAACATGCAGGCATCAGAGGCATCTGCTATCATCAGTCATATGAATAAATATTTTTACTTCAGTCAAATATTATATCTTCTTAGAACATCTTTCACAGAAAATCATTTAAAAATATTTGGCCTACAAACATAAATCACTAACTATATTTTATAACTGGGACAATATGTAATGGGATATGGTTATATTACAAGATAAAATGATGCCTGATATTATTTTCTGACATTGTTTATCTGCTAGTCCTTGCAAATTACATAGAAAGTAATGTTTTTTTATCTAGCAAAATGAATCAATTCAATAAAAGAGACCGCACTGTAATAATGCTGATGTCAGAGGATAAGATAACACCTGCTGGGTAGGCTCCGTCCATGTTATATTAAGAGAAATACACAATGTGCACAGTGGTCATAGTTTGACCCAAGGTATAACTGAATCTGTGAAATAGTGAAATGCTCTGTAATAGAGTTTTACTGTAATTGCTTTGTCAGGTTATCAATCTTATGCTCTACCCTAAAGAGAGAAAGTTTGTCCTGATGCTTGCAGGTGTGGGGAACTGTGAAAGGCCGAGTGTATATCAGCTAAGGTGGCACTGACCCAAGGGAAGCTGTAACACTGAACACATGTCAAGGAAGAATTTGATTACAGGCTAGTGAGGGCAGAATGAGAAATAATCAGGTAAATGGTATTGATGAGGTGGGGAAAGAGATTAAATGGCAAAAAGTAACTTCATAAAAAGTTATCCTGTACTGAGAGTTTGGGACTGAAAAAAAAAAATGAACTTAAGATGTTTTTGTTAAATTTTCCACCAGTTGCTATAAAGTTATAAGGAGCCTCTGAGAGTAAAGGAGGCAACCCCCAGTAAGTATTTATAGATTTAGAAAGAGAATAAGGTTAAGTTTCCTTGGAGACATCGTTCTTTCAAGCCAGATCTAACTTGGTCTGGAGGAACTTGAATATTATGAAAATTTAACTGAATGTTGTCTGTTTCTTTTTCCTAAATCAACCAAAAATATTAGAGATTCACAAATTTTAGATGAGAAAGGACTTTTGAGAATTAGGAGCCCTGCCTCCACATTTTAGACATTATTTCCACTGAAATACATATTTTATAAAAATAATTATACAATGAATATAATTTACATTGTAAGGTAAATAGTTAAAATACAATTTAACCTACCTTAGAAATAAAATGTAAATTTCTTTAAAATGTCATAGCCATTTACATTTTAAAACATTAAAATTAGTGTGGGGAGATACTTACTTGCTCCTTTATTATAGAAACATAAGAGAATCACAACTTCCTAGGAATAATTATAAAAACTATTATTATAAAACCATCATTTTGCACTTTATGCTAAAATCTCTGTCTTTCACATTTTTGAAATGTATTTTTAAGCTCTATAATACTGTCTAAAGCAGTTGTAGTAATTTTTTTGTTTGATAAATAACATTAAATATTCTAGCATATATTGATGTGTACATGTTGGTATACACATGACCACACTTTTGCTTCTGAACTTCAAACCACATTCAGTTTCTCACTTGGAACTTGAGACATGTATTTTACGAAATACGTAATAACTTGATTCTCCTAGGGCAGTGATTCTTAAAATCTAGAATGAATAAGTATAATTTTGTTTGCTTCGTAACACTACGGATGCTTGGTTTTATTAAGGATATACTAGGAATCTGCATTCTAACAAGCTGCCCAGTGTCTCTTAATCTGGGAAAAAGGAAGAAGAATATCACATACAATTATGGTTCAGGCAACGTAGATAATGCCTACTTGTATTCAGCAGTTTACCCAACTCTCCAACTTGTCTCCAGTATTTCTGAGGAAAGAAGCATAGAAAACTACATTTTGCAGACTAAACTCCTAGCTGAGTTCCAACTTAGATTCTGCTAAAGAAAATCGCTTTCACTAGATTTTAAAGTTAGATAAGAACTAGAATTCATCTTAGTCCCGCTAACAAAAGGAAGCAAGCACACTGACTTTGGCTGAAAGCAAAGTTATGCGATCTCTTCCAGATACTCGCCCATGAATTGATTAATTAAGTCCTGCAGGTAGCTGAAATTAGTGCTGGTTTCCTATAATTTCTTCAACTTAAAAATTTCCTGAGATCACCATGAGCTTTCTCTGACATTTGTTTCCCCTACCTTTCCAAGGGTATTGAAAGCACCCAATTAAACCCCTTGACTGGAATATTTTCCTGACAAGACTTTGATACATGTGAGTAAGGCCTGTGAATAAGATGAAAGTTAATGACGTGCCTAAATCCTGGTGACTTTTAACCTATACCTGTATGTATGCAAGACTTCACCTCCTGCCTTTCCTTATAGGCATTTCTCTGGAACTTAATACACTATATTCCAAGCATAACTCCCCAACCCCTGATGATTAGAAACTATTCTCAGGCACAGAGGTATTCATGTCACTGTATCAGAGAATTCTCTCTAAACTCAGATGGGAGAGTCTTTACACCTGGCCTTGAGTTAGAATACAGAAGAATTATTATCTTGGTCACAATGCTATAAATGATGGTGAAATCAAATTTAACCAGGACTATTACACCTTCTGTCATACTATAGAAAAAGACAGAGGCTTCTGTGTGTTATAGGAGAACACATACATTTTTTTCATACAGTTGATGTGGGAGTTCAATGTCTAATAAACCAATGGTTCCTAATATTATTACTAGGCATAAGTATCATCCAAAATTTGTATTAGAAATAGTTAGAATGATACAGCAAGATGGAGAAATAGACGGTTCCCAACTTCAATTCCCCTCACAGAAAGAACAACTGGCAACTCTCCATAGAGAAGACTCTTTTGTGAAGATCCCAGAACTCAGGAGTGAGGTTAAAACAATTTCTTGGACCACAAACGTTGGGAAAAACCATGTTAGAAGGGTGAAAGGAGCAATTTCACTTTGACTGCATCACCCCTACCCCAAGTCTGGTGCAGCACTCTCCAAGGACCTACAGTTTCTCCAATGGTCAAAGGAAAGCCCCTGGTGGACTTCCAGCTTCCCCAGCATTACAGCATGCCTTCAGCAGGCCTACTTACATATTGCCTCCTCAGAATCATTGAGGGAAACAGCTAGAGACAGAGAAGAGGGCCAGGTCTCATAGTAACAAGCATGCAGATCTTGGCAGACAGATTTTCTGCTGGCAGTAGTGCCCAAACAGAGAACCAGTGGCTCTCCTTATCTGCAGAGCCAAGCTGGTAGCTCCATCTGCCAGTAAACTCGGGCAGCAGTTCTTCTCAGTTTTACCCACCAGGCAGAAGGCCATTCCAATCTCGGAGCCCATTCTGGGGCCCTGCCTGAGCAGGGGAGCAAGTCACCAGCCCACCCAACCAGGAAGCCTGGCCAGAGATGCTAAGCAGCATTGGAGCACATCCTCCAGTCTGCCAGGGCAGAGAAGCAAGTCAGCAGTTCCTCCTAACTGCTGGGAAGGGCAGAAAAAGGAGACTGCTTCCTTATACGCACAGATACTAATGCAAGGAAATGAAATCTTGACGAGATGTCTGCACCCCCCAGTTCACTGCAGCCGTATCCACAATAGCCAAGATAAGGAAATAACCTAAGTGTCCACTCGTGAATGAATGGACAAAGAAAATATTGTACATATATTACTCATCCATAAAAAAGAAAGAATTCTGCAATTTGTTACAACATTGATGGACATTAAGGGCATTGTGCTAGGTGAAATAAGTCAGAGAGAGAGAGACAAATACTGAATGATCTCACTTAAATGTGGAATCTAAGAAAGGTGAACTCAGAATCACAGTGTAGACTGGTAGTTCCCAGGGCCTGGGGTGGGTGGGAGAGGTGGGAAGATGTTGTCAAAGGGTACAAACTTCCAGTTATGAGTTCTGGGCATCTAAGGTACATGGTGACTATAGTGAACAACACTGTATTGTATACTTAAAAGTTGCTAGGAGAGTAAATCTTAAATGTCCTCACCACAACAAAACCAAAAGGTAATCATCTAAGGTGAAAGTGTAACAAATTTGACTGTGGTAATTATTTTGCAAAATGTATGTGTATCAAGTCATCGTTGTACCCTTAAATTTATACAATTTTATGTGTCAATTGTATTTCAACAGAGCTAAGGAAAAAAAAAGAGAAGGAAAGATCCTTTGTTCTCACTTGTCAAAGATTGTCAGGTTGGGTTCAGAGGTAGATAGGTTTTTTTTTTAATTTGTAGGTAATTCTAGTGAATATATAGTTCACTTTTCAAAAGGTAGGATAGGGGCACTGACCCCTAAGCAATCAAAATTTCATGTTTAAATTTAAATTTGTCCTTTTTGTATCTACAATCCTGCATCATGGATTCAACCAACCTCAGAATGTGCAGCAGTACTGTAGTATGTATTTATTGGAAAAAATCCACATATAAGTGGACCCACTCAGTTCAAACCTGTATAATTCAAGGGCCAACTGTATTTCAACAAAGACACTATTTTAAATTGTCTTAAATCATTGAGGGAAGAACAGAACTTTTTTTATAAAGCCTAAGATTTTCTCAGATCAAATAAAGAGCTTTGGGTAGATCACGTGGGTAGAAAAACATTCACTTTGTCCAGAATCCAAATTTAACCTGGTGAGCAGAAAGATGCAATATTGTTGACTAAGGATATTCCAACCTTTAAGCTGGATCAGTTACACTATAAGAAGAAAACTTTTGTGTTTAATTACTCAGTAAGTAGTATATCAAGATGCTAATGTCCTCCAATAAATTATAATCCCTATATCAAGATTCCTTTGCACTGTGATGTCACTATTCTTCCCATCAAAACATGGAGTCTCTTCCTCCAACATTCTCAGTGTGGGCTGCCTTCCTCACTTGATCTGACCGATAATGGAATGTGCCTATTTTGGAGATGAGGAAGCCACGGAAGTTCAGTGACTTGCCCAAGGTTACACAATCAGGAAGTGGCAGAGGCAGCATTTAATCCCTGGCAGTTTAGGTCCAAAATTCATGCTCTAAATAAGTATATTACATTGACATTAATGTAATGAATCATCATATAAAAGCATCCGAACTAGATTATAAAAATTTCCAATAAGAAAATATCAATTCAGTGAAGGAAAAACTATGTGCCATTTTTCAAGTCTAATTTAAAGTTGTTAAAATATTACCACCATCAGGTGAGGATGAGGTTTTCAAAGGTTTTTATCATTGGTGTGCTATTATTCTCTATAAGTACGATGGTACAAATGGGTCCAACACTGATAATCAAATTTATAAAAAAGAAGATAGCCAAATGGCTTGAAGTGGATTGGAAAGTAGTACTGAGAAACCACTAGGAGAAATTTAATATATGAGACCTGAAGTAAAGGAGAACAGGGGGAAGATAATGTAATAACTGTGGAAAAATAAAGCAAAGTTTTGTTTTTTATTTTGTCTTGTTTTCTTTTTCAGTGAAAGTATGGTAAATAGGAGGAGTAACAAAACAAACAAACAAAAAGGTTTACACTCAAAGAAACTATTTCCAGCCAGAGAATTTTATCCAGAGAATGATTCTTAAAGTGAATATTTTTAAAGGCACATTATTATAAAATCATCACTTGCTATCTTTTTCAAATATAGTAGCTATATGCATGATGGCCCTAAACACAATACAAAATAAGATGCTGCAGGATCCTCATAAGTAGTACAAATATAAATACTCGGAAAAAACCAAATCTCTATAATATGCTACCATCTCTTTTTCCATGAAAAGTTCCCCAGTATTATTTAATTAAAATCTGTGGACCAGTGACACTGCATTTGGCTAAACATGTTCTATGCAAGGTTTTACATACAGTACATGATATCTGGTCCCTGTTTGTATTAGTTTACAATGTACAGTATGAAGAAAGCTCAAACTTACAAATGTTGCAAAGGTTTCAAGGGTGTCAGAGCATCACTGAAATGTACTCATAAAGGATTTCTGAAGAGTGGTTGCAATTGATAGTTCTGGAGATACCTTCTAGATTGCTCTTTCCCAGCAAAAATGCATGGTTTGAGAATTCAGCAAGCATCTTTGAGTGTGTTTGACTAGGAACCAAGTTAAGAATGGGAAAAAACAATACTTCACAACCTATATCAGGTATTTCTAACTTTCAACTCTTGCATTGTTGAGAATAAAATTTGTAATTCAAAAAAACAAATTAAAACAAAAATAGAAAGCACTGATTTCTTACTAACTGTCAGTAGTGTGAGCAGCTATGGCTGACGAAGACCTTGAGTACCCAAGTCCTTTCCTCTCTCAGGAATGTCATATTCTGTTGCTAGATAACAATGAGGATTAATATGACATGAGTTAGATGAAAAAAGAGAAACGAAAAGAACATGGAGCAAAAATCAGGTGCCAGAGGCAACTTCTGATGAACAAACAAGTTCAATTCAATCACAGTGAAAAATCAATGTAGTGAAAATGGACTGCTACATCACTCTGACCATTTCAGAATGTCTCCATCAACACTTGGAATCCCTATCCATTATCTCCATGTGTCCAGGGAATCTCTCTCTTCCTCCCCATCAACTTTGTGCTACAACACAGTATTTTAAAACGTCTAAAGTTTTATGGTACATATTCCTACATTAGACATGTACATGCTCTGGAAGACTTCTAAGATGTCCAACTCTCTGCCCTTCTCTCAAAAAGGAAAAAAAAAAAATTCTTAAAGCTATTCCAAAATAATACCTGACTTCCTGGCATTTACCTGAGTACTTAATCCTCAAACATTCTCAAAGTCAAAAGCAGAATATTTTTTACCCCTAAATTTAATCAGAGATTTGTAACCACTTCTGATCCATGAATCACTTTGGTAGTCTTGTAAAGCCTGGACTACTTTTCAGAATAGTGTTTTTAAATGAATAAACTAGAGTGCATAAAATTAAATATAAACCAATTATATCAAAATATGGTTTTAAAAATATTAAAAACAAACTTATTCTTTATTAATGCCTAAAATAATAAATTCCATTAGTATGTCCAATAACTACAATAATTTCGAAGTGTTAATGAGCATGAGCTGTATTTCAAAATATCTGCAATTAAGAGCTTCGTGATGTATAAAGTCTCTGATTCCCATTAGTGACAAGGTTACGTGGACTGCTGATACTACAGTGATATGCATAAGGTTTTCCCTCTCATAACGCAAGGATCTTTGTGTTGCATCCCTGAATCCTATCCACAGAGGGAGCCCATGGCCCCCAGGTTAAGAATCCCTCTCTTAGAAGCATAAACTGTCCCATTAAAGAGCTCCTTCGTGTGCTCTTTTCTGGGAGTGCTCACAGCGATTTGAGCATTATAAGATATTACTCTGCAAATTAATATCCAAATGCTCCCACAGGCTACCTCTTGTTTTTAAACATTAGTGTGTTCACACCCTTTTTATGGTATCTTTGAAAGAGTCAGAGAAGAGAGACTTGTCACTGTCAGATTCCTGTTACCACTTTGTTTGAAAGTTTGGCCTAATATACATTGTTTTGTGTGCTCAAGGTATGCTTTTAATAGGAATAAGTTTGTTCATTTTTATTACCTCCCTCACAAGCCACTATCCGCATATGTAGAATTCGATTGGCACTATGTTATTAGTAACAAGAAAGAGACTAGTGGTTCTTATGACCCACCATTCATACCTATTACGTAAAAGCATTACTATAATTGACACTCCGGTAATTTGTGCCTCTCTTCATCCTAAAATTGTCTCTGTGGGAAAAAAATCACCTAAAACATTTAAATTTGTGGAGTAAAGATGCTGCAAAATGTAGTTCCTTTTGCTGCAAGCAATGGCCAGAAGTATAAGGAGGATAGAAATAGCTACATCCATGCTGAGCACACACCTATGTGTACCTCTATTATCCATATAGACATTAATTTGTGCAAAGTACAAATAGAAACATATTAATAAAAACTACTTATATGAAGCAGATAGGGTTATATTACAGGATGCTGGCTGCAGTGGAAACATAATGTGGACAGTTAGGAAAGGCATCCTTATTGACTCTTTAGTCATTCATTTGATATATAATGCATGATCACTTGATTATGAAAAACAAAATGAAAGAACACTTTTGAGGAATTGCTACAGTGAGAATCCCGTAACCAAACTGCCCTGAATTTTGGCCATGTGCCTCCTCTAGGATTCCTCATGGAGCAGTACAGAGAGTTGATGAGAGAAGTACTTGCCGTTTCTCCCTTCTCTGCTCCCTTCAACACTTTCTTTTAGGTAATAGAAGTAAATGAATTATATATTTTGCTATAGTTATTTTTTAATTTATTCTACTTTAAATTAAAAAATACACATCAGTCTCAAAATTCAAGTAGTTTTATAATCTTAAAAGAAAAAACACACAGTAGTTATATGTCCCACTCCCCCTTCACTTTCCTAAGTTATCAATTTCAGGAAACAATCATTTGCGATTCTTTGAGCTGTTTCTTCTTGTTTTGCCTCTGCATTTGAGGCTAACATACATTCGCTGCCATTTTCTGATGTTTAGGTTTTGAATATAGCATTTCCACAATTGGAGGATGAAGATTTAGGTCTCTAATATGTAGTACTCTCTACTTTTACTTACACCTCCCTTCTTCATTCCCTTCTAATATATAAGCATCCAAATTTCAAGGATTAATCATTTGGGGCACATAATATTGTAACTTGTCACCACTGAGGAGTAAATGTTCAATTAATAAATATCAATGGCTGTACAAATTTTAACTTTATTGGAGCAATTTTAAAATTTTTTTTGGTTTGCTTGATTTTCTACTTTCCCATTCATTGCCAAAAGAAATATCATTTTTCTCTTGTTTCAATGTTTCAATCTGGCTGGTTGCTCCCTAGGTGTGCTACTTAGCTCTTATCCTGGTATTTCTTTGGTGTTTATCCAGAGCATCATCTTTACCCATGAGGTGTTTTTTAATCTTCCCTTTCCTGAATTCAATATTATTCTATTCCTTGGTTTAGTCATCATTTTGTGGAGCTTATCTTCCAGTACCTCCTGGAGAAATGGCATATTGAGTGAATTTTAAAGATGTTTCATGTCTGAAAACATCATTATTCTGTCCCTCATACTCATTTTTACTGAGCATAGAATTCTAGATTAGAAATTTGGGACCAGAAAAGTTGAAGACTAAATACCAGTGTCTAGTAACTGTAGGGAAGTAATTCCAATCATCTTTGTGACGTGTTTTTATTCCTCAGTGATTTTAAGAATCTCTGTATCTCCTCTTAATTTAATAGTGAATATAACTTTATAAGGATTTTTTTTCATTAACAGTACTGATCACTTCATGATAAAGTCAATTCTGGAAGCTTATTTTCTTATACTATTTATTTGATAAACTTTAACCTCTTTTTAAATGTTTTTTCTTTGTACAACTACTTTAATAGGATTTCTCAGACAGACCCTCTGATTTTGTAACTTTTTCTCTTTTGTTGTATTTTTGAGATATTTCTCAAACTATTTCCTGTGATCCTTCTGAAAATTTCAACTTATTTTCATATATTAGAATTTTAAGAAAATGTTTTATTTATATAATACTTTGGTATTTAGGTTTTGATGACTGTAAATTATATATGAGTTCATGATTTTTCTTAAAGTTTATCAATTTAATTAGAGTCTAGGTAATTTTTTATGTAGACTTACTATAAAATATACCCATATCTAATATTTGATCATGTATATTTCTCACATAAATAACAAAAAACATTGATTTTCTTCATGAATAAATTTTTAAACATCAAATAGATGAGTTAATTATACTGAAAGGAGCAATTTATCACTTAGGCATATGTTCATCATTTATTTCATAAATGATAAGTCTGTGTATAGAATCTAGAGACCCTGGAATAACTCCAAACCACATTACCACTGTTCTATTTACTACTTTTCTTCCTTCCTTATCCTAATGTCTAACCCAGGGAACCTCTTCAGTACACTCCCCCCCACCTCCACCTCCATCCCATGCACACAGACACACACACTTATATATAATCTCTTTACTTTTCCCTTAAACTATCTATAATTCATAATAGTTTAGTAAATTATGCTTCTGTAAACTGAAATAAAACATTTATAAATGATATCCTTTTCTCCCTGCCTTACCTTCCAGAATTCAGAAAATCTTATTAAATATTCTTATTTTTGTGGAAATACGATGATTTGAATAGGTTCAATAAGAATCTTTCTTTCTTGTTAGTAGAACACAATTGGAAACACATGTGATCAAGGCCTTGCCTAGGGTATTGTATTTGATATGCTCAGTTAATCAGATGTAACCAAACAATGTTAAAGAACTAAGGTTTACTCTATGGAGCCAATGATCCCAAAGCCCTCTTGTGAAAACTGCCCTGGTACCTGGCTTACAGGATTACCAGCCATAAAACTGAGTAACGAAGGTCACTTCCTGTCAAGGCCAGGAAACCTGGTATATTTGGGGGGACTATAAAAAAAAGAGAAGCATTCACCCAGATTTACAGGTATTTCAGGTAATGGTCAGTTTGTGTGAGTTTTTTTGCTGCTGTAACAAATTACTATGAATTTGGGAGTTTAAAACATTGTAGATTTACTATTTTACAGTTCTGTAATTCTGAAGTCTAAAATGGGTTTTCTGGGCTAAAATCAAGGTATCAGCAGGGCTATCTTCCTTTATAAAGGCTCCAGGGGAAAATCCATTTACTTACCCTTTTGAGCTTCTGGAAGCTGCACACATTCCTCCATTCCTTGGCTGGAGACCACCTTCCTCCATCCATGAAATCAGCAAGTGCAGGTCCATTTTTTTCTTTCTTTATTAAATTTAAGAAAATTAATTGTAGTAAAACATGCATACCATAAAATCTACCAAATTACCATTTTAGTGTATAATTCAGTAGTGCTAAGTATATTCACATTGATGTGCAACCATTCTCCAGAACAATACATGGTTTTAAAGCCAAAGGGATATAAAAACTATTTTAAGTATGATTTTACCCTAGAATTTTAACAAAATTTTAGAATTCTAAGTTTTTTCCTTTGTTTTAACAAGTTTTTTCTAAGTCTTGGCTTGTGGGAGTTTTTGTTTTTGGTTTTGTTTTTGGTTTTGTTTTCATTTTTTCAGGTTTATTGAGATATAACTGAAAAATTAGATATATTTAAAGTATACATGGGGTGATGTGATATGCATATACTCTGTGAAATGATTATCACAATTTCATTAGCACATCTATCACTTCACATAATTACCTTTTGCATATGTGTATAGGAATAATGCTTAAGATCTAATCTAAGCAATTTTAAAGTATACTATACAGTACTATCTATGGTCACCATCCTGTATATTAGGTCCTCAGAACTTATTCTTCTTATAACTGGAAGTTGTACTGTAAAGTGCTTATCATAATAAGGTTACTTAACACAGTCCATCACCTCACATAATTACCATTTTGCTGTTACTGGTGTTATGGTACAATATTAAAGCTCTACTCTCACAGCAAATTTCAAGTATATAATACCTAAGTGTTAACTATAGACACCATGATCCCTGGAACACATAACTGGAAGTTTGTACCCTTTGACCAACATCTCCTTGTTTCCCCCAAAACCCAGGCCCTGGCAACTACTATTCTACTCTATGTTTCTATGAATCTGACTTTTTCTTGACTCAAAATATAAATGAGATCATACCTATTTGTCTTTTTCTGTCTGCCTTATTTCATTTAGTATAATGCCCTTGTAATACACACACACACACACACACACAGTTGACTGCAGGAGCCTGAGTGCAAGGGCCTGCCTGGTTGCAGTGGTCAGCCTCAGTGGTGAGGACTGGGGCCAACAGCAGGAACTGGAGCCAAGTGGATAACCTAAGATAACCTCACTATTTTATGGTTTGCTAATTAGTAATCATATGAAATTGTAATTTAATTCCCCTTTCTCATATAGGGGTCAGATTCACTGATTCCAGGGGTTAGGATGTAGATCTCTTTTTTTGGAAGAGGGGCATTAGTATGCCTACCATACCAGTTCTTGGCTTGACTTGTAGGCTTATGAGGCTTTTAAAAGTCCAATCTGAAATTTTTCATGAAAACATCCAGTAAAGCAAATTTAAGAAGGCCGATATAGTAAACTACTATTCCTGCTTTCTTTATGTAAATAATCAAGCCAGCTCTAATGAGGCCAGTCTTATTTTGTGATCTTTCTTTGAGATTACTTTTGATCATAAGAGAGGTTACTTTAGGGAAAACTTTTGTGTTTCACTGGTAAACTATGAATGATCTTAATATATCCTTCAGGGTTATCAGATTCTTGCCCTGTTCGTTGTCCTTTGAACTATTTTGTACTTCCTTCTAAATTACAGGTTACTAAGGGGTTTGCAAATTGTCTTGCTTTGCGGAGGTTCAACTGACAAATCAATTCTGATACCTACTGGTAAATTGGACTGGATCCAATTCCATGTCCAAGATGTTGATTCCTAACAAATTTTTAATTTTACCAAGTTCCTCTAACATCTGTCTACAATCGTCCAAACATACTTTTCCAATCTTTCTCTCTCCTGTCTGACTCAGTATCACAGAGAAGTAAAACATGATTGTCCAGATCACT
The DNA here is from genome assembly GCF_036321535.1 of Camelus dromedarius. Classification (NCBI taxonomy): domain Eukaryota; kingdom Metazoa; phylum Chordata; class Mammalia; order Artiodactyla; family Camelidae; genus Camelus; species Camelus dromedarius. The sequence goes on along the minus strand of NC_087436.1, from coordinate 58,850,960 downwards.
ATCATGACTCTGGACTGACTTGAAGCTTGCCCTTCTTCTCAGGGTTTGAAAACGCTCTGCAAGCCGAAGCCAAGCCACTTGATATAAATCTTGAGGGACTCACCACTGTAAAAGACCATGTATGGGCCAGAATCTTTCCTTGTCAAGCTGCTGTCTGGACCATAAAGAAGTCTGGCAAAATACTTGGGTAATGCATTCAAGAAGTAACCAAGACTATGGTCAGCAACACTGAGAACATCAATTTTCTAGCTCAAGAGCTTCAAAAACTCAACAAGCAATGCTGCTTAACTTTTGACAACTTCTTGACACCAACTAGACTGTTGGTCTCAGGATTCAACACTGGACTCTTTAATATAATCTTATATTAGTATTTCTCTTTTTCATTTCACGCATCCCTCTTGTAAGATGCCTTATCTCCAGGACTACAAACCTTTATTACCATAAAGATTCCAACTTTGAGTGATGCAACAGATGGTTGAACTAGTTTTACAAAAAAAGACACCAACAAGAATCCTATTTCTTACAAGCTGCTTCACCTCACCCAGGAAGCTTATAATCAACTCAGAGTTGTCCATCAATGAGCAACACTAGTCTTAAACAAGAGACGATTGACATGTTGAACTCTATCATGATCCTCAAAACTCGCTTGCTTATTAGCTTCTATAAAACCCCAGATCCTCCTCCTTTCATTTGAGACACGTCTCATTAATGAATATTTCCCTAATACTATATACATATAGCTTGAATAAAATCATCTTTTTAACTGTCTGCTGCACTTTGTCTTTCATAATCTCAATTCTTTAAAGTATACTTTTTCATCAGTGGATTAATTATTATGTAATAATATAAATGTGATATTGACAATGATGAAAATGATAATGAGATGATGATGACAATATCTAGCACCTGTAATTATGCTTATTCTTTTCCCAGACACTATTCTCTGCATGCTATATATAGCAAAGATTTGATCTGAATTACTAGTTCATGAAGTAGATACTATTAGTACCCCTATTTAATGAAGGAGAAAACTCAAAAACAAAGATGTTAACTAGCCCTAAGTCACAGAGCTAGTAAACTGTAGAGCCAGGTTTCAAACACAGGCTATCTGTTTCCAAAGTCTGTGCTCTTAAAACTTACGTCAACCATCTTACTGTTAAGGTTCTAAAGATAACTTTTCTTCATCTGGAAGACTCCTCCCATATGGTTCTGCTTCTTTGAATCCCTGCTGTGATTGCCTGTCCTTTTCCTAAGATGGTGCTATACAACTGTGCCAAGTATTCTGCTTATTATTGTTGTTCATAAGGGCACAAATGATAAGTATTTTAACCTCCCAAGCACTTCATGGTATTATCTATCTTTCCTAACTTTTACCTTCACGATGTAATTTTATTGCTAGTAAATTTTTTAATAAGTATAATTACTATGAACTTTGTCTCTAGAGCCTGGCTACCTTAGTTTGAATGCCTACTCCAACACTTACCAGCTCTGTGCCACATTGGGCATATTACTTAATCACACTCAGTCTCAGCGCCATTCTCTGTAAATTGGGAATGATAACAGGACCCAACCCCTAAGGTAGATGCTATATCGGGGGAGGCAATGTATGTAAAACAGTACAGTGCTTGGAACATAAAAAGCCCTTTATCACTGTCATTACTTTTTTAAACTCTACATTTCACTGTAAACCCTTTGAGGTTAGTTAAAAGTTTATATTCCTCTTTATATCCCATTTTTAAGATATCAACTTGAACTTACTATATGCTCAATATGTTGTATAAAAATCAAAATAATTTAGGCCCATGTGACTCACAGCAGAGACAATTTCTTTACAATTTCTACTTAAGCATTATATTGTTTCTACCATTGTTCAGTATATTCACATAACCTTGTGTAACATCCTGCTGTTTGTTACTCATTTAATTACTTGAAAGACACCAGTTTTTCCTAAAAACTTGATTTCAATGTGCATAGCTCTTTCTAGATTCTAGATAGATAAGTGAGTAGATAGATGGAAATATAGTATGAAGATATAGTTTATGGTTTATATATATAAGTATACACATAAAATATACAAATGATATATAATAATTTAATAAATACATGTAATCTTAGTCCGGGCATAGTGATCTCTGCTCTCTGGACTTCATAGGATTATTAGCAAAATGAAATTTGATAATTCATATGAGGATACTTTGTAAAATATTATACATAAAATTTAATATATTATTAATATTTAAATGATATCTAATGATGGAGATGAGGATAAAGGGAGTATGGAACAGATCTGCATGTGGATATCTTCACTAATATCTAATACCCCAAAGATTTTTCAAAACTGGAATTATATTCTTTCCAAACTAAGCAATTCACGTACCTAGCTTAGAATATAAGATATGCAATGAAAAATAGGTCTTGTCAATCATCCTTACTTAACTCCAAGTCTTGTAGCTGCTTTTAAACTTATTAGCCCTTTTTACTTCCTTACTTCTAAAAATCATGTTTTTACTGCTACTTCTCAATTTTGAGTCACTATCTACTGTGGAAGATTGTTTAGTTCTCTCCCTGAACTCGCCCCAACTCTTAACAGAGGCACACATTCCCTTCTCACAATGAATCTTTGTGATTTTTCATTAAATCAATATTTGGCATTTTATTATCAATGGTACATAAATATTGTTTACAGCTCTGCCACAGAGTGTGTTATTAATATGTTTCATTACTTTCACCTGGAGTTAATAAATAATAAGTTAACTTATTTATACATCTATCAGTAGAGATATCATATAATGTAGTTACTTGTTTACACATGGTTAAATTTGGAATTTCTCATGAAGATAGAATTTTTTTCTGTAGTTGTTTCTGATGCTTTCGCATGAGTTTCTGAAATATATGTATTTGAGTTGTCTCATGTAATAGTGAATTAAATAAAAGATAAAAATGCAAACAATCTAATTTCCCATAGATGTTTAATATGTAACTTATTTGAATAGCATAAGCAATATTTCCATAAGAAATTTCTACTCTTTCCTTAATCCAGTGATCAAAATTGTTACTTAGCATCATTTTGCCTTAAAAACAGGCAAGTTTACTATTAAGAAAAAACAATAATCATAAAATTACAATTAAATATTGATATTATTTTAATATCCTAAAGTAAATGATAGTTCTATTTTGCATAGTTCCAGATATTAACTAAGAACTATAAGAAACACTTAGTATTGATATTGATTATATATGTATCAGTTCCTTATTGCTGCTGTATCAAATTACCACAGACTTAGCGGCTTAAAATAATTCATATTTATTTTCTTACAGTTCTAGAGCTCAGATGTCCCCAACTAACCTCATGGAGCTAAAATCAAAGTGTCAGTAAAGCTACATTCCTCCTGGAAGCACCATGGGAAAATCCATTTCCTTGCCTTTTCTGGATTAGAGAATTCTTTAGCTCAGAGCCCGTTCCTCCATCTGCAACGTACATCATTCCAAACTCTGCTTCCTTCATCACTCCTTTTTTTCCTGCCTTCTCCAACCTTCCTTCTTCCCTTTTAAAGGGACCATTGTGATTCAATTGGGCCCATCTGGATAATCCAGGATAATACCCTCACCTAAAGACCTTTAATTTAACCATACCTGCAAAGTCTCTTCTGTCATGTAAGGCAGCATATTTAGAGGTTGGAAATAGGATGGGACATCTTGGGAGGTAGGCATTATTCAACTTACCATAATTTCTTTTGCTAACTACATTTAAATCAGCTAATTTTGGCAAAGTTTTACTTAAGATAAATTATCCAGATGCTCTTTTACCTTTCTATCTCTATAATTCTTACAGGCTAACACCCAGAGACCTAGACTAGATATGAAGAGAAGGTCCAATGATCCAATTTTTACTGCTTCTCATTCTTATCACTTTGTACCGACAATCTTAACTCTTTTTCTTTTTTTTAAGTACTAAGGCAGTAACTGAGTTGGTTATACTTTTTCTTTAGTTTGTCAGAGTCAATTGGTTGATGTAAAACTCATTTATACTTTTAGAATCATTTTACATGACTAGTTTACAAAATATGACATTGAGTTTCCAAGTATTGGTTAAGGAAACATAAATAGCATAATTTGTATCAGGAAACCTCTCATGTTATTTTTAATTTACATATTTTTTAAAATTTAACTTTCTGCCAGAAAAATTGTCATAGGATAAATTTTATTTTCATTAATTCAATGAGGTTGAAATTTACTTATTTTAGAAAGCAACTTGAAATGAAGGTAAAAGTGTTACTTTGTCATTACTAAAGTTTCTTTGATAATAATTATTCAATTATCTATTTCTTAAAACTATACCATGAAATTATTGTACATAAAACTCAGTGCTTACCTGAGAAGGTAAATGTAAATGATATATTACTTTAAAGATGCACATGATCAAAAAATGTAGTTCTATAGACCAAAATTATGCTGCAGTGTAATAAATACTGTAACTATGAACAAAGTCAATTGTTAGCCTATTAGTCATGCTCTTGCTTCTTTCTTTTCATTCTGAGTCTGTTTTTAGTAAGCTATATGTTTTCTTTTTATACTAACATTTGTTTAACTATTTCCTTTAGAAGATTTACCTTCTTTATATGAAAACAGCATGTATAAATAGTAGGAAACTACTTACCCTAGCATAAAACTTACCTCTGCCTCCTGTTTAAATATTCACTAGCTGAATGAGTTATTGCAACCTACTTCTACTGTGTGTCATCAGTGCTACCCTTGAGGTAACAGTGGCTCACACAGTCAAATATCTAAGACATATTAAGACAGTAAGAGAACTCCTACAGGGAAAGTTAACAACTTACATGTACCTAACTTTCACAATCAATTCAGATGATGGTTCTGTTCCAAACAACTATACATTTGCTTCAACTGTTCAACATTCATCCCAGTTTCAGTTGCCCCTGCTGAGTGTGCCTATGCTTGAATCACTTCATAGATTAATTACTGCAATTTCTTAATATTAATATTCAAAAACAAGCTTTGAGAATAATGCAAACTTATGTATATTCTAATGGTATGTGAAAAATATATCAACAAATGCACTGAAAAACTAAACGTTCATTTATAAAAGAGTAAGCCAGAAAGCAGCTTCTTCTATTATGATTATCATTCGGGATTGTTTGATTTCAAGCAGCAGAAACTCATCCTAACCAAACCAAGCAAAATGAAATTGAATGGAAAGATATTTAAATCCACAGAAACCAAGGGAGGCTACAAAATCAGGTTTAAAATTATAGAAACTAAAATATTTATGGAGTTCAGAAAACAGAAATAAAATAACATTCCAGTAGCAGAATGGTTAGAATGATTATGGTCAGAATTATATCCTTGGGATGGCTGGAAATCTAACCATTTTCAGTTCCATTATCCTTCTGCTTCTGATCAAATTTTTAGGAAGTATACGTTAGTCTAGACTAGGAAATATGCCAGTTAGTGGACGTGGTTGGTGGGGTGGGGATTTCTCTAAATAAAATTGGAGGTGATAAGTAAGAAGTGGATTCTAGACATTGAAAAATATTAAATATTCACCACGGACAATGTGTATTTCTATTTCCACACAAGGAAAGATTTTATCTGTCTGTGACAATAAGTGATGTCTAATTACTTACGTAATATTTATAAAGTTTTAAAATATCCTAACATGACTTTCAGTTTAAGCTTAGAGATACAGTGAACTAAAAGAGAAAAGCTCCACTCCTTAAAAGAAGAAAAAATCTGAACATGCAAAAAAATGGATAACTTTCTGTGAAACCATCAAATAATAGATGTCGCAAAATGAATAGCCACCCCAAAGAAAGACAGATACCTGCAGGGAGAGACAGAAGCCAAGCATTTGTTTACCTGAGAAGAAACCACTAGACAACATACAATCTGATAGGAACATTAAACTAGAGATTTTGACACATACTGAAAGATAGAATGTGAGCTGGTAAGAGAGTGAAAATCCTATTAGGGAAATTCTCATCCACAGACTTGCTTTTCCTCCAGGAATTCTACCTGGCTCTCACAGGGACCACCAGGAAGAACCCTGAGAAAATTCATCTAATGAGGATGGGGATCTTTCTCTCTGACCGAGCAAAGGCTCAGTCTGCAGGGGGAAGAGTAGAGCCTGAGGACACATGCAAAATTCATCTCGGTTAGAAGACAGGAACTCCACCCGGCCCGAGTCTCCTGTGTGTCTTGGCTTGCTAGGGCTGCTATAACTAAATACAGAAGACTGGGCGGCTTAAGCAACATGCTTATTTGCTCACACTTCTGGAGGTTAGAAGTCCAAAATCAAGGTGTCAGAAAAAAAGTTTCTTCTGAAGCCTCTCTCCTTGAGTGCCTTGTTCCTATCCTCATATGGTCTTCTCCACACATAGGTATCCTGGGCGCTCTTGGTATGTCCTAATTCCCTTTTCATACAAAGACACCCATCAGATTGGGTTAAGGACCACCCTAACAGCCTCATTTTTAAATTAATCATCTTTAAGGATTCTATCTCCTCATACAGTCACATTCTGAGGTGCTAGAGTTCACGGATTCAACATACCAATTGGGCGGGGGTGGGGAGGGGACAATTTAGCTGAAAGCACGATCTCATCCAAGGGAAAACGAGTAAAAGTCTCAGTCTGCAGAGAAGAAGACCACAGGACATAGACTGAGAACACTGGAGGACACCCACGGCAGTGAGGAAAGAAATGGGGAGAAGAACAACTACACCTATGGAGGAAGGACAGCACACCATGAAGGCTGTACTTCTAAGACAGGCTCCCTGTGCACGCCAGACTAAGACTTACTCAGTACATTAGCACATGCTTCCCAGCCCCACACTGTACCACCACACTCTAAGCCTCTACTAATAATACCAGTGGATTAAGGCTGGGAGATCTGCAAGAGACAGAGTCTCTCTTGAGCATCTTAGAAAGGGGAGAACAGAAGCCAAGAGTGGAGAATAAAACAAGCTCACTAGAGGCATCTGAACCCTGGAGTGCCCACATCAACAAAGTGCTTCAAACACAATGTACTATATTAACATAAATCCTCACTTCATAGTTCTGTTACCTAGGTATCCATTATCCTGTATAACATGCTCAACGTTCAGCAAAAAATTACAAGGGATGACAAAAGGCAAGGGGGAAAAAACCTGAAAATACAATACAATTATCAGAACCAGACTCAGACATGATACAGCTATTGATATTGTCAGATAGATTTTAAAATAACTATAACTAATACGTTGATAGCTTTAATAGAAAAGATAGTCAAACATGCCAGATCAGGTAGGTAATTCAACACAAAGATGAAACTATCAGAAATACTCAACTACAAATACTAGAAATTAAAAACACAGTAACAGAATGAAAAATGGCTTTGATGAGCTTATCAGTAAACTCAAATAGCCGAGGAAAGTGTAAGCGACCTTGAAATACAGCAACAGAAATTACACAAATTGAGATGCAAAGAGAAAAAAGGAGTTAAAAGAAAAGCAGAGCACACATGACCAAACGGTATAGCATATATGTAACTGGAATATCAGAAAGAAAAGGTGAGAATTTACATTATACCCCAAAATAAAAACCATCAAAAACTGAATGAATGTAAACATAAGTTTTTTCACTTATAGTAATTGCTCTAAAAGTTAGCTGACTAAAACAATAACCGTACCATATACTGTCTTTTTACAACATACATAAAAACATCCTGAATAGAAAGTGTTCAACTGTGACCTAAATTCTATTGCTGTGACTACCAATGATATCCCTGCAACACCAGTAAGGAGGACACATTTCCTTGACTTGGTTAGTTAATATAAATTTATAATTTGCCTTGGATTGATTCTGAAAGGTTTATCCTGTTAGGCCTTCCCATAACATGTTCTCTCACTCTAATTAGATCTTTCACAATGTGGTTTTGCAAGTGTTATTCTCCTGAAACAACACATTCACATTTGGATACAGTGAACATTCTTTGACATGCCACAATTAAAAGGTTTCTAAAGAAGAAACTCCTTGAATTTCTAAATAATGCTTGAAAAGAGCTGTTTGCCATCTCTTTTAATCAAATGAATAGAGTATGTTTTATTTATATTAAAAAGTATTGTATTTTATATTAAATAAAATTATAAAAGGGTACATCATACAATAACAGATTTTAAACATAGCTAGATTATTATATTGATCATTTAGAAGTGGTTTCGCCCTTCTTTTCCATCCAATTAGCATACATCTTGAATAATTTGTGCCTTATTGAAAAACATAATTATAAAGTAATTATGAAAACGCAAAATGTCATTAATTTCATCCTCTATGGATTTAGCAGCCTAATAATACTCATCTAAATTTTGGAACTTCCTGTTAAAATCAGCCAACATGTAAAAGAAAATAAAACTTGTACATGCCATCAGTGGCATTTATACTTTTCTTAAAATTATTTCCCCTAAAGTATCTTATTTGTGTACTTTTAAAATTTATTAGGATTCCATTAGACATCCGACCTGAATTTTTTCTTTACACTTGTATAAGTTTGCTATGTATAAGTATTTGTCACTATATTCCTATAATTTGCCATGGAATTACCGTACTAAAGGAAATATGTTCATGACAATTGACAGAAAAATTAAATCACTGACATTAGAAGTTGCAAAATATGCTTATCCCTCATAGATAATATATTTGATCTGATTTCAAGTTTTGGGCTCTCTTGCTTTTTCCTCTAAATTTTAATTTTAACTTGTTTATCATCTATAGAAAGGAAAGAATCCTGAATGAAATTAGCTATGCAACTTTTTAGGAAAAAAAAAAGAGTTTTTCTTTTACTATTGTTTTAGTTTGTGGAAATTAATAATGTCAGACTTCAATGTAATGATGGATATTAAAAGCATTTTACTTTGATTCTGTTCTCCAAAAATTACCAAAACTAGCCAAAAAATGAAAATGAGAAGGATAAAAAAAAAAAACTATCTTTGTTGAAACAGGTAAGTGATCATAACAAACAAGAATCTGTGATATTACCTGCCAAATAATTTAAGAGTGGTCAAAAGCAAGGTAATCTACTGAGAAAAGGCAAAATCTTATGCAATTGTAGCAAATGGCTGTAGTTTTTTAAAAGCCTAGATTGACACAAGATTAACATCTGGAAAAGTACTAGGTGCTTACACACACATACCACACAAACATAACATACCCTACAACATTTATGCACAGTATTTATGTTTGTGGCAAAATTTACAGAGGTATGGAAACAGAGAAGATTTACTTTCCAAATTACAAACATCTTTATGATTTTTTATATATTCCTGGGTGGAACTTCCTTTATTTACCTTCATAGCTTCATGCTCCCTTTCTGCTTTCCCCCAATTTCATTGCTTCCTTAAATAAGTCTAGCATTATTGTTTGCTCAAGATTAGCCTACCAATTTGCAAATAATGTGTTCCTTCAAATATGAGCCATTTCTTTTAGATCTTTTTCTGCTCACCCTCTTTGATTTTCTCTGCAATAACTGCAATAACTTATAAGGGAATTGACAGTGTATCGTGTCATGGGAAAATGATTACCAACATTCTGAATGCCTACTGTATAATTGACAAATATCTTAATATTTTAATCCTCACAATAATCTTACAAGGTATATAATTTTTCTCCAATTATAAAATAAGTGAGAGATCAGAGAACAACTTACCCAAGGTCACAGTCAGTAATTGGAGGAGCCTGTTAAATCTATCTAAATATCAGCCCTGTACATTTTCCATTACATTTATCTGCCATTATTAATCCAGGTCATCAAAGAACAGTTTGATTATACTCAATACCTCTTGTTTAATAAGTAATAGAAGTATGTAATTCACTAAGAATGATATTCATCGAAATAGTTAAAACAGAAAATAATTTGCAGCACTTACCAGGGTAAATGTCAATCATCTGAACATTTCCTTTAGGTGGAAGAACTCTTCCACTGACAACACCAAATAAATGAGGTGTTTCTACACTTAATTGTCTGCTATGCTTCTGCTTCTAACTAGCATTCCATTATTTGATTCATTTTCAGTCACCAATGAAGATTTGCGTCTATTTTAGAACTTTAAGCATTTAAAAACTCATGGTAATTTGCTTCACACCAACATATCTCCAAGTTTTCATTTTAAGATGACATCATTAAAATTGTACAGCATAGTACGTTCTCGGAGTGGCATTAATTTTGGCACAGGCTCGAAAACAGTTTCATCTCTGCCTGATCTGGAACGGTACTCTGGCCTTGGCTTCATGAAGCCCCTTCTGGCATACCTTTTGTCTTCCTAATAACATTTATCTCAGCCAGGCTTTCAAGCTACTTAAACCATTCTCTGAGCAGTTTTTGTTTAAATTAACCCCCATTTCATTGTTTAAAACCATGATTAGAGATGATTTGCAATAATAGATAAAAGGTGATTTTCCTCATAAGCCATCTTTGTCTGTCAATATTTGAAATGGTTCATTTTTATCACTGGAGTTAAACAGCACATAATGACTTTGCTGTGCAATTCTGTTATTTTCTTTCCTTCTCTTCATTTGCTGTTCTCCTTCTTTATATTTTAGCTTCAGAACTTATGTATACTGATTTAATCCACCCATACAGGAGATGATAACTGAAAAAATAACTTCTGAAGTTAAGGAAAAGATTGGAAAATGCTAGATATTTTGAGAAGAGGCTTTTAGACTAAATAAATAGATATATAGTTCGATTCCTATCACTTTTCTTCAACATTATCCTGGATGCATTTCATTACAACTTGATATTAGCATGTAAAAATATTTTCAATGACAGCAATTGTGTAGCAGACTTTTTGAGCAAATTTTATCTACTAAGGACATAACCAAGATTCTGACTGGTGATATTTGGGGGATATACTGATTTACAGTTTTACATGCTGATGTTATTAATTTTCCAGAGGTTTGCCATATTCTCTAGTTGTAACTAAATTCAGATAGTAAGCACCTATCTATAGTTTGGGCCATGTGAGGCAGCAGAAAATAGTAAATTGTTCATGAACTTTTAAGTCAGTGCCTGAGGAGGCACTCCTGCTCCTTCCCTGTCATTAAGCATGAGCAGATTATATTACACTGAATAGAGCACATCTACTTCAGCAAGTCCTGGGATAACATCAAGCCAGTGCCAAAGAAACTCCTTGCGTGTTGACATCATTGCTCAGAGTATATAGAAGTACATGGTCAAGGCAACAGTGCTTAGAATGATCTGCTAAATCATTAATAACTGTTAATAGATACTGCTCTAGAATATGGTAGTGATTAATTTGTGATTTGAGGCTGATTTAGGGTTTTGTTTTGAATTTTTCATCCCTTCAAGTATAGTGTCAAAAATATAGCACATAAACTTGTTAACTCACAAACTTAAAAGTTAAAAACTTTCATCAATATAAACAGTGCTCCAGAGCAAAGCCCTTTGTCGCTTTGCCAATAGGAGGCAGAAGTCCCATTAGAACAATTTACCCATACTCATTAATTGCACTGATTATGTTTATTCTCTTTTGTACTTAGTGCTAGTCTGTTTATTAATATTAAACATATCACACTTATATTAAGTGCAAAATAATTAAAACATTGGAAGTGTCTAGTAACATGGTGTGATGGCAGGTATACACTAAGAGCACCACATCTACCACTGAGTTCTACAGCGATTTTCACCTGGTTCTATCCAGTCCAGGAGGCAAATCTTTCCCATTATGCCAACAAGGCCCAAGGTGTTCAAGGTCCCTGTTCATGAACATTACAATCAACTTCTAATTATTTTTAAAGAAAATTCTGGTCTTCTTTCAGATATTGATGTCTCCCAAGTAGCTTTTAACTATGTTTATTCATGGGCTGAACTGGGATTTTTTTTCTTTCTACTTGACTAAAAGGACTATGTCCATTCCAGATTTAGCTAATCTGGCAAACCAGCTCTCTCACAATCTAGATGAGTCACCTTAAAGGAAGCTGCAAAAATTCTTAATCTTTAACTCCAGCAAGTAAAGGCTCCTAAATAAAACTAAAACGCTCCTAGTTTCTTCTATTATTGCAAAAAATCTGGACACTGGAAAAGAGATTGTCAGAAGTTTAAGCACTTTAGACTCAGTCCTCTAACCAGCCTTTCCAAGGTCCTCCCAATTCTCAGGGATGGGGCTCCAAAGAACTGCAGGGTCTTTCCAAATCCTCCCTTTTAATTGGTTTGGAGAAACATTTCTCCAGATTGGGGGTGAATCTCTTCCAAACTTGAATAGGACCCATATTCTTGGTGCTCAACCCCACTACTATAAAGCAGCCCTGATTGGAGTCCTGAAACAGTTCACATAGTGAGGATCCCTAATGAACCTCAAGAGGGTCCTGTCTCTGAACCTACTCCCTCTTGTTTAGGGCCTTTGAGAGGTATACACCCCTTTTCCCTTAGTTCCTCCACCTTTATCCATTTATTAGGCTGAGACCTCTTTGAGAAGTATCATGCCAAAATTTCTTTCTCCAGAAAGAGGAAAATATTTCTTAAAATTGACCGTAGTCATCAAAGTAACCTATTAAGTGAATTAAATGACCCTTTGACATCTTTTATTTTTTATTTGTACTAGAGCTCATTCTGGAAACACTAGTAATTTGTGGGGTCTAAACACATCTGGCAGATTCCTGCTTTGAGGGCCCCTCAAGCATCCAGTTACTGCCCTTTAAAGATAACAAAGAATATTCATTTCTTAATACACACCTGCCTTAGCTGAACCAACTACTCTAGACAACGATCAACCTTACAATGCCCGGAATCCTGGCCACCAGGACTGGTCACAACCCCCTACCGGAGTCATGAAGCCCTACCCTTCATGACCCCTTCCCTTCCCTGTTACCTCAACATCAAGCAATCAGAGAATTGTGCATGAGCCAATCACACACCCTGTGGCCCACTTTGTGCCTGATGTCATGTCAGAACAAGCAGTAAGAGGTGACCCTCCCTTATAAAAGACCACAGCAACTGACTCGCAGGGCACCAGACACCTCTCGTCTGTGGCCTGCTCTTGTCTGTAGTAGCGTACCTCATAAATGCCTTTTATATTTTCACCCTTTTATCTCTGGTAAATTCTTTCACCACCTGCATATCAGCCCACCAGACCCCACAACACCCACTAAGTGAATTAAATAACCCTGATCATTTGTCCCATTTGAATCATCTGCAACTTTCCTTATGGGCAAAATCACCAACTGATGGCAAAATTCACAGTGTATCTCCCATCTAAATTCAAATAGACCCCTCAAAACCTCTTCCCAGAATCAATCAATACTCTAAAAGTAAAGAAACCCTTCAAGGCATAAAGACCATAATAGATGATTAAAAGACTCAAGGCCTCATTATCCATTGTATTAGCTCCTATAACACTCCCATTTTATGGATGAGAAAAACCTAAGGGCTGACAGTGGAGATTTGTCCAGGATCTACAAACAATAAACAACACTGTTACAACTGGACACCCTGCTGTTCCTAACCCTCATACATTACTAGCACCCATTTCACCAGAAGTAAATTCTTTACTGTAGTTGATTTATACAGTGCATTCCAGTTGATGAAGCTATTCACTACCATTTTACCTTCACTTGGAAAGAAAAACAATTTACCTGGACAGTAACCTCAGGGTTATACTGAGATTCCTTACTTCACGCAAATCCTGACGGCTAATCTAGATGTTATAAACTTCCCTAGAGTTTCTACCTTGTTGCAACATGTGGATGGCTTGCTTCTTTGCTCCCCTTTTCAAACTCCCTCACATGAAGACAGCATCCACCTACTAAAGCTTTTAACCTTAAAGGGACATAAAACTGCCAGAGAAAAAATGCAGTTTGCCCAGTATTTAGGTTCAATATTTAGGGCATCTGATAGCAGAACAAGGGATACACCCGGATCCAGACAGACTTCACGAGTCCTAAGTTTCCCCAGACCCACAGCTAAGTGCCAGTTGTGAGGTTTTGTCAGGCTAGTTGTTTATTGCTGAAATTAAATTCCAAATTTCTAAGGCCAAACCTGTATATGTTTTACTCAACAATAACAACCCTGACCCAATTTCATGGAAGGAACAACATAGCCTTCAAGGCTGTAAAGGAGAGTTTGAGGAACCCATCTGCCCTTGGGCATCCCAATTATCAGATTTACTTTTTTCCTTTTTGTATATGAAAAGAAAAGAAATGCTGTTGGAGTTCTCACCCCAAAACATGGGGACCACCATTGACCCACAGGGTATTATAGCCAGCGTCTGGACCCTGTGGCATGGGGATACTCCCCTTGGAGCCATTATGGCCACTGCCCTTTTGGTTAAAGCCACCAAAAAAAATCATTATGGGATCCCTTTTGGCCACTTTTATACTTCATGCAGTAAAGGCTTTCCTGAATTCTCATCACACTCTGCACTTTCCAGGCAGCAGTCTCACCTCCTAAGAGGTCCTGTAGTTAACTGATCCTCACATAGCTCTTTCACATTGTAATAACCTTAGCCTGGCTGCCCTTCTCCCTTTCCTCACTGATGCAGTCCCTCGCGACTGCTTAATGCTGACAGACCACTCCTGACTCCTTGTGATGATCAACGGAAAATTCCATTGGGTAACATTGACTTCTCACGGTTCACTGATGGTTCTTATTTAAAAGGTGACGACGGCAAATACTGTGCTGGGGATGCTGTTACAACTCCTTGTGATGTTGTTGAGGCAGCATCGTTCTATGGCCACTTCAGCCCAACAGGCTAAGTTATACTCTCTTACAGAGTCTTGTACTTTAAAGACAAACCTGTCAATATTCATACTGAAAGTACATGTGCTTTCAAAGTAGTCATGATTTTGAAATGTTGTAGAAGCAATGTGGCTTCCTTACTTCCAGTGGAAAAACAATTTAAAATGGCCCCTATGTTCAGGAATTACTGAATGCAATACTTTTCCCTGCTGCTTTAGCTATTATTAAGAATCTGAGGCATTCTAAACTTGATTCTCTGGAAGCTAAGGGAAATCACTTTGCTGATATTTCCATAAGGAATGTTCCCCTAAAGGGACCAATAGCAGCCCAAGCCTTTGTCATGGTCCAAAGGGATATTTCCCCAAAAGATAATTTAGAAAAACTGGCTAGAGAAGCCCAATAATTGGCCTCAGAAAAGGAAAAAAAATAAATATTGGAAATTCAACAACTGTTGGTTTTATAAAAAGAGAAAGCTCTGATTTAGATCAACTAACAACTCAGTCCTACTGAGACTCTAAAATTCCCACTCCTCACCATGCATTAAACCTTTGGTCTACTGACAAAATGACAGCTTTCATGAATCAGTGTTGGTGGACAAACATTTACAAGGCTGCAAAAAGTGCAGCCTTGTCACACTTGCCCAAAGTACAACCCAGGGAAACCTGTCTGTACTGCTCCCAGACATTTTAAACTGCCTAATGGACAATTTTGAGCTCTGGCATAGCTTGTATCACCATTTGACAAATCATTTTTAAATCTGTTTATTTTCTGTTTCCTCCTTCTACTGTCCACATTGGAATGGATGCTCTATTGAGGGCAGGGACTTTGATTTGTTCATGGCAGAATAATATTCTAGATTAGTACCTGGCACATTGTAAGGCCTCAATAAATATTTATTAAATGAGTAGATACATTATTCTGTGGAGAGAAGATTAGTCCCTACTTCAAAGCTATGAGCCTCATATTAATTCATAAGAAGATATATTTGTTTTGATTCCTTTTATTTTGTTTTACTGAATTGAATGCCATATGCAAGGAAATATGAGGACGACTTAAACCAGTGATCTTATCCCTCCAAATATCAATCTTAGCTTTAGTATTACAGGTAAATTATTTATCTTTTGCAGATTATATAAACACTCCACCCCCTTCTTCTTCCTGTCCTATCCCCACCACATTTACAGAAACACAGAGCCCATCATATTTTTTGTAGGGACCTGCAATGAATAATGAGATAGAGAAGAGAATACTGCAGAGAAAGAGCAAACGTAAGTGTCTGGGGTTTTCCTTCCCTTTCAAGTTCTTTCACTTACTAACCCCCAGCATGCTCATTGTGAAGGGCATCATATTCCATCCCCTTTAACATTGTCCTGAAGACTCTTCCTTTAATTATGCATTGGGAAATGTTCCTGGAGCACAAAAGGGTTGGGAAATACTATGGTACCCTCTATCTGGTTCTCTTTACCATTTCTGGGACTCCTGTTTAGAGTGTGCTGCTGCTGTTGGTGTGCAAGAGTTAGATTGCAAAATTCTTGTGTTTGACGGAACATTTCCCTGACCATATTGCTAAGGCAGGCATAGTTCTACTGTTGAAGGAGCAAAGGGAAAAATGGAGAAATAGTAGCATTTATATTGAGGCCAAGAATCACTCTGGTCTGCCTGCCAGGTTTAAACAGATCTCAGCAGAGCTACAGCAGCACTGACAACATCATGCATGCCCGTTGGGTCTGGTGATCAAGGAGGGATTTGTTCTGCTTCATTAAAAAATTTTCCCAGGGAATGTGGCAGCAGTTGGCTCCATTGGTGGTGGAATTTCCAACTGTGAAGCCATGGATCTGCAGAGGCAGAGCGAGTCAACTCTTGCTTATCTGGTGCTCCAGGTGGGAGAAAGGGGGCAAAGGTGGGCCACTTCCTTCCCAAGAAGGCTCTTCCTTTTGGTGTACAGCAGCTTGCTCTACTTCCCTAAGGTGAGGAAAATCAAGCCGTTGATATTCCTGCCCCCAGTGCCTTCTGTTATGCCCGTGTGGCTAGCTGGCATCAATCTGCCTCCTACAGAAAACAAGACTAAAAAAAAAAGACTAAAGTGGCTCTTCTGTTAAAACTACCTGTTTTCCTCTCTATTTTATTTAACTTGTTAGACTCTTCATTTCAGCCTTACTTCTCATGATGTGGATAAATTTCAATTTACCTAAGAGTGATTTCAAGGTCATTAAAATTACTGTTTTGAAGGCCACAAACCTGCACTGTCAAATTTGTAGTTATGAAAGAGTCCACCTTTAACCTTTATAATAGATATTCCACAAAATCTATAATGGCATATAGTAGAGAGGAGAGGCTTTATTCAGCTTTATCTTTGAAAAGCAATAATCGTGGCTAGCATTGTTGAATTCCATCATGAGAGATATTTTTCTAAGAGTAGGTGATTCTAGTAATTTAACTAAGGCTCATATTGAGAATTAAAGATTAAGTAAATGCAGTGTAATATATTATAAAATACTTTTTGTTATTCTAATCATATAATCTGAGTGTACATTTACCAAAAAAAAAGGCACATCACCATTCTCAGATATGGCATCTATATTTCCACAAGCATTTCAATGTAGAAATATATACATATACATATGCAACTGAATACCTAGCATCATTCTGGCAACCAAAAAAGCCATATGCATGTACTATTGAAATTAGAAAATTAGATTTTAACCTCTAATGTATTTTTAAACATAGCTAACACATAAGAAACCAGCTGGGCTTATTATAGGTCCAGAACCTTCCGAATTAAACAGTGTGTACTAAAAAAAGAATCTAATCATGCAGAGACAGGTTTTTTTCCTTTAACCTTATTCAGTAATATTTGATTTCCAACAAATACAGACTGCCAGCTGTTAACATCCTCTTACTGCAAAATGAGGATAAGAATTTAATGCCAGTGGTTTTATATTTATGACTGTTGCCCATAAATTACACACTGGTTATGGTTGAGTATTTGTTTGGATTTTTTTCCCACTTGAAATTTATTTGACAAACTGTCTAATTTCTTGTGAAACAGCATTAGTTGTTACCTTGAGAAACTAGTTGGTTTGTTCAAACACCCTTTGGTATCTCTATAAGCAACTAGGCAAAACTAGAATTGGGACGTTAGGATATGAAAGTATCTACAGCTCTTCAAACATACCATCTTACTTCATTCTGGTCAAATCTATACCAGGAAATTTTGAGACACAAACAGGGAGGCATTTTTTAAAGTTAATTATCAGAGTTCTAGTGCATTTTCTATAATTCAGATAAATAAAAAGAGAGTGCTATTGTTAATTAATTTGAGACAACAGTTTAAAACAAGAACTGACTTTGAGGGGGAAGGGAATAGTCACCTTAGACTAACTCAAAGATGTTATAAGTTATAAGCCTATAAATTTCTTAAGTGGCAGAAATCTGTTATATTTTGTGTAGTGATAAGATTTATCACCCTAATTAAAAAAGAGAAAGAAACAATTGAACCAGCAGCAACAACTGCCTACTTCTCTGGGTGGACCTTAAGAATACAAAAAAATAGATATGAGATAATTCCACTGTCTCATTTAATCTTGGAAAGGATGGGACAAAGTACACCTGAGTTTAATCTGAACAAAAAATACAGACTTATGAGATTTGAAGGCACTACTGAATTATTATCTGTGTAAACCATTTTTATTACTTTTTGATGGACTCTAAAAATCTTACATAAATTTCATCTTAATAAGAAAACTTTAGCAGTATAATTGTAAAATACAGCATGATAGTTTAAGAGAATGGATCTTAATGCATACCAGACTTAGGTATATATCAGACTTACAATATATCAAAGCATTTAGGGAAAACAGACCACATCAGTCAACACTCATTCAGAGCCACTATAAATGATGTAGAATAAAAGATGTGTAAAGTGATGCTACCTTACACGATTGTAGGAGCTGGTATTGAGGGTGAAGTCCCTGGACAGACAATCAGAAGGGAATGTAGGGGGGAAGTAGTGACATATGAAGACCTCAAGGAACAAACTAAGACTTGTATCCGCCTCTCTTTGGAATCCACGATGTTCTCTAGTGGTGCTCTCACCTCACTCGCACCAGGATTTGGGGAAGTTCAAGGAAGAAATCTGGGAGTTGGCGATGAGGAACTCAGTTGTTGCCCAAATCAACAAGCTGAGCTAGTAGATCCAGTAACACATGTATGATTTACTTCAACCCTCCAAATATAAGCATGGCCAATGCTTCAAATCTCCCACATATTTGACTTGTGATCGATCTTAGCCAGAAACATTCTAGGAGGAGAGTTCTGGGAAAACACAGTTCAGCTTAGCCAAAATGACACATTAGAAGACAACACAAAATAGAAATCTCAACAAAAGCTGCAACTCTCTAAATGAACTTTCACCTTAAAAGTCCTCATGCCCTATCCTGCCTGATTCCTTTCTTATCTTAGAGACTTGGAACCTATTATGAGGTTCAGATCACAGTTCTGGGTTCAAATAGCCCTTTGGATCATGAGTACCTTATATTATAATTTAATTCAAAGGTTTGTATTGGCCCTTGGGGGGTTCAAAATCACCAAGTGAGAAGGTTCAATATTTCCTTACTTACTAACTATAGTCTTTGCTGAAAAAAAAACTCACTTTCTGTCTTTTTTTCTTGGTGAATCAAGATTCAAATGAATGTGTTTGCTGGTGTTTTTATGAGAAAAAATTAAAAAGCATAGAAGCCCATTTATTATATTACAAATATATTACCTTTAACCTCTTTCCTTTCCTTTCCTTTAATATTAACCAAGGACCACTAGCTTTTTTTTTTTTTTTTCCTAATGGTGCTTAGTTTTTATTCCCTACCACAAAGAAAAGAAAAAGACAAAAACTAGAGAATCTTTCTAAACACAGTCTACTAATCGGGCCTAACTATATCATACTTTTCTCTCATAAGGAGCCAAATTTATCTCCATTCTGAAGGAGACCAACATCTTTCAGCAAATGCATTCTCATCCCTTCCTAATTTCCAGTAAGGTCTTCACTGCAGGTCTGCTGTTTTAACGAAACTCCAGATTAGATTGCTTCACTGATTGAACTGTATAGACTTCTAAACAAGTGAAACAAAGAACGATTTGCTCAGCGAGAATCAGCATAGGGAGAGCAAGTGATCTCTTCTTTCCTTCTCTCCTGGTAGCAGCCAACATTTGGGGCTATTAATGTGGATAGTTCTGCTGAGCAGCATGTGCCCAAGACAGAAAGTCCGTGCCAACTAGGCAGGATGAGCTGACCCACCACTCCCATTAGGCTCAAATGGCTTTCTACCAAGACACTGTTATAACTGAGCTGAGATCCTTTCCAAGGTCATGTCATGCTGTTGACACACTTGGAAAAGAGATTTGGAACACTTGAATTTGTTCAGTCTACTCTCATTAAAAAGACAAGGCAGGTAGCAAAGGTGAATTCACATCAAGGTTACTAACTAAACTTAACTTATAGTAAGACATGAAAATCCTACTTCCTTTTTCTAATAAGCAATTTGAGACAAAAGAATTCTGCAATTAATATTACGTGAAAAATATTACAGATCCTAGAAAACTTTCCCAAGGGGCTAACCTATAACCTTTGCCTCAAGAAATTCCTGCCAGTGTTATCCTAGATACCCACAAATGCACAGACATACTGCAGAGGCTGAATCAGGTTAGAAGGGAAGTTAGAAGGGAAGTTTCATGGAATTTTTGTTTTTAATGAATAGAAAAACCTGTGGTAGTATACAATTCAGAAATTAACGTTCTCCTTGTACTAATAATTGATTCAAATAAAATAAGACAGATTTATGGTAACTTCTGAAAAAATAGAGAGTTATATAATAACTTTATAAAAATATATTCTGGAAATGATTGATTTTTATGTCATCATTATATGTGCATTACAAAGGAAGGCATTTTTCTAGAATCTTATCTATTTTTGTTGTATCTTTGGTTGGACATTTTTTATTCCCAATGTTTTCTTCTGTTGTACATCTTTTCCCTCTCTTTTATGTATCAATATTTCTTCACTCCATTTTGATAGCACTTTGAATGAATTTTATCTCTTAGAATATATTTTTTCCTTTTTTGCCAATGCAGAAGGCCTCCTCTATTTTAGTGCACTTCAAGGTCTGCTATTATGTGACAATTTCCTTTCCCTCTTTTTCTCTATTTCCAACATATAAGACAGCCATTCTGGCACAGATATAAAATTAGTTTTGCTCAATGGATTTCTTGTCATGCATGTGCACAAAGCATCATTTACCTTCAATTTAGATTTTTGTTTTCCTCTGGTGACTCATTTTGCTGCATCTGTGTTTATTCTATAACCTGTGGATGAGGCATGTTTCTCTGACTGAGAGCTGGCTGAGCATTTGCTGTTGGCTGCCATGTGTTAGCAGTTCCTGAATGCAGTTCAGGGGTGCTCTACCTTCTGCATCAGATATTACTGCTTTTTATACATTTCCTATGTGGTGATCATCTTAGACTCTGTTTGTTCATCTTAGGGATTTGTTGTTGCTGTTGTTGACTTACTTAGTATATCAAAGATGCTTTTGTTATATTTCTTGATGGCAAAGAAATACAAGTCTAACTGATGCTGGTCATCTATGTCAGAAACTTAGTTACAGTTGATGCTTTGCCCCAGTTCAAATGCTAAATGTGATCAACAATACTTAGTTTTCTGTCTTTTCTAAAATTTACTGTGAACATCTTTCTCACATAACAATGCAAACCCATTGGAGCCAAAAGCTTTTTCATAGACAGTTCATAGGCTATTGCTTAAAAAACATGTTTGTCATGCATAGACTGGTACTCAAATATGTTTCTAAATGACTAGATTGTTTGCTCTGTTTTATAATTAGTGCTTTTTTAATACTTCTTAAGACATGGGTCTTGCTTTCTGAATGTATTTGGTTAAGCTGTGGGCTAAGTAGCAGGAGGGGAAATCAGCTTATGCATGCAATAAAAGTTTGCACAGGAAAAAGTTGACCAATTTTGGTGTTTGCTTAATTCTCATGTTTCTTATGTTAGGGAAAGCAAAGATATTTCAAGGTAATTAGATTTAATTTTTGTATTTAAGCACAGATAGTTACTAAACAAGACCTTTTGTATACATAGATGGAGATTTGCTATCCATTCATGTGGACTGTTTAACAAATAACTCCCTTTTTTGGCAAAGCTATTTGGTTCAGAAATAAAACCACCACCAACTATCCATTCCTTGGAAATACCTACAACTACAATTATAGGGAAGTAGAATCGTTTGAACCATGAAACTGCAGAATTGATCTAGTCCTACTGTGATCCCTATTCCAATTTTAAGGTTTAGCCATCCTGTTATATGAACATTTTTTTAAATCCTACTGTATCAGAACCATGGTCATTTTATCTGTATTAGGTAATGCTAACCACTACACTGAACAGACCCACAAAAGTCCACAATGACTTAAATATTTTATCAGTTTCCTAGGGCTGCTGTAGTAAAGAACTACAAACTGAATGGTTTAAAACAAAATTTATCCTATCACAGTTCTGGAGGCTAAAATTTCAAAATCAAGATGTTGGTAGAACCGTGCTTCCTCCAAAGCATCGAGGGGAGGATCCTTCCTTGACTCTTCCAGCTTCTGGTAGCTCTAGGCATTCCTTAGCTTGTGGCAGCTTAACTTCAGTCCCTGCTTCCATGTTCACATGGCCATCTTCCCTCTGTGTTTGTCTGTCTGCCTACACATGAGGTCCTCTCTGAGTGTCTGTGCCTATGCCCAAATTCCCCACTTTTATAAGGACACCAGTCACATCGGATTAAGGTCCACCATACTCCAGTACACCTTATCTTAAAATAACATCTGTAACAACTCTATTTCTACATTGGTCACATTCTGAGCTATTGGGAGTTATGTCAGACATCCAGAAGGGATAAAGGACAGAGAGGAACAAGAGTGGAATTTTTGTTAGGCTAGATTGGAAACAGCACCGTTAGCTCCAGCTCATAGGCCGTTGGCTAGACTGATAAAGAAGCATAGTTAATGTGGTCTAGCTGTGTGTCCAAGAAGAAAAGAAGAATATGGATTTTTCTGAACTAAAAGGAATCCCTGCTATTCCTCCGTACAATGGCACTATAGGGCATTTAATGAGAGACTATGGATGTTATCTTATGTGACTGAGGTAAGTATACCTTTCTGGTTTCTCTAGGACTGCATCGATTTTTGCTTATTGTCTCAGAAAAATTATTAATTGCATTTTCTCTGTCTCTAAAATGTGATCTGATTTGGATAATAACTTATATGGTCATTCTTTCAATGAGGATAAAATCCCAAAGATAAGAAGGTAAAAGAGATAGTCTCCCCCACCCCACACACACCTACTCCTTCTTGTAAAAGAATATTTTGAATGTGTCAACTGAAAACAAGATTTCAGCTTGCTCCTAGAGGAAAAATACTTCTTTTAATATGTTTTCAATCCTACAAGAATGATTTTGGCAAGATTATGGATCATACGTCTTTAGCATTCTCTAAACCAGAATGATTGAAAAGGTTTAAGATATTTTAATAAAGTATAATTGCATACCTGTCTAAAAAATGTGTCCTTTAAAAATGTAATTTCTAACTGATCTGAGAAAAATAGATTTTGTGGCACCTATAAAATAGTCTTACCTTCACCCAAAAATATATCTTGGGTACTCTCTAAATGAAAATTTTTGATGGGTGATAACTACAATGAATATTAATTAAGAAAAAGATTGCCTAATGGAAAACTGATACTAGGACCCCAAGTTATAGTGATTCTGCTTAACTGAGTTGAATGTGGCTTTATTTTGCTTGTAAAAGCACATGTTGAAATATTCTTAAGATTGTCCTTGAGATTTCTTCACTCTTCTTGGAATTCCTCATCATAATGAACTGTTCTATTCACTGTACATACTAGACTTAAGAAACAAAGTACCCTCTCATTTTTTAAATTAGTCAAAATATAAAGAGAACTGGAACTCAAAAGAACTCATTTATCTTTTGCTATGCATCTATGGAGTGCTTCCACAGTGCTGCTGCCAATCCCTTGGTATAAAAGAACACACGAACTCTGAAATTTGGCCTTTAATTCTCCTGTAGATAATTCAGGGAGGCCTGCTAAAATCCTTATAATGGGTAAGAAGAATTAACATAACTTTATAGAAGAATTCATTAAAGGATTCAAATCTACATATGCACACATGCCTCTTATAAGTAATTCACATGAGAATTCAAGCATTTGTGTGAAAGGCATGATTGAGAATATGTTTCTTATTAAACATTTTACTGAGGTCATTGCATTTTCTTTATCATGATTTTCTTTCTGAAGGGTTATATATGAATGTCTATAGTCATCACACATTCTTGCTGATACCTGTAAACTCACAATGAAACACCACTGAAAAGGCTTTGGGCTATTCACTGACCACAACAGAAATTTTCTGAATGTCCTTGTGAGTCTTATACAAGTCTCTGGTATTATGCTGGAAAAAAATCTTACTCCAATTCTTTTACTGTTGCTTGAAAATCCAAAATAGTTTCACTATCCTTGATAGCTAGTTAAGAAAATAGAGACAGTATTCTGCAAAGTAATACTACTACCAGTGACTTCAAATATAACACACTCAAAAACAGCTCTCCAATTACAATCACAGATACATTAACCATTTTAATATTCTATAAATTTGGACCATAAAATTATGCTCAATAAAGGTGCCAAAATACTTCCTTTAGAGTGCATTTAGACAAATTCCTGATTACAAAAAAGGGAAGGAAGGAGAGAAGGTAGGAAGAAAAAAAGGAAAAAGAGACAGAAAACATGATTAATTGATGGTAACATGAGCTTTCATACTTTTGCTCTTAGCACTATGAAAAAAGATAATTATTCCACTGGAAAAAAGTAAATTTATATCAACAGTTTGGTTGTCATGTTCTTCATAACTACTGTAACAGCAATTAACATTTTTTCCAGTGATATAATTTTCAAGAGATTTTGAGTCTCTGAGATAAATAATTAGCACTTAATATTAATAGAGGTATTTGTAATCGAGGTACTAATAATTACAACACTCATTTAGTAATCACTTCATTCTGCACAAGCATCCAGATTTTCTGAGCACATACTTTGGAAAAGTACTTTAGAAAATAAATTTCTCATTTTTAGTAGCCTAAGTAACTCTCATTGAGGTGCAATTTTTTAAAGGGTGTAAACAGAATCAGTTAAGATTTGCAAATGAGTAATGTGTATGATTTGAGTTCTAGTGACACATGAAAATAAAGCAATGCTGGACATTTGTTTGACAAATGTCTTACAAATGGATTTCAGATGACATATTTTGAAAGAAAACACATTATTAAGTGAAGAGTAAAAAAGCTGTTTACAAGCCTCTAAAAAGGAAAGCGAATCACCTTCAAAACCTTATTTTTGGATTTTCTGTGTATTAATCATTATTGAATTCTGGACACTAAGATCTCATGAGCAAAACTGGTTATAAATTTAATTTTATTTTTATTGCCTTTGTTTGTCATATACAAAATATTTTCAAACTCCACTCCAGCTATTCCTGCCTAAGTCTACCATTTCCATGAACATATTCTACCTTAAAAATAAATAAATATAGATGCCAAATAATGGCATCCATTTTAAACTCAGCCTTAGTTAGCACTGAAATTGTGTTCTCTCCCCTGATTAGGAAGCTGTTTATTGATGTTATGATGCCGCAATACAGCTAATCTTTACTAAGCACCACTGTGGTCCAGGCACTGTGCTGGGTGTGTAGGTGTGTGGATTAAAGATCCTGGGATTTTTAGTCAGATAGAGTTGGATTCCAAATTCAACTCCTTCATTTACTGGTTGTGTGCTCGAGTAGGTCACTGAGTTTTTCTGAGATTATTTTCTCTAAATCTCAGTGTCCTCATCTCTAACATAGTTAAAATTCCATATATATTCGAATTTCTGAGGAATAAATGAAATGTTGTGTTTAAAATGCTCAGCAGAGAGTAAACATTCAAATATTAGTTTCAGTCCATTCCCACATTCTGCTTCTGTCTATTTTATTCACTTATTTTCTTTTCATGATTACCTTGCAGAGGTTTATGGATTTTCTGCCTATTCATTATATTTTTGTAAACACTGAAGAAGAGCCAGAGGATGTTCATTCTGTTTCAAGGACCTTACTATCAAAGACGTTTCTACATTTTCTCCTGAATTGCGGCTACTGTGCTTCTGTGGTCTACGTTCAGTGTATTTCCTTTTTTTCCTCTCTCTTTTTAAATTTTTCCACTTCCCACATTCCATTTGCTGCTTTGTAGTATGAATTTTGCTCGTATTCGCTATTCGTCTGTTCACTCTGAATATGACATTTTTTGTGCTCATCCTCTACTTACTCGTATGTTTTATTTGGGTCATCTGAAGCCAGTGGCTTCCTGGTCTATCTCCTATGTAATTGTTCATGTTCTACTGATTTCCCTGACCACATAGGGAACATGTTATGACTTTTTCGTAGCCCATTCGATGGGATTCAAGTGTTAGTTATTTTTTAAAACAGTTTTATTCATGGAACAATATATTAAACATTTATAAGGGTTGTAAAATATTCTTCTCTAATGTTCTTAATGGTTACATATGTAAGATGTGTCATATATTATTAAGACCATATTGTCACATATGCTTAAGTAAACATGTCTGAAACTAAATATTTGTATATATTTAGGAATGTTGTTTATTAACTAAGAAAGTTCTCTTTTATTCAGGATGTCACTTCATTTAATATATTTTCCAAATATATTTTTTTCCAGTTTGTCCTGTTTCTCCTTGATTTATTTTGCTTTTTTTGTTTTGGATTTTGTTTTAATTGGTATACTGAAGTTGAAAATGTTTTTATTCAAGTCTATCAATATTTTCTGTTATTTTTAACCTTAGAATATTAGAAATGTTTTCCTCACTTATGATCATGTAAATTTTCAACATAAATATAATTCAAGTAATATCATAATTCCATCTTTTAAAATTGTTTAAATGCTTGATCTACCCGCTTTTATTTTAGTGTATAGCATCACGTGGAATCTTAGGTATCTATGTAGCAGTAGTTTTCACACTGATTTCAAATTCAGATTTTAAGAAGTGAGTGTGTGTGTGCGTGCACAAACATGTGTGTTCATATAAATATACACATGCTTTTGGAATTTCTGTTCTGTTTATGCATTTCTTCTTGTGTCAATTTTATAATATTTAATTATTATAGCTTCATAATAATTGTGTGCATGTACATATAAATGAACACACTTCACCTCATTAGTATTAATTTTCAAATTTGTTTTCACCATTTTCTTGTGTTTAATCTTTGAGATGAATGTTTAAATAAAAAAATTGAAAAAGTTTTCATTTAGCTACTAAATTTGAGAAAATTATTATTTTTACAATATAGGATTATATTACACCTTTCAATGTCTTCAAATTCTCAGATTTAAATTTTTTCTTCATATAGTGATTCTGTAAGTTAATTTTTTTATGATGTATTTTAAAACTCTATTTTCTAACTGTCTAGTTATTATGGAACACTAACCATGGACTTGTGATCATATAGAAGTGTTTCACAGGTATCGGGACTCCGAATCTAGTCAAACTCTTAACAACTATGACAAACAACTATGACTTTCTTCACCCTTACAGCACTATAGCACTGTAGACCAGATTTCTCTAAACAAGGATAACTTAACCAGGAAAAACGTCTAAATTTTCACTACAGCTTCAACTTAAAAACACAAAAATTAAAATAAAAACAAACATATTTCTAGCTGTATGAATTTGAGCCAGTTATTGCCTTTTCTATGCCTTAGACTCTTCATCTAGAGAAGTTTTTTAAAAAGTGCCTCTTAGTTTTCTGTTGTGAAAACTAAAAGGATCATCAAACAAAGCACATACACTGGCATGTCAATAATTATTGCTAATTTTGTCATAGTTTCATCAGTGCTTTTAGGAAAGCCATAGGTCATTTACATCACCTATTGAATTGTCCATTTAAATTAATTAAAACTTTTTATTTCAAAAGGTAGAAACTCGACTCTCGTGATCTCCACTCCAAAAGTCCTGGGGAACATGTTCAGTGACAGCTGTGATAAGATGCTCATCAATTATGTCCAGATGAGAAAGATCACAAATCAACTTAGTAGCTGTTATCATAACCATATTCTATTAGAACTTTAAAAATTATATATGTATATATATATAATTATATATACAAATAAATTCATATTTATAATACATGAATAATATACTTATTTTCAGACTTTTTCACCTTTTTACTTATTTTCTCTGAGTTTACAATATGCCTTTTTTTCTAGTTTATTGAGTTGAATACTTAGTTAATTTATTTCAGCGATTTTTATATTAAAAGCATGTAAAGCTACAGTTACTTTTCTGAACACAGTTATTTTGGCAACTCATATTTTAAATATGAAGAGTTCTTAATACCATTATCACATGAATTGAAATTTCAGTTTTAATTTTCTTTTTGAAGGAAAAGATAGGAGTAAAACTCTTTTTAACTTTTCTCATTTAAAAAATAATCACTTGTTATTTCAAATAGTATTGGATTCCCGTCAGATTTTGTTTGCAGCGTCATTGCTTTGGAAATATATTGAGGTACTGTAGCATGTCAATTTTTTCCAATGTTCCATCTACAAACACATATTTTAAATGTTTTAATGTGCATTTTTTTTTTAATTTAAGTTTAAAATTTTGTTCTGAATTCGAATTCTTCTGTCATCTTTCTGAGAATCCTTTAAATTTGAAGCCTTGGACAATAGGACAATTCTGGTGAACTTCCTTACCTTTGTATCTTCTTCCTTTGAAGAAAGTTTCACCTTTTTAAATCTGATCTTACTTGCTTTAAATGGCCTTTCACAAACCTATACAGAAAATGGCCATTACAAACTGTATTACCTTCAACTCATGACAACTAAATCTATAAGCTCTTCACACTTGTGTAAAAGATAAAAAGATAAGAATAATTAATAGCTGTAGGTTCTGTTCCTTAAAATCTTGTCAGACACTTTGTTAATCACTATGTGTATTTCTCCTAACAACACTCAGAAATCCTTATTCTACAGACACTATTTCACAAGTGGAGTAACCACAACTTACAGAAATGAAGTAACTAATAAGTGAAAGATATTTTATTGGAACGTAGGTCTGTCTGACAATAAATTCTATAATCCTATCCATAATACATATATAATTTAATATCAACAGGTAAAACAATGGAATAAAACTAAGTATCATGAGTAATACTGTACAGTAGTTCTGTGATTTTAAGGAGGATGTTTATCAGCATCCCCAGTCCAGCAATATAAGTTGTGGCTCAGAAACAAAGGAAAAATACATAGTATCTGCTAATTAACTCTACATTTTACCTTTTTCAAAAATGGAACTAGAAAACTTTAACTTACCCAGAAAAAATGGCGTTGATATTCTGGACTGACCAATTTTAGTATTTATTTTTCACGTTACTTTTTTCATTACTATAAATACATATAAGTCTAAAATTATAAACCCTGGAATGAAGACTATAGCCTTCTGCTTGATTTTAACTGTTCCTCAAAAATACTTCTGTTTCCTTAAATAGAAATTTTCCTGTTGGTCATTTTTGAGAAAACACTATAAATTATTTAATATTATGTGATGTAACATTTTCATGATTTTGTGATTTAATATTTTGAGTAGTCGGAAAGTTATACATAGTAATCAACTAACAAACTGTCAAATTGCTTTAAAGATATATTGACATTGTAAAGCTGACTCTTCTGTAATACTTGTCTAACTCTGTGTATACTTCTACATTTTTTATGTCTCTACTTTGTCTCCCTCACTCTCATTCTTCTTTTTCTTTCATCTCTTCTTTTCCTTCTATTTTTCCTTAATTGGAATCCTAAGGAAGAGAGGTATGTAGTTACAGTTGGATGTCCTTACAGAGTAGAATGTCTTCCACCATTTATTTTTTTTAATAGGTAAATGGAAGTTGATATTTCTCTTTATAAATGGAGTAAAAAACGAAGTATCAACAGGTAGCATTTTCTGCCAAACATTGGTTCTCTGTAACACTAAGTTTAGCACTCATCTCTATCAAGAAATAGATCACTAATATTTACTTTCGTATACTCCCCTTTTTTGTATTTTAAGTTCATTTGATGCAAATTCATTCAAATTCAACCAAATTTTAGCACAGTATTTCTTGGCTCTTCAGAATTCTTCCAACTGTTTCTCATGTGCTCTACAGATGAGAATCATATTTTTTAACATTGTATTCATCAAATTCTTTTCCCTTATGTACATAGATACTTTCCAGCTTGACATAGGTAACTGCTATAAAGAAGCAGAGCACACAAAATTGCTTTATATTGGGTTGAATTGGTGGTATGATTGCTTCCTTGTTTCAAGACCTTTATGATTCCAGGTATATTCCTCCCCTTCTTCTATGACATAGAAAAGTATCTCTACTTGTAAAAAATGTTTACAGTTAGCCTCAGGGGGTACTCTCATAATTTTTAATACTAAATGTATTGTCTGTGGACACTGTTACACAAGTAACAAAGTACAGGCTAAGCTTCCATTGCTATATGAAAATTATTCCTTTCTACTCTGCCCCATCTTTTTTCCCCAAAATGCACTACAAATTTCCTTTATATCACATCATGATGGAGCAGTTTCTTTGATGCAGTTGACAGAATGAAAATAAAAATCTTTTACATCTAAAGATAGCTTTTGCCTAAATTCAGCCAAGTTAGTATTTCTCTATTAAATAATACTTTAGAGATTCTAAATTTAAAATATTATATAATGATTCTATTTTATTGCATAATTGTAACTACGCTGGTCTTTAAGGAATCATAGTAAAATATGAGAACTACAGAACTTTAAAAACCTTTTTTCATATACTTTTCAAAGTATGCCTTTGTTGTCATGCTACTTCAGCACCAAGAAATCCTGCCTTTTAAAAATGACTTTATACTCACAACCAAAGCTCAATCTAGGCATATTGGCTGAAATCTGGATAAATGCTATTTAAGTTTTAAAATTAATTGAATAACTTTATTAGCTGTATCACCAAAATTCTAAATTCAAGATATATACGGTGATTTTTTAACTTAATTACTTATTTCTATTTTTATCCAATTGAATTGTTTGTATTGGCTAATATGGCAAATTATTCCATACAGTACAATACAGAAATATATAACGTAAAGCTGAGGATCTCGTTTTTCCTTCTATGATACACATTTTTATTTGTGAGACATTTCGATGGGCTACTACACAAAAAAGGTGAATTTCAGGTTAAATACAATTCCTTGCTCACTACTTGTAATTTTGTGATTTTCTTCTAACTGAATTACAGCAAACCAGAATGTATGGTTATGTATACCCAGTTGAGTTGTCCTAGAATATTTCATAAACCCTTTGTAGGTATTCTAAACACTCAATTACTATTCTAAAGCTCTTTCAGAACAAAGTCCATTTCCCACAACCAACTGAACAGGTATACTGGACACTACTTGAAAATCCCTTATACAATTGAACAAATTGGACCTATTTGTGGTTTTGTTTGCTGATATTCAAATCAACAGCCGTGGATGTCTTTCAGGGATTCACTGAGGTGGCAGTGTACCGTGGCAAAAATAAATTGCTCATTTGCTTGATGGATGGGCATAGAAAAACAAGCAGTGTATGGAAAATTTCCCCAAAGGTCGCTGCCTCTTATGGCTATGGAGTGTGAATGGAGTAATCACTTTGGCTTTAAGTGACTTGGCTACTGAATTGGAAGCAATAACTGCTAATGTTGGACGGAAGATTCAGAGACGCCACACACTCTCTGCTTTTGTTCTTTTGACCAGAAGAGAACTCACTGCACTCAGAAGAAAAAACAAATTTACATTTCTATAATGGCACTATGGCATAAAGTTAGTCACCTCAGAATTGCAAAGTTTTCTATTAAATGTCTAATAATAAATATCTCCATATATAATGATAGTTTGACATCCTCCTATTTAGTTTGGCTTCATGCTGAACGCTTTCAAGTCATTTTT
The DNA here is from genome assembly GCF_036321535.1 of Camelus dromedarius. Lineage (NCBI taxonomy): Eukaryota > Metazoa > Chordata > Mammalia > Artiodactyla > Camelidae > Camelus > Camelus dromedarius. Next base: position 58,819,110 of record NC_087436.1, on the reverse strand, counting down.
TAATGAACGTTCTGGCACAAATCTATGATGATTCTGAGTTACTGACCTTAATCAATGCTCTTCATGAGGGCACTTTAATGTACTAGGCATAGAAGTGGTTTCACTTGGCTCAGGTGTGTTTGCCTGGAATATATAGACTCCATTTTGGAATCAAATGAACTGATGATAATATAGATCTGCTCCATCAGTTCCTAGTTACTCAGGAACTGTGGCAATGTGTGCCTTACACTGCAAGCACAGAGTTATCAGACCATCATTCCATCTGTCTCTTTTAAATTGGAAACATTAGAAAAATAAACTGTCTCTTCTCCCCTAATTCCAGCCAACTTTTGATTTAGCCGTTTTAGATCTCTTGGGATGGAAAGTTTTTCAAGACTTTATTAAATGTATAAAGTAACTGATAAATTTACTATTTTAGATATATTAATTTTCCCCAAAAAAAGTCTTAAAATTCTATCCCTATTACATAGACTTCCCTTTGTCTACAATCCATCTTTACCACCACCTCCTAAAAATGAATCATTGCTTAATATTAACCCTGAAGCAATTTGTGGACACTTCAAAAATACTGTATGTTGAATCATGGTCCCTGAATATCCTATTATTGAAAGTATGCACATGTATACTGGTAATATACAAGTAAAATTTTAGTTAGCTAGATCTGACATGTAACAACTCTCTCTATACTCTCATATAGAAAGTAGAAAACACATTGACCGTTAAACTTTATTTACAGTTAAATCATTTGAGTAGTGGAAGTCAGTAATACCTTGCCTATATGTTTCAACAAGAGAGGATAGTACTATATGTTATATTTTACTAAATAAGAGTATTTAATAAAATAATATCCTATAAAGAGAGCAAAAGACCTAATCTCTTCTTTAAAAATGTACTTTGTGAAAAGCTTGATCTAAGCTCTTCTGAATATCTATAAATTTGAAGAAAAAATATATTTGGTATAAGAAAACTAATGTCATTTACTTTAGGGTGATGTATATGTGTGTGTGCATGTGCGTGTGTGTGTGTGTGTGTCTTTATGTCACTGAAAAATTAACCAGTTGCATCTGGATATTTTATTGTTAAATCTAAAACCTCTTTTCAAAATACAAATAGACATATTTTTTACTACTACAGATCAAAATAATCCTGTAGAACTTCAAATGGGAAAATTGTAATCCATTGCATGAACCACTATAGTCTATATTAACAGTTAGATTATATGCAGAGTGGAGATTTCAATTTATATTAAGGTAAATTGATGAAATCTCTGTTAAAATTCCAATGGCATTTTTTACAGAAATATTTGTGTGGAAACGCAAAAGACTCTAAATAGCCAAAACGATTTTGAGAAAGAAAAACAAAGCTGGAGGCATCACGCTCCCTGATTTTAAATTACATTACAAAGCTATAGTAATTAAAAGAGTATGCTATTGGCATAAAAACAGATGCAGAGATTAATGGAACAGATTAGAGAGCCCAGAAATAAACCCATGCATATATGGTCAATTAATTTATGAAAGAGGAACCAAGAATATACCATGGGAAAAGGACAGTTTCTTTAATAAATGGAGTTGGGAAAATTGAAAAGCTACATGCAAAAGAGTAACACGGGAAAACTATCCTACACTATACACAAAATCAAATCAAAATGGATTAAAGACTTGAACATAAGACCTGAGACCATAAAACTTCTAGAAGAAAACATATGCAGTAAGCTCCATGACATAGGTCTTGGTGATAATTTTTTTAATCTGACACCAAAAACAAAGGTAACAAAAGCAAAAATAAACAAATGAGGCTACATCAAACTGAAAATCTTCTGCACAATAAAGGAAACCATCAACAAAATAAAAAGGCAGCCTATGTAAACAGACCATACTTCAACTAAAATGTAAAAAATAAAAATAAAAACTTTTAAAGCAACCTACTGAATGGAAGAAAATATTTGCAAATTATATATCTGATCAGGGGTTAATATGTAAAATAAAGAACTCATAAAGCTCAATTGTAAAAAATATATAATAATCCAATTAAAAATGAGCAGAAGATCTGAACAGACATTTTCCAGAGAAGACACACTGATGGCTAACAGGTTCATGCAAATCAAAACCACAGTGAGGTATCATCTGATATATGTAAGAATTGCTGTTACCAAAAGACAAGAGATAACAAGTGTTGGTGAGGAAGTAGAGATAAGGGAACCCTTGTGTACTGCTGGCAAGCATGTTAATTAGTGCAGCCACAGTGGAAAATAGTAAGGAGTCTCCTCAAAAAATTAAAAATGGAAATACCATATGGTCCAGCAATTCCACTTCTAGGTATTTAACCAAAGAAAACAAAAATACTAGCCCCAAAAGATTTATGCAACCTCCATGTTCATTGAAGCATTATTTCCAATAACCATCATATGGAAAAAACCCAAGTGTCCATCAATCAAAATGAATAAAGAAATTATGTGTGTGTGTATATGTATGTGTATACACACACACACACACACACACACAATGGAATATTATTCAGCCATAAAACAGAATGCAATCTTGCCATATATGGATCTCCAGGGCTTAAGCCAAGTATACTAAGTGAAATAAGTCAGACAAAGACAAATACCATGTGATATTTCTCATATGTGAAATCTAATTTTTTTTAATTAAAATTAAAAAAAAGAAAGCAAGCTCATGGATACAGAGAATGGATTGGTGGTTGCCAGAGGCAGGGGGATGAGGAGATGGGAGAAGTGAGTGAAGGGGGTCAAAAAATAAATAAATGAAACGTCACCTTGCCAAAAAAAACCACTAGTTTTCCAAGTAGAACAAAAAGGTGGGAAAAGGGCAAATTCTCTTTCTTTTTTTAACTGTCTCTTTCTTAATTAAAAAAATAAAATAAAATGTAGACTTGAATGGCGATGAAGATGCCTTTAATATCTTTGTGGTCTTCTGTTCCTAAAATATTTATTATTGATATGCATCACACATAATAAGCACTTAATAAATATTTCAGGAACAGACTGATTTGTGACAAAATTATGTTGTTTTTCCTTCAAAACAGACCATTTGATAGTAAAACTAAATGGGAAGGCTAAAACAATTAGCTGAATATGCTGTTAAAACAAACCATATTTGAAGAAGAAATTTTGAGTAGCATTGGTACACATGTTTCAAACTGGAAAGGGGACTGCTGCTCTCTGCTTTAATTAATTTTCTCAAAGCAGGAAATAAGTCCATATCCACTTGGCCTGTAAAGCCAGATCTATTATTTACTAGCTGTTATCTCAAATATATATCCTCTCCTTCTTTTGGTCATAGTGAATTATTGTGTAGCACGATGATAAGCATTGATTAAATTATTTAAAGAAGAGGCTTTCTCAAGGTAATGAAAATCTTCCCAATTGCACCTGCAAAATTCCTGTTACATCCAGATATCCACTTACGTTATTTTTCAAATGCATGTAGAATCACGGGGAATGAATCAGATGAGATGCTGCTGCATCTTTTAACTGTATCACAACTCAGGTCTATGAGTGATAGAAGGCCAATTCCAATCAGCACCTAAAGCAAACTTTTCCAGAATCCTTTCAGCAACCTTACCCATAAAGGAGAGAAATTAAAGGGAAATAATGGACCAGATTTTCACCAATAAGAGCGAGAGAGAGAGAGAGAGCCTTGTATCTGGGCCAAGCATTTGCTTTCAGACTGTTACTAACTTGCCACTCCATAAGGTGGGAACAGTAATCTCTGCCAAGAAATGGTCACAGCGTTATGTTACAAACCTTTCAGTGGAAAGAGGCTAGAATCAATGAGGGTTTAGCACTAGGGCTAAGGATTGCTCTTATCCTTCATATCAACACGACTCAACTGTGCAGAACCCTTCTTTGTTTAGCTCTGTATGACATTAAACATAGATCTTGGAAAACATAAATCTTTAGGTATGATAGGAAGGGGCAGTCAAATAAACATTGAGCTTGGCTAAAGCATTTGACAGAATCAGAGACTTCATAGTCAGCAGGAGAGTTGCTCTGCCAAAAATCAAATGAGTCAAAGAACTTGCCAAGGAACCAGCTAGTGAGGAGGGAGTGTGCAGGCAGCCATTACAGAGCCCAAGTCTGCTCCTAGAAAAATCGGTTCAGAGCTTGGCTTCTGGGGGGTGAGGTTGCCAGCTGCCAAGTATGTGGCCACAGCTGTTAGTTCAGAGGGAGAAGGGAAAAGTGGTCAAGAACACAGCAATGTCATACTGATCTTCTAAATGCAAAGTGAGTTGTTTTCTTGCTGTCACAATATGCAACTACTTCTGGGTGGAGGTGGTTGTTTTACTGAGTTGCTGTATGATGTACCATAGGAAAAGGATAAGCCACTGCATTGAACTGAAGTGAATTCTGCAATACTCTTTGAAAATATCACCCTTAATGTTCTGGCAAATGCAAAATTCCGTAGCAGGCAAAAGTAGTTTTGAGGACCCTATTGCTATTCCTCCTTTATTACAAAGCCACCAGCTGATTTAATGCCATCCCATAACAATTTAGGGATCAAGTACTCCACTTGTACTCTTCCTCCTTTATTAAGCCCCCAAAGATAAACCTTTTCTCTTGTGTCATTGCTGCTCTCAAAACTGTTTTTTATAAACCTCATTCTCACACACCTATTTTCTCTTCTAGAATTGTTACAAAAGTAAAGCATAATAACATTATTGTTAAAGGGCTTATATTAACAAAGGCATATGCTATTTCTAAGTTTGGAAATACCCTTAATTTTTGGAGGTAAATACAACAAGTATGGAATTATTAAAAGCAAAATTGCCACCTCTCTAATGTTCAAGACAATGGAGATCAGTATCAGGTTCCTTTTGAAAACCGTTAATAATGTGTGAGAGCTTAAAATATATAGCAGCTCGTATCAGATCCTCACTGCCAGACTTCCCTTCATTAGATTCCATGTAGTCTGATAATAATCTGAGTATCTTGGAGACTTTAGCACTTTGGATTTTTCTCATAAAGTATGGTTTAGGTAACTACTTAACTAAGGAGTTCAGGGAAATCTGAGCTAACACCAGGAAGATGAAGTCCAAAGGCAGGCAGCCTTGTCTAGTCTGATCAAGAACTGCCCACATGAGCCATTCACAATTACCATAATCAGAAACCTTCCCACAATGCCTTGAAAGCAACTCTTTCCTTTATGGTGTGTGTGTGTGTGCGTGTGTGTGTATTTGAGGTAATATTTAAGGTCAGTATTTATTTTTAATAAAAGCATATGTAATGTCTGCTACATTAGATCCAATAATTTTTCAAGTCACAAAAAAATATCCAGATAGATACTTGGTCTTTTGGCTATTGTAAAAGGCAGTTACTCCTGAAAAAATGAAAAATTAAGTGGATGCAGTATATGGGATGTATAAATTGTCTAGAGTGAAGAAAGGGGACGAAGTCTATGGGAGAATTAAAGTAGTTTCAGTCTTCACCTCTTCAGTTAAAAACCCCAGTAATTTACTATGTACCTAGAATGCATGAGGGATACCAGAATGGATGAGGCACTTCCTCTCCTTGATGTAATAAGTACTATTTTTGTAGTCTGCACAGATACTTGCAAATCATTTTTAAGTGTGGTATCTCATTTGATGCTTATAGGTATCCACTGATGTGGATACTATTTCCATTTAGTCTGACATCAAATTCCATAAATCTATTTTATTGATGAAAATGCATTATAAATTTTAATTAGCCTTAATACAATAGTAGCATACATATCTATCTTCTGCCCATCAAGGGTTTTTATGGTGATACTTTAAGTGTCTTATTCTCAATTTGGTTGTAATTCTGCAACTAAAAGTGTGCCTTCTGATGCCATATTAATGTTCAGTTCCCAATTTAGTCAACATTTTTAGAGCAGCAATATTTGGGAGGAAAATCTGTGATTTTCTCTCTCTCTGTCTCTTTTGCTTTCTCCCTCCCTTACTCCATCTTTTTTTTTTTTTAACTAAGCATTTGACCTTTTTATTACAAGTACTCTGAAATATTTATCTGTCAGGGGTGGGGAGATTAGAAGTTGTTACAGAACTAACACAGAGAAATAGGAGAGGTAATATCTGGCATAGGAAAACAGGACCTTGAGGTAAAAAATAGAGTATTATCTTGAGAAAGAAATGCCTTACTACCCTCTATCTATTCTTTCAGCTTGCTAAGGTCCAAGCCTAGAGGACTTGGTTCACAGAGTTTTAGAAAAATAATTCATTTGTCTCTAATAATAAATCAAGGAAACAAACTGCTCAATGGCAGAGGCAGGTATGGAAGTATCATATAAGAAGTGATCATTACAAATATCTAACAGCTGTTACAGCAGAGACTGAGGTCATTCAGAGGAGACATTAGCCATGGTTCAGGAGCAGTCTTAGAGTCCCTCACTAAGTCAGAATTAACCCTTTTGTTTCTGGATGACAGGATGTCCACTGGCTGCCAGAGAAGACTGGTTGGGTGACTTGGGGGTGCTGGGGATTTCAGAGAAATGGCTACTTACCAAACTATATGGAATTATTTGCATATTTTATCAACTGGTTTGATGCTACCATTGTGTACCATTTGAAGCAATAATAATAAATAATAATAAAATATATAAATAAAATAAAAAATAAAAAATACCTAATAAATAATTAAGGTAACACACCGCTTTAACAAAGATAAAATATAGAAATGGCATGATCAAGAACTGCTTTAGGTTTGAGGCTCTCTGCATTGGTGACATTTGAATTGATATCCGAATAATGAGAAGGAAAAAGTACTAGAAAAGTGCTGGGAAGAATATTCTAGCGGATGAGGCCAGCAAGTACACCATGTGACTTAAAATCAGCATTTCAGCACATGTATTCATATATTCCTAACCATTTAGCAATTACTATGAAAATATTACATATTAAAGATATTAGAGTGAAAGAAATGGGAAAGAGAGCTTGGAGCAGAAGAAGAGAGCTGTCAACAGAGGAAAGCAAAAGAATTATGATTAGAATATAAAACACTATGGAAATTTGAAGGCAAACTAATTTCTCAGTGAGAGGTCATTAATTACAACAGAAAATATGCCTAAAATCTGTGTGTGGTTCAGATGCCTGGTTTTCAAAGTGTCTATTGAGTACCTTTTGAAGTATGACTATGTTTAAGTATGAGATCAAGGATTTGCAATCACTTAGTTTACAGCCTCTGTATCCACACTCTTGAGTATTTTCCTCTGACAATGAAATCTGAGCTTGGCCATACAGTTTGCTTTAGCCAAGAAAATGTGATGCAAGCAAAGGCTTTATAAGTTCTTGGGCATCAGAGCTTATTTTCTCCTCCTGCTTTTTGGAAACCAGAGATCACAATGTGGAGAAGTCCAGCTAGGCTACTATAAGATAAGGGATGACTTAGAGCAAGGAGACCAGCTGAGACCCTCAGATCAAGCTGCCTGTCCAATGCAGGTTCCACTCGAACCATCTTAGCCAAGAAGAACCACACAACCGATGCACAGAACTATGTGAATATAATACTTGCTATTTTAAATAACTAAGTTTTGTGATGGTTTGTTACACAGCAAAAGTTGACTAATACTGGGCCAAAGGAGAGAAATGAGTGAGTAGCAAGTATCTGACATAAAAGTGAAGTATACTGTGAAAAGAAATTGCTTAGATGCCTAAATCCTGAGGTAGTTATTACATCAATAACAAGAAAAACTGCCAAGAAATTTAATTCTTTTCAATTGCAATCCAAGAAAAATAAAATAAAGTGTATGACCTCTGTGCCAGGCATTGTGCTAAGTAAGAGGGTATAAAAATAAACACACCTTCCTTCAAGCTGCTCAGAGATTCAGGATATAGGGGGTGGGGTGGGAGGTGAGAGTCAAGTTTTAATTAATCATTTCAGCCTTGCATCAGTTCTCAGGGACCAGAATCTCCCAACTGCAAGTTTTTAAAAACTACAAAGCAAACCACATTTCATTTTTCTCTTCTCTTCTAAAAACAGCAATTCGTCCCCCAAATTAATTATACTGTTATTAGTACATACAAACCAATACTTTTAAATATTTTTAAAATATTCCTCTTTACAAATATTACAGAAAGGTAATGTTTAGGAATGATTATGAGTGATCTTAAAGTGTAATGACTGAAAACAGTATCCCTGTGACTTAAAGGTGTACTTAACCCTCCTTCCACTGCTCCCTGCCTTGCCCACCATTCACCTGCTGCAGTAGGAGACTGATCCAAAGAGCAAGTATGTCACCCTCATCTACTCAGTCCTCTTAAAGTGGACATTGGGGCAGAGTAAGAATGGCTGTAAAAAGAAATAGACTTTATAAGGAATATAAACTGGCAATCTCTTTAACCACTTTCCTTTTCTTTTTTTTTTTTTTTTTTTTTTTACCATTTTTTATATTCCCTTCCACCAAAACGAAATTCTGATCTCTCCTGATCATGTTCACTACATCTCTGCACAGATCCCTCTTTGCAGTTCTATAAAGGCACATCAGGATCTGGAGTCATGTAAAATCAAAAAGGGCACCACAGAGCCCCTGTTTCCCATAGAATTTGACCTTTCCCCCTATGGCTGCAGCTACTCAAATGAAGGCACAATTATGAGTATTGAATGTTATTCTACTATTCATTTCCCATATCTTGCATTCTCTTCTTCAGTTTTCTATCCCTTCTTCAAATTATTGTTTGCAGATAGTTTACCTTCTTTAAAAGTTTTTTTTTAAAATAAAAGTCTTACTTACGTTATAGCAGTAGGTTTTATTTTGATGGATTAAAAACACTAAGAATTTGAGTTGCTCACAGAATTCAATAAAAAGAGATTAGACTTGTACACAAGTCTTCCTATTTCCCTAGCTACATTTCTCTGTGGAATACGAGTACTTGTGTATTCTTGTTACCTTTTTAGGCTTATGATAATTCACAATCTGTCCTGAAGATTGGGCTAAAAAGCAAAGATTAAGTCAAATGTTTTGGCATAGAATGTTTTGAAATGAGCATTCCTGCAGGATTCAGGAAGGAAGATATTGCCAATAAGGACAAGCTGTAGGCACAATTATAAATAAGTGAATTCTAAACGTGCTGCCCCTCTGTCTGTTCTCCCAGTGTCACTGGGCACTTCCTCTCAAGTTCATAGCATCGGAATATCCCCAGGATGCTTTGAGCTCTTCACTGTAATGACTCATCAGATCTTGTATTTCTTTAATTTCATTACAAACATTAAAAGTCATTTTCATGTCACTCTTCCCATTCATTCCCAATTTTTCCAGGATCACTGCTTTTTTAAAAATGTGCACAAAGTAATTTTGAGGCGAGATACTTCTATTAGTAGCTATACTTATCACCACTTTTCACTCAGGGCCAAACACCATGCCCTACAAATATTAAGGCATTAATAAATACTTGTTGATAATGATCTGATCCTTTCTGTGTTCCAAATCCCCTACTCCAAGAAACAAAAGAAAATGTTGTAAGTTCCAGTGGACAAAGATTTTCAGCTGTAGGGGAGCAAGGCCATTTATGTTGGCTGTTTCAGTACACCTCTCCAGAGGCTGCTCCTCACACTTGATCTTGGGAGAATCATCTCCTGGAAGTGTACACGGCCATCTGTCTAACCAAAACGGCCACTCTGAAATCACTGTTCCACAATTTTACATCCTTTAAACTCCAAGCCACGGTACAACTGTTTACTGTAGATTATAGGAAATGTTTAGGTATAAATAGGCAAAATTATTTTCACAAACCTAAAATATGGAAGAACACAGAGGGTAGGAATAAAAACAGGGTCTCACTAAGGTCTGGGATTAATAACTGTGAGTTCAGAAACCATGGTTACTCTCTTGGGTTTGTAATGCTCTGTGGTTTCCTATCTCTCTGCCTGCAGACTGCTTCTCTCTGACTCTAGTTCCAGTTCTCCATGCAGTCTAGCTCCACTGCCAAAGTCACTGGAAATTCTTTATTATAATTTCAAATTTCTGGGAGAAGGAATTGAGTTAATCAAGTGTGGACCAGGTATCCACCTCAACTGTGGCCAAAAAGGAGGACTTAAGAAGTTGCTGTTTTCTCACCTGAAATTTTAGGAGCTAAAAACAGCAAACTCAATGAGAAAGCAGCATGGTAGAAAGGAAATTCTGTATATTGCTAGGACATTAGGTTTATATAAATTTATGCTCATTATCATTCCCAAACATAAACCAACAACTTCTTACAACATGTGTATCATAACATAACACTATGTTCCAAGCAATCCCTCTTATATATTTATCATATAATTCTCAATCAAAATATGATTTAAGTATTAATGTTATCCTCATTTATGGATGATAAATCAAAGTTTAGAATGTTTAATTAACTCTTCTGAGGTCATGTAGCTAACAAGTAGCTACTTTTCCAGTAACTCTGTATTTGTCTTGTCATCATTTCTTTGAGGGAGAGGTGTTTGTTTGTTTGTTTGTTTGTTTGTTTGTTTTATATCTCTTGACAACACCTAGCCCAGTGTCATGGATAAAATAGGTAAGAAATTAGATTAGGTTAACTGAGTTAAATGAAGTGTTGAAATGAAAAATTAGGCAACTTCAGTCTTTACTTTGTAAATATGATATGGTCGAAGGTTTAGAGAGAGATATTGGAACTGTCTTTCTTCTTAGGTTGGCCTTTTATGACTATGTTAAAACAACTATATTCAAGGGCTTTGAGATTATCCTGCTTTACAAATGAGCAGTTCTCCATAGTGAGTTGCAATAGATAAGCCAGTTCATTTCCATTCCAAGCACTTTAAATAAACCACAACAAAAGTGTAGTACATTCTTGTAAAAGAAAATTTTTTGTTTGCCTTTACATGTGTTGTTTGACTATTTTTAAATGTACTTACTGGGACTAGCTTCAACGCATTATTGAAAAAATAATTTTATTTAAATTGACTTATTTGAATCACATAAACTAAGAAATTAAATTTTTGAAAGAATATTTTCAAAACTAGTGAGATATTTCAAGGCAAAATCCAGTCATATGATTTAAGGAACAAATTTCCTTCTTGTTTGCTTAAATGCTGGTGGAATTTACTAAGGATTTACTATAATATTTGCTAAGATTAGATGAGCAGGTGTGGCATGTTATATTTCATTAATGTTAGTGACCACCTGTGCTTAAGAAAATGCTTTTTAACTTGAATGTCATTCAGATGAATTTTTCAAACCTTTATTTCAATCCAATCCTCCACAGGCCATCAGGGATGTATTTACCGCTAATCGGGAAAGGAATTAATACAAACAGTGTATAGGAACTGACGGAGGTAGCATCATGATGTTCAGTTTGCCTGACTATACATCTAGGGCAGTACAAATTAAATTGGATTCCTCAATGTTTGATCTGATCTACTTGTGAAGGCAACAACGGGAGAAAAAAGCAAACTGTAAGTGTCCATCTGATTGATGGCGTGTGTTCAACTTCTATGATAGTGAGCAAAAGTCAAAGTGATCAGCCAAATAATATCCTGAGAGATACTAATCACACCGTGTTAGGTCTGGAAAGGACCTTAGGGATCACCTGGTATATAGCATCACTTAATAATCTAGTAAACCCAGTCTTACAGGGAATGCATTTTACTTAGCGTTTCACTTTGAGTTATTGAAAAAGCCAAGCTGAAACTTCATATTCCCTGCCTCCAAACCACTGTCTTTTCAGTTAGCAATTTTTGAGACCAAGGGTTAGAGAATATGAGGGTGGGGGGTGGGCTCTGCGGAAGGGATGGAGCACTGGAGGAAAAAGGAGAAATGCTGCTTTAAGGATGCTGGTGACCTGTGATGTTTTAATGAAAGAATAATTTTTACTTGGTGCTCTACCCATGATAAGTCTACCTAAATATTTATATACAAGAGACTAAGAAACTGTCAGAGGAGGCTATAAGTTAGTTCCATTTTCTCAAGGGACATTTTCAATGTTGTTCAATTAATTGCCTCATCATAATGTGGTTATATCTTGTGGAAGGTATGCCTATATTACCTTCTGTGCATTAATACGAAACCTTCCTTTATTCAGTGAAGTGCTGGAGCTGGCTTGTATCCATCTGGGACTCAAGTGTTAAATTTTCAAAAATTTTTTGAGCTAATGTTTAAATACAGTCACTACTAAAAGTTAAATTATATAAACTTCCAGTGAAATAAACTGTTAAAATCATAAAGCTAAATACTCAAGACTCATCATTTCCTATTTGTTTTACTATATTTTAGTGGTACCTATTATTCACTATTTACTGTTATCTATTTTACTATTATTTTGAGGTTACTTAATAATATCAATCTACCTGTATAGTAGAAATACTACATAACGTAGTGTGCTACGCAAATCCCTTTCCAACTTTTAATCAGTCATGTATGATTGGTACTTTGAAATCAGCCACAGTAAGGGTATTTATACCACAGAAATCAGCAAACACTACAAACAAGGGCTTGATACATTGATATTTTTTCCTACTCCCAGAAAGCTAATACATTTACCAGCACACAACTGCTTCTAATCCACTTAAGCTCCATCTTGCACCTTAAGCAGAAGTTGAGATCTCAAGTTGGCCACCACTTTTAAACAAAAGTCCTAACTTACCTGATGCATTTCAATTTTCTAGAAGGCTAGGGCATGCTTGTGTATTTATTCATAGGATGTGATAGTTTGCTACAGTGGCAGGAACTGTAGCTAAACAGCTATGGAAGCAGATTGACCAAAGTCCCAATCCTACTCCTGCAAATTGGCGTCTTTTCTTAACCTCCCAGACTTTATTTTCCGTATACCTAATGTATACAGGTAATAATACCTGCCTCATAGTGTTGTTTTGAAGGTTGAACAAGACAAACAGCATGAAATGCTTGAAACATTGCTTGAATTAGCACACAATTAATACATACTAATGCATTCTTATTCCATTATAACCAGGGAAATTTCTGTATATCTAAAATCAACAATAGCAGCAGTAACAACAATAAAAAATCAAAACCAGCCTCATGTTCATTAATTTGTATTTGAAGCCAGGCTGGTATGAGTACAGGAGGATTGAATTTGACTGAAAATTTGCCACAGAGGTCACAGCCATGCAAGGAGCAGTGACCCGTAAATACTAGCACCACCATGTGGAACCCTGAGAATGAAATGGACCAGACACCCTGAATCTTCGAGTCCATCACGCATACAGACACATAGCCTTGGATTAGCTTCACCGAAGTGTGAACGCAAAGTAGGTGCCAGCCTATTCCCAAACATCACTCCTCCCACAAGTATATTAAAGTTTGTCTGTCAGTCCTCAGGATGTCTTCCCTCCACTCTGTGAATTCTGTGTAGTGAAACAACAGATTTATGAGTATGTCATTGAAGTCTTTTTTTTTCTAAAATAAGTACCCTGGAGGTCTTTGTAATAGCTCTTAAACCAACCATTGTTCTAGAGCAATACCAGGTTATGGGAGTGGGGGTGAGGCCAGCTGGTAAGGAGGCAAACATTGAGTTGTTCTTCAGGAAAAGTAGACTGCCACAGAAACACACTGCAGGGAATATTATATCTGAAGGGATTTCTGCACTTCCAGCCAGAGAGCGTCTGACTTCACTAACTGATACAAGTCACTGGAGTTACACTGACAATGAAAATGCAATGTACACTCTTGGGTAGGCCTAGTTCTAGCAGTGAGATGCAATGAGTCTGAGATGTGAATGTACCAGGGCCTGAAAGGAAATGGGCAGAGGTCTTTGAGAATGAAGGCTGGACCTGAAAAAATATAAGAAAAAGAGCACTGAGAGACAGAAAAGAGAGAGAGGGACAGAGAGGGAGAAGGAGAGGGAGAGGGAGAAGGAGAGGGAGAGGGAGAAGGAGAGGGAGAGGGAGAGTTAGAGAGAGAAGGGGGGGGAGAGAAGCAAATGTCTAAAAAGTTGTTAAGGGAATAGCTTTTGTTATGGATCAATTGTGTTTTAAGCTCCTTCTCATTTTCAGGCCCTAATCCCTATACAAAAACTAATACATTGGAGGTTTCTCTAAAAATGTTATCCCTTTCCTTTTCCCTTGAGGCCCCTCCCACTTGGAAGAAGTCCTTGTACTTGAATTTAAGGATATTGACCTAGGGCTCCCACCTGCCACAGCATTCCTGATGAAGAACCTAATCTGAATCATTCAGGCAGCCAGGCAAATATGCCTGTGTTTGTTCTCCCACTGCATTTCAATTCAGGCCATGTGGGCAATCAATAGAGAGTGTAAAATAACAGGAGCACGCTTGGATACACATCTCTAAAGGCCTGCATTACCACCTCCCAAACAGCTTCAAATGCTGGCGGTGATTGCCCAATGACAAAATCACCACTGCTTACTATGCTCACTTAGAACATCATCTTTAGCTGTCATAGCCCACGGCCCTGTAGAAAGAAACCTGATAAACCCCCTTACAGAGCACCAACCTCTAATTTACAGGACTGGTATGACTTTTACTATTTCCTTCCTTATTAATAACTTATAAAATGAAAATTTTCTAATTCAGTAATTCTTACAATTTACTTATATTTGCAAAATATGGATTAATTTTCATTAAAACAAAGAATTTTAACTCAAGCTTTAGATAATTTCCTGCTCAGAGTTAGACTCGGCTAGTGGTGTTTGAGACAGTTGAGAAGTATTGTGGCAAAGAGCAGCGCAAACCCTAGTTTCTGTTTAAACTGCGGTGTGGGCAATCACGTTTGCTCCTTTGTTTCTAAGGTCTGAGCTGTTTGAATTGTACGGTAAACTTGAAATGATAAGGCTGCAATAAAACCACTTGAAACACCTTATAGGATGATAGAATTCAAACTCCCATAAACTCCAAAAGAACTGATTGGATTTCCCTTGGTAAACAAAAACTGCAGTTTGAGTACAGAAAATAAGATAAAGAACTGCTTTCTGTCAGTTTAAAGCTCTTAGGGGATCTCTGTGCAATATTCTACGTACTGTTAAAAGTCTGTGTGTGTGTGTGTGTGTGTGTGTGTGTGTGTGTGTGTGTGTGTGTGTGTGTGTGTGTGTGCGCGTGCACCATACACAGTGTATGATTATTTTAGGATAGGATCAGATCATGTCAGTAATATTAAGTTCTAATCTTTACGTATATTGGACAAAACAACAACTAGATTCTTCATCATTAAAATGACAATAAATTATAGCTCCCCATTTTAGTGAACTAAATTATAGATTCAAATCTCTTAGAAATTTAAACTACTAAGAAAACGGCAAATCTTTCTTAATATTTCAATAGCTGCATCAATTGAGATCGTCAATTTATCTTTTATAAAAAACTCCATATAAAATCATACAGTTTCACTCTCTGCAGTCCTCCTTCAGTTCTCCTGTCTCAGACTGAAAAGGGAAAGATTACTTCTCAGAATTCCTATTCTAGCTAAAAGTGGTTAAGAACATCAGATGTGGCATTTTTTCCCCTTTCAGCTTAGAATTTGATGAATAAAGCAGAAGACTGTAGGAGTAGTGTTTAACTCTATGTTCAATTGATCATCTTTTAATGGATTTTTTTCTAAGAAAATTTGTGAATGTAAGTTAAGGAGAGAGAAGGGGAAAAAAGTAATACATCAACTTTCTGAACACCTACACTTTTTAAAAGAAATAAGTATCATAACAAGATGTAAATCCAGTTTTCTTAACTAGTGAGTGTGCACAAGACTATTTATAAGAAATAGATGAACATATTAATGGTTTATCCAAACTATTCTCATATTCCAAACTCCTAGAGTTGCTACATTGTAAAATGGGTAAATTAAAGCATCTTAAAATGAACTGCATTTATTAGAATTGTTAAAAATATATATTGCCTTTGAAAATTTCAGCTTCTAAAGTTGCAATGTTGCAAGCTATTACACTAGTGCATACTTTTTAAAGATTTTTTTAGAGCAGTTTTATTGGCAGCAAAATTGAGAGGAAGGTAAGAGATTTCCTATGTACCCCTGCCCACACATATATATAGTCTCCCCATTATCAACATCTGCCACCAGACCGGTGCATTTTTCACCATGGATGAACCCACACTGACACATCGTAGTCACCCAAGATCCATAGTTGACATTAGTGTTCACTATTGGTGTTGTACATTCTATGGACTTGGACAACTGTGGTATGGCATATATTCACCATTACACTATCATTCAGAGTATATTCACTGACTTAAAAATCTCTGTGTTCTGTCTATTCATACCTCCTTCACCCCTAATCCCTAGCAATCGCTGATCTTTTTACTGTCTCTATAGTTTTGCCTTTTCCAGAATGTCATAAAGTTGGGATTGTAAAGTATTCGGCATTTTCAGATTGACTTCTTTTACTTTCTAAAATGCATTTAAGTTTCCTTCATGTATTTTCATGGCTTGATAGCTCATTTCTTTTTAGCCCTGAGTAACATTTCACTGTCTAGCCATGCCAAAGTTTATTTATCCATTAAAGCTATTCAAAGACATCATGATTATTTCCAATTTTGGCGATTATGAACAAAGCTGCTACAAACATTCATATGCGGGTTTTTGTGTAGACAAGTTTTCAATTCTTTTAAGTAAATACCGAAGATAATATGATAAAAGTATGTTTAGTCTTTGTAAGAAGCCACCAAACTGTCTTCCAAAGTGGCTGGACAATTTTGCTTTCACATCAGCAATGAATGAGGGTTCCTACTGTCTACATCTTTACCAGCATTTGATGTCAGTTTTCTGGAATTTGGCCACTCAAATATGTATGTAATAGTATCTCACTCATATTTTAATACGCATTTCCCTGGTGGCATACAATATGGAACATCTTTTCATATGTTTATTTGCCATCTAGTATCTTTTTGATGAGATGTCTGTTAAGGTTTTTGGCCCACTTTTTAATCAAGTTATTTGTGTTCTTATTGCTGAATTCTTCTAGGGGTTCTTCACACACATTGGATAATAGTTCTTTATCAGATATATCTTTTGCAAATATTTTATTTCAGTCTGTGGCTTGTCTTCTAATTCTCTTGACACTGTCTTTCACAGAGCAAAAGTTTTCACTTTAATGTAGTCTGACTTATCAAATACTTCCTTTGTGGATTGTGCCTTTGTTTTCATATCTAAAAACTCATCACCAAAACACAGGTCACCTAGGTTTCTAATATTTTAACTTCCAGGAGTATTGTAGTTTTGCATTTTACGAGTATTTTTTTTGGGGGTTAATTTTTGTGAAGAGTGTAAAGTCTGTGCCTACATTCATTTTTTGCATGTGGATGTCCAGTTGTTCCAGTACTATTTATTAAAAAGACTATCTTTTCTCCATGCATTGCCTTTCCTTCTTCGTCAAAGATCAATTGACTATATTTATGGGCTTCTGC
Organism: Camelus dromedarius; assembly: GCF_036321535.1. NCBI lineage: Eukaryota > Metazoa > Chordata > Mammalia > Artiodactyla > Camelidae > Camelus > Camelus dromedarius. The sequence goes on along the minus strand of NC_087436.1, from coordinate 58,801,786 downwards.
TTCTGGGCACTGTGTTCTATTCCAGGGACTGACTTGTCTATTTTTTCACCAGTACACACAGTCCTGTTTACCACAGCTTTGTAGTAATTCTTGATGTCAGGTAATGTTAATCCTCCAGCTTTCTTCTTCTCCCTCAGTATGGTTAGATATTCTCTGTTAGCCCAATTAAAAATGAAATTTTAAAACTATAAATAAAATATTTTCATTTTATCTGCATTTATTCCTTCATTGATGTACTTCCTTTCTTTATGTAGATTGAAGTTTCTGGCCTATTTTATTTCCTTCTCTCCAAAAAGCTTTGAAATTTCTTGCCAGGCAGAACTATTGGCAACAAATTCTCTCAGTTTTTGCTTGTCTGAAAGTTTTGGGGGTTTTATTCACTTTTGAAGGTTAATTTCAAAGGGCACAGAATTCTAGGTTGGAGGATTCTTTTTCTCAACACTAATATTTCACTCTATTTTTCCTGCTTTCATGGTTTCTGAGGATAAATCAGATGTAATTCTTGTCTTCCTCTATATGTAAGGCATTTGCCAATTTGCAAGCAGCAGGCTGCAAGTTGAGAAGCCTAGCAAACTTCCAGCAGTCTCACAGAGCTAAGGGCATAAAAACTGGACATCAAATCCCATCAAGGCCCCATGGTAAACACTTTAGATTTTCAGTTGGGATTGCTGACTAATGATATAAATATTAAGGGAAGATAGAAATTGGCAAAATAACCTGGACACCTCTATACTATCAATTCAATCTTAGCTTGTACTGAAATTATCTTTCCCTAGCCTAAAGTAAATTCTCATTAGAAAGGTAACATCATTCATAGCCTCAAATTATTTCAAGAATTTTTTTTAACATGCAATGGTTGGCATCAATCAAAATGTATTAAAATCAACAAAAATTAAAAGAAAGTAAATGAAAAGATTAAACAAAGTTAGGAACAATAATCACTGAAATAGAAAAGAAATTTACAATGTGGAAAAATCTACAATAGAAAAATTGGTTCTTTGAAAAATCAACAAGTCTCTAAAAGGTCTTATAGCTAAGAAGAGAAAAAGGAGGAGGTGGTGAAGGGAGGAGAGAAGGAGGAAGAAGCAAAGTAGAAGAAGGTAGTGAAGGAGAAGAGACAGAGGGAGATTGGCAGGAAGGAGGTAGAAAGAGATAGAGAGAGGAAAAAAACTAAAAATTACCAGCAACAGTAATGAGAAGGGGTTGGCTCTATAAGTCCCACTAATATTAAAAATACTTCAATATATTTTAAATTGTATCAAAAATTTAATTAGAATTAAAATAGAAAAAAATGGAAAGCAGCACTAATTCTGAATACCATAACATTTATTAAGGAAACTAAACCCTTATTTTTCAAAAAAGAGAAAAAAAAGTCTTCCCAGAAATAGAATTACAAGTCTGAATGGCTTCATTGAGGAATCTTTGCAAACAGTTAAGAAAGTGATACACCAATCACACATATACCAATTGTTTCTAGAAAAAAGTTAACACTTTCCAACTCTTTCTATGAAAGCAGAATAAACTTTAACATAAAATTCTCAAAAGATACTGGCTAAAAGAAGAACAAAAATCTTTAAATACCTAGAAATAAATTTAACAAAAGATATATAACATTTTTAAATACTGAGACTAAATATATTTGTGGAGGGGTAAAACTAAATATTGGGAACAAGTTGTTTCCCTCAAATTATCTGTATATTCAATGCAACCACAATAAAAACTCAGAAGTTTTTGACATTGAAATTACTATTCTAAAATTTATATTAAATTACAAAGGGCCAAGAATCACCAAGACAGTCCTGAAGAAAACAAAGTTGAAGAACTTTTACTATTATGAGAACTTGTACTATGCTTTACTACAATAATATGTAAAATATTGTGGGTCGTGGCATCAAGAAAATCAAATGGATCGTTGGATCAGAATGAAGTGTCCAGAACATAAATGTGAGCTTGATTTATGATAAATGATTCATGACAGAACAGTGGGTAAAGGATGGTCATTACAAAGAATGGTACTGGATAAATGGGATAGCATACACGAAAAGTAATGTGTCTTGGCCCCTTATATATCATATACAAATGCCAATGCCAACTGGATATACTGGATTATAGATCTAAAACTGAAAAATAAAATCAGAAGTTTTTAGCTGGTAGCATAGAAAAATACCTTCTTTTCCTTAACAATGTAAGCCAATTATTTCTTATATAGGACACAAAGGTATAAACTGTAAAGAAAAAATACTGATATATTGAACTGCAATGTATTTAAAAACAATACATTTAATGTAGAGAATAAAATTACAAGCCACAAACCAGAAGAAGGTATTTACAGTACATATATCTGAAAAAGAATTTTGTTCAAAATAAATAAACTCTGACAAAGAGAGATGAGAGAGAGAATCTAATAGGGAAAAAAAACACAGTAAACAGAACAAGCATAAAAGAGGAAATCAAAAAGTTAAAAGCCTTTAAAAACTAAAAAAACATGCTTCAAATTTGAGGTATCAGATAAATGTAAATTAAAACTTCAATATGATACCATCACAAAATTACCAGAACAGCTAATTGTAAAATAAAATACAATAGCAAGTATTATACCATTTAGCTTTCTAGCAAAAATGTATGCAAATTCCAGTTATTCTACATTCTTGTCAACATTTGGTGTTGTCAGTTTTTAGAATTTTAGCCATTCTGATGAGTGAATGGTGAAAACGTTATGGGTTTTATTTGTGTTTCCTTAATGACTAACAAATTGAACACTTTTTCATGTGAAATAATCATCTGTGTTTCTGGACATACTTGTTTACAGCGTATCATTATTAATGATGCACAAGCACCTTTCTGCCAGTGAGAACAAATCTGTAAAATGAAAAGTAGCAAGTAAAAAGAAATCCAGTATTTTTTGGCCTTTTACCCCACGTATACACAACAGTAAACATATGGTGATTTAATCATGTAAGTGCAGGAAAATAAAATGACAAGAGGTCAAATATCATAATTCTGTTTTTATTTAATAGATTTCAGTAAAGACTAAACAAAAAGTCTTTGCGTGATGGAGTTGGACAATTTGAAATGCTATAAATTTCCTACCTTCCTTTTATTTTTAAAATTTATCTAAGTTTAAAATTTATTCTTATGTAAACTGCATGTCAACTTCATTTTCAAGAGTCTAAACTTGGTTCCCCACAGCTTCATGAGGGGGAAGGCATCTCATAGATGCCACAACATATTAAGTATCAAATTACTTAGTAGTGTTAGCATGTCCACTACTGATCTTTCTTACTAGTTCACTGAGGAAAGATCATTCATGCTGCTCAAAACCTGCTTATTTACATATATGGAGGAGAAAAAAATAAGATTCACAAGAAAATAAAGCAGAACAGACAGGTATATAATTTTGCAGTCTATAACTTAAAATGAGTAGCCTAAAATAATCCAAACAATAATCCTTCAAAGACAGAATATTTTGTTCCTTCCTTTTGATTATTATTATTTAAGAATAATTTTAGATTGTGTCTCTACCTAAAAATGACTTTTAATCTCAAGGATTATGTTAATGCAATAGAAATAGCACTATCATTTTTATTTCTTGAGTTTCATAGAGTTTTATACCCTCAATTTTCATTAGTAAACAACTATAGAAAATATGTATTTAACTATAGCAGCTAGGTAAGTAAACAAAAATCTTCCCTATAATCTCATTTACTATTAATTCAGGTGTTCCCTGGAATAACATGACTTTTTATAGTAACTAAGCAAATAATAATGAATAAATATTATTATAGTTAACTCTGACTCAGACACTATACTGATGAACTGATTATGTGTGTGTGTTTGTGTATGAAGTGTACACAGTTGTTAAATCATCTACTTATCAACTGTGTGTTTAACAACAGCTGTGGGAAAGTCTAGGAACCATACATACAAGCTTTCATGGACCTTAAGGTTTAGGTAACCATAAAATCCAAATGAGTATGCCAGAGTGTATCTCCGACAAACCAACACTCCCTCAGCATCTACGTTTAACAGACAATAATTTGATTTGTGTACTCTGGGACTCTTACTTCTAAACTAAATCTAAGAGCTATCGAGATTTTTGTTATAGATACACAGTTCTAGACTAGTTAAGAGTTATGGTAATCTATCCTTTACATGTGCTATAAATACAGAGAGGACACATAGAAAATTTGGTGGAATTTCTTAAATTTCAGATTAATTTCTCACCACCTGCCTCAGGCGATTTAATATAGCCTATGGGGTTAATTCTAGATTGTAAACTTCTTAAAGGAAAAGCTTATGTTTTCTTGGGTTTTATATCTTAACTTATCATCATGCAAGTGAATGTAAGGTTCTTTCTAAATGTGTTTTGAAAAAGTGATTTCTAAGTCCCTCTCTAAATCTGAAATTTTGACACACAGAAAAATTTAACCAGACATATTCCTATCTATTTATAATAATGAGTGCAAATATTTAACATATTTTAATTTAATTGTTTGATTTTTATACATTCATAAAAAGTAAAGGGGAGAAGTTTTCAAAGTATATGAATTATAATTTTACCTGATGTAGCTTGATAATTTTTTAATATTTTATTCACTCATCTTTCATTCACTAAGTATGATTCTTCTGAAAGGCTGTTGGAAGTTAGGATTACTGAAATATAAAAGATTTAGCTCTGTTCTTTGAGGATTGTATTTCAGGGCTTGATTTTTATTGAATTATGCATATGATTCAATTCTCCTTTTCCTATTTTAGGTAGAATTAACCAGGGAAATAGCTAGCAGAATTTTCCTCCTGGAAGTGATAAAATCATTTCCATGATTTTCATCTCCATGTTTGTTATACATACAATTCCACATACTAGTCACAGAAAACTGTTAATTCACTGGACTTGGAACTTGGAAATAGCCTCCCATCTAATTCGATATCATCCAAAATGTGGTTCATAGAACATCTACTTCAGTATCACCTAAGTGTTTGTCAAAAATGAAGATTCCTGGGCTTCACACTTGACAAATTAGAATCATATAAAACATTTTTGTGGCAAAGGTAGGACCACAATTTAGGTTTCTTAAATTCTGGTACTGTGTTTTACCCTTTCACTCTTCTTCCATTTCAAATAAAGTATCCATATGTTATGGTAAAAAAAAGTTTAACTTGTCAATTTTGCTGTGTTTATCAACACAAAGACATGGCATAGTGTACATAGGATCAAAATATTTCTGAATCTAAATATGTTGACTGAACCTTTTTCACTTTCTTGGATTTAACATAATTCTATAATGTGACAGAATTGGATTCCAAGGATATCTGAACTACCCAAATCTAGCAGTTCTAATTATTTATATTGTACTGCATTTAAGATATCAACATTTCCTAATGAAATATTTCAGAGTCATTTGGATAAAACTGGTGAAAAAACATAAAGCAGAAGAAAAAATATTTCTAGCAAACAAGACACCAAATGGGAGTTACATTTTGAAATTGACTTATTTTCTATAATTAACATCAATTTAATAATTTTTTTTCAAAAATATGGAATAATGGTCATTGGCAGTCTAATTAAATGCCAGATGGCACCTTAAAAGAGCAAAAGTCAAATGTCTGAGAGATAAAGACTTTGCAAAAAGATGCTGAAAGCTGTCATTAATAACTAAATTAATCAAAACTCCAAGACTACAAAGTAATCTTTGGAATTGTACACAAAAAATTATAAAAAAAAACTGAAATGCATGTTTCAATAATTAATGTAGCACATATGTTTTCTTAATTGAAAATTTATTTAACAAATAATTAAAATAATATTTTCTGCTCTGATCAGGTAATGTTCTTACTATATTAAACTATTCTGTTTCACATCATTTGTTCATGTACTTTCCTGTGTTTTATCTAGATGTACAAATGTTTAAAGGAATGTAAATCCTAAAATCCTACATATCTTTTTGAAATATACCCCGTGAATATTTATAATTCTTTGATAAGTTTCTGCGTCCTAAGAGGACGAGGAATATGGATGGTAAACTGGATGTATGTGAATTCTTCAAGGTTCAAAACGTATGGTAAACTTATAATGAATATTATCCAGGAGGACAGACTGTAAAATTAATATAAAAAAAGAGTAGCTCACTGTGTATTTATTGAGCTCTTCTAGTGCCTAAAATATGTCCTACAATATAGCAAGTTCTCCATAAATGTTTCTTCAACTGATTTAAACATAACACCATATCCAGTAGCTTTACATAAGGTACTGTGGGAATACTTAAATCCAGTAACATTACAAAAGCAATAATAATTTTAGGCATAGTACTTTAAATGAGTAAGAAAACTAAAGTTAGAGTTGCCAAAGATCCTAGAGCTAACCAAGGACTCAAAACCCAAGTCTGTAGATGCTAAAGACCATGTACTATCCACTATTTCACACTTCAATATACAAGGTATTTAAAGAAATATATTTAGAACTCCATCACACAGAAGTCAAGCCCTAAACATCTAGAGAAAGCAACATCCAAAATAACTCCTTTCCTAATGTTTCAGAAATCACTATTAATATTATAAAACCATGAATATCACATACGGGTCAATTTTAGTATGCCTATCTGTTGAGCACTGCCTTCCCTCTAATGGACCCTTTAACTTCTTTATGGACTCATAAAAGTACACTGCAAAGCTAGCTAATACCCAAAATTTAGAACCACTGGACTTCAAATATTGATCCTGATATATTTTTCACTAGATCCTCCTAGTTTTTAAATCTTGCTCCAATAATCCTCAGGCCCCTGCTAGATACTGCACTGTTTTCTATCTGATCTTCTCATTATTATTTCTGGATCAGCCCTATTCTCTCAGCTCAGTATCTCCCTTGCCTTGGGTGAGTCTTTCATACTGAAATTCTCCACAACCTAACTCCAGCCATATTTAGTCTTTTGGCCACTCTTTACCCTCTTTTAGAAGAGAAAGATGATACTGATACTACATTATCTATCTATGGCTTTAGGTCCATATAGCTAATGTACTGATGCAATACTTAGCTACAGAAGTAATTCTGTAAGCACTTTGCAGATTTTTAACATTTACCCAAGAACTATAAGCATTTAAATTCAAGTTAACAAATTGTATTAAGTACTTTCTATATTTCCACATTTAAGGGAGTATCAAGGATAGACAATGTATACGATATGGTCCATCCAAGATAGAATTTTAATATACATGGCTATATATAATTTATTCTGTAGGCAAACTTTAGAACCATCCTCAAAAAAGATTATATTTCCTTTCATCTATATTTAGTTCTCTCACTGTTATTCTAATATTCTTTAACTTTTCTGTCTGTATGTTATTATACTGGAAGCATTTTGTGAAAGGTAATTTTTGCTCTTGTTCAGTATTATCTTTCTAGGGCTTAGAACAGTATCTAACAAGTGTAAATGTTAGGGTACTCAAAATTATTCATTGAATGAATGACTGAATTGCAGGTTTATGTATGGTCCCACAACTTACCAAGGACACTTCTAGAATAACAACAGTTATTAGTAAATTATAGTAGAATCACTGTTGTTGAGACAGTTACTAAATTACAACATTCTTGATCAATAAAAATACTTATCAAATCCATCCACCACATATACATTCCCATCAATTATATTGCCTCAAACTCTCTTCTCTGTCAGACAAATAAGGACCTTCCTGCAATATTTCCCATTATGTGGGTCATAATTAACAGTTACAAACTCTGTTGTTCAGTTATTGAAATTCATCATGCTGGATCAGTGCCTTAACAAAGATTCAAGTTAATAAAGAAGAGGTATCATAGAAAGGATAATCCAGTGGATTGTACTATAGGCATCTTTCATAGACTCTAAAATTTTTATGTAAGCAATACAAAGATAGTATTTATTTATAAGAATTTATCTCATTTGATTGTGAGGGGGGTTTTTTTGGTACATTTTCATTGAGAAAGTCATCTTGTTACTACCTATTATAAAGTAGTATTTTGAAAATAGTTTTAATTTTTTAGTTCATGAACTGCTAGCCTCTCAATTGGAAATTATACATTGTTCCATTGCCAGTGACAATTTATTAGTTTCTCCAATATGGATGTCATAGTATTCTTAATTTTGATACAAAGTCTTGGAAGTCAGAAAATATATTACCAGTCTTCTTTATATTCATATCTTTGATGAAATCTGAGTTATGAAGTAGAAATTTATTATAATGGAAACGCTTACAACATGTTTTTTTATAAGAAATTGATGTGAGGTTCACAACACAGATTACTGAAGACCACTGGATTACTGAACTTAAAAATAGAAATAAATATTCCAAAATAGACAGTACTTAAAAACAAAGTTTGTGTGCTCAATAGGTATTTTTCATAAAATTTTTCATAATTGATACTTCACAGTAAGTCTACATTCATTTAGTTTTAATGAGCTATATCTACCTAAATCATAATTTGATGGATATTTCTGAAGTTAATTAATACACCAATGCTGTGAAGTTCATGCAAGGTACACTACTACAAAAATAGCAGAAAATGTGACCTAGAAAATTCAATATGGCAACAATTTTCCTGTTGTTTTGTTCATTTTCCTTTGGAAATATGGGCATATTTGTTTCCAAATTTTTTTCTCATTATGACTTGTTCATTTTTTTATTGAAACAAAAATATAGATTATTTCTTGTATTTTAATTGTGCCAGAGCTTTAGAATGTGTGTGTGTGTGTGTGTGTGTGTGTGTGTGTGTGTGTGTGTGTGTACAGAGAGACAGACAACAGACACGTATTTTTAGCAGTTAATTTTTTGTTTCCTTTTTAAGGCATTTTCCAGTGTTTCCACACAATGTAACAGTATGGGAAATACTATGTATATTTCTATTTTTACCAGTTATGAGTATCCAAAGTAGACTTGAAATTCGTCACTTGTTTATTTAACAAATATTAAGGAAATGTTGCTATGGAACACAGTTCCTGTTCAATTTGGGCTTCTGACAAGGAAAGAGATTTAAAACAAATTTTATACCAATTTTTTTCATTGCAATTATGTTAAGTACTATAAAGGAAAACTATATATTGTGTAATAAGGGAATAGAGCCTGATTTAGGGGGTGGGGAGCCAGAAGGTCTTCCCTGAGTCAGTCCTGAAGAATTTACAGGAGTGAGACGACAAAAACTGAGGATAAGAGTTTTCCAGGCAGCAGGATCAGCAGGTGTGTGTATGGAGAACATAAGGTGACAAGATGCTCGGTTTGCACAAAGAGCTAAATTAAATACAGGTTGTCCGGAGTATAACAATTGATTGAAAGAGAAATTCAAAATAAAAGTTTAGATGTAGGTAATAGATTCCATTTATCCAGCATTGTAATCTTTACAAAAGATGTTGTATGATATCTAAAAAGCCTGGGAAGTCACCGAAATACTTTAAGCAAAGGAGTGACAACCCAGGTTGGCAGCACCTAATCCAACACTAACCCGCCAAGCCTACACATGGCTGCTGCTTCTTTTCTGCCTTCCAAACATTACAGATATCTCTTGTGGACAATCCTAATCCAGAAACACACAGGGAACAGAATTCTTGGAAGCATTAGTTCCATTTTTGCTAAATTAATATAGTGCAAAATCATCACATTATTCAACTATTAAAGGTGTGCATATTTTTGATTCTCATACTAACCATCTCTAAGTTAAAAAATGCATTCATTTTAACCTTAAGAGTTATGCAATATGTGTAGATAACTGAATAGGCTGAATAGAAATAGGGAAACTACAATTTATTATATTTTCTCAATAGATTTGAGAAAATACTATAGTACAAATAGAATAACTTCATTATTATAATTACTATTATTGGCAAGAATAAAATCTACATGCCTCATCAATAAGTACGGCCTTGAATATGAACCAAGATTTTTTTAAATTGGACAATATACTGCTTTCTATATTTTTGCTTAATAAGGTAATGATACTCATTGTTTTCAATAAAGACAAACTAATGAATCGTTCACAACTATAAAATATTTCAAAATTTTATGTGATGTACTTCACGTTTTAGATTAACGTGCTTTAGCTCCCCAAGTTTTAAATTAACAAATTAAGCTCAGAGCTATTAGGTACATGGCCGAGGTCAACTACCTGATACATGGCTGTAGTGAAACTGAAATTCAGGTCTATCTTTTGACTCTAATTACAATGCCCTTTAACTATAACACACACATACGTGCATATACACATGCATGTGTTTAAACATACTTAAATGCCTACGATTCAAGCTTATAAATTAAATCTATACATTTATATCCTCCTTCTAAAGACACAATAAAGATGATAGTGAAAGAATATTAAAGGTATAAAACACAACAGTGAAAGATCAAAGAACGAAAGATTTCAAGTATTTTCTGGAAAGTGAGTACAGATGGAAGTGCAGCGACTAAAGAAGCAAAAGGAAGGTTTTGCAAACTGGAATGAGTATAGGGAGTTTATAATTCAATAGAGAACCTCTCTCTTAACAAGAACTCTGGAAAGATTGCAGGACAGGATAGGATGCAAGCATAAGACATAGGACTGAAATTGGGGAATTAACTGCAACAGTATTCAAGAATCTCTTGTCTACATGCTACATACCTAGACATGCAACCAATGATCACTATGAAGTGCAGAGGGAAACGTCCAGTATCTAAGCATTAATCTTGGACGAATAAACTCAAAAACATAGTTGCTTTCCAAATAAATTCAATGGATTACCTAAGGAGAAACAGAGCATTTCATGTGAATGTGTTTCAAAGAAAAAAGCCTTCCTAATTGTGTTCTTTTGGGAAATGCCAACATAGTGGTTTGTTAATTGTTCACTTGCCCTATGAACCAATCTTTGCAGGTCAAGAAGCCTTCCATATGCGCAAGTACGTTGTAATTCTGCCCACTGATTCATTTTGAATATGAATAGAAACTATTCATCAGCAGATATTCTGATATGGTCTACGGGAGAAAAATGGTAAAAGTAAACAAATAGAAAAAAAATCTAGAGAAAACAAAATTCTAGGAACATAAGGGAGTTTAAATATCTTAAAATTACACTCTGGACAGAGCATCAAGAAGAGAGTATATCTATAAAATAAGAACAAGCTCATATGAAAAATAAAAAAGACTTTAAGGATCTTAGGAATTCATACACGATTTTAAATGAAATATATATGCAAAACAGTGTTCAAATCAAAAGTTGTACAGCTCAATGATTTTAACAAAGTGAATGCATCCTTGTGATAAAATAAATATCAAGAGATATAATATTATTAGTAGCACAGATACTCCTGCCATCCTTACAGTCTAGCTCTCTCTTCTCAAAAAACAAAATTACTGTGCTGATTACTTCTACCGAATGTTTTTTTACATGTATTTATACAGTAAAAACTCATGATTGGCTTCTTTCGCTCAACACTTTGTGTGATTACTTCATGTTTTGTTGCTCAGTAATTGTTTCGTTCACTTTCATTGCTGAAGAGTAATCCAGTGTATGAATATACCACAATTTATTTATTCTAGTCATGTTCGACTTGTTTTCAGTTTGGGACTATTATGAATACTGCTGCTACGGACATCATTGAACATGCCTTTCAGTTTATACATGTACACATTTCTGTTCCATTTATACCTGGGAGAACATTTGCTACTTCGAAGTATGTGCAAATGTTCAACTTTAGTAGATACTGCCAACTTGCTTTCCAAAACAATTCTAATAATTTACATTTTCACCAGCAGTTGCTTCACATCCTTGTCAACACTTGGTGTCAGTCTTTTCATTTCTGCAATCTTAATGGGTGTGTAAGTAGTATTAAACTGGGATTTTAATTTGTATCACCTTAATGGCTAATGAATTTAGCATTAGTCAATGTGTTTATTGGTCATTTCAATGGCCTCTTTTGTAAAGTATCTAGTCAAGATATTAGCCATTTTCCTTTTGAGCTCTCTCTTTTTCTTAGTGATTTGTAGTTGTTTTATCTATAAACATACATGGTATGAGTTCCTTGTCAGATATGAGTATTGCAAATATCTTGTCCCAGTGTGTGGCTTGAATTTTTACTGTTTCAGTGATGTCTTTGGAGGAACAAAATCTCTTCTTTAATGTTGATCAATTTACCAATTTTCTCCTATTTGTACTTTTTGTGTGCTCTTAGAAAATCTTTACATATCCTAGTGTCATTGAGATATTTTTGTGTTTTCTAGTAAACACATAACAATTTTATCACATTTTGATTTGCAACAAAATATCAGAGTCAAGATTTTTTTCACATGAATATTCAATATTTCCAGCAACAGTTTTTTTAATCACATTTTGAAAATTTTTTTTAATCACATTTCACATTCCAGTGCTAATATTGTCATAAATCAAATGATCATATATTTGTGGGTTTCTTTTCAATCCCTCATTTCTGATTTATTCGTCTACTCTTGTGCTGTTATCACACAATATTCATTACTGTAGCTTTATAATAGGGATTAATATCTGATACTATTACTATACATCAGATTTGTTCTTCAAGATTGACTTGGCTATTACGATTTTGCAATTTTAAAGCAAAATTTCCAAAATAGCTTTTTTTTTTAATTAGTAGAAGGCTAGGAAGACAAAAGCAAGGAAATGCGTTAGAATGTAGGATTTTAAAATAAAGAGAAATAAGAAAAATAAGAGATATAGGATATTAAATAAGGTGGTACAAATTCCCAAAATAGAAGTTCCTTGAAAAAAACAGATTGAGAGAGAGAGAGAGAGAGAGGAAGAAAGAAAGATGAAGCTGGCAATCAGACAAATTTTTTTAGAATAATTAATGGCATTTTTAATGGAAGTCCTAAGGAGTCACATTTCCACTTCATACCCCACTTCCTCTTTTAGCACTATCAATAAATGCCAGCACAATCATCTCTCAGAATTGCTTTTCTAAATACCTGAGATTGCAAACATCTTTAAAAATAAACTGGTAGGTTATTCTCCAGTAAATTAAGGCAGGAGATATAACAACATGGTATTTGATTTGAAATTGAGATATATTTTTACTTAAAGATAAGCATTTCAGGACTTTAAAAAGTCAGGGTTTTCCAGTTTTACAATATTTTAACAAATGAGATTTCATTTTATTGAAAAACAAATTGTTCTTCTAAAATACATAGATAATATAAAGAAACAAGTTGCTAAAATATACATTCAAAATGTCCAGAAAAAGAATAAACTCGATAGGTAAACACTATGCTGAAATTCAAATCACATTATTTTATGCAATTAAAACTAAATCAGCTTAACTATAGCAAACAAAAATTATTTTCTTATAATCTTAATTTTTTATGTTTTGTATATTTCTATCTTTCCCTTTATAGTTAACCTCATATGGCATGGACAATCCTTTGTTAAAATCTGTTTGAAAGTTCAAACTAATTTCCACATAGTTGTGTTAAAGAATTAATGAATCTGTGAAAATGTTCAAGATTCATTTAGGTGCTCTCAGTTGATGCCATGAGGCTTCATTTTTGAATTATGTCCTTGTCAAGGAGTCTGGACTATTTGATTCAGGGAGTGATTATAATATAGTTTTTCAATTAATGTGTACTAGTTTCTTGACATAACTCTAGCCAGTGCTAACACTTCAACCTCATTAAGATATAATGTTATATAAGTAACTATTGTTAGCCCTAATATTAATTCTGTCCTCAAGTAATTGGACCTAACAGCAGTGGCACAGAAAGAATTACTGATTTAATTTAGGTCATTTCTTAGTGAACGTTTTAAGCTAAGTATAACGTAAACTACCATGAACTGACCTAGGATAAGTATAAATGATATTATATTAAAATAAGAAATCATTCATTTGGAAAACAGTAATACTATAGTTGTTTAAATGATAGTGATGATGATAAATGTGCTAGTGCACAATTACTACCACTAAACTTTATATTCAGACTGCTTTAAGTATGCAGTCTTTGAGGTTAAAACTTGGAATTCATCCTGCTTGCTCTTATCAATTAATGTAAAGACTGAAGATATTATAGAAAGTATGAAGAAAAGAAAGAAAGAAGGAAGGAAAAAGAGAGAGAAAGAGATATGCTAGGAAGCTTATCCAGATTTAAGAGATATTTATGTTTTGGATAGAATGTAACTACACTGTACATTTGACTTTGGGTAGGAGAGCAGGCAGTGTAGGGAGGTATGAATGAAAAGAGAAACCTAATTATTTGCTAAGAATTCGTTGTGTGTTAATCATTACACCAAATTTATATATATATATATGTGTATGTGTGTGTGTGTGTGTGTACATATATGTATATATATAACTTATCTCACTTAAAGATCATTAAAATTCTGAAAGGCAGACATTTATGATAGTTAGAAAAACTGAAACCCAAAGAATTAAGTAACTTGCCCAAGGTCACACAGACAATAATTGGGCTGTAATGTGTATATGTTGTTTTTGCCAGTCCTGAATTTTCCTGTTTTCTTTTGATAACTTTAAACCAATTTTCTTCTGGAGACTGACTACCCAGGTTCAATTCACTGGATCTGTGGGTTTTAGACAGCATTGACTCCCACCATTGTCAGTTTTGAGAGTGGATATTTCAAATACGCTTGGCCAAACATAACATTTCAATCTTCAGGCCAAAGCTTTTAGTTTAAACATGAGCTCATGACCTAAGCCCAAAAAATTAGTCTAACTTTTATCTGAGCTACTAAAAAATATGTCCTTTCTAATCCTGATGAACTCAAAAATAAACCAAAAGCTGTTAGTTATTGTCTAACAAAAATAGAGAGAACTGAGCCCAAGGGATGAAAATTAAGTTATTATAGGAAGAGAACCAATATTTAATTATAGCATTCGAACTCTTAGATTGAGCAGTAGGTAGTCTGACCACTAATAAATATCCCCTCCTTTTTTTTTTTTTTTTTTTTTTTTTTGTATTTTTACTTGAGTCTGTTCGGGGTGGACTTTCTATAAATGACAACCAAAAAAGTTCTCATTAGTTGAGAGACCAAGTTAGAATTCAAACACAATTTTTTGTACTATCTCCCTGTATACTTGCTACAATTGTGCATGATAAGTAGCTTTCATGCAGACTAAATAAATTTAATTATTGTAAATTGAATTAAAAGCAGGTAAACATTTCCAGTAATAATGTCAAAATGTTTTCATTCAGTAAATATTATAGACGAAGGTCAGGAGACTTTTCACAGTAAATATAAATCACAATTCATGTTTTATGCCACTTAAAAGGACATAAAATTAAAAACGATTGAATGAATAATATGAGTAGATCCAAGATAATATGAAATATATGATATGCTAAAGATTAACCTTAGTTTCTAAAGGAAAAATGAAAAACAAATATAATAATCAAAATTTTGCTAACTGGGGTTTTTGGGGTTTTTTTTGTTTTGTTTTGTTTTTGCTAATTGTTTTTTTTAACTACCTGAAATAATCTTTTGGAATTAAATGAAGTCTCCTTGTTTTATTGCAGTTATTACTAAGTAAAGGTTAATGAGACTAAATATTATGTTAATTGAATAGTACTGCATTTCAATCAATGAGAAAACACTTATTAAATATAATATTCATTCTAATTGTTATATATAAGGTTTGAAAATGCTGGCCTTAGTATGTGTAAATCTGGCTGAACATACAAAATGAATTTGCATGATTTAACAGATAACACTTCAGGGTAATCTGTAATACATGGTCATGCATGTGGATTCACCTTATTCATTAGACATCCTGCACAACCGTATAGACAGCTTGGTAACATATGCATATACAAGTGCTAGATTGCACAATAATCTACTAATTCAGCAGCTTAAAATATTTTTTGGTGTCATGCTTCCCCTGGTATGAGGTTTCACCCAACTTTCAAGAAAAAGTACTCACTCTGCTTACTAGCATCATCTCTTGAAAGCGGTCTAGACCATTTTGCCAGAGGAACAGAAATTAAACCCAGCAATAGAGCAAACAACTGACCCTCAAATCAAAAAGTGATGTAACAAGGATTTCTCTGTCCCAGGCATGGTCATATCAAAAGATATAGGGCAGGGGGGGTGCCATAGACCAGAGATGTTTGCAATAGGAAATCTGTTGAGTCTGAGCTGTCTGGAACTCGGGGCTGACAGCTGAAGAAAGAGAAGCAATCCAAGTCAATTCATGGATGTACAAGTGTCACCGTTTTGAAGAAACTCAAGAGATCTACAGAATGATACCAAATGGGATAAATCACCTCTTGATAAGGACATGTAGGTGGTTCACTGCCCAAGAACAACTAAGCAGCATGGACTTCACCTTTCATACAGAAGAAGCCAAACTGTGGAGTCTTCCCTAGGTTCATGGATAAGTGTTGGAGGTCTCCAGTCCTTATGAAATTATATGCCAAAAATTACATATGTGTGTTCATTTTCCTGGGCCAAAATCAAATTCTTAAAAGGGTCTATGTTCATCAACAAGTTTAAAAATCATTAAATCAAAACCTAGTTCCAAACTCAAATTGCTAATGAAGGGAGAGCTGCTGGTGACTTGAGTAGCTGACATTTGCCTAGTTCCAGAGAAAGAATGGACTAGCCTTTGTACCTATTGCTGTTTACTGAGTTATTACTGAGATACTCCCTAGCAAGAATTCAAAACAAAACAAAAATTTATAGAAGTATTTTAACAGATAGCAATAATTTAAAATATCACACCTAGAAAATGAAAATTTTTACTTTTTAAAAATGTTACATAATTTGTGCTACTCGTGAGGTTGGTATAGATACCTTTCTCTGTCAAAGTGCCAAAGCCTCAGTCACGTGCATTTACATGGAGCCAGTATAGACTCCTCCCTTTGCCAGGTCCTCAGTCTTGTGCTTTGTTCTCAGACCATCCCAAGGCCCTTTATTGTAATTTCTACAGCTTGCCAATAGCATAACCTTTATCTCAAAAGGAGAATGGAGAAACTGTTTTAATTTTCGTTCCCGGGTCTTCACCATTTAATCCATCATCTCTTAACACATCTTTTACAGAAAACAAAATACTTGCTACTTCTGTTCCAACTCCTTTACTCCCAGTGGGTAACCTCTCTTTCTTGTACCTCCATTACTACTGCTACTGAAAGATGTACTGACATCCTTTTCCTGGAGAAATCGGGCATGATATTTGGTATTTTTCACTGGTTCTATTTGGCATCATTGACTGGTATAATTTCACAATTCCATTAATTAAAGACCACATAGGCATACTGAAACCCTAGCAATGAGAGGTCGATCACTGGGAAAGAATTAGTGAGCACTTAATATAAACTTATTGAGTGAATGAATATTTGTGAAAACTAAGTGAAATAATACATGAGACTGAACAAGAAACACTTTCATCATATTCTTATAATCCTTCCATCTGTGTTATTCTTCACTTGTAATAAAAGGATTATAACAATATAATATATATAACATAATATAATTTTCAATCTCCTATATATTACTTCATTTAGCTTTCACAAAGATTTTCTTACTCATTCACTCCTTCATTCAACAAATTTATGCTGAGTGCTTACCACATGCCAAACATTGGTATGAGAAACAAAACAGTCAAGTTAGGCAAAGTTCTAGACCCCATGCTGCTTATTCCAGGAAACATAAAAAGAAAATTGACCTGTAAAGTATATACAATGCAGTTTCTAGTAATAAACAGAGTAAAGGGATTTAGAATGATAAGGTGTATCAGGAGAAGCTATTTTTAATGGCATGATCAAGGAATACTGAATCAACAAGGACATGTTGAGGTAAGATGTGAAAGAAGTGAAGGAGTGGGTCTTGTGAGGATCTGAAAGTAAAGAATGCCAACTAACAAGAAAGGTTAAAGCCAAGGCCCTGAGGCAGAAACATCTCTGCCTATTCAGGGATCATCTACTATGCTAGTAGTTATTCATAGTTCTTCACCAAGAATAAAAGTGAGACTCAGAAATTTTATGAGCTTGCTCAAGGCCACATACTCTGTGGATGAGATGTGTAGAGCCAGAGCAAAGATTGGTGACTGGTCACCCACAGCTCACGAAATACATACCACTCACCCAGAATCATCCCTAAAAGCTGCACAATTCAGAGAAGGCAACAGAGATGGTTCTTTCTAATAAAAAGGCTGCCTACTAGGGATTTATGAAGGAAAGTCTGTCACTGACACAAATGGATATATGTAGACTAGGGACACACTTTCTCAGCAATATCTCCTTAAGACAAAGGGGTTAGTTTTACTCATTTTTGTATCCTCAGACATTAGGATAATGCCTAGTACAAAGTAGTTGAAGTCATGACTACATTTAACTCTGAGATTTGGAGTCTGGGGTCCTGAGTTCAAGGCTGTTATCACTTAATAACTATATACCTTTGGCAAATTACATAGTTATTCTATGCCTTTATTGCCCTCATTATTATAAAAGGGAGTATAAAAACTTGTACTGGTGGTGTCTTAATTAAATGGTAAAATATATGTGAAAAGTCTTCTCTCAATATTATATTAAGGATTTTATATAAATATATATATAACTATATGTATAAACTATTTTCACAGATGGCAGTGCCTAAGAGCATAGGACACACCTATATGGTCAATACCAAAATGTAGTCTCAGGATATGAGCAAGATGATACTGAGGTATATCCTCTAAAACCATGATTTTAAAGCACTTGAGGATAAACACAAGCTATCTTTGGGAATATTAAGGAATATATAAAGTAACATCAGGGTAAAGAATAACAGAGCAGAAAAATAAAAAGCAAAAGGATCAGAAGGTTGATAATGCTGAAATAAGCAATGAATATCTCAGGCCAGATAGACCCATGACAATTATCTTTAAAATCAGTCTTTTTAATAGACCTCCTTGGGTTATCCTAGATTAAAATGGTGGTTGGCACTTCGAGAAGGTAGTATGAGTCTATTCATCACTCTTTATACACTTTAAGGTTTCTAAGAGACTAGATCTTAAATGTTCTCACCACACACACACAGAAGAAATAATGATTAGGTACATGATAGAGGTGTTAACTAAAGCTCGGTGGTAAACCTATTGCAATATATCAAATCAACATGTTGTACATCTTAAATTTATACAATGTTATGTCAATTATATCTCAATTTAAAAAAAATGACTTTTAAAATGGTTGCAGTGTCGCGTAGCCATGAAAACGTATGACTTGTAATGTACTGTAGAAGGCCTATAGAAAACTATGAAACAAATTCCACAGATAAGAGGAGCCTTACTTGGGTGGAATCACCTAAGGAAACCAGCCTAGCTACAGCACCACAGTAAGAATTAATATAGCCTGGAATTACACTCTACTTCCAAGCGAACAAGTTAGCCTGCTACAGCTTTATGGCTGCCGAGTCAGAGACAAAGGACATTTTCACTCATGACATAGCAGCCATTTTAAATTAAATCTTTGCTTTGGCTCTGCTTGTCCCCAGATCCCAATAATATGATGTGGAACTGCCTAGGTGGATACAGGTAGTTTATGTCACAGCTGAGGAACCATGAATCTAGGAAACCCTAATCTTTTAATGAGGGCTGCTAGACAACCTGCCCAAACTTTGCCTCAGAGAGAGACATTATCTTTATTATCCTGGAAAACAAACAAATCTACCTCTGCCCTAGAAGGAGATATAATCTCATCCTTCAAGGTTGCTTTCTATATAAATATTCTTGAAAAGATAGTTTGGAAAAAAACTTGTCAATACCTCTGTTCAGGAGACATATAGAAATGTGATAGACCCATGAAGAATTGTCTCCAACAGATAAGCTATGAAAAAAAATTTAAGCAAGCACTTCAAGAGTTTTTGAAGGGTAGGCCTAATTAATGATCTAGGATGAAGTTTTCAAGCCAAGAGTCAGTATAAAAAGGGGAAAATACTTCATTTTATTATTATGTTAGTAGGAAAATCAGTTAGAAAATATAAAATATGAAATGTTGAGGGGCTACACCTAAATGACGTAAGTGAGAATTAAAGTTCATTGGAAAAGTCAATAGAAATTGTGCAGTATTACTAATAGGACACAATGACTTGTTGTAGGAAATAAAAGGAATATTTTTAAATGACATTCTTCCTACATGTAAAATCTAATATATGAAAAATAGGTGCATTTAAAAAGGATATTTTGAAAGATATTAAGGCAATTAGTTAGTTTTTTGAAAAAAAAAACATAGATTTTTACTTTATATTGTTTCCTGAAATAAGTTGTATGTGACTGAAAAAATGTTGAATTTTTAAATGAAAAAACAAATACATAAAATAGATGTATTAAAAAATATGTTTTTTCTCTGCAATTACATAAAAAATAGCAAAGTAAGAAAACAAATATTTACGTTATTATGGGGGAAATCTTCCTAAAAACACAAATATGCAGACTTCACAAAGCAAGCACATTATAACACTTTACCTTTATTTATCATCATGTCACTTTGGGCTAAGTTTGCATTTTACTCTATTCAACATATACTTTAAATCACACAAAAAATTATTAGTTTTGTTTCAGAGAGTCAAAAGTAAGTTGTATTTACTCATGTATTTAGGTTTTCCAAGGCTCTCTTTCCTTCCCTGGATCATCTTAATTCTATGCCCCTCTTAGATTCTGGTGTAAAACAGACAACCTCAAATTTTAGTGGTTGGCTTAAAAGAATTGTTTTATTGGGCTCAAGTTTCTGTGTATCACCGATTGTGGCCTGGTTCTACTGACAGCAAGGTTCTCTCATGCTTCTGTGGTCAGTTATAGGTCAACTGCCTGCAGGATGATCTCGAATGGCCTGCCTCATAGGTCAGATGGCTGGTGGGCTCACTGGGCTAGGATTTATCTCTGTTGGGACCTCACCCCACGTGGTATTTCATTCTCCACTAGGTTGGCCCGTCATTTTTCACATGATGGTTTCAGAGTTCCAAAGAGTGGCAAGAGAGCAATTTATAGCCTTTTTCAAGCCTCTGTGTCATGTTTGCCAATTTCTATTGGCCAAAGCAGTATATCTGTGTTTTAGTTTGCTAGGGTTGCTATAGCAAAGAACCACAGACTGACTGGCTTAAACAACAGAAATTTATTTCCTCACAGTTCTAGAGGCTAGAAGTACAAAATCAAGATGTTGACAGGGTTTGCTCTCTCTCTGGGATTGAGTGAAGAATCTGTTTTAGGCCTATCTCCTTGGCTTATAAATGGCTATCTTCTCCCTCTGTCTCTTACATTGTCTTCCATCTATACATGTCTCTGTGTCCAAATTTCCCCTTTTTTTAAGGAAACCAGTTATATTGGATTGGGGCCCAACCTAATGACCTCACTTTAACTTTACTACCTATATAAAAACTCTGTCTCAAAATAAGGTCACATTGTAAGATACTGGAGGTTTAGACTTCAATATATGAATTTAGCAGGGTTACTTAATTCAATCCATAACAATCTGGCAAACAGATTCAATTGGTGGTACAACTGAGTCCAATCTAGATGGGAGGATCTGCAATGACAACTTACAAGGAGATGGATACAGGAAGGGGTACACGTTTGGCCACTTTTACAATCTACTACAATCCAAAATCATCTTATTTTCTTTTTCCTGAAAAAAAAACTGTTCAGTATTTCTTTTAGCAAGAGACTATTACCATAAGTTCCCTCTTTTTTTGTTTTTCTGAAAATATCTTTATTTCACTTCATCTATGAAGTTCATTTTCAGTGAGTGTAGAATTCCAATTTGCCAGTTCTTTTCACACCTTAGATGACATTGTGCTGTCTGGCTTCCATGAGTTTTGATGAAAATTTGGCCATTATTTTATTATTTGTTCCTTGAATGTAATGTGTTTTTTATCTATGATTTATTTTATAATTTGTGCTTTTGCTTTGGTTTTTGATCAGTTTACTTCTGGATAATGCATAGGATATGGACAGATCACTATGATTTACATGTAGCTAGATCTCTTGTTCTGTAGGTACTGGCATATTTCTAGATTTCTCTTATTTTAGGGAAATAACAAAAGAAAGAATCTCAACTGAAAGTCTGAGTTGTTTACCAGGACTCCTACTACTTGGTGAGTCCTGAGATCCAATTTTTTTGTCTCTTCAGCTAAATTAATCTCTTGTACTCTTTGCTTAACTTTTTATCCTTTAATTAACTATATTCTGCTTGGATTCTCAATAACTTGTCATGGGAATATTCAGTTAAGAATCAGCAAATGCCTTAAAGGAAAACTGCAGGAAAAATAGCATGTTGACTTTTCTATAGTTTTCTTTTACCCAAGATTTTGACTCTTCAAGTCATGGTTGTTTGGGCAGCCTTGAGCTCTCATTTTTCCCTACAAAGCCCTCAGAGACTGCTGCAGGTTCTAGGATGCTGTTTTCTGTTTGGCATTTATGTTTATTGTAGAGAATAAGCAAAATGCTTCAAAAGGAAAGGTCGATCTCACCTCAATATGTTTCCTTCTCTGCAGAAATTGTGCCCATTAGGATCCAGCTGCCTTGATTGCGCTCTGATTTCTGTAAGCAAAAATTTTAAACATTATTTTAATCTAGTTTTTACAGTTGCTGTCCTTAGGACAGTGATTCTGATAGACTCTTATTTTGTCATAGTCAGAAGCAGAAGTTCGCATCATGACATATACAGGCAAACCAACACTTAAGTGTGCATGCACATACACACACACACTCTCTCTGCATAACCATATGTTATTAGGAATAGACTTCTAGGCAAATTAGCTCAAGTTTAAATGGATACTTGGGACTCTTACGGAACCTAATTGCTAAACGTGCAATGCAAAGCTGAGAATATCCTATCAAAGTCAACTATTTCTGAGGTTAAATGGTCTACTTTTTGAATATTTTTTGCACCTTCTGTGAATTTGCCTCATTCTTCCACTTTTTTATGCAAGTCATCTAATATACTTGGCCTGTAGACAGCTGCCTGCTTCTCACTGTGCAGTCCATGAACTTTGCTTAGTGTGTGCAGGTGAAGAGAAAGAGAGGCCACCAATCCTATCAGATTATATTCTTATCCTTATAATTTCATTTAATCTTAATTACCCCCTAAAAAATGCCCTTTCTCGAAATACAGTCACATTGGTGGTTAGAGCCTAGAATTTAGTGGTGGACATAATTCAATCTATAGTGATTATATAATGTATGTATAAATAAATCTTATTTATCTTGATTATTTTGTCTTCTCCTTCCTAGAATGTAAGCTCCATGATGTCCTAGATATTTGTCTGTGTCATTCGTTGTTTTCCCATTGGTAAAAAAATTCCCATTAAGTGTGAAATTTAATGAGAGTTCAAACATATATGTAAATGTAAACTGATATCAAATTCCCAGAGGACAGTTTGGAAACATACATCCAAAGCACAAAATATTCTCTTTTTGGTAATTTCAGGGTTGGGAATTGATACAAAGGAAAGAAGCATCTGCTTATTTATATTCAGCATTTTTTATAAGAACAGAGATTGAAAATAACCTCATAGCCACAACTAGTGGACTAGTTCAATAAATTATAACAATATATTGTAAAACATTATACATAAATTAAGAAGATCATGCTGAAGAATAATGTCATGAAAAATGTTTGAGATATACTTTTAGGTAAAAAAAATTATTAAAAGCATAAAATGCCTACTCCTTAATATGCATGTAAGTGATAGAGAAGTTCTCAAATCTGTAAAGAGTGGTTTCTCAGGTTTGCTAAATAAATTTTAGCAAAATTTATTTTGGAGCAAGGGCTTTTTATATTTTCCAAAATTTTTACAAAAACATGTTGACTGCATAATCATAAAACATATTAAGTAATCTGATATAAGAATCAAAATATAAAACATTAGAAGGAAATGGAAATCATCATTAAACTTTACATTGGAAAAGATATCTACACTAAAATTAGAAAGCAAAAGGTTTTGGGGGTAAATTTTTTTAAAAATTACTTTTATAAATAAGAAAAATCTAAGAACAATGTCATAGAAAACAAACCTTGGACTCAGATAAACAATTATCATGTTCTGAGTTTATTTAAAAGTTAATGAATGCTCTCTATTTGAGAAAAGTTTCCAAAATATTGCTGCATACAAAAACTATTATACAAAATATGAACAAAAACAAAAAAGCAACTAAAGAAGGGTTATACTTTGGAGGTGACAAAAGTTTATACAAACATTAAAAGGTACAGATGTTACAGTTTGGACAGTTAGAAACAGACTGCCAACATTGTAGGTCATCAGGACACAAACTCTTCCTAGAATCAGTTTATACAGATATTCCATTCCATTTCTCATTTTGCGTGAGATGAATACCAAATCATGGAAAAATTCCATGACGACGTAGAAGACCTGACTAAATGAAATGGATGTCATGCCTTTGGAGGAAAAGACTCAATACCATAAAGATGCCAATTCTTTCCAAATTAATACATAAATTCACTGAAAATCCACCCAGAATCTCTTTTTGATTTGTTTGCTTTTTTGTGGTTGTGGTTGTTTTATAATTTGGCATACTGATTCTAGATCTCATCTGAGAGATTACATGTGTGAAAGAGTCAAGAAAATAATGAGAAAAAAAGAAGAATGGAGAGAGCCTTGTACCATATTTCTTTATTAATGAAAATAATATGTGTATATAAGAATTTGCTGTGCACTATATACAATAGCCAAGACATGGAAACAACCTAAATGTCCATCAACAGATGACTGGATAAAGAAGTTGTGTATATTTATATAATGGAATACTACTCAGCCATAAAAAAAGAATAAAATGACATTTGCAGCAACATGGATGGACCTAGAGATCGTCATGCTAAGTGAAGTATGCCAGAAAGAGAAGAAAAACACCATATGATATCACTCATATGTGGAATCTAAAAAAAAAAAAAAAGAAAAGGAAAGGAAAAAAGCATACTATGAACTCATCTACAAAAAAGAAACAGATTTGCAGACATAGTAAACAATCTTATGGTTACTGGGGAAAGGGGGTGGGAAGGGACAAATTTGAGAGTTTGAGATTTACAAATGTTAGCCACTATATATAAAAATAGATTTTAAAATTTTCTTCTATATAGCACAGGAAAGTAATGTTACCAGGAAAAGGGAAATAAGAATTACCGTGGTTCTTAGTCACCTGAAAAAAAAAAAGAAATTTTAACAAGAGACAGAAAGCATGATATAAGCAAGATTTTTATTAATAAAGTAAAAAAAGTAGTAAAAGATAGTACACTCCTGAGAACTGGGAGTGGCCCAACCCAAGAGAGGAAAAATGAGAACTATGTTCAATATTGTAATAACTTTTAATGAAAAATAATAGGAAACAAATATATGTATGTATATGCATGACTAGGACATTGTGCTGTACACCAGAAATTGATACATTATAACTGACTGTACTTCAATTTAAAAAAAGAATTTGCTGTGTAATAAAGGTGGCATTTCAAATCATTGAGGAAAACTTTGATTATTCACGAAATGGCTATCTGTTTGAGAGCAAAGAAAAAAGTATGATTTCTATATTATAATACACACAAAAATAAATTTCAGTGAGATTATATATAGGAATAAACTATGAAGTTTTAAAGATCTAGTAGAATATTTTTCTAATTTTAAGATAAGGAGCATATTTAAATACTTCACAAAGCCCAAGGAAAAGTAAATACATAAATAGGACTAAGTAACATTTTTAAACCTGTTCCTATTGTGTAAGACTCTGTAAAAAAAACTAAATAGACTAAGAACTTATGTGAATCATTTTAAAGTAACTTGAGCTGTTACCTAGTACAGTAGTACTAACTGCAATTGTGCAATAGTTTTAGAGAGCTCCTTGCTAGAATGTATGAAGAACTCTGAACTTCTGCCAGCCTTTATACTGAATGCTGTGGCACCACCCCCTTAGGAAAGAACTTGCACTCCCGCTCTTCCTGGAGTGCTGCCAGCAGACAGCCCTCTTTGGGATAAACTGTTGAATAAACCTACTTGCCTAAATTCTCACCCTCCTCTTGGGCACCCTGCATCCAATAACTTAATCAATGCTTTGATATAGAGGCCTGGCAACTCACTCCTACTCAGAACAATCTGGAGGGCAATATGACATTCACAATTGACAAGTTGCCTGAACCATTCTGAGAAGGGATCACAACCCAATTTTTCCCTTTTCCTAATTCATTCAGCTCCCTTTCCTACCCTCACAGGGAAATCTCCCAGACAGCAATCTGTCTCAAAGTAAACTTTCTGGGAAAACTGATCAGCAACACCCTTTGATTCATTCATTCTAAGTAGAAAATAAACAAACCAGCTACAAGGAAAAATAAAACAAGACATGGGTTTCTTGAGGGATTGCTTACGATAACAAAAAGTTTGAAAACATCTAAACATTCTAAGAGGCTATATGTTTTATATGTATATACATATGTATGCATGTATCATTGTACCAGTATATATCATATCTATTACATAACATTTAAAGTTTACCTGCAAGTAGTTTGTGACAACAGGAAACTTTTCTCTCACAATGTTATTTGGAAAAAATAAGTAATAAAATCATTTATGTAGTGTGATTCCTATTATGCAAACACATGCATGGGAATAAAGGTAATAAATATATGTTAATTTTACTCTTTCTATATTTTTTAATTCTCCATATTTTCAGAAATTTCATATAATAATTGGGAAAATACTTTTTATTTTTTATAAATTTTCAAACATTGACTAGGAAATATAATTGTAATTAGTTCCAATTTTTCTTTTTTGTTTGTGTGCTTTTTATTGAAGTATGGTCAGTTTACAATGTTGTGTGGTATATATATGCAATGGAATGCTACTCAGTCATCATAAAAAAGAATGAAATAATGCCATTTGCAGCAACATGGATGGAGCTAGAGATTATCGTATTGAGTGAAGTAAGTCAGACAAAGACAAATATCGTAAGATATCACTTATATGTGGAATCTAAAAAAAAAAGATAGAAATTCTATTTATACACCAAAAACAGACTCACAGACATAGAAAACAAACTATGGTTACCAAAGGGGACAGGGTGGGGAGGGATAAATTAAAGGTTGGGGATTAACAGATACTCATTACTATATATAAAACAGATAAACAACAAGAACCTACTGTATAGCACAGAGAATTATATTCAACTTCTTATAACATATAATGGAAAAGAATCTAAAAAGAAAAATATGTATGTATATGCATGCACAACTGAATCACTTTGCTGTACACCTGAAACTAATATTGTAAATCAACTATACTTCAATAAAAATCTTTTTTTAAAAAAGAAGTATGGTCAGTTTACAATGTTGTGTCAATTTCTGGTGTACAGCATAATGTTTCAGTCATACATGTACATACATATATTCCTTTTCATATTCTTTTTCATTATATGTAATTACCTCCAATTTTTAAAGAAAGAATTTAAAACTGAGTATGAATTTGAAATTAATTAAAGCAAAATCATGTCCCAGTTCACATAACTAATATCTGCAGCAAACAGGAATTAAACTAAACCTAATTTGAAGCATTGGCTTCAAATCCAATATTCATTGACTTTAGCATGACTTAATCTTCAATATTATACAATAAACATGATCTATCCTTAAGAAGTTATAATATATATGCATATAAACTCAGGATTTTATAGTCAACATAGATATAGCCTGAGTTGTATAAGATCTAAAAGTTAACAAAAATACTACACAGATTTAAAGATATCTATTAAATATATGGCCCTTTTCCAGCAGAATATTATTGTCTTATGTTTAATCTGGAGTAATTTGTGCAGTGGAACAGCATACAGCAGGTTCTGAAAGATTCTCATTTTAAAGTAAATTCTATAACTGAGAAGTCTGACATTTTAACTTTTTATTTTAAATAATTCTATCTTCAGAGTCACAAGGGTTGTAGAGAAATTTCCTATAGTCCTTTCTCCCAGCTCCCCCATGTTCATGGGTTACATAATGATAGTAAAATTATTAGAACCAAGAAATTAACATTGACACAGTACTATTAACTAAACTGCAATCGTCCCTCTTTACCTACAGCTGATAAATTCCTAGACCCTCAGTGGATGCCTGGAACCACACGTAGTGCTGAACCCTCCATATAGTGAAGCCCGGCAGGATCCTGTGGGTCCTTCCAGGGTCAGACCCCTCCCCCATGTCCTCTGCTGCAGGTCCTCCCTGAAGTACTCAGATGATAGTATCTCATACATATTTCCTGAGTTTTTCAGATGCTTAAAACCACCACCAAAGGAAGAAATTAACTATTTGATAATCTAGAGCACGCAACCCCCAGCCTAGGGGTTGATAGTGTTAACCACCCTGCTACCTCCACATCAACCAACCAGAGAATTGTGCATGAGCTGATCACGTACTCCGTGGCCCTCTCCCTCACCTGGCCTTTAAATATGCTTTGCTGAAACCCTTTGGGGAGTTCGGGGGTTTTCTTGGGCATAAGCCACTCCACCCGCCTTGCCTGGCCCTGCAGTAAACCTTTCTCTACTCCAAATTTTGATATTTCGATTTGTTTGGCCTCATGGTGCGGTAGGCATACGAACTTGCCTTCAGTAACATATACATGTTTTTTCTTGGCATACATACCTATGATAAAGTTTAATTTATAAATCAGGCACAGTAAAAGATTAGCAACAACTAACAATACAATAGAATTATAACAGTATACTATAATAAAGGTTATGTGAATGTATTCTCTTTCTCTCTCAAAATATTTTATTATACAAATTTAATGCCATTTCCGTGTTAACTAGGCACTCACGCATTGTGGCCATAACTTTTGCAATTTGAGGTGCAATAGTAAAACTACCATGAATTTCTCTCTCCACAATTTCACCGACAGAAGATTCGTTCTTACCTTAGATTTTAGCAACCCCGGCATACGGTATTTTTTCTTTTCTAATTAAGTTGTAAATTTTCACCTTTACATATAAAGGAAGCACTTAATGGCTTCTCCAAGTTACCAGTATCACTACTTTTGCACTTTGGGACCATTATTAAGTAAAATAAGAGTTACCTGAACACAACCACTGCGTTACAGAAACGGTGACTCTGACAGCCAAGATGGCTGCTAAGTGCCGGAGGGCGGTTGCGCGGACTGAGGGATGATTCTCGCCCTGGGTGGGATGGCGCGAGATTTCAGCGTGCCATGCAGAATGGCAGGCAATTTAGAACTTAAGAATTGTTTATTTCTGGAATGTTACCATTTAATATTTTCAAACCACTGTTGACAGCGGCGAACTGAAACCACAGAAAGTGAAACTAGAATAAGTGAAGAATACTGTAAACACAGATTTTATTCTGATTTCACTAATTTTTCATTAATATCTTTTTTCTATTCAAGGAATCAACTGAGGATCCTATATTACATTTCCTTGTGGTGTCTTCGTGCTCTCCTCCAATATGTGACAATTTTCTGATGTTTTCTTGAGATTAAATTGGGGTTATGGATTTGGAAAAAGAACACCACAGCTGTGAGGTACACTCAGTGCACTGAAGTTAATATGGCATGACCATAATATGCTTTATTACTGGTGATGTTAACCTAAATTACTTGGTTGAGATGGCATCTGTCAGATGTCTTCATAGTAAAGTTACGGTTTAATTCTTTGTAAATAATATTTATTGGGGGAGATAAATCTTGAGACTATGAATATATCCTCTTTCTCAAAAGTATTATTTCTCCTTAATTTTCACAATGGTCTGCATTTCACATCTACGGTAATTAGCACTGTGGTGTTTTAATGTTTTTCTATTTCCCTTGTTTCCTCTAAATTCATCAGTTGGGAATCTTACATAAGGAAGAGTTATCCCATCTCTATCATTTGATCATTTACTTATATTAGTTTGGACATATGAATATTTAATTTATTCTTTGTGTTTTAATTCAACATTATCATTATATTTTTGCTGATCAGATTGTTTCAGATTTGGACACTGGGGCTATTTCAGGTCGGCTCTTTGGTCTTTTCAATAAACTCCATTCTTTTTTTATTGCTTACTTTTTGAAATTAAAGCTCCAGACAACTTACATTTTTCTTGTATAATCCCTAGAATTAACAGTTCTCTAAGAAGCCCTCAGGTTTGTTTGTTTTGGGGGTTTTTTTTGTTGTTTTTTTGTTTTTTTTTTTAAGAATATTATTTAGAAAGCAAGATCTGGGCGCTAAGTTTTTTCATTGCTCCTGGCGTGTCACTCTGTGTAGTGACAGAACTAGAAAATATATTTAAATATGTATAATAGCCCATGTATTTACATGTCTATTCTGTGTGTGTGTGTGTGTGTGTGTGTGTGTGTATACATTTTTTTTTCATGCTGGTATCTCTGACTCCCCTTCAGGACCACAGGTTTCTTTCTGTTTCCTCTTTGCTTATTTATAGCATATCTTTAACAATTTTCCTAATCCATAATAAATTTGCTCATTTATTCAATTGAAGTAGAAATATAAAAGTTTCATAATTTCTAACCACATACCCTGTGAAAAGTAGCTTTTTCAATTAGAGTGTAGTGTTTGTATACAGTTATTTTTTTGTTTCTGGGCTCATAATATCCAGTGAAAACAATGTTTTCTAAAGTTACTTAGGCCAGCTCCTTTGCTCATTTGTGTGGCTAAGTAGAGTTCGACTGTACCAACATTTACCAATTAACCTGCTCAAACACATCAGGGTTCCTTCCAGATTTTAGCAATTATCCATAAAGCTACTTACTACAAGGCTTTTGTCTGGAGATAATAAGTTCTGAATTCACATGGGCAAAAAATAAGTGGATTGCTTAGTCATTGGTAAGTATGTGTTTAACTTTATAAGAACCAGCCAAACTATTTTCTCCCAGTGGCTGTACATTCCCACCATCAATGTATGACCATTCTAGTGGCTCTGGATATTCATCAGCTCCTGGAATTGTAAGATTTGGAGGGGTGTTTTTGTTTTTATTTTTGATGTTGTTGTCATTCTAATAGCATTGTAGTAATAACGCATTGTGGTTTTACTGTTTTTCTGATGACTAATAATATTGTATATCTTTTCAAATACCCAAATGTCATCTTCACTGAAGTGTCTTCATTCTCATAAAGGTATCTTTTTTAGAGTAAATGTTTTCAATTTGTATATTCTAATTTATGTTTTTAGTGACAGATTTTTCTTTTATCTTACCAAGAAATATTTACCAAACACAAGATCACAGAGATATTCATTTGAAGTTATTTTTCAATTTAAATGCATATTTAAAGGATTTTGTTTTTGTTTTGCATATGGATGCCAACTCTATTATCACCATTTGTTGAAAAGAGAATCCCTGTCTCTGACTCAGAAATCTTGTATCTTCTGCCAGCACTTACGAACCTTGACAGGCTAATTTATTAGCCTACGAGTAGGGTAAAATACCAAACCCTTCATGGTTTTTTGACCACAAAGAATTTTTATGCTCGAAGTGGGCATGCCTCTCCTTCTACTAGACCTTCAGTAAACAAGATTGAGTAATGTAATTAGGACTTGAACTGGGTTTCAAGTTTGTTGTTGCTATGGATTTGTTAGGCAGTTAGATAGAAATGAGCCCTGGGCAGGGAAGAGGACGAGGAAAGGAATAACCCAGAAAATAACAGTACCTCTGCACTCAGGATAAGGGACTCCAGAAACTTTTACTTTCTCTAAATGAGGGCCGGCAAAAGAAACCAGCTAAAATCAAAAGGCTGCAGCTGAGCATGAGAGAAGGACCTGGCGTAACTTGACCCAATGCTTATTATAATGTAATTAACATTACAGTTTGAGCCCCTCCCATAGGTTTCTATGTGTGCTTCAAGGGTAAACACCTGCCCAAAAGGGGATGGGCGTGCCAGAGCACAGCTGTCAGTCAACTTGAGCACAAGAAACCTGAGCTGTCAATCACCCTGATCACTCAAAGAATGTTAATCAATCAATCAATCACAAAAAAGCCAGGATATAAAATGGGGAAAACAAAGGAGCAGCACCATTTTTCCTCTCTTGGATCAGCCCGTTCCCAATTCTTGGGAGTGTACTATCTTTTACTACCTTTTTACTTTACCAATAAAAATCTTGCTTATATCACACTTTCTGTCACTCGTTAAAAATTCTTTTTTTTTTTTCGGGTGACTAAGAACCGAGGGAATTCTTATTTCCCTTTTCCCGCTGTCAACTGAAATAAATGCGCAGCCTAACAGTTAAGAGTTGTTTTATTTGGCGGGAGGACTCAAGCCGGGATGACAGCCTCTCAGATCGCTCTGAGGGACTGCTGCAAAGAGGTAGGGGAGGAGCTAAGATGTATAGGAGCTTTACAACAAAGACCAGGTAGTTGGGACAATAAAAGGTTGCTTGTTCTCTAAAGAAAACCAGGCATCTCAAGTTAAAGAATTTAGTGACTTTCTATGTATGGGAGGAAGCAAACATTTGGGCTCATTGAATTCATTCCTTTGACAAGCACCTAGCTATCTAGGGCCAGTATCTTGTCCTTTATTATTCTGAGTACCCTCAGAGTGCACCATTGTGAGTGGCTACAGAGGCTGGGCTGCAGGCTTGTCTTCACTGGGGGTGGCAGCAGCCACTGATGACTTGATGGTTTCAACATTCTTTGTTTACTGATTTGGTTTGCAGTATTTTTCATTCACACTGGTAACAGTTTCAGTATACCATAGCCTTTCAACTCCTTGAAGGATAACTTTGTTTATTATAAAAATTGATTTGCCTGAGTTTTTCCCCCCATATCTGCTCCACTCTGAGCTTTTGGCCATCCTTTTGTGCTGCACCGCAGAAATGGTCCATTTCCTGCAAGTAACTCTTTATTCAAATGACACTCGTTAACCTAGTGGTGGGGGTGGGAACAATCTATGTTGTTCTGGTTAAGTTTAATTATTAAGTAGGCAAAGTAGCCCTGGTTCTCCAGGTTGGGAGCTACTTAATGTCCTTCCCTCTCCCAGTGCAGTTTTAAGCCCAGCATTTATTTCCCAGGTGCGGAGGGCTCCTTT
The DNA here is from genome assembly GCF_036321535.1 of Camelus dromedarius. Taxonomy (NCBI): domain Eukaryota; kingdom Metazoa; phylum Chordata; class Mammalia; order Artiodactyla; family Camelidae; genus Camelus; species Camelus dromedarius. The sequence continues at coordinate 58,768,828 of NC_087436.1, read as the reverse complement.
CCCTCCCTAGCTGCAATGACTTTTTACTGTTGCCTCAAGGTGAGAGATTATTGCCCTTATACTACAGATCAAAGCTTCATTTTCTTAGAGGAAATTAGCAGGAAGGGTCTCAGAGTTTCTTACTGCTCCTACTTTGTTTTCTCTTTTTATCTTCTCTGTTCTCTCCTCCTTCTGCTTTCCATACTGAAGAATTTCTTTGGTTTCTCCCAACCTTTTTGTTGAGTATTAGTTACAGTTTGTATACACCTGGCCTCCAGCCATTTGCCAATCACCCTATCTTTTTTAAATAGGTTCCAAAGCAGCTTGCCCAGATAATCAAATGTTTTGGTTTTTTCTCACATGTTCAAACGACCTTCTCTGATTTTAAGCCCTGCAGCCTCCGTACTCTGATGTATTCAAAGAGTTGTGAATTTCCTGTTATTTTTGTTGCTGTTGTAAAGGTTGAGAAAAGACCTTTGCAGTTTTTCTGGAGTCTTTCCAGTTCTCTACATCTAGGCAGAAACTGAGTCAATTTAATTTTTTTTAATTTGGTTTCAAAAAGCAACTGACTAGAAATCTGTAACCCTTTTTACTTTGAGAGACTCCCAAGAATAATTTAAATTGTAAATTATAATAATTTTCCTTAATAATTAAAAGTTAGCCAGGGCTCTGTTGAGTCACTCAAACACATAAAGGCATGAGGCCTAATGACTCCTTGGAGCATCACAGCCTTGAACAATTTGATCAGTTTTTCTGTGACGCTGTGACTGGATTTGCAAAGTAATAGTAAGAAATTTTCCATCTAGCGCCAGCAATATGGTGAGGACTTAAGAACCAAAAATATTTTGATATCTTCAAAAGATAATAAAACAGTTTGTACAAAAATAATTGCTTTTCTTTCCTATGATTAACTGAGTTGTCATGGCAGTTCTATCTAGTATAATGGATGCCATGACTATCTAAACTAGAACAACAAAACTGAGGACAAAGAGCAGAGTCTATCCAAAAAACTACATTAAATAACACTGTTTAAAATGTTAAATCACTGTACTTTTTAAAAATAAAAGTATTTTTGACCCTGAAAGTCAATTTAGTTTTGAAAAATAGGATAATGATTTAAATATTATGGGGGGAGGGGTCATGAATATGGAATGTAAATTATAAACAAAATTAACTAATAAAAATGCTTGAGAGATTACCTATGCCTTCAAATTCTCTGTGGAATATCAGTGGTAAACCACTAGAATTTCCTTTCCTTTAACACTCTGCATATTTATTTGACAGACCTCATCCCTAGCAGGGTAAAAATCACATGCTAATGACATTTATAAGATGAAATGGGATCATCAAAGTTACAAAGAAGCTGACTAAACAACAAATTTGAAAATTGTTTGGCAGCAAAGGATAAGAGGGCTTAAGGACTCATTAGAAGAGAAACTTAAGGATGAGCAGGAGGATAATAATAATTACAATTTAATCCTGGATAATAATGCAAAGGTTAGAAGTCATATACAGTAACTTGCAGTGTATTATTTTAATGTTTCATTACTGTGATAAAGGATCTGACATAAAGATTGATTTGATGCAGGTCACCCCATCAGCTCTTCTGTCTTAGTGGATAAATCTCTTTGGGCAGGTAAGGTTGCAGCTTGCCTGACTCTGACCTGTTATTTGGAGAAAAACTGTCCTGTACCAGATTTCATTCTGCTTACTGCTGTGACTTAAAAATACTTTGATTTTCAAAAACTTTAACTTTGAAGATTAGAATTTATATGAAACAAGGGATTATTACATTGAATAAATTCCAAAGCTCTAGATACTCAAACCTGTACCTATAGATTTACTATGTAGAGTTATTGTATAGGAAAATGAAAACTAATTTGTTCTCACAATTAAAGTAATGGACTATATTATGAATTGAGACCAATGACCTAAAATCATGTTGTGACTTTGAATAATTTATTTTTAATAAAGATATATTTGAAATAACAAATTTTTTTATCACTACTTTTTAGCAATAAGTAAATTTTCAATCCTGATATTCAAGATGTTTGAAGAATCTGGGTTCAATGCTTTTCCCAGGTTCAATTTCACCCTACTTCCTTCAACAAAAGTCTACAGCAGAAAAAACCCTGAGTACTAGTTATTCCTCATAATTTTACTTGGCTTTCCTTTTTATATTACATTTTGCTTTTATAAAATAATATATGAACAAATTAGAAGTCCAAGGGCAGTAATACGATTAAAATAAAATACATCAGTTCCTGCCCTATTTTTCTACCTTATAAATAAATAGACTACAACTTACAGTATTTGAAATATTTTCTTCTGATGTTTAACAAATATATTATTATGCAGCTGTGTTTTGATTTCTTGATCTTAAATAGTATCCACTGACTTTATGTTTTAACAGTTGAAGATTTAACTCTCTTACATCTCTACCTTAGCCTTTGCCTAATCCTCACCTCACCCAGTAGGGATCAAAACTTTTGGTTAGGTTATTGGTTAATTACCATAAAATATTGCTTATTTCTACTATGCCTAATGAGAAAAATTATTACTCTTGTTTTTCTCATTTTTATGAGTCCAATCTACCAATCTAAACTGAATCACTTATTGTCTTTTATTATTTTGACTTTATATTTCTCCTTGCTACAATCTTTTTCCACTTTATTAGAAAGTTATCAGTGAAAAAGTCAGCTCAGAATAATCGCCCCATTCTCTGAAAGTTACAGTGCATAACATTCTTTGACCATATTCCTATCTGATACTTAAGAGGTGATACTATTCATTATTTCTTGATTGTTTATTTTTATTAGACAAACTGGAAGCAGATGTCAGATACTTGCTCTGACAATTTCCCTAGTTAGTCGTTTATGTAGTTTATTAATCTACTAATTGGAAGGTCTATCTTTGAGTATATCTGGTTTTACATGATCAAAATGTCTAATGTTACAAAAAGTTCTAACAAATGCTTTTACAATTATTACTTATAGCATAATAAATTGTTATCAAAATATCATGAAAACCTACTACATATATACATATCTATATTTCAAAATACTGTTAAACAATTTAAACAAACACGCATAGAAACAGGATAAACAGATGTATTAAAGAATCTGAAATAGTTTTTTCATGTTTGATAGAGAAAATATGTAATCTAATTAATTCTAGTTGTCTTAATTAGTCAGGGCTACTATATAAAGAATCATAGCAGGATAACTTACAAGCAAGAGAAATTTACTTCTCACTGTTCTGGCGGCTCGGAGTCCCAGATCAGGATATCAGAATGGTTGAGTTCTGATGTAGACTACCAAATTCTCATCGTATCCTCACAGGGCAATGGGCAGAGAGAAGGGAAGCAAGCATTCTCGTAACTACTAACACTTTTATGACTAATTCTGTTCATGGCCTCCTCTAATCCTAATCACCTCCCATAGGCCCCATCTCCTAATACCATCACATTGAAGGGTAGGGTTTCAACATGTGAACTTTCAGGGGACACAAACTTTCAGTCCATAACACAAGTATTTCCTCTGAGAATTGTTAATAAATATTAAGACTGTGATATCCTTTGTATTATGATTTCCCTTCTTTGTGACTTTCATTTTGGCTTGTTTAATGCCTTTTTCTCTTGCAGAAATGGGTACTTTAATCTCTGAATACTGGCATTATGTGTCCATGTGTATTCATTTAAATAAGGACACGTTAAGTTTCTGGAAGACCAAATTTCTTTTTATGAAGAGATATAACCATGAAAATCTCCCCTTTTTTAAAACTAGATATATATACAATATGAAAAGTGCAATCATTTCATGTCAGCTTCAACAGTGGCTTCTGTTCAAATTTTGCCATATTTTAAATCGATCACAAAACTTGTACAATCAACGTTATAATGTATATTTGAATTATACCAGAGAGTTGGTTTTGATCCTGAAATATGTAATCCAAATTTAAAATCTAAGCGGATCTGTAATAATCCTGGCTTTGTGTATGTCTACATACATCTAACTTATATTGTTTAATTGTTAAAAATGTAAATGAAGGTGAAAACACTAAAGCAATTTATGCATATGTTAACTTTACACTATATATATATAATTTACTCATAGGTTAAATATAGAGAATGCCTATAGCACACCAGACACTATTTCATTTACTCCTGTCAACAACCCTATAAGCAAGGCCATATAAGTTAACATTTAAGCCAGAATACTTCTGAGTGAAACGGGCACTATTAGTAATCACTTCGGGGCAGTAGGCAACAACAAGGATGAATAGTCACCCCGCCTATAGAGAGAAAGTTTTCCTGACTAACACACCCCAGGATGATTTCTTCTTTCTCTTCAATTATTACCTGATCTACAAATGAGGAAATTAAAGTTCAGAGAGACAACAGAACTTACCTAAATCACACATTTATTAAGCATATGAGTTGGTATTCAAACTCAGAACATAGGAAGAAGGAGACTACCATTATTACAAGTGAAGAAAATATGATCACTTCAGAACAAAACCATAGCATTATCATCATTGGTTAAATGTACATGTGAATGTCTAATTGACAATTGACATTCACATGTCTAAAAAGACACATAAGTCTAGAACATATGTCTAAAAAGATACATAAGCAAACTGCTAACAATGCCTACTTAGGGAAAATGAGTAGTGGGAGATAGAGAGGCGTTCATATTATGATGTATATATTTCTACATTGCCCATTACTGCACAAGCCACCTCCCCATGATCTCCACATTCAGACCATTAGCACCCATTATTTTACTTAAGTTAATGGGCCTAAAAGTATTACAGATATAAAAATAAGTTTGAACACATCCATGACATCCTGCTTTGAAAGTATTTATAAGAATTACACTGATTTCAAGTTTATCTTAACTTGAGCCAAGTTAAATAAAAACCTTTAAAAACTTTTAATTGTATAATTAAATCACTGAAAGTATATTTATATATTGGTGAGAATTTAAAAACTATATTGTATTAAATACTTTAAAATGCCATTAATTAAACAATAGGCTGTGCTTTTCAAATCTAATTGAGATTTTATCCTTTTTTATTGCTTTAGTAGAATTTTGCTTTAGATAAATGAAGTGATTAGTTTAATAAATTACTAAGCTCATATGTTTGTATAGAAACACAGAAAAAGGTTCACAGTGATAAGGTGATCCATATTACTGTAACTGAAAGAAATTAAAGCCCTTTTTAAGTCAAGCTTGATATTCATGAATTCCATACCTCAGAGACTCATCTAAATTACGACAGACTCCTTGTTAAAAGTATATTGAAAAATTTACAGTATTGGAGGAGAATATTTTGTGCTTAAAAAAAATCTACGTAAAATTTTGAATCTCAAGTGTCCTTTCCATAAAATACAAATCCCAGATAAGATAACCAAAGCAATCACATAATTTAAGTCTACTTTTCTATGCAGGGATAAAAAGGGATAGTTCCTTAAAAAGGTTCATTGGTAACTCAACTCAACTAGAGTTATAGCTACTTGTGCACTTTCTGTAGGATTGAGAGTACTTAATCTTTTCCTACTACCCAATAGCTACACAGCAACTACTTTGGTAACTGGAAGCTATCACGTTGCAAGTGAAAAATTGATAGAAATTGTATATGTATTTGTGTTTGAGACATAGACTCTAATCCAATCAAGATCGATGGAATTAGGAAACTCACTCTCCAAGAAGGATTAATCAAATTTTTAACTGAATTAATCCAAGAAAAATTGTAATTTCAAAGGACTAAGTTTTAAAAAAAAGCTATTTTTTCTTAATAAATGAAAAAGCATGAACATGTGTTAATCCAGATTTGGAAGCTTTTACCATAAAACAACAAATTTGAAATGCAACTTTAATAGCAAACATGCAACGTGTTTGCCTTATATTGTATCTGCAATTGTGGTGCAGTTGTAATGTGATGAGCATATAATTCCCTTACACATATGCAGGCAAACAGGGCTCATGTATGAAAAGGGACTCACTCAGCACAGAAAAAGAGAAGTTTCAAATGACATTAATACCAATCAGTACTAGTCCTTCGATCAATAAGAGAGACTATAAAGACAGAGCCATAGTGTAGTATACTGAGATTAGATAACGCCTTGTTGACATTTCTTTAGGATGAGTCCACTTTAAATACGGTTAGAGTTGAGAGACATTTCTCAGAAGAAGCTTTCTTCTTTAAAGTTATATGTGACTCCAAAGCCAAAAGACTTTTCTTAATGCTTTATTTAATAACTCCAAATGCTCTAACAACAGTTTTTAGAATATTTTTTCACCAAAGAGTTTCAGCATATGATGTACAAATTATCCATTTAATCTTCTTGTAATTTATTTAATATATATTATTTCAGTTTGTAAAAAAAAAAAAAGCTTTGTAGCATTTGGATGTTATAATATATTACATACTATTGTGATGGTAGCATTTGGCCAGTTTATTTGGCAGCTATGAGTTTCTCTTTTCATAAATATTTCTCTATTCCACAACTACATATAAATTAGGAGGAAGAAGATAAAAGATTAAGATGAAAAAGAGAAGGAAAGAGAGCTGGAGGAAGAGGAGGAAAAGGAGAAAGAAGGAGAAAGGTAAAGAGAAGGGTAAAGGACAGGGAAAGAGAAGAGAAGAGATTAACATGAACTCTGATAATCATAGCACTTCATTAGTTAAGCTTTCTTAGTCTTCTTAATAGAAACTACTTACTGTGTGGTCCAGGGCAATAGGAATGTACTAGAAGAGGTCTAAAACCTCTGTCCCAGTCTTATTTCAGATAGTAGTAAATATTCCAATCTTGAGAAAATCACTTAATATGTCTAATTTTCAATATAAAAGGCATATATTTATAAACTCATATAATATTTATATATTAATACTTATACTTCTATATCTTTATATAAATGCATAAATATTTTATTTCTCATATATAAAATATAATATGTATATTTCTTATATAGTAAATATTTATTAAATGTATATTTAAGAATTAACATTTTAAAAATAACAGAGTCACAAATTTTTGCCGTATATGCAGATTTTTAAAGAAACATTTACTCACAATCTCTTGGAGGAAAAAAAAGTTTTGCTTTAATCAAGGAAAAGTACAATTTAATTAGTCAAGTCTATATTGTCACTGTTAACACACTGGGATCTGTGGATTTTGGTTACTGTGGTTGGAATTCTGGTTCTAGCACTTACACGCTTTGAGCTCTTGGGATGGTTACCTTAAACTTTCTGAACTTCAATTTTATCCATCTCTAAAGTGGAGATAAAACTCCACCAATCTTAAAGGGCTATTAGAGCATTGAATATAGAGAGCATGTAAATAACATATAATTATATACATAAACAAATGGAGATGTCATGCAATTAATCATTTTTGTATTGGTATTTATTATAAAATACATGAACAGAACAGTCTAAAGGAAAGAAAGAATACATGCTAATAGATTTTACTGATAAAAGTTTGAATTCTAATTATTTTTAAAATTGATAGATAGCTATTAGTGACTTTTTATGTAGCATAGTAGAATAAATCTCATCATTATTTTGGAAAAAAATATGGTAGATGTAATGAAAACAAATTATTTTGCAAGTATTTGTCCTTGGCTTTAAACTTTAAGCTTAAAAATGTGTAGTCTTTGAATCAGGTGAATCTCTCTTGCCCCCTTCACTGTATAATCTATCACTCAGTACAGTGTCAGCTATATACTGAACTTGAATCATTACTGATTTTGATGATGGTGCAGATGAAAGAATGACTAAAAAAACTATGTTCAGTGGTAAGATGAGACAGAAAAAAATAGAAAGATTTTGGTAAGAATGGAAAAAGGAAAAAAAGTAAGAGAGCTGTTTTGTGTGTGATTTACTGCAACTGATTACATAGAAGGTGAAAGTTGCTCTAGTCTCTGGCATTTAATGTTTTTTAAGAGAGCCTGCCCTGCCTTGGAAATGTCTGCACTGATACATGGCAAAGCAGTGGGGAGGATACTGGAGTCAGAGGACTCACTTTCCTTCATTCTGTAATTGCAGTATTAACTGCTGTGCTTCCAGAAATGAGAGCAAGGGAGAGAGAAGGGAAGATAGATAGCTCCTTGATGTATCCCTGCTGTGGCTAAATGACTGTACACTTTGGAAAAAAAGTGAATAATCTGGTTTCAAAAAATCCTCACCCAAACTTGATCTGAAGCTAAGTATTTTTAAAAGTGACAGTTTGGGGTTAACTTATTTCTTTTGATAACCCTACCCTCTGCCCTACTTTCTAGTTGAAACTAAAGGTCATCTTGCCAAAAAAAAAAAAAAAAAAAAAATCACATTGTGATATTTCCAGTCAAAATTAAAGTGAAAATTGCAACCAGTCTCACAGGAACCCCTGAAGGAGTAAGGCTTTTTGTTTCTTTTAAAAACAACATGTTTAGAGGATCTTCAAATTTTTAAAATTAAAATTAATTTTTAAATCACAAAAAATTCTTACCTATATCTCAAATTATCTGAAGAGACTTCTACCACTACTCAAAAGTCCTATAATTTTTAGGAAAATAAAGGTAGAATGCAATTTAACATAGTATTTTTAAAAAGACTTTTTTCATGTAACTGGGGAAAAATGATAATACTAAGATGGGTTTCATGATTTGTGAACTGAGTGAGAGCTGTTATCCTCGCATGATTGTGGTAGCATGCTGTAATGGTGAGTATGTGGGCAGGTTAAGAAATGATATTAGTAAATCTATAAATTATCCAGTTGTCTTTCTTTTGCTGCCAGTAATTGCATTTTTTTTTTTAAAGAAAAGTTTAAAGTTCTGAATTTGGTGACTATAACCACCTAGTTAAAGTGAAATTTGTTTTACTTAAATAACTGGGAGGAAGCACTGTAATTAAATTATACTTAACTCCAGCTTTTGTAAGTTAACCAATGTTATTTTGTTCAATTGACCAAAATTTTATATGCATACTCATAGTTTTATACTTATAAGGAGTTATAGGTAGTAGTAATCTCTCCTAGTTTCATTAAACTGTTTCATATTAAAATGAAAAACAAGTTGTTTATATCAATCAGCCCCCTCCCTCAGTGTGCCAGCCTTATTTTTTCCTTATTTCTAGCTAGCATGGACAACTAAGATTTTCCTTACAGTCAGCATCAACTAAATTCCTTCTCTAGATAGATTCATCATTCTTCTTAGACTCTTAACCCTGTGCTAAGACCAGATGATCTCTCAGGTTATCTCTGTTCTCCCACTTCTAAAATTAGAAACAAAATTTAAAAAAAAGCAATGTCTCATCTTAGTGCTGGTAATGATATGTGTAGCTAAAAAGGCTTGGGTATTGGTTTTACTCCCACCACCTCTTTACCCTGAGAAGAAACAACAGAACTACTGATACCGGCCAGTAGGGTTTGTTTCATGAAGACATCACCTTGTCTATCAGTCCAGCTTGCCTGGCAGGGGCTGTCAGTCAACCACTTGGCTATGTGACTAGTGTCTCTGCTGGCTTCCCATTGCCTATTTGATGGGATTTAGGGTGATAGCCCAAATGGAACTACTTCTTATGCCTCTGTGACTTGTTGCCACACTTCTTGTTCAATCTTTTCCTCTGACTCATACACACAGACTCACATACATAGTAAACAAATTTGTGATTACAGGGGGTAAAGCCAGTAAAGCCAGCGGGAAGGGATGGATTGGGAATTAGACGTTTGCAGATATTAACAACTGTGTATGGGATAGATCGATAGCCAGTTTCTTCTGTGCAGCATGGAGAACTATGGTGGCCTATAGTGGGAAAGAATGTGGAAACAAATACATGTATGTATATGTGTGACTGAAGCATTATACTATACACCAGAGATTGACACATTGTGAACTGACTATACTTGAATTTAAAAAAAAAAAGAATCCTAAATGGTATTTACTATTAAAACCAGATTTCACACAGGAGGAAGGAAATAAAGGCTCAGGAGGCTCCATGACTTGCCCTGGATCCCAGAGTGTGTACACAGCACTGCTAGGAGTGAAGCCCAGATCAGAGTCAATTACTGAGTGAGGACTTTCTCTATGTATATATATGAAAATAAAACCAAAATTGCCAGATACTCTGATTTTTTAATTTAATGAAATTGTTTCTATGACTTAATATAGATTTCAATTTTCTTCAGTGTTATACTGGAAAATTATATAATTATATAATATATTAACATTTATTAATTAATATTTAAAGATTAATTAATTTAATTATATATTAATATAAAACATATAATTATATATTAATTAAAAGATGAATTAACCAAATATACACTAAGCCTCGCATGCTGGAAAGAACACACACTTTCCAGTATAACACTGAAGAAAGTTGAAATCTATATTAAGCCACAGCAGCAAGTTCATTAAATTAAAAAAGCAGACTATTTGGCAAATTTGGTGTTATTTCCACAATGCTAAAGACACAGTTGAAAAATGTAGTAATAAAAGCTTACAGGAAATAACCAAACATTTGGATTATGTTCTTTAAAAATATACTTAAATTTTGTATCAAATGTTCCAACCCATCTTATCATGAGCAGCAGATAGAGTATGAATTCTTTTCTCAAGAGGCTTCTCAGCCCCCAAGCAAACATGCTTTCGGAGACCCTGGAGCACCAGGCCACTAGGCAAATTCACTTCTGTATAGATCTCTCTTAGTAGACCCAAGCTGAGTCCCTTGTTATGTTTTCTTCCTCCCAAATTTTGAAAACTTCCAGCCAAGTTCTCTCTCAGTCCCACAATTCCCTTGAGGGAAAACAGAGAGCTGGCTAAGGCTAAGCTTTCAGGGCACTCTGGTAAATTTCTTAGACCTGCTTCCAGGGAATGATTCTATCATATCCAACAGTGTCTGTCCTGTGATCCATTTCCCAAAAACCTTAGGGCAGCCCTATTTTCAATTAATAGTCTTTAAAAAAAAAAAAAAAAAAAAAACAGAAAACTTTCATCAGCCCAGTAGTGCTTCCTGGAGAAAGAGGGAGAAGAGGGAAAAAAAGGGAGTGGTGCTCCTCTTATAGAATGGCCAGCATTTTATTTATCCAAGGTCACTAACAGAAATAATGATATTTACTACAATTTATATTTAATAAAGTAGAGAAGAAATAATGCCAAAAATAGGTTAAATATATTTAGCTTTAGGAAACAAATTTCTTTTTCTCATTTTGCTAAAAATTATTGAAATCTTTGTTCTAAACCAGTTTTCTTGGATCAGAGTTTAGAAAACACCAATTTCTTTTATGGATTTAATGAGAGAAAAGACAGCCACAAGTTCAAACTGAAATGCAAGACAAAATTCATGGGTGAGGTTAGAAACTACTACTGTACATAGATAGAAATAACAAAATACCAACACAAAAGAGATATGGAACAAAAGTTCTCTAGCAACTGGTCTTACATAATACTTGGACATAGCTTAGTTAAATGCCTCACTCGATTTAATAGAAAGTGGCCATCCTAAATTGTATTCCATTTAAAATGATACAACATTATACATTTAAACTTCATGAAGCTGGTTATACAAATAGACGGGTGCTGAGCTACATAGGTTGTGGTTAGAAAAGCTATAGAACAAGAACAAATATGTTTGTCCAGCATTGTTCTCATCAGAGCCAGTTACGTCTTACCTGACACTATAGACATATGGTGGAGCATGAATGATTCCCCATATCCTATTTAAGGATGAATAAAAATAGTCAAGTTTTGGGTTTTTTTTTTTTTGCTGTGATTCCAAGCAATTTGATTCCCTTTTCAAGAAAATTAAAAAACCAAAAGGTACTGTGTATAATAAGAAAATGTTTTCCTGAATTAAGATTAGTAAATTGTCCTTAGGAATCTGGTTAGCCTCATTTGCTCACTCTGATAATCCCTGAGCAAACTGATAAAATAAAATTTCCAAATATACAAAACCTACAATCAGAGTCAATCCTCCAGGCACAGTCCCCTCAGGAGATCTAAGGGAAACATCTTACACTCAAGTGTGTTCTATTTCAAAAGAGTTTTTACCAGATTTTGCAGAAAAGATTGCCTTATTACTTCATATCATAAATCATGTTACCCCACTTACAGAATGAGTCAAGGGCCTTTTGCCCTTAGTCTTAAAATAGATATAAGAGAATAAACATATTAAATTATTTTCAATCATTCGTTTGATTAAATTTATGATGTTTAACACTATAATATTATGCAACTATTCTATTCAGGTTATAGGGGTTAGTACATATGTGTATGTTACATATATATTAACTAATCAGGTTTCCCTATTAGACTCACAGTCAGGTAAGGATGTGAATGCTTATGGCTGTTTATCACATGCTAATTCAAACGCAAAATGTAAAAAGCTTCCTTTTTTGTCAAATACTAGGCACCTCATTGAAGTATCAATTAGAATATGGTTCTAAGTACCTATTGACAGTTAATTTTTGGTATTTACAGCCATTATAATTAAAGCACTCTGGAACATAAAAGTTAATTGAATGTAAGAAAAACTAGTCAAATTACATAAATGTAGAAATTGTACAAATCTCAGTGAAGTGCTATTAACCACTCTTATTTCAATAAAAATAAGGAAAGATTAAGGCTTTGATGCTTTTTAAAAAGTGACATCCCATGAAGCAATTCAGCTTCACAAGTATTTTTTTTCAAAATTCAAATTCTTAGGTCTCCAAAGTGGTATCATTTTCCATAATCACTTTATTTCTACACAGGATAAGTATACTTCTGTGTGGACAAAGTTGACATAAATACTCAGATTTATTTTAGCTTGAATTCTCATTCATATGGGATTCTAAATTTTTATATACATGAGAAGTTTCTGTCATAATATTCATTTTTTAACTGAAGTTGCACTTCATTTGATTGGCATTAGATTTGTTGACAAAGCTGAGCCAACAGTTCCAATTGGGAAATGGAAAAGGTTAAATTTTTAGATAATCAGAAAGCTTTCTCTAGACAATTTAGTCAATAGCCACAATTTATGATGCAAACCTAAGTGTCTTTAGTTTTGCCTTGTTAATTCCTCATTTACAGAATACACTTTGATGGTTTCCTCCCACGAGACTATTTAAAGACATGGAACAGCAAACAGAAGAGTCTGTGTCCTTATCCCCAAATCAATTAAAATCCAAAGCTTGTTTAAATGGGAACATTATCTATTCTTTGGGTTTTAAAAATTCTCAGTTGAATTCCAATCCTCATTCCACCTCATTCTCCATCACAGTCCAAGGAATCCAATGTGCTTTATTTACTTTGGTAACTAGGAAAGACACAGCTCTTGCTGCAGTGTTCAGAAATTACTCTGCATGAAAAGACAGAAAAAACAAAAATATGAGAGCCCTGTAAATTATGTGGGGTAGCTTTATATATTTTTCTAATCAGATGACTTCCCAGACACAATAATGAACCTCAAACATCCAATCAATTTAAACTAACCATTCTTATATAATCTAATTCTCAAGTTACAAAATTTATAACATGAGTAACATAAAAAAGGGAGAAAGTATCAAAATGATGACTCTGATTTTGAATCTCATACTCCTTTTGTTTTTTATAGGACTATTTCTTACATATACTTCTTTTTCTTAATCATATATAATATGTATATATACTTGATATATATAAATCTGAACTGTAATTTTATTTTTCCTATTTTTCAGAGGACTTATTCTTTATCTGGCAATGTATCATATTTCTAGTGTTAAGCTGTATCTCCCTTCATAATGATCTTCACAGATCTCATTTTCCTTTCTAGTTTTGTCTCATTTGTTTCACACTCTGCCCCCCTTGTAAATTATAATAAACCATCTTTAAAATTATGATTTAATCATTCCAAAAATGAAAAAGCTTTACCATAATTAAGGTGAGGCCATGATAAAAAAATACATTTAATAGTCTTACCATGCCATAGTATCATAGATTTTTTAAAATTATCTTTTCAGTGAGGATTTTAAATTTCTAACAAATTACATTTCATGTCTTCTAAAATCTATTTTAATAAAATAAAACTATGCAGTAGTTTTTGTTCTGAATCTAAATAAATTCAAATTTGAGTAATTATGTGACTTTAAAAATTTTTTTAAATAAGATAATTTTAGATCATCATCAGTTTTTCTTTTCACTTACTGGCCAGATAATAATTATTCTGCTCTGAACTTTGATCAGTTCTAACAAGGATTCACTACCATTTTATATAACTCTGAGTTTATTTCTTGTCATATCAAACTGACTATTTTGATCCAAATTGTCAAAATGCTCAATTTGTAGAAAAAACAGTTTTACCTGTTCCAGTTGCTGATTTATCTGACTGGTATTCATTTTGTTAAGGATGAATTTCCATATGTTTTGACTGTAGATTTCCTCTTGCATTCAATGTTCAATCCCACCCTAGTCATACAAGGATTTAAGGAGGCTTCTCTGAATGACAAACAAAATCATTTACCTAAGAGCAGTTGTCTTGTCCAGGTTCTAATAGGCTTCCCACTATTACCCCTTTTGCTCTTTTACTTCTTCCATTCCTCTCTGAGCAACTTCATACCCTTTGGCTTTGAACCCAGCTGTTCATGCTTTGTGGGTCAGTCTGTTTTGGCTAGTAAAGTAACGTTTCCCATCTAATGAACTTCAGGCCCGAAACATCCAAGAAAATCCCATATACAAACAGCCACGTTGATACACCAAGTATTTCTCTCAGGTGAAATCCTAGATTACTGAGATGAAAGTTGAATTTACAGCAGAAATTTTTATGTACGTATTTTTAAATATTTATAAATGTAATTCAGATACTAAAATCCTAGTTTTTGGTCAATAGAATGAATGTGTCACTTTTACAAAATGGAGAAAGTGTCTGAAGAATCAGACTTAACTGTATCTCTGGTCAGATTATAAAAGCAGTTACCCTTTTCACTGCATATCCTCAGCTATTGACCAGGAAGGAAAGGAAGAAAAAAGAGCACCAGGGTAGTCTTGTACTCTGGGTAACATCTTGCTATCACATCTTTCTTTTTCCCATTTCTTATTACTGAATATATGTTTAAGAATCACACAAACTGTACTAAAAATTGCCTAGAGGACTGAATCTATCCTCCAGATACTCAAAACATTTGGAACATCTGTCTTCTTCACAACCTTGAATTAAAATATAAAACATGTTCTATTTACTTAGACTTAGATGCAGTGAAGTTCTTACTGACACCTGGGTTTTGTCCATTATTTGCAGCAAGCCAGGAAAAAGGAGGTCTTGCCTCATTCCTATAGACCATCATGCTTCCCTAAGTATGTGCACAAGCACACGTGCCCAAGAGCTCATCGATTGTTGCAATATTTTTCTAGTCTTCTGAGATAGCATCCTTCTATTCTCTAACCAACCAAACCACCATTTCCTCCAGATTCAACTCAATTTCTCCACTATTACAAATCTTCAAGCCACATCTCCTAGACCAATTTGAACTCTTAAATCTAACAACGTGACCCTTTCTTTTGCTGATTAACCATATACATCCACATTATATTTCACATTTCTTCATATTCAATTTTTATGTAGCAATTATATTGCTATTTAGTACTTTTTGTGTTTGTCTTGAATTTACATGTATATTGTTACTGATATATGTTGAAAGACTAATAATTTCATGAGTAGTATATTGTATGTACACCACTTACACGTCTATATTACTTTTACTAATTCTATTGCGTTCCAGAATGTTTTTCCCTCCTATTCAATCATAGAAAGGTATGAACTACATTAGTATGTCCGACTAAGGCTGGCACTCTAACAATATCAAAACAGAACTTTTGATTCAAACTGTATAGGACAGTTATGTCAAAATAGAGTCCGAAAGTAGGAGTTTAAAAGAAATATTTTAATGAAATCCTTCCTTGGGGGAAATCAGTGACCTATCTTTTCCAAAATGCTGCTATGGATGACAATCAATACCTGTGTTTGTGTGTACAGGTGAAAAACTGAAATACGATCAGCAGTTTTTCTATGTGATAAATGTGGAAAGCCAGCTGTCAGATAACTGCTGCCTGTGGCCTTATGCATCAACACATTAGTTGCCAAAATGTGTTGTGTAGACACAACATCACATATTTAAAACCTGCATTCTATTTCCATCTTAAATTTTTATATTTAGATAGCCTGAAATCATCCTCTAACTCATATTGTATAATTTTTTGTCAGTTCAGCAGTCGACACCAATAAGCAATTTGCATTCTTCTTGGTCAATTTCTTAAGTAATAAAGTATGTAGTATTTTACTTTATGGCTTATTTGATCTCTTAAAGTTCATGTATAAAATGCCCCATAAATCTAATGTTCAATGTCATATTATTTTAGGTTAAATCTACCTACAATAAATGTGGTCATTTAACCTAATTAAGCAAAATACATGTTGTAAAGTAAAAAATAAGCTTTAGAATTCAACTAAAAATGTAACATTCCTTTTTGTTCATATGGAGTCTTTTTTTTTTGCATAAATAATGTATGATAAGAAAGGTACTTTGATTTGCAACATAATACATTCCAGTACATATGTCATTATACATCATATAAATAATATAGAAATATATTTAACATATATAATTATATATAGATACATGTATATGAAATCATTACTATAATATTTTTATATTTTAAAAACTGGTAAGGGCTAAATATCATACAGCCAGCATTCTTTGTTTGTCATGCAGACGACGCACAAATAAATGATATGCCTGCCTGAGGGTATATCACGATGGGAATTTGGGATAATAAATACAAAGACTAGCCTTGCAATTTTAAAAAGTGTTGGTGATTTATAACAGAAATCTGATACCAAATTATTCTCAGAAGTACAACAAAATATAAATTATAGAAACAAGACTTTCTCATTTTATAAAGGACATTTTATTTAATCAATAGTACCTTCTAAAAACAGATATCCAAAACTTCAGAAAATGCATAAAAAAAAAAAAAGAAAAACCTCTGGAAGACCCCATTTCTCTCTGAATCTATAACATTATTCTTGTATTCAATGAATCAGTTACAGTCAAAACCAAAATGGTTACCTTAGCCAGCTATTTCGCAACCACCTGATAATTCTTCCAGCGGGGACCAGGTGAGTAGGCAAGCCTGACACCACGGTTTTAAGGTTTTTAAAAACATACGCTAATACTATGAATTTTTAATAAAAGCATAATTCATTTTGGACTTAATATTTGATAAATCTGTGGGATAAATAGGAAAATATGTTGGCACTCTACATAGCTCTTGCTTGTTTCTCTTGTATCAACATTCTCTTTATACATGTATTCAGAACTTACTTTTGGCAAATTAGTGAAATAGAACAAGCGTGTTTAGGGTATCTTTTATCCTTTTAGAAATGCTGCTGCTACAAAGCCCAGAGCATAGTTGTAATAATTGGACTAAAATATGCTTATTTCTTTATTCATTGTTCATTTGTTAAATTACTTAAAAAGAAAATACTCATTCAAATGTCAAGTGCCTTTATGTGATGGTGTTCTAGGTGCTGGTAATTTTAGAGCAGCACAGGTACAAATGTGGTCTCTTGTGAAGCTCACATTCTACTATAAATCTCATACAGGGAACTTTTGAAGATAGTAAATGACTTCTCAAATCGAGAAAGTAAAGTGAAACCCGGGATGAGAGATGAAATTGTTATTACAAGCAAAAATTCAAAGTTTGCGGTTTGACTGTCTAGTCTACACATTAATATCGGTTATACAAATTCTGCTAAATAGAAAAGTCCTTTCTTGAGTATTTGTTTAAGGAGATCCTTAGACTACATTTGTTTTGAGTTATGACATACCAAAGTGCTAATAAATTAACAGTTGTATCCATGCCTGTAAGCTGGCAATAATAAAAGAGTATGCTTCAAATCTCAGTTCTAGGGTTCAGTTAACCCATCCACATCTTATCAGGTTGAACTGTTCCAAATCAAGCCTGATAAAAAAAAGAGAAAGGCAAGAAAGAGCCCTAATGCCCTGTTTATGCATAATGTCAGAAGTGAGTTAGCTTTTTTTAATTTAAGAGGTACTTGAAAATATATAGTAACCATTTCCTACATGCTAAACATTAAGTTTTATCCTAAACATTAAGCAGCATTAGGACCGTGTCATTCTCAAGAATAAAATGAAAACAAAAAAGTCCCGCGCGTCTGGGTCGTGGAGCTGTCGCTCGCGGTCACCTCTGCAAACGGGCTCCGTGGCCTAGCGTCCCCGTCCCCGCCGCTCGTGATTGTGCGCCGAGGCCCACGAGGGGTCCCCGCCGAGGTTTCTAACAGCCCACAGGTAAGATCATGGCAGCCGTGCCCTCCAGCGGCTCACTGACGGCCGCCCACCACTGCTGCCGTCGCCGCCCACCACTGCTGCCGGCGCCGCCCGGGCTCAACTACCAGTAACCGCTGCTGCAGAAGTGCGGAGTACCCTGGGGAAGCCATCCCCCGCCACCTCCTGGTCTTCCAAAAGCCTACCAGGGACACTGATGGGCTAGCTTCTTTTTCAGGAAGTCCACTCTCCCATTCATGGCCACAGTGTTGGAGTCCCCAGAGCACTCGGAATCGCCCCAGACCTCCACCAGCAGGATCACCTGTGACCTGGCTCAGGGAAGTAGCAGCCTGGAGGCCAGCCTGGCAAAACCAGCAACGGGCCCCCGTCCTGAGTGGCTGCCACCAGCTGCCAGGCTTCCTTCCAAGGCGCTAGGCTCCTAAGATCCGACCCCCTCCTCTTCCCTCCCCTCCCCAAGACTAAGCAGGCTACAGCCAACAGAAACAGTTGGGATCTTTAATATTAAAACAGCAAAACACCAAAAAGGAAGTTGAGAGAACCCCATTCTTTATTATCCAAGCCACACAAGAGCCTTCCTGACACCTCATAACTCTGTGCCTTGTACCAAGTAGAAAATAAACTCCAAGCAGCCATCAAAAAAGAAAAAAAAAAAAAAAAAAAAAGAGAGAGAGAACAAAGAATAGTGAAGAGAAGATGAAAATGTTTTCAAAAATGTAAAAAGAAATAAAGGCTGAATTCAATTATAAAATTCACCTATGAATTTTGGTTCCACGATTCATTTAATAAGGAGTAGCATCTAATAGCAATTGAATAAACTTATCTTTAAATTTATTAGAAAGTAATTAAAATAATGCAAACCTTTAAAACTTCCAGAGTACTAGCCTGAAAGGTAACACATTTAGTCCCTCTTTGTACACTTATAAGTCTATTTAAAGAGTCAAAAAATGTTTTTAAATCTGAGTTATCCTTATCACATAATAGTTACAAATAAAAGCAAGTCAAGTAGTATACTCTATATGCTAACGTTACGGACAAGAACTTGAAAAATATTTTTTCTTCATACCATATTGTGTTTCCATTTGATTCAGTTCAACAAAGATGTTTCAAGCATCCTGCAGATTAAAAAAAAAATTGCACTAAACTTAATAATCAAGATACTCAACAGACAAGTTGACCAATTTCCTAAAAACTTTTATCTGAAATTTTTCTACATTTATATATGATGTGGTTCAACCTTATAATTTTGATTGTAAGAATCACTACCACATGATGTGTGGTACATATGTTTGTATATAATATATATTAAGTTGTATAATTCTCCCCAAATATGCTACATAATGCAAACAAAGTATCAAAAAAAAATCTTATAAAGACAGTCTAATATGAAATAAAGTTGTAGAGGAAATAGGATAAAATATAAGTGGTTAAGTACAGAGAGAAAATTTTAAAAACACTCAAAAATTCCAACAGGTATTTTTGTATAACCACATTATTTATGAATGGACAATAACATTATGATAAGGGAGCTATCTGTAGGAAGGACAGAGTTCCTCAGGTAGGGCAAGTAGATTAATAATATAGAATATAGTAAATCAACTATGTAATACGGCTTTAAAAATTAAAGATAACTTTTGTTTATACACACTCAAATGTAAATGTTTTTCTTTTGGAAATGAAAATTTCTCTTATCTAGAGGTGCAGGTGGCATATTTGCTCTTCTATTCAGCTTTTTCACACACATGGAAGTAAACATATAGACAACCAGTATACAAATGTGTTAACACAGCGTTCCATATCTTCTTCTTCAAGTGTTTCAGAAGAAATTTTGAATGAATGCTTTAATTACTTTGTTATTGCAACAACTTGAAGACAACAAAGTATTTGATTTTTATGTTTTCACTGGTGTGAGGAAATCACACATCCTTTTAAAGTGCCTGGCCTAACTGTCCCAAGTTGAACCCAAAACTTTGTTATACTAAAGAGGAACAAAGAAAACCATATTGAAATATTATTTTCCTTTTGTTCTTAAAATTATAAAGAATATAGTTTATCAATTGATTAAAAATAAATTAAACAAAAACACTACTGATAAAATTGTAAAGTTGTCAGTGAACACCTGTAAAATAAATAGTGATGGGTAAATGTCAAAGTAAACTATTTTTAACCATGATTTTCAGAAAGGTAAAATCATCATGACTCTCATGCAAATATAAAATGGGCATGTGTCAAAAGCTTATGTAATTTACTAGAGAGAACCAGTAAGTTGTAAAAACCAAAGAGCATTTGAAAGGCTAGATATTTTGGGGCAATGATAGAAAAATACACATGATTCAAGTTCAACAGTGACATAAATCTTTTCAATCTTTGGGGTTATCTTTTCTATTGAATAGAAATTATTTCCATTTTTATGTTTTTTTTTTAAGTCTACAAGTTAACTTCTATCCCTGCACAATTCTAAAAAAGACCAGACAATAGGAAATTAAACTCAGTCAGCACTGAATTTTAAAAAATCCAATAATCTTGTTATCTTGCTTTCAAGTTTTGGGTAAATTTTTGACAGTATGAAGTATAAATGTAACGGAAAACTCTTTGAAGACTGGTGAAGATGGACTCCAAAAATGTATATTTTGTTAAAAACTGATCAGGAGATTCTGATACATATTTAAAATTATGAACCACATTAGAGCTGAAATGCCTTATTCAGTGGAACAAAAAAAAGTTAGTCCTTTTTTTTCTCTACCGGAGTATTTAAACGTTCAATATTAAAAACAGTAGCTGTTGAAGAGTTCAAAATAGAATGTTTTCAAGGTTTTATGATTTTTCCCATAATTCTTGGAAATAGTAAGAACTGCCAGTATTATGCCTCATGATTCTTTTATTTTCCTTCCCTTGATAAGCTACTCATTTGATAAGTCTTTGAACAGTTTATGAGGTATATTTATACAGTTCATTACAAATTTAAGATTTGAACTGAGTTTTCTTCCTCTGCTGAGAAGAAGTTTTCCTCAACATGAAATTAAAAAACTGTATTAGGTGAGAGATTGAAACAATAAATTTAGTTAGCATAGTTCTGTCTGTCTGGTATCTATTTTCCCCTCCCTTTTTTTTTTTTTTTTTTTTTTTTGGTATTACATTTGGATTTTCCTTAAAGAAACTAATTCTCCACTCTTTGGAGTCTATCTGTTTTGCATGGAGCTTTCCTCAACTACTCCCTGAATACAGAAGAGGCTTCAGTGTTGAGACAAGTCAATCTGAGTCACTATAACTGGTTCAAGAACAGCTACTTGACACAATCCAGGCCGCTGGGAATCACTGGAATTATTATGAAAGAGGCAGTCACTTTTCACTGATGTTTTCTCAGTGTCACAATATAATAATGCAGTTATTCTAATTGTCTTTGCTATTACAGTCTGCAAAGAGAGAAACCAAAACACAAGAAAGTAGATCCCACAGAAAAGAATGTCACCTTGTTGATGGGAGCATTTCAGCACTTGGATTTAGCTCTTTTTAAACCCAAATCTACACTTGGACTTTCAGAAGTCCTCTCACTTTTTATTTTCTCCCTCTGAAAAAAGAACTTTGACTTGTCTTCT
Source organism: Camelus dromedarius (assembly GCF_036321535.1). NCBI lineage: Eukaryota > Metazoa > Chordata > Mammalia > Artiodactyla > Camelidae > Camelus > Camelus dromedarius. The sequence goes on along the minus strand of NC_087436.1, from coordinate 58,746,949 downwards.
GTTAAATAAATGGCCATGTGCTTCAAAAAACTGCCACAGAAACATATGAAAATGTAAGACCCAGAACCCAAGCAAGATTCCGGAGCTATACATTTTTGTCTTGAGAGTTAGAGATGAAAAAGTTCAAGATAGGAGAAAATAAGGTAGGATGTGAGTGAGTACTGGAAGTCTATGCTATACTTGCTCAAATCTAATTAGGTTGAGAATTATAGAAATCAACTCAAGCTAGCTTAAGAAATATTTTTAATGGGAAACTTATTAGAAGAAGGCAGGACTATTTGGGAGATATTAGTCACAGCACCACCTGGGGCAAGCAATCAAACAGTCCTCTTTTTTCCTACTTTCTCTCTCTGCTCCTCTGTACATCTTCTCTTGCTGGGCAGAGACTGCCTCTCTATGCACAAGCAGTCAGTCAGAATATAACCCTTGAAACGTTCCTCACATCAAATCTCCTAAGTTCCTGAATAAATAGAAGTTGTCCTTGTCTCTGGATCCTAATTCCTGATTCATGGGAGATAGATTCCTATTGACCCGCGGGGGTATGGTTTGGCTGCCAGAATCTCACTCCAGTTAATGAGACAAATGGGGTGGAGGGGAGGGGTAGCGGGAAGTGGCAGATGACGGAGAAACAGTGTCATTGAAAGTTGGGCAGATATCCAAAGAGTATCCAGTATACTTTTTAAAGTCTCAAACTAGCTTCAACATTTTTCATTTTCTAAAATTTCTGTTGTTTTATTTTATTGTCAGTTTTGGCATACTGTGCAACATCTAAAGACTATTGTAACAAAACTCTATATAGAATAATTACCAGGTAGAAATATACATTTTAATTAATATTGTATTCATGCTAGTGATTTACCTCACTTTTCTTGTTTTCTTTCTTTCTTTCTTTGAGCCTAAGGTGCTGAAAGTTGAGTTAATAATCTCCTTCATTTCCTAAAATGCAGCTGTCATTTGGTCACACAAAATCTTCTCATATTTATTTGTCCCTTTCTCCTCTCCTCTTTCCCATCCTTCTCTTATTCCCCACAAAGATAACTCTAATGTATTAATCATAAATTCTTTAACTTGTATTATTGCACAGATTACAGATGTAAAGCATATAGAATTGTTTTATATATATGTATTTCAATTTAAATGAATTTTGTTGTGCTATAGAGTTTGTCTATTTCTTTCTCTCTTTTTCCTACTCATTGCTATGTTTTTATGATTTAGTCATTTTGCTGGCTGTCTAACCAGTCGTTTACTTCTCTTCCTTACTTAGTATTCCTCCTGAAATGGGCAATTAGATTGTGTACAATTGCCCGCTACCACAAGCAGAGCTTGTGATGAAGTCCTCATGTGTCCTTTTCATGATATTATCTGAGGAAATCTCTGAGATACTTTCCAAGAAGTGAAATTTTTGTAGACATAAGGATTTCATACCCTTAATGTGGACTTCATACACTTAGTGTAACAAGAGAGCTGCCAGATAGATCTCTAATGCCTACTTTAGAGTCTCATCCACTAGAGTTTCCACATCTCTGATAATACTTGCTTTTATCCATTACTTAATTATTAGCCAATAAGTGGTATTTCCTTGGTGCTTTAATTTAGAGTATCTCTAAGTACTTCTTAGCTATTTGGTTTTCCAGTCTATGAATTATCTGTCATATAATAAACTCATTTTTAAGGAGAGTTTCTTGTCTTATTTATTGATTTGCAGGAGATTCTTGTATCTGGTAAATGTATCTATTGCCTCTTTTGTTACATAGAAATTACTAATCTTGCTGTAATCAAATCTACTTATTTCTCTTCTTGTGATTTGTACTTCTTGCATCTTGTTTAAGCAGGTTTTTCCAATAACATAATCATAGAGATACAATTAAAAATTTTTCAGTCACTTTCCTTATTTAACTCTTGACTATTTTCTACTTTCTAATATATATTTCTAGAAATACATTTTAGGATTAAACCCAAAGCAAGGCCAAAACTTTAAATGAATATGTAATAAAAGAATAAATTTAAACAAATGTTCTTTGAAGTGGGTCTACTGAACAAATTTTTTAGACCTAAAATTCTACTTTTCTTGGTAGGAGTAATGAATTTTAAGGAAGTTTTGAAGGAATTTGCTAATTGTATACCTGGCTATGAGAAGCCTACTTTTGGTAAGTAAGAAGGATGATATAATGACTACTAAAGGCAATTTAAGCAAAGGCAAAATTAAGGGACCATTACAGATTAAGAGGATGCTTAATCCTGGTCTAAAGAACCCATTTCAACCAATAGTTCCTGTAAGTGGTGCTTGCTATAATGTCTTCCTATTTTTATGAAACAAGTCCGTAGTTATCTCTACTTTATCTGAATAAAATAGCTATCTCTACTTTATCTGCATAAAATATGTAAATATTTCCCTACTTATTGCAAAGCTTTATTTACTTCCCAGCTGTTGATAATTCACTGATTAATAATTTTAAAATTGACCTTAATAGAGAATATCAAGCCATATATTATCAAAATTAAATGTTATTAACAAAAATTTATTCTCCTATGTGAAATCTTACCTTTTTTTTTTTTTTCTGCTTTACTTAGTAGAAAAAAATTTCATAGGGATTCTGAGGGATTTTGCCATTGATAGAGATTTTCTGCCAAACAGATGGTTCCCACTTAACAATCAGATTTGCCTACAGAATACAAATGAATGGCTAAGAGATGAGGAAATGGAAAGAGTTGAGGGAGAAAAAGGAGTTTTTTTCTGGTAGCTGATCATACTACTATGTGAGCTCACTGCTTATGACTATCCACTGCTTAGCCCTCTAACCATCACCCAGAATACTCATCTCAATGATGACAATTCATTGGAAAATATCAGCTACAAGGTGGAGCACTTCACACACATTATCTTACAGAATTTAATAGTCTCAACAACCCTCTGGTTCACATGTCCCCATTTTACAATTGAGGTATTGAGATAAGGGAGCTTAAGTCCAAGGCCAACAGTAAGTGCTGGAGTAGGGATTCAAGTCCAGATTTCGCTGATTCCAAATCTACTCCCTTAGCTTCAGTACTGTCATCTCCATTTGCTAGAACTTTCTCAGATTTTTTTCGAAAAATTATCCCCTATTGAAGAAGCTAATTTTTTCATACCTTAACTAGCTCTTATGGTGTATGGAAGAGTTCAATGATTTTCTTTGAGCATTTCCCAAATGGTATGCTTTCACATGGTAGTGAATCTGTGACACTGGTGACATAGTTTTGACATGAGTTAAAAATTTGCTTATATCTCTCAAAATTACTTTTGTATTTTTCATTTATTTAGGTGATTTTTTTTTTCCATTTGCAAGTAGGAATTGTTATACTGGTTAATTTTCAGGATAAAGTGGTTTGAAAAGTTGTAACATTGATATAAAGAAATTTATCAATTAAAAAAGAAAGTAAATTTTCTGGGAAACTGTTTAATCTCTCAGGTAATCATTATGTTGTAGGACAAAAAGGGTTGTATTTACATTGGCCTAACAGGAATAGGCCACCTTTCAGATCGTGCTCCTAATATCTAACCTATATTTTGCTTTCTTTAGCTTCCAGTCATTGCTCTTTGTCCTCATGTCTTCTGAGACTATGAGTAATTCCCTTCATTCATTATATTGTTACCCAGGGGGTATTATTTATAGATTGTGAACATGGCTTACTTTAGTTTTTTCTTTTTGAGACACACAAATTAAGTTTTTTCATTTGTTTCTTGTATCTTTCTGTCTCTCTCTTCTTTTTTTTTTTTTTTTTTTTTTTTTTTTTTATCCCTTCTATTCTCTTTTGGGCTTTCTCAGATTATCCTAAATACTTCCTAAACTTTGTGAGGAAGAAATATACAGAAAATTTAAAATGTGGTTTCAGACTGATTCAACCGGGTAGACAATTACCTTTCTTCTTCCAGTGTTACATCTTTGGCTGAGCTATATAGATTGAATTTAAGTCTCTGGCATTAACCACTACTATGTAAACGAATTTATTCTGCAAATGCAGTTGGTCACTATAGGACCATTTCAATGCTTTGATATGTAAATTCAACTAGAATCTGATTTAAGTCTTTTAATCTGTAGCAGTAAGTTCTAAAGCTTTAAGTTTGGTTAGAAATACAATTAATATTTTTGATTACTCAATTATTTTCCAGGCACAGTGCTACTTATTAGGATAAGTAACTGCAGTTTTGGGTTAATTTTTACTTAGTACAATTTCCTAACAAACTGAGTTCTTATCTTGTTCCACTATACCAGTTGCTTTTAGATTTTAGAAATATGCTCTTTTACAGAAAGATAAAATTTACTTGAGAACATTGCATAATATACAACATTGCATAAAATACAACATATTCTGGACTATAGGGACAAAGAACACATTAGGAACTGAAATCATGAATTCAGTCTGGAAAACCTATTTGTGTGTAGTTTAGAAAGATTTAGGGGCAGGAAATAGGTTTTTGTGTTGTTTTAGGGGGGAAAAAGACACTATTTCTGACAATACATGGACATTCTGCAGAAATCAAATACATTATGAAATAGGAGGTCCAAAAAAAAAACAACCTGGTATTTTAGAAGGGTGAAATTAGAGCAAGAGAGGGAACTTTGGACAGCAGATGTAAAAGTTCTCAGTTTCTAATCACGTGGAGAAAGGAGTTTGACACTGCTTTCCCTTTACTTTTCCACTAATTTTATACTTTTTGTCTTTTTTTACTATTCTGCTTCCTAACCCAAATCATTGTCACTAATTCTGTTTTCCTTCAAGAAGATGAACAATATGAATAGAATCTCTGACCTAGAAACATGGGACTGTGTGCTCATTTCCCATTTAGTAAAGGTTTGTTGATAATGATGAATGCTATACCCAAGAAATTGGAACACCAAAATTCTCCATCTGACCACAACCCATGACTCTTTCCCCTCTGTCAGACTCCTACTCCCAGAGAGCCTACTGTTTCATGTCATTGAAACCCATGCTTGGTCACTCCTTTGTTCTCTAACTCCATTAGCCCCTCCTGGCAGCACTCCTCTCCTAACTCACACTGGACCCCATGATCCATCATTCCAAATACACTCTTGGTAGCACCTTCTCATCCATCACTCCCTTGACCATCTGCCTCACCTGTCTCACCAGTCTCCAACCCTAACATCCATTTTCTTTCCTTTTGCTCCCAGATTGCCAAATGCTGTTAGGGAAAATCACATAACTGAGCTGATTGTCTCCATTACAAATTTAATTTTCAACCTCAGCTGGCCCCTTAAATCTGCTCAGCTATCCTTTTACTAACACTAATCAACAACTTTTCTCATTTCCCTTAGTGACTATTCCAAATCTTGCCCATATTTCTAAGGCCCTATGCCCCCACCTTGCCCACTTATTCTCGGCAGGCTGCCAGCTCCCTACTTTACTAGGAAATTAGAAGCCAACCTGTATGAACTCTCTCATCTTCCACATTTTCACCTAGAATTTATCTGTATCTCACCTGCTCCTGCTTCTTTCCCCTGTGTGTCAAAGAAAGAAGTATCCTGACACATTTGTAAAGCTAACTCTTCTACCTGGCCTTTGTTTCTAGCTGCTTTTGTCTAACCTGTACTTTGGCTTGTTAAGTATTTTTTATTGTTTGCATCTATAATTCCTCCCTCTAAACTGACTCCTTTCTTTCATGAATAAATATGTCCAACTTTCAACTATTCTTAAAACTAAATAAAACCTGCAACTTACCATCTTTTCCTTTCCAATTTTTAATTCAGTAAAAGTACTGAGCATCTCACATATGTAGGTACTGTTATAGCCTCTGAAGATTTACTGGTAAATAAGACCAGGTTCCAGCCCTCATGTAGTTTATAGATTCTTCAAGAGGAGTCTCTATATACTTCCATTTTATATCCTAAACACTGTACTTGGTGACCTACCCTAGCATTCTATGGGAGGACATTGCTTTTATTGGTGGGTCTGAGACAAAAGCTTTGGGTTTTCCTGATTATAGGTTCTTATGCTTCAGTTGCCTTGGAACCTGAGGGAAGGATGCTGTGTTAGTTTCCTAGGACTGCCTTAACAAAGTACCAAAAACTGGGTGACTTAAAACAACAGAAATTTATTGCCTTACAGTTCTGGAGGACAGAAATCTGAAATCAAGATGTCAGCAGGGCTATGTTCTCTTGAACAGTTTGGGAGACAATCCTTCCTTGCCTCATCTGGCTTCTGGTATTTCTTAAGAATCTCTGAACTTCTGCTTGTAGATGCACCCCTATAAATCTCATGCCATGTTCTCCCTTTGTGATTTCATACAATTTTCCATCTATGCATGTCTGTTTCTGTGTCCAAGTTTCCCCTTTTTATAAGGACACCAATTTGGTTTTTTGTTTGTTTGTTTTTATTGAAGTACAGTCAGTTAGGGCACCAATTTGTACTGGACTACTGTCCACCCCAATAACTTTGTTTTAACTTGATTACCTGTATAAAGACCCTATTTTCAAATAAGGTCACATTCTGAGCTACTAGAGTTTGGTACTCTAACATATCTATTTTGGGGTTACAATTCAACCAGTATCAGATGCTTTAGACAGAAATGAGACCCTGCTGCCTCCAGATGAACAGGATTTTCAGATGTTTGGTCTGATGACTGACATGCTTAATACTGGTTATTAAGGCAAAGGGGTATCTTGTCTTAGGTATGTCTTAAAACTGCCGGTCTATTAATAAAAGTTAATGGAAGAGAACAGGCAGGACCAGTGGGGGCTCATGTGTCTAAGGATTGAAATTTAGGGTTACAATAGAAGTTAAAGAACATCCTTCATTTAGGATGCTAAATGAGCACTAAAGTAACAGGACATTTCTTTCCTTTACAGTAGAGGGTAAATGGATTAGAGTAGAAGTTGATCTGATCAGCTTAAAATCTAATTTCCAAGATTCCCTTGCAGCTAGAAGTCTCATGTTACCTTTGTTCTCTTGATTCAGATGCATCTGCTGAGGCCTGGAGAAGGAAGTAATCCTCTGTAAGTGGTGGTCATCTAGGAGAAGTCAGACCTTCTGTCGACTACAGGGTTCTTTGGCAATGTCTGCAGGGAAGTACCTAGTGTCAGACGTGCTAAACAGCAGTTAGAAGGAGCAGTTCCATGTGTTGTGGGTGTTTTTGTTTTTGTTTTTGTTTTTCTGGATGCATTATGACTTGCTGCTTTGTTCTTGGCTCTGAGGCAATCAACACAGGTCTCTGGTTCTCCTAGAGATTTTGTGAACTTTCTATATTCTGATTTTTAAAAATTCTGTTACTTCTAGCAAATTACTGTGATTGATAGAATGTATTAGTAACTTTTCCTTCCTTTTATTCAGCATAGTATCTGGGTATAACAATTCAGTAAACCAGGCCTTTACTTCCTAGCTGACTAACCAAAATGTCCCGTGAGTAATGCAGGCAGAAAAATTAGAAAATTATTATTTTCTAGTTTAGGGTTTCTCAGTCTTGGCACTAATGATATAATGATATTTTAAGACAAATAACTCTTTGTTATGGCTAACTATCCTGTATATTGGGGGTTGTTTAGAAGCATCCTTAGCCTCTACCCACTAGATAACAGTTGCATCTCCTCCCAGTTGCGGCAACCCAAAATGAAATATCTCCAGACATTTGCAAGTGTCCTTTGGGAGGCAAAATCACATCACCCCAGCTGAAAACTGCTGTGGAATAATTACAGCTAAAGCACTTCACATGTAATAAGCATTTTGTTTTCAAAACAGCTATATGAAAAAGATATTACTACTTTCTACATTTTACAGATAAGAATCCATGCATAGGGAGTTCACCTCACTTGCACAAGTCACATGAATAAAAATAAGCTGATGGAGGAATATAGCTGATCTAGAGTAAATTATCTGATTTGCTGTGCTCTACCCGCCTTAGCTCCGTAATGTCATATCAGCACTCACCATTCTCATTAAGCCCTAAGGCGCTTGGTGATCTTGAGATGAAGGGGCACTACTTTAATTCTGATTTAAAATTTAAAAAAGCATTTAAGATATTGTATCTGCATGCCATAGAATTTGATATGCCTAAACAGTAATGTCCTATCTTACTTTGCAGTGCATCCCGAATTTTGCCTCTAGTTGTTTTCCTAAAATATAATTCTTATCTAGTAACTCTCTCAAAATCTCCTAGTTCTTTTACCTACAAAGTCTTCATTCTTTACCATTATATATATGGATCTTTACAATAACCTATACTTCCAGATTCATAGTGTACTGCTTATGTCTCTAGAGCGTAAGTTAAGCACCAGCCACACACGACTCCCCACTTTTTCCAATAATACCCCAAGCTATACCAATATTTAAGTAATTCTCCTGTCTAGAACAGCCTCTTTTGTTGTTGTGCCTGGAGATATATTCATCCTACAGGTTTTACCCTAATGCTGCCTGCTTGTTAAGATTTGCACTTCTTTACTGCTTAGCTGCAAATGTAACCCCCTGGGTTCCCATGGCATTTTTATAAATCTTTATTGGAGCATTGGTCATATTGAACTGTAAATATTGGACTTTGCATGTTTGTTTCCACCTGGAGATTATGAGCTAAATAAAGACCCCCATGTACCTAATTCTGCAGGTCCTCAGCACTGGGTTGTGAGCCTAGCTCCTAGCCGTTACTCAGAAAAATTAAGTCAATAAATAAAGTCCCCAGCAACTTATGATAATCATCACAGACTAAGCAGAAATGGTCACCATAACTGTAGCTACTAAAATGTTTTTAAAGCATTTGTGGTCCTATCACAGTCTGTCCCTTTTCCATTCCTACCTGTTTGCCTCTGAGCACTACAAAAAGTTCAGAATTCCCTGTTTGCTCCTAGCCTAGTGATAAAGTTTCATTCTGGATCTCAGTTAGGTTGATAATTTAATGGATAAGTATTAAGCTTTATCAATTTAATAACTCTAAATAATTTAAAGCTCTATAGATTTTCAAATGTATTTATCAATATTTTCTACCTAGATCTGCTAGACAATATCCCCACTACTCAAATTATTTGGATCATGTGTATGTGATCATTTATTTGAAGTCCAGTGTGTTTATATAAATTGATGCTCTTTTTAAATGAAATATAAAAAACTTTAGCTTGCTACCATGTAATTAAAACAAACAGAACCGATGATACATTGGGGAGAAATAAGTCTTGGACTAGAAATCCGAAGACCAATGCCTAGTGCTGATTTTCTCAGAAACTATTTGTGAGAGACATCTTGAGAAGGTCACCAAGTTTATCTGACACTTATGTTCTTATCTAAAAATTAGAAATAATAATTCTGGTCACTTAACACAGCGGTTAAGAGAATAAACACGAGTGTGCTTAAAATGCAAATAGCTACACTAGCATGAGGTATTTTCATTGAAAGTATGTCTTTCAAAAAAACATAACCTCTTACACTTATGTCAATGTTTGTGGTTTGTTCCTTTGGGTGCTAATTGCTGAAACAAGGGCTGATATGTGATAAAGTGTTTGTATATTATCAGTTATGTCACCTTAAAATGGTGACATTAAAGTTTAAAGAAACCACCAAACACATTACTCAAGGGAGGAGTGGCTAATTAGTTAAGCTAAAGAAAGATTTTCTTTCAACTTTGGTTTTAGAAGTGCATTTCAGTGATCATTTTCATTTCAAAGTAACTGGCTTTCCTTTGTAGGGATATTTTAGTGATTACAAAGTTTAAAACAGAATCCAGTTGTATTCAAATACTTGCTCTAGCTTTCTTTTCTCATCCAACCATAACAAAGAGCTTCATTATGCTTTGTTTTTATTTTTGGTTGATTATCTAATAAGCCAAAAATGAAGAGAAGTGATTGATATCATCTCAGCATTTATAACCAGGAGAAGCTGCTTTTTAGAAAACTGGGCTGCTTCCTGCAAGAATGGTGAACTATTACCTTGGAGCCTTCCCAAGGCCAGAGTTAGATTTTAGCAGTCATATATTGTTCATTCATTCATTCGTTCACTAATTCACGTATATTTATTGTGAATATACTAAGTACTGTGTACTACTAGTCCTTCATGTCCAGTATTAAAAGAATTTATTATCAATATTTTTTACATTTCACAAAATCAGTAGTGTGTTTAATTTTCCAGGTGAGCTTGCATTAAGCTCTTTTCCCATAAACTCTGGGTTACTGAAGATAAATGTAATCTTAAAAGATTTAAAGATTTTCATAAAAATTTCTTACATTTGTCATTGATTAATAAAACTATGTTTGCTTCATGGGAATAACTACTTTATTCAAATAGTTCAAATGAACTTTTTAAAGATACTGAGATCATTCACTCTTTTCTCAAATTTCTTTTAAAAAAAGATGTTACAGATTTGCACGCTCATGATTAAGGATACATTTCTCTTGCAGATGCCCGGCAGGCACAGAGGGATTTAAAACATGCTCTGAGGAAAAGGGTCCTTTCAGCCCAATATAGAAGCAAGTTAGTAGGTGGCCCAGGCTTCATGTCACTCCCACTTACTAAGCCATATGTTGCTCTGGGCAAACCCAGTGGCTCCAAAGATTGTATGTACAAAAATGCCAGGCATATGCCAATTATCATTTCTGAAATATCTCTGCAATATTTTTATAGGCTTCTGTCTGTCTAATCATTCAAGAAAGAAGATATTTGTTCATTTTCTAGGTGCTTATCTGACTCTGTATCTTTTTAAAAGCTGTTTTTATAAATATTTAGAGTGATCAAGTATAACAGTTCATAACTTATTACAAAGGATTCCTTCTTACATGATGATTTTCAAAAGGTTCAATTTAATTTTTTTACCAAAATAGTAAGTCTTAAGTGTACAGCTTTATAAATTTTTACAAAGTGAACACAGCAAAGTTATGGTAATATCTTTCTCTCACCATAGATTGGATTTATCTGGATCTGATCCTTTACCAATGGAATCATACAGTACATATTTTATTATGTTATTTATTTGCTCAACATTATGATTGTGGAATTGACCCATTTTATTTTTTTAAATAATTAATTGATTACGTTTTAGACATGGTCTTGGGGATTGAACCCAGGACCTTGTGCATGCTAAGCACCACTTGAGCTATATCCTCTCCCTGATCCATATTACTGAAAGTAGTAGTGGTTCATTCATTTCTTCTGCTCTGTATAACATCAATTCAACAATTATTTTCATCCATTTGAGTTGTTTTCAGATGTTGGCTATGATAAACAATGCTGCTATAAACATCTTTGAAGTCACGTTTTAGTGCACATATGTACTTACACCTGTAGGGTAATGTACGTAAGTGTAGAATTGTTAGCTCATATGTTCATATGTTCAGCTTTAGTAGATACTGACAATTTTGCAAAGTGATTACAAAATCTCCCACTAGCAGTCTATAGGACTTCCAGCTGTTCCAGAGACCTCCACTTGCTCCATTTGTTACTGTGTATAAATAAGCCATTCTAGTGTCAGTATAGTTATATCACCTGTGGTTTTAATTTGCATTTACTGAATGAATAATGAGGCTAAAAACATTTTTATATCTTCTTGGATATTTAAAAATCTTTTGAGGATTGCTTATTCAAATATTTCCCTATGTTTTCCATTGATTTGTATCTTTCATTTTTTATTTCTTTGTATGAGCTTGATGTATCAGTGGTGATTGTATCCCCCCAGAGACATTCAGCAATGTCTAGAGACATTTTCCTTTGTCACAACTTGGGATGCTGGGATCATCCAATGGGCAGAGGGCAGGGATGCTGCTAAACATCCTATAACAAACAGGATAGCCTACCACTACAAAGAATATCTGGTCCAAAATGTCAATAGCACCCAGGAACCCTGAAATATATATGTGTAAAATTAAAATATAATATATACTATATTACATTTTTTAAATAAATACTATCTTCCTCTTTAGACCTTACTTTTTACTTTTAATAGTATGTGATGAATAGAAGTTCTTAAATTAAAGATTTGATTTTTATTTACAGTTAATATTGTTTGTAACTATTGAAAAGATCTTTGCCTACTCAAAGATCATGAAGATACTGTTCTTTGATATCTTCTAGAGCTGCTTTGTCCAGTACAGTAGCAACTAGTCATATGTGGGTGTGGAGAAATTGAAATATGCTTAGTCAAAATTAAATATGCTGTAAATGTAAATATACACCAGATTTTGAAGAATTTGTTTGAAAACAAGACTGTAATAATCTCTTTATGCTTTTTACATTGACTATACATTGAAATGATAATATTGTGGATAGATGGCATTAAAAATATATGATAAAATCAATTACATACATGGCTTACATTATACTTCTATTAAATAGTGCTTTCTAGAAGGTATATTGTTTCTCATTTCACATTTTGATAAATAATCTACTCACAACTAATTTTTTAAATTGTATGAAGCAGAAGTCAAAATACATTTTATATCATCCAAATGACCCAGCACTATATATTAAAAGGAACATCCTTTCCTTACAGCACATCCCTGCCTCCATGGTCATTACTGAGCTCTTTATTTTGTTCTGATAACATATTTGTTATTCGCTTACCAAGAGCACACTGTCTTGATTACTTTCCCTTGATATGTGATGGTAAAATTCCCTCAACTCTATTCTGGATGGCTTGAATTTCCGTGTAAATTTTAAAATCAACTTCTCAAATTTCAAAAAAAAATGTATGCTAAGGTTCTCACTGAGAATAAATTTAACCTATAAATTATATGCAAAGAATCAACATATTAACCACACTGAATCTTCTACAAGAAACGTAGGTATACCCCTCTCTCAATTTATTTGGTTCATTAATTTCTCTCATCAATGTGTTCTGTGTAAAGGGCTTGAGAATCTATTCTTAAACTTAGTCCTAGGATATTGATGATTTATGATACTAATAAAATTTTTAAAATTAATTTTCTAATTGTTACTGATACACTATTAATCATTGTATATTGACCTTTTATTGGATGACCTTGATAAATTAAGTTATTAATTCCAAAAGTTTTCATCTGTAGATTTATTCTTTGGGATTTTCTAAATGCATAAACATGTTTTCTGCAAATAGTGGCAAATATTTCTTTGTTTTCTAAACATGTATCTCTTATTACAGTTTCTTCTTTTTCCAGTTTTATTGAGAAATAATTGACATACATTACTGTTTAAGTTTAAGGCATACAACATGATGGTTTGATTTACATATATTGTGAAATGATTACCCCAATAGGTTCAGCTAACATCCATCTTCATATATATATATATATATATACACACACACACAATAAAAAAGAAAGTAAAAAAGAAAAAAATTTTCTTCTTCTGATGAGAACTCTAGGATTAACTCTCTCAAATGACTTTTTTATGCATCATGCAGCAGTGATTCTCATCATGTTGTACATTACATACATAGTACATTACTTGTTGATCTTGTAACTTTTGTCCATCTTCCTCCAAGTCCTCTTCCCACCACCCTCCATCTCTGGTAACCATAAGTTTGATCTCTTTTTCTATGAGATTGTGGGTTTGGGTTTTTTTTAAAGTACACAAATAAGTGAGATCATACAGTATTTCTCTGTCTGACTTAATTCAAGGTCCACCCATGTTGTCCTGAATGGTAGGATTTCCTCAATTTATGGCTGAGTAATATTCCATTACATATATATATATATCACAAAATCTTTACCCAATAATCCATCAATGGACACTTAAGTTGTTTCCATGTCTTGACTATTATAAATAATGCTGCTATGAGCATGAGAGTACAGATATCTTCTCAAGTTAGTATTTTCATTTCCTTGGGATTTACTCCCAGAAGTAAAATTGCTGTATCATATTGTAGCTCTGTTTTTAATTTTTTGAGGATCTTCCATACTGTTTTCCATAGTGGCTGTGCCAATTTACATCCCACCAACAGTGCATAAGAGTTCCCTTTTCTCCACATCCTGGCTAGCATTTGTTATCTCTTGTCTTTTTGATTATGGTCATTCTAACATCTGTAAAGGGATATCTCATAGCGGTCTAACTTGCATTTCCCTAATGACTAGTGATGTTGAGCACTTTTTCATGTACCTGTTGGCCTTTTGTCTGTCTTCCTTAGAGCAATATCTTCTTGACGTATTGCTCAAAGTGGGAAAATCAGTATAATTTTGAAGAGGAGTGGAAGCAGTTATCTTTGTCTCATTTTCACCTCAGTGTATGGCTTTTCACTGTTTCATAAGTTCCTATGATGTTGTTGCCATTGTTTCTGTGTTTCTGTGTTTCATTGTGTGTTAGATAACTTTTATCAAATTAAAGAAGTTTCCTACTATTCATAGCTTGCTAAGAATTTTTATCAACAAGGGAGCTGAATTTGATCAAAAGCTCTATCTGTATCTGTTGAAGTGAATAGTAATTCTGTTAATATGATAAAATAAATTGATATTTAAATGTTTATATATCTTTGGGTTCCTTGTACAAACTCTAATCAGTGATGATATGTCTCTAGTTAAAAATTTGTTACTTTTTAAAGGAATTCTGATATCTAATATTTATGAGGAAGATAATTGGCTTGTATTTTCTCTTCCTTCAAAATCCTCATTAGGTTTTGTTATCAAAGTTATACCAGCCTCATTTAATAATTTGGACCTTGGGGTTTTTTTTAATTCTCTGGAAGTTTATTTAGGATTAGGATTATTTCTTCCTTAGATATATATAACAATTCTTTGCTGAAGCAATTTGACCCAGAGTTTTTGTTGTGTGAAGATTTTAATTCAAGGTTTGATTTCATTAATAGATAAGGAATTACAAAAAAATTTCTATTTTTCCTTGTCACGTTTTTGGTATCTTGTGTTTTCCTGGGAATTTGTTCATTTTACCTAAATTTCAAGTTTAATTTCATCAAGTTTTTTATGGTATCTTATAATTATCCTTTTATTATATGTACAATCAGTGGGATTTTTTTATTTTCATTCTTGATATTGGTAAAATGTTTTTCTCCCCACCAACACACACCCCAGTCTTGCTAAGGGTGGTCTGTAAATTTAATGCATCTCCTTAAAAAATCAGTTTATGGCATTGTTCAATTTCTCAATTGTAAGTTTGTTTTCTGTTGATTTCTGATCTTATCTTTATTATTTCCTTCCTTCTACTTTCTTTAGGTTTATATTACTGTTCTGATTTTAGTTGATCATTGATTTTTAGCCTTTCTCCTTTTCAAACATAAAATAATTTACATACATACATGCATACATAACTGGACTTTTTATATTTTTTCCTTCTGCTCTGCAGCAATATGTCTATATATTTTCTACTGATTTATAATCCAGATCACATATCCTTTCTACACCTCTGTTTAATCTGCACTGAAAATCATTTATCACATTATTTTTCAGCTATAAATAGTTGCTTATTTTAATAGATTTAAATTCTCTGGTGAAGATTAAATGTTTTCCATTGCTAGTGGTTAGACTTCTGTTTTTCCATTTGCCTTCAAATAATATTATTCTGCTTCATGTATAATGTACAGACCTTATAACATTTAATTTGATTTCTCTCTCCTGATCTTTATGCTTTGTTGTTATACATTTCACTTACATCAATATTACTTTTACTCAAGCAACTATATTTTAAGGATATTAACAACTAAGATTTAAATATATTTCATATTTATACACACACTTACCATTCCAGGCACTTTCATTCCTTGTGTAAATTCAATTTCCCTTCTGGTCTCATTTTCCTTCATCCTAAGGAACTTCTTTTAGTATTTTCTGTAGTAAAGGTCTGCTTGCAACAAATTCTATCAAATTTTGTTTGTCTGAAAAAAATATGGATATAGAATTATAAAGGGTACTTTTGTTTTGTTTTCTTTTTTGCCTTCAACCCACTTCAAATATCTTTCCACTGTACCTTTCTTCAGTTTTTCTGGTAAGAAGCCTGTGATAGTTCTTACTGTTCTTTTCTCTGTACACCTAAATTTGTTTCCCTTCTCTTAGGGAAACATTCTGTGCTGCCTTTGCCCAGTATTTAAAGCAACTCCTCCACATCCTTAATCCTGTTTTCTACTTGTTTAACAATGGGAAGGTAAAATTGGTCCTACTGATAGCCCCATGGTATAAAACAGAAATCTTGTCTGGTTGCTTTTAATTGAATCACAGAAATTGTGCATGAAAAGATGTGAAGTTCTTTGATGTGATATTCCCCAGAACATTTTTGTTGGTTTGTTTGTTTGGTTCTGGTAGATAGTTGGAGGAAGAACTTAGAACCTTAATCCAATCAGGAACTGAACTGATTCACAGGTGATTTTGAGTCTCTATGGGGGCCTCCAAATCTCCAATTATCCCCTACTTTTAACATTTGAACTTCAGTTTCCTGAATAAATTCATCGGCTGTTTAGTTAGACCATTTATTGTCAGGTTTCAAACGCCCATTTTTCTCTTCACAGTAGTACCATGAGACCCCAACAACTCTACTTAGCTATTCAGAATTTTATCAACAGCTTTCTGTTTGCCTTTCCTACCTCCCAGCCAGTTCCACCCAGCAGGGCAAAACACTTAAAGGGGGAAAAAAAAGAAATATCTATATATATATCTTTTTTAATATATAGATATATGTTCTCTATGTTGGGCTTACTGTGTGCTACTCTTCAGGATATTAGTCCTAACTGAATTTTCCAATTTTTATCTTTTCAGTCCAGTGAGACTACAAAAAGATCTTCAGCTTCTCTGTTTCTTAGTATCTACTCTTTGCTTGGCTTCTTTCCTCTCTACACATGTCACTTATGAATTGAAATTTGCCCTTGAATATTAACCCCTTGTCAGATACATGTTTTGCAAATAGTTTCTCATTCTGTTAGTTGCCTTTTCAATTTATTGAATGTTTACTTTGCTATGCAAAGCTCTCCAGGTTGATACAGCCCCACCTGTTTATTTTAGCTTTTGTTGCCTGAGTTTTTTGGTATCTTATCCAAGAAATCTTTGCCATGACCAATGTCAAGTATCTTTTTCTCCATGTTTTCTCCTAAGAGTTTTACTGTTTCAGTTTTTACATTTAAGATTTTGATCCATTCCAAGTTAATCCTTTGTGAGATGAACAAGATAGTGTAAGATCCAGTTTCATTCTTTTTCTTGTGGATATCCAGTTTTCCCAACACCACTTACTGAAGAAACCATCTTTTCCCCATGGTGTGCTTTGGCACACTTGTCAAAAACTAATTGATCATAACTCAATTAAAAAATTTAATTGACTGCACATGCATGCATTTATGTCTGGACTCTCTTTTCTTATTCACCAGTCTTTGTGCCTGTTTTTATGTCAGTGCAATACTATTTGATTACTATAGCTTTGCTATATTGCTTAAAATCAAAATATATAAAAACTTATACAACTCAATAGCAAAAAAGCAAATCATCCAATTTAAAATATGAAAAGTACCAGAATAGATATTTTTCAAAGAAGACATTCAAATGGCCAATAGGTATATGAAAAGGTCCTCAATATCACTAATCACTAGAGAAATACAAATCATAACCAAAATAAGACATAATTTCACAACGTTAGGATGGCCATTATCAAAAAGACAAGAAAAAATAAACATTGACAAGGATATGGAAAAAAGGAAACTTTCATACACTGTTGATGGGAATGTAAATTGGTACAACCATTATGGAAAATAGTATGGTAGTTCCTCAAAAAATTAGAAATAGAACTGCCATATGATCTAGCAGTCCTAAACCTGGGTATATATCCAAAGAAGTGAAATCAATATCTGAAAAGATATGTCTTCATACCCATTTTCTTTTTTTTTTTTTTTTTTACTTATTATTATATTGTTTAATTTTTTTTTTATTTTTGGGGGGAGGTAATTAGGTTCATTTATTTTTTTAAAGGAGGTGCTGGTGACTGAACCCAGGACCTCATGAATGCTAAGCATGTGCTCTACCACTTGAGCTATACCCTCACCCCTTCTTCACACCCATTTTCATTGCACCATTATTCACATTAGCCAAGATATGGAAACAATCTAAAAGTTCTTTGATGGATGAACTGACAAATAAAATGTGCTATACAGACATGCATACAATGGAATATTATTCAGTCACAAAAAAGGACAGTCTGCCATTTGCAACAATATGCATGAAACCGCACAGCATTATGCTAATGAAATAAGCCGGAAAGAGAAAGATACTGTATGGTAAGACTTATATGTGAAATCTAAAAAGAAAAGTTGATTATATAGAAACAGAATAAAATGGTGGTTGGCAGGGTCTATGGAAGGGGAGAAATAGGCAGATGTAGTGGAAAGACTACAAACTTTTAATTATAAGAATAAGTTCTGAAGCTCTAAAGTACAGCACAGTGACTATAGCTAATAATATAGTATTTATATAGATCTAAGCATAAGTCTTAAGCATTCTTATTACACATGCAAAAAAACAGTTAACTATATGAGGTGATGGGTCTGTTAATTATCTTGATCTTGGTAATCATTCTACAATGTATATACACCAAACCATTACATTGTGCACTTTAAATATACAGAACTAAATGTGTTAACTAATCCTCAGTAAAATTGGGGGGAGTAAAGAAAAAAATTTTCCTTGGAAGAAAAGCAGTGTAAAATGAAAAAAAAAATCACTTCAACTTTTCAAGGTCTTCAAACTTTAAAAAAATATTTTACACCTCTCATTTATCTTCATTCTTAGCAGAGGGCCCATAATTCCATTTATTTATTCCAAATCCATAGTTCCATCCATTCATAATTCCAAATTTAAAGGTAGGTGGGGACTAAGAGGAAGATGTTTTGGCAAACTGCCATTGGTCTAAATTGAGGAATGATACAAGATTTAGTCATATGAAACATGACACTGTATTTGTAATAGGGATCCTGTAAGGATAAAAGACAAATTAACTGATAACAAGTATTTGCTTCTCACTCGAAGATGGGATTGTGCAAGGCTGCACTGTTGAATTTATGAATGACCATCCAATATATTAATGATTAGAATATAATAAGAATTAAATATCTTCATTTATCCAGTTTAACTCTATAGAAACCTATGTTTGTGGACTCTTCTCAAGCACTTTTTGAAATGAAGTGGAAATAAACGAGGAATGAAAGAAGGGCAGGGTAGTAAAACTGAAGAGGAAGGAAGGATGTTTGGAACAAAGGGCAAGGAAAGAGAGGAAGGAGTTTTTATGTGTGCACTGTTTTCTGTTGACAATTTTCTAAATTACATTATTTTATTGTTTTTCCTGTTTTCATTTTATACATATATACACATTTCTTTGGGCAGACATGTAGCAGGTAAACACTTTATTTCTGTCATTAACCAGAGACATTTTGGTGTAAAGTATTTTTCTTTTTTGCTTTAACTTATTTTTAAGATAATAACACCTTACCAGCTAATTTTGATTCTATTTAATACATGATTTTGTACTTTTATCAAAAAAATCCTCCTTGGAATCAGTGTCATCCTTTACAATGAATGTTAGACTTGCTGAGAGCAGAGCCCCCTTCTTTCTTTTCTCTCTGTATCTTTAACATCTAGACAGTGGTTGGTACATGGCAGGAACTCAGTAAATATCTATTAATGCAAAAAAATGATAACACTGAATTCCACAATTTTAGAAAACACCCCAATTGCAAGTCATATCTAAGGTTAATATGACCAGAGTGAACCAGTAAAGGAGGGAGAGC
Organism: Camelus dromedarius; assembly: GCF_036321535.1. Taxonomy (NCBI): domain Eukaryota; kingdom Metazoa; phylum Chordata; class Mammalia; order Artiodactyla; family Camelidae; genus Camelus; species Camelus dromedarius. The sequence goes on along the minus strand of NC_087436.1, from coordinate 58,727,307 downwards.
GTGAAGGAGGAAAAATAAGAAAGACAAACAATACTTTCTCAAAATTAGACAAAAAGTCAGAGGTATGGAGCAGTGCACTAGAGTAGAGCTTTAATCAGCCACAGCTATCTTAAGTTTCAGCCCATTTTAAGTTAGAAATGGAGACATGATGAAACACTACATATTAAAGAACCTACTTGTTTCTAAGGATAGAGTCTTGAAAGAGCAGTTCTGTGTACCACGGGCTTGTCCTCACAGGTGCTGGTGATGGCAACAGAAGCTACCGTTCTTCCACTCAGACATCTTCCTTTATATTTTCCTCTCTGAGCATAGATAGAAGATACGACTCTTCCATGTTTTTTTAATTGGACTTCATCCTTTACTAACTTATGCATTTCATACTTACTTCATTCAGTCTCTATATTTTTTATTGAAGAAAATAAAATCCTGTATACTTACTATCTGATAATCCTTCACAGAAATTATTCTAACTATAAGAAATGCTACACTTAGTAAAGGGGATATATGTTTTCCTTGGCTGAGTTTACATTTAAAGCTGTTATACAGAAGCATACAATCATCTTTAGGTTATGCAAATTTGGAATAAGAAATAATTTGTTTGAAAACAGAAAGTGTGATAAGATTATGAATCATCCTTCCTCAAAGATGATATTCTATAACTTTTATAAATACTTCTTGTGCTTTTCTTTATAGCATTATTTTATATTGTTTGAAATCCCCAAAGGTACTAGGTAAGGATGTACTTTCACTCTCTCATAAACTTCTGAAAAAATTCTCCTGTATTACTAGTCACAGCCCAAAGGCAAACTTTTAGATTTTTCCAAAATTGGTTTTTAGTTTAGAACAAATGTTATAGAAGGAATGTGATATTAAAAAAGAAGAAGAAAAGAGAGAAAAAAAGAAAAAGTGAATATATTGGAAGTAAGTATATTTAGTAATTACAATAATTTAATAGCTAATTCTTTTTTTGTGAATTATCTTGTAAGATGATAAAAACATGTACTAAGTAAGTAACCAAGTTCATCTTTTGTTGCAATGTCGGTTTGTATTTTGGGTTTGGTTTTTTTTTTTTTTTTTTTGGTGTTTTTGTTTGTTGATTTGCTTTTTTTTTTAATTTGTTTGTTTTGTATTCTTATCTTCTACTCTCTTTGGATGGCCACTACTCAAATTCAAGTCCATATTTTGCAGAAGTCATAGTCTTAGTATTTTAGAAATCATAAAGAATTATGATTCATCTGCTCTAAATAGCCTTGCTTTGCAGAGGAAGAAGCTGAGATCTTAAGAGACTAAATTCTGTCCAAAAGACGCTGAGTCAAAACTTGCAGTCCAGTACTGCATGCACCTCTGCAACAGCCTAGTATTTGGACTCCACGCTCCTTTAGAATTTTTTCCTCTTTTCTACCAGGCATATTGCTTCCAGTTAAATCAGTCATTTCATGTCTCAACAAGTCTAGCAACCAGTTAGATACCTGTAGAGAGCCTAATCTCTAAAAAACATCCCACTATCTGCCCCAAAGCGCATTTTAAACTTTTGTTCCCTTTATAAGCTTTATGCTTCAATCAAATTCGTATTTTCTTTCTCTGTGCCTTTGTATTAATCATTTCTCCACCTCAAATATCCTCCTCTATTTATCAAACACTACATATCAATCCAATTGCAGAACAAGTCCCAACACTACAAGGAATTATTTACCTACAAAAACTATCAAAGGCATTGTGTGAAAGGTAGTTTTATGCCCATGTTAATTAATTAATTATAAATGAATTATAAAGCAGTTAAGTCAGCTGTCCAAAAAGCTAGTAAGTAAAAAAAAAGTTCAAAATTAATTAAATTTGTTCTTCCTGTCCCAATATCATCACTGAAGTAATTTAAACTAGTTAGATATTGCTATAGTTCACTTACATCACCTCTCTCTGTGCCTACTGTCACCTGTGTCCCGTCCTAAAGTATGATTCTTCTAATTCCACTATTATCTTAAAGAACCATATACACTTGCACACATGCATGCATATGCACACACATTATGAGAAGGCTGCAGACAAAATAACAGAGCACAGTTTCTTAACTTCCAATCAGTGACTAGGCATCTTTCTCCATTTTACCATTCTTCTCCAAGTGTATCTCTGTTACACTGAGTGGATTCTCCTGAAGTGTTCTGTGGCTGTTCTTCTGGACTTTGGCCAGAGCAGATGCAATAAATCCCACTTTGGAGAAAGAAATAAAATAGGAATTTCACATGGAAAAATAATACATATTTTTGTTTGGACTAGCATTTCAACAGCAGTATATAAAACAGTAGTAGTACAAGAGCAATTGAAAATTCATTGATGTTTAAGGAAGAAGTCTTCTTTCTATGACCTGACACTTCTTGTAGAACTCAGTTGTAAATCATCTGGTAGAATAGAAAGATTCAGGGTTGATGGTCCAACCCCACTGTGACCCAGGACAGATTATTATTCCATGCCTCAGACCTTTACATGAAAAATAACTTTGTACTTCATGGGTTTGAATATTCATGCTTATCTCTATTTAGAAACTTTGCCTCTATACATTCATGGAATTTTCTGTCTTCCTTTTGAACATTTTTATTAATTTTATCACAATATTAAAATAAATATAGCTCAATACCACAATTTTTGCATCCACAAGCATTTCTGCTTAGAGATTTATTGGACAAGTGTTGCATTTTATTTATTAAAATGTGATTTTTCTTGAAGTTAGATATTCATGCAAAATTTATGTCTTATTGACACCATTATCATTGTTAATTAAAAACCACTGTATGGGAGTTTTTTTGAAAGAAATATAAAAGGGTAAAAATGATTTAATTATTAAATGTCAGATTAGCAAAAGAAATCAAGAACCCTAAAATATGTTTATATTGGTCTTGTGAAATTCTCAAACCTGTGTCTCTGCAAGCCTCCTCCAGAGAGAATATTGGATCCTTCCGTAGATGAATAGGTGATCCTACTGTTCTCTAGAGTAGCTTCCATTTACCTTCTTGTTAAAACGAATCACTCCCAAATAAAAATAATTCCTTACTTGATGCTTAGCCTGCCAGATGCTGCTCTGTTCCAAATGATTTATGATCATACATTTAAATAATTACATGGGTCCTGTTGTTCTAATATTTCACCACAGCTAACAAGAGGATACATGCAGATAAATGTGTTAAAACCTCCTCTCTTCAAGTCTTTCCATTATTAGAAATTAAACATCTCTAAATCACAAACCACCCAATCTTTCCCCAATGTAATTTAAACAGTAAGTCTACATTAATGTAATATTACTTAATAAATACAACAGTCAAAATAATGTTCCTCCAGTTACCTTTTACTAAATATAAATTACAATGTACTTAATATAATGGAAAAAACCTAGCCTTAGCTTCTTTAAAAAGCAAAATGTAACTAAAAGAAAGAAATTGCTTTAGCAATCAAAATAATACGATGAATACTTAAGATTGTAGATTAATCACTTGGTATAAATTTCACTGGAGTTGGAGATATTTTAAACATTTATCTGAGGATGACAATGACAACCTATTCCGTACAGAGAGAAGAAAGTTTTCTTGTTCTAGAACAAAATGCTGTGAACTTATCACATTTTATAAACCAAGCATTAGTGAGTTCTTATTTTGATAAGAGAACACTGAATAAGTATCCAGAAGCCACAGCAACCATACTTAGTACGAGCTTTCCCTGGCACTTAGACGCATTGCTCCGGAGTCTGCTCAGTCTCACTTTTGTCCATCCCTCTCCTCCTAGGGCTGCATTTCCTGCCAGCAAGTAAAATCACGGTCAATAGCCATGGAAAGAAAGAAACAATGCTTCATTTAGAAACAGAGGTGAAGGTCAAGTCTCCACTTTAACAAAGAGAAATAAAGAACTGAAACACAGGCCAAGGCCTGAAGTTTCCCAACTGCTTAGTGGGGAAAATGCAACAAAAGAAAGTAAAACAGCAGGCAGTTATCTGGTTTAGGCAAGAAGAATAATCTGCTAACATTTAATTAAATAATGAATGAGACTTGTTGACATGATTTATCCAGATTAATTGATGATAACTCCAAAGAATGGCTCTTCCATCTGCATTTTTTTTTTTTTTGCTCAGTACTCCTAGCCAAATAACTGCCTTTCTTTTGCGAAAGAAAAATCAAGTGGAAAAAAATTTTTACGATACATTCACTTTTATTATGCTTATTATTATTCATTAAATAATAATTTATCATATTTTATCTATAAGCATATTTTCTATTTTATTTTTTAATTCATGACATCAATTGGAATATTTGTACTTACAAGTAACAGACACTAACTTGACATAAACAAGAGATATCATTTCATAAGAAAAATTCAAGAAATTCATCAAGAACTCTGATCCTCAGATCCTTATGTACATCTTTCTAATGTGCCATCCTGAGCAACCGGGCTTTTATCCTGAGGCTTTACTGCCCATAACCAAAGGACTGCTGTTCAGGGTTGAGGGTGTACAAAGTCACGTCAAGGACAAAAACAGCATTATCCTCTAAAATTTCTTTGGACTGGGAAAGAACTTTTCAAATAGCTCCCATACCAAATATCACTGACTATCCACAAAGCAATGATTAACAAAAAAGAATGGGAAGGACTTCAGTTTCCAGATCCTCATGTAAGAAGCTTGGAGGTCACCACTACACCCTAAGCAAGTAAAACCTGAACAGATTGAAAAATTAAAAACTCTTCTTGGATCTATAAGAGATGAGAAGACACAGGATAAACCACTGCCCCCAACATTGGAGAGATAGGCAAAAAGAGGGAGACTCAGCTTATTGGAGCAGAGACCGAGGAGTAGAAACTGACTCAAGGAAGCAGTGCGTGGATAGGAAAACCTGAGGTGTAATTAAGGAATTTCTGGAGGCTCACGTGGATAACTCTGAGAGTTAAAATTGCGAAGGGAACCCAGTCATCGGGAGCCCCCACAAAATTGTGGGTTTATCTCCAAGAACTTAACTACGTTCCTACAGAAAATGCCAGAGGAAAATCTCTGGCTTCTAGAACAGTGGGGAGAAGAAAAGATAAAATTTTGAAATACACCAGTGCAGTCAGTTCTTACCATGGCCTGGCCTCAAAGAAACTAGTTATCCAAGGCCTAACTGACTAGTGTATTATCAGAATCTAACTGATACTGGGGACAGGAAGTACCCAAATTCAGTCAACTCTGGCCATCTTGTCCCACCTAAGAAGGAAAAAAACCCTAGAAATATTATGAAATTCACAGTCCAGGGGCATAGATTCACTAAAAGATTGAAACCTAATCATGAGACTACAGAATGCTTACCTTACCCTCAACACACACCTCACCACCACATTATTGAGGTCTATTTGCAACAGTTCTTTTTACCCAGTACAACATGCCCAACTATTAAAAAGAATTACAAGGTACATCAAAAGGCAAAAAACACAGTTTGAACAGACAGAGCAAGTATCAGTACCAGACATATCCAGGATATTGGAATTATCAGACCAGGAACTTAAAACAGCTATGATCGATATACTAAGGGCCCTAATGGATAATGTAGACAGTATTCAAGGACAGATGGGCAATAAATTAATCATGCACCATTTGTTTTTCTGCCTGACTCATTTCACATGGCATAATGCCCTTCAGGTTAATACAAGTTGCTGCACATGACAGGATTTCTGTCTTTTTTAAGGCTGAATAATGTTCCATTTTATCCCTTTAAACTGCATTTTCTTTATCCATTCATCCATCAGTGAACACTTACGTTGTTTCCACTTCTTGACTATTATGAATACTGCTGCAATCAACATGGGAGTGAAACACGCAGATTTCATTTCTCTTGGATATTTACCCAGAAGTGGGATTGCTGAATTATGTGCTAGTTCTGTTCTTAATTTTTGAGGGAGTTTCATACTGTCTTCCATAATGGCTGCACCATTTCAAGTTCCCAAAGTGCTTTTTTCCAAATCCTTGCAAATACTTCTTATCTTTTATCTTTTCAATAATAGCCATTCTAGCAGGTAAGAGATGATATCTCATTGTGGTTTTGATTTGCATTTCTCTCATTAGTGATGTAGAACACCTTTTCATATGCCTGTTGGGCATTTGTATGTCTTCTTTCGACAAATGTTTACTCAGGTCCTCTTTTTATTTTTATTCAGGTTATTTGAGTTAATTTTTGTATATGGTGTGAGGGAGGGTTCTACTTTCATTGATTTACATGCGGCTTTCCAGCTTTCCAAATACCACTTATCAAAAGACTGCCTTTACTCCACCATATATCCTTGCCTCCTTTGTTGAAGATTAATTGACCATAAGTGGGTGGTTTATTTCTGAGCTCTCTATTCTGTTCCATAGATCTATATGTCTATTTTTGTAACAATGCCATGCTGTCTTGATTACTGTAGCACTGTAGTAATGTCTGAAAACTTTGAGTGTTATGTGTACACTTTTGTTCTTTTTCCTCAGTATTGCTTTGGCAATTCTGGGTCTTTCATGATTCCATATAAGTTTTAGGCTTATTTGTTCTAGTTCTGTGAAAAATGTCCCAGATAATTTGATAGGAATTGCATCAAATCTGTAGATTGCTTTGGATAGTGTGGCCTTTTAAACAATATTCATTCTTCTAATCCAAGATCATGGGATAGCTTTGCATTTCTTTAAATCACCTTTAACTTCCTTTATCAGTGTTTTATAGTTATCATAGTATAAGTCTTTCACCTCCTTGGTCAGGTATATTCCTAAGTATTTTTTGATGTGATTTTAGATGGGATTTTTTTTTTTCACTTTTCTTTTCTGATATTTCATTGTTAGTGTAAAGAAATGCAACAGACTTCTGTATGTTAATCTTGTATCTTGCTACCTTGCTGAATTTGTTTATCAGTTCTAGTAATTTTTGTGTGGAGTCTTAAGAGTTTTCTTTATATAATATCATGTCATCTGCATATAGCAACAACTTTACCTCTTCTCTTCCAATTTGGATCCCTTTTATTTATTTTTCTTGTCTTATTGCTGTGGCTAGGACTTCTAATACTATGTTGAATAGAAGTGGTGAGGGTGGGCATCCTTGTCTTGCTCCAGAGTTTAGAAGGAAAGCTTTCAACTTTTCATAATTGAGTATTATGTTGGCTGTGGGTTTGTCATAAATAGCTTTTATTGTATTGAGATATGTTCCCTCTATATCCACTTTGGTAAGAGCTTTTATCATGAGTAGATGTTGAATTTTATCAAATGTGTTTTCTGCATCTATTGAGATGATCATGTGTCTTTTGTCTTTTCTTTTGTTCGTGTGGTTTATCACATTGATTGATTTGCATATGTTGAAACATCCTAAACTCGAAATGGCTTAAAGACTTAAATATAAGACAGGACACAATAAATCTCCCAGAAAAGAGCAGAGGCAAAACGTTCTTTGACATAAGTTGTAGCAAAGTTATCCTAGGTCAATCTGACAAGGAAATAAAGCAAAAAGAAAGAAAAGGGACCTAATCAAACTTAGAAGCTTTTGCACAACAAAGGAAATCATAAACAAAACAAAAAGACAACTTACTGAATGGAAGAAGATATTTGCATACAATGTGACTGAAAAGGGCTTAATTTCCAGAGTACACAAACAGCACCTACAACTCAATAAAAATGAAAAACAAATTTTTTTTTTTATGGGCAGAAGACCTAAACAGACATTTCTCCAAAGAAGACATACAGATGGCCAATAGGTACATGAAAAAAAATGCTCACTATCGATTAGTTGTCATAGAAATGCTACAATGAGGCACTACCTCATACCAGTCAGAATGGCCATCATTAAAAAGTCCACAAACAATAAATGCTGGCGAGAGTGTGGAGAAAAGAAAACCCTCCTACACTGCTTGTGGGAATGTAGTTTGGTGCAGCCATTATGGAAAACAGTATGGAGATTCCTTAAAAAAACTAAAAATAGACTTACTATATGATCCAGCAATCCCACTCTTGGGCATATATCCAGGGGGAACTTTAATTTGAAAAGATACATACACGCCAGTGTTCATAGCAGCCCTATTTACAGTAGCCAAGACATAGAAACAACCTAAATATCCATGGACAAATGACTGGATAAAGAATTTGTGATATATTTATACAATGGAATACTACTCAGCCATAAAAAAGAATAAAATAAAGCCTTTTGCAGCAACGTGGATAGACCTGGAGATTGTCATTCTAAGTGAAGTAAGTCAGAAAGATAAAGAAAAATGCCATATGCTATCACTTATATGTGGAATATTAAAAAAAAGACAAATGAACTTATTTACAAAACAATAACAGACTCACAAATATAGAAAACAAACATGGTTACCAGGGCTTGGGAGTCAGGGGGTGGGAAGGGATAAACTGAGAGTTTGAAATTTGTACATACTAACTACTCTATATAAAATAGGTAAACAACAAGTTTATACTATATAGCATGGGGAACTATATTCAATATCTTGTAGTAACCTATAATGATAAAGAATATGAAAACAAACATATGTATGTATATGTATGACTTAACTATTATGCTGTACACAAGAAATTGCACAACATTGTAAACTGACTATACTTCAATTAAAAAAAAACTAAAAATAGAGTTACCATATGACCAAGCAATCGCATTCCTGGGCATATTTCCAGAGAAAACTCTAATTTGAAAAGATACAACATTTCTGTTGATCCACATACATTTTAAGATTTTTTTTCTATTTCTGTGAAGAATGTCATTGAAATTTCATAAGGATTGCTTTGAATCTGTAGATCATTTTGGGTCATATGGACATTTCAACAATATTAATTCTTCTAATCCATAGACACAAGATGTCTTTCTATTTTTCTGCATCTAAATTTCCTTCATTAATATTCTATAATTTTTAATGGACAACATTTCACCACTTTGCCTGAGTTTATTCCTAAGTATTTTGTTCTCATTGTTGCTGTTGTACATGGGATTATTTTCTTAATTTTTCCATTTCAGATAGTGCATTGCCTGTTTACAGAAATGCTACTGATCATTGTATGTTGATTTTGTACCCTTCAACTTTATTAAATTCTCTTTATTAATTCTAACAGACTTTTGTTGAATCTGAGGTTTTCTATGTATATGATCACATAATCTGCAAACAGAGATCACTTTACTTCTTTTGCCGTTTGAATGACTTTTGTTTCTTTTTCCTTTTCTAATTGTTCTGGCTAGGACTTCCAAGAATATGTTGAATAGAAATGATGAAACTGCCTATCCTTTCCTTGTACCAGACATTACATTATAAGGAATGCCTCAGAAATTTAAAAAAAAAAAAAAGCGAGTATTATAAGCAATGATACACCAACAAACTGTTAAATCTAGCAGAAATAGATCAATTTCCCAAAACATATAACATATCAAAACTGAGTAAAGAAGAAATAGAAAGCTTGAACAGACAATTATCAAATAAGGAGACTGAATGAGTAATGAAAAGCCTTTTAACATGGAAAAACCCAATACCAGATGGCTTCACCAGTGAATTCTGTCAAACATTCAAAGAAAAATTAATATCAATCTTTAAAGTCTTCCAAAGCATAGAACAATTCCAAACTCACTTTATGAAGCCAGCATCACCTTGATATCAAAACCAGAAAAAGATATCACAAGAAAAGAAAACTACAGGCCAATATCCTTGATGAGCAGAAATGCAAAAATTCTGAATAAAATACTAGAAGTTGAACAGCACATTAAAAGCGTTATGTCATTTTTTAAGCAAGTCTTTAATTTTCAATGAATGAATTTACCTGCAACCACTGTTTCCCTCAGATTAAAATATTGAGAATTAAGTGTTTTCTCCTTTTTTTTAACTTAAATCTACATATATACACATATAGTCAGAATTCATGTTTAATCATATTTTAAGCCGTGGTTTGGGAGTTAGCATTAAGAAAAATTATCTAAAACTTGGAAGCTGGCATAATCATGTTTCATCATATGATTTCAATATGGTACATTGTTTAACAAAATCACCCAAAGATAATTAATATCCAGGGGAATGTATTTTCGTTTGACTTAGCTAATTATTATGAATTTAAGCCCTCAGGCTCTTTGTAGTTATATGCTACATTTTTTTTTTTTTTTTTTTGCAAGGGGATGGATAATTAGGTTTATTTCTTTATTTAGTTTTTTGATGGAGGTATTGGGGATTGAACCCAGGATCTCATGCATGCTAAGCATGCACACTACCACTTGAGCTATACCCTCCCCCCTAACTTTTTGAAACTGTCTGGATGACATTTCTTTTTTCTAGTAAATATCCCCCAAAAGGGTACAATTTTATTGTCCTATAGGATGTTAACTATCTCATTAAACTTATTTCAACTTTATACTATATAATATCTTTGTTCTTCTATTTCTAATTTGGACAGCTATTTCATATTTCTGGTTTTCTTATTTATGTGTTGAATAAAATCTTTGAATAGTGATCATTCTATATTTATATAAATCATGTTTTAAATTTTTGACAATTATGCTTTGACATTTGAGAGCAAAATAAAGAAAATCACTGATAATGACTTTCATCCTTGCCACATGCCTTAAATCTTTCAGAATCATTAACTTTGTGATGTATTGAGGTATATAGTAAATGAGTTATGATCTAAGAAGCTACTTAATTCAGTCAAGAAGTTGTTACTGTGCCCAGGTTTAAAAATAATATTTATAATGCTTACATGAAAGGAATTGAATCTTATTTTGATTCTAGTTGATGTCAAGTGTTCTAATAATAACTCAATTTTTTTTAAATCAGAAAACTGAGAAAGAATATGAATAACCATATTTTAACTATAAATTAGTTTCTGAGATATTAGCTTGCTTCACTGAGATAGAAATTAAAGGTAGAAAAAATAATAATTTTCTAAAGGAAAAAACTAAAATACTTTCATTTCTTCAGTGTCATGGGTTTTGCTGAGTAAAATATTTTAAAGATATTTTCAAAATAAGATATGATTATTTCATTGTATATTTCTGTTAAATTTCTCACATGAAGTTTTTCTCCTGATACAGTTCAGGCACTAAAGAAATAATTTACCTCTTAATTTCTAAGCCTTTAATAGTATAAAAACAAATTGGTCTTACTTTACTTATCTATGCCTTTAATTTCAAGCATTATTTGTGAGAAAAAGAAATGGAAACAGATAAAAATGTTTCAATTGTTTCATCTGGTGCTTAATTTTCTACCTCCTATTATAGACAAGGAAGCTTTGAAACAATTCTTTTTTTTCTGAAGTGTCAAAACAGGCTATGAAGAGCTATATGATCTTTAAAAAAATCAAATTTTTATACTTAACATCTCACAGTGTTTAAAAGAAAATTATTCTATGATGTTAAAAGACAGAGAGTAAACAATCTGAAACTTAACCTAAAAAGGAAAATCTCATAATCATATTATTCGTATGCATTTGCCCTAGGACTTTCAAGATTCAATTCATATTTGACATCATCCTCCTTAAAGAAATTGGTTCAAATAGGAAAGGAAAATAACACAAAATCATCTTGGAATACTTATTCTTTGTTCTATTCTGGATTATGAAATCAGAATAATAAGTTCATATTTTGATGAGGTCTCAAAACTCATAGCCATAGAGCAAAAGCAGTAAAGCACTTGCATAGGTATGCTGAAAGTATATCCACCTTGATCCTTCACCAATTTGTGTCATACAACTAAAAAGTTAAGGAAGGGTAGTAAGAAATAATTTGTAAATGAAAAATCATAGCCATTAATAAATTTATTAAAATAATTATTTTGTCCTAAATCATGTGTATAAAATCATTCAAACAAGTCAAAATTCTAACAACTTAAAAAAAAATAAAACCAGGACACACTTCTTGATAAATACTAACAAGGAATCATAAAGAGTATCTCGAAAATAGTTAATTTGGATTTGCAGTAAAATAAGAGTAATCCAAATTTATTCTGTTTATTTTTCACCCAGTTTCTGGAGTAAACTTTTACCTTAATCTTTGGATACACCAGAGGGAATGCCAGAATAGACTTCTAATGGAATTCACAAGAGAAAAGTCATGCCTCTGGTATTAAATCAATTATGGCCATATAATTTGCTTTAAGTTGGAATAATTTTATACTCAGAGAGAAAGAATGAGATTGCTCTAAGTTTATGTTTTACATTTAGTTTATTCACATCTTACCTAATTTTTCTCCTATTTTACTGGTTCTATTGAAAACTCCAATCCCAAAGTTATTAATCTCAACAGTGTCAAGAATTTTTGTTTGCTATGCTTTCTTTTTTCACAGTATAATCTTGCCTATCTCCTTATATCAGCAATAAATTCTTGACTTTGAACTTTGCAGCAGTGAATTAAAATTTAGTGTGACCTCCTTCTAATTACTCTCTGCATACTGCCCTTCTATTCTATCTTGATTTCCATGACTATTTCCTTCTAATACCTTCACTATGTCTCACTTGATTTGGCCCCAATCCTATTAAAATTTTTAATTTGTTGTTCAATCCAAAAGTAACCTCAATATTAGTGTCTAGCTATACAAAACTTTTAACAGACACTATAATCTTTTGACTTCTTTTTTAACTTGGCATGTCAGTCTAGAATCAGAATATTGCTTTCATTTGTGTCTTAGGCTCTAGCATAGTATTTGAATATATTGCCAGTTATATTTGCCTGGCAGTATTGAAACCTATCATTTAAACTGAAAGTGATAACTAAATAAGTACAATTTTATTCACAATAATCCACAAAATATTAAGCTAGTTAGTGTCATTATTAGATCATAAACCTAACTTTCTGATTCAAACCCAAAGTCATTCCTAATATGCCACACTATCTACCTTATGCACCACATACTGATTTTCTTAGCAACCTATGACTCAAACTGTGATCTTGGACAAGCAGCATTCTCATAATCAGGATGTTTTTAAAAAAATGCTGAATCTCACTTCACTCCTTAGAACAGCTGAAATAGAAGTCATATTTTAACAAGATCACCAAGTGACTTGTAAGTGGAGTAAAGTTTGAAAAGCATTTTACATATAAGTTAGAGTGAACTTTATCTTTCTTACTTAAATTCCAGATGTAGTACACTGTTCTTTTCTTGGGGGATTGAAAATAAACTGCTTTACACTTCAGTGAAAAAACTGACTTCTGTCATGTAACTCCTTTATCCAAGCTCTTTTGAAATTTATTCATTCATATTCATTTCTTCTCAAATAATTATTGAGACTGTACTATGAGCTAGGCACTATTTAAGTAGAGAAGATTATAAAGAGAAAAAGATTTTTTTCTTTTCATTGATCCATATATTTGTTTATTGGTTCAATTATAGTAAAGAATGAAAACGTATAAAGAAAAAAATGACATTACTTTTGTATTGGACCCAGCATTATTCTTGGTTCTGGGGACTCCATAGCAATAATAAGAGAAAAACTTGCCCTCATAGAGATTATATTATAGATGAGGTAGGCAAACAACAAACAAGATTAATAATTAAAATGTACAGTAGGTTAAAAGTAAAAAAGAGCTAAGAAGAAAAGCAAAGCAGTAAGTAAAAGTGAGGTTTGTCAAACTGAGGTTAGGGTTGCAAATTTAGAGAAGGTTGTTGGCAATTTTGAACTAAATATTTTCTTTGAAAGCATATTTCTTTTTTATGACCTTGACTCTTATCTCTGTGTGGAAAACACTCAAGTCTAATCTTCAGCCTTAATATTTCACCGGTTTCTGGTTCCAAATACATTACAGTCTCCGTAGAGATTCTCTAACTATTCAATACCTTAGATTTATTATTATCAAATTACTAATCTGATGTCAGTTGAAGGCTCCCTTGAGTTTGATATTCTTCCCTAAAACTCTCCCCAAACCCATGCCTGGGGAAACCTTTCATAAACTTTTTTGCAAATTAACAAAGATGTTTTTAACTTTAAGTATTTCTATGTTGTGTAAATCCAAATCTGGAACACAACTCCTTTTTAAGTTCTAGACACACACACACACACACACACACACACACACACACACACACACACACACACACACACACAACTCTCTTAGGTAACGGCATTAGTGAATAATGTAAACTTGATAGAAGATTCCATAGTAGAGATGGAGGAGGATGTTTGAATTACACAGTCATAGGTTGGGCTCCTCAAAATGGAGATTTTCATGCAAGTTGTTTATTGGGAAGTGCTATCTGGAACCACTCCAGAAAAGCAGTGACAAAGCAGGACTGGAAAGAGGAATAAGCTGAATTGTAATGATTAGGTTGCCAAAAAAGACCTCAAGCAACAGGTGGAAAGGGAGTTCTGAAACTGAAATGGCCTTTTAGAGATGTCCATAATTGAAGCCAGACATCTATATTTCTCCCTTAAACAGTCATCCTCTTCTATCCCTACTAGGGAATCTTCTGTAACATTTATTGTCTTTGTATCACTTGTGCAGTTTGAGGTTCTCTAAGACAGACACCAAGATAGAATAGCCCTGCAAGAGATTTAATATGGCAATGTCTGTGAGAGAAAATGAGAAATAAGTGTAGAGGAAGCAGGGAGAGCTATCAGATTATGATGAAGATTTAATCCCTGATAAAGGAGAGGGAGGAAGAAGGAAGATTGGATGGAAGGGTCTCAGGCACAGTGCAATTCTAATAGAATTTGGCAAGGTTGTCACAGAGTCCTAATGTCAAAGTTGCTTATCAGTGGAGTCCTTCACTTTTCAGGAATGGTTCTGCACTAGTAACCTTACTGGCTGAGTATAGTCCAAGGGAAGCATGGACTTAATTTTATAGCTCAGATGATTAATTTTCCCAAGAGTCAGGAAAATTGAGAAGCATATTCCCATAACTGGTATAATGAAGTACTAGCAATGCTACTACAAAATGAGGGACTGGGGAGTGGGTGATTTACTGGGATACTTTAGTGCTTCTATACTTCTAATGAGAGTAAATGAGCTTTTATAAAAACCATGGACTGATAATGACAATGTAACTGGAGGGTTAAAGACTTCAGTAGTGTGATCTGTGTCACTTTAAGACAATGAGACTAAAACAGTAGAAATGCTCACTAGGATGATGAGTATTTAAAATGGGAAGTAGAGAAAGGTGTTGAATATCAATTTTGGCTTCTATTTTCAGTAGCAAATAGATTTTCCTAACCCTCTTATTTCATGCTTTTATTTTAAACATTGATAACAGCCACCATTTTGAAATGCCAGTCACCAAGTGGAATCAATATAGGACACAAGCATATCTGAGCAATGCAAGGGGTGGATATTACTGGATTCCATTTGATAAAGCATTCCATATTCCCTTGGCTCATCTCTGAGTTCATCTGAACTGTGGAGAACAAATACTGTGCTTCCCTATTCCTCATGAGACAATTCTGAGGCACAACCAACATGGTTTCTCAGAAGGTGCCTATCAGAATTGAGCCCCAATAACCCACTTAGTAACACACCTTATATTGGCTTTTTCCTTTTTTCTTTTTTTTTTTTTTTTAGTGTAATTTCCCCTACTCCTTCATTTTTATTTCTTTGAATCACCTCTTAAATGCAGTACCTGCATTCAAGTTTTTAATCTCATCTGCTTTTGGGGGAACCCAAACTAAGACAATAAGGAAACTAGGCATTTGTTCCTAAATGTCAGGAATCTTTAAAGTAGGACTTGCTACATAGGTCCTAGTTCTAGAAATTGTTTGTAACTTTTTAGAAATATATCTGGAAAACTGCAATTGTTCAGTACTCCAGTGATCCCAGAATACTAATAAGAAAATCATCTCCTATAGGGGAGAAAAAATTTAAAACTCATGATTTTATTATAGCTGGAAATTGATAAAGTATGGTATTTTTTTCATTCTTAATGTAATAGTTATTTTGGTAGTTGTGAAAAGACTTGGCACAAAAGAGAAAAAAAAAAACCCAAATTATTTGAATCTATTCTCTTCTGAACAAAACAAGTTAAATATATTCAAAAAAACATGTAGACTTGGTTCTTTAATTTAAAAACATTAATAAGTATGTTGAA
The DNA here is from genome assembly GCF_036321535.1 of Camelus dromedarius. Taxonomy (NCBI): domain Eukaryota; kingdom Metazoa; phylum Chordata; class Mammalia; order Artiodactyla; family Camelidae; genus Camelus; species Camelus dromedarius. The sequence continues at coordinate 58,711,293 of NC_087436.1, read as the reverse complement.
TGCATTTATGAAACTAGATAGAGATTATAAAGGCATAATTTAGTAAAATAAATTTTCAGTTAGTTATTTGATTTTCTGTACGCTAGCTAGAAGGTAGATGCCTCAAAGTCTTAAGTGAAGAAGAAAAGAGCAATATAACTCTTCCCTTTTTCAGTTGTGATGCAAAATATAAAGATTTAGAAATGGGAAATTGGAATACGGGTCATTACACAGAAAACTTTAACAAGAAGTGGTACAACTAAGAAAGAAAATACCTTTCCTCTAATGCCTCTTCATAAAGCCATAATGATGTTTATATTGCTGCTTATCTCTGTTAAAGCAGCTAGTTTTGTTTGGATTTGGTTTTGTTTGGTTTGGTTTGGTTTTGAAGGGAAAGGAGAATTGAAGTTTGAATAAGTTCTAAACTTTCAGACCCAACTAACATCTACATTGTAAGTTCAAAACTATACATTTCATTAAATAAAATCAAAACAGTTAAAATTTGGAGAATCATTTAACTTTGATAACTTTTTTCCCATATTATACTTTTCTTTTTCATAATAACTTAAACATATCTTTGATTAAAAATATCATTTTAATAATAAATTAATTTTTACTGTAAAATAGTGTGGAAGTGCATGCTCTGAGATCCAACTGGCCAGACATGAAGGAAATTACTTACAATTTGTTTTACCCAGTAGGATATAATTACTGAAAGACAAACTATAGGTAAACCTCTAAGAGAAATTTAACTAGACTAGAGGCATGCCTTAAAATTCCAATTTCATTTCAGAGAAAGCAAATATCAACATTTCACAGTACAAAGTTTCAAAGTTTAAGTATTCTACTGACTTTTTCATGTAAAAAGATCAGAAATTATACCATATAATTTTAAATAAACATACAATAAGAAAATACTGTTTTATTTATTTAATTTAATTTACATCTTTATGGTCAGACTAAGAAAAATGTTAATTTACATGCTTTATTTTTCCCTTCCTAAACACAACAGTGCCTTTACATTCCTATGGTAATGATATAGCCATAAAGTAGATTCTTTTGAAGACACAGTTTTCAAGAAATTCTATTCATGCCACATTGTTAAGAATCAGCAACTATGTGAAATGAATATTCAAAGAAGTTACAAATCTCTGTACACTACTTCTGCAAGACTAGTCGACTGCCGTCTTAAAGTAGGCAGAGTTCCCAATGCTAAAGCATAAATTCAAGCCATCTAAGAAATCTTACACAGATGAAGCCCACTCTCTTGGGGGAAATCTGGGCAAAATAAGATTCAAGGCAATAAAACATTAAAATAGTTACATTTCAATAGCATCTCTCTCATGGCTGAGTGTTTCTTCTAAACTGAAATATTCTAGACATTTTGAGTTAGACAAAATCATAGCTTAGGACGATATTCTACTGAGGCTCAGGAAGATATTTTTGATTCCATACTGTATGTTATAAAGAAAAATACTAGATAAATAAAATGAAAGACTAGTCTGAATCTCATAGATCTCATAAATCAGAAATTCGAGCACTCTGTATTAAAATAGCACTTCAAGTCACAAAGCAACAACACTTTTCTTTGCCAAGCCTTTTTAAAAATAAGGAAAAGCTTAGGGAATTCATAAAATTCCCTATTAGAAATACGATGGAAATACGAAAGCAACTAAAAAAGGAACTCACATAATATATTGAAATAAGTAAAAGTATTTGATAATATATTTTCATAGGTGGGTCTTCACTTCCGTAAAATGAACTTCCAAATTTATCTTGAGTTTACCAAAACTATTTCTTTATTTAAAGGAATTGTTTGTTTGTTTGTTTTTCATTTTGAGAGGTAGGATATCTACTATTATTATGATGGGAGATTGTCAGGAAAATATATAACATGGGAATTAAGTGGTAGATTTGTTTTTCTAAAATGTTTTATTAAAATATTAAACCAAATATAGCCATGGCCATATATCTAGCCTGCCAAAGAAAGTGACAATATATGTCATAAAGTAATAATATACTTCTATTGCATAATACATAATTGCATAATAGGGTTTTATTTCCTGATCAGTGGATAGCATAGAAAGCCAGAAGAATCAGTTTGGGAGAATCTTCTTTTATAGTTGCCAGGCTTACATATATTGTTACAAGGATTTTAGGACTTTCACCACCAGCTGCTTAGATTTTGCTTTACAAGCCAGAAAGCATTGGATTGTTACTTTTGGAGGGCCTATGCCTTCACTCCCAGTGAGCTGGCACCAGATGTATTTCTACCAAATATTATAGGACTTCCAATTCAACCCTTAGCCACTTCATCAGATTTCAGTCCTTCTTATTTTTAAAAGAAAAGTATATAAACATTAATTATTAATTTTAAAAAATTGTTAAAGGTTCACACTAAATTTTTTGTTTCACTCTGCATTTTAAAATATTACAATTCTCTTAAGAATCACTTTCTGCAGTGAAACCCTAATTCAGAGTATGAGAAGACATATACACCAGAATGCAAACTCGACAAGGGCAGGGATTTTCTCATTAAAATCTATAATGCCCATTATGTTGCTTGGTACATAATAAGTAACAATGTATAGGAAAAAAAAATATTTAGTTCTTTGAGAAACTATGATGTTGAAGATGGAGGTAAGCTTATTGAGATACTACAGTGATATTTCCAAGAAAAAAATGTTTAACAAAAAGAGAAAATTTAAATTTTATGTGCTTGTCAAATGTATCCTTCATATCCTGCAGAGAAATCTCTATAATCTAGTTTGCTCACATCTTTCTCTAATCAGGGATTCCTTCCAGCTTTTATAATCCCAGAGCAGAAAGTAATGTCATATTGAATTCTGAATTTAGGTGAGAGTAGTAAAACTGTCTTTAAATTATGACTTAGAACTAGGTATTTTATAGATAGCATATACTTTTCTTTTGCGGTGTATGTAGTCCCAGATCAAAAAAATTAACATTTTATGTACCTTACAGACCAGTTCTTTTTGTTTATGGATGGAAGCCATGATTTTATACATTTTTCTCAAAGTCACAAATACTGAATTTCATAAAGCCATCTACAGCTTATTGGAAACCATTCTTTCATCTGTTGATAAAGATTATTAATCAGTATATTAATTTTCCAATGGATCTTCTTTGGAAAATCCATCTAAACGTTTCTCTTAAGTCATTATCAGAGTTTAAATTTTACTATAGCATAATCTACATATAAATTATTTCACAGAGGAAAATGATTTTTTAATTATTCTCCTGAATTCCTTAATTATATAGTAATCAAACTTATCACATTTCTATTTATCACAGATAAACAAAGGAAAATCATCAATAATTAAAATGATTCATAGATGCAGTAAAGCATTGGATGACAGTCACCATTCATTAAAAAAAAAATTTTTTTAAGTAAGAATAGTGGTAATGTCAATCTGATAAAGAATATCTATAAGATCCCAAAACAATCATCTTTCTGGTGAATTGTGAATTATATAAAGATTAGACATGATACAAGCATGCCCACTCTCAGAATGTCTAATGAACATTATCTTAGCAGTCTTTTCTAATGTAACAAGAATAATAAAATTGAATTAATTAACTGTAGTTTATTTACACAATTCAGCAATGAAGATGAATGAGCTATTGCTACATACAAAAACATAAACAAATCTTACACACAAAATGTAAAGAAAATGAAGCCAGTCACAAAAGAAAATTGTTTGTTTCCATTATAAAAGGTTCAAAACAGATTAAAACTAGTATAGGCTATTGGGAGTCAAAGAAATGGTACCATTGGAGGAAAACTGGTCCTTACAAAGGGCATAAAGGAGTTTCTGGAGCTCTGATAATATTCTCTTTCTTTATCTGTGTGCTGTTTACACACTTCATTAAAGCTTATCTGTCCTATTTATTTAGTTATCACTTGTACACTGTTTTGTACGTATATTTCAATAAATGTATTTTTAAACGGAATCTTCTACTTGCTATTATGTAAAAAGTAATTCTGTTTAGTAAAATAGTAATACTATATAATGCATAGAATATTTTAAGATGTATTAACACTTTATATATCAATACATAATAACATTTCCAAAAGTTCATTATATAATACAGTAATGCTATATAGTAATGTGGTAAATTATGTGATAATTCATTAAACTATAATAATTATAGCTAATATGTATCATGTTTAATGCATGCACAATTCTAGTACTGTATATATTAACATATTAAATCCTAAAATAAAATCCTGGACTTCTGGCTTCCAATCTCACATGTATGAAGTTTGGAAGGTGCCACTTCATCCTAAAAACAAGTAAAATGCTAAACACACTGAAAAAAGAAAAAACTCTTGCATCCATAAGAGAGGGGAGGACACATGGCAAGCTACTGCCCCAAGACAGGTAATACCTGAAGGCATGGCCTATCAGAAGAGACTTAAAGCAGAAACCACCACAGAAAATGGTGCCAGGTGGGAAAACCTAAACTGTAGTTGATGAATTACTGCAGGCTTAAGGCAGAAAACTCAGAATTAAAAATCCCACGGTCTATTTTTAGTTGACCCCCACAATATTTTGAAACTTACCTCTACGAGCTTGATTAGTTTTCCTAGGTAAATATCTGGCAAGAGGCGGGGAGGGATGGGGGAATAATTTTGAAATATGCCACAGCATTCTATTCTTCTTAAGAAGGTCTACCCTCGGGGAAAACTATTTATCCAAACCCTAAGCTGCTGGGGCAGTATTAGAGACTGATGTGGGAGGAAGAAAACACCCAGTCCAGCCCACTTAAGCCATTTTGTCCCACCTAAAGAGGAAAAAAACGCTGAGAAACTCATGAAGTTCACATTCCAAGAACATAGGTTGACTAAAAGCCTGAGACCTAATTAAAGGGCTATAAATGCTTACCTTCCTTTCACACCTTACCACCACATTACTAAGGCCTATTTATATCAGTTCTTCTTGCCCAATACAACATGATCAGCTATCAAGAAAAAATTATAAGGTGTTCCAAAAGACAAAAAAAAAAAACCAAACCAAATCAAACCAAACCAAACCAAAACAAAAACCCACACAATTTAAAGAGACAGCAAATATCAGAACCAGATATAGAAGGGATGTTTGAATTATCAACTATTATTAATTTCTCAAGGGCTCTAATGGATAAGGTAGATAGCATGCAAGAACAGATGGGCAATAGAACAGAAATCTTAAGAATAAACCAAAAAGAAATTTGAGATAAAAATATTGTAACAGAAGTGAAGAATACTTTTGATGAGCTTATTAGTAGACAGAATACAGTTGAGTTAAAAATCTCAGAGCTAAAGGGTATACCAATAGAATCTTCACAGACCAAAATACGAAGAGAATAAGGATTTTTTTTTTTAAAAAAAGGGCAAAATATCAAGGACTGTGGGACAATTGCAAAAAGTATAACATACATGTAATGGGAATACCAGAAGAGGAAGAAAGTGAAAAAGAAGAAATATTCAAAACAATAAGGACTAGAAATTTCCCTAACTCAGTCTCAGAGACCAAACCACAGATCCAGGAAGCACAGAGGACACCAAGCAAGACAAATGCAAAACAAAACAAAACAAAACAAAAGTACAGGTAATTGTATCATTGTCAAATGAGAGAATATCAAAGATGAAGACAAATTCTGAAATAATCCAGAGAAAAGAAACACCTTATCCATAAAGGAAAAAAGATAAGTATCACATACAACTTCTCAGAAACCATGCAAATGAGAGTGGGTTGAAATATTTTAAAAGTTGAGAGGGAAGTAACCAACAACCTAGAATTCTATATCCTGTGAAATTATCCTTCAAAAGTAAAGGAGCAATAAAGACTTTCTCAAACAAAAATCGAAGGACTTTGTTGCCAGTAGACCTACCTTGCAATAATGGTCAAAATTTTTTTCAGAGATAACAAAAATAATATAGGTCAAAAACTCAGATCTGAATAAAGACAAGAATAGCATTAAAAAAAGGATTAAATGGAGGTAAAATTGAAACTTATGTTTTTCTTATTCTCAGTTGACTTAACAGATAACGGATTGTTCAAAATAATGCCAACAATGTATTGGAAAGTTAACAAGGATAAAGAAGAATGTTACATAATGATAAAGGGATCAATTGTCCAAACCATCCAAAAAGACATAGCAATCCTTAATGTGTATACATCTAACATATGAGCATCAATCTATGTGAAACAAAAACTAATAGAACTGCCAAGAGAAAAGATGAATCTTCTGTCTTACTCAAAGACTTGAACACCCATCTCTCAGAAGTAAACAGATCAATCAGGTAGAAATTATTAAAAATAGTTGAACTCAACCATATCATAAATCAACTGGATATAATTCACTTTATACACAACTTCACCCAACAATAGGAGTATAAACAATCTTCTCCAATAAACAAGGAATATTCACCAAAATAAACCACATGTTGAGTCATAAAACAACCTTAACAAATTTTAGAGAACAGAAATCAAATGATGTCTGCTCTCAGACTACAGTGTAATTAAACTAGAAACCAGCAACAGGATGAAAACTTGAAAATCCCATAATATGAGAAGATTAAACAACATATCTTTAAAAAACAAGTGGATCTCAGAAAAAAAAAATCTCAAGAAATTTTAAAATATTTTGAACTAAAGGAAAATGCAACTTATCAAAATTTGTGGGATGCAACAAAAACAATATTTAGAGGGAGATGTATATATAGCATTGAGGGCATATATTAGAAAAGAATGATGATCTAAAATCAATAATCTAAGTTTCCACCTTAAGAAACTAGAAAAATAAGAGCAAATTAAATCAAAAGAATTCATAAGAAAAATAAGAAGAATTAGAGCAGAAATCAATGAAACTGAAAACAGGAAATCAATAGAGAAAATCAATGAAAACAAAATTCTTTCAAAGTTCTTTGAAAAGATTAATAAACTCAATAAACCTCCAGCCAGGCTAACTAAGAAAAAAGAGAAGACACAAACTACTAATATCAGAAATGAAAGAGGAAATATATTACAGATACTATGGACATTAAAAGGTTAAGAAAAGAATACTTTGAACAATCCTATGCCCACTCGTGATAACCTAGATGAAATGGACCAATTCCTTGAAAGACACAACCTGCCAAAATTTACACAAGAAAGAGACCACATGAATAGGCCTGTATCTATTAAAGAAACAGAATAAATCATTAATAACTTTCCCAAACAGAAAGCACCAGGCCCAGATGGGTTCAGTGGTAAATTCTATCAAATATTTAAGGAAAACTTTATACCAATTCTCTACAATCTTTTTCAGAGAATAGAGGCAGAGGACATACTTTTTAACGTACTGTATGAGGCCAGAATTTCCCTAATATCAACACTAGGCAAAGAGATTACAGGGAAAGAAAACTACAGACCAATATCTCTCATGAACCTAAAAGCCAAAATCCTCAATAAAATATTAGATTCCAATAATACAGAATCCAATAACGTGTACAAAGATTTATAAACCATGGCTTGGTGGAACTTATCTGAGGTATTTAAGAAGAAACCTTAAATGTATATTACTAAATGAAGGAAACCTATTGGAAACGGCTTAATAACGCATGATTCCACCTATATAACATTCTGGAAAGTGCAAAACTATAGAAACAATAAAAAGATCAGTACCAGGGGGTTGCTGGGGAAGGAGGAATGAATAGCCAATTCACAGGCTAATTATTTACATTAATTTAAACTTCTTGATGGCAAGGTTTTTCTCTTGCATCCTCTATCACTAAGATTTACAATGGCACATAGTAGGGACAGTTTCTTCCAGGATGCAATGTTTGAGTTTCTATCTTGGCCATTCCAGGGCAAGATAAAATTCTATGTTCAGTTTTAAAGGCCCCAGTTCCATTTCAGGCCTGTGCCAAGAAGTCCTGCCTGGCTGCTTTGTTCAATTTAACATCCTCAATAATTCCTGGTGAGTCAGTTATCACGTTGTCACAGAGTGTCTTCCACTCTTGCTTCTGTGGCAGCCCCAGAGGTACACTCCTCAGATCTCCCCTCCAGAAGAACTGACCTGCGGCTGCAGATCCAATAGTGCTCGAGCTGAGGCCATGCTCTTCCCAGAAGCTCCTACCCAGTAACTGGGCACTGCAGGAGTGGAGCCTGGGTATTTCCATTCAAAGAAGAGTCTTCTGTGGGCAATCTGTGCTGGAGCTCCCTGGTGGGCTGGCCGAAACAGTTGCACTGCAGTTCTACATGCCTCTGCCACCTATCCACCCTCCCTACTCCCATGGAAGTAATGAAGCAGGACAAATGTATTATGAAAATATCTGGAATAATAAATTCAGAGATCCTCCAGTTCAATTCTGCCATTGTGAGATATGAAACATACTATAACCTAATTGCTTTTTCTATTCACTTTGACTTGGTTTTTTTTGATAAGACAGAATTTAAATATGTTACTTGATTCAAATTTATTTTGCCTCTCCAGTTAATATGGAGGTCATGAAGTGAAAAAGAACAGAAGAGAAGGAGAAGGATTAGTAAATGTAGACAGAGCTGATATGCATTTTTCAGGCTAGGCAGAATATTAACACCATAATTATTTGTGCTCCCACAATTATTTTGGTACCCACCTTTGTAATATAAGCACTCAATTAGTCCTTGTGCAACAGTTTCTGCTCTCAAGTATCACACATGTAAATAAGGAACAGATTCATACTATGCTAATTCAATTGAATGGATTTTCCTTTTTTTCCTAAGTTTATTTCCATTAACGATTATTCACATCTTAAAATTTAGGTGTGTCTATGAGACACTGTGCAACTTTGAAAGGTAAATAACTCCACCCCTAAAAAAATCTTTTTCGTTTAAAAAAATTGTTATTCGTTGGCTCTCCTAAACCTTTCAAGTAGATTTTTAGTTTGGCTCTACTGAATATACATTTGTTTTAAACTGTTTATTGAAATGGCATTTAATTTTGGTAGAACAAAAGAAAAAAATTCATTAAACATTGATTATCACTTAACACTAATGTTAAAATATGTTCTAAAATAGCAAAACCAAATACTATTTTATACCTTATTAGCAAAATAAATAAGCTTGAACTTAAATAGTACCTGGTGTGCAGTACCTCCCATTAAAAGTTACTTTTTTAATTGTTATTATTGCTTTATAATTTCTTAACACCTTTTAAATGTAGTACATGTTATACCTTTGAGGATTTGCTAAGTGAAAACTGGAGTTTTTGTTTTTATTGTATTTGATCATAAGAAAAACTAAATACGTGGGGAAAAGTTTATATACTAATTGGATTTTCCCTTTATGTTCATTATTTGAGGCCTGTGTTTCTCAAATTAAATCTGTATGCTTTTTCTATTGCTTCTTATAACACTTGTAAGTTTGAGGCATTTTCCTTAATCCAGAAATCTGATAAATATTCTCCTATATTATCTAAGCTTTAATGTTTACATCTTAGCTCAGTTACACATGGAAGTTGTTTTGGTATGTGACCAGATGAATATCTGTGATCTAATTTTCTATGTTTTAATTTTCCTCATGCTGCCTAACTCTTTTCACATATTTAATTATATCTCATCTAGTTTCTTGTTCTCTGGTCTTCTTAATTGTTCATTGTCTCTCTCTATATTTTTCCTTTCTTGTTTCTCTACAACATTCCTTCATTTTCACTTTTCCTTAATTAGAACCTGAGCTTCTACCTCTGTTTTCTCCTCCTTCTCTATTCTGTGATCCATGTTTACTTTGTTTTCTCAAATCTAGTCATAAAGATTTTTAGAAAATGTTAAACCTCAGTAATTCTTTCTAATTCAAGGGAAGAAGACATAAGAGGCATAGATGAAGACAGAAGTAATCAAATATATTAGTGGATTACTTAAAATAAATCTAGGTTATTGAAATTATATATGACTATCTTGCTGATTTCTAAAATATATAATAATAGATACATTAGAAGCAGCATAAATCAGTTAACTCTACTAAACTGAAATGTGAAAAAAAGGATGCTGAATGAAATAGAGAAAAAATTATAATCATGAACTGGGTCTTGAGTTTACTACATATTTGAAAAGAATATATTAAAAATTATAAGATTTAAAAAGATAATCTCATATATATTTATTAAGGATTCATAATGAATAATTATCATATTTAAGCAATTACTCTAAGGTCAGGCTAGAAGCCATAGTGAATGAATTAGGAAAGATTTTTAGAAAACAAACCTCAAATGGAATTACTTTTTAAAGCAGAGATTCTAAGAAGGAAAGAAGAGGAGGGCATTTCAGGAATCAATAATGAAAATTGCTTCCATGCATAAAGTAATTACTATGAAACAGACACTGTCATTTATTCCTCACAATGACCATGAGAAAGATATTGATTTTATGGATAGGGAAATTGAGGCATAAAAAGATTGGCTTAAGATAAAAATGACAAAGAAAAATCCTAGATAATGCAAATGCATTTTTGGTAGTTTCTGGGAGATAAAAATCAGACTAAAGAAGATTAAGTAGAGAGTGAATAGTGAAACAATAGATGTCATATACATGGATTCTCAGCAGTGAAAAGGGAAAATATATTATTGCATCTAGAGGTTTCAACAGGGGTAATAAAGGGTTTTTTTTTTTTTTCAAAATCAGATAATGTGAAAGTGGCAAAGGACAAGTTAGTAGACACATAGTTTGAATGCATTAGCTATAGCAATTTTTTTTTAATTTAAGGTCAATTTTGTAACTAAAGTTTTTTCAGCTTATGTTAAAATATATTTACTTATGTGAATCATTTTCTTCCTAAAGACAGGTAAAATCTGATTATATGTACTCTATATAACACACAACAATATGTCTTTGTAGGACACCAGGTGGAATCATGGTTTCCTGAATTGTTTTCAATTATATTTCTATTATAAAAATTGCTTTATATGAATCTTTATCATACAAAAATCATTTCACTAAATCACATGCCTGATGTATTACTCTTTGCATTTGCTATAGATTCGGATAATAAAAAATATTTAATTGGTCAATCAGGCATTTATGGAATACAATTATATAGTCAGAGATCTAATACGTTCTCTGCAGAATCAAACGTCTAAGAAGGGAGCTTTATTCTCAAAGAGTTTAAAGCCTATGTAATGAAAATAATGATAATAGCTAACACTTATTGAGCAGTCATTAAAACCATTTTAACATTCTTTATCTCACTTAATCTTTCCAGCTATCCAAAGAGGAAGGTAAATTTACCAGCATTATCTCTAAGTTAAGATGAGGGACCTAAAAGATATAGAGATTAAATAACTTACTAGGGTCATAGGGCCAGTTAGAGGAAGAGATGGGAGTAATGTCTGAGTCCTGCTTTTAACTATTGAGTTTTTCCATTTTTCCTATGTAGACAGCAAAGACCAGCACAAATGAAAGGATACGTATTATTAAAATGTGGAGAGGCAACTTATCCCCTAATGCTGAATCATATAAATTTATTACTTCTTGCTCAGAGAAGAGAGAAAAGTTAGAGCTGGAGCAGCTGAGATGAGGTCGTGAGGAATTAAAGATCAGAGATTTTGGAGGGAATGAAAGTGGGCATGACTCCATAATTCTTTTCTGCTTATTTTATTATTTTTGTATGTATATTTAAATATTATTTCAAATTAAGAAAAAAAAGAAAGTTGAAAGAATAGCCTAAGGCACTCTCTTATACCTGTACCTCCCTATTTATTTATATTTTGCCTCTCTCTCTCTGTCTTTCTCTCCTTCCCACTTCATTACAGCTCCTTGAGATCTATTCTATTCCATTTGAATAACTGTGACCAAGGACATGATATCTGATGCCCATATACCAAAATACAACTGTGGAACAGCATAGGATAACTGCTATAATGCCACCCATTCAAAAGGAGGAAACAGAAGACTCTCAGGAGTCACTTGTCTACAGCAATTTTTTCAATCCAGTCAGGCACATTTTGGCATTTCCTTGATTAAGGCTCAATCATATCCCTAGAATTTGTTCTCTGTGGCTCCTGCCATTCTTCAGGCTGTTGGTTCTGCTTTCTGAGCCATCCATACTTCTCCATAATGAGTAGATGATGTTTGCAGCTGAGTAGGCATCTCAGCTTGCTTCCTGCTCAAAGAAGTTTGGAGGTCCAAGGGCCTCTTTTATTTTGTACAGCTTCTCTTCCTTTCAGTACCAGTTGCTATAATTCTTTTAAAAATCTTGTGGATTTCTTATGTATCAATGTATAAGTACACTCAATTAGACAAGAGCAACACCAACAATCAGAGGTAAGCTCCACTGTATACCTTAGGTTCCCTTTTAGACAGCTGTGGGATCACACCCTTAAGATCCTTGAGGACCCCCTCTGGCTTTGATCTTTAGCCTTAAAAATATACTCTTATTTAATTTGAGAATTGTCTGCCATCTGGGGAGGCTAGAAATAAAAAACAGCTTTATTTTTGTACCCAGAGAGTTCTGATTCCTATATGTTTAGCAGTTTATTCTTAGCACATCTTTCTCCTCTCACATTTTATCATAGGAAATTAGAAGAAGCCAGGTGGCACTCTAAATACTATTCTTAGAAACATCCTTAGCATTCATCATCCTTATTACTAACACTATCAAAGGAAACACGGTTGCCAAACTTTCCACCACTGAATAATAAGGGAAACTTTCCTATAGTTTCCAACAATAACGCCTTTTTTCCCCTCATCTGCAAGTTTCTCCAGTTCCTTTACCCTTTCCAAATACTCTTTTTAAATTCCTTTTAGCTTCAACTCACCTCACAGTCCCAAAGCCAAAGCTGCATGTTTTATGTTTTGGCTACACTGTACCCTAATTCCTGTACCAGAATGTATTACAAGCATTACTGATGCATGTCAGATCACTCCAAAATTTAGCAGCTTAAAACAACCACAACCATTGATTTTTTTTTTTTTTTTTTTTTTTTTTGCAAATCAGCAGTTTGGAAATAATTCGTGAAAATAGGCTAACTTGCTCTGAGCAACATCAGTTAGGGCAGCTTGACTAGGTATGGGATGTACTTTTAGAACAAGTATTCATCTGCCTAAGTTGGTGCTATCACCTACTAGCTCATCTGGCAATATGGGCTGAGAATTCAGTTTCTCTCCAAAGACTGCTTGGATTTCCTCAGCATGGTAGTTTCCAAGAGAAAGCATCCCAGTAGAGTACAGTAGAAGTGCATAGAGCTTTCATGATCTCGCTTCAGAAATCACATTGTATCACTTTCACCATAATCTGTTTCTTGAGGCAAACACAAAGTTCTGTCCAAGTTCAAGGTAAAGACATAAAGATTCCACCACTTGAGGAGACAAATGAATATTAATTTGTGTCTGGCTTCTTTTGCTAATAATGATTGTGAATTTCATCCACATTTCATATATTAGTCTTCATTGCCTCTTTATAACTAAGTATTATCTCATTGTATGTATTTACCATGACTTGTTAATCCATTCTATTTTTGATAGACAGTTGTGTTTGGGAGTTTGTGTTTCCTCTTTTTTCTAGACTGTCTCGGCTATTCTATGCTTTTAATATTTCATTACAAATTTTAGAAGAAAGTTATCAGTATCTATTAAAAAAAAACTTCTGTATTTATGACTATAATTGTTTTAAATTCCACATCAATTTGTGAAGGATTTAATATCTAACCTTCCAAAATATGAATATAGTATATCTCTTTCATTTAGATATCTAATGTTTCTTAGCCATATTTTACAGTTTTGTTGCATAGATAGTTTAAGTTTATTCTTTAATATTTTATATTTTATACTATTGTAGTGAAATTGTTTTAAATTTGTTTTTCATTTTTTTTTTATGTAGGAATACAATTGATTTTTTAAATTGTCCATGAATCCTGAGACTTCACTAAACTTTTTTAATAGTTCTAGTAGTTTGTCATTATTGTTGTTTCCTTAGGCTCTTGTACATAAATATCATGACATCTGTGAAGAGGAACATTTCCCCTATTTTCTGGATTTAATGATTTCTTTTTCTTAAAAATAACACTGGTTTAGGATTTCCACTAGACTGTTGAATCTTACGGAAAGGTTATATACCCTTTGTCCTGGATTTAGAAAAATTGTCCAATATTTCACTGTTAATTGTGATAATAGCTATAGGCCTTTTAAATACTGGGAAACAGAAAAGATACATTGAAATCCTAACCCTCAAAACCTCAGAATGTGACTGTACTTGGAAATAGTGTCATTGAAGGTGCAATTAATTAAGATGAGGTCAGAGAGTAATAGGGTACGCTCCTAATCCAATATGACTGATGTCCTTATTAGAAGATAGCCATATGACACACACAGGAAGAATGCTTTGTGCAGATGAAGGCAGAGGTTAGAGTTAAGCAATTGCAAGCCAAGGAATGTCAAAGATTGCTGGCAAACCACCAGAAAGTTGCAAGAGGCAAGAAAGATTGTCTTTATAGGTTTCAGAGGGAACATGGCCCTGGCAACACATTGGTTTCAGACTTCTATCCTCCAGAACTGTAAGGCAATAAATTGCTGTTGTTTTAAGGCATCAAGCTCATGGTACTTTCTTACGGCAGCCTGAGGAGACTAACACAACAGCCTCCCCCTTATCTTTGGGGGATACACTCCAAGACCCCCAGTGGTTGCCTGAAACCGCATATAGTATCAAACCTTATATAACATACATATATATGTCTTTTCCTATACTAGTGGTCAGAAAGATTATACAGTGTGGATGCTGGCCAAAGGGATGATTCACATCCTAGGCCAGATGGAGCACGAAGGTGCAAGATTATGCTACTCAGAATGGTACACAATTTAAAATCTATGAATTATTTCTGGAAATTTCCATTTAATATTTTTGGACCATTGTGGACCAAGGGTAACTGAAACTGGAAAGCAGAACTGCAGATAATGGGGGAACTGTTGTACACCTTAACAGACTGAAGAAATCCCTTTTATTCTAGTCTGCTGAGTTTTTTTTTTTTAATCAAAAATAACAACACAGTCTATAGCACAGGGAACTATATTCAATATCTTGTAGTTACCTATGATGAAAAAGATTATGAAAAGGAATATGTGTATGTATATGCAGGACTTTATGCTGTACACCAGAAACTGACACATTGTAAACTGATTATATGTCAATAAAAAATAGATTTTAAAAATTTTAAAAAAGAATAACGACAGATACAGAGAACAAACAAGGGGTTCCCAGTGGGAAGAGGCAAGTTATGGGAAGAGGACTAAGAGGTACAAATCACTAGGTATAAAATAAATAAGATACAAGAGTGTAATATATAGCACAGGGAATACAACCAATATTTTATAACTTTATATGTATATCAAAAATAAAAGTCACTATATTGTACCCATGAAGCTTATATAGTATTGTAAGTCAACTATATTTCTATTAAAAAAAAATAACATGATGAATTTTTGCCAAATGCTTTTTTGGCTATTTTTGATACAATCTTATGATTTTTCTCCATTATTTTCTTCTGTTTATATAATTTAAAAGCTTTATTTCCCCCACAGTTAGCAAGTGGATTTCATATTATTTCAACTGGAAGTTTTCTTCCTATAGTTATCATTTACATTATTTTCTTAATATAGTGAATTATATTTATTGATTTTAAAATTATAAAACAATCTTGCATTCCTGGATAAACTCCATTTAGACATAAATAGGAATGTTTTAATGTATTTCTGGCTTACAATTGCTAACATTTTTAAAAGGTTTATGTCTATATTCATAAGAGATATGTTAAATATCTTATTTTATAATGGTTTTGTCAGATTTCAACATCAGCCTATGTGGGTCATGTAAAATGAATTGGGATATATCCTCTTCATATATTTTGTTAGAGACTGACATTATTTCTAAATTACATAGTTGATAGAACTTACCAGTAAAATCATCTGGATCTATAGGTGCTCTTCTAGGAAGGTTTTTGATAATAAATTTTAATTTCATTGATATTAGACTTTTCAGATTTTCTATTTCCTCATTAGTAAGTTTTGGTAAGTTGGTTTTTCAAGAAAATTGTCTATTTCATAGAAATTGTTAAATATATTGATACAAAGGATTCATAATATTTCATTGTTGTCTTTTCAATGTCTGTAGGAATGGTTTTGCTAATTCCAATATCTGGATGATGAGTCTGTGCCTCTATGTGTGTCTGTATGTGCACGCTTGTGTATTTCTGCTTTTTTTGTCTTAATTGTGGCTCATATTTTCCTATATCTTCATGTGTCTAGAAACTTCTGTTTGTATGGTAGATACTGTGGATGACAAATTTCAAGATTTTGAAATTAGCACACATCCCTTAAAACATGTTGAATTTTATTTTGGAATGCAATTAAATTACTGACAGATCATTATGGGTTTTATTAGGCTTATTTCATGCTATGTTAAAAATGGTTCTGAGTTTTAAAATTAGTTGTAGGACTTGCTTTTATTTATAGATGATAGTTATCCTGAAAGCATGATCTTTTGGGGGCTTCAAATGAACTTGGTTTCCTCTGTGTGGTCTCCACACTCCAGCTGTTTTAAAATCCCAACATTTTCCTGCAGTGCATAACCCTGTAATAAATGATCTCTGCAATACTGTGCAAAGATTCAGCCTTCTGACAAGGTCCTGTGCTGAATCTCCACACAGACTTGTTCCTCTTCTCTGGTATCCAGCCTTGAAAATTTCAGCCCCTTCAGAGGTCAGAACTCCAAATCTTTCAGGCTGTTCCAGGTAGCAGTACCCATGAGGCTTCTCTCCCCAAAGTGTGATTATTGATATATATCTAAGCCTGAATTTGCATTTCTAAATGTAGCACACTAAGTAAACTAACTGCATTAAATAGGGACTTTTATACTGATTTGATTTGTAAGCCCTTCACCCTAACTTTCCAGCAGTTTTAGCCTAAGAAAAATTGAGAAAATTATGAATCAATAAAAAATGTTAAAAAAAAAAAAGAAAAATTGAGAAAGAAGGGAATTTTATAATTAATACTTTCCCATGCCTTTTAGAATGCCCATATTGTGCCTGTTGACAATTAATCTGTTGACAATTAATTTCTCTCTGGTCCTTTTGTGTCTCTGCTTTCTTGACTCTAGATTTTTTTTTCAATTATTTTCTTAACGAATCTATGGTTCCTAATTCTGAAAAGAGTTGTTTTTTGCTGGTCCTCACGGAATTAAAAACCTAATTCAAGTTTATATTACTTGTCTGGGGGACTGGATTCCATTTTAGTAGAAGGTAATTGCTTCATTCAAAAAAATGATCCTGAGTTTAGTGAATATTATCTGTAGCAACGAGCTGGTAAGGAGCTTCAGTGTGTGGCCTTGAAAAGTCAAATGCCTGCCAACTTTGGTTCTCTTTAGGGTTAACTGTCTATTGAAAAAGAATAAAACCCAAATACATGAAAAGGCATTTTTCTTACCAAAAGAATGGAACAAATAAACTCTTGCTTTCATTTATCTGTAAATAATTTCGAAGACACATACGATTCTTCAGCTATACTTCTTTAACAATAAGTGACTTAAATAATGAAGTTCAATGTTTGATCATTAAGTAAGTATCCCTAACAGGAGAAATATTGGATATGTAAACTAATAATTTCCACTTTTGTGAATTGCATCAGGATTCAACTTACTGGGGTATGTACAAATGAAATCTATGCTATCTCACCATTAGTGCATTAATAAAGATTAGAAATTTACTTTCGTATTTTATGGTATTACTATTGTGCTGATAACATTCTCAGTCATAAATAATCTGTATTGTTTTAACTCTTGAAGTTCAAGGTATTAGTGTCCAATAATAGGTAGAAGCTGATACTTGGGAATAATGAATAGATTCAACTGATATTTTTAATACCTAAAACTGCAAGTAAAAAGAGAATTTAGAAAGTTAACATTTTAGTATTTCTTTCTTTACCTGAAAGAAGAACTTGATTAGTATTTTTCTTTTTCTGTATACATTCATTCTTAATTAATATAGAACTTTACCTATTTGAATAAAGTAACCCTAAGCCTTCCCTTGAATAACTTTAGTACAAGAAAAAGTAGTTCTATGCTATGAGAAAATAATTGCTGTGATCCTGCTATCTGAAGATCACAAGAGTATTGCTATGTCATCATGAAAATTCAACTTCAAATTTTATTTCAAATTGCAAGGTTTTATTAGTTTTAAAATAGCTCCAAAATATTTAAATAGCATCATTACTTTCTTTTTTAAAAAGAGAAAAGTAAAAATTCTAAAGCCTAATTAAAACTGAGCTAGGAACAAAGAAGGCTCTTAGGTAAAAGAGAAAAGGGTATAAGGAAAAACAGGATTTTACAGCAATTGTGTGTGTGTGTGAGAGAGAGAAAGAGAGAGAGATAGGTAGAAAAGGACAGAGACTTTTTGAGCATCACACATTAGGGATTATTTTATCCCTTCCTTTCCTTGAAACAGCATAGAAGAGGCATAACAGAACTTCCTACTTCTGACATAACAATATTTTATTCCCAAATATTCCAAGTAAGAAAGTTAGGCACTGAATATCATAGATTACAAAAATAATTAATAATGCTATCCTAGATACTATGTGGAATCCCAATGATCTCTTTATACAGAAAAGAAGATAAAGACAAATGGAAACTGTCCAGATTGTATCTGAAATTTCTTCACAAAGGTATAATGTCCCCTTTTCCAAAGACTTTCTTTACCCTATAGATTACAGGTATGAAATAGAAATCTCAGACTTTCAGTGACTGATGGTTCTGTTAGACAATTAGATAGAAATGAGCACTGGCCACAGGGAGAGGAAAGAAGAGGGAGTAATCCAGATGATAACAGTATGCCTGCACTCAGGATAAGGAGCTTCAAAGAGTTTTACTTTCTCTAA
Source organism: Camelus dromedarius (assembly GCF_036321535.1). Lineage (NCBI taxonomy): Eukaryota > Metazoa > Chordata > Mammalia > Artiodactyla > Camelidae > Camelus > Camelus dromedarius. The sequence goes on along the minus strand of NC_087436.1, from coordinate 58,692,434 downwards.
ATGAGTGCCAACAAAGAAGCTGGTTAGAATTGGACGTTGGGACTGCACAGTAGAGAGAAGGACTCAACATAACCCAATGCTCAGTATAATATCATTAGAATTGAGGTTTGGGCCCCCTTCCATGGGCTTTTCTGTGTGCATTATGGGTAAGAGCATGTGCAAAGGAAACGGACATACCTAAGCACTTAAGGGACAGAAGCTGTCAATCAATCACAAGAATGCTCCTAAGCCAGGATATAAGACAGCAGAAACAATGCAGCAGTGCCATTTTCCTCTCTTGGGTTGGGCTGCCGTCAATTCTCAAAGGTGTACTTTACTAACTTTTGCTCTACTAATAAAAGCCCGTGTTTACATAATGCTTTCAGTTTCCTTGGGTAAGACAAGAACTAGGGTCTTTTCCCCTCCTCATGGTAACAATTCTACAAATACAATTGGTGGGAAACCTCTCTCCCTTCTTGGAAAAGCAGAGGCTTCAATTTATTTTTATTATAAAGTTGAAATCTTAGTCTCTATTTTACAACAAAGATTTAAGTCTTGAGATTGACCAAAAAAAAGAGAAATAATTAAATATCATCTTTATTAATCATTTCTTAAGAGAAAATTTTTCTAAAATTTAGATGAATTTGTCTCCCTGAAACAGGTTTTTTGAAAAGATTTGTAGCATACTTCTATACCTAGATTTTAAAGACATTTTGTTTGTCCAGGTAGATAATAGCATTTTTATGTCTTTAGATGTTTATTATTCTGCTTTTTGATTTCTGATAATACACTATACAGCCAACAACTTAATTATTCATCATCTTAATAACTTTTTATCTTTTTACTTTTGAAAATGATTTTATTAATCAATTGCCATTCTGTACATATTTATTTATTAAGTTTATTAAATAGTATTGATGATTTTACCCTTATATTCTGAGAAACACCTAGACAGCAGTCTTGATTCAACTGGAGGAGATAAAAGAAAAATGTTACGTCCCATAATAGGGAGTCTGTTCATTGAATGCCAGAATTTACCTTGATTATCCATCTCAATTGTGGACTCCACTTCTTTGATCTATAGCAACTGGTAAGAAATTTGGTAAGAACTGCCTGGAATTCTTCCTGTAGGTTTTGGTAGCTATTATTCATTCATTGGCCTGAAAGACCAGAAGAAAGTGTTATAACATAAATAGTCATATCTCTAAATATTTAAGAAATATTCCTTCCTTGTTGAGTAAATACCTCAATTCTAAGCCATCTAAGTCAAAATGAAAAAGATTCAAATTTTATTAAAGAAAAATTTTATGAGCAAGGCAGACAGAAAGTCCAAAATTGGAATATCATTTAAGAGATCATTTTTCAATCTGAATGATATGTTTTAACCTATATCTAAAAGTACATTCGTTTATTCCACATAAATCAGTACAAGTTGTTAGAATATCCTATTTTATAAAACTATAAAATTCCCCTGTGGGATTTGAGGATGTTTGTTTGGAAATTTAATCATTATAATAGGGAAAAAATTGCTCCTTTACCATAGTTACTAAAGAAACAATATCTTCCTTATTAAATTTATTTTTTAAATCATTACAAATAATTTATCATGTTAGTTATTTCCTTCTCATATAATCAGAACTAATGATTTTTTCTTAATTTATGATAGAAATACTGTGCAAAAAGGAAAATGTCAACTATAATGATGCTGTTTGTCATGGTAAAAATATGGATCCAAATTTGAAGAAGAAGAAATTATGTTTAATGCATCAAAGCATGATCTTTCATGCAGGTTATAACATTTTTATTCATTGGATGTTTTAATGGTAAGGGGTTTTTCATTTGAAGCATGAAAAGAACTTAAGCTTGCACAACTATGAAGAAATGAATTCATGGTCATAATTGAAAATATATGTTCATTTGGTGATGATAAACATGTAATAAGACATTGCCAAGTTGCCTTTTCAGAAATTCGGTAAATTCTCTATGTGGTAATTGTGAGTAGGGCAGAATGTGCTTCTTTAACTCAATACTTACTTCCACAGGCCAGAAATCATTGGCAAAAAGTTCATTATTTCAAAAGGTGTGTGGAGAGTTGATGACTCGGATTGTAATAAAACAGGAAGATGGCTAACATTAACTTTTTTTTTCCTGATGATTCTTGGGATTGATGCTCAATTAAAGTAGAAAAAGAAATGTAAATGATTCATTCATTGAGAGCACATTAATATATTCAGTAAAATTGTAACAATTTTTAAACTTCTTTAATTAATGAAAATATTTCTCAAGTTGTTTGATTAAATGTTTCATTTCTTTTGCTGTGGTTTTATGTTGTGGAAAGTAGGGAGGGTAGTAATTTTTTCTAGAAAATTCAAATGTTTTCCAGAAAATTCAATAGCCTCTGTTGAATTGCCCTTCCTAGTCAGTTAAAATTTTGATCACATTAAGTTAATAAGGAAGATATATCAATCAAGATTAATGAAAGAAAAATCAATCATTCAAACTTCATTAGAAGCAGTGTTTGTTGATCTTATTGGAATGTCCCGTTGGTTGTTGAATGACCTTGGCATTCTATTCATCCTCAAGCTTTTGAAATATTACAGTGATGAATAAGGTATCGGTTTTCATGCACTAAACATTATTTTTAAAGTCAGGTTTCTTAAGGCATAATTTATATGTAAATAAGCCAACTTTTCTAGCTGTCCTGTTTGATGAGTTTTTACAAATACCCTATGATCACCCCCTGTGATATTGTGATTTATAATAAAAAACATATATATTTGGTCTTTTGTGTTACTGAGCCATTCTAGCACAGAGCTCCTAAAATCTCTGGAATTTCCTGAATTAAGAGCAATAAAGTTGTCTTTTATTATGTTAATGGTTGACTTTTGGAAAGCCCTTCAGTTACTTAAGAGGGCTGGTTGCCAGGGGAACCAACCAGGTGATTAGAGGGTTGGAACTTTCAGCAATCATCCCATCAGCCTCCAGGGAGGGGAGAGGGACTCGGGGTTGAATTAGTGGCTTAAGGTCAATTATTTAATCTATTATGACTCAGTTCAGAAGCCTCCATAAAAATCCAAAGGACACAGCGAAGAGCATCCAGGTTGATGAACTCATGGAGATTTGGGGAGAGGGCATGAAAGCTCCACATTCTTTCCCTGTATCTTGCCCTGTGCATCTTTTCCATCTGGCTTTTCCTGAGTTACATCTTTGTACAATAAACTGGTGAGCTAAAAAGTAAACGGTTCCTCTGAGTTCTGTGAGCTGCTCTAGCAAATTATTCAAACCCAAGAAGGGCATCTTGGGAACCTCTGTTTTATTACCAGTTGATCAGAAGTACAGGTAACAACCTGGGCTTGCAACTGGTATCTAAAGAGTGTGTGTGTATGTTGGGGAGGCAGTCTTGAGGACTGAACCCTTAACCTGTGGAATCTGATGTTTTCTCCAGATAGATAGTGTCAGAATTGAATTGAATTGCAGGACACACAGCTGGAGTCCCGAGAATTGCTAGTTGGTGTGGGGAACCCCTCTCCCACACTGGAATTTGTGCCAGAATACTTAAACCTCATTGAGAAAGAATATTTCTAACATCCTCAAAAGATCCTGTATACTCCTTTGTAGATAGTTTTATCTTTTCCCAGTCAATAGATCACTCAGTATATAGCCTTCTGTCTCTAGCTTCTTTCCCTTTGCATATGCTTTTGAGATTTTTTTTATACTGTTGCATGTTCTAGGAGTTTGTTTCTTTTTACTGATGAATAGCATTATATTGTATGAATGTACAACAGTTTGTTTAGCTATCCACTATTATTCTGATATTTGGCTTGTTTCTAGTTTTGATCAATTACATATAAATTAGCTTTAAATATTCATATCCAAGTCTAATCTTGGACGTGTGCTTTTATTTCTCTTAGGTAACTTACATAATGAGATTGCTATGTCTAATGGAAATTGTATGTTTAACTTTATAAGAAACTGCTAAACTGCTTGCAAATTAGCTGCATCACTCTGCCTTTCTACCACCAATATATGGAATTTCTATCTGCACCACATCCTCACTAGCATTTTCTATGGCCCCTGTTTTTTAAAATTTGAGCCTTTCTGACAGGTTTGTAGAAATAGTTAATTGTTGTTTTAACTTGCATTGCCCTAATGAATAATAACATTGAACATATTTCCACAATTATTTGCCATTCATCTTTCTTATAAAGATTCTCTAAATATTTTGTCAATTGTTTTATTAATAGACTTTATTTTTAGAGCACTTTTAGGATCATAGCAATTCCTGTATACTCCCTAACCACACATGCACAGCCTCCCCTACTATCAACATTGATACCACAATGATGTATTTGTTACAATACATGAAACTGCATATCATTATCATCCAAAGTACATAGCTTACATGAGGGTTCACTCTTAGTGTTGTACATTTTATGGGATTTACAATATATAATGACCTGTGTCATCCACTGTAGTATCCTACAGAGTAGATTCACTGCCCTAGAAATCATCTGGGTGCTCCTATTCATCCCTCCATCCCACCTACCCGCTGGCAATCACTATTATTTTTACTGCCTCCATAATTTTCCCCCTTTCAGAATGCCATATAGTTGGGATCATACAGTATGTAGTCTTTTCAGATTGGCTTGTTTCAGTTAGTAATATTCATTTAAGTCTCCTTTATGTCTTTCATGGCTTGATATTTCATTTATTTTTAGCACTGAATAACATTCCAATGTCTGTATGCACCACAGTTTATTTATTTGTCACCTACTGAAGGACACCTTGGTTGCTTCTAAGTTTTGACACTTATGAGTAAATCTTCTTTAAATGTCTATGTGCAGGTTTCTGTGTAGACAAAAGTTACAACTCATGCAAGGAATGAGATTGCTGGAGCCTTTGGTAACAATGTGTTTAGCTTTTTTTTTTTAAGAAACCACCAAACTGTCTTCCAAAGTGGCTGTGCTATTTTGCATTCCCACCAACAATGAATGAGTCTTCTTCTTGCTCCAACATAATCACCAGCATTTGGCATTGTCAATGTCTCAGATTTTTACCATTCTAATAGGTGTGTTGTGGTATCTTATTGTTTTAATTTCATTTCCCTGATGACATACGATGAGGGACATCTTTTCACATGCTTATTTGCCAACTGTGTGTTGTCTTTGTTGAGGTGTCTGTTAAGGTCTTTGGTCCATTTTTTAAATTGTGTGGTTTGCTTTTTATTATTGGGTTGTAAGTGTATATTGTTTTTAGATAAAAATCCATTATAAAATGTAACTTTTGCAAATAGTTTCTCCTACTCTGTGGCTTATCTTATAATATCTTGAAGTTTTGTTTCATAGAGCATAAGCCTTTAATTTTAATAAAGTCTAACTCATCTGTGATTTCTTCTATGGACCTTGCCTTAGGTCCTGCATCTAAAAAGGCATCACCATAAACAAGGTCATCTAGACTTTTCTCCAATGTTATCTTCGAAGAGTTTTATAGTTTCACGTTTTATATTTAGGTCCATGAACCATGTTGATTTAATTTTTTTTGCATGCAGACATCCAGTTGTTTCAGAAATGTTTATCGAAGAGACTGTCTTTGCTCCATTTTATTGCCTTTGCTCCTTTGTCAAAAACTAATTGGCTATACTTATGGAGGTCTATTTCTGGGCTCTTTATTCCATTACATTATTAGATTTGTCTATTCTTTCACCAATACCACATGGTTTTGATTTATTGTAAACTTAAGTATTACAGTTGAGTAATTTCAGTACTCCACATTTGTTCTTCTCTTTCAATGTTATTTTGGCCATTCTGGTATATTTAGTTTCCATATAAAATTTAGAATTACTTTGTCAATATTTTCAAAATAACTTACTGGGGTTTTGATTGGGATTGCATTGAATCTGTAGATCAAGTTGAGAAGAACTGACATCTTGATGGTATTGAGTCTTCCTATCCATGAATGTGGATTTCTCTCCATATTAGTTCTCTTTGATCTCTTCCGAGTTTTGTAGTTGTCTTCATAAAGATCTTGTACATTTTTAAAAATTTATAACTAATGCATCATTTTTTGAAGTTCTGATATAAATGTTATTGTGTTTGATTTTCAAATTCTACTTGTTTATTGCTAGTATAAGAAAGTGATTGACTTTTGTATATTAACCTTTAACTTGCAAACTTGCTGTAAAATTGCTTATTAATTCCAGGTTGTTTTCTCATGATTCCTTTGGGTTTCCTACATAGACAATCATGTTACCTGAAAACAAAGTTTTATTTATTTCTTCCCAATCTATATTTTTATTTCCTTTTCTTGTATTATTGAATTAGCTAGAACTTCCAGTATGATTTCAAAAAGGAGTGGTAAGAGGGGATATCCTTGTTTTGTTCCTTATCTTAGCAGCTTTTAGTTTCTGACCATTAAGCAGGATGTCAACTCTAGGGTTTTTATAGATATTCTCTATAAAGTTGAGGAAATTCCCCATTATACCTAATTTGCTAAGAGTTCTTATCATTAATAGGATTAGATTTCATCATATTTTGTACATTTAAAAATTGAATTATTAGTCTTTAATTAGAAGAGATATTTGTATATTCAGGACACAAGGTTTTTATTTTTTTTAATCGCATTGTTTTGGTAAATACTTTCTCCCAGACGTGATTTGTCTTTTAATTTTTCTTTTAATATTAACAGCATCTTTAAAGGAGTACAGATTTTAATTTTACTGCAGTATTTTTGTTTGTTTGTTTCAAAGTTTGTGCACTTTGTGTCCAAAGAAATCTTTGCTTAACCCAAGCTCACAAATATTTTCCCCAAAGATTTCTTCTAGAAATTTTGTATATTTAGATTTATATTTAGTTGCATAAACTCTTTTGCAAAAAATATTTTTACATGATGCAAGATAAAAGTTGAGTTCATTTTTTTGAATATGGATATCCAAATTTTCCAGCATTATTTATTGAAAAATTGTATTTTCTCCAATGAGTTATCTTAGTACCTTTTCAAATCAATTGAAAATTTATGCATAGGTTCAATCCTAGATTCTAATATGTTTCATTGACTTCTGTATCTATACTTATTTCAGTAACACATCATCCTTGTGACTGCAGCTTCATAGAAAGTCTTGTAATTTTGCCAAGTGAGCGTTTTCAAACTTATTCTTGTTTTCCAAAGTTTTCTGTTGTTGTTTTGTTTCTTGCATAAACTTTAGTATCAGCTTTACTATTGTTTGGAATAACAGTATTTTATAAATCAACTTGGAATGAACTGAGATCTTAAGAATACTGAATTCTTTGATCCATAAACACAATATATATATTGCTATATATTTGCATCATCTTTAATTTCTGTCATCAAAGTTTTGTACTTTTCATAGTAAAAGTCTTGCACATATTTTGTTAGATTTATACATAATTCATGTTTTTAATGTTGTTGTAAATTATATATTTGATTCTGAAATTGCTGTTTTATAAAATTACAATCAATTTTTGTATATTGACTTTATATCCTACATCCTTACTGATAGCTTTAATAGCCATTTTGTAGATGTTTGGTGGTTTTGTACAGGGATAATCATGTTTTCCATGAATAAATAAGTTTTATATCTTCCTTTGCAACCAATATGTATTTTTTCTTGCCTTATTGCACAATTTAAGTCCTCTAAAACACTGTTGAGTATAAATGAGAAGAGTAGATATGCTTGCGCCTTTGCAATGTTTGAGGGAAAGCATTAAGTCTTTAACCACTAGGTGTGATGTTAGATGTAGGATTTTTCACAGATGACTTTGATAAGGGTGAAGAAGGTCTACTCTATTCATGCTTGGTTAAAGTTTTTCTTAAAAAGTGGATGTTGATTTATTTCAAATTATAATATATAATGCTATTATCATGTGATATCTTTTTTTTGTCTACCGATATGATGCATTTCATTGGTTGATATTGACTGATGAACCACTTCACATTCTTTGGATAAACTCTACTTGGTTATGATGAATAATCTTTTTGTGTATATTCCTGGGTTTGCTTTGCTACTATTTTGGTAAATATTTTTGTGTGTACTTTCATAGGGGATATTGATCTGTAGTTCTTTTCTTCCTTGTATTGCTTTTGCTTGTTTGGATATTGGGGTAATGCTGACCTCATAAAATGAATGGGTAAATGTTCTTTACTATTCTGTGTCCTTGTGAAGAGTTCACCTTATTTCCTAAATCTTTGGTACAATTCATCATCTGCTCCTGGGAGTTTTCTTTGTGAGAAAGTTGGATTATGAATTTAACTTCTGTAACAGATATGAGCTATGCACGTTACCTAATTCTTGAATGAGCTTTGGGAGTTTGTTTCTCTTAAGAAATTTGTTCATTGCTTGTATTTTCAAATAAAATTTATTGATATAAGGTTTAAAAGATAATATTCCCTCTGTTTTCTTTTAAATGCTTATTGGATTTTAATAGTTCCCCTCTTAGATTTTTAAAATTTGTAATGAAACATTTATATTTTCTTCTTTATCAGCATGGCTAGATGACTATCATTTTTTTTTAATCTTCTTCAAATAATCAGCTTTTAGTTTCATTGGTTTTCTCTTTTATTTTTTCCTGTTTTTTATTGATTTTTTTCATGGTATTTATTATTCCCTTACTTCTTCTTCCCACAAATTTTGATATTTTGTGTCTTCACTTTTATTCAATTCAAATATTTTTAAAATTATCTGTGTATTCCTTTTTGATTTGTGGGTTGTTGAGAAATATTTTGTTTAATTTCCAAATATATTTCATTTTCCAAATGTCATTCTTCATTGATTTGTAACATAATTTGCATGATTTTAATACTTTTAAATACATTGAAGTTTCCTTTATGGCCCAGAAAAATGTTCTATCTTAGTATATCTTCCCTGGGCACCTGAAAAGAATGTATATTTTGCAGTTATTGAGTGGAATATTATATAAATGCCAGTTAAGTTAATTGGTTGATAGTGATGTTCTATATCACTGATTTCTGTCTACTGCTTCTATTGATTATGGACGGGCTGTGCTGATTTCTACAACTAAAATTGTGGATTTCTGTGCTTTTGTTTTATTAATACTTAATGTATTTTGAAGTACTGTTGTGTCAGATTCATACACATTTGAGTTTGCTGTGTCTTCTCAAAGACTCAATACTTATTATCATGTAATGTTATTTATGACTGATTTATACTTCTTATTCTGAAGTCTACATTTTCTGCTATTAATATAATCACTTCAGATTTCTTTTTATTAATGTTTCCAGGACATAGCCTTTTAAATCCTTTTATTTTAATCCTTTTATCTGTAGTGATATATTGAAAGTGGGTTTCTTATAAAAAGCATAGAGTTAAGTTTTGATTTTTTAATCCATTTTGACAATTTCAACTGCTCTATTTTATCATTTACCTGTAAGTTATTCATTATCTCCATTTCTGGCTTAGTAGCTGTGGCTATTTTAAAATTGCTTTATTGATTGCTTTTTATTTTACAATATGAGATTTAACTTATCACAACATATCTTGAAAAAATATTGCACACTATAATTTAATTTTCTTCTTCCTACCTTTTGTGCTATTTTATACAATTTGCATCCACATTGGTTATAAATCTCATAACACCTTGCAGTTATTTTTACTTTAAAAAGTAAATTGTCTTATAAGGAATTACAGGAGGGAAAAGAATGTATCTTTTACATTTCATCTCTATTTTACTACTCTGGTTCTTTTTCTTTCTATAAATCCCAATTTCTATCTGTATCATCTTTGTTCTTATGATTTCTAAAAGTTATTGTAATGGAGGTCTTGAAATTATTAGCTTTGTTTGTCTGAAAAGTCTTTATTTTATCTTCATTTCTGAAAGATATTTTTGCTGGGTTTAGTGTTCTAACTTATGAATTCATTTTCTTTCAGTACTTTACAGATGTCACTCCATTGCCTTCTGGCTTGCATAGTTTTTATGGGAAGTACGCTGTAATTCTTATCTCTGTCCCTCAGTATGCAATGTTTTCCTTTTTTTTTTTTTCCCTGGTTGCTTTCAAGATTGACTCTTTACTTTTCTGTTTTTGCAGTTTAACTCTGATGTGTTTGTGTTTTTACTTCTTTAATATCTTGCTTGGAATTCTCTGAGATTCTTCGATCTTTGGTTTATCGTACTTCATTATATTTGGAAATCTGTCATAATCTTTTCTAGTATTTCTTCTTCCCCTTTCTTTTTATTTTCCTCTATAGATCAAAGCACACACATTAGACCATTTGATAGTGTCCTGAAGCTCCAACATGGTCTGATCTGCTTTTTTAATTCATTTTTCTTTTTATATATTATTTTGGATAATTTATATTTACCTATTTTTAAGTTTACAAATTTCTTCCTCAGATGTGTCAAAAGCATCATAGTAATTTTTTATCTTTGATAACATGTTTTGGAAGGGTGAGTGGATTTTATTTGACTTTTTTTTAATAGTTTCCATCTTTCTTTTGAAATTTCTCATGTTTCATGTATGTTCTTTACCTTTGCCTTTACCACTATATCCTTTAATATATTAAAGGGTAGCTACTATAAAGGCTCTGACTGATAGTTCCAACATCTTGGTAATATCTCAATCTGCTTCCGTTGATTGCTTTATCTCTGAAAAATAGCCTTTTTTCTTACTATTTTATTTGTCATATAATTTTAGAATGAATATTGAACATTGTCAATTGAAGAACACCAGAGCCTGAGATTAAGAGTATTTATAGCTGGAAATGAATACTACTCTTCTTCTGTTACAATGGTGGTAAATGATTCAATTGAGTTTGGGTTTTATTGTTGATAGTGTTAACAAGTTCCTTCAAGTTCCTTCAGTGGTGGGCTGCCTGAACCATGTACTTAGGGTGAGTCTCTTGATGCTATAGGGTTTTTTCAGTTTTTCTGCTTCATCTTCAGCTTTCAGAATCTATTGTATGACTGTGCCAAATAGTGGTTCTCTCTTCACATTTTTTTTCTCTACCAGTGATGGTCTTCTATTGCTTGTTCCTCAGTGCTAGGCTCATGGTGGGGGCAGGGAGTGAGTTTTTCGTTCTTCTGGTGAAAGCTCAATTGTAGACAACATCTGTGTCCTTGAGGGTCAGGAAGGGGGCGTTGGTATTATTCTTGTTTTGCTAATCTCAATGATTGAAGTATTCAGACTTGCATCCGTGGAGGTTCTTAAACAAGAGAGAGGATTTTGCTCCTCCTTGCTCCTAGCAATAACACATCTCTGCTTTATAAAGGCACAAGATTATGACTCAAAAAGGTTTTGTTGTCTATCCCCCAGTGGCAGAAAATTTTGATTCTCTCACTCTCCCAGAACCAGTGATCTTTTCTTGGTTTCGAATGTCAGAAAGCAGAGCTTACTAACCCTTCCACAGAAGCTGATGAGTTTTGCTTATACACAAACATTGGATCTTTGCCTGGTCCCTGGTTGCAAGACAGTTTGCTGTCCCTCAGCAGCTCAAAGCATTTTTCTTCCTAGTGAGAAGACCCCAGGGAAGAGGGCCATATTTTGAAGTTGTTCCTCAAAATATGTGTGTAGCAGTTATGGGGTATTTCTGGTGTCCTGTCCTGCTCTCATTCTCTCCCATGAGCCTCTCTGTATATCCATAGAAAAGAGCTAATGAATGAGTGCCAACCTCCCTCGTGTCTGATGCTCTTATTCAAAATTTTTATGCTACCACAAATTCACCCTTTAGGAATTTATTTTAAAATTTGCTGATTTCTTATTAACTGCTGCTCAAATTTTTCCTCTGTGCTCTGCCAAAGTGAAGCAGTTTTGTGTCCTGTCTCACGTTAGAGGTGCTTTCCACTCTTTGGAACTTAGTATACTTTGTTGTCTCACCACTGCTCTATGATGGGTTCAAGGAAAATTATATTTTCATAGATCATTCAATACTTTCTTATCGTTAGGATCAGAGCAGTGCTCTTCTTTGGCTTTGTATATCCTAAGCAGAAATGGAAATCTATAAAACATTGTTAAAAGAAAGCATGTTTATTGTTGAGTGATATATTTTCCTTCATCATATAAGTTCAAAATAGACAGACGAAATTCCTGGTACAGCACAAAACAGAATCTCTCCTCAGATATGATATACCAGCCTACCAATCTGCAATCTGGCTAATATAACCATCCACATACAGAGGAGGAAAAAAGAAAACAAAAATATTTATATTTGGAAAATAGGAAATGGATTGCAGCAGTATAGCAAAGAATGTTCATCTGTGCATAAAAAGGAGAATTGACAGTTACGTAAGTCTGAAATAGTCTGGGTTAAATACAGGTTAATAATTTGTTACCTAGAAACCTCTCCATGTTTTTAATATAACGTGCACTATAGATCTCTACGAAGAAAAATCTATTTATCGTTTTGCAATCTTAAGTGGCCACTAAATCTCCCCCCACTTTTTTTTTTTTGAGAACAAAGTATTCCATACAGCACAATGTAGGAAATACTGGATCAGATATTTCTAACTGCATATGCATTAAAAATGTTAATATTGTTTCATTTTCACAATTTTGCTGTTGTGTTTAATTCTTTATGGTTTAACTCTATCTTTACAAGAAATTTTAAAATGTTTTAAAGCAGCAGTGTAAAAAAGGTATGAAACCAAGTGTTGACAACATGACTAATTTTATATTAGCAAACTTTAGATAAATTCTATCATATCTAATATAAAATTTAGTTTTATACCCCTGAATTTTCTTTAGTCATATAAAATATACTGCAAATAAGTCAAGTTAAATTTGAGCAGAGATTAATATTTGGGCTTCTGTTGCTGAGATAATTTTTCATCATCATCTTCCAAAGAACCCTTTCAAAACACCTTCCCTCTTTTCCACACAAACAGATAACCTCTTTCCATACTGTAAACAAAGGACTGATAAATAGGTGAAATACTCTTGTGAATAGACCACTTTGATACCTCTGTAATCTGTTTACTTTGCAAGGAGTCAAGATGTTCTTGCTTTCTGTTGCATGAGTTAAATTCCACAATATTTTCAAATATTCATTTAATCCTTTCATTCACTTATTAGTAGATTCATTCATTCAGAATTAAATATTTAGATTCACCACCAATTAGCAGGACCAACAAGGAATAAGGATTTTATTGTGAATCTATACTGATTATGTACTCTATGCACCAAAAAGCAAAATTAAATGTTTACAGATTTTTATCACTACTTTGAAAACTCCTCTAAAGCCAATATGTGCGTGTATAAATGACTGAATATTGACCAAGCTTTTGTTTCTTTATTTAAATTTTTGACCCTGATAACTGCTGTAAAATACAATATATTTTAAACTGCAGCACATTGAACAAACACACATTGTGCCAGAGATACTTCTGTGCCTGGAGAAATATGTTTCAACAGAAACAGTTATTTTCAGAATTAAAATGGTTAATCATGGGAAGATAATAAAATCTGATTTTTAAGGGTCAAATAATAATTGATATTTATTAGAGTTGACATTATGCATTTCTTTTTGTTTTTGATTCATTTGTTAGATTTTTGCTTCAAATGATATGCCACACCAGAAAGATCAATCATATAATTGATAGACAATTTCTACATCCCATGGCCAAGTGAAATTCCTTAACTCAAGATATATAAAATATTTTTTCTTTAGTAAAAGGAAATTGCTGAATTAGCCTCATTTTTGAAATTTTAATATTTACACCAAAAATTTGAATGACATAATAATACATCACAGTGTTCTAATTATCACTTAACATAGGATTAAGTGACATATTATTAAAGATTGTTCTATTGGTAATTAACTCCTCAGTAACTAATAAAATCAAAGATGTGAATAAAGCAGATATTATAAGAGCATGATAATACTTATTCCTATGTGAAAGCTTTAGAAGAAACAACACTTTAGAAAATTGAGTTACCTAAAAAAAATCACTTAAAATATAAAATTTACTTAAATACAGTAATTAATAGTACTAAATATAGTAAGTAATGAATGGAGACATTTCAAAAAGTAAGCCGACTAAATCTACATCAAGCATGGCTGCCATCTTGTGGGGACAAGATATAATGTAGTGAGGGGGCCAACCTCAACAAAGTGCCCCTGTTGCATTGCAAGTCATCATTTGACTTCCATCCACCAATTGTTTGATGTTTAATATTGCTATCCCACTTAAATTCCACATCAATATACAGGCAGAGGAGATAAGAGGTCTAAACTAAAAGAGGTCCACTGATATATACAATTGAATTCTTGCTACTAAAAGTTCAATATCATGGCTAATATAAGAACAATGGAAAAACTTTGAAATTCAAAGTTTTGACCTGAATTAACTTTAGTAGTAGATGAGTTTGGTGAAGTGTTCACATTAAAAAATTATCAATCAATCTATTTGCAGAATTTGGTTGGAATTTATATCTCATTGAGTTAGGAGAAAATATGACATTGTCCTGACAGGGCAGCCTTACAGATTTACGAAAAACTTCCAAAGGGAGGAAGGAAGAGATTTAGAGCTTAAAGTGAAGGGAAGGAAGGAAAGAAGGAAGAAAAGAAGGAAGGAAAGGGATATTACGCATTCTCAAGGATAAGATTTGTACTAGGGCCATCGGAGGTAAAACAGTTCGGCAGAATAGAAAGTGGTGAGTCAGTGCAAGGTTAACCTGGAAAAAAAAAAAAAAAAAGACATAGTATACCCAATGTGAGTAAGTTGTATAGGAATATGTGATATAATGACTTTCTTGAAGCACATTTAGAAGTCAAAAAATGTGTTTTCTAAGTTCAAATATTTCATCAATTACCAGTACAACTTCTGAGGCCTAATTTCCCATTCTTTTCTAGAAAACCTGGCATTAAATAAAAAAGGCCATAAATTCACATTGAGTTCTGAACTTCTCTGATCTACTGAGTATACAAGATATATTTTCAGCCTTTGAAACAAAACAAAAATTCCTTTTACACTTCTCAATTATGATTCTACCGTTATTATTTGTTATTGCCTGCATATAGGTTGTCAGTTATCTCCCTCTTATAGTTTTCCTTCCATATTCATGTTAAAGTTGTAATATACTTAGAATCATTTGTGTACCTAACTGTATTTATAATACTGATGATAGAATTATAGCAAATTAGAAAAAATGATCAAAATGCATTATATTCCATTTTCCTCTGATACTCTTTTTAAGCTAACTTTTCTCCTAATTTTGAAATATGCTGTCTTATAAATTTATAGATAATTATACTAAAACAAAGTAACTCCAGTCTTTGAATATTATTCCCAAAATCTTTCCATTAAAAAAATTCTACTTTGCATCTTACAGCTATTAAGATTATCTACCATTTCTTCAAATTATTGATATTCACATCACAACTACTGGCTGAATGAATTGATAGGCTTCACTTAGAAAAAATAAATTAGTAAATCATAGTTTACTTATTCAAAAAAATTAATCACTGGCTATAAAATTTTAGTGAATGAAAGCTGTTTTTTCCCCCCAAATATGCTATAATGTCACAAAGTTTTGAATTTTAGTATAGCAAGCCATTTCTATAGGATAATGTATGAATTAACTCTAAGTAGCCTTAATTAGATTAACAGAGCCTTCATTAAAAGCCTATATAAAGTATAGCCAGTGAACTTGCTATTTTTCCCTCTGGAACTTAACATCTAACCTACACATTAAAAAGTGAATTAAATATTATATCATAATACGCAATTTTCTGAAATAGAAAATATAGTTAACACAAAAAATAAAAATCTGCTTAAATTCATATTCCATACAAAAACCATTAATTAGAACACATTGGGTATAGAAATTATTTGAATGGAGGATTTTAAAATAATGAAAATGTTTTGTTCATAATACACTAGAACAAATTTCCAAGAGGAAATATAGTGTGCATTGTCTATATTTATCTCTCTCCAGCAATGATATTTATTAAGCCAGGACTGGACAGCTAATGTTCTGAAGTTCTTCCTAGTTCTCTGATTTGGGGATATTAGACTGTTCTTTCCATGTTAATGGTTATTTCACAATTTTTTTCTTGATTGAGCATATAGTGATTCATCAGTTTTTAAAATGCCCTTGTGAATAATAGAAACAAGCTATGGGGAGATACATCCATTTTTTCAAAGACTTCATCGTCTATAACAACCAAATATGATCCATGAAATCGAAACAGAACCCTTTAAAAAGTAAAATGATATCCACAACAGCATCAATACAACCAATGTTAAGTCAACATATACTAAGGGAAAAAAATAAAGGAATGATGAAAATTGAGAGGAATTAATCAGTGACGGCTTCTTGAAAGCATTGATTTATGCCAGATTCAGAAGGAAGTCATGAAATTCAAGGCAACCAAGGGGCTCCATGTAAAATGATGCAGTGAATAAAATGTGAATAAGTTATGGTCTTCACTCTCAAGGCATCCGTCGATGATCTAATTTAGAAGTAGTCCTATATAACTCTAATACAAAGGCAGAATGTGCTATTTGAACACAGAAGGATGGATTTATTCCATATGATTCCATATGAAAGTACTGAATGAAATTTCACAGACAAGATTTGAATTAAGCCTTGAAGTAGCAGAGGAGAGTGGGGAGGATGAATAGATGCCTTCCAAAAAATTAACCTAAGTAAAATATGGTAGCACAACCTTATCTAGAATGATCAGGATGAATGAAAGAAGTCATTTCACAGAAGTGATATGCAATTATGTTTGGAAAAATAATAGTCTAATTCACCCAACTAGAGAGAAGGGCTCAAGTGAGAGTGTAAGAAGAAAAGATATTTGCCAAATTTGGAGGTAACAGAGGAATCTGAAAGGTTGAGGAGCTTGACATCCATACATGCCAAGTAGCAACATTCTGAAAGGATTCCAATTATAATTGAAATAATATTAGGACCGTTCATACCTGGCCTCCACTAGTCACTTGGTTGTGTTAACAAATCTCCAGTCTGAAATGAGACCACACTGGGTGTAAGTTAGCCATTAGAAGAAAGGAAGTCACAATCATCAGGATTTTATTTTAAGGAGCATACTTGCAGAAAATCCTTTCATTCTGTTACTGGGAGGCTGTCATTCAGCACTTAATCAGCTCTTTCCATGGGGGACCAACCAACTTCCTCATTCTGCCTTATATACACAGGTCTGTAGTCAAGCTACTCAGTGTAATATTTTGATCAAATATTTCACTGAAGCATGCATTTCTGTTTTACTTATTATATTTTTTTATTTCAAGATCTTCTTTATCCTGATTGCCTAAAAAATACACTGGAGACAGAAAAAAAATATCACCGCATAAAAGGTAATTAGAACACCCTCTCCTTTTTATAACTTTATAATTGAAATCTCATTAAAAGCTTTCTAGGTCTCGTTTCCCTTGGTGACCAGGTGTCCCTAATTTGTTTTTAACCAATGTGACTAATTCCAGGCAAAGACTAGAAAAAGTCTAATACCTGTTGGAGGATAGCAATAGCAAGGTTAAATAAGTGGGGTGGCTTTTTTAGGTTGCCTTAATCTCGTTAAAAAAAAAAAAAGGCTTCAACGTCTTTTCTCTTAGAGTCCTGCCTTTTTCTCAGTCCCGGTTGAAGATTCCAAGGGAAATGAGAACACTATTTTGTTTCTCCCTTGTATTGCAGATAGGGGGAGGAGGTGGTTATTAGAGAGAAGCTCTTCCTCTCTTGGTTTCCCCCTCTCTCCGCCTGACAGCACCGCTCTCTCGCGGGCTCGCTCATTCTCCTAGGTGATCCATTTCTAGGCAACGTGGGTCTAGTGCTGAAGCTGCCAGGCTCGCTCCTTGCTCGCTTCCTGCATCCCGCCAGGCGAACCGCTCCAAAAGCATCCTGCAGCCCGCGGCTGCTTCCCTTCGCCACCCGGCCCCGCTGCTCGCGCCCGGCGCAACTCCCCCGCCACCGCGCCCGAGCGAACCAGCTCCCCGGGCCCGCCTGGCCGAACTCCGCTCCCGCCTCGCGCAGAAAGGGAATTTTCTCTGCATTACTATCTGCATTACCTTGAAGTTCACTTTTATTACCCCTCTTGGAGACGGCTTTTTACCTCTCCCTGCTGGAATCTGGCTGCTCCATTTGGAATCTCCTAATCTTTCCTTTCTACTTAGATTTTATTTTGGCAGCGAAGACAAGTGATTCTCTGCGGGCCGTTAGGGCGGGGGGGAGGGGGGCTTTTTCGGTTGGGGGAGGGGGAGGGAACATCCGGCGTGAGGGGGGTGGTCTGTTGGAAGTTGCGGCAGAGCTGGGACCGGAGACCCGTGGACCCGGCGCAACGATGGGGATGGCCTGAGCTCCAGCCTCTCCCCCTGCCCGAGACCAGCGAGGCTGGATACATTTTTTAAAAAGCCAAACTGCAAACAACTCTGGCGATGCCAAATTTCCCCTCCAAGTGACACGGCTTTGCGAAGGAGGTTTCCTCAGCCTAGGCTCTTTCTTTTATTCGCTCTGCCTTCCTCAGAGACGATTAAAAGCTTTGCTCTGGTAATAGGAATTGGGGGAAAAAAAGAAAAGAAAAAGCTGTGTTAAACTACCGTGACCTCAAACTCTTCGGACTTTTTTTTTTTTTTTAATATTGAAAGAAAATTCATCCTACAACAGAATCAGCATAGGAGGAGATGGAAGTTTTCCCCTTGCTCTTGGTTTTGTCCGTCTGGTGGTCTCGAACCTGGCACTCGGCGAATGCGGATTCGATCATTCACATCGGTAAGAAGGGGCTGCTACTGCCCGAGGGTACTTTTACCGTTTCGGTTTGCAAATGTTTTCCCTTTGCTTCCCCCTCTCCGCCCTCCGTGTGGCTTGCTGGCGGTGGCTTGTTGGCGGTGGCTTCGGTTCATTGCCCCTTCCCGCTACCCTTCCCTCACACTCGTGCAGTTTTCTGGAAGGATGTGGAAGCTCGAACCTTGACTTGTGCTGTTGTTTCGCGGTGAATCGTGGAGTGTGGGCTGGATGCGTGGGGGTCTCGAATTTACCTCAGCGTGCGTGTATGTCGGGGAGTGTGGGGGGATTCTAAGTGCATAAGGAAAGGAAGTTTAATCGACTCTACCTTCCATATTCTTTCCCGGATGTACACTGGCTCCATTTGAAAAAATACATGTATCTTTGGGGGAACTGAAGAGGTGTCACCTGTGAGGCTAAAAGAACTGGGGTGGCGGGGGGTGGGGGAGAGCTCCCTTCGGATCGAACAGGTGGTTTTGCAACGTGAGCGGGCTGCGTTCGCCGCAGCGCCGTGCGATGGTGACGGGGAGCTGGATGCGCCCCCAGCCTCCTTCTCTTCCTGTCCTCTCGGCTTTGCAGTACTCGCGCAGAGTCGCCGCGACGGTGGCGGAAGGGGCTGGCGGCGGTGTAGCCGAGGACTGGGAGCCGCGCACCTCGCGGCCTCGCACGCGCTCCCCGGGCCTGGCGCCGCGGCGAGACTCGCCCCTGGGCGCTTGGGAAACGCGGGCGCAAATGCGCGCGAGCCGTCCTCGCGGGCTGCCTCGCAGACGCCTGCCTCGCCTCTCCTCGCCGACAACTCTTGAGTTGCAGTGCAGGGCCGAGAGCAAAGGGGCTCGGGCTTTGAGCGGCCTGACTCCGGGAAGGACGCCGAGCGGCTTGGAGATGCTCTTGGCCCCACCTATTGGCAACCAGACGGGCCGGGACTGGCCGCGGCGGGGGCGGTGGGGGCGGGGGCGGGGGCCTGCGCGTCATTATCATGCACAGCGCTCGCGGCTTCAGGCTCCAACTCTTCTCACTTGCTAATCCGTGAGAGCTGAAGGGAGACCGGCTCTTGCAGCCTTTTCTGCGTTAATGCGACGATTTCCTTTTCGGAAATTGGCGTCCGCCGGCCAGCGAGGTTCATTTACTGGGCTGAAGAGAGGCCCCTCTTGGGGAATTTTTCTGGGCACAGGACTTTTATCTGTCGACACGGCTTGATGTTCTGCAAATTGAGGCGACAGATGGGTCGCAGCATCTCCCCTTTCTATCCCCGTGCTCCTCCCCCGCGCAAGACTCTCTCTCTCTCTCTCTCTCTCTCTCTCTCTCTGTCTCTCTCTCTCTTTTCCTGAGGAACCTGCTTCAGGTGGAGGTTGTGCCTACCCAAGCGAGGGGCTTCTGTCTAGTGTAGGTGCCCACAGCAGCCCCCTTAGCTCCAGGGGGCTCCCTCTTTGGTCTCAGAGGCTGTCTTTGTAAACATGTCTGCCATTCTCTATCATTT
This sequence comes from Camelus dromedarius, assembly GCF_036321535.1. Lineage (NCBI taxonomy): Eukaryota > Metazoa > Chordata > Mammalia > Artiodactyla > Camelidae > Camelus > Camelus dromedarius. The sequence goes on along the minus strand of NC_087436.1, from coordinate 58,672,273 downwards.
ATATCAATAGAACCTGATATATTTGTGTGTAAGTGGTAATGAGGTCAGGATTCAGAAAACCTTACATTTATGCATTAAGTAAATTAAGCACTAGGTAACTTGACTGCTAGATCACGTTTTGCCTGGGGGCTAACAGTGCCTGTGGGTTCAGAACTTTTCAGGGAGAAATTATGGTCTCATTGAGGGGTTCAGTAATGTTCTGGTAGAGTTCAGAAAGAAAGTGTCCTCTTAAAGAAATGATGTACATTTATCTCCAGTTGTAAATGACTGGAATGGAAATGCGAATATGTTATCGTCCTTTTACATTCACGTTATGATTAGGGGTTTCTGACTTATCCTCCTCGTCGCTCAGGAGGGAGGCTTGCGAATAAATGCTTCTTTTATTGCTTATTCTGTGGTCTGCACGATAAATACGTTATTTGCAAACACCTACAGCTCTTGCTGTCCCCTACCAGATGAATACTATTTTGCAATGCTGTCTGGGCATTTGTTTCAAAATAGAACACAACTGTTACATTTTTTCCTTTGCATTCTGTTGTCTGTCAGTGTGACATGGCTTACTTATTTATAATCAGAACAAAAATAAAGTTACTGTATACAAATTACAGATTTCTTTAGAAAGCTGGTTGTATGCATTAACTGTATATACTACTAAAAGAAATAGTTTCTTCGAAGCAGTTAGCACATTACACAAGAGCACTGGCTTCTTTTATAGATTAATATTGCCATGAAGCTAGCAAATTGAAGGTTGTTTTAAAAGCTTCATATCTTTTATAATATACTAAAAAATGTTACATCCTAGATTAAAAAAAAAAAAAAAAGAATGGCCAAGTCTAATTTGAGTGCACTTCAGAGGTTAAAAGCCCCTTTAGCTTCCAACCCCATCCCAACCAAAATAAAACTTAAAAGCTGAATGGCCATGTTAAAATTTTAAAGTACCAGTTAACATTCATTAGATCAGTTTACTTACTTGGTTGAATAGGTAAAGAGAATTAATTATCTTTAGGAGGTGATTACCTTCATTCAAGTATTTAATGTGAGAAATATTCTTAAGGCAAATGTATTATTTCAGGACTAAAGGGATGAAAGTGGTGAAACTGGAGGGAAAGTGAGTATTCCAGCTCTATAAATATAAGGAGATATACAGAGATGAAAGGTTTTCACAGCCTCATGTGATGTGTTCAAGTAGAAAGTAGCTGTAATATGTAGTTCAGGTGAGTTGGAAAGATAAAAAGACACTAATAGGTCCTTTAGATAGTGAATCTTTTTGGTATTGAACCAAATTATATGTTTGAAAACTCTCTCCATCCTTTTCTTTGTCTTTGTTTTTATTTCATGCAGGTAGTTTAGTAAAGTCAATTACATATTTTAAACTAATATGTTTTTTGAATGCATTAGTTCACTACAGTGATGAGATACAATGGTTAAACTAATGATTGAAATGGAAATGTATTTCAGTCAAAAATGCACTAATACTGTAATCACTTTGAATTTCTGATAAATCATATTTTAAAGATATTTAATAATTATATATTCTTGTTTAATACACATACACACACAATACACACACCGTATTTAGAAATGAATCACCTCAGTTGTGATCTCCTTTGCTCCCCCTTCAAAGAAAGGTCTTTGACGTATAGAAACTATGCAGTTTTGAAGTATGCTTCTACTCTGAGCCTGTGCATTGATTGAGTAATTTCATCAGACCCGCATTACTTGATTGCTTAGAAGTTTCCTAATGATCTGCATGCTGTAGGAAGAACCAAAAAGTCGTGAATGGAATGGCAATGATATCGTGTTTTATGAGGCTATTCAAAAGTCGCTCTGATTTATGTAGCTAGAAAGCTCCAAAGTCTTTGAGATTAGCCACGCTGACTGCTATTTTCTTCATACATCAGTCGTCCCACACTTTTTACTCCCTAAACACAACACAACAGGAGTTTAGAGCACTGCTTTAATTAAGCAGGGATTAGGTGGCATTTCCAGTCAACTGCACAGTTTGTGTTTTGCTTCATATCTAATATGGAGGATCTCACGTTTTTAACAGTTTAATGTATGCTCATTTCTTTATCTGGTTCCTTTGCCCACAGAGCTGATTGAAATGAGTTATCCTCAGTTATTTATCTCTACAAGGGAACACTCAAACAGTGTACTTATCCATATATTGCAGAAATCACTAGCATGTTTTTGTTGTTATCAGTCACAGTAAAATGTCTTATACCAACAGGGAATAGAAATGAAGCACTTACTCATGTTTTTTCATAAGCAAATGATACTTTGTCCTCTGACATCACAGTCATCAACTATGACATGTTTGAAAAGCCTAAGACAATTCACAGAATATTTTCATCATGAGAAGGTTCAAATTAAAGTACAAAATTGGTAGGTGAATAAAATGTGTCATCACATTATAAACAATAATAGACGGTAGATTTAAAGCATTCCTTTTCATTACTGATGAACTGAGGACTGTTTTATCAAATACAGAATGTAAAAGCATTTCCAGAAGATGTGCTGTATCTTCTATGAAATTGTTTCTTTTTTAACTTTTTACATGATTTACATTGGTTAATGATAGCCCTCAGGAGTCATCAGGGACCCTGTGCTGTTAAAGATATCTCAATGATTTAAGTTATCCTTTTATTATTTATAGTAATTGTTTGTTCCCTAACTTATGGATAATATTCAGTGTAAATTTCTAGAAATTATTTAGAAGTAGTTTCTGAATTTAAAATAAGGATATAGTTTACTATTGCATTTTTCTGTATTAATAATACAGTTATTTGAAGTGTAATTCAGATGTACATTAAATTAGACAATGTTATTAATCAACAGTATCAACTATGACATGACTAATAAGCCATTACACTAAGGACCTTTGCTTTCTATTCCAAGTGAATTGTACATCCCATAAATATCTCCTATAAATTTTAGTTCAAATATGAATAAAGATCAAAGTAATTAACTTTCAACTTATCCAACAGTAGAAACCAGTTGAGGTTTTTAGGAGTAATGGAAGATGTATTATATTTAATTCTAATCTCTAAGGCTAAATTTATACTGTAATCTTATCTCAAAGGGATATTGTAATTTTAAAACTGAACTTTTAATCCAGAAAGTTGTTTTTTTCCTTCACTTGCATATATTACTTTAGTATTAAAAAGTAAAGTATTTGGCACTGCCATTAGATCTTCATGATATTTCAGAGAATAGCATATTGGCAAGTAAAGTATTTAATTTGACTACAAATATAATGTTTATTAGAAAATACATTTGTAGTCTATAAAGATAGCTTTGCCATTAGGTGTCACTGCATTCTGAGCTGTTTCTTTGTAGTCTAACTTGAAAATCACATGAAATATTTTTTTTAAATTCCCAGAAAAAAATGCCATTTAGTGAGGTCTGTGATTCTGTAAGATACAGGTGGTTTTTATTTTCAAACCAGAAGAGGAAATATTATCTCTGACTCTTATTTCTTGTAAGAATTTAATTTTAGAACATATCATCACTCTCTATTCTCTAGATAGATTAGATTGCTAGCTCTAGTGATGTAAATTTTTCACAAATTTAAAATCCAATAGAAATATACTCTTAAACTAATACTATCTGTGGAAAAATCTGAGACACCGGATAGAATGTAGGTATGCTTAATAGTGCTGTTGTAAATAGGCATTAGTGACTGCTTACCTGTGGAACATTTGGAGTCCTGAACTAATTGATTTTTCTAACATGAAACACACATACAGAGACCTATGAAAAAACCATACTAGGGCACAAATACAGATATATTTTAAAAAATGTCACCACTGAGTTTTGTGAATAATAATATATGTTTTCAGATAATTTTGGCCTGGAAGATAATTAAGTGTTATGTATTATAGCAATCTTCCCTACACACATATTACTACCACCACCACTACCATCAGCAGCAGCAGCACCATCCAGTTTGTGTAGTAATATAAAACCACTGTCTATTATCATATAGTAATTTTCATTTTTATTTAATTTGTTTAAAAGGCAAAATCTTCCTTTTAGCATATCCTATTATAAGACTAACGGAGGATGAAACTTAGGTCAACTTTAACCTGATAAATTGGTTTTAATATTGGCAAAATAACATAATTAAAGAATGGAATACTAGGTTAAATGAATGAATAGTTTATCATATTATGTTAGGCCTTGCCCTGTGCCAATATTCATTAATAAACTAGTTGGAATAATGTACTATTGAAAATTCAGAGTAAAAGTAAGTGATGAGATGGATGTCTAAAGGATAATGGGAAAAATAACTAAAGTCATTCTGGAATTGGTTATTAAGAGGACATCTGTGGATTTAGCTCATTTAAATTGGTGAATTCTAACATTTGGGTGTGGATACAGATTTCAGATGAATGTGAAAAACATACAGGGGATGTTAAGACATAGTAAAAAATGTTCTGGATTAGAATTTAGAGGGTTTGGGGCTAAGTACGCATTTGATCAATAACAGTATTGGAAATATTGGAAAGTTATTTATTTTCTTTAGTCCTCATTTTTATCAACCCTAAAACAAGATTTAGACTAATGCTCATTTAAGCTCTACCCTTCTATGAACTAAAAAGAAGACAAATTTTTATATTAGAGGAATTTGGAGAAGAGATTCAGTATGTTTTGTATAGCTATTTTTAATACTTAGGTTTAGAGTGAATTTAAAAAAAACAAAATACAAAGGGAAATAAATGAACATTAAACCTTTATTTAATTAAACATTAAATTACACATATGAAGGATCCCTTAAAATGGAGATATTTTTGGTATGCACAAGAATTATGCATAATATACTTGTTCATCAGGTATCCTAGATAATTTCAATATCAGATTGATAGAACTGGATTTGTTTTTTGTTTTAGATTTTGTTTTTGTTTTGTCTAGCTTTAATACTAAGACGTTATATACAGCGCTACTGTATACCACAATGATGGTGTACATTTAAGGCTGAATGGAGGAATGAGTGGTCTTATGTTCTAACCAGCAGGAACTAGAAGAGCTGTTAGAATTTACCAATTTGAAGCACGCCAGGAATATTAGCATACGTTTGGCATCACTCAAAATGTAGTGTGTAAAAGAAATAGCCAGGGTTTTTTCGGTGTTCTTTATAGTTTTGGATTCCTGCTCCAGGTACTTCAGCTTTTAATACTACTGCTGTTCACCAAATGGTTATCAAAGTGAATCTGAGGCTGGGTTGAACCACTGAAAGTTTCCTTGAGTGAATAGAGGGGAGCCCAGAGGTTAACGCAAGAAACTAAGTACAAAAAGTCATCCCTGTGTGCGTTAGGAATTTATAAATTGCTCTGTAGTCAAGTTCCTTATTAACAGATATTTTTACTCATGGAAAAGATCAAATTATTAATTATATTAAAACCACAATTCTTAAACTTTTTTTTCATCCCCAAATAATTCAAAGTAATGTATTTAAAATGAATAATCTTATATCATTGCTCTGAGTACCTGATTTTTCCCAAGTAATCTTAAAAAGGTGTTTGCTTCATTGTCAAAATCATTGTAATTCTAGAAGCTATATTCCTGAAACTACAGAGTAATATAGGCATTACTGCAACTATACAGTATGTGTGCTCACTGGGAGAATGTTCTATCATTCAATACATTATTCTGAACATACTCTTATGAACTTTTCTTTCCTGGAATTAAAATGTCAAAAAAGTAAGCTATGTTCTTGTATTTAAGTATTTACATTCTTGTTGAGGAGACAACGAGGTAAATGAGAAAATACATATTATGATGTCAAGTACTGATAACTGCTTTGAAGAAAAATGAAGGAAAGGTACCCTATTTTGAATAGGATGATCTGGTAACACTTCCCTGAGGAGATGATCATTGGAGCAAAGACCTGATTCAAGGAGAGGAAATTAGCCATGTGGATATCTGAAAACAAAAGATTACAGCCAGAGGGCATAGCAAAGGCAATGGCCATGAAATAAGATACCAAGGAATCTGCTTAATTAATTTAAGGAACATCTTAAAAGTCAGTGTGGAGCAAATGTGAAGTTCAGTGAGCAAAGCAGGAAGTAGAAAGAAATAAGGTCTGAGAGGCAACTAGGGAAGATGCTATGGAGACTTACAGGTCATAGGACGGTATTTAGACCTTGTAGGTATATCGGATGCCCACTGGAGGGTTGAGATCAAACACGTGATACGTAATACTTAGTATTTTAGAAAGATAATCGTCTCAGCTTGAATAGACTGGTTGGATTAGAAATATAAAGATTAGTTTGACAGTAGTGAATTGAACTATTCCAGTAATTGTTAGCTGAGCAAGATGAGTAGTTGTAAGATTGAGAATATCTTTTGAAGATAAAAGAAACAGAATTTCTAATGGATTGTTTTTCTGGGAGAAATCCAGAGGAAGTAAGGAGGCTTCCAAGGTTTTTTATCTGAGCAAGTGGGTGATTAAAATTGGGAACTTGGGGGCAATGAGCAAGTTTTAGATAAAAATAAAAATTTGCATTTATTAAATTTGATATTCCTATAAGACATCATTTGGGGATTTAGGTTGTTGGTTGATTATATGAATCAAATTCAGTGGAAGTTAGGAATTTGAGCTGTACGTATGTTTGGAATTCATCAATATAGATATGATTTTTAAAATAATGGGAGGGGATAGCACACTTAAGGAGTAACTGTACAAAGAGAAGAGGTCCAAGTCTATACCACGGGACATTCCAAAAGGTAGAGGTCGAGGAGAGAGGAGAGGATCCAGGAAAAGAGAAAGATGTGTGTGCCCTGTGAATTAGAAAGAAGTCCAGGAGTGTGTGTGTGTGTGCTGTTCTGGAAGCCAAGTATTTCAAGGAGGAAACCCCGTCAAATTTTATGGATGACAGTTGAGACTTGACTATTGGGTTTGGAAATGTTGAGGACCAAAATGACTGACAAAATTGCTTTCAGGGTACTGAAGTGACAAAGTACTGATTGGTAAGGATTGAAAACTTTAATGGGACTTAAGAAACTCTATGAGTTTGGCTTTAAGGGAGAACAAGGGTGTGATGGGGTTGGGAATAAGAAGTAAAGTGAGGGGTTTGTTTTTAAAGGTGGGAGTTGGGATATATATTTGGTAATTTAAATATATTTAGTATTTGAGATAAAATTTGGTAATTTTTTAAAGGCACAATCATAAGACAATTTTCAATAAGAGGATTTAAAATATCCCTTTTTATTCAAATCTTTTTATTCATTTGGATAGCAAATGTTCAGATAACACTGTTTTTGTTTTGTGTTTTGGTTGTTGTTTTTTTTGTTTTATAATCTCAGATCAAGTGATACTGGGCCAATGACAGTGGAATTAGCCAGAGAAGCTTATATGTTCTCTCTGAAACAGACTCTATTAGTTGTTTTGCAATTTTGCTTCATTTAGTTTCCCAGATTAGCACTTAGATTTAGATAAAACTTTCTTACCTGAAATTATGAGTAGATTATACCTTATGGATATTGATATAGCATTACAAATAGAATCAACATTTAGTCTTTCAATATGCTAATTTTAGGAACACATGGTATTCATATGTAAGTGGCATTAAATAGCATAAAATCCTCTTTACAATAGACACATTTGAATTGAATATAGGTGTCCTCTAAGTAAATTCTATTATGCATCTAATTTACTTAAAAATTCATTTTGGAACAATTAAAAAAGAATATAGTTGTTTCACAAGGCAGTACATACTGCCACATAGAACTTAAATAGATAAAATAAATTCATATGATATTAATTTTCAGTATCCCATTTAAATATTTCCTTTTATGGAACTTTTACTTCTATTTGTGCTATACCATAGCTGACAGATCTTTAGTCATAGGTGAAAATGAAAAAAGAAAGTGTCCCAAATTTTCTAACCCCAATTCAGCCTTCTGAAAATGAAGAATACATGAACAGTGAGGGGATAGGAATCCTGTGGTTTGGGTGCATTGATGACTGATAAAGAAAGCAAGCTGTGTTATGAATGGAGCTGAGGAACATAATTAATGAAGTATGGCATCAAAAAATATTTAAAACTTGCTAGTTCATAACTTCCTGGGATGGTGAAATGTAATCTTATGAAGGAAATGCTTAGCAGATTTAAATCTAAGTTTAAGTTGGAATAGGCACCTAAAATTGGTCAGATGTTTAGTATACTTAATCGCAACATCATTAAAATGACAAGCCCCACCAGCAGCACATTTTAGATAGGCTTATTATCTTAAAAACCGAAGACCAGGTAGTACCTTTGGAGCTAATGTGGGACAAGAGAGTCAGTCCTATTGTTCTGTTGCATGTAGTTCATGGTTAATTAAAATCTGGAAGACTGAGCCTTCTGATAATTTCCACAATCTGACAACAGCTAAAATTGTGTTAGTGGTGTAGTGGCAATTACTATCTTGCTCTTCAGTATCTGGATTTCTTCTTGCTGCTTCTTTGAATGGTGATAACACAAAACTAGTGAATTTTATTTTTAGAAATACCAGCAACTCTCAAAGGAGGCATGGCCTTTGTGAAAACCATTATAAATTTCTTCTTAACAAGATTATTTTAAAAAATTGAACACTTCATTGGTGTGGGTGGTGGCTCATGCACAGATTTGAAAGGGATTATTCTTCTGATTCCTGGTGGTGTAGTCATGGTGGGTTTTGGACATTTTTTATAATTCATTATTTTCAAGCTGAGAAATCATGAGTTACATCCTCATATTCCAATTTCAGAAAACATACTTTTAAAAGGTTACACGAAAGCCATAACATGTGATTTTGTTTTTGATTCAGTGCTTACTGAACACCTATTATGTACTCATTTGAATACTGAAGTATTCTTATAAGACATTTTTCCCATCCTTTAAGAATGTTAAGGTGTATCTGCCTTCTGAGATAGTATTGTATATTAGAAAGCTGAAGGTAGAGCAATTCAGGACTCAAAGTAGGGTGACTGTGGTCTATTATCATACTAGAGAATGTGATACTACAATAAATACAACCTTTATGGTGCCCTTAAGGTGCCATAAAGCAAACATATATTTCAGAAGAAAGTTATAAAAGGGGTAAGGAGATTACTACGTGCAGTGAGGTCTTCATGTATAATGGAAATCTCTTTACTCAGCTTCAGTGGTGGTTGCTAAACATTAAGCTTGTTTTCTTATAGGCTACAAAGACAATACATTCATGCAGTAGTCAGAGGTAAAGAATAGTCTCTACCGTTTGCCGCTTTCCTCTTTTTTTGTTTCCTCTGGATGTCACTAGTTTTGCTATTAGGTCAAGTAAAGGAGGAGGTGGGCTTTATGATCCAGTTATCCTGTTATTAATAAAACTAATGAGATCCTTTCTAAATTTAATGCCGCATATCAGATCATTCCACTAAGTGTGGTTTCTTGGGAAGGGGGAAATTAACTTACATTTACTTTTTTTTCCTCTTAGTTTTGAAGTTATTAGTATACTACTGTTTCATAATACTAACCTGTTCTTTGTTCTAGATGTGAACAAAAAAATCAGTGAAAATGACAGTTTTATACTGTAGCAAACAAAAGAAGAAAATAGCCTCACAGAAAAAGTAAAATTAGTAAACTTTACAAATGGAATAAGTAGTGTTGGGAAAACACATTTATGCCAACTTTTAATTATGTAGGTGTAATTGAGAATAGGACAAACATTGAAAATTGAAAATAACAGTTCAAAAACTAACTGGCCAAAACTTCTATTCTTCTCCTCAAGAATTCTTATTGTGGTTGATAAGCAGTTAATAAATAACAAAACTGGTTGCTCTTGATTCTTTCTTTTTATTTTTCCTGTCTACCCTTCAGTGGCAATGCTAATGAGCAGTGAAATGGCCAAAAGCAAGGAAGAAGGAGCAAAGGATTTTAGATAATCCATTAACCGGAAAATCAGCCCCTGAATACTCATATGCACAGACTTGCCAAGAAGAAATAGTTTTATTTTCTCAAAATATTGCCCAGATTCTGAAGATAGAACTTGCTCTTGGCTGCTGAGCTTGTAAGAGGAGTGATGCTTCCAGGCCACCGAAGAGGAATACTCTGAGTGACAGTCTGGGAGCAAAATGAAGAACGTTATTATTGGGAAAAGAGTGCCCTTTAGGGGCAATGCTGCTGACAGCCAGGACCCCCGTGATCAGCTCAGTTCCATGTGTCAAGTCTATGGTGATTCTTTTAAAGAAAATATATGGATTTCGGCTATACTTCGTAAACTGTGTAAAAAATGTGCTGGATTGACATTCCTATCAATATACATTGCGTACTGAGCATCTACATTGTATATTCCCAGTTGGTTTCTAGCTGATGCTGTATTACAGACCATAAGGAAGAATTTGAATATTGCATTTTTAAAAAGAAACTGTGAAGCACATGGCAATATGTATATATATATTTCACACACATATATATAGTGCTCATTAATATATATAAATATATATACAAACGAGATAAATATTTTCAGTGTGAATGAAAAAAGATGACCTCTATAAGTTATCCTGTTTTATAAACTGGCCCTCATGGAAAAACAAAGTTTGTTTACTATTGTCATGAGAAAGCAGCAGGGATATGCTATGGCCAAAGCCATGAGTTATGGTCTGGCAAAAGAGGGAAATGGCAAGTAATTCTGTTTGGAAGAAACATTAAGGTAGAATGAGGGATATGGCAAGAGAGGAGGCTAGAAGTTAAGAAGATCTGATCCCTGTGAGGTCCAAAGGGAATTCTGTAAATAATGTAGGCTAAGAGATGCCCAGCTTTGTGTTAGAAGATTTTGAGAGTGACATTGCAATAGATGGAGACCAGTTAGAAGACCCTGGCAGTATTCCAGCTGTGTTTGGTGGAGGACTGTGCTGAGTAACTGCAGAAGTGACTGAAGAGGAGAATCTCCTTACGGGGGAGACTGAGGAGCTTGAATCTATCAACTCAGTCATTCTTTAGAAGTGTGAATAAAAGAAGAAAGTCTAACATCATTCTTGAGTGACTCAGTGGAGGAGGCACATACTCTTCACCACCATAGGAAACTGAGAAGGAGGAGAGGAACTGAGTTTGGATTGAACTCTCAATTATTTTGGCATGATTGTGAAGTGTTCTATAACCCAGTCAGCAGCTTCCTAATACATACCTCCTTCCTGCCTCAAATGGAGGAAAAATGGGTCATTCTCCATAGTGATCAATCGTGCTTTGATTTTAAAAATGTAACTTTTCCTGGTCATTCTTTTTAAACTTTTCCCTTAGATCTAATGCTAATAGTGTCATTTCCTATTTAAAATGTGAATTGTTTATAGTATTTTTCAGCTACTTATATTCAGAAAATATTAGTTCTACAAGAGCCTTCTTTTTAGTTTCTGTGTCTACCAATTTATCAGTGCAGAATTACGAATTCTAAATAATATTACTGACTTTTTAAACTACTTCTCGTTTTTTAATACGAGCAAACAGATTTTTAATCAGTCTGAGATCAGTATTAATGCTGTTAATTGACTTGATATCCATTTCCAGTCAAAACAATTTTAAAGTGGAATAATCTTTGACAAAATGTTAGGTTATCAAATGTGAAATAAAAATATGATATTTTAAATTTCTTGTGCATGATTGCTTTTCTAGTTTCATATTGCAAGTAGAATCCCCTAATGTAAATTAATAGAATTACATGGAAAGGTAAAATATTTTCATAGAATTGTGTATTTTTAGTTACATGTTTTCTGCAACATAATTAGCTGACAGCAAGGAAAATTGTTTTCTTAGAATGGCAGAAATAAATGGGACTGAAATGGGACTAAAGGGATCTTTTTGGGACTTTAAGCCTCATTTTTTAAGTGTCTCAGAAGACTGTGCTTCATAGTTAAGGATCTGTGCTATCAAATAAGAAATGTTTGAAAACATGGGTCTGCAGTCAGAAGAATGTGAAAGCAGAGGCAATGTGTCTGCATGTGTGTAAAAACACTTTTTGAACTGAGGAGTGAAATGGAGTAGATCCAAATCAGTGTCTTCTTTCTGCCTCTGTGTGTCTTTGTTTAGAATCTCATTTTTCAGCCTGTTTTTATAATATATACTGCCAATGCTTAATCCAGTAAAAACAGCTTGAGTGTGATATTATTAGAACTTAATTTTGCCATCTTGCTCTTTTTTGTTCTTAATTAAGTTGATCCATTGTGTGAGAGCCAAGGATGGAAAATTGAGTGCTCCAGTGGTGAGGAAGTCTTCTGATATTTCGCAGTCTTGCTCTCAGTCTCTCTAGTTAATTTTAGAGTACATTAAGGGATAAGAAATTTAGAATTTGTCGAGGATAACCTGCATGAGTTGAGTTAGTAAAAATTCGTGATGATTGGTAAATTTTGTTTCTTAGACAGTCAGAATGCTATGTAGTACTCAAAATAGAAGCACCCAATTTGATGTCACAGTTATATATTCAAATCTTGCCTTGGTCAGCTTGCCACTTCATGGCTGTGAAGTCTTTGGATAAGTAAGGAGACTTTGAAAGTCTTAAATTTACTCCTGCTTCCTCTCCACTTCATCTGTTATAAGGGTAAGCAGTTACAACATTCAAAATATGGCCTTTGGACTCTGCAAATAGTATTCATACTGCAGGAGGTTGAACTTGCAATTTAAATACACTGCCAGTTAAGATCCTGGGTGTGGGTTGTGCTTTAGAAAGCAGATGCCATGCCTAACATTAGATAGGGTTCTCTCTTTGTCTTCTGTTGCTGAAACATTAATTCAGATTTACAACTATCCTTTTTTACAACATATAAAGGAAAGTTGAAAGTCTTTATTACAATAAGTAAGTTTAAGGTTAAGTAGCCCTTCAAGGATGATACTTCACTCTCACATTATGTGAAATAGTTGGCTAAAATGTTACTTGTTATTGTTGGTACTGGTATTTAGCTTTGCTCTGTGTGGTCACACTCTTGGATTTGGAATAAGGTAATCTTACAATTTACTGTCCAAACCAGAACTCTTTTGAAAATGAAAGGGCTGAATGGAGCCAAACAGGGACAAGGAAGCACTCATTTCAAAGCCTAAACTGCAGGCACGTGATTAGCTTGTAGTTTGGCCCAGCCTCAGACTCCCCTAGGTGTATCATCTTTAAGTAGGCAGTGATTCTGTCTTAGCAACAGGTTGTTCCATTTATCTAGGTCTTTTATGCTGATTGAATAAACAGACTGAGGTTTTGTTCTTGTTTTATTTTTAATTACTTAGAGCACTTTTCTTCACAGGCAGCAGTAAAGAGGAAAAATGGCTAACTATAGGTTGTCTTTGTTCGGACAAACATATTTAACTGATTTTTAAAATAATCAGATGTTAGTATTTGTAATCACTCCCTTTATTCTTTCACATCCATTCTCCCTATCTACTGTTTGACTGCTACTCCTAGCAGAACTATACTGAATATTGGTAATTACATCAATTTGCACCTAACCTCAGATGCTGTATCTCTGGAACTAAATAAAGGATGTGTATTTTCACATGGAGAGGATTCTTCTAAGAAATATAAAGACAATTTACAGCAGATTATAAAGATTACAAACATTAAAATTTGCTTCATTTTTGCATCCTAAAAGGAGAAATAATCAACTAAGCAAGTTCTAGGCAATTTTTATTTTTTACAGAGATATATAATAGAGGAAATGTTCCAGATAAGAGGAGGGTAGCCTTAACAGTTAAAGTTTCAAAGGTGGATATTAAAAAACTTTTTTCTTATAGGGGATAAGCATGAAATATTGGTCTGTGGGTAAAATTAAATATACTATAACTACTGTATTATCTAATTGCTTTAACCTCTACAAACTTCTGTCTTAGAAGTATGCCTTTCAATTTGGTGTAAATGTCATTAGAGTCTCTTAACCTTCCTTTCCTTTCTCTCTGTTTCAAAGTCTGGTTTTTCCTCAAGAGATGATCATGTGATGCCCTGCATTGGCCTCTTACCTTCACACTCTTGCTCTTGGTAGCCTAGTTCATATTAAAAGCCTTATCTCCTTTTCTTAACTTTCGCACCCTGGTTATTACTTTGTATGTTTTCCAAATATGCAACTGGATTTGAGTGCATCCTCCTAAGTACTCTGAAGAAGACTGCGACCTTCCTCCTTTCTTTTCCGTGGCAGTTTTTAGGCTTCCGCTGACCCTGTCCCTTAGGTCATCTTCACTGTAGAAATTATGTAATCATAGACTTTCACAGTTGGGAGGAATATTAGAAATTGTCTATAGTCCAGAGTCCTCCTTTTGCTGATGAGCAAATTGAGAGGTTAAGTGAGTTGAATGCTGCATAGATACACATTTTTGAGTAGTCTATTAAGCATAATTTTTACTAAAAAAAGTAATTATATTCACATCATCAAAGAAGTATTAATGTAGGCTATTGGCCAGGAGATACAAATAGCCCAATTATGTAGAACTGGATAATTGTTTTCATTATCTTAGGGTACATTTTACCTGTGCTCTACTATATTGTTGTAGAGTACTGTAATTAATTCCTTTGAAGCCTGCTAATATAATGTGAGAGGTAGCTAACCCAATTGGAGAACTATTCCCACAAGGGGCAGGAAGTGTGTGTGTGTGTGTGTGTGTGTGTGTGTGTGTGTGTGTTATCTTCTAGGAATTCTCCCAGAGTTTAGAGCCCAGCAGAGTCTAGCCCACATCCAAACCCTGTTCCTCTGATTACTGACTCCACTCTTCCTCACTTTCTCTCTTTCCATCTCCCTCTTTCTCTCCCCAAACTCAGGAGGTTGGAACTTGTTTCTTCTAAGATTTACAAATGTTAGTTCTGTCTCTATTAAAACATGTCACTGCATAGATTTAATTCACTTGGTTTTTCATCACTCTTGGACAGTTTATTTCAATGTTTTCAACCTTAGTGTTTTCATATATAAAATGTAGATATTACCACCTATCTTGAAGGGACAAATGAAAAGTAAATTAAGTAAATAAGACAAGTTGGAAAAAAAAACCAAGACTGGCATAGAATGAGTTTTCCAGAAATGTTAGTTTTCTTACCCTGTTGTTTTCTGCCTTCTCTCAAAACTTCATAAATATAATAGTTTTAACTAATTGTACATTTTATTTGTCTGTTTTGTGCACATTTGCCAAATATCTTGAGGCTAGAGTTAATTGATTTTTATAATTATGTCAAGTAAAGAGGAAAATGGTCTATGAAAATATGAGTTATTTATATTCTCATTTTCAAACTCAAAGAGATTTGCTATTTGTTTAATATGATAAAACACTTTAAACAATTTTATGGATTTTTTAAAATCCTTTTTCTTCTTTGCTTCAGAACTTTTATAAAGTAGTTTTCTTGTTTATAAGCTCATAATCTTTCTGCTGTCTGGATCCATTCTGAGATATAACCTTCTTTAACTCTTCTTTCAGATCCATCTAACTTTATGTGTTTAATATCTTTAAAGTCATAATCTCTTCAACTCATATTATTTTTTGATTTTTAATGTCTACCCTATAATAATCAATTACTTAATTACTTTCTAATTTTATTTTAAAATTATCATCCATTCATTTCCTAAATCTAATATTTAATGTACTAAAATGTTTATTTTGTATTTCCCATGCTTATGTAAAAAATTCTGTGAGGAAAAATTATATTTTGATGAGAAAATAAAGGGAAAGAGAACTCACAGTGATTTGGTGAGCATTTAATTCTCTTGGCAGTTTTACATAGTGGTACTGATTTACTAATTGTTCTTTTCTTCAGTTAAAGTAGACTTGCCTTCCAGAATTGACCTATTAATGTGATTTTAATCAATAGAGCTAGCTCCACAGGTTTATAACTGATTAAAGGTCAGTAAAGTATATGGACATTTGAGGCCAAATCAGCACAATTTGTATAGAACCCTGAATGTAAAGCCCACAATTTAATTTTACTAAGTACTTTAATGAAAAAGGACTTGTACATGTAGAGTTACCATTATTCAAAATAAATATACTTGAAATGCTTCTATTGAGTATACAGGGATCATTGGACTAGTTTGACCACCTTCGGCACCACTATCATAAACAATGAATAGATCGAGTTCCCTTAGTCCTGCCTTTTCTCTGTGAAAATACCCAGAGAACACTTGTTGCTTCTCAAACATCTTGGGAGGCAACAAAGTGAGTCACATCAATTTTTTTTTTATTTTCTGATTCATATAAAAGTCATGTTTACACTACACTTAGTCTATTAAGTGTTCAATAGTATTATGTTTAAAAAACAATGTATATACATTAATCAAAAAAGTACATTCTTGCTAAAAGACACCATCTTCTGAGTCTTCAATGAGTCATAATCTTTTTGCAATAGTAACATCAAAGATCACTGAACACAGACCACCATAATAAATGGAATAATAGTGAAAATTTGAAATATTATGAGAATTATGAAAATGTGACACAGAGACAATCATGTGAACAGATGCTGTTGAAAAAATGGCACTGTAGACTTGTTCAACTCAGGGTTGCCACAGACTTTCAATTTGTTAAAAACACACAATACCTACAAAGTGCAGTAGAGTGAAGTGCAATAAAATGAAGTACGTCTGTATGCCCTAACTGGGTTCAGTTTTGTATATGGGGGCCTTAACTGAGTTTATCACATACCCAGTCCAGATAACCTCAATAGCACATTATTGTGCAAAGTTGGAGAAGCCTCTGGGTTGTGGAGGCAAGTGGCACAGAGATTCCAAGGATAGGAATATTGGGTGGGGAGCCTCCAATTGCCCAGATCCAGCTCCCAGGTCACCTGACCATCATGTCTTCTTAATTACCTACTTCAGCAATACTATGGAAGATAACAGAAAGATGTAGTGAAAATGACTAAATCCCATTCTCTATAATGAGAATAATATATAACTTGTAATTCATAATTATATATAAGAACCAGTAATTAGAGTGGCATTATTAAGCACTCACAATATACCAATCATTGTTGCAAACTCTTTATAGATATTATCTCATTAAATTGTTACAATAACACTAATAATGCTGGTACTATCATCATTCCTGTTTTGCTGATGAGATTAAAGGAAGTTTGGGGTACTATGTAATTTGTCCAACTTCACTAAGCCACAGAATATAAATAATAATAGGGTCTGACACCTGTTCTCATTTCTTCTGTTACTGTGTCTAGGGAATAGTTTTCACTGAACGTGTATCTATTCCAAGCATCCCATGCTCTTTTTTCCCTCTGATACTTCATTTACCAACAAGAAGCCAGATACTCTCATAAGAGCCCTCTCTGATGTTCTAATCAGTGTGATGCAAGGTTCCCCATGCATTTCCTTACTACATTCTGTAATACTGTTGTAGCCTTGCATTTGATTTTTTGTCAACTTGAGTGAAAAAAAGAGCGAAATGATCTCTTCTACTCAGTTGTCATTAAAAAAAAATTAACACTAGTTTTGTTGGTGCTTTACCAATGGCTATTATTTTGTTGTTGTTTTTGCAACACATTGTATCATTGATTAATAAAAAGTCACTAATAAGCTCAATGTTTACATCTTTAAGTATTTGTTCACTTGTCTTCAGTTGGTTATCAGCGTGTTATACAAGTACTTGAAGCTGACCTAAGTTTTCAGTTCACTTTATTTCTAGAAAATGTCCATGCTTAGCAACATTCCTGCCTGTAATTCTATGTAGAGATTAAATGCCCTCTCAATCTCTGGTCCCCACTGCTAAAAACTCACACAGACCCTCATTTTAGCATAGATCATATGCCAGAGAGTAACCAGCTATGCTTCACATATATCCTGTTTTACTTTCTTTTCCCATTAAGATATAGGAGTGGTTAGTTAGCCGTGATTCCTTGGCCAAACCTTTAGGTTAATTTAGATAGGTACTACATAATACTTTTGGCTAACATTCTGTACTTACCAAAAACAAATGGATTTAATTTAGTTATTTCACAAAAATGATATTATACCTGTTTTAGTTTCACTTTTTAAAAAATGAAAGTTTTAGATCATATGTTTTAATGTGTTTTTCCTTGAAATTTTGTTTTCTTCTAACCCAGTAGATACTACAGATATTCTTTCTGAATGTGTGTTCTTTTGCTTTCCCTCTCATGTGTGGAATAGTAAGGAACTGAAAGAAAACTGTAATTGTGATTAAAGTAGTATGCAAAGTGGGAAAAGAAGGACATAGTGCATTATTTACAAGTCATTTTTATGTTTGGCAGGATGATGCACTTTGTTGAGATAAGGGCCATCAGAAAAGAAAAAAAGGGAAAAGAAAAGCTTGCTTTTACTAGAATATTTTAAATATGCTTCTTGTGTATGTTAATATATAAAGTGATAAACACTCATCTATTTGAAAAGGAGCTGTACAAAGATAGAGACAGGGATAAATGTCAAATGTCAAATAAGAACAAAAACAAATAATACACAAATTCAAGAGGGAGAGTGACCTTTATAGAATGCCTGACAGCTGCATGTGGTCCAGGTCTCTGCTGGAACAGGACAAGGACTGCATACTGTGCCACGTTAAATGTTCTTCTCTACAGGAACACTGATGCAGGGAGAGGGCGCATGAGAGTGAGTGATAGGTCAGTTCAGCTAATGTCAGCCAGATACGTGACTCAGTAGACCAGAGGTTTGCTGAATGGAACTTTTTGAGGTTCAGCCAGGATGATTAAAATGAAACATTTAAAAGAAATAACAGCATAATCCACTTGTATTCATTGGAAAAATGATCATTCTTTTCTGTTATATGCAATTATATTCCTACTACATTTGTGGTAACTCTGTTAGCTGCTCAAGTAATCATGCCAAAGACACTGGTTTCTCTTTCTCTAGAAAGGGTAAATTGAATACTAAATTTATCATAGTGTTAAACTTGTACTTTTCCTTTGTTTGATCTTGAATTTTCTTATTTTGAAAGGTAGTTTTATGCTAACGATTACAAAGAACATAATAAAATATAACCTCTTTGTTATCATAGGGAAATAAAATCAACATTTTTTCCCCTGGATATTCTGAATAAAAATTAAGAAACAGAAGTATATATAAAATGATTCTTTTAAGAATGTGCTTTTTTCTAAGTCCTTACCTACTAGAAAGTGTTCTTCTCAGTATTAATTTGTGGTTTGCATGCTTCATCTTCATGTTCTTGTTAACTATTCTTGTTTTGTTTAATTGATTTACAGTGTTGTGTTAGTTTCTGGTGTACAGCATAATTATTCAGTTGTATATGTGTATATTCTTTTCCATTACAGATTATTACAAGATATTGAATGTAGCTCCCTGTGCTATACATTAGAATCTTGTTGTTTATCTATTTTATATATAGTAGTTTATATCTGTTAACCCTAAACTCCTAATTTATCCCTCCCCCTTTCCCTTTTGATAACCATAAGTTTGTTTTCTGTGTCTGTGAATCTCTGTCTTATTTATATTATTTTTTTAGATTTCACATATAAGTGGTATAATATGATATTTGTCTTTCTCTGTCTTGACTTACTTCACTTAGTTTGATAATCTGTATGTCCATCCATGTTGTGGCAAATGGCATTATTTCATTGTTTTTTTATGGCTGAGTAGTATTCCATTGTATATATACATCTTTTTTATTTTTTGAGTTATAGTTATTTTACAATGTTGTGTCAAATTCCAGTGTAGAGCACAATTTTTCAGTTATACATGAACATACATATATTCATTGTCACATATTTTTTCGCTGTGAGCTACCACAAGATCTCGTATATATTTTCCTGTGCTATACAGTATAATCTTGTTTATCTATTCTGCATATGCCTGTCAGTATCTACAAATTTTGAAACCCTGTCTGTCCCTTCCCACCCCCCGTATATACATCTTCTTTATTCAGTCATCTGTTGGACGTATAGGTTGCTTCCATGTCTTGACTATTGTGTATAGTGCTGCTGTGAACATTGGGTGCATGTGTATTTTCGAATTAGAGTTTTCTTCAGGTATATGCTCCAGAGTGGGCTTGTTGGATCATATGGTAAGTCTATTTCTAGTTTTCTAAGGAATCTCCATACTGTTTTCCATAGTGGATACACCAAACTATATTCCCATCAACCATGTAGGAGGGTTCCCTTTTCTCCATGCCCTTTCCATCATTTTTTGTTTGTGGACTTTTTAATGATGGCCATTGTGACCAGTGTGAGGGGAATAACTCATTGCAGTTTTGATTTGCATTTCTCTGATAATTTAGCTAACTATTCTTTAATCATTTCTGTTTGAAGATGCTTCTAATCCTGGGGAAAAGTTTGATTTATATATGTGTATTGGATAATACTCGTCTTTCCCATGTCTGTATTTTACCATCCAAGATTGTTAACTCTAAATAATTAATATTCCAAGAATAAGAGTCCTAAGTTCTTAAGTATCACAAGTGGATCAGAACCTAAAGTCTCAAATGCTTTTTCTGTGGTCTCTGGAAGTTGATAGTACAGAGTTGTGTCTTCTGGCTTCTTTTTAAGCCTTCTCCAAAAAAAATCTTTGGCATTTATTAGAAAGAAGAAGAAGAAAAAAATGACATCTATGCACTTATTTCATTGTGGATTTTTCACAATCATGCTCAGTTGCATCAACACAACTTAGTCAGATTCATATTTCTTCAGCTTGCTTACTCTACATGATATTCTCCTTGACTTAGTTATCTGAAACTCTTGGTTATCTGAAAGATAAAACTGGTGAACAAATTCATTATTTTATGTGCTTTTTTCTCATTAAAATAAAATCCCATGATAACCTAGATAGGGTTGTTAGGAGACTTAAATAAAAAATTGCAAAGAACAGTAATATATAGTAATTCTTTCAATATTCATTACATTTTTGTGGAATATCTAAATGTTTCGTGTGCTCTTTTATGCCCTGCATATACAGTGATAAATAAAACAGGGAAAACAATCAAAGGCCTATTCTTCCTGAAGCTTACTTCTAAAGTGGGAGATAAACAGTAAATAAAAAAATGAAAGTACAGAGGGGTATGAAGAAAAACACAGCAGAGTTAGGGGATATAGAGTGATGGAGGGGTATGAATTTAGAATGGCAGTTCAGACATCATCTCTGAGGAGATGATGTAGAGCAAAGGCTAAAGTGAAGGGTTGTGGATAGAATATGCTAGAGAAGGAGAGAGGAAGAAAGAGGAGGGGAGAGGAGAGGAGCAGAGAGAGAAGCATGCTTGGCATCTGCAGAGACTGGTGAGGTTGTCGTGTAGCTGTAGTAGAGTAGCAAGCAGGGGTATGGTAGAAGAATAATTCAAGGAGGAAGACAAAAGATTATTTTTAATCCTTTGGGAATGACATATTGCACTAGGATAATGGTATCCTAGAACCTCACTATTATTTTAAATGTTTAATTTTTTTAAATGGGAAGATATGCCCAAGCTCCATTTTGTTGTCGAAAATCTCTGTGACTACCCTGGCAACCTGACTAGGGACCCTCTTATCTAAGGGCAGTACTTGGTGCTGTTAGATCTTCCCTACTGTCCACCTTACACCAGTTTGCATGAGTGTTCTTGTAATTTTAGGATTGTTTGGGTCAAGAAGGACTTTATCTTACAGGGAAGAATTTTCCTCTGTGATCCAGAACAAAGACTGGAGTGTGTGGGAATTGATTAGGCACCTTGGAGCCAAAGATTGAGGGCACAAGTCCCCCTTTACAGGTGGTTTTCCCATTTGGAGAGCTTTCTTGGCAGCAGTAATCAGTGAAACTACTCTGGTTTGGATGGCTAGTCTCAGTAATAGTAACCTCTGTACAAGTGTGTATCACCTTATATGGGGCATTCACAAGGCACCAATTATAGATGACCTTTATTTGTTAGCTGGATATACTATACCAGTTATGACATTATTCATAAATAGATTGATAAGATTTCAATAATTCTTCCTCCACTCTCATCTTTTTTGGAAAGAACTCTTAGACAAATTTCAATTTACAGAGACAGTATTTGCAAATGTCTTATTTATTTTTTCTGACTGAAACCCTAAGGATTCTTCTTGTAGTGTCTATAAACAAAGTAACCTTCCACATACTATACATTTAATGATTTTTCACAAGAGAAATCATATTTAAATTGAAAACTATGAGTTCAGAAGGAAGATTTGCTAATACTAGGCTTTGCAGTTTGGAATGCAACAACAGATTATCTCCAGTGCTGTTGAGTACTGGATTGAAATGAGTGTAAGTAAAAAGTGGAGTAGAAATCTACAGAGATGCACACATTTCGCTAGGACTGTTTGTTGTTAGAGCTGAGAAGTGTAGGCTGCTGACAAACTGCTTTGAAGCTATTAGAAATGTCACACTTAGCCTGTAAATTAAAGTTGAAGTCATAAGTCTTGCAGAACTTCTAGCTACTAACTAAAGAGAAATGGCAGTGTAGAGAAATTCTGAATTTTTTTTTCAAGTTTGTCTTTTCAAATATATATATAAAAATTATTCCAATCAGGATATTTACATTTCCAGGAAAATGAAATGTACTTTAACAGTATGCATGGCAACTTTTTTCATTCATCAAGATTCACTTCACAAACCTTTATTGAGCAATTACTACTACTCAAGGCCCTGTATCACTAATTGTAGAGGTTCTTCACAAAACTAACCTGTAGAGTTTCTCCACAACTTATAGCTCATGGGAGTTTGAGACATGTATAAGGAATTATTGCAATACACAGTTCATGTAGTGCCAACTGTACTCCCAAATGATGTGTCAGACTGATTTCTTGTTACTTTTATGAAGTAATCTTTTTATAAATGATTGAAATGTATTTAATTTCTATGACAAACCATTTCTAAGACATGTGCCAGCCAAACTAAGAGCCACTTGAAATAAGGAGTCTGAAATTTAGGTATTAGAAGTAAATTCAAGTTAGAGCACTTAATCCAACTTGTACTGCTTTGTAGTTAGCTGAGCATCTTTTCTCTCCTCTAGTACAGTTGGCCCTTCCTATCTGTGTTTTCTGCATTGTCGGATTCAACCAACTGAGAATAAAAAACATTCCAAAAATTTTTCAAAAAGTTCTAAAAAGCAAAACTTGAATTTGCTGCCAGGGCAGCTCTTTACATAGCATTTACATTGTATTTGCAGCTTTTTCTGTAACATTTACAATGTATTAGATATTATAAGTAATGTAGAGATGATTTAAAGTATATGGGAGGATGGGCTTAGATTGTATGCAAATAATGTGCCATTTTATGTAAGGGATTTGAGCATCTGCGGATTTTGATATACGTAGGGGTCCTGGAACCCATCCCTTCCAGATACCGAGGGATGACTATTTGAGTAACCCCAGAGTGTTGAGAATGTACTTTACATATCTTGTTCCTGTGAGGAATACCACAGAGTGGCTCAATAGCTCACAGGATTTCTATATAGAGTAGTCAAATTGCTAGTGTGAGAAAAGCAGAAGCTATTAAACCAGACTGAGTTTAAAGAAAAAAATTCTGGTTACATAATAATGTAATCTTCTCTATTTTAATTTATATAATGGGGTTAATAATTCCTGTTTCATTGATATTTTCAGCTTAATTTAAATAATATGATACACATATAAAATCTAACACATATGAGGCAAGAACAGTCATTGCTTGATTTCCAACCATCTGTCACCCCTATCTCTTCTCAATAACTTCT
This sequence comes from Camelus dromedarius, assembly GCF_036321535.1. NCBI lineage: Eukaryota > Metazoa > Chordata > Mammalia > Artiodactyla > Camelidae > Camelus > Camelus dromedarius. Next base: position 58,648,685 of record NC_087436.1, on the reverse strand, counting down.
GATTTCATTGTGGCTATCTATGGATATCTGTGGATATTGTACTGCTAGAGTAAAGCATGTCACTCTGGCTGAGCCTACCAGCATATCAGTCCTTTTGCCCATGGTAATTGGTGTTTTAGGTAGACCGATACTGGCCTTATAGGAAAGTCTCAGTACTCATGATTGGAATTTAGAAATTTGAACTAAAGCTTTACCATTTTTTGGTAACAGTACTGTGTGAGGATGAGGAACCTAGATTTGCTGTAGCTATGTTGGCTTTCAGCCTGGAGACAGAGCCAGCAAGCAGAGCAGAGCAGAGCCAAGAGAACGGCAGAAAAATAGAGCCAAACCTTGAAGGTATTGTGAACCTCTGGATCAACTTGTGCCTGGAGCCTGCCCTCCTTTAGACTTTTCATTATGTGAGCCAACAACTGCTTGTTTAAAATTGATTTAAGTTTTCTTATTTATTCCTTGTTAAGCATCCTAACTGATAACGGTAGGTAGTCAATAAATCTTAGCTTCATGAACTTCTTGAGCAGTTGATTACTACACTGTAAAGGGTCACATTCCTTGTGGCTTTTTATCTTCTTGTTTGAAGGAACTGTGTTCTGGGAAAAATTATGTTTCAAATCTTAGTTCCAAAGTTAATACTAAACCACACCCTTTGCAGAATGAGAGTAGTATATTACAAATTTTGGCATGAAGCCACAGTCAGCTACTAGGTATGGGACCAACAGAAATTTACTTAGTGTATCTGAACCTGTTCTTTCATTACAAAAAAAAAAGAATAAATTTACTGTCCTATAAATTTATTTTTAAAGAAGATAATCCCTACAAAGTGTCCAGTCTTTGCTTGTTACATAACAAGCACCCAGTAATCAGTAATCATTATTATTCTGCTTTTTTTCTGACTTTGGAGGTAGTGATATTAGGGATCTTTTTAATATCAATTATGACTTTAGGATTAAAACAAAGGAATCATACATGTTATGAGTAAGTCAATGCATTTCTGAGTCCATTTGAATCACTTTTTCTTATGCAATTAAAAGAAGATTGAAGGGTGCAATAAAAGGATTTTTTAAATTTTAGAAGTTATACAATTATTGAGGAATATTTCCTACAAAATAGGAAAGATGAGCTGCACAGAGGGATGACTGAATAGTTCCTATGCTTGTAAAAAACTGTCATTAAGTAATCTTCAAGAGCTGTGGTAGTTCATGGAGAAGAGATTAGACTTCATTAACTTGTTTTATCAGGACAAAATTTGTATGTGTACAGGGAAAAGACAAGTGAAAAAAGCATAAGAACAAAATCAAGTTATCTAATAATTATTTAGGGACAAACATTGTTAATACTATAATGTATGGCCTTCATTTTCACTACACATACATTGTATTTTTGTTAATGTCTATATTGTACATATACCCACGTGCACACAGACACATTTGTTTTTGAGTAATTTGAAGTTCTGGATCCATGTATATATATTTTCCCCCCCAGTCAACACAGCTTTATTGTATCCTTAAGATACCACAAATGAATCTGAAGAGTCAACTGGCATCTTGCTTTCTCTGTACCCGGACAACTTAGATATTATTCATCAGCCTGCTAAACTGTTCCTTTTTCAGAAACATAGATATCATCCAAAAATTTTCTGATATCCTTGCTTTTAACTGTCATGACTTGCTGAATCGAAGCAGCTGAATTTGATAACCAGTTCATTGTCATTTCCCTCAAGAACTAACTCATCTTTCTGAGCTTGAGATACTGAACAAGCAACACCTGGCCTCATCCGAACCCTGTGTATGTATTTTTCACCCAAGAAATTTTGGATTTCAATAAGCGAACCATTCTCCTGAATAACAACGTTGATGGGGAAGTGAGCATACACAGACCTCATCTTTTAACGGAAGCCCAGTGTAACACCCTTGATCCTGTTCTGTACGTGACTACAGATAGTGTGAACAGTAGCCAGTTCTTTTCTATTTCCCCACCACTTGTCAACCTGGAGCCCCTTCTTTTTCTTTCCAAGGAGACTAAGTTATACATTGATGTGATTGAAGACCCTCCACAGGGTGCCTCTGGGGCCCGTCACAATAACTGTGCATCCCTTCAAAGTGATGTCAACATTTCTGGAATGTCGACAGTCTGATTACTGAGAATGGTCTTCATTCTTGCAGTAGATGCGGCAAAGAGAGTGGATCCATGTATATTTAATCATTCTTATTAGATGTCACAAAGGCACCCTACCCTTAATATGTTCAGAACTGAAAAATCTTTCCTAACATGCTGTCTACCGACTGCTTCATCATATGATGTCTGTTTCAGTGGGTGGTACCACCTTCTGGCAGTTGGGAAAGCCAGAACCCCTGGAGTAATGCTTGATGTCTCCTTTAATCTGCAGCCCCATAACCAGTCAAACACAAATCCAGCTGTTTCTGCTTCCTAATATCTCCAGTTGATCTGTTGCTATTCATCTCTGTACTACTCCCTAGCTCAGGTGCTCAGCATCTCTTAGTTGGTCTATTGCAGTAACCTCATAACTTGCACACCTGTGTCTTCTGCCTCACTCCTATTAGTAGTGTTACTCTTTAGAGTAATTTGAGTAATACTTAAAACATAAAAACTGTATCATGTCCTTACTATGCCTAAAATCTATTATGTTCTTGTATGACATGTATGAGTCTTAAGACAAAAACTAAGACCTTTACGACAACTTGTAAGGCTCTGGGTTTTCAGACCACTACCTCCTCATCAGTCTTTGCTCCCCAAACCACATTGCTCTTTCAGTTTTTTACTCAAATGTGTCATGATCCTTCTTCCTCGGGACCATTGGGTTTACTGCTTCCTCTTTGTAGATGACTTTCCCAACTTCGTACCCTATCATGCCTTACCTTTCTAATTAAATGCTTTTTCCTTGCTGAAGTCTTCTTGACTTTACAGACCAAGTCAGATCTCTCACCTTTCATAGCTGTGCTTGTCCTTCACATCATTGATCTCAGTAGAAGCTAAAAGATGGTGATTGTGTAATACTTTGTATGATATGTGTCTTATGCTAGTGTACACTTAACAAGGTCAGGAATTTTATGTTATAGTGTCACAGACATATCTCCAGTGTTCAGGATGGATTTTGTGCATAAGCCTATACACAATATTTTGTACCATAATTATATCACGAACTCTGTTCAGTATTTTATAAAATAATGTTTTAATATCTGTGTGTTATTCTGTGAAGATAGAAAACAATCTGTTTAGCCAGACCCCCATTATTAGACTTTTAAATTATTTTATGGTCTACTGTTATAAATAAAGTTACAGTGAATTCAGGAATCCATTGAATTGTGGGTACTGTGGGTTGAGCTCCCTAGAAGCAGAGCCTGAGATGGGGATTCTTGTGCAAATAGTTTATTGAGGATTGTTCCCAGAAGAAAACTGAAAGGAGTGTGCAGAGCAATATAGGGTATAGTTAGGAGCAAAGCAAATAAATGGTTCCAGAACTTTGTCCTCTGCCTGATCTCAAAGGGGTCTCTGGAATGAAAATTGCATTATAGTGGTTGGAAACTAGAGACCTGGACTATTATACCCATTAGTCTTTATCCATGAACTCTCTGTGTGTGTGTGTGTGTGTGTGTGTAAGTGCACAGGTGTGAACCTAAAGTGTCTGGACTGTAATGGGTTTCTAGGTGAGGCACCAACAGCATCTGATTCAGAGAATATCTTAGAAGTTGCACAGAAGAGGTATTAAATAGATTTTGATACATAACCTATAGAGAAAGCACATTCTGAAGAGAAGGAACAAAACACAATAAGGAAATGGTTGAACATGTTTTTGAGGAAAATGGGTTATGTGTTATAAATAAAATAAAGGCTGAATGAGGAGTAAATATTTGGAGACTAAATTAGAAAAATTTATTGGACCTGTATCACAAAAGATCTTAAATCCATGTTGGTATAAAGTATACATTGATCAATGAAGACATAATTGTGTATTTGTATAATTTTGGGTTTATTCAACAGACATATTGTGTTTATATAATTTTGGTTTAATTTTAAAGGTCTGTACGTCTTTAAGTAGAAAAGTCTTTACCCCTGAGGCACAATATCTTTTCTCTACACTTTCAATGGAGTGTTAAATTAGTTTTTGTGAAAAAATTGGAAGGTATCTTGCCTGGTGTTGAGAAATTTGCAGTATGTGAAAACACATAGAGAGATATGCACCCAAGTTCTCTATTTCTCTCAGCTTTATATTTATTAAATGCATTGTATGAAGAAAGTTTGTTCTAAAACATCTTACTTTTATGCCTTTAGATACCATAAAAATATGGCACTGAAAAGTGTTTTTTAAAGAGAATGCCATGAAAAATAGCATAGTGAAAACCATACAAGGATTTTGTGTATGTGTAGAAAATATTTGAGTTCATTAACACTATTTAAAATAAAAAAAAATCTTGCAGTGTACCATGATTACTAAATCATAAGTGTAATATTTAGTTCTTCTCAATTTATTTTCTTTGTTTATAAAATGTTGTTGGATACCTCCTTGCCTTATGGGGGGATGGCAGTTGAAAAGCTAATGAGTTAATGTTTATGGAGGCTTTTTGAGGCCTTTAGATGAAAGGTACAGTATAAACCCAAAATATTAATCTTTAAGTGTGAAATACTCGAATTACTTCCCATTGCCACAGGGACATTATTGGAGATTTATACCTTCCTCTGAAATACCTGGCACAACTGTTATATGAGGCAGCATAATTTTTGGTGAACCATTATAATTCTGTGGTCATTACCATGTATCAAAGAGAATAGTTTAAGTATATGTGTTATATTTGCATATTCAGCATCTGAATATTTTCCATTATTCATTTATTGATATAACAAACATTAAGATGATTTAAAATGCAGATCCATTATGCTGTACTATCTATGTTGCTGTCAGAATTTTTTTGTGATGTTAAGGTATAAGGAGAAAATGGGAAGATTTTAAAAGAGTTTGAAAGAAGATCAAATATGATGTTCAATATATTGGCTTTAAAACTAGAACAGTTAGATATTCATTAACAATCTTATAACAGTAAAGGAAGAAAATACTCATTGCAGTGGTATTTTTATATTTATACAATATTAGTGGTACCATTTATTGACATATATATATATTTATATATTTGCCATGCATGGGGCTGATCATATTTCCTACATTATTGTGATCCTCATAATAGCTCTATGAAATAGAGGTGAAAATCTGGAATTTAAACATGAGGAGAATGTGGCAAAAAGCAGGTGATTAGCCAGCAGAAGGTCACAGAACTACTTGGAGATGGAGCCAGGATTTAAATTCAAGCAGTGTGACTTTTGAGTTGCTTCTTTAGCCCCTGTACGATACTAAATCTCGATAATGCTACCTTTCCAATGTTCTGCCTATTTCACTCTTGTGGAATCTACTGAATGTATAATATACATCAAGATAATTTTAATAACAAAATGAAACTTGAAGGAGTTCTCAGTAGAAGCAGAGGTCTCCTTTGCCAAGTTTTTCTACATGAACTGATGATCTGGTTTCTTGCCAAACCAGTAAGTATAAACACTGAAATTGTGCAGAGAAGAATTCAAGACATAAAGCTCATTTTTGTTAGACTCATGTTGAAAACACATAGCTAAGGACTCAGCACAAGTAAACTGAGTTTATGAATGGTAGTCTCTGGCATTTTCTTGAATCTGGGAAACAAAATTCTTTCTATGAATTCCCACAAAGTAGACTAAAAATTCCCTTGGAAGGGACTTTTTAAATGAACAATTTACAAAGCATAATTTAGGAAAATTATAAAATAAGGCTATTGTGAAAATTCAGACAAATTATATATCTAGTTTAGAAATTGCATCTCGTTTCTCTTTTCTCTCTCTCCCACACTCCGCCCCCCTCTCCCAGGCTTTCTCATACATACACACAGTCACCATTCATATAAATCAAATTTTTGAAACAATAAAATGAAGTCATCTTATTTTTAATTTCCCCCTGTATCTGTTCACTACATTTTCCAACATGAACGTCCTGAAGCAGTATGAATAATGTTATTCTTTATTTAGAATAGCTCAGAGGCTTAGCAATGGTGTCCATATTCTTTGAAATTCTGTGCAAAAAGTCCATCTTAATTTGGTACCTGCTTAATTCCCACATTTATCTCCTGCATTCTCAGATGTTCTCCCTGATCTTTGACTCTCCCTTGAGAATTGTTACCTTACTAGTTCCTGTCTGGGTGCCTTTGACCATGTTGTTTTCTTTAGCTGGAGTTTTACATGATGAACACCTACTTAATATCTCAAGATTCAACTCAAAGAAATAATTCCTCTGTAAAGTGTCCCTGTCCTCCTCCAGCAGAGAAAGATAGTTATCTGTTCCTAGATGCTCACATGGCATCCTCTGTTTACTACATTGCATTGTGATTTTTATACAGGATACTGCTTTGCATTTACTTATTTACCATTTTCTTTTCCATTATATTGTCAACTGCTCAAAGCTTGTGCCTATGGCTTATTTGTCTGGTTCACTATGACTGTCACAGTGCTGACTAATGTACAGAAAGTTAAAACAGGACTCGTCTATTTCAGAGTTCTTGCTGAGGCCACAAGGCAGAGAATAATATATGTCAAGTATTTTAGACTGTGTGGGCTTGCAGCAGAAGTTTTTAAAACCAGTCTCTGCACATATTTGTGATAAATATTAAATGAATAAGTAAATGAGTACCATGAAAGTTCTGATAGACTATTGCTTCAGTGTAAGCTTATATCCTTTTTCTTTTCTTTGCTTAATATATGTGGCTTCTGTATTTTTTGGAATTACTTTTTCAAATCAGATTGGAAAGGCTCATCAGTCCTCCAGTACACTTCAGTTTCTAGCTTTCATTGCTTCTGTCACTGCCACATTATGTCAGTGTTGGAAATGAGTCCCATATGGTCCAGTGTGTTCTGTCTACTGTCTCCCTTGCTAGTTTAGATTCCTGTCCAGGAAGAGATGGCAATTCACAGTTATTTTCTAAAGCTTCAATTTTATTTTTATATTCATATGCTCAGCTATTTCTCTGAAAAATGCTACTAATAAGTCTAGAAGTGCTTCTACAACCATGCATAACATGTGCTGCAACCCAGCTTTCCCAAGGCCCTCCATCACCTCACTCTGACTGATCTTTCTTTTAGGGACCTTTGATCTCTTGTCAGCTGTTAAACTGAAGCACATTATTTAGGGATATCTTAGGACCTCAACTGCATAGATTACGAAAATGCTTAACTTTAAAGGTCTTTGGGAAGGATGTAGGTTCTCCATCCTTTCCTTTGAAGAGAATTCTTGGCCTTGTAAAAATCTACCTACCTTTTGCCTGGGATCACCTTTATATACCAAGGATTTATGAAATGGACAGTCTTTTCAGGCCACCAGAGGTCAAGTTACACAGTGGGTGCCTACCCAGCTGTATTTGCACAAGTGACAGGGCAAGTGCTACTTCATGGTGACTTTCCAAGTTTACCTAGACACACATTGTTGACAGCTTCTCTTGGTAAAATACTTTTATACATCACATTGGTAAAAAAAAATTGCTTTGAGAACAAAGGAAAAAATTTCACTGCAAAATCATAATTGACAATATTTCAAAGTATTTCTTTATTTCACAATATTAGCAAATGGTGTCTGAGATTGCATGTGGAGAAATGTGAACCTTAAGGAGCTATTTCTAAGAAGTAATTTGGCTAATGCTGAGTGCTAGATAAGAATCTAATATGGGAACCATACAAAATTATCCTCACATCTGCTACAAACAGATAAACACTTGAGAATCAAGGTTCATTGTTAGACTCCTATGGATAAAGGAATATTTTGATATTTCTTTTAAAATTTATGTGACAGTTTGAAGGATATCAAAATCATTGGTTGTACCTTGTCAGGTAGTATTTTTATTTTTATTGAGTAATAACAAACACTTATTGACTACTTCATTTATTTAACAGATGTTATTGTGTGTCTATAGCACTGTGCGGACACTTAGAATTAAAAAACAAACAAATTAGACCAAGTCACGTCCCTCAGGGGCCTACATTCTAGTTTTGGGGAGAAAAACAACAGAATAAAAATATTTTTAAAAAATGAGTTAAAGTAATTATCATCAAGAGACTGAAAGTTAGGATAAAAAGAACTTAAAATGTTAAATAAAATGCAAGGGTTAAATAATATATGGACATGTAAAAATTAAATAAAACTCCCCAGAGAGCATAGATTTAAGTGCTATATAAGTTTAAAAAATGAAGCTATGAATTGAGAGGGTGTGATCACTTTAGCTTTAATGGTTTATTGAAGGAAGTGGGACATAAGGTTGAAAAAGCCATATATTTAGTGATGTCAGTTATCTCATCAATGGCTCATTTGAGTTAAAATGTTTAGAAGCAACAGTCTTATATTAGCACACTAGAATTTTCTGGTGAATTTACTCATAATCAATAAACATCTATAGAAGGATCTTCTTGAAAGGAAATTCATTGAACAAAATCTGATAAATCAATTAAGATTCAAGTGTGAGTGTTCATTCATAGATTTCTTCTGCAAACAATTTTGGTGGAAGGAGTTTTCAGTAACATGATGACGTGTATTGATTGTTACTGTAAAAGAAAAGCATACAAATTTTCAGGCAATCTGTTCATTGAAAGATGCTTTAAAATACTTGAAAATTGGCAACTGCTTCTCAGTATCCTAATGCTATATTCTCTTGTTCCTAAGCTATGTTCTGGAAATGAGTTGACTGTGTATAGAAAGGCAAGGATCTTTGTCCCTTGTGTTCACTATGTATCCCATGGTTGAAGCAATGGACAAACATGGCATGATGTTATAGTCATTCAGTAAATATATTTGTTAAATGAGTAGAAGGTGTAATATAAACTAAAGAAAGCCTATTTTATATATTTCCTTCTAGTATTGCAAGAATAAATTTAATTTATTATAATTGCTTATTTTTATTTATTGCATTCTCAAATTTATCTTTCCTCTGCTTATTTACTGTGCTTTTTATTTAAAATATTTTTTATAAAACTTTGATGTTTTATGTAAGTTTTCTGTACAGGAATTGATTTTGCCAACTGGAAAAGAAAGGCTCAGACTAATCTACCTCGGCATGTTTGCATTTGTAGACTAGTTGAATATTATCATTGTTATTGTATGCATGTGTATAAATACTGTATATACACACAACACACATTGTAAATATTATCTATCAACTGTATTATACAACACCTATCCTATAATCACATGATAATCTAAGGTATTTTTTGAAAAACTTCAAAATGAAGCTAGGCCAGCTAGCTAATTTATTTGAGACACTAAATTTTTTATAGGAATGCCATCTGAATTTCTTTATGCACACTGACACCCCTGCCTCAGTATGAGAAAATAAAGTGTTTTGTGCCAAGCATATTTAAAGAAAAATATTTGGAGTGTGAAATTAATTGTGGACCACTGTGAAAGAAATTACATATTCTCAAATGCTTTTATTCCCTGTTGCTTTAACCTATCTTTAATGATTATTTTCCCTTGATTACTTAACATTTTTAAGATTTTTGGCTTCTGTTCAAGTTATCTCTTGCTGTAAAACTTCTTTCTTCTACAAACTTAGTGACTCAAAACAAAAACAACACTTATTTTGCTTATGAATCTGTGATTTGGGCATGGGTTGTCAGGGACAGTTTGTCTCTGTTCGACTCAGTGTCACCTAGGACAGCTCAAAGACTGGAGTCTAGAATCTTCATTTCCCCTACCTTATTAGTTACTAATTGACATATAAAATGGCATGTATTTAAAGTGTACTATATGATGATTTGATATATATATGCATTGTGAAATAATGATCACAATCAGATTAATTAACACCTACATCACTTCACATTGTTAACTTTTCTTTTTCATGGTGAGAATACTCAAGTTCTACTCTTCTATTATTATAAGCATACAGTGTGGTATTAATTATAGTCATCTTGCTGTAAATTAGATACCCAGAGCTTTTTCATCTTTTTAACTTAAGGCTTCTATCCATTGACCAGCATCTCCCTGTTTTCTCCATTCTCCAGCCCCTTGTAACTACCCTTCTACTCTCTGTTTTTGTGGGTTTGACTCTGTTTTTTTCTTTAAGATTTACATATAAGGAAGATCATGCAGTATTTGGCTTTCCCTGTGTAGCTTATTTTGTTGTTACAAGGTATTCACCCTACCTGTGAGGTAGTATAGTGTTATTTGAAAGTGGACTTGGATTAAATGTAAATGTATATTGCACACTTAAGGACAGCCACTAAAAAAGTGAAAAAGAAAAAGAATGCTATGCTAAGAAAGGAGAGAAAAATGAATCGTGTAAAATACTCAAAACCATGACAGGAAAAGAGTGAAAGACAAAAATAGGAATAAATAACAAGAGCAACAAATAGAAAAATGTAATGGATATGGTAGATATTAATCTAACTATATCAATAATATTTTGAACATCAATTATCTAAATGAGCCAGTTAAAAGACATTGTCAGATTGGATGAAAAAACAAGAACCATATATGTTGTCTAAAGCAACCTACTTTAAATATAAAGGTGCATAGATAGAGGAAGAGTATATGAATGGAGAAAAATGTACCATGCTATGGCTAATCAAATGAAAGCAGGGGTAGATATATTAATTTCAGATAGAACTGACTTCAGTGCAAGGAGAATTACCGGGGATAAAAAGGGAATATAATCATAGATGGGTCAAATGTCAAAGAAGATGTAACAATCCTCAATGTGTATAAATCTCACAACAGAGTGTCAAACTGTGTGAGGCAAATCCTAATAGAATTGCATTGAGAAATAGATAAATCCACTATTGTAGTTGGAGAATTCTCAGAAATGGAGAACTCCAGCATGCGGAAAATCAGTGAGGAAAATAGTTGAACTCAACAACATGATAAATCAACTGGATATAATTCACATCTATAGATTGATTCATCCAAAAACAGCCAAATAAATATTTTTTCTCAGGTTAACATGGAATATTTACCAAGATAGACAGCATTCTGGGCCACAAAACACCCCTTAACACATTTACAAGAGTAAAAATTATATAATGTCTGCTCTCAGACCACAGTGGAATTAAATTAGAATCCAGTGACACAATCAAAACTGGAAAACCTCCAAATACATGGAGACTCAGCAGCACACTTCTAAATAACATGTAAGTCAAAGAAGAAATCTCAAGAAATTTAAAAATATTTTAAACTAAATGAAAATGAAAACACAGCTTATCAAAATTTGTGAGATATAGCTAAAGCAATACAAGAGGGAAATCCATAGCATTAAATGCATATATTAGGAAAGGAAAAAGATTTAAAATCAATCATCTATGTTTCTGCCTCAGGAAATTTAGAAAAAGAAGAGCAAATTAAATCCAAAGTAAGCATAGAAAATAAATCACAAGAATTAGAGCAGAAATCAATGAAATTGAAAATAGGAAATTAATAGAGAAAAATCAATGATAACAAAAGTAAGCTTTTTGAAAAGATCAATAAAATTGATATGTTTCTTGACAGGCTAAGAAAAAAGAAGAGAAGCTACAAATTATTTATATCACATGTAAAAGAAGGGACATCATTATGGATCCCATGGACATTGAAAGAATGAAAAAGGAATACTATGTATAACTCTATGTTCACAATTTGATAACCAAAATGAAATGAACCAATTCCTTGAAGGACACAATTTTCCATAACTCACACTAGTAATAGGTGATCTGAATAAGGCTATATCTATTAAAGACATTGAATCAATAATAAATAACCTTCCAAAACAGCACCGGAACCAGGTGGGTTCATTGGCAAGTTTTACCAAACATTTAAGGAAGGAATTAGACCAATTCTGTACAATCCCTTTCAGAGTATAGAAGCAGAGGGAATATTTACTCATTCTATGATGCCAGCATCACTCTAATACTAAAACCAGGCAGAGAAAACTACAGACCAGTATTTCTTGTGAAAATGAATGCAAAAATCCTCAATAAAATTGAGCAAATTGAATCCTACAATGTATAAAAAGAATTATATACCACAACTGAGTGGGCTTTATCCAAGTTATCCAAGTCTGAGTCAACATTCAAAAATCAATTAATGTAATCCATCAAAATATAGGCCAAAAAAAAAAATTTAAGAACATATTAATAGACTCAGAAGACCTATTTGACAATGTTCAACACATATGCATGATGAAAAATCTCAATAAACTAGGAACACAAGGGAATGTCCTCAGTCTCAAAGAATATCTACAAAAAACCTATAGCTAATTTCATATGCAATGGTGAGAAACTTAAAGCTTTCCCACTTTAAGATTAGGTAGAAGGTAAGGAGATCTCCTTCCATAACTACTTTTCAACATCTTACATGAAGCTCTCGCTAATGCAGTAAGGCAAGAAAAGAAAATAAAAGTCATAGTTTGTGGAGGAAGAAATAAAATTATTTTTGTTCACAGAAGACATGGTCATCTAGATCCATGTAGAAAATCCAAGATAATTGACAAAAAAATCCCAAAACTAAAAAACTGATTATAGCAAGGTTGCAGGTATAAGGTTAACTTATAAAAGTCAATCACTTTCCGATATACCAGCAGTGAAAAAGGAGAATCTGAAATTAATAGCACAATATTATTAACATTTTAACATTAGCACCCCCTAAATGAAATACTTACTATAAATCTAGCAAAATATGTAGACCATCTGTGTTCTACAAGAAAACTATAAAACTCTTGAAAGAAATAAAAAATAACTAAGTGAATGGAGAGAGCTATTCCATGCTGATGGATATGAAAAATCAATATTGTCAAGATGTCATTTCTTTCCAACTTGATATATAGATTCAATGCAATTCCAATCAAAATCTCAGCAGGTTATTTTATGATACTGATAAACTGATTCTAAAATTTATATGGAGAGACCTAAGGCCCAGAATAGCCAACACAGGGAGAAGACCAAAATTGGAGGATTGACACTACTTGACTTTAAGTCTTTCTATAAAGCTACTGTGATCAAGACAGAGTGATATTGGCAAAGTAATAGACACATAGATCAGTAGAACAGAATAGAGAGCCTAGAAATAGACCCCCATAAATATAGTCTACTAATCTTTGACAGAGGAGCAAAGGAAACATAATGAAGCAATAGTACTCATTTCAGCAAATGGTGCTGGAACAACTAGATTTTCATGCGCCAAAAAAAAAAAAAAAAAAAAGAATCTAGACACAGACCTTATATTCTTCAAAAAACTTAATTCACAGTGGGTTATAGATCAAAGTGTAAAATGCAGAACTATAAAATTCTCAGTAAATATAGAGCTTTATACATACAGAAAAAAAGCTAGACAATTTTGGGTATGGTGATAACTTTTTAGATGCAACACCAAAGACACAGTCCATGAAAGAAATAGTTGTTAAGCTAGGATTCATTATAATTAAAATCTGCTTTGTGAAAGACAGGAACAAGAAATATTATGAAATATGTAATATTACAATGATGGAATTCTTTTCCCCCAAACCCACAGAAAGTAAAACACCAAGAGTGAACCCTCTGAACTTTGGGTAATATGTTGTATCAATGTAGGTTCATCCTTAGTAAAACATGTGACATTTTAGTGTGTGATGTGGTAATGGGGGAGGCTTTGCATGTTTGGGGGCAGGAGAATAGGGGGAATCTCTGTACCTTCCTTGTAGTTTTGTTATAAACCTTAATCTCTAAAAAATCTCTTTAAAAAATGAATGAAAATTTCATTGATGGTTTGGACCCATTTTTATTCTTTTCTTCAGCTTAGTGAGGAACTCAACTTCCCTGAGAAAAATAGCTTTGAATTCTTCAACAAATATGGACTCTTAGCAAGGAATAAGAGAGAATGGCTGATGAGAAGGAATATGAGTGTCTGCCCTATTAACATGACTGAAGTCACATGATATTTAAATAAATATTTCAACGTATTTTTCTCTTTTCACTTAAAATTTTTTAGTTTAAATTGGGGAAATATCTTGCCCTAATGTGTGTAATAATGGCATTTTCTTCCTTTCCAGTTTTATTAATATATAGACAGGTAAAAATTGTTATGTTTGAGTACAATCTGATATTTCAGTATGTGTATACACTGAAATAATCACCACAATCAAAGTAATTACATATCTATCATCTCACATAGTTAACAGTTTTTGTGTTATATGGTGAGAACTCTAAGCAGATTTCAAGTATACAATGCAGTGTTGTTAACTATAGTCACACTGCTGAACATTAGATCTTCAGAACTTATTTATCTTGCATAAGTGAAAGTTTGTACCATTTGACCAACATCTCCCCACTTCCCCCGATCCTTTAATCCCTGGCAACCACCATTCAATTCTCTGCTTCTATGAGTTTGACTTTCAAATTCTGCATACAAATGTGTCATGCAGTACTTGTCTTTTTGTGTCTGGCATATTTTACTCAGCATAAAGTCCTGTTCATGAAAATTACAAATGGCAGGGTTTTTTCTTTTTTAAAGGCTGAATAATATTCCACTGCATGTGTGAGTATGGTATATCAGTTGCATAATTATTTATCCATTCATCTGTCAGTGGACACTTAGATTGTTACCACATTCTTGACTATTGTGAATAATGCTACAATTAACATGGGATTGTTGATAACTCTTTAAGATACTGTTTCATTTCTTTTTGATATATGACCCAAAGTGGGATTGCTGGATCATATGGTAAGTCTTTTAAAAAATTTTTGAGGATCCTCTATACTTTCTTCTGTAGTGGCTACACTATTTTACACTCCCAACAACAAAAAATGAAAGAAGTTCCCAATACTTATCTTTTTACAAATATTTTTTATCTTAAGTAATATTATATTGATGTCTTTTTTTTGTAAGTTGAAGGAAGAAGTTCTTAGAATGAAGTATATTCATACTGCTATTTTTATCCATTAAAAATAGCCACATGTTTTAAGCATATTTAATCACCAATCTTTTTAATATACAAATGAAAATGGTACCAAATTATAAAATGTAACATTAGTAATTTACCACATAGTTGGCTTCTCTTATTAGAGAAGTCAGAATTTGGGTAAAAGTATCACGTGAAGAAACAACATCTTCATTTCAGTAGCCACTACTGAATGGGGAACTACTTCATTTTTAGTGCTAATTTATCATCTCTTACCTATGAGAGCCAACAGGGCTCCTCACTGGTTTTTCCTCCTTAAGTTGTAATATCATTATTAGGAGTCTTTACCTTATTAATTTTAATCCTTCTAAGATTAAGTCAAAGACATAGAAGTCTAATTTCCATTGGTTTATCCCCTTTATCTTGTGTAGAGAGACAAGTCTGAGAAAACAAAATTATCTTCTCTTATGACTAACAAACCTTATGAAGTTATATATGGCTCTTGGCACAATTTGAACTCATATTTATTTTCTGAATTTTAAATAAAATATCAGGGAGAAAATCAATAGTATTTTGATTGATTTTCAGCTAATCATTTGTACTCTTCTCATTCCATGGGAATAATCACATATAGAATTTAAGAAATTTCCTATACTGTTAAAAAAAAATTCTTGCCAAGTTAAAGGAATTATCTTCTTTTGTGTAAATGTTTTCTTTTCTTACAATGATTTAATGTGTTTTATTTCAAAATATTTTAGTTGCAAGTGATGTGTGTGTGTCTCTATATCTATCTATCTATAGAAAGGTAACCATAAATATATTATAATGATACAGTACACTTTCTAGAACCAAAGGATCAAAGCACTGCTGAACCCTGGAAAAACCTGAACAGCCCCAGGCAGAACCCAGGAAATCTGCTTGCTAGATCCCTTCCTTTATTTCCCCTTGGCTGGCTCCTTCACTCTTTTCTCTTATTCCTGACAAACTTTTCTGCTTTCCAGCTTATAAAGGGCAAAGATGGCCACTGCCAACAGCTTTAACTTTACTTCCATCTACTCCATTCCAGAGAGCTGGGAAGTTGAGATTAGAATCTCTCAGATCCAATTTTAGGTTTCTGAGGAAGGACTGATTTGCCAATCTGTATCTGTTTTTTCAGCCCTGAACCAAAGAATTGTGGCCAAGGAATGAGTTCATTTTAAATAAGTACAGGAATCCTCCCTTATCTGCAGTTTTGCTTTTTGTGGTTTAAGTTACCTGCTGTCAACCATGGTCCAAAAATATTAAATGGAAAATTCCAGAAATAAACAATTATTAAGTTTTATATTGAATACCTTTCTGACTGATGAAATCTCACATACTCCTGCTCCATCCCTCCTGGAACATGAATCATGGCAGCGTATCCTGCCATTAATCACTTAGTAGCTATCTTGTTTATCACATTGAAGTATCACAGTGCTTGTGTTCAGGTAACCCTTATTTTACCTAATAATGGTCCCAAAGAATAAGAGTAGTGATGCTGGCATTTTGGATATTTTCTTACTGTGCCTAATTTATAAATTAAACTTTATCATAGATATGTATTTATAGGAAAAAAAAAGTCTGTATAGGGTTTGGTACTATCCTTGGTTTCAGGTACCCACTGGTGGTCTTGGAACATATGCCCCATGAATAAGAGAGGGATTACTGTATGTGACCAGACATAATATTCAAGCATCAGATGGGTCAGTATCTAAAGATGTTTATTCCCTGATAATAGACTGTGTGTGTGAGGGTATGAATCAGTGTGTTGTGTGTGTGTGTGTGTGTTCAAGTACGCTTCCATGTTGTGGTATGACATTGGTGGTTTTGTGTGCATTAAATAAAATAAACAGTAAGCATCCACTTCATAAAGTTAGCCTATGACTAGTCTATGTGTTTAAGATGAGCCCTTCTTCTTTGGTTGTTTAATAAAGTGCAGAAATGTATTGGTTAAATTCGATTTAAAGAGCCATCTATACTTAAGAGTACACTGACAGAGCCATTAATTTCAAATTAATACAAACCTCTATTTTAGATAGAGGATTATATTCTGTATTTGCCAGCAATTCAAAATATTGTGATTTATAATACTATTGAGATTTGGAAACATTTATATTATATGAGATGCTTGGAAATCACATTAGATGAAACTTTAGGGTAATAACCTATAGAACAGCAAATTTGGGAGACTGGTTATAAATAAGAGGCTGAAGCTTATAATGTTTTTCTATCATTTGCAATGATTTATGAGAAACTCATTTCATATGTTAGTCCAAATAAAAAAAATTAATTGCCATTTATAGGATAAATTAATCATCAGAAAATACTAACAGCTCTTTAATAAAAGTGAAAGCAACAGACTAGTTCTTTTATGCAAGTGCTTCTAGTTATTGAAATCTCAAAGTTATAGAATTTTGTTTTTTATATAAATCATTTTTAGAGTCTAATAATTTTCAAATTATTTCCTTACCAGAGTTGCAAGTTAGTTTTCATTTCAAAGGAAGAAAATTATATAATAACAGAAGCATTCAGTATTAAGGAACAGATTAGAACTCAGGGTACCTGAGGCATAATTTTGAACTTACTCAAATTATCTTTCAGAAAGAATCAATAGTTAGTTCCCACTTTCTCATAACCAAATTAGTGTTTACACTTACTGAACTAGGTATAAATAAAAGGGAGAAGGTTGTAGGAATACAAAGAATGATTATGGCAGTTTATTCATGTACATTGTAGAGGATCTATACTAATTAGAGAAGCATATTTTAAGAAAATTTCAGAGATTAAGACATGGTTTACAAGACATTTTATCCAAACACATAATGTTCCAAGGCACTAAGTAAGGGAGAGTTCACAGCTAAATGTTACCCAATAGAAATTAAGTAAACAAACTGTAATTAGAGTAGAAAGAAATTCAGTAACATAGGTTATAAAGAAAGAGATCAAAGATACTAATTACAATGTTAATTAGAGTCTTTGTTGGCCTTAAATTGGTAGACCTAGGAGAATGCTCAGAAAATATATGTGTCAATTGAACATTTGGGAAACTACCAATAGAAAGTGCTTTTTTTTTAAGGTTCAAAATTAATTGTAATGAAAAAATGAATAGGTTTTATTAATAACCACAAATAGCTAACTGTATTATATAGTAAGGTTCCTGAGATAGGGATGTGATTACCCTTGGCTTTTCAGAGTACAAGTCAGGCTTTAATCTAAAGTAGACTTCAGGAAAAAAAATCATGTAAAACAGTTATTTGATAATCTAGACCATGGAAAATAATACAATTATTCATTTATAACGGATAAGGTAGTTGTTAAATTTTCCAAGCAGAAGACACTAAAAAAAGAGGGAGTCTAACTTCATGATACCACAAAAAGTAAACTTGCCAGGTTAAAGAGTACGTACATGACCAGTTGCCAAGGTAATAATACCAATCCTCTCGTAGATATCAATCCATTATTAACCTGTGACATGTATGTAGATATATATATACACATATACACAGGGAAATTGACCTAAAATATAATATGATATAAATGTCAATAAAAAGAAGATTGATATTTTTACATATTTCAAATTTTTGTTTAAATTATATTCTAAAGTGAGATTAAAATATTTTTGTAAGAAATGAAAGTAATACATAAATAGAGAAAGAATAAATTTCAGGACCTTATTCTGGGAAATTTATAATGTATATTAAAGATTTTAATTAGGGATATACCTTTTTAAAAAAGAAATAGTATTTTAATATCTATATCACTTTGCTGTTAAGTATATAATTAGGGATATTGAGTGTAATCTAAGAGGAAAATATTTTAAAATCTTTTAATGTAAAATAAAGCATAGATGATGAAACCAAACATGCAAAAATGTACAGTTTAAGAACTTACTGTAAGGTAAACATTTTTGTAACCATAGCAAGATCAAGAAATAAAACTTTACTGGTCATCCTAGAAGGCCCTCCATCTACTTCCATCCTAATCACAAATTGTTTCCTGTCCTCAAAAGTAACATTCTCTCTCTATTTCTTTATGTCTGCTATACTCAATTTATGGAGGCAAATAGTTATTACATTACCACAGTCCATTATAATTTCCATTTTGTCTTATTTCTACAAGTTATCGTTGGTCAGTGCTCACTACCTGTCCTTTTCTGTGAGTCTTGCTAGTCATTTTGGTTGACTGAATGCCAGTTTTGTTGAATGTAAAATTCAATTTTTGAGTACCATACATTTGCTACCTCATTTTTGGTTAGTATACAGCTTTAGTGCTGAAAAATCTACTCATACTCTAATTTACTTTCCCTTGCTGTTTTTTTCCCTTAAACCTTGCTCTTTAATCCCCCAAATACCCAAAGGATATTTTGTTATTCTCTAATAGAGTAATCTCTCACTTTTTAAGAAAAGATTCTAACTTTCTGTGATCTTTCAGGAACATGGCGTGCTCTTCAATTTTTAGTTTAACATTTTTTTTTTTAATTTCAGGAAAATTTCCTTAAATTAGAATTTAAAAATTATTTTGTGGTCCTTTGCTTTCGTTTTAGTCTTTGGGGTCTCCTCACATAGGTGCATGAAATCTTTTTGCCTGCCTTCCATATATATCAGTTTGTCTTCAATCCTTTTTAAGTTTTATTTCTTTTTTAGTTTTTAAAGTTGCCTTCCTTTTCCCTCTTCTATTTTTCTTAAGGCATCTTCTATTGTGTCTCATCTTCTTTCTGAGTCTTTGTTTTAAAATTATTTTTATTTTTATTCTATTATGACAAAATATACTTCACATAAAACATGCCATTTTGTCCATTTTTAATAAATGTACAGGTTAGTGGCATTAAGTACACTCACAATTATGTGCAAACATCACCACTACTACTTTCCAAACCTTTTCCATCACTCTAAACAGAAACTTTTTACTCATTAAGCAATAACTCCCCAATCCCCCTCCCCCCAGCTCCTGATAACTTCTAATCTACTTTGTGTATCTAGATATTTGCCTATTCTAGATATTTCATATAAGTGGAATTATACAATATTTGACCTTTTGTGTCTGACTTATTTCACTTAGCATTATGTTTTCTAGGTACAACTATGTTGTAGGATGTGTCAGAATTTCCTTTAGAACTCTGTTCTTTTTTATGACTGAATAATATCCTTACTGTAGATATATATCACATTTTGTTTATTAGTTCATTTGTTGATGGGCCCTAGAGTTCTTTTTGCTTTTTGGCTGTTGTGAACAATGTTGCAATGAATATTGGTGTGCAAGTGTTCGTTTGAGTCCCTTTTTTCATTCATTTAGAGTATATACCTATGAGTGGAATTGCTGGATCAGATGGTTAATTACAGGTTTAGCATTTTAAGGAATTGTTAAACTGTTTTTCACAGTGGCTGACCCTCTTTACATTCCCATCAGCTAATATGAAGGGTCCAGTTTTTCCACACCCTCACCAACACTTTTTATTTTCCTTTTTTTTTCATTATAAACATTCAGATAGATGTGAAGTGGTATCTTATTTTGGCTTTAATTTTCACTTCTCTAATAACTGATGACGTTGAACATCTGTTCATTTGCTTATTGGCCATCTTTATGTTCCTTGGCAAAATGTCTATTCAAGTGCTTTGCCCATTTTAAGTTGGGTTGTCTCTGTTGAGTTGTAGTTCTTTATATATTCTGGATACTGAATTCTTTGCTTTTAACAGTCCGGTTATAATGTGTCTTGGTATTGATCTCTCTTTACGTTTGTCTTACTAGGAATTTTTAAGGTTTTTGGATATATAGTTTTGTAACTTTCATCAACTTTGAGACGTTTTTGGCTATCATTTTCTCAAATACTATTTTTTGCCCTTTTCCTCTGTCTCATCTCCTTCTGGACTCCTCAGAATGCATATGTTGGTCTGCTTGATGGTTTTTCACAGTTCCTTTAGGCCGTTAGTTAACTTTTCTTTATCTGAGTTTTCTTTCTTCAACTCAGACTCGATAATTTAAATTGTCTTGTCTTCAAGTTCACTGATTCTCTATTCTGCCTGCAAAAATCTGCTTTTGAATTCCTTCAACTCCAGAATTTTGGTTTGTTTCATTTTTATAATTTCTTTCTCTTTAATGATAATTTCATTTTGTTCATACAGTAGTTACCCCTAATCCTGGTTTCATTTTCTGCAGTTTCAGTTACATACAGTTAACTGAGGTCTAAAAATATTAAATGGAAGATTCCAGAAATAAATAATTCATAGTCTTAAATTCGTGCTGTTATGAGTAGCGTGATGAAATATTGTGCTGTCCTGCTGTGTCCTGCCTGGGATCCCCTACCATCAACATCATCTGCTCCTGACATCCAGCCATTGACATTTCATGGCTCAGTGATCCAGGATCACCAGAAGTAGATCCTCTGCCTTCTTATTTATTGTCATAGGGTCAATATTATGCTAACATCACATCACAGTCTGTACATCATTCACCTCACTTCATCTCATCATGTAGGCATTTATCATCTCACATCATCATAAGAAGAAGTATAAATGAATTGCAATAAGATATTTTGAGAGGGGGAAAGTGAAAAAGAGACTGCATTCACATAACTTCTATTACAGTATGTTGTAATTGTTCTATTTTATTATTAGTTATTATTGTTAATCTCTTACTGTGCCTAATTTATAAATTAAACTTCATCATAGATATGTATGTATAGGAAAATGTATAGTATATGCAGTGTTTGACACTATCTGTAGTTTTTGGCATCTACTAGGGGTCTTCGAATGTATCCCCTGGGAATAAGGAAGGACTATTGTATATAATTTTCCTGATTTCCATTTTTTTTCCTTTGGTGTATAGTTCATCCATATTTTTCTTTAGCACTTTACGCATACTTACGACAGTTGTTTTAAAGTTTTTGTCTAGTAAATCCAATATCTGGACTTCTTTAGGGTTGGTTTCTGTTAGTTTATTTTGACTTTTTGAATGAGCTGTACTTTTATTTTTGGAAATCAGATTCTCTCCCTCTCCTTCAGAGTTTGCTTTTATTTATGTATTTATTTGATTGATCATGGGCTATAATAGTAGTCCATTTGTCCAGTGATTTTTCCTTACTATTTTTGCACAGATGGTATTCCTTATTGTTTACAGTCCCTGAAGTCTCTGTTCCTTAGCTTGTGTTTGGCTAGTGCTTTGACAGAGGTTTCCTTGAATGCCAGGAGCTAAAAAATAAAAACAAGCAAGCAAGCAAGCAAGCAAATTACCTTCCCTTTCAGTCTTTGCAGATTGGCCTTGTGCTGGAACCTTCCTTCACCATTTAGCCAGACTTGAGCTGAGCCTAGATAAGAGCCCAAACTGGAAGCTTAAGGTCTTCCTTCATCCTGTCTGAGCATGCATCTTACTATCGGCATGCACGTGGCTTTCTAATTTCCCTTTACCCACCCCATATTGATTGCCCAGATTTTTACAAGAAAAATCTTTCCCAGCTATTTCTCTCAGGTCTTAGATAGTCTGTTTTATGTCTCAACTGTGAACTACTGCCTCAGGCACTTGCAAATTTTTCTACACCTTACAATGTTGTCAAGCCGTGCTCACCACTTTTCTGGCTTGGGTGAGTTCTGACTTAGGCAAAATAGAGATAAGCAGGCTGTGTCAGTCCTTAATGTCTCTCCGAGACAGGTTAGAACAGATGCGTACAATAATTTGTAAACAAGGTCTACTCTTCTTCCTCTGGAATGAGGGGCCAGGTCCCACATAGGAAACATGGGCTACTGTCTTCAAGACTGTTGCTAAAAGAAGGAATGGGTCAAGGGCTAGTGAAAATGGTTTCCTTTGCTTTCCTCTGTTTATAAGCCCCAGACCTGCAGATCTGAGATTATTATGGCTTGTGTTTTCAGGTTTGTGAGTATACTTTGTCATTTAATTTTGGGTTACTTGTGTGATTTTTGTTTGTTCTCTTACTGTTCTGTCTTGTTTTTTCCTTATGGGAATTTAAAGAGTTAAAGAATTAAAAAAATTGAAATGCCAGTGTTGCTGCCACTGCTACCATCTTCTCAAGAGTATAATTATTTTTAAACTGACAAATATGAGTTAGTTTTATTTGATTAAAAGATGTAATACACTATACAAATTGTGTCAGCAAGTCAATCAGACTTTATTACATGTCCACTATATGCCACTATGTAGGTTGGAGTATGGCAAACCTGGTTCAGGTATTTATAATTAATGTTGTCCTAGACTTGACTGGACTAATAAGAATTAGCAGAAACTGCTATGATAATTGCCTAATACAATACAGATGAAAGGGAGGTGAGAAATCATATGGGAAATGATAGGTCAGTGAGACTTTTCTCCTGTACTTACCACACCATCCCCTTTATCATTGCTGTGATTTTAAAAAATGACTTATAAGTTTCTCTGTGTAAAGTTTATTTCTCAAGATTTTGTCCTATTTTCTGCTTAGAATCTTTTTTTAAAGATCTTTACATGTTGCCTCATTCTTATTATTCAAGAGTCACCTCAAAGTTGACCTATTCATGACAGATTTCTCTGTTCATCCTAGTCGAACTCTTCTCCTAATTATCCAAGAACACAATATTTTCTTTTATTACTATCTCTTATTAAACTTAGGTTATTTCTATTTTGAATGCATTTGTTGACATGTTTATGATTTGTATTTTCTCTGTATAATGTAGGATCCTTTATGTTAGAGATTCTTTCAGTCATGACTACCAGTGTGTACCCAGTTTTTGAAAATACATATACCTCAAAATATTTGTAGTGTTTCATTTCTCTAAAATAGAATATGTTTTGCCACTAATATTTCTTTGGACCAATTGATATTTTAGTTTCTTGAAGTTATTTAAATAGGCATGCAAAAACTGTACTACTTAACCAGTAAACCAGGCTTCATGCCTGAGCAGTTTTTAAAGTTTTGAATACAGGTTTTCATGAAGTAAATATTAGAAATGTAACTGTGAGTAGCATTAGATAGCAATTGAATTTTATCTTTCTTTTAGAAAGACTTTCATATTATAAAGAAAAGGGAAGGGAATGAGGGCAACATATGATAACGAGTTGGCTTATTCTAATATAATATCTAACTTTATGTTGTGATAAATAAATCCAAACAGTACCTTTTATCTGGTTGTTTTCCTAATGAAGTGTGGTTTCTCATAAAAACAACAACAAAATACTCACTGGGAACTAGATAACACTCATTTTTCAATATTTAAAAAATATTTCTAAAGCATAGAGAATTTTTCTCATACCTAAAATATTACTGAAAACTATGAGTAAGTTTATGCACTTTCTCTTTTGAGATCAATCTTGTGCTTACTGGACATCACATATATGAGAGATAAAATTCTGTTTTGTATGTTTTAACTTTTTCCACAAGCCACCCATTTTGTCTAATAGCCATGATAGACAGTAAAATTTGTGTCAGTTGTGCAAAAATGTTAATTTGTAGCCACAGATTATGGAGGATAAAAAACCCTTTGGTTATAATTTTTCAAAAGTTAAAATGTCAAGTAAAATTACTTTCCTTTTGATATATTGAAATATTGATCTTATGGTTATACTTGCTCACAATGTCACATTTCTTCTACTAAGGATGCTCCTTTGTTTTAAGTTAATTCATTTATTAATGTTCATATTTAGGAAAATATGCATTTTATTATTTAAAAAATTTTATTTAGTTACGTATTTTCATGGGGGAAGGTAATTAGATTATTTATTTATTTGTTTATTTTTTAATGGAGGTACTGGGGATTGAACCCACGACCTTGTGCATGCTAGCCAAGCACTCTACCACTGAGCTATACCCTCCCCTCAAATATGCATTTTAAATAGTTAAATTTCATATGAAGATAGCTGAGGAAAGAGTTTTTTCTCAAATTTGTCATTTTTGTTTGTTCTTCTGAAATTATAGTTTTAAATATTTGACACATTTTTGAATTCTGCCTTATATGTATATTTTGTGGATTCCTTACATTAGAGTTAAGAATTTTAAATACACAACAAAATGTTCTCTGCCTTTTTCTTTGTACTTACATATTTGAAAATTTAAGTATTAGAAAAAAATTCTATTTTAAAATTATCTGGTTTTACTAACTTAGCCACACCTTATGTTGAAACCTTGCATCCTTCTGATTGATGAGATTCTCAACCTAATATGTGTATGTGTATTGCATATATATTATATATGTATGTATTAACAAATTATATGTAGATCTGTACTATAAACCAGTATATGTATGTTGTATACAAGTATACATATACTGCCAGCATATATACATGCATAGATGTGTATATATGTTTATACAAGTGTGCACAAACACACGTACATCTCTTTCTCTCTCTATATATGGTCTACTATGATTTGGTATGTCACTATACTTTTCATATTTCAATGACATTGTTTCTATAGTAACTAATGCACTGGAAAAATCAAAGCAGTGAGCTTTGGAAAGAGCCAGCCAAATCACATGCTTAATAAATGATGAACAAGTGGATGTTTTTTGTCTGGGGTCAAACAATTTGGAAGTGGCTAAAACACAATGAAATCATTGCTCTGTAGCCAAATACAATCTAGCCAAGGTTGTAAGACTGTATGCTATCTTTAACCAAAAAATGGCCAAATCATTATGATTTTCTGGAACATACATATACATACACAAAAACTTGTACTCTCTCTCTGTACAGCACTGAGTCTTTCTATGTTAGATAAAGTGTAAAAGAGGATTTTGACTATGCTGTCAGGCTGAGCTAGTATTACCAAACTTTGGATCTAGTATCTATTTAAGAATATTTATATTTGAGAAAAAAGGCATTTCTGTAGAACTTTTAAATGAATTATGCCTAACAAGAAATGTCAAGTGCCTGGGGACAAGGTCAATTTGAAGTTATTTTGTTATGATTTTAATTCTGAAAATTTAAGTCATTTAGAGAAATTTATAACATTATTAGTCTTTTAAACTTGTCATATTTTGTTAAAACCGTATTTAAGTTAGTGATGAAGTTTACCAACAATCAGAATATTTAGGCAACAGATTAGAGCTCTTTTAAACAAGAACACAAAATAAATTTGAAAGTTTGAAACTAATTTGAAGTTTGCTCTTCTTACCTTTCCTGGTAAGGTTACCTGTATTTCAAGGTACTCTCACTCTTTTTTGACAAATAAAATGATATACACTTGCTTTTTAACTCCCATTCGTACATACCATTTGTTTACAATGATCATTTAATGATCATTAAGTAAGTTGAATTTACCTGTTATATATTTTTCCCATTCTTAGCAAAGTAAATCCATAATACACGATTTTTTGTATGATGATATGGTCAAGGTTAGGATTATTTCCTAAAATGAAAACAACATTCATTAAATACATATTTACAATACAAATATTAAATAGGTAGTTAACTTTTACCGTTAAATTTCTGGGATACAATATTTTCAAGTATGACATTTTAAATATATTCTAAAGATATATATTTATTTGATAATTCTGTATTTAAAAACTCTTAAGAATATAGATCTTTCTGGACCTATGTAGATCCTGTTGATCTGAAACAAATAGACTGCCAGATATTTCTCCAGCAAAGAAAGGTTTTTCTCAGAATCAGCAGAGACTTGTATTTTAGGGTCTGCAACCATGGCAAGTCATGTGCAAGTCCCTGCATGACAAAGGAAGATTAACTCTTTTATACAGAGAAAAAGGACGTTGGGAAGACTACAGTACACTAGAGTCCGTGGCTTTTCATTGACTGAGTCATAGACAGGAAAGACACAGAGTCTTTTTTCTTGTTGGGCTCTACTATTGCTACAGGGCATGAGAGTTCCCCCCTCTGGTCTACCAGCTCTACCTAATTGCGGTCTCTGTTTATTAATTTTTTTTTTTTACAATATCAAGATTTGTTAAGATAGGCCTGGAGATAACATGATCATAAATAATTTTAAGACATCCTTGATAATTCCATTATATATAGTTGTAGATAAGGTATTAATTAGATAAGGGAACAATCTGGTAAGATTAGAAAAAACTTTTGCTTACTTCATGGTGTAAGTGGCTCAAAAGGGAGTTCTTAAAGTATACAAAAGAAAAGCAGAGGGACCAGCACAAATAAAAACAGGCATGACAGGTTCAAGGAATGAATGATAAGCAGTTTAGGGTGGTTAGCGCATAGGAAGCATATCAGTAAAGGTAAATATGTAGATGACTCTTAGAGCAATAATGAGCTTTTGTGCTATGTTTCTTGGAGAGGAGTAAGCAGTTACATTTATATTGTACATATTGTACCTCACATGTTTGTACTGGATGTATTGTACTGAACTAATTATGGAGAATTAAGAAATAGAAAGAGAGCTCGAGATGAGTTAAGAAAAACTCAGATATGTAAGTGTCACAGACCTGGAAGTGGATGAGCTCACTTGGGCAGAGAATTGGAAAGATACAGAAACTCTTGGAGAACATCAATATTTTAGGAATTGCCTAAAGAAGAGGAACAGGGAAGGAGAAATGGAAAGAAAATTTGAGCATACTGGACTGGAAACTGAGAGTATACATTAACAGTACTTAATTGGTATTTAATAAACTCAGTAGATTTTTGACTATGGTTATGTATGAATTAAACCAAAAGTGATAACTTTATGTTACTTACTAGATCTTTATGCAGTTTATTACTCGTCATTTATTACCAATCAGTTTATTTCTGTTCCATCAAACACAAAGGTGGTTTATATAATGATGGACAGAGCCTTGTCAATTTCATTTGATAATTTGAAAAGTTACACCTTTTAGAATAAATATATAATGCATTTCCTGTATATTTCTTGCTTTATATACTTGTATATCTCAAGTAATTGTAATTTCATATTTTGAATTATAATTGTAGCATACATCTAAATACACAGAAAGCTTTGCATAGGTGATGTTTTCCTTTGTTGAAAAACGAGTAAATTTATTAAAACTGAAGGGGAGGCAGAATTTATCACTTCAAAATATGCCTCTTTGGCATAAGGATTATTTTAAACTGGTTATTTTTAAGAAACAGCAGACATAGCTCTGAAAACTGAGTAGAAGTTACCCTTTTGTAGGACATTTACATGTATAATGACAATCTCCACTTGTGAGCATTTCTCCCTTACTGTATCAGGAAGAGGAGGATGACCAAATCTGAATCTCTGGAAATGCTTATCAAAGGAAAAGGCAAGTCTTACATCTGCGTAACAACCTTACCCTTTTTCACTCTGCTTTCCTGGGATTCTCCCATAAGTGGCCCCCTAACCCACAACATTTTTCTTTTGTATTTCGCTGAAAATGATATTTAAAGTGATAGCCTGGGACAGTCTAAGCAGTTTTCTTGGATATCTCCCATGTATATAGGAGGTATAGCTGTTATTAAACTTCTGTTTGTTTTTCTCCTGTTCACTTGTCTTTTATTTCAGGGGATATCTCAGCAAGAACCTAGAAGGGCAGAAAGAAAATTATTTTTCCTCCCCAACAAGTCATAAATGCAAAACATTGTAGTTAAATTCTAGTTAAAATCTTTTGTAATAGAGGCATGCTGATTTCCTAAGGGACTAGTCTTAATTAACTATCAAAATTTTGAATTTTGAGATTTTTGTTTTTTGCTTTCTTTGTCCTTTTAGCATTCAATAGTCCCTCTTCCTTGAGTCCTCACCAGCTTGCAGTGTTCTCAAATGCTTTCTGTTCTTTCCCTTACCAAATCTTACCAAATCATGCTTCCATCTAGTGATCAGAAAGTTTAGGACAGGTATACTTAGACCTAAAATAATGAGATATAACTATGTAAAGTAATAACATAAGAGAAGTTTTGAGTCACACAAACCTAAGGTTAAATTCTGACTTTACACTTACTTGGCTATTTGACTTTTGGCAATAATTTAACTTTTCTGGGCTAGAATTTTTTCCTCTGTAAATCAAGTAATTAAACTTAGTTACAAAATATGTATGAAAAGCCCAGCAGAATGCCTGGCAGTTTGTAGTCAGTAATCATGTGTTAATTTACTCCCTCTCCTTCCTTTCAGAAGTTTGTGCATTTCAGTAGAACTTGGCCCTTCAACACTAAGGAATGAATCTCTGCTTTTGCAGGTGAGAGTGATGTTTAGGGATGGGAAACCTTTCTACTACCTCTGAAATGACACATCTGCTCTGTTTGCTTGGGAGGCCAGCATGGTCTGTCTTGTTGCCAACTCAATGAAAGGCTTTAAAAGCTTGCCAAAATGTTTTCTCCTAGGCATTTTCCCTTAGGCTTCTAATGCCAAGTGACTTTTTCAATGTGTGACCTTTGATATTGACTATTTTTGAAAAAATTCTTTATAGAAGGGTACCACAGGCAGCAAGCAACCCTGTGATTCTAAATCTCTTGCTAAGCAGATAATTCTCATCTATCTGAATTGTATTTCTTTTAAACTACCGTTAATGGTGTGGTCTGGGCAGCCTAATTTCTCTCTGGACATAAGAAAGAAATTCTATAAACACAGCAAATATTTTAAGACAGAAAGGGGGTAAAAGAAGAAAGATTTAATTAAGCTTAGAGCTTTACCTAGCTTTTCCTAATGTTGTTTATAAGCAACAAATTGCCTCTGAATTTATACCTATACTGTTCCACAATTTTTATACTGGGTCCAGTGGTAGCCAGAGAGTAGGTTCTTGTCTCATCGCAGAAAGATTTCGGAGTCAAGACATGGGGATTAAGAAAGTAAAGTGAGCATTTATTAAGTGATAGGATGATCTCAAGGGGAGGGTGGGCAGACTGAGGTGAGTAGGTGCTCTGAGTTTCTTTGTCAGGCGGGTCACATGGGGTGTAAAAATGAGTGGATGAAATAGTCATTGGGGAGGCAGGGGATTTGGGCCATATTTCCTGATTTTCACCCCAGCTCTACCTTCCCAAGGGGAGGAGGGATTTTTGCCCTTATTTAGTCTTGATAAGAAGTCATAACATTGGTGCATGATGCGTAATTCTTATCTGCAAGGTTAATTTTATTGTAATGAGAGCATAATGAGCGAAAGGTTACATTTGGACACAGAGAGTTTCCTGCCTTTTCCCACCTTTCTTTGTATTCCTCTAGGATCCTTTTCACCTCAAAATGTGTGGTTTGCTCTCAGTCTGGAGGTTCCTGCTTTTCTTGGTTTGCCTAAGGACGCTTGTTGTTTATAAGATGTATGGTTTCCTGCCATTTGGCCTGTGCCTCCCTTTCTCTGCTCATATCTAGCTTTCTGCCTGCTCTAACACAGCCTCCCTTTTTAATCTCATACTGTTCCAAGAACTTGATTTAGGTAAACACACCTTACCTCTCCGTTTTCTGGGCTTTTATCCTTCACCTGGGATACACCCCTATTATGCCAAGTTCTCACTATAAAATTATTTTCATTCCACTTTCAGGCAGTATGTCACCTTTACTCACTTACATATTCGTAAGTTCAAATAAACACAGACAGATAAACAAAAAAAAAGCTATTATAGAGTATTATATGCCAGTTGCTGGGTTATAGACTAATAAATGAAATGTGGCTCTTTTTCTGAAAAAGGTCACAATTGCATACATACAAAAAATTAATGTAATGGGAGAAATGTGAGAATAGAGGCATATTCAGAAACTATCCAGCAGTGTTCGACTAGGTTCTGGAAGCTCCATAAGTAGCATAAGTATAGTTGAATGAGTTCTTAAAAGATAAAGAATTTATTAGGTAGAGAATGGAAAGGATTCTGGGTCTGGGGAGGTAGAGTCATGGAAGACCATAGGTCTCCAAAAAAAAAAAAACCACCTTAACAATCCTGATTCAAAGTAAACACCACTGGAAACTTTTATGGGTTTTCCCCTCTTTTTTAATCCATAAGCCTTTCTTTTTCATAGATAAAAAATATTTAGCTAGATTAGATATTTGTGTTCCATTTTTAATTGTTCTGGTGAGTAGTAAATTTCTTGAGACTAAAGACTGAGTCTTCTCTACTTTTTATTACTCTTTAAATTCCCGTAACTGAGTCTTGTAATATTTATTGATTTGTTTGTTTACATATGTATTTATTTATTATTTGCTATGTACTAAGAATTATGCTAAGGTATAGATAGACATTTTTATGTCCTTAACTCCGACTATTACTCTTTGCGGTTAGATACTATTATTATTTCTACTCGTAGTTAAATAAAGCAATGCTTAGTGGGATCAAATGACTTTCCTAAGGATAAATTTATCTCAAAAAGCCTGACTATAGAGCTATAACTATAAATAAATATGTTATCCTACCTTCACAAAGAAGTCATTTTACATATATTTGCTAAACTCTAAAAGAAGAAAACAATTCTTAAAAAATAAAAATAATGCAATTGAGTAACTCCATGAGGGAAATATCAGTGTATGATAATGTACATTGTAAATTCAGAGAAAAATTCTGGACAACCTGAAAATAAATGGAGCAGTAAAATATTTTCAGAGATGATTTTACCACCTTGTATTACATGTTTTTAGGATTCAGGTGTTCATACTCTGAAGGTGCCATCTGGCATGGTCATTTTCTAGAAAACAGTTGCTGTAGCTAACTCTCCCTGGTCAATCCCAGAGGAAGCAGGTGTGATCGGGGAAGGTTGGAAAAGCATTTGGAAGAGCAAGAGAATATAAAGAAGTTTGCCAATCGCTTGTAAATTTTTTCAGGTCTCCAAACTTTTTTGTTGCCAGTGTCCTGGTTTTAGTGGAAAGAGCTCCAGAATTCATGATCCTTGTGATCTGGGTTTCTGGCTCCCATATGTTCCAGTGAATTTGCAACAATGATGTGGTATAGTGAGCATCTGCCTTTTAATTCAACTTTCTCTTTCCATTTTAGGAACATCAGTGCAGTTAAGTAGGGGTGTGGCAGGGGTTAAAATGCTAGCACATGCTGTAGAATTATGTTATTGGTGCAGAGTGTGCTGGAAATAGGATGGGTAGAAAAAAAATCCAAGTCTTCCCGTTTCTCATTAAAATCCACATGAAAACATATGAGGTGTGACACTTAGAAAATAGGATTGATTGAACAACATACTCAAACTGGTTTATTGGCATGAGTGATGTCCCCTTGGCAGTAGTTATCATAGGAGCCAAAAAATACAGTAATACTGCCATTGCTTACACTGTTTGGGGCTCCTTCGTAAGCGACATCTTTGCATTCTGTGCGATGTACATTGAATAATTCTCAATAGTGGTAAATCTTCAAATTTAAAGAATCGGTTCTGTTTTTGCCTTTAGAAGAAGTTACAGTGTGCCAATTTCAGTGAATAAAGTGGGTGATCAAAGTAGAAAATATGATTTCTGGACAGAAACAAAGCAAGATCACAAAATAATGGAACCAAAAAATAATTGTGCCTTGTAAATAGGCTTGGTTTATTCCAAAAATAGGCTTGTTTATTCCACACTTCTAAATGTATTTTGAGACACTATGGCATCCCTGTAGTATGTATTTTCCAATTGTTAGTTGAATGTATGGATTCTGGTATATGTACATAAACAACAATTTTCTATTTAAATTTATATTCAAAACTAATATTTTAAACTTTTGTTGTTCAATGATATTGTACATACTTTAAAACTTTTCATCTAGAGTTTTGAGAAGTAAAGAGGATAAATGTTTTGAGACCTAAGAAATTTACATGCAAATCAAAAAAGACTGAAAAAAAAACCATTTAGCACTTATCTAGGAAAACAATGTGAGTTAATTACCAAGAAGAGAGTCAGACTCATCACATTAATATTTTGTGAATGCTATTATGGCATTGTATTAATTATTTTTATTTAATTCTCATCACAGCTTTGTGTAGTAAATATTTTAAGTTTTAGTAGATGAAAGTTTCAGTCAGTATTCAAATCATTCTGTCTGATTCCAGAGCTTTTGCTCAATTCTAACACAGTACCTCTTACATTCCCTTCATTAAAAGAGAGAAGAAAGAAGAGAAAATGTAGAACCATGATTATTCTTAGTTTTCATGTTTTTACCTTGTTAATTGAATGTACCTGAGAGGGAATTATTTCTAAAATCTTACTACTTAAGGTGTGGCCAGCGGACCAGCAGCATCATGCTATTTAAAAAAATTTTTTTTGAACTCCTTTATTCACACATTTTAATTTTTATTAATTTCTATCTAGAATTATATGTAACTAATTTTTACTTTGTAATCAAGATACTGTTTCCCACTGTACATCACTTGTGTTTCACTACAAATGATTTCAGTAGGAATAATTATTTAAATTCAAATAGTGTTTATACTTGATATTATTTATATCCAGTATAACTCTAAAAGAAGATTTGAAGATCTGCCTAGCTTATGATTAAAAAGTATAGATGCAATAAAGCCAAATATAGTCATCCCTAAAATGGGCCAAGTTGGCCAGAGTTAGATAGTGGATTAGTAGGAAATATGGGGCTGTTCTATAAAGAGATTGGCAACATTACCTTGCAGATAGGATTTTGCTAGTCCTTCCACCAATAATATCACCACTTTACTTAGACATGAGTGACGTATTATGCTTCTCATCCAGGGAAGGAGAAAAAATCATGTTGATTGAACTACTGAAAACTTAAAAAAAAAAAAGGTAGTTGCCTTATTAAGCACAAATGTAGCAAGTGGGTTTTTTTTTTTTTTTGATGTAATATAGATTATCCCCCCCCCCATTTATTTATGTGGACTATTTAGACTTCTACAAGTAGTAGAATTAAATGAAAAATGAAGGTTATGGCAAGTGAGGAAAGGGTAGAAATTATTTTTAGCTGAGATTACAAGAAAAACAGGCTCTGAAACCTTAAATTTATGTCCCAATAGTCAAATAGCCAGCAAAACCCCAATCTTCCACATTTAAGTCCTCCATACTTTCTACTGTTTTATGTAACCTACCTTATCTTCCACCTCAGGAGCAGATAGAATGGTAGAGTGGGTAAAAATCTCTAATTTGGCATTATATTTTACAAGTTTCGCTACCGGATGGAAACTATTTGGCAAACTAAAACTTCATGTAAGCCTCAGATTTCTACTCTGTAAAACAGATATAATAATAGTTGACATCTAAAAGAGTTACCATGAGAAAACTCAGCCATAAAAAAGAATAAAATAATGCCATTTGCAGCAACATGGATGAACCTGGAGATTGTCATTCTAAGTGAAGTAAACCAGAAAGAGAAAGAAAAATGGCATATGGCATATTCCACTTATATGAGGAATCTAAAAATAAGGGACACAAATGAGCTTACTACAAAGCAGAAACAGACTTACAGACATAGAGAACAAACTTATGGTTACTAGGGCTTAAAGGAGGTGGGAAGGGATAATTTGGGAATTTGAAAATTGCACCTCTTGGGGAGTGATTGAAATGTTCAGTCTTGATTGTGGTGGTGGTTTCATGGGTGTATACATCTATCAAAATTCATCAAATTGTACATCTGAAATATGTGTAGTTTACTGTACAGGAACCATATCACAATAAAGGTGTTAAAAATAGGTGAGATAATTCCTCTAAAGGGTTTAGTACAGTACCTGAGGTATATTAGGTACTCAAAAAATGTTAACTAGTATTTTTATCTGTCACCTTGGGAATCACCTGAAATCACCTGAAAATGTTACTATTGTTCCAAAATGTTTTAACTTTATTATTTGGAATTACATTAAAACTTAGTTTATAATCTGCATAAGAAATCTAGACATCCAGCTTGATTACTATAATTATATTTGTTTCATGTTCCAAAAATGATATTCCCCAGATTACTAATTCAATGGTTGGATGACTTCTACTTGGTTCTAAAAATAAAATACATTTTTGAATGATGAACACATTTCACCACTGAGGACACATTCATAATGTACTGCAGCATCTGAAAAGAGTTTCAAGGGAGGAGGGAAAGCTCATTTTGTAATTAATTAAAGTGTGAGGAATTTATATACTTCCCAAGGTGACAGATTTGAGAAAAAAACAACTTTTAAAGATGTTTACTAAAAATAAAATATATTACTTGAAGATTTGTTAGTTCACTGATTTTTTTTTTTTTTTTTTGGCATAATTTGAGTCTTAGAAAAAAGTTGCAAGAGTAGACCAAAAAATCCTGGAAACCACTCTTCACGTATATTTCCCAAATGTTAGCATTTACTACATTTACTTTATATTTCTCTCTATCTCTGCTTATGTATGTGTGTGTGTATTTATATGTTATGTGTACTTAGATAGATAGTTTTTAGAACTGGTTAAAGGTGGGTTGTAGACATGTCACTTTTCCTGCTGAATACTTAAGTGTATAGTTCTGTTATGTTAATAATCACCATGTAATTAGCAAAATCATGAAGTTAACATTGAAGAAATAGCATTCTTTAGTTTACACACTTCATTTAGATTTTTGTCAGTTGTACCAGTGTCTTTTACAGCCAAATGAAATCCAAAATCTTGTGTTGCATTCACTTTTCATATCTCTTTACTCCTTTAAGCTGGAGCCATTCTTGAATCTTTTCTTGTGTCTCATCACATTGCAGCGTTTTGCCAGTAACTTTGTAGAATATCCCTCAGTTTGAGTTTGTCTGATATTTACTTATGATTAGATTAGGTTATTCATTTTTGGCACTTAATCCTATTGCTAGTCAGGCTTCCATCCGTTAGGTTTTGCTTCCACTGATGATTTTTGCCTGAATGAGTTAATGTTAAGATGGTTGGCAAATGGTGATTTTCTAATCCCATCATTACTGCTACATGAGTGAGTTGTGTTACTTGTCTGAAGCTTGGATTTTCTGTTCACCATGGATTAATTTTTTTAAGTTCTTTGGTTTGTGGGAAACCTAAACTCATATGAAGAGTTTATAATCTGATTATAAATATGTGAAAAGGCATTATATAAGATATTATTATATTTGGTTGGAGGTTGTATTAGATGACTTCTGAGGTTTCATCCTACTTAAAATCCACAGTTTAATGATTCTAGTGTCATTTTTTTTAAACACAGAATGAGCTAGAAAAGTAAAGGGTGTTAAATGTGACCTGAAGGAAAAAAATCAAGAACTCTAATAAAGACATGTAGAGTGTGAACAATTCCTAAACTTTTGCTTATTCAGTAGAACAAGCACTTACAAACATATGGTAGCTTTAAAAGCCTGTGTCAATTGAATGGGTAAGCTGTAAAAAAAAAATAAATAAAAATAAAAAAGATGATTAGGTAACAGAGTTTCAAAAGACTGTTTAAGGACCTGGTCAATCCCCTTGTTTTACTTCTACTGATTATACATGCCTTATATAATTGTCCTGAATTTTTGACCAAATTACTAGCATTTTTACCAACTTTTACTAACTGAAATAATGAACTAGCGTTATACTATGTAAAAATATAGTAAATGGTAATAAAAGTATGTCCTCTTGTTGATAATTTACCTCTCTTGATTCAAAGAACTAAAAATAGATTTTCCATTATTGTAAAGAATGAATTCTCTTCACAGAGATTCCCCTAATGGTTGAGTAATGGCCTTATTTCAAGGAGTTAGTCTTTAGCTGTGGAAAAGACATAGAAAGGTGACTTATCTCAGATCAAAATCAACCCAGTTGTTAAATATTATAACAAAACTAGTACATGTCACCTACTCTTTAAATTTTTATAATTTTTCAAATATTTTTCATCAGATACTCAGGGAAAAAAGACAGCTGCTTGTTTATAAGACTGACTTAATTGCTTTAAACAATGCAGACTGAGCCATGTATCTGTAACATGCCTCAGCTGTGGAGTCATATTTGGAAGTATCTTTGCATTTCACTACTAATAAAGTTCTGTATCTATTTAGTTAATATGTTGCAAAAATTTATTATGGTCTGACAGATGTTGAATACATTTTCAAATGTTGGGGTATGTTTAGGATCCTGGAAGCTTGTGGATTCTTACACAGAACCATGTAGAGTTGAAGGACCTTGGGGAATGTAGTTCAGTCATTTTTTGTCACAAGAGAGGGAAATATTTTGACAATAAGAGGCAGGGAATACATTTTGTTCCCTCCTTCTAAATAATTTAAAGAAAATCATTTCTCATATAAAATATTTACTAATTAAAAAGTCTTGATAAAAAATAATAGTGTCAAACATTTGTTCCTGGGTACTCTTTAGATATTGAATATGAAAATATATTTATGGAGCAATGACCAGCCTTTGAAAATAAGTATTATGTTTATTATATTGAGTCACTCAACAAATGTACATAAAAGTAACATTTCTATTTTTATATAATAGTCACGTTAGTTGTGTATACAAGGAAAGCAGAAAAATTTATGGATAGAGAGATTGATTAGTAGACTCTGATATATAATATATAATTGATACTGTAGAAAACTTCAGTTCATAAACAAGAATATTTTATTCAAATAATTACTCTTCTCAATGAAAAATATTAAAATGTATCAGTGTCCTCCTGCTAAAGACTATTGGAAACATCCCTTTATTCAAACAAGTTGGATTTATTGGCACATTGCAATAAGGGAGACTACACAAAATGAGGACTCATAAGGCATCTTCAAGAAGGGGTGTTAGAAAGGATATATTATGTGATATGGATGTGTGTGAGGTAATTTGGGAGCAGGTTCAAACAGCAGGTCTTTGTATTAGGTGCTGTCAGGTAGTTCTGCAGTTGGATTTAGTAATACTTTTTTTTTTTGTATATATATGTATTTATTGAAGTATAGTCAGTTTACAATGTTGTGTCAATTTCTGGTGTACAGCATAAGGAAATTAGAACTCTCCCTCACACCATACACAAAAATAAACTCAAAATGGCTTAAAGACTTGAACATAAGACAAGACACTATAAACTTCTTAGAAGAAAACATAGGCAAAACATTATCTGACATAAATCTTCGCAATGTACTCCTAGGGCAGTCTACCATGCAATAGAAATAAAAGCAAAAATAAACAAATGGGACTTAATAAAGCTTATAAGCTTTTGCACAGCAAAGGAAACCATAAGCAAAACAAAACGACAACCTACGGAATGGGAGAAAATATTCGCAAATGACATGACTGAGAAAGGTTTAATTTCCAGAATATATAAACAGCTCATAGAATTCAATAAGGAAAAGACAAACAACTGAACCCCAAAATGGGCAGAAGACCTAAAGAAGCCAGTTCTCCAATGAAGACATACAAATGGCCAATAGGCACATGAAAAAATGCTCCGTATTGCTAATTACCACAGAAATGCAAATCAAAACTATGATGAGGTATCACCTCACACCAGTCAGAATGGCCATCATTCAAAAGTCCACAAATGATAAATGCTGGAGAGGCTGTGGAGAAAAGGGAACCCTCCTATACTGTTTGTGGCAATGTAGTTTGGTGCAACTGTTATGGAAAACAGTATGGAGATTCCTCAAAAGACTAAAAATAGACTTACCATATGATTCAGCAATCCCACTGTTGGGCATATATCCAGAGGGAACCTTAATTCAAAAAGATACATGCATCCCAATGTTCATAGCGGCACTATTTACAATAGCCAAAACAGTTTAGTAATTCTTATTAAAGAATCACCACTCCTAATAGCTGAGATAGGAGACGAATGGTGATTTTTGTAGTTTAGACAATGTTTTTGTTTTTGTCTCTGCTCATTTTTACAAAGTGGTCTTATTTTGTTTTGATCCATCACAGACAAAGGGTATCCTTGTCTGATGTTGATGTTCTGTGAAGTTGTTTATATTCAATAAGTAGATGTCATGGGCCAGCTGAGTGTGTCAGACCAACTTCTAGCAACATCAGGGCTTACCTGATGGTACAAGGTCAACGGCCTGCTGTCAGGGGCTGCTTTCTCTTTCTTATGTATAGTAGCATATACTGTTAACTGTATATTTCATGGCAAAATGATTTCACGTGTAATATGATTATTTTCCAATTATGTATCGCTCACTTCAACATTTTGTTAATATCTGTCCTCATCACTGGATTGTAAACTCCATAAAGACAGAGACCATGGGTTGAGAACAGAGCAAATCTTACCTTGGAGTTGTTGAACAAGTTGTTCAGCAATATACTAGCTACACTTGAAGGGAGTAGAGTCAAGAGGAGGAAATAGGCCAAATTCTGAATCGCAATAAATATAAAGTCTGGCATGAATCATGCAGTGAGTTCAGAAATATGATTTCAAATAGGAAGAGATAGATACAATGGAAACTATCCCACATCTGAGGAAGGTTTACATAAAATAAATAGCCACCTTAGAAGAGAATGAATGGCTGAGCAAGAAGGTTGTACAGGAGGGAAGCAATTTCTGATCCAAAGAATAGGGAAGCCAGAACAACGTAGAGTGCATCCTTAGAGCTTCAAATTGCATATCAGGAGGATGTACCCGAGGACATATTTTTTCCTTTAACGTTGTAACTGAATCTGTGGTACTGTGTACCAGAAAGGGAATTATTCAAGTATATTTTGAACTCTTAATGTATATCAGGTATTTTGTTAAATGCTGAAAGTACAAGAGTGAAAAAGAGAGATGGAATTTCATGAATGATATTTTTTTCTAATCATTCATACCATTCAAACAATCCTGAATCTATTTAAAATTACTGGAAGGACCTAAATTCTAAGAAGTGATTAAAATGAGAAAATTATTAATTCATTCACAAGACTTTGGGCCAAAAGTTGCAACTGACAAATATATTCTCCAGAAAGACAGTGATCAACAATGCCTGTTTTTGAATGAATAGAATGACATAGAAGTGGATGAAGATTGTAGAGTCTGCACCAGAGAGTTATTGCAAGGGAAAAGACATTGCTGAATCAATGCTGATATTTTATTAAAAGGCTGGACTACTTTTTGCCTGTCCTTAATATCTGTGATTTGTTAAAGTTTTCCAGGCAAAGTCATTTGTATCTATGTTCCATGTCAGCCCTTTCCTTGAAAATGGCAGCTTTTCTTATTTATTTTTCTTACATAGTTTGAAATTTGCATTTTTCCATAATCTGTACTGCTATAGTATTTATAAAACAAATTCAGAAAAGAATTATTTCTCTTTTCCTGGAGCTTAAGTTTGATAACATTTGGTTTTATGCCTGAGTTTTGATGTTTAAAATTTACAAGAGGGACAAAGACTTATGTTCATGAAACCACAGAATTTCATGAAACTAACCAACTTGTAATAGTAGGCATCTATTCATGAACTTGTATTAGTGTGTAAAGTTTTGAAAATTGTGATGTCTTCTACAAAAGTAAGGTTCAACTACTATAAATCTTCACTGTATAAAGAGAAAAACAAAAGAACTGATTAATGCCACGCCATGCCTGAAATGTCTCCATTTATTTTTGCATTAACTGTTTGCCATAAGACACAGTGAGGAAGAATCATATTGTACCACTT
Source organism: Camelus dromedarius (assembly GCF_036321535.1). Taxonomy (NCBI): domain Eukaryota; kingdom Metazoa; phylum Chordata; class Mammalia; order Artiodactyla; family Camelidae; genus Camelus; species Camelus dromedarius. Next base: position 58,608,440 of record NC_087436.1, on the reverse strand, counting down.
ATTCAATTACTTTGGAGAGGTTAGGGATATAAAAAAATTAATAAATGTTTTCTTTGCTGTCCTCTTATCTTTCCAATGTAGTGTCCATTGTGAAATGGGCTGTTATTTTTTTTTTTTTTTTGCAATCCAAAGTATCAGGACATTGCACATTGACCTTAGAAAAATGTCTGATGAATACACAATTGATTTTCTTAAGCAAAAAATACAAAATGAATATAGATACATTATTGTTATAAGGATGTAGTTTATTAAATTGTTGATTGTCATGTGTTAGAAACAAGAATATGTAATATAAGTTGAGTAATTCTGAAGAAGAGATTCAGGGAGCACAAAGCATGTTTCTCCAAAAACACACAAAAAGGAACAGTGATTTTTATTCTATTTAATTAAATATCATTCATTTGGTTGCTAAGTGAGTAGATCTTAAAAGAATGGCTATCATTAAAAAAAAGAATGGCCATCATAAAAAAGTCCACAAACAATAAATCCTGGAGATGGTGTGGAGAAAAGGGAACCCTCACTGTTGGTGGGAATGTAGTTTGGTGCAGCCATTATGAAAACAGCATGGAGATTCCTCTAAAGACTGAAAATAAACTTATGATCCAGCAAGCCCACTCCTGGACATATATCCAGAGGGAACCTTAATTCAAAAAGACACATGCGTCCCAATGTTCATAGCAGCACTATTTACAATAGCTAAGACATGAAGCAACCTAAATATCCATCAACAAATGACTGGATAAAGAAGCTGTGGTATATTTATACAGTGGAATACTACTCAGCCATAAAAAGGATAAAATAATGCCAGTTGCAGCAACATGAAGGGACCTAGAGACTGTCAGTCTAAGTGAAGAAAGCCAGAAAGAAAAAGAAAAATACCATATGATATCACTCATGTGGAATCCAAAAAAAAAAAAAAAAGGAAAAAGAGAACACTAATGGACTCATCTACAAACAGAAATAGACCTGCAGACATAGTAAACAATCTTATGGTTATGATGGTAAAGGGGGTCGGGAAAGGATACATTTGAGTGTTTGAGATTTGCAGATGTTAACCACTATATATAAAAATGAATAAAAAACAAATTTCTTCTGTATAGCACAGGGAACTATATTCAATACCTTATAATAACCTTTAATGAAAAAGAATATGAAAACAAATATATGTATATATATGCATGCCTGGGACATTATGCTGTACACCAGAAATTGACACATTGTAACTGACTGTACTTCAATAAAAGATAACATAAATAAATGTGCCAACATGATCTTATATGAAATATGTCTAAAATACATTTAATCTCCCCACCCCAAAAAATTCTCATCACAAGAAAAAACAAATTAAGTATGGTTGATGAAAGTTAATTAAATTTATTGTGATCATTATTTAACTATATATATCAAATCATTTTGTTGTATACCTCAAATAATACAATATTATGTGTCAATTATATTTCAACTTTAAAAAGTATTATTGGCTTTGTCTGTCATATATATATATATATATATATAAAAGATATATAATGAGTAAAATCAGATGAATAACACTAGTGTCTGAATTCTGTATTCCATCACTAGTGGTTATAACTAGTATGGTACAGAATTCAGACACTTACCCTTAGTGTACTAATATTCAGAAACTTACCAGTAATATACATGTAGAAACCATATAGTCTTGTAGCAATGTATAATATTACCTACTGGGCTGTTAGTTCTGAATTTTATGAAGATTAAAGGTTAACTGAAAAATCCATTGAACCTTTAACCCTGTGGCAAGACAATGTATTATAAGAAGCTAAAAGAGATTCCTTGCATCCTTTTAAGATTTTCTTTATTCTAAGGAACTTAATAACCTTAAATCATGACTAAGGGGATAGTTTTCATTTATCTACATTCACCTCTCTGAGTTACATGCTGAACTTGTCCTGTTTTTTTGTCCCTTAATAAGGCAACTTACTGCTACCTGTTATTAGTAAAAACCAACTTGTGCATTTGCTCAAAGCTTAGCCTTTTGGTAGAAGTCTCTCGTCAGTTGATTTCTACAGGTGGCTCTGATCCTCATTAGTAAATGATTCTAATAGTTGTCAGCCTGCTTCACTTGCGAAAATACCAATAACAAAACTGCATGAGGTGGCAGCTCTCTTTTGTGCATCTGCAGATGCAGTCACTGTCAGTCAGTGTTTTCCTTGGAGTCCAAGTTCTCCTTGGCACAATCAGTTGCCTCTTGCCTACTGCTGTATGACAAAAGGATTTTCACTTCCTTGGGAGAGTTACTTCCTGCTTGGACTCTGCTTAAACAAAGTTTGGTTCTTTTCACTTGTATGACACTTCTTTTTTTTTTTTTTTTAACATTTTTTATTGATTATAATCATTTTACAATGTTGTGTCAAATTCCAGTGTTCAGCACAATTTTTCAGTCATACATGGACATATACACACTCATTGTCACATTTTTTTCTCTGTGAGCTACCATAACATTTTGTGTCTGTTTCCCTGTGCTGTACAGTATAATCTTGTTTATCTATTCTACAGTTTTGAAATCCCAGTCTATCCTTTCCCACCCTCCTCCCCCCTGGCAACCACAAGTCTGTATTCTCTGTCTGTGAGTCTATTTCTGTCCTGTATTAACGCTTTGTTTTTGTTTGTTTGTTTGTTTTTGTTTTTGTTTGTTTAGATTCCACATATGAGTGATCTCATATGGTATTTTTCTTTCTCTTTCTGGCTTACTTCACTTAGAATGACATTCTCCAGGAGCATCCATGTTGCTGCAAATGGCATTATGTTGTCAGTTTTTATGGCTGAGTAGTATTCCATTGTATAAATATACCACATCTTCTTTATCCAGTCACCTGTTGATGGACATTTAGGCTGTTTCCATGTTTTGGCTATTGTAAATAGTGCTGCTATGAATATTGGGGTGCAGGTGTCATCCTGAAGTAGGGTTCCTTCTGGATACAAGCCCAAAGTGGGATTCCTGGGTCGTATGTTAAGTCTATTCCTAGTCTTTTGAGGAATCTCCACACTGTTTTCCATAGTGGCTGCACCAAACTGCATTCCCACCAGCAGTGTAGGAGGGTTCCCCTTTCTCCACAGCCTCTCCAGCACTTGTCATTTGTGGATTTTTGAATGACGGCCATTCTGACTGGTGTGAGGTGATACCTCATTGTAGTTTTGATTTGCATTTCTCTGATAATTGGTGATATTGAGCATTTTTTCATGTGCCTTTTGATCATTTGTATGTCTTCATGAGATCGTTTGACGTCTCCTCAACTCTGTCATACTTCACACAAATACAATTCAAGAGGAATATACATTTTTAAAAGAATATTTTGATGCAATTGAATTTCTTTCAAGTTGTATATTTTTCTCTGTGTATTTTGACAATTGAAGATAGGTAACCTTTTGAAATATATTCTCAGGTTTAACTTTTACCCTCTCTTATAAAAATGTTTGCTTTAAAATGTTTTTGAAATTACTTGAATGCTATGCTTTTCTGTAATTTTAGCTGTGCTGTATTTTTATACATGAGAATTATTAAGAGAAAACATTAACTTCTCTATTCTTTTACTGGAATTGCTAATAGTGAAACATTTTTGTAGTGGCAAAAAACTAAAAGAAAGAAAAACAGTAGACTTACTCAAAATTTCTTATTTAAGTGAGCTAATTTGTACTTAACACAGTCTCTAGGATACACTTTCTCACTTAGTAAAACTCACATACGTTTAACAGTCACAACAAAAGAGGACTAGCCTGTAATCACTGTTTACAAAAGTATTTTACTTGAAGTGTAAATTTTAGGTGGGCCTGAAATGGAAAGAATCTAGAAATTTCTCCTAGGTCTGCTGCTATTTTGTGGCCTTAGGCCACATTTTTAACCTTCTTAGGTCTGTATTTCCCTCAAGTTTGAAATAAAGTGGTTTGATTTATGATTCTAAAAAGCTATATGCATATTAAACTGCTATAATTTCAATCATATATATATATATATTTAATTTAAGTGTTGTCAGTTACAATGTGTCAACCTCTGGTGTACATCATAATAAATCACATTTTAAATGCATTAAAGCAGACATCTTTTTAAGAAGGCATATTAAAATAATTTTCTAAGGGTAAGAATTATTTTGGATTATGAATAATCTAAGTTCTGTTCAACCTTTCAACATAATGTGGTTAGTAGAATTTTGTAGTATTCTTTTGAGATCAATGGTCCTTTTATTTAGATATCTAAAGTACATCTAGTAATTTCTGTCATTTAATGTCTTAGAACATATAATTTTAGAATTGAAAGAGATTTTAGAGATCATTAAAAAACCATTTCCCTAGGTACTAGAAAAAGGAGGCCTAGAGAAGTTGAATGACTTGCCCAAAGTAATGTATTTAATCAGGAAGATGAAAATTTAAGGAGATTTTAAGCAATCACCCTAGCCTTGTGGATTAAATTTTGTCAAAAGATCAGACATATTAAACTATTAAACATTGATTCAAACTAATCTTAGAGATTTGTTATAATATTTGTAGACTGTATATGTGATTATATTTTAAAAGACTGGCTTACTATATTTGTATGTATGAAAAATCTGTTGGTTTAGTGCTGATATTACCATTTGAGGAATTATTTTCTTCATGATAGTGCATCATTTTGTATTTCCTTGACATAATAAAATCAAATCATCATTTAGCTTTTCTTTTTTACATTATGTTGAATGTTCGGATTATTGCCAAATTTCCAACTGTTTATATTTACTGTATCCATTAAGTCAAAAATATACTTGGAATCTGTCTTTAGAATAAAGCCAACTATTCTTATCCTAAATATGGACAAACACACACACACATTTATAATTTACCCATGTAATTCAGTGTATATAAGTAATCTTAGAGTTTTTCACTCTTTACAGGTTTGAAAAAATTAAATTTTTCAAAATTTATAAAATGCTTCATATCAAGTTAGGCAATTATTAAATCATTTAAATTTATTGTAAAGATGCTGGGAAATAGAGTACCTTATGCCTAATTGATATCATATACATGAAACAAAACATAATTTTACTTGCTGTATGATAATGCTACTATTTACCTTATTTCTCCTAATCTTAGTTATAAAATATATTTTTATGTTAACAAACCACTTGTGCTTTAATCTATTTTGTCTTCATTTGACTAAAATTAAAAAAAAATTGAAAAAGTATGTCTTTTTTGTCTTCATTTACCTATAGTTTAAGAAGTATGAATATTTTAATTTTTTTCTAAGGGGAATTAATCTGAGACCTATTTATATTAACTATTCAGCCTAAAATTATATTCTGTATTGATTTTTATAGAAAATATTTGCCACCAGAATAACAAAGCATGTAAAATATCAACTAAATTTAATTTTCAAATAAAATAAACATGTATTGACAGTAGTAGTAATATGGTTATTAATGTTAGTATTGATATGTTTATCATGTGCTAAAAATAATCATTAATTTGATAATTTCCCTTAAGTTCACAATTCTCTCCATCTTTCTTGGGTCTCAGTCAAAAAAGTATGTGGAGTCCAAGATGATGCCAATAGCTGTCTGGATGCTTTGTTTCATGAGTTGGACTTTGTTAAAATTCTCTGCAAAATATATGAAGACAAGGAGAGAGTCTAACTTCCTGTTAGATTCTAATAATAATAGAATAAAAGGCAAAAATGTTTATATGTTTTGAAGTTTTGTCCGTAGATGTCATATATTTCAATTTTTTAAAAAAAGTCGTTAAAAATTATACCTCTGTTTACTTGTTAAATTTTAGTTATTAAATCTTTTAATAACAGGGGGATATAGTGGAGTTGGGCAGTACATTGTATAATGTATTGTTTTACAAGAAGAAAAACTACGATCACTTATAATATGGTTGTTATTGGCTCTGAGAATGATAAAAGGCTAAACAAGGAAGTCCCCAGGAGAGATACTGGAATTTCCCAGGTATGGTCAGTGCATGAGGCCTTCTGTAATACTACTTTCTGTCCTTTCAGTGTTGAAAACTGATCATCCTGTCGGGAAAAGGTTGAAAAGATTTCTAGAGCTTATTTTAATAGCCTTACAGGCATCTAATAACATTTAATTTATTTAGTGTCTTTAATTATATACAGGTCTTAAATTATCTTTTAAGCCGTCCCAAACTGTACAAATAGTAATTCTGTACTTATTGCTTTGGAGAAGAAAATATTGTTTGTAGTAAGCACACTTGTCAAATAGATTAAAAATGTTCTAATTATGTGAAAAACTATCATCTACAGTATAGATTCAAAAGTGTTGATCTTAAATGTGGTGTAATCTGCCCTCCCTTTGTTAGTATCAGCGAAGCAGAGCTAACACTGACATTTGGAATGTGTTTTTTCCTTTTTTTTTTTTTTTTTAGTATCTTGCTCAGCCCTTTATCTTACACATAGTAGATTCTTGTGGGTAAATGTTGATTGTTTTCTATGTAATGATATTATTGCAAAATATACAGATTAGGAGAAAGATAACATGTACTCAAACATAGCATTTTAATTCTAAATGAAAAAATTATTTAATCTCAGCATACTTATTATTTGAAGAAATTATTTACTAGCTTACAAAAGGACAAATCTTTAGCCTTTGTGAGCCTCAGCTTCTAATGTGTGGATTTTGTATCACAGAGCTTTTGTGAAGATTAAATTATATCAGGTATTCGTAATACAAAAAGTTTCTTTCCTCTTCCAGCCTACCTCTGAATATTTGATTTGGCTTCATCTTTGTCCAATTTTCTCATCTATTTTAAGAGTATTTTGTTGGCTTCTGTATATTTTTAGTAGCCTTGAGTATTTTGGAATATACTTTAATAAAATCTAGTTTTTGGTGCAAAATCTTTTATTTTTATTTTGTGTTTCAGGATGTAAAATTTACAAACTGAATCAAAATGTGGAATCATGATATAGTCATTCTGGCTTATAGCAGAGTTCATTCTTCAGGGTACAGTTGGTTTACCTAAAAATCAGCTCTTTCAGCAAGCATTTCAAAGAATTCAATTATATGACTATAAAATGGTAGATGTTGCATTATACCTCATCTGTAAACTCGCAATAATCAATAAATGTTGTTTTGCAACATCAAAAATAGGAAATTTTTGATAATCGTTAATTTATAATCAGAAAGCCCCCTTTTTTCCTCCAATATTAACCTAGTGCATTGTACAGTATGACTTGATTTACTAGGTTCTAGGCACTATTCTAAAGGCTTTATATGTACAGTGTAATTTAATCCTCAAAAATGACCTAATGAGATTGGCAACTATTATTTCTCCACATACAGATGAGAAAGCTGAGGCATGAATAGTTGATGAATTCACCTAAGGTTACCCAGTGACTGAGCAGCTGAGCCAAGATATAAACCCAGTAGTCTGGCTCCAGAATCTATACTTTCAACCAATATTCTACGCCATCTCTATTCTATATCAGCTCTATATCATACTTCTAGTATGCACTTTGTATGGGAGGACAAGTAGGCTACCCAGTGGTTTGGATGTTTTTCCTTGTAGTGGTGATGTATTGTCACTGAATGATAACAGCTTTTTCTTGATACCTGGAAGGTAGATTGGCAACTGAGTAATACTATTGTGTCAAGTATATGGTCATATAAAAGAGATTTGTTTGTTTGTTTGTTTGTATTGTTTTGTTTGCCCCTGCAATGCCAGTAATCTGGAAGGTGCTGGGACTTCATCATGGTAATGTTGCTTGTTCAATTCTGTACCCATATCAGTTAATTCATTTGGGCAAGACACATTATCACCACAATGTTCAAGTTTCTTTATTCTAATGCATTCTTTAAAGGGAATTCATAAAGAATCACAATCATAAGGAAGTGCTGTAGACTTAATTACAACGTGTGAAAAATTTGACCGTGGAATATCAGTGAAATGATTCTGAAATTTGAATTGAACTCTGGAGCATTTGTCAGTTAGTGTAAAGATTCATTTTCTCTTATGCGTGTGGTCTTGATATACTCTGTGGTTTTAATTTTGCCAGTGACCATTCAGCATCATACTTAATTTTCATCCTTAGACAACCATAAGAAATAATAAAGACAATGAAGATCAGGTGCCTACAGGCTGGAAATTTGTTTATTAATATTTTGTCAGATATTTTATTAGTCTTTTCCTACATAGTTGAAATATAATTTTTAAAATGGATTTTTGGGTGTAGGTAATTTTTGTCAGTGGGCTTTCCACTAGTACTAAAAATGTACTAGGTGTTTCCACGTACTAGATTTTGAATATATTTATGGCTATGCTAAGATTGAAACAATGTTAGAGATCTAGAATTTAATGTAAATTTTGTATTCTGTTAAGTGACTATATTGAGTCCATGACATTACATGTTCTCCTGAGGTCGGAGAAAATACCATATTTTAAAAGAAGAGCTGAAAAAAAATAGTGATAGCTATATCCATGGCAACAGCATAACACCCATACAAAAGGGAGTGAGAGTGTGTTGGCTAGATAGCTGCATGGCAACAGCAGGCTAGAAGGAGAGGAGGAAGGAAAGTTTTGAACCAATACTATAGTAGGCTTTTTGAATGTATTAGGTTTAGCCATTAATAGATCCAATTGATTTTTTTTACCTTCTTCATATTTGTGATTTTAATTAAAAAGAACAGTTAAAAAGATTTAGATGTGTGGTGTAAAATCAGTAAATGTGCACTTAAAATATGCATCAGTATGAGTATACGCTATTGGAAATTAAAAGCATATTATTAAGAACAAAGTTCTTTGCAATTCATTGATTGCATATATTTGTGAAGAACTGAAATACATATGTCTAAAATAAGTTAACTATCAAATTTAAAAAAGATTGAACTTTATTTTTTGTTTTTATTTTCCCAGTAAAGTGTGCAAATGTGCATATATACATCTATGTGTGTGTTTATATATATAAATGAATATTTTTTTAATGTACATGTGTAAAAGCACTGTTGAATTTTTTTTTTTAATGTACATGTGTAAAAGCACTGTTGAATTCTTCTAGAAAGTCATTTCATTTAGTTAGACGTGTGTTTTGGCCATTGTGGGAGATAGAAATGAACATTGTTAGATAGTCCTAGAACAAATTCTTTCTAATAAATCAAATGGCAGATTTTGAAAATGGTATATTGAAATTCTGAGTTTTTACATATTATAGTTTCTTTACAAATCAAAACTAATCAATAAGCTTAGTATCAAAGCTCAAAGGGCAAAAGGTAGGAGATGTTAAAATTTTCCTCTGAGCCCAAATCTACCTTACCTGTACTGTAAGAAACATCCTAATCCAGCCTTTTGTTTTTCACTTATTCCTAAAGGGGTTTGAAATTTACCCCAAGAGAAAATGCAAAGAAAGCCCCTTAAAATGATTAAAATATAAAGTGATTAATTCTCCCGCTATTCAAAAAATAGGCTGTTTTTCTGACCCTTTTAGTTGTACTGATCCAAGACTTGGTCTTTATTTTGTGTATTTCCTTTATTTTCCCTTTTCTTCTTTTTTTTCTCCTCTTCTTCCCCTTCCTCCCCTCTTCCCCTACCTCCTTTTAATGATGCTTGACTTAATACCCAAGTTATTTGAAGCCTCACTATAAAATGGATATATAAAATTTAACTGTTATCTATTAGTTTGCTTCCAGATAATGTATCTGCTTAACATCAGGAATATTTCCATGATATTTAGTTACACTTTTAACCTACAAATTATCCCTTGTAGCTGTTAAAGTTAACGAAATTTATATCCATTCTTTCCTCAAAAATGTAATACATCTTTATATCTTAATGATATCTTAGTACAATGGTCTCTAAGTTATTTATTTAGTTGCTGAACCCTTTCTTTAAATCAGAGTATTATCCTAAGCATAAAGAAGGATAAAGAAAGATATTCTGGTTGGAAAGAAGGTGTTTTTGTAAAGTGGCTATAGAGTAAACATTCTCAACTTGAATGCAACTTTTTCAGAACTTTTGTGGATTTTTGTCACTTTTGTTTACTGCTGTACCGTTAGTGCACAGAGGAGTACCTCAGACAAAGCAGGCTCATTATCCCCTCAGCCCTTGAGGGATTTATGTGGAGTATAGTGAAAACATGGTTCTCCATCCTGTAAGCCAGTCAGTGATCCTGGATTTCTATCCTACTCATATAGCTTATGTCATACACATTAACAGTAGGAGGAGTGTACCTGCCTATGTGTGTACGTACAAATATTTGGTCTGGTATTATTAAAACTTCTGGTAGAAAAATAAGAAGATTCTTCAAGCTAGAGGTTGTTTCATTCTGTAAAGCAGTAAAAAAACCCCACAAAACTCTTGAGTTTTCAATGATATCTGCAGAGATTCATGATACATTCAAGGCATTCTAGGAATGGCCTTGGAAGCTGTCCAAAATGGTAATGCTTTTGGACCTGGAGCTGTGAGAGAAGCCTGGGTTACCATCATGCACCATAGGCTTCTTACTGTAATGATGTTTCCTTATATCTTGGGAAATGTTAGGTGATTCATATATAATTTGTCTTATAAAATATGGAAATATATCTGCTGAAAAATAGACCGGCTCAAAAGTCATATTTTAGAATATCTAGTGTTGTAAAATAGTCATTTTGGCCTTCACACCATAAATGTTGACAGTTATGATTTGATTTGTTTTCATAAACATTCAGGACAAACATTTGGGCTGCCCTTTGGTATCACATATCTCTTTCATTATAATTCAAGATTTTGCCCACTTTTGAAATGACTGTGTGACTAAACATATATTTAAGTAGTTTCTATGAATTGTCAGTATTTGTTTTGTATTTCTTTAATTTGAAAAATATGTAATGATCTATTTAATTTTTACATTAGATATTTTATTTGTGGCAACATAAGAGTATCAGTTGGAATTACAAAGAATGGAGACATTCTTACATAGTCTAAGATAAGGAAATAAAAGCACTTTCCCCCTCCCATTACCTGTAGTGTTGCAGGCATATTGATGTTATAGAAACTCTGAAGGTAAAATGTGCAATCCTTAAAACAGGAATATTCATAAAATACATAGCTCTTTCCTGCAAGGTTTTTTGCAGCTGCATTTTAAAAACAAAATTAATATTACTCGTTTTGAATTTCAAAAGTTTGGCATTTGGCAGTATGTAGAGCCCCTGCATAGATTTCTACATATAAATTGGTTTAAGAATAAATAAATTAGACTACACAAATATTTGTGTAAATATAGTCCTACTTTTTGTATGTCTTTTGTTTTCAATTTGAAAGACTTTAAGTTCTCTGGAGTTAAATATAAAAATAAAATAATTTGTGTTTGTGAAAGAATATATATATTTACATTTTTGAAATGTATAGCTAATTTTCCCTTGAAATAAATCCTTTAATATTTAAATAGATAAAATATGCCCTTTATGAGATGTTGTCCCCCTCACCACAGATGATGAAGGGTTTGCTTTGTGATCTAACAAAATTCATTTTTATGTGGTAGTATTTTGTATGACATTCTGTTCAATGACACCCTCAAGGTAAAATTCTGTAATGATATTGAGTTGTCTTCAAAATGGTAACGTCTACATCTTTTTGTTGTTGTTACTTATAAAGTGTTTCAACCTGACTAGGAAGCACATGTATCATTTTGCTACTTTGTCATGATTTCCTTTTGATCTATAAACCAGATTTTATCAGGGATGCATATTCTATATTCACACTCAGTATACTGTTACTGAGGACATTGCTAATGTGATCATTAAAGTGATAAGTACCATGTATTCTACACTGTATTCCTTAAGGGAAAACAAGAATTGTAATATTAATTTTAAAGTCCTAATGTATGGGAAGTAAAAATTAGTCTATCAACACTCTCCATTGCAGTAGTGGCAAAGTAAAGACAAAGATATATTATTGAAATAAATGGGAATTAATTTCATGCTATGTACTTTAGCATTGCTGGCAGGAAAAAGATAAAAAGTCTGAGGAAAAATCAGGTAGTAGTATAAACAAAATATTAAAAAGCAAAAGATATTTATTATTAAATAAAGCCATTGCATATGTTAAAACATATGTCAATGGCTTATATATAACTGCTATTTCAATAAATACATTATTTATTGAATAATTTTGAATTTATACAGAAATATTATGACTGATTTCTAGGAACCAGGGAAGAAAAATCAGCCAAAGCTGTGGAGGACTAGAAGAGTTAATTAACTCCAGATATTTGGTTTCATGTTTAGCAATGTGATTGATGTATAAAATGATTCACACTATATGTGTCAATCATTAATTTGATACTGCTGATAATGTAAATTGGAAGATACCTATCTGTGCTTATTTCTCAATTGTATATGTAATATGCTTAACAAAACCTAACAGAGCAGACATTCTTGGTGGAATATAATAATTTCAGTGTTCACTATTACTGACCTGAGGGCTGTTAGTTTAACTGAATAGTTAATAGTAATTTATCTATGTATACTTCTGATGTCAGTTATATTAATACAAACCATGTGTAACTTTAGATAGTAAAATAAGGATGTTTCTCACTGTCCTAGTTATAACTCAACTCTAGGAATAAAGAAGTATAATAGCGATTGAGGGATGATATCTAGAAATATCCAGAAATGGTAAATTCTGATCTTTTTCTTCTTCCTTCTTATGTACCCAAATTATATTTGTACTTCTTTATTCTGTATAGGAGATACTATTAAAAGACAAGACAGTAAAAACAAGTATGCATGACAGAAAAGTAGGCAAGGTATGTGGAGAATGAGATACTCTGTGAAGTATATTTTTATAAGCCTTGATGGTGCCTCCCAGTGTGTCCCTCAATGAACAGAAGAGAGGAATGTTTGTTGAAGATTATCTCCCTTGACATTTCCTGGCTGACTAGACAATTAGACCAAGGTAAGTAGGAGAGTGTGCCATGTTGTGGTACCTGTGCCCCAGATGCAGAAACATTAATAAGGGTGCACTTAGTGGGGAGAAAGAAGGCTGGAAATATAAGTGGCCCTGGAAAGCTACCTGTAGTGGGTATTATTTTAGTAAAAATGCAGGAGAAATTACCGGAACACGGAAGTAATAGGTTACGCATTTTAAGAACTTTCTCAGGTTAGAAGGGACCTATTTTTACATTTTCTCTAAGATGTTCTAAAGTCTGTGGTGTAAATAAAATTTCTCTCCACTAATTCAAAATCTCAACATTTTCCTTCCTTTATGAAACAAATTTGCTGAAGTTAAAACATACAATGAACAAAAGACAATACATCTTCCAATATTTTATTTGATTTAAAAAGCTTTATTGTTTTTGGAATAGGTATTATGAGGTTCCTACCAGCACTGCCTGCTGCTTAAAAAGATTGTTTGCTCATCTTCTGCCAGAAAACCCTAAAAGAGATCAATCTTCCCCCAGATCATTTTGCTGAGGGCAATTGTTGATACTGCTGTCAGAAAAAAAGAGGACAGTTTTATGTAGATGGAAGAGTTCTGGCTATTTAGGTCATTGGCTGTATTGAAAATCATAAGAAACCTTTGAATTCTTTGATTTCATATTTTCTCAGTATCCTGCATGCAGTTTTAGCATTTTCCTGATGTCTCAATAGTATTCCCAATACTATAGTTACAGTAATATCCTTGGGTCTCTCTCTAGTCAGCAACAATCTCTTTTATATTGTCTCTGACTTTCATACTTCCAAGTGACTATCTTCTGAAGATCAATATCATTCCTCATCCTGAGGAAGGGGGAAAGTACAATCTAAATCAACATGCCACGTATTGGGTAGATTGAGCAGTAACCACCCTAGCTCTAAGACTCATTTCATCATCACTGGGATCCTGCGTTGCTCTCCAAGTCTTGTTCCTGTTGAGCAATCCTAGGTATACGGTACTCCATCAGTGACCATTAAACATCGAGCATTCTATCCCCATGAAGCTCCTTTCACACACAGATATTTAATTCAATTCTTGGTTTATTGTATTCTATGATTGTGTGTGTGTGTGTGTGTGTGTGTGTGTGTATGTGTGTATGGGACAGGCCTGTCTCTTGAACCCCGACATCAGAGCTGACTTCCTATTATACATTATTGTTGTTAAAATACTATTATCTAGTCTCACTATTATAGAGATAAAATTAGGAAAGTTAGTAAGTACTGTAAGATAAATAGGTTTTGTGGTCAGTGGCATGTGGAATATTAACATACTACATCTCTCTTTATGGGATCACAGTGTATGTTAGCATATATCCTCAGTAGCATCAAGATAATGGAAACTGACCCTTAATTCTGTTTAACCCAATAGTTTTCAAATAGATATGCATACATAACAATTTTTGTAGCAGACTATTTAATACTATAATGTTGATATGTAAAAGCTTGAAGTTCTGTACTAGGCAATTAGTGAAATGCTTATCTGTAAAAATAACTTCCGCAATACCGTGTTATGGCCACCAGTGTTTGACAGCGTTACATAGAAATTATGGTTTATTAAAAGTGATCACTTACTTGGTTTTACTGTACTTCTCATACATAGCAGAGGGATGGGAAAGGAATAGCATGAAGTTTGCAAATTTAAAAACTTTATAAAATGTTTTTTAAATTATTTTCCTTTATCTAAAAGAAACTTAGTGATTCTGATATGACATGAATATGATTCCCTTCATGGAAAGTTCATGTGGCTGTCTTCTCTGGAGGGTAATAACCTTGAGAACTAACTGTTAAAATGGTGTCATGTTCAGCTTCACTGTTTATAAGAACTTGTTTTAATACCTAATAGAACCTACTTCCATTTTAGTGGATTGCTATGAATGTCATGATTATCTCAAGTAGGTACTACAGTCTTTATGATTAGAATGTCCTTCAGATATACTGTAAGGGAAAAGATGTAGAGTTAACATGTCTAGATTTCAATAAGATGTTTCAAAGGTGTCTTTTAATGTCCCTGTTGGCAAGATGGAAAAATATTGACTGATGATAGAGCCAGGCAGGATTATAATTGGTTGAAAGATCATATTCAGATAACCCTGAGTTATGGATTAGTAGTAATTGGAAGGTTTGTCTTAGGACTCCATCCTTGACTCTGTCATATTCTAAAATTTCATTAAGTTAGATAAGAATTTTGGAAACAGTATTTCTCAGACTTGCAGGTGCTATGAAGCTGGAAAGAATATTAAATGTGTTTAATATGTTGAATTACAAAATAGAATTTCCAAGAAACTGGGAAAAACTGAAATATTAGACGGAGATTGTCAGATGTTTAACAGAGTTAACTCTAAAACCTTAAAAAATTAACATCAGTAAAAACAAGTGCACAATTACAGAAAAGGACACATTTTATTTGACTACAGCATGCATGTTTAACTTGACTCTGAACTCAGTGTGGGAGGGAGAGATAAACTAACGTTAGTTGAGTGTGTAATACATATGTACCTTGGGCTTTTATATACTCTTGTAATTTATCTTCAGCAACAAAATAATGAGATCATAAGTACTATACATAGTATACCAATAAAGAAAATTAAATAAATGAAAATAACCTGTCCCATAACATTAAGCAAATAAGTGTCAGAACAGATCTTTAGTCCCTAATCTATTAGAATACTTGTTGTTATCAGTAGGTTGTAAAACTACAGGAGTCTGTTAGAAAGAGTGAAAAAGATGACTCTGGCTTGATCTGGCCACAACTGGTGGCTGTTTTTAGGTCTGGCCATAGTTGCAGAGGGATAATAGTAGAATGGATCAAGTCCAGAGGAGAATAGACAAAATAACTTCATATCATGTGCATTTAATGCAGTTTGACTCTGTGTATTTTATTTTAAATAAGAAAAATTTCTGGTAGGATGTGGTAGGTGAGTTAACAAAATTCAAAAGCTATTATGTTACAGAAAAATTAGATTTTTTTCTTCTGTTGGCCTCTACAGGGAAAAACTAGGATTAATGAAGGGAATCTGGAGAGTTGTAGATTTTATTCAACATGAGAGAATTTTTATGTATTGCTGCTTTATTTTTTATCCTTCTTATTATCTTATGATATACTCTCTATATTTTTATCTTGTATATTGTCTCTTTTTCTCACTAATATAAAAGTTCCACGATGTTAGGAATTTGTGTCTTTTTAACCACACCTTTCCTGGTGCCGAGAACAGTACCTGGGATAAAATAAACATCCTAATAAAATTTGTTGAATGAAAAAAGTCAAACCAGAAATTTTTGGATTCAGTTTTGATCCTAGCAAATAACATTCTCCTTACTAGCAAATTGTGTTTTCCTTACTGTTAATCAAATAAATATTCAAATAATTTGTGAATTTACAAATTTACAAAAATTCATGTAATTTAATGTCAAGAACCATTGGATTCTCTAAAAGTCACATTAGAAATAATGACCAATAATGATTATTAATCCATCAGTGTCTATATGGAATATAATTTGCAATATCTTATATATTGGTATGTCACATATTGTCATCAAGCAGTTTCAGAGAAGTGTGAGAGCAGTGAAGTTAAATGCTAAGCAGTTTGCTTGCTAGCTGTATCATCTTGAAGGATTTACACAACTTTATGATTTGTGTTTCTTCATCTGAAATTATCAGTACCTACCTCATGAAAATTATTTTAAAGTATTAAAAGCTATAATGTATGTAGTAAAGTGAGTATAAATATTAAATAATATTATCAATATTAGTAGTAAATAGTAGTTACTCTTATCAGGACTACTCACTACTCAAACTGTTTACTTGAAAATAATAAATATCAAGGTTTATAACAACCATCTAACATTTAGAACTGCTTACTGGGGTTTTGACCAAAAAATCCATAGTTCTTTTGACCTTCAGATAAAGAAGCAAAGTGTTAGAATTTGGGATAAAGAGAAGACTGAGTGAATTACAGATAAAGATAAAAAAATTTGTTCTCGAGGAATGTGTATTGTCTCTGTACCCATTTTTTTCTTCTCACTCACTACTTTAGTCTTTTTAGGTACAACCCCTTTTCTCTGCTTCCCTTGTTGCTCTGGAAGGATTGAACATAATAGCCAGTTGAGTTGCCACAGGCAGCTTTGCTATAAAAGACTGGCACAGTCTCTCCCATTACAGCGTTTTCTTCCCTTTTGTGAAAAGACTCCCACCCTGATATCTGCTGCTGAGAGCCATGCTGAAATAGCCATTTAAAAAACGACCCTCCTTCAGGCTATGGCACGTCTGTCATGGTGTCTTTGTCTTCACTCTGTTTTTGAAAAATCTACAGTTTTTTGTGGTAAACTTTATTCTGTTTTATGAAAACATACCACTGACAACTACCAATAAGATTCAGTATGACTTTAGTCATTGCAGATTTACATTGGTTGTCTTAAAAACACACTTCATTTATCTAGCCTGAGCATTTATCATCTTAAAAAAAGCTTTTCTTTTTAAAAAATTATGTGTATTACTGTGAACCATTGAAAAGTAAATTGCATGCATAATAATTCTTTAATTGTGGATACTCCAGTATGCATTTACAGAAAAAATAAAGATAATCTCTTATGCTTTTACATAACTGCAGTAGTTACCAAATTAGAACATTAATGCTGATACCTTACTAATTATCTAAACTATAGTCATTATTCAAATATTGTTGTTTTTCCCCAGTAATGTCTTTTATAGGTATAGAAAAAAAAACTTTAATTTTTGGAAATATTATCATTTTGCCAGGATATTCCATTATTGCCACTCCTAGCCTCTATTACTGAAAACTGTGCTTTTGGTAATAACTTACTTTGAAGATAGTGCCAATTATAGTCATGTTTATCATTATCTTTTCCCCCTCATTTGTATAGGCAATCTGTAGAATCATGCCTGTTAATCTTAAGAGACTTCTCTCTTAAATTTCTAACTTTTTTTTTAGATATAGAACAAATTACATTTCATGTAAATTTATACTTCTTGCATAAAAATTAGAGAGGCAGGTACAGTAACCCCAAATTAAACAAAAATTGTTCATAACTATAATGTGGAGTTAAAATTTAATGTAATATGAGCATGTAAATCTTGTAATCTTAGATGTTGCTTCCTTTTCTAAATGTGAATTTAATTTAGCATTAATTAATAAGTATCTTTAGTTATATAATTAAAGAATATATTTCATGGTAGTAATATACCATGGAAGTCTTTCATTTGAACACATCTGTATATTTATTTTAAAACAGAGGACATAGTCAGATAAGATCCTGTAATTACATTGAAAATATCTAGTAAAAATCTTAAAATATAAAAGCTTATTTTCAATAACTGCATCTTAGAGACATATTTTCAAGGAATTTACTGATACTCTTGATGGTTTTCCAAATCATGTTTTAAAAATGTCTGGTTTACTGCTTTTTTAACACTGACAAAAATGTTTCATTGCATACATCCTTAAACACTGCTACCTTTCATTTGATGAGCACCAACAAAACATTAAAAGTGTTGTCATCATGCATCTGTGTACTTCTAGTCCTTTTGATTGATGGCTTGATTTAAATAATGTTGTGTCAAACCAGTAATGCCATAGTTCTTAATCCTTTTAGTGCCAGAGTGCACAAAATGTAGTTTGTGATTACATCTAAATTCTTCAGATAAAGCTCAGTTAAAGGATAAGACAGAAGTATGAACAGAGTTATTATTTTCCATTAGAGTTGTAAACCATAGTAGAGGCTATAATTCCAGGAACAAGAAGTTGCAAACAGCTTTCTTCTTTTGAAAGTTACTTATAAATTTACTTAAATGACCTACTCTATTTTTTGATTCAAAAAATACTGTATACTATGAATAGGACAAATGAGCAGGTAAAGTGCATTAAGTGTAACACATGATTATATATAAAAATATTTTCTGCATTTAAGTCTCAGATCTGGAAAGACTGACAATAACTTAATATAACTGATGCTAAAGAAAGCACCAATAAAGTCAGTTTTCAAAACAATGTTTTCTTTGTTTTTACTTTATTATTTTTTAACTGAAGTATTGTTGATTTACAATAATATATTAATTTCAGATGTATAACAAGGTGATTCAGTATTTTTATAGATTATACTCCATTGCAAGATATTATAAAATAATTGATATATTTCCCTGTGCTATACAGTATATCCTTGTTGCTTATTTATTTTATACATAGTAGTTTGTATCTCAGTCCCATACCCCTATCTTGTCCCTTCCCATTTCCTTCTCTCTACTGGTAACCACTAGTTTGTTCTCCATATTTGTGAATCTGTTTCTGTTTTGTTATATACATTTTTTTTTTATTGAAGTCAGTTACAATGTGTCTACCATTCTGTATGTACATATATGTGTGTTTGCGTGTGTATCTTTGCAGGTATGAGGTTGTGTAGCATAATATGAATCAATACAATAGGAAGAGGAAGGCATGATGGAGAAACAGAATGGTAGTGGGACAGGGAACTTATCTGAAAAGAGGATATGAAGGAGGATCAAGATAAACAATGGAGGGAAAGCCCAAGTTATCAACATAAAATATAAGAATAAAATAAAGAATAAAGAATGGGAGTATACAAATGAAGGCTTAGATAATGATTCGATATTAGTGAGAGTAAGGAAGAAGCAAAAATACAGTAACCGAAAACAAAAAAGAGGAGAGAGAACACTTGCAAAAAATGAAACAAAACCCAAAAATACAAGCACAAAAATATATAATGAATTAAAATATATGTTGAAAAGGTAGAGTGACTGGTCTTGAAACTGCCATCATCACACTAATGGTAATTACTTTTTCTGAATTTTTATTTCCTAAACCTCATTTTACTCAGCCTACATTATAATTAGCATAAATCTGAGTATTTCTGAATTTAGTAATCTAGAATATTAAACATATTTATTTGTGATCGAGAGTTAATTATATAGGGAAATATTTGTCCTGTGTAAGTTTTGGTTTCATTGCAGTTCTTTCTATGTTTTAAAATTTTCTTTAATTGAACAGTTATTATAGTTTTATTCACATAATCCCTGGAATCAGACTGGCTGGGTCAAATTCTCCCTTTTTATGAAATTTGTGATTAGTTCCTACAAATAACACACTGTTTGAATTTAAAGAATTTAATAAAACAAATATGATACTGCTCCTGTTTCATAATATTATTTTGTGTCAAAAGGAGGAACGTTTTTATTAATTTTCCCCATGGAGATTCTTTGGAAATTTAGACATAGATCTCCTATTTCTATCTACATATTTCATTTAATAATAATAGTGGCAGGCTAGGTGCCATGGATTAGCCACATTTTGGAACAGTGTTATATAATCTGAACCCAGAAATTCAGTAGTATTTAAGTGCTTAGTTTTATAGAAGACATCTACCACTTAATAATTAATGTATACTAACCAAGTTCTTACGCTATTTGATGAAACAGAACAATTGAATTCATAATACCTGAATTCATAATTAGAGATATACCTAAACCCAAAACTAGACAAAATTATCTGAAAAATATTGTCTTTCATATATAATGGTCCATTCGGGGAAAAAAAGACTATTGGCCAACTGAGTATAAACATGTATCAGAATAAAAATACTTGTATATTCATCTTAATGGAATTTTTATGTTAAAATCTGGTGATTTGATGGAATACCTTCCTGATTAGATATATTTCTACAGTTAGTGATGGTCATTCTGAATAAGATCAATTTTAGTTTATCTGCTTGAGTCACCATGTTTTCAAAACTTAGGAAGCTAAGTTACAAAAGGTGATTTGGTTTGTCCACAGTAACTCAGTGAGCCATTGGAAGTACCGCTGATTTATTTTATAGTATCTGCTATGTTTTATTTAGCACCTCAGTGCCTAATTATTCAACTTTAATTTTTGTTTCAATGAAGAACACCAGAACATTATTTGTATTTGTAGTAATATAGATAACCACCAACAGTTTCACATTTTTTCATAACATGTTATGATTTCTCAATTTTTTTCATTCAGTGTTATCTATACTTGACCTTAGCCAAAAAGTGAAGAAGTGGTTATTTTCACTGATATTATTTGAGAGTTGCTCTGATGGTTATTAAGGCACCATACTTTTACCAAATAATCTACTGATCAGTATAGGGTTGTTGCTTAATTCCAAGAATTAGTATTATACGTTATATATAAATTCTGGAAAACTTTTTTCGCAGAGGCCAAACTTCTAATCTTGTCTTAGATACTGTGGTGTGGCTAGTTTAGGTTCTGTAGTTCACTGGTTACAATGTGCATGAAGCTCCCTACTGATATTTTAACTTAGAGTAATATAAGTTCTTTGACCCAAGGCTGATAAACAACCTCTCATAAGAATGAAAATAGTTATAGATAAAGCCTGATTAAACATAAACTTCCGAGTCTCTGCACTGAATAATAGGTTTTTTTATTCTTAAAATTTACTCAGTTTCTCCAAGTCCAACTTGAAAGAATTATTACTGTTTTCTGTAATTATATGTACTCTCAATAAACATTTATTTTGACTTGATATAATTACCATTTGCAATCCTTAATTGAAATACATTTGTTTGTGGAAATCAGTGTACATTTTTCCACATCATTTCCTTTTGCTAGCCATACTATTTTATAAAATTTAGTTTCTTCTTAAAGAATGATTTTGCTGTTTTGCATTTGTCTGATACTACTTTTAGATTTCCAATAGTTTACTTTACAGTTGTTTATTCTTCGTGTTAAGTGATAATGGAAAGAAATCTATACTTCATTCTATCAGTGATATATTTGGACAGAATTAACAAAGTCACTAACATATATTTATATTACAAAGTGATTTCAAATTTTAAATCAAATGAACATGGCCAATGGTAATATTGTATTTAAAATATAGTGTTTATTATAATTATTCAGAAATTAGCTTGAGAGATACATTGGGAAGAAATGCTGGTATATAATAAAATAATAGTTTACAGCTCTTTAAAAAGGTCTTCAAATATATTGCCTGTTGACTTGGCAAAAGCCTACATTGCTTAATAGCTGTTATTTTAACCTTTTCACTATTCTGGAAAGAAAAAATTAGCTGAAATGATTTGTGCAGGAAATGATGTTAAATAGGCAGAACCGATGCTCAGACCAGGATTTCAAACTCAAAAATTTCGTTCTTGCCATTAACAGTCTGTCTTGCTCCTGATATTTATTCAGTGTAGTTTTCATGAGACTAGAAGTATGTCTTATAGATAGAACAGCACAGTATCTACAAGATATGGGATATAGTTGTATTAAGCTAGTTACACTTACTGAGTATATATTATGTGCCATGTTTTAAATATATTATTTCCATTCCATGCAACACTCTAAACACTTGAACTTTGGTAGAATTATTCCCATTTTACAGGTAAGAACACTGAAGTTTTGTAACCAATAAACATTAGTTATTGTTTTTAAGTTGAAGTCTGGATCTGAAAGTCAGACTCTTTCTGCTTTTTTAAAATATTTGTACTTATGGAAAACTGTATTTTACAAAATTTTCATATACTTGGTATCACAGAAACCATACTTTTTGAAATATGTAATAAACTGTTAGGTTTCTTAAACATATGCAGTTTATGAGATAAAAGAATTAGATATTATCAACATTTTGGTTTCACTTATTAAAGCCAAACTAATTTTAAAAACGATTTCTTAAGTGGCTTGACATATTGTCTGAAATATTTAGGCTCACTATTGGTGAAGTATTCCAGGAACATTTACATTTTAATTTGGCATTATTTTATCCAAGAGGACAAAGACATTTACTTCCATAGTAAGGTATTATTTTTTTTTGATAATGGAGAAATAGAAGTAAAGTGCTAAAGGAATAATAAAGAGCTTGTACTATATTATGTTTTTAAGAAAAATGAGGCCCAGAGTGTCTTGCATGTCATATTTGCCAAAGATATTTGATAAAGATATTTGATAAATATTTATTGATTTGTGTGTGTGTCAATATCTGTGCCAACTGCTTTTATATACATGTCTTAATGATTTTATTTAATTAATAATGTCCCTTGCATTATCATTTGCAGCCAGTAATTCTGAAGGTTCTACTGTTGTAAAGACAACTGCATGTACCATATACAGCGGCTTAACCTCAGGGGTTATAACTTAATTATGGAGATAAGATCTATACATAAAACAATAGAGATAGCATGAAATGCCAAAATAAGAGTATGAACTGTAACTGTTATGGATGTGTATGTTAAGAAATTAGCTGTCATGAAATGATTGTGACCCATTATTGTTAATTATCATCTGGCAGAAGCCAAAATCTAAAAGATAGTTCTGCAGAGCAGAAAAAGTAAGAAAAGGTCCAGCACATCAAATCCTACTTGTGGATGAATTCTAAATAATGAACTCAAATGCACTAGTGCTGACCTATTAACAATTTAAATAAAATGATTTTATTCTCTAATTTGTTTCCCTAAAGCATGGGCAAACCATTCATTAACAGCAAACTATTGCTTATTTTTATAGTTATTTGAAATATGATAAAATCAAGCATTAATCTATTAGAATGAATCATATGGTAAAATAAAGGTTGAAAAGTAAATCACTTCTTACTTCTTATAATGCAAGTAGTTTAAAACCAACATTAGGCATAATTATGAAAAATATAATCCCATTGAAATAACTATGTAAAACATAAAATTCAGAAAAATGTAATAATTATCATAGATAACTTGAGAAGGATCATTTATTTTATAAAAACTTTCTGTAAATTACTATTGGCTCTTACAAGGTAAAATATTGTTAAAAATTTTTATGTCTCATAAAAGTGACAAGTTCTTAGTAACAGCTCTCTTATCAGCTATACTGAAAGGAAGGACAAAAGAGATAACTAAAAGGACAATTAAAATTTGTGTGTGTATGTGTGTGTGTGCATTTATCCATCTTCAGGTTCTCCATACTGGAGAAATAATGGATGAGCTTAGGCTGTTAGCAAGCCTAGCATTGACTTCAGTCTGAAATCATTGAATGTTATAGTTAGAAGGAATCTCTAGTTTTTTATATTTACTATATAAAAACTCAAGATCAAGAATATGGAACAATAAATTATTTATATCATCTGTATGGGCTAAACTAGGTATAAAAGAAAGTGCTCTCCAACATAGAATAAATTTCTTATATTCACAAGATTGTGCAATCATCACTGCTATCTAATTTTAGAACATTTTTACAACTCCAAAAAAAAAATCCATACCCATTTGCAGTTACTTCCCATTCACCCCTCCCTCCAGTCTCTAGTAACGACAAATTTACTTTTTTTCTACATAGATTTGCTTTTTCTAGACATTTCACATGAATATAATCATGAAATATATGGCCTTTTGTGACTGGTTTCTTTCATTTAGTAAAATGTTTTCAAGATTTATCTACATTGTTGCATTACTTTTTCGTTGCCAAATAATATTCTATCACAAGGACATACCAATTGTATGGATCCATTCATCAACCGATAGGCATTTAGGTTGTTTTCTCCCCTTTGGGAAATTATGAATAATGCTGCTGTAAACATTTGTGTGGAAGTTTTTGTGTAAATTTATGTTTTCAGTTTTCTTGAATTATACATAAGAGCTGTATCACTCTGTATTGTGAGAACACTATGCTTAACATTTTGAGGAAGTGCCAAACTGTTTTCCAAAATGGATGGATCATTTTATATTCCCACCAGCAATGCGTAGAAGTTCCAGCTTCTTCAAATCCTCACCAACACTTGTCGTTGCCTGCTTGCTTTTTTTTTTTTTTTTTTCCAGTATTATCTATCTTTGTGTGTGTGGTAACTGACATCTCGTTGATGTTTTCATTTGCCTTTCCCTAAAGACTCATGGTGTTGAGAATCTTTTCATGTACTCATTGGCCACTTGTGTATCTTCCTTGGAGAAATATATATTGAAACTTTTTGCCCATTTTAATTGGATTATTTGACTTTTTATTGTTAAGTTTTAAGAGTTCTTTATATATTCTCAGTACGAGTCCCTAATCACATATATGATTTGCAAAAATAATCTCGCATTTTGTAGGTTGTCTTTCATTTTCTTGCTGGTGTCCTTAGATACAAAGAAGTTTAAAATTTGTATGAAGTACAATTTAATTCTTTTTACTTTTGTTGCTGTGTTTCTGTTGTCATATCTAAGAAACCAGATGTCTAATCTAAGGTCACAAAGACTGACTCTTGTGTTTTATTCTAGGAGTTCATTTACGTTTTTAACAATTCTTTCCCCAAAGGAGTTGATTATTGCAATTTAATAATAGGTTAAAAAATAAATAAATGAGCAAGCAAACAAAGAAATATACTAGGAAGGATATATTACTTGTAGTTTATATAGTAATTTTGCCTTCATTCATGCAACAAATATTTTTTGGATACATGCAATGAAGCCAGTATGGTATTAGGAGCTGGGCATTTCTAAATAATGACATTTAATTTTACAACCAATTATTTGTGGTAGATATTTTATATAATTTTTTTCCAAAAGGAAACATAGGGTTAAATAACTTTCCCTAAGTCACTGTGTTGATAAGGAGTGGGGCTAGAGTTCAAAAACGCAGTCTGATTCTAGAGCCCACTTGTAAACAAGCCAAGTAACATAGTGGTTAAGAACACAAATGATTGTTTACTATGTCTGAGGGAAAGGAGGTGGGAAGGGATAAATTTGGGTGTTTGAGATTTGCAAATGTTAACCATTATATATAAAAATCGATAAAAACAAATTTCTTCTGTATAGCACAAGGATCTATATTCAATATCTTGTAATAACCTTTAATGAAGAAGAGTATTAAAACGAATATACATATGTAAATGCATGACCGGGACATTATACTGTACACCAGAAACTGACATATTGTAACTGACTATATTCCAATTAAAAAAAAAAAAAAAAAACACAAATGACAGTGCTAGGGAATTGCCTAGGTTTAAAGAGTGGCCCCCAAACTTCCCAGCAATTGGACTTTGGGTTAGTTAATTAAGTTCATTCTATTCTTCCTTTGCGAAGTACAAATAATGATAATAGGGCTGTTATGAAAATTAAATGAGTTAATGTGTTTAAGTACTTAAAACTGTGTCTGGTACATTTTTAATGACTACAAAATGTCAGTTTTATTTATTTATACAATTAATTATAAATGATCACTGTTTTCATGGAACTGATGTTTCTATTAGAGAGGACAGACATTGAACTAATAACCATATATGTAATTACATAATTATAAATTTTGATAAGTGTTATATGTAGAAAAGGAAAAGAGTAAAATTTAAAAAAAACTTATAAAAGGTATTAAGTAATTCAGTATACTCATGTAGTTCTTTCTCTGCTCTGTGCTATTGAGTACAAGGTCTTTTTAACTTAGTGTCTCAGATGTCTGTACAATAGTTCATATTCTAGTATGTGTAGAATTTCAGCATAGCAATATATAAGGAGAAGCATTTTGACTAGGATAAAAATGTCCCTGACTCTCAACTAAAAAGTAAGTCATAGCTTATATTCAGAGATACAGAAAGTATTTCAGCATATGAAAATGTTTCATGAGGTTATATTTCCACTAAATTTGGTAGAGCACTTTCAGTCCTTTTTAGAAATGGAAGGAGATATAAATTATACATTGTATAAAAATAATAAGTTAAATAATTTCAAAATAATAAAGACTTATTTTTTCCTGTAAATTTCAGGTCTTTTGTCTTAGAAGTGCTCAAAAGTCAAAGTTAAACAAGTCACCATCATTGTTGTGTTACTAACACCCAGTGATGTAAGCATAATAATTAGATTTTTAAAAATGTGCACAAGAATCCTGGCCTTGAGACAGAAAAAGGGAGAACATTATATACAAATGATGGGAATATTTTGCCTTGGGAAGAACTTTCTTTCCTCAAAAGTAAGAGGGTTGTCTGGTCTTCTTTTTCCAACCAAATAGTCTTACATCTAAGCTTTCTGTTCAGGAAACAAATGAAGTCAATACTAATCTTTCATAATTAAGTAGCTTTTCATGTAAATAAAGTAGTATAGATTAGCATCCACAAAGTTTCCATATCATATATAATGTATTGTTATTAAATCTGTATTTTCTTTAATTTTTTAAAAAGATAGCAGAACAATTTTCTCCCTTTTCACAGCCAAGCACACACTGACCTGCTGTTAATCCTGGCATTAGAAGTTTGCTGGTTAGAAAAAGTGCTGGTAATTTGAAAAGAAACATAAATTAATGAGACCGAGAACTTGGCAAAGCCATGGAATTCTTCATAATTCACCTGAGCAAGATTTCTTTACCTCCAGAAACATACCTAGAAGTTAACAAAAGAAGGGCATGGGAAACGTGTGTGTGTGTGTGTGTGTGTGTGTGTGTGTGTGTGTGTGTGTAGAAAGAGAATATTCAGTGAACATGACTAATGACTCCTTATGTGGATTGTATTTGCTTATATATACATAAAGATAAAGCCTGAATAAGTTGCAGGCCAGTTGGGCAGTTACTTAGTACCACCCTACATATAAGAGTTGAACAATCACCCAACATATAAATAGATGGATAATATTAAGAATTTCCTGCAATGAGGGTTGGATATTTCTCCAAATAAATTTTGAATTTTTCTCCTTTTTGTATCATTTAGCAGGCATTCTTCTCTTTTCCTGTCCCCTCCTGAATCCTTCCACCACTACACACAGTCCTTGGGTGAAGAACAGTATCACTGTCAGATGTGGGCAGTATACTGGCCAAGATTTGGCTAGGAAAAAAAGGACTTTGAGATTAACAGCTGGGGCTTAAGGCAGAGAAACACATCAAACTCTAAGGTTTAGCTTCAGATGTGACCCCTTTATGTTCTCTGACCCAGTATTCTAATGAGGTGGGAAAGTTGGATCTCTTCATGGGGTCCGTCACTCGGCCCCTTACTCTAATGCACTTTCTGTTATGCCTTATTAACTTAACCTTGAGGAACTAGGAGATGTTGGAAACAATACAAATGAAAGATCAGAAAAATTTGGCAGGATAGGGATAGGGACAAATCATTCATCAGTTCAATTTCTAAATTAACATGTTGCTGTAAATGGCAAAATTTCATTCCTTTTAATGACTGAGTACTATTCCATTGTATAAATATACCACAGCTTCTTTATCCATTCATCCTTTGATGGACACTGAGGTCTTCCATATCTTGGCAGTTGGGAATAATGGTGCTATGCATATGGGGAATTGCAGGATCATATGGTAGTTCTATCATTCTTAATCCTCTGTCTCTTAAATGTGAAAATTTTCCAAGTTTAAATCTTCTGAATTTTAGTTTTTTATCTTAGTCTTGACAACTTTTGTGATTTTAATATATCATAATTGCTTTTAGAGGATGTCTTTTGTCCCATTCTCCTCTAGTTTTTCTGTCAGTGTCTGTATCTTTTAGGGTTTTATGTCCCTTATTCCTATCTAATTATTTCTTTTTAACCTTTATTTTGTCTTTATGCCATTCCTTCACACTATATTTCCTTATTTGATTTTTTTTCCCTCTTCAATTCTTCTTGTATTTTTCTTTATTATATGATTTGTGGTTACTGTGCCAAAAAGGAAGTATGCTATAGGAGCAGTGCCATGGAGAGAGCAAGGGAGCCTTCTTTCCTCTAGCTGTCATAGAATTGCCTTTCCAGTTTCACTTAATATATTTCTCATTCTTTTAAGGAGGGCCCTCTAAGGAAGCTACACACACTCTCCAACAATACTAGAGACCTGCAGATTAACTTTCAAGAATGCTATAGTATATTCTATGTCGGTAGCATATTTGATTTATAGGCATACTTTGAGATATTGCTGGTTTGGTTCCAGACTACCATAGTAAAGTGAATGTTGCAATAAAGCGAGTCACAAATTTTCTGGCTTGTCAGTGCATATGAAAGTTATGTCTACACTATACTGTAGTCTGTTAAGTGTGAAATCGCATTATGTCTAAGAAAGCAATGTTCATACCTTAATTGAAAAATACTTAATTGCTAAAAAATACTAAGCATCATCTGAGCCTTCAATGAGTTACAATTTTTTGCTGGTAGAGGCTCTTGCCTAGATGTTGATGGCTGCTGACTGATCAGGGTGGAGGTTGCTAAAGGTTGGGGTGGCTGTGACAGGTTTTTAAAACGGCAACAATGAGGTTTGCCTCATTGATTGACTTTTCCTTACAGGAGCCATCCCCCTGTAGCATGCGCTGTTTGATAACATTTTACCCACAGTAGAACTTATTTGGAAATTGGAGTTAATCATCTCAAACATTGTCACTGCTTTATCGACTAAGTTTATGTAATATTCTAAGTCCTTTGTTGTTGTTTCAACAGTCTTCACAGTATCTTTATCAGAAATAGATTCCATCTTAAGAAACCACTTTCTTTGCTCCTCTGTAAGAAGAAACTCCTCATCCATTAAAGGTTTATCATGAGATTGCAGCAATTCAGTCTCATCTTCAGGCTCCAAATTCTAGTTCTCTTGCTATTTCCACTGCATCTGCAGTTCCTTCCTCCACTGAAGTCTTGAACCCCTTAAAGTCATCCATGAATATTGGGATCAGCTTCTTTCAAACTCCAGAAATATTGACATTTTGACCTTGAATCATGAATGTTCTTAATGGCACTTAGAATGGTGAATACTTTCCAGAAAGTTTTCAATTGACTTTGCCTAGATCCATCAGAGGAACTACTTTCTATGGCTGCTTTACTGTTATGAAATGTATTTCTTAAATAACAAGACTTGAAATTTGAAATGACTTCTTGATCCATGGGCTGAAGAATGGATGTTGTGTTAGCAGGCCTGAAAACAGCATGAATATCGTTGCACATCTACATCAGAGCTCTTTGTTGACAGATGCATTCCAAATACCCTTTGTAAGAGGTATTTTTTTCTGAGTAGTAGGTCTTAACATGGACTTAAAATATTCAGGAAATCATGTTGTAACAAATGTGTTGTCATCCAGGCTTTGTTCTTTCATTTATGGAGCACAAGTTGAGTAGATTTGGCATAATTTGAGGCCCTAGGATTTTCAGAACGGAAAATGAGCATTGGCTTCAGCTTAAAGTCGCCATTTGCATTAGTCTCTAACAAGACAAGTCAGCCTGTCCTTTGAAGCTTTGAAGTCAGGCATTGACTTCTCCTTTCTAGCTATGAGGTCCTAGATGGCATCTCCTTCCAACACAAGGCTGTTTTGTCTACACTGAAAATCTGTTGTTTAGTGTAGCCATCTTCATAAATGATCTTAGCTAGATCTTCTGCGTAACTTGTTGTGGCTTCTACATCAGCACTTGCTGCGTCACCTTGCCCTTCTATGTTATGGAGGTGGTCTTTCCTTAAACCTCATTAATCAATCTCAGCTAATTTCCAGCTTTTCTTCTGCAGCTTTCTCACTTCTCTTAGCCTTCATGGAATTGAAGAGATAGAGCCTTGCTCCGGGTTAGGCTTTGGTTTGAGGGAATGTTGTGGCTGGTTTGATCATGTATTCAGACGACTAAAACTTTCTCCATATCAACAGTGAGACTGTTTTGCTTTCTTATCACTTGTGTGTTTGCAGGAGTAACACTCCTAATTCCAGTCAAGAACTTTTCCTTTGCATTCACAACTTGTCTAACCGGTGCAAGAGGCCTCGCTTTTGGCTTACCTCAGCTTCTGACCAGTACAGTACAAAAATACACTTAATCATTTCTAGTTTTTGATTTGAAGTGAGAGACTTGAAATGCTTCCTGATTTCACTTGAATACTTAGATGTCATTGTAGGCTTCTTAGTTGTCCTAAGTTCAATGTCATTGTGTCTGAGGGAATAAGGAGACCTAAAGAGAGAGAGAGAGACAGGGAAATGGCTGGTCATTGGAGCAATCTGAACACACACATTTATTGATTAATTTCATCATCTTATGCTGGCATGCTTTGTGGTGCCCCCAGATAATTACATAGTAACATCAAAGATCACTGTTAACAAATATAAAAATGATGAAACAGCTTGAAATGTTGCAAAGATTACCAAAATAAGACACAGAGACACAACGTGAGCAAATGATATTGGAAAATGGCGCTGATAGGCTTGCTTTATGCAAGGTTGCCCCAAACCTTCAATTTGTGAAAAAATGCAATATCAGCAAAGCACAATAAAGCAAAGCATAATGAAATGAGATATATCTGTATGGATATTTAATGCATTCTGAAACATTATATCACTCATCTTAAAATTCATGGTGGAGACATGACGAGAAATTGTTAATTTTGTTGGTGAATTTACAAGTCACCATTTCAGACAGTTTCTCAAAATTGGGACTACAGAACATTCAGGAACTTGAATTTTTAATAGATATGAACTCCTAGTATAGCAAAATATCAATAATACGTAAAAATGGGACCTAATGTTCAACATAAGATAAAAATGCACATAATGAACATATTGTATATCTGTCTGTGTTTTAAAATAAATGAAACTGATCCAATAATTTATTTAGGTGAATATAAAACTCCTTATATATTCAGGTTTAGCAGAGATTCTGAGAAAAAGGAAAGAATTACAGTGGCATACTTAGGATTTGTTCAAGGGGCTGTGTCCTGATCACAATCAGTGCTGGTCTTTTTCTTTGTTCATTTGGTGGAACCTTTGCTGTGTCATTTTGCCCTTTGGTATCACACTGGCTTTTCTCTCCCATCAACACCCCTTATAAAGAGAAAAGCAGGATTTGGCTATAATAAGAACATGTTCTGTGTACGGCCACTCTAATTTATTAGATCCTCAAATTCATTTTATAAGAAAATACAAGTGTTACATCCAAACCTGTATAGCCCTTTAGCCTATTTCCAGGCTTTGCTAATTGTGACATATCTTTGCGCCATGCTGATTAACTTAAGGTGTTACAGTGACCCCACATGACTTTCTGAGAACCATCTTTGATCTATCCTCGAAAGCGTTTCAGCTCCATCTGTTTGTGTAGGAGGTGGGCTTCTATTTGGGCATATATTCTCATTAGGCTCTTTGCTTCACATTGAGATTTAGTATTGTATCACCTTTATTGACTGTTAAAACAGGGCAGTGCATGTAACTGTAACACAGGTTGGTTATCCTTGTTAGGGACTATATTTTGAAGTTACTGTACATCAATATCTACAAAAAGCACCATTGAGAGATATAATTCTTGCATCCATGAACATTTATTGCTTAACAATTTTGTGTGCAGTGAATCACCAAGTACTGTTCTGGGCATTGGAAAACCCAATTTGAACGAATTAGTCAAAATCTCTGGTTTTACAGAGCTGAAATCCTAGAGACACAATTTTTGTACACAGGCAATATACATAATGGTTAAGAGCTTGAACCCTGAAGTCACACCTGGATTCAAATCCTACCTTTAGCACATTTCAGGTTTGTGATCTTGGGCCTCTCATTTCATTTATGAGATGCATATAGCAATACAGGTTAACAGTCCTTTATCTGAAGCTCTTAGGGGCAGATATGTTTCAGAATTCAGAAATATTGGATTTTTAGAAAGGTAATATTATAAATATCTATTCAAAATATAATAACATTAGCAGGCCTGCAGCAGGACCCTGTACATTTTGCAAAGAAACATACTGATAGTCACTCTCAGTGGAATAAATGGAAATTATAGATAGCCTTACCTCAGTTCAGGTCAATATTTGCCACCAAAAGGGCTTATGTGTCAGATTTATGAAAAAACAACAAACAACAGAAACAACTTTTGATTTTTACTCTGTTTTTGGATTTCAGAATTGTAGCTCAGCATTTATAGCTGTATGTTACCTACTTCCCAGGATTGTTATAAGAACTGAAGAAGTGCAATTCATGTCTTCTCAGCATAGGTTTTAGTATGTGGTGAGTGCGTATCTATTATTAATATCAGCATTAGTTTGGCTATTTCTCTAGCAAGTAAAAAAATTACTGACTCATCCATTTCGGCAGAAAATCGTATACCTGAACTTCTTTCATTTGACACCAAACCTCACTTCAAATTTTTTTACAAAATAGACCTTGAGGGTTTTTCTGTCGAAACATTAAGAAGATAGAGGCTTGTGAAACTTGCAGTGCTTTTAACTTGTTCTTCTGTCGTCTTTCATCTTACCATAATTTCCTTCTTTTCTTGATTTTTAATACGTTTACTTAAAGAAAACTTTTCACATGCTATGTTGTGAGGATTTTCGTTTATTGTTTCAAAATGTAATGAGGCATTTTATATGTAATAAATTTGTACATTGTATAGTATGGTATATTTATTCTCTTTGCTTCCTCCAAATTTTCAGATCTAGGGCAAATTCAGTATCCATCATATACCCACTAAAAATCTCAATTTTCTATTTTTATTGCTAATATAAAATGCCCTATTTGTGTGTGTGTTTTAAATTGGCTCTTGTGAGGTAGCCTAGAAAAGTAACCATCATTAGACTTTGATTCTTTCAGGAAGTATGTTAGAATTTTTACTTACAGTTCAGTATTGAAATAAGAGCCACTTCTAAACTGGAAACTAAACTATGTGCTAATTTATTATGTATTTAAGAAGAGTATTTGTGTTTCATCATAAAATCAAATTATTTCTTTACCATATAAATTATAGAAATTTTAATACGTTTTTCTTAATCTCCTAATCCTGAAAATATAGAAGCAAAGGAAAAGAAAAAAAGAAAAGAACTACATCATTTTTCTGCCCTAGATAATGCTTTCTATGTTGCTCTACCATTTTTATATATCTCTTATTTAACCTCAAAAGATTTTCATTTATCATCTACACCAATTTTATTTTTGTTTCTAAGTTATTTTATGAGTTAATTACATCTTATTCTTCTCTACTTTCAGCTTGATTTATTATACTTAAACCTTATTAACTGAAAATTTGTATAACAATAACTACTCATTTCTGCCATCCTATTTGGCATCATTATTAGCCCATCTACACACCTTGTTGAACTTTACAAGGCAGAAGCACTGCATTGCTTATAGGTCAACAAACACACCCTGGCATTTCAGACGTTTATTTCTTTACACTTGTGTTCCCTTTGTCTGTAATAAATGTCCTCCTCTCCTTTGTTCACTGGAGCAAATCCTATGTGACCTTCACAACCCAAATTGAAGGTCATTACTTTCAGACATTATTTTCTTGACAATCCTAGGGAACATTTCTTTGTTTTACTTCTGATGTTCTTCTGTATTTTCTCTTTATCTTGCGCACATGTGTATTTTTATGTTTATTACATTACATTTTACTAAATTTATATTAGTCTCTTGAGAAGAGGCATGTGGCTCATTCATCTCTGTATTCCTAACAAAGTATTCCCTGTATTTTTGTTGTTTGTGAATGGGTTTAAAATAAATTGGATTGAAATTAAACTATGTGTATTAGGCAAAGAATGATCTAGTTCACGGGAAGACTGAACGGCTAGGCTGAGACTTGATGACCCTAATGATGGAGGAGATAAAAGAAGAATTCAAGAAGTTTAGATGAAGACCTTGAGTTTATGGTGCCAATGCATTATCCAAGTCTGTAGTAGGATTTTAGATGTGGGCCACAGGAGAAAGATAAGACATGAAACATAAATCAAAAAGGAAGAAACAGTACCCAAAGTGATAAAACAACAAAAAATTTACAGAAACAAAAATTACATCTTGAAGGATGCTGCTATTTAAGGCATTTATATATGGAAAGTGATTGTGTAGGATTCCAAAAGGCTTGTTAAGGTTAGATGAAAAACTGGTTATAATAAGATCACAATTTAAAAAAAAAAACTATAGAGGAAGATTGAAAATATATAACAAAATAGGAATCAGATCATTTGATAAGTAGAATAGCTTTACCCCTAGACTGGTAATATGTAACAGAAGCTTGACATCATAAAAAAGTAAATTTGTAGACTCTAGAACATAAGTTGAGAAAGTTGCTGTATCATGCTCTCTTTTTTCTCAGTGAAGTGTAAAATAATGCCTCAATCCAAGACAATAGCTAGTGTGAAGGTAAGATTTTATTAGAATGATGAAAGTTAAGAACAGCTGCTTTTGGGACAAAAGAAGAAGCTGACTAGAATATATACTAGGATTGTCAGGCAGTCCTGAAGATTCAGAAAATGAGGCTGGACACATTGAAATTGTGGGATGCAAATCTGCAAAACTTTTGTGATTTTTCTTCAGGGGCCTTCAGTATTTGGGTAGGAAGATAGATGATTATATCAATGCATATTTGGAGTTTTTCAGGGTAAATATTACCTAAAGAAAAGCAAAAAATAAAAAATAAATGAAGAAGCAGTTGAGTTAACATATTGTTTGGATATCATCTGAGATAAATGAAGGGATAAACACTACATGGAATCTGAGCTGGAGACAAGCAAGAGGGTAGGTCAATGCTGAATTCATCCTGTGGCTGATGGTATCAGTGACAGTTATGAGCTTTCCTGGAAGCTGGAACAAAGACAAACTTTTGATTGTGGACAGTTAATCTAGAAAGTAACTTCTCCTTAGAAATACCTTGATGTCCTCAGGGTTCATCTGGGTTATAAATTCTATATTAAAGCATGTACGTTCTGCATGGAGATTTCTTTTCAGATTTAGTTTCTATTAGTAGAATATTATTTTAGCATTTATTTTCATTATTAACTATGTATAGGGTTAAGTCCAAGACTCATATTTATATAGGAAAAAACTCACTAAATGCTATATTTTCCAATTACAATTAAAACATAAATTTATAATCTCAAGGTTTGATTGTAGTGTCATGATGTTGTGTCTCAGGATTCATTATTTCATAAAATAAAAACCTTTTTCATTCATGTTTGTATCAGGATATCATAGACAAGAGGTTTGTTAGGATAGCCAGAGAATGCTTTTTACCCTGCCTTATTTTTTAATGGGAAAGAACAAGATAAATTAAGTGAGTCATCCTTAACCCATAACATTGTCTTTCATAACTTTTTTCAAATAAAAAGCAATTTCTGACTTATAAACATTTTCATGTATTTATTTACATATCATTGCTGATATATCCTACCAGAAATAGTTGCTATTAGCAGTAACTCACTTTCCTCCATCATTTTATTGTTAATAAATTACTTTAATGTACATTATCTCATGTATAGTAAATTGGCCTAAACTCTATAGCAAAGATACATCATTTTATTGCTGAAAGAGTCAATAAAAATAATTGTTAACTGATTTATTAATGCCGATGTGATAATGAAATAAATTGTTCCTTTGATAAAAGTAAAAGGATACACAATGATATGCTTCTATAACTAATATAAATTGGATTTGAAATGTATTATACATTTGAAAATTCTAAGCATATATAATAGAGAATATATAAATCTTACGAAAATGATTTGAGAATAACATTTTCTGAAACATTACAATGAAGACAATTCACCAGATTGTCTTGAACAAATGGCTTTATTATCATTTTTTGGTTTTTATTTATTGTATTTCATATTAACAACTACTGACAGAATTAAGACTGATAAGTAATAAATAATTCTAATAGAGAAATAATAAGAATTCAAGTAGGGAAAATAAAACACCTACTCAAGGAACTCGCGTTCTAGTAGAGTATATAATTGTAGTAGAAAGATAAAGGTACAGTGATTATAACAATTCAACAAATGTTTTTTCCAGTGGCAGGTATGTACTAAGCTCTAGATACAGTAGCATTCTACTGTTGTCATGTTAAACACTATTGTAGAGCCTGTAGTCTAATACGTGGTGGTGGGTGTGAATCAAATAATTAACAAAGTACAAAATTGCGTTATATATGATAAGGAGTAATACATGGAGCTACTGTATTGTATAATGGAGGATTCTAAGGTAGTCTTAGTGGTCAGAGATGCTTCTCTGAAGAAGCAATGACTGAGTTGAAATCTGAAAAATAAATGTAATTGATAGCAATGAGCATGTTCATTGGCTCCATGG
Source organism: Camelus dromedarius (assembly GCF_036321535.1). NCBI lineage: Eukaryota > Metazoa > Chordata > Mammalia > Artiodactyla > Camelidae > Camelus > Camelus dromedarius. The sequence continues at coordinate 58,571,604 of NC_087436.1, read as the reverse complement.
CAGGACTGGGTTTGGCGAATGTAGTAAGTTAAGGAAGGCCAGAATGGCTGTGGGCTGAATGAAAAGGAGAAGGTACATGAGGAGGCTGAATGACAGGTAAAGAACAGACTATTAAACACATTAGGTTGCTAAAGGGTACTGAATACTGTGGCACAGGACAGGGATGGGGTGGAAGTGTCATACTGTGAGCTGATTGTATTTGCATTTTTAAAGTCACTTTGGCTATAATATAGGGGAAACACTGGAGAGGGCTAATAGTAATGTAAGTAGATGAGTGGTCAAGAACAACGATGATGAACAGAGAGAAGTGGAGGTGGATTTTGGTTTAATTATTGGAAAAGATAGAAATTAATTGCTAATGATTTTGTAAAGAGAGCAAGGAAGAAACTATGTCAAGGATAACATCTAGATTTCTGACTGACTGAATTAGATGATGGTGGTACCATTCACTGAGTTTGGATCTACTCCCCCTGAGCTCAAAAGGACATTAGTTTAATGTTTATTGAGACCCCATAAATGGCATGTTAACTAAGTAGTGTTAGTGGTAAACTTCCATTTCCCTGGTCTCATATTTCTATGAGGAAAAACTTCCTAAACAATAACATGCTGAACCTTTCGACTTAACATTTTCACTCGTGCCTCTGTGGTGTAGGTGGAAAGATTATCTGGTTAATAATCTGGGAGGAAGAGACTGCTCAAAGCATACTCTCTCTGTGTCATTCTGTCTCTCCTTCTTCCTCTCGTCCACTTTCTGTCTTTCTCTTTCTTTCTTTTGTAGGGTAAGTGTATTTATCCTTATCTCCAGAGAATCTAAGAGCTTACTTGGTGAGTCTTTGCTGCTTGAGATAGGCTTGAAGTTGTCCTTCCTGCTTGTGACAACAAAGACCACTCTGTCCTTTTCATGTGTGGTATAATATTATAAGCCTGTTTGGTCACAGACACAACCTGTACTCTAAGCATGCTACTTGTAGTAAAGTTAACATTTTAATCCTCCATTTGTCTTTCTCAGATGATTGTCTTTCAATTGGCTTTTAACTATGTGGGGAAAGGAATGTGGTTTAGACCCCCAACACTTTTACTTGCAGCTCAAGAAATGATAATCTGCCTCTAGGAATAATTGAAGCTGTGGATATGGATGTGACTGCCTTGGGAGAGAATGGAGAAGTAGATGAATAATAAAAAAATCTGAACATCTAATGGCAACTTAGTATCAGCCCTGGTAAATTAATCTGGAGGATAAAATATATCAAATAAATTTAAACAAAATGGATATTATATTTGTGTATTCAGCAGACACTGTAGGAGCTGAAGGGTCAGATTGAAATAGTATCTGATGCTGTTTGGTGATGGTAGCAGGTTCAAGTAGAAAATAACCCTTTGGAGGTGATATCTCTTGTGCTGCTTCTTAAAGTTGAGCAGAATTTAGAAAAGGGAAGAGGATGAACAAACTTTGGGAGGAATAAGATAGCATACAATTTCAAAACACCCTCCTCCTTGCTTTTTTCTTTAAAGATCATCTCCAGGAAGAAGTACTTATTTAGAGCAGTTTTAAGTTGAGGAAGAAGAGCTTTACCAGAATCATTCTAGAACTATCACTATAAAGGTTGATTATACAATCAAAGGTCATCTGTGAAGAAATACTGACAATCTAAAAATATTCCTATTTTAATTACATTACTAATTCAAAATAGGCTGTTGTTCTTTTTTTTTTTTTTTTAATTTAAAAGGGTATTTCACTAGTTTCTTAGCCTTTACTTTGAAGTATCATGGACTTTTAAATGTGAATTTGTTTAAACATAGCTTTAGCATATAACTAGTTCTTGCAGTTTAGAGTAATGTCTGCATTGAAGAGGCTTTAGCTCTTCCTTAATAAAATCAGTTTCACGAAAGGCATCCAACTGGAAAAATCACTTTGCCTTAGAGAATTCTGCAGTGACTATAAGCCCATCCTCGACAGAGCCCATAGCTCTGCTAGGTAGCATATACAGTATTAAACTATAATGTAAACTTTGCTGGATCAATTCATTATGTGTATGTTGTATCTGTCTGGATAGTATCACCTTAAACATACAAACTAGTGTGTGTCATTATGCACGTGGTAACTATTAAACAATGCATAGAATCAAAGAACTTGATGACAATTTTGTGATTATTCCATCTAAGCTCCAACCCAATACAGGAATCTATTTATCCCTGACTACTAGCTGTTGACATTTTTAAAACAACGCTGATAAAGGGAGGTCACATGCTTATGGGACATACCATACTTTTTGTTGAATGCAAGGTGTTGTTTTTTCATATTTATTTTGCCTCCTACTAATTTTAATCCCTAGTTTTATCCTTCACACAGTACATGAATACATTAATCGGTTACCACTTGCAAATGATAGCTTTTCAAATAGATGACACTGACATGGCACTCATTCACACAGCAATTTTTTTATATATGTATTCTCTACCAGTTACTGCATTGACTCTAAAAAAGGTGAATGAGAACAGCGCTTGATTTTCTTCAGTTCTATCACTTATTCTTTCATATGGCTGTTTCTAAATGCCTCAATAAGGCACATGACCAACTCTGAGAGCATTATTATCTTTTATTTATTTTATTTGTATTTATTAATCATAATTATGCAAAACATGACAAGTGATATTTATTGAATGCTATTTATGTGCTAGGATCTGTGCAAACTGTTTTATATTGATTAATTAAGTAACCTGAGTGCCTCTGCATGTATTGTGTTTGAATACAATATAGTGGGAGTACATTGTAGGAATTAGAACTCATACAGTTGTGGGAGTAGATTGGGAAATGAAGGTATAGAGAGGGGAGTTAGAAGATCTGAGGAGAATTCACCAATCAGCCTTCCTACAGCACTCACTGCTTGGTGACATAGGAGCTCACAGGAGAATGCTAAGAACCAAGCCATACTCAGTTGCTGAAGTGGGCCTGCAAATGAGAACTTATGGAGGGGTCAGTTAGAAGCTTTCGCTTCTGTGAGCTCTATCTCCTTTCACCCACTGTCAAGTGGACCCAAAGCTCCTGTTGTTCAAGTAGTGTTACTAGTTGGAAAGAAGAATTTGACAGAAAAGAAGAGGGGAAAGATAAGCTGGAATCTGCTGGGAACCTCTGCATCACAAACCTTCAAGGTATTGCTCTAAATACTAGGGATTCAGTAGTGAGTGAACAATACAGAAAAAGTTCCTGACTTCTTATAGACTACATCCTAGTGGTAGAGCCAGAAAATAATTGAAATATTTAATTGCAAGCAGTGGAAAGTGCAGCAAGAATAATTAAGCTGTGTAGAGAGTAGATTGTGGTGAACCAATGGTAGAAACATGGAAGAAGAGGCTATTGTGATAGTCTAAGTGAACAATGATGATAGCTCAAATTGGGAGGATAGCCTAGCCATCCTAGTGGTGAGTAATGCTCATATCATGAATCTCTTTTATAGGTAGATCTAGGTAACAAGATTTGCTGATGGACTGACTATTTCTTCTCAAAGAAGAAAATAGAGTTAAGGATGATGCTGATGTTTTTGAGCAAATAAGTGGAATTTTAGTGGTATTTGCACAGGTGAGGAAGGATGGGACGAGGGAGTTTGGGGGAGAAATGAAGATCTACTGAATGTCAAAGTAGAGACTTTATGTTGATTAGGCGATGACAGAAAAGAGGGTTGAGATCAGGGGAGAGGTGGAACTTGAGATACACATTTTGGAGTTATGTGAGTCCATAATATATTTAAAGATGGAAATACTGGAAGAGATCAGTCGGAAAGATGATGTAGAGTTTAAAAAGGGTAGAGCTGTTATATTTTGGTGCATATGTTTAAACAGAAGGGTAGTACTTCTTATGCATAATCTTATAACATCCCCTTTTCCTTTACAAATATTAGAGCTAACTTTTAATAGTAAGTTCAATACTTTAGAAAAAAACTTAAACATGCAGAAGTTGAGTGCAAGTGAGATCCAGGGTCATTGAATTATAAAGCCAAAAGTAAGTTAGCTTTCTTTTTGAACAGAGATGTGGATGGGGATGAGCTGCGAATTGTTCTCAATAACCAAAACAAAAGAAAGACAGTAAACTAAAATAATTACATTAGGAGTTTTATAATATTCACAAATTTAAAAATAGAAGAAGAGAGGCTGAAAAGGATAAGTTGCTCTGGAAATAACTGGGGGCGGGGGGACTCTGTAGCCTTCACTGCATTTCATGTTGTGTTAAAACCATTTCATTTAAATTGTCCAAGATAATAGTACCCACTGTGGCAAGTAGAATTTGGGTTTCTTACAACGTCCCATTATTGAAATGAAATTCAATAAATATAGTTCTACAGGGGACCAAGCAGTCTGATACAAGTTCATAGTTCTTTAGTAGTCTGTCTTGATCCATGATAAAATTAATTTATTTCAGGCAATCTTCCATAAAATTCTCTCAACCAGGATTTGATGATTGGAGAGAAGAGTTCAAGGTTATCCTCTCTGCAAAAGACCTGCACCTCTTTTTATTCCTAGCCATCTGTGATTTATATATGACACTATGTATTCTATTTTTTCTATAATCACTAGGGTATTGTATGTAGTATTGGACGGTACTCAAAATACTCTGTGATCAGTGTGATATGGCAAGGAGACCCACTCCTTTTGATGAAGTAACTTGGCTTTTTAATTAAAGCTGCAAACTTGGGAGTGATAAACTTTTTGGTGGTTAAGAACTGCTTATGATAATGAGTAGAGTGATAAACTGGAAGTAATTACCTATGACCAGTAACACACAAAGCAAAAAAAAAAAAAAATGTAGTAGTTGGGAATACCTGTTATATAGCTTTAAAAAGATTAACTAAAATAGCAACAAAACCCCCCACCACTTAATATATAGAAAGAAAGTCTCAAGATCAATGTACGAGTTAATTTAATCTTATTTCCTCGCCATTTCTACATGGTAATAATATTTTTTGAACTAAGTGAAAACACAAGGATGCATTTCTAGCTCTTCTACTATTTCAACAAAAAATTGTCCACCTACACCAATAGGTTTAACAACAAAATGGACTATTTTTTATATTCCTACAAGTAAGCAAAGACTCAAAAATTGCTTGTAAAGAGAGAAGCTAATAACCAAGTATTTACTAGAAATAAAACAACTTAATGAATGAAAACAAAACACAATTCCCATGACTATCTAAACTGTATTTCAAATGGTAAAATTAAGTTTTAAGTTGTTATTAAACACTTTAGTAAGGCAGTTAAATTTTCAATTGTGCAGATTTTAGCAGAATCTTTGAGGTTATTTTAATAATGACAAGAATTTTTTGGCTACCAAGCAAAACAAGCATCTTATATCAAATAGTTTAAATGTAAGTTTCTGTAGAAAATAAGTAAGGAAGATGATTTTTTCCACAGGAGTATGATTATTAAGTCGACAATGCAAATTTATCCAAGAAAATTCTGTCTTTGAAGTGTGCTAAAGGGTGGCTGGTTTAGATATGGCAATTAATCACTGTATTATTTATAGTACTTTAGGAACAGCTCACAGTACATTAATCAGGGATAACTTTTGCTTAATTAAGAAGACTGCCAAAAATTTCAAATGCGAGCACGAAAACACAATTGAGTAAATATGTATACACATATTAGCTAAGAACTAATAATCACAAAATGAAAAAATTTAAATTGCATCGAAATCATTCACCTGTTAAGCTTTTATGCTTTCATTGGTTAGTTTCTGAATTAATGCTTTCTTCCCAGGTTTGGAGAGTACAGTTTGATGCATCAGGTAATCTGTATTGTATGATGTTTCAATTTAGACCAACCCTCCACTAGTATGTTTGTAGTTTATTCTGTATAGACAGCTGCTTGTTTCCCTACATGGATTGAGAGACTTAACTGGCGTTCCAAGGCTGGAGTTAGATTACCTAATTTAAATTTTGGCTCCATCATTTCCCAGCTGTGTGTCTTACAGCAAAGTTAATCAACCTCTTTGTATGCAGCCTGTTTCATAATTTACTAAAAGGGGCTCATAATGCCACTTTACTTACAGGGTGGGTATGAGAATTAAATTAATGTATTTAAAGTATTGAGCAGTATCTAACTACAGAATAGATATTAGCTACTATTTTAATTTGTGTTATTATGATCAGAAATGATGTACTCTACCTTCACTAGCTTTCCTTAGTCCTAGTCTCTTTAACCTCTGAAATGTGTCCTAATCCCACTCATTTTCTTTCCTTTTAGCATCTCACTTCAGCAGTTACTGAGCAGCTGAGCAACTGGTGTATGCATAGTACAAATACAATAAATGCTTTATGTTTTAAACATACAGTTCAGCTTTTCTGTGGAACTTATATTTGATACATATTTTGCATGTTTCCATATGTATTTGATCAGTTTCATATGTCCAAAATTCATGTTGGATTTTGTGAAACTATAACTAATAATGAGACCCTGGTGTAGTTACTACCAATCAGCATTGAAATACTTGAGAATAACACAAATACCTAGGACTTACATGTGCAGAGTGTGTGTGATAGCATGATACACAAAGAGCGAGCTTTAGAGTGATGACTGAACCAGGAAAATGGAAATCTGGTTGGACAAAGTAAATGCTGGGTTAAAGCAGTTAAAACAGTGTGACAAGGTTGAATGCAGAAGATAGTGTTCGTTAAGACACTCAGGTTTGTGAAGTGCAATAACATCGGAATATTTCAGTACTTTCTGAAAAGGAAATACAACAGCAAAGAACAAGAACAAATTTATTTTCTTTGATTCTTTTTTTTGTATATTTATTTTTTATTGAAGTGTAGTCATTTTACAATGTTGTGTCATTTTCTGTTATACAGCATAATGCTTCAGTCACACATGAATATACATATGGACAATATTCCCATATTCAGGATTAAAAGACTTTTGATTATACATTATGTATAATCCACCTTGTTTTTTCACCTTGTCCTTCCAGTAATCTAGGCCCAGTTTTATGGACCTGAAGGGGCCTTGTTGCCTGTCTTCTCTCCCTATATAATATGCTCACAGAGAATAAAGTCACCTCCTAAGAAATCTGAGATCAACTGACATGGAATTAATATTAAGCCAGTTAACTAATCAGTGGCTCATGGGTTTTAGAATGGAGGAAGGTGGGTACAACTGCCTATGTTACTGTCTGGACACAGGTTTTTGACCAGTGGTATCTAAACTCACTGGGTTTATATAATTTCCTTTTAATCTCACTTAGTAGGGTCTCAGTTCATATTGAATTGCTAATCAACAGATTTAATTCTGAATTCAGTCTTTCATTTGTTTGCACTCTCATTGGCTTGATAACTTCTTGAACTGTGTTCTGACAGAGTATCAGAAGGATGCTCCAAATAACACTTAATTTTCATTCTCATGTTAATCTTATTTTCTCTAATATCAATTCTAGCTTCTTTAGTGTCTCCCAATTTATGGGCTAGTATTTACACTGTATGATATTGATCTATTATGTTCCCTACAGTGTATCCCAAACACATTTTAACAGATGAAAGAAGAAATTAGTGGAATGGGAGAAATGGCACCATAACATTGCAAAAGACAACATACATAGTTTTGTGCAACTTCAGACTAAATCAAAACCCATTTTATTGGTAGAAAATATTTTGTTGTTGTTGTTAAATGCTTTGTTTTCACAGTCTATCTTAAATATATAAAACATAAGAAAGATTAACTAAGAAAAGCTGGCACAATGAATGATCTCTAAATTCTCTATCTTACTATTCTTTATATAACTGCATGATGGAAAACTAAATTTTTAAGCAAATGTAAGTAAAGAGATCATCACAGGAAGATTAATTTTTTAAAAAGTAATGAATAGTGGATTAGTATTTTTTTCCTCAGTTATCTTGGTTCCATTTGATTGTCAAGTTTATTTAACTGAATTAAATGCTAAAATGAATTTTAAAAGTGCAAAGTTTTATAGTAGATAATTTAGTTTTGTATATTTTCTTATCTTAATGAATGTAAATTTCTTGTGTGTGTTTTCTGCTTTAACTGATAAACAGAAAATATTTAAAGGCTTATCAAAAATCAAGCTATTGTGAAGGAAATGGTGTGCTTTGTGTTTCCTTGGAGATTAGGATTATTATTTTATTTTAAATATTTGATTACTGCCGGTAAAACAGAATATTTTTGAATAGCATTTTGATTGACATTTATTTTCCAAGTTTCTAAACAGTTTACTGGAAGCAGTGCAATAAATTCATCTTTGTTCTTACTGTCTTGTCTTCTCTTCTTTCCTTTAACTTCTGACATTTCCCTAGATGATTTTGTTTATTACAGTTTCTAAATTTTTAACAAGAGAAACAAAGGAGGAGAACATAAGTATAATCAATTTATTTCTTCTTTTGGACAGATGGTACATACATACAAACTTTTCCCATTATATTAATGAAATATAATATTTACAATAATTTTCTCTTTCACTGAATACTTTTACTTTGTATACTATATTACATGTTATCTTATTTTCTAATAAGAACAACTAAGTACACTAGGTTAGTTATTTACCATACTTTAGAGATGAAAAGCATGAATATCACAGATATTATATGAAGCTAAGAGCTACATCTCCTGACTATTTTGTTTCTTTTACTATGCTACTTCTGTGATGGTTAAAATAATATTTTAATTTATCATCTTAGTAATTAATTTATCCCTTTCCATATAAACTGACTTACAAATATTAAATGAAGATTGAAAGAGAGAGCAAGCAAGCAAAAAATAACAGCGGATTCCCAAGTGGAACCTAAAATGAGACCAAAAATTTGTATCATATGCTTACCAAAGGTGGGTTTTTTAGCTATCAGTTTTTTGGCAGCCAAATTTAAAAGGGAAATCTAATCAGTTCATGGTGCCCGCAAGATAAAACCAACCAATTATTCTTTGAAATGAAAAACTGTACTCAATAGTAATATCAGACTAGAAATTTTCCAAGTGGAGTGGCTCTCCCAGACACTGTAATATAATAAAATTATTCTTAACATCATTCTTCAGGAGATTCTGCAGTGAATTTTATGGATTCATTCTTGTCTAACCTAGGATGGCATTATAGCAAAATATAGTTCAGCAAAAGCAGTTTATGGAGAAGTTTGTGAAGTGAAATAGAGGGATTGCCTGGTTAGAACAAAGAGTATATGTATATTTAGGACTTTGAGTAGCCTTCTTATTCATCAAGCAATCTTCCCTCACTGCTAAATTATCAATAAATATAAGCTTACAATGCATTAAGATTATACTATCTACCTTGTGTCTATAATGAACTTAAAGTCTGTTAAAATCAAATTCACTGGACTTAAAAAGTCGTCAGAATGGGACAAGATAGGTGTGATACATTTAAGTGAAAGTTGGAGAGATTAGAAAGGACAAAGGCTTAATGTGAACACATCCTAACTCTACTTGGATGCAAACCAAGTAAATAAAATTCAGATGGAGTAATTTGGTATTATTTAGTTTTCACATATGTCATTTTTTTGGTTTGCATAAATTTATTATCTTTTAGGAAAAGATTTCAAATGAAATAAAATATCTTCTAATGGTAAAATTTTGTCTAACAAGGAAATTAATATAATAGGTATGTAGATAGAGTTAAATAGGTTTCTCTGAAAATCACCTGTATTTTCTATTGAATATCATAGAAAATACTAGTATAAAAGTTTAGCCCCCTTAAATCCATTTAGTAATGTAGAAAGATCAAATGTGTAGAAGTAGAAAATCAGTTGCTGTTGTTGATCATATGGGGATGGAATTTCACCAGTTCAAATTCTTACTTTAATTCTGTGGCAACTAACTAGAGTCTGAAAGGACTTACTGATATCCAAGAATATTATATATTTATAATATAGGTTTATTTTCTGTATGTTGTATCAAAGGATCATATACTTCTCCATTTTTATATTTATTGAGCCATTTGCAAGTTGATACCCCACCTGCACTTTTCCTACAGAACTGTTTCGTTCTTAGACTACCAAGTTATCTTTGTATTTTCATCTTTGACAGGGTTGCAGAGATCATTGGAAGATTTTACAAATTTCCTTATAAAGTATGTAAATTGTTTCAGCCTGAGTGTAGCTTTGTGATCAAGAAAATTCTTGACAGAAAAGAATAGTAAGCCGTAACTATCAGAAAGTAAACAAGGATCAAACCTAGCTGAAAGCAGTGTGCATAAAGACAATGTCGAGTATGCGAAGAAGATTGAGATATTTTATGACGTGAATAACAGAAATATGCTATACCTGTCATGAGAGCTTGTGTATCTAAATCAGAGCAGGTATTATTTCCCTTCTGCTTCTTTTATGTCAGATAATACTTCCTGAGAAATACTTGGTAAACTGACTCCTGCATGGAGCAAAATAAACCAGAGAGTGAATCTATGTGTATCACAAAGTATGAAAACTTGCTGAAGGTGTTAGGTTGTTTGTCCTGGAGAAGAAAGGGTTTTGACTATTTTCTCCCAGTACTGGCAGAGCTCTCATATAGAAGATGGTTTAACTTTTCCATGCCCCTGCAGAGGAGACCTAGGATTCATGGATGAAGTTGTAATGAGGGAGCCCTCAACTTACTGTGAGGAATAACTCTCTAGGATTGGTTCTAGGGTGGGCTCCTTTAAGAAGTAGCAAGTGGATGTATTTTCATAATGAGGTTATATCAGAGTAGCCTGATAAACTGGGTTCTTTTTATCCTTGGGTTTCCTTTAGACCTTATGATAGAATTTGTGTTGTACCTGACGCTGTTTGGTATAGTTTTGGGGAATATAGGGATCACTGTGCCTTGTGAGAAGATACTAAGATTCATATGGAACTTCACAGAGAGATTTTTCTTAATAATGAGAATTTGGACTATCTTCTATGTCTTCATACTGAAAAAAATTAACATATAATGGATCCTGCTCTCTATGAAAGCATATTCAGAACTTGCAGACATCGCATTAAATTCATAGTTGCCTTTAAATGAATGATTCTTGGAGGACAAATAATGACAATATCTTTAAGTAACCATTAATATATAAAAGTGCTTTTCTTTGGTGGATGGACAACAAACTTTTAAATAAATAAATATGAACATGCTAAGTGTTAAGCTGACCAAAATTCAGGGATGTATATATAATGAATTAAAATTTTCTTGGCACCCTGAAGATGTGGCAATAAAAAAACATCTTGTAACATCCTCTTTCAAGATGACAGTCTGAGAAATGGATATTTTGCAGGGCTGCAAAATTCAATGCATGTTTTCTGGACATCTAATTTTACTTTATTTATGAAACACCACTACTATTCTGCCTCTCTTGGGTTTTTGTGTTTGTTTTCATTTATTTATTTGTTTAATTGACATATACCTTTGCTATTTCTAACTGTGAAGTGTACAAATAATCTTGAACAATTACAATCCAATGGAAGATTAACAAAGATAATACTGCATAATAACTGATTATAGAATTCCTCTATAGGTTGTGTGTAAGTACACACATATATACAAGTACATGTACATATATGAAATAAATACACAAATATACCCACATATATTTCTTACTCAAGACAAAAGGAAAACAATCTCCTAAATACTTCATGTGTTTGATAATTTCTTAAGGAACAATGTACTGATTTGAGAAAAATAATAGATTCTTGTCCCCAATATAGAACATTTATTTAAAGTCATGCATTTTTGCATTTAGTGTTTATCATATGAAATAATAGGTGTTGCAAGCTTTATGGACTAAATATAGTACTATAAAATAAAACAACTTGGTTTAGCTATAGTGTTGGCTGTAGCAGTTTTTAATTAGTGCATGACTAAATTATGAATGCTTGGAAAGTGATTAAATATTGAAGGAAATATTCTAGTTTGTTTTATAAGTACCTATCTATAATTGACAAAGATGTTTGTATTAAAATCATGTGGACCTTATACTTTTTAAAAATAAATTTTACATTAAGAAATAAGAGGCTTAAAATTCAGATGTGTAAAAATATTGGTGCACTGATGTTTTACAGTATTGACCAGTTACTAACCCTTCATTGCTGAATGATTTGAAAAAAACAATGCAGTAATGTCTCTCCAGGAATGCTTAATATATTGTTAATAAATGTTTGAATGGTCTGGAATGGAAATGTCTTTATATTTCTGATACTTGATTATTCATATTTCCTTTTCTGCTTAACCCAAACATTTTACTAACAAAATCAACATGTAGACTATCCTAGTCAGACATCAAAGCAAACTTAATAACTTGTTCTTCCTCCTTTCTGCATATTGCATATACATGTCAACTTGTGGAAATTGAGGCTCCATTAAATTGAATTGCTTGGGCTCAAGGCAAACTACCACCTTTAGAATAATACATAAAGAAAGCAAAATTACTTAGATGTTTTATTGCTTATTAAAATGTCTTATACCTCAATATGAATTTCAATGCCTTGGAGTTTTTCTTTGAACTCTCCTTACTAGTATTGGTTTCTCTTGAACCATGTTAATATGCTTTTGTTTTTGAAATTTATTTTTCTTCCTGCAAATGTACAACACCATATAATGATTGCCTGAGTTATTTTCAGGCCATTCACAACTTTCATATTTGGTATTGTAATCATTTTATGTGTACATATGTCAGAAATAACACAAAAATTCATGCTGATGTCAGCAGTGTTTTGAGTTTTTTTTTTTTAAATTTAGGGTACAATTATAGACATTGCCAAAATCAAATCAGCTGGTCAGTTTATGTGTTTCTACAGTCTACAGTCTAGACCAACTATTTCACACACTTGTGACTTAAGCTTAGGGGGAAAAAAAAGCATGGGGCCGAGGGAGTGGTATGATGTATTTGTCATAAAACATCAGGCTGCCAGGAAGTTGGAGCCGAAATCTAAATGCAGTGATTGATTATCACCTTATTGCACGTACTTCTGTGTGCCCATACACCTTGACCTTTTATCTTAATATCTGACATTCATTTTGTTGGAATTTTCTTTGTTTTTATTTCAAAATATGTATTTGATAAGCTATCAAAATCAATTTTAGCCTTGTACTGGTAGGATTCTAGTGTTACATAATTTTCATAAATGAAACAGTCTAACATTTGTATGGCAGATTACTTTTCTGTTTCTTTTTCTTCTTTTTTTTAGTATCTGTTATTTTAGCTCCAGGCATGTGTTCATGCTGATTGTCCCAGCTCTTCATTGGCTATTATGCTACCTAATTAACCAATGTCTTACTTTCACTGAAAAACCCCAGCGGTGCTTTCTAATATTTAAATATTTCTGAATTATTTTCTTCGCTCTGATGTAATCCTCAATAAGATCTTTAAATACTTAAAACCTTGCTCTTTTAACAGCATTTCCAGTGCAGTGCAATTATTCATGTAGTAGCTTATGAAATTACACCCAAATGTAGTAAAATGGGTTTTCGTCTTACTGCCAATAGTTTAAGAGAGCTTCATAGCATATTCTGCTTCCTCTCAAATGTAGGTGCCACTTATACTATGAAGATTAATGAAAAAAGGAGCCTTTGGTTTTCTTTTTGAACACCTTTACCAAAGTCTCTATGTCAACATAATTAATGCTGAATGCCAGAATATATTTAAAAAAATTCAGCGCAGTTGGAGAGTTTATTTACCTGATTGATGCATTTTTGGTATCACTTCTGCTATTTAAACACATAAGTAGATATTCTTTCAAAAACGTGAAGATGGCTAACTTTTTCAGACAAGTCTGTAAGGAATTGTTAGAAACAGTAATAGCCAGAATCTGAGTTGGCTTAACCAAAGGTAAGTTATATCTGTTACACCTCATTTATTTCTTTGTTTATTTGTTTTTTTTTTTAATGATAGGATTGTGGTTTTTAAGCAAATGTAGTCAACATCACATATCTAGACTTTAGCAAGATGTGATTGCTCATCATCTATTGAAAATATCTAATATTTATAAAAGGCTTATTATGTAGTTGACATTTCTAATTATTTCATATTTCTTAACTTATTTGATCTTGTCAACTGTTCTATGAAGTAGGTGATATTATTTTCTTCATTGTATGGAGTAAATTCAGGCCAAAAATAGCAGGTAGGTCATTTGAATCCCAGATTGTCTGGCCCTCAAATTCAGGATTTTAACCACAATATTATATCCCAATCAATTGATAGTGATTGGATGCCATGAAATCTTTGCCTTTACCCTTCAAGTGCCATATCAGCATATAAAAGTGGAGGAAGACTGCTGTTAGGAGCTTTAGAGCTCTTGCCAGAATATTATCTTATTTGTTTGAAATCTTTATCAGTCATGAAGAGATTGAAGGAACTTATATCATACTTGAAGGGTAAAGCTGAGAGAAAAAAGTTGATATGTTAAGTGACAGATGTGGGATACAAAAGGAGAAATGAGATAAATCCTAGAATAATTGTAACAGGTATAAATATAAGGTACTATGATTGAATCCAGTCAACCAAGAAACAAGGAGAACATAAGGAAGAGCTGATTTAGGAACAAGTCATGCATTTTAGGGATTTGAATAGAGGCTAGCCCTACTGTGGTTTAGTTCCCAAAAAGGTCAACTTAACGTTAGATAGGCTGCATTAATGTCTTACTTGATTTATTGAGTAGTTTTACCTTGTTAGGGCATAGTTCTGAATTTTTCCCCAATTAATATTTTTAGCTCTGATAATCATTTCCCATGCTTTAATGCCATTTGTATAAATTTTACATTTTTTTCTAATCCATTATGTTATTAAAATTCAGTTAAAACTCTATTCTCAAATTTGATTTGAATTGTATGTTCTTCCCTCTCCCCTGTGTGGCCTTAAAGTGAGACAGTGATAGCTTAGAGTGGAAAGGAGGTAGATCATGGGCTGAGATACATGTCTCCCTCTTTATTTTTAAGGTATAACTACTCCAATGTGTAAACTCAGAGAGGAGAGAGCAGAAAGTGCTAAGTGTATCTTTATTCAACAGTTGCTACTATTGTTCTTTCTTTGCTTTGAAAACTTGTGTGTGGTTCTCTCCTGAGCCTCAATGTGAATTCTTTAGATGTACCCCACTATAAAGTTCTCTGATATGGAAGGCCCATTCTGAATCCAGGCTAGCCTTCATTAGAGGAAACTCATAGCTGTACCCTCAAAACCTCCTTGATTTGGGTATCATCTCATGTACCATTTAGTGACCTTAGCCCAGCTACATTTTGTGTTCACTTGACTCTTGGAAACTTAACCTATGACAACTGTCGGTGTTTACGCTGCTCCACAGTAATACCTTGCAAAGACTGAGGGACCACTTGGGTGAGATGCAGAGAATAGAAATCTCTGCATAAAGCAGAGGTTCTTAAATTTTGCCTGGTAACTTTTAAATTAATGGAGAGTCCTAGATTTCTTCTGTAGCACCCTTTTTTGGTTTCTATTCAGCAGACCTGTAAATCCTGAGAATGTTTTGTTATTTATTTTTTTACAACACCTCAGCTGGTCAGTAGGGCTTAGAAACAGTAAATTGGATTACTATATAGTACTTACAATCCTAAGATTTCATATATTATTTATTTTCCTTAAATGAAATACTTTTATGATTGTGATATTATATTTAATATTTAAAAGTAACCATAATAAGTTCAGATATTAATATATTGAGTTTGCAAAAATAACTTTGCCTAAAATATATTGCAGTTCGTATTTATGTAATGATATGTTGCCTCAAGACCTCAAAGATAGATTTGTTTTGTAGATATGGTTTCTTTCTGCTAGTGAAGTAAATTGAGTCAAGGGCTATGACCCCTTAGGGGAAAAAAAAAGATAGTGGAATTATCTTTAGAAATCTCTATGATAATACTTCCCAAGGCAAACTGTTGGTAGACCAGCTAATGGCAGATTGTGTGTATCTATGTGAGTGAAAGTCAGCTGAAGGTTGTCAGATGTCCTTGTGTCAAAGGGTCTAAAGTGAGTCACACTAGAGTCCTTTTATATTTATTTTCCAAACCAAGTAGTAGTTGCTGTTTCCATTAGCCCACATAGTCCTATTATTTTCCCATCTTGCTTTATAAATAGCTGTTTCTTATACCACTTAACTTCTTGTTGAAAGATAATCAAATAATAACACATTTCTTAAATTTGGGACCTCATGGCCAAGTAAACTTATATGGAATGACTAGTCCACAGTTGTGTTTGGATAAGACTTCTCAGAGGAACAGCAATATTGATTTTAATTTTTAGTAAAATAATTTTGAAGATTTACTTTACTACACCCCTACCAGATTATGCACTGACTAGTTAGAAAAATGGTACATTAGTAATTAATCCAATATGAAGACCAACATCTTAAAAAAATTTACTTGAATGGGAGAGAAATTAAAACATGAGAAATTCCTAAAATAAACAGAATTATTGAAATCAAATAAAAGTTGTAGTAAAAATTATGTAAGGTTTAGTTGAGTGAAAAACTAACATAAACATATTTACATATTTTATTAAACATTTAAATTGACATCAAGGAACATTTTTATGTCAAAATAGTAAATAAAAATAATTTTCAATCTCATTTAAGCTCAACCATTGCCAAAATTCTGGGCTTCCATTTCTTCTATAATGTTTATTTGCAAAGATTATTGCAGTCATAATGCTCAGGTAGTAGTCCCTTTCTATCAATTGAGATTTTATCATAAACATTTTCCACATTATTACTTAAAAACATAATTGTAAGTTGTTGTGCAACATTTTAATAGTTCACATGATTTAGTTAGTTATTCTTCTCACAATTCTCTATTATATATAGCTTCCTCTCTGATTTTGCTATTATGTATAGGACTGTTTTAGAGATCTATATCTCTAGGGTATTATGCCATATGTTAGAATATTTCCTTAGGAAAGATAACCAGAAGTTGGACTATTAGGTTGAAGAGGCTAGACAATTTTAAGTTTCTTGTTTTATAATGCAGAATTGCTTTATTTAATTTATAGTACTGCTAGAAAGAGAGACAAACACCTAGTTCCCAAACTTACTAGTATTTGATGCTCATTGTTTAATGATGTGGAATATGATACTTCATTGTTTTTCAGATTTTTGTAAAATATAAATTATTGGACTAGAGGAGATTAGTGTTGAAAACTTTTTTCATATGTGGAAAATCCATTTGTATTTGTCTTGTGCAAAATTTCTTTGCATATGCTCTTCTGGTTTTTACAATTGGAATTTTAGTATTTTTCTGATCATATATAGACTCTTTATAAAATAACAACCTTTTATCTGTCATAACTGCAAAAATATTGTTCCTATTTATTATTATTTTCACTGATCTATTGTACTTAAGATTTTACTTATAGTATGATCTCATCTTTCTGTATTTTTTTGCTGGAATATGTAACTTAACATAAATTCATTGCTATATCAGAGAAGTCAGAAATCTATAAATTTTTCATTAACTCTTTTCTACCATTATATTTAATTTTATGAGTCACAGCTTCAGAGCGCCAAAGGTTAGTGGATGTAATTTAGTCAGTGAGAAAAGCTGTTTCCTTGTGGGAAAGCACCTTTATCAAAGCATTTGGATCAAAGCTGGCTTTGAGTCTCAAGAAAGCAATTAGATTAAAGGAAAATTAGGATCTTGGCTCACAGTATGAGCATGTAAAACATAATTCATCTTGATTCAGAGTTTTTAATCTTCCATCATTGGGTATCAAATATGTCACATAAGAAAAATAATTTCAGCTTTGTTTTCAGCTTTGCTAAGTTTGGTCACTATTTCTTAGAAGCAAAAGTTAAGTTCTCATATTGAAAGAGGAAGTAATTTTAGAGTTATTATACACACACACACACACACACACAACTTCATCAAGGATAAAGTTATATTCTATTGATGTCTTATACTTTGACTTTCTACTTCGCCTATGTTGGTGCGTGACATGTGCAGAATCTATAATTGTAGAATGAATGGTTAGATTTCCTACAATAAAATGTGAGAAGTCATTAAGCATTTCCTCACAATACCTTTAGGACTGCAAAAAGGCTTGCTTAGGAGTTGAAAAAGAAATAGAAAGAAAATGATATGCCCTGGAAAGAACAAACACAACTCAATGAGCAGTGAAAATCAATGAAGGCAAAAAAATGGTCCATTTTCACCTCGTTCATTTTCAGGGACAGGCCAGTTTTACTTCATTGATTTTCACTGCTCATTGAGTTGTGTTCTGTTCTTTGGTTGTGGTCTATTCTCTGTTTTTTCAGTTTTACTTTTGTGTTTTATTTTAAACTGTGATTGTCCTGAGATAGGCTTTGACGGCAGAGTTTTAGCTCAGTGAGACCATTTTTGCTTACTTGATTTTTCTCTAGGTAGTTTCATTACTTTTTAATATTTTGTTAATGGTATTTTTCAGAAGAATTTCCTATAAATATTTATTTTCTTTATTTTGATCTGTTAATCAGGTTTTTATGGGGGAAAAAGATTCTATAAAATTGAAAGTGAAAAGTAAAATTATTTAAGTTTGTTAGTGTAACCAGATTTGTAGTGTAATTCAAATGAAGAATTCCTTTCTGTTCAGTCCACACATAAAAAAACATTTTATCAAGCATATGTTCAGCACCATGTATACAGTGCACTTTTGTAGTTGCCAGGTATCATAATTCATATAGGTTCAGCTCAAAGAAGTCTGAAGTTATAATTCTGGTTTCTGGGAATTAGAGAGACTTGAACTGGAGAGACTGACATGACTTTGGAGCTGACAAAGAAAGAATGGATAGTGGTCCAGATCACAGCACCTCCAGGTAATTGGAGAATAAGTATTTGAGTCAGACTGATGAATTCTGGGTGTGTCATGAAAGTAGATTCTTCTGAGTATTAATGATATTCATTATGTTATCAAAACTTGTCTATGTTCACTCTGGATTTAGGAGGGATTCATCTAGAGGTTTGAAGGCAGAAAAAGTAGGAGCCAATATTTTGAAAGATAAAATCGAATGAAATAAATTATTTGGCCAGTAGGCATTTGCAGTTTTGTAAAGTATATAAATCATTTACAACATATAGACATATGCATGTAGTAGAGTTACAATAAGGTGCAGTCACTTCCTGAGTTTTTATGATGTACTCAGGGTAGAAATAATAAATTATGTTAAAATATAAAATTTGATAAATGTATAGTAAAAGTGGAGGCAAATCTTGCCCATGTTATGAGAAGAGGAAATCCATTTCAGCAAATGCATGAATGACCATTTTATATAGGAGCTCAACTTTGGTCTCAGGCTTAAATTATGACTTAATTGGCAATCTGGAGCATTCCAGGTTGAAAAAAGACAGTTAATTCATGGAAACTAGGATATGGAGGAATATATTTTCAGAATAATTCCATTTGTCTCAAATTTAAAAATAGCTGAAGTATTTATTTTTAAGTATTGAAAAATTAGGCCTTGGAAGGGCCTAGAAAGATGAGATAGAGGTGTTTGGATTTTAGTATAACCACAGATGAAGTACTAAGGCAAAGCCAGGATTAAGTTATCTTGTATTCTGCTTTCTCACTTTTGTAGCCATGTTGTTCTGTGAATGTGAGACTTCTACTAGTCATGATTGAGTTTCTTTGTATTCATTCATTCAGTTCATTATCTATTCATAACTGTTATCTGCCATAAGGACTTTGTAGTACAAAAGACAGCTACAGTCTTCTCTCATGGAACTTATAATAGTAGAAAGCTGCTTTTATATCCTTGGCTACCAAATGTAGATACCCTGAAAGTGAAAGTTTTAATAGAAATAATAATGGTTGTGTCACATAACTGTCCTTTGTAGCACATCTGGAAATATTCTTTGTTAACAGTATCAACATTGCCTTATGAACATGCTTTGGTTAGCAAATTTAATAAGAGTAAATTAACCTTTGTTTCTCCAGGTTGTTATTGCAAGTTTTAATGAAGCATTCTGTGTGATTTTAAAATATAAAATTAAGAATAATACACATTAACACGAATGTGTGAAAAACACATAGAGAGGAAGTACTTAATCATGTCATGTTTTGCAAGTTACTACCTACCCATTTATAAGCAGTTTTCAGAGCTGTATATATATATCTGTTCATCTCTTTATCTATATATTTGTCTGTCTACTTGTGAATATGTGGTATATGTATTTGTATGCGTATATGTTAGATATTATCCTCTGAAAAGCAAATTTCATGTTCAAACTAGTTATGAAGAGATTTATTGGGGAAATGCCTGTAAAGGAAGAAGGGAAATAATCCAGAGGAGGTGGGGAGAACTATCAGACCGTGATGCAGGTATGATCCCTGGGAAGGAAGAAGGGAAGGAAAGAGAAGGGGAGAAGGGTTCGATTGGCAGAATTTTGGATGCAGTAGAGTTCATAGAAAATTTTAGCCAGATCATTGGGGAGTCCTTGTACCAAAGTTGCCTGTCACAAGGGGTTTTGCATTTTTCAGGAAAGGGCCTGCCTTAGTAATCCTGCCCTGTTCAGTCATTAGGTGAGACTAGTCCATGGGTATCATGGCCTCAGCAAAAATACAGCGGTGGGTTCTAGAACCCTGCAGTGGGGCTGTTGGTCACATGGTCCCAATGGCAGGAAATTTTGGAGGTGCATTTTCATGGATACCACAAAATACATACATATAAACATACATATATGTATATATGTATGTGTGTCTACAAATATTTTTAAAATGTACATGTATTTCCTCAAAATGAATTATTAATGAATATTTTGAGTATTAATATTTAATGAATACATTTTATTAGTACATCTTTTTTTACTAATGTGTTAAGATTTTCATACAGCATTATCTCCTATATCAAAGGATATAAAGACACAGTAACGGCCAGCTGAGTTCATTGTTGGAGACAATTACCTAGTCTTTGTGAATGACTTTTAGCACCCAGAAATGAAATGTTACAGCTTATAGTTTAATGTTCTTCTCAAATTTTAATTCATCTTTTATAAGAAGAAAATATTTAAGATATGTATAGGAGCCTTTTTTAATACTCCATAACTTTGCAAAGCTAAATTATACTGCCCTTGCAAAAATTAAGACCACTGACTGTTTCTTGCTTAATGAAATCAAAATAATGATTATGAGCCAAAGACAATATTACAGAACTGAATATAATTGCCAATATGTATGCATTAAGCTACAGGATGCACACTTTGGCCACAACCAAAACATAATTAGGTTTCTCAGAAATACATCCAAGTGTTTAAGAAAAGCAGTACTAATATCACAATGGTACACAAGCATATAAATGGTGTGACTTTGAGGAATATAGCGGATGGCAAATTATGTATTCTTTAGTAGTAGTAGTAAAATTAGAGTGACTTAGACAAGTCATAAAAATATTTTTTTGTACATTAAAACAACAACAAAAATAGTTTGTGTCTTTTTTCCACTTATTGGTCACCTGACTTCCTAACTGTTACTTATTACTTGATATAGAGAGGAGCAGGTGGAAGTGGGCATTAGGCACAGCAATAAATTTGGTCAGTACCTTGTATGTTTCTTGATATGAATTTTTTCAAACTTTGAGAACCTAACTAGTGATTCTCCATAGAAATATAGTTTTATTAGTAAAGAGAAGCATAAGCATAGCTAAAAGTCTATTATGTTTATCCCTAAGAAAAAGTTACATGAGTCTTTTATATACACAGATGCCATAGTTTCATATAGCATGGGGAACATTCACATCGAATCTGCACTTCTACAGTGTCTCTGGATCACTTTTCAGTTATTCACATTTTTTGTGGGTTACATAAAACCTCACAAAACACAGCATGATGGTGTTACAAAGTAAATCCTTTCTAAAATGTTGACTTTTAAATGTCATTTAATATATTTTTTCCTAAATGGTTTAGATTCCACTATGCTTCTAGCCATCAATATTTTACAACTTCATGATTAAGGAATGAAAATTATTGCTGCTTTTTATGGTACTACCTTAAATATCTATTAATTGAAACAACTTTGAAGGAAATTATTTCTTTGTTATAGTCAGTAAAACAAGTAGAAAAAGCCTGAAAGAGCTCATTTCTTTGAAGGGCACTGGAATTTTTGTGAAGGAAAAAAAATCATACCTCATTTTAAAAATTTGGAGTAATATTTTAATTCATTTATTCAACAAGGATTCATGAGTTTTACAGGCAAAATACTTCTTATCTACTAGTTCTAGGTAAACAATAGAAACATTTTCCTGCCTTTGTGAAACTTGTATTCCAGTATTGTATTAACCAAAAAAGTTTATTTTCTAGTACTCATATTCTGCAAGCAGTCTACACACAGAATTGAATTTAATTGCAGCTGGGAAGTACGTAGGAAAGAAAAATACAGGATGTCAGGAAAGCTTATAATTCAGAAACTAGACCTACTCTTGGACCAGAGGAGGTGTTCTTGGGGGCGTGGTGTTGAAGCAGAAATCTGGAGAATGAGAAGTCAACAGCAGGAGAAGCAGTGCAGGAAGAGTGTTTCAGTGAGAAGGAATAGAAAAATGTAAGAACATCCTTGAGGAAAAGAGGAAGACCGTTGTGACTGGGGCTTCGATAGCTAGCACTAACGACGAGAAATGAGGCTGGAGAAAGGGGTAGGGCGTCTCTGAATGTGTGTAACTAATTAAGAGTAAACTTCACGTGATTTTGTTATACTTGGGGGCCTTAATAACCTTTAGGTCACTTTCTGATACCAGAATGTAATAGTAAATTATATGCTCTTATATATGATACATAAGATATATATTTTTTTCTTTTTAACAACAAATTGCTGCCACCTCATACATTAAAAAATTCTTAGTGAGCAATTTTATAAAAATTGTATCCTTTGCATAGTTCACTTA
Organism: Camelus dromedarius; assembly: GCF_036321535.1. Lineage (NCBI taxonomy): Eukaryota > Metazoa > Chordata > Mammalia > Artiodactyla > Camelidae > Camelus > Camelus dromedarius. The sequence continues at coordinate 58,548,802 of NC_087436.1, read as the reverse complement.
TCTTATTGACTTGGAAATGAGTTACATCAGTTCGTGGATGATACATCAGAAATTTAGAACTTTTTCCCATCTTTCCAAGTTCCTAGATTATATTGCAATGAAAAGTTTTCTTTCTAAAGTGCTAAAGGTGTTTCTCAACGGAAGCAATAAAATGAACTTTTTTGGCAGCTCTCCCAGAAAAAAAAATTATCCCTCTAGCATTTTTGGAAATGAGCAGGGAAAAATTATAAATAATCTGAAATAAACTCACGTTAGAGGCTTATATGAAATGTTATATGGTGTGTATTGAGAAGCACGTTTTCTTCCATAATACCTTTAGGATTTTGTGGCTCTTTAAGAATGGGAAAAGGTGCTACCATAACAAGTTTGGCATTAACATCCAGTTCTACACTGAAAAATCTTGAGAAATTGTATATATCAGCTTGAAATCTACTTTAAAAATGAGACCTAATAAGTGGGAGAATGGTAGGGTTTGATTATGAAATCTTTTCTTTCCACTAAATTCAAAACTGACAATATTGGTGCCCACTGAATACACTAGGAGAATTCTCCACAGGAGAATGCAACTCAGAGGAAAAAGTCAGACAGAGATCTCCAAAAATCACCTTACATTAATGAAAAAGGAAAGGTATGTGTGAAGTGTGGCTCTAAAGAAAAGTATCTAGTTTGTGTGTCACTTTTGGGATCTCTGTCATGTTCTAACATTTATAACTTACACGTGGAATAACAAACAATTTGTAAATTGTAGCAATATGTAAAATAACATACATTTAATACAGATTCAGTTTCCTTTCCTCACTACCTCTACCCTGGCTTGTTATGCTAACCCTTAACTAGTCATTCAATTTCTTTTATCTCACTGTTACCTAAATTAGACACTCATTAGTTATTCTTTTTAAATCACAGTTATGTTAAGCAAGATTTGTACCTAAAATCCTTTAATAATTCTCTTCTATCTTATATGTTAGGTATTAATACATCTTCCTGTCTTCAACCTATTTTTCTAGGCTTATTTTCCACACTCTCTTAACTGACGTGAACCTCCCACTACTGTCTGTATATATTCCATGTTTTCTTACCTTCAGGCTTTTGATCACATTGTTTTTCCTGCTCTGTTGTTTTATTTTCCCTCTGTTTACTTTCCTTTACCACCCCTATTTCAGACTATTCTTTAAAGCCAAGTTCAAGTGACTTGAACTCCATGAGTTCTTTGCTTATCCTCAAGGGAAGTGATTGTCTTTTTCTCATCAGAGAATTCTTTATGATACATTAGTTATACTTCTCTTATAGCACCTATCACATTTTCTATTGCATTATTTCTGTCTGTCTGCTAGATTATAAGGAACTTGAAGGAGAAGATTATGTCTGAGGCATTTAGCTCAATGCCTTGTATAGTAAATATGCATAGAATTAATGAATAAATATACAAAGTGTAAAAATGTATTGCTTCCATATGCATCAGGATAATGCAGACTTCATCTATATACACAAATCAGGTTGAGTATTTAGTTGATATGAAGAAGGAGTGTTTCATTAGTATTAATTTGCTTATTCATTCATTAAATTTTTTTTCCACAGGCTTTTGTTAAGGATCGGCTTTGTTAGGAACAGTATGTGTGTAGTTTGTGAATTCAAGACTGATATGAAACTTTAGCTGAGTTTTTTGAGAACTGTGGCATTTGCTTTCAAGAGAAAAGACATAAGAGCATAAGCAGAAAACATAAAAGAAATTAACTTCAAAACTTATTTGTGATGAGCCTTTATCAGTCTGTATAAAGGAGTTTATGTTAAACTCTTGCCCCTTCCTCTTAAAGAAATGTCTCTACTGCAAATTTCCATTGCTATGAAATGAGAAATAATAATTTCTGCCTTGTAATATTGTTTTTTGCAAATAATTTCAGCACCTAGAATAAATTAAGCTATTTTTCAGTACGAAGTGAAGACAGAAAGGGAAGTGATGAAATAAGTCATGAACTGTGCAGTAGAAAAGCCTGAATGACTTTTCTTTCAGCACAATTTGTGTATTTGAGCTATGTATGCCAAAAAGTTCTGGCTAAAAAATGGTCATGTCTTTTCTTTTTAGCATGGAAATGAAATGCTCTGCCTTTAATTTTTTTCATTTTATTTCCAGAATAAACACTTAGGGAAGCAAAGTTTTGCAAAACTGATAGTCTCTATGCTAGAATAGTGACATTCCGATAAAGCTGAATTGAATGACTCAAGTTCTAGTCTTGGGTCAGCCACTGAATTAAATCTGTGATCTTGGTCAATCCAACTAAATGCTTTCTACCTCCAAAATCTTATTTGCAAAATTTGAGGATTAGTCTTTAATCATAATTTTTTGACCTGCTCTGAGGAGTCTCTGTGGCTCACAGAGTCCCTTTAGGAACTACTTGCCAAGAAGGAGAGGCCTAGTGTGCCAGGCACCAGCAGTTTTAGTATTGGTTCTTGTCTTCTATTTTCATTATATATTATAATGCCCTTTATAATATGTTTTGTGGCAGAAACCAAAGCAACATAAAAATAGTTCTCTGGATTGAATCATTCATGGATTTCATACATCAATAATCTTAATTTTTACCTCTCTAGGTAGCATGGATAGTGGCAGGTAAATATAATTATCAGTTTGTTCATTTTATTCACTCATCAAAAATTTATTTGTATGAGAAGTTCACTACATGTCACTGTCTGTGTCTGTTATGGAAATTCAGGGGCCACAGAGTTCAAAACCTGGTGGGGAAGACAAATACGCAAATACCTAAGGGAGAAGAAAATCCATGTGGTGAGTGTTGTGCCAGAAGCGTGGATAAAATGACTCATGTGCTGGAACAACATGCTTCATGTGCTTCGTGCACCTGGCACGTGAAGAGGCCATGATAGCAGACTGCTGCAAGTTTGTTTTAATTCCAGTGATAGCACGTTCTGTTTTGGAACTGAAGCACTTTTAATTTCAAGACTATTGATTTTAAAGCAAATGCCTGAAGAAATGTTATGTTTGAAAACATTTTATTTAAAAAACATCCTCACTTATTTATATGTTACTGATTGTAATGCAAAAAGCCTTTACAAAAAGAGCCTTAAACCACATAACTTAAAGCCCATAGGTTGTACGAAGCACAGAGATTGTGATGATGGAAGCATAAAAATGGAAATGGATATAATTGCTATAACTAATTCACTACATAAATGTGTATGTCAGTATCCAAGTGCCATATCCATGAACACATGAATGCTCTTGAATGTACTGTAGATTAGAATAACTTAGTAGTGTCAAATGGTAATGTTTAAACACGCTAAACACTGCTCGCAATCTGCCTTTACTTGAACAACCTCAAAGTGAAAAAGTACTCTTGTATGAAAAAAGAAATATAAACGGCCATTTTTCTGCTTTCCAGAATCTTAGGTTTCTGTTGGTTACCCATTGCAATTGGTCTTTTTGCCATTCTATTCTTTTTTTCTATAAGCTTTGAGCTTTATTCTACCAAATATGTGACTTCACACACTTTGCCTACCACAGATTTTATTCTGTGGTAATTGAAATGTATATTTGCCTGTGATGGTTAATTTTATGTGTCAATGTAATGAGGTTATAAGACTCAGGTATTTGATCAAACATTATAAATGTTTCTGGGGATGCATCTTTGGGTGAGATTAACATTTAAATCAGTAAATTTGGGGGTAAATCAAATTAGCCTCAATAAATGTGGGTGGGCCTCATTCAGTCAGTTGAAGGGCTTCATAGGGAAAGATTGACTTACAAAGAAGAAGAGGAAATTCTGCTAGCAGATACCTTTGGACTCAAATTGCAAGTTTTACTTTTGTTTCCAGCCTGCTAGCATACCCAGCAGATTTTGGACTTGTTAAGCTTCCACAAATGAGTGAGCCAGTTTCTTAAATAAGTCTCTCTCCGTATCCTGTGTGTGTGTGTGTGTGTGTGTGTGTGTGTGTGTGTGTGTGTGTGTGTGTGTGTGTGTGTATGCATCCTCTTGGCTCTGTTTCTCTGGAGAAATCTGACTAATCTGAGTGCTTTAAAGTCTGTAGGGTACTGACCATGTTATAATATTTTGAACTAAAAAATTTGCCCCAAGCCAGAAAATCATTCAGTTTAATATGTGATATGATATAATGATGTAGATACTAAAAAGGCAAATACAGTACGATCAAAATTATAGAGTGAGTAGGTATTTTTCCAGAAGCAAAATACAGTGGTGTGAATATGTAGGCCAGTTAAGTACTCAGTAGTCTTATTTACAGACGATTCCCTGAACTGTGTTACAATTCTCAGAAAAGACTATGCAGCCTCTCCTTACTTTTCCTCTTCCTGAACACCATGGAGACAGGCCCAGATATTGGTTTAAAAGTTCCGTAAGATTTAAGTGGTAAAATTTGAGAATTAGTGACGTAATTCATCTGTAATAAAGAAGAATTGACTTCCAGGTTAGATAACTCTATGATTGTAATTTATGATCATTCATAAGTTATTAAGTTTAATTCCAAAATAATTTTTACATTTACTGATGCTATATTTACATTCTCTTGTCTTATTCAGACATTTAGTGGAAATAGAGTTATATTAAGTTTTCAAATTCCTAGAATAAGCAGGGCTCATTTGAAATTCTGAACTCTAAATTTAAAATAATTTTTCTGAAATTTTTTTTCTGAATTTAGTAAATTTAATTGTTTTTTTAAACATTTGATGTAAGAATAGAAAATAATCTAGGAATAATAGTGCATATCAGTCAGCCTTTTTTTCAGTTATTAGCACTTTAATAATTGCATCTTTTTAGAAAAGAGTGTTGCATGAAAGAAACTTTTGAAGCTCAGTATACATACCACCCGTATCCATTTTCCTTCCTTACTCATAATATCTGGCTATCTTGCTGCATATGTGTTTATCATAAATATCTACCTATTGTTTTGCATTTAAAATTTTTATATAAATTATATAGGGTACATATGAATTTATATAACTTTCTTTTGTCATTTAACTTTTTTTGATGTTTGCAATTGTTATATACATAAGTCTGGTTTATGTACTTTCATTGCAGTGGAGTATAAATTTTTTTTACAAATAAATCATGAACAATTAACTCATTGTCTTCTGGATGTACATTTGGTCATTTCTAATTTATTCTAATATAAATAGTTTTCACAGCTTTACCGGAATTTCTGTATGCATAGCTTTGTAAAAGTAATATTTTAGTGAATGTTCTCTACATATCTCATTCTATACTGAGACTTTCAAAAAACTTTCACCAGTTTTCAAGTTTGTGTTAAAATAATATTTCCTAAATATTTTAGTTAAAATTACATGAGGTAAGTCTTAAGGCCTACGCTAGTTTACCCAGATAATTACAAACAAGTATTTATGCATACAAGCATACTTCTTATATTCATCTCTACTTTCTAGTTATGGAGGTAGGGTAGAGTTGATCTTGTGGAATTTCCTACTGAACTCACTCAAGGAGAGTAGTATGTTAAGTATCTGTCAAGCCAAATCACTTAATATTATTAACAGGGTAGTGAAAAAATGTTTTTAAACTAAAACATTTAATCATGTATAACTGTCATCTTTTTAAACCAAAAAAGTCCAAGAAATTTGAAATAAGGAATGATTTCATATACCATCAGATATATTTTCACTACGAGGTCAGATGCTCATTCAGATGATCATACAGCTACTTCCTATAAAACTATAGATTAAATATGAATATTAGTGATAACATACTTTTTTTTCCTCCAAGAAACACATAAAACCTAAACTTTTATTTCCTTCCTTATCTGTGACACACACTTCTTACAGGATATTTTTGAAGTTGCTTTTGTTTTTCATGTTGATATATTAAAATTTTAAATCCAATTATATTAAACTCAAATTAAGGGCTAGTCTCTTCTTTAAGTGCTTTACATAGGATTTCTAGTTGTATATACACTTTTTCATTCCAAGGAAGCTATGGAATGGTTCTTTGTCATGGTTTGTTTTTGACTGTTGTTTACATTTGGGATATGGTCACAGTGTAAACTGAAAGTTAATAGTCATTTCATCTTTTCCAATATATTATAGCAGATTTGACCCAGTGATTATTTTCCAAGGGGAGTACCTTCTCATGCTAAATTAGTATAGAATGTGTAGGTATTATTCCCAAGGAAGATGATCATCAGCTTAGAAGTGTTTAATGCAACTCTCTAAGTTTTATTCAACCGTACCACTGAGATTATGTGACATCTTCTAGAGCTGAAATTTTTGTGTATTGTGGCAATCGCTGTATAAATAGAATGCTCTCTACTTGACATTACAAAATATTAAACATTTTTGTATATCCAAGTAGTAATAAGCATTGCTCCAATGTATAGCACTTTAATTTATGAACAGATACTTCCTTTAGGGCTCTTGGCCAAAGATTTTAAAGCACAAAGCAAACAGATTTTTGCTTTTACTCTGTAAATTACAACTCAAAATTCCCACATCGTATTTATGGCTAATGTCAAAGACTGCAATTACCTACCTATTACAGTCTGGCAAGGAGAAAAGGTTACCCTTTGATTGTACTGTAGTCAAGCAGTATTCTTGACCACTCTTAGCACAGAGTCTGCTATTGGGCATAGATAGTGGGAGAGAGTCAACTTCATTTCAACCATGTCCTTGTTGAAAAATATGATAAATTAGAAAGGGTGTGGCTATTGACTTCTTTGCAAACAACCCTTGGCTGGAAGCAGAAATATAATTTGCATCAGTAATAAAGTTAAGGTTTTCAATTCATGCTGAAGGTCACCATTCAACACCAAAATGTATTTGTTCTTATTTTCTGAAAACTCAGTAAATGAAATTGACTAAGGATAAGGAAAATAGCTTGTTACTTGTGGACATGATTTCCTTTGTAATTTAAGGGCTTCCCTGACAAAAATATATTCCTAAATTAGTTATTTTCTTGTAATTTGAGTTAAACCATTAAATTATCTTGCTTGAAAAAAGTAAAATAATGTGAATTCCTTGCCACAGGACACTCCTAGGTCAATCTCAATGTACCACTGAAGTCTTACAAGGAAACAAAACCAGTGTGACCTGTTGTGCAGGTATGTACAGCTACTCAAGTATATTGTGATGTCTGAGAAAGTTCTCCTTCCTATTAAGGACCAAAAAGACCAGAAAAAACAGATGCATCCTTATTATGAGGGACACAGTTTTCTCTGGTTCAAATTTGGACTGATTTTCACTTTGATTTCCATGGAAACCCGTGTATATCTAAGAGATAGAAGTAAGTTTATAACATTGTAAAATAAACCATATAATTTATGTTTAATAAAAATAGCTTGATGTTTTATAAGATCTCTATGAATTGTTAAAGGTCATTAGTATATGGTTCTTTAATTTTTTTTTTTTGATTTTTACTGAGAAATAATTGACATACATCACTGTATAAGTTTAAGGTGCATAGCATGATGGCTTTATGTACATATATTGTAAAATGATTACCACAGCTAACACCCGTATTTCTCTTGTGAAGAGGACTCTTAGGATTTACTCTTTGTTTTGGTTGGCAAATTATGCTCAGAGACTGAGGTTGTCATTGCCAGTAGTTTATTTAACACAGGTTCACAGTGGGAATTATTGTTTATAACAGTATTTCACAAGCTAATAGCATACAGGATAATGACTCTTAATAAGTCAATAAAGAAATAACATACCCCAACCCAATGATAGATTAATCACACTATTGTTCCAGGAAAAGGAGAGATTGAAAGATATAAAGTCCAAATTTAGTTGAGGTGTACCTTTCTATGAGTTTGTTCTCAGGAGAGTTGGCTGAGCCAACAAGAGCTGATTTCCAGCTGCCAGCGTAAACAGAAAGTCCCATGTTGCTAGAGCACGATGCTAGTACAAAGAAGGTGCCAGGGTTGGTGGGCTAGATGATCTCCTTCAGGGGCCACGGCACAGCGTTCACCACTGCCAGCAAAGAGTAGCCTTGCCAGGGCAGGAGCTATTGTTCTGATGTCTTTGGAGAGCCGTTTAGATCAGCAAAGAGTAGCCATGCCCAGACTGAACACTCTCAGTAAATCCTCAGAAATTCTTAGTATTTAGGACTTAAAATTATGATGTCCATTAAATCATAGTTGCTCCTCCATGTGTTCCTATTGATAAGCGTTCAGTAGCACAACAGTTTTGCTAATGTCATCCTGACAGGGCCTCTCCAAGGCAGACAAAATTCACCCTTAGATCAAAACAACCTCACTTAAGCCATAAACAAGTGGATTTGAAATGGTAACAAACAAATACATAACAATCCACCCTGTGATTTCAGATAATTTATACACTTATTAATCTGAAGGGCCTAATGCCCTGTACACATTTAAGTTCACAAAGTATCAATTCACCATGATTCTACATTATTTACAATCTAATTTTCCTTTAATTTAATTCCCTTATTTTTGTTACTGCAGGCTTTGTTAAATAAATTCATTATATTATTGGCAAAAGCATAACAGAGATTTCCTTAATATGGTATTGGATCCAATCACCAAAAAACCAAAAATTAAGTTTCTTAAACCTTGTAAGCTTACTTGACAATTGCGTTTCCATGGAAAAGTCATTTTCATGAAGCTTCAGGGAGTTCAGGCTTAAGCACTATCAAGCACAAACATGTTCAGGTGCCATGACATCATTATTTTACGGAATGCATGTTTTTGTTCTCTTTCCAGTTCTTTCAAAGTTGTTTTTTACTTAATTATTCTCATCTTCCAGATGTTCTTTTACTTGTCTTAATTTTTCTAATAGTTTACATTTATTACTTTTAGGAGCCTCAAAGTGAAATATTTCTCTGGTTATTTTAATGGTTGCTCTATCTTCTATTGACCTCAGATAATATCTTTTTCCTTCTATTATCACATTCATTATCTCTTCTATTTTTACAAATCCCGTTATGTTGTGTTCCTTATTTCATCCTTGACTCCAATAGGTTAGGGTTAGTTTTGGCTTAGAGGATTCTATCATGTTCCAGTTTTCCATACTGTATATATAAAGTAGTCGCGGGTACTGGTATCATAAGCATATCCAAATGACTAGTAGTGATAAAGGTATTTTGGTTTTATTTCACCAACATATCCTTAGAAACACGTTTTCCTTATATTGTAAGGAGGCTTTTTATGGCCTGTAGTTTCTACTCTCTCATTTGATATTGGGGAACCACAGAAGTGTGGTAACTCAGTGTCGTGTTTCCTCCTTTACGTGCTAATAATTCTAATTTCACTGTTCCCCAAGGAATCTCAGCCTTTAGGTTGTGCGCTATCTACTCTAGTCCTAGTTGGATTATCTGCAATTTCAGGTGTCCAATTTTGTCTAGAGATTATTGTTGCTTCAAGTATATTCTACATACCTTCCAACCTCAATTGTAATATTTGACAGTCAATCTTCAAACATCTTTTATATTGTTTCTTAGAATTTCATTGTTTTTGCAATTATTCTCAAATGCTTTCTTCAGAACATCCAGTGCCCTGTTTCTGCTTGAAAATCATTTATGTTTTGCAGGGCACTGCTAATCATACTCATCTGTGTGCCCAATCGTAATAAAGCTGCCATCGCATGCATATTAAATTGTGATTGTTTATTATTTTTTTTAAAGTCCAAAGTGATTTGGTCAATTTGAATTTGTGAAAAGTCTGCTGCCATTGTGCCTCCAAGTATTCGCCCCATAAGTTCAGCAAGAAACTGTAGGGATTTTCTTACTTTTAATGAATCAGTCTTTGGCATATTTTATAAGTTAGGCATAAAATTGGATAGATAAAATTGAGCACAATTAGAAGATCTATATTTGGCTTCTAAATCCTGTGTGTTGAATTTTAAGAGTATATGCTACTGTACTGGGCTCTAACAGTAAGAGGTTTAATGAACAATAGGTTCCCATATTTGGGGAGTCAGAGAAGTAGGGATGAGATAGAAGCCCATGGTATAGCACCATGGTTAATAATAAGTATTATATTTTAGGTTTCCAATGTGTTCTCTAGCTACTTTACATGTTTTTTCTGTTTCTTGAAGTCAGGATATAGTGTCCATGGTTATACAGTTAACTTTTAAATGGGTGAATATGGGTTATATAGTGTAAGCTGTGGGTATTGTAGATAATCTAATGCGGGTCTATGAATGTTCAATGATATAGTAGTCCATGAATCATCGTGAGGGTGTATAGTGACTATTTCTATCCCTAAACCATCATCATTGCCCTTGGCTGCAGTAAGATACCTAGAAGTCCAAATTGTAAATTCTTGTTGATGTGATCTTAATGTTGCTTGTAAGTTATTGTGTTTCTTAAGATAAATCTTGTAAGTTGCCATTGGTCACAAATAGGATTATTATATCATGGCAGGAAAGTGATCAAAAAATTACCAATTAGAGTACTGGAAATCTGTGTGGCTTGCTACAATATCCCCATCATCACAGAATCAGACCAGGGAAGCCACTTCACAGGAAAAATAATGCAAGATTAAAATAGAAGACCCAGCATAATTTGGAACTTCTATTTAACCTACAACTCAACTGCCTCTGAATCAACTAAAAGGTATAATGACTTACTCAAGCAAAACATTAGGTTGCTTACTAACAGTCTAGGTATGAAAGCAATCTGGGAGGCAGCAAGGTCTGTAAACAGCAGGTACAGAAGGGATGAAATATCTCCTACGAATCAATTAATATCATAAGCACCCACAGGAATAAGAATTAGCACTAAGAAAACCCCAGAATCTAAATTAAAAGGAAAGGTATTAATCAAAAAACATAATGATATAAACATATATTTATATATAATAAAACCTACTACTGACTAAAGGAAAAAGCTTAATACATCAAATTAAAGAAAATAATCTGACGTCTCTATAAAATTTTCAAGTATATAAAACACCATCTTCTATTGTATCAACATTGGTTGTAGGTACTAAAAATATGGATGTTTACTCTATATATGATAGCTGGACACATTTTCATATGGCATCATTACTAGATGCCTAATATTTAGCCTAGCGTGGTGCAGGGAAATTAGGCTTGGGGCTCCATTGACAGTAATGGCTGTAATGGATTTCCTTCAGGAGCAAGAACAACTAGAAAGAATTAGAAATGTATAGGACACTATTTTGCAGGAATAGGCCCACTATGCATTTTGAACCCTATAAATACTGCTGAATGGGTGGTGCAGCATGCTGCCTACCGGCCACACTATTTTGCCTGTTATATACTACTGGATACCAGACTCATTGCAGCTATGGATTCTCCACAGATAGCACCAACAACTGCAGTTGTGCAGTCTCTCCAAACTGGAATACCATTCTCTGGTCAGGATATGACTCCAACACTTGTGACATCATCCACTTCCCTCCCAAATACTATACTGGTGGGGCTAATTCAGATACTCTAAATATCAAAAAATGAGAGATTATATGTTCTCTCTATACACAGACCCAAAAAGTGCACTTATAGAAATGCAGCAATGCTTCACCCTTGAAGGATGCTTGTTGATTTTACCAACTGGTAGGACAAAAGATGACAATTCTAATGACACATATAGAGCCACAACGTGAAACACATAGGTCATGTAATTAGTACTTGGAGGCCTCATCTAAAGGACTATATCATCTGGCCATGTGGCAATGGATATGGGTATAGGACAAGTAGGAGACTGTAAAGAAGCCTGTTATGATTATAAGAAAGAGGAAACAAAGTACACTACAGAGAAAATAAAACCACCAGACAGACCCCACAGATGCCCACCATGCCAGTTGACATATTTAATGGACCCTACTGAGTCCACCAGAAAAGTACCTGAAAGAAACTACAACTAGCTCCACTTTCATACAAAGAGAATCTCTATTTAGGGGTTCCCATGGGAATATAATACCAAAGAGGTTAAACTTCATGTCACAGAATGGCCTAACCTGCTCTGTTATGGTAATTTATACACGAGACAACCATTGCCACATCTGGCACAGAATTCTATAACCTAGCTATTTCAAACCCTACATTGATTCTCTATCATATTCTGAATTCCCTGGCACCATGGAATTCTTCCATTGGTACCAAGAAATCTAACTTATGAAACATATAAACGTGGCTTTTCTCATACATGTAAGTATCACAGAGGTTACTCAAATAGTTAAGTTTTGTCACTGGAGAGATGACTAATGGTTCTTGAACAAAATAATGGTGCAATAACGAGGAATGAGGCATGACCAAGTAAAATATAACAAGTAGCTATATGCCCATCTTCAATGTAGATAGAATCTGTACTTAATGTTTCCTATGGGCCCAACAATATAGGACCATTCATAACTGTATTAAAGGGATACAATTATTTTGATACTATAACAAAACACACATCAATCCAATAGTGCCATCAATACATTACAATATATTAAATTATGCTGAATCTCCATGTAATGAGGTGCCAAACAACATAATCATCAACCAAACTATGGTGGCCCATCCAAAAAATTATTTACTCTACTTTGAACTTTACTAGTAATATGTTCATTAAGAGAACATACGATGTGGCATCTAGGTATTAGGAATTTAGGCCACAGGTTAATTGTTCTAATAGCAATGAAACCAGTTTAACAGAACCAATACATGCATTAGGATACACAAAATCTAACACAGGCATAAAAACAAGCAGATTGGGAACAGGAGCCTGGAATTTTCAGTGCAAAAATCTATGCTATACCACGCTAACAACATCTGAAAGATTGCTGACTGGTAAAAAATAACAGTTTAGGAAGAGAACACATGTGGAGTCTGTAGACGACTGGTGGAAACCTAGGGTTGGAGATAAAATGTTGAGATCAGATACAAGCAACATTAAGATCATATCAACAACAAGGCTTTTTTTTTTTTTTTTTTTTACCATATTGTCTTTTATCCTAACCCCAATTCAAACAAAAGTTCCAGAGCATCTCAGTTCAGTTAAGAGAAAGACTGTTCTCTTTAATGTTATAGATAAAGCTACAGCCTTCCATGGCAGAAGAGTTTTAGTAGGTAAATTAACTTGTTGTTCTGCCCACTTTCTAGTATAGGTGAATTAGGATAATTAACTATTTTCTTTTGATAACAAAACAATATAATGCCCACTAACACCATTTGTAAGTTTAAAAACTGTCAGAACTCCTCAAAAAAAGGTAATGTGTAAATTCAGTATATCATATTCAGTATAGCCAGTATTTGATAGTGTGTGTTAGGCTCCAAGGAATCCAAAATGAAAGAGATGAGATCATTGATCTCAAGGAGCTTATAGTCTCATAGGAGACAAAAATGTAAGCACATAAATATTAAAATGATTGGTTTGTTTAAAATCAGAGAGAAGTGTCAAATTCTCATAGGAAGTTAAGGGAAGTGCTTCAAAGAAATAAATTCTCCAGTGCAGTTTTGAAAGGTAAGTAGGAATATTTGTCAGAAAAGGAGTAGAGAGGGAGGTAAGGGAAATATCAGGCAGAGAGAAAATACGCAAACTCAAGACTTTACTCAACTAATGTCAATCACTTTTCTTTAAACAGCATTTTGAAATAAATGGTATTACATATATGCCAAAATAGGAACATACCACAATCCTGGAATAAAGTGTCATTTCACCAGATTGCTTAATTTGTTTGCTCATTGGTATTATCAAGCCTATTAGAAAAATTATTTACATAGGGTGTTATAATTCACCAGCAGCAAGAAAAACACTACTAGGGCTGTGAATAATGTTGTACTTTCGTTGTAATTTCATCCAAGTCTTCATTGAAGAGTTTATATTCCTCTAATTGGATCTTCTCTTTTAGAAGTATCCAATTAAATGTTCATTTGCAGTTTATAAGACAGCATAATCTTATTTGTTGAAAATCTTGTTTGACATGTCCTTTTGTTTGGTCTTAGTATTAAATTAGGTGCCAATAGAATAAATAATGAGATTGTGAGATGTTAATACAGAGATCATTTCAGTTTTCTACTGATTTCAACTAATGTGAAAAGCGTCTAACACATTTGCATAATTCTTGAATTATAAATGTGATAATAAACACACAGAATTGCAAATTTCATTAATTTACATCTATCCGGCAATAGACAATATAGACAAAAGAAAGATCCTGTATGGCAAATGTTGACATCCTCATAAAACACTTTGTATTCTCTTTATCATTTAGATTTTCATTGACTTTAAGGATTTTTGAATGAACTTAAATTTATTTTCCTTTCTTTTGCTTTTTAATAATTTTTTCAATTGAAGTACAGTTGACTTATAATGTTAGTTTCTAGTGTACAGCAAAGTCATTTAGTTATAGTTATATATTCATTTTCATATTTTCCTTTAAAGTTTATTACAGAATATTTAATATAGTTCCCTGTGCTATAACAGTAGGACCTTATTTCCAAAATATACAAACAGCTCACACAACTGAACAACAACAAAAAGCAAACAACCCAATAAAAAAATGGGCAGCAGAAGACCTAAATAGGCATTTCTCCAAAGAATACATACAGATGGACAATAGGCACATGAAAAAATAGAAAAGCAAATCAAAACTACAATGAACTATCATCTCACACTGGTCAGAATGGCCATCATTAAAGTCTACAAATAAAAACTGCTGGAGAGTGGGTGGAGAAAAAAGAACCCCTTTGGACTGTTGGTACAGCCACTATGGAGAACAGTATGGAGGTTTCTCAAAAAACTAAAAATAGAATTACCATGTGATCCAGCAATTCCACTCCTGGACATGAATCTGGTGAAAACTGTAATTCAAAAATATTCATGTACCCCAGTGTTCATAGCAGGATTATTTACAATAACCAAGATATGGAATCAATCCTTTTCTAAAAAATAATTTCTCCTTTTTTTTTGTTGTTTAAGAATTTTTCAGATTTTTGCTTCTATATTTTTTTTCTATATTTCACTCCCAACTTCAAGTCCCTTTTTTCTGTTAAACTTATTTTTCTGTTAAACCAGTGTTTAACTTTTAAAATTTATTCTCCATTCTCTAAATTGTTAGCATCTATAATACTAGGCCAGATTTTTACCTTGAATAATTGAATAATTATTGAATAATTTTTACCTTGAATAAGTAATATTTTAGAAGCCCTTTAAGCATAATATACATTGGAAATGAGTGATTTAGAATGGTCATATTAAAATTGCATTAATGATGTGAAATGCAAACTTACTTATGAGTATATGAAAACTTGAGCCAAAGAAAAGCTAGATTATCAACAATGTATGTACATAAGAGAGTGTCATAAGAATGTTATGTCAGCTATTATCCAAACTAAGAGGGTAAGTTACTTCCATCTGCCCAACACAAATTGAAATACAATTATATATAGGCATTGTGTCAGGTTCTGGAGATGCAAATAATGTTGTTATTTAACATTTACTGAGTACTTATTATATACTACTTACCATGTTAAGGCTTTCATCATTGGCTAATTAATATAATTGGTCATTAATCACCCTGAATTGGTGCTGTTTTTAGTTGGTTTTTGAATAAGAAAATGAAAACTTAGAGAATTAAATAACTTTTCCAAAGTCACTCAGCTGGTAGAAAGTGGCAGAACTGGTACTGTATCCTAGATCAAAGCCCATGCCCACTACCTAATATGTTTTGGAAACTGCACTTACTAAAAATCTTTAGTCATTGTTAAGGTGTACTAACCCATTAGTACACCTTAACCCATTAAGAAAACTCCTCATCAAAGAGACATATCCCTTTGAAAATACTTTCTTTTCAAGTTGGTTTGTTTTCTATTTTCAGAAACAAGAGATGCAGAAATCAAAAGTTTTTTTTTGTTTTTGTTTAGAACATCCACTTCCTGTATTGGAGCAATCCAGTGAGAAGGAGGGTTAATCTAGTTGATATTTGATCATGAGAAAAATTATAGGAAAAAGGCACATTAAACAAACAGTAAAATCAACAAAATGAAACAAATAAAAATAAAATACCAGGAGAAAAATACAATATTTTTGAGAAAGCACTAAATCTAGGTTTAAGGTCCCTATACTTTTTCTTTTTTTGAAGGCAATTAAGAGTGAGAGATGTTTGAAGGTAATAAAGTGAACCCGAGAAGGCTTAGTCAGGGAAAACTTAAGTGCTTTTAGAATTATTTTCATAATAGTGAAAGCTCAATTATTTTCATAAGATACAATTTTGGAAATGCAATTATATAAATAAAGGAGACACTGATTTCCTTATAGTCTAGGAGATCTCATTGTACATACACAGAATCTATAGGTTGTAGTACATTTCAGACCTTACTGAAAGCACAGACAGATGTCATAGATATATTAAAATTTTGCTTAAAATTTATAAATTTATAAAAACAGATGTCAAAATTTTAAACCAAATAAGATGCTAGAAAAAGATAGATTCCCATTAGCATTGCTAAAGCTCCATATGGATTTTCTGAGCTATAATTGGTTGTGGACCTTGAGTTTGGGAAAGAATTTTCTCAGAACACTAAGTTTCTCTCTTTATTAGCTAAAAAATGAAAAAAATCCCAAACAAAACTTCCAAAATGACTAAAAAATAATCAGAAGCAAACATTTTTCTCTATAATTTTAACACTGAATGGAAAAAGAACTCTTCAAATCTAGTCCAAAAGTAATTAAAATTTTAAATTTTAAAGATAATATTCAATCACTATGTCAATAAACAGACACATAGGTCAATAAAACAAAAGAGAGAGCCTAGAAATACACCTAAGCATATACAATCAATTAACAACAAAGGAGCCAGGAATATAAAATGGAGAAAGGACAGTCTCTTCAATAAATGGTGTTAAGAAAACTGGATGGCCACATGCAAAAGAATGAAACTGGACCATTATCTTCCACCATACACAAAATTTAAATGAAAATGGATTACAGACTTGAATTTCTGACGTGAAACCTTAAAATATCTAGAAGAAAATATAAATGATAAGCACCTTGATATTTGTCTTGTCATTGATTTTGGGGATCTGACACCAAAAGTGAAGGCAACGAAGGCAAAAATAAACAAGTGGGACTACATTGAGCTAAAAAGCTTCTGCACAGCAAAGAAATCATTAACAAAATGGAAAGGCAGCCTGCTGAATGGGAGGAAATTTTTTCAAATCATATTACATCTGGTTAGGGGTTAACAGTTAATATGTGTAAAGAACTCATACAACTCAATAGGAAAAAGGCAAACAATCTGATTAAAAATAAAATAGGCATAGGATCTGAGTAGATATTTTTCCAAAGAAGACATACAGATGGCCAACAGGTACATGAAAAGATGCTCAACATTACTGTCAGGGAAATGAAAATGAAGGCCACATGAGGTAGCACCTGTTAGATGGCAGTTATCAAAAAGACAAGAAATAATGGCGAGGATGTGGAGAAAAGGGAACATTGTGCACTGTTGGTGGGAATGTAAATTGGTGCATCCACTGTGAAAAACAGTATGTAGTTTTCTCAAAAAGTTAAAAGTTGAATTACCTCATGATCCAGCAATTCTACTTCTGAGTATTTATCTGAAGAAATTTGAAACATTAAGAGAAGAGATATCTGCATTCTTGTATTCCTTGCATTATTTTTTTGTTGTTGTTAACAATAGCCAAGATACAGAAACAATCTAGATGTCTATCTATGGATGAATGGATTAAGAAAATGTGAGACAGTGGAATATCATTTAACCATAAAAAAAAGTGAGATTTTTTCATTTCTGACAGCATGGATGAACTTTGAGGGCCTTATGCTAAGTGAAATAAGTCAGACAGAAAGATAAAAATGGTATAGTCTCACTTATATGAGGAATAAAAAATCAGAAAACCAAAAAACAAAACTTTAACTCTTGGATATAGAGAATAGATTGGTGGTTACCAGAGGCAGGGGTTGTGGGGTAGACAAGATGAGTGAAGGGGGTCAAAAGGTACAAATTTCCAGTAATAAAATGAGTAAGTCATGGAGATGTGATATGCACCATGGTGACTATAGTTAATAATATTGTGTCTCACATTTGAAAGTAGCTAGGAGAGTGGATCTTGAAGACTTATAGAAAGGAAAACATTTTTGAGTTATGTGTTGTGATGGCAGTTAATTGGACTATTGTGATCATTTTGCAATATATACAAATATCAACTCATTATATTGTACACCTTCAACTAATATGTCAGTTATTCCTAATAAAAAGAATAAAAAGAATAATCCAATCACTAAGCATTAAGGTAATGCAAACTTTTATTCATTTCTGAGAAAGATACACATTTCAGTAATGTCAAAGGAAGTCCTCATACCCTTTAATAGAGACTATGCTTTGTGAAATCTTTCTAAATAGAAAGAATTGCCTGGAATTCTTAGAAAGGTTTGTCACAACCTAACCAGGAAATAAATTCTGTCCTAAAGCTGAAATGTATTAGGTAGAAACAGTAAAAGGGCCTTTAACCAAGAACTGGCTGAAATAGTTCAGAATTACATCTATAATCTGAGTAACGTCCAAGGACACTGAACTACTAGTGTCTCAGAGGTGAGCAGATTTTACATTTCTTGTGTGTCAGCTATGACTCATAGTGTATAGGCATTATCTCTTTAACACAACAAACCAAAATGATAGATATGATTTTTCACATTTGAAAATAATGGTCTGAAACAGGCCTTAGAAATTATATAATACAGCAGTGTTAACTGCTTCACAGGAATGCTGTCCAACTTTGAGAATCATGTCCTTTAATTTTGCTAATTCTATCTATAGTATTTTAGAACATTTAAAAGGGGATTGTGTAGTATGTTTCAGTGTTGGGTACAAATCCTGTCAGTAAATGGTAAATCTAATGGAAGCCAGTTCCAAAGAAAGATGTCGTATTTCCCAGAACATGAGAGAACTTTACCTCTTGTGTATGAAAGAGAATAATGTAGGGGCAAAAGGACACACTAGAAAGGCAATGAAATGGCATATTAAGTGTGTTTTTTGTTTTTTTTTTTTTAACAATTACTGTGTGCTTTTGGTATAAGGTAAGGATTGTGTTTCAATTACTATTGATCTACAAAGCATTCTTTTGATGATTCTTCAGTCCCTTTAATTGCCCAGACCTAAAACTAATACTCCAAAATGTTCCATGAATCCAAAAAAGTTGAGGACCAATGATCTCATGCAATCCTTTTACTTCATAGGTGAGTAAAATGAAGGCCTGAGTGGTTCAGTGATTTAACCATATTCAGTGAGCCTGTCATGGCAAAGCCAGAACTAGAATACAGATTTCCTAATTCTTTTTTCCATTCTGCTTTCTCCCATACCATGCTGCATAATCTGAAGATAGTTGTAAAATTTGTGTTTTTTAAAACTCTTTAGCAAGATTTTTATGATTGTAGTAAATGACCAAAGGAATGAAGGAAAATAATTTACACATGCATTTTTAACAGATTCATCGTGGTATAAATGACATACAGTAAACTACACAAAGTTAAATTGAACAACTTGTTATATTTTGACATAATATGTACACCATAACCATAATCAAGATGATAATCTTTGCCTCTTTGTAATTCCTCCCTCTCATTTTTCCTGTTTACAACTTTATTCCCTGGCAAACATTGGTTATCCTGGCACTATAATAGTTTGCATTTTCTAGAGACTTACATATATATATATAGAATCATATAATATTTTATCCAGTTTTGGTCTTGCTTCTTTAACTCAGCATAATATTATGGGAGCTATCCATGATTTTGTGTTTATCAATAGTTCATTG
This sequence comes from Camelus dromedarius, assembly GCF_036321535.1. Classification (NCBI taxonomy): domain Eukaryota; kingdom Metazoa; phylum Chordata; class Mammalia; order Artiodactyla; family Camelidae; genus Camelus; species Camelus dromedarius. The sequence goes on along the minus strand of NC_087436.1, from coordinate 58,529,085 downwards.
CTTTTTATTGCTGAGCAGTATTCTAGTGTATGGATACACCATTATTTGTTTGCCTGTTCACATATTATTAGACATTTGGGTTGTTTCCTGTTTTACACTACTATAGATAAAGTTGTTAGGAACATTGGTGTTTTAAGTCTTTGTATAGATATATGCTTTGGTAAATTTTGGGTAAATACTTGGGAGTAGAGTGGCTGGTTCATATAGTAGATTTATATTTAATTTTTAAAGAAGTTGACAACTTGTTTTCAAAAATAGTTACACATTTTATTTACCGGCTGGTAGTACATGAGAGTTCCAGTTGTTCCATATCCTCACCAACACTTGGTGTGGTCATTCTTTTTAATTTTAGACATTGTAATAGGTGCATAGAGGTGTCTCATTGTGATTTTAATTTGCATTTCTGCAATGAATAATGATGTTGATCAGTTTGTCTATTTGCCTGTTTGATATTGTATTCTTAAAGCTCATAAAGCAGATGTTAGTTCTAGTCACTTTATTGTAGATCCTATTGCATTTTCTTCATAGATGATCATATCACCTACCAATAAAGAACATTTCTTTTTCTTCAATTTTGGATGACTTTTGGGTTTTTTTGGCTTATTGCATCAGCCAGATCAGTGTTGAATAGAAGAGGTGCTAGTGAACATTCTCATCTTGTTCCTGGTCTTAACAGAAAAGTATTCAGTCATCACTATTATGTATGTCAGCTGTACATTTTTCATAGATGCTCTTTTCAGGTTGTTACTTTCCTTCTATTTCTAGATTCTTCAGAGTTTTAACCTAGAATATTGTCTGTCTTGGTAAATATTCTTAAAGGAATGTATGTTCTGCTCTTTTTAGTTGATGTGCTCTATAGTTATCAGTAGTGTCAAGTTGGATGATAGTGTTCGTCAAGTCTCTTACATCCTTACTGAATTTATGTATACTTGTTTTATCAACTATTGAGAGGTATTGAAATTTCATTCCAGAATTGTAGATTTGTCTTTGTCACCTTGAAATCCTGTTTTCTGCTTTGTGTATCTCACAGATCTGTTACTGGATACATAAAAACCTTTTGCATCTGGTAACAGTATAGTACTTTTTGTTCAGAAATGTACTTTGCCTAATATTACTATAGCCAATCTAGCCTTTTTTTAAATTATTAGTATGAGCTTGGTATCTTATTTTTCATTCTACTTAAAACATAAATCTTCATCCAGTCTAAAATGTCTCTGCCTTTTAATTTGGTTAAGATTATTTGTATATAAAGTGGTTTTTGGTATGTTTGAATTTTAATCTACCATCTTGCTATTTCTTTTCTGTTTGTCTGTCTAAGCTTTATTCTCTTGTTCTGCTTTTTTCGATTAACTGAGCATTTGTTTTATGATTCTCTTTGGACTTTATTGACTGTTGTATTTTAGAGATTGCTGTAGGGTTTATAGTATTCATATTTAATTTATCATAGTCTACCTTTATATTTATAACACTTCAAAATAGTATAAGAATGTTAAATTATTGTATTCCAGTTTGTCTTCTCCTGGTCTGTGTGTTACTGTTGCCATACATTTTGCTTCTGAATATGTTATAACACTACACTATATCATTATTTTATCTTTAAATAGTCAATTGTGTTTTTTAAAAAATATTTATGTATTTATTTATTTATTTAGTGAAGGTCCTGGGAATTGAGCCCAGTACCTCGTACATGCATATCATGTACTCTACCACTGAGCTATAACCTCCCTTCATTAATTGTGTTTTAAAGATCCATACATAATATGAAAAAAAAGTATTACATTTATCCATATAGTTATCATTCCTAGGCCTCTTCATTCATTTGTATTGATCCATATTTCTGTCCTGAATCATTTCCTTTATACCTGAAGATCTACCTTTAGCAGTACTTGTAATGTGGTTCAGTTGGTGATAAATTTTTTAATCTTTTGTATGCCTGAAAAATCTTTATTTTGCCTTCGTTCTTTACTGTCATTTCACTGGGTAAGAAATCTTTAGTTGACAGTTTTTCTTTCAGTAGTTAAAAAATGTTGATCCCTTGTCTTCTGGCTTGCATTGTTTTTGATGATAAATCAGCTTGTTTCTTTAGCTTCATTCCTTTGTATGTAATGTCTTTTTTCCCCTCCAGCTGTTTTCAAAATGTTCTCCTTTCCTTGGTTTCAAGTGATTTACTTACTGTGTATCTCTTCATGTCTCTTGTGCTTAGGGTTTGTTAAGTTTTTTGCATCCACAGATTTATAGTTTGAATTCAGAAAAAATTGAACTGTTACATTTTTCTGGTCCTCCTTTCTTTGTGGACTCCAACTACACAAGTACTAGGCTTCTTGAAGTTTTCCCATAGGCTACTAATGCTCTATTTTCTTCTACTCATCTTTACTTCTGCAAACTCTTCTGAGTACTCTACTTAATGCCTTCTTAAAAAGTTTTCCATTTTGGTGTTAATTTTAGTCAGTAGCCTCAGGCTTAAGTAAACTTTGATGAGTGGTGTATACACCATTCATGTCTTTCTCCTGCTTTTAATAGTTTAGTCACACACATGCACTGATCAAGTACTCCTTGAGGGGGAGTACTAAGGGAATATGCGGGACTCTCCTGTCTCCCTTCTTTTGTTGTGGTCTAGAAATTTTCTTCAGGCTCTAAGCTCAGGCAGTTGTTGGGCTCACCTTGTTTGTTTCCTCTCCTTCGGTATCACTATCCATTATAACCTGATGTCTAGTAATTTAAGAACTGTTTTATGTCTTGCTCAGTTTTCAGTTGTTTTGATGGGTATTCATAAATCTGATCCCTGTGACTCCATCTTTCACTGGTAGTGAAAGTGCCTCATACATGTGTATTTTTAATGACAATTTTTTATTATTTGGAAAATCTTACCGTACTTTTCAAAGATTTTTTGTAAAATAGTCACGTTAAGTGTTCTTAACACACACACACACACACACACACACACACACACACACACACACACACACACAAGGTGGACATAACAAGTCTTTTCGTGGGGATGGATATATTTATTACCTTGATTGTGGTGATGGTATTCATCAACTTGATGGTATGGTGATGTGTGTATGCACATGTCCAGACACATCAAAGTGTGTGTAAATATGTGAGAAAATTTTATATTAACTGTACCTCAGTAAACCTGGAAAAGAAAAAGGCCAAATATATTTCATTATTTCCTGGAAACTTAGTGATAATTTAATCTAACAATTTCATCTTTGAATTTTCTCTCAAATATATATGCTTTATATTTTATTTATGGTATTAAATACTTTTATTGAAATGTTTATTTTTCTGAAAGGTATACTAAAATATATCATTTAGTAATACATTCACTTACAATTATTTCATTTTTGGAAAAATAATAGTAAAATAAGACCCCTAGTTAATTTTCAAATATGTAAAATTGCACTGTTTCAACAAGAATTTATTAAAGACTTGATTTACCAGCAATCTATTGCCCAGTGTAGGACATATAAAAGACATAAAAATAGAACATCTGTTTCAGAAAATCTTATAATGATAATGGAGATATGAGATTAAGATGAAGCTTAAAGAACAGAGCAGTTGTACCTTATTAGTGAGAACTTAGCTGGGGCATTTCATCTTTTCACAGGAATTTTATGTGCTGACAAATTTTCTTTTCAATTTAAATTCTTTCTTAAGTTCCTTTAAGAAATATAGTGTTTCGTTTCTTTACATTAAACATAAGATATTATTCTAAAAGTTTTACAAATACATTCTCATTTAATCATCATCATAACTCAATGTAGCAAATTCTTATGTTATCCTGAGTATGAAACTGTGGCATAAAGCAGTTAAAGAACTAGTCCAAGACCATACAGCTAGTATATATAATTTTATGACATATTGAAATAAAATTATGTGGTTATACATCCTTAACACTGTATTGCTTTATTTATCTAATCCTGTTCACTGGTTTAAAATGGTTAAAATAATAAAACATTTTATGAATGGCAAATAAAAATTTACATGTATTTTTCATCATATTTACATTATAACTATTAAGGAAAGGAAAGACATTTGATAAATTTTTTCTAAGTATTATAGTATTTAAAGCTGTATTGTTAAAAAGGTTATATATATTGTATTATGATTTTAGCTAATTACTTTCCCAACATATAGCCAAATATGGATGTTTAACATGTGCTATTGTAAAATTATAAATTTTAAAAATACATTAATGGAGTTCATTTAGGAATGAAATACTGTTTTCAGTCTCCAATTTATAAGGCTAATAAAGTTGATACACACTTTTTTTGAAAAGTGAAGTAGTCCAAAGCACACTAAATGAAATGTAATCATTTAAAACTCTCTCAAATGTTAGGGGTGGAAACCTGCACATACAGAGATGGGTGAATTATTTGATTTATCTTTGCAAGAGAAAGACAGAGAGGTAGAGAGAGAGAGAGATGGAGAGAAACCAAAAGAGAGAGACAAGAAGGAAGGGGAGGAGGAGAAAAGAGGAGAAGAGGGAGGGAAGGAGAGAGGGATTGAGTGTGAGTGTGTTTAGTATTGTTAGATGTATAAAGATGTACTTAAATCTTTTAGGCATGGAAGAATATTTTTGCCATAATGCAGCAGCTCTGGCAGTGGAAAAAAATTTAACAGCAATTTTTTAAAGCTGTAACTGTTTTGCTTTGCTAATATAGCACTTATTTTCCCGGGTACAAAGATACTTAGGGTCTTAGTGGTTAACCTTATCTTAGTATTGATGCAGGAAAAACGGATGTGGGGAGTGAGGAGGGCCATGTCCCTGAGATGTGCCCTGCCAAGTATGGGTCCTTGGCTTTGTTACGGAAACGACAGGCCAGCCAAGAAACAAGCACCACTTGGAGGGTTGGAGTACTCAGATGTATTATGCCGGCGGGCTCAGAGGGGCTTCTGCTCCAAAGCTCTGAGCACCTCAAAGATGTGCGCATGAGGTTTTATAGGGTAAAGTACAAGCTTGGGGTATTCGGCCAATAGGCATGGAACAGCTTTAGCAGCATCATTATCACAAAAGTGGAGGCAGGGAGGCAGCAAACCAACATTCCAAAGCCAGATATATATCTTTGAAAATCCAGCTGGATAGCAAAAAACATGAAGAGCAAACCAACACTAATTAACTTAGATTTACAAGTTAGTCCAGCAGAACTCAGATCAGTATTCCCATACTTTGATTTGTGAGTTATCCTGCCAGCCCAGCCCAGCTTTTCCTTCACATTCCTAGACTTGTGAGTTATCTTGTTAGCCCAGCCTGGCTTTTCCTTCACAGCTTCACACAGGAAAGAATTCAAGAGCGAGCCACAGTTGAGTAAAGGTAGATTTATTCAGAGAGATACATTGAAAGGCAAGAGAAAGGCTACGAGGTGTGGGGGTTGGGTGCTCAGATTAAAAGTAAGTACACACTCCATAGACAGAGTGTGGGCTGTCTCTGAAAGGAGAGAGAGAAAGGCGGTGGCCGCGAGGCACATGTTGCCAGTTTTTTTGGGCTCAGTGGCCTCATATTCTAATACAGTGGAAGGACCAGTCTAACTAGTCTGGGGAAAGAGATGGGATTCCCAGGGAGCTGGCCATTTCCCACTCTTTGATCTTTTGTGACTAGCCTTGGGACTGCCATGGTGCCTGTGGGCATGTTATTCACCATGCTAATATATTACAATGGGCATATAATGAAGCTCAAGTTCTGCTAGAAGTTAAATCTCCCATAATCTTGAGCCTCAAGGCCTACTGGGGGTTGAATCTTTCACTATTTTGATGTTAATTGCTGTAGCATTCCTTGGATGGCTGTACCCTGCCCCCTTTCTGTCTCAGTATCACTGCAGAGACAGTAGCAGTCTGAATCTAGAATCAAGTCATTTAGCTTAGAATAAATGGACAGACATATTTTTGCAGTTTAAAGACTCAGTTTCTAGTGACCCAGTTTTTGGCGTATTACTGTCATGGTGCACTCTAGGTTTTCCACATACTGTTTCTGTGCTTACTGAGCCAGCGACAGCATGCTTGATTTTGTCAGTTTATACTTGAATACCTTTAATATGTGAATCCATGCATCCTACTCACCATTTATCATTCTAGCCCTCTAGGGCAGATAAACATAAACACACAAATGTATTTTGGCTCTTTAAGTGTTATAAATATCCTGGGCTATATTTTGTTCTTAATGTATATTGTATGTTTTTTGAAAAAGAGAAAGCTTTTTAGTCCATTTGGAAGTAGTTAGTGGCTTTACACCTCCACAAAGTGAATTTTCATGTTGTTAACTTATTCCTGAAGAGGCATTGTTTGCTTCATTCTTATAAAAATTGTATTTTAAAACCGTGACTTAAAGCTAATAAATTAGTTAATGAATTTTAGTGACAGGAGATAGCTTAACCTGCCTTTAAAGCATTATTAAAAAGTTGATTGTGTATTACCCTTAGTGTTTTCTCTGACCCGTCGGAGATGTTTTGTTCATATTTGCATTCAAATTCCTTCAGCTATCAGATTTTGTGTGTTTCCTTGATGGCCATTGGAAACAAGTTTTTTAGGACATGAACTACCAAAGAGAAATTATGAAATAGATTTGATGACCATGCTGTGATCACACTTCTAACAGTATTCTTAAGTATATAGCTTGCCTTTGACACATTTTTATTATGTCTGTCTTACCTTTTCTTTTCCCCTCATAGTTTTTCATTCTGTCCCTGCAGACTTTGCCTTCTTTTTGTTCTTCATTAATTCAGGATTCCAAATGTGGACTCAATTTTTTGGTCCACTTTTTCCTAACTGAAGTGTTTGCTAATAATGATAATTCTGGATGGGAGCACTCACAGAGGGCTTTGCAGGGACAAATTTCTTATCTTCAGGGTCCAAAAGGGACATCTCCAAAGGCTATTCAAAATTTCCCAATTTCCTTTGTTCAGCTGGCTTGCTTCAGAATGCAGCTGCTTTTCTGAAAATCATCACATTGTCAAAATGCATTAAAGAAGATAAATATCTTCTGTGAACCAGTTGAAAAGACAACACAATACGGATATCTGTGGTCATTGATCAATGTTTATTTAACAGTGTGGTGATTTCAAAGCAAATGCAGTGGAGGAAAACATTACACCTTGTGTGTATAGTGCCACATTAATGGACTTATTCAAGTTTGATCTTTGCAAGCTAGGAAAAGAATTTTATGGTTATTAAGAAGTTTGGAAGTTCTGTAGGCCCTGCTAATCTATTCTGAACTAAAATGGATTTGATATGATCCAAGTGTAATTCGTAGTTAAATTTGACCCTCTGTTACCAACTGTGGTTATATGGACAGAGAAATATCTGATTTATCTGAAGAAAATTTAAAAAAAATTTTTATTTAATGTTTTAACTGTATTAATCAGTCAAAAATATGTACTTAGCATTTATAATACCCCAGGTATTGTGCTATTTAATGAACACATAAATGTGTAAGATAGATATGATATTCCTCGTTTTACATTTAGGAAAACTGAGGCACAGGTAAATTCATTATTTTGTCCTAAGTTCACCCTAAAAGCAGAACCAGATTTTGAAAAAAGATGATATGGCTAATAAAATGTGTTGCTTTTGTGAGGAATACCCTTCAGACATTTTCTTTTTCCTTTACTGTTTTTTTGTTGTTGTTTTGTTTTTTTGTTTGTTTTTAAACCTCTGTTGCTTTGTAAACGGTATATATAAAGCTAAGATCATGGTCAAAATACATGGAAAACCTTTCTACCACTGGGGAAGGAATAGGGAACCATCTTGTCAAAGACTCATTAATGCTGTGGAAAGGTAGAAGAAAATTCCCTCTGCCCCTGAGTCAGTACTGAGAAATTATGCTTGGCTCAGGAGTCTGTGCTGTGAGCAAACAGGACTGATAATCTTGGGGAAAGGACTTCAAATTCTCTTCCATTTCAGACTAATCATTGATGGAAGAAAAAGTTTTTGTCTTCTAAGGGGAGCAGGGATAGAAATGCTAGGAAAACTCCAACCAAGAAGACTCGGGAACACAGAGATTGTCTTAAGACTGATACTAAACCAGGACAACAGAGAACCCACCTGATTTATATCATAAGCCCACCAATAGTACTTTTCTCAGAGCACTGTTGTGATGATCATAATAGCCACTGTTTATAGAGCACAGTGCCTTGGGTTAGTAAGGCCTCAGAAATATTAATACCAATAAAAATATTACAAATGGGAAAACTAATTATGTAGTAAATATGGTTAGTATTGTTACTCTTATAACTATAAGCAGTAATAATAAAAATGGAGTTTAGGAGGTTTCAATTGCCTTCTAGAGTCAATAACTATATAACTTTAAAAAATTAAGTTACTTTATTTTAACTTAAAACTCAACAGAATCATTATTTTTATTTAGCTTCTTGGTGCAGAAAATATATACTTTATTTAATTATCTAAAATTTATTTGTTTCCTTATAACAAATCTGGATATAGAAGGAATAATGGAAATAAATAATATTAGCAAAACTCAGTTTAAAACTTAGTCTGATCCAGTAATTTTAAAAGGATCTTGAGGTTGAAGTCAGTGTTTTGAGATGATAATTCAATATTAAGTTTTCCCCATTTTCCCCTTTTTCCTCTTACAGTTGGCATTAGGATATGAGGAAAAGGCTTATATGATATTGAGGTAATAGGAAAAGGGAAGAACTCTCACCTTATTTCTCAGGCTAGTCCTTGGGTGTTTACAAATATAAACAAATCTGGACTTCGGTAAGGAGAGACTTAATCAAAAGGATTATTGTACCGGGGGAGGAGACTGTTTGTTGGAGCAAGATCACTCTTGCAGTAGGGGTAGGGTGACCGTTGCAGTGTGTAAAATCTACTTGTGGATCTGCAGGTGCATCAGTTGGCAGAATGGGCTTTTCTTTTGCAGGGAGGCACACACAGTCTAGAACTAACTGGGTGTGGGAAAGTGGGATGAGTGGTGGTGTGATAGGACAGTTAATTAGCAAATATTTCCCCCTGAGGTCAGCTAGTTCTCAGGAGAGGCTGTGAAGAAGTTTTTCTTCAGCATTGCAATGTTCAAAAGTGGGTGAGCATTCAGGGGCCTGGGGAAAGAAAGAAACCTGACTGAAGTTTGGTAAAATTAGTGGGTATTCTGTCCAGATTGCTTGGTGGGGATGAACAGTGCAACTAATCATTTAGGATTCAAAGAATGAAAATTTGGAGAGTCTTTGTCTGCCCTTGTCATGGGTAAAATAGGGGTTACCCATAAGTCTTAGTATCTAGGTCACATAGGGAAGAGTGGTTATTGGTAGTCAGCCATTTCTCGGAACACGAAAAAGGTTGGGGAATTCTTGAATTGTTGTGTTTTGGGAGCACAGTACTAAGGTAAAATTCAACATTGTCACTACCAAATGGAACTTTGCTGGCAAACATAGCAAATATCCCTGGTTGGTGAACTTGCTGCCTCCTCTTTCTCAGCTCAGTCTGAACAGAGAGATTGATGTCAGATGGCTCAGTTTCCTGTTGCCTCTCTTTGGTGCTGAAGACCACTGTGCATCTATGCCAGAGCCTCACTTTGGCTCTTGGTCTAGATTGGTCTCTCCTCAGCCACAGTGCCTCAGTCACACAGAATTACAAGTCAGGTCTGCCAGTCCTCAGCTCAGCATACACACCACAAAGGAACTGAAAGTTGCAAACCAGAAGAGCTGGCTGCCTGACCTTTCTTATTTATTTTCTTAATTCATCAGGAACAAAAACATCAGTGTTGGATCACCCTGTACCATGACTTTCTTCAGAGTCTTAGTTTGGAGTGGTGAACAGCTTCTTTTTAAATTTTTCATTCTAGTTTTTAATCGAGTTTTATTGAGATATAGTTGACATGCAACATTGTATTAGTTTAAGTTATATAACATAAAAATTTGATATATTGAGTATATATTACAAAATGATTACCACACAGTTTAGCTAACATCAGTTATTTTTAAAAATATTTTTGCTCTGTATATTAGTCAACACTTAAAAATATATTAAAAGCATGTTATTAGGTCCATCAAAAGCATATTCAGATATTCACTAGGTGGTCAGAGTTTTAATTTTGTAAAAGTCTTTCTCAAAATTGTTGGTTTATTTTCATTGGCGTAGTTGAATGTATCCGTGTATAACAGTAACAACAACAAACAAAACCATCGTAAGGGAAAAATGGAACTTTTAAAAATTAAATGCTGATGAAATAATGCATATAATTTGTACATCATTGAAAGTAAATTATTTCTCTTGAGGTAAAAGATGAATGTCCTATTAAATATATTAAAATTTCAGAATTGAAGATGTCTTAGTGTTTTTAGAAGCTACTTTGTCTGAGGAAGTGTTTGAAAAAATACAGCTGAAAGAATATTTCCTTAAAAGTAGTTACCAGGGTCACTATTTTTAAAAATACTTCATTTGTGATATTGCTGAGGAAGAATTTCATCTTGGAGCTACGAATTCTCATGCTCATGTTTTATAATAACAGATCATGTCTTTGCGTCATTAAAGTTCTTTGACTCTGTGTTCTCTTTCCAGTTTAAATTGATGAGATAGCAAATGTATGGAAATTTATTCTACCTATTTGTAGTCTTCATCATATTCAAAGTTAGATGCATTTGTATGGTATGGGTTGGAGAGAATGGCAGGTAATCAGAACTAATTAGGAATTCACACAGAGGAATAGTTAGAAGTACAAATTATAGGTATCTTCATTGGTGGTTTGTGAGAATGGAATGCCAACTTTCTTACGTGTTTGTAAGTTCTGTTTATTTTATAAGCCATTACGTAGCATTCTGCTCCAATTAGTTACACTAGTATTTATCTTAAGGCTTTATTAACCTGAGTAACAAATGGACACATGTTTTATTGAGGTGGACAGCATACTGAAGTCAGTAGTTTCCCAAGATGATTTAGACCCTAGATAGTTATTTCACTGGTTTATTGTGCTCACCTCTATTAAAGACAATTATATCATATTGAAAAAGTAGTGTGGAATAATGACAATAACATAGGAAAAAACAAATGTTGTAAAAAACAAATTTCAGTGTGAAATCCTCTACTGAAACAGTTTCATCTTGACCAGAGATTTCGGGATTCTTATAGTAGGTAGTCACTCAAGACTCCCTAAAAGGAGTATTTTAGGACCTTGTGCCATTTTGATTATCCTCAAATTACTAATATTAATCTTATAAATTATAGAAAGTACATATTCAAAATACTGATAAATGATTTCTGGTTTGCATCATTAACTATAAGTGTGCATGATGAATAATAAATCCATGCAATTGAAACACAAAATCTAACATCCTGTCTAAAAGTAAGAACAAAAATAGAATGGAAATTGAATAATATCTGGAATAGGAACTAATCAGCTAGTTTTGTCCTTGTTTATTTTATCTTCCTGTTTACTTATCTTTCTTCTCTACTGGACAGTAAACAACTTATAATAAGGCAGATTCTAGGTCTTGTATATGATTGCATTTCAGGTACCTGGATTGTTTCCCCTGACATAATAGCTCAATAAATATTTGCTTAATCAGTATTTCTGAAAATAATCAATGGCTGACTGAAACATTTATTTGTAAAGTTCCTGAAGGAGACTTTTGTGAATGAAAGATCAACTACAGGCGTATATATTCATCTTGCATTAGTAACATCTCAGTTAAATTATGCTCCATATCCATAGGTTCTAAGAGCACTGGTGCTGCTTTTTCTGCTGTATATTGACGCTTTTATGTTCTGCTATAACTACACTTTCCCCAAGTCTAACATGAGCTTTCTTGTATCCTTTTTCTCATTGCTATCAGCTTAGCTCAGTTCTTTATCACAGAAAAATTGGCTTACAGCAACAAACTAAAAACTGGTGTCTTTGTCAAAAGCAGAAAGTGTTTTACTTAATTCTCTTTTCTTGCCATTTGACAATGGTACAATGACTGATGACATTTCTTATTATATTGAATTATCATTTTTTTCATTGTCATGTTTTACACATTTTTCTTGATCAAAACAATGTCTTATATAGAAAGGTGGAATCTGTTAAATAAATTTTGATTACCTTATTTAATTCCCATCTTTAATCCCATTTCCTTCCCCTTTGTATTTTCTCTGATATTTAGATATTTTTAGAGAATACAGTCTTAGCAATGTTTCCATGTTTAGTATTTACCCACATAATTATTTTAATCCTTTAAATCTTTGATTAGAAATCAGGAATCTGGTCTCTTTTCTTGAGTCTGTGTATGTGTATATACATATATGTGCACATGATGTCAAGACAATAAAGCAATTCATTTCCAACATTCTGTAATCTTTTGTATAAGATTAGATGACTATTAATTATTCTGTGATTTCATCAGAAGATGTTAAAGACAAAACCATTTCTAACCCTTTTTGGTGTCATTTTATAGAGCGCTGTTTGGTGATGTGCATTGATAACTAGATCAACATAATTTTAGGTTAATTCAGTAATACTTTTTTCAAATTAGGCTTTGGATATTTTCCCTAATTTTGAAAAGAATATCAAGGCTAATAATGAGATTTTCTATATGGATAGACTTTCCTTGAGGTCAGTCTATTCCCAGGATCTGAACCTCTAGTTATGCATAAACTTGCTTCTTTAAAATAAATGTATTTTTAGTTCTTCCTATCTTAAAAGGCTGGTGTATATTCATTAGGACCAGGTGGATTTTATGAGGAAGACCCTTTCCTAAGTCAAATCTTACAAAGGCTTTGGGTATAAAGGGGACTTTATTAAACTTGTTGGTTTCCACTAAGTGTATTCTGGAAAGACTGTTATGAACTGTCAGGAGCAATTCTCTTCCTTGACTATTAAATTGTTTGCAATCACTGAAGTTAGAGGGTTCCTTGGTTATAAAGCAGTCTCAAGTATTTAACCCTCCTCAGTGGTGTATAATTAGCAAGTGGGTCCAAACTTTCCTTCAATATCAAACTATATTTTGTTCATGTGAACATGTATTTATGTCTGTGGAACTTCTGTTTTGTTGCTTGATTTGGGGAAAGAGTTTTTGAGATTTTATTTTAAACATCTTTTTTCTTTCTTTAACCCTGGATTGTTTGACAGATTCTTCCTAGGAAAAAACTTTAGTTGTTAGGCACTTGTTATATGTATATCAGAGGGAATTTTACTCATAAGATAATCAGATAACCAGACTGTTAAAATAAGAATAAACTCAAAGGATGTATACCTAGAATAATTTACATGTATTACATATTTTACATTTACATGACAAAAACGATGTTGAATTTTGGTGATGTTACTAACAAAAAACTTGAGCAGGTCCTATGAGTTAGTCACTGTGTTATCCCATTTAGTCTTCACAAAGCTCTGAAAGAAGGTTTTGCCAAGGTTACCAAGACACAGAGATAACAAGTGCCAGAGTAAAGTCTGAATCTGCTGGTATAATTGCCGCACTTGTTAACACGGGACTGAAATGACTTTGTTACACATGAATTACAAAATGTGGCTTCAACACTAATGTTTGATTTTTATGTGTTTTATATTTGTAGGTCATATCAATATTTCTAATTTTACTAGAAAAAGACTATGCACATAATAGGCATTTAATACATATTTAAAACATAATAAAGTTATCATTTAAAATAATAATACAGTATTACATTTTCTGCAGTGGTAGTGCTTGAGTAGATAAAATACAACAGTAATTTTGTGATAAATTTTATATACTTGACTTGGGATGAACACAAACAAAATGCCAGAGTAGAAGAAATAAGTAACAAACATCAAACTACTTTCACATAGACAGAAAGTGTGCAGAGTATTTAAAAATCACTTTTGTGGTAGTAGAGCAATGAGAGCATTCATGTGGAACCTATTTCATTTTAGAATGTATTTCTAGTCAAGGAAAACCAGAATTCTCCCCATGGAAGAGTATCTAGATCAAAGAAACTTCTTCTTACTTCAGATTCTTAAATCACAAAAATATTTGGAACACATTTCAAGCTCCTGGTGTCCATTGGGTTTATTCTAACTCTGAATATCTGATTATTGGTCATTGGGAAGAAAATCTTTCTCAGGATGTGCAGTTAGTTGCTATGGGAGAATATTTAACATGCTTAGTAGCAACATATTTTCCCAATTATCCATGCGAGAAACAAGGTAGGGGACCTCTGCTGTATAAACAGATGGTGAAAGAATTTTAGGTGACTGAGGGGATTGCAAGCAAGAGGGTAATAATTTTACATAGCTATTAAGACAATAAGAAGGATTGATACGATTGTCCCCTTAAGGCATAAGAGTGAATGTTGGCTAATTATAAAAAATTAACTGACCTACTGACCTGACTATAATGTAGGCAAGAATGAATGAGATCAGGGTACATAGACACCATGGGATCTGAATGAGGGAGTCCACCAGTTTCACTTATCAAGAAAGTGGTTATTGATTGCTTAATATTCATAAAAAACAACATAATATAAAATAAGACATTTAAAATATACTAACTCATGTAGAATTAATTCTAAGTTAAAATGCAGACTCATTACATGGAATGGTTATTATTTGACTTGAGCACTTCCTGATTTGTGGGTAAGTTGTGGGGTGGAAGGAACATCAGAATACATTCTTATGCTCTTCTGGTAAGGTCTGAAAGAATTTTGGGTAGTACTAAGCTCCATGACACATTTATACTGAATTTTCGATACAACTGTGAGTAATCATCATGGCTAAATTAACTGAAGAGAGATTTAAAAGAAATGTGTATGAAATGAAATTTTATTTCCTCAAGACTGTTTGAGAAAGAACTATACATCTCCTTCAACAGACATTACTATGCACTGAATATATAAATTTTTTAGATAACAGGCTATCACATAAGCACCACATTCTTTAAATTCATATTAAGTATTTTGAAAATAACTCTTTACAGAGTGCATTGCACATTTTTTTATTCTCCTTCAACAACTGATATTCATAATAATTCAAAAGGACTCCCACTTGTTGAATTTATGCTCATGTTCCTTTACCTTGTATTCCTTCTTTCTGGACGTCTGCAGTCACTGCTTCTGGTGTATTGTGACCCTCCTTCTAGTTATATCTTTCCTTTGAAGATTTTCAGCCTACTGGGATCTGAAAAAACAGACAGTCCAACTTCTTAGATCTTGTATAAATGAAGAGTAATAAAAGTCTGAGTGAAGATTTAGCAGCCTTTGCCTTAAGTTGAATGGGCTTCATACATCAGATTTCAAGTAAAAGTCAGACAATCATCACTAAAACTGTAAAGGAAATTTGAACACTAGATTGAAAGAGGAAAAGTTAGAATTTAGGTCATTTCCGGTACTCTTTCCAGAGAGCCCTTTTTTTGGTCTTTCACATTTCCAACCATGTTCATTTATGTTAATTAAAATAATTGCAGTTAGTTTTTAGAGTTCTTATAGAGTGTGAGACTAAAATGAAGGATCTGATGATATTTTAAAGCATTACTTAAGGAAATTTTCTGAATTAAGATCTTTAATAAAAGACATCTTAATATGATAGTATGATTTGTTTTCTAAATTGGGATATTTTGAGAATGAAAAGGAGTGCTATTAATAATTTTGTTAGGAGAGTAAATATGAACTGAGATTTTTCCCTGGCTAGCCAAGATGGACATATGGTCATCCCAACCTGAAAGTGTCCTGTTTGCCAAAAAATCCATCAGCTATAATTTTTTCAGTGAATTAAAAACATTTTTATTTAGTTCAACCACTTTCAGAAATTATGTTGTTTTATTTTCAGGATCCAACACATTTATCTCTAGTTCCCTAAAACTGGAGCAAAAGAAAGCACATAGTTAATACTACGTTTTTCCTTTTGGTCTTCTACATTAAAGTCATACAAGGAAGTCACAGATCCTTGTTCAGACCTTAGTTCACAGCTTAATTTTAGTCTTCTTTTATATATTAAATAAATAGTTTAGGGGGGGAAAACTGAATAAATAATGTTTTTTCTAGGAAAAAAAGTAATTTCTTTGAGACTTTTTGTCCACCTTAATGCTTCTAGATAATTCCATGTTTTCTTTGAAGGCTTAAATATTTTTTATTTCTTCTTTGTGATTTTTCCTTGGAAATCCTACTTAGTAGGTGCCAAAACATATTTAGCAGGTGGTAGCTAATTTTAATTTTAATGAAGCTAATCTTTTCAGAGTAGAATAACATAAGGTTTTACCATCTGTGTGTCTCCTATTTAGTTTAACCATGTTGGAGAAATCTAAAAGAAGACCTATGAAATAAAAAGCTCTATGTTGTTCAACACCAGCCTTAAACACCTGAAAGCATTACTATTTTATTTATTCAGTTATTTGTTTGTGTGTCTATTTATTTGTTTATTTAATTGAAATATGGTTGATTTACAATATTAGTTTCAGGTGTACAACATAGTGATTCAATATTTTTATAGATTATATTCCATTTAAAGCTATTGCAAAATTATGGCTATATTTCCCTGTGCTGTACAATGCATACTTGTTGCTTATATAAAATAGATAAGCACTACTATTTTAAATATGAAATGTATATAAGGAGATTATAAAGGTTAATATAATAGCCTCTAATTTTTAAAAAAAATTATACCTTCACAATTTGGATCTGATGATATTTTAAAGCATTACTGAAGGAAATTTTCTGAATTAAGATCTTTAATAAAAGACATCTTAAAATCTGGCTGAGAATTTTCTCAGAATAGAAATGCTAAAAGTGTGTTTCAAGAATCAGACAGTTATAAATATTCTTAATCTTTCCTTATGTTACACGTCATCACAGATTACTTCCTGACACAATCCTTGTTTTCAACTTCTGTTCTGATGCACATTTAAACCTCCCTATTTGCTTCTGTTTTACTGCTAGCAAAAATTAAGTACCTGTCACCTTTATGGTGGCATCTAAATTTTCACACATTTAAATTTTTTTTATGAAAAAGAATTATGGCATATGCTTGTTTTTTTTATTTCGGGAAATCAAAAATTCTCGATGCTTTTAAAAGTCACTTCTTAAATCTTATGCTATATAAGTAATAAATACAACTGTAAAACTGAACATTTAGTACATACTTAAGAAAGTGTTCAGGATTTCATGAGCTCACTGAAAGTAAAAAAATGGACTAAAAGAAAATATATATCTATGGTTGAAAATAAAGTGAGATATAGAAAATGAAGGGAGGCATTAAGGAGGAGTGTGTGGGAGGAGAGAGATGTAATAACTGATTACAGTGTAAGAATAAAGAGGTGAGCAAAGAATCCACACTTGCATGAGTGCTTTAGTCATTTTTGCTCTAAGTAGTCCTCTAGAGTTGTATAAGGAGTATAATATTATTTGAAGGTAAAGAACCAGCATTATCTGGAGAGGCTGTGGAGAAAAGGGAACCCTCCTTCACTGCTGGTGGGAATGCAGTTTGGTGCAGCCACTGTGGAAAACAGTATGGAGATTCCTCAAAAGACTAGGAATAGACTTACCATATGATCTAGGACTCCCACTCCTGGGCATATATCCAGAAGGAATCCTACTTCAAAAAGACATCTGTACCCCGATGTTCATAGCAGCATTATTTACAACAGCCAAGACATGGAAACAGCCTAAATTACCATCAACAGATGACTGGATAAAGAAGAGGTGGTATATTTATACAATGGAATACTACTCAGCCATAAAAACTGACAACATGATGCCATTTGCAGCAACATGGATGCTCCTGGAAAATGTCATTCTAAGCGAAGTAAGCCAGAAAGAGAAAGAAGAATACCATATGAGATTGCTCATGTGTGGAATTAAAAAAAAAACCAAACAAAGCATAAATACAAAACAGAAATAGACTCATAGACATAGAATATAAACTTGTGGTTGCCAAGGGGGCAGGGAGTGGGAAGAGATAGACTGGGATTTCAAAATTGTAGAATAGATAAACAAGATTATACTGTATAGCACAGGGAAATATATACAAGATCTTACGGTAGCTCACAGAGAAAAAAATGTAACAATGAATATATACATGTTCATGTATAACTGAAAAATTGTGCTCTACACTGGAATTTGACACAACATTGTAAAATGATTATAAATCAATAAAAAAAGTTAAAAAAAAAAGAACCAGCATTATTAAATGGGTCCAAAGTCAACTCATGATTCATTGCAAAGTGGAGTGAATTTCAGAACTTACTTAGAAAAAAGCACTGCACTTTTTTTTTTTTTTTAAGAAATAATGAACTTTGGGCATTAAGGGCATTTGTATGTACCAATTATGCTTAAATAACAAAGATAGCAAAACTTTTGCAAAAGAGAAATTTGCTAAATAGATGAAAAGAATAAGATGATTAATATTAGAAAATTATTTTCTTTTCAAAATCATTCCCTGAATTTTCTTTCTTAAGAAAGATGCTCTAGTGGATTTAATTGATTTTAAAATTATTAACTACTTAATAGATGGATCAGGAATATATAAAACATGACAAAATTAAAAGTGATTTAAATTATAAATTTATCAGGTACAAAGTTTTTTAAACATCTCTGACAGTATTGTGCAAATTAATAGGGAAGCATAATTATGTTGACATGCAGCTGATAGAGGCTATGTCACTTCTGTAAATGTACAGATGCATATTCCTTCAGATATTCTCTGAGTTTCAAGCATTTTACTAAGATTTGTGTACATGTGTTTCTTTTATTAACAATCTTTATCCAGGAATTTAGTGATTCTTTTCTACCTCAAGATTTTCAAAATCAAAATTGTTTTCCAAATATCTTATTTTTCCTTCATAATTTCTGGTTTTGTGTTTTGTTGATCCTCAGTAGTAATTCATTTTCCTACTTTAGGTACTAAATTGAATTTTATTAAAAAAACAATTTTTTATACATTCCTTTGGAGATTAAATTAAAAATTCTTCTCTTTAAAAGGACATAAATCTCTTTTATTTCTCTTATTTTTTAATCAGACTGTCATCTGACTTCTCTGGCAACTCTTTTATTTGGAGCTAATCTTCTCTTTGTGTTTTATGTATTCTTCCTTTCTTTGACAGCCATTAATTTGCCGTCCGCACTCTGGTTGTTGGGATGATTTAAATAGCTAAATCTATAAATTGGTATGCAGGTGTCTTTGTACAGGGGTACCCCTTTGAAGGGGTAGCGGTTGTCACAAAATCTTTCTCTTCTCCTGGAGGAATCTTTTCTGCTCCCTGATTTTCTCAACCTCAAATGTAGGCTCTGCCTTCCTCAGGTCTCTGGAAAACAGTGGCCAACACCTGATTTGACAGCTCCTATGGGGCCACCGAAACCACCAGATCTTTTTGGCAGATGTTTCTTTTTTTAAAATTAATTTATTTTTATTGAAGTATAGGTGATCTACAATATTGTATTAGTTTCAGGTGTACAGTAGAGCTATTCAATTTTACATACATAAAGATTCTTTTTCAAATTCTTTTCTGTTATAGGTTATTACAATACATTGAATATAGTTCCCTGTGCAATAAATAGGTCCTTGCTGTTTACCTATTATACATATAGTAGGGTGTATATGTTAATCCCAAACTTCTAATTTATCCCTCCCCCTACCTGCTTCCCCTTTGGTAACCATATTTTGTTTTCTGTCTGTGAATCTATATCTGGTTTGTAAATAAGTTTGTTTGTATCTTTTTTTTTAATACTCCAGATATAAATGATATCATATGGTATTTGTCCTTCTCTATCTGTCTTACTTCATTTAATATGATGATCTCTGAATCCATCCATGTTGCTTCAAATGGCATTATTTCATTCTTTTTATGGCTAAGTAATATCTCATTGTATTCATTGAAGATACATATCTATCTATCTCTCTATCTTTATCCATTTATCTGTTGATAAACATTTAGATTGCTTCCATGTCTTGGCTGTTGTAAACAGTGCTGCTGTGAACATTGGAGTGCATGTATCTTTTTCTGTTAGAGTTTCCTCTGGATATATTCCCGGGAATGGGATTGCTGAGATATAATGTAAGTCTATTTTTAGTTTTTAAAGGAACCTCCATACTGTCCTCCATAGTGGCTGCACAAATTTATATTCCCACCAGCAGTGTAAGAGGGTTCCTTTTCTCCACACCCTCTCCAGCATTTATTATTTGTAGACTATTTAATGATGGCCATTCTGACTGGTGTGAGATGATACCTCATTGTAGTTTTGATTTGCATTTCTCTAATAATTAACCATATTGAGCATCTTTTCTTGTGCCTGTTGGCCATATATATGTCTTCTTTGGATAAATGTCTGTTTAGATCTTCTGCACGTTTTTTGATTGGGCTGCTTGTTTTTTTTTTTTTTTTTTTTTTGATATTAAGCTGTATGAGCTGCTCATATATGTTGGAAATTAATCCCTTGTTGGTCTCATTTGCAAATATTTTCTTCCATTCTGCAGGTTGTCTTTTCATTTTGTTTCTGGTTTCCTTTGGTGTGCCGAAGCTTAAAAGTTTAATTAGGTCCCATTTGCTTATTTTTGCTTTTATTTCCATTACTCTAATAGATTGACTGAAAAAAATATTGCTGCAGTTTATGTTAAATGTTATTGCAACATTCTGCTTATGTTTTCCTAGGAGTTTTAGAGTATTCAGTTTACATTTAGGTCTTTAATTCACTTTTAGTTTATTTTTGTATATGGTGTTAGAGAATGTTCTAATTTCATTCTTTTACAAGCAGCTGTCCAGTTTTCCCAACATCGCTTACTGAAGAGACTTTTTTCCATTGTATATTCTTACCTCTTTTGTCATAGATTAATTGACCATAAGTGCATGGGTTTATTTCTGGGCTTTCTGTACTATTCCATTGATATGTTTGTCTGCTTTTGTGCCAGTACTATACTGTTTTGATTACTATAGTTTTGTAGTATAGTATGAAGTTAGGGAGCATGATTCCTCAAGCTCTGTTCATTCTCAAGATTGTTTTGGCTATTTGAGTGAGTGTTTCTTAAATTAATATTCTTCTTATTTCATGAGGACCTCACAGTATTACTCAAACCCCTCAGAACTCCCTTTTTTCCCAACAATTCATTCATACTCTGTTCCATACACCGAGTTTCCAGCTCTGGTCTCCATTATTTCATTATGTAAAAGACTTGTATACTATTCTTCTGAATGACAATAGAAATGTCGGTGTATCTCTGATGCTTCAGCCCTGTCCACCAGTCCCAGAAGAGCCTTCTCTCTAGAGGAGTGATGGTTAATTGAATTACACTGGGGAAGGAAGGACAGTAGGAATGCATTCAGGAATGTCTAGTGATGTAATTTCAGAAGTATACTTTAATTGACAATAATTTGGCAGCAATTGAATTTTTCTATAATAGAAACAGGTAATACAGTTCAGGGGTGGCCAACTATTGTGTGACAGGAAATGAAGTGAATATTGGCTAAATTATCTGGTAAGTGGTATGTGGTACCAATGGGCTCATTCTCCCAGCAGTGCAATTCAACATTTGTTGAATACTTAAAGTATGCTCCGAGCTCTGTGTCTAGCTGGTGTGTGAGAAGAACTAGGAATAAGACAAGGATCTTGATTTCGATGTGCTCACAAAAAGGGTTTGCACAGGAAACATGAGGGCAATGGTGAGAATGTCAGCTTACGGGAAGTTCTAGCTTCATAGTGTTCTACAAGAAAAATGATTACAAGGTACAAAGACAGTGTCACACTGGCACCATCTCATCATGCCTTCTCCCTCTAGTACCAAAATTTTGCAAGCTCCTTAGTACCCTCTCTGAGGTATATGTCATTTCAAGCTTCAGTGAACAATACATGCCAGCAGCCTACACTGTCTCGTTGCCCAGTTCTGCAAACTAGTCTAGTAGATTGGGGTCCAATAACTAGTCACAGTGGAAATACTGTGAGTCCATACTGTCATCAGTATTTAAAATTTCTTCCTGCTACACTTTTAAAGTTTTATCCTAAGAACTAAATGTTTGCTTACATATATTTGAGATTGTGTTTAATATGACAATAAAGACAAATAAAACAGAAGCCATATGCAGCAGCCTGATAGTTTTGTTTCTAGATGTAGGCATAGACTCTTTCTTTAGATTAAATTTTGAATTTACTTCATTCTTACATCATAGTACAGTTTTTTCTCTTTTATGTGACTTCTAAGCAGAATAGCTTATTAATATATATGTACCTTTTCTTGTTAATTCCTTTGGAAATTGTCTTCTGAACAAATTATGAATTAAATAGTCAGTGTTTCTTTTTTGAAAACTAATTTAGTTAAGAACCAAATGATCATACTTTTACTACAGAGTGAGCAAGCATTTAAAATATTCTAAAAATGTATTTCTGTTACAGTTAAGAAAATTTCCATTTCTACTTTATAAATTCAATTAATGTTAGAAAGAATAACTTTGTCTGCTTACATTAGTTTAGAAATTATGTGTAAGCTAAAAGCTTTATTAAAATTATCATTAATTAAAACTAATATCAAACATTCCACAATTATTAGAGGTTAAATCAAATTTTCTGGAAGATTTTCTGCAGATGTTTTCTACCTTAGGTAAAGCTGTTGCTACACTAAAATCAAATGGTTAAATAAAAAAAAAAGTTAACACAAAAGTTTATTTGATTTTTCTGGATAGTCTTACGGAATATAGCATACACACGTGCATCTACTTCATGCATTAGAAGGAGTGTTTTAAGTAAGAAGGCTGGTCTGGAACATCAATGGTATAGTTATCATATAAGTACTTTTTAAGAGTGAATTACTTTTTGATACAAAGATACGTGTTATTCCCCTCACCCCCAAATTCTTGGAAATCTATTAAGCAGCATTGTTTTGAAGATAAGGCAAATATTTTGCAGATATTGTATGACTATTATTTTGCAGATAATAGCAGTGATCTAATGCCAGGTGATTTTCAAAAGTAAAGGTAATGAAGTGAATCTCCTTATTACAGGTGATTTTAAAACGAGTCCCTTGAAATGTGGATACCTTGACCATAAATTTATTTAAACACTTTCTCCTCTAGAAACCCAGAAGTCCTTGCATTCATTATGTACATGCTATCTAGCAGCTGAGAATGTGACAATAAAGTGGTAATACTTCATATACTCTTTATTGTAAGCATGTACTATTTTCTTAAACAAAAATTCACTTGAATTTCAGAGATCATAATTTTAAATAAGGTGGAGTTTCTGCTTTCTGAATCTCAGCAAAATAAATTTACTAAGGTCATTTTGACATAATTAAGTAATTAAGATTGTAACATCTTGGTATTGGAAACTTAATTGTACATCAGATTAGTCTACTTCATCTCAAAGAGAGAACCAACAAATCTTCTCATGTTAGATTAGGATTTATGGCCCCCTTCAAATTCCTTGATCTCATTATCAATTTTTGTGAGACTTATTTAAAAGAATTCTTGGTGTTCTTTGAAGAATCTGATAGCATATCACAAGTTTATTTCCCAGATCATTATCTCTGTATTTCTCAATTCAATACACTTTCAAGAAGCCCCTCTGGGATGATGCCCAATCCCAGAGCAGCACAACTTCTGTTCCTTTGAACATTCTTAGTACTGTATGTTTTTACTTTTCTTATGACACTTGTAGATATGAGTTAATGCTAGGAATTATTTTTCTTACATTATAAAGATAGGATAAAGCTGTAAGGAGGTTTTAAGTACTTCATAAAATGATGAAGAAGCTCTACCAGGGATACTCCATAATAAGCATGAGTATGTCTTGAACTCAATAAGGTAGAAAATATTGTGCTGTGAACTGTAGAAGTTCAAGGAGTGTGAGCCATTTTCCCTGATCTCAAGACAATAGTAGTCTAGTCGATGATACAAGAAATAAAAATATGAAAATATCAATAAAAGGTTTATATATCAGCTCAGGACCTGAAATGTGTAGTACCTGGTAACAGTGAACCCTATTAAGTGGACCATAATTAAAATATGATTTTATAGGATGGAAAAATCATGTCAGAATTCAATGTTAATAAAGATTTTTATAAAAATTGGAATAATAATTGTGTTGAATGGTAAAATTTGAATAGTCGGAGTAGAGGAGAAAAGGATATTTTTTGTATTTGAAAAAATGTAGCAAAATCATAGAGATATGCATTAGAGTGACTGTGAAAGTTTCATTCTGTGAGATGAGAGTCTAAGAGGAACAAATAGCAGAACTGAAGAAAAAACTAAATTCATAGGGGCCTCTGTGTGATGAAAGAACAGAGAGGGTTACAGGTCAGGACTGTGTGCTATGTAAGTAAGTTTAGGATTCAGGGTAGTGTTGGTAAGCAGGCAGCACGTAGAATGAGAAGAAAATGGTGGACTCTTTGCAGAAATGTGTTGAGATTGCCCAGGAAGAGACTAGTCCACTGTATTTGGCTTTCCTAAACCTATTAAATAATACTGTTGTCCCATTTCAAAGGAAGTTAGTAAGGAGTATTTTTCTTTATTATGTTTTTGTAGCAATTGGGATAATTATCGTCTCTAGTAAGCTTCAGCATCAGCTAACCTGAAAAGCACAACTCTTTCTGATATGGTTAATGGTAGAACATGAAAATTTGGCAAGTGGTTTGAGAAAAATTTTAAGAGTAAACAGACAGGTTCTTGAAATAATCATGCTTGCTAGCATCCGAGGTTCATTAAAGTTATGCCCTATATTTCTTTCTTTATTTTTTGCCTGGAAATTATTTTGTCATTAAAGTAGAAAAAACTAAAAATTTCATTTGAGCATGGCAAAAATATAGATGCATATAGTAGAGCCAGTTATATTAAGGCTTTTCCCCAATATGGATATTTATATTAGAGAAAGGGGGAATAAAAGTATATTTATGTTATACCAAAATACTGATTACACCAGAAAAACATGATGATGATGGTGGTGGTGGTAATAATAATAGTAATAGTAGTAGTAGTAGTAGTAGTAGTAATAGTAATAATAATAATAATAATAATAATAATAATAATAGGTGAGGAGTACCTGGTAGTCACTCATTAAATATATTCTAGTGTAATGTCTATCTTTAATTCTCAGCAGAGTTCTATATTGATACGTATTTCTAAGTGAGTATTGGTCACAAAGGAAC
Organism: Camelus dromedarius; assembly: GCF_036321535.1. NCBI lineage: Eukaryota > Metazoa > Chordata > Mammalia > Artiodactyla > Camelidae > Camelus > Camelus dromedarius. The sequence continues at coordinate 58,504,061 of NC_087436.1, read as the reverse complement.
AATGTCATGTCAGTAAATTAAGAATGTTACAAGTTTTTACTGAAATGTCTTTTTAAAGTGTGGAGGTAAAGAATTATAGAAAGTAAAGACACTTATAGCGGTAAAGATACTTCAGTCAACATTAAATGAAAACAGGTATGGTATAGAATGATAATTCTTCTTTCAGCTTGATGCCTGAAAGTGGTGGTGGAATTCTAAAGGATTCTGTAAAAAAGGAATTCAACTCTTTTCTAGGAAATTGAAGATTACAACATTAAGTCTCTGGAAGGATTACAAGTGAAGGATTACAAGTGACTGTGTGGCACAATACCTCTGTGGCTATTCAAAAAGTGTCATAGATGATAAAAACCGATTGTGTTAAGTAAATTTTTCATTAAAGAAATATGAAAAGATAAAGAAACTTTTTTAAAAAGTACATATATGTATATATGTCATTTGTATGTGCGAAATAATCAGAAGAAACTTCAATTATATTGGGAAAATTATCATGATTATGGTGAGTACTAATTCGTATTGACCATTTGAGGACCTGACAGCTTGAAAAATGTATTGTCTGTGTCTCCAGAGTCCTTGGTGGTGGTCGCAGTTTCTGCAGCATGATTTGGGCTCTAGCCACAGAGCCTTCCTGTTCCAACCCATTTTCAGAGGCTACTCTGTCAGTGTTCCCAGAAATCCTATGATTGTCTCCATATCCTTTCACTAAATTCTCTTCTGCTCACAAAAAAAAAAAAAAGAAAGAAAAGAAAAGTATTATCTGATTAGATTAAGAGAAATCACTACACCACTTACCTGTTTGTAATAATATATTTGTTTTGTTTGTACTTTGCTGTCTGGCTTCCATAACATGGAATACTCTTCCCTGTATTGTAAATTCCTTCAGTGAACAATACAAAAGTCCACTTCTCTTGTAAATCATTCCTGACTGTCTCAGCAGAAACATTTCCTTTTATTCATTTTAACAGCATTTTAAACTTTTTTATTATGGCATATTTTACCAGCAGTTCCTTATACGTCTGACAACCGAAATAGACTATGCTTTTCCTAAGGACAGTTATGTTTTATTCCTTTTGTAAACACAGTCTCTGAAAAAAGTCTCTGGTACATAGTAAGTATTCAATAGCAATTATTAAATAAGTTCTTCTGTTAAAGCACTTACTGCATTGTACTTCTTTATTTAGTCAAGAAATATTTATTGAGTACCTTCAATGCAACACTCACTATTCTAATTCTCAGGCTATAGCAGTAAGTACATGAATTCCTTGGTATGAAGTTTACATTCTAGAAGACAATAAAGGAACTGATAATCTAATTTCACATAATGGTAATTTTTATGAAATAATCAAGGAATGGGTCAGTTAGAAGACGTAGAGCAAAGGATGATTTTAGGAAAAGAGGTCATGTGGGCACTCACTGAAGAAGCAGCGTTCAGTTGAGACCTGCATAATGTGAGGGAGCAAAGATCAGAAGAAGGAGGCTGACAAAGAGCAAGCATAAAGGTCCTAAGGGAGGAATGAGTCCATGTTGTAGGAACTGCAAGAAGACCAGGGTGCCTGTAAAGAGAAAAGGAGTGAAAAATTTGTAAAAGATGATTATTGAGAGAGTTGGGTATGATAGGCATGGGAAAGGAGACTGGATTTCATTCCAAGTTAGATGGGAGAACTTTGGAAGGTGTTCTGTAGGAAGTGGCAGATTGTCAGTTTCAGGATTGCTCTGGCTGCTTGAAATTGGAAGGAGGCTAAGCTGAGAGAACAGTTAAGAGGCTACTAAAAACCCCAGTTGAAATAATTGCAATTTGTACCATGATAATAGCTGGGAGGTGATGAGGAGTGATTAAATTCAGGATGTACTTTGAAGGTGTATTAAATAGAAATAATTGATGGATTGTATGTGGAGTCCAACGTATAAGAGAAATTAAGAATAATTACTAAACTTTTGACATGAGCAACTGTGTAAATGATGATGCTATTTAATAATGGAGAAAACCTGGGTGAAAGTATAACAGTTAATTTGTTTGCATCTCCAGTAGAATATGAATTCACTGAAGGTCCTTGGCTTGTTCTTCTTTATATTTCCTGTAGAGTGCTTAGCAAAAGTAGACTTTTAATAAAAAGTAATCATCCCTGGATCTTAATCAACAAGCAGCTATTGCTACTATTCTTATTCGTATAACTCTTCAGTCTATGTTCACTCAACAGATATAATCGAATGTTAAATGCACTGAGGCAATGAGGATATGAATACAACAGACAAATGCTTGATCACATGGAAACAATGAGCTTATATTACAGTGGGATGATTGATGCAATAAAAATAAATAAAATATAGATTAGATTGTGATAAGTGCTGCAGAAAAATTAAGTAGTAAAAGGCTTAAGGTAAGGGGCGTATTGCAAAAACCACAGAATGCACAGAAACCCCAAGGTAGCAGCATACTTGCCATGTTCTGGGAACAGTAAAAGGTGAATGTGGACTGGATTAGAGAGGAAGAGGTGAAGTAGTAGGATGTGAATTCCAAGAGGTAAGGAGAGGTCAGATTACATAGAGCCATATTGGCTATTGTAAGAATTTTGACTCTTATGCTGAGAAAAATGGGAAGGAAATGAGAACTTGTCAGTAGAGACATGGCTTATTATAATAAATACTTTAATCAGATCCCTCTGGCTTCTGTGTTAAGAAGAGACTGCACTGGACCGCCTAAAGGAGGAATGATGGGCAGGAATGATCAAAACATCTACTTCAGTAATGTCAGAGGAGAGGGTAATGGCCCAAATCAGGGTGGTGGCAGTCGGTGTTGGAAATCATGGTTGGACTGTGGGTATATTTTGAAGGTAGAATCTATAGAATGTGCTGATAACAGGATTGCGAAGAAAAACATGCACAGTTTTGGGCTGAGAAACTAGAAGAATGGAGATGAAGAAGACAGCGGGCAGCATGAGGAGCTCATATTTAGACCAACTGAGTTTGAGATACCCATTGGACATCCAAATTTAGATAAGAAGGAGGAGTTATCTTTATGAATTTGTGATAGGGAGAGCTATCCACCCTGAAGTCATGAATTTGGGAGTCATCAAAGTTCAGCTGTTTTTCAAGTCAGACTAGGTGAGACTGTCAAAGGATTGGTTGAAACAACCTCTGGGATGGTTCAAATTAAGAAATCATCAGGATAAGGAGGAACCAGCAAAAGAGTATACTGTTAATTAAAGAAAAACCAGGAGAGTGCCATGCCTTAGAAGCCAAGTAAATAAAGTGTTTACATGAGGAAGAAGTGAGCAACTATATACTGATAGTTTGGCTCACAAAAAGTTTTATCATCCTGTCTGATACACTTCTGAAAGTGAAAGGGAACACCCTTAATTACATGTGAACAATAGACAAACCACTCCTGTTCCAGGCAATCTGGAATATGTAGTCAAGTTAAAGGTAAAGTATGATGAAAACTGATAAAGGGATCATTACTTCTAGCAATATGGAAGTCCTGATGACCTTGAGAATAAAAGTTTTGGTAAAGTGTGGTGATTAGAAGTCTGACTGAGTAGGTTTAAGAGACAATGACAGTAAGGAAATTGGAAATAGTAAGGACAATTAAATTATTGGAAAGATGTGTTATATAGAAAAAATGGGGTGGAGCTGGAAGTGATTATAGAGCCAGGAGAAGTTATTTCCTTAATTGTGATAGAAAAAAAAATATATATATATAAAATCATAAAAGTTACCATTTTGAACATTTTTTTTTAAGTGGACAGTTGAGTGGCAATAAATACATTCACATTTTTGTGCGACCATCACCATCATCAATCTCCAGAATTTTTTCATCTTAAGAAACTATACCTCTGTAATTATTAAACAATAACTCCCTATCTTCTTCCTCTCCCAGGCCCTGCCAACCACCATTCTACTTTCCGTTTCTATGAATTTGGCCATGCTAAATACCTCATGTAGGTGGAATCATACTGTTTTTGCTTCTTTGTGACTGGGTTATTTACTTAGTACATGTCTTCAAGATTTGTCCATGCTGTAGCATGCATCGGAATTTTTAAGGCTGACTAGTATTTCATTCAAACTAGTATTTCATTCAAACCACATTTTGTTTATCATTCATCTGTCAATGGAAGCTTGAATTATTTCCACCGTTTGGCTATAGTGATTTATGCTTCTGTGAACATGGTTATAAAAATATCTGTTTGAGTCTTTGCTTTCAGTTCTTTTGGTATATATGATTTATTTAAGGGAGAAGAAATCTAATATGTTTGTAGGCTTTCTATATTTGCACTAGCCAGTATAGAACTTGGAAGAGAGATGAATGATTTTTCTTTTATGTCCAACAAATACCATTAAGGGAGAAAACATATAAATTTAAACAGCAATCAACCGTAATATGTACTTCATGTCAACAAAGCAGTTTGGGGTCTGAGGTTTATTCTACATGTGATAATAAAGCATCCTTACTGTCCTTTCAAATGTTTTTCTGATCAGTTAGGTGCCTAGACATTACTCTGCTATCTTTTTAGAACATGTCTAATAACTTTTAATTTGCAACCTAGTTAAACAAATCATATCCTGTTAGAAATAAGAATGAGAATAGTTCGAATTGTATAAACCAATAAAGATTGCCCTGGGCAATAATAACATCTGACTATTTTATTATTGTTCTTGTTCTGCCTCTTTTTTGTTTTACTTGGTTTTGATACTAAAAAGTTATGATCTCAAGTTTAATGATGTGTGTAATTCTAGTCTCAGAATTTTAACCTACTCTGGGTTGAACCACAACATTGACTGGACACAAATCTCTGAATATATTGGAAAGTGTGAATAGACTAAGAAATAGAATGATTCCCAGAGCAAACTTCAGTATACTTTGTAAACAGAACATTTGCAGGATTTTTACAGAATTGAGAAACTCTTAAATTGATGGATATATGTATATATAAATCTGTCCTAATGCTAATTGCTGTGATATTTGCCTGTCACTAAAAGCTGACTCTTTCCTAATTAGCCTGTTGCCCCTTTATTATCAATGTCATCAGCTAGATTCTGCAACATTGCAGTTCAATATGCAGGAATTATTCAGTCATCACAGAATTCTGAGGTCTTGCAGTTGTTCAGGACAAGGAGATTGACTGGGGGAGGGAAAATTTTGGCCAAGCTCCTGCCCCTTATCTGCATCATGTTCTGCTTAATTTAGGGACTCAGTCTACCTTATGCGAGAAAGTTGAAGCTCCTGGAGCATTGTGTGCTCTTGTTCCAAAGTCTGCAAACAAGTCATCTCTGCTTAAAAAGAACTCTTCCTCTTTGCCTATAGGCAATCATTAACTTCACAAAAAAGCTTTTTTTCCCCCACTGTATCCTAGGTGAGCTCCTTTTTATCAGATAATGTTGTAGCACAATGTAGCACTCTTTCCTAGCACTTATTATTGTTGTCATTTATATTTTTTATGATTATTTGAAGAAAATCTTACTTTTGAAACTGTCAGCTCCCTGAGGGTAGGATTCCTGCCTGTTTTCACTCACTGCTGTGTCCCTGCTTTATTGCATAGTGTCTGGCACTGTAGTAGGCACTCAAAAAATATTTATTTAATGAACCAATGGGTGAATAAATGAATGAATGAATGAATGAATGAATGAATAAGTAATAAAGACATACATAGAAGCTTTTACAAAACATGTTTTCTGTGAGTTTAATATATGACATGGACTTCTAATAGAAAGTATACTGTCGATTAAGTAAGTGGTTATTAATTTATTCCAGAATTTTGAGAATTGAACAATAACAACTTCAGGGCTGATATCAAGGAATCAAACTCTCTTTCTGTTTCATCACTTTGAGTTGAAACTTAGGAACTGTGCAACAGAGAAAGACCACTGATGGGCAGGCATTTCTCAAGAGAATAATAGAAATCAAAATTCCATAAATAGAATTGCTATTTTCTTACTAAGCTGCTTATATGGGCCAACTGATAAGTACTGCTTTACCCATGACAGCTTAAATTTCACATAGCCAGAATTATTTTAGTGTTCCACACATTTTATTGTACTCTAATTCTCTCATGTTTAATCTTTATGTGTAACTGTAATTGACAGAATAATTTACTTCATGATTATTTGGGATCAAGGAAAGTTTATTAATTTATTATTAGCAGTTGGAAAAAGCAATTATTTGGTGCTTGCATGCACCAGGTACTGATCTAAGTAATTTACATATATTATTTAATTCTAAGATATTTATATTTTATTTGAACTAAGCAAAAATAAAATATGCTACTTTCATATACTGTGGAAATCTAACTCTGTTATATTCAGTCAAGTTTAAGTAGATTTATTATTACAACCACAGATATTAGATGATATGTCCTAGCTGACCTCACATGTTCTCCCAGTGAAGGATGGTCGTATTAAAATCTTTGACCTTTCCATGAAAAATGCCACTTCTATAGCAATCACTATCCACATAGACTAACTGACAAAAGGGACAGAGTGGCCAGTGGTCATTTCTGCATTATACTCATGTTAAAACTATACTTTGCTCTATGGCTGCTGCTGCTGCTATTTGTAAAACCCAGCTCTGCTTGAATCTTTGCTTTTTAGTCACAAAGCCTGCCAGACTCCTTTGATCACAGAGTCACACCATGCTTACAGTCATGCTCCACGTTGGTCTATCTGCTTCTCTTCTTTCTAACCACAACTAGAGGTGGTGGTTCAGCATGTATATAAAGTATTTCTTCTGCCTGCTCTCTTTAGAACTACCCTATCTCAGGTCTCCATCCAGCAGTGGCTTGGAGTACTGATTCTTCACAAATGCCCTGTAATATGCAGAAATATCAAGCTGAGATCAATACAGGTATTTTTTTTTTGTCACAGTCAATACATACAATATTATTATATTTTGCATATATTTTTATAATCATATATTATAATTTGTAATTTACTTACGATTTATAATTTCACTACTGATTCCACTTTGGGAATGGGAAAGGTTTACTGAGCTATGGTGAGGTTGTGTTGTTCACCATTTTTTCCTGTTTCCACACGGAATTCACCCTCATATCTAATCAGTTAGCATCAGTCTTGAATAAATTTTGATTACTGTAGTGCCAGCTTCCTTTTTTCTTGAAATAAAACCAATTTCCAATGAAAGTATCAAGTAAAATAGATAATATAAAAGACAATGAGTTATTTTGTATTAGAGGGATTAAAGAGGTTATGTTGTATTTACCCTTTAGGATTCACTTTTTAACTTATTAATTTATTGCAGAGAGGTTGGATTTCAGCTGAGAACAATTTTTGATCCTGGCATTTGCAATAAAAGTAGATTATAAAAAAATCAAGAAATACAATGACATAACTAGTAATGAGTTAACGCTATGTGATTAGTTTGTAGTTCTTCAGCTAATTGTGGAGAGTATATCATATTCATTCTGCTTAAAATCTACCTTGAGTATTTGTAGAAATATAATTTACACAAATGGTACATGTATTACAATCTATTATTTATGCATCACGTATTTATTTAGTACCTACTGTGTACACAGCAGTGTTCTGAATGCTTGGGTACATTCTGTTATTAACAGACAGAAAAAAAGTGCTCCTTTGTTGATGTATCTACATTTTGTGACTTCCAATGAAGGCAGATTATTCTGATATTAGTTATCAAGTTTTTCACTGTGTTGGATCAGGATGATTAAGATTTTCACATGAGAAAAGATTTTGGTAAATTGATTTTCAGTCAGGCTCATATAAGAGACTACTGTAGACTCAGAACCACTAAATTTTGCCTTAAATCGTGACACATTATATTTTTGCTATATTATGGTTCTCTCAGATGAACATAGAAAACTCACAGAAGGCCTATACTTCTCATCTTTCTGTCCTTTGTGACTCAAATTTTTATTTGAAAATGAAGTGGATGAAATGCTTAAAGTTTGCTACAGAGAATCAGCTTACCTGGTCCTAAAGATAAAGACTAGTTAGTACCTTTATTTTGATAACTTTCATTTGATTATAAGATGCAGTTTTCTCTATTCTTTTACCTTTTGATTTATTCTCTCATCATGTTGTATTAGATATTTTTATTGTATAATATTGTAAGGATTCTGCGAAAATTTAGTAATTATTTTATTAAATGCTCAAAATAACCAACACCTTTGTTTCTATAGGGTCATTAAATCAACGTTTTTAGTAGTAGGCAACTAATGATTTTCAGCTTTGACACAGAGTTGACCCATCTCCTCTAGTTACAGCATCCCTATCGTTTCAAATTACAATCAGTTCAAAACATCATTTTCATGAATAGATTGGAAGAGAGCCCTGTGCAGTTTGACAGCTGTGCTCTATATTTAAGCTCAGTTAAAGTTCACTTTAAAGCAGCATGTCTTTGTAGTCATGGAGCTCTTTAATGCTATGACACGTCTGTGATTCTGTGCATCAATCATGGTGGCAGAAAGCCATATTCCTCCTTAAGAGGAGATGCTATGGAAGCAGGCAAAGAGATGAGCGTTGCCATGTGTCTGTTACTACACAGGCTTCCAGTAGTTTAAACTCCCTTCTCAGCTCCTGTTGGCTACCTGCTTTCCCTTTTCTTCCTTTCTACCCTTCCTAGGAATATTGTCCGTTCTTGTTCATTTATAGAGTTGCTACTAAGCACTCTCTTTCTTTGGGTCTTAATGCTCATAAAAATGGAATTATAGCTTTCTTTTCATTTGACTAATAAGCATTATAACAGAGGAATAAGAAATTGTACAGGGGGATAAAAGAGGAACTTAGATTATAAACATGTTGGGATAGTTATATATATATATATTCAAGGTATTTTTCACTTTCTATAATCTTGTTCTTGGTTTGTAGTCTCACTTACTACCTACTGGATACCTCTTAGGCTTACCCATTCACTGTTTGACCTTTCAAAATACAAATTCATTGTGTAGTGAGGTCCATTTTCAAACCCCAGTCTGCAAAGGAATCTCTCAGCAAAATGGCTCCCCTTACAGCAAATAGTCCTGGAAATAAATTTAAAGTGAAACAATAGGAAAATAATTAGCATCTCCCATTTTGCTTGAATTTTTTGCTTCTTTGCTTATTTATTCAATCACTCGTTTATGACTCAGGATATTTATTTATATTTTCTTTCATCCTATTTATGGAGAGCTGGTACACAAAAAAGGTACTCTCCATACTTTTGAGGATCTCATAACACCTTGTACATAAATACAAACCCTTGGTAAGCTTTTATACTTTAGATACCCTTTTGTTCACTTTTGTGTCTGTATTACCAAAGAATATTAAATATCTTTTAATTATATTGTCTTCAAATATTTTGTTTCTGTGCAACAAAAGATAAACCCACCATAAACACTTGAAATACAAATGCATAGTACTTGGGTTTTATTCAAAGAACTCTGCAATCAGTCAGCTGCAAGAGGTAATAGTTTTAAACTTAAGTTTTCCAGAGTTAGACTATTTGATTTTTTAAAATTTCTTGGAATATATGAAAATGATTTCAAGGAAATAATACAAATAAAATCTTTCTGGATTTTGCATCATTTGGTGACACTATATGCAAATCCAAATATTGTATCCCTGTCTGTAAATGACTTTATCTACTTTTGAGTTATGTCAGAAAGGAACAAAATTTTCACATAGGCAAAAAAATCTCCTATGATGCAGTATCGAGATTTTAAAAGTGATTCCTAGAGAACTATTGTATTTTCTAGTCAAACTGAGAAATAATGTTAATACTTGTATCACGTGGCCAACTAATAAATATTTTCTCCATATTCATGCTTTTAATTCTACAATTTCATAATTAACGTGTCCATCTCCTCCTCCTGTGTGTGTGTGTGTGTGTGTGTGTGTGTATGTGCGTTTGTGTATTTGTGTCTCTTCTCCCTCCTGTTCTCCCTCCTCCTTTCTTTTTCTTTCTCCTTTCCTTTTTCCAGAACAGATTTGGGTTTTTCAGTGGATTTGTTGCCTGATAATTCTTCCAGTTAGAAGTTAGAATAAAAGTTAATTAACTTAATAGTATTAGAATACTGTAAATTCAAATCTGGCCCTGCCAAATCTGGCCCAACAAAAGTTCAGATTATCTCTGCACCAAGACTCAATTTGCTATGTACAGATTTAAACTTTAAAAGAAAAAGTCTCAAAATAGTGAAGCTGGTTGAGCAATGAAGCTGGATATTGGTGAAACTTTAAGGAAATTTAAAAACAAGAAAGACAAAAGGACAAATACATTAATTTCACTTTATGAATTATCTCAGTCAAATTTATAGATACAGAACATAGAATGCTAATTGGCAGAGGAATGGAGGAGGAAGAAATGTTTTTTAGTGTGTTTTGTACCACAATTACAAGTAAATAAATAAGCAAGCAAGAATTGACCTATAAGAAATAATTACTTTCCTCTGAGTGTAATCATTTCTCAGAATGTGACAAGAAGTCTTTTCAATCATCCTCACTTTTCTGCAACTCAGCTGTGCTTTACCACTTCATAAAAGCAAGGCATTATAAAACTTTAACTTACAATTAAAAATCAAGTTTGAAATAAAAGCCCTTTGGTGAAAGGTATGGCATTTACTTAAATCCATATAAAATTTTCTGACCCATGTTTTTGACTGATCTAATGGAAAAAGAAGCCCAGAACCCAAAATTGAAGGCAAACCATGATTACATAGTAACACAGGATAAGGAAAGAGAAAAGTCTGGAATAGGGGAAGAAAAATACACATATTAAAGTAAATGTGTTAAATTTAATTTGCTTTAGTTTGATTTAGTTATTATAATTAATTTTTACACTAAAAATATCAATGGTAACATGGAATGGCATTAATTAAAACAAAAATTATCAAATGCAGACTTGGGAAGCATTTGTCTAATAGGCACCAAAGGAAAAAGTCATCTAATTTGTAAGCTTGCTAAGGAAGCAATTTTCCCCAAGGGTTATTGCAAGAAACAAATCAGAATAATATATATCATTATATCTTCAGGTATTTACCACCTGTGTTATCTTAACAATTATTCTATCTAGAAGTACTTTGAAGTATTCTGTAGTTCAATGTTCTCTGATTGTAAGTACCAAAATAATGTATCTAAAACACTCAAATGTATATGCAACACAGAAATGAACCAATAAATAAATAAACAGATATGGAGATCACACATGCATACATACACAAAGAAAGGCCTTACTACCAGTCCCATGAACTAGTGCTCATGTACTTTATGTGTATGTATGTACTATAGAACCAGTGTCTGCAGTTGGCAAGCTGGAGACCCAGGAGAGCCGGTTGTATAAGTTTTAGTCCTACTTTGAGTCTGATGACAGGGGAACACCAATGTCTCGGCTCTAAGACAGTGGGGCAGAGGGAATTTGCTCTTACTCAGCCTTTGGTTCTATTCAGGCATTCATTTGATGAGGCCCACTCACACTGGGGAGAGCAATCTGCTTTATTCATTCTGCTGACTCAAACCTTAAATCTTATCCAGAAAGACTCTCACTGGTATATCCACAATAAAGTTTAACCAGATTTCTGGGCACCTCATGGTCCAGTCAAATTGACACAGAAAATTAACCTCTAATTGTACCTTGTCAAAGGAGAGCTCATTATTCTTTTTTCTTGTTTTTTTCAAGCTATCAAGTTTAGAAATTTGCAGATCCATTTCATAGCATATTAGAAATTAAACCTGAAGTAGGCTAATGTAAGTCTCACTGATAGTCAAAGAAGAAATATATCAAATATCTAAAGTTGAGAAAAAAATAGAGAGCAGTCTAGGAACAATTTCTGAGCCATGGGCCAATATAATGATTTCTGTTCACAGTAATGCAAAATTATTCTACTCTTTCCAGAACAGTGTTTAATATTTTTAGAACAAAAACTATCTAAAAGAGTAAGTCTATTGAGTTTAATATTTAAATTGATAAATTTCTATTATCTCAAAAATGAATTCTCCAGTCAAAAGTAGATTATTTGTATATCATTTGTAAGTGATTCAGGTGCAAATGTGAAAGAAAAATCTCTAAAACTATGTTTTCTATGGAAAATGCCAAATTCACTTTTGAAATGCCGTAGTCACTTTAGAAAGAAGTGAATTTTTGCTGTATGATTTATCTATGTTATGCAAGTTGTATTATATAACATAAGCAAGTATAAAAATTCAAAAACTTAAAAAATATTAAAGGGCTAATATATATTTCAGATTTGCTAGGTGTTGACTGGGTCAAAAAGTTGCAAAAATCAGTGAGTTATAAAATGCTCAGGGTTCACTGCTATTACTGTGCTCACCTCTGTGCCATATGATGCATTTATTCACACAGAATCATGTATTGCATACATTTATTTGACAGATAATTTATTAATTGGCCAGAGATCCAAATGCAGACAAAACTTCCTGGATACCTGAGCTGATCTTAGAAAATTGATCAGCATTATGTAGGTGTTGAAGGACAGGGGGAATGAAAAGTACCAACTGAAACAGGAAGACATCTTGAGACCGACAACTGAGGCAGGCAGTTCCCTATGATCAATGGATTAGTTTATTACAGAGTAACTTTCTCACAGGGTGGGATTGTGTGGATGATAATCCAGAAGCAATAGCAGATGCACTTTACACCATACGGGGGCATTGGGACAATTTTATAGGTAACCTAAGATATGAGGGTAGATGCTTGGAAATAGAACATGTGTTCCCAAGTCGAGATTCATGAACGGATAACTTAGTCTCCTGGGTGCCAAGAATATGTTGGTGAAGGTTCTCATCATTGTTTGAGGATCAACAGAACATAATAGGCCATCTGGTCCTAATGATAATTAAACAAAATCTATTAACTGCAAAGCCCTTGATGACACAGAAGGGATTTACTGCACAGTACAGTCCTGGGTAGAGTCAACGGAAAGACAGGAGAAACTATAAGAGCCCAAGATGGCAACAGTTATGCCAACAGCCATACAATAGGTGAAGAATCATGTTGATTGATGAAATTCCTTGTAGAAGGGGTACTATACCACATGGATGTGGTAATTAGCATGAAGTATGCATATGGGTATATATGACAGGCAACACAGGCAGTTTAGTGTTCCCCGAGTGATGAGAATAGAGACTGGAGAGGCAGGTAATAGACAGTGAAGTACTCTGTAAGATATGTTTATTAATTAATTTATTTAATAAATTCATCCATTTTTTGAGTACCTAGTATTTGGTAAGCACTGTATTAGGTGTTTGGAAAATAGTAGTAAGCAAAACAAATCAAGATCCCTTTCCTAATGGAGCTTATAATTTATAAGGTTAGAAGGTGACCAGTACTTCATGGGGAAAAAAGAGAATAAGGTCAGGTGATCAGCTATTTGGCAGATAGAGATGAACTGCTGGCAGTTTTATATAGGGACATGAGTAGGCTTCATTGAGGAGATGATTTATGAGCAAAATCCTGAATACTTGGGATATTTGGGAAGAAAGTATTTCAGGCAAAGGGAAGAGGTAGAGCATATATTCTAAGGCTAAATTGTGCATGGCAGGTTTAAGGAACAGCAGGGGGGTAGGCGGTGATACTATTGAAGTGAATAAAGAAGAAAGTAATAGGAGAGGAGTACAGATAGTTAACAGTAAGATCATGTATGGTTTTATAGGCAATTGTAAGGACTTTTACTTTTGCTCTGTGTGAAATAGGAAAGCATTGAAGGGTTTTAAACAAAGGAGACAAGATCTGAGATCTGACTTAGGTTTTATAACTGCCATTCCAGCAGCTGAGATGTGAATGAATGTAAAGAGCAAGGGTGGAAATAGAAACACTCCTAATAAGGCTGTTGATATATAATGTGAACTGGACCTGATTGTGGCTCAAGCAAAGGTGATGTAAACAAGTACTTGGCAAGTTATTTATATGTTTTGAAGGTAGTACCCAAAGGATTTCCTGATGGATTGGATGTAAGATCAGAGCAAGAAGGAGTAAAGAATAACTCCAAGGTTTTTGGTCAGAGAAATTGGGAAAAAGGAATTTCTATCCAATGAGATGGGAAAGCTAAGAATGGGACAGCTTTTCAGAGAAAAGCCAGGAGTTCAGTTTTGGACATAGTATGTTGGTGATATTTCCTAGAAAACTAAGTAGAGGGGGAAAATTAGTGATTAGAAATTTGGATTGTACTCTTGTGCAGTGGAGAGACACTGCAGTGGAGAGACACTGGAAGATTTCACGTAGGTGGAGATATAGTCAGTTGTGTGCTTTAGTTTAATGCTTTCTAGCAGTTAGGTAGACAAAAGATCTGAAAGAATAAAAGCCCCAAATTAGGGCAACCAGTTAGTAGTTGGTTACAAATGTCAAGCAAGACAATTTGAGGGAGTAAATGTTGGCTGTTGTAAAGGTAGACAAGAGTAGGATGATTTGAGAAATATTTTAGAGGTAAAAATCATCAAGACAATAATTGTTTGTGAGGATCTTAGAAGGAGGAGTAAAACAGTTTTCTCAGTTGATTGGCTTGTTAAATGTAAGTGCCAAGATCTGAAATCAAGAGTAAAGAGGAGAAGCATGTTTAGGGGGAAGACAATTCAAATTTACTTTTGACCGTTTACAATTTCAGTTTATATGGTATATTCAGGTGTAGATAACCAGCAGGCATTTGAAACCTGAGAATAAAGTTCCTAAGAAAGCTTTAAGCAGAGCTTAAAATTTAGGGAGAAAACAGCATTAATGTTAAAAGTGATACCATGTGAATGGATGAGGATATAATGGAGAGTAAGAAATGGTATATTCTCAAAATATTTAAAAAGTTGAATAAAAATACTTGAGATTTATGTGGAGGAAGGGGAACACATTAAAGAGATTATAAACTGGTAATAGCAAGGGGAGTTATGAGTCAGTAATAAGGGAATTTTGAAGTTTTAAAATAGTGTCATTTATACATAGTCACACTGTAAAATAAATACTGTTATTGTGCAGTAGAAGTGAGAAGAACATTGATGACCGTTTTTATGGTAGGCAAAAGTACATGGATGCAGATGAATGTAGGGGATGGACTGGGTAAAAAGATTGAGACTGAAATGCACTAATTCAAAGACATAGACCATCAGAGTGAATCAAAAAACAGGACCCAACTCTAAGTGGTCTAAAAAACCCACTTTGAAAATGAAGAAACATATAGAATGAAAGTAAATGGATGGAGTAAAATAAATCATGCTAACACTAATAAAAAGAAAGCAAAAGTAGCTATATTAATTTCAAACAGAGCAGGCTTCAAAGCAAGGAAAATTATGAGGGATAAAAAATAGCATTACATAAGGATAAAGTTCAGTTCTCTATAAAGACATAAAAATTTTTAACATGTATGTGCCTAACAACAGAGTGTCAAACTATGTGAGGCAGAACATTATCGAATTGCAAGGAGAAATAGATGAATCAACTACCAGAGTTGGAGACTTTAACAGCCTTTTCTCAGAAATGAACAGATTCAGCAGGCAGAAAATCAGTAAGGGCATAGTTGAACTCAACAATACCATCAGTCAACTGGATATAATTCAATTCTATAGAGTACTTCATCCAACAGCAGAAGAATACACATCTTTCTCAAGCTCACTTTGAACATTCTTGTAGAACACATTCTGGGTCATGAAACATAACTTAACAAATTTGAAACAATAGAAAACATACGATGTCTGTTCTCAGATCATCGTGGAATTTAACTAGAAACCAGTAACAGAAAGATAACTGAAAAATCCCAAAATATGTGCACATTAAATGACAAACTGCTAAATAACAAGGACCAAAGGAAAAAAACTCAAGAAATTTAAAGTATTTTGAACTAATTGAAAATGAAAACACAACTTAGCAAAATTTGTAGGATACAACAAAAGTAGGGCTAGAAAGTCATTTATAGCATTGAATACATGTATTAGAAATGAAGAAAGATGTAAAGTCAATAATCTTAGTTTTGATCTGTGGAAACCAGGAAAAGAAGAGCAAATTAAATCTGAAGTAAGTAGAAGAAGGAAATAATAAGAATTAGAGGAGAAATTAATGAAATTGAAACAGGATAAAATCAATAAAGTCAACAAAGCCAAAATCTAGTTCTTTGAATAGATCAATAAAATTGATGTTTCCAGCCATGCTAACTAAGAGAAGAAGATAGAGGATGAAATTATTATATCAGAAATGAGAGAGGGGATATCACTACAGATGCCATGAATATTATAAGGATGATAAAAAGAATACTATCAATAATTTTATATTCATTAGTTTGATAACACAGAAAAAACGGACCAATTCCTTGAAAGATATAATCTTTCAAAACTTACACAAAAAGAAATAGATGATCTGAGTAGGCCTATATCTATTAAAGAAATTGACCCAATAATTAATAACATTCCAAAACAGAACCAGGTCAAGATGGGCTTGCTAGTGAATTTTACCAAAGTTTGCATTTAATAAAGAAATTTTACCAATTCTCTACAATCTCTTTTAAAAAATATAAACAAAGAGAATACTTCTTAACTTGTTTTTAACAACATCAGCATAATAGCAAAACCAACAAAGATATAAGAAAATAAAACTGCAGACCAAAATTCCTTATGAACATAGATGCAGAAACCCTCAACAAATATTAGCAAATCAAATCTAACAATGTATTAAAAAATTATGCACTATCACCAAGTAGGATTTATCCCAGGTATGCAAGGCTGATTCAATATTTAAAAATCAATTATTGTAATCCATCACATTAACAGATAGAAGAAGAAAAAATCACATTATTATATGAAGGGGTGGAGAAAGCATTTGACAAAATCCAACATCCATTCATGATAAAAAAAAAAAATTAGGTAAACTAGGAATAGAGGGGAGCTTTCTCAACTTAACAAAGAACATCTACAAAAAAACTTACAGCTATTGGTGAGAAATTCATAGCTTTCCTGTCAGGTACAAGGCAATGATGTCTCCTCCTGCCAACCCTTTTCAAGATTTACTGGAAATTGTTATTAATGTAATAAGAGAAGAAAAAAATTAAAAGTATACAGGTTGAAAAGGAAGACAAAAACTGTCTTTGTTTACAGATGAAATGATTGTCTATGTAGAAAAATATATAAAAAAAAAAATCCTGGAACTAATAATATATGATTATAGCAAAGTTGCAGAATATAAAGTTGGTATACAAAACCCAATTGTTTTCTTATATACTAGCAATTAACAAGTAGAATTTGATATTATAATACATTAGTACATTAGTATCTCAAATAATAACTAAACTATAAATCTAACAAAATATATCCATGGTCTATATTTGGAAGAAGAATACAACTCAGATAAAAGAAGTCAAACAAGTAAACAAATGGTGAAGACAGACTCCATGTTCATGGATAGTAAAACTCCATTTGTTAATATGTCAGTTCTTCCCAACTTGATATAAATAAAGGCAAAATATCTAGACAGTTGCAATCTTGAAGAAGAAGAACAAAGTTGGAGGACTGACACTACCTGACTTCAAGACTTAGTATAAAGATATGGTAATCAGGTGGCATGGTTTTGGTGAGAGAATAGACAGATTAAGATTAAGATCAAGATCACAGCAAACAGAATAGAAACCCTAGAAATAGACTTCTCTAAATAATGTCAACTGATATTTGACAAAGGAACAAGCAATTCAATGGATTAAAGGTAGTTTCTTCAACAAATGGTGCAAGAAAAAGTGGACATCCATATGCAAATTGGCACAAATGTTACACCCTTTCCAAAAATTAACTCAAAATGGATCATAGACCTCAATGTAAAATGCAAACTATAGAAGTCCTAAAAAATAACATAGCAAAAAACCTTGGTTTTGATGATGCTTTTTATATATAATATCAAAGGCATGATCCATTAAAGAAATTATTAATGAGCTGGTTTCATTAAAATTAAGAACTTCTGCTTTGCAAAAAACAATGTCAAGAAAATTAGAAAACAAGCAACAAGCTGGGAGAAAATATTTGCAAAAAACACATCTGATAAGGAATGTCACCGAAATTACACAAAGATCTCTTAAAACTCACCAAGAAAACACACATCTCAACTTAAAAATGTGTCAAAGACTTTTAACAGACACCTCAGCAAAGAAGATATACACATGGCTAATAAGAATATGAAAATATTCTACACACTATATGTAATCATGGAAAGGCAATTAAAACAACAATGAAATACCACTATACACTTATTAGAATGGCCAAAATCCAGAACACTGACAGCATCAAATGCTAGTGAGGATGTAAAGCAATAGGAACTCTCATTCATTTTTGATGTGAAAGCAAAATAGTGCAGCTACTTTAGAAGAGAGTTTGACAGTTTCTTACAAAGCTAAACATACTCTTACCATACTGTCTAGCCATCACACTTTTTGGTATTTACCCAAAGTAGTTGAAACTTACATTCACACAAAAGCCTCCCCATGGATATTTATAGCAGCTTTAATTGTAATTGCTAAAACTTGGAAGCAACTAGAATCTTGTAGCAGGTAAATGGATAAATAAACTGCTTCATCGTGACATTGGGGTATTATTCAATAGTAAAAAGAAATGGACTATTAAGTCATGAAAATACATAGAAGAACCTAAAATGCACATCACTAGGTGAAAGAATCCACTTATAAGCCACTAAGTGAAAAGGATATATACTATATGATTCCAGCTATATGAGATTATATAAATAGCAAAGCTATGGAGGCAATACACCTGTGGCTTGCAGTGGTATGTACGTGTGTGTATGGTGGAGAGATATGTAGGTGAAAGAGAAATGATTTTTTGAGCACTGAAAATACTGTGAATGATATTATAATGACTGATGTATGTTATCATACTTTTGTCCAAATCCATAGAATGTACAACATCAAGAGTGAACACTAAGGTAACTGGACTTTGGGTGACTATGATGTATCAAAGTAGCTTCATTTTTCTTTTTTAGTAGCTTCATTTTTGATAACAAATGTACATTCTGGTGAGTGATGTTGATAATAGGAGAGGCTATGCATGGGTGGGAACAGAGGGTATACAGAATACTTCTATATCTTTCTCTCAACTTTGTTGCTAACCTAAAATTGCTGTAAAAATAGAGGTTTAAAAAATTCAACAGGTAGTAGGTGCAGGGAAGAATCAGAATGACAACAAAGGCTTGGAGAGTGGGAATACGAAAAGGAGACTACACTTGCATGAAGTTTGAATAAGAATTGGAAGGAAGAGATGGAACTGTAGCTTTAGGTTATGGGGAAAAGGGAGAAGTATATCACATTCTAATAGGATCTAGTTTCTTTCATTCCAGGAGGAGACAATGTAGAAAATAGATTAATTTGAACAAGGCCATATAGAAGGTGGGTAAGATGTGCTGTAAGTGGGACTTCACTGTAAAAGGCAGAAAAGTTGATGAAGATGAATAAACCTTCACATGAATTTTTAGATTAAAAGAGGAAAGTTAAGGAAGACAATGCCTTATGACCACAAACTTCTCAATGAAGCACTTAAAGTTACCTCTTTTGTCAATTGAGGGTTGAGTACAAACTTGAAGTACCTGCAGAAGAAAATGGAAGTAAATCCTAGACATGGGAAATTAAAAGGTTAATGGGTGTATTAGTTTCCCTTTGTTACTGTAATGAATTACCATAAATTCAGAGACTTAAAAAATACCGTTTTATTACTTTACAATTCTTTAGGTCAGAAGTCTGACGTATGTTTCAGTACCTAAAATTGAGATGGCAGCCGGGCTGCATTCTTCTCTGCTCCGAGCTCTAGGGTAAATCCACTGCCTTGCTTTTTCCAGAGTCAAAATGCTGACTGAATTCTTTGGCTTAGACCCCCTTCTATCTCCAAAGCCAGCAATGACTGTCCAATACTTCCTCATATCTCAGTGCTTGACAATGATTCTTCTGTTTCCATCTTCCATGTTGAAAGGATCCTAGTGATGCTGGTGATTAAATCAGACACTCCCAAATAAACCAAGATAATCTCACTGTTTTTAAGTCAACTGGTTAATAAATTTAATTCCATCTGCTGCATGAATTCCTCTTTGCCATCTAACCTAACTCATTTAGAGGTTCCAGGGATTAGAAGGTGGACCATCTTTGAGACCGTTATTCTGCCCATCACAATGACTGATGCTGAGGGTCAAGCTAAATTTAGAGACTGTCAGTTGAAATGATGCCAGTCTTGGAAATGGATACTTTATACATTGTGATAAAAATAGATAAATTTGGTTTGGCATGAATTCAGGGTTCAGACTTGTGGTTTTAGTGAAAGAAAAGGACTACAGAAACCAAGGTGGTAATGAGACAGTATGTTGCATAATGACCCATGATGTCCAGGACTGTTAGCAAAAGACATTAGACAAGGAGAAGGGTGACAGATTTCAGGGGGTGAGAGTAGAGTGGGAAATGGAAGAAAAGAGGAACTGGAGAAATCTGTGTGATAAAAAGTAGCTATGATGTACTTAAGGAAGAGGAAGAACGAGAAAGATAATACTCAAAATATTATTCAAAGAGTAGGATATTTGAGTTTAAGATTTCAGAATTAGACTAGTTCAGGGTGGTGACAACTTCCAGGACATAATCATGGGGACAAGTGGTTAAAGAACAGTGGATATAGTGGTTGTTCAACTGGATAAATCTAAATATTAGTAAAGTTATGGGGTTGGGTGGACCATTCATATGTATCTTGAAGTCACTTACAATGAAGGCTGACCTTATGGAAAGATCATGACGCTGGTAATAATTCCTCAGTCACTGAGGGAGAACTGTCAGGAAAGTAGTCAAATGTGGAGGTACTTACAGTAGAGGTACAGATACACAGCATGAAGAATAGGGAAGTAGGGATTTATACTTGCATAGACAATAAATAATCTGGAAGCAGCTTTAGGGAAAATGTCCTTCACCTTCTGAACCTGAAATATGCAAGAGGAGTAAGTATAAAGAGAATCTTCTGAAGAAAGCTGGGGAGGAAGTTGAGCACTTTGGATTGAGTTAGGTTTCATTTAAGGCACAAAAATGAAGATGCAGAGACATTTATTTACAATAGAACTACGTTTGAAAAGGCACAATGGAAAGCTCTGCAAGGAAGGGCTGCATTAGTGGTTTTATCAGGGGCCAGAGAGAATTATAGGGCAGTATTCCATGCTCATGACAACAGAAGAGAAGTTAAAGGGCTCTAAGATATTTTACCTTCTAAGTGTTGACAAAGGATAGAAATAATGTTTTCAGAATAACACTATGGTAAGTTTACAATAGCATGAATTGCAGCAGAGGCCCTATGGATAGTAGGGAGGTGATCAAATTAAGAGTTGATTGTATCCTTTGTACATGCTTCAGAAAGCCCAGGAGAAAGTCTCAAATAGATGTTTTCATAGGGTGTTATATGGTGTGTTATATAGGGTGTTTTCCATAATTACTTTATATTCTTGAAAGAAAGGAATAAAGGAAGAAAAAAAAAAGAAAAAAAGAAAGAAATTAGGAAGAAAGGAAGGAAGGGTGGAAGGGATTCAAAAGAGAGAAATAGTAAAAAAAAAAAATTCATTAGGTTATTTCCCAATGTTTATAGTGAGAGTGAATTCATCATAGAGTGCTTTCAACACAGCTTCTGATGTTATTTTTTATTTTTGCAGGAGAGATTAAAAAGCAAAAAAAAAAAATTTAATGGTTGTATTTTTAAATACTAAAAAGCAAGTCTTAAGTTAGGTCAGTCGAGTATTAAACTAAATTAAGCACCTACCCAACTGGGCACATCAGTTGGGCATATATAATACATACTACTTTCATCCTTCGAGATCTCCCTTTTAAAATTGGCATTCTTTCCCATTTTTCTAGGTGAGTATTTGTTCAAGCGAAGGGATAAGGATGTGATTGAGTGAAAAAAAAAGGACTCACAATATCAGTAAAGATCTGCTTTGAAGAATGGCGTGAAGTAGTGGGGTGTGCGTCTCTCTTTGTAGTTACAATCTATCACTCCTAATGGGATCTCTATGCATTTGATACAATGAGAGACGAAAGTAAGCTTTCACAACCCCTTACAATGTGAATAATGAACTATAAATGCTTCTGATCACATTAATGCACCAGGGAGAGTGAAATGAACAAGGAAAGAATTTAAAAAATGATTTTCATCAGATTTGGAAAGTAAATTTGAATTTATCAGGGCTGCTTAATAAATTTCTGCACACAGTGAGTATTTTAAAATTACTATAATAAAGTGATAATTATATACTATTTAATATATGGCATATATATGTATATGTGTCACACAGGGTTTATACATATTCAGAATTATTTTTTAGCTTTATCTAGGAAGAGGTTGCAGGAGGAGTGAGATATAGTATTACAAATTATAATGGGAGATGTAGTCATCAAAGATACTAAAATAGCTGAAGCATTAAATGAATATTTCCAAATACATTTACAAAGTAGAACATTTATGACCACCTATTCTATATCAGGATCACTTTGGTAAAGGTAATAAGTATGACTAAAAAAAGTCAAGTATCTATATTTTCCAATTTGATGTGTTAGTAGCATAGAACAAAGCTACAAAATTTTTTATTAGGTTTAAGTGCATTTCTTTCAGAGTTTCATGAGAATTGAAAATAAGTGTGTAACAGTTAATAGTCAGCCTACAACCTTAGCCTTCACTAAATAAGCAGGTTATTCAAAAACATTTTTTTCCATTTTATGTGAAAAGTCATTATTAATTCTTAACATCATAGTTATTGATCTGATTTTTCAGTACAGGGGCCTAGTTACAGTGTTCTATTCTTTTTCCCTTGTCTGAACCTTATTATAAATAGTGACATTTATAATGTTAAAGATAAAATAAAAGGATACTTTCCCCATACTTTGAATCATTGAGTTTCATTGCTTGCAAAGTATATGGAGAGATTGGTCAAATTAATCTTCTCTGTTTAGTTGGCATGAAAGACAAAGGAAGGAAAGAATGAAACAGCATCATCAAAATTACTAATCCTAAAACATAGCTTGAGGTGATGTGTGATTCATGGTCTCTTTTACGCAATTAAGAAACTGTTCAATAAACTGGAAAAGATAATAAAATAAATGAGTTCACATGCAAACTTAACTAATTAAACTTTGTTACTTGGGTTATGGGTACATGTATATAAATTATGAATTTTAATTGTGTCATTTTAAGAATTATTATTTGAAGATTGATCATTGTATTCTTTGTTCCAGTATTTAATTTTTTCATTTTAAAAATAAGGATGATAATGTTAAAAATGGAATGTGACATTGAAAATGACTTTCACAATGATTAGAATTATAAAAGTAATATCTATTCATTTAGATAGTATTTTTTCATTCATAGAGGCATTTAAAGCATATACTATGTTTAGCAGCATTCTCAGTATGTATTAAGGAAGAACTGTTTGATTGAGGTCTTGAGAAGTTTATAGTCTCTTCAAAAAGACAAAGCATGCATACATACATAAAAGGGAGAGGGGGACATTAAGCCAAAGAAGTGTGTGGTAAAATCTTGTTAACTCGGCTTTTACAAAGTAAAAATGAAGGAAGGGATCAAGCATCCTAGGGTAACCTTTGAACATTGTGCTCTACTATAGTTACTTCTTGGTCATCACCCAAAGAAAATATTGTTTGAAAAACTTGCAGAAAGTAGGAAGGATACTTCATAGCAGTATCATTACTTCATGTGAGTAAAAAAGTAGGAATAAGCAAAATGTATCTGTGGTTGGTAAGGAGTCTTTTCCTATATGGCCGAGAAACCACCTTATTTAGAAGACTATCTGCGTAAAGCTACAGTGTAGATAACGGAAGACAGGAAACTGGATAAAAAATGAGAAGTGAAGAGTAGATGAGCCCTCACTGGGTGTAAGTAAAGAGAATGAAAACCAGAAGCCAGAACTGAGCCTAAGGGAGACCTATGTAGTGGGCAGGAAAAGAACACAGGCACAATATGCTTCATAGGACCAATCATTAATTCATCATTACTGTGTATATACTATATACCAAAAGGACTGCCCTGGGCACTGAAGATTCTGCAGTGATGAGCACGCCCTTGCTTTTGACCAGCCTTCTGCCTGGTGGGAAAACTAGACATGTACACAAATCCTTCAGCCACATAGTAGGTACAGGAACATAGTCTGCCTAACGGCTATAAGGGAACAAACACACAAATCCAAATGCCTGTTTCTGTCTGGGAAGATGAGAAAAGAGCACATTGAATAGTTGACTTCTGCATTCAGTCTAAAAGAATGAATATTAATTTGAAAACCAGAAATAAAGTGGACTAAGATTCTAGGTTTATGAATTAGCAGGTACAAAGATATGTGAAAACAGAATGTAAGTTCAAATGACCACATACAGCTAAATAGAACTGCAGCCCAGGAAACCCAGTGGGGAATCATAGGAAGTGAGGTGGGCACAAAGCAGGGATGGATCATTAAGGCGTTTGCTTGGAGTTTACCTTAAGACGCTGAGAAACTGTTAGGATTTAAGCATTTGATGCTATTGTATTCTACACTTTGAACCATCACTTCAGCTGTTGTGTAGAGGGTGCGTTCAAGTCAGGCCCAGAGTTCTGATTTGGTGGCCACTGATAAGCAATGATGAGTAGAATCTACTTAAATAATTGGTAGTGGAGAAGCAGAGAGCAGTGAAAAGCTTTAGAGAGAAATAAAACCTGGCTACAATTACAAGTGAATGCAGGAGAGGAGGAATTGCAGAATACAGTCTAAGCATTGACTCAGGTGCTATATAACTAAATGTGGGTGGAAGGGTAAGTAAGGAGAAGAAGTATATGATGCTAATTTTAATAGATAATTAAAGAGAAAGGGTCAGGTATTTGTCCTGTCTTTATTATACGAACAATTTCTCATAGAAAAAGTTCCTAATTTTTAGAGATGATTTTCAACAAATGCAGGAGGGATAACAAAATTAGAAAAACCACCACTTTGTAACTTATACTAAAATGACACATCCAGGTGATGATAATGAATGAATACACTAATCAGATGGATACTGGTAGGGAATTTGATAAGATAGGTCTCTGGTTGACATAATCTGAACCTGAAAGTAAGTCCCAGTATTACTAAAGTGGGATGATTTTATATTGTATTCGTCAGAATGTAATGCAGTTGAAAATATACAGGATCATGTGTGGAGCATCCTTTCATTAAAAAAAGGCCCTGTAACTTATCAAGACATTAGCTCTAATTACCAGTTTATGGAAAATACCAAAACTGGTGGGAAAAAAATCAACCAAAACCACAAAGAAGCAATCAAAGCTATGTCAAGAAAAGCGAAATTTAGTGCAGGTGATAGTATAGAATTAAGAAGAGACTTTAGAGATCCAATAATCAAATGTTCTTTGTGGAATTTTGGGTCCTGATTTGAACAACCAACTTTATAAAGAGCTCTTTGAAACAATCATAACATTTAAATATAAACTCAATGTTGGTGTAATAATTGGTGTAAATGTTATTTAGGATTTATTTTTAATTTTATTGGCTATATTATCTAATAAGCTTTTATTAATTAGAGATGCATACTGATGTATTCACAAATGGAAAGGCAAAGAACCATAAGTTTTATTTAACATCAAATAAAACAAAATAAAATAAAATAATATAAAAAGCTTTGTGGGATGGATAAAATTTGTTTGGGAACGTTTCTTAATCTCTGAAGCTTAGTGTTGGGCATTGGGTAGTGAAGTGTTCATTACAGTAGTCTTCTCTCTTTTTATGTTTAAAAACTTCCAAAATGAAAAGATGAAAACAGATTAATTTTAATCAGGTTGATGTGCAGGTGTAGATTTTCAGTAGAACCTCATGTAAACACATAATCTGGACTTTCCAGTGATGTATGCACTAGAATTATAGTCAATTTACAATGTCGTGCTAATTTCTGACTTATAGGATAGTGATTCATATATATGTATATGAATATATATATAAAATATACATAAACACATGTGTGTATGTGTATGTGTGTATATATATATATATTTTTTTTTTAAGTGGGCTTGCTGGATCATATGGTAAGTCTATTTTAGTTTTTTAAGGAAACTCAATACTGTTTTTGATAATGGCCACACCAAAATACATTCCCACCAATAGTATAGGAGGGTTACCTTTTTCTACACCCTCTTCAGCATTTATCATTTGTGGACTTTTAAACGATGGACATTCTGACTGGTGTGAAGGGGATACCACATTGTAGTTTTTATTTACATTTCTCTGATAATTAGCAATATTGAGCATTTTTTTTTCACATGCCTATTGGCCATTTGTATGTCTTCTTTGGAAAATTGTTTGTTTAGGTCTTCTGCCTATTTTTGGATTCTTTGTTTTTTGTTACTGAACTCTATGAGCTGTTTTTATATTCTGGAGATAAAGTCCTTGTGAGTTGCATCATTTGCAGTGTATTCTCCCATTTCATAGGTTGTCTTTTCATTTTATTTATGGTTTCCTTTGCTGTGCAAAGCTTGTAAGTTTAATTATGGCCCATTTGCTTACTTTTGCTTTTATTTCTGTTGCCTCAGAAGACTAACCTAGGAGAACATTGCTGTGCTTTATATCAAAGAATGTTTAGCCTATATTTTCTTCAAAGAATTTTATAGTATTTTGTCTTATGTTTAAATCTTTAAGCCATTTTGAATTTTCTTTTTGTGCATAATATGAGGGAGTGTTCTCAGCTGTCCAGCTTTCCCAACATCACTTCCTGAAGAGACTGTCTTTTCTCTATTGTATATTCTTGCCTCTTTTGTCAAAGATTAGTTAACTGTAGGTATGTGGGTTTATTCCTGGGCTTCCTGTTCTGCTCCATTGATCCATATGTCTGTTTTTGTGCCAATACTATGCTGTTTTGATCACTGTTTATTTGAGATTGTTATCATCTTTTTGAAGAAGGCCAGTATCGCTAAATCATTTGTTTTGTAACTTGTCCTCCGGTGCCTGGCCCCAGAAGTACGTGGAAAGTAGAGGAAAAGTAAAATTTCAAATACATTTAAAGAGCGAGAAAGGTAAAATTAAAAGGGAAGGATTTGGTTCTTATCAATATGCAGTCAAAATGGAAGCTTTACCTGTCAGGGGTATACTAAATATACTAGAATATGTAAGATATACAATCATAAGTGTACCATATAATTTTTAATTTTTTGATGATAATCATGTGAAAATATAATTGATCATATTCCTTGTGTTTATACAGCTGGAGACCTTTAGTATTACAAACAGCAATAATGTTTATATTTGCTGAAGTATAAAAGAAATTTAACAGATGTTTTCTAAAATTGGACAATGCATTCCCTTTATGTAATAATGTTATCGTTTAAGGGAATGAAGCCATAAAGGATAGGGAAAGATCTTTATAGAGCTATGTCAGGCAGTTAATTGATAAAAATATGTTACTTGTATACATTTTGTGATGTTTGTGAGGTTGCTGATTTTTAAATTTGTAGGTGTTTGTGATTCCTTCTTATTCATTCTGAGGAAATATTTATTGTCATACCTAATACTGCCTCCATAATTTTACAATTTTTTCAAAAGTAAAATTTCAGAAATTTTAACAAAATCTGGGTCTAAATCTGTATGAGAGCCAAAGAAGAAGATGGCTTATGCAAGGAAGTGTAGTTGGCATTTATAAAAAATAAAAACTATAAAAGTTTTTGTCTCTCTTAGCTCTTGCCTAAAGTACAGAAGCAATTGACTATTAACAACACAAAAAATATTTTCTCCTTAAAAAGGTATTTTGAAAAATCATAAGGCTCAAAGTCCTAGGATACTCACACATGTACACACATACAAAGTAGCTTTTACTTCACAAATAAAATATGTTTAGTTCAGATGTGATCATTCCTTTCCTCCTCAACTCTGTCACACACTCCTGCTCCAGCGATAAAAAGAGAAAAGCTGCCCATCCTCTCTTCTTCACTTGATTTTTTGGTGTCAAGTCTGGGGAGGAAAGAGAATGCCACATGTGAAAATGAAATCTTTATAGCAAAGAGAGTAAAATGTAAGCAGAATGGGAGTGTTGCCTCTTTGGAGGATTTGAATAAAAGATATATTTCTTGTTAGTAAATCTGTAAAGTCAAATATTTAACTGAAATACTTTGTCCTTGATAAACTATAGTAGGACTCTAAAGTTTTTGCTCCCATCTGACCTGGAGAAGCAAATATTCTGTATTCATAAATATACTTAACAGCAAATCAAAGATAATTAAGACCACAATCAGAAGATTTAGGTCAAGTAGTAATATATCAGTTTCATAAAACATTTAGGTCAATGTAGATTTAAAAGGATTAATAATTTTATAAGAGATGCAATTTAACTTTTTCAAGTGTGTTTTATTCTAAATTGATTAAGTTATTTTTTATTTCGAAGAATATAAATATGCTTAATTATTCATATGCAAATATAATTATTAGTGTTTTTGCATGTGTCCTTCAAAGAATAATAGTTTATTTAAATCTTATTGAAGTAACTCTAGACAAATTTTATAACTTGATTGCTATTTTTCAGTAGCAAGCTTATATATTAGTGTTCAATCCACAATCCAAAATTTGATCTAAATTCATCTTTTGAGCTAGAAGTAAAAAGCTTATGTTTCACAGAAGGTTTGTCCTTTTACCTTTTCATTTACATGTTTAACAGCACTGTAGGCATAGTTGCAAAATGATAGGCTACTCTTTTTTTTGTAGTACATATCAAATTTGAGAATTTTCCATTTCATTTATCTATGTAGACAGCTCTAATTTGACCCACAATCTTTCTATGAAAATCTAATTGAGTCCTTTTTATCCTTTTTGATGATGAAATCAGGGTAAGTCATAGGTAGAGTTGAGGAAAACCACAGAAGATTTATGGTAGTCCTGAGTTTGATTTCTTAATCAGTCACCTGCTTCTCTTATGACCAGCGGGGAAATTATTCACTCAATCTTAAGAGTATGGGAGCTATTTAAATGCTTTCATGTTCTCTAATATTTAATGTGAAGTAGCTTTTCCCCCATCATTATCAGAATAACGGTGTAAAAAAATTTTCCCCCATGATACAAAATTTTCTATTGCATCTGTGATTAGGAATGCTGTGGAGGCAGACCTTTCATTATTATTGAGTTTCAAAACAAAATATTTATCATTAACTTTCATTCTTCAGTGTTATTTTAATACTTCACACTTTTGCTATTAAAAGAATCACTGACATTATGAGTGAGCAGATTTCAATGAAAGCAGCTTACTTGAACTTTTGAAAGGTAAACTAATTGAGAATAAAGCAACATAATAGTAGATCCATGTCATATCTTGATCCTGTTATGATGAAAATTTTTAGTAAAATATAATATAGGTTAAGGTTTATTTTTGGGAACCTAAAATAGAGAAAGAATATTTTCTCTTTTTTTAAAAAATATTCTTTTAACATATTTTCATTTAGGTCTGGAAATTGCAGTGAATTTTCTGCCTTACATGGCTAGTGCAGTGAATAATTAGAAATCGTTTTAGACTAAAATTTCATCAATCTTGTTCTCTGAAATATGTCTGAAATTATCCTGATACACTCAGATGCTTATCTTACTGAAACATATATTGGGAATTTATTAAAATAGATGGATTTTATATTAAAGAAATTAAATAGAAATATAATTTTTCAAGTGATGTAAGAATACAAAGTAATCATTCCAAAATATTTCAACTTTTTGATAACCATTTCTCATACTACCATGCTCTCTTCCCCCAATTGTTGTGATTAATAAAAATGTTTAAACCAGTAGAAACAACAATCTTCATTACTTATTTCATAAATCATGGAGATTCTAAGGAATAAATTCTCTATCTTCTGTTGTGGAACCATATGTATATCATAAACTCCCTGTGACTGTAGTTATGAATTAATGTGCTAAAGTAGTGCTCAAAATAGCTGATTGGTATAGATGGAACAAAGAGTCGTTAAAGGCCAGAAGTATAGCAGTTACGGTCATATAAAAATGACCAAGAGACAAACTGAAAAAGAGCATTAGGCTGCAAGTATATCAATTAAACTCCATCATTACTAGAGCAAGTGGCAAGTAAGTGAGACTGCCCTAGAAATCTAAGTATATGTTCCATAGTATTAGAACTATACAGTAGAATTAAAATTAGTATCCTATAAAGACTGATAATAGCTCTCCTTTTTTTTAAACTGCAACTTAAAGAAAAACCTCTAGGGAATTCAGATGAAATTGAAAAGTTGATTTACATAAATCTCCCTAATAAGAGTTGTGCAACTTCAATTTTTCATTTACTTTTCTGTCTTATATTTTCCACTCTGTATATATGTATGAGTACATAACCTAAGTATAGGAATATTATTAAAATCTTTGATATTTTAATTATTTTCTTTAAAAAATAATTTTCTATCCAGTTTTTTTCCCTCTAATATATGCCTTTTGTTCCCCAGCCTTTCTTTTCCAAAATCAAGTGACATTTTATAGAGAAATGGATGGCAAGTAAATGCCCTAAAAATGGCTAAGTATAATAAACAGCAGTTAGCATGACATTTTCAAAATTAGACTTGAAAAAAATATTTATTTTCTGTTTATTTCTGTATGAATATTCTAGATGAGTAGTTACTATATTTTATCAGCCAGTGCTGTGTATAACATAGCACATTCAAGGTACAGTTACCAAAAGAACAATAAGTGTTTGTGAATACTCAGTGAAAGAGGCATACACAGTATTCTTTCTATAAGCAGGCTTACGTTAGCTTCACGTCCAGTAAACTCAATCCAGCATGAATTTTTATTTCTCCTCTTTATACTGTATAGTACATAATTTTATGAAATAATTATACTGTTCTATTTAAAATATCTTATAATTTTTCTTGACAATTAAATTTGCCATTGTTCATTCATTATATTTTGATTATTATATACTTTGATTATTTGATTGAGATATTTTTATTATTTCAGTAATGAACATGAAATTTTATCCCAAGTTATTGTAGAGAGTTTAAGTAATTTATATCCACACTGGTATCTATTAGATATGCTCATTTCCCTTCTAAATGAACAAGTATTTATTTAACAAAGGTCTACCTTAGGAATAGTGAAGCATTTTGATAGACACACTATTATGTTGCAAGTGAGCTGCATTGAATGTTGCCCTTTAATTACAGTGGTAAAATGGATTTATAATCACCAATCCTTGATCATGCATGTATTTACAACACAGCTTTTTTTAAAAAATGACATCTTTTTTTGTTATGAGTAAAAGGATGAATTATTTAGATTTCTGGGTTTTTATGCAAATAGATTTCCTCATATGTCTTCTTGCTGCAGTCTGCCCGGAACAAACATGCTCTAATATATGAATAATTACACTTTAAGTGGCTTGTTCAGGATGCAACTCTAAATGGCACTTGTGTTGTGAGCAGTGATCATGGTCTGTATTTGCAAACAGTCTATTAGCCTTTTCAAAGACCTTCTTGGGATACAAACATCTTGGCAAACAACCTGCTTTCCAGAGAACTTGGAGGATGTGTGTTTTTATGTATGTATTTTAAACTTGAGCAAGATGATCCAAGGAATTAGCACTAATAAATAAATATAAAGTGAGGTTTTATATCCTATCTTGACAATTTGTTAATATAATTAGCACCCTTCACTCTATCACTTTCAGAAAATTCTACTTTCTGTCTAACCTGTCTTTAAATTTATAGTTTGTCTATTTTCTCTAGTTCTTTCCCCAGAGTTAGTCACCATGATTCCTGAATATAATTATAATTAAATCACTTACTGTTCTGTCTTCTATTGATTGATAAATTTATTACTTAATTTTGATCTTATCTCTAACATTTTAATAATAAATAACTACCTGTAAATATTTATTAAGTGATAAATGTATACTCAGCACCTGTGAGCCTTTTCTCATTTTTCTTAAAAATAGCTCTTATAGCGGGGAGGGTATAGCTCAGTGGTAGAGAGCATGCCTAGTATGCGTGAGGTTCTGGTACAATCCCTACTAACCCCATTAAAACAAACAAACAAACAAATAAATAAATAAATAAGAAACCTAATTACAAACCCCCTCAGTTAAAAATAGCTTTCGAGATGCAGACTATAATTTGAAACCAAGCCTGTGTGACTTCACATGCAATAATCCTAACAATTATTTTTAGGCTTCTAAATTCTTTCTAAGATTCAGATACTTAACAATTTTAGGTGTCCCACCTTTCATCATTGTTTGATAAATGTGGATTCTAAATTGGTGTTTTGGATGGTTCTATTTTTATCTCACAGATGATACTGTAATTCAACAGTGTTCGTGAATGAATAATGTGCTCACTGGTCCTGTTAGTTGCTTCCAAGAGAAAATTACAGAAAATTCATTTAAGTATCTCTTCTCATAATAAAGCATAACTTTTGCGGTTAACACAAAGAAAATGGAAAGGTAAAAGTTGTATCCAGCAAACTTGTTTAACAAAGTTCTTTTGAAGATTAAGTAATGTAGGCTAAGTGCTTGGCACAGTAAATGCTCCATAAATAGCTGTTACTCTACCTGTTCTGTGAGGTTACAGATAGCACACTGGTCTATTGCTGCATCGTTAGCCTTAAGCTTGAGTTCCACAACATGAAATGTTCACAAAATTATGTGTAAATGAAGATGTTAATGAATGATAGTTATTGAATAAAGGAAAGTGAGAGGATGATGAGTATTATCATTAAAACTGTCCATTAGAAGATGAGTTTTGAGTGAAACTTTAAGGAATATGAGTGACATGAACTGAGCAACGCACATCAAGAGACCACCATTTATCTATATCCAAGATGAGGATGGGCTTTATTGCCTGAGATAGGTGATAGCGTGACACTTTATGCCATTTTGAGTATGATGAATTGCTTACTCATTTTTCTGGTGACATGAAGCTAATGAGTTACTTACCTTCTTAAATTTTTATATAGTAACTTTTTATTTGTGTGCTCACTGGTATAAAATGTGCTTTTTGTTCTATGTACTTATGGTGACTGCAAATTAACAAAGGAGTAAAACAAAGTTTATTCATCATAAAAATACACATTTTCAAGATAGGTATAATCTTGTTTTCTGACAATATTGATCTAATGTTCCTTAGGTAATTCATTTCATGCATTTATTTAAACTTGAATTACTTCCAGGATGGTATTTCATAATTACACTCATAGACAGGTCATGATTTTTGTTCCCATATTTGGTTATTTACACTGTAGATAGAAAAATAAACTAATTAGTAAATATTATGTTTAAAGAATCTTAATTATTAGCCTATCTGATGTTCTTTTTCAATGTTTTAGTCAAATTTCAGTGAGGATAAATGAGAAAAAATATAAATAAATTATAGTGATTGCAATCAGAACCTGCCCCAAAACTTAAAGACTTAAGAATAGAAAATTATTTATTCCTTAAAAAAGATCTACTCTACATTGTAGATTAGTATAATAGACTCAGGACACAAAAGTATGAATGAGTTGCATATAATAGAATAGAAGTTTATTAAGAGTCACAATGGACCAGTTTTTCTGGTTACTTTAATATTAAGTGTTTTAGATGCCAATTACATCTTTCTATATCTCACTACTTAACTATAATTTAGAAACATCACATCTGATAAGATTCAGGTTTGTTTCTTATCCTAGCTTTAAGATTACATTTCTGTGACTAATCTTTTACATCACAGTTTAGATACCTTCCTATTTTTTTAAAAACACACATTTTGAACTCCCAATTTATCCCTTCCCACCTCCTTTTCCCCCCAGTAACCATAAGTTTATTTTCTATGTCTGTGAGTCTGTTTCTGTTTTGTAAAGTTCATTTGTGCCTTTTTTTGTTTGAGATTTGCAGATACTTGCTACTATATAAAAATAGATGTACAAAAATTTCTTCTGTATAGCACAGGCAACTATATTCAATATTTTATAGTAACTTATAATGAAAAAGCATATGAAAATGAATATATATTTATATATATATGACTGAAACATTATGCTGTACACCAGAAATTAACACAAAATTGTAAACTGACTATATTTCAAATTAAAAAAAAACCCAAAACAACACCTTTTGACCTTGATGAAGACTTTCTTAACCAAAAGGCACTGCTTCTGTCAAGATAGGAGAATACTATTTGAGGAATGTTTAGACTGGAGTTATTTTTATCAGAATCATACCAAATAACTTTTTATTTCAGTGTAAAATTCAGAGAACTAGACACTTCATAAACAATAATGGCACATCTATAAGAAATACCTCTAGGTCAAAATATTAATTGTAGCATGCATAGAAATAGTGAAAACAATAATTGCATCAACTATGCTACTATGGGAATAATTATTAATGCCTAGAGATGGACTTCTTTGGGAAATAGTAAATTCTGCATCAGAGAATGTGTTCAAACATTAACTAGATGAACCATTCTCAGGGACATCATTGAAGAGGCTCAAAAATTGGATATTTTAATTGTATACTTTTATAATGTTCATGTCTAACAAATCACTGAATTATTGTGAGATCATAGAAGATGAAAGAAATATTGATACGCATTATATGTTTAAATATGTGAGTTAAAATACTAGTGACTTATGTATTAAAGCATTTGTAGTACTGAAAATATCAAGAAAATTTTGTCTTGTTATAAAATGATTTTTTTTTTCTGAGTATAATGACTTTGTCACTGGTATTAAAAATAAAAGCAGTGAAGATTTCTCACTATTTTGAATAAAGTAACAAATTTAACTCATCTAATATGGACCCATTTTTCATTCCTGAAACCACCTTATTGTAAAGGTTTTATACCATATTTTTCAAAAAGTCTGAAATTTTGAGGAATGAGATGATAGGAATAAACTCTCAAGTCAGACAAGCCCAAGTCCAAATTCATTCCCTAACAGTGTGATTTTGCTTAAGGTAGTCTCTCTAAGCCTCAGTTTTTCTCATCTGTGTAATAAGAGTCACAATTCTTACTTAATAGGGTAGTTGTAAGAATTCACTAAGATAATGTCTCTCCAGTCCCAAACAGTTTCTTGTATATGTCAACCCCTCATAATTGTTTCCAATTATTTACTTTCTGTTTGTATTCTTTTCCCTTCCTTCTATATAGGGTTTCATGAAAACTTTGACTTGAGACAAATTTTGACTATTGAAAAAGAGGTAAAAAATACAAAGTAATATGTTGGAAATAGCTTCCTAGAAAGAAACAAAACAAAAACTGTTCAGTGTATCTTTTGTTCCATTTATCTTGCCTGTCCAAGTTGCCTGGAGATAGGAGATAAAGGTTATCTCTTGGTCTCTATTCTATTGACTGTACTCTTTTTAGCTAACAGTTTGAAATTTTGATGGATACATTAGGAAAGCAATTTTTATCATGCCAGTGAGTTCTTAAAATTAGCTGTCATATTTTAAAAGATATGTTTGGTAGATCAAAGTGTTGCTATATAGAAGAACATGAAGAGAAAAATCAATTTCACTGGGATTCCCACTGTTTTTTTTAAATGGCTAGCCAAATTTTTGTTCAATGAAGTTTTCTAATGTTCAATTAAGCTGAATCTTTTTCTTTTACTTGGGAGTGTAGAGAAATCTCTGATTCTCTATCAAAATTGTAAATAGGAATACAGTGCTTTTCATAAACTTAACAGTTTATTGCAGAGATATTTATCCCTTTCTAAGAGAAGATTTTGATAATTCTACTTAATTTTTTTGATCTTGTCAGAATTCCTACTTATTCTTGTTAAAATGGAGAAAAAAATACAATTCCATAAAAATTACAATTCCATAAAAAATACAATTCCATAAAAAATTATCTAATTGTCATTTTTACATGCCATTAACCACAAACTGATATTTAAAACAAAAAGTCTGAAATGAGTTTGATATTTAAAGTTATAGTTGTCCATGAACTGGACCTCACATTTCAGACAGATTTCTCTATGTAAAAAGCGAAGGAATGAAAGAAGAAAATATTATAACATGATCTGTGTGATATGTGCTGGGATATCCTAGAGAAATCAAAATCTTAGAAACAATTCTGTGGTCAAAGAAATAAAAAAATAGATCTGAGTTATAATATGATGATTAATAAAATCTATAAATTATATTTGAAAGCTTCAGGGTATGTGAGGAAGCATACTCCCTTTCTCTAGGTTTTGCTTGGAGGTAAATCACGATATTCAATCTATCCAATTTTTCCAATATGCAGATTCACGACAACCCATATTTTTATTGAAGACAGTAAGATGATTAAAAATTTGAGAAAGAATACATGGGGTTACATAGTTTTAAATGCTAAGTCATTTTATTTAAAAGACCTCTTATTAATATGAATGATAGGGAATAAAACGTCTTTTTTTAACGAAAAGGAAAGGGAAATTAACACAATAATTAAAAGAGAAAACTGTATTTGTATCACTGTACAGGGTGGCATTGGGCAATGCTCTAAACATATTTCTGGAAAAAATATCACAATGTAATACTATAAATAATAGTGTTTGCTTTCCATAAATAGTATTATTTCTTTTCTCTAAATAAAGGAGAGTTTTTTTGTTTTAATACTTTTTTCTTCAATTTAAAGATTCTTAGAATGTGGATTTTCTATGTGAAAAGTGTGTTTTCATCTTAACATTAGAATGCATTTTTTTGGAATAAGGTCAAGAAAGGAAATTGCACTGTAATGACTGCTAGTCTAAAGTCAAGAATAGTCCAAAGTGTATTTCTCAAATTGCTTTGCATATCCTCATTACCTTACTACAAAAACTGGCATGGTTTAAAATTATGGAGGGCCTGAAAGTATGGCAGTTCTGAGTGTATTCTTTATTCTTTCACTGTCTTGATATGTAGCCTTAGTGAGTATGAAGCCACTGTTCCTGGTGCCTGAGCTTTTCTTAAATGTGCTCAAAAAGGACCCATGGTCTGTCTTCTACATAGCGTTGTTGTGAAGGTAATTATAAATTAGGAAATAGTGAAAATGCCAACATGATATAAATACTAAATTATTAAGAAATCAACAATCAGAAGGCAATAATTAATTATAGTATGTATAGATTCCAGTAGACTTGGTTCTTTTAATAATCATTTTTGTATATCTATGGAACTTTTACTCTTTTTACATTTTTCTAAAATTATGTTATCAGTGTTGTGATCGTAATGATTTGTGTTTTGCCAATTTAAAATAAATAAATAAGCTCATTGTTTTGGGAACTCATTCATTCCACAGATATTTACTGAAAATAGTAATGTGCAAGGTATTGTGTTAGACATTATAAAAGGAGGAGAATGAAACTTCCTTGAAGATTTTGACTCCCGGAGATAGAAATAAGACCTATAATATAATTTTGCTAATAATGCTCCTGCATGCCAAACACAATGCTATGTTACTTCTAATCTTCGAAAACCTAGCACAAAGAGGATCATAATCTTCATTTTTCCGGTGAAGAAATTGCCCAAGGATATACTGCTGGTAAGGTAGCAGAGCTGAGTAAACAGTTTAGTGAATAAGAAGGTCCATTGTTTTCTTTCTAATGCACATAGTATTCCTTAATATAAGCCAGTTTCATACAGGGAGCACTAAGTTCCATGACAATTAGATAGCCCCCAGATGCACAAACGGTAAGAATTAACTTTTAAATATTTTATTTGTTTTTGGAATAGTCCAGTTATATTAGCCTGAATAAAACTTAACTTTCTAATCACTTATCTGTTTTATTCACTCCATCAAATACTTTTGTTTTTTTAAGTATTTTTATGTTTGTAATAACTTATACAACTCTTGAGAGCAATTAGGTTGCTTTTTCCAAAACCAAGTTCAGAACCTGGTATGCTCAATAAATGCTAAATGAATTAATGAATGGATTACCTTGGGATTGGGATATTCTTGTTAAATAGATTATATTCAAAAGTAACTCCTTCTCTAATATTCTTAGTGTAGGAGAACATTTCATATATGTACATAATAGAGATATAATAGGAAAAAATGATACATAGGGTCAAAATAAAGGCAATAATAAAATTCTTTGCTTTCTGGTTTTATCATAGAAATGGCAGTAAAACTCAACAAATCACTTTATCATTTTGGATATTTGTAGTATTGTTGGCTAACACAGTGACTAAAGGGTTTTACCAGTGGTGTGAGAATCATCTATCTCAAGTGCTGATTCCTACTCCCTATGCATTAACATGCTGGTAGCTTGAAATAGGCCATGGTGGGAGTTTACACAGAGGAAATTAACAATCACTACAAAATCTAGACTTTTTTTTTTTTGAAGGAGATTGCACAATAGTGGCTTCTACTCATGCTTAGCAGGCAGAATCAATTTATTTAGCAGGATGCTAAATATGTGTCATTCTCAGGAAAGTTTCTCACAGGAAAGTATTGCCCTATTTATATATAGTTATCTGAACTTGGACCTATGTCCATTTTCCATAAAAGGAAATTTAATTTTTACGTGGTTTTAAAACATAATGATTTTTCAAGAATACCACTACCATGTAAACTGATAAAAGACTGAATTTTCCTTAATAACCAGTTTAGAAAATCTATTTATTGAGGGAAATGGTGTTTGTGATATTTGAGTTGTACGACACCTCAAATCAGTTTCATTTACTGCTCTGTCATTCAGCTTGATCCTCTATAGGGGTATACATCTGAGAACTTCAGCTCTGTCTTCTGTACAATTGAGCCAGAACATTTATATTCAAATATAAATCATTTTATCATGAAAAACTTTGTGTTTCATTTATAGTGTAGTCAATACATTATATTGATTTTGTTGAAGTCAAGTGTATAGGTGGTTACGTTATTTGTGAACTCCGTTTTAACCTATTGAGGAAACAATGATACAGTTCAATCTCTTCATTTTACAGAGGAGAAAGTAGGACCTGAAGAGGTAAAATGACCTGACAAAGGTCAAAGAAATCAGTGGCATGACAAACTATATTAAGTCATCTATCTTCCGTTCACTTTAAGTCATCAAACCTTTGACCTGTTAGCCTAATTTGTTGCGTACTATTTGTGAAAATAAATATATAGTTCTCCTAACTTACACGTAATAGAGACCTTGGTAAAATTCTACTGGATTTGAGCAATATAATTTCATTTAAATCATGTCACATTCTCTTTTTCTAGGACATAGAGTCCATTTATCAGGTGCAAAGCCCAGTCATGTTGCTGCTACATTTGGACTTCTATTACATTTTTGTGGTACCCGAGAAATACATCCTGAATGTCATACTTCAAATTAGCTTTCAGCTTACTGCATTTGGGAAGCCAGTTGCTTTGATTTGAAATGGCTGGCTCGTGCAGCCGCCTACACACAAGTCACTTACCTGAGTACTTGAGCGGATGTGACTGCTGCATGTAAAACTGACTTTTAGCTTCAACTTACACCCGTGTAGTCAAACTGAAAAAAAGAATGAAATGAAAACCTTTTTTACAAGCTGCTGTGTCAGCTAAAGCAAGTGAAAACAGTGTGTGGTAGCTACATACAGCAGAGGAAATGAGGACTGTCTCTGGAACTCTAACACAGCACAGTTAAAAAAAAAAGTGGCTTTCTACTCCAGGTCCCCACGGATAACTGCCTATCAATATCGTAGCAAAGCTATTCTAAGCAAGATAATTCTTCTTATTCTAGTTTTCTCTTGCCCAAGGTCACATCTAAGAGTAGAATGAAATTAGCATACTGCTTTAGAATACAGGTCCTGTGAATTCAGGTTAAATTTAAAACTTCAGGTTGATTTTTCTTTAGAGCTTGCTTTTAGATTTTGGCATGCACAATACAAAAAGTTATCTGTGTATTTACCCATACTTGAATTGGCATACTTTAAAGTAGCTGATGTGAAGCAGATGAGTTCAAGTTGCAGAACTTAAAAGGTATAACATTATAATCACAAATGTGAAGAATGCTTATCAAAGTATTTTTGATGGTTGAAATGGAATCTCTTGGATTATTCCTCATATCTCCATTTATTAACAGATTCAATTATGAAATTTGTATATGATTTAAATGTATATATTTTATTCTTTATGTAAAATGCAAACATAACATTTATGTAAGTGTAAATCATACTATTATTTCCTATTACCTGACATGTTAATGTAGTAAACTGTTCTATTCTTTGTCGTCTTTTAATTTTCTGATATTTTCTTTTCTGTGGAACTTGAGAATCTTTAGAATACTGTCAGTGTATTATTTGGAATATAATGCTATTTTTTTCTTTTTGTGCCATGGGTAAAGTAAATTTCTGATTCACTTGGTTCTGTACTATAATATATGTATAATAAACTTGATCAGAATCTTCCT
The DNA here is from genome assembly GCF_036321535.1 of Camelus dromedarius. Taxonomy (NCBI): domain Eukaryota; kingdom Metazoa; phylum Chordata; class Mammalia; order Artiodactyla; family Camelidae; genus Camelus; species Camelus dromedarius. The sequence goes on along the minus strand of NC_087436.1, from coordinate 58,463,815 downwards.
CTTCCAAAGTCTTAAGGTTCTCCAGAAACTCTCAAGAGTATTTACTATATGCTAACATAAAACATAACTCTCTGAATGGGAAGTGTTACTAACGTGTTTACAAATTTATTTTTCCTCAATACCATTTTATTCTAGGACCATCTCTAAAGATGTTCTTCCACTGACCAAACTTTTAAAATGTTGCTGTTTTACACGATTTCTTTTTTTTTTTTAAAGCTTCAGATATGCAAAGGACTAGCTTTCCCATCATAACCTACTTTTTCAGGGAGGGAAGGACCATATCCTTCTTTTATGTCTATCACATTTATTAAAGCTGTTAACCTAGTTGATCTGACTCTATACACACTAAGTAAGAAGATGACTTCTCCCTTGACTCATACATTTATGTAAATGATAACTTACTATCAGTGACACTTTTAAAAAACAGTTAAGAAAAAGTGACATTCAAATGAAAAGATGGATATTGTCTGCTTCATGAATTTGACCTTTTAAGTGACCTTTCATTTTGAGACTTTTCCCTCATTATTACGTGTGCTCAGATAAACCTTTGTGTCATGGAGAAAGAAGCAACTACCCATAAAAATAGTTGTGCAGTCTGGTATTATGACATTATCATGATTTCCGTAAAAAAATTATTTAACCATGTGTAGGTACTTAAAAAGGAAGGCTTTCTTATGTTTAGAATCATGTTAAAGAATGTGTGTATGTGTGTGTTCATGTGTATTCTTCATAATCAAACATAATACCGGATTGAAAAAAATAGTGAAGAACTGAGATGACCCCTTGTGCATTTCCTAAACTGAAATAGAGTTTAAACTACCAGTAGATACAAACTTGAGTTTGAAAAGATTGGCTTTTGATGCCTAGGCCTTATCATTATTGAATGTCTTGCCTGAAAAGGAAAATAATGAGTAGTGAATACCAATGTGTTCAAGAAAGACTTAACTTTGAGAACATTTTATATAACCAATTTTCAGAACTGCAGTACAGTGTGAAAGCCTTCAACCAGGATTCTTAGAGCTAAATCTCGAAAGGTTTGTCTAAATTGTTTGTTAGATTCCTCCTGCACTAAGTTCAGGATTGTCTCTGGGTCTCTTAGGTATGAGATTTAGCTGGGAGCTAAGTACCCAAGACAGACCTAGAACCGAAGTCTTCTAAGCCTTAATCTACTGTTCTATGAGAGTTGCTGCCTCAGAAATCAAAGAGTATAAGTTTGAACCAACTTCTTTGGTATCTAAACATTTGGACTTTTTCATAGTCTGTCTCATTTTAGGTAATTGTTACAATAAGCTGTGTGAGCTTCAATTTCATGGTGTAAAATGAAAACAATACTATATGCAGATTATTATTATTTAAATATACACATATATATTCACTGTATATATAAAATATGTATAGAGATACATATAGATAGGTATCCCTCAGTGAAGTCTGGCACATAATAAGCTTTTAATCAATGATACTTATTGTTTATAATATTATTTAGCAATAATAAAGTGATCTACCTTACGGAACATAATACCTTCAGACAAAGAATTATAATAGTTTTAGAATTGAATATTTGTATGTACAGCTCAGGTATTGTACTGAAAATATACACTAAACCTATTTTATAATATGTTTTGTTTTCATTTGACTGTTAGTTGTTTAAAACATTTTGAACAATTGAAAAAAAATTTAGTTCAGTGACATTTGAAATGTTTTAGAATTCTAACAGTTTAGCAAAGTAATGAAGAGAAGTTTGCTTGGAAAGTAGATGACTTTGTGAAATTTTCAGTTTTTATACTAACAAAGTAATGAAGCAAAAAAAAAAAAAAAAAAAGAGCCCTGAGAAGTAGTTAAGTTTTTTTAAAAATCAAAACTAGAAAATAAAGCACTTAATTTTATTGTTATTTGGTGTAATAATTAAAGCCTCTGAAGGGGAACTTATTTCCTTTTCTGGCCTAGTTCAGTGCTTTCATTATATGCCAGTATACCTGATGCATTCACAGTTTGTAACATCTTTTTTTTCTCACACGTAATTTGATCTCACAGGTAGGAAGGAATTAATTGAGAATATAATAATGAATGAAAACTTCAGTGGAAATAATTGCATAATGACATACTCAGAATTCTAAAAAAGGAAAGGAGAAAATTAGCATGATATGGTTAAAAATGAATTTTAGGGAAGTGGATTACAAAAGGCTTAGTCTACTATCGTGAAATGGAATAAAGAAAACAAGAAGAAAAAAAATTAGATAGAAAAAGAACCTACAAGACCTGAATTCTCCTGAATTTTAGAGAGCAGAGTAGGCTAAAATAAAATAAAATAAAAATGGATAAATGCAGAATGGGACAGGTGAACAGAAGGACAATTTGGAATAATGTAACACTCTGAACTTTAACCTGTTCACTGTAAGTTTTTAGAAGCAGGGAAAAAAATATTGGAAGGGACACAATCAGTACTTTTCAGGTAAAATAAAAATTTCGTATGTTGTGTTGGGCATACTCCTCATGAAGGATGTGGTCCATGTCCTCCTTATATTTACGTCTGTAGTCCTCTCAGGCTTAGCAGTGTGGTCCTCTTGTAGCAGGCAGTCTCCCTGAATGTAATTGTATTTGGTAATCCAGGAAGCTCATATTTTGAGAAGGTAGGAAGGAGATCATGATAGGTGATGATAAGAGGCTAAAGATTTTTGGGTCTTCCAAAAAAGGCAGCTTTATCAAGTAACCCAGAATAGATTAGCTTTAATGAGAAAATGTCACATCAATTTTAAACTTCAGAAAAATATCTAAAAATTATTTTGCATACATTGTGTTCAAAGTATCTTTTTCAGTCACATGGAATAATACACTGACAGGTGTGGTTTCACTGCCATTGTTACTTTAAAGAACTCAATGAACATAGGGTAGTTTTTAGAATCTGAGAATTTAAAAATACAGGAAACAAATTTAAAACATTAAATCCAATTCAGTAAAATTGGTTTTTGAAATCACATTGGTAATTGGAGGAAATTAGCTGTAATAATCATTACTTGCTTTGTAAGCATCCTATTTCTTATATCTTATTATAATTACTTAATTTTCATATTCATTATAATTATTTGATTTTATTCAGGACAAATATTTTAAGAGGTCAGGAATATGTAAATAAATGTATCTACATTTAAGTGAAGCTGTTCTTTTTTTATCTGCAAATGTGTCTTAACTAGTTGTTAAGTTACTTTTAAGTTTAGTTTTTGTTTTGATCAGAGAGGACTGATACTTATAATTTTTAGTTAATAATTAAACAAGAGGATAGAGGAGTGATAAAGATTCAACACCCCCCCCCCCCCATAATTATTGGTATTGCATGCTGTGTATTGAATCTTGGGGAAGAGAATTAAACTCTGAAGCCTCTTCCAGCTCTAGTGTATTATGAATTCCTGTGGTGACTTATTGTGTCACATAATGACTCTCACTGTCAGTATATTCTTTCTCTTGATACAATTCTGGTATTTTTTTTAAATATTTTTTTCACACTCAGTAGAGGAATGAGAAAACCTTACTAAAATATAAGCTTACTTCTATATGGGGATAGAAAAGGGAGCTAACTCTTATCAGGTGCCTTTATACTGTGTAAAACTTAAGCCTTCTTCATATTACACAGGGTTTAACCCTTTTTTTCTCCCTTTCACAACCAAATGTCAGGAAAGAACTGTCCATGTACACTGTGTTCCTGTCCTGTCCATTCACTACTGTATCTTTATTAACCTGTCTTTGTCATGCAACTCTTCTCTTACTTTTTATCAGTCTTATCAGAAGACTTCTGGTTCCCACATCAGATAAGTGCTTTTCAGTCCTTCCCATACTTGATATGTTATATAAAATATTGTTTGTAAGAAGAAGGTATGTTTTCTACTTTCTGTTACCTGGAAATTCTTCCCTTAGTTCCCATAACACTATGCTCTTCTGATTTCCTCCTTCCTTCCTGGCTGCTCTTTCTGCCTTCTTTTATACTCCTCCTCCTTTTCCCATCCTACTAATGCTAGTGCTCTTCGGGTTCTGACAGAGGTTCATAGGTTCTCCTTCCTTCTCATTTTATCAGGCATTTCCAGGGTGATCTTCTACACTCCCATGGATTTTATGACCCCGTATTTGCTGAAGGCTCCTAAAATGACACCTTTAGCTGAGATAAATGTATCCAATTCCATAGAAGACTTCTCCTAACAAACCTGCAATTTATTATCTTTCCTACTCCCCATGGAGAGATCATGCTTGGAGACTGGACATGCTTATTAGCTCTTCCGGCCTCTGACCACCCCACTTGACTAAACATCAGTCAAGTTCTGTTGAAACTGCCTCTTATGTCAATTTACTTCTCTCAGCACCATTGATCTTGCCTAGTGTCATCCTTCAGTTCTCTGCTTCGTGAGCACTTCTTACAGAAAGATCTCCTTTCTCCTCGGTTGAAACAAGTGTCCATACTATATGTGCTTATAGTACATTCTACTTCATTCACTGTAGCAATTGCATTCTGCATTGTAATGACATTTGTACTTTACCATGTACCATTAGAATTTTGTGTGTGGAAAATGAGAGACTGCTTATTTGTGTCACTAAGATAGCTTTTGCATCTAAGACATAATCTGGCTCATTGTAGGCACTTAAAATTTTATTAAACGAGACTTCTATGTTACACATTTAATTTTAAAAGACATTCTTGCCTTTCAAAAATGAGAAAGTCAGGCTCAGCAATGCCAAGCATCATTCATACCATTAATGTAGCCTGGGCTATGGTCAAAACTTGGGATTTTCTACACTGTATTACCACATTGTATTCATACCGAATCCTCTCCTCTCCAGTTGGACTAATTCCGTTTTTGTCTTTCTTTGCCCATTAGATGAGTGTACATTCACACACATCACACACACTTCCAAAAATCTGGAACTTTCTTGTCTTAGAAGCTTCTGTGAACTCTGTGATTTCCAAAGTTGGATGAAATTAATATCATTTAATGAGAAAGGGATTGAAGACTGTTCAAATTTAACAACTTGAAGATACATTTTATCCTGAGACCTTGGAGAGAAAAAATAAAAAGAACAAGCTAGAATTTAAGCATTTTAAAAGTATTCTTTATGTGACTTGAATTTCAGAAGGATGATAATTCACAGTTTAGGTTACAGATAAATTGTTTCTAAAATACATACATGCATACTTTTGTAGCTATAGAAAGATTCTTCTTTAAAATCCAATGGTCATGTTCATACCTAACAGATGGTTTGATATCATTGCATGTAACCTATATGAACTGTAGAAACTCCAGAAGACATACTAATGGAATCAAATAATATTCTCTTAATAAGATATGCTATTTTATTGTCCTTTAGTTTCTTTGTAGGGGAAAACTAAAAGATAACCTATATAAGAAAAGAACTCTTGAAGTAAAACACTTTGTGAATGATAATTTCCTAATGGAACCACCATGAATTACTGTGAAAAAGCTTATAATTTATATTTTATTTGAACTGCCAGAATAAGACATCGATAGACATACATTCAGTATCCAAATAAAACTGTGATTTTACTGTGCAAAAAGGTGGATGGCATACAAAAATGCTTCTTTTCTGTTCTTCATGATTATAATCAAGACTTAAACCTTCGGAATCTATTTTTAAATTTTTGACAAAGTTCAGGAAACTCTAAATGTGAACACATAAATTATATTTTGTGTCTCTACAGTATTTATGAAATATGTAACGAACATCTGTGAAGAGTATAATTATTCTCATTTACAAAAGGAAGAACTTTGTACCATATATTTAGTTTATGATCTTATGTTAAAAACTGTCAACTCATTCTTTGAAGTCCACATTCCACAGATGTTCATTAGACACCTACCATTAAATGTTAACAAAGTCTCTTCACTAGAGAGTTGAATAGATTTAGAGGCAACACTTTAAAAAAAAAAAAAGCTTGAGTGTAATCTGACTTTCCTATGAGTATAAATGTAACTCATAATTATTTATGATTGTTTATTCTAAAAATATTCAGACCAATTTAGGACTTTCTGTCTGAGGCTGTGAAGAGCTTGCTCTGGGATTCTTGTTTTCTCAGCCTCCCTAATTGAGGGCACCTTCTTACCTTCAGGGCACTTTACAGTACTGAGAAGAACCTAGTAAAAAGAGTTCTCATCTGCTGTAACTATGATGAAATAAAAGAAGAATCAGTTATACTGCAGGGTGCCAAAATCAAGAAAGATTGGAAGCACGTAGACTCAAACAGCCCAGTGCTCTTGAATGTTCTCACTTTAGATCTTTCCATTTCATTCACATTAAAAGCTCTTAATATGTGAACTAAATTTATTTTAACATAAGCAATATTCATATAGAAAGGAAAGAATCTGATTGATGGAACGAAGTATAAGAATGCTTGCAATTTAATATTAGGCAGTTAAGTTTCCAAAGACTTGTCTTAAAATATAAAAACTTCATTCAAAAATCAGTCACCTTTACTAAGGGAATAAAAAGAATAATTTTATGATCCTGGCTGATTGTTTCTTTCTCATCAAATCGGTTAAATGGTGATCACTGAAAATGAAGCTTTGATAAACCAGATTTTCCTTCCTCTTTGAACTGGGAAGGAGATGGTATTGTCTTTATGAATGATGACATCCAGAGAGGTTATGTGATTAGCTGTGTTATTTGTAATCCAACATATAACAGAGAGTCTTGAAATAAAATTTAGTATTCCCAAGGGGCAGGGCAATTGTATCTATATCTATATCATCTATATCTATGTGTCTGTGTCTATGTCTATGTGTATATATACGTGTGTGTGTGTGTATATATATATATATATATATCACCATCCCATTACCTGTATCACAGCACTAATACTATAAACTTTATTTAAAAATTGAAATGTAGTATGGGAAGTATTATGTGTGTAAAGAGATATAAAACATTGTCATACATTATAGAATCTATGATGGATTCTGTATCTTAATATCCTGTAGCATTGCCATTGAACTTCTCTAAAACTAACTTATCATCTATAAAATGCAACTAACAGTACTTGCCTTGACAGATAAATTGTATAAGTCAGTACTTGGGAGGATTAAATTCATTTTTATTCATTCATTCATTCATTCATTCATGCAACATTTATTGAATACATAAATGTACAGGCATAAGTATAGATGATCATGATAAATTAATGGACTGGTACTGTACAGGAAACAAGTTTATAAATTGTACACAGTAGTACAAATATAAACAACATCATCATTTATAACATCAGTCAGTTTTAAACATGACACATTGGTGGGTCTGTAAGTTGAAAACTGCTGCAGTAGTCCAGGCATGAAATGAGAAGACTTGGACTGGGAGGATGCTGATTGGGTTGGAGAAGGTTTCATAATTATGAGCAACACATTTTAAGAAAGATAAAGTTTAGCTCTCTCTCAAATAGAAAGTAATAGAAGAAAAGAGTTAAGAAAAGCTTATTGTGATTTCACTTTTGAGACAAAGAACAAATGGTAGTAGGAACATTAAAATTAAAAGGTAGGCAGTTTTGAGGTTTTCAGTTTTGGTTGAGTTGATTTTGAGGTGAGAAGTGCATATGAAATGAAAGAAGATTCAAAACTGGAGTTTAGAAGAAAGGATATACTTATACTTGGAGTTAGCAGCACTTTGGTATGAGGAAGTTTAGATATCTGATGAAATATTGAAAAGATCAGAGACTGCTTGAGAGAATATAGTTCTATACTAGGACGCAGAATGGGCAAAGGAGAAAGAGAAGAAAATAGTGTTAGTATCTCAGAAACCTATGAGGAAAGAAAAGAATATGTGTCAACACTAAAATTAGAAGAAAAGTCAAGAAAAGTGGGGACTGAAGAAAAAAAGGGATTAATTTAATAATAATTTGTGACATGTGATATGGTGGTTATAGTAAAATGATGGTGATTAGAGAAAGTATGATGAATAAAGGAAGTTGAAAAGGCGATAGTGTAACTCTAGGTAAGAGAGATTCAGATGAGAAATCAGTGGGATAAATGATAGACAAAAAGAAGGAAGAGCCTGAATCCATGGGCGAATGTAGGGGTTGCTATGAGAGGAAGTTCTCTTAAAATGGAATGAATCAGATTCTAATGCTCAGCTGCAATGATGACTGCTTAAGAGTCTGAAGGAAATAACGCGTGGTACTACAATAACACAGGGGGAGTTTGAAGGATTGAGGGAGCAACAAGTAATGTCCCAGACTAATGGAGGGCAGCATCTGCTTTATTACTGATAAAAGTTGGATTGGAAAACATGGGACATTGCTTAGAATGAGCATACTAGGCTTCTTAATTTTTCACCTTGAAATTATATAGACTTCTCTGCATGTCTCAAGTGCAGCTGAACAACTCCAATATTTCCCCTTCTACACCCAATTAGGTTTTCTCCAGTGATTTTACCACAGGGTATACTTGTGGCAAACTTGCTCAAAAAATTTAAAGAATTGGGGGAGGGGAGAGAAAGGGAGAGAGAGAGGGAGGGAGGGACAGGCAGTACCAGATCTACTCTCTATTTTGAAATCAAAAATAAGTCGCTTCTCCTTTGGTGGGGAAGGAGAGAGCAAAGCTAAGAGGTCAAACTTCTCCTTTCTTAAACATTCCCACCCTTTTTGGAACTAAGAATAAGGATTACCACTTGTAGCTTAATCTCTAAGAAGGGTCCATGTTTGTTCCCAGAACACATCTGCATCTGGCAATCTGTGTAAAAAACAATACATCATAGAATTCTTCTACATGAAGAATTTTATAATGTGATTTAAGTTAATTTTTCTGGCTGTATTAACTGTCTTCGATAGCATAGGGAAGGACAGTTTCTAGTTAAAAGCTGAGGAGTGTTGGTCTAGAGCCTTGAGCTATACACATCATGAACAAAGGTTTTTGATTAGGCTAAGATTCTATCATTTTTTTGGAGAGAACTTCAAACATAAATCCTCTAGCATTTGTATACTTTTATAATCCTCAGCCACATACAAATGTGACCTATAGGTATTTGTATAAAATGCTTTAATTTGCTTCACTTATTTATTAATTGAATAAGTCATATTAACCCCTTACATCTATTATTACTGATGCAATTTCCAAAATCTTTATCATTAACTTCTTTATCCATCTTGGAATCATGGTGTCAGGATATCTTGAACTGAATGAGTTGGCTGTATCTATTTCAACAACAGCATATTCGACAGCATTATTCTAAACAAGAAAAAACATGTGAAAGTTACAGGGCTAAGTATATATTGATAAACAATTAAAAACAGAAAATGAGGATTGCTACTGAGTAGAGTGGTTGTCCATGGCAGAAAAGCTGTTGATGAAATAGAAAAGGTTTACTTAGGTAAGTGCCATGCTGCTAGTAATAATTTTAGTAAAGATAACATATTCGTTAATGTGAGGGGGAAACCTGTTCTGACATGCTTTATGAGGCAGAAAAATGGAAGGAGTGAAATAATTTAGAAAATAAAGAATCCATCCTAAAATAATAAATATCACATGAATCTGACTTCCAGGTCTTCTCAAGTCCTTTGAAATGTATAAAGTTCTGTACAAGTATAAAGTCTTACTAAAGAAAATCATTCCAAATTTATAGGCAGAGTGAAAAAAAACAATTTGGGAAATTATCATTTAGGGAAGTTTATGTCAGAGACATTATAGCACATCAATAAATGCTGAGATAATTTGATCAAGCAATTTGCTTGTCATCATGATCCTTGAATATTGTTAAGCTATTTATAGCTAATATAGTTTTTGATGGGATAAAAACTATGCATGGGACATTTTTCACTTCCTCTTATGCAAAATGTTTTGTTTGTTATAGTGGACTAATATACAAAAAGAAGTTATAATAAATGTAGAGATACTGTCAGTAGTTACTCAGTTAAATGATCAGTATAAATTTTCTTCTCAATCTCTAAATAGAATTGCCATCAAGAGCCTGATGATCCAATACACTTCTAGTTCTTCTACTACATACTTGTGTCATGTTGGACCCTATTTTCATATGCCTGGTCTTCAGTTTTCTCAACTCCTATCCTTTGTTTTTGATCAACCAAGTTATGGTAGATTGATTTTATTGTTTTGATCAGAGTCATTAAAGATATTTAAGAAAGAAAAAGACAGGAAAGATTAGATTGTAATTGTTTCATGAACGTATGTGATAAAAAAGCAAGGGGTATTTTTCAAAAGCAGGATAATTTTTAGATTGGGATCTGATGATGAGAGTTGTATGAGGAGAAATTTGGAAGCATGATTTCCTTAAAGTACTAAATAAAGGAGAGTCTTGAAAGCTAAATTGAGAAATCACAGTATCTTTGATATCTTTCTGATATGGAAGGCTTAATTTGTCTGAGAGAGTGAATATATAGAGAGAATGGAAAATAAAATGTCAGATTAAGCTATGAAAAACATCTGCAGTAGAGTTTGTGTTGAAGTAAAGTAGCACTAAGACATTATGTAATAGGAGTAAATTTAGATGGACAAAACTATAAAGTTAAGGAAGAAGAGCATTCTAAGATGGAAGAGATCATTTCAGAGTGAAAGCTATAGAGATTTCAAGTAATATTTGGGATAGAAAGAAGCTTAGTTTTAATTTCATTGAGGATAGTGAGAACCCATTTCAGTAGTGTTGAGGATATTACCAGATTGCAAAAGAAATGGAGGGAAAAGAGGGTGTGAAAAATGAAGGCATTTGGCATACATGATATCTTCTAGGAGTTTGGCAATGAAGAAAAATAGAGAAAAACTTCCTAAAATATTGGAATGAAATTTTCTTAATTGCATACTGGCAAGATCTAGAGGCTTTTTATCTTCTCATCTGTGGTTTGTTAGAAGTAAAGACGGGTTTTCACATTTTCACATTCTATCTTCTCAGATTTGGTTTCCAAGTCATGTTGAAGATGGAGTTGTCTTCAAAATTTCAGGGGTGTGATATTGCATAGTGGGCCACAGATGCTCCTCACATCTCTAAACCTTTTTTTTTTTTTTTTTTTTTTTGATTTCCTTTTTCTAGTAAAAGTTTGTATTTCACCCTTCTCACTTTCCCTCAGTTGTGAGAGGCTGCTGCCTGAGCTCTAAATTTTCTGGCAGGTGGTCCTCAGGGGTGGCTGCTGTAGAGTCCCTAGGTTACAAGAATCTATTTCTCTTCTCTGCTTCACTTCAATAGTTTAAATTCTTTGGCCTCTCTGACCCATGACAGAACCTGAAGGGCACCCGAATCTGGGCTGAGATGTGATCTACAGGGAAGACTGAAGCAGTGAGAAAGGCTCTGTTATGGACAGTTTATATGTTCTAGGGTGAAAAAAAGGGCCAATAGCATAGAAGTATCTTGAGAAGGATTCCCTTACAAGTTATCAAATTCTGATAACAAGAGACAAAAGTAAAAGATCACTGTACATGCTAAACATTTTCCACTATAACTCAGTAAAAAAATGTTAAAAAAAGATTTTCCAAAGTCTAATGCCCATTTTAATGTAATCTCTATAAAGACTGATTCCTTTTTCTTTCTCAGATATAAGAAAGACTTAACTTAAAAATGAAAAGCATATTTTAGATAATATGAAATACATGTAAATACATTTGTCCTTCAGTATTTTAACAATCATTGCACTTAATTAAAATTAATTACGATTTATTTGAAATAAAAGGAAATTGAAGCTAATTTTTATTGGATTATTTGTTTTTCCTTTATTTTTCACAATGTATTAGTGGTCTACTATCATCTAACAAACTACCCAAAACCTCAATGGCTTACAACCGCAAACATTTATTATCTAATAGTTTCTGTGGGTCAGGAGTCTGGGTGCTACTAAGCTGGGTGACTCTAGCTCAGAGTGCCTTTCAAGGTTGCAGTCAAGTTTTCAGTCAAGGATGCAGTCATTTCAGGGCTGAATTTAAGGAAGATAGAATTCCAAGCTCACTCAGTAGGCTGTTGGCAGGCTTCAAGTTCTCACTGTCTGCTGGCTAGAGATCATCACTGCCTTGCCTCGTGGACTCTTCATCAGGGGTTTGCAACCTGGCAGCAGGCTTCCTTCACTGTTTGTTGGCAAATGCTGAAATAAAACCAAATTGTCAATATTTATGATAAGTGCATGCATATTTGCTGTACACTGAGAAACCTTGATGTCTTATTCATTGAAAATATGCTGCATATAGTTTGCATAGACTCACAAGGCCAGAATTATTTCTAATTGTATTTAATTGTATTCCTATAGTCAGTCTATGTCTTATCAACAGAAATCTGAGAATCAAACTAATAACTTCCACCTGAAAGCTATCTTCATTCTATTTCTGAAACCAGCCGTGTTTCCTGTATTTGGCCAGCCCTCTCCCAAAAGCTTGACCTTGCACAGCATTGTTCCTGTGAGAGGAGGAACATCATAGATATCATCTTAAAAAAAACAACTCCATCATTTTGTATAATGCCATGATATATAAACATCTGGGTGGGAAATTTGAAAGAGTAGATGAAAAACAGATCAGTTAGAGAGCTATGCATGTGTCCATGTAAATGGTGGCGTCTGGGTTATAGCCATGGGGAGGAACAGGCTATATTTTTAAAATGTCATTCTCCTATTCAAAAAACTTCACTATCTCATTCCTTATTTTTAAAAAGGCCAAACTCCTAAGTTGAACTTTCGTGAAACTAATGGTGAGATTTTGCACTGTTTTTCTAAAAATAAATGTAAGAGGCACTGTTTTTCTTATAGTTAATGCAAGAAGCATTTATTCCACCTGAATTCACTCTCCCTACCTTTTATTCTTTAAAAATCAAATTTATTCTTCAAGTCATTGCCCAAATGCTGCCTTCTCCAGTAAAATTTTCCTGAGCCCAGCTGGTTATAATCCTCCCATTTCTGATCTCTCCATGTCTTAATTTTTTTTTCCTATTTGTTTGTTTCTTGGTGTTTTCATCAAAGGCACCATTAAATACTGCCTTTTATGACAGTTGGGTTATCTAGCTCTGTACCACCAGATCATATAGTTCTCTAGGCATTTATATTCTCAATGTCCAGCACTGAGCTTTACACATAAGGCACATTTAATAAATATTTGTCACAAGATAGATGGAGATAATGAATCCATTGCTAGAGCTGATTAGTGCCCCTGGAGCAACTGATCTCAAATATATTTGTTGCACAGGTAGATGAGACAATGACTAGTATTATATCTCTTAAGAGCTGAGTAAAACTTTTAATAACTTTATTGTGGCTGGAAACCTAGCCCATATTCATTTCAACATTAGCTGTTTTCTAGTTTTCAACATAATTTATGTACACCTTCGTTTTTAAAATCACCTAGAAACAGTTTGACTGTTTTATTAGTTATGCCAGTTTCCATAATCTGTGAGTAAATTATTTCTATTTTGCTTAATTTAATCTTATTGTATGTCAAAACAGTTTGGTAGATGTTATACAAGTATACCTTGATATGCTTACATTATATGTAGCATTTACTAATATATGCTTTTAAAGCGTATATATATATAGAGCTGCTTCTCAGACATCATAGTGTCAAGTATTGGTAGGCTGGTTATTGACACCAAATTCAGTATCTAACTCTGAGGAAGGCATTCTTGTTTTTCTTCTTATTATTGTTAATTTTACCAAATACTTTGTTATCTTCCATAATCAGAGACGTATGAATCAAAAATATCATTCTTGGAAGTTAATCCTATTAAGTCTGCTGGCTGTGCATAACCCAGAGGAAAGATCAAATGTCTTTACATAAGTACTTATAAATTTGTATGTGAAAACAGAGACCTAGTTCCCATTTCTAACTTGGCTGCAATATTCCTACTTAAGTGAGAGGTTTTCATACAGATAGGAGAAGCCATTATCAGTTACTAAACCCTTGAGGTCTAATAATAACTCAGTCATAGAGATTGCATAGAAATTGCAGAGTGTTCATGTATATGGAGAAACATCATCATTACCTAACAATCAATTTTAAGTTTTACCAAAATTAAGATTTTTAAAATTTAATTAAAAGTCAAAAAGAGATTCAAATAATTACTCTTAATTTACTCTAAAAAGGAGGAAAATTTTTAGCATTTTTCTAATGTCTGTATTAGTAGAATATCTTTGGCTTTAATATCATTGTTAAGCAAATGCAATATTGAAGGGAAATGACAATTTAGGAGCCCTAAGGGAGGAATGGATCTCCTCTATATTGCATAATCTTGAAATGTTGCAGCCCTGATGAAGGACAAATGTGGAGAAGGGAGGTGAGGGGAAGCTGCTGGATGAAATGCAGATGGACTCATACTGTGCCAGGTCCCAAAGCTAATCCTTACTCACATGCTTTAGAAATAACCTCACTTTGGGTTCCTTTCTCCGTACACGTCCTACAACCTCGGCATGGCCAAGGGAAAGCAGGAGCCAGGTGGATTTTATAATGAGGTTAATAAGCATTAATTCTGCTCCTTTGTCTTTTGAAGCCTTTTATAATCTGGGCACATCCTTTCAAGACAATCATATTTTATTCTTTTTCCCGAACCCACACTCTGAACTTTAGTTATAAAGGGGATTGGGTGTTGGTTTGGGAGTGAACTGCATAAAGCTAAAAAGCCCTTTGTGATTTTTTAAAAATCCTTTATTGTCTCACAAAGGTGTAGTGTCACTATATACTGTTCTTTAAATCCATTTATCTGCCTGGAATATCCTCTCTTTACCCCTTTATATCCTATTTATTTTTCCAGACCTTGTTCAAGTTCACCTTCTCCATAAAGTTTTCTAATTTTTTTACTCTACTTTCAGCGAATTATATCCTCCTTTGAAATCTTTTTAGAATATTGCCTGGCTCTTCTAGCATAGTGTAGCACAGTATTTCCCAAAATGTCTTTTGAATATTCCAATTTGAAATGGGATTTCAGAAGTTAACTAGTTTGGGGGACTGTCACATGTTCCGTCTCACTGTTGGATACTTAAAAAGCACACTGGCATATCAAAGGGTTTGGAAAGCCCTGCGTTAAATAAGCTGTTCACTTTCTTTAACTCAGCATTTTTAAACTTTTACAACATTGTATCCTTGTTTCATGTAATAACTATTACCTTCCTACAGAATATGCTGGAGAAATGCTGGAGTAATAGAAGTATACACAGGTTTGGGGGCCAACTTGTGTTCAAACCTTATTTCTGTGGCTCACTAACCAATCTTGTGTTAATTACCTAATCCCTCTAAGCTTCTGTTTTTTGCAAAATGAGAAATATTTCATACAAAGTAAGTAACACAAGTAGGTTCATATTTCTTCTTCCACAGTTTGTTTCCTTGAAGGCTCTGAAGTTCAACTGTTTCATGGAGCTTAGTGTATTCTCTTCATGGAAGCAGAAAATACGTTGTGTGTACACCTTTTAAATATTAATATAATCCTTCTAGGCTTAGTTCAGCCTGAGAAAAGCTTCATAGTGTGGCTATATTATTTTGTTTACATTCAGTATTCATGGTACAAAAGATGTATGTATGTTAGAGTCAATGAAAATAATGTTTTTTGTACTAGTTCCAATTTTGAATACCTCATGTCACTATTTTTTACACTAACCATACAGTTGGGAGTTGGTGGATTTGGGGCTAATTTATATAATCTCACAAATATGTTCAGCCTCCAGTATTTTGAATATAGAGACTGTAGATATTCTCACTACTGCTAATGCATACGTGGAAGATCACAGTGGACTTTGGTAGTTGGATAATTCAAAATATTTATGAAATTATTATTTGAAGAGGTTCTGTGTTCTCTGAAAGGCTACGTGGCCAGGCCTGGGGTACACTTTAACACAAATAGTAAACTCACTTTAAATAGGAACATTCAGATATACCAATGAGTACCTTTATTCTGTATAGATATATGTTTCTTTTTCTCTGACAAAGTTTAGATTATAGTTTTCAAAGAAGATTCGTTTTGCTTTTGAATCCATTTCTCACAATTAGTTTAATGATCCATTCTTGCCTGGAGGGCCTCATTTGTGAGTTCTCTCCTTGGTAACAACTGGAAATCTCCTAGGAAAGAAAAGTTGGGTTAACTCAGACTGAGGCCATTGCAATTATGAACAGGGAAAATTCAGTTTTGTGTTTTACTCTGTAGGCTATTGATGAAATTACTCAGATTTCCACCAGGTTAATGGGCACTGAGTAACATTTAAATGATACTGCAATATTCTAATAATTTCCAGTGCTAATTAGTACAATATCAAACCAGCAGTGAACATAATTAAAAACTTTTTCTCTATTTGAACCTACGTACCATAACTTTGCAAACAACCTAATGATAGGTATTTCATTAAAGGTAGGTAAGCATAGAATTTTAATATAAATATTTTTACAAGTTATTTTCCAGTGTTTATGGTCAATTCTCATTATTTAGCATGGGCTGCTTTATTTTCAGCCCACCCTCTGCCAAGTTCTCATGCCTAATTGTGCCAGCCTGGAGATATGTAGGGACACAAACAGGCAGTAGCCATAATGAGATGAACCTAGGCTTTGGAGTCCAATCAAGATTGCAGATTTTGGCTCTCCAACCCATTAATTTTCTTATCAGTAAAATCTACCTCACGAAAGTTAAGTAAAGATCAAAATAGGATATATATATAAAATACCTAACAGAGTGCCATAATCATAATAGGTACTCAAATACATTTAGTTCTTTTCTGTTAAATTATGCTATGGAAGCAGTTTACAGACTTCTAATCGTCAATTATACATGATGTGGGCATAATATTTATAGTTCTAAATTAGCCAGGCCAACTCTCTTTTTTCTTCACTGAGAATTGTGAGGTTGATGGAATCATTTTCCCATGACGTTGAGACTGTCCCATGAATGCCAGTGCCTGTAGAATTAGAGCTATCAGAGTGATTTTTGTAATGGATTATATTGTAATCTCACCACCATAACTGTCCCCCACCCCAACTTTGTAATTTAGTGATTAAAAAGAGTAACTTTTTTAGGATTATGTGCCTCACTTAAGTGTTTGGAAAGTTATGAAAATGAGAAGCTGTAAAGAAATGGAATACATTTTCTTTGCTGATACTGGAAGCACTTTTCCCACCATGACTTGCTTGTGGTATCCTTCAAGAGCTGGTAGGTGTATCAACTATTCTGCCTCAGTAAGGTGTGAGTAATGTATAAACTAAATAATCCTTGGGCTGGAAAATTGATTTTATGCTTATAGTGAGTAAAAGCTTAATAATAGTAGGAATAATTTTTCCTTTGCAAAAAAGAGCAGGGGAGAATTACTATAATTCTAATCTTTCCACTACCTCTGGAATATGATTCTACTAGGAACACTGACACTCAAACTTCAAAATAGTCACATATAGAGACACATGCACTTGAATGTTCTTAATTTTTATTCTTTAGTGACTGCCTAGGATATTGTTCCATAATTATAAATTTCCTTTAAAATTTTTCAGTGTATAACTAGTGAGTAAAGACAGTCAACTCATTATTTTTTGTTTCAGCGATTTAAGTAAAATTAATTATATCCTAAGTATAATTGTGTCAAATTAATCATGTATTTTTGGTACCTTCCTTCTGGCTCCAACTTACTCAATTACTCTTACTTCTCTTTGTATTTTCTTGTCAACTGTAGCCTTTAGCTAGGTAGTATACCTCCCTAACTCTCTTGTTTTGTTCTTTTCTCAACTTATCCTTCTTCTGCTCTTTAAATGTCTTAATTCTACATATTCCTTGAGAATATCCTTCTCTCAGGTAATATTCTCTGATACACCCATGAACTCTGAACCCCTTTGAATCTCTACACTGTTTACGTCAAATATTACATATTGGATATATTACATTTTATTATGTGTTTGAGAATTTGAGAATTTGTGTCTGTCTTATATTCAGTGCTAGATTATGAATTCAGTGAAGCCAGAAGCTATGTCTGTATCATCTAATATTTAGGCTTTCTTCTACATGTGGCAAAATAAAACTCTGTAGGACTTAGACAAAACTAAATTAATTTCACATAAGGCTAACTTTAACACAGGTATATGAATATGAATTTAATGTAATAGATTATGTATTTACTGTTATGCACATATAAATGTCAGGTACAAAAGCTGATTAAGAAAATATCCTTGCCCTTAAGAGCATGCTTTTTAATGGAAAAGAGATACACAACCACTGCATTAGTACATGGCAAGATGTAATCATAGTAGGCTGATAGACACTTTAATAAGAACAGTGAGCACTTGATGAGGGGTGAGAGAGTTCAATTTTGGTAGGAGGAATGTGAGGTAATCCAAGGTTGTAACACTTTTGGTTGGGAATTTCATTTGGACCTATGGATTGGGTTCAGTATCAGAATGTGGTCCAGCTCTAGGAGTTCTGAGTCCTATATTTCACAGTTCACTTACAGTGATGTATTCTTAAAAATCCAAGGTAGTATAAAACATTCCTTTCTCAGTGAAGAATTAGAGAATGGGAAGAATTCTATCCCTGATCAATAGCAAAGAATAATATAAATTTTAGATCCAAAGCAGTCTCTGTCATTCACAAGGCAATAGAAGCTTCACGAAAAGGGAATAAACCAACACATTTGAAATGCAGATACTTAGTTGTGAAGTATGTTATAGTTAAAATAATGAAGTCAAACCATTTGAAATTTCATACCTGTTTATGAAGTATGTATTTTGCTAATACAAGGCCAAAAATTTATTTTTCTCAGTTCTAAAATACACCCTATTTGTCAATGTAGTTGATGAGTCTGTTCATCAAAAGCAGGAAAGGTATCCCATGCCAGAGTACATTTGCTGTCCTAACAGCAAGTGATGACCATTATAATTTTAACTTTGAAATGATTAGTTTCTAAACCTGGATCGGACTCTAACTTTGAACTACAAATGTAGAATGGTTTTGATAAGGAATGTGGTTTTGACCAGTTATCTAACTCTTTTAGGTCCTAATTTTCATCTTTAGATGTATAGTTATGTTACTTATTACTTTCATATGAGTATTTTGATAATATACTATGTTAGGAAATTATTAATTTTACAATGATAAATTGGTGAGGGGATTCTCTGAAAATTTAGCTTATTTATAAGAAAGATCTTCTAGGCTGGAAAACATAGACAGTATTATAAAATATGTGAATCAGGGCTGTCAATAAGTAGTATTTTTCATCTAAACAAATTTTCAGTAGTTTTTCTGTTTACTGAATTCCTGTTTGCTAGGAGCTAGAAGCTTTAAGTATTTGCCTGCTTCATGATTACATTTTAAGAAAACCAAACTATTTATCTCATGGAACAAATTTTTAAAACATTAAAAAATTATAGGTTTTGCCCTTAGTACACTTCATTTCTTAGTCATAGTACTTATGCCATTGTATTACTGTTTATATATCTGTCTGTCTATCCATGTATCTATGTATTTATCTATTTAATCATTTCTGTAACTACATTGTAATCTCTGCAAGACAGGGGTGTTGGAACAGTTTCTGCTACTAGTATTTCATACAGTGGTACATACCTGGCATATGAACATACTCATATGGTGTATGTTAAAGAAAGGAAAAAAATATCCTGTATTATTCTCTCATGCTTTGTAGGCTCAGTTCTAGTTGTTCTTAGATGCTAGTGAATTAGATATTATTTTTCATATTTTAAAGAATCGAGGTAATTTATTGTATTAGTTTGCTTTTCAGTGTATCCATTTACCACAAACTTGACATTTTAAAACACATACATTTATTAGTTCACAGTTCTGTATGTCAGGAGTCTGGCATGGTATGGCTGGGTTCTAGGATGTCACAAACTGAAATCAAGGTATCAGCTGGGCTGAGTTCTTGTCTGGTAGCTAGAAGGAAAAAGAATCTGCTTCCACACTCATTCTTATGTTTGACAGAGGTCAATTTCTTGTGGCTGAATGTCGGAAGCTCTCCTTTTCTTGCTAGGGATAGCCAGAAGCCTCTCTCACCTACTGGAAGCTTCCTGTGTTCCTTGTCTTACAGCACCACCCAAATTAGAGCTAGCTACAGCATCTCAGATTCTACCCATGTTAGAATCACTGAATTTCTTCTTCTGCTACCAGCAGAGTAAGTTCTCTGCTACTAAAGGTCTATATGATTATGTCAGGCCCATTCAGATAATATGCTTAATTTAGGATAAACTGATTTGGGACCTTAATTACACCTGAAAAATCCCTTCACAGCAATCTTAGGTTAGTATTTGAACAACTGGGAGAAGTTGTATGTGCGCTTAGGGTCAGAAAATCCTGAGGGGGGATGGGGCATCTAAGAATTCTTCCCACTATACTGAGGATCAAAACAAATGGAAAAGCAATTTGTCCAATGTAGAACAAGGATTTGAAATCTAAGTACAGTATTTTGTAATATTTTGGTATGTGTCACCTTTTATAAAGTTTACACTAATAACCAAGCTAAGCACAATGTTGCATGTTTCTGCTGCATGTTGCCAGTTAATACAGACTCTTCTAACTTAACCATTGTTTGAGATTTTTTTGTTGTTGTAATGTAGTCAGTTTATAACGTTGTGTCAATTTCTAGTGTACAGAATAATAAATTCAGTCATACATATATATATACATATATTTGTTTTCGCATTCTTTTTCATTATAGGTTACTATAAGATATTGAACATAGTTCCCTGTGCTATACAGAAGAAACTTGCTGTTTATATATTTTATTTTTAGTAGTTAGCATCCGCAAATCTTGAACTCCCCATTTATCCCTTCCTACCTCTGGTAACTGTAAGTTTGTTTTCTATGTCTGTGAGTCTGTTTCTGTTTTGTAAATAAGTTCATTTATGTCTTTTTTTTTTAGATTCCACATATAAGTGATATCATATTAGTATTTTTATTTCTCTTTCTGGCTACCTTCACTTAGAATGACAATCTCCAGATCCATCCATGTTGCTGAAAAGAGCATTATTTTATTATTTTTATGGCTAAGTAGTATTCCATTGTATAAATATACCACAGATTCTTTATCCAATCTTCTGTTGATGGACATTTAGGTTGTTTCCACGTCTTGGCTATTGTAAATAGTGCTGCTATGAACAATGGGGTACACGTATCTTTTCAAATTAAAGTTCCCTCTCAATATATGCTCAGGAATAGGATTGATGGATCATATGGTAAGTCTATTTTTAGCTTTTTGAGGAATCTCTATACTATTTTCCATAATGGTTGCACCAAACTGCATTCCCACCAACAATGTGGGAGAGTTCCCTTTTCTCCACACCCTCTCCAGCATTTACTGTTTGTGGACTTTTTCATTTATTTAAAATAAATTAGTTCTGTTGTGGATTTGGGAAGGGAGGAAAAACTTGGGAACTTGCATTGACTTAGTACCTGTCATCTGATCTAAATATTCTATATATACATTCCATGTATATGAGCTAGGCATCTTCAGAAATGGTATAGGTTTATGTGTTCTTCACTGACTATTCATGGATCCAAAGGCTTAATAGGTTTCGGTAAGCTTTGTGGATATACCTAGCATCTGGTGCAATTTTTGTGGTGAACTATTTACTACTTTAGGGAGGTATGTGTAATGCATGTTAAAATGAAAGTAAAAATTATTCAAGGGGCAGCATCTTAAAATGTCGTGATTTCCATATAGAAAAAACTCCAGAAAGTTCATACTATCATTCAATTCAGTATAAAAATATTTCTGTTTTTTAAGCTGCAAAATGAATCCAGAGTCATTATTCTTCATAGCACATAACCCTCTAATCGTATTTAGAGGAATAAAATAAAGTTTACCAACAATGAAGAAGGGGGACCAGAAAATTTGTTGATGACATATCCAATGAACACAGTTTTGGACAATAGAATGGATGTTAGGCCTGACTAGATCTATTCATTCTCCTGTCAACAGTTGGCATGCCTCCTTCACAATGGCAGAAAAGCTACACAAAGTTTCTCTCTTTTACAAACAGCATATAGAGCAACTTCCCTGCCACTCTGTGATCTTTATTTGAGATATCTTTCTACAAAATAGATGAAAAAATTACACTATTATTAAAGAGTGATAACTACTTTAGTTTATATACCAGAACAGTGAAGATACTGTTTTTGTTCATGCTAATGACTAGTAACTGGAAGAAATTCTACCTTAACTAGAAAAACATGGTGATCCATGATGCTAAAATGTGCCAAAGATAACACATTTTTTTCTGATATGTATTATACAGTTTCACCTAAAGTTTGAGCAGTCTTGTGTAATGTTGGTGCTATCACTACAGTGGTTGATTGTGGAAATTTGCTATTAAAAGCTGTTCAGTTTCACATTCTTGTCTCTGAAGTGCTGCCTAGTCTAGAGATTTATTTCACTGTGATTAACATTGCACCTAAAGGTTACCTATCAGAGTCTCTTATTTAGCAAATGTTCTTTCTTGTAAGTAGTTACCCCTTTAAAAGTTAAAAATGATCACATATGTATTCGTTCACTAATTCATGTATGCAACACAAACATAGTATGTGGACATTAATTTGTTTACAAAATGCCTCAAATATTACCAGAAAGCTGTTGGAGCAAGTAGCCTCCAATTGGCATTAATAAACTGTATAATGATGTTCCTTTTTCTTTTATCATTCCTTCATAATTCTGTCTGATACATTTAACTTCAAAAATTATATTTGTATATTTTCTCAAAATATAGAATTTCCTGTTCTCTTTCTTTATACATGTAAATGGTTTATCTCTGCAAACTTGCTTTCCTTCTTTCCAAATTATATAATCTTCAGGAGTTGTTTTCTATCAGATTATAATATAGTCTGAAGGACTTCCAAGCTTAACTAGTGTAAACTTGCATTTGCAACTTCTACAGAAAAACCTGCTTACTTAGATTCATTGCATATTTGAAAATTTGTTAAGCATCAGTGAACTGTGATTATTTCTCTAGCTTCATTTGTTTTATCTTAATTCAAAAAGGACCTTTGGAATTTCTTAAGTATTGACACAAATAAATCTCTAATTGTATTTAGGTAAATAATACAAAGTTTTATTGGGAAATGGGACTCTAGAGCATGAAACTTCTTAGAATATTCTTTTCAGATTTTCACTGCTTTATAAAAACTATCTACAAGGTGAAGTCAAAGGCCAATAAAGCTGAAGTGTGGATCTCTGAACAGCAATTTTGACTTAAGGCCTTAATATATGTTGAAATGTTTTGCACAAGTATTATTATGATTGGTGATATTGTTAAAATATTCAATCATATAATCACATTTTATTTATTGAACAAATTGTTATTTATTGCCTAATGTGTGACAAGCACTTTCCTTTGCATTGATTTTTGTTTTTTATGAATATAACCAACAGAATCTCTTACATCATGGAACCTGTATTCTAGGGAGGAGAAGAAAACAAACAAACAATAAATAGATATGTAATCTATCAGACGGTAATATTTACTATGCTAAAAAATAAGCCAGGGAAGGAAGAAGTGGTGTGGAGGAAGAGGCTGCAGTTTTAAATAAGGTGATAAAGAAAGGTCTCATTAAGGAAGTTATTTGAGCAAAGACTTAAAGCAGTTAAGAAAACCAGCCATGTGTTTGTCTAAGGGGGAGAGCATCCCGAGCAGAAGGGAGAACAAGATAAGATCCTTGAAGAGGGAACATGTGTTTTGTGTTCTAGGAACAATAAAGAGGTTGTGGGTAACTGGATGTTAATGAGGAGGATGCTAAATAGTATAATCTGAGATCTGAAATTTAACAAAGGATCCAATTACAGAAGGCTCTTTAAGCCCCTGGAAGAATTTTGACTATTTCTACAAATCTGTTGATATGCCTGCAATTCCTGGCTGCCTCTGACATTCCAGCTACTTTTCACAGCTACTTTTTGTCTTGTCCAAGTTTTCCCAGAATATTTAGGTTGGTTTCTCAGATACGTGCTCTCGTTACTCTTCTGAAGTTTCTGTATATTTGATTTTGGTGGTGGGCATGAGGAACCTTTACTAGTTTGTCATCTTGTTGGAACCTTGAAGTATAAAATTGTTTTGAAATACAATTTGAGAAGTATTTCAGACTTTGAGAGGCTATTGAAGTTATTTTCCGTACCTTCATATAATATGTAAGTTCTGAGGTTTTCCAGCCTCTGTGAATAATATCTAACTACAAGAGGAAGCACATTACATTTTTGGACAATTTAATTAGAAGAAAAAAATTTCCTTATATTAAGTTATACCTTTTAAAATAAATATACTCAATACTTCTATAGACTCCCATAGATTAAATGCATAGTTTATATGATTATGACCAAGAAGGAATATGAAACATTACTTCTAATTCTTCAGGTTTTCAACTTTTGATAGGTAACTTACTGATCATATAACTATGACTTGTTCAAGAGGTTAAGTGTCATCTCAGACTGACAAGAAATCAGGTATTCCCCTCAAATTCTAAGAGAACTTTAGCTAGAGAAATTTCTTCAGAATGTTAAGCAGCACCAAGGAAGATATGGCTGAAAATAAGGCGAAGTTAAAGTAAGGGGAAATAATAAAAGTTCAAGGTTTTTTTAGATATAAGTAGACACCTTAAAGAAAACAATTGCAGAGCAGATTTTAAGGAATGCTAAGTCCATGAATAGTCAATAATCTATTGCTAGTCTCCACTCCAGATCATAGGTGACAGTGATGTTGCTTTTCTAGGAGCCATTCTCTGAGAACCAGGATTCTCAAAGGCAATTATTCTTAGGGTAATATATTACCTAGGTAATTACTCTTAGGGTAGTATATTTTAGGTAGTTAGAAAAACGTCTTCAAATAGGGATCTAGGATTCTTGCAAGTTTTGGATTCTTTGTCTTACAGGGTCTCGACTGCATACAAGTACCAGGAGCTAAAGATCATACAAAAGCTCACTTGGTGCTTAACCCCTTGAACTCGAAATGGCATATATCCTACTTCTAGTCACTCTTTTGACCAAACCTAACTATAAAAGAAGCTAGAAAATATCAATGGAATTCCAGATCCTAACACCAGAGATTCTGATTCAGTATATCTGAGGAAGCATGTTTGATTTTTAAATGCTCTGACAGTAATTGAGTTGTTCATTAAGTTTCAGAATTCTGGTTCTACCACTATAGTTCAATAAGAAATATTGAGTTTCTATTACAAGAAAGACACTATGCCAGACACTAGGGACTATTTACTTTGATGAAAAGTTAAACATTAGCCCTGTATTTCCGTCCAGGGTTTGGGGGTGGGGGCAGCTTCAAGCCTAATGAGAGAAAGATAAACACAGGCCTCTGTGCCGGGTTAATTCTTTGGAAGTGCTTTGAAACTCTGTCTCTACTTCCTCACCTCCGATTCACTCTTTAACCCATTTCAATTTGGCTTCCACTCTCACCAGTTTCATTGAAATTGATTTTATTAAAATAATCAATAATGTCTATGTTACCAAACACAGAATAAGGATACTCATTTTTCCTCATATGACAAATTTTTTGAGTAGCATTTCATGTAGTTGACTGTTCCTAATTATTTGAAAAACTTTTCCTCTTTTTGCTTCTTTTAATGCTTTTCTTATTTGATACTCCCTCTAGATCAATAGTGGTACCTTCTAATCCACCCTGAATTGTTTTTCTTCTTCTAATTAAGACTAGATTGCTTCTTGGATTTGTTCTGGTTTCTCTTATCTCCATTTGCAGTATTTCCTTATGTGATCATGTCCAGTCTCAGGTCTTTAATTCCCAAAAGTATGTTGATGACTTTCAAATGTATGTCTCCTACTCAGACCTCTTTTTCTTAAGCTTCATTTCCACACATCAATTGCCAACCTAATGTCTCTACTTGCATTTTAATAGACATCTAAAACAGAACATATACAAAAAGGAACTTGTGATTTATATCCTATTACTCTGCCAGTTATCACTGCTTCTGCAAAATGGAACCTCCATTGACTCAGTGGTCAGGGGATTGGAAGTCTCTGTGGCTGAAGAACAGACGTAATGGAATGAATCTTTAGGGTTCTAGAAAGACCGTGTAGAGAGTAAGCTATTAGATTTTAAGATATCTCATGTAGAGTATGTACAGGTGATGTCAGGGACTACTTACTGGTCATAGGTGTAGTGGAAGTAATGGACATTGGGATTAAGAAAGATAAAAACTGTGTTGTTAGTATGATTCATAAGTAATCAACATGTATGTCTCATAATAAGTCATCAACATGTACCTATCAACTGTATCACTCAGGATGGTGGATTTGGGATAGAGAGTAAGATTCTGAACTTTATTGAATGAATTGATTGACTAGTGAGGAGGTGATCAATGACAATGATGAGGAGGATAATAGGGTAGTATAGCCAGATGGATGGGTTTCAGAAGAGATTATTTTACTCTGTGGTGTACAAGTAATAGTTTGAAATTGTTTTAAGAAGTAAACAATGTTAACTCCCCATTTCTGGTTGCAGTAGGTCCTGGTTTGTAAAAAAATAAATCTCTAGTTGAGCAGTGTCCTGTAGAGAAATCTAGGGTTTATTCAAAGGCAGCAATCTTCCATAAAGGAGTTGAAAATATTAATGGAATGCAATTACCATGGAATGATAATGGAGAACAATAATCGTGTGTAGGTATGGAAGGCATTAGTCAAAGGAAAAAAACAGGAAGAAAATGAGAAGATGATAATTGTTTAAATAGGCATACATTTTGGACAGTAACCATATATACCAGAAGTTAGAATCATGATTAAATTAGCTGGCCTCAAAGTCTCATCAAGAATTTCACTGGCTTTCCAAGCTCCTTCCAAGCTCCAAGTAGAATCCTGGGATGAATTTCTAAATCATTTTGTGGCTGAACCATTTTGTGACTTAATTTTTGTTTAAAATGGCCTCATAAAAAGATGTCTTATAGTTTCTCACATCTGATTGCCTGAAACTTGGCAAATTGACTCCTTAATAAAACAGACGCTATAAGGAAAACAGTACTTTTAAATATGGGGTACCATCTTCAGATGGGTATGCATACATGAATTCTTGTAATCCTGATATTGATATACATTGAATACATTTTGTTTAAATTCTGGATCAAGTAAATGGTTTCAAACTGCTTCTTCATTAAATCATGAACAATTTTTTAAAACACTGAAAATGTGAAAACATATGAACAATTTTTAAAAACACATTAAATTATAAAAGAAGATTTTAAAACACTTATATTTGTTCAACATAACATCCATCTGCATACTCAGAAACCAGAATTCACAGAAATATTTTGTAAATTTGTTTTAGAATTTATGTTAAATGAAGGAAAATTTGTTTACTTTTTTATTGGAAACCTATATTTGTTTAAAGTTTAATGTCAAGACTTAAGATATGAAATAACAGTAGATAATCTCTGGGGATCTACTTATGTTTTCTTTGTGCACTTCACCTAAGGGTCTTCATACATCAGCAATGCAGTAGAATTCTTTCCAAACTTGATTTTTTTTTTTAACTTGGTCTCTGAGGTTAATTGCTTTATATCAAGTGTCATAAATAAGCATTCTAACTGGATATATTTTGACTTTTTACATCACATCTGAAGAGGTTAATAAAAAGCCATAGTGTATTCTCTGTTATCTCCTTTAATATGGCCACAACTATTTAAGTTACCAACTCCTCCCAGCTATTTTTTTTCTTCGAAATAGGAATACTGCATACCACGTGATTGAGTCAAGTTGTTCAAAGAGATGAATTAAGGATTTAGTTTGGAGGCATTCATTGTTGTCTCTTCTCTGCACATGTTATTCTAAAAGCAGAATGTTTTGTCTCAGGAATGGACTAAAATTTTAATATAGATGCAGTTTATTATAATAAAAACCGTACAGATTTTTGAACCCAAAAGTTGAAGATTCAAGTTCTAGCTCATTTATTTCTACCTATGTGATTGGTTAATCCACTGAATTTTTCTGATTCTCAGTCTTCTCATCTATAAATGGGAATAAAGAGAGCTAACTAAGAGGAATTTCAACATTTAAAAGTATTACTGCTCTTTTCTTAAGAATGAAACTAACAATGGCAAGCGTATACAACTTTGGCTATTTTTGTAAGATTTAAGATTACCTAACACGTTATCACTAAAAATAGTACTTGAAAGTTGAATTTTCATAAGTATTTGACTTACAGATAGTCCTCAACTGATTGTGATACAGATCTTGATAGAAGAAAGCAATTGGGTACATTTTGCAACCACTTATATCTATTACATACCTAAAAATATTGCCATACTTCTAAGGAAACTCACATCTTATTCACTGCTGTGTAGTCTACAGTTTTAGTAGAATCATTGTTTTCTCACTGTTTATAAAATATTTTGTAAGGCATCCCCCTTAACAACACCTGTAATGCAGCTCCCTAATATAGTTACTTATTCAGTATAAGAAACAGCACAAAACAGGCCATGTTGGGAAAATTTTTCAGTAGATTTCTGTAAAATCTTTCATTGCGTTTGTTACATGTGCTTATGTAATAAAGAAGATAAAATTACACATGGGTTCAAAGTTTATCAAACCAGGAGGTGTGAGATTTATATTAGTAGAGTACCCTTTTGCTACCTGAAACAATTCACATGATGCATTTTTTTCTTTAGAAATGAAGACCTCATCTTATAGGTCTAAAGTGCTTAATTTCAAATGACTTACCTAGTTAAGTTGACTCAGATTGGTAAAATGATTTTTTTAAATCTAGAAGCAGAGTTAATTTTTATCTTAAGTATAAAATTAAAATTTTTACTATGTGGAAGACAGGCTAAACTAAATTATTTGTATCCAAAATGTGTTTTAATCTTTGAAAAGCATGCATAGTGTTCACACTATTTTTTTTCATACAGATATTTCTGTGACCTATGATTTTACTTATTGTACTATATACCAGTTCTCACACTTTTTAAAATGGTAACTGAAGGTGGTATTAAAAGATAGTGATTTGTTATAGGAGAGAAAAAAGCTGAATCTGTTCCGTTTATAAAAATATCTGTAAGTCTTTCTAGTGAATGTATTTTTCAAGAAGCTACCTTCTTTTACTTTCTTATCTTTTTTTTTTTTTTTTTAAATGTGCATCATTTCGGTTTGGAAAGTGTTTGAATTGCTGTGGAGTGTATAAAAAGGTCTCTTTTCATAAACCAGTTATTTCTATTTTTTTCATAGTATTTAAGTTTGTAATAATAGGACATAGCTTCAATTAAATGCATGATATGTAGAAAGGAGCTGAAACACAGGATGTAAAGCCCTGGATAACTTCACAGAGTCAATATGAAAATATGAAAAAAAAATTAAAGAATTAACCAGTGTCATTTTTTTTCTAATTTTTAAAAACAATGATAGCATACACATGAGAAATTTACCATCTTACCCATTATTTGGTATGTAGTTTGACAGTATAAATATATTCATAATATTGTACTACCATCACCACCACCCATTTCCAAAACTCTTTTCATCTTGTAAAACTGAGATCCTACACCCATTAAACAAAACTCCTTATTCCCCTCTCTTTGCAGCCTCAGGCCGTCACCATGTTACTTTCTGTCTCTATGATTTTGACTACTTTAAGTACTTCGTGTAAGTGGATTCATTTAGTATTTGTCTTATTGTGATTGGCTTGTTTTCACTTAGCATAATGTCTTCAAGGTTCGTTCATGTCACAGTATATGTCAGCATTTCCTTTCTTCTTAAGAATGAATAATATTCCGTTGTATATATTTACTCCATTTTGCTTATCCTTTCATCCATCAATGAACATTTGGGTTTCTTGCATACTTCAGCTATTGAGAATAATACAGCTATGACCATGGGTGTAACAAATGTCTGTTCAAGACCATTTTTTTTCAATTTTAGGGGGTATATACTCAGAAGTGGAATTTCTGGAACACATGGTAAGTCTATGTTTAATTTTTTGAAGACTGCCATGTTGTTTTTCAAAGCAGATGTACCAGTTTTCATTTCCACCAATGGTACTCAAGGGTTCCAATTTTTCTACATCCTTGCTAACATTTATTTTATTTTTTTTTAATAGTGGCCATCTTAATGAGTGCAAGGTGTTACCTCATTGTTGTTTGATTTGCATTTTCCTAATGGTTAGTAATCTTGAGGGTCTTTTCATTTATCTATTGGCTACCTATATATCTTCTTTAGAGAAATGTCTCTTTCAGTTCTCTGCCAGTTTTTGAATCTGTTTTGTTGTTTTGTTTTGTTTTGTTTTAGCTTTAGAAGGTCTCCATATATTTGGGTATTATACTCTCATCAGATATATGATTTATTTACAGATATTTTCTCCTGAAGTGAATCTATTGTAGACAGTATATATTTGGATCATGTTTTTTCAGCCATTCTGTCAACCTCTGTCTTTCACTTGGAGAGCTTATTCCTTTTAGATTTAAAGTAGTTACTGATAAAGAGGGACTTTTGTCATTTTGCTGTTTGTTTTCATATGTCTTCTAGCTTCACTGTCTCTCATTTCCTGGATTACTGTTTCCTCTTTTACTTAATTGGTTTTTTGCAGTGAAACATTTAAATTCATTTATCATTCCCTTTTATGTATATCTATAGCTATTTTCTTTGTAGTAATCATGGGGATTGCATTTGATATCCTAAAGTTATAACACTCTAGTTTAAACTTATGCCAACTTAACTTCAATAACATACAAAAACTCAGTTCCTTTACACCTTCATCCTCAGCCCTTTCAGTAGTTGATGTATCAAAATTACATTTATATACATTGTGTGCCCCAAAATATAAATTTAAATGTATTAGTCTCTTAAATTATGAGGAAAATAAAATGTGCAATTACAAACCATTGTTACAATCAGTAATACTCATTTTTAGACTAATGATTGTATTTTAAATGAAGTATTAGAGTC
The DNA here is from genome assembly GCF_036321535.1 of Camelus dromedarius. NCBI lineage: Eukaryota > Metazoa > Chordata > Mammalia > Artiodactyla > Camelidae > Camelus > Camelus dromedarius. The sequence goes on along the minus strand of NC_087436.1, from coordinate 58,433,007 downwards.
TTATATAGAAAATAGAATTACAAAGTGTCATTACAATAATGCTGACTTTTACAATTGCTTATGTACTTACCTTTACGAGATCTTTATTTCTTTGTGTGGCTTTGAGTTACTGTCCTTTGAGTTAATGTCCTTTTGTTTCAACCTACAGGACTCTCTCTAGCAATTCTTGCAGGACAGGCCCAATAAAATGAATGCTCTCAACTTTTATTTATCTGATTATATCTTAATTTCTCCCTTAGTTTCACTCACTGCCTCTGGCCTCCAAAATATCTAATGAGAAATTTGCTGATAATCTTATTGGGGATCCCTTGTATATGGTAAGTGCCTTTTCTCTTGCAGCCTTCAAGATTCTCTTTGTCTTTGTCTTTAGACAGCTTGCTTATGATGTGTCTCAGCGTGGGTTTCTTTGAGTTCTTCCTATTTGATTGTTCATATACCAGCTATTTATATCCATGTCTTTCACTAAGTTTGGAATTTTTTTGCCATTATGTCTTCAGATATTCTTTCTGATCCTTTCTTTCTCTCTTCTCCTGAGATACAGGCCTTTAAACTCGGTTCACTTTTCTTCAATCTTTTTTCTTTCTCTTCTTCCAACTCAATAATTTCCATTGTTTCCTCTTCAAGTTTACTGATTCTTTCTTCTGCCTCCTCTTTGAATCCTTCTAGTAAATTTTGCATTTCTGTTATTGTACTTTTCAGTTCCAGAATTCCTTTGTAGTTTCTTTTTAGGGTTTTTTATACTTTCATTGTTATTTCCATTTTGTTCATCCATTTTTTCTTGATTTTCTCCACATTTATCTTTAGTTCTTTGGTTGTCTTCAATGCAGTTGTTTTTAAAAATCTTTGCCTAATACACATTCTACTTGCTCTTTTAAGGGGCAGTTTCTGCTATTTTTTTTCCCCTAATTTTTTCCCCTTTAGATGTGCCATACTTTCCAGTTTCTTAGTATGTCTTGTGATTTTTTTTTGTTGAAGACTGGACATTTGAATCTAAAAAATACGACATTTCTGAAAGTCAGATTCAGATTCTTTCCCTTCTCTCAGATTTGCTGGGTTTATTTATCTATCTACCTACCTATCTACCTATCTATCTATCTATCTATCTATCTATCTATCTATCTATCTATTTATTTATTTATTTATTTATTTATTTATTTATTTATTTATTTATTTATTTATTTATTTATTTATTATTACTACTACTGCTACTACTACTACTTATTCTTGTAGGTTGTCTCAGCCTGCAGTGTAAAGCTAAGGCCTTTTCAGGTCTTTCCTGAGCCTGCACCTTTCTTTAGGCATGTACAGTGATATTTCATTTCCCTGTGTATATAGTTGCATTTGAATGCCCTGATGGTAATTTCTGGCTTCCAAAAACAAAAATGGGGTAGGTAAAAGATTGTGACCCTATTTAAACCCTCTGGCAGACACTTCAGCCAGACAGGGAGGGGCTTGCAACAGTGGGCTGAGGTACAACAACAGTGGCTACCTCTTAGATCAGAAGTGGCAATCAGACATCAGGGCACAGAACTCAGATATTTGGAGGACAGGATCCTATTGGCCCACCCGGGCTCCCATAAGCTGTGTGCAAGGTGCCCCTGGGAAGACTTACAGCTTCCTGCTACATAGCTGAGGGGTGGAGAATGGGTGGCTGATAACTGTGCTGTGGGATGAAATTGACTGAAATTAAGCCTTTTCCTGGAAGTTACAATCCTTCAATATATTCCGGCGTTCCAAAATTGTTTTGTTAGGTAGAATCTAATCTTCTAATTGTTGTCTAGGTGGGGAAACAGATTTCACATGCATCTTGCTTCGTCATCTGCACAGAATTACTGTAAATAGTGCCATTTTTAATAAGAAAAATCCAGATTATCGATTTTTCAATGTCTGGTACCCTTAAAAAATTGAAAATAATTCTTATTAGAACAACTGATTTGGAATGTTTATTCCCCAAATACCAAATTTATATAAAATGCGTAAGTAATTAAAAGAGGATATGTTCCAACATAAAATGATTATTTTAAAGATTAACCTCCTATTATCCTCCACATGGAAAAGTCAGATTTTCTGCTCTGTAAGCAACATGCATTTTCTTTTATCACACAGACTTTTGTAAAACCTACAGTAAAGTTAAATGTCTAGGTGACAGTATTATCAATTTAAATGTGCTTTGAGTTTCTGGATGATTTTAGAATAATTCCAAATGAAATGTGAATTCAAATGTTATTGGAGAGTAGGGCTGAGAAAAAGGACTTGTGTTAGAATGAAGATTCCCTTCATGAATTTGGCTTAGCTCACACTGTGATGGAGTGTCACATTCTAACATAAATGCCCTCCCCTGAAATTTCTGGAGACAGTCATTGAAAATTTGTCTGCTTGGTCTATGATTTGCCCTTCTTATTTTAAGTCATTCTATCATAATATGTTGAGTAAAACTGATAATTTGAGGTATCTGCAATATAAAATTATATCTAAATTACAATATACCTTTAAGTATTTATCATTTTAATTATCTGTGAGGAGTTTTATCTCTTTCCAATTATATCTTGCTATACTGTATCATAACTAATTCTGTCTGTGATCTTGGCAGTATTGTCTTTGAACTTGATTATCTGTCTTTAAAACAAGAATGATGCTTGCCTGTAAACTAAGTAATTATGGTAAATGAATTGGGAGTTAATAGTATAATGTACTTTGAACTCTGAGAACAAAATGCTAAGTAAGTATTAGATGTTGAAAGATAATGAACCAGTTAGTTTCTAGACCTGGTCACAATTTGAATATTACAGACCTAGATAAATTAGTAAAAGTCTTTAATATATAAAGTCAATGACTTTGTCATTGTTGTTCTATTAGGACCATTAATCACTAAAGTAGAAAAAAATTCTAACTTCTTAAAAAAATGAAAGGCTAGAGGTTTATTCTGAACCCTGAATTTAAGAATATATCAAAGTGCATACATTATTGGAACTTTCTGTCTCCTAAAGTAAAGGAAAAAAAAGCAAAAATAAACAAATGAGACCTAATTAAACTTAAAAGCTTTTTCACAGCAAAGGAAACCATCAACAAAATGGAAAGACAACCTACTTGGGAGGAGGGGGTTGGGTGGATATAGCTCAGTGGTAGAGCACATGCTTAGCATACATGAGATCCTAAGTTCAAACCCCAGTAACTCCATTAAAAAAAAAAAGCTAACCTACTGAATGGGAGAAAAATATTTGCAAATGATATGACTGATGAGCAGTTAATATTCAACCTGTATAAACAGCTCATACAACTCAACATCAAAAACAAACAAACAAACAACTCTATTAAAAAATGAAGAGAAGACCTGAATTGACATTTTTCCAAAGAAGACATTCATATGGCCAACAGGCACATTAAATGATGCTCAACATCTCTAATCATTAGGGAAATACAAATCAAAACCACAATGAGATATCACCTCAGATCTGCCAAAATAACTATCATCCAAAAGAACACAAATAATAAATGTTGGTGAGGTTGTGGAGAAAAGGGAGCTCTCATACACTGTTGGTGGGAATGTAAATTGGTGCAGCCACTGTGGAAAGCAGTATGGAGGTTTCTCAAAAAAACTAAAAATAGAAGTACCATATGACCCAGCAATTCCATTCCTGGGTGTATATCCAAAGAAACCCCAAAACATTAATTCACAAAGATGCATTTACTCCAATGTTCATAGCCACATTATTCACAATTGCTAAGGTATGGAAGCAACCAAAATTTCTATCAACAGATAAATGGATAAAGAGGTATAGTGTATATATACACAATGGAATACCACTTAGCCACTAAAAGAATGAAATTTTGCCATTTGTAGCAACATGCATGGATGGACTTGGAAGACATTATGCTAAGTGAAATAATTCAGAAAAAGACACATACTGTATGATATCACTTACATGTGGAATCTGAAAAATACAACAAACTAGTGAGTGTAACAACAAAAAAGAAGCAGACTCACAGATTTAGAGAACAAACTAATGGTTGCCATTGGGGAGGAGGGGTAAAATAAAAGGGTGAGGGAGTGGAAGGCACAAACTTAGGTGTTAGATAGGCTCAAGATTGTATTGTACAACACAGGAATATAACCGGTATTTTCTAATAACTGTAAATGGAAAGTAACCTTTAAAAATTTCATAAAAATAAAAAATGAAGCATTGTGGAGTTGCAAAAAAGAGAAAATATATCAAAATGCATACGTTATTGGAACTCACTTAATATTTTTCTAAATTAACTGCAAAAATTGTGATTTAACATGTTTCAAAAATTTACCTCAGCTTAATTCTTTGTATATATTAGATAATTATTCTGAAAGCATACTTAAAGTTTAAGAAAAAAATTTATAAATTCTTGGACGAAACTACTGTATAATGTATATAGTTTGAGTCATTGGGGTAAATAGTGTATTTACAAAAATATACAAAAAATTATTTAAAAACTTTTGTAAATTAGACCCAGTTGATAAAAATTTCTCAAACAAAAAATTAAAACCTATTTGAGAATTTTAACATACAAATAAAATTGCATTTTGATAATTATGAAAATAAAACATCCATTTCACTTGGTAATATGGAAATTCATTATAATGAATGTATTGTCATATATTAAGTGCAAGGGCTTTGGGGAGTTTGCCTTGAAAGTGAGAGTTGTGAATTTTGCCACAGTCATTATTAGCTTCAAGTCTCAGGAAAGTTACTTGCCCTGAGCCTCATTTCTATCAAAGGGTAAAACTAAATGATAAAATGCCAGTGAACCACTTACTCTAATGCTTATTACTAACAAACATTAGTTACTTTCATTACTATTATTTCAGTTATTAAAAACTTGAGAGTTAACACAAAAGATTGTCTATAATTCATATTATTGACTAATTGTCATGTCTTTGGTGTATATCTAGCATATCCTTTACAATTAGTGTTATTGTTTTTATTTACATCCTTAGAGTGCTTGTGAAAGGTAAGATAAGGTGAACTCAGGAAAATATACCTCTGGTTGAAAGGAAAAAGGGTTCTAAAAACCCTACTTCTTGCCTGCGAAAAAATTAATGAAGGATATAATCGGAGAATTTCTGTTGAATGAGAAGAGACTGATGAAAATATCTGTTATACATAATTCATGGAGGATATCTTAATATTATCTAGGCAGATTATTTATGTATACACACACACTCACACATGTGTAAACACACACATACAGACATGATGCCTTTATTTTGATAATTTCCCCTTAAATAATAGCTAGTCTGTATGCTCAGGTGAAGATGCAAACAGTATAGAAAATGCTAAGTTCATTTGTCCCAATTCTGCTTAATTTTTCTGCTGTCTAGTAGTTTTGAACATGTTTACATTTTTCTTCTTTTGAAAAATGAAATAAAGGAGAAATCTGATTTTTACAGTATTGTCTTTATTACTTACCCTCCTTTTGACATATTTGCACAATTTCCACTGGCATTGGTGGGAATACCATGAGTAGACATAAAAAGATTATAGCTTTCTTGATTTGGGTATTTGTGCACAGTGCAATTAAAATATGTGCATAGTGCACTGGTAGAATTAAATTTAAAAACCTACTAATGAATAGTAGCATCTAAAACAGTGAAAATATGTGATGACTTAACAATTCTGAATAGCTCTTCAGAACTGCAAATCCACATGTGACCAATAAATTGTCTCAAAGCACAGAGTTGTGCCATTAAAAAAATTTTAACCTCCAAAGCGAAATTGCAGATTCTTCTAAGGCAAAGGGGAATAAATTGTATGTGGAAGTCTTATGTTCAGGTTTTTACTATAATTCTTCAATTTTAAATATTTCATGGCTTATGATAAATGAATTTGATGTGCTAATCACCAGAGTAGTACTCATTATCAAATACGTATGTATGTGCGTGTGTGTCTATATATCCTCTACTATTGTTACCGGGAACAGGGGAATAAAAGTTACTTTGGTTCTTAGTCACCCCAAAAAATGAATTTTTAATGAGAGACAGAAAGCGTGATATAAACAGAAGATTTTATTAGTGAAGTAAAAAGGTAGTAAAATATAGTATACCCCTCAGAATTGGGGGCTGGCCAATCCAAGAGAGGAAAAATGGCACTGCTCTTTTTTTCTCCTATTTTTATATCCTGGCTTAGGGGGCATTTTTGTGATTGATTGATTTACTGCTCAAGTTCTTTGTGCTCAGGCACACCCATCCCTTTTGTGCATGTTCTCACCCATGATACACACAGAGAAACCTAGGGGAAGGGGCTCAAACTGCAATGCTAATTACATTATAATGAGCATTGGGTCAAGTTAAGCTGGGTCTTTCTCTCTATTGTGCAGCCGCAGCGTTCAATTCTAGCCAGCTTCTTTGCTGGCCTTCATTTAGAGAAAGTAAAAATTTTTGGAGTCTCTTATCCTGAGCGCAGATGTACTGTTATTTTCTGGGTTGCTCCCTCCCTCTTCGTCTCCCCTTGCCTGCTGCTCATTTCTATCTAACTGCCTAACACTATTACCAGTTATTTAATATATATCAAATATATATGTAGTAGTACTAGTTTTTGTCACACATATGTATATATGAATGACATAATGTATTTATGTATGTAATATATATGCACACATACTTGGAGTAAATGCTTGAAATGAAAAAAAAATCATAATATGGAAGAAATAGTTACAAACTTGAAACCAGAAAACTTAAATTCCTACTCCACCCATTCTAACTTTTGGCTGTGTGATTTTGGTTGAATTACTTAAAATCTTTTCACTACAATTTCTGAAAAATGAGAATATTTTTTATACCATCCTTAACGTTTCTTTTAGCTATAAGACTATGGAATCCACAATTGCTATTTCTGTTATAGTCTTACGAATTCTGCTAGAGATTGATTAAATATGTAATGAATTTTAACTGTCCTGTCAGCAACTCATCTGTGAAGCAATAAAATGGCTTGGCTTTGATGATTATCTCTGTGTTGATGGAAGGTTAGCTGGATAGATGGATGGATGAAAGGGTGGATGCATGAAGACGTGGAAGGAAAGGGAAAAAAGAGAGGAAAAATGCACAGAAAGAGAGGATAAGAGAGTTAACTGTTGCTTAAAAGAAAAATATTCACAGCATATAGCAACTTTGAAAAGTTTATCTTTTTAAGAATATGTGTTGTAAAGAATTTCTATTAGGCAAAATTAAATGAGTAAAGAATTTGAACTTTGTGGCTAAAAAAAATTGGTTACTTTGATTTTCTTTGGAACTCTGAAATCTCACCATATGTTTATGGGCAGTTGTTTCATATATGTCTTTTTAGATGATAAGGTTTTAAGCATAAAATGATTGTGTAAGGATAATTTAGATGTGTCGACACTTGTTTTCAATTTTTAGAATTACTTATTTTAGAAGATATTTGGTATGTTATATAAACTGAGATATGCAAATCTTTAAATAATTTTATCCACTCTGTATGTGGAAAAGTTTCTTCTGTTATCAATCCCTTTGATCGGGTGAATCCCAGCTAGGTCCTTTCCTTACCAGGTACCGCTCACACCAATGGAAGGAGGCCAGGTTCTGTAGAGCAGAGCAAACTTTATTCCTGGATCAAGGAATGGAGAAGGGAGAGCATTAGGACTCCTTCTCCGCGCGGGAAGGGGAGTGGAGAACTTTTAAGGGGTGAGAAGTGGGTGTGCCTGTCAGAATTCAGGGAAAGCGGCATAAACAGCCGGGCATGCGCAGTCCTTTGGGCTCCTTTGCGCAGGACACTAATTCTGCCCAGCAAAGTGCAAGCCGTCCCTTAAGGAGGAGAGCCTAGCGTGGTAATGAAGCAAAGGCAACCTTCAGACGCTTTGGGTCTTATCTGCGCAGGCGCTGCTGTCATGGTCCGGCTGGAACCAGTTCAGGGCACTTGCCCGTCGCCATTTTGGACCTTTGTGCTCCGAACGGTTCTGCGGTTTTGCAGATGCGGCGTCTGCGTTAGTTTCTGTGAGGCAGGCGCAACTGCGGGCGTCGACGAGCAGACGTGTGTGGAAAAAAAGAAAGTAGGTTAGCCTCTGTGCAGTTTTCGGCCTCTTCTGGTGACGTTTTAAGACATATATCAAAACCTTTCTCAGTATTTTTAGAGGAAATTCTGAGCTAGGTGAATGTATTTTCTTTCCTCTCCTACCTTCCCAGCCAGTGTTTCTTTCCTCTACTTGTTTCTTATATATAAGATAAAAAGAATTCAAACATTCAAATTAAAAATACAGGTATATGGTTAATACCTTGCTGAAAAATTTGGGTCTTCTGGAGTCCTGAAAAATGCCTGTGATAATATATTCATATGTAGGTAAATTTATAATTCTACTTTTGTTCTAATTTAGAATTAGATGTGACATATTTTTACTTCTATATTTGAACTTGAATTTAGGAATCCTGTTTTATAAGGTTATGCCAAACTAATATAAGGGAAGTTTATTACTGTTTCTTGAGTGTTTAATATATTCATCCTCCATTATAAACATTCTAACAATAAGAATAATTTCTATGGCCCAGGAAATTATATTTTGCTAAGGAGACAAGGTGTACATAATCATGAATAAAAACGTGAAGGTAGAAAATCTTAAAATGTTTTTGAGAGTTATGGAGATGGTCAGTTTTATTTATCAGGCATATTTATCAGACATGTTTTATTTATCAGGCATATTTGCAAATATGAATTTGTACAAAACGATTTTATGATCTAAAATGTTAACTTGTATAGGTGACCCTTTACAACAATTAAAAATTTAAGACCTCAACATATTTTCAATATTACTATAAACTATAATTCTGTCTCTTAAGATGTAAGAAGGAAAGTAAGCATGATGTATTTTTTATTTAAAAACTTGTATGTAGACACACTTGTATATGTCACTCTCTTTGTGTAAGGATAAGCAAAGCCACTTTTCCCCTCCTATGGAAGAAGGAGACCATCAATCTGTAACATTGGAAATGACCAATTACAAATTGGTGTAACAGAGATATTTGGTAGATATTCCTTTTCTGCTTGTTTCTTGGGTTATTCTTCCCTCTGGTTTGGCCAATGTGAAGTGTAAATAAAGAGTAATCAGTTAATCAAACACCGTGTGTGTGTGTGTGTGTGTGTGTGTGTGTGTATGTATGTGTATACATGTGTAAGCGATGAAATAATTATTCCATTTTGACAATAAGTTGCAACTAATTTCAACTTCAGGTTTTAAAATAAAACTGACAACGCTAATGAAAATAGCTGGGAAAGAAACAGATGTGTCATCATGTTAGCTATGTAGTTTTGAATGTTGCATTTGATTAACTGTACATGGTTTAAAAAAGTAAATCTAGGATGTGGTGTTAGATTAGACTGGTAATATGTGTGCATTAGTACAAAGGATAAAGAGATGTCATTGCTATACTATTGAAAATACATGACATAAGAAAGGACTATCTTTCCTAAGATTGTCCAAGTGGAAATTACCAGGTTGTTTTCAAAATACTTGTGTTTGATACAAAATGCTGTATGTGCTTTTTTTGGTAAAAAGCCAAGTTTAAGATGAGATTTTACAGTTGAAAATAAAAAGTAAATAAATAACTGGATTTGAAATGTTTGCTAGGATTTCCTGTTCTTTGGTTATGCTGTATGTAGTAAGACGGATTGTTACTTTTGTGTACTTTGTTTGCAAAAGATGAACTACTTCTTTTGTGCATTTCCTTTCATTACTTCTTTTTTTTTTTCATTACTTCTTAATTCAGCACAGAATTGACTAATTTGCCATCATTTTGGCAGGTTTCTGCCATTTATTAAGCCAGGTTTAATGTTTAAGGCAATTTTAAGTGTTCTGTCAGGTAATAGTAAAACGCTTCCATTAAAAATGTATTACCAATACTAAGCAGAAGTCAATAGCATCACCCACTATTAAACAAGTTTGATTAGAAATGCTTCTTTTAAAAGACTCATTTAGAATCCATGACAAGCTGAAGCATCTCTATATAAACATACATCACTTCTTTGGGAGTAGACATTTAGATTATCTGGCTTAAAAAGAATAGGTTATTTCAGCTCCAATTATAGCACATTTATATTACACTTCATAACAAACTGCTAAAGAAATGTGTGTTTCCAAGTCTGATAATATTAAGTTTCAGTGTAGTGATTAACCTATAAATTCTCATAAATATTATCACAAATTAAAATGAGTCTTTACGAATGTGGATTAAAATTAGCAAAATAAATCTAAAATGTATGGCGTAAATATTTTGATAAAATCTTAGCTTATAAAGTAGATTTCTGTCTGATTCAAAAGTGACAGGATAGGTCAAAATTAATATATATTGTAGATATCTCGTTACATCAATAAAATATCTATTCTGGCTAACAGCTACATACTAATATAAGTGCTAAATTTATATCTCAGTTTTAAAAAATCTTCACCCTTTTCTCACATTCTTAACTATGTCAGGTATTCATAGTCAGGAAATGGAAAGGAAGGGTTCAAAGAGACTGGTGAAAGTAGTCTGTAATCCATGCAAATATAGAAGGGCAGTGGTAAGAGAAAACCAAGTTGACACAGTAGTCCTATTAGACACTCTGCCTTCTCTAGCAAAAATTAATCATTGCCTTTCCATGGTGAAGCCAGTTAGGATGGAGAGGTTAAAAGCAATATGCCACACTTGTCAGAAATGGACATAGTTTCATCCTTGTTTCATCATGTATTGACTCTAATAATGCATGTTTAATGTCATGAATTGTCTGTATTTCACTAGAGGACTAGGGGTGTCTGCCACGGAAACATTAAATCAACTAAATTGATAGATGTAAAGTGTGTCTGCTTCTAGTTATAAATATGTGTGTGTGTGTATGTGTAAACATATATACACATTTTTATATGCATATTTAATGTGTTTATCTCTTCATATATATGTATATAACACCTGTATTATATTTAAAAATAGAAAAAGTCATTTTATATACATACAATTTCATTTTTACATTCACACACTTCAATGAATATTATAGTCAAGAAATATATATTACATGTATATGTATGTGGATATGTTTATATGCAGTTATTCCTTTATCATGTTATTAACCCTTAGGTGTATGGTTTTTTTTGTGTCAATAAGAAATTCATTAGGTTTATTTAAAAATACAAAAAGTAGATTGGCCCAATTATTTATGATTAAAAAGTAAACAATTAAAAAATGTATGCCTGTTTACAACTGGAGGAATCAGAATAAACACAAATAAGTGTGCACGGCCAGAAAGAATCTCCAGTTATGTGATAAAATCAAGATCCCCATTAAAATACTTTTGTTCCTTATGGGTATAATCCTGGAAGGCAGCGTTTCATAGTGATGTAGAGCAAGGATGTTGGAGTCAAGGAGGCAAGAGCTCTGGCCCTTGATGTGGGACATTAGACATATGTCTTGCATGCAATCCTAATTTTTAAATCTGTATGTGTGTGAAGTAGTATATGTATCACATAATTGTTTTAAGGATTAAATTAGATATTGTAATGTGAAAAAATTAATGGAAAATGTTAAGCTTTGTTTGGATTACATTACAGTATTAAAAAAACAATAGCTTTAACTGAGACATATTTAGCTACCACAATTTACTTGCATTTTGCATAATATGTGTTTTGTATAATATTTAATACAATTAATGATCCTTACAGATAGATAATATTTTATTATTAAATATTACAGATGATGAATGTGGGGTTTAGAATTTAGAATTTGAATCCCTTGCTCAAACTCATATACTTAACAAATGTCAGAGTCAGAATTTGAAAACAGTTTACTCTTAGAACTGGGATGTTTATTCAGTACACTACTGAAAAACACACACTCAATAAAAAGCCATGGTTCTGATCATCATCATCATTATTACGTTTGAAGGAGAAAAATGCCATAATTATTCACTAGAACTTATTTTGGTTCTTCAGGAAATACTTCTTCATTAATTCTGCTTAGAGATTTGTATGTCTCAATTTTTTATGAATATTACTCATCTTACTATTGTGAAAGATACTGAAACTTGTTCAAAAAAAGAAAGGAAAGAAGGAAGGAAACTAAAAGAGAAAAAATAAAGATTATAATAGAAATTTGGTTCCTACTTACTGTATGAATGGACTCTCGGAAAGTTTCCTGATTTTTCTCCCATTATTCAGAAAAAAACAATTCTTCAAGCTATAAATTCCTAAAGATCTCATAACATGTATTAGCCACTTTGTCCTGCAAAGCCGCTTTGTACTTTATTATAATGTCTTCCCAGTTCCCCCTCAGCAATAACACTTTGATGTAGTATTCATCACTTCCATTTGGAAGAAGTAATAACTACATTCCTGCTTAGCTCTCACGTTGCTTCCAGTACAGTGTGTTTCAGTAATAAATAAAGTGCATGCTTTAAGTGAAAGTATATGTTTTCAATATGTAAGTCTCATTGGCATATTTCCAGAGGGCATGACACAATATTTATGTTACTGTTTAATGGCGACACTCACTTCTTTCTAGGAGCAATTTTTGATGAATCTGCCAAAAAGGATGATGAGGTGTTTCGCACAGCAGTTGGTGACCTCAACCAGAATGAGGAGATCTTACAGACTGAGAAAATCACATTTTCGGTGACATTTGTTGATGGCAACAATCCTTTTCAAGCAGTTCAAGAAGGTAAGGTCAATCAGCACTTCACTTTTTATTTTGTTTATTTTTTTGGTTCAATTCAGATGCCAATGGAATTAGATTTTTAAAGAGCCCTGAAAAGTGGACATCATGTTTGTGTCTTTGCTACATTGCTTTTCTTGCAGAGTGTTGTTTGGTAGATACTAATCCTGTATTCTACTTCTGAAAGGACAGCATGCAGAAAGTTATTGTTTTAATTGAAATATAATATGGAAATGGTCCTAAATACAATAAAAACTTCCCAGCATTTTATGACTTCAATTGTAAATGAAGCCTACCTTAAAAATAAGAGTTTCTATCAGAATTTTTACTTTTGTCTTCTTTGAGATAACTGCCACCTTGAGTGTTGTTACAACTGGAGATGATATTTCAGGTGTATTCGTGACAAATGTACTGCTAGAAGGAAAACTTTTAGACACTAACTACAAATCAAAGATTTTGTTCTGGGATCCTAACAGACTGATCTAGGCTATAAATTTTTTATGTGCTACAATGTGCCAAGTATTAAACCACTTTTTTTTTTCATTCTCTGTATATTTGAGTGAATTAAAATTTTTCATTGGTACTAAGTCATACAAATACAAATTATTTTTATTATACTGGAATTATCATTTGTATGAGTGAAAGTTTTGAGTGAAAGATCTTACACTAGTAAAATACTATTTTTGATGCTATTATTCTAATGAAATATTTAGCCTTTTGATTGGCAAAGCAACCATTGTTCATGGAAGTATTTGTTGTTAATCTGTTTTATATTTTATTGTGGTAATGTATTTAGACTAGATACTAATACAAAATTAATTTAGTCAAATTCATTTATTAATAAAAAGAGGATTTGACAGAAGAAAAGATGGACAAGATGTTAAATGTAGTAAAGTTTGGCAGGAAACCTTTATAAAGATAAGTATTAAAGGGGTAAGGAAAATAAATGCTTTAGTCTAATGTATCTGCATGATATACAGATAACCTTTATTTGAATATGTTTTTGATCAGTAGCATTGGTTATTGTTGACGCTTATTTATGCTTAACTCTGTTAGTAAGAGAATGGATAAAATGATTAGTGGTATAGTGGATTTTCCTTCTTCTTAATTTGATGAAATGAAAAATATTATTTTAATGAAATGACCAGAAGTGTCTTAAGTAAAAGCTGTTTTGGCAATAAAATAGGTAGTTTATAATCATATGATGGAATTTTAATTTTAAAATCAATTGAAAAATCAGATTAATATAAACATCCAGTTATTTACATTTTAAATCAGAATTATCTGGGAATTTGTGATGTTAAATCATGGCTATGTTGATAAATTTTTTTTATAGAAACATTTAAAGGCTATTTACATTTTATTAGAATTTATAAAGCAGTCTGCAAAATAAAAAGCGGAAATTGAGGAAAATATCAACAATGTAAAATAATGAGAATATGTTATTATTTTAAAGAAATGCCTATGATATTTCTTTCTCAGTTCTTAGTGACTGGAATAAGAACAGAGGAGAGAAAATTAGGATTGATTTATTTTTGTGACTGTCTTCTGATTAACTACATTTTAATAATTGTAAAATAACTTGGAAGACATTCTAAAAAATCGATGCCTTTTTAAAAAATCCACTTTGAAAAGTGTAGAAATAAAGAAATGAAGAAGTTACCATGGGTGACTGTAGGAAGGGAGTTACAGGAGGGAATTACAAATACTGAATAAATATGTCCCCCATACTTTTTTTTAGAGACTACAGTTTGAAAAGCAAAGACAAATTTTAAAATAACATAGTTAATCTGTTTACATATTGCTTTGTGTAACCATTCTGCTGCCAGCTAAATTCTGGAAACAAAAATATCTCTCAGAAGAACTATTGTGACTTGAAAGAATTTGTGACATGAAAGCAAATTGAGAAAGGAAATAAGTTTCAAGTTTCCACGGTAGAGACCACTAGATATTTGTCAAGAAAGAATAAAAAGCTTGACAGTTTACCTGATGGGTTTTGATACTAACAGGATGTTCTGGACTACTTACTGGTCTGCTCTGGGTAATGAACCTGAACCTGAAATAAGTTTTAGGAAGCTCTGGAGCTAATTTGTTTCCCCATTCAATATTAAGAAAGATCTGTGTTACTTTTAGAATTAAAAATCATTCTCTCTAGAGCTCTTAGTATAATTGATTGGTTTGAAAAAATAAGGGGAAATATTCAACTGAAAGAGAGCAAGAAAGTATTCAGGAGTATCTTCTTAAATGTTGTAAGGAAGTAATTTAGGCGAAAAACCTCAATTGTACCATCAAAGATAGCTAATTTTTCTATCATCACATCTTTGTTGCAGTACCATTAAAATCTATAATACAAAGAGTCTTAAATCAGCTTATTTGTTTTTTATGTTCTAATGAAGAACACAAGATTTAGTGATATTACTGATTGTTTATACATTAGCACTCCTGATGAACTAAAAATTCAAGGTTTTGGGTTCTCTCTCCCTCTCTTTTTTTTTTTTTTTTTTTTTTGTTTGTTTATTTGATTTTCAAATTCTGATCCTTGAACGAATAACATCATCAAAGCATATCGTTGATTTGGTAATACTAACAAATTATGATAGAGCTCTTTCAATGGATAAATGGAATTTAATAATCTGAAATCCTCAAATTTATTTTATTGTTACAACTTCCTCCAACCTGCCACATTTAAAAGATGATTTTTTTGAAATTTAAATTTTTGTTTACCGTATCTTTCTACTGTCAACACTTAATAAGAGAGAGGGATTTAAATATAAACAGCCTATTTATCCATAAACTGTAATAAAGAGTATTGGTAGTATGAAAATCCTTTGTAGCTTTGGTTGCAGTAAGTTTTTGCGTAGTAATTAATAATTATTTGTGAGTTTCTAGAAGAAGATATCTTGGTTGTAACACAGGATTAATATTCTATTCTGTGAAGATGAATGACCATTTGAACATCACTATCATTATCCTGTAACATTAATTTCAGATAAATGAACAGTAGAAGAAAATCATTCCTGTTTTCACAAAAGTAAACCACTTATTTTCAGATAATTTTCCCTTTCTTTTGAATATATTTTTGATAAGCCATTGTGTACTTTTTTGCCTGTTGAGTTGTGGGATATTAACTAAGGGTAAAACAATTTTTCATACCTTAACTCAGGGTTTTTTTCCTAGCTTTTTGGTTTCATTTTGGTCACCTTTTTCCTTAAGAAGATATACATAAGAAAAAAACAACATTGAAAACCTATAGAATTTATAGTGGTACAAAATTATTTAAACCTAGTTGTATATTTTTACTATGCAGATAAAGTTACTGAGACAACAGTCGTTAAGCAATTCTCCACGATGCAGGTGTACAGCAGAGAAAGAACTAAACCAAGGGCTCCAGACCACTGGTTCAAGATAAAAAATTCAAATGCCCTTGCTGTATCTGTTAACCATATATAAAGATAAATATGAGAGAAAATACATAATGCATTCTAGGACTAACAAATACTGTGGGGAATGAAAAATTGTAACAGATTTATATGTTTTGATATGTGCTATTTATGTCAGTGGGTTTTAGATGGCATGGAATTGTAGAAAATACCTATCTAGCCGATCAACACCAGTTGCATTGTATAACTACTCTGTTCATTCATCCTTGATTTTCCTCATCTATAAATAATGAAGAAATCAGAACATAAACAATGTATTTTTAAGTCAGTTTCATCTCTATAGATGAGATGTTCCACAAGTCTTTAGAACAAATTTCCAAATTTAGAATCTTAAAGGATTGTAGAAATTTTAATTGTTCAGCTTCTCTTTAGAGAAGGCTTTACATTGCTGAAATTGCCTCCGAGTTTTTCCTGTGACTGACTTCCAATTGATTAAAAAGATATATGGTAGCTATCCTTTGTTCTGCTACCTCATCCAACTGTTCACTGCAACCCAAAGAACTCATCACTATCACCAGAATCCAGAAAGGACTTTTTGCAGGTTTGACTGATCTGGACCAAAGCAGCTCTTGCTAGATTTTGCTCTTTGCTTCTCTTTTATAGATTGTTTCCTCTGTGGGATCTATGTGCTGGATATTATATAGATACACAAATGGGTGGTGTGAAAAACACTTCTGTCTCTACTGAAAATAATAACAGTTGTTTATATTGTTAGCTCTTGGCTGAGACCGACACCACTGTGGGCCATGAAAGGTGGGGATTTTTAAGAAAACAAGGTCAAGGAATGTAAGGAAAGTGCATTTATAAAAATGTTCACTTTGGAAGATGAATGCCAATATATGAATGCATGTATTATTCTTGCATATGTCAGGTATATCAGGAAGGATGTAAAGCACCATGCATTTGATATTGAAAGGCAAGATTCAGTTAAAACGTTTTGAAGTTAAGTGCTCTTATTAGAAAAAATACCTAACAATGAAATACACAGTGAAAAGAGTGTAAGGGTAGTATTATACTGTGGAGTTTCAGGTGATTATACTTGAAAGAAAAAGGAGTAATTATCATAATTATTATCTTTTCTACTGTATTACAAACCATTATAAATAATATAGTTATAAAAGCTGTTTTAAATACAAAAAGCAGTCATGGTTAAGACTGCTCATCTTCCATGTTGCAGCCTGGTCCACCTTCAGCTTACTCTTTTGCAGACCATGACATCACTGTTGATAGCTCCCAAAGAGTCTTGTGAAAATAGACATCTCACTTTAATACAGTGATGATTTCAGTTGGTTTTGCCGCTATAGCTTCCAAAATAAAATTATAGTGAAACATTATAGTTTATGAAATCAGTCTCATTTCTTTATAGTTATATATAAATATACACATATCCATATCATGTGTGTAAAGGGGATAACAGGAGAGTGACAGAGCCAAATCAGTGTCAGGAAATCTAGCTAGGAAAAAGCACTTCTCCAAAACACATCACCATTCATTGTGAGTATTTCTAGTGCCATAGGCTAAATCTGAGAAGTCTGGTTCAAAGAGGATGTAAATGTTAAAGAATGATTTATGTGGCTGCAGTATTTGATGCTCTATACCAGGACTAAGTCTCATAATTTATATTCCTCTTTGCTTTTATAGGACATTTTTACTGTGATAAAAAATTTGCTAATATCAAAATGCTTAGATTGGATTCTGCAACTTTCCTAGCCTAGGACTGCAATGTGTATACCTCATCAGTCTATGTTTCCGGGACCAATTTTGGTAACTCCAGTTTCAGAGCTTATTTTCTGAAGTGCCTGACAACCAAACTTAAGAATTAGTTATTCCAAGAGACAAGAAACAAAACATGAACATCATGTAGTTATAATTCTGCTCATTCTTTCATTTGTTCATTTTTTCCCCCCATTTTTTTTCATTCCTTCTTCTCTTTCCACATCAAGGCCAGTGTTGGACTTTGTATCTAGGCCCAATGTTCTGTGTGTAACACATGCCTAACTATATGTGTGAAGGGGTGGAAGGATAGTGATGCAGCTCCTGGCCATCTCCAGACACTCTCACAGCAGGAGGGAAACTGGATGTCCATTTGGGGGCTGCCTAAACTGCCTGCTTCCCTCCACAAGTCTGGAATGTTTAGGTTAGTCAGTTCCCTGGCAATCCCATACCAAGTTCTGGATCAGTTTTCTTTCTTACTACCACTTTCTAAGGCCTGGCCTTAAGGTCTGGAATCTGAATCTGCCTATTGTGTGACCTTAAGTACTTATCATCAATGTAGTATTAAAATATAAAGAATTTTATATCTGTAAGGGACAACACAAGGTCTGAAATATCTCAGACTACCCCCTTTCCATTAGAGAATTGCCCCTCAAGAAGAATTAGAATAGTATATATTTAGAATCAAATTTTGAGAGTACTTAGTCAAATCAGTCTGTCCAAATGCTGATTAAAAGCCTATTACTGTTCCAAGATTGGGCCAGCTACCATAGGAGATAACAAAAGACAGGACAGAATTTCTGATTGCAGGAAGCTTAAAAATGTACCTAACGTGAGATGTAGATTTTTAGAGCATGAAAAGACATTATGCCATTGCCTTCTGTCTTTAATTTGGGTTTTTAATTGTGTTAATAGTAAAAGAAACACTATATTCTAGATTTTTAACACTTTTCAGAAAAGAGAGGGAAATTATTTTTTAAAGAAATAGACTATTTTTAACATAATATTAATGAAGATATAAATTGCACAGCTTAATATTTATTTTCTGTGATTCATTGTTCTACCCTTGTATTGGCAAGTCTTTCCATTATCTCATTTAATACCATACTTTTAAAGTAACAGGTCTCTATTACTATGAATAGATTGAAATTCAGATTTTTTAGGCCTCTTTGTCATAATTTTATAGCCTTTCTGCTTTGGGGCCTTTTACCTCACTTATCTACAAATGTGTACTATTATGTAAGTTACCTCCTAAAATACATATTTTAACAATATGTGCTTCTCTGAATCTTGTTTTATTTAGAAGAATCTTTAGCAGCTTTCTATGAAAGCTGTGTTTTAATGGAAGTAAAGATGTATTCTTTTGTTGTTGCTTAAGCATTCTTTCTTTCTACTGAATATTTTCCTCATAAGAATAGCACACCACTTTCTTCTGTTCTCTTTCTACCTCTGTGGATAGACTGCATGATTATGGCAGCATAATTCAATTTTTAATCGACCTTTTATGATACTGACTTGGTAAAAGAGTCACCTATATGTCGTAAAGTGACTCTGAATATATGGTTTATTAGATTAAAAACCACACTTACCTACATTCTGCAGTTGTAATGAGAGTCCATTGTACAGTTATAAAAATAGTTTAATTTCATGTTGACAAACCGAAGATGACTTAACTATATTTAGACTTTAAAATCTATTATCAATATCATTAATACCCAGCTTTCACATGATCCAGTCTACTTGCTAATTTGACAACAAAAAAATAACCTGACTTTTAATTTTAACATTTAACAACTTATTTTTGCATGTCCTTGGCTAGTGTTATGTTTATGGGAATCCCATTATGCATAGTCATTTAGTACTTATACAACATTTTGTTGTTTTATTTTGTAATTTGAAAAAAAAAAGAATTATCATTGAAACACTGCTTTTAAAAGGAAGACACACAAATCCAGTCTGCAATAGGAAATTGCATATTCTGAGGAAAAGATGAATCAGCAAGTACTTTTGGGTTGGCTCTAAGTGTTCAGCCTTAAGTCACTTACTCTGCACAGTGCTGTGCTCTCCACTGACTGCTCTGTAACCCTAATATGGTTAACTTGACCTTTATTACCATGTGTTAGATCCTGACCTATAGGCCCTCTTCTTCCTTTTGCCCTCCCTTTAAAGTGGTTTTTAGAAAACTCCTCATTCATCCCCATTTTAATCCTTGACTCTTCATACTGTACTGTATTCATGCATGATATCTACATTTGGTTCAGTATGTGTTTTAATTTTGATGTCATTTATACTGCTTGGAAAAAAAGGCAATTAGATGTATGGGCCGTGGAATTAGATAAATCTGCCTTTATATGAATGCTGCTTCATTTCTTATTTTCTGTGGGTCCTTGAATACACCTATTGTCTCTGAGCCTCAGTTTATTCATATATAAAGTGGGGATAAAAGCATATTCCATAAGACTACTATGATTATTTGATTATTGTAAGATAATTATATAGGGTAACAGTTATGGTTTGTGGATTCCTCTGCTAATCTAAATGCATTTTAATAACAGTGAAGGACATGATGACTTAGCACCATTGCATGTGTCCATCAGTAAATTTCTATCCCTCTCTGACCTTACCTTCCCAGATGTCGTTTACCACATTTATTGGTAATTCCCGTGGATACCATTGATAATCTAAGCTTAATAACTGCCTAATAGGTGTCATTTTCTCTTCAAGTCAGTAGTTCCTTATCAAGATCCTGAATGCTAGGGTTGTAAAATGTTATATAAATTAAATACTTCTGCTTTTTTTTCTGTCTTCTGGCCTAGTTCTGCTAGTCAGCACAGGAGGATGAGAATTACATTTGTAGTGTAATTTATTTGGCAGATAGTAGTGATGTTGCAACATGTGTACTTAGGGTTGGGAGGATTTAAAATACCTTGTTACCATTTCTGGGAAGTAGAGAATGCCTTTGGGGACCAAATTAGAGCTTTCTGATGATTTATGTAGGCTTAATACAATCAGTGGAGTAAATAAGGCACTGAGTCATAACTAAATAGAATTCAGTTGTAGAGAGACATAATGTAGGAGAGCAATATATGTGAGGGTCGAATACAGAAATGAATTCAAGGAAAGCTTTATACTTTGAGAGATGCATCATCTCTGGTATTTTGAGTTTATTTCTGACATGATTTTTTAAAAGGTTGTCTTTCTGTGCTCTGCAGTTTTTTATTACGACTATACATGGGCAAATATTAACTCTAAAAACTTTATCGCTGGTTTCTTTGAATTTCCAGTATTTTCTTCGGTGACATATAATATGATGTTATTTTCTCAGGAATTCATGCCTCATATTTGCTTTTTGGTCCTTGATAGACTAATAAAATATGATAGTAAGAATAGCTAAGCTCACTTCTTAAGCTATGTTTTCAAACAAAAAGACTTAAAAATATAGAAAAGACATAAAATACCTATTAAATATGAGAAATATATTCCAAAGTAAAATAATAAATATGTTTTCTCAGAATTTTTTGGGGGGGAAACTGTTCTACAAATTGAAGTCAGATATAATCCTTGTATAGAATGCTTTAGAATAGAATGACTTTGAATAATCAGTAATAATTTTTGTACTTTACTTTTGAACTTACACTTATATAAAATCAAACAGAATATGTTGCAGTTGTCCTGTGTGCTTACTCATATTATTAAAACTGAGAAAGCTGTAGATAACTCTGATGATAGAAAGTTATTAGGGGATTAAAAAAAGATGGCACATTCTCATTGGTCAAAGAGAAAGAAACTGATACGTCAACCTCATTCTGCCTACTCCCACATCCTATTCTTATTCTGTTTATTTGTCTATAATCTTTATTGTTTGAAATTATTGAGTTCATTTTTTTATTGTTTTGAATTTCTGAGTATTTTTGCTCAGTTTAAGGGCATTTTACTCATCATATCTGTGTGTGTGTATATATATATGTGCATATGCCATGTGTATATGATATATATACCAAATATGATGTATGTATATATGTTTCTATCTGTGTCTCATGATAAGTTCAGCAAGCACTTCTTTCTTGTGGTCATTCTTCCAATATTAATGCATGGTTTTCAACGGTAGTTTTAAACCTCTATTTACTGTGTCTGTTACAGTGGAACAAGGCAGGTTTGTTGTCAGACCACCATTGTTCATTATCCAAAATTTATGCAGGGCTTCACGAGCACACAGAATGAATCAACAGTTTACACTTCCTTTCCTTGGAAATTGCTTAAAGCTTAAATATGGGAGGGATAGACCAACTGGAAGAAAACTGAATCACCAAGAACAATTCATTATTCTTTCAAAAATCAAAATTAAAATTGTTCGCATATTTGTAAGATACTTTAAATTCACTGACTATACACTTATTATAATTTTATACAGATGAATGAGATAAATTTAATTCCCGCACTCAAGGAATTTATAATGTAGTAGGAGAAATATACAAAAAGAGCTAAAGAATCAAATAATATTTTTTAAAGGGAAAAATGACATAAAGGAAGGTAAATGATACTATGATAAAAATTAACTCGTGGAATATGTGTATGTGTGTGTGTGTATGTGTGTGTTTGTGTGTGTGTGTGTGTGTGCAATTTAAAACCAGAAATTTATTTTTGATAGAATGATTATGGAAAATACAAAAAAAGGAGCATTTAAGTCAAGATTTGAAGTTGCAAAAATAGCCAGCCATGAAAAGACGGTGGAAATAGCATTCCAGGCTACTGCATGTGAGAAGACCATTTGGAGGCACTGCTTGTTGATCCGTGTGTTTGAGGGATTAGGTTATCTTTGAATACTTAGGTTTTTATTCAGTTGTTGTGCAAATGTTTATTTCCATAATTAAAGTCAATATTTGCTGGGTAGCAATGCTATTCTTGGGTTTGTTACCCAAATCTTCTTCAGTTTTTCCCTTTGGAAATAGAATGTGTTCTGAAGGAAATTCTGATGGTCTTGCAGGTCTCACTGAATCTGGGGTGTGAGAATGTCATTCCTGAACCCCTTTTGGATTTGTTTGTTTGTTTTGAGGGGAGGTAATTAGGTTTATTTTTTATTTATTTAATAAAAGTACTGGGGATTGAACCCAGGACCTCATGCATACTAAGTGTGCGCTCTACCACTGAGCTATGTCCTCCCCCAAGTTTTGGATTTGAAATTCACCTCTCTGTAACTCTGATATTGAATATTGGGCTTTTCATGTAAGTGTTCTTCTTCCCAGGAAAAAGAAATGAAATGAAACATATACAAAAATTTTACTCAGTTTTCTTGGTCACAATGCACAGTAATGCACAGAAATATATTAATATCTAAAACTAGGAACGAAACATCATTTTTTATGGTCTTTATATTTGTTGTACATTCTTGACGAAAGAACCTCATTTGAAAAGCCCAAGAATGAGAAGTAGCATTTATTTATTCATATCTTACTATATTCCATGAGCTGTTAAAAGTGCTTCATTTTTTTTAACCTAATCTGTATACTACTTTATCAGCTATGAGGTAGTTACTATTTTACTAGCTTTATATAGTTGAGGAGACTGAGGTACAGCTAGGTTAGTTAACTTGTCACATCTGAATACTTCAAAATCATTCCTGGAACACTGTTTTCTGTTTGAGTTCAACAATCTTTATTTTCTGTCTTCTGTGAGGTCACCTTTGGCTGGATATTTACCTCAAATAAGCGTCACACTTTTCTGGAGACAGCCAACTGTTTATCAGTCATCTTCAGAGCTCCACAAATTCCTCTCCTCTCTATCCATTGGGCCCAAGACTGGTCACTTTCTCACTGCTACTACCTCTGAATTCTTGTACTATACCTCATTTTTCAGCTACATCCTGCCCATACCTGTGTAATTCATGCATTTGAAAAATCCTCAAATTATCCTATTTTGACTTTGCCATTATTTCCTATTGAGATTTTTAGCTGGTGTCATTATTAACTACTACACTTAACTGCCTATGTGGAAAAGCTTATCTTAGCTGAATCTTAGTGAGTTGATGACCTGTCCAATCTAATCAGGAAGTGCTGCTGTCTGTTGGGATGTATTCTTCAGACTAACGCATGCATTTTATATTACAAAACTTAGAACGAATGCTTCACACAGACCTTTAACTTCTGTCTTTTACAAGATGAAATCTTCATGTCTGTTGGTATTTTAACAGTGCAGCAAAAGCTGCCTTGATGTTAGAGATGCTGAGAGGCAGCATCTGTCCAGGAAGGTACAAGGTCTGACCAGAAACAGGAGTCATCTCCAAGTGGCCACACCACAGCATAGTTGAGTGGCTGCTATGGAAGAAAACGTGATTCTTTTTACTTAAAATAATGTGACAGATGAAATGAACTTGTTGAAAACTTACGTTCCAGTTACATATTTTAAATATCTCCTTTTGAAAATCCTCTACTTTAAGGAAGTTGATGAATCGCTTGTTCAAGAATTCTTGAATATTTTGCTCCATTTTGTATGGCAAAAGTTTTCTCATATCTCTCTTTTATTCTATTCTTTGTAGGAGTGCTTTATTATACAAACTAGATTCCTTATTAAGTTGCTACAGGGAAGAAAAAAAACATACTATTGTTGAACAAATTGCACAGCCAACATTTTTTTGTTACATAGTAACTTATAAAGAGTAATAAGTAGAAACTGACAAGTTATAAAAGAACTGTTTTGCATTTTATATCTTTTTATTTCCAAGACCCATAGTTTAATAGATCCTAATGAACAGCAAATGGCCAAACAGCAGGCTGCAGAGCAAGAGGAAACATAGGAAAGGCCCACAAAAGCGTGACCAACATTACAAGATCCTTTATTCCTTCCTTCATTCAATATTATTCAGCATCTCCATTATAAGAAAGTAAGGTAGAATTAGTGAAGAATGTAGAGGTACCTTAGGAGCACTCTGCATATTGAAGGGGCTTTAAACCACTATGGAAGAATAAATATATATGCATAGATAATATAATTACTAGGCAGTAGTTTAATGAGAAACAAAATACAGAGTTCAGTAGAAAATGAGATGATTTACAACCTAGGGATGGTGAGTTAAGGAAAAAGATAAACAAGAAATAAAGGGGAAAAATAGTAGCCATGCTTTCTGCCCTGAAAGTAGAAAAGATCTAATCAAAGAAGCAGCCATGTTCAAAAATACATCTTTATGACTGTGAAAAATGTGATCTGGGGGTGGAGCTGGACTGAGAACAGAAGTATCAGGCCACATGGACAGGAAGGTGATTTTTCTGTCAAGGTCTTTATCCTGTTCCGAGCTTCAAGATCACATCTTTCCGAAACCAGTGGTAGGGCAGTGAACTCAGCATGGAGAAAATCATGATTCAGCAAGGAAAATTAAGCATGATTAAAGACATTAATAATGGCATCAGCCTTCATATAGCAAAGTCTTAGTTTTTTTTTTTTTTTATTGTGGCACAAGTACTGAAAATGGTTTGAGCTCAAAGATGCTGCTTCAAAGGCACAATGCCTCCACTGTATTTTAAGAACAAGTGATATTTTAAAAATAATTATTCCATATTTACAGCACAGTAATTGCTTTTCACATTAAAGAAAGAGATAAGCCCCCAAGTTTTATAATATAAAAGTGTTACGCATATGCATTAACTAATGCTCTCAAAGGATTTTTACTGCGTATTTGGCATTGTCTGCTATATAACTCAGTGTCATGGCAGTGTGCTGTTACATGAAAACATGGATTGTTTCCTAACTGAGTTGGACAGAAGTAGGTAAAGAGTAATGAGATCCTGTTTTGGAATTCTTTTATATGCATAGTCTGTGATTACTATCTTTTCTTTTACTTAAAGTGAGATAGTTAATGTTTTTAAATTAAAAGCATTTTTTAATTGATCAGATTATCAAAGTAGTGAATAAAGCTTGTTTATTTGAATAAAAAATGCTCTGTAATCTGTGAAAATTATCATCCATTGTTTGCTAGTTATTGATTCACTTCTTATTCCATCCAAATAGATATTATTAACAGCTTATAATTTGCAAAATACTGTAATAATTAGTGAAAGAGATAAGAAGATGCATCACTGTGGTTTCTAGCTTCAAGTATTTTATGTTTAGCATGATACAATGAACAATAAATTATAAAGTTCTCAGTAGCAGTAAAATGAGTTGTTCTGGGATTTCTAGGAGTACTGACCTTAATTCTGTACTTCTACCTCCTTCCTCACACACAGCTGGAAATACTTATTTGTTCCCTGCATATTCAGTGTAAACCCAGTATTTAGTACTAAATATAACAGTATATTTGAAGTATTTTGGCATCATCTCAGCTTTGTTACCAACCTTGCTATGCTGCTAATCTATGTTCATTCACTCAATTAATTAAATATTTGTTGAGTGTCTGCTCTGAGCTAGGAATTAATCTAGGAACTTATGGTATAGCAGTGAAAACAAATTTCCTGCTCTCTTGGGATGTATATTCTTGTTGAGGGTGCTACAAATAATATATAAAATTTCAAGTTGAAGGGCTGGTATGAAAAATAAAAAATGCAGCAGCATCAGAGGAATGGAGATGATGACATTGGGGGTGTCATTTTAAATAGAACAGTCAGGAAAAGAACTTTCTGAGACAATGGCTTTTGAGCAGAGATCAGAAAGATGAAAGGGAGCAGATGATGTGAACATCTGGGGATGGCAGGGTGTGCAAAAATTTTGGTTAAGTGTATTAGCAACTTGAATTCTCCTGTCTTCTCAGGACCACATTAATACCAGGTTTCCATTAATTGTGGATCTGTTTTATTTTCATGACCTGTAATTATCTGGTCAGTACCTGTAGTCACTTATATCTTCAGACCCTACCTTTCTTTTATAGATTTATTTTGTAAATTGAAGTCCTTTATTTGAACTTCAGCCCTAGGATTAATGTCCAGCCACTCATTTCCACACGCTACAGATGCAGCCTGTCTGACTTTCTCACTGTGTGTAGAAACCCTGTCATTGGAGTCAGGGTACTTGCTAGTTACTTAAGATTAATCTCTTTACTATCAGCAGTTTCTGTGTATTATTTATATTATCTGTTGCCATAATTTGAGTAAATTCTTCTCATCTGCTGTATTAAACTGTTCAAAATAGATTTTTCTCCTCTTCCACAGTAGCAGTTTTAGCAGGATCCATGCTCCCCCCACACCCCTCAAGTAGCACATTTCCATGTTTTCTTTACAGTGATATTGAAGGCCAATAGAATGTGAGTAGAAGTATGGGCAAGTTACAAGTCATTTCCAACTTAAAGGCAAGCTACTTGCTCTAGACTAACACTTCTCCCCTTTCAGTGAGCTGGAATACTGCTATGGCTGTGACCTAGCTTTGACTATGCACGAAAGGACAACACCTAGAGGGTTTCAGAGCAATGAGATAGAAGGAACATGGCTCTCCTGAGAGGCAGAACTGCCCTGGGTGGACTGCTATATATGAGAGAAATCCTAGATCTTATTTAAAACCCACCCTTTTTGGGTCATCACTGTTCTAGTAGATTAAACCTTAGCTTAACAATTGTATATACCTCTCAAACATTTTACTGTAAGAAATAGATATCCCTCCACTCCTGCTAGCCAGTGAGGATATCCAATTTTGACGACCCAGATACTCCACTTCTGTTTTTTCCCATCACAGTTGTGCTTATCTTCCTTTTTTGCTGCTGCTACATCTACTGCTGCTTCTCCTCATCCTCTTCCTTCTCCTCTTCCAACAGATGCATTGAGGAATAGTTTACATACCATAAAATCCATCTACTTTAAAAGACAGTTCAATTATTAGTAGTAAATTTACAAAGTTGTGCAACCATCACCAGAATCCAGAATTTAGAACATTTTCACCAGTAAAATCCCTCATGCCCATTTACAATCAGTCAGTCCCCATTCCCACATCACCTTTAGCCAGTTACAGATTTCTTTCTACAGATTTACCACTTCTGAGCATTTCATACATGTGGAATTAGACAATATGTAGTCTTTTGTGTCTGGCATCTTTCACTTAGAATGAACATTTGATGTTCATCCATGTTGTAGTGTATATCAAGAATATGTTTCTTCTAATGATGAATAGTATTCCACTGTAGTAGTAGATCACATTTGGTTTTTCCATTCAAAAGTTAAGACTTTGTTTCTGTTTTTTGATTATTATGAAAAATGCTGCTGCAGATATTTATGTAAAAGTCATTGTGTGGACATACATATTTCATTTTGTATCCTAATCTACTTAGGCTGCTGTAACAAAATACCACGGGCTAGGTACCTTGAACAACAGAAATTTGTTTTTTTCACAGTTCTGGGCACCAAGATAAAGGTTCCAGTAGGTTTGGTGTCTGGTGAGAGTTCTCTTGGGTTGCTGCTTTCTTGCTGTGTGCTCACAAGACCTTTTCTTTGTATGTTCATGGACAGAGAAAAAGAGCAAGATCTTTGTTGCCTGTTCTTATAAGGACACTAATCCTTTCAGATCAGGCCTTACCCTTATGGCCTCTTTTAACTTTACATCCTTAGGGACCCTCTCTCAAAATGCAGCGGCACTGAGGGTTGAAGGCTTCAACACCCAGATTTTGGAGGGATATGTACATTCAGTTCATAATATTTTTCTTGAGTAGCTAGGTATCTTAGAAGGGATTTGCTTGGTCATTTGGTAAATTAATGTTTAATTTCTTAAGTTATTGCACAACTGTTTCCCAGATTGAGTGCAGTTTTACATTCCCACTAGCAAAATATAAGGAGTCCTGGTTCTTCACATTCTTGTCAATTTTGTGAAACATATGAAGTGATACTTAATTAAGGTTTTAATTTATATTTCCCTAACGATTAATGATACTCTTTTCCTGTGCTTATTGGTCATCTGTATATTTTCTTTGATAAAATATTTGTCCAAATCTTATATGTATTTTAATTAGATTCTTCAACTTATTATTTAATTTTAAATATTCTTTATATATACTTCATAAAATTATTTTATCAGATATGTATTTTGCAAGTATTTCTTTCAGTCTTTTTTCCCTAGTTTTCTTAATGGTGCTTTTTGAAGTGCAGATTATAATTTATTCAAGTTCAGTTTGTAAATATTTTAAAGTATCTTGCTTTTGGCCATGTATCTAAGAATTCTCTGAGTAATTCAAGATCATTATGATTTTTCCTGTTGTCTTCTTAAAATTTTACATATTTATATTTAGGGGCTGTTTGTATTTGAATGTGGTATGAGGCAGTATTTTGGCATGTGAAAATACAATTTGCCTACTGCTCTTTCTTAAAAAGATTATCCTGTCCCTCATTGAATAGCCTTAGCACCTTTGTTGAAAATCAGTTGACCATCAATATTGGGCTTTTTCTGAACCTTCAATCCTGTTCAGTCCTAATTATCTATATGCTTATCTTTATGCCAGTAGTAAGTTGTAGATTTACAGTAAGTTTTGAAATCCAGTAGATTCTCTTATCCTCTTTTTTCAAACTTATATTTGACTGCTCTATCTTTCCCATTTTTATATAACTGTTAGAATCTGCTTTTAATTTCTTCAGAACAGTTTTCTGGGAAATTGACAAGGATTATGTTGAATTTATAGGTCAATTTGAAAAAAAACTGTTGTCCTAACAATACTGAGTATTGTGTTTCATAAACATAGAATATATCTCAATTTATTTAGAACAGTATTATTTTAATATAATAATGTATCATGTATTATATAGTAGATAAATTATAAAATTTATAATAATCAATAGTCATTATTATTTTAATGATTTTTTTTGGTTTTTACTATACAGGACTTACACTTTTAATTTGATCCTTAGGATTTTATTCAGTTTGGTGTTACTGTGAATGAATCATTTCATGAAATTTTTCAGATTGTTCTTGCTAATATATAAAAATAATTTGTGTGTATATATATGTATGTATATATATAGATGTCATCACTTGTGACCTTGATGAAATCAGTAGTTTGTTCTAGAATATTTTGTGCATCTCTTAGGATTTTCTACAAACAGGATCGTATTATCCGAAGAATTTTATTCCTTCCTTTCTAATCTGGGTGTATTGTATTGTATTGTATTGTATTGTATTTATTTATTTACTTATTTATTTATTCTCCTAATTGTACTGTTTAAAACCTCTAGTACAATGCTTAATATAACTTTGAGGCAAGGGAAACTTCTCTGTTTCCAATCTTAGATGGAAAACATTTAGTCATTGAAATTTGAGTGTGAGTTAGCAGTATATCTTCCATGCAAGCCCTTTATCATGTTGAGGAAATTTATGGGATTAATGGGAGTTTATCAAGGTCTATTATGACTCTCTTATTCCCCAGATGATCTTGTTACATTTCTAGCTAGTCTTCTGGTGTGTTGCTTGATCAAACTTGTATTGTAACTTCAAGCTTGCTAAGATGTTGATCTTTCTTGATTGTTTGATACCAAGATTGTTAACATTTTCTATAATGCCTCTGAGTATGATTTTTTCCCCACATACCATTTTGAATCAAATTCTCACTGCCTGGAATGGAAGCTGTTGGTTTTCATATCCTTCCTCACCTACTAGAACTACCTTCTAATAGAATTGAGGAGTGAGGTTGGGGATGAGGCTAAAATGCCACAGCCTCACTCTTCTATGTAATGTTCAGTCGTGCGGGCTGGCTTGCTTGCTCTTTCTTTCTTTCTTTCTTTCTTTCTTTCTTTCTTTCTTTCTTTTTTCTTTCTTTGTTTCTTTCTTTGTTTCTTTCTTTCTTTGTTTCTTTCATAAGTGATTTTTAATTCGTTGTATGCCTTTTGTCAGGTTTATAAGTGAGAATTTTTTTGGCCGATTTCATCCAGTTTTATTACTTTCTTTTGGAGATTTGTTGAGTTCAACACTTTGTCATTTATGAAGTTTCACCATCCTCCCCCACTTTTTTATAGTATAGAACGACCAACAGTTTCCCTTGAACCTTGTCTATTTTAGGGACCAGATAAGATTGGCATGGTTGATTGAAATAAGGAAATAATAGGTTTTGAATATCAAACTAAGGTTTCTGAATTTAATATCTTAGGAAATAGCAAAGAAAGAGAGGGTTTGTTCCTTATCCAGAGTCCACTTTTCTGATACTCTTCTCTCCTTCTGAACTACCCTAATAAATGTCATGTACTACCTACCTACCATTCATAGTTTAGCCAAAATTTATATATACACACACTTTAGAAAACAGAAAACAGCATCCTACAATATAAGTTATAGATTAGATTAGAGGTCAAGAAACTAAAATTAGGGAAACTGGTTGGGAATCTGTTGAAATTGTCCAAATGGGAGGTAGTGAGTTCTCAGACTAGGATAGCTATCCTAGCTTTTTACCTTTAGAACTAGACAGATACAAAGTTAAGAGATGTAAGAAGCATAAAATGAAAGGCATATGTAGAGTAAGTGTAAATAGTAGCGAACACTTACTGAATTCTTACTGTGAAAGGCATAGTTACATAGGTTTTGCATAAATTATTTACTCAGTCCTCACAGAGGTGTTTATATATATTAGGAAACTAAGGATGTGAGGTTAGTCAACTTAACCAAAATTAAGTAGCTAATATATGTCAGGGTTGGAATTTTAACCCCTGTCTGAATATAGGTATCAGGATATAACTGAAACTGAAACTGGGGTTCTATAGAGAAAGGATAGAGCAGAGATTCAAATTGTCTGGAGGTAAAAGTTGAAGCTGATGTTGGATGAGATTGCCAACGATGGATATAGTAGAAGAGAGAACCCTATTGATATATGATGGCAAATACTTATATTTTATGAAAAAAGGAAATAAAGAAAGAGCACATTTGAAATTAAAAGAGGAAGCAGTGGAGATCATTATCCCTGAGGAGAAAATCCTTCTTTTGGGGGTGGTTATGATAACTGTCCTTGAATATTCTTTGGATGTTAGCTGTACCAAGTTCATGGATTCTAGACATGAAGGACCCACTGATTAAATTGCAGAGAGAAATTTTCTTTATACTGTTACTGGTGTTAATGGAAGACCAGTACAAACAGTAAGGAGTGAGTGGATGGGAAGGACTGAGTAACACCAGTAGTCTTTCTTCAGTGTTTGAAGGGGAAATTATGTGTATGAGAATAGCTAGAGTTTAGTGAAACATTAAACATGTGGGGGTATTTTTGAATTGAGTAGAAAAAATCTTGAGGGGAGGAAAAAAAAATTTAATAGCAGTTTGGTTTAGAAAGATGTTAAAAAGAAAGATTTGGTAAATACTGGACTATTGAGCTAAAGAAAAAATCATTTTGTTGATACAGAGAAGGAAAGTTGAGGGAATTCATGGGAAGTGGTTATAATCATCTCAGTAATACTTAAGGCAGTGGAACACTGAGGAGTTGGAGTGGAGAGTGGAAAAGGTTTGGAAATGCTGCTGGGGAAAGACATTTAGGGGTGATTGAAAATATTTCTGAGTCACAGTAGGAATCAACCTGAGATTTCATACAGAGAATCTATAAGAGGTTATATAAGACACTTTCATAATATTCTCCAGCAATATTCAGAAACTGTCAACGTAACTAAGGTCACAATTTTCGGTATAAATATGGTTTTATCTATATTCATGATTAGGTAATATTTTCAAAAATTTCTTACAATCATAAGAAGTCTCGTAAGTGAATGGCCATTAGAAAGGGAAAATAATTTCTCTTGGAATTTCTGCTGTTTCCACATTCTCCTTGTTTCTGTTAAGTCTATGTGTGAATATCTGAGAAGATAACGTTCCTATAAAAGAGAGTGGTAAGAATGAGAAACAAAGTAAGTTTAAAAATTTTGCTGCAATTCTATTTTTCCTTTGATATTTTTACAGAGTTTATTTGTTCACAGTGACCACCAATCTCTTTCAAAAGAGAAGATTTCCTAAGAATGTTTAAGAGGCTTCCATTATCCCGTGGTAATTTGTAGAGTATATTATTTAGCTCTTGGTTCTGGACAGTCATCCTCATCACCTAAAGTGGTGTAGCAGAAAGTGAGTCAAAAGCACTAATCTTATTCCTGTCTGGCTCTTAAGCAGTTTCCCTGAGTAAATATTCCTGAATTGTAAAATGAGGATAAAAAAGTACCTAAATGATTTCACAGTTTACTGTGAGATTCCAATAGGTGATGGGTTAGAAAGTCTATATCATCTGTTAAGTCATGGCATTCATTATTAAATCTTACAATCATCAGCATGCAGGCCTGTGCTAGCCAGGAACTGAAGTTTCTGTTTAAACAAAGTTCAGCACCATTGAGAAGCTTTAGAAGATGAAAAATTTGTTTTCTAAGTTAATATTTAAATAAGCTATAAAGTGATCTGTGAGAAGCTAATACAATTCTGAAGATATTAGGCTGATTTTTTTCGAAAGAAAGTTATTTTGTAGAACTTCAATTTATTGAACATGCATTAATTGATACGCACTGAAGCAATATGTTTAATTATTATATTAAATATCTTATTTTCTTTATATAACTAGAATATGCTATAATAACACCTGAATAATAAATAAACTCTAAATATATATATGACCTGTTTATCCTCAATCTAAACTGTGCAACACAAGAATAAATAGGCACTCCAGAAAAAAATAGATTTTTATTTTCTCTGACCTGGATAATAAAAGAGACTCCTACAACTTACATGAAACATAGCTATATTATTTACTTAGTTATTAAATTAAGAAAACTGTCTGTAAACATGCAGCTAAATCCTGGAAATATAAAGATCTCCATCTATGATCATCCTTGCCCTGAGATTTTATTCCAGGGGAATAAAATGTGCACATTTTAGTAGTCAGTGATGGTAGTGGCATGTGTTTATATAAAATTAGTTTGAAGAAGAACTTGATTCTCTTCTTGCAAGCAAGATTTTTTTCATTCTGCTATGATTATTCTGGAGCAATTACCATAGTAAATGCTGTGGCACCACTAACACCCACTGTCATATTCCTTTTGTTTATGTGAAAGGTGGCACCATTGAGTTGGAACTCAATTTTTTCCATGAATGTATTATTAAAAATAATTTATTTATGAACATAACTGAGATTTTATAACAAATTTGAAGATTATAGTTTTTGCCAGTTGTTTCAAAACAAATTGGCTAAAAGGATTAGGGAGGATAATTAAGGGAGAATAAATGTTTAAGAAAGTTTTGATCAGAATTATATAACCTAATGTTTGCATATATTTTGATTATCTTTTATTTGTTTAGACCTATGTCCCCACAAAATTACACTAAATATGGAGCTTCACCATCATATTAAAAAAGAGAGCCATGTGATATGGCATATATTTGTGGTTAGTTTTGGAAAACAAGTTATTTTTGAGCCATCTCCATCTATGACAAAGTCCCAGATTTAACACTTTTAATTAAAATAAATATTGTGGCTCATACATTAACAATTCTTAGATTCTACAAAGACACAGGCTCAGCTCCAATTCTTAAGACTGGTCATGAACAGTGAGATCAGATCCTAGTTATGTCACATTCTTTACTAGCTCTGAAACTATAGATGTTAACCCTCTGTATAAACCTCAGTCTCCCCATCTGTAAAATTAATAAAGTAATAATAGGCATAGCTATTTAAAATGTAGTATTTAAGAGAAAGTTTTTATAAAAATTAGAAAAAATTCATAAAAGCAAATGGCGTATAATAGACACTTAGTAACCAGTAGCTATGAAAGATCATCATTTATCCATCATTTATCATCATAATTAAGACTTCAGGTACTGAAAATAAATGAGCCTATGCACAAATGACCATAAAGTAATAATAGTAAGTTTTTTATATTGTAGTTAATAAGGCATTGTTTCAGAGCTTTAACATTTCTCCTAAAGGGAAGCTTATTCTGTAGAGAGAAACAAACTCATATTCATCATCGTATTTCTGACTTGAACTAAAATAAATGAACCCCTGCACAGATGACCATAAAGTAATAATAAATTGCCAGGTTTTTTTCTCTTGTAGTTAACAGAGCAATGTTTCAGAGCTTTAGAGTTTCTCCTAAAGAAAGGATTACTATCTGTAGAGAAGCAAATTAATTCACCTGACTGTATGAGATTTTTCAAGGTATACTGACATCTAGATTGCTTTTGAATTGACTTTAATGCCCAGAGATTGTCAGTCTACAACCCCTTCTCTCAGCACCCACATGTACACACATAGAACACATGTCTAGTAAAGCTACTTCATAGATTTTTCTGTGGAGCAGCATTGACTGTGATATTCTGAACTTCAGAATATATTTTAGACAAATTGTATTTTCTCTGTAAAATTCTATATGGTAGCAGCAACATCAGCAAATCAGCAGAATCACCACATAAACTAACATTAAGTAAAAGCCTTATTGTGTACAAGGTCCTATTTGGCATTCTTCATGCATTTTAACTCATTTAATCTTGACAGTTCTATGAAGTAGTAGTATAATTATTCAGATTTCGCACAGGAAACTTAATTCATGCAGAGGTAGAATAAAGTAGCAAAATCTGTGTATACATTATTAGGTATAAGATGGGATTTGAACTCAGGCAATCTGACCACAGAACCCTAGTCATAACAGCATGCAATAAATGACCTTCCATAGTTTATTGCCTATTTTTCAACTCATAATATTAACAACTATTGATCCACCTTGTTATGGTCAAATAAAAGAGTAGTGTAAGATTCTGTTATGATCCATGGCCGAGAGTGATTGGGGTTATTAGCATATTGTTTCTTTGGATTGAAAAATTTATGACAGCCAAACATTTCTTGATGGAAAGCTCATGCTGAATATCTACTCAAAATATTTTTAAAAATGTATTTTGAGGTCTAGGTTAGCTATCAGAAAGTCATATGAGATAATAACATATTTAAACTTTCTTTTCAGTTTCTTTTAATAAATGTGTTTTGCAACAAGGCCATTATGACTCCTTTCTGTATTTTCAACATCAGGAGACAAAAAAGATTAAAATATCTCAATACTCAAGACAGACTGGGAAGAATTATTTGCAAAAGATACCTCTTTTAAAGGTCTGTTGTCCAAAATTAACAAACTTAACAGTAAGAAAACAATCCTCCTGAAAAATGGAACTGACATCTCTCCAAAGATATATGACTGCAAAATAAACATATGAAAAGATGCTCCACATCATGTGCCATTGGGGATGTGCAAATTTAATCCACAATGGGATACCATTCCATGCCTATTAGAATGCCAAAGTCTGGAACATTGGTGCCACCACGTGCTGGCGAGGGTGTGGAGCTGCAGGAGCTCTGATTCATTGCTGGTTGTGGGAAAAAAGTTAGGAGCTTTTTATAAACATACCTTTATCATAAAATCCAGAATTCATTCTGCTCGTTATTTACCTGAAGGAGTTGAAACCATTTTTTTCTATTACTCATTCAATTAAATGGTTAATTTTAAATTTCATAATGCCTTATAAATAGGATTGCCTAATAGGATAGTGCTATCACAGAATCTTCAACTGGAGGGTCCTTAGAATTATCTAGTTTAAATCATTAATTTCACAATTGAAGAAAATTAAGTCTAGAAGAATGAGTGTACCAAAGATTGTGCAGGTAATTAGAGGTGTAACCAGGGACTGGAATGGGGATCTTCGAACTATTATTGCCCCTAAGTGAGAAGGTGTTTAAATTGGAATGAAGAAAACAATGTTTCAGTTCATACTGAGAGATAATAACACACCGTTGTTAAGACACAGGCTTTAATGGGAAGAAAGCCTGTGTAAAAAATCCAGCTCATCACTTACTAACTTTATGACCTTGACAAATTTTTTTGTCCCTGATTTTCTCATCTGTGAAATGGAAATATTACCTAACTCGGAGTTCTGTTGTGGTGATTAAGTTGGGTAGTAAATATAAGACATTGATAACAATGCCTAGCAAAAAGTGGGTTTCTTTTCTAATATCATTTATATATTAGAGAAACTTTTGTAAAATACAAAATAATCAGGAATAAAATAAATCATTGATAATACCCAAAAGTATTAATTATATACTTGAATATTTTTTTATTTTATCTTTCATTCTATTTACATTTTATTTTTTGTTTGTTTTAAAAAATCTAATTTGTAAAATTATGCTTAGAAATCTGATTTTGACAATGTTTAAGTCTAGATAACTGTATTTAATTTGCTAAAAAACAACAAAAAAACTAAAAAATACTGCATAAAATACTTCTTAAAATCCCCCCAAACCAACAAAGAAACCTAACACTTTAATGCATAGATGACTTTTTAAAAAAATAAGACATTCAGTTGAGTCAAGAGATTAAATCACTTGACAGATGAGGACAGTTCTTTAGTTCCCAAGATGTGACTCGGCCTGGGGGCATCTAGAATCAGATCCTGACTGGCCTGGAAATTTGCTTGTGATAGTTTTGACACATGTATTAAAAAATTTGGCCCCATGCAGGCTTAGGAGTCTGTTCTCAGGTTGCACACTCTTGAATGCACAGAAGTTTGTTACCAAGATTGAATCAAAAAACAAAATTAAAAATAAAAAACTAAAGAGGAATAAGAGAGGAAACCTGTCTCAGCCTTGACTTCGTAAAGGGTGCAAAAGTCTCTTTTGAGAATTTATGGTCATGAAAAGACTCTCAATGTGAAAGTGAAGCCTCACTTTATGCTATTTGCATGGAACGGAGGAAAATAGGCACAGGTTAAACTTAAAATGGGCTTAACAGTTTTCAAATATTTTGCAAAAACAAATGCAAAATTTTTCTGGAATATTACATTTTCAAACCAGGCTTTTAATGATTCGCACAGAGCAGAGACCGAATGATATAAGCACAACACATAACACAGTTAGAAAATACATAAGGGAGCAAGAGATGATGGGCAAGAGACAATAGGTAAAAATTATGATTCTGGATATTTTGCTATAATCATCTTTGCCATAGGTACTTTTGCCACAAGAATTTTTGCTGCACAAATTTTTGCCGTATAATGAAGTGGCCGTAAGGCAATTTTTCCAAAAGATAACATAATTTGTTGACAGTTTGGTTTAATGTATATAATACAGAAATCATGGCAGATGATGGTGATTTGCCCCAAGAGCTGTTTTTTTTTTATTTTTGAAACACCCTACACTGGAGGAGAAAAAGGCTGAGGGTCTCAAAGGCTCAGAGTTGAACTTGCATTTCCCATGGAACTTTGTAATGTCTCTCAATGGGCATGTGACAATATGCCAAGAACAAACAACAGAATATAAAGCTCAGTTACAAATATGCATTCTAGTATTTGGGAATTGATACCTGTCTTAATGAAGGAAGAAATTTTAGTGAAAAAACAAATGTGCATTGCTGAACAAAGAGATGAATCAACAAGAAAAAAAAAAAAGTGTGTGAAATACCATGAACTAAAGACTTGGAAGACCCAGTGCTTAGATAACACCCCATAAAGTAAAAAGTCAGTAATTTGCCCAGTATTACCTTGAATCTACATACATTTTAAACACATTCAGATATTTCACATTTTCTCAGTAAAGTTGTTTTAATTTTGATACTCATTTCTCATGCTTTATTATGTCATTTATATGTTCCTCTTTTATTGTTTGTCATTTTATCTTTTACAGCAAAATTGCCTTACGGGCAGTTATTTATGTAGCAAAAATGTTTGCAGAGAAAATGTTTGAGGCAATGATGTCGACAGCAAAGATGCTTATGGCAAAATATCAGATGCAAAAAATTACAAACAGAATGTAAAATAAATATAATTAATATGTTTCAATAAGACAGAATCAAAATAATTAGTGAAAGCATAAGACCCTCAAAGATGACTAGGCAGAATTCAGAAAAATGAAAAACAAACAGAAAACAAAAAAAGAGAACTTCTGGAAATGTAACATAGCTATTGAGATTAAATCTCATTGGAAAGTTAGAAGAGTAAGTACAGCTGAAGAGAAACTTACTAACTGGACTACAAATCAGAAGAAATTTTGCAGAATCAGTCATAGAGAGGCAAAGAAACTTTAAAAATGAGATAGTTTAAGAGACATGAGAGATCAAGGATCTAAAAAGACACACATAGAATGGAAGAGAAGCAGTTTCTGGATGTTGGCATCTGGTAACAGCGTAAATGAAGGAAGTTGAGTGTGCAGTTTTGTAGTAGACTTTAACTTACATTACATTCTTCTGTTTTTAACCTAAATCCCTCTGTTTTCATTGACTTGTTCATGGTGTCCAGGATGTGCTGATAAATTATTAAAAACTGCTTCAAACAAAATAAAAAATGAAAATGTGCATGCAAATGTGCATAATATATATTTATTATAAATTTTACAAAAAATAAAGGATGTGTAGCATACAGTTTACAAATAATAATAAAATACTATTTCTTACTTTAGTATACATTCCATATAGCCAATTGATTCTCACAAAATGTTTTCACTGATTTTTACAAAGTCTTTGTATCCATAATCAACCTGTGGTTAAAATTCAACCTTACTTTGGCAAATAGCATTGCATCCTGATCCACCAGCACTTTATACATGAAATTATTATCATTTGATCTGATATGTGATTTATTGTTAAAGTATTTTTCACACTTGTAAAAATTATATTCATTTAACTGAAAGATCGTTTCAGCTTTATCAGTAGATACAACACACTTGTAGGTTTAATCTGTATTATTTGTATTTTCTCCATTACTTTCTTAAACCTAGACAAACAACAAAATAGTAAATCAAGCTGTGACTTACAGTGTTTGTTGATTTCCACCAATGTGTAAATATTCTCACCAAGGCCAATTTCAAGTTATCATATGATGTCACTGAACACTGAGTTAGGAAAAGGTGTGCAATAACACATATTATATAATATTTATATAAAATGAATAGTATTTCTACCATATAAATACAGATAAAGTTTAGAGCATAGCTAAAAGTAAAACAATTGGAAACATGAGAGTTTTGAATTTATTATTGTTGTCTTTAATATAATTTAATTGAAAGTTTATATAATTTATGTTTTAATAATTGCTGTGTTTAACCACCTCGTACCACACTCCTGAAGTTACAGCAGTAGGCTCTCAAAAGGCAGTGGAAGCAGGGTGCCAGGCTCCTGTTGGTATTCATGATTGTGGATAGCTCCCACTATTTTTCCAGGTAGAATTCTCCTATGAAGAATGAAATGATTTGGAGGATGCTGGTTGTGCAGGATTAAGGAGACTGGAAATTCCCCAACCCTCTGTTCGCTAACTTTCAGCAGATATTTTCCCCTTCATCCATAACTCCTATGGGACTCATACTTCCGAGCAAGGATTCTCAGTTTTCTGAGGACAAATTACGATCTCTTGTTGTTCCTCCCTTTACAGACATTTAAGTAGACTGCTTCTCCTTTACTAAGTCAGTTGCTTCTACTCTTGTCTTCCCGAATCACTTCTTGTTTTTTTCTTTTAAATCACTTTTTTTCACTTTTTCTTTGTTACAATTTGTCTTATTCTTATGCCATTAATTGTGGGTGGGTGATGGCTATTGATGAGGTAAATGCAATAAACTCCTAGTGTCAGTCCTTTCATATTTAGTCAGATATTCAGTTGGTATTTCTTAAATGTATATCATAATCTTACGACTTACCAAATGTAATTAGTACTGAGGACGTTATACAAAATTGGAATAGCACAAATTCAGTAGTACCTTTGTACCTGTTGATCTGTATGAAATGAAACTAGAAAAATTACTCTTCTTAACATGCACTTTATTAACCCAATGAATTTGTTTTTTCTCTTAAGTATGCTGAGAAAAAGATCAGTCCTTACATCCTTAGATATGCAAAATTTATAGGTGTCAGAGTCTGAGGATCTTGATAAGGTCTAATCCCCTGGGATGTTAATAAATATTACTGTTGTGTCAGGTACTCCATCGTAGTATATATACCACATAGGATCATTTCAGACCTCAGTACATCTGTCATCTTGTGTATTGCTTTAAATCATCCCCATTGAACTACCTCAGAGTGCTTCACATGAAACACCCCTAGGTATTCAGTTAAGCACTGGGATTTGCAGAAAGGTGTCAAAAGTGAAAAGAGAAAAGAGGTGGAAAATGGAATTGGATATAACATGCCTCTTGCTGTCAGGGACAATTTCTTCTCCTCAAATAGCCAGAAAGCCTGTTACAGGTTTATAACGATATATAGGCAGGGTGATGAATAGAAAAGGACATAAGCGTAGTAGTGTGTATTTGGGGAAATGTGTTCAAGATGTATAAAAATTAGATTTTTTTGAATTTTAATAACTGAGTATTAGATCACTAAAATACTGAAGGACATACTTTAAAATGCATTTTCTATTTTTTTCTTCTTCAGTTGGAAGAACATTTTAGGATAAATAAGACTGTAGGTGTTTATTCACAATAGCACAATGGAAGTAACTATACTGTTCTTCACTTCAACATTTCCTAAATTTGAATGTAATGCTTATAGGAATCCATTTGGAAAGTCGTGTTAGAATTATTCCTGAGCCCAGCTGATTACAACATTGTGATAAAAGGGTGTTTCCTTGGTGTTGTAAAACATTTCCAAACTTGTAGTATTGTCCAAGTTCATATCATGAAATCCTGAGTGTAGACATCTGTCATTTTACAGACTAGGCTATAAGGAATCAGTTAAATAGTATTTAGCCATTTTTTCTACTGCTCTGTTCATGTGTTTACAGTTAACAGAAATCTTTAAAAATGGCTATGCTGATGTTTGCATAGCATATCTTTCCATCCTCATGCTTCATCCCATCTCTGTATGCATTCAGTGTCACAGTTACCATTAGTTACTTTAGAATTCCTAGAATCATCATTTTGTAACTCAATATTTTTTTCTCTTGCAAATAGACTTCTTCTCTCTGGGAGAACAATTTTCACTCTTTTCTGCCCCACCAAAACTTTCTCACTTTTTAATGGCTCAAGTGCCACTTTCTTTTTTTTTTAATTTAGTTTTTTATTGAAGTGTAGTTTATTTACAATGTTAGTTTCAGGTGTACAGCAAAGAGATTTAATTATTTTATACACACACACACATACATACACACAAGCATATTTTTCAGATTATTTTCCATTATATGTTATTACAAGAAACTGAATATAGTTCCCTGTGCTATACAGTAGTTCCTTGTTTATCTGTTTTATATATAGTAATGTGTATCTGTTAATCCAAGACTCCTGATTTATCCCTTTCCCAACCTTTTCGCTTTGGTAATCGTAATTTTTTTCTTTGTCTGTGAGTCTCTTTCTGGTTTGTAGATAAAATTTTTTAGATACCACATATAAATGACATCATATGATA
The DNA here is from genome assembly GCF_036321535.1 of Camelus dromedarius. NCBI lineage: Eukaryota > Metazoa > Chordata > Mammalia > Artiodactyla > Camelidae > Camelus > Camelus dromedarius. The sequence continues at coordinate 58,390,936 of NC_087436.1, read as the reverse complement.
TTTATCTTTCTCTGGCTGACTTAACTTTACTTAATATGATAAGCTGTAGGTCTGTCCATGTTACTGCCAATGTCATTCTTTAATTCTTTTTTATGGCTGAGTAATATTCCATTGTATACATCTACCATAACTTGTTTAATCCATTCATCTACTGATGGTCATTTAGGTTGTTTCCATGTCTTGGTCATTGTAAATAGTGCTGCTGTGAACATTGGGGTGCATGTCTTATTGAATTGGAATATTCTTTGGATTTATGCCCAGGAGTAGGATTGCTGGATCATAGGGCAAGTCTACTTTTAGTTTTTTAAGGAACCCCATACTGTTCTCCATAGTGGCTGCACCAGTTTACACTTCTACCAACAGTATAGGATGGCCATTCTGACTGGTGTGAGGTGGTACCTCATTGTAGTTTTCATTTGCATTTCTCTAATAATTAGCGCTTGAGGAAACATTTTCTGCATACTAAAGCATTCCTTAACCTGATACGCTTTCTTGTGGATTCCTTCTTTTGATTCTTCCATAGCATCCTGTGCTTAATGCTGGAACTATTACCCTGTATTGTAATCAGTTCTTTTCTTGGTTCTAACCTACTGAACCTTAAACTTCTTTTGAGTATGGATTGTGTCATATTTATATTCTTAACAATAAGTAATATGTATCATTAACAGTTAAGCAATTTTCTCTTATGAGATATTTTATTCTGATGGAATTAGGCATTGATGAAAGAGTGAAGTGGGAAGAAAATACATTAAAGAGGCTGGAAAAATTAGTAAGTTATACTATACAAGTTTACTAACTTAGATTGTTTTAAGTATAATCCAGTTAGAGGTTACATCTATGTGGGAAATTAAGGTACTTAGTGCATTGTAATTATAAACTGAAATAATTTAGCAAAGCTCATGTCTGAAGGGGATATCATATTACAGGAAGGAGATACTTCTTGGATTTATGTAGTGAATAATAATAGGATAAAGCAAGATGGAATCTTTTTCTCTCTCTCTTTTACTCTTTTTCCTATCTCTTTGTTCTGTCTCTCTTAAGTAATGAGTTCTGTAATGTTCTCTAAAGTCCCTAAGATTTGAAGTATCTGGATAAATGCTCTAGAAGTCAGTGTAACCGGATCATGTTTTATATAATAAAGCAATATTTCAAAAAAATATGGAACTCAGGATATGGTCAATGTACTGCCCGAGGGAAGAGTAGAAGTATCTCAGAGCTGGGATGATTTAATTTAGAAAGTGTAAAATGCAAAGGCTCAGGGCTTAGTGTTTATTTACTGAGCTCTATATTTATTCTGCCAGGGAAAGATGAAGCACTTTATTAAAATTGAATTATTTAATCTATAAATAAGATATTGAGCTTTAATTATTTCGAATTATTTTTCAGATCAGAAATTCTGTGATTGTGAGACAGAAATAGCATTTGTACTTAAGTGTTTTAAATTTTTGTTCTAAATAGAGTTTTTACTTCATTTGAGTTGTGGCTGAAAATATTTTTTCAACATTAAGCAACTTTACTTTGATGTCTGTGTACCTTTATTCACTTTTGCATGGTGAGATAAATAATGAATAGATTTTGAGTGTATTGTCAAATATGATTTCAAATCCAAAAATTGGTTGCCTAAATTGGATTATGTGGATTTCATTTAATTGCAAGAGAGAATGTTTAAAAATAAACACTTTCCTAATGAATGTTTTTGTAACTTTTGAAGGGTATTATATATCCTTGATTTTGTGTTTAATTATTTTCTGCCCAGGAAAACACTTTATGTTGCTCTGATCATCCATAAATAATATGTCTTGACATTTAAAAGACTGAAGAGTAACCAGATTTTAATATCATTAGAAATAATGAATGCTTTGTTCTATCTAAGATTTACTTTCTTGATGTTTAGAATTTCAAATAACTTTCCATGCGTTCACTGTTGGAAAGGTCATTCAGGGTTGAAAATTTTCTAATTTAAAATCTAAACACGGCCTTAAAATTTCCACCTTTTGATACACTTGCTTGTATAATTAGTTGTTATTGGAACTACACTATTATCACATATAACTAAAGAGTACTGTCTTCTCTAATTCTTAAAGAAAACCAGTTTGCTTTATTTTTCCATTGAAACAGTTTCTAGTTCTGAATTTTGGTTCCTTACTTAACCTTTTCTTCCCTTAGGAATTCAAAGACTGTGGCTGCAACTTGTACATTGAAAATAATTGAGACACCTAAGTAGATTTGGTTAATTAAACAGTTTTTACAGTGTTCCTGAATGGCAAAATGATTTCAGAATTCAGTGTAATTCATCCCCTAGCAAAAGAAAATCATATACTGTAAAGGTGTACTAGGAAGGATAAACAGTAGCTGAGGACACCATAACTTCTGAGAGATGAAAAAGTCCCTGGCATAAGCTCAACCACTACAAACCCTGCCTTTTAGTAGCTTTATAAAGAACACACCTGTGGAAATTGGTAATCTTGGACTGCCTTTAAAATGACAGTGGTACATGTTAAAACTCCTGGGGAAAACAATGAAAAGAACAAAAAATTGTGAGGAAGAGAAGGGAGACAATTTTTCATTTTATATTAGTTATCAGCAAATTTTATGTTAAACTACATAAAACAAATTTCTAAATTCTGATTTATTTCTTTGTACCTTCTGTCTCTCTTCTCCTTTCCACTATTTTTGAACCAGTCATTGTTTATGATATGTTAGAGAGAAAATAAGACAGATTAAGCTTTATGACCCAGAAAATCATTCAGTTACCAGTGATAAAGCCTGTACTATCTGCAAGCTTTATTATATTTTAAGAGGAACAAATAATGATTTTTGGTGTAGCATATTTCTGATGTATTTACACATTCAATATATCAGGATGTCCATAGATGAAAGTTTAGGGCATATTAACCATATTTATTAAAAGGGTAACAAAACCACTATGAGTTGTCCTAAATCTAGCTAAAGGTACTCTGAGTAATATAAAGATTATCCAAATATTTTGCAAAGTCAATGGAAATTCTTCTGATTTCTTGTGCTGGGGAATATTGCCATTGTCACAAATTAACTGTGAAGATGATCACTCTCGCGAAAGATGTAAACTTGATTAATTGAAGCACATAAAGCAGAAGTTTACTTATCTCTCTTCTTTTACCACCGTCTACCTATAAAAGGACAAAGGAGTCATGTTTTATTCATTAACTACAAATTTTTAAATTTGCATTTTTAAAGTTTTCCAAGGTGAAGGATAACAGGATTGTGGCAGAGCTGAACATTGTGACTTTATTGTTCCTAGGGCACTCTTAAAACTCCCAAAGACATATCTGCCACCAGGTACTGAATTTGCTTAACACTCAGGTTACTAGCACATATGGCCTTTTGCACTTGAAAATTCCATGTTTTATTAAGGTGCAACTAAGATGTCTCTTTTTGATGCTACAAAGGTAAGGGGGAAGGTGTAGAAACACACTCTTAAGGAAGAAATACACAAAGCAAATTACTAACACTGATTAATATTCTAAATCTTTACTTTGAAAACATCAATTTTTGGAGATGTGGACACAGAAGATGAAAGTAGACAAAGTAGTGTTTGGGGCATATATGCGAGTGTGTGTGTGTGTATTTGAATAAAACAGAAGAATCTAAGGATCTAAGGGCAGGGAAATATCTATCAGAGAAAAGCTAAAAAATACATATATACACTATCCAAAACATTCCTCTTTTTTCTCCCAGACTTTCCAGACCATACTGAATCATCATTGATCTCTTATTTCATCAGAAGCAACAATATCTAAAACTGAATTTTAATTCATGTGCATTCTGTGCTGAATGAAAGCAAGAGAGTGGGGCAGAGCAGTGGGTTGAGAGATTTAAGTAAATTCACTGGGTCAAACAGAAATGTTGGCAGCTGCAGTAAAGCTCTCCCTTCACTGCGTTGCCAGAGCTTCTCAGTTCTGACCCACAGTCACAGTGCCAAGAGCTGCCAGAAATGCCAAGTGTGTGCTGATTTTGTGATGTAGAGAAGTAGGGATTTGGGTGAGAATACTTAATTGTTTTGAACTACTATGTTTGGTTGGAGTCTGAGCCAAAGTCTCCAGACATAAAAAGAAATAGTGGTGAAAATCCCCAAGCACAAACATACGTTGCATTTATCGCGTGGATTGTAAGCGGGACATCTGAGTCAGCAGCACTTGGAGTTGACTTCAGGCCTTTGTTTTCTAATTATGATGGCTAAAGGAAGATAACAACATTTATTTTTGTGAACACTTGAGACCAAAGAGATGTTTTCAGCTGCCCTCAGACACTGTGTGTTTGTCATTTGGATGTACTCTTCACCAGTGAGGTTTTATTTCTTTATTATTTCTCCATCAGACTTAAGTATAAAAACATCTTGCTTGTTATTTCCCATGAGCTTCTTAGATAGGATTTTAGGTGTCCTTTAGAAAGCCTTTTTGCTTTTCTTCTTAAGAATTTGGAGTTTGTGAGTTTATTTTGTTTTGTATGGATTTTAATTGAGTTAGGAGACACTGTAGAATTTTTTTTTAATTCTTCTACATGCTTACTGTATACCTTTAGGAAAGAAAATACCTTGAAACAGTTTAAAATATTCTCACTTGTAAAAATCATGCAAAAATATACACTGTTTTAGCTGATTTTTACTACAGAACATTACAAAACCTTCAACACAACTGATATTTTTGAAGTACATTTTCAGTCATTGAAAATGGTCTTCAATATCTCTAATTCCAAGGCTATTATGTTGCTACCAATTAATCCATAGATTATTTACAAAAATAATTTTCTTTAGTAAATAGCAGTTTTAATATATTTCATCTGGTTTTGTTATTTAAACATCTATTTATCAATATTACATTTGCACAAGAACTTTATAAATACATCATATCAGAGAAGTTGATGAGCACCTTCTGTTTCTGAAGAAAATGGGTTGGTAAGAATGAATTCAAGATTGGAGAATAATGTTGAAAACTAGCATCTGATTAATCATGAATTGGACACGTTGAATATCCTGCGTAGCTCTTTTATCATATACTATATAAGTAATGGATTGTAGGATCATTTTATATTTTAGGGACTATTTAAAATTAGATTATACCAGTTTTGACTATTAGTACCATAGAGTTTGAGCTGTCTTAATCCTGCTTGAATTACTATTTTGTTGAAGATTATTAATCACCAGCTGCCATCATGCAGTGGCAGGTTTCCAAGACAGCACTCTGAGGACTCCTCTGTTCATCCCTCTGTCCCAGGGTGACATAGTGTAGAAGCCTTTTTGGCTTCTTTGCAAAAGAATGTAATTGCCTCTAAAATGTGTGTATTATCACCAAGTTTAAACTCAGAGGATATTCAGGGAAAAAAAATCCTCAGGTATTTCATCCAGAACAATCAAGTTGATACCCAGTGATACTGTTTGTTAAGAATCACATGAATTCACAGGAAAAAATAAGTTCTGGGTTCTTTGCACTTCAGACTCCTTTCCTCACCCTCTACCTATCCATTCCTGGTGACATATTTCACAGGGTCACATGGTGGTAAGGGATAGTATAAGAAGAGAAAGACTTTGGCCTTTGAATCCTGTCAAGTATTCATTTGTACATTCTAGTGGTTTTCATGTAGTCAGACTTCAGCACACTGAATGGTGACATGTCAGAGGTTGCATTATTGATGATAATGCTGCTCTGTAAAGTGTGGACGCTCAGTTTCCAGTGTCCCCTGCCAACACTGACAGATCCCACGACAGGTGCAAATTTGACTTCACACATCACAATTGAACATGCCGAGCCTAAATATTACCTGACTGTGCTTAAGTTTTCACTTCTTTTGCTCTCTGTGTTCTTATCACTTCTTGGGATTTGTTTTGTTTTGTTTTGTTTTCAGAGTAAAGGAAATCTGGAAAAGTTTATAAACTTAAGTTTCAAAACTTTTCATAATTTCTCTTCAAACATATGTTCTGAAAAATATCCTTATCATAGTAACCAACCTATTATTTTCAGTTCTCATGAAAATTAAATTATATTTATTTGAATTTCAGATATATTTACATTTAAAAATAAATATTTTCAAATTTTTATTTTTAATATTACATAAATATAAAGCTGTTACCTCTAGTCTTTTATCTCAAATAGTATTTTCAAATAACTGGCTTTCAAAATTTCAAAACAGAGAATAGACAAACATCTAAAATAAAACCTCTGTGGAGAATTAGTTTTTATTTTATATCTGCTGTTTTTTTTAAATTGCATTTTCATCTAAGAATCCTGCTGAGACTGTATTAACAGGTTTGATCAGATTATTAAAAGGCATGATGGCAAGAAGTTATAAGCAGTATACAGAATACGTTAAGTAAAAGCATAGTTTGTTAGTTCAAAACAGAATGAAGCTTAATTTTCATTTTAATAAAACATGATACTTGATCTTTCACTCACTCAACAGTGTTTTGCATTAAATTGTTCCATTATATTGCTGTGAATATGTTCATATGATTACAAGTGACCACGTAACTTGCAGTTGAGATTTTTTGTGGAGATACGGGCTTAAGAGAATGTGAATTTCTTTTATGAAGGGGATGAGTTCAGTTTGATTTCTTGAATCTATGGATTGGTGTCTTTTTGCTGTGTCTGAGAATTCACATTTTTATCTGTGCCTCATTCTTGCTCTTTCCAACTTCTAGAACTTGGATTAGATATGTGATTTTGACATACTCACTTGATCATACATATCCCTTAACCTCTCTTTTATATTTTTCATCTCTTTGTCTTATAGTATACTCTTTCACAAACACATTAGTTATTTATGTATAGTACTCTGCTCTTCAACCCATCCATCGAATTTTTAATTTCAAATACTGTATTTTTCATTTGTAGCAGTTTTGTTTGATTCTTTTTTTGTATCTGTGTGTGTTTAATTATATTATCAAACCTTTCTTTTATTTCTTAAAATATAAATATATGTTTTCTATTTTGTTTCTCATAGTTTTAATTTCTGAATTTTTCATATCATTACTCCTGTCTTTGTTTCAGCTAGCTTTCACTCATGGTGCCTTATTTCCATGTTTTTCATGACTTAAAAAAAAACAAAACCTTAGCTGCTTATTTTTTTTCCTATCAAAATTCCTTTATATCTGAAGTATAAATTAAGAAAAAATTTGCTTTGCTTTTTATCAGCTATATGGAAGCTCTGATGAAAACTGACCTTTTAAAATTAAATTCTTAACATGACATTTTTTTCTGGAACCCAGAGAATAGGGAACCTAGATTCTTCTTTGTGAGTTCTGGCTAATGATTTTGAATTCTCAGGAAAATTTTTCTTTTCCTCTGCTTTGAACCAGTGTTACAGAAAGAAGGATGATAAATATATTTCTAGTTCACCTGTATACTGAAGATGCAAATTTTTGGTGTCCAAGGATTAAGGGTCCATAAGAACCGACACTCAAGTTTACTGGCTTAGCAGATGTCTCTAAGGCAAAAGCCACCTTCATATTTCCATGTACCTCTGTGATCCTTTCCTTCAGTCCCTAGCCTTGGTGTTGCTTACTTTCTTGCCTATTCATGTATATAATCGAGATTTAAGAAATAATGTGTTTTATCCAGTATTTAGTATATATTTTAAGTAGGACATTCTATCTGGACATCTAATCTGCCCTGTTGCAATAAATGAAAATTTAAGTGGATTGTTTTAGTGACTGAGGAAACACAAGATAGAAGGATCGAGGACATTGAACTTCCATAGACCTTTAAAACCCTGATCACTTAGCATATTTGCTGTTGCTTTGGAGGGAAACCAGCCCTGGCATCTGGCTTCTAGCTGAAACATAGGCTTTTATTCCAATATTAGTAGAGGATTTGTTTAATGATGCTAGTTCAGATTATTTTCTTTCCTAGCGTATGTTACAGTTGTTTCCAAGTTTACCAATAATCTATGTTTTTAAAAGAGACCAGTATCTGGGAATATCATGATACTAAATTCCAGCTAAGGTAATGTGGGGAATAGGGATCGTTAGAAACAAGTAAGTGCAAATTGGAAATTTAGAAAGCTCACAATAGGCATTACTGCTTTTCATCTGAGGTGAGTTTCAGAGCTTTTAGGTCAAAATTCTCAAAAGTTTTGTTTTTTATTATGATCTCTTGACATGTACAGCTAACATAATATTTTGTTGTAATGCCTAGTGTCACATCATTTTTAGATTCATTGCAGCTTGACTGTTTACAAATTTATTTTCCATTTGGTGAAACTTTATAGAATAGATAGTTGGTTTGTTTAAAGTAAATCTTTAAATTGTAACCTGGGACACATGCTGTTGCTCACATTTTAGCATTTACCAGGCTAACTCAGTGTGGAAGCTTGAGTCAGAGAACAGCTGAAACAGGAAACCTGGATTTGATTACTGTTTCACTGCATACTTGTCTTGTAACTGGGAATTTACTGTACCATTTGCACTTCATTTCCATTATTTGTAAAGTGGTACTAATACTAGTAATAAGGAATAAAATAATGAATTATGTAAAGCAGTTAACAGTAGTTAGCTGTTCTTCCAAAACGTTTGATATTTTAATTAACTGAGTTCTCTGTGAATAGCAAGGGTCTTATAAATGATAAACAAATTCAAGAGCATTAAGGAAAACAATTCCATAGTGCTCATAAATAGGGAAATAAGATTAAAAGAGAATAAAAATTGCTTGAAATTTGCAATGCAATGATAAACAGATAGGACTCATAAAACAAATAAAATATATAACGTCCAATGAAATTAAGAATCTGTCTGGAAGGGAGATTTGTTACTCTTAAACTATCTTTTTGGTCTCAGAGAAGTTTAATATCTTCATTTGAAACATCCAACATCCTTAAATAGCAAATCTTTAATATTTTATATTATAATTTTAGTTTTATTTGTTTAGTTTTCTTATAAATAAAATATTTATTACAAAATACTTTTCTGATTTCCAAATATTTCTTTATCATTAGATTTAAGATCATCATAAGCAAATTTTGCAGTCATATTTGATAACTATGCATAATTTATTTCAATTTCCCAGGCCAGCTAACTTTTTATGGCTCCAGTAATAGTATTTTATGATTATATTTTCAATTTGTAAACCAGACAGTAATGAAACTCTTCCCTCTTAATTTTCTAGGCATCACTTAATTTTAGAATGTGTCAATAACTAGTGCTCTTTAGAGAGATTTTATGTGCTTTAACAGTGGAACCTATTTTTTCTTCCACTGCCTAACCAAAATAGCATTTCTAGAATATGAATTAGGCTATTACTACTTTTCAGATAATATATTTAAGATTTTTTTCTAGTTAGTATAAAAACAAAGATTAATGGAGTTGACTTATTATCTCTGTTTTCTTGCTTAGGGTACTTCCATTGCTTTTCCATAGGATATTGAAATAGTGCAACAGAAATGCGATAAACCTGAAACTCATAGAGATCTAGATTCTGGTTGTGTTCTGCCACCGTAACCAGAGATTTTTAGAGATTTTGAGTGAGCAATTTGGTTATCTGTGAATCTCTGTTTTCGCCTACACAGCATGAAGATAATCACATAGCTTTCTGATAACAACTATCACACAAAGATGTTATAAAATGAAATTATATGTGAAACTACCCAGAAGAGTGTCTGATAAGTAATAGTTTTTATAATAATAATTACATGTGCTTCAATTTGGCAGTTCATACTCATTAAAATACATGCATGTGTGTGTATATGAAAAATCAGACCTTTTTGAATTTTATGTTTCCTAACACAAACACTTCTGCTGACACAACATACAAAACACATTTAGACACATTTGTTCTAATATCTGCCAGTGGCATATGAAATACAAAATATGCATGTATTTAACTGCGTTAATTGTATCTAAACCTTAAGTAATACTAGCTTTTTATAGAATATTTTCCTTTTAATCAGGTTTTACTCTAAGTGTACTATCAGAACACTATGTCTCATACCCTGTATAGAGAATAAAGGAGGTACCTCACCAAAAAAAGTAGTGTTGCATATAGTATGAAACCTTACAAGATTCAAAGTTTCTTGTAAAATACCCTAAAAGTTCCAGTTTAAAAAACCTTTTAATGTTTTCTTCAAACACAAGGCTAGCAAGATTTTTCAAATTGAGCCATTTTTTCAGATGTATTTAACATTCTGCTGAAGGAATGGTCTACTGAATGAATTGTGTGATATGGTGCTGTTCAGTTGCATGAAAAAGTAATGTTAACCCATAGATCAAACTGATAAGTGACACTAAAGATCCATTTTGGAAAAAATGATGTAGAGGCCGAAGCCCCAAATATGCCTAAAGTGAAGAGATCTCTGCTTGGATTACAGAATGTAATAAAATATTGTCTGATATTTAGGTAATTAAAATTTTCAGGGAAGGATCTCATAATGACAGCTAAACATAAAACATGGGAAGTCAAAGAGTGAAGCACAACAAGAATCATATGGAGAATAAAAAAGTTAGGATTTAACTGATAAATCTCTTACTAATCTCCTTTTATCTAAAGGAGGGAACTAGACAATGTGGCCTCTATCAGATTCTTTCAAGTACTTACACTTAACAATTCTGATATGAGATGAGAATGAAAGGTATTTCCCCCCCAGTATTTACATATTACATGGTACTTCTTCTATTTTTAAGTCACTGTAATAAATGCTGTTAAATTAGATCTATTTTTAAAATAGAGTGTATGTACATAGAGAGGAAGGAAGGAAGGAAGAAAGGAAGGAAAGAAGGAGAAATGGAAGGAAGGGAGGAGGGAACAAAAGGAGGAAAAGAAGGAAGAAAGGAAGGAAGGAACGAAAAAACTCATCCAAAATTTTGTAACTAGAGAATTTTCCTGAGTACTGATTTTATGTTCCTTCTTCTATTCTACATTTATTCCCATCAGTTTCTTTGGTGAATTAGGGACTTGAGGATGTGCCTGGTATGTTGGAGAGGAACAAACTAACACTCTTAATTTCAATATTTCATTTTTTCTTTATAAGTGCCATATGTATAACATATATATAGACCATGTAAGATGAAATTTTTCTTATAATAAAAGGAATATGAAATTATTTTATCATCAAATTGAAAAACATCTTTGATTGTGTAACTAATATATGGCTTGATTTCAAGATATTTCAAATTGTATGATAATTGAACAAAGTTGAGGTCTTCATTTGATGAAATATTTGATCTAATGAGAAACAGTCAGTGTATTTTTCTCAAAATTCATATAATATGATTATTAATGAGTTGCTGTATATACTTGCTTAAGAAAAATCAGGTACTGTGGTGTTTATAGTAGTTACAGTGTTGGGCATAATTTGATACCTGTGATGTGCCCACACACCTACCCATCCACATAAATTTATTTAACTCACTAGCTTACAAATACATTAAGAAATATACTTTACATTGCAAGCAGTTATTGTGAGAGCCAGAAATCTAGACCTAGATCTTGGTTGATATTTTTCCACTATAAAATAATAATAGAATATAGTATGTTGCTTCTGTATGAAGGTAGTATTGGCATTTAGAGTAAATTGCAGAGATGCTTGATATTAAACAGTGTTAACTTCACTGGAAAGAGATTTAACTTTTTAAGTTTTATAACCATGATTTAAATGTATATGTGTATACACATGTAAACAAATAAACAGTATAGTTTACCAAAGTATGGTTCTAATGGAAATAAAGAATATACATAAACATGTGTATATTAATTATATCTATATCTATTTATATATATATATATACACACACACACACACACACACACATACCATTTACATTAATTTTCCTAATTGATATGAATTTCCTTCTCCAAAGTAATAAATAAATTGAATCTCACAAAAATAATCAATATGAAATATTTGGAACAAAACCTTAAAGCTCTGCAAGAAATTGCTTCTGGATTATGAAGCAAATAGAAGTTGTGAAGCAGAAGCTTTCATTTTTATTCTGCTCTTACATTTGCCAGCTTTTGGTGTTACAGATATTAACTTTTATAGATGTCATATATTTTTATGGTAATCATTCAGCTTTCTGTTTGGTGAGGAACTAGACTCCTGTTTCTTGAACAAATGCATGACCAAATTACCACATGTCTTCAGTATCTTTAAAGGCATTTTTTCCTGTTTAACAATTTATGATTGATTTTTTAGATCAAAAAGACTTCAGATGCTTATTTCTGCTAGAAAAAAATAACATGTTCACATTTTTTGCAAGGTTATCCATAAGGTAATATAATACCATTTCTCTACTTCAGAAAACCCCATTCAGATTTATCAGAACACAAATGATTAGTTCTGTGTCCATATAAGTCATCAAACAGAATAGGATGTTTATGATTCATGTGCAATAGATATTTTGCATGATTATTTTTATCTCTTTTGCTTTCCTCATTATAGAATAACTTTCATCCAGATGTTTCAGTGAATTTCTTTACTTTTTATAAAGGAATTTTAAAATTATATGTTTATGTAAACATTTGAGTATATGTCTCTGAAGGATTTAATTTTCTGTTAAAAATGTAATTACAATAATTATAATAGCATCACAATAAAGAATATTTTCCTAATGTAATCAAACATTTAGTCAGTATTTAAACTTCTAATTTTGCCATAAGTGCATTATTGTTTTTATAAATAACTTAAATATAAATTTTAAGCATTTGTTTGAATAAAATTCACATAGTATCTCTATAATGTAATCAGTTGATATATATCATATACCTGTTTTAATTTTTAAATTAAAATCTCTCCTTTTTCTGTTGGATATATTTACTGGTGGAACTGAATAGTTTTTCCTGCAGAGTTTCATACAGTATCATTCTGATTGTATAACTGTGGTGATGTTTATCATGTTCCTCTGTTTTCTGTATTACCTGTATATTGGTGGTTGTCCATCAAATGAAAAGTGGTCAGATTTAGGTTGTTTCCTTGTTATTTGAAAAGATTATTTCATAAAAATAATTGGTTCCCTTGTCTCTTTTGATTTTTCTTAATAGTAGTTTATTGATGTATACTTAACAGATTTTATACAAATATTGTTTATAGCTTGATGAATTATGATAAATCTATATACCCAAGTAATATGAAGATCAGAATATACATGTGTAGTACTCCAGAAAGTCTCCTTGTGCCCCTTTCTGCTAAAGCTCCTCACTCCCACATTTTCTCACACACAGGCAAATACTAATCTTATTTTTTTATCGTCACAGATTATTTTGGTGTGTTCTTGTACTTAGCATGTATTATTTTGCATCTGGTTTCTTTCATTCATCATGTTTTTGAGATGTGTCCGTGTTTTTAAGTATATCAATAGCATGTTTCTTTTTATGGCTGAGTGGTATTTCATTATAGGAATAGATCACAGGATGTTTTTCCTATCCTCTGTTGATGGACATTTATGTTATTTCTAGTTTGGAGCTATTATGAATAAAGCTCCATGAACATCTTTGGAAAAGTCCTCGTGGAAAAAGTGCATTCATTTCTCTTGAAGTTGAGTACCCTAGGAGTAGAATTGCTGGATCAGAGGGTAGAAACTGCAAAAGAGTTTTCTGTAGTGGCTGTGCTCTTAACTCCCACCAGCTTTGTATGAGAGGTTAAGGTGTACCACATCCCTAACATAACTTGTTATTGTCAGTCTTTTTAACAGTAGCATTTCAATGAGTGTGGTATCTCATTGAAGTTTTAATCTGCAATTCACCCATAGCTAATAATATTGGACCTTTTAAATATGATACCTGGTCAATCAGATATTTGCTGTTATAAAGTGCCTTTCAAATCTTTAGCCAAAAATATTTTAAAAATTAGATTATTTTCATTTTCTTTATAGATTTATAGGTGTTTTCAAAAATATATTCTGGAAGTGTTTCCTTTTTCTGTTGTTGTATTGTTGAATATTTCACATTTTTAATAAGTCTTTAGTGGGAAGTAGTTTTAAATTTTGATAAATTGAAGTTAATCTTTTTTCTTCTAAAATTATTACCATTTGTGTCCTGTCTAATTAATATTTGCCTCTTCTGACATCATGAATATATTTATGTTTTCTTCTGGAAATATAATAACTTCAGTTTTTATAACCTTAGCTTTTAGATTTACATATATAACCCATTTTATTAGTCATTGTGTTCTCCCGAGAAACAGAAGCAGAAATACGTATGTATATAGGTAGTCATAGATATAGATATATATTGATATATATCAGTAGGATATATGTGAATCATATATATCTATGAATAGGATATATATAAATCCTATATATCATGTCTATAGCATGATACATAAATTGATATGTATCTGTGGTATATTATAGATGTATATCATAGATATATATATCTCTCTTTTATGTATCTATATGTGAAAAGATTTATGATTTATTGTAAGGAATTGGCTCACATGATTATGGAGACAGAGAAGTTCCAGGATCCGTTGGAGACCTAGGACAACTGGTATTGTAGTTCCTGTCCAAGTTTGAAGGCATGAGAATCAGGAGAACTGATTGTGTAAGTTCATGCCAAGTCCATAGACCTTATGACTGGAGAATCTATGGTGAAGAAGTCTCTATCTGAGGGCAGAAGAAAGATATTCCAGTTTAAACATTCAGAGAATGTAAATTCTCCATTCCTCTACCTTTTTGTTCTATTTAGACCTTCAAGGGATTGAATGATGCCTGCCCGTTTTGGGGAAGGCAGTCTGCTTTACTTAGTTTACCAATTCAAATTCTATCTCACCCAGAAATTCCTTCACAGAAGTACCTAGAAATAATGTTTAACAGGAGAATCTGAGTGAAATAGTCTTAATGCTTTACCTTGGAGAGATACATGACAAAGAACAGTTTATTTTGAAATTTTTTGCTCTGATTTTTTTTTGCAGCCCCAGTTTTTATTATCTGCCTCATTTTCATGTCTGTGATTTTGCAAAGCTGTCTATTGGTTTCATTAACCAAATACCTAGTTAGATAAACAAAGCCCAAAGGGGATGGAAAGAATTTATTTAATGTTCAGCAGTAGTTGTTTTACTACTCAGTAAGTCTCTAGTACTTTATCAAAAAAAAAAAAAAAGAAGTGTTATTTGGTATATGTGAAGAATATATTTACAAAAGTATTATTTCTGTCCCCCCCCCCCCGATTCCATGGTACAGTCTGGTGTTTTTTTGTTTGTTTGTTTTGTTTTGTTTTTGTTTTGCCTTTACAAACTGT
Organism: Camelus dromedarius; assembly: GCF_036321535.1. Taxonomy (NCBI): domain Eukaryota; kingdom Metazoa; phylum Chordata; class Mammalia; order Artiodactyla; family Camelidae; genus Camelus; species Camelus dromedarius. The sequence continues at coordinate 58,375,739 of NC_087436.1, read as the reverse complement.
TTGCTGATTTGGCAAAGAAAATTGCCTCAACATGAATGAATAAGTATTAGTTCGTTACCTGTGCTTAATTAATACAAATAAAACTGATGAACCCAATGTCAAATGTGCTGTTGAAAGCTTTCTATTTTATAAGCACCCCTCAGCATTTATGATTTATTAAATATTTTATTCAGCAAACATTGAGTACTGTGTATTGGTCTGAGACTTTGCTAAGTGCTGTAGATCCAAAAATGTCTTAGAGAGTGCACTATCAAGAAAACAGATGGCTAAATAAATAGTTCAATTATAGGTATATTAAGGAAGGTTATGGGAAATTGAAGTCCAGGCAGATTGTTTTGGCTGGAGCAGGAAGACCCATGGAGAATAATTAATAATGAATTCGAAGAGATCAAGGGAATGGCAGAAGTTAGAAAAGTTTTTAGATTTAATGCCATGATTTAACATTACACTTACTGGATATGGATTGAAGGAGCAGAAAGAGAGGTCTCTTTATGACGTTTCATGTCTGTAGTTTGAGCTTGGCTGTTTGGTATGGTAGACCTATCCTGTACTTTAATTATAGTTCTATAATAATTGCTAAGTGACTTCAGATAATAGAGTTCTGAGTCCTCGCAAGAATCAAGTTTTGGTCATGAGAAAGGAATGATACTGCAATTATCTGTGATGATTCCATGGATCTGTAAGGTAGTGTATTTTTTGTTTATTTTAGTTTTTTAAATAAGTGGTACATAAAATATTGAATATTTTCTTCTACGAGTTCCCACTATTATCTTCCACATGGAAGTTGCTCTATGTGACAGAGTCCTCAGTGGCTGCAAATTACATTAGGCAGTAATAACAAATACACATAAATGAAATTGTGGGTGCATTAAAACTATTTTGATAGTTTTAATGGGGTCAGTGTTGATTTCAAAAGAGCAATGTGATATAAGATATCTGTGTGTGGAAGATAAAATGCTGATTTCCTTTAGGGCCTTGGGGAAATTTTGGCAGCTTCCACTTTAAAGAGAGAGTCAATAAGGGGATGATAATTTGATATTATCTAGTATCCTTGCTTCCTCATAATTCCAGTTTCAGTTAAGGTTAAAATGAGCAATTATTTCAGTTATGAAGGAGATAAGATTGTTGGTGTAACTGCTGGTTTTAATGGAACAGAAATTCCAGGGGTCCCAGAGAAAGAGGTAGCAGGAAAAGTACCAGTGACAGTAGAATTGCTGGGAGAATGAAGTGCTGATGTAGGAGTCTAGGAAAGGACATATTATGGAGGTGAGTGTTGACTCAACATATGGAGGTGGACATTTGTGGCAGGAAGCAGAGACCTGGAGATTTGACCCCAATGTATGAATTGCCCAGCTACTTCTGCACTTAAGACTATAAGGTAAATGATCCAGAAATACAAACCTCCCTTTTAAAACAATTATATATGCTGTCAAAATGTAAACACAATAACTACCTAACTACAAGCTCTCAATACTCAATGATTAAGTAAATATAATCATTTACTTAAGCACTTTTTTCTTGAACTGAAAAAGTTTTAGATGCACATACACATAAAGTCACATATTTTTATACTGAATTACTACAAATGAATATATCACAAATAATGCTAGACTTCTCAATCACTGGTTTCCACTTGTATTCTTTGGCTGGTTGTACCCCGTATACTTGGGCATATTCACTTTAAGTCCCATGAAAAATAGTATATTTTATTGTTATATTAAAGTATATTCTACTTTTTTATCAAATATATTAGGTTAATCTGAAATTTGAATTTGAACTTCCACTTACTTTAATGAGGATCTATTATATATGCTGTAATTTCTGGATACCCAATAACTCTAAAACAATATTGAGCCAGTAGATTCAGTGGGAATGACATTGTCACTTTTTTGGACAGGTCTCTATGGGTTTATGTCCAAAAATATAGATTGACTTTGTGGTATATTTGTGATATCTATGTGATAATATTCTTATTCCTTTATTGGGTACTAGGATGGTTAATAGCTCTTCTTTAGATTAGGTATGTCATAAAGACAGATACTTGAGAATTCTTTTTAAGGAAATAACAACAATATATTCCAGATATTGAATCCGAATACCTGATATTCTTAGGGATGGAATGACTAAGAAAGATGATATAGTTTGATTAGAAAGATGATAGTGTTAGTGCCAAACAGTTGTTTCTCAAAGGTGACAGATAAAATGCTGTTTGTCTTGGTCATCTTGGGCTGCTATAACAAAATACTATAGACCAGGTGATTTAAAATGCAGACATTTATTTCTTGTGGTTCAGGAAGCTGGGGAATCTGAGATCAAGAAGCTGGCCGACTTGGTTCTTGGGGAGAGCCATCTTCCCTGCTTTCAATCAGCTGCCTTCTTGTTTCATTCTCACGTGGCAGAAAGAGAAGCTTTTATAAGGGCACTAATCCCATCATGGGGGCCCTACCTTCATGATCTCATCCAAATCTGATTATCTCCCAAAGGCCTCACTTCCTAATACCATCACATTAGGGTTTGGGGCTTTAATATATGCGTTTTGTGGGGAAACAAACATTCAGTCCACAAGATTGTCCATACACTGAAGATTCTTAAACACATGAATGGCATTATTATATTTGAATCTGGTAGTAAGTAGGTAGAGGATCAGTTTGAGTCAGTTTACAGCTAGGAGTGTATTATTAGAGTTCAGATGTGAAATGGCAAATTTTCTGCATCTTGCTACTGAGTACCTGGAGAAATTACATGGAGGAAGACTTACCACAGTTTAGTGTGATTCATGGAACACATCACATTCTACTCAGGTATGGCATTATAACAACATCTTGTTTCTGAGACACTTTAGTAAGTGATTAACTGCTAAATGAAAGTATGAACACAGATACACTTAAAATTTATAAAAGTGTCTTTTGCTGACCCAAAGGGACATTCTGGAGTTTTCAGCTTGAATTTTAAGCACATTCCACATTTTATCTGTTTTTGTTGCAGGACAGCAAATCATTTTGGAGTGAAAAAGGGAGATTCTTTTTACTGTCTATTGGTGTGTATATATCTGTATGTGTTTTAGAGAAAATTCTGATATGCTAAAAGTAATCAACAATACAGACAAAAGATATGCAATAAAAACAATAAACTTATGAAGTGTCATATTTTACTTTCATAACACATAATTTTGTTCCATATATAACTTTAGTATTCAATTCATACACTATGTACTTTATAGCATATCTGTTTTTATTTCTACATCCACATGAAATTGTAATGTGTTAGGGCAGAGTCACATGCCTCCAAAAGTGAGAAAGACAGTAGTATAGAAACAACTGGACTGTACAAAATAAAACTATAGTACTCCTTTGATAATTCTTCCTGTTGGAATTTGCTAGAAGGAAAGGCATACATACATATACAAACACATATACAGACATCTAAAATCAAACGTTCTAATGAAAGGAATGATCGAAATGAGAAATGCTTCTTTTTGCTTTGAGACTAAAAGAGCACTTATTTTTGCTTCAGCTCTTTTTGCTTCCTTCTCAGTGGCCCAGGGACCTGGGTGGGCTTGCATAATGTACAGATAAAAAGGAAATGCCTGTCTACTCTCTGACACCCAGCCTCTTTCACCAAAGAAAGTTGTGAACATTAATTAATGTGATTTACTCAGCTCCTCCAAACACAAATGCTGTCTGGGCCAGACCTAATGGGACTTCAGCTTTGCCTTTACCAGCATGGCTAATCGAAATCCCTGTGCAATCCTTTTTCTGGCTTCACTGTGTGCTCAGCAGACACACTTATTTCCTTTGAACATTTCTTTCTGACGAATATGGTGCCAAAGTTATACATATGGGGATCCACATTTTAATGAAATGAAGTATTTTAATAGAAGAATTAAAAGCATTCATCACTAACTACTGAAATGACCGTCTAGCTACTAGCATAACAAAAATAAGGACTGTCCTGCTTAAATTGCTACTTAAATCGTGAGCACTCTACTCTGAATGAGTATCATTTGTTTAATCAATTATATTCTCATGGACTCAGACCATATGACTTACAGATATATTTAATACAATTTTAACCATATATGGCATTTTTAACTTTAGATTTAATATTTTATAATAATTATAATAAAGACTAAAACTTCTTTTTAATGTAAACATGTAGGAAGAAATGAATTATTAGCCTAATAACTAAATGATGTCATAAACAGTCACAGTATATTAGCATACTCCACAGCTGTTTGGAGATAAAATTTACAGAATCAGAGTCAGTTTTCTTTCTCCTACCACTGTATTTTACATGTCTGAACAAAGATTCACATCTACAAGTTATTTCAATTTGCCGGAGCATGCACAGATCTTCAGATACAAATTTCAACTAATTATATTCAGAACAAAATGAAAATGCTCTGAATGACAATGAGGGAGACTCCTTTATCAAAGCCTGTGTCAAGAGAAGACTATCAGCTTTTTCTCAAAAAAAAAAAAATTAATTAATCTCACATAACTAAACTGAGGAAAAATAGAACTCTCTTCCTGTTTCTTTCTTTTTCTGTCGGCTATAGATAAAATTAACTTTGGAATTAAAAGGAGGCATGCTTTATTTTAAACATTTTACCCATCCTAATTGTAATTTAGTCAAATAAATACACAGTGGTATAATTTAAGCTGGTACCATATAAAGTACAAACATATACTTTTAAAGCATTAAGAGGATCTTGCATATCTATTCAACAATTTTATGGTATGAGTATATACGTATTTTAGTGGAGCAGAAAAATAATGAAAAAATGTGAATCAGGAAAAAACAGCATCATCAAATTCAGCTTGTATTTGAGAAGTAACAGACAAAAAAATGTAAGTGAAGAGATTAAAGGGAAAAAAATTAAGTGACAGTCCAGACCCTAGGAAGGCACACAAGCAAAAAAATACAACAAGAATCCAAGAATATGATTCACATTGGTTAGTGTGATACCGATAGATGATTCAGATGAGGAATGCTTTGTAGCCATTCCTTACCACCAGCTTTTCAAATGTCCCTGAATAACCACTTTTTCTTTTCTAAAATTTGGGTCTTAATTAAAAGCAAACCTTTCTTGTACTGTTTGAAAGAAATAGTACAACAATTTATTATTAGGATACTGCAGCCCATTTCCTGACATCTTTTATTTGATAATTGGAAATTCAGTACTATAAGCTGCTGACAAATTGATGGTGTATAGAAAAAAAGTAATGTGCTATGTATGTACATTTCAATTTTTGTGTGCTCCATATTATTTTGCTTCAAAATATACATTTTCATAAATTATCTTTTTAGAACTTGCATATAACAACTTTTATCTTATCCCTGTATTGTTTATGTCATCTTCTAAAAATAATGACTCTAATTGACAAAAGAAAGAGTTCTTTAAAACACAAGTCCTCAGATTAATACTCCTCCCAGAAGTGACACATTTCTCAGAATTTTAGTATGTGATTTATTGATTTTCATTGCATGGGAGAGTTCACAAGAAATTGTCTTCCATAGAGGGTGACAGAGTAAATGTATGCTTAGAGTGATATGTGGTATTAGGACTACTTTCTATGATGAGATTGTGATGATTTTAAAATTTTAGTGCATTTTGAAACATTTCTGTAATTGTTAACCATATGCTGTTACACAAACCAATTTCACTAAGTTTTCTTTTCCTGTTACTGGGTTGGAATGATTAGGAAGGATTTTATTGTCATGGTAGGGGTAATGAAGTTGTTAGCATGTACTGTTTCCAGGTATTGTTAGTAATTTTGTGAGTTAGTTATAACTTATTTACACTTGGAAGAAATATATGGAGAACAATGAATAGTAGCTTCTCAACAATTTGAAACACTATCTGGTAGTGACATTAAAAACGCTCTGGTTGTTTCTATACTACTTTCTCCTTGATTTTTTTGGTACCATGCAGCTCTGTTCTAACAAATTACAATCTCATGTGGATGAAAAAATAAAAGTGGATTTGCTTTTAAAGAACATGGGGTATGAATTTAATACCAAAGTTATGTAAGAAATAAAATTATATGCTATGAAAGTAAAATAATATGGCATTTCAAAGCTTTCATATCAAAAATAAATATCATTGCCATTGAAGTCACTACCTTGGAAGTAGTTTTGATTTAGTTATTGCCATTTGCATGCTTTTTAAAAGCAACAATTGATAGTAACATTGATATCCCCTTTTTAAAGGAGAGAGAAATGAGGGAAGGGAATATTGGGGAAGGATGTTATATAAGAAACTCATTGGTTGCTTAAATAGAGCTTCATGTGTTAGCAATTACATTACTTTGGTGGGGAATCAAAACAAACTGGTTTTCAGCTTTACAGTTACAGAATTTAGAATACTTCAAAAAGATTAATGAATACTCAAAAATATTTTCATTTAAGTGGACTCACATTAATAATCTTGGAAGAGATTACTTTATAAATAAAAATCCTAATCCATTATTCCCATGTAGTTACCAAAATAGTTTTAATCCATCACCTGAATGTTTCTTTCCTGATTAGTACTTAAGAAAACTAAATAACCAATGACAAAGCATTTAGGGACAATGGGGAAGAAAGATAATCTGAAAGGATAATACCTTGAGCTTGAGGTTTGAAAGAATAAATCCATTTCTGTCCCACAGCCAGTGCTCTCCAGTACACAAAGTACTTAAGTGTACAGAGCCATTAACACTCCTGGAAAATACTTGCTAGTACTTGTCAAATTCTCAACCTTTAGATCTGTTTCTGTAATCAGCATATAGGTAGACCATTTTTCTTCAGTTAGCACATTCTTTCTTCATATAAGGTGCAACAAAATTTATTAAGTTCACTTTCTTGCTTGTAAACAGATTCTTAACATTGACACTGGCATTAGACTGTTACCTTGGTTGAACCTCTTCTGTGTTCTCAAATTTTGTAACAGCATATTTGCATGAAAACTTGTGGGTTATTCTTCTAGATGATGGAGAATAGCCATGAAGAGATTAGCCTTCCTACTTTCATGCTGAAAATTCTAAAAGTTTCTTAGTGTGAAAACGATGTATGCAGTACTTATGTTCTGCAGTATGTCATACATAAAAGTTTCTTATGCTAATCATAATAGTATATGTGAAAGAAAAGACCAAAGTTGGGTGTAAAACAAACTTAAGAAAATATCAATTTTATTAAGGAAGAAATGCTATCAAACAGTAATTACCTATTATAGGAGGATCTAAAGAACAGAAACAGATTCTTCAAATTGCTTTACCTGACATGTTAAGAAAATAGAAGGGCTGGTTCCAGTTGAAAAATTAGCCAGAATGGAGACTCTGAAAGTTTATTTTTACTTTGGTTTATGTAAACAAACAAGAAGGAGTACAAAGATAAATAATATATGAATAAGTGAACACAGCTTTTCCATACCTCTTTAGTTCCTCACAGAGTGAACCTAAATTTGGTTTTCAGTGCAGCTATTAAATAAGCCTCCCAAGTTTGATACTATTAGAACAGAGAAGGATCCATATCCTCGCTTAACCACCCGTTACTTTATAAGTTGGTTTCTTTGCCATAGACACTAGCTAATTTATTCTGTTTCTCCCCACATCAACATTATCTATAAACCATCTTTGTGTGTGTGTGTGTTGTGTGTGTGTGTGTGTGTGTATAAAAATAAATGTATTTTCCTTGCATGTACCTAATAAGCCTCTTTGTCTCTTTATGAAAAGTGTGACTTCCTTCTATTTAATTAGATTTAAGGGAGAATATACGCTACATAAAACAAAGGATGATTCCACTGTTGTGAAATACTCTCTTCACTAGGACAAACGTATGCTTTAAAATTAGTCATTTTACTATTAGAAATTATAGCTATTATTGAGGCCATTTTGGCTAACCTTTTCAGAGGTTACTAAGTATTTTAATTTGTAACTTTTGAGATAATAATATTTCTATTTTAACTATTGTATGAGATTGTCAAATGAATGAATCTTTGAAATAGCTGTGGGCAGACTGTATATCATCATCAGCCAACATGACAGTATGGAGGCGTTATTCACATTACTAACAACACAAGCAGAAAAGGAGAATGGAGCAGTGTTTTGTTTAACTGTTCTTTCTATTTTTTTGATGATGATGTTTAAGCATAAAAATTGGCAAAGGAGATATTCTAAGGAAATTTGAAATGTGATTGAAGTTATAACAAATTATAACCATCTTAAAATCAGTCTGCTTAAACATTTCAGTGGACTTGCAGAAAAACTTATAGCTAATAAATTCCCTACGTTTTCTAATTCCACCTTAGTGCCAATAAGTTATCTACTTTTATATATGAAAGTATTTTCTTTAAATGCAACTAATTTACCTTAAGTTTCAGTTCAGAGTGATTGCTGTTAACGTAATTCTTGGTGTGGAGTTTGTGATGACAATGAGTAAGTGTCTGATTTCTTCATGAACAATTAATTATTGGTGGTGACATGAACTACATAAATGTCCTGAAATGGGAGGAGAAATTTTTTTTCAAGTTTAACACTCATGTATATTGTCCCTTCAACTTCCAAATCAAGCTTTCTTAATTAACCAGATTTGGAATTGTGTTTGTTTTTTGGGGGGGAGGTAATTATATTTATTTATTTAATTTTTAGTGGAGGTACTGAGGATTGAACTTAGGACCTTGCACATGCTAAGCAGGCACTCTACCACTGAGTTATACCAAACCCCCATGGAATATTTTTAAATTTAATGCCAGACACAACTTACATTTTATCATTAACTGGATAATAATTCTGTTGTCTTAATATTGATGTAGTTTTAATTCCTCAGCTGAAGTAATGAGGTAAGTACACAAGTAAATTATTATAAAAAATTAAAGAGAGAAAATATTAGTGTAAGCATTTAAAATGGGCTTTTCTTTAGCTCATGAGCAAGGCTAAATGTGTGTTTGTCTTTCTGCATAATTTTGGTCACTTAAGCATAGTTTTGGATAACTAAAAACCACTATATACTGTAGAATCACATTTCATTCTTCATTTGTTACCCATTTTCTTTCAAAGAAAAGGGAAAGAGTTTGAAGTTTATCAAATCCTTTAAGTTGGGGAAGCCCAAAGTGGGTCTTTTCTTAGTTGAAAATGAGTATTTTTTTTTTGTATTTTATTCTCCTGTAAAAATCCCAGTGAGGTTCTAAATCCATCTCATCCTCATATATATTTCCCTTCTCTGAAAAGAAAGTGAATAATGATTAAGTAATGTAAGAGATAGCCAGATCAAAATAAGCTGTTGCATCCAATTTTCTTAGTAAATATTTTCAAAAGAAACGTGTACAACTGGTGAATATTGAATCCTATGCATTGAAGTTACTGGTCTCTAGGTACATGTAAGGATGTGTTTACTCCTTTAAATAGAGAATAATTTTATTATGATGATTTTCCAAAATGACTAAAAGGATTGTTAGTAAAGCAATGTCTGTATCTGTTAAATACTTAGCTATGTTATGTTATAACTTGAGGTTGGATACAATGAGAAAAAACCAAGAAATGCATTTTAATATATATGCAGATGAAATATAATTTATAACTATAACTATATTTGGGTATTACTAATCACATTCAAGCAAAACACACACACACACACACACACACACACACACACACAGTTTTAAGCTACTGTTACCACTGTGGCATTCCTAGTCTCTCTAGATACTACTTTGGAAAGCCAGGGAAAAAGAACAAGAAAAGCCAGTGGCAAGTGTTAAAATGTACCTATTAGACTTAGAATTTTGTCAGTGGAACATGATTGCAAGGCATTTTTGCTTCCAATAAGCATGGCATAAAGCACAGGCGTGCATAAGGAAAAATAGGGTGAGATGAACTTAAGGAGTATCTGGAAAATGTATTATAAATCAGTGGTTTGCTAAGTTTTAAATTGGCTTTTAAAAACTTATGAAAGAATATTTGGAATTTCCTGTAGTGCTTATTGTATCAGATATATTGCTGTAGAAAAGTATATATTCTTTTGTTTAATAAAAAGTCTGTTGTTCGCTAATGTATTAAAATATAATATTGAGAAATTTAAATAGATCTCTATTATGAAGTTAAAATTTACCTTCTGAGTAACAAAACTTCACTTGTTATTTTAAGTTCACAAGATACTGTGCCATTGAGGTGATTGAATACAATGGACGCAAAGTGGTCAAACATTGATTAACTTCATGTAGTTCATATGTTGGGGGCTGAAGCCTAACTCTTCAGGCACTACTCACATACAAAGCCCAGCTCTTCAGCTTAATATAAGTGAAGCGACTTGAGATATTAAAAAATGCCAGTCTCTTGACTGACAAAAATAGGAAATGACAGGAATAATTTCAAATAGATCCTAGCAAATTAAGCATAATATTTATTAATAGCATCATCTTTGTTAATAAGGAGCAGCGTATTAGTAAGTACTGGGCAAACAAAATGGACTTCAGAGGTCAGATAAACTATGCAAATAGATGAAGGTCATCATATCAAATTATGAAAGGTTAGAGATAACATTATTTTAGAGGCTTAAATATACTGGTTGGTAAGTAACTGAGAAATTCAAAAGCATCTTCTCTTGGCTCTGAAGATTATCCCATGCAGTGGAAATATGCATGTGCCTTAAGTTGATTATCAGTATACTTACTAAAATCTAGTGTGTAGGCAGTTACTGCCTCATATTTTACCATCTTTGTTGGAAATAACGACTTTACAAGGATATCCTGTTTTGTTTGTGTTTGTTTCCAGGTTTTTTGTTTTTGCCGTAATTTTTTTTTTTTTATTTTTAGAAAATACACGTAACATAAAATTTACCCTCTTAACAATATTGAAGTGTACATATTTAAATATTTGTATATATGTGCACATACATCTCTTTGAGACCCTGCTTTCATTGTTTTAGTATACATACCCAGAAGTAAAACTGCAGGATCACATATTAATACTTTTTTAATTTTTAATTTTTGAGGAATCCCATACTGTTTTCTGCAGAAGCTGTACTGTTTTATATTCCCACCTAGAGTGAACAAGTGTCCAGTTTCTCCACATGCTCTGCAACACTTGTTATTTTATGTTTTTTTTTTTTTATGGTAGTCATCCTGATGGTGTGAAGTGGTATTTCATTGTAGTTTAGATTTGCATTTCCCTAACAGTTAGTGATGCTAAAAATTTTTTTCATGGGTTCTTGGCCATATGTATATTATCTTTGGAGAAATGTTTGAGTCCTTTACTTGCTTTGAATTAGGTGAATAGCTATTGTGTTGTTGAGTTTTACGTGTTCTTTATATATATTCTGGATATTAATCTCTTATTAGATATACGCTTTGCAAATATTTTCTCCCATTCTTTGGGTTGTCTTCTTACTCTGTTTCCTTTTTGTATTCTGTATCTTTTGCACAAAATTTTAAAATTTTCATGAAGTTCATTTTGTCTATTTTTTCTTTTGTTGCCTGAGCCTTTGATGACATAGCCAAGAAATTGTTGCCAAATCCAATGTCCTGAAACTTTTGTCCTACGTTTTCTCCTAAAAGTTTTATGGTTTTAGGTCTTAGATTTGTTTTGGGGACATTTTGAGTTAATGTTTGTGTATGGCGTAAGGTAAAGGTCCAACTTCATTTTTACTGCATGTAGATATCTAATTTCCCCAGCACCATTTGTTGAAAGCTCTGTTATTTCCACATTGAATAGTCTTGGCCTCCTTGTCTAAAATCATTTGACTGTGTAATCAAATGTTTACTTCTGGCTTCTGTATTCTGTTCTATTAGTCTATATGTCTGTTTTAAAGTCAGTATTGCACTATTTTGATTACTGTAGCTTTATAGTAAGTTTTGAAACCAGAAAGTGTGAGTCACCTAGTTTGTTCTTTTTCAAGATTGATTTCATCGTTTGTGATTCCTGGAGATTCCATATAAATTTTAGGATAGATTTTCCTATTTCTGCAAATAGTTTTTGGAATTTTGATAGGGGCTGCATTGAATCTGTAGGTTGCTTTGGGTAGTACTGACATCTTTAAAACATTAAGACTTCCAGTCCATAAACATGGGATGTATTTCATTTTATTTATGTCTTTAATTCTTTCAGGAATGTTTTGTAGTTGTCATTATACAAGTCCATCACCTCCTTGATTACATTCATTCTTAAGAGTTTTATTCTTTTCGATGCTATTGTAAATGGAATTGTTTTCTTTATTTCCTTTTCAGACTGTTCATTGTTAATGTATAGAAATGCAACTTATTTTTGTGTTTGTTTACTCTGCATATTTCCTAACTTGACTTAATCTGTTTATGTGTACTAATAATTTTTGTCGATCCTTGGAATTTTCTGTGTATAAGATCATATCATCTGTGAACAGAAATAATTTTATTTCTTTCTTTCCAATTTGAATGCCTTTTATTGTATTGCCCAATTGCACTGGCTAAAACTTTGAGCATTGTATTAAATAAAAAGTGGTGGAAGTGGGCATCCTTGCCATGTTCCTCATCTTAGAAGAAATTTTTTAATCTTCCCATTGAGTGTGATGCTTAATGTGGATTTTTCCATATATGACTTTTATTATGTTGAGGTAGTTTCCTTCTAGTCCTAATTTGTTGAGTGTTTTTATCATGAAAAGGTGTTGAATTTTGTCAAATGCTTTTGTCAAATGCATCAATTGAGATGATCCTGTGTTTTTTCCTCTTCATTCTATTAATGGTACACTGATTGATTTTGAACCATGCTTGCATCCCAGGAACATATCCCACTTAATCAGTGTATAATCCTTTCAATATGCTACTGAATTTGGTATGCTGGTGTTTTCTTGAGAGTTTTTACATCAACATTCAAAGAAGTTACGGTTTTATTTTCTTGTAGTGTTTTTGTCTGGTGCTGGTGTCAGGGTAACAATGGCCTTGAGGATTAGGAGGTGTTGCCTCCTCTTCAGTGTTTTAGAAAATTTTGACAAGGGTTTGTGTTTGTTCTTTAAATGTCTGTTAGGACTCACCAGTGAAGACATCAGGTCCAGGACTTTTATTTTTCAGAATATTTTTGATTACTGATTAAATCTCCTTACTAGTTATAGGTTTATTCCAATTTTCTATTTCTTTGTGAATTGGTCTTTGTATGTTTTATGTTTCTAAAACTTTATTCATTTCATCCATATATCCAGTTTGTTTATATAAAATTATTTATACTGCTCTCTTATGATCCTTTTTATTTTTGTAGACTCAACAGTAATGTCCTCACTTGAATTTTTTATTTAAGTAACTTGAATCCTCTCTCTCTGTTTCTTAGTTGGTCTAGCCAAAGATTTGTCAATTTTGTTTATCTTTTTCCACAACCAACTTTCGGTTTCATCGATTTTTTCATATTGTTTTTTTATTTTCTATTTGTTTTCTCTCTGCTCTAATGTTTATTATTTGTATCCTATGCAAAGCTTTGAGTTTAGTTTTTTCTTCTTTTTCTAGTTCTTAAGTTGTAAAAATGAGTTGTAGATTTAGATCTTTCTTTTTTTAATATGAGATTTTAACATGAGATTTTATCAATTTCCTCATTAGCACTGCTTTCACTTTGTCCTATAAATTGGTATATTTTGCTTTCATCTTCATTTGTCTGAGTATTTTCTCATTTCTCTTGTACTTTCTTCTTTGATCCATGGTTGTTTAAGAGTGTGTTGTTTAATACCCACACTTCTGTAAATTTTCCCATTTTCCAACTTCATGCTGTTGTGGTTGGGGAAGATACTTTGTATGATATCTATCTTTCAAAATCCATTGAGACTTAATTTTCTGGTCTTTAATGTCTAGCTTCTAAAAGGGGAAAAGGGAGGGGTAGGAGAATGAAGGGTACAAAACAGTACTGGCTCTTTAAATACCTTGGGATTCACTTCATCTAGAGGAAGATGACTTTGCAACAGTGAGAGGACGTACAAAAACATTAGCTCTCTGCCTCTGTCTCAGCATCTCTGTTATAGAAGTAGTGATCAGTGATCAGAACATAGATTCCCAATATTGGGAGGATTGGTCCTTATTGCCCACCCTGGTTCCCTCAAACTGCATGCAAATCATTATAGGAGCACATACACTGCAACCTGCCTTCGGACTGCGGACTGGGTAGCCACTGCTTAGTTGAGAGCTGAATTTCACTTACCATTCAAGCCTTTCTCTGGAAGTTGCAGTACTTCAATATGTCCCTGTGTTCCAACATAGATACCTGAGACAGATTCTGCCAGTATAATTGGGTGAAAGATGGAATCCTAGTGCTTCCTACTCCACCATCTTCCCATAATTCTCTCCTGTCTTGGGTTTTTAACATTATTGGATTAAAAAAAAAAAACTCTCCTTAATCATTTTAAGAATAATGCAACATTGGGTAAGACTAGAGATAGACCAACATGAATTATTTGCATTGTAATTATAAATCCATGAATCCCATAATATAAAAATTTAAAATTGTTATAATATAAAAATTAAAATTTCTTATTTATAGATTGCAGATCTGTTTTTTAAAAAATCTATACTGTGTTTTGTAGTCCATTATAAAAGTATGAATTCAGCTTGATTCATCCTTCCTCTGAAATCTTTATTTCACTTATGCTTAGAAGATACACATTGTTAAAATTGAAGCTATTGACTACATTTACTATTTTCTGTTCACATACAGCTCAAGAATAAATAAATGGCGATAGCCATCTTACACTCTAAGGAGGTGCTCCATGAATGCTATTTCAGTGCATACCTCTTTTTGTGTACAATGTATGTACTTAATAAAATTTTATTAACTTGGCAGAGCCCACGGTGTCTAAAAACTCTTTGAAGAAAAATGTAGAAAACACAGCTGCTGAGATAAAAAATTACAGAGAAGTTTTGGAATGAATTTTTATAATTCCTTATTAAAATGAACCCCATTCTCTTGTTGAAAACTACATTTGACCAATTGATGTTTAACTTAAATAAGTTGATTACCTTCTAAAAACAAACAGTGAGATAGCTAAAATATATTTAGTTCTACTTCCTAAACTTTAAGAATGAATGCACTTTTTCTTAGTGATTATGGCCTTTCCTTCATGTACTCCCCATGCCACTAGAAATTGGGAACTTTATGCATTTTGTACTATAGGTGCCATCAAACTAAAAAAAGCAGAAATGCTCTCCTTATCCTTTCCAGGTCATTAAATGTGATCAGTAATAAAGCTTAAGTGAAACAGTTTGTTACCGTGGAAGCTCCTGGTACTGCTCTATAGTCATGAGGTCAGATTCTACAGTGTCAAGGAAAATCAACCTAATGAAGCAATTTAATTAAAATTAATTGAGTATGATTCTGTCTCTTAACTGAAATTGATGTAGGGTTATTTTCAACATTTTCTTTGCTTAAGGTGAAACTTCATTTCCATACTCTTCCTCAGTATTCTTTTAGAATGGGCAGTTTTGATAGATAATGATGGTTCATAGAACTTACCAAAGTAGAAGACCTTTGAGGTCATTTACTATACCACATGTTGAGATAGGATTATTCTTTTGTTCCTTTTTGGTCTCTCATATCCCTCCTGCATGTAGTTCTTTAATTAAGCCAGAAAGAGAAAGAAAAATACCATATGATATCACTCATATGTGGAACCTTAAAAAAAAAAGGACACTATGAACTCATCTGAAAAACAGAAACACTCTCAGACATAGTAAACAATCT
Organism: Camelus dromedarius; assembly: GCF_036321535.1. Taxonomy (NCBI): domain Eukaryota; kingdom Metazoa; phylum Chordata; class Mammalia; order Artiodactyla; family Camelidae; genus Camelus; species Camelus dromedarius. The sequence goes on along the minus strand of NC_087436.1, from coordinate 58,360,080 downwards.
TATGCTTACCAGGGAAGGTGTGTGGGAAGGGATAAATTTGGGAGTTTGAGATTTGCAAATGTTAACCACTATATAAAAAAATTAGATTAAAAAATAAATTTCATCTGTACAGCACCGGGAACTATTATGTTCAATATCTTGTAATAACCTTTAATGAAAAAGAATATGGAAACAAATATATGTATGTATATGTGTGATTGGGGCATTGTGCTATATGCCAGAAATTGACACATTGTAGCTGACTGTACTTTAATAAAATTTTTTTTTAAAAAACAAATAAAAATAGAAAGTATACCAGTTTTACAAAAAAAAAAGATTCTAAGTAAGCTGAAAAGTAATCATATATTGAAGCCTCTATGAGTGCTTTGTTTAAGTCATACATACTTACCTTAAGAACATAGTATAATCCCGATGATAAGCTTGTGTGAGGCAAGTTTGGTGGATTTTAGTTCAGAAGTTTAGATTCATGTTCATATTGCAGATTATACAAGTCAAAATGATTAGCATCTATCTGATTAAGTGGGGGTGCATACAGACGTGGTATACCTTTAGCATGACTGAGAACTCTGTCGTTTGAAAATACTGTTCCCCTTATAAAATCAGCTTTACTATTCCAGTAAGTAAAATAGCTTCCATTTTGGCTTTCTTCACTGTACTTGCTTATGCATAAATATGATGGTCCTCCTGCCAGGTAGTTAGTATTTGTGATTAAAATATTCACTAGGTTTGACAGCATTGAACATAAAGAGGTAGAACATGGTGGTGACCAAATAGGAAGATATTGGGGCTTATTACTACAAGGGCCATATGTAGTGTGATAGTATAGCATGATAGTTTATTGGGCATTGCCAAAAAAAGATTTAAAAATTCCTTTCATATACATGCCTCTTCACTCCTCTGATACCATTTATTGCATATGTGGAGTTAGTCCTTATAGAGATTAAAATATATACCTCTTAAACATTTGCTATCTTTAAAAAGTGCTATGGAAAAAATTCTCTTATATATACAAGAATGAAATTAACTCTTTTTGTTTATGTTATGCCCTTTAAAGTGCTGTTCATTTTTATATTATAACCCTGGAAGAATGGTGGGTTTAGCTGATCAGGAAACTTAAATATATTGAATACAGTTTCTCTGTTACTACTCTATACATTATATTAATCACTGCTAAATAGAGTTGTAATACGATTGCCAAAGACCCTAGAATATAACCAGTGTATTTCCTAGAAAGCTTTGTATATTATAAAACTCTATCAACCTAGACACTATCAGTATGGCAGGGTACCTGAGCAGGAATCATACGGAGAGCTGAAGCAAGGTAACTACAGGTAGAAGATACCTTTTTAAACGAACTCGCTGATAAAAAGCTTCAACAGCATGACATATCTCTGACATGCTGGGAAACAGCAGCTGACAGAGCAAACCAACATGTAACAGTTGGATTCAGGGGTGAGGATATAGGACCATAAACCAAACGAGGCTTGTGAACAGCCGCCAGGGTTGCAAATCAAAGCCATTGTCTACCTATTCCATGTGGAGCTGACTGTTGAAACTAATAGTACCCTTTCCTTTAGATGTTCATGAATGAAAGCAGCCATCAATTGGTGACCAGACAACAGGAAATTTCATTTTATTTCTGAAAGAGAAGTTATACATCATCTGGGAAACTTTTGACATTATCCATTGTTCATTTCAATTTTGTAGCCAAAATTTTATCCTGAGCTACCTTCCAGTATCTCTTGCTCAATAACTGAGCTTCAATTTAGTGTCATGATTTCTTGTGCTGAAACCAACTACAGAGAACTGCCAGATATTTTCTGTACTTTGAGTAAGTGAGCTATTCCTCATTACTGCCTGTCTTGATTGGCAAAGGTGAGGAAGCATCTTCACAGATGATGAGGAGGCCAGTTGTACAAAACTTGTGAAAACATTCCCTTCATTCTGGCTACTGTAAACAATGTGAATGGCATAAGAGGCTTCACAAGGCTGTATACTGCAAGAACAATAAATCATTAGCACCACAGGAGAGAGTTTTAATAGCCTTTGATTAATCTATAATCTACCACTATTGCAATATTCTTTGTTAATGGAATTTTCAATTAGATTGTTACTTGAAACACAATTCATTTTACATTTATTAAATGTTCTACATACTGTTGTGTTGTCATTAGGTAGTGTTTAGCCAACTAATTATTAAAGCAACAAATGAGGGTCACAGATTTATCATTTTTAGGAGCTTGCATCGCTTTTATAACATTTGTTGAGATTTAATGCTAAGATTCTATCATTTTTTTATATTCTAATCATTTTTGTCTTTTCTTTACATTTTTTTTTCTCATTTTGCCTCCTTGTTGATGAATAGTTGGCAAGAGATTAACTATTTAGAGCTCAATTGTATGCTTATAAACAATACCTAAACACTGCTTGCATGATACTACCTACATTGTAAGTTTTGTTTGTAAGGATTAAGTGCAGAGTAAGAGTTCAATTAATCTTAGTCTTTTTTTATTGCTAATAATAAATAAATGTAGGGTAAAGTTTTAGTGAATGTTTTAATGTTCAAAATACATTTAATAGGTAACACTTAGGTAGTAATTGTGAAGTTATGGGCACTGTTCTAAATGTTTTGCATGTCTTAATTCATTGACTTTTGTAGTCATCCTTTGAGGTAGAGTACTGTTATTTCTATTTAACAAATAAGGAAAACAGGACACAGAGAGGTTAACCAGTTAGCTCAAGGTCAGCTTGTGTTTGGACCCAAGGAATTTCAACACCAAAGTCTGTACTGTTAATCAGTGTACTTTACTACCTCTGTCAGCAATCTCAGTTCTTAAATGTTAGTGTTTATAACTCTGAATATGTCTGTATCAGGTAGAAATATATATTAGCCAGCAACCAGTCAAGCTTTTTAGACTCATAATGTGTCAAGTATCATATCATATTATGTAAGAAAATAAATCATGTTGTTGATCTGGCAGTTGAAATAGTGACCATATCCAAATACCTGCTTTCCAGGTATTTTTCTCCTATGGCCTTTGATAAAGTCTTCAGCAAGAAAGGGTAGATTATAAACAAAGTATTTGTCAGAAATACCCTCAGAGGAGTTAGGTGATGGAAGTGTTATGTCAAGGTAGACTAGGGATTGGAGTGAGGAAAATGAAAGGAGAAGGTACCATGGCCTGAATAATGAAGCAAAGAGGGAAGTGGGAGAGAAGTGTGGGAATAGAGAGGTAATATATTCTTATCCCCTTTGCTTTTAATAACCCATGTGTATGATGAACACATGAAAATTCCATGTACTATTCTCCCTCATTTTTGTATGTTTGAAATTTCCCCTGATAAGCTAAACACAAAATCAGTCAAAATTAAAGAACGAAGTTAAATTCAACTTTTGATGATAGAAATAATATGAAAACATTATGATAATTCACAATAAAAATCTCACCTATTTCATAGTGCTGGTTGTGCTATTTTAGAATATTTAATCTAGTTCTAAGTGTTACCCCCAAAAGGTAAAGACCCCGGTTCTTGTCATACCTGAAAGACAGGTTTGCATTTGAGAGATGGTGTGTTGTAAAGCGAAACATTTTAAAAGATTTAATTTTAAAGAAAAGAAAAGTACACCCCAAGAACGGGAGGTGGGCTGATCCGAGGAAGGAAAAAGCAATTTTTGTCTCCCCTTTCCCTTATACCCTCGCTTAGAGGTGGTCTCTTAATTGATTGATGGCTCTTGTCCCTGGAATGCTTAGTCATGTTTGGTCCCCTTGCACATGTCCTTACCTATGATGTACACAGAAAAACCCTTGGTGTTGGGTGGGCTAAACCGCAATGTGAATTATAATACAATGAGCATTGGGTTGTGTCCCGTTAAGTCCTTTCTGCTACCACACAGTCATGGCTTTCAGGTTTTAACTAGCTTTTTGCTGGCACTCATTTAGAAGTAAAGTCCCTTTATGCTGGAGGCAGGCACACTGCCATCTTCCCGACTATCCTCCCTCTCCTCCACCTATCTGCCCGGTGCCCCCACTTACCTAACTACCTAACGTAAGTAGCAATTTAAGACAAAATAGGAAGTGATTCAGTAAATCTCAGTCACCAAAGTCTGCTACTTGAGTTTTAAAAAATGATTAATAGAGGTGGTATATCTCAGTCTTTTCATTTGGTATTAGTTCTATGAATGTAACCATGTAGTTGGTGTTAATTTTTTTAAATAAACTGTTGAGTCTCTTTTGAATAGAACTTAGATTCCAGTACCAATATATATAGTGTAATTTTTGATAATAGTATTAAAAATGAATGAATCCTCAGACAAAGCAAACATTTGTTGAACATTTGCTATGTATCAGGTACTGTCCTAGGTCCTTTACGTGTTTTATTTTCCATGTATTATTTTGCTGAGTTCTAAAAACAAAACCACAAAGTGGTTATTTCTGCTGGTGTATTTTCAAATGTGAAAATAAAGGATCATAGAACAAAAATCACTTGTTAAGGACATAAATTCAGTAACTGGTAGAGTAGGCATACCTGTAGTGGTCGCTGTGACTTTATACTCAGGCTTGCTTTTGATCTTCCCTAATGCCTTCTAATAGAGAGTATGCATCCCCTGGAAATTGAGTGAACATTAGCAAAAATAAATGGGGTCAATTTTACTGGTACCTCCAATTCCTGGATATCTACTTTTATAGCTCTTCACTGTGAACTATTGAGAGATCTAGTTCCTTTCTTCAACTAGGAAGGACATACTTTCATACGTCTTTTTTCTAGCCTTGAAATTGAAAACCAGTGTACTGATTCAACCAGCGCTTTCCTTTTACACTTTACTCTTTTTTTAGTTCTAATCTTTAATTCCACAGGGAGCTCCTCTCTAGCTTGTAACAAAATTTGAAGCAGGCCCTTTTGTTTCCTAGAGGTTTATTCTTTTTGTCGTTAAGTAGAAGAACAGCATTTTCCCCTTAGCACTAGTTTCTTCAGTATGCAGAACCTTTCACCCCTGTCCTCTTGTATCACCTTGATATTTTCCGTCTTGCTTAATTGAATCTTTTCTGACCTTACCTCTCCCTGATCCTCAACCATATTATAACTAGTAATTCACATTTTTAATACCTCAATGTATATTATCTGATTTTCCTGGGGAAAAAAAGTATGTCATTAAGGAAGATGGGTATCTTCATTAGTATAAATCTTTGACTACTGAATGGTTTATTTTTTATAAACTGGAACTTGGTTTTTATTTTATACTATACTCAGTTTATTTTGATGTTTTAATTACCTCCAAATAGTGTGTGAAAACTGTCATTATTTAGCTTAGGGAAAATAACCTTATAATGAAGTTACTTACAGCAATATCAGTGATTAGTGCCACTATAGAAGATAAGTAAAATGGAATGGCAAAGGTTAGGAACAGAACTGATTTCTTTCTTCTGATCTTTAATTACAAGTATTAAAAACTTTCTAGATGTTAAATTGACTTGCAAAAGAATTAATTGGCTCTTTGTTGACCTAAAAAAAAAACATTTTAAAGCAGATATTTGTTGCTCTGAAGAAGGAAGGGTCACTATTTTTGATATGTACGTATTTCTATGACAGACTTCTGTTGAGAGTATCAGTAGCATCTCTGCATAGACATTAGCACACAATCTGAAACCGGTATCAATATACTTATCAGAGGCATTATTATTAAGATATGTTGCTTTTGGGAACATGAGCAGCCTGATACCACGAGATACAATACTGTAAGGACTGGAATTGCCTTAAAATACTAAGGCAATAAAATAGTAAAAGGAAATGGTGAAGTAAATGTATTTAACTTTTATAATCTTTGATGAAAATGTAGATTTCATTATACAATTGCTTTACTTTAAGTATTCTATATTAAAATTTATAAATGTACCACAAAACAAAACCAATGGATGGAAAATGTATCAGAGAAATACCAACAACAATAAAAAACAGAGTAAGCAATTTTGTTATAAGGCAAAATGTCATTAAAGCATAAAATATTGATAAGCAGAAAAAATTTTGGTAATAAAAGAAATGATACAGATAAAATAATTATAAATGTGTATGCATGCAAAAACCATTGTTAAATATATAAAGCAAGTGCTGATATGATTACAAGAAGAAATCAAGAAACAGATCATTGGAAAAATTTCAACACATCTCTTTTTAAAAATGATTAAACCAACAAAAATTAGTTAGGATGTTGATAACGCAGCCACCATTAACCAGCATCATTAAAAAGATTTGTAGAGTATAATTCAGTCAGTGAATACAATAGATTATTTTTAAGTAAATATGGAAAATTTTGATATCCTCTTATGTTAATAAAGTAGCATACCATATTGATTTCTGTATATTGATCAATATAATTTCTGTATATTGATCATTATACAGAAATATTTTGCATTTGTATACACTAGTAATGAACTTTCAGAAAGAAAAATTAAGGAAACAATTCCATTTACAATTGGATCAAAAAGAATAAAACAGCAAGGACAAATTTAACCAAAGAAATAAAAAGCATGTATTCTGAAAACTATAAAACATTGCTTGAAGAAATTGAATACCACAGAAATAAGTGGAAAAATATACGGTGTTCATGGATTAGAAGAATTAATATTGTTAAAATATCCATTTTACCCAAAGCAACCTACATATTCAGTGCAATCCCTATCAAAGTACCAATGGCATTTTTCACAGAACTGGAACAAATTATCCTAAAATGCGCGTGGAACCACTAAAAGAGCTCAGGTAGCCAAAGCAATCTTAAGAAAGAAGAACAAAGCTGGAGGTATTATGCTCCCCAATTTCAAATTTTAATGTAGAGCTAGTAGTAATCAAAACTATATGTTACTGACACAAAAGCAGACATACAGATCAATGGAACAGAATATAGAGCTCAGAAATAGAACTGTACTTAAATGGTCAATTAGTTTATGCCAGAGGAGCCAAGGATATAAAGTGGGGAAAAGACAGTCTGTTCAATAAATGATACTGGGAAAACAAAGCTACATGCAAAAGAGTGAAACTGAATTGCTTTCTTACACCATATACAAAAATTAACTGAAAATGGTTTAAAGACTTTTAAGTCTTTAATAAGATTGTAAGACATGAAACCATAAAACTTCTAGAAGAAAGCATAGACAGTACGTATTTTGACATCAGTCTCAGCAATATTTTTTGAATCTCTCCTCAGGCAAGGGAAACAAAAACAAAAATAAACAAGAAGGTCTACATCAAACAAAAAAGCTTTTGCTCAGTGAAGGAAACCATCAACAAAACAAAAAGACAACCTAGTGAATGAGAGAAGATATTTGTAAATGATATATCTGATAAGGGTTAATATTCAAAATATAAAGGAACTCAAACAACTCAAATTAAAAACACAATAACAATCCAATTTAAAAAATGGAATAGACATTTTCCCAAGGAAGACCTACAGATGGCCAACAGACACATGACAATCTACTCAACATCATTAATCATCAGGGAAATGCAAATCAAAACCACAATGAGTTATCACTTCAGAATATCACTGTCAGACTAGCTGTTATGAAGAAAACAACAGAAAACAAATGTTGGTGAGGATGTAGAGAAAAGGGGTGTGCACTGTTGGTGAGAATGTAAATTGGTGTGGCCACTATGGAAAACAGTATGGAGGTTCCTCAAGAAATAAGAATAGAACTACCATAGCAATCCCACTTCTTAGTATTTATCCAAAGAAAACAAAAACACTAATTTGAGAATATATATGCCCCACTATGTTCATTACATTACTATTTGTAATAACTGAGATATAGAAGTAACTGAAGTGTTCATCAGTACATAGATGGATAAGGATGTGTTGTAGTATATATAATGTAATATTAATCATAAAAAATGAAACTTTACCATTTGTGATAACATGGATAAGCCTGGAAGATATTATGCTAAGTGAAATAAGTCAGACAGAGAAAGACAAGTACTTTATGACTTTACTTATCTGTGGAATCTAACAAAACAAAGCAAACAAACAAAGCAAAACAGGAACTGACCAATAGATACAGAGAACAAATGGGTGGTCACCACAGGGGAGAGGGTTGAATGAAATAGGCAAATGGGATTAAGAAGTACACAATTCTAGCTATAAAATAAATCAGTGGGATGTAGTATAAAGGATAAGTAATATAGTCAGTAATACTGTAATAACTTTGTATGGTGTCGGATGGTTACTAGACTTGTGGTGATCAATTTATAATATGTATAAATGTTGAATCACTATGTTTTACACTTCAAACTAATACGATACTGTATGTCAACTATACTTCAGTAACAAAAAAAGAAGAAAAATGTAGCATATTGTTTATGTAAACTTTAAAAACATGAAAAATATTTCTATATATTTTAAGCTTACTTACATAAAAGTATAAAGTCTCATGTCTTATTTCAGAGATGGGTTACATTTGGGGTCCAGAGGGGTTATCTTTGGTTACTAGGGGAGGATGGAAATAATAAAAATGAAGTCATATTTGGATGCTAGAAATGTATTATTATTATTTAAGGGTAATCTCAATATAATGGAAATCAAGCTGCATAACACAATTTTAATAATAGTAAGTATAAGTTTGTTAAAATGAGAATGTGACATTTTTCCCCAGCCCCATTCCAGTCTTTCTTTTTTGCTCTGTCTTACATAGCAAGGACGTTGTGTTAGCATTCTCTTGAATTTAATGGAACTGTATTTGTTCCATTACAATGATCAAATTATATTACAACGGACAGATGGCAGTCCCAATTATATGTGTTTTTCATGAACAGAAGTTAGTTAAAATTGTGAACAAGGATCTAACTACGAATGTCTGTGAAAGTGGCATGTTATACTGCAACATGTCCCTGAAGGTATTTCTAAAGCAGTTTTATCTACTCTATAAAGTAGGTGACTTATTACAAAGCCAGAGAAATGTTTATGGTTGTCATAAAATTTTTAGATATATGGAATATCCTAAATGAAACACATTTTATAATGAAGATATATCCTAAATGAAACGTATTTTATAATGAAGATACATGTCATTTATTTTGATTCCTGACATATTTTATTTACAGTGACAGTTTTCTGAAACCAGTGTCCCAAGCTTTATAATCACTACTAATATTATCAAAGTTAATATAATTAAACACTGTGATGTATCTAATTGCTGGAATATCAATAATATAATTAACCCACATAAATCTTATTTATTTCATTTATAAAGTGATGAATTTATTTTACTGAAGCTTACTTAAGTGAATAAATAATTGTCAAAATTTAATTATCCAAATCTAAATGTTTTACTAGTATACAAAGATTCTACTTACATTTGCCAAGTGTCTATTCTGTGTAAACATTGTGCTGAATTGGGTAGTGGCGGGAGAGGAGAGGGGTTGATTACTGGTTGCAAAGATAAATAAGATAGGGTTGATATTCTTAAGGAGTTTACTGTGACTTGGTGAAGGAGATAGTTAAGTGAAAGGTACTAGAGAGAAAAATATGGTAAAAAACTGGGTTAACTTCCTGGAAGAATCAGGGAAGGGTGAAGATATATATATATAATATATGAAACAATACAGACAAAAATATATAATATTCAGTCTCACGTGAGCTGCTAAAATACCTCAAGATTTTAAACAGATACAATCTTTATTATCGTAATGGATTAATTTGGTTTGAGTTACATGCTGGAATTTTCTTAGAGTTTACAGCTTTTTTAAAATGCCTGTAGACTTATATGATATGGGTATTTGCAAGTTTATGATCATATAATTTTAATTTTCCAGGTTGGTTCCAAATTCACCATGAGATGGGAACAGGGAACTGTAATTCATCCGTCTTAGAATCCCACTTTCCTTATTCTTCCACCTATTCCCACCATCTTCTCTTAGACAGTTCTTGGTACTGTTAAGCTCTGCCCAGTACATTAAAGTAAAACTGTTAGTTCAACCCCTTCAGAGAACTGAGGCCTAATTTGCACCAGATATGGCCTAGAAGTTGTTCAATGCTACCTTCTCCTCTTAATGATGGTACAATAGTATCTTATAATAGTGATAAGTAGATACAAAAATGCATTTACCTTTTGTAGAAAAATGATAAGCTGAATGCCCCTGTCAAGTTTACCTTTCATCTTGATGAAGTTTCTTTTCTCGTTGCTTAAAGATTGTTTAATCATTGAGATTAACCCATTTAGTTAGCTGGAGGGAGCTTCATTCCCACTTAAATTCAAGCATTTATAACCCACAAGCTACCTACAATTAACTCTGAGGCTTAAAGAAAGCACATGACTGCAAAATATTATTGTAACACATTCCTTGATCATCATCCAGAAATACATCCTAATTGACAATGGCAAAATATAAAAGTAAAATATTCCTACTACTCCTAATAACAGCTTTGTTTAAAATGGTATTTGGTGTTTCCAAGTGGAAATTATTTTGTTATTTGCTTGACTATTAAGCCTAAAGATCTTTACAACAGCAGACATTATTATGTACTTCTAATATTATCAGATGTCAGGTACGTTGGGCGTAGAAGGCAGATTCTTGGGTTTTGTTGCTTTGGCAACCAGTCTTGCTCTTGGTAGTCCTTGTCGAGTTGAATTTCTGGCTTCTGAAAATTTAGTAAAATTCTTCCTAGATTCAAATCAACCACATTTCCTATAGCTGTAAAACAACTGATCATTCACTAAAGCATTCATCAAGCTGTAGTTTAAGAGAAATACACCTCTTTATATTTGTGATTGTACCCAATTTGGATACAAATAACAATCATTTCATATGATGCTTTTCTAATACTTTGAAATTATTTTTACAAAAATATTCTTGATGTATTATTTCCAAGGTATACAGTTTGTGATATGAATGCTGTATTTTTCATGTCTTTCAAAGGATTTTAAATTTAAGTAATTGAGAAGCCTGTTTAAATTGAAAAATGTGTCAGAAGTTTAATATCTTGCTTCTTTACATTAAGGAGTCATGCTCTAGCATTTTCAAAAAGTTTGGGTCACTTAGCCTAGGTTTTGAATTATTTTAAACTTTTTTGGAATTTCATTTCTCCCTTGTCATTATTATAAGTTAGGTCACTTTAACTTTTTTTTTTTTCACATAAGGCCATAATTTGATAAACTTTGAGTAAGTTAGATATTAACTACATGGCTGTCCAAAATCTTCCACCTTCCTGGACTTGTACCATGTCCTTTGAGATTTAAACAGATTGGACTCAGCCATTCATTGCATGTTTCCACAAACTGCAGAAATTCCTTGCAGGGCAGGGACTAAGGGACTGCTAATGTCTCTTCTCTTTCTTAGTCAGTTATGGTTGAAATCATTTGCTTTTTGAAGCACATCAACTCACTGGGTCCAGCCTTGACTACTAGTCTTATTATAAATGTATAATGTATACATACATATATGTACAAATTTATTGATCCATATCCTTAAAATTAATGGACTTTATTTTATGTAAATTATAAATCAGTAACAAAGTCACTAAAAAATGGATCATTACATTTCTTAGTACCCTCATTTAAAGTTTTGTTAACTTGATGTTTCCAATTTAAAAAAACCTCATTTTCCTGATTTAATCAGATTCTTCCAAACCATAGCACTAAGATATGACTTACTTAGAGTTTATCGGGTTTTGACCTTGTCTGGAAAACTAATAATAATTGGAGTGAAATCTACTTTATAATGACAGTATAGAGAAGTAGGGGCCAAAATAGTTTTAAAAAATATCCAAATCATTGGCTTATAAAAAATTACCTGAACTTCATTGTTTCCTACCTGCAAAGGCTATCCTCTTGTGTTTCCTTCAGTCAGGGTGGAGATAATTAGTGACTCAGTAAAGTGGAATATCAACCACATTCCATCCTCATCTTCTGAGATCTGATTAGTTAGTATTAAATAGAAATAATTTTTTACTGAAATCATCCTTACAGGATTTTTTCACCTTATATTTTAAATCTCATATTAGTCAATAATTATATTATTTTTAAAAATCTATAAATACATTTGTTTATATGTAACTTTACAGAGTTTTGCTACTTTATTACACAAGGAGAAACAAATAACACACACAAACAGGTAACCAAAGACTTTAGAATGAAAGGACTATTTACAGAAGTGTGGGAAGGGGTAGGTACCTCAGGGCAAGCAACAATAGGGCATTGACGCAGTCCATAGGCCTGAGGTGCAGAAGCAAGGGGAGGTAGTGGGTGCTGAAACCTGGAATGAACCACAGCCTTGGTCAGAAGTACAAGACCATACTGAGCATATTTTCATGTGCTTGTTGGCTATTTGTATGTCTTCCTTGGAGAATTGCTTATTATGTCTTCTGCCCATTTTTGGATTGGGTTTTGTTGTTGTTGTTGTTGTTGTTGTTAAGTTGTATGAGCTGTTTATATATTCTGGAAATTAAATCTTTGTCAGTCACATCATTGGCAAATATTCTCTCCCATTCCATAGTTTATCATTTTGTTTTGCTTATGGTTTCCTTTTCTGTGCAAAAGCTTGTAAGTTTAATTAGGTCCCATTTGTTAATTTTTGCTTTTATTTCTATTGCCTGGGTAGACTGCCTTAGGAGATCATTGCTAAGATTTATGTCAGAGATTTATGTCAATGTTTTGCCTCTGTTTTCTTCTGGAAGATTTATCATGTCTTGTCTTATACAAAGTCTTTAAGGTAGTTTGAGTTTATTTTTGTGTATGGTGTGAGAGAGTGTTCTAACTTCATTGATTTACATGCATCTGCCCAGTTTTCCCAACATCACTTGCTGAAAAGACTGTCTTTTCTCCATTGTATATTCTTGCTTCCTTTGTTGAAGATTAATTGACTGTAGATCTGTGAGTTTATTTCTGGGCTCTCTATTCTGTTTCATTGATCAGTATGTCATGCAGATCAAAGCTATAATGAGGTATCACCTCACACCAGTCAGAATGGCCATCATTAAAATGTCCATGAACGATAAATGCTGGAGAAGATCTGGAGGAAAGGGAGCCCTCCTACACTGCTGGTGAGAATGTAATATGGTGCAGATATTATGGAAAACAGTACAGAGATTCCTCAAAAAACTAAAAATGGACTTACCATATGATCCAGCAATCCCACTCCTGGGCATTTGCCCAGAGGCAACTCTAATTAAAAAAGATACATGCACCCCAATGGCAGCACTATATACAATAGCCAAGACATGGAAGCAACCTAAATGTCCATCAACAGATGTCTGGATAAAGAAGTCATGGTATATTTATACAACGGAATACTACTCAACCATAAAAAAGGATAAAATCATGCTGTTTGCAGCAACATGGATGGACCTGGAGATCATCATTCTAAGTGAAGTAAGCTTGAAAGAGAAAGAAAAATACCGTATGATATCACTCATATGTGAAATCTGAAAAAGAAAAAAAGCGGACACTAATGAACTCATCTACAAAACAGAAACAGACTTGCAGACATAGTAAACAATCTCATGGGGAACAGGGAGTGGGAGGGGATAAATTTAGGAGTGTTGAGATTTGCAAATCTTAGCCAGCCACTATATATAAAATCAGATAAAAAATAAATTTCTTCTGTACGGCACAGGAAACTATATTCAATATCTTGTAATAACCTATAATGAAAATGAATATGAAAACAAATATATGTATGTATATGCATGACTGGGACATTGTGCTGTATACCAGAAACTGACACGTTGTAACTGACAATACTTCAGTTACAAAAAAGAAAAAGAAGTAAGAGGCCAAGATAAACAAATTCATACTATATAGCACAGGGAAATATATTCAATATCTTATAGTAACTTGTGAAAAAGAATATGAAAATCAATATATGTGTGTTTATATGTGACTGAAGCATTATGCTATATACCAGAAATTGAGACGACATTCTAACTACACTTGTGACTATACTTCAGAAAAAAAATTATATATATATAATTAAATAAATATATATAAATTTTCATATAGTCTATTTCATAAAATAACCATAATGTTCTTTCAAATGAAGATTATGGGAAAGTAAATGTTCTTACTTTTAAAATAAGTTTTTCTAGTCTCTGTATCATTTATCAATCCATCAGCATCATTTTTCCACAATAACATTCTCTTAAGTAAAATCTCCTACTTAATAATTCAAAAGAATATAACTTTCTTCATGCTTCTTTGGCCTTCTTTTTCAACACATGTTAATTTATATTTTCGAAATGTTATTACAGTTTTAAACCAGTATTGGGTGTGCACTGATAATATAATCACAGTAGCATTTGAGAGAAAGTGTCTAGAGGAACAGTTGGGAAGATGAAAATTTTGACATTTTAGGACTAGATTGTGTAACATATAGAAATGTAGAATGTATAGAAATATACAGGATGTATTACATGTGAAGTTTATAGAAAGGTTATCTCCTCTGTTTCTAAATCTAAAACTTTGCTCCTTCTCTCTCATGTTGTTTTTCATTTGGCTTGAAAATAGAAACAACTTTCAGGTAACAGTGATCACAGCTGTAAATGTAGAGAATTTCAAACAATTGCTTTCAGTGACCTTTCCTGATTCACAGTTCTATGTTTCTTGATTTTATAAATCAACTTAAAGTAAAATTTATACAAGTTCTGTGGTATGATATTCCATAGTTACGCTTTAAAGAATATTTGAGGTTAACCGTCTTCCCCCAAATCTAAGTGTAATGACTTCTGATTTAAAAATCTCTGTAGATATAGGCTTTCATATACATATGCCGTTGATTTGCTCACTTTATTTCTGTTTTTTTAATTTTCCATTTTTTGGAAAATAAGTTTATTTTAATTTTATGTGTTGAAAATAAATTTTAATAAAAATGTTTTCCTGGGTAGTAACTTGTAATTGTGTTGCACATTGCCACATATGATACCATTCACTCTTTCATCTAATCTTTATCACAGTCCTGTGAGATGAAGAGGAAATGGTTATATCCCCATTTTACGTTTTAGAAAACTGGGCCTCACAGTCATTAGGGACATAAAGTTAAAAGCTGAGTTAAATTTCATTTAAAACTGAGGACTTGTAGCTAGGTCTAGTTGGATTCTAACAGGCTTATGCTCAATGAAACAGAGTATGATACTTGACGTATTTTTTTTCTTTCGATTAATTCAACTTAAATAACAGCTACTAAATGCTTACTAGGTTAAAGTACTGTGAAGAGTAAAACAGTTGTATAATATAGGTTAAAATAAAATATAGGAAATGCATGATGTTACAAGTTGTAACAACATTACTAACCCATAAGAAAACATTTTTAATAGGAACTAGTGATGGAAACCAGAATTCAGGAATCAAGGAATAAGGGGTAGTAGGTAAGGGTATTGAAGCATCTGGTGAGGACTGTCCTCTGGAGAGATTAAAGATTTGGGTTGGGTAAAGATGATGCAGTGACTAAGAATACATGCACAACAGAAGGACAACATACAAATGCGGGGTGAATTGAACACTTTTGCTGAAAAAAACATGTAAGAACAACAAGCAAAAGTGATTGAGAATTAACAGAGTTGAGAACCCAATAAAACAAGTAAATTGGTTAGCCTGGAAAAATATTCAAGTAAAGGAAATACGAAAGAAGCAAAACAGTTTTTCCTTAAGAATAAAAGTTTAGGGTCTTCATTTTGTAAGATACTCATTTCTCAGCAAGTGACAGAACTTTCCTTTTTTCCATAATTTGGTATTTTTGAGTTATGGAAAAGGGATTGACAAAGAATATGATAAAGTTCTTAAAATGTGAATTTAAAAATTGCTGTAAAGTATTAATAAGAATTTTTGATGGAGTGAGTCAATACAGTCTTTCCATACTTTCAAACAGTAAGTAGCAACCTATGAACAGTGGTACATATATATGCAAAGGGTAAGCATGAAATACCAAACTGGACAAGCTGGTCTCAAGAATGGCCACTTTACGTTTTTTTCATGAGGTGGAAAAGAAGCTGGAAACACCTGGTTGGAATCTTTGTGCTTATGGAAATGGAGTTTTTAGAAAAAAGGTGACAGGAAGCTAAACTGGGGAAGAAGGCAAACCAGTGCTACCAGCATTAGCCAGGAGCTTAGAGTTCTTTCAGTGAGCTAGCAGTTCTCCTGAGCCTACTCTCTACCAAGCCTCCAAAGGAAGAAGGGAGAAAGTTGTCATGGCCACAACCACCAGAGCCAGCAGGGAGACAGAGGCTTGTCTCACCTCCTTTTGCTCAGTGTCACACAACTGAACATTGCAGAACTGGACCAGCAGCCTGGCTCTAGAGTCTCTGCTCTTAATACTGTAATTTTTGCCTTAGTGTAGATCAACAGTATTTGTTTTATAAGTGCAGTACTTGTTTTTAAAAATCTTAAACGGTGGTTTGAGAATTATTTTCATTGTATTCTATTTTTTTGCATTTTTGTATATTATTTATGTTTTTTCCTCAAAAATGAAGACATAAGTACAAGCTGGCATCTTGCTTTGAACTGGTACAATTCTGTTCCTAAATTCAAGTGGTTACCAAAATATGTGAAAATTGTGCATATCTTATTTTGACTGACTGTTTTCTTACTTTAGAAGTGAGATTCTTCAGTTTTATTTCTATGATACCAGAAATTCAGCAGATTCTCTCAAGTGTCAGAAATTCAGTTAATCACCTAATGTTTAATCTACACTTTATCAAATAACCAGATCTAATGCTTAATTTAGCTGAATAAATGCATTGATACTTTGCATCTCAGTCTCATACTTCAGATATTTTTAACAAATAAAACCCAGGGAATATAATTTTCCTTAGTTTTTTCATTATTATTTTGCTTGTTATTCTTTTTTCCTGCAATAAAAGTAAAACAAAAACAATAGAAAGTTACGATAAAACATAAGAAAAGTAACCACTCTGTAAAAATATACAACTTCCTCACTAGAATAAAAATGAAATTAATAGTTTATCTGATTAATTTATACAGTGCTTACAAATTTCCAAAAACAACTTTTAAGAGTTCTAAAATTAGACTTAATTGTGCTAATTATGGGAAATTTAGTGGGTCACAATGAGGAAAAAAGTAAGAGATAAAGTGATGTCTGAAGAATGAATGAAAATCTCTTAGATTTGGGTAAAATTCAGTTGCTGTGTGTTTTTGTTGTTGTTGTTTTACATACTGTATTTATGACTTTTGGTACATAATCTTTTTTTTTATATTCTTTGAAAACAATCAATGGCAGTAAGTTATTTTTCTTTTATATAAAATATTACATTAGAGGAATTGGCGTAGTATTAATATCCTATTTCTTACACAGAAGAACAGATGTCTTAGTCATTGCTGTTTTACTACATTTTCAAAACCCTTTGTTTATATTTATTGATAGTCTTCAAAGATGGTTTTGTGTTATGTGTTGACTCTGTGATAATATGAAATAATGAAATAGTCATCCATTTTCCTCAAACTTTTTGATATGTTGACATTATATATAAAAGTGAGGACATTTCCCTTTGGATAAACTGAGCAAAATCTGTTGTTCAATTATTTTATTTTTAAAAAGTTAATACATTGATTAAAAATGAATACTAATCAAATAAAATATATGAAATTATGGCATTGTAAGTCTGATGGACCTTGCTTTTCAAATGGTTTAGTGTATGTTATAGTTTAATTGTAGTTTGGTTGTTTTAAATTTGAAATGTGTATCTTTCATAGATGCAGATTCAGATATGGTAGGCTAGCTTCCTAGCCTAATTCAGATAATTCTGTTTCACTTATTAATACAATTGCTGATATTAATTCTAAGACTTATTACTTAACTGTATTAGAGTTCTCCAGACAAACAGAACCAATAATACAAATACACACACACACACACACACACACACGCACACACTGTTCTGTGTATAAATTTATTATAAGGTATTTGCTCATGCAATTATGAAAGCTGAGGAGTTCCACAATCTGCCTTATGTTAAGCCAGAGAGCCAAGAAAATCAGTGGTGTAGTTCAGAGTTCCGGGAGCCAGAGAGCTGATGGTGTAGATTCCAGTCTGAGTGTGAAATCCTGAGAACCAGGAGCACAGAGGGCAGGAAAAGGTCCCATCTCAACCAGCCAGCCAGTTAGTTAATCCTCCCTTTCTCCACCTTTTTGTTCTATTCAGGCTCACAGCAAATTGGGTGATGCCCGCTCGCACTGGGGAGAGCAAACTGCTTTGCTCAGTCTATAGATTCAAATGCTAATTTCTTCTAGAAACACCCTCGCAGACACATCCAGAAATAATGACTAACCAGATATGTGGGCACCCTATAATCCAGTTCCTTTGGTGCTAGATAGTAAGTATTGTTAATTCACAGAAAATTACAGGAACTGAGCTGATAAAGATAAATATGTCACTTTCCAACGTAAAATACATGTTCATTTTTGAATATTTATGTTGTTTTTATTGTCAAATAATAACAGAAACTCACTGAAGTAAATAAAACAGCAGAAGGAAAGTGATGTTACTGTTTTCTTTTTCATGCATAATCGTAAGAGGCTTAAGCCATTATTCATAGGACACATGTAGCTGTAGAGCAGCCATCTGGCTCCGGGTGCCAGGTAAAATGCAAGACGTCCAGCTAAAGTTGAATTTCAGGTGAAACACATAGAGTATTTAAGCATAAATGTGTCCCCAGTATTGTATGGGAGATAGTTATTCTTAAAAAATTATTTATTGTTTATCTGAAATTCAAAGCTGGCTGTGCCTCTGCATTTTTATTTGCTAAATCCGGCAATCCTACATGTGGCCAGGTGCTCCCTAGCCCTTCCCATACTTGTCCCATCACTCTGCCAGACAGGTTTTGTTGAGAAGTGAAGGACAGAGAAAAGAAGGGCAACTTTGAAGTCTTTAAAATGGTAAAAGCCAAAATGACTGCTCTCTTGGCTTTTCAAAGGGAGGGGCTGGGACTGCTGTAAGACATAGTTCAGTATATGCTAAGTTTACCTCCAGACCCCTTTAAGCCCCACTGTCTGCGTCTCAGGCCTTCTCTTTGCTGCCCAGAAACTGAACAACTAGGGACAAATCCCTTGCATTGTCTAGTCTCAGTTTCCCCATCTGCTGAACATCACTATTCTTAAGTGTTAGAAAATGAAACAGGTGATGTGATGTGACTGACTTCTCTAGATATGGTGGTTGGTCCACACCTCACTGATGCTTTCTAACAGAAACCCGGATAACTAGAAGAAAGCAGCCAGTCGTGTGGGCGGAGGAGGAAGGGGGAAAGAGATTGTATCTGCAACTACAGATGAAGTAGAGAAGATGAGGGCCTGATGGTACCGCACATAAAAAATTTTAATGGCGACAGAGGATTCCATACTGACCTTTTTTTTTTTTTAAGTTCAACTTTACTGAGGTATAATTGACAAAATTGTTAGATATATAAATTGTACATTGTGATGATTCAATATACATATACATTGTGAAATTATTCCCCCATCTAGTTAATCCATCATTTAACATACGTATATTCTGTGTGTGTGTTTTTGTGTCAGAACATTTAAGTTCTACTCTTTTAGCAAATTTCAATTATATTTAATACAATGTTTCATGTCTTAGTGGACAGGGAAGGCTTTTGGGAAAAGGTAGGGTTAGCAAAACTCCTTACAGAACAAAGGAGATGAATAAAAATACATTCCTTGTGGTACCTTCATCTAAGCAAAACTCTGATGTGAAAATACAAGGGATTCACCTTGAAGAACTAACACCACTGATATAAGCTGAGGGTGTGTATAGGCAATTGGATGGGGTTACGTCAGGAATATACTCTTGGTTTTAACTATAGAAGGCACTGGACAACAAACTATGGAGTTTAAATTTTAAATGTTCAGTACCAAAGAAAATTAGGTAACCTGCATGACCAAAAACATCAAGACCCAAATATTAGATAGGAGTTTCTTTTTTTTTTTTCTTTTTAATAGTAGTAACAGCCTAAGTTACAGTGGTTGCAGTGAGATAGAAGGGCATATGTGAGAATATTTTGATAGAAAAATCAGTAGGGCTATCCTCAGGATCTGGTAAGGCAAGGCAAAAGACCAAACATGACTTGATGGAAGTTTTGAGTCTAAATGTCTGGGGAAAACAGTACACTCTTAACTGAAATAGAGAAGTCAGAAACAGGTTAGATTGGAGAATGATGAGATCAGGTTTCACCCTTTGAAACAAGACATTCAATGAGGTGTATCAGCAATGAGTTAAATATTTGGACTGAGAAAGCATGAGAGAAGTATAGAGTGAAAATAAAATTAGGAAAAGTGAACATTAAGGTAACTGATGTTCTTTTCCTACCGTTTTAATTTGCGTTAATGAGTTGTTCAGCACCAGTTAAATAAATCAACCCTTTCTGAAAAGAGCTACTGTGTAAAGAAAGGGACAGTAAAACACTAGTTGACTGAAGTCGGAGCTAATGTGCAGAACAATAATACAGCTGAATGACTGCTTCTTTTTGTGTCTATCCATCTGGATGCCGCCTGCTGTGCTTGACTTGGCACATATGACAGGCAGGGTGACGGGGCCAAAATAAATGAAGTTCGTGGTCTGATTTTAGCAGTGGTTTCATTTCTGTTCATAAGCACGTATTATTTACATTTTTATAGAATTGGCAAAGAAGGTAAGCCCACTGAAGCACTTATTTTGATTTGAATAGAAAAGGAATTTATTGTAAAATCTGTTTTAACTTTGTTTGCCTCATTTTGTCCTCCCTAAAATGGGGATAATTATGTTACCTGCTATAGTCACTGCGTTGTCACTATAAATAACCCACTAGATCATAATATGATTGGAGTTCATTTTTCAAGATTTAAATGACACTAACTTCATTCTATTTATGTGCTCTTTCTCTGTGTGCTTCTAATCTAACCCATATTTCATAGTTGATAAAAATAGTCATCATATTTTAGTATTGCTTAACTAGAAACTAACCTTTTCCTTAAATAAATAAGGACAATGGAAAAAGCAGAAATCCAAAGATATTTTGAAAGATTTCATAAACATATTATGTTTAAAATAAGAACATGAATACATTAATAAAATGTCTCTGAAGAAGTAGTATGTGATAATCTAGAAGTTAATAAAGTATTATGATAAAAGAAGTGTTCCTTATATTTATTATGCTCCATGTGTAGCTATTAAAAGATTTAAAGTGAATATGGACTCAACACAAAATTGCATGAATGAAAGTTGTGCAGAAAGTGTGGGAAAACTTATTATAATAAAATTGCTCATTCAGTGCTAGAAATACCTTTTTTTTTGGTTCATTGGGACCCTGGTATTTTTCTCTTCTCAACCAGCTGTTCAGCTATTTTGTCTTAGTAAAATTGACTACATTTTTTCTATGACTATCTTACTATTATATACCCAGAACACTTTATAAATAAAAAAAAGCTAAAAACGCTTTCAGTAATTTCATGGTTATTAAACATTCCAAAATGTTCTATCTGAAAAATGGAGTATTCAGCTACATTAATCTTGCCAAGCTATTGAAACCAGTTTCTGTGTATTCTTTGCTCTAAGGTATTTAGCTTATTGGAGGCTTGGTTAGTGGCTGAATGTGACTGGCCACTTGGATTTATTCCTTATTGGCATGTGAAATAAACTGTTACCCCTCTAATGGTATTAATTTTAAATATCCCATTATGTGCTCCTAGTGAACATAGCTGGGCAGTTTAAAAGTTCAGTTTTGGGAATAGACAGACCTGTTAGTCTTGTATCTGCCACTTAAATAGCAGGGATCACCTATTTGACTTGCTTCTTCTAACCCAAGTCTCAACTGTTAATATGTGATTAAATGAGATAAATTTGCATAATAGTTGGGGCAGAGTAAATGATCATTAAAAAGCAGGTATTCCTTAAAGAGAAGCTTTATCAGTAGCCACTACTTTATTATGCAGACATGCTTTCATTGGTTAACTTCTTTTGTTTTTGAGAATAACTTTTTGTTGCTGTTTCACAAATAGATAACACAAGCACAAAATCAGTCCTGACTGTTATCATCTATGTTAGTTTTGAAGACACAGTTTGTTAAGAAGCCTCATGTTTATCCATTTGTTTAAAACAATAAAGTCTCAATTCGGTTGTCTGTTTCTTTCATAAGCCCTGGAAAATTCTCACAATTATATTACTGCTTTACCATTTTAGATTCGTAACATTTTATTGTTTTTATCTTAATAAAAGCCTTTTAGATCTGATCTACAAACACCTATGTTATATCAATAAATATAGAATTTTACAAGTCTATTTAAGTAAGGATAATCAAATACAAAACACACGATACAGATATTTATGACAATACTGATTTCCTTAGTACGTGCATTACGATAATCAAAGAAAAAAATTAACTTTTCAACAGGGTCTCTGTTGGTTATAAGCCAGGGCCTGTGGTTACTGGTGGTTATTTTGTCTTTTGGTGTGAAAGAAGATATGTGGAAAATTTTGAACCACTCACAAATTCCACCTGAACTACTTGAGTTAGAAGTTAGCCTCACAAACTCAGGAAAAGTCTCTGTCTCAGGAAATAGCTCGTGTCTGTCATGTTCCCACTAATTTATACCCTCTCCATTGATAACAGTGTATTGCAATAGCCAAATGTGTGCATCCATGTCTCTTCATGTCATTTGTATATGCCATAGGTTGAGAATTATTGATATTGCCTGTTGCTCAAGATTCTCATCTTTAACCATGTTGAACATTTTAGTACCAGAAACCTATAATATTTCATATATACTAAGGCTGTCCTAGAGGTGCAGTGGACACAGGGAATTTATATTTTGAACATTGTCTCAATCATAGGGAAAATGTATCTTGAGTGCCTTTTGAAACCTAACTCTCCTTTCTCCTGTTGATCAGTTTTTCAGTTCTCTTCATTTTCACTTATTCGTTAATTTATTAAAAATTAAGTACCTACTAGACACAAATTTTGAAAAGAGCAGTCATTTCGGTAAGGAAGCCATAGGTTATAGAGAGAGTGCTATAGGAACATATGTTTGTTACACAGTATGGCAAAAATAATACTAGAAAGACATATACTATGGAATTCTCCACCAGGGACTACTCACCAAACCTAGAGGGAATTTAGGGGTATAAGGAATATTTCTGGTAATCGGGGAGGCCTGATTTGAAATTCATAGGACCTAGCTAGTTAACAAGAGGAAAGTGCATTCTAGATGGAAGGAAGAATTTGAACAAAACTATAGCACTGAGAAATCTCACCATGTATAAATGCCTCTAGCGTTTACCAGATTTAACTCTGCAGAAGCTAACTAATCTTTGTTGATTTAAATTTTCTCATCTGTTAAAGAAAGGTAATCTCATAAAGTTGTTGTGAGGATTAAATGAGGTAAATTGTTTAAATGGTTTGGGTTAGTGTCTAATGCATAATAAAGACCTAACATTTTTTGAACCCTTACTTTGTGCCTACAACTGTAAGTGCTTTGTATAAGTTTCACACTGTAGACTTCAAGCTTAACCGCTAGATGTTAATTGGTATTTTGTACAGCAGTGGTATATTTAAGCAAAGTGGATGCTAACATTAATGTGAATTTTCAACTATTAAGACAAAGTACATGTAAGTACTCAAGCTATCCAATAACTGTGTTGTTACTGGTCGATAATTAGAAGTGAATTGTACATTATAGATGAGAGTCAACAAAGTTGAATACTGCAGATACTTAGCCATAATGGTAAGGTTGACTCTGTATTAAAAATATTTTATTTATAATATGAGATGTTAATATTTCCATTGACAAACTAAAACAAGTTTGTCAGTAGATATATTAGGAAATACCATATTAAGAACCAAACAAAATAACTTCTTAGTAAAGCTAGGTACTATTTTCTTGCCTCAATTACATAGCACAATCAAATAAAACATTGACTTGTATATCATTTTTGACAGTTACGTATTTCCTCCTATTTATTTCCTCCTCTTCCTTCGTTCTTGCCATTCTACATAGAGTATACTGTAAATTATTTTTGTGAATGAATCATCATAGAACTTTTTTTTGGTATTGTAGGTAGGTCACTAGATTGTAATTCCCAAATGGTCTTTTGTGTGCCTTTTAAAGATTGGGAAAAAGCCTTTTCTAGTCATCTAAATTCAACTACTCACCCACAAGTACTTATCTATAAAATACTAATTGCTGGGAGAGTTCCTCTTTCCAGTTCTTTAGCACTCTCAGGTGGATGGGTTTTCAACTGACCCACAACTGTTAAGTTTGCTTAAGTAGTCCCCAAGTATTTTGTCCCCATTTTAATTGCTGTTGCTGTGCTTACCCTAAGTGAATAAAGTGAAGTTTGGCAGGGATGACTGCCTTGAAGTGCAATCTAGGTGAAAATAGCTATTGTATATATGATGGTTCAATAACAAATGACACCTGGAAGAAATAACAGGGTCATAATTAAATACAATCTAAATTTGAGGGAGACACACGTTTCTGTTGTGTCTAACAGTGCCTATGAAAATGGCATGTAGAGATAAAGCTTACCCCTGCAAATCAAAACCCAGATTTTAAGACCACTTAAGAACAAGATATTAGAAATTAAAAAGTGTTCAAAAGGAAGGAGCATAAAATATTTGTGATTAGAAAATACTAGCGTTAAAGGAACCTAGAGGAATGTGAACAATTAAGGTTTTAGAGAAGCTTTAGTCTATGATGAAGGAACTGCCTTTAAAGAACTCTTACTGTCCTTGTAGCCTAGTGGAGGAGAATGGGCTTTGGAGAAGGTGAGCCTGGCTTGAAATTCCAGCTCTGCACTTAATAGCTGTGTACTGTTGATCTTATATACATTTCTAAATCTCTCAGTCTTTTCACTTATAAAATGAGAAAACCATTATATATATAAATATATATATATATAATATATATATATCATGAGGTTATTGTAAAGATTAAATGAACTAATATATGACAAGAACTTTGTACAGTGCCCAGTATTTAATTGTTACACTGGTAATAATGTTAATGGTAACAACTAGTAATAACTAATTAAAAACTACTCCTACAGAATATGTTAATCAACTACATCCTTCTAAATAGCTTCAAACAAAAATTTACTCATATTAAGCCTATAACACTCTTACTTTTTTTTAAATCTATTTCTCTGTTAGTGGAGAAATGGGAACAAAAATAAAAGACAGTGACACTGACTTATTGTTCTGTTTCTAGAATCTGAGTGCCTGATTCTGACCAGAGACTTCATAAATATTTGTGGACTAAGGGAAAAAAAGAATGATATTTGAATAATCTAAGACTAGATTAGTTTAGGGAAATGATTGGTATTGAGAATGTTGATTTATTCTCTAGATTTTAAGGGTTCTTTTGAGTTATTCCACCAAGTTAATCATTTGAGATTTTGTTTAGTTTAAAAATAATTTTCTTTATGTGTTGCATGTAAGAGTGGCAAGGGGACCATATATCTCTATCTGGTGTGTTCTGAGTGTATAACTCACATCTTTATTTTATATAATCAATTGACTAAGGGAGAGGAAATGTTTCCCAGACGTTGTTTTTGGAAAATGTAGTAATGAGCATAGATAACAGTGTTTGTATAGAAAGACAGAGACTTTTCCTTATATATATAGAATTTCTTGGGCCCAGCACTCTCTACATTGAAATGTGTCTTACTCTAATTCCGTCTCTCTCCCTCACTCTCACACTCTGTCTCTCTCTCTGTCTCCCGCACTGCATTTGTCATGTGATAAGAGAAGAAGTGACAAGCGGTTTTCAGACGTACCCGAGTATAAATTCTCTGTCACCTATTGCTGTATTTTAATTATTTCCTCTTTAAAATGCCAAAAGTGCCCACCCAGTTGTGAGCATTTTAAAATAATATGTGCAAAGTACCTTGGATGTAGTAGATGATCATTAAATATTGTTTCATGTAAGTAAATGTTTCCCTGATAGTAGTAACATTTTTGGCTACTCAGGCAAACACCAAGGCCTCTATAATTATGTGAAAGATAAGAGAATATACTGTATACCAAGAGAATTTTCTAATAAAATTAACTTTTTGTACTTAAAATTATTTTGGACAAATTATTCTAACCCAAAAGAAAGAAAGAGAGAGAGAGAGAGGGAAAGAAAGAAGAATAAATCAAGGAATCTTGAAAAGAAGCAGAATAACTAGTATAATGTATTTTCAACAGTTATCATCCAACTCAAGTTAATCAATACTTGTATATTACCAGACTTATGATAGTGAGGCAATTCATTCATGTGTTTATTCTGCCAACAAGAATTTATTGAGAGCCTACCATATGCTAGGCATTGTTAACATGCTTGGGAAATATGAGTGAACAAAATAGACCTGCACTGAGGAAAGTTACATTCAGGAGAGTCATAGTTTATTTTAATCCCTGGGAGCATATTAATTTCAGACTGGTGTTTGTTGGCTTCACCTTGGAGGTGTGGAATATCAGAATTTTGCTCTGTAAAGCTGTGAAAGTGTTTACTCACCTAACTTGATAATTTAGACATATAACATGTCTTAACATTTTCTATCAATTAAGATCCTTTTATTTTTACTTCCTGAGATGATCAGAAGGGAGAATTTTTCTCCTTCAAGAGCATAGAGATTGGGGACCTTTATTAGCTCTGAAGGGTAAGGATTTGTCACCCTGTTTCACTGGTGATGACATGAACCGTTAATCATTTTTACTTTAGAATTTGATTAGTTTCCCATCCCAGCCCCCACATCCCAGTATATGTCAAGTTTACTTAATTCAACATTAAAAATAAAAACAAAAGCAGAATGGACTAGTAAAGGTGAATGCCACTTTTATTATCCTATGCTAGCCTCTGGTTGTGCAGGGGAATTCGATTTGCCTATTTCATGAATGTACATTCCCGCAGCGGCCTTCAGCTGTTCATTTTTCAATCCGCTTATTTCAACGCAGCAAAAGCAGTCTTGGAAGAGATTGACTCAGTGTTGGGTTCTCTATTGTCTGTATTAGATTGTTGTCAGTTACTTATTACAGGATCTTATTGGATGGTCTTTGTCCTGCTGTATCACTTTCCTGGCAGAGGTACAGGGAATAAAAATCTCTATGACCAGGACCTTGGATTTGGATAGTTCAATTAGTTGTTCAGGAAGTCTATCAAAAATGTGACTCCTGGTCCCTGAACTCTGGCATTTTCATTATTAGAGTGAAATCTTAGTGACAAATGAGGTATGATTGTCTGGACACCTCATCAGCCTGCTGGATTATGGCCTGAAGTTAAAGGGACGTTCTATAAAGGGCAAAGTTTTGATGGGGTTCTAAACATGTGACTCAAAACCAAAGCCCATAAAAAATGGGGAACATCGTATATTTGGGAACAGTAATAAACTCTCGTAGTTCTCTGAAATTCCACAGTCAGAATCAAAGCTAAGTGTGAGTTTCAAGATGTTACACATTAAGGTTTAACATGAGTTTTCTTATTAGCTATGGTTGTAAATACAAGGAATATTTTAAGAAATTATTGACAACAGCTTAGGTATAATGATAGTAAAAAGCTTATCTAAATGTATTATGTTTAAATTTTCTGTGTAAAGCAGTGGTTAACAAATACTAATACTTGTTATTTTAATAAATTTCATATATTTGGATATACATCATCAAGGAAAGTTTGTGCCAAAGTATGTGTGTTCATATATTTACACTACTGGTTCTCCATAGGAATGAAACTGGTAGTTTCATTGGGTTAATATTGGTAGTCTGTGGGTTAATATTTGCTTATCAGGATGTGGAGGGTACTGTGAGCATATAGTGGGCAGAGATACTTGATAATCTGCAAAATAAAAAAGTCCTTCTGCCTACAGACCATATTCCCATGTTTTAATGACCACTTGTACGTCAGGAAAACTTGTTTGATTATCTGGGCCTAGACTCTAATTGTATTTTACATGTAACTCCAAAGAGTATTCTGTATGGTTTAAATACAGTCTGACTTTCCATAATTACAACTAGTTTCTAAAGTTAGAGAAAATGGTACTACGTTTTGTTTTAAAATTTACAATAGCTGTTTTCCATTTTGTAAAATCGCATTGCTAATGGCAATGCCAGTCATGGTTTTTAGTCACCAATTCAACATACTGTATCTTTCTTTCTTTGTAGCCATTACATTCACAGAGATTGTATGTACATTTATAAACATAGGGCTTCTTCATTTATAGAATACACAAAATTAAAAATTTAAATACTTATTTTTAATTTAATTTTTCTGAATTCTCCTGTATATATATGTTAGATAAGAAGTTATATTGAAAAAAAAGGAAAAAAAATGTTATATTGAAAAATTTCATTCAGCTACATTACACCATCTATAAATTGGATTTCAGATAGTAAAAGTGATGAAAAGTATGCTGTGAAAGGGCTCTGAATCCTGTAGAATTGAGAATCATTGATTTATGTATATGGAAAATCTGGCTGATTGACCATACAGCCAAATACAAATGCCGAATGTTTCCAAATTGTTGGAAAATTTCTTTGGTGTAAATATGTGTATTTTAAAGCAAGTTCCCGGCAAATTCAGACCTATTAATGGGCAGCAAAATTTTGAGATGAAGGCATGAAAATAAATCCTGAAGTCAGCATAATAAATTTTCTTTAAGTAATTCAAATGCATATGTATTAAATGCCTCATTATGCAAGACACTTTGCAAAATGCTGGGGAGACAAAGACGAATATGAAATAATTCACTCTTCCAGGGAGTGTATATTCTAGAGGGAGGTACAGACAAATACCTAAGGAATGTTAATGCAATGTATATCTAATAGAGTTATTTTTACAGTTCTATAATAGATTGAAAGAGGGACTTGAGAAAGAACCTGGTATAAGACATACTTTGAAAGCTAGGTAGAGGCTTATGTTGTGGAAAGCCTTAAATACTGTACAAAAATAATGTCATAAGAACAGAGAGATAAAAATAAAATGCTATTTAAAAAAAGCAAATAACAGCAAGAAAACTTAAGTCAGCTGTTTCTGTCTTTGAAGGAATCTGACTCTGTTGTAGAAGAACACTTGCTGCTCCCTGATGGGTTTCTTGGAGGACTTAGATGTTGGACTCAGTGAGAAAAAGAAAAATCAGAATGCCTCTGCATAATTAAACAAATGTGAAATTCCAAGGAGACCACTAGAGAGAAAAAAACAGGGAGATAAGAACAAATGGGGGAAGGTAGGTAGACATGATACTAGTTTTGGCAATGTGGGAGAGAGGAGACCACAGGAAGCAAACAGGAAATTTAAGAGATCATGGAATTGGAGAGAAAGGTATCCATGAATATATAATTCTGTGGGAGTCTACAGAACTCCAGGAAAACACTGGACTTTCCACAGTTTTTGAAAAGGGAATGGAAGCAATTTTATTTAAATTGTGAAGAAAAGAATAATTGCCAATATGAAGAATTCAGCATATTCAGCAAAATCAATATAATGATTAGGTTGCAGGCTATGAGTCCTTTTTTACATATCTGAAAAGCTCAGTTATCCCCTCCTCAAACAATCATGGACTAATCCTTTTTTAAAATAGAAAATATTGTGCCTCGATGTCACAGGAATGCAAATATTTCCATTTCTGTACTTATCTCCTAGAGAGATGGTGGTGTCCTATTTGTAGACCACTGCTGGTTCAGAGGCTATACTTTGAATAGCAGTGCTCTGGAATTGGGCAGCATGGGACTGCATCTTAGCTCTCACATAATATTATGAACTTGTGAAAAAATTTCTCTGTCACTTCATTTTCTAATCTGCAGTAAAAATGGTATCTGCCTCATTTTTTGGGTAAGAAATGTGAAACTATCACAATATTGGTTCTCCATTTCTTCTTTAAAATCAAAATGCTGATTTTTGGTTGGATACCTAGAAGAAAGTTTACTTTTCTCAGACTTTTTAGCTAATCATTGCCGTATGCACCTTGGTTCTGGACAGTGTCTTTTAAGAGGAAATATCCTGTGCAACATCTAGATTGTACCTTCCAGTGTTATTTCTATCCAGATGGAATGAAGATCTGGTATTTGGTACTTTTGGGGCCTGAGGTAGAACTTACATACTAAAGTTGGCAGGTCACCAAAATAGAAAGGAAGGGAGTCCTTTATACTGTGGACCATTATACCAGCCCTGGAGTGTCTACCTTCTGGATACTTCTAAGATAGAGAGAAGTAAAATTCCATCTTATTTAAGTTATTTTAGATTTTCTATCACATACAAAATAACCAAACTCCAGCTGATCAATGAATAAATGAGAAAAGACTTGTAAAGCAGTGTTTGATATATAGAAGACACTCAGTAAACATTAATATTAATTATTAAATAAGTATAGTGAAATTCATTTATTCAGTAAATATTTAATAACAATCTTCTGTGTGCCATTCTGTTTTGTAATGGAGACACAAAGATGATTAAGTTAAATTATCTTCACATCAGAAGTTATTGTCTTGAAGTTGCAATGTATAGTAAATCATTAACAGTATTTTTCAAGTGTTTTTTAAAGTGTAGAGTAGACATACCACAGTAGCATTACCTAATTAATAGGAAAATCAGGTAGGTTTAAATGTCTGGCAAATAGTTTCTTAATAAAAGTCGCCATTGTGAGGTTTTACAAAAATACTAATGATAAAGAGTCAATCCTCTAGGACTAGTTATTATTTGTGATCTCTAATATGTTTTCTGTAATTTGCATTTTCCCTAGAGATTCAAAAAATCAAATTTTCCAAGGTAATTCCATTATCAAAGTTTATGTCTGTTTATATTTTGTGTCATACTTACCATTTATACTTCGTACCATTTCTAAATACAAAGTTATTTGGGAGAATTGCATAGGTAAAGGCATTCCATAGTTAAAAACTTTAAATGAAGAATGTGTTCAGGTCTTTTAGAGAAGTATTAGCAGAAATCCATTCTTTATTGTTTATTAAGTCAGCTGCTAGGTGGACCTACGTAATTAGCCTAATATGTTATCTGATCAGTGTCCCATAAGGCTGAGATCAAGGTGTTGTCTGACCATGTACTGATCTGCAGACTTCACTAAGTAAAGATGTACTGCCGTGCTCCTTCAAGATATTGGCAGAATTTGTTTTCTTGCAGTGGATGGACTGAGGTCCTCATTTTCTTGCTAGCTGTCAACCAAAAGCTGCTCTCAGAAGCTATAGGCCACTTTGAGGGCTTTACTCTGAAGCCCTCTACATTTCAGTGATGGAGAAACTCTCTCTTAACAAATTTCTCTGTGTCTTCAAATGTCTGAATCCTTCTACTACCAGCCAGAGAAAACTGCTTTTAAAGAATTCATATGATTAGCTTATGTCAGCCTAGATAATCTTCTTGACTTAAATTCAGCTGATTAGTGATCTTAATGACATCTGCAGTATCTCTTTTTCTATATGAGGTAACATAGTCATAGAAGTAACAATAGAGGATTGCATTGGTTATGGGTGCCCTGTTTGAATTCAGCCTACAAATTAAACTTATCAAAGTGAAAATCAATTCATAAATTATCAAAAGTACAAAGGCTTCTGAGTGAATTTTTATATTTTAAAAAGCTCTTCTTTGAATGTGGTACTATGGTCAAAATCATACTGGCTATTTTTATTTTAATGGGTTTGTGTATTTTATATTATGGATGGTTATTTTTTAAGGTCATCTTTGAAGGTATTTTCTTTCATTTAGTTGTGTTTTTATGCTATCATTTCTTTTAAATATTATTGAAGTTATTTATCATTTAATGAACAATTAGAAAGCTTAGTTTAATTTTTCCAATAAATTATTAAAGTGGCATGATGTGTTGACATTATTTCTAAGAATATGCATTTATATCACATTAGCAATTTTACTAGTTGATGCCATAGTAGCATTCCAATTTGATACTTGTTATCCTTTATATTAACAATTATAGTTTTAAAGCCAAATCCAGTACATAAGCACTCACCATATCCATATATGGTTTATGGAACATTACAACTTGAAATATATTTGAGACTCTATCTTAGGGAGAATGTTTAGGTGTCATTTATTTACAAATACATTTTAAAATAATAATTCACTTTATTGACTGATAGTGCCATAATTTACATTTTTCTCCTATTATCTTATTTAATATGTTGATATGTTAAATAAAATGTGTGAATATAACAATGTGATTGCATTGTATAATTATTACTACATTTGTGTTTGTTATAAGTTCCTTCAGGTAATGTGCATGAATATTATTTAGATTCACATGAAGTAACCATATGTGTTCTATTTGAATATTAAAAGTAAATGTTAAATATTTGAGATCCAGCTTTTGTGTAGGATCACTCAGAGTCAGAAGAATGCTAAAAAATCATACCTAGATGTGATGTATTACACTGATTGATTTGTGTATGTTGAACCACCCTTGTGTCTCTGGGGTGAACTCCACTTGATCATGATGTATAATCTTTTATGTGCTGTTGGATTCTATTTGCTAATAATTTGGTAAGGATTTTTGTATCTATGTTCATCAGTGATATTGGTCTGTAATTCTCTTTTTTGGTAGTGTCTTTGCCTCGTCTTGGTATCAGAGTGATGGTGGTTTCATAGAATAAGTCTAGGAGTTTTCCCTCCTTTTCAATCTTCTGGAAGAGTTTGAGAAGGACTGGTATGAGTTCTTTGTATGTTTGGTAGAATCCCCCAGTGATGCCGTCTGGTCCTGGACTCTTATTTGTAGGGAGTTTTTTTATTTTTTAACTTTTTTTTTTTTTATTGAGTTATAGTCATTTTTACAAAGTTGTGCCAAATTCCAGTGTAGAGCACAATTTTTCATGTAGGAAGGTTTTTTTTATTGCTAATTCGACTTCATTTCTAGTGATCAGTTTGTTCCAAGTGGTCAGTTTATTCTTGATTCACTCTTGGTTGGCTGTATGTTTCCAGAAACTTTTACATCTCCTCTAGGTTATCCATTTTGGTTCCATATAGTTTTTCATAATATTCTCATGTAATATTCTGTATTTCTATGTTATTTGTTGTAATTTCTCCATTTTCTTTTCTTATTTTACTTATTTATGCTCTTTTTTCTTATTTGTGAACTTGGCCAGAGGTTTGTTGATTTTATTCACTTTTTCAAAAAACCAGCTTTTGGTTCGATTGATTTTTTTCTATTGTTTTTTTTTTAATCTCTATTTTATTTATTTCCTCCCTGATCTTTATTATTTCCTTCCTTCTGCTGACTTTTGAGTTTTTTTGCTCTTTTTTTTTAATTCTTTTAGCTGCTGGGTTAGATTGTTTATTTGAGATTGTTCTTCTTTTTTGAGGAAGACCTGTATTGCTATAAACTTCCCTCTTAGCACTGCCTTTGCTGAGTCCCATAAATTTGGTGTGGTTCTCTTTTCATTTTCATTAGTCTCAAGGAATTTTTTAATTTCAACTTTGATTTTATCATTGACCCACTGTTTTTTTAATAGCATGGTGTTTAATCTCCATGCTTTCACATCAACAAGAGAAAGGACAAAAACCACATGATCATCTCAATAGATGCAGAAAAAGCATTTGATAAAATTCAACACCCCATTTATGATAAAAACTCTCACCAAAGTGGGTATAGAGGGAACATACCTCAACATAATAAAAGCTATATATGACAAACCTACAGCCAGCATAGTACTCAATGGTGAAAAACTCAAAAGCTTCCCACTAAAATCTGGGACAAGACAAGGATGCCCACTATCACCACACCTATTCAACATCGTCTTGGAAGTCCTAGCCACAGCAGTCAGGCAAGAGAGAGAAATAAAAGGGATCCAAATTGGAAAAGAAGAGGTAAAAGTGTCACTATATGCCGATGACATGATACTATATATGGAAAACCCTAAAAGGTCCACATGAAAACTACCAGAGCTGATTGAAGAATTCAGCAAGGTAGCAGATTACAAGATTAATGTTCAAAAATCAGTTGCATTTCTTTACACTAATGATGAATCGACAGAAAAAGAAGGTAAAGAAACAATCCCCTTTAAAATAGTACCCAAAGTAATAAAATACCTAGGAATAAATTAAACCAAGGAGGTTAAAGACTTATACATGGAAAACTATAAACCGTTGATGAAGGAAATTAAAGAAGAGTTTAAAAAATGGAAAGATATCCCATGCTTCTGAATTGGAAGAATTAATATTGTTAAAATGGTCACACTGCCCAAGGCAATCTACAGATTTAATGCAATCCCTATCAAATTACTCAGGACATATTTCACAGAACTAGAACAAATTATAATAAAAGTTATATGGAACCACAAAAGACCTAGAATTGCCAAAGCATTACTGAAGAGAAAGAAAGAGGCTGGAGGAATAACTCTCCCAGACTTCAGACAATACTATAGAGCTACAGTCATCAAGACAGCATGGTATTGGTACGAAAATAGACATACGGACCAATGGAACAGAATAGAGAGCCCAGAAATGAACCCACAAACTTTTGGTCAACTAATCTTCGACAAAGGAGGCAAGAATATACAATGGAACAAAGACAATCTCTTCAGCAAATGGTGTTGGGAAAACTGGACAGCAGCATGTAAAGCAATGAAGCTACAACACTCCCTTACACCATACACAAAAAATAAAGTCAAAATGGACTAAGGACTTAAACATAAGACAAGATATAATAAACCTCCTTGAAGAAAATATAGGCAAAACATTATCTGACATACATCTCAAAAATGTTCTCCTAGGACAGTCTACCCAAGCAATAGAAATTAAAGCAAGAATAAACAAATGGGACCTAATGAAATGTACACACTTCTGCACAGCAAAGGAAACCATAAGTAAAACAAAAAGACAACCTATGGAATGGGAGAAAATTTTTGCAAACAATGAAACCGACAAAGGCTTGATCTCCAGAATATATAAGCAGCTCATATGACTTAATAAGAAACAAACGAACAACCCAATCAAAAAATGGGCAAAAGACCCAAACAAGCAATTCTCCAAGGAAGACATATAAATGATCAATAGGCACATGAAAAAAAATGCTGAATATCACTAATTATCAGAGAAATGCAAATCAAAACTACAATGAGATATCACCTAACACCAGTCAGAATGGCCATCATTCAAAAGTCCACTAATAACAAATGCTGGAGAGGCTGTGGAGAAAAGGGAACCCTCCTACACTGCTGGTGGGAATGCAGTTTGGTGCAACCACTGTGGAAAACAGTATGGAGATTCCTCAAAAGACTAGGAATAGACTTACCATGTAACCCAGGAATCCCGCTCCTGAGCATATATCCAGAAGGAACCCTATTGCTGGATGACACCTGCACACCGATGTTCATAGCAGCACTATTACAACAGCCAAGACATGGAGATAGCCTAAATGTCCATCAACAGATGACTGGATAAAGAAGATGTCGTATATTTATACAATGGAATACTACCCAGCCATAAAAACCGACAACAGAAAGCCATTTACAGCAACATGGATGCTCCTGGAGAATGTCATTCTATGTGAAGTAAGCCAGAAAGAGAAAGAAAAATACCATATGAGATTGCTCATATGTGGAATTTAAAAAAAAAGAAAAGAAAAGGTAAAGAACATAAATACAAAACAGAAACAGTCTTACAGACATAGAATACAAACTTGTGGTTGCCAAGGGGGCGGAGGGTGGGAAGGGACAGACTGGGATTTCAAAATTTGTAGATACTGACAGGCATATGCAAAATAGATAAACAAGATTATACTGTATAGCACAAGGTAATATATACAAGATTTTGTGGTAGCTCACAGCGAAAAAAATGTGACAATGAATATATCTATGTTCATGTATAACTGAAAAATTGTGCTCTACACTGGAATTTGACACAACATTGTAAGATGACTATAACATTAAAAAAATGTAAAAAAATCATACGAAAGTTGTTACTGAGTACACTTTGATTTGCCCTTTTTCTGAAAAATTTTGGATAGTTTTTTGTTTTTACATATTTTTTCTTTTTATTATGTACAATAGTGTATTAAAAGTCAAATATCCTAACTTGCAAAGGAATGGCAAATATTTCACTGGTTATTAAGATTTCTGTCTCTGGGTTGGCTGTAACCAAAAATGTAGATATATTTAGATACATGGAAAACATTTTGGGGAGTTCTAGAAATTGGTTCTTGGCTAGCCTACTAAAACACCAATAAATTAAATTTGTGGCTATAATAAAACAGTTAACTTTTCTTAGTTTATGTTAAGCTAAATAGTAGATATTAAGAAAGAAATGCATTTTTGTGGAAACTGGTATAAAATGAAATCCTTTAATGGCTTTCTACTTGAGATGTTTTCTGTCATTAGACATCTTAGCAGAATCAAATGAATCCTTTATAAAATCTTCAACCATTTATTCCCTATTAAATTGGCAAACACATGTAAATGACATAGTCATTAGCATGGGTGAGTAGGTCATAACTCTGCATTTTCACATTAGTGGATTGAGTCACATTTGAATTCACTAAATGAATGCAACACATTTTCTTTCTCTAGTCAGAAATTCAATAATGGTTTTTAAGATTGTTCCATATAAATTAGATCCCTCAATTACTTTCTTTTACCTTACCCTTTGACCTTATACAAAGAGTTTTATTCTTTTAGCCAATTTACTCACTGAAAAGGACGAGACAGAGGAAGTTTTGCGTTTTGACATGCCCATGATATTATTAGCAGGAATACTGTGCATTAATGCAAAGTTGACTGGCCCTACAGTGGCCATGTGCCCTGCCTTCAAAGGCTTTGAGATGTTGTAATTATGAAATAAGGCATTGAATAGTAAATTTGAATTGCGTATTATAGAGGAAAATTGAATGCTTTGATGAAATAAGACCCACTCTTCCCCTCTTTCAATTTTTGTTCACTGAATGATCATTTTCATGGTCATTTAGTTATAAATGAAAGCTTGTTCAGCTATCTTTGTGCTTTGTTTGGTGTTTCAAACAGCCCTAGCATCATCCTATGTTAATCTGACATTACAGGATTACATAGGAAGCTGCTTCAGTGGTTTGCTCTCATGAATAAATCCCAGTATAACACATTGGGTCAGTTCATCTTTTTTTGCCTCAGAGAAAATGATTTGTGTTGTTCATATTTACTGACCTAAAAGTTTAAAATGGTCTGGGAGTCTTGGATATTTTTCATACATTAAGGTCACAGTTTTATATCTCATTGTGTCATGTTGTTTTCTATTCTGACTTGATAGTAATATCAGCATAGCAGTCAGTACATCCAGAGCAAAAGTGAACATGAAGAGATGGAGCAGATCATAAATTTTTATTACTTTTGTGGTAATTAGCACCATGACGTAGCTCTTAAACTTTTCACAGGATGCTCTTCTATTATGTCTTGGGCACCCAAACGCAATGTCTGGAGCACAGTGGACGGTTAGAAAGCAGTGGTTGAATTCATGATAATATGAATGAGGAGAGAATAAAGGGAAGACAAGGTGGAAAGCTGTCTCCCTTCTTTAAGGGTATTTGAACATGCCCTGAGAAGTCCTCACGTGCTTTCTGTGCTGAAGCTATCTCAAAACAGCATAGATGCAGAGCAGGGTAGAAAACAGTCAGCTTCTTCCTGCACCCTAAGGCCACTTGTATTTCAAAGCAAGATGAAGACTTTATGACCCAG
Organism: Camelus dromedarius; assembly: GCF_036321535.1. Lineage (NCBI taxonomy): Eukaryota > Metazoa > Chordata > Mammalia > Artiodactyla > Camelidae > Camelus > Camelus dromedarius. The sequence continues at coordinate 58,322,492 of NC_087436.1, read as the reverse complement.
AAATTCTTGACAACAGAGCAAAAAAAAATTGAAACAATAATGACACACTATAGGTAGGTAGATAGAGCAGAGCAGACTGGTAGCTGCCTGGCAAAGTGAGAAAAGCGGTTTGTGATAACATACAAAGCATATTTAATCCACTAGTCCATTTAACTGAAAGCATCATATGGACCTTAATGATTTGTTAGAATTTATTCAGTTAATGAATTTTAAAGTAAACATAGTGTGTCTATATGTAAAATAAATGAAGCATACATTTTTGGTTAATGTAACAAATACATTTTAGATCAAATGTGTTCACTTAAAGTCTTGGATACAACTGTATTAAAATTAATATACGGTTGTCATAAGGCAAACTGTATTAGCTTGATCAGTTGAACTATGAGAAAATGTTTTACTGAATAAGAGCTAATTAAAACAAGTTAACCTATAAGATCTCACAGTTCATTTATTCATGTATTTCCACATACTGCTACTATGCTCCAGATATTACAATGGCTTTCAAGGAAATAAGGACATCCCAAATTATTTATGTGACAAATAACATAAACAGTTTATAAAACATGGATTGTAATTAGTGATCATATTTTAACACAACTAGATTAAAAATTATAAATACAATACTCTTTTCAAATTGTAACTATTATTATTATTAATGTTATTATTAGTTCTTAGTTGAACATTCACAGTACTGAAAATACAAGAATAAAAGAATGTAAACGTTTATGGTGAAATTTCAAAATGTAAAGATTATGTGAATTATTAAAGTGAAAATTAAACTAACAATTAACTATAATAATATTTTACCACTTTATTTTTAAAGTAACTCATGTGACTCTTTCCTCTGCAAATGTACTCTCTTAAGTTTGGTTCTGTAATATATATACAATCAATGCCACAACTATAGATAATGGGAAGACACTAATGACTGACCCCAGCATCCCTTTCAGTTTTTAAAATTTGAACGAAAATAAAGTTTAGGAGATACCCATATTGTTGTAATTATTTTAGGAACATGACTTTTATTTAGTTTGTTTAATTCACTGGTATTGATTAAATTGGAATTTAAAATATTGTATTGAAATATGCTGAGTTAAAGTGCTTTTACTTTAAGAAAATTTTCAGTAAAACATTTTGGGTAGCTTGTATTAGCCACAATTTGAAATGTTGGTGATGAACAGCTAAAATTTGTGCATGTGTCAAACTTGTGTTTGATAATTGCATATGTTGTCGTATGAGAGGTGCTTGATGTATCAGCATTTGAACAAGAATAATGAAGAATAAAAAGTCCTTATAAAAAGTAGGATTTTTTGAACCATTCACTTAATCATCTGTCTTGTGCCTACATCTCAGAAACTTGACAGAAATATGTCTCTTTTTATAAAACTTAAAATAGCCATTCCTGTCTTTAAAATCCATTCAACGTGTACTTTGAGGCATTCAGTAGCTACTTCTATATTTTAAAAAGAAACATTAGCCGCTCAGAATTGCTGTTGCTTGTAGAATTACAGTCTATTATAATAAAATTGTTCATATAAAGAAGAGTGGTCAGGATGTGGCCACTTTTCCATGGTGCTGCTAATGTAAGAAATACAGGAGATGGTCCAAAGTCCTCTACAAACTGCTTATTTCATGTAGTACTAGTACCTTAAAAATCACTCTGGCCTTTGTCCCAGACTTTAAAATCATGTTTGTGATCCCAGTTAAATAAGCAGATTCAAAATAGCTATTAAAATTGCAATTATGGATACTTAAGATAAATTATTTTATGTATTAAATATCCATAGGGTCTCTCTCTTTTTCTTTTTACCTGTTGTGAAATGTATGTATTCTTCATTCCGAACCAGGCTCACTCCATTTCAGTGATACAGCAAACGTCTTTAAATGTGTATGAGAGGGTTCCTCAGTTAAAATTAATTTGATACTCAAATGGGGCACAGCACTGTAAGACATTCTTACTTGAAGTAAGATTACAAAACATTGTAAAACACTGTAAAATATTATTCAGGAATATTTTAAAAGGCAATGCAGTCTGTTGACAAGGTAAGTGGCATACAGTATATATGTGTTAAGCAGAGCCTGGTCTAAGAAAAAAACATTTCCATGCTACAGATCTCCTCTTTTGCCACACTCTTCCCATCCCTCATCCTCCACTTCCCACTCTCCAATGTAGTTACATGCCCTCCTTTTACAATTCTCAAGATCCTAAATGCTCCTGTGCTGGCATTTGGCTACCCTACTTTGTTCACTTCACTCCTGTTCTTGGACTGAATGACATTTTAACACCCCATTTTAAAAAACATAACAATTGGACTCCATAGTTAGAATCTATGCTCCTTAAATGCAGGGGGCCTCTTAAGGGACAGGATTTCTAGCCTCCATTCCATAGACTTACCAAATATAAAATTGTATGGCTACTATTCTTTTTCTGTGTCAGTACTGCCTTGGTTTTAGCAATGTATCATAATATTTAAGGGCAAATGTGGGGGCTACCTCTACCGTTATTTACTGAGTGACCTTGGATAAGTTACTTAATCTGTTGCACCTTTATTTCCTTATCTGTAAGGTGGGGTTAATAGTGATATTGACATCAAGGAGTGTTGTGACGATTACATAAAATAATAAACATAAAGTGCTTTGAGTATTTAAAATAGCAAGTGCTATATAAATGTCAACTCTCATTTCTAATAAATTCATGATTCTAAAATGGAAGTTTTAAATAAGTGATAGAATGTGAAGAACAAGGATTTTAATTCCAGTTTGTTTTGCTAAGAATTCACATGAGTCTATGTATCTTAGGTAGGTATTCTTGACAACAGGCAGGGGTTGGACTGCAAGTATAACCAATGCTTATTAAGAATAAGAAGAATTTATGAGTCTAAATAGGCTGGATAAATTAGATAGAAGAAAAGAGTCTAAGTTCCTTATTACTTATTTCAGTTATACTAATGGGACCCAGGAGAATAGTAGCATGTAATTCTAAATTGGCAAAGAAGCAAGTTAGATGAAACTCTAAGTATAAACTATCTAAGTATCTATTTGAAGGCTTATTCACTTAAAAACAGATCACCTGATAATTTTTGCCTCACTGAATTCTTTACTTTTCAGAGTTGAATAAGGCCTGCTATTTTGAATCTTACTCTATCAAGGAAGCATCAGTTAGCAAAGTGGAAGTGACAGGAATCTTGGGAGAAGATGATACCATCTTAGGTGCCATAAAGCTAAGGAAATGAATGCTTTGTAGACTCTCATATCTTCCCCAAATTTTAAGAAAATCTCGTGAACAAAACAAATTCATGACAAAGATAGGTGTGCTCAAATGCTAAAAGCTCTGAAAAATGAAATCTATAGCCTCACAGATTTTCTAATGAGAAAGAAAGTGAACAGATATCTAATAAAGTAATGCACCTGTATAGAGAAGGAGCTTTCTTTTGGGATTAGCTTTTTTGGCAGTATGTATTAAAAAGTGGGATAAAGAACAAAATGAATAAATTGTTAAAAAAAAAAAAGGTGAGGCAAAACCCTAAAACATGTAAAGAGAAGTAGGGAAAAGTACAGACTACAACATATATTGTGTTTATATTACTCATCTTCTAGAAAAAACAGACAATGTTAGGTTTATTATTTAGGTCACTGATGAGAGAGAAAACAGATCTACTCAACTTGTGTTTTACTTCCATATTACCTGTTTACAAAAAACTGAGAAGTGGAGTAAATATGTAAAGAGTTGATACTGAAATCTAAGCTAGGAGAGGGGAAAATAAATGTAACATAAATTAAACACAGTAATTCTCTCTCCCAAAGATATTCTTGTCCATGGGTTATAAAACTTATGTGCAGACATGAAAACTCAAGCAATTTTTATAATGTTCCACAATTACAGCAGTATAGGATTTCAGGATTTGAAGGAACCATAGAAGTTGATTTGACATCTGATGCTTCAATGTTCTGCCTTCTTCTAACGAACTTACACAAACAAACAGATGTATTGATAACTTAAAAGGGGATATGATTAGGTTATTAAATCCTAGATCTTGATATTAATATTTGGGAAAAAGAAAGAAATCTAATGAATTAGTAAACAAGTTGTGAATGATAAGAGCAAAAAGAGGCAAGCCACAAGGAGAAAATAATTTCTAATGTCAGTCTGCAATTTTACAGTGTGTCTGAATATGGGTAGATCATGAAAAATTCTGTAGCTTCAATATGCCTTGATTTAACTGAATTACATAAATGTCTGTCATCATAGCTTGTGGACAAGATATAGGGGATGTGTGTTTAATGATGGTAGAGTTTATGAAATTGAGCTAGTTGAGAAACCACCAAAGATGGTCTTTTAATGTATGGATGTCACCTGGCATCCATACATTTATGACACTTAATTTAATGACATGGCTAGGGTTACTGCTTATTATTTACTGCACTACATCTTTTCAAGTAGCTATAAAAAACATATTCATTCTAAAACAGACATTAGTATGTATTAACATTTATTGAATGCAATGCTTTATTGTAAATAAATGGAGAAAAAATGGATTATTCAAAAATGCTGAGAATAACTAGTTAGTTTTTTGGTATAATTTAAATTATATTTTAACCTCACACACACCAAAATTAATTCATATATGAATTAAAATATTTAATTACTAATGTGCAAAAGAAAATAGTAAATACTGCTAATCTATAAGTCTTAAAATTTGTTTCTCCAGCTCAGTGCTCCTTACTGAGCTTCATGCCCAGAAACCCACCTCTGTTGGAAATGCCCATTTCATTCTCTTACACTCATAGCAAACTCACCAGACCAGAACTGAGTTCATTAGCGTACCTCTTATTCTCCTCCTCCTCCTGGAGTTCCATGGTGAGAAATAGAAGCATCATATACCTACGTGTGCTAGCCAGAATCCTGTGACTCATCTTTGACTCTTTATGTATTCCCTAAATTATATTAGTCATCAAGCCAGAGCAGGCAGTTGACCAAAATTCCATTTTAGAAATATTACCTTGACAACAAGTAAAAGAAGGAATGAATTAATTTTCTTAAATTTCTTATTAAGAATTCAGCACCAATTATAACTGAGTTTCAAGCACAGTAACCTATTTGGTCCTTTAATAATAGGTATTTGTTAGCACCAACTATAAGAAAAGTTAGAATTACATTTTCTGTAATATAATGTACATGTGGTACCTGACATAAAAAAGGCGCAAACCTGAGTGCTGTAGTAGTTCAGATACATGGCTTTGGTGGATAAAAGAAGAACTTGATTTTGAACAGATTGGAGTCTGAATCCTAACTTTGATTCCAGTTATATACTCCTAGACATGTTCCTTCTGTTCAGAAAATGAGAATAATGATGTGATGAAGATTGAATAGAATTATATCATATAGTTCATCTGATACAATTTCTGGCACACAGTTGCATTCAATAAATATGCTGCTTCTCCCCTTTTTTTCTCTCTTCCCCAGAAAAGTTAAAATAATTTCTGGCTAAAGAATCAAACAATGTTTCATAGTAAACAAAGTGCTTAATTTGTCCTTTAAATATAGATAGTATTAGAATAGGAGGAGACAAGGGTGAGACTGTTTTTGTAGGTACAGAAAACGATTTAAAGATGTGTAAGTGGGAAAAGACAGTGTCTCTTTAGGAATTTGTTAAATATAGTTTAAATGGAACATGGGGTACACTTATCCCGATAAAGCATATAATCCATACAAGAAGGAATCCTGTCTGTTTTTATTTTTAATTATATACAAAACACCTAACAATGCTTGGGACATAGTAGCTACTTGACAAAATATTTATTGAATGAAATAACAAATAAAGATTGTAGGGCAAATGGAAATTTTCCTGGAAAAAAATCTTAGCTCACTGAATCACTTAAAATGAAAGAAATTAGACCAATAACTCTTCTTTGTTTAGATTCTGGGCTGCTATAGTGATTACTGAATAGGTAGGAAATTGGGGAAGAAGCTGGTGAATAAAGGATCTCATTCAATGATGAAAAACATATTTAAAACTCAATTAAAAAAGGGTCAGATATTAGCAATATCAGTGGCCCATCTGTATAATCAACTCACATCTTTTTTTTTCCCAATATCCTAGGCAAATTAAATACTCTATCCTTTTGTCCTCTTGTTTGAGGTATGATCTGTCTTCAATTTAACATTACCAGAAATAGTAAATTAGTTTCATGTTTAAGGGTGTTCCATAGTATTTTTTGGTAACTATTTAATTGCCAGGTAGTATTTTTAGTAAGATGGAATGAAAGCTGCTTTTCCTACTGTATCTGTTCAGGGAAGCAGTATGATTTTATAGAATTATAAAGTAAAATTTTCAATTCAGTGATTTTTTTCTTTTCTTTATACATGAAAATAACTGCTTTCTTTATTGGCACAAAAGAAATGCAACATTTCTTTTTTTAAAACATTGTTTATGATTTATAATCATTTTACAATGTTGTGTCAAATTCCAGTGTAGAGCACAATTTTTCAGTTATACATAAACATGTATATATATATTCATTGTCACATTTTTTTCTCTGTGAGCTACCACAAGATCTTGTGTATATTTCCTTGTGCTATACAGTATAATCTTGTTTATCTATTCTACAATTTTGAAATCCTGTCTATCCCTTCCCACCCTCTGCCACCTTGGCTTGGCAACCACAAGTTTGTATTCTATGTCTGTGAGTCTATTTCTGTTTTGTATTTATGCTTTGTTTGTTTGTTTGTTTGTTTTTCAGATTCCACATAGGAGCAATCTCATACGGTATTTTTCTTTCTCTTGCTGGCTTACTTCACTTAGAACGACATTCTCCAGGAGCATCCATGTTGCTTGAAATGGCATTATGTTGTCGGTTTTTATGGCTGGGTAGTATTCCATTGTATAAATATACCACATCTTCTTTACCCAGTCATCTGTTGATGGACATTTAGGCTGTCTCCATGTCTTGGCTGTTGTAAATAGTGCTGCTATGAACATCAGGGTGCAGGTGTCATCCTGCAGTAGGGTTCCTTCTGGATATATGCCCAGGAGCGGGATTCCTGGGTCTATTCCTAGTCTTTTGAAGGAATCTCCATACTGTTTTCCACAATGGCTTTCCTTGCTTCCCTCTCCCACTCTTAATGATTTAGATGTTTTCTTTTATAATTTTGTGTTTATTCTTTTTGTAATTCATGGCCGTTATCTCCTTTCCAGTTACGGGTTTCATTTTTGTAGCATCCCGCTTCTTTTTAGAGTAGACCTGTCAATATTTCTTTTAGCATGGGTTTAGTGTTGCTAAACTCTTTTAGATTTTGCTTGTCTGTGAAGTTCTTTCTCTCTCCTTCTATTCTAAAGGATAGCCTTGCTGGATAGAGTATCCTAGGCTGCATCTTTTTTTCACTCAGGACTTTGAATGTATCTTGCCACTCCCTTCTGGCCTGTAGTGTTTGTGTAGAGTAATCAGCTGAGAGCCTTATGGGGGTTCCCTTGTAACTCACTCTTTGATTTTCTCTTGCTGCCTTTAGGATCATTTCTTTATCCTTGACTCTGACCATCTTGATTATAATATGTCTTGGTGTGGGTCTGTTTGGGGTCTTCCTGTTTGGGACCCTCTGAGCCTCCTGTACTTGGATATCTGATTCCTTTAGGTTTGGGAAGTTTTCAGTCATGATTTCTTCAAATACCTTTTCAATTCCCTTTGTTCTGTCTTCCCCTTCTGGAACCCCTATTATGCGTAGATTGGCACGCTTTATATTATCCCATAGGTCCCTTATATTGTTTTCATTGTTTTTTATTTGTTTTTCTCTCAGCTGTTCTGATTGGGTGCTTTCTGTTGTCCTGTCTTCTAGGTCACTTAGTCGTTCCTCTGCATTATCTAGCCTGCTTTGTAGAGCCTTTAGGTCAGCTCTCATCTCAGCAAATGAGTTTACTAATTCTCCTTGGTTCTTCTTTATAGCTTCTATTTCATTTTTGATATATGTTATATCTCTAAGCACTGTTTCTTTTAGTTCCTTCAGTACTTTGATCACTCCTTTTTTGAAATCTTGATCTAGTAGGCCATCGATGTCTATTTCCTTGATTGTGCTTTCAGGGGATTTTTCTTGATCTTTTAATTGGGAGTGGTTCCTCGGCTTCTTCATATTGCTCATATCTCTCTGGCACTGTGGCTTAAAGAGTATCAGTTATCTAGTTCTCCTGGAGACGGTATGCTCTTAATGATTTTATTGAGAGTTCTTTGTGTCTTCGCCCTGTTTCGCAAACTCAGCTTGCTGTTTCCAGAGGCCCTCTGTTGGCGCCCTCTTCTGTGCTGCTCCCAGTGGCTGTCAGTTAGCAGATCGCACCCCCCTCCCAACACTGGGTCAAGTGCTGAGCTCTTATCCGGTGGGCAGGCGGGTCAGTCCCCCGCCTGATGCCTCAGTCAGACTGCGCTCGGGGGAGGCAGGTGGGCGGATCGCGTCCTCTCCCAGCACCATGGTCAGGTGCTGCGTTTCTGCCAGGAAAACGGGTTGCCGCCAGCCCTTTCCAGGCACCTGTTGCTCCACTGCTCTGTGCAGCTGCCCGCTCCGCCTTGGGTCGGTGTTCTGAAGGCGGGCTCGGGGAAGACCGCAGAATGGCCCCGCCTCTTCTCCGTGCCAAATCTCAGCTCCTTATTTGTCTTGGCAGTGCGAGTTCTCTGAGGTGCCAGGGAAGAAAGATCCTATCTGCCTCCAGCTGTAAACAAGTCTCATTCCTGCGTAGGTGTTGTGGAACCCCCGGGTGCAGATTCAGGTCTCGGCCCCACCACTGCCTGCGCGCTGCGCACAGGAGAATATGGTGGCTGTGGCTCAGCCCCGCCTCTCTTCTCTGGAGAAGTGCCAGTAATGATGGCACAGGTCTGAGGAGACAAAGGCTATGGCGCCCCTCCCCCCCGGGCACACCAGCTGTGTTGCTTCACTGTTTTTCACAATTTATGGGAGACCGAGGTGGTTCTGCTCTGTATCCCCTCCCAGCCACGGTGCGCAGCCGCCTGCAGTCCCCCAGGGCCGCCGCAGTGCAGCAGCACCATTCCTCCTGGTTCGGGCAGCCTGTCCCAGCCCCAGCTGCTGGCTTGTGTCTCGGGCTGGGTGTCACGGGGACCCTTTGTGCCCATTTAAGTCAGTTCTGTCGGTCAAGGGGTTCTCGGGGCAGATCTGAGCCTCAGAGACTCCCTCTCTGTCCTGCTGGCCTCTCCATTGGAGAGAGGAGACCCAGCGAATGAGCGCCAGCCCTCCTTTGCTGCTCCCTGCCCCCGGGATCGATCCTGAAGTGTTTTGCTTTTTTTCTTTCTTTTTTCCTACCAGATGTTCGGCGTCTTTGTCTTTTGAAGAGGGCAATGCTCTGTTGGAGTTCGGCAGGTGCTCTGGTTGGCTGAGTGGGTCTGTAGATGTTAGTTTTGGTGTATTTGTGGAAGAGGGTGAGCTACAAGCGTCCTTCTACTCCACCATCTTGCTTCTCTCTCCATAAGTATGTATATTATGCTGTTTGTCAAGCACCTGCCAGGAAATTCTCCATTCTATGATTTATATCCTTTAGTTTAGCTATCCTTTGGAACTTTCCTTTTCAGTATTTCTGTACTCTTGGCCAGGTTACTTGTATAAAATGTCATTTCTCCAAGCTACTCTTCAAAATAACCTAAAAGGAGTCCCTATAATCTATGACCTCAGATCCAAATCATTTATCTTGCTATTCAGGATCCTCCAAAATTTACTCTCATATTGTTAATCTAACCAATATCTTCTGTGATTTCATTTGACTCAACAAAGAATCATAACAGTTTATTACTACTACATGTAGTGTATGGGACTGGACAAAATGGATATAAAATACTCCACAAGGTATTATGCCCTCAACAAACTCAGACCTTGTAAGGATACATACACACACACACACATGCACCACCACACAACTATATTTTAAAGGTATTTATGTATGTATATATGTTGTACATGTCTCATTAGTGATAGACTAGTGATATTTGTACCAATTTGTACACACTGCTGTGTGAACATAAATGGAAAACCAAAATGGATTCCTGCCTGATTTGGGGTAAGTGATTCATGGAGAAGAGAAAAGAAACTAGTATTTTTTATAAAAGGAACTAGTTTGTGACAGGCACAATTCTTGGATTTTTTGCATTCATTCCAATACTTGCTTTATAAGGCACTTTATGATTATGTGTCAGTATACTCATTTTATAGATGAAGATATTTTGAGTCATTGATATCTGTAGAAGCAGCTCTTTGTGACTCCAACCCCCTTTTCAAAATGACATTTGTAAATTCCGGGTTTAGAGATTAAGTTTGATTTGACAAGAGGGAAAGAACAACAGATGAGCAAAAATGCAGAAGCATGAAGCATTGATCATATTCAAGGAATTCAAGTTGCTCTGGTTTGGCTGGTGATTAAGAGACTTGGAGAGGATCGAGTGACAAGGGACTAGAAAGACAACTTTGGACAGATCATCCATAAGTCTTTAGATGTTTAAATTGAGCAAGAAATCAATTTTGCTTGTAGTGAGAGGCATTGAATGTATTTGATGGAGAGAGTGATGAAATTGAGCCTCTTTTAACTGTCCACTTAACTACCTAACACATTTCCACCTGTATCACTCTTCTATTGATGGGTGACAAATTAGCTAAAACAAGAACAAAAACAGAACCCCTCAAAACCCCCAAAAAACAAAAAAAGCCACCCTATACCCCAAGTATTTATTATATTACCACTTGTTTGAGTCAGGAACTGAGGAGCAACTTAGCTGGGTGCCTCTGGCTTGGAGTCTCTCATAAAGTTGCAGTCAAGTGGTCTCATGAGAAGGCTTGACAAGATATCGGGGACTTTGTCGATACATTTCAAGGCTGACTCATGTGAGTTTGACTAGTCTCCATCCCTCACCATGTGAACCTTTTCACGTTACTACAACAGACCTATGCATTTGACTTCCCCTGGGTGAGGAATACAAGAGAGATTGAGACCAAGTAAGAGGGCATGCCAGGAGAAAAGTTACTGTCTTTTTGTAACCTAATTTTTGAGGTGTCATTCCAGTTTTTATGCTATATACCATTTATTAGAAGTGACTCAATAAGTCCAGCCCACACTCAAGTAGAAGGAACTACTCAGAGATGTGAATATCAGCAGATGGGGATCTGTGAGAGCCTTCTTGGAGGCTCCTTACCATATTATCTTGTTTACATTCTTCATTTTCCAGAATATTAATTTTGTCTAGACTATTATCTTCTAGACGATTCAAGTTGAGTAAAAATATTTCAAGGACTACCTTTTTCTATGATCTATCCTCTGACATAGTGAACTGTGCTTTTCTAGACTTCCAGAAATTAGAAAAATATTGCTTTCACCATGCAGTTGAATACATAGCTTTTGCTTCTCTCTCTTTTTATTTTTATTTTTATTTTTTTTAAGCTTTTGCTTCTTTGGTAAGATCTATGCCACGTACTATACCTGTATCCTTAGAACACCTAGCAATGAGTATAATATATGCCCAATATAATTATATTGACCAGAGGATTTCTCTTAAAGGCATTTCTTCTTAGAGTATATTACCTTTTAAAGTTCACCCTTACTTTTACTTTTGAAACCTTGATTTTGCTTGATGTTTGAGTACTGATTAGGTGGCTTAAATAGATTCTCAGAGTCCGTAATATAGGATAAGAGATACATATCATTTCATTTTTGGGGGCGGGGGTGTTGTTTTGTCACTTACTTCAGTGTTTCTTAGACTGCTTAATGTGGTAACATATATAGGATTTCAGAAGTTCAGAATTTTCAGGAATTCTATTATATTAACATTTTTCAAACTAATTTGATCACAAGATCCTTTTTGGAAAATGCTAATAGATGTTTCCATACCACAGTAAAAAACATAAGCTACTTTACTTGCCAATCAGTATAAGACCAAAATGATGACTCAGCATTCATTCATTTTCAAATATGATCAGAATTTTGCATTTGCTAGACTCTGTTGAGTATTGTTAAATATAATGTTAAAACCAGAAATGAGTAAGATCTTTTATATAAAGAGGTTCAGTACCATTCGATTCCTCTGTTATTTTCAGGTTTCAATGTACTAAAACCTTAAAACAACAATAATTAAACAAAGCTCTTATTCTATACAGCTTATTGTAATATTGAAGCCTGAAAATACAGTTAAGAAGTGATAGTATGTTGCAGTGTTTTTGGCATTAACTTACTTAGGAATATATTTAATTTTCTACTAATCATGAATAATTTATGCCACATTAAGATGAGCTTAAAAGGATATTTTTAAGATCTACTAATAATTGCTAAACTATCCTTAAGTTTAGCAAAGGTTAAAAAAAAAGAATGAGAAGAAAAGGCTTTTGAAAGATCATCTTTGGGGGGAAAAAAAGGATGATATTATATTAAAACTTCAATTTTTATTTCCTATTGAAGGTTTTCCTTTTTTTTTCTGCCTTTCAGTTTCATCTGGGATAATATACTCTGCAACAATGTTTGCATCTTGTAATACTCCATTTTGTCTATTGATTATAAGCATAAACTACTATGTAGAAAAGGTAGGAAGCAAAATTGTCACAGCATTTATGGTCTCAGGTATTTTTAAAGGAAGCTTAATTTTTACTCTCCACAGGAAAAGTTATATTGACACGCACCTCCTGAACAGTAATATAAAATTGCATTGATTTTTTTCACCACGAGGAATGTCATTTTATTGGATTCATCTTTGACTTAGATTAAGCACACACAAATTAATAGAATTTAATGGAGCTAAATCCACCTTCATTTTTTTTGCCATTTTCTTTGTGTATGTATAATATGTTTTTATACTTTTCTTTTATAAATCATTTGCTTTTAAACAGATTTAAAGCCAATTTTACTTAGTCCATGCTGAGTGAGTTAAGGTGTTTCTCTAGAAGAGGCACCAGGCTATTTTAGTGATTGGTGTAAAACAAGTCTAAAGTAATAACATAGGGTCTTTTAGAGAACAGAAGAAAATGTTCCTCAGTTCATTATTGTTGTTTTTATAATCTTGAGTTGCCAATAGAGTTGAGATTTGGATTTGGTTGGTGCAAGTGAATAAACAATCAGTTAAATCAAAGCACAAAGATGTTATTTTGCATTTTTGCAGCAGATAGTAAATTATTCAGAACCTAGCTCATCTAGCTATCAAAAATTTTACCGAGTAAAAAGGTGGGTTTGAATACCAATATATTATACAAAAGTAGAAAGAATTATGCCATTTAAATCATAAAATAGTGAAAATTGTAGGAGATGTGGCATGCAAGTAAATAAAATACTAATTCCAACTTTAAGGATGATAACTATGTACTAGCTTAAGTTTTTAAAAATAAACTAAAGATTTATATGATCAGAAGAGTACAGAGATTAAGCTTTTAGATGATATGCAATTGGATATCCTAGCCTTGCTCTGAGGAAAGAATCCCAATAAAAGAGAAGCATCTATCGTTGTTTTGTTTACGTTTACTACAACTTGCAGTGAATAGAAGCTCTTGAGTTGGACACCAAAACAATACACATAGCTTATTTTAGAGAAGAAATACTTTCATAGGTTTAAAAAAAAAGATTAGCAACTTTGGGAAGACCTGATCTCTGGCTTCATTGTAAACGATTATTCATGTTCATAATTAGCAGGAGCTTTCTGACTTCTCTGTACATTTGCAACCTAGGAAAAATCCTTAATATATTATATTCAAATGAAGCAAAGTGTCCAATGAAAAATATGAGCAATACATTTATTTTAATGTATATTTTTCTACATGATCTATACATGAACTCATCTTCAAATTGCATTTGCAATTTGTTGTGTTTTCGGCATTAACCGAAGTAGGACTATATTTAATTTTCTACTAATCATGAGTAATTAAAGAGGGTAACTTTAGGAAAACTGATTTATTATTGAATAATTAAAGGGGTGACTTTAGAAAACTGATTTTTCTTACACACATTTGTTCTCTTGAAAAAACATGAATAAATAGGACACTGTAGGCAAACGCTTTTGTTCCCAATGGCAGTTCTTTTCAGGGCAAGTTTTATAGGGAAATTAATAGTCATATTTCAGATTGATTATTTGGTCATCCCAATTTCATGAATTAAAAGGAATGTTTGGAAACACAGAAAAGAGTAGAAGTAGAAATGCATTTTATTTATACATTTTTAAAAATAGCAGTGTTCTAGAAATTCTTATATTGTTTTGTCCCTTAAGTGGGAGAGAGAAAAATTAGTAAAAATAGCTAAGTGAGAGAAGTTGAGAATATTTCTTTGAAAGGATCCAATGGAGTCCAGTTACACTGAAATACATGGAATCAGGAATGTTTAGTGTAGTGTAGTCTGCATCCCATACTGTTCACTCTAAATTTGTAAATAATTTCAGAAACAAGAGTAAATATTGAAAATGGAGATAGATAATTTGAATATAATTTTTAGCGTTCTGTCATTTTGTGTATATTTACATATATATTTAATTTTAAATGATAATTTTTTATTTTTGTTTTCTGTGTGTGTAGTTTAAGATTTTAAAAGATTTATGTAGAGAAGAAAAAGTACACCTCCAAGAATGGGAGGCAGGCTAATCTGAGGGAGGAAAAGTCGTATTTTTTGTCTCCCCTTTCTCTTATACCCTTGCTTAGAGGTGGTCTTTTGATTGATTGATGGCTTTTGTTCCTGGAATGCTTAGTCATGTTTGGCCCCTTTTGTGCATGTCCTTACCCATGGTGTATGAATAAAAATCCATGAGTGGGGAGTTGGAGGCTAAACTGAAATGTTAATTATAATACAATGAACGTTGCTTTGTGTCTAGTTAAGTCCTTTCCGCAGTCTTGGCTCTTGGGTTTAACCGGTTTCTTGCTGGCACTAATTTAGAAGAAATAGGCAAGTCCCTTTATGCTGGAGGTGGGCACAACCCCATCTTTCTGACCATCCTCCTTCTCCTCCATCTATCTGCCCGATGTCCCCACTTACCTAACTACCTAACATTTCCTCTCTTTAGTCATAGGACCCCAAATCTTTGGGACACAGAGGGTGATGACTGCTCTAGCTACTTCCTGCTGGACTGGGGCTAAGAGGGGGCTTGTTGGGATTCCTATACTAGCTGACTATCATTGGGCAGTTGGTGAATGGAAGGTTGGTGTGTGTCGAGGGGACTCGTGTAGAGGCCATCTTGACTGGTCAGTTGCCTTGTTGCATAACCATCTGAAGTTTGATCACCTCGGAGTGCTGCTTGAAAGGCAAAGATCGATAATAGGTTTACAAGAATATGTGGGATCCAAGATGTCTTGGGTACCAGGGTCCAGGTTTTTAATAGATTGATCTTCCTGGGTGAACTTCCAGGGCTTTACTTGGGTATGGTGTATCCAGCTGGCAGTCCCAGGAAACTTTACTGTAGTGAGGGAGGATATATGAAAAGGGTAAGGCCCTTTTCGAAGAAGTTGAAGCTTGGAGGATGAGGAGCCATCTTTCCAGACTTTGACCAACATCTCAGTGCCAGGGACATACAAAGGCGATTGTGTTGTCACCTGAGGTCTCGTGTTTTAGCCTAAATTTCCTCAGTGTGTTTTGGAAGAGCTTGGACATATGCCCCTAAAGAGGTGACTTTATTATCTGTTAGTGTTTTTGCCCGAATGAATGGCCTTCCACGAAGAGCTTCATTAGGACTAAAGCCCAGAGTTGCCTTTGGAGCTACCCTGGTTCATTAAAGATCTGTTGGTATGGGCTCTTTCTTTGGGCAAGCTCCAAGGCTTGTGTTAAGGGCACTTATTTCAGCCAGTTGTTCTGAGATGCCGGTAGGTGATGGCTCAGCTTCTATAACCTTGTGGAGGTGCACGACCGAGTATCTGGCTCTACATCTTCCCTTCGTGACAAAGGATGATAACAAACAACTTTAAATTGTAGGGCTACTGATTCAATAAAATGTAGAATATATTTTTCATTAACTTCTCCATCAGTCTGTTATTGAATACGTATTATGTATGGACATAATACATGCTTGAGTTATATTTACATATATGACAAATCCCTGCCTTCAAAGAAACCCTGAGTATATAAGCAATTGCCATGGAAACATGTAGTTTTATAGCAGGATGATATATGTGACAATAGAGGCAGGGACTACTATTGTTTTAGCCTAGAGGTGCTTAGGCTGCAGTTTATTGTTAGTATTAAGTGAATGTAGTTCCCTTTGTGTTTATTCTAGCCATTATTATAGACTTAGATATGACTACTCAGTTTTTAGCCTTTTAACTGAGATTTTGTTGTTGAGGTATTCTTCCTGCTAAGAACTAATATGACCATAGTGGTACTCCTTTTATATAAAAAAAGAGAAGGATCATATGACTTTTACATATTTGCATGCTTTTCTCCCCACAAAACTATAAGCCTTTTTTATTTTGTTGTTGATATTGTTTTGTGTGATTATGTGTTTGTTGTTGTGCATGCGCCCCAATTTTGTAGCTTCAAGGCCCAGTACAGTGCCTGGCATGCATATACATCAAGGACTGATTTGTAACACACAGTATGCTGAGAAAATTAGTGATCAGTTGTACCTATGAGATTGGTTTTAAAACAAACAGTTTTACAAAGAAAGTTAGGATGTCCACTCTCTTACTTTCCTTTCCCTTTGTCTCTCTCACGTGTGTGTGTGTGTGTGTGTGTGTGTGTGTGTGTGTATTTCTGTTAGATAGGTGAAGTATCTGATACTTAGGAAGCAGGTAAGGCAGAGAAAACACTGGTACTACCTCACAGCCTATTCATTTTAGGTCAGTTACAGTTTCTAATTTCCATTCAAATGGGAAATCCTGCAAATCATCCCTTACCTTCTACTCTTTAGGCCATATTGACTTTCTGACTCTATGGTGTAAATGATTGACTGGAGCTTAAATGTTCTTTATTATGGCCTTGGTCTAAAACAATCTAATATGGAACAATCACTGCACAAGCTAACACAGGAGGGAATCTTGATTCAATAACCCATGCCCAAGAATTCAGAGCTAGTTGATGTGTGGGACACAGGTGGGGGAGATAGTCAGGGGACAAGACTAAAAGGAGACAAGGAGACATGTAGAATTGAAAAGGCAAATATCCAGTTTAGGAAGCACTTGGTTTCTGAAGGTGAGGACTCATGAAAATTGGTGTAAACTAGGTAGCCTACTAGCAAGGCTGCAAGGACTTGTAGAATCAGTTTATCATAAGATCTCCTTGCTTCCTAAACACTTTCTAAGAGACCAAGCACAATTCAAAAGTACCCATCTAGTCAAGGTGTTGCAAATGACTTTTGCTATCACTGAATTAAACTGAGTAAGATCCTGCAGACTTTGGTCCTTGGTTTTTCCCTTTAAAAATGATGTAAGTTTTGGTGTAGCCTCTACTAGGATTAAGAATGCCAAAGTCTTAAAGCTGATGGAATAAGAACAATGATCCTCCTGCAAACAGAATGTTCTACTCCCTTTCAAGTTCTTCAGAGGAGCAGAGATCTTGGAGCAGAAGAGAAGGTTCTCCAGGACTTTCTTACCTTCAGTTAGGCTGGGAAATAAAGACCAATTATAAGTTTATGTATCCCAAAGAGAAGCTCCATCCTGGCCTCAAAACTTGTATTCCTGAGCCAGCCTTGGTGCAGTATTGTTTTTGTTTTTTCTTTTCAAACAAATATGAAAAAACTGACTGTTTCTTTGAAATTCACCCTTAAATATCCCTAGCAACCCATAGAAATGAAACATATTAGAAATGATAAATTATGTTAACTTTACCCTTAAAAGTAAATTAAATGAACTTTAAAGTACTTGACTTTCTTAATTCAGATAATGTTTGAAAAGTTAAAAGTGTATCATTTTATTTTCTCTACCTGATGAATTTTTTTTAAAAATTTGATATTCATGAATGTTAGAATCAAGAATATGAGTAAAAATGGGACATTTTATTTAGACTATCCTAGGTTTTTCCCTTTCATGTTTCTTAATACATTTATTTTAGCCATGAATTATTGCACATTAATGGTTCTATTTCATTTACACATTTAGAATGATAATGTTGAACATTTTAACATAGAATTAATCCAATTTAACAGTTATTCTATTTAATACTAATCTCATATTCATGTTCCTTAAAGTAGTGTATATTGTATAATAATAGGAAATTTTAAAAATTATAACCTCTTCCATCCACAGATTTATAATTTAGTTAGGAACTTTATGTAATTGACTTAACTACACTTTTTGAACTTAGAATTTATAGTACTTCCAACTGATATAAATGCTACTCAGACTCTCTTGATCCTCATTTCAATTGTGTGAACATTTCCTGAAAAAGTGTATTGGGAAAAAATTCCTTTTCTTATTTTATATCATGAATCACCTTTCAGATGGATTCCAATGTCTGTTGATTAGCTCACTTGAGGAGACTTTTTTCTCAACCAAAAAGCAATGAAATTATATCCATTTGAAACTTGAAATCACTTGAAAAGAGAACAGTATTTGTAAATCTTAGAATTAAAAAGAAATAGTTTGTAAAGAAAAGTGCTAGCATTGGACTAATTTCAAATGAAGGAAGATTCATGTGTTAGACAAAATAATGACTCCCAAATATATCCACTTCCTAATCTCTAGAACCTACAAGTATATTACCTGAAATGGCAAGAATGATTTTAGACATGGAATGTGAGGATATTAAAATGGGGAAATTATCCCAGTTTATCTGGGTGTGCCCAGTGTAATCACAGGGTCCTTATAAGTGAAAGAGGGAGGGAGGCAACAGAGGCAGAAAAAGAGACGGGATAATGGAAGCAGAGGTTGGAGTACTTGTTTTGAAGGTGGAAAAGTCTATGAACCAAGGAATGTAAGGTGCCTTTCAAAGTTGTAAAAGTTGAGGAACAAATTCTGTCCTAAAAAGACAGAAAAGGAACAAATTCTGTCCTAAAAAGCCTCCAAAGGAAATGTAGCCCTCTGGACACCTTGACTTCAGTGGCATAAGACCATTCTGGATTTCTGACCAGTAGAAGTATAACGAATAAATTTATGTTATTTTAAGACAGTCGATTTTTGAAGTTTGTTTCAGCACAGCAGCAGTAGGAAACTAACGCATTTCTTTAAAATAAAAGGGGGGAGGGGTAGGAGTTGTTGAGCACTTATGTCTCAGCAATTGCCAAAAAGATAACAGTCATGAATTCTCATCCATTTCTTTTCTTAATCTATTGAATATCATTACCAAATATAATAATATGTCTCTCACTAGCATCAGACATGTACTTAGGCTTTACCCATTTAGGAGTACTGCTCCAAATATTTACTTTTCTCTCTATGCTGGATGGCAATTCCAGGGGAGTGTGATTATGTATAATTTATTATTATCCTGAACTTTGATCCAGCTTATAGATCCTAAAATTTTCAGCACTTTTTCATAACAAGCCAAATAGACCACTTTTTGCAAAAGTAATATAATGACAAATATTGAATTATATATGACAACTTTTATAAAAAGGAGAGATTTATGGACTGGAATGGCCAGGAAGAATTTCTAGAGAACATTGGCCTTAGCAAAACAAGATACATGTAAACAGAGTTATGGCGAGGGGAGGGGCAGAGAACATTTCAGGCAGACAAAACCTATTTCTGGTTGAGAAACTCATAGCTTGTATTTAGAATATTTTCATAGTGGTGGGAGTGGGGGTTCAGAACAAGATGGCAGAGTAAGAGGATGTGCATCTCACCACTCCCCCCATAAACACATCAGAATACACTTACATGTGGACCAGTTCTCACTGAAAACTAACTGGAAACTAGCAGGAGAACTCCTGAACAACCAAGACTATGAGAAAGATACACACAGATTTGGGTAAGAAAGGAAGAAAAGTGATCAGGTCCGGACTTAGAGGAAAAGGGAGATTACACATGGAGATCCTCCTTGTGGAGTGAGTGGTTCCAGCCACAGATTGGGCATGCCAATCTTGGGGTCCTGCATTCGGGAGACAAGCCCCTTTGTCTGATTGGGGGACTGCTTACAGAAAGGTTGTGGAAAGCTGCTTGTGAGGCAGGGGACAGAGGTCTGCTCTAGTGGCTGCTGCATGTCCTGCAACTGCTTCACCAAGCCCCAGCCCAAGCCGAGCAAATGTTCCTGCCCTGTACGTCACAGGTCGGCACTGGACCTAGGGTGGCCATGACCAGGGAAAATAAATGGGACACAGAGGTATCCCTGGGACACCAAAGGACCCTGGTGACCTGGTCCTGCACTGGAGCCTGGGTGAGGTGGCAGCAGCTTCATTGTTGGTGCTTACTCAAGCAGTGCCTCAGGAGCAGCTCAGGTCTCCGAAGGTGACCACTGTACCACAGCTCACCCTTAATGTATAGTGAGGGTGAGAGGCTGTGTGTGCCCCACCTGCCCTGTGTAGTGATTCCACAACAGGGCAGGAATAGTGGAGGCATGGGGCATTAAAATACAAAAAAATTTGTAAAAGTATCTAAAACTACAGTAAGCAATTAATTAAGGGATAAGTATGAAGATATAAATATGACATCAGAAACAAAAAATGTGGATTGGAGGGGTTTAAAAAAAGTAGATCTTTTAGAATATGTTTGAACTTAAATGACTGCCAGTTTAAATAATTATAGGTCAGCATACATGAACCCCATGGTAACCACAAATCAAAAACTTGGTCATAGACACACAAAACCTAGAAAGATAGCAACAGAATCATGCTACTAAAGAAAATCATCAAACCACAAGGGAATAAACAAAATGAAGAAGAAATGAATAGAGAAGAATTACTAAAATGACAAAACAAGTAATAAAGTGGCAATAATGACATACCTATAATAATGACTTTAATGCCATTGGACTGAATGCTCCAATCAAAAGACATGAAGTGACTGATTGGATTAAAAAGAAAAAAAAGGCCCTTCCATTTGCTGCCGGTAGGAAACTTTCTACAAAGCTAAAGACACAAACAAAACATTAGGGAATGGAAAATATATTTCATGCAAACAGAAACAACAAGAAAGCAGACATAGCAATATTCCTATCAGACAAAATAGACTTTAAAACAAAGACTATTTTAAAAGTCAAAGAAAGGTAATGATAACGAGATCAATACAAGAAAAAGATACTACTTTTGTTAACATATATGTATCTAATACTGGAGCATCTGAATATATAAAGCAAGTACTAATGGACGTAATAGGAGAAATTGACAATAATATAATGATAGTAGGGGACTTTAACACCCCATTTACATCAATGGACAGATCATCCAGACGAAAAATTCAGTGAGGCAATAGTGGTTTTAAATATCACAACAGACCAGTTGGACTTAATGGATATCTACAGGACATTACATCCCCAAACAGCAGAATACACATTCTTTTCAAGTGCACATGGAACATTCCTCAGGATAGGTCTCATGCTAGGCCAAAGAAAAAGTATTAACAAACTTAAGAGGATAGAAATTGTATCAATAGCTTTTTTTCTGATCATAATGGTATGAAACTAGAAATCAGTTACACAAGAAAAAAATGTGAAAAAAACAAGCATGAGCTACTGAAAAACCAACGATTACATGAAGAAATCAAGGAGGAAATCAAAACACCCTGAGACAAATGAAAATGGAAACACAACACTAAAACAACAACAACAACAACAACAACAACAAACTACATCAGAGTCAAGAAAGCAGTTCTGTGAGGGAAGTTTATATGATATAGGCCTTCCTCAAGAAACAAGAAAAATGTTAAACACCTAATATACTATCTAAAAAAATTAGAGAAGGAAGCAGAAAGCCCAAAATCAGCAGAAGGAAGGAAATAAGAAAGATCAGAGTAGAAATAAATACAATAGAGATTAAGAATAGAAAAGATCAGTGAAACCAAGAACTGTTTTTTTAAAGATAAAATTGATAAACCTTTACCCAGGCTTACCAAGAAAAAAAGAGAGAGGACCCAAATAAAATAAATGAAAGAGGAGAAATAACAATCAATACCACAGAGACACAAAAGATCATGAGACTACTAGGAACAGTTATATGCCAACAAATTTGACAACCTAGAAGAATTGGATAAATTTCTAGAAACATGTAACCTACCAAGACTGAGTCAGGAAGAGACAGTTAGAACAGACTGATCACAGTAGTGAAATTGTAATTAAAAACAAAACAAACAAAAAACTTGCAGTGACCTTAAGTCCAGGACTGATGGCTTCAAAAGGAATTCTGCCATACCTGTAAAGAAGAGCTAATACCTATCCTTCTCAACTATTCCAGAATACTGCAGAGGCCAGGTCACTCCCAGATTCATCCTACAAGGCCACCACTACCCTGATACCAAAATGAGACAAAAACCCTGCAAAGCAAGAAAATTACAGGCCAATATCTTTGATGAATATAGATACAAAAATCCTCAACAAAATGTTAGTCAACCAAATGTAACAATGTATAAAAAGGATCGTACACCAAGGACACATTGGATTTATCCCAGGGATGCAAAGCTGGTTCAATATCTGCAAATTAATCAATGTGATACACCATATTAACAAAAGGAAGGATAAAAATCACATGATCATCTCAAAAGACACAGAAAATCATGGGGAAAATTCAACATCTGTTTATGGTGAAAACTGTCATTAAAGTTTGTATGGAGGGAGCACATCTCCACAGAATAAAGTCCATTTATGACAAGCACAGTCAATATCTTATTTAAAAGTGAAAAGCTGAAGCCTTTCCTCTAAACTAAGGAACATGACAAAGATGCCTACTCTCGTCACTTTGATTTAACATAGTCTTGGAAGTTCTATACACAGCAATCAGACAAGATAAAGTAATAGTAAGTATCTGTATTTGAAGGGAAGAAGTAAAGCTGTCACTATTTGCAGATGACATGCTTTATATAGAAAACCCTGAAGTCTCCACCCAGAAACTATTAGAACTAATAAATGAATTCAGCATCCTTGTAGGATATAAGATTAATATACAGAAATATGTTGCTTTTCTATACAGTGATAATGAATTATTAGAAAGAGAAACTTAAAAAACTGTTTAAAGGTGCATCAAAAAGAATAAAATACCTAGAAATAACTAAGGAGATGAAAGACTTATACTCTGAAAGGGAGGGAAATTGAAAATGATAAAGAGAAATGGTAATATATCCTGTGCTTTTGGGTTGGAAGAATTAATATTGTTAAAATGGCCATGCCTAAGCCAAATCTATCTACAGGTTTGAACTAAAACATATAATTCTAAAATTCATATGGAACCACAAAATACTCTGAATTGCCAAAGCAATCTTGAGAACAAAGGTGGAGGTATCACCTTCTCAGACTTCAGATTATAGTGCAAAGCTACAATAGTCAAAACAGCATGGTTCTGGTTCTGTCACAAAAACAGATGCATAGATCAATGATACAAAATAGAAAGCCTAGGAGTGACCCCACTCCTCTATGACAAAGGAGGCCAAAATATACAATGGAAAAAAGAGAGTCTCTTCATGAAGTGGTGCTGGTTAAAGTGGACAGCTACTTGTAAAAGAATGAGATGAGAACATTTCCTCACACCATATACAAAAATAAACTGAATGGATTAAAGATCTAAATGTAAGATCTCAAATCATAAAAACTCCTAGAAGATAACATAGGCAGAACACTCCGTGACATAAATCATAGCAATATTTTTTTGGATCTGTCTCCTAAGGCAATAGAAATATAAGCAAAAATAAACAAGCAGGACCTAGTTAAGCTTAAAAACCTTTGCACAGCAAAGGAAACCATCAACAGAGCAAAAACAACCTATGAGTTGGGAGAAAATATTTGCACATGATATGACTAACAAAGGGTTAATATCCAAAATATATAAGCAGCTCATACAACTCAATATAAAAGTAACCTAATCAAAATGGGCAGAAGACTTGAATAGACATTTTTCCAAAGAAGACATAGAGATGGCTAACAGGCACATGAGAAAGTATATGAAAATCAGATCTTACTAATACCAGTTCTCTGATTTTATTTAGTAATTTAAGAGCACTTATTGCCAAACAACAAATGACATTTGAAAGAAGAAACAGAGCATAGGGATCTGAAGGGGGGAAAGTGGCAAATGTCCTCTAGATATGCCTATCTAGTTATCTTCCTTCTGGCTACTTATGTTGTGTTGTTTAATATCTCTCTTATTGTGCCTTTCCAAGTAGTTTTCTATCCCCACTGGCCTTCTTGAGATACCCTAGAACATGACCTTTTCTTCTGTATAGTCCATATTATTTTTCTTAATTATTTAATTTAAATTGTTCTAAGAATTCCTCAGATTATGTTGGAGTTTTAAAAATTTCCATGTTTAGCCTTTGGACAACTAAAATTCTGCACAATTGATTTGGAGGAGATACCTGCTGTTATAATGTCTTTTAACACATTTAAACATAAATGTGAGGGGTTTTCTGTTTTTTTAATCAGTGCTGTTATGTAGTCTAGAATCAAGTTTGAGAACTGTATGTATCTCTTGCTTTTAATCTTTTTTCTTTTTTACTTGATCATCTTTGTGGACTTTATTATTTCTTGATATCTATATTTGGGAAAAAGCACAATAAATAAATTGATGTTGAGTTCTCAAACTAGGCCCTTCTTGTGACTTCAATAAAGGGTTTTGGTGGAAGAGCAATTATATGATTCTTAGAAAAATTCATGAATTTCAGTTTACAGTATTTGCTTTTTACCCCACACTAGGGTAAGGAAATGAATGAAGAATTTAATGATAGGTGTAATAACATTTAAAAATGGAAAAAGATAAACTGATGAGATAGGAGTTGTAGAAGAACAAAGAAGGAAAAATTGTTTTCTGACTAATTCCTCCCATATAAC
Organism: Camelus dromedarius; assembly: GCF_036321535.1. Taxonomy (NCBI): domain Eukaryota; kingdom Metazoa; phylum Chordata; class Mammalia; order Artiodactyla; family Camelidae; genus Camelus; species Camelus dromedarius. The sequence goes on along the minus strand of NC_087436.1, from coordinate 58,297,662 downwards.
ACTGTAGTATCACTTAGTCATCTTCTTGCTATTATATTTACCAGTATTGCAGAGTTACTAAGTATATTGAAAGTGATGCTTTCAATATGAATGTTTGATTCCATTAAGCCTAAAAACTACCTTCTGGAATATTTTTAATCTGATTTTGAAAAGCAATCCATAACCTCTTGGAAGTAGTATATTACTACACTAGTAGTCTTAAAAGTTGAAAAGACTTTAGAGTAAAATATCAGATAGACCCTCTTCCAACTCAGTTTCCATGGCATTTGCATAAGAGATTGTTCCCTTCTGGGGGAATTTTTTCTCTGTTTTGGGTCATGTTTTAGCCAGTGCCCATTTGAAGGCAAAGTACAGATACACAGTAAGACCAGTACCAGTAAAAAGAGGACACAGTTCAGTTGTAACTCAAGAAAAGAAAACATAACTGTACACCACAAGGACTGGAGATGAGCCATGATGCATTTTTCTTTTTCCTGTGGATCAACATGGATGCTAATCTCTGCTTCTTTGGGCAAATCAGTGTGGTCTTTTTCTTTCTCTTTAAGCACATCCCCCTGTCATCACCTTCTAATGATTTTGAATTTTCACAGTTTTGGCATTTCTTTATAGTGGCACTAATTAACGTCTTAATTCCAGGGCTCTTATCACTGACTGAAATCTCTAAAACTTTAAGTCAAAGTTTTAAAACAAAGAGAAATTAGGCCTCTCATATATTTAACAACTCCGCATCTACAGAATCAAATTTATTTTCTTCCCTCCTCTGTAAACTAGCTCTTTCTCTTGTGTTCCCAATCTCAGATTGATGATCCCATAATTAATATCAGATACATCTTTACTGTGACCTTCTCCACTCCTAATTTACCAAATAATTTTGATTCTGCATTTGTAACTCTCCTCTTACATGATCTACATAATTGCGGTCTTGTATATGATGTGAAAATGAGCCAGGATGTCTGAGTTCAAATTCAAAGTCTCTGTTATATTGGGTATGGGACAAATTCCATAACTTCTCTGTGTCTCATTTCCTTTCACTATGAAATAGTGCAAACGATTATACTTACAGGTTGTTGTGAGATTAAATGAACTAACATTTGTAATGACACGTTTTATGTCAGTCAGTCACATTTTAAGTACTATATGAGATTTACATTGTTGTAGTAGTAATTATCATTCTATCTACAATCGCTGTGAACTTAGTCCTCCTCGACAACTGTAGTTCCTGTTAAGAACTATCTTTCTAAATCATGGGTTGAGTCATAATTTCCATACTAAGATATGTCTGTATTTCTTCCATACCTTCCTAGTCAAAGCCCACATTTAGCACATCATTCAAAGCCCTCCTCAGTCTATCCTCATTTAGTTTCCCAGATTCATATTTTTATTATATCCTTTCATAATCACTTTGCTTTAGTCACATGAGTTTCACATATGTCCATCCATGCAAGCCTTTGCTTACACTGTCCACCTCCCTCAGTTCCAGCCTTTGATGCAGTTCAACTCTTGTCTGTCCATTCAATAACTTCCAAACAAAAAATTTTGAAATCTTTTCCCCCTTAGAATAAAATGATAATTTCCTTTGTTTTCCCACAGAATTTTCTAATTTTCTGAGCTACAGTGTTGAAATCCTGTTAGTAATTCCTGTTTATATGTTACCAACCCCCACTGAAAGTCAAGAACATTGACATTTTTATATAACTATAATGCATGTACAGAGGTTTATGAATAGTAAATACTCATTTTTAATGTTTATTAGTATATGAAAGAATTATGATACAAGTTTGAGAGCAGAGCTTGGGTTTTGAGTTACTTTGCTGAATTTTTTTTTAGCATCCTTATAAGTGCAGGCTAAGGACATTTATCTCAGAATTGATATCTTCAGTAACTTCATTAGTGGCAGTAATTTTTCTGCCATTTTAGCTGCCACTAACAAGCTCTTAAATTTTTTTATTAATAGTCTGATCTTATTAAATGAGTAAAATGCTATACAAATAAAAATCAGTATCAACTCTGGCTTGAAAACAGTATCACTGTTTTGTGTGTACAGATAATATTTCATTGGTGCTACTACAAGGTGCTAATAAATTAAAAATAATTATAAAATAATTTTAAATGTCATTTTTTCTTAAATAATGAGTTTATCTCTGATATAATATAGAGAATTGTCCAAAATAAATTTTGTTTAAAAAAATAACTCTCCAAAACTTTTAAAAGCTGGTCATTACTTATAGGGACTTTTTCCTTAATGCTAGCAGAAAGTTAGTACAGTTTCTTTAGAGAGAATTTTTAAATGATTTGAAACCTTTTTCTCCTCTTAAATTAAAACTTTCATAATTTTTTATTATCACTCCATTTGTTGAAACCCACTGAAACTTTGCCTTCTACATATTTCCCATTTCTTTCTACTTATTTTCAACTTTGAATTTCTTTTTTCTTTCAACCCTTTCTCTTTCTTCTACAGGTGGAGAATGTCTTTTTTCTCTACTCTTCTAACTTGTCGCCTGGGACCCCTGTAACAAAGACAGATTAACATGAGAGAAACTTAAATTTAGTTAGTATAAAATTCATGCAACATTGGAGCCACACAACAGAAAGAAATTGTTGAACCTGAGTGGCTTTTTTGCTAGACTTGATGAAGAGTGGAAAGTCATGTAAAGATATGATAAGACAAAATAGTATCCTAGCAAGGCCTGTTTGTTCAGATTGCCCTTATCTTAGGAGATAACAGTGCTCCTTTCCCCCAAGTATGAGGAGAGAACCTTTCATATGAGGTTTTATGACCTGCTTCAGGAGGTCATAAATTCTTTCCTGAACAAGCTGTTTCTCAAATTCCTTCAGTTTGAAATCTTTAATATGTAAAGGTGCCATATTTTGTAGTATTGTGTCCTGAACCCCATCATGCCCTACCTCTCCTCTCTATCCTTCTCCCTTTCCCCAGTCTGTATCCTACTGCCTTTTTCTTCTATACTTCTGTTCTGTATTTTTCAGGAATTTCATTTTTTCTGATCCTATTCTCTTGATCATTATATATTTAAAAAAAATTTGCACAAGTTTCTGGAAAGGACAGCAGTGCTATTCCTTGAGTTCAAGAGTCAGCATTTTAGTTCTGGACAAATCTCTGTAGAGTAGAAAATTTGTTATATTTCATTTTTAGAGTTGTCTGAACTATGAGTAATCTGACTTTTGTAGTATACCAACACCACAAACAGAAAGAGGGCTCATCTTTGTTTCTGAATGCAACTTTAAATACCCAATCATCTGATGAACTCTCATCCTCACCAAAGCCTTTTTCATAAAAAATGTTCTATGCAATAGTAAGGTGAGCACCAGTAATTTATAAGAAAAGAAGAAAAAGGAGAGTTAAGAACTAAGGTGTGCCACAAAGCAAGGGACCCTGTGCAGTGAGACCCTATTGTATCTTTTATTTTATTGGCTCTTATCTGTCATGATCATTTTACCATAGACTAGTCCTGTATGTATTTAATACTCTATAAAAAAGAAAGTACGATCATTTCTCTATTATTGTTATAGTATATCATATATAATTTTTTGTATATCTGTTTTTCCTTAATTTTCATATATATGAGCAGTCATGTAGAATTCTAATTCATAGAAACTCTTCACTTCAGACAGTGATAGCTACGTAATAGATTTCTATTAAATTTAGAGAGAGGTGGCACTAGTGCCATGTGAAAGTATGAGAGCAAGAAGTCTTTCTTTTTTGCTGTGTAGTTTTATTTATGTTTATTTTTATTGTTTTGAACTTTATATAAAATAATTGGGACTTGTTATATTATATAACATGTTATATAATATATTATATTATATATGTTTTTATATAAACATAGAAACATCTAATCACTTTACTGATTATTCCAACTCACAAACCAAAGTAGAACACAACAAATCATTGTCCAAGTTGTGCAAATAGTGGGCTATACATTATTTTTCTTTTTTCCTGTAGTCCCATTTGATAATGAAACCTGCATGATTCAAGGGCCACTTTTATCCCATCTGCTATTTATTTTGCTAGTTCATTTTGTTATTGGGAATGAAAACTCTTAAAAGGAAAATCTTAGCAAAATTGGGTATGGACAGAGTGTCTATAAATAGAATTTGTATTTTGACATTTGTCATAGATGTTTGTATCCAGTTAAAACATAGGCATTCGAATTGCGGATTTACACTTGACCACTTGATACTATGTGCTTAGTTCTTCTATACTCAAAGTGTCATTCATTTATTTTCTTCTCTTTTCCGTTACCTCACTCTTGTTTTTCCCCAGCCCAACCTAATGGAGAATTTGTCCTGGTATAAAAGATTGAAATGTGATTACCACTGATATTTTCAAATTTATGTTTATTCTGTGTATTTAGCATCTACATGAGTAAACTGGAGTAGAAAAGAAGCTGAAAAGGAGATAAATGTTTTTAAATTCTTCGGAGATCTAATACATGAAAAATCATAGAACTCCATGATAAACTTGGTCCCAACATTTTAAACATTCCCCCCACTTCTTACCCACATTGTCTCTGTTCCAAATAATGTGGCCTGTTCAGTATTCTAGCAAGTGCTTTGCACTTTTCCACTGTGTTTCATCTTTTAGTTCTTTTTCTGATGTTAAAAACCTTTATCACCTGAAGCCCAAGGCAAATATTGCCATTCCATGAAGTCTTCTCTGAATGCAATGCAAATGTTTGCTAAGTCATCATACTTTGTTTTATAATAATTCTTAAATTGTTATTTATCTCTCTGTAATGATGCCTTACTTCCCCACTCATTAATGAGCTCTCTAAGATGTCTGGCATTCTGGCTGCGTACAGAGCTTTGTACCAAAAGGGACTGCCAATTATCATGTTGAGTAATTCACCATTTTGGGAGACGTTTATTTCAAAGTCATTGTTTGAGGTTTGCAGAGTCAATGGAAATTTATACAATGAATTGGCAAATTCTAATGCTTAATCCATTTGTGGCTTCCTCTGAAATGCAACAGTGAGGGATCAACATAGATTCAACACAGAAGAATGAGATAGAAACATAGAATGAGAGGAAACTAGTAGCATCTAGTGCCCCACACTGACAATAGTGATGTATTAAATTATGATCACTGTCCTTGATAAAAGTTATAGATTAAGAAAGACAAAGTTACGTGATACTTATTTCTGATTTCAAGCACATGTCTTAAAAATTACTTGCATTGAAAATATCTAAAAATAATTTGATTTAGAGTAGTTTTTATTGAATTGATCATAACTTGTAAATGCTATTCAGTGCCTAATATGCTATTTTTAATTCCCTCTTTCCTGCCTCAGCTTGTTACATGCGCGCACACACACACACACACACACACACACACGTTACTGAGTCCAAACTTCTTCTGCTCGCCACATAACAGGCCAGTAAATTGGGAGATGAGGTGTTGGGGCAAGGGATAATGGTTTTATAAAGAAAATTGGCAAACCGAGAAGATGGCAGGCTAATGTCCTGGAGAACCATATTCCTGAAGTCAGAATTCAGGCTCCTTTTATACTAAAAAGGGAAGGGATGTGCTTGTTCCAGACTTCTTGGTGTTGGAATCCATTGTTCTTGCAGCTGTCCACGTGGGTCAGGTCATGGTGTCCTTGTAAACCTCCAACAAAACAAATACTGCTTTCTATTCTGCAATTTTTTGTCTTTATATATGAGTGCAAAAGTGTTAATACCCTAAAAGGGCAGAGCCTAGAGAATAGGCTATCTTGTATATTTCAGGCTATAGGCAACATTCTTTTACAGAAGGAGCAGAACCAGTCCAGAAAACACAGCACGGGGTAAAGCCAAAGGAACAGATCTAAAATGGAGTCAGATTTTTTTCTTTCTTATTACACATACACATACATACACACACACACACATACGCAAGTCTATGTTTAGACTATGTATTCACATTAATACTGCTTACTGTTGTCTTAAGGAATAGATCACTTGATCTACTTCTCACCATTTCGGTAAAGCCTAAATATTTTAACAGGGTTGTTTTAATACTGGAGGATGATTACTTTTGAATTTTGGGTCATCATATCTTTGATATGAAATAACTATATATTTACTTTTCTACTTAATTTTCTAAATACGTTTACCTACCATGGTTTCCCCGATATATTTGAGCATATACTGATTTGAAAGAGAGCAATAGTTTGGAGTTACGGGTTTTGGTCTCCTTCTTGTTCTTTGGTTTCAGGGTAAACATATTAGGCTTGGAAGTTCTTAAAGTGTTTAAATATTTAAAGACCTTGAAACAACTTATAATACTACAAAGTAAAAAGGAAAGTGAAAAGAAGTGACCAAAAAAAAAAAAAAAAAGAAACATGGTCAGCATGTAAATTTATGATGTAATAGAATCTGGCTGTAAATGAGTTGGACTTTTCTCCCTTGCTATCATGATTTGACTCATGAACAAGTGCCCAAAAGCACTAAATTTTCTCAGCAGTCTTTCATTACATAAGTACGGAGAATGGAATGCAGTAAATCTGCATCCAGCTACTTTTTAACTATTGTAGATCTAGTGATTAGGTAATAACTTGCAATAATTTTGCTTTACTCCAAAATATTTGTGCTGTCCCTATACGTCTTCCTAAAATTGTCATCAACTTTGACATATTTCACTGTACATTGCCTTATAAAGTAGTCTGTGGTATGCATTGAATAAACCCATGGTTGAATAAACTCATGAGTAACTTCAAGTATCTGAATTAAAATCTAGAGAATTTATGTTATACTAGACATGGCATACAGCTTTTAAAATACATTTACTGTGGCAGTTTTTATTATAAAAATGCAAAGCTTTGGGAGAAAATGTCATCTAGTTTTATCCTATGATTAGTGTTGAGAACAATATGAGAGACTATACCTGGAGGTTCCTCCACAGTGGTATTTAATAGTTACTTTGTAGGCTTTACAGTGGGTACTCATTAAGTTGTTAATTTGCTAGTTATTTGATACTTTTACCTGAAAGCAACTTAACCACTTAGTTTTGCTTTTGGAATGCTAAATTTATGGAATAAATTATGATAGAATTTTTGCCCATTTATCAGTCAGAAGAACTCATAAATCTTGCTTCTTGTGGTCCTTTTAAATATTTACAACATGTTTCACTGGTATGCATGAACCCGGTGTCTGAAGAACCATTATTTTTCTTCTGGTCTGTCACTTAGTTCTTGTGCCACATTGAGCAAGTTCCTTTTTTTCTGGGCCCTAACATCATTGTTATATTCCCTGGAGATATAATTTTCTTGGATACCACTGAGATCACATTCCACTGTCTGTCTTAAGCACAAATTTCTTTCCAGAAGTCTTTATCAATTAGGCAAATTGTGTGTAGAAAAGATATATTATCTTCAGAGCATCAATGTTAGAAACAGTACTGCCTTCCTATTAGGTATTTAATGAAATACATAGAGAATCTGTCGAATATAATTCCTCAAATCCTTGAGAATTTATAATAGTGGTATCTGGATAAATATGAATTCAGTTGAAGAGAAGCTTATATAATTTAACTACTGAGAAATTGAAACATAAAATTAGAGATAATCTAATCTAAAATGATACAGAATGCCTTTTTATAATGGTAAAACAGTAAAATAGGTTACTTTTTATTAAGTATAAGAAAAATGTGTAGATTTGGTTCACTTCTGATATTGAAAAAATTCTTGTCTCATCTCTAATCTTATATGATCTTTAGTACTTTTATCAGAATAACATGTGATTTCTTTAGGAATTGTATTTATTTATATTGATGTATATACAAGAAAAAAAAATTCCCCTAGAAATTACATGGCATTTGCCCTAAAGTTTTAGAAGAAAAAGTAGAAACGGTGAGTTATTCAACAAACGTTTCTTGGGACACTCCTACGCTCAAGGCAGAGTAATAAGCAAAGGTTCTATTCTTAAGGAATATATAATCAAGTACATTGTCAGAACAAAAAAAGGTAGGATTCTACAACTCTTATTCATAGTTTTGTTAATATGTCTTGTTTCTCATCAAGCTCTCTTTACTTTTCCTATCACACCTCTTCCACAACATATAGGAAAAGAGACCATTATAAGCTCCCTGATTGTTCTCTCTTTGCTTACTAAGTACCAACATAGTCTCACAAAAATCTTGGTAAGAAGAAAAAAGCGTTTATTATTAAACATCCAGTAGATTTATTACTGAACTATTCTCCCAGGTAGTGTTATGGACTTCCATATTAGGCCTCTCAAGATGCAGTTGCTTCAACCCTTCTCTCCTGTAAAATAATCCCCACTCTCCATTGTTCATACATGGATTCCTGAGACCTAGCCCTACTCCAAAATGTTAATGATGCAATTTCTCCTTAATGAAGTTCCTCCATTTGAGTTTCTGACCCGACAATTCACAGGACACTACAATTTCTACTTTTAGTAATGGGTTGTCCTTTCCTCAGTCTCTTCCTAGGTCTGGGACAGTGGTGTGCTTTTGCCTGGCTGCATCTTTCTTTTCTGTTCTCCTGGCCAGCCTCTAGTGACTGAGACTCTAATACCTGTAATCATATCTTTATGACAGTTACTAGCTTGCTTAGATTTCTGAATACCTTTATTCTGGGTTTACCATCTCGATATTTAAAGCATACTGGAATATTGGAAAACTGTATCAGATAAGATAATTTGTTTAGGCAATGCCAAAACAAACAAACAAATAAAAACCCCTCAAACTGACTTAAACAAATAAACAAAGAAATGTGTTGGTTTAAAAAAAATCCAAAGCTAAATCTAGATTCAAGTCTGATGTAGAGATTCAGCAACACCATCCTTCCTGGCTTCTCTAGCTCTCCTCTGACTTCCAGGTGTTACCATCAGCCCAAGAATCTACATGTTATCCTAGTCCCACCAGGAACTCCATACTGTGCTATGTGATAGCACAATTTCAGCAGTCAAGGAACAGCCTATCTTTTATAACCTCACATCATGTTGTCCAAGAGTAGAGAGAGACCTTTCTGTAGCCTCTGCAAAATCCTGGCGTTTACCCTCATCTCTCTGTTAGACTTGTGTCCATCTTTAAACCAATTATTGGTTTTAAAGCAGTAGATACACTGAAATTTTAAGCCATTCAGAATTGGAGTTCCTGTTGGAGCTAGGGTGGGATCCATTCCATAGACTTTGTAAGATTTTCTTTTAAGGAATACCAGAGAAGAGAGACAGGTGGATGCTGCAGAAGTAGTCAGCCAGTGTCCCTTACAGACATTCCCAGGACCCTCGTATCCTAACACTGAGCACTAACTATTTGTAGAATATGATAAATTGCCATGCCTTTTTTTAGGCACTTTGGCTTGCCCACTGAATTCAGTGTGTATTGTTATCTCATCCAGCTGGGAATTCACCCCCCGAAACAGGTTGTGATATATAAGGGAAGTCATTATTATCTTCTAATGCTCTTTTGCCACCTGCCTCAGTTGCTTTAGTTAAGGCATTAGAATCAGTGATGGATATGAAAATTCAGCAGTCATGAATGAGGACAGTAGTTCAAAGAAGAACTAGTGAAAGAACATCTTCAGACACTCACATGGACCAAGAAGGAATTCAAGAGATGTAGTGCTAGGAATGATACTTGCCCTCAACAGGTATCCTAGACCCTTGCTGTTGAAGTGGTCCGATGGGAAGTAGCAACTGAATATTTCTTATGGAAACTGCTCCGGACTTAATGATATGTTTTGAAAAGTTCGGTGCTTATTTTGTAACCTTCATCTTTTTTTGCATCATGAGAAATGTTTGAGAAAACGCCTACCTTACTTTTCATTCCAAATATTTGTTGATTTTGAAGTCTCAGTTCTTATTAAGAGGAAGTTGCAGAAGAACATGCTTTGTTTTCCAATAACAGCAGTCATTTATACAGGTATTTAAATATATGTTTGAAAATACTAATATTTGTTGATAAAAATATTCTTAGAGATAAGTGATTTTTTATTTGTAAAACTGAACTTCATATTGTATCTAATTAAATATAAATTATTCAGTTAGTGGCTAATATTTATTTTATGTTCAAAGAATATTAATTATAAGAACATTATTTTTCTCATTTGTTTCACTAGAGAAATGGAAAAGCATTTGTTGATTCTTGGCAAACACACCTTTGCATAAGGAATGGACAAAGCAAACATACGGAGCATATGTACATTCAATTTGTACATACATTTGATTAAGAAAAAAGCAGAAATATTCAAATGTAATAGAAAATATATTGAGAGTATAAAATATGGGTGGTATCCTGACCAGGCTTTAGAATAGTTTGGATAATAATAATTACTGAATTGTTTCTAATAGCAAAAACAAAAAGAGACATATAGGTTTAAAATAACATAATTTTTTAAAATTTTAAGTTATGTCAAAGCAGTAAAAGAAAACTAGTAAAGAAATTAATTACAAATAATCATTCTTCAAACAATGTGAATTAAAGGGCAATAATCAAAATAAAAATTTGAAACAAACATATGAATGTATCTATTCTAAATATACACCAAGTGAGTTCCTTGACTTTTTAATAATCAAGGGAATTAGTCCCCTCAAAATGGGATCCTTAACTCATAAAATGTAAAACTTCCAAATACAGATAATTTGAGTAAGTACAAAGAGGTAGTGTTTAGAAATAGACACACTGGAATCAGTGTTCTCTTTTCCATCTAGCTTTCTATTCAGTGTTAAATAAAATATATATGCTATGGCTCAATTTTGTAGCTCCTTTTCTGACACTTGTTTTGACCTTTCTTTGCCTTCAGTGTCAGCCATGAGACATAGACATGAACAGCTTTTACACTTTGAAATACAAACTTTTATACTATACTATATGACTTTTGACATTCATAACCATTTCAACATTCTAATAATTAAATAGTTTAAAGGTAGTGGTCAAAAAGCATGAACAACACTTTGATTAGCTATGTCTTGATGTTTTGAACCTTGAAGTGTCTAATCTGCAGTATCTTTCATCATAACCTATGTAGACAAGGGGAACTTCAATAGCCACTAGACAGCTGGATGACAGCCAGATGAGCCAATGTTCTAAGGGCTGTCAGTGACCTTGGAGTGAATTTTGCAAAGGAGCAAATTTCTCTGTGTCAGACAGGCAGCTCTGTGATTAAGTAAGTAAGCACACCCACAAAGCTGTACAGCTTTTTAAACACATGTTGGCTGTAAACAATATCCTTTCTCTAAAGGACTTTGAGTGGAATGATGAATATGGAGCCAGATTTATAGTAAAATAGTCTGTATCTCATATGTAGGAAGTACTCAAATAACTGGAGTGGATTTATGCAACTTGGATTAAATAGTGGAAAAAAAAAATCGAAACTTCTAGCTTTCTATTCCCTTGAAGCAAGATGTAATTCTTTCACTTTCCTCTAGTGTTTCTTCCTTTGAGTAACATTCTCTCTTAACCATATAGGGGAAAAAATCAAGAGATGGACACAGTAAGCAAGTTAATGTATTTATTAATGTATTTGTCTAAGAAGAGTTCCCATTTTCCCTAGATTTCTGAGGTCTGTGACAAGCATAACATTTCTTGACTAGAATACTAAATAAATGTAGGAGTGTTTCTTAGCAAAAGAAAAGTTTGAGTGGACAAAGTCAAATTATCTGACAGCTGTGCAGTCATGGATATACGGTTTAAAATGCTCATGGGAATGAGGGATATTGTGGGTGGCCATTTTAGGATATCTGTGAGGAAAGGGAAAAAAATACAATGTATTTTTATTCAAGTGAGTTTTTTTAATTTGGTTCTTTTTGATACTCTGACAAACATGCTAGACCACAGCACAATTCAGACTAAACTTTTTAGACCGCTGGGGTCTAATGGGATGCTTTTTCTTTGATAAGGTTATACTAAAACATGTACCAGAAATACAGATTATGGCAGATAATTATGTAAAGGATGTCATTAATAAAGGTACAGTGTGTATATGTCTGTGTCTGTGTAATTTTGTATGTGCACATATGTTGTTGCAGAAATTGGAAGAGATATTCTTAGAAAAGAGATAGCAAATTTATAACTTTCAATGGTAACAGTACGAATTTCACTTATTTCAATTCTCTTTTGAACCAGTGCATTTTAAAATTGTGTTTTAATAATCCATCTGGTAATGAACATAAAAGAAGGTACACACTAATTGATTAAATAAATAAAGGAAGATGAATAAATGAAAATTCATAGCACTTACTCTGACTCCTATAGTTTTTACTGTTACTGATTGCTATACAAAACAGTTTTATTGCAAATATAACTAATAAGCCCACTTTAAAACAATGATTAGTTAAGTAACTGCTTATAGAATTAAAGAATTAAACCCAATGAATATCATAATCTGTGGGCATGTCAGATATTTCCCTTTAGATATATGTCAGCCTGAATTTATTCAAGTATGTTACCAAAATATTTTCAGTAAGATGTAGAATGATACCACTTTGGATAGGATCACTAAAATCTAGACAGAGAGAGCTTGGATTTCTTGTGACTTTAAAATATTGGAGGGATGTTACATAATCAATGATACTGTATTTATAAGAGATAAGTGTAATAGAAAATAGATGGCTAGGCATAAATCATGTTGCTCTGAAACGAGTTAACCTGAATAAGCAGTGTGAAAGCTTATTACAGAAAGCTCCAAATCTTATGCACACAGTGGATTTTTTTCAGTTTAAAACAAACAAACAACAAAAGCAAAACATTTGAATATTCTCCCAGTAGAATGACTGCAAGTATGTATTGGAAAACAAATCTCAGTTTGAGTAAGAATGAGTGTGCAGTTTAATTTCCACTTTTCAAAACCGATGAGATGGACATGTGTAAGACTTAGAAATGCCATCTAAAATGATTAATGGCCTGGAAACCAGGACCTCTGAAGAAGGATTCAAGGAGTTACTGTCATTTAATTTGAGAAAAGAAGGCAACTCTCATATATAAAAGACTATGGTTAAAAAAAAAAAATTCCCAAAATGAAGAAATATGTGAAAATAAAAAGATACAGGACTAAGTAAAAAAAAAGAAAATTTAGACTCAATATAAGAATGTTATAATGATGGTTTTTTTTCAAAGGGTGTAACTTCTGTTGTTTAACTATAGAAATAGGAAGTCCTTCATCTGTGTTGATACCAGTAATGTCTAAATTAATGGCAATATGAAGAAACCCCTTCAATGCTCATTCTTCACGATTTATCAAAAACAAACATGTTTGTGTGCCTTATAATGCATAGTCTTCTCTGATAATTCTATAGAGGTTAACATACATACCTCTTAACACATGAAATACTTAGTGTTCTTATTTTGCTGCAAAGATCCCTCAGTTATTTGCCCTAGTAAGGGAATGCAGTGTATGTTTTGCAACGTGTGGACACATCAGAGTCTTGAGAGTTCCGAGGGCTTTGGTGGCTCTTATACCATGTTTGAAAGAGAAGTTCACAAGCCAGTTTGGTTATGTGTTGGAAGAAAACTCAGAACTTTTCATAGCACTGAAAGAGCTCATGGAGTCTGCCTTGTGAGAAGCAAGATACCAAGGAACTGGAAGATGACAGAAGGAGATAGACAACCCTAAAGAATAGGAGCTACCCATGAGAGGAAATATAAAATATTTGTGAGGAATAATTAATGTAGGATCAAATTACCTGGGTTCCTACCCAAATCTGTCAGTAAATTACATGCTCTATGCCTTCATCTATAAACTGGCAATAATGATGATATAGATCGCATTGTGTTCTTAAGGGAATTAAGTGAATTATTGCTACTAAATACTTAAAATAGTGGCTGGCACAGTATATAAAAGCTATGAGAGTTCATGATTATCACTAAGAATTAGGTATGTGAGTCTGGTATATTTGAATACTTGTCTTGAACCATTGAATTTAGAAGTAGCATTTTAATATCCAGACTTAGAAGGTAGTAACTTTCTGGACTTAGATGAGCTAAAGTTTGTTAGTTGAAGATTCAAAAAAAATAAAAAATTTCTCTGAAAGTATTCCTTTTTCTAGAAGTGATTACTTTTCAACAGAAGCTATTTTTACTCCTATGTAAATTTTATGTCATATTTTCTATCTATTGTGAACCAAAAAAAGGGTTTCATTTTCCTATTAGCATTGTTTCTGTTATTACCTCCTGTGTGTGTGATACTCTCTACTTGGCCTGGTCTGTTCTTCATATTGTAACTAATGGATACATCCCCTATGGATAGGACAATGTTATGCTGCCAGAGGCTGTGTCTAAGGGCAGGCCTTGAATTGCAGGCAGAGCAGATGATGGTCAGCAGACTTTAGTGCTGGCCTAGGCCTCAAATATGAGCATCACACTGGCCTTCTTATTGGCTGAGCTCCAGTAGACATAATATATGCAAATGAATCTTCAACTTTGTTTCTGTCATTTTTGGGATATGCAGTCTATACCTATTGTTACTCTCTCCTAAAAATAAAAAATCTTTGATTTCTGTGACAGGTACTTCTCTAAGCACTGGGGATATAGTGAAAAAACAGGCAGAGTTCTCTTGCTTGTATGAAGCTACCATTGAATAGACAAGTAAGTAACTAGTGATGATAATTTCATGTTTTTTAGGTACTATTACAAAAATAAAATAGATAAAGTAATACAGAGTAACTGGAGTGGAGTGTGCTATTTCAGATAAAATTGTAAGGAAACCTTTGAAGAAACATTTAAGCCTGAATTGAGGGAATTCACCATGTGAAGATCTGGGTGATGAGTGATGAATGTTCTAGACAGAGTTAACGAAAATTTGCAAAGTGCCTGTGTAAGAAAAGAGCTAGATATGTTCAAGGAACAAAAGGAAAGCTGTATGGATGAAAAAAGGGCATTGAAGGTAGAAGTCATTCAAGATACTATAGAGTTACTGTATGATGCAGCAGCCCCACTCTTGGGCATGTATCCAGAAAAGATGAAAAGTCTATTTTGAAAAGATACACGTGCTCCAACGTTCATAGCAGCATTATTTACAATAGTCAAGATATGGAAGCAACCTAAGGGTCCATCAACAGATAAATGGATAGAGAAGGTGTTGTATACATATATATATATAATGGAATATTAGCCATAAAAAGAATGAAATATTGTCATTTGCAACAACATGGATGGACTTAGATATTATTATACTGAGTGAAGTCAGTCAGACAGAGAAAGGGAGATACTATGTGATATTATGTGTATGTGGAAACTAAAAAATAATACAAATGAACTTACAAAACAGAAACAGACTTACAGACTTAGAAAACAAATTTATGGATGGGGGGAATTAGGAGTATAGGATTAACAGATACACACTACCATACATAAAATAGATAAACAAGAAGGATTTACTTCATAGCACAGGGAACTATACTCAATATCTTGCAATAACCTACAATGGAAAGGAATCTTAAAAAGAATATTTATGTGTGTGTGTGTATATATATATATACACGCTTTGCTGTATACCAGAAACTAACACAATGTTGTAAATCAATTGTACTTCAATTTAAAAATATATTATCATGAAAGTACTCAGGAGCCATTCATGTAGGAATCTTGCATTTAATTTCATTCTAAGCGTAAGTCATTGCAAGAATTAATTTTAAGTAGTGAAATGGCATCATCGTGTTTACATATTTTTAAAATTATTCAGGTTTTGCATGGAGAATGAACTGTAGAATGCATAAGTTTTACAAAATTCAGTAAGGAGGATATTGGTTTATCTATTCCAAAGATGTTGGTGGAGTGAAAAGGATACTGTGAAGATGTGGAAGAGTAGTCAAAATTTCCTTTGGGGATAGACATCTTGAAAAACTGTGAATGTTGAGAAAAATGGAAACGTCCCAGATGCTAGGGACTGCTTTTGTTTTCTCCTTTATCTTATCAAATGAGAGCTGAGAAGAAATTAGCTGTGCATATTATTTGAATCCAGGGGTGGAAGTCAGTTCAGAATATGTAAAATTGGAAGTCATCAACATAAAAATCATGTTTAGAGTCATGAGAATAGATGACATCATCTATTGAAAGGATTATAATATAGAAGAGTAGATAGTCATAGATTCAGCTAAAGGGCCACTAACACTTAGAGTTGACTGATTGGAGGAAGAAGAGCCAGGAAATGTCACTTACAAGAAGTGACCATTGAGGCAGAATGAAAAGCAGAAAACTATTGTTTCCTGGAAGCCAAGAAACTGTATTTTTATGAGACAGTGGTCAACTGTGTCATGTGCTGCTGAAAAGTTGAATAAGTGATAAAAAGGATCAACAACTGGATTTAAGCAAGACAGAGATCTCTGATGACCTTTGCAACAAAATTTTAGTGGGATTAGTGGGGCAAATTCCCAACAGGAAGTAGCTTGAAAAGAAAAAGAGTGTATATGTGGCAAGGGTCAGGTGGGTGGAGGTCAAAAAGAATTGGCAAAAACTGACAATCCCTTTTGAGATGTTTTTCTGTGAATGGAAGCAGAGAAGCAAAAGAGGAACATAGTACCAAGAGAAGACTTAAAAAGAAAAAAAAAAAATGCAAAGGTGGTCACTGATGAATATAAGACAGAGAACAGATAACTGCAGGACCTAAGGCCTTGAGTGGATGAGGTGAAGGGATCCAGAGTACATATGCATCAGATACTCTTAGATAAGTTAAGTTCAATAAGGAGGTCAGATTCAAACTTAAATGTAGGTAGACTGGCAGATCTGGTGTTGGGAAAGAGATCTGTTCTCTTTTGATTGCTTCTCTTTTTTCCAGAGTGTAAGTCATAATCATCAGCTGAGAACAGGGGGATAAGTGTTAGATTTTTGAAGACCAAGATTTGATAAAATTATCTCAGGGTATGGAAATGAAGAAGAATGAACTGGTGAGATGCAGAATGCATCGGTGCCTTTTTTTTTTTTTTCTTTTTTTCTTTTTTGCTTTCAGATGGTATGGTGTCCTGTGGTTATTTGGAAACTGACAATAGCATCTGTATTTTAAATTTTGTTAAATAAATTTTGATGTGAAACCAGATAGCATAGTTAATAAATGAGATCTTTTGTGACTAATAAGCCTGACTTCAACATATTAAATTCCTTAAGCCTATAAGTGTCAACTTCTTTATGTACTCAGTAGGGATGGTATCTTTTGGGTAAAGAGCTTGAGTTTAAATCTTGACTTCACTGCTGACTAACTGAGAGGCCCCTGGGCCTCTGGCTATTCACTTATCTGAAAAACTATCTGAAAAATTAAAATAAAAATAGATTCAAATAATAATATCATTGTGAAGATTAAAAAAGGTAAACCCTTTATACATGTCCACTCTCTTAATTGGGCAATGCTCCATGAAAATTATCTGTCAATAACAGTGGTAGCAGTATTTGTGCTACTCAGAATCCAGTACTTGATAGTTGTATATTCATGGCCATGGAGGTTTATGTTTACTTACTGCATTTTAGTCAAAGTATTTTGTCTTATTCCAGTATTATTTGAATCCCTAAGGGATACATTTAACCTATATATATTGAAAAGTGGTCCTATACTTTTGATCACATGTGAAATTTAGCAGTCTATTTTTAAACTATATGTTAGATAAAAGCAAAAGAATGGGGGAATTTGGTACAAAAACTCCATTCTGAAAACAGATAGGGAACATGTAAGATAAATTAGTCTTTCTAGTAGGATCAAAAAATGGTTTTGATTTAATTTAAAAATTTTAGTTCCTTTGAATAACAACCTGTCAAGAGGTCTACCAGCAAAAGAAAACATTTTGATTGTCTACTCTAGGGACAGAATTCAAGAAAACACATAGAATTATTGGGAAAGCTCAGTTGGCTGTGCTAGTTAGAAAGAAGCCATATCTTAAAATGTCATTCCTTCCGTCTCTTCATAAACAAACAAGTAGTGATTTTTTCATTGGAGATCAGTAAGACCTCCAATAAAATCTGGACTTTCAAATCTGCACCACCTTCCCTTTATGACACTATCTCCCCAAATTTTATTTTTATATAACCTATATTCCTGTCAGATTGGCTTGTTGCTTGTTCTCTGACTGGTCCCATTTCACATTTACTTGCATAACTTTTCTTTTTTATGTATAACAGTGTTCTTTATACCTTAATATTTTCCCCTCCTCTCCTCATACTAAAATCCTATTTATTTTTATAGCCCTAAATCAATGCAAAGGTAATTTCCCCAATCCTTCGCATATGCTAATAGCCTACCCTTTTCTATGTATTTATTGCTTCTGATTTTTATATTAGATATGTCTCTAAATAGTTAGTATTATGAGGTAATTAAGTGTGTTAATTGATAGCAATATACTTAATGTTGAGAGTAATATTAAGTATATTTTATATGTGTACATATATAGTATCTATGCTGGCAAGTTTCTGGAGAGAGAAATTTGTATTAAGAGGCTTGAGTTCATCTACCAATGGTAATTTATACATAGAATGTGTCTAAATAATATTTGAAGAAGCATGTGTTATGGATGCTATGCTGTACCAACATAGACTGTTCAGAACTAAAAGATTTCTTTCCCTAGCTGGTGGGAGATTGTCTAGCCAAAAGCTCTCAGCTCTTTTTGGGAAATGCTTTGGCTGAATGGCGCTCAGTTAGGTTATTTCCACGTCCAATGACTGGTCACCCTGGGAGGAGAGAGGCACAACCCCTTTACCCGACCCAGACAACTCTCCTGTGCCATCCTAGCCCCAGGATCTCCCTGAGGGTTGGCCAAGGCCTGTGACTGCACCACAGCTTCACAGCTCTGTCCATTCCTGTTCCTTCTCATGCACCCCAAGTTGGGTACCCTAATAAATCTCTCACTTTCACATCTTCATTTCATAGTCTATTTCCGGGGAGACCTCAACCTATCCATGGCAGCCAGAAAGAACTGTTACAGACTAAAAAGCACATTTTTATGTTACGCTATTTTCCAAGCTTTTGGAATCGCATCTGCTATTAGGTAACGACGCTTTGATCTTAGTTTGTTCTTAAAAAATATACAGATAGCTATGAGTACACTTGATCATGAAGTTCTAGGTGATCAAGTTTTGTTGTGACTAACATTCATTAAAAAAACAGGTTATTACAATAATAGGATGCAATAGTCTTTAAGTATTCATGATGCTAGGCAATTGGTTATATGGAGAAGTGGCTAAATTGTCCTTATTAATTAAGACCACTCTATGGCAACTCTACATGAACCTCTATTCTATGTATTGAATTAGTGCCCATTTTAACTTTATTTTATACTGGATCCAATACTTCTATCCAAACTTTGATCACTGCAAACCTTAGTGAGAAAAAAAGATTTTCTAGAGTTGGGTTTTCGCTTGCCTTATGCTAGAATGTATTCATGCTAAAGAAAGATCACATTATTTTCTCTAAATTGTGATTAACTATTCTTGTGTGGACTTTTATAATAGACAACTACTGATTAAATTAGAGTAGGAAATTAACAACCACCCATTTATGCTGTTTCACTGTATTTTCAGATTTTGATTCTTTGCTCTGGTTTCTTCATAGCTCTATTTACTCAGATATAAGACATAGTATTTGAGGCCTTTATGAGAAAGTGTTTGTGATGATGGTAGACAGTTCACATGTGCTTGAGCTCATAGCCTCAAGGGTTATGGGGGTCAAAAGTGACCAAATATTTTGTGTCTAAGTGCCACTAAAATGCAGACTTCAAAGAATCTGTCTTGCTGCATATCTTGACCCTTATTCTGTGTCAGTGGTCTTTGGAGTGTGAGGGACACTGTGTGTGCATGTGCTTTGATGGCAACTGCAGGGCTCACAGAGAAGGCCTTATGAAATATGAATAGACTAACCCCTCCACTCCCGGTACCTTCCCTTCCTTCTCTTCTATCAAAAATGCACAGCTGGTGAGGAGAGATAAAATACAACTAGGAACTGAAATCTGCCATTTCCTCAGCCAGGGATTCTAAGAAAGTATCCTGTCATTGAAATAAAGAAAATGCCAAGTTCCTGACTTTTACTTGAAGAAATAAAATAAAATTTAAGCTTTCTATATGACAAATGGTAAGTTTTAATGGTGCTTTTATGGTCCTGTCCAGGTTAATATTAAGACTGATCTCTTATACTGATTAAATATATTAAATCCATGTTATAGTGCGTATATATGAGTATCTTACTTGACTTCTAAATAGAGTGAGCTTTAATGTAGATTCAAATAATAATCCTTTAAATTCAGTAGAATCTTTAATCTTTCACTTAATCCTAATTCTGTTTTTCCTTATTAAAATAAAAATTATTACATACTGTTATTTTAGAAATTTACTCTATTAAAATTGACCTTATTAATATGTTTACATAAACTTCTTTAGTCACCTGTCTACAGATTCCATAACTCAAATTCAGAAGATTAAATATAATGAAGTCAAAAAGAATAATGAATTAATTAATTTAAAAAAACAAAATATAATGAAATCATAAATCATAGAACTCCCTCAAAGAATCATGCAAGTTCTCTGTCTATTTTTGCATACAATTCTACCCACACTGCCTTGAGATACATTCATATTTGTTGAATGCATGAAGACTTTTTTAAAAAGTAGACAGGACAGAAGATACTTAAATTATAATGCAGCTAGATATGATTACTATATCCTGAAACCTTAGAGTCTTTAAGTAAGACTAACAATAGGGCATTTTGTCTAGTCACCAAGACCTTGCTGCTCGTTATTTCTTCCCAACTCTGACCAATATCTTACTCTGTCTCCATGTCTTCTTCTCATATACCATTTTTCTCTTCTAACAAGTGTTACTAAGTTCCCTACAGTGTTATTGAGGTGTTGTGTTGTACAAGTATGGGCTGGTGGTTACTGGTGGCTGAAAAATACTATGAGAAGACTTTGAGTGGATATAAAACTACTAAGGCTTTTCCCCCCTTAAATCTAGGTAGGTTACAGGAAAACATCAGCTTTTGTTTTTACTGTTGTAACAATCTATAACTTTTACTGAACTAGAATAAACTTAAAGATATTTTATTTATGTATTCAACAAATGTTTTATATATTATTCTAAGTTGTAGTCATTGTTCTAAGTTTATCATTAATGGTATAAAGGAAACAAATGGTGGAAGGAAGGAAAAGGGAAGGAAGTCAGTGAGTGTTAGGTGCTATGAAATATAAGACAGAAGAAGAAATGTAATAAGGCAGGGTGATATGTGTACTGTAATTTTGTTTAGAATGGTTACAAAAGACACTTTTTAATTTTTAATGAGTAGAGATGTGAATTATGTGAGGGAGTCAGGTACAGAGTTATTGATAGTTTTTCAAGAAAGGTAATAGCAAATGCAAAGACCCTGAAGCAGGAACATGCTTACTCAGGGGTAGAAAAGGGGCCTATGAGGGTCACAACACAGTGAAAGAGGGAGAGAGTTGGTAGATGGGACCAAATTACAAGGCACCCTGAAGGACTTGAAGACTTCTAAGACTCTGAGTAAGATTAGAAAACATTTTGGGTTCTAAAGAGGAAAGAGATAAAATCTCATTTAAATTTTAAAAGAATCACTCTGGTTGTTGAGTGGAGAATGGAAAATAAGAGATAGCATAAAATTTATATTGTTCTTATTTAAAAAAAGATTAGAGGCAGGAATTCTAGCATGATAGGGTGGACACCTCAGGGAACTAGGCTTCTTAGATCTTTCTCCCCTAATATTCTCTGCATGTGGCATCACCTCATTGTTCAAGATGGGTGTGATTGTTCCAGCCCTCACGTCTATGTTCTAGCTTTTCCTTTAAAGACTTTTCCTAGAATTTACATCTGACAGTTCAGCATCACACCATTAGCCAAAATTGAGTCCCATGATCTTGCCTAACTGAGGGAGGCTAGAAGATACGTTCTTTAACCTGGCTCTTTATTTGCCTAGCCAAAGTTTTTAAAAAATATATGAATGAACGAGATGTTCCTTCATTTAAATTGTTCTCTTACTGAATGATGAGGGAAGCATCCCAAACAGGACAAAGAAGGACAACCAAAAATTGAGACTCTTTCTATTTAAATAACTGAAGTTCAAGCTCAGTATCTTAGAATTTGGTCTTTGGAATTTCAGCCTATGTATAGTTTAGTGCTCCGTAATTCAGAATGCGAATCTTCTCTCACTCTTCACTATCAGCTCACATTTTCTTGCTAGCTCTACAGTGTCATGCAAATCATTCTTGCGAACTTTGGGGCCTCATATACTTCTTTAAAGGAGCTTTCTCTAGCCACAGATTGAATCATTACACCTTGTATTACTCCCTAATATCTGTATTTTTCCTTTGTAGAACATAGCACAATTTGTATTTTTATATATGTAGAAGTATTTTGTTAATATCTGTCCCTGTTACTAGGCTCTAAAAGACATGAGTGGGATCCATGTCTTTTTAGTCCATCAATGTATTCTTTTTTTTTTTTTTTAACATTTTTTATTGATTTATAATCATTTTACAATGTTGTGTCAAATTCCAGTGTTCAGCACAATTTTTCAGTTATTCATGGACATATACACACTCGTTGTCACATTTTTTTCTCTGTGAGTTATCATAACATTCTGTGTATATTTCCCTGTGCTATACAGTGTTGTCTATTCTACAATTTTGAAATCCCAGTCTATCCCTTCCCACCCTCCACCCCCCTGGTAACCACAAGTCTGTATTCTCTGTCTGTGAGTCTATTTCTGTCCTTTATTTACGCTTTGTTTTTGTTTGTTTGTTTGTTTTTGTTTTTGTTTGTTTAGATTCCACATATGAGCGATCTCATATGGTATTTTTCTTTCTCTTTCTGGCTTACTTCACTTAGAATGACATTCTCCAGGAGCATCCATGTTGCTGCAAATGGCATTATGTTGTCGGGTTTTATGGCTGAGTAGTATTCCATACCACATCTTCTTTATCCAGTCACCTGTTGATGGACATTTAGGCTGTTTCCATGTTTTGGCTATTGTAAATAGTGCTGCTATGAACATTGGGGTGCAGGTGTCATCCTGAAGTAGATTTCCTTCTGGATACAAGCCCAAGAGTGGGATTCCTGGGTCATATGGTAAGTCTATTCCTAGTCTTTTGAGGAATCTCCACACTGTTTTCCATAGTGGCTGCACCAAACTGCATTCCCACCAGCAGTGTAGGAGTGTTCCCCTTTCTCCACAGCCTCTCCAGCACTTGTCATTTGTGGATTTTTGAATGACGGCCATTCTGACTGGTGTGAGGTGATACCTCATTGTAGTTTTGATTTGCATTTCTCTGATAATTAGTGATATTGAGCATTTTTTTCATGTGCTTTTTGATCATTTGTATGTCTTCCTTGGAGAATTGCTTGTTTAGGTCTTCTGCCCATTTTTGGATTGGATTGTTTATTTTTTTCTTATTGAGTCGTATGAGCTGCTTATATATTCTGGAGATCAAGCCTTTGTCGGTTTCACTTGCAAAAATTTTCTCCCATTCCGTAGGTTTTCTTCTTGTTTTATTTCTGGTTTCCTTTGCTGTGCAGAAGCTTGTAAGTTTCATTAGGTCCCATTTGTTTATTCTTGCTTTTATTTCTTCTAGGAGAAAATTTTTGAAATGTATGTCAGATAATGTTTTGCCTATGTTTTCCTCTAGGAGGTTTATTGTATCTTGTCTTATGTTTAAGTCTTTAATCCATTTTGAGTTGATTTTTGTATATGGTGTAAGGGAGTGTTCTAGCTTCATTGTTTTACATGCTGCTGTCCAGTTTTCCCAACACCATTTGCTGAAGAGACTGTCTTTATTCCAATGTATATTCTTGCCTCCTTTGTCAAAGATGAGTTGACCAAAAGTTTGTGGGTTCATTTCTGGGCTCTCTATTCTGTTCCATTGGTCTATATGTCTGTTTTGGTACCAATACCATGCTGTCTTGATGACTGTAGCTCTATAGTATTGTCTGAAGTCTGGGAGAGTTATTCCTCCAGCCTCTTTCTTTCTCTTCAGTAATGCTTTGGCAATTCTAGGTCTTTGATGGTTCCATATGAATTTTATTATGATTTTTTCTAGTTCTGTGAAATATGTCCTGGGTAATTGGATAGGGATTGCATTAAATCTGTAGATTGCCTTGGGCAGTGTGACCATTTTAACAATATTGATTCTTCCAATCCAAGAGCATGGAATATCTTTCCATTTTTTAAAGTCTTCTTTAATTTCCTTCATCAATGGTTTATAGTTTTCTGTGTATAATTCTTTCACCTCCTTGGTTAGATTTATTCCCAGATATTTTATTACTTTGGGTGCTATTTTAAAGGGGATTGTTTCTTTACTTTCTTCTTCTGTTGATTTATCGTTAGTGTAAAGAAATGTAACTGATTTTTGAACGTTAATTTTGTAACCTGCTACCTTGCTGAATTCTTCAATCAGCTCTAGTAGCTTTTGTGTGGACCTTTTAGGGTTTTCTATTATAGCAACATGTCGTCGGCATATAATGACACTTTTACCTCTTCTTTTCCAGTTTGGATCCCTTTTATTTCTTTCTCTTGCCTGACTGCTGTGGCTAGGACTTCCAGGACTATGTTGACTAGGAGTGGTGATAGTGGGCATCCTTGTCTTGTCCCAGATTTTAGTGGGAAGCTTTTGAGTTTTTCACCGTTGAGTACTATGCTGGCTGTAGGTTTGTCATATATAGCTTTTATTATGTTGAGATATGTTCCCTCTATACCCACTTTGGCTAGAGTTTTTATCATAAATGGGTGTTGAATTTTATCAAATGCTTTTTCTGCATCGATTGAGATGATCATGTGGTATTTGTCCTTTCTCTTGTTGATGTGATGTATTACAGTGATTGATTTGCGTATGTTGAACCAGCCTTGTGTGTCCCTGGGATGAACACCACTTGGTCATGATGTATAATCTTTTTTATGTGTTGTTGGATTCTATTTGCTAAAACTTTGGTGAGGATTTCTATCAATGTATTCTTGATTGTTGCTAGATCAGTGCCTGATGTGTAGTTGTTTATTAGACATTTGTTGAGTAAATTAACATCTGCATAAATGAATTCATAATTTTCATACTAGAAATTCTAGTAGTAATTGTAGTAGAAATCAAATCAAAGAGATTGGATTTAAAGGTCTTAATTGCAGTAGTAAATATAATGTAAATCAAGCCAATGGGATTAGATTTAAAGGTCTTAATATCCAAAGCCCAGGAGACTGGAAATTCCTTCGAATCATTTTAATTAATATATCAAATCTATTAGAAGAATTTGTGCATAATACACATTGCTTCTGTATATGTAACCATCATCATATCTCATTATCTCTGTATAACACTCTATGAATTTGTGAGCTTGGAAAGCTACAAACTAAGCAGCAAAACTTGATCATATTTTACAGATCTAAATAATACTTCTTATAGTATTTGGAAATACATGAAATAATCTGAAAAAAGTACCTTCCCATACTTTCAATCTTATACTAGTTTTCTTTTGGTATTAAGTTTATATAAAGAACTTAGATAAAAACAAAAAGTGTCAGTCATCAGTATATATGCCTTTATTTGTTAGAGATTTAAGAAGTTGTAGAATACTAGCGGCTAATTTCAGAGGAAGGTCACGAACATAAAATAAATTACTTGGACAAGTTTAAGCATTATTTTTCATTAAGAGTCAATATCCAAGGTCATTATTACGTGCATTCTTGTAAATACATGTTATGAGTAAGGATTAACAAAATGCATTTGGAAGTTTTCGTTGATCTTTAAGAAAAGGACCGTTGCTACTATTTAATAAAGCAGAGAGCTTGTCTGATGTGTGAGGCAGAGTTTTTTTTTTTTTTTTTTTTTTTTTTTTTTTTTGGGAGTCCTGTCAGGTGTGCAGATAGTTGATAGCTCCTCACAGTCAGCCTGACACTTTTAGGTAGAGGTTTACTGTAGCATACAAGAAACAGTGGCCTGTGATACAGCCAAATGACTGCTAAAATGATATGAAAAGAGATTTCAATTCTTTATGGCACTACTAATGTACCTGAAAGTTTAAAAGTGCATTTTAGTAGTTGTGAAAGGATCCGAATAGAAAGACTGGTGCCCTCACTTTATCCACCTCAGCTCTCAGCACAGAGAAGCATCCTCTTGATTGCTATCATCACTTGCAGTGGAAACTCAAGGGATGTACAAGATTACTTTATTCTCAATTTAATCTTGGCCATCTCTGTTTGATCCTTGCCTCTCTGCTGTGATTTAAATTTAGTGGAGTTCAAGAGAGAAATTTTATTTTCATATGCACTTCTGTAGATACTGACCTAGAAAGAGACTGGCATTATATGCCTTAGTCATCTGATTTGCACACTGATTCTCTCTCACTACCAGCTTGAGCAACATTTGACTGGTGAGCTCCAGCAGATAGGTTTCATTGCCTACTGTCAATGCAGATGAACCTCTGACTTATAGAGCTACATTTCCCTGAAAAAGCTATTGTAAATTCAAATAACATTAGTCAAATTAAATTTTCTCCCAGAAAAATATCACAAAGTATTTTTGAAGACCTGATAGTCAACCTTTTCTAAACAAAGACTTTCATGAGGGTTGGGACTTTATCATTAAGTGAATTGAATAGAGTGATATATCTGTACAGCACAAGATTTTTCTAAAAGTCATGTATATATATGTCATATATATATAGATATGGTTTAAAGAGCAATGCATTGCCAGTCATAGAAAAATGTATTCCATGTGATTAAAAATAATCATTGTGTATCAAAGACGTGGCTTCCTGTCTTGCAAAGCATCTGAATAGTTGCTGATCCTAAAGAGATAACTTAATCTCTCTCATCATAAGTGACATCTATTAATCTGGTTAAAAAATACTTATTTCACAGGTTGGTTAAAGGTGTTGAATATCAGCTGAGCATTAAGTAAGACTGAACTAGGTTTATATCTCAGTGCTATTAATTAGTAAGTGAGACCCCAGATGATTTATTAAGAATCTTTATGTCTCATTGCTAATTGTCTCCAGTATTCATTCTCTTATTCTTCTTTGATAATCATTTAGCTTCCCTTGGACCCAGAAAAAGTAATAAGACTAAGTTATGGCCAGTGGGGTGTGAGAGGAAGTGATGTAGGCACATTCTAGATCTCACTCTTTTAAAGTAACTCCTTGCCCTCCACTGCTCTTATAACCTTCCAGTGGGCTGGAATGTGGACATTGTGGTCAAGACCTCACTTCAGCCATACCAATAAAGGCAATACCCTGAAGATGACAGAACCACTGAATGGAAAGAATCTGGGTCCCTGATGATCTTGTGAAACAAAGTTGCATTCCTTACCTGACTGTAGCTCTGGGATGAGAAACGTCTATCTATTCAAGCTATTGGAGTTTTGTGTCCCTTTGTTACAGTAGCTTGACCTATAGCCAGATAGTAGTGACCTTGAAGAGGGGGCTAGATTTCCCCAAGTTTTAGTTTCATAATCCATAAAATTGAGATAGTAATAGTATCTATTCAGAGAATTATTTTGAAGACAAAATAGTTACTGTATACAAACCATTTAAAATAGTAGCTGGCACATAATTAGTATTCATTAAATGTTAGCTATGTTTTTTTTTATTCTGTGAATTATTAATTTAACTGTTTTTTGTGTACTTTAAAACCTATTAAGTGAAATATTTTTATCTTAGTAAAGCATAAGGAGCAATACCGAAAAAAAAATTAATGGTTGAAAAACACCTTTAATTTCAGTGCCATGAAATCAAATAGTTTTTATTTTTAACCACAAAACATTTTCAAGAAATTTCCTGTGATAAGTTTTTGGCTTTTTTGAGAAGTTATTACACAGACTTCTGCTTTGCTGGTATTGTATGTGTGTTCATGTGTGCATAGGTGTGTTTTGCATTGAAAATTTTCCTCTAGCACATCAAGTCAAAATCCTTTGAAAAAAAAAATATCTTTCAGTTTCCATAACTGCCAGTTAATCATGACTGGTAGTTGTATCTGTTACCTTGACGTCATGTGATTATTCCAAACTGTGGTTCCCTTTTACACATCACTGTGTTTTGCAAAACAAAAAGAAAAAAATTCTGTCATTTTCTCTTGAATGTCTGAATTCTTTTAGCATGGCATTATACTTTTCAGCTTAGCTACTAGTTGTAAAAATGATCATTATACACAATGACCATTTTTCTGGATTAATAAATCTGTTATTTACTTTATGTCACATTTTATTTTCAAAGTGTGTTCTTTACAACTGTAACCCTGAGAGATAGTCCATGAAGACTGCATTCTGTTGTTCTCTTGTCAAGGAAAAGTTTGAAATACTGTGATTGTGTTCCTTTTTAAAAGAGATACCCAACATACATTAGGTATTAAAGTCTGTGCATAGTTCTAAAAGACAAAACATATTTTGGTTTAACCCAGTTTCCCCAAACATATTACTGAGATACATTGCTTTATAAAGAACTTATTAACCTCTGAGAACTGGTTTTGTGGATTCCACTTTGAGAAAAAATTTTCCCAAGAGATTGTAATCACTAGAATCACAAGAAGTACTATTATCCCTCCCTCATTACCACAGCCATAATCACTTCCTTTCCTCTGTGCTGCTAGAGCACTCTTACTTTGCTCTGCTTTCCACACTTTGTCTTATATTTAAAATTCTTCTGGATTTGTCATTCCCTATATAGATTGTGAGCTCATTTAAAGTAGTACTATTGTTTTTCCTTCCTTCTATCATTGTGCTTTGCTTGATACAACGTAACTGGTGGTTGATTAGTAATTTTTTATGTATTTCATTCTTTTTATTTGAGTGGAAAACATACAGTTTTAAGAAAAAATTATATATTAAGACTTAATAAGTGTTAACTTTCAAATGGTCTAAGTTGTTGATTGTGCACATAATTCCTCCATTGGTTATAGCTTTTATGAAGCTTTATTAGAATCTCTATCTGCATGGTTCAGTTTCAGAGAATGGAATCCATTTAACTAGTTTAAATAAAAAAGGGATTTTGGACAGGTTATTAAATGCCTTGGTAGGGTTGAAGAAACATATTCTAGATTGAACTGTCAAAAATGAATAACAAAGCCACCCCCACTGAACTGAGCAACCCAAGGTAGCTAACGACTTTTGATGAGAAGCCACTGGCTTGAGAATGACTCCACAGGACCATGGTCCTCATACATCCACTGTCAGGGAGCTACTATAGTCAAAAAGCCACTAAATTTACTGTTGCTAGATTCAGAACTGTATGAGAAAATTCATAAGTTGCCAGACTTCAGTCTGCCATGTCTAGCCCTTCCTTACCTACAAAAATGATTATGGGACACTGGAAACTCAGTTAATGTTGAAGAAAAAAATAGATGACCTTCATGACCATGTTTGCCAGTAAAATAAAAAACAGCTTCTGCCTCACTTTTTCATTCCAAACCTTCTTAAATTCTGTCTGATTGGGAGAATATAACTGACATCTAAAACCCTAGCAACAAGGGAATTTAGCAAATGAATGCTTTCCTTTCTCATTCTGTACTATATAGAAAGACATACAGAAAGGAGAAATGAATGTTGGATTCAGTCAGTGTCGACCAACACTAACTGTAAGTCTCATTGTCATTCATATGTAGCACTGTTTCTTATTCTACTTTCTCACCTTTCTGTCTACCCCTCTGTCCTTGGTTTCCTGTTCCCTCCTCTTTTTCTGTTTTCTTTTTTTTTTCTTAACATTTTTTTTCTTAAGTAATAGTCATTTTACAATGTTGTCAAATTCTAGTGTAGAGCACAGTTTTCCAGTTATACACGAATATACATATATTCATTGTCACATTTTTTTTCACTATGAGCTACCACAAGATCTTGTATATATTTCCCCGTGCTATACAGTATAATCTTGTTTATCTATTCTGCATTTTAAAATCCCAGTCTGCCCCTTCCCACCCCCCACTCTCTTGGCAACCACAAGTTTGTATTCTATGTCTATGAGTCTGTTTCTGTTTTGTATTTATGTTTTGTTTTGTTTTGATTTTAGATTCCTCATATGAGCGATCTCATATGGTATTTTTCTTTCTCTTTCTGGCTTACTACACCTAGAATTACATTCTCAAGGAACATCCATGTTCCTGCAAATGGCGTTATGTTGTCGTTTTTTATGGCTGAATAGTATTCCATCGTATAAATATACCACATGTTCTTTACACAGTCATCTGTTGATGGACATTTAAGCTGTTTCCATGTCTTGGCTATTGTAAATAGTGCTGCTATGAACATTGTGGTGCAGGTGTCATTTTGAAGTAGGGTTCCTTCTGGATTTATGCCCAGGAGCAGGATTCCTGGGTTACATGGTAAGTATATTCCTAGTCTTTTGAGGAATCTCCATACTGTTTTCCACAATGGCTTTCCTTGCTTCCCTCTCCCACTCTTAATGATTTAGATGTTTTCTTTTACAATTTTGTGTTTATTCTTTTTGTAATTCATGGCCGTTATCTCCTTTCCAGTTACGGGTTTCTCATTTTTGTAGCATCCCGCTTCTTTTCTATTTAGAGTAGACCTGTCAGTATTTCTTTTAGCATGGGTTTAGTGTTGCTAAACTCTTTTAGTTTTTGCTTGTCTGTGAAGTTCTTTCTCTCTCCTTCTATTCTAAAGGATAGCCTTGCTGGATAGAGTATCCTAGGCTGCATCTTTTTTTCACTCAGGACTTTGAATGTATCTTGCCACTCCCTTCTGGCCTGTAGTGTTTGTGTAGAGAAATCAGCTGAGAGCCTTATGGGGGTTCCCTTGTAACTCACTCTTTGATTTTCTCTTGCTGCCTTTAGGATCATTTCTTTATCCTTGACTCTGACCATCTTGATTATAATATGTCTTGGTGTGGGTCTGTTTGGGGTCTTCCTGTTTGGGACCCTCTGAGCCTCCTGTACTTGGATATCTGATTCCTTTAGGTTTGGGAAGTTTTCAGTCATGATTTCTTCAAATACCTTTTCAATTCCCTTTGTTCTGTCTTCCCCTTCTGGAACCCCTATTATGCATAGATTGGCACGCTTTATATTATCCCATAGGTCCCTTATATTGTTTTCATTGTTTTTTATTTGTTTTTCTCTCAGCTGTTCTGATTGGGTGCTTTCTGTTGTCCTGTCTTCTAGGTCACTTAGTCGTTCCTCTGCATTATCTAGCCTGCTTTGTAGAGCCTTTAGGTCAGCTCTCATCTCAGCAAATGAGTTTACTAATTCTCCTTGGTTCTTCTTTATAGCTTCTATTTCATTTTTGATATATGTTATATCTCTAAGCACTGTTTCTTTTAGTTACTTCAATACTTTGATCACTCCTTTTTTGAAATCTTGATCTAGTAGGCCATCGATGTCTATTTCCTTGATTGTGCTTTCAGGGGATTTTTCTTGATCTTTTAATTGGGAGTGGTTCCTCGGCTTCCTCATATTGCTCATACCTCTCTGGCAATGTGGCTTAAGGAGTATCAGTTATCTAGTTCTCCTGGAGACGGTATGCTCTTAATGATTTTATTGAGAGTTCTTTATGTCTTCGCCCTGTTTCGCAAACTCAGCTTGCTGTTTCCAGAGGCCCTCTGTTGGCGCCCTCTTCTGTGCTGCTCCCAGTGGCTGTCAGCTAGCAGATCGCACCCCCTCCCAGCACTGCGTCAGGTACTGAGCTCTTATCCGGTGGGCAGGTGGGTCACTCCCCCTCCTGATGCCTCAGTCAGATGCTGTGCTCAGGGGAGGCAGGTGGGCAGATCACGCCCCTTTCCAGCACCATGGTCAGGTGCTGCGTTCCTGCCAGGAAAGCAGGTTGCCGCCTGTCCTTTCCTGGTGCCGGTCGCTCCACTGCTCTATGCAGCTGCCCACTCCGCCTCAGGTCAGTGCTCCAAAGGTGAGCTGGGGGAAGACCGCAGAATGGCCCCGCCTCTGCTCTGTGCCAAATCTCAGCTCCTTGTTTGTCTTGGCAGCACGAGTTCTCTGAGGTGCCAGGGAAGAAAGATCCTATCTGCCTCCAGGTGTAAACAAGTCTTAGTCCTACATAGGCGGTTGCAGAGCCCCTGGGTGTGGATTCAGGTTTCGGCCCCACCGCTGTCTGCGTGCTGTGCACAGGAGAATATGGTGGCTGTGGCTGAGTCCCGCCTGTCTTCTCGTGAGAAGTGCCAGTAATGGCAGCTCAGGTCTGAGGAGACAGAGTCTATGGTGCCCCTCCCCCCAGGGCACACCAGCTGTATTGCTTGCTTTTTTTCCGCATTTTATGGGAGACCGAGGTGGTTCTGCTCCGTACCCCCTCCCATCCATGGTGCGCAGCACCCTGCAGTCCCCTGGGGCTGCCTCAGTGCAGCCGCTCGAGTCCTCCGCCCAGCTCGGGCCACCTGCCCCAGCCCCAGCTGTCATCTTGCGTCTCGGGCTGGGTGTCATGGGGACCCTTTGTGCCCGTTTAACTCAGTTCTGTCAGACAAGGGGTGCTCAGGGCATATCTGAGCCTCAGAGGTTCTCCTTCTGTCCCACTGGCCTCTCCGTTGGAGAGGGAAAACCCAGTGAATGAGCGCCAGTCCTCCTTTGCCACTCCCTCCCCGTGGGATCAGTCCCGCACTGTTTTGCCTTTTCTTTTTTCTCTTTTCCTACCCGATTTTTGGAATCTTTGTCTTTCGAAGAGGGCGATGTTCTGTTGGAGTTCGGCAGGTGCTCTGGTTGGCTGAGTGGGTCCATAGATGTGAGTTTTGGTGTATTTGTGGGAGAGGGTGAGCTACAAGCGTCCTTCTACTCTGCCATTTTGCTTCTCCCCCCTCCCTCCTCTTTTTCTTCCTGCAGTCAGTGCAACTTGAGTCAACAGTGAGAATTACATCTTCACCTATATAAAGGGATTTTATACAACAAAGAGGGAGAAGCAGTGAAATGCTTTATCTAACTGGCACATGGTAGGTGAACTAAGAGTGTTACATGAAAGTATAACATGCTTTATCTTAGCCACAGTATTGGATTTTTTCATAAACAATATTCTTTTCCAAAACTCTATGTCATAGATATTACTGTCCTTTTACTAAGAATAAAACTGAGGCACTTTGAAAAATTATTTATCAAAGATTATGCATCTTGTAAGTTTGGGACCCATGGTCTCTTCATAATACTGTGTCGTCAAAGATTGCCTGCAGTTTGAAGCAAACTGAACTCCACTTTCCCACGTTTCATCTGGAAAATAAAAGTAAAGAGTTTAAATTATAGCACAGTGTGCAAAAGCCCATATTACTGTTTCTGTCATGGGACCTGTTTTATGGTGAGCAGCGTTGTCTCACTGACGCAGACACATCAATTCCTACCTTATTAAAAGGTGATGCTACGTTCCCTGAACCTCAGCATCCACTGCAGATGTTGCCTTAGTCTCCGAGGCTTCATATTGTTGGTTAATTTACATTCTCTGACAAGTCATACCAGAAAAATCGCCTGCTGATTAGTTCAGCACAAAGAGAGTTTACATGATCTGCAAGCAGAGTATTCCTTTACTTTTATTCATTTGTATCACCTTTACTTCTTAAATATCCATTCTATGCAATAAAAGTCTAATCAAATGAAATGACTGCCAGGACAATCTGTAATATTATTAATCCATTTCCATATGTTTCTGACACCAATAAGTATGGGGATTGAACTGTGGATATTTAATAGCTTTGTAATTCCCTTTGAAATGCCATTCTGGGGTCAGCTGAAGGAAAAACATAGCAGAAGTATCTTTTGAAACATCAAATCCATTTTCACCAATTATATTATAGTTCCCTAGGTTTCTAAGATTTAGAAATCATCTAACAAACATATTTATGTTTTCACTTTATTGTGTTTTAGTTATGTACCCTGTGCTCATAATGTAGTAACTGTATCATAAATATTATTACAGAAATATAACATAAATAAGCATCTCTTGAAACCAGCATGAACTTTGGTGAGATTTAAGCATTTTAAGATACTTATCTTTGCTAATTAAATGTAAAATATAGTATAAAAATCTTTCTATTCTCTTTTAAAGCTCATATTTATACCTACAACTGAATAAATCACTAATAATAAAACATAAGTAATGTGCTTTCAAGTGATATTATGTAAATTAAGATTAGTTAACATCATGATTTTTAATCATTTCCCATAAATTCAAATGAAAAAGTTACAAGATCCTCATTATTTTAATTTTTATGTAATCTGTCTATTTAAAAGAGGTCACAGTATCATTTTCCATTTAGCAATCACTGAGAAATAAGAAAATAAATCCAATTTTGGAGGGTAAAATTTAAGGTCTAATTTAGAGCTTTGTCATAATTTTACTACATATGTGCCACTCAAATGCTGCTAAGCAAATCATCTTGTCTTAGTTACATATGTGGTTGCACAGGCATTTAGTTTTTAAAAATTGTATGTGCCCTGCTACATTGAACAAGAAAGTCATGATCCCTGATCTGTTTGAATTTATAAGCAATCAGTGGAGAGCTATACTAAAAATAATTGATGTAACTATTAATTTTAATTGTGTTAAGTGCTATGAAGAGGCAATATAAAGGCTATAAGAACATGTAACCTAGCTCAGCCAAGGCAGAGGTAGAAGTAGTCACATAAAGTCTCTGTTTAAGCTCTCACAATATAATAAGCAGGAGTTACCCAAGATAACTGTGGGTGGGGGCAGGAAGGAGGTAGAAATGGAGTAGGATGTGGAAGAACATTCAACAGGGAAGCAGAATGGCTGAGGCTCCACATAATATCAGCCACCCAAAGCCCTGGGAGAGGAGACTGGCAGGATCTAGATCATATATAAACTTGCACGATATATTGAGGATTTTGAAGAAACTTATCAGTGCACCATTCCATAGTCCTTTATTGGGCGTGCTTTATTTATAGAGAGCGGTGGTATCATTGATAGAGGATACTGCTGTGGTACCCCTTATTTGTAACATTCACTGACAATGAAATTATTCCATATACAAAATAGGAATGAAAAGAATGCATTATTTCTCAGTGTATGCACATTCCCTCCAAAATTTTTCACTATACTCTAGTCATGTTTGGTCTTGTCAGAAATTCTTCTTTGAAAATATCAATAAGTGAGTTCCTAATCTGCCTGTTACTTAGAGGTAAGCAATGGTTATTTCATGTTCATTCTAGTTTGTGTGAAGATTGAGTTTGGGAAGATCAATCTTGCCTGGAAGGCTATGGAGAATTTTTTTTCTAAATCCCTCCAAGATCAGTATTATCCCACTCTACATCACTTTTTGGTAAACTCTGATTTATCATTACAGTCAGAATTATTGTACTCTTTTCTTCAAATTACTGAGAATATTTAGAAATTCCCACTGCAGTGGTTCTCAAAGTTCAGTGTGAATGCTGATTCATATCTAGGGTAAAGCTCAGGAATCTGTGTTTTTAGGAATACCTTCAGGTGATTGTTTTGCAAGCGATTCATAGATTTTGCACTCTGATCATTTCCTTAGAAGCAGAAGGTTTGGTCAAAAAAAAAAAAAATCCTCAGAATTCAGAAAAACTCCCAAGTTTGTGCAAATAAGTTGAGCCTCAGATTAATAATTTCTAAATCTGTGTGTCTGCTTTTCCATAGGAGGTCTGTGTCTAAAAGCAGACGTCTTGATGTCGCCAACTAAAAATGCAAGTTCCCACAGTTCATCCTAGTTGTAACTAAAAACTTCTCCCACCCCTCTTTTTGTCCTTCAGAAATACTTGAGCCTTTGTAAGTATATGTGGGCCCAGGGTACTGCCACGTGACTCTTGTTTCTACAACCCAAAGTTAGCAAAATACTTAGACTACCTGGCAGTGTTCTGGTAACTTTCATTCTTTTCTGAAACTTCCACTTTTTTTCACATTAAAATCTTGCACCAGCAAAGGGATTTTGTTTAATTGTGAGATAATCACTGGCCTCAACACATGGTGTCCTCTGTCAGAACTGTCAGCCTCCACACTTTTCATTTCTCTGTCCAGATCCAGAAAATGATTGATGTTCACTACAAAAACAAAATTTCTATTTTAAAGCTACTACTGTCATTACGCATAAAGGATGTTTGTTAATGTATGCACTATGTTAAATAAATGAGTAACTGCAGGTAAATTGTCACACTGATGATAATCTCTGACATGTTGTAGGAATGTCATATAATCCTGTAAAATTAAGAGATATGTTTTTATAACCTCAGATTAAAGTTATTATTCCTTTTAGATTGACTGAGGGAAAAAAACTCGTGTATGTGTGTATGTGTGTTTAATATTAAAGATTAGCTTTCAAAATGTGTTTTAAAAGTACTATGTGTGATGTAAGTAGACTTCTTTATAAAGTATATAACTTTGAAATACTGAGTTCTCTTATTCTTAGAAGATATTGGTATGCTGATACAGTAAGATTAATCACTATCTGTTTTACATAAAAACATGAGCTCTAGAGTTATGGTGCTATATATAGTGATTTTGCGCACTATTAGTCAAAGAATCTCTAGTAGTTATTTTCTTTAAATACGTGAGTTAAAGAATTAGTGTGGAATGCGCCTCCCCCATGTACACCACCTTCCCATCACACCCACATAGGTAGTGGGTAGGTGTGAATGTCTCTATACCTGTGTGTCCTAGAAGAATATTGAGTTATTCAGTTGCATATTAAAATTGTGTGTCAACTAAAATTTTTTTCATTGTTATATTTAATTTTTATAAGATCTGCTAAAAACTACCTAGAGAGAAAATGTGCCAGCAGGAAATGTTAACCCATCATGTTGAAATATTGCCTCATCCTTCCATGAGAATTGTTCTTTGTACTTTTATAGAAAGATAATAAATAGAAAGAGGCTCTGCTACCTTCATGTGGGGAAAAAAACAAAACTTCAAGATATTAAAATGAATAATGAGTTGCACCCTAGGAGTGTGTAAATAATGGTAGAATACCAGTATTTTCCTGAAAAGAACTGAAACAATTTTTTTAGGGCCTGTGGAATTTAATTATGAAAGACATCAAGAAAAAAAAAATGTGAGGTGATCTCAAATTCTGAGTGGAAAATTATATATGAAACAATTTCATCAACTAATTAAAATGTTTATAACATGTGAAAGTTTGGCTTTATCCATTAACCTAGATAATTGAATAGAGTGTTCAGTGTGGAATTGAGTTCACCAGCCACCGAAGTGTTTACATAAAGACTAGATAAGTTCCTACCAGAGATACTGGAAAAGATTCCTGCATTGCATGGGAGATTCTTGTAAATTGTGTTGAAATTTTTTTCAATTCTGAGGTTCTGTGATTCTAAGAATTTATCAGGTTTCCCAGTAGTGTGTTGACTTCATTTTCTTTAGTTACCTGTTTGACCTACATATTTAAAAAAAATTCTAAATACCTATTTTTTTCCTTCTTTTCTATCTCTGTTGCCTAAGTTTAGATACTCAATATATTTTCTTTTTTACTAGTGTGAGAGCCTTAAATCAGTCATCCTGTCTCCAGATTTTTTTTCATTCAAGTCCAAATCTGTTTAAAATTTGTCAGTGTCTCCCCATATTTGAAGAGGGAAATACTACATCATTAACTGCATTGCTCTGTAAAGGAGGTTTTAGGAACTGATGTATGACCTCCAAAATTCATATGTTGAAGCTCCAAGCCCTACTGTGACCATATTTGGAGATAAGGCCTTTTAAAAGGGGTAATTAAGGTTAAATGAGGTCATATGGCTGGGATTCTTATCCAGTAGGACTGGTGTCTTTATTAGAAGAGGAAGAGAAACCAGGGATGAGTATTTTTTAGTAGTATGTTTCCATGAATTTTTGAACCTTGTATTCTTCATATCTCCCAAAGGAATTTGTGTGATTTAACCTAGTATTTTCGTAACTCTCCTGAGCCTAATTATTATTTTACCCCATTGTTAAAAACTGAAATACCTAGTCTATATCATTAACCTTCTAATTGAGTAAATGCAAGGGGCATATGACTGTGTATTTTTAATGAGGATTTTAGAAGATTGCAACAACTGGCAAGTTTGATAAAAAAGTTGTTTTTTTTTTCAGTGCTAACATACTAAATGCCTTGTGTGCCTGAGGTATCTAATAGATTACTTATGTAAGTAAATGCAGCATCTGACAAATTTGACAGTCATAATTTTTTTTTTTTTTGCTGTTTTATTTTATTTTTTTAATAGAGGTATTGGGGATTGAACCTAGGAACTTGTGCATGCTAAGCAGTTACTCTACAACTGAGTTATACCCTCCCCCAAGTTCAAGATTTGCAGATACCAACTACTATGTATAACATAGATATACAAGTTTCTTCTGTATAGCATAGGGAACTATATTCAATATCTTGTAGTAACCTATAATGAAAAAATACGAAAACGAATATATGTATGTATACGTATGAGTGAAACATTACGCTATACATCAGAAATTGACACAACATTGTAAACTGACTATACATCAGTTTAAAAAAAAAGTACGCTGGGAAAATAAAGAATGAATATGGACTTATTTTAGATAAGTAACACTGGCAAAGCTTATTCCCATACAGGGCCTGTTAAACCTTCTGTTCAAGGTAGTGAATATTCTGTGTGTGTTTCTCATCCCACAGTTGGGCTGTTCTTGCATGATAATAGAAAGCTAAAGGGATTAAGACTTCTTTTTATGCCTTCTGATCATGTATTATTGTGTGTCTACTCATCCAGATATTTCATTAAACATTATTCTTTTCTGAGGGCATTGGCAAATGACTAGTATACTTATCTGTAAGGACTTTTTTTATGCCTAAACAACAGAAACAAAAATCTTTTACCATGACTATTATACTAATCTAGTAATTTATACATTCTCAGATAAATAGGTAGAGACAATTAACTGAAGTTTCCAAGTATTACCTATTTGAAATCAATATTGATATAACTTTATACAGTTATTTCTCATGCTATTTAAATTTAATTATTTTAAATTTCAAAGATTAAAATCCTCAAAGTGATTGAAATTCACATTAAAATTTTCAGTACATTATAAAACAAATTAGATAGTTGTAAATTTTTACTGTTTCATGATTTTCTAAATACACAACTATCTACATTCTTAGTTTTTAGAATATTGTAAGCCAAGTTTTCATGTATATTTCACTGTTTACTATTTGGCTCTTGTTCTTCAAACATAACTTCTACATTTTACAAAAGAATATTAGGAAGGAGCCTTTGAGGTATAGGATATGTTCTATATGTTGATCTGAGTGCTTTTTACATATTTTTCACATTACAGTTTCATATATGCTACAAGGGCATATGTAAAATTAAAGGAGCTATTTACTTAAGATATGTACATTTCATAGTTGTGTATCTCAGTAAAATTTTAAGATCTATATTAGAAGTTTTTTTTGTATATTTTGATTTTCTCTATTGTAAACTAAATGTATTATAATTGCTAATTTTTAATTTTAAGGCTAAGGACTTTTCTATATTTAATTTTAGTCCCCTTAATGCCTAGTACAGTGTCTCAAATATAATGGAAGTTTATAAATGTTTACTGATTGAATGAATGAAAAATTCATTGAAACAGAAAAGTTGTACATTTCATTATCATCATCTTGCAGATGTATATATGATGTTGAATCATATTCAGACATGGCTGTTGTCCTCAAATGGCAGGTTTATTGATACTTTGAGAACACTCCTAATTTTTGTTAGAATTTTAGTTTTGAAATACTATTTTTGCTAATACTTATTCTCTTAGGGTCTTTATTATCTTGTTATCATAATTTTAAATCTGAAAAGGCTTTGCTTTGAATGATAATTTTACAAAATAAAGACTGAAAATCACCTATTTATGTGTTATTTTATCTGTATTTTTATTTCATATATTTATTTTAGTAAATACTCGTCTGTTTTCACTGAGCTTATCTATAAAATTACCATCTGAGATTTCAAAATAAGTTTCACAAATTCCCTTATTATTGTCTATACATGTTATTGTTAGTAGAACACCAAACAATTTACTCAGAACTAATTTACTTTTCAATAATAATTTGAGGAACTTTAATTACTTGGTTTTTAAACTTATGTGATTAGATAGCATAATCTTGAGGTGGACCTGGAAATGTACAGAAAAAGACAGTTACAAACTGGAGAAAGCAGTATGCATCATACATGATGAAGAAGGAAAAGGAAAAATGAGAAAGAAAGGTGGTGATCTGGAGTGTTGAAAGTAGGATTACTAAAGGATGAGGAAGCAGTTTTGTGAAAAGGTTCAGGTCTTCATGTTCAGACAGAATGTGGATTAGTGCTAAAAAGAGTGATAGAGGGTGGGGCAACTTAACTTTATAGAGGAAGTTTTCAGCAAAATAGAAAATGATATCTGTTTTCCAAGATTGTTGTAAGGATAAAATGAGATAATTTTTCCAAAGTGTTTTGAAAACTGATAGTTATATAAATGTTCCTCCTCCTCCATCTTCTTCTTCTTCTACTTCTGTTTTCACTTTATTGGTGAAATTTTGAATTGAATAAATATAATATCTTGCTTTTATGTAAAAGTAGCTTGAGATATGTTGTGATTGTAAATTTTTAATATATTCATTATGACTTTTGCTTGTTTAACTGAACTTTTGAATAGTTCCAAAGAAAATGCTATGAAAATTCAATTCATGATAACAGTATAGTGGGGTTTTAAATGCTTTTTTTTATAGAATTGGGATTGACTTAGAAGTATTATTTTAACCTTCAAAAAATGGCAAATTTACATGATTTTATTCTTACAGATCACTCTTAGCAGTTTTGTAAACATAGGTTTGTCAGACTGTCTCAAAATGCTAACAAACAAGTAAGAAAGAGAATTTTATATTATTTCCTTACTTAGGTGTTGTCATTTAAAAGTTTGAACAAAGTGACCTATAGACTTAAAAACCAGCTAGTAACAGTCTCTGAATACTGAAGTGAATAATTTCAAATAGCAAATACATTGTTTCCATTTAGAAGTTTTGACCTCATTCAAAATATTTATTAACTCTACATTGTCAAATTAAAAAAAAAATCTGTAACTTCAACTTTCCTTCTTCCTATTTGTAGTAGTATTAGTAACGGGAAAAAATTCATCTTTGTTTTGCCAGTGAGTTAACGTTTTCCCTCATATGTTTCTGGATATTAACAAATAACTATCTAGACTTTACCCATGGGTGTGACTTTTTTTGATGATATCACTTTGTACATTAATGTCTCATTTAAACAGACTGAGCTTAGCTCTGTGGATTTGGATAACAGTATGTTTCTAAAATATTCATTTAATTGCCTTCAGCTCTATCACTATAATGCATACTCTCAAATGTTTTTAAAAGCATATTACTAAACTGATATGAAATCTCAATTTGTTTGAACATTTTAAAAATATATGTCCATGTATGATTATTTTAACAAGTATGCAGGTGACTATCTTTGCTAATTTTAAAATTAATTTATTTTAATATGAATGGCATATAATCTATCAGTAACATTCATAAATATGTCCTTTTATTCTTAACTATTTCAGCAAAACTATATATGCATAAAATTCTGAAATTAACACATTTTTGAATTGCTGTATGTATTATATTTATCATTAGTTAATATAACATAATATAATATAATGTATAATGTGAAATATTTGAAATATCTTAGGAAAGTCATCACCTTAATGTTTGTAGTCTTACATTAATAATTACTTAAAAAATAAGACTTGTGATATATTTGGGTAGCTAGAAGTTATGTCTAGACTTCCTTTCAAGATAGTATTGATCCAAATGCAGTATAAAATAGCAAACCAGGTGCCAGATATAATCCATGTGAAAGCATTTTCCCTGGAGAATTATTTTTCTCTCT
The DNA here is from genome assembly GCF_036321535.1 of Camelus dromedarius. Taxonomy (NCBI): domain Eukaryota; kingdom Metazoa; phylum Chordata; class Mammalia; order Artiodactyla; family Camelidae; genus Camelus; species Camelus dromedarius. The sequence continues at coordinate 58,255,968 of NC_087436.1, read as the reverse complement.
TCAAGGGTAGCAGTAAAGATCCTGACCTGGTGATCTGAGCTGTGTCATCTTTTTTTAAGATAGTTTAAAAGTCATTTGCTTTGCTATGAAAGTGAATTATGTGGTATTAAGTACTGCAGTAGTACCATTAAACATTATGTCATCAATCTTTTTAAGGTGTGGAAAGGTCAGTGTCCAAAAGGCCATTTTTTAAATTCCCATTTTAATGCTAAGCTGAAGGTAGTTTTCATTATGTTCCTTTTTTCCTACAACTGATTTAATTCACCAAAAAATAAAAGCCTCCCATTACTACCATGCATATTCAGCCCAAATCCAAACATTATGGATGTTATTGTTAAAATATAGACAGAAATTGTATTTAAAATGTGAACAAACAGATGAAGCTGTCTCCAAATTTGAATAATAATATTACTCACCGTCAAGTAGTAGGTAAGATATAGCCATAGTATTAAAATTCCCTGAAATTCCTTGGATTTGTAACTAGTCGAAATATATAGTGTAGTTGCTTGTTCAAAATAATTAATCTCTCTTAACATGTAATTTTAGGAATAAAAATAATCTTGAATTTTGTATTCTCTTATAGAAATTATAATTTTGTTTGTTTCCTTGCTTGCCAAGATAATTTTTGGGTGAACTGAGGATGAGAAAAAAAAATAGAATAGTTTATTTTTCACTTTAAGCCAGTCAGTATTCCAACATTAAGTACTACTTTCAAAAATAGAGTATATTTAAAGACAACCTGGTAGAGCCTTGATTCTTCCTATATTGCTTTGATCAGTTAAAGAAACCATGTCACAAAAGGTATATTTCTGGCATTTTGTTACTTTCAGTGTGTGTGTGTGTCTGAGTTTTTCCAGTTCTTTATTCATATTGATATCATCCTTCAGTTGCTTTTTTTTTTTTTTTGAAAAACACTGTCAAAAGCACAAAGTAAGAGACAAGAAACAGTAGTTAACATAGATTTTTGAATACCTATTGTGTACTTTATTTTTTTTAAACCTGTTCTTAAAAACTCTAAATTGTAAATTGACATTTCAATACTTGATCATAGAAGCATTTCTTGTTTTGAAAATGACAGGTTTGAAACATATGATTTAAATATAACATTAGGGATATCAGAAATGGCAATGCCTTGCTAAAAATTCTAAGATATTTAACAAATGCAAGTGTTTAATGAAACAGGATGGGTGATTGTGAAATCTAAGAAGCTAAAAAGAAAACAACATTATACAAGCCAGATAAATTTATTCACTGTCCTGAAGCTTGTTTCTTTTCCTTAAATTCATGGTGTTCTCCCTGCTCAACCTTCTTGTCTTTTATCTAAATATTTGTGGGCTGCTTAGTCTCTTACATATGCCTTCCTTACTTAAGCCCGTTACTGGGGACTTGCTTGACCTGGATCCCAGTTTTAATGTAGATAGTAAATAGTATTACAGGTTCTTTTATTTTTAGGTTGGACTGTTTTAGGTAAAAGGAATTTAGAGACCAATACATTTATGATACATGCTTTGAAAATGAGAGGGTTTGAATAATATTTCATTCTAATGGTTTTATATGTTAATTTTACATATTTAACTATCATTCAAGGTTTTTATAAACTATATATGATATTAATCTTATGTTCATTTTAGTCCCTAGACTTGTGATGTAACCACTGCAAGCAGTTAAGGACACTTAAATAAATGGAAAGAGAGGCATGTCATAAATAAGATTGAATTCAAACACTAAGAACCCTGACCCATGCAAAAAGGGCAAGATATAATGAAGATAGGGTGTCGGTACATAAATGTGAAAATGAAGGTAGGTTTTAGGCTGATGACACTGTTAGAAGACATTATTTAAGGGTTTGAATTGAAAACGAAAAAGAAAAGCTGTCACTGATGGTAGCAATCAGTATTATATACTTTAGGAGACTGGAAACTCTCAAGTATTTTTGGACTTAAAATGGACAATAGTTGAAATCCTGTGAGGGAATGGGAGGGGAGACCCCATCATTCCTGCTGGATTTAGCCAAAAGCTTAATTAAATAGATTCTAATCAGGCAGCTAATCTAAGGATTATTAAGTTCTGATCTTTAAAATTAAGATTGGAAATGCCCTTGAAATGAATAAAAGATAGAACATGAGGTATCTACAAAATAACTGAGGCCTCTGGGAAGCACCTTTCCTCAAAGTATAAATATCTGGGTGATTTCCAGTGTTTTGCTCTCACAAGCAAACTTGCTTTAGTGGTACATCAGAACAAGGATTTCTCTAGGGAATGTACCAAGTAGTGTAATCCATTTATTTATTCAAAAAGTATTTTTTTAGCTCCTGTTGTCTCAGGTCCTATTCTAAGCTATTTGGATGAACACAAAAAGACAAAGACTAGTGAGGTGAGAGGGATGAAAAGGTATAGCACAGAGGATTTTTAGGGCAGTGAAAATACTCTGCATGAAACTGTGATGGTGGATACATGTCACTATACATTTGTCCAAACCCATAAAATGTACAACACCATGCGTGGATGTTAACTGTGGTCTTTGGGTGAAAATATCAGTATAGTTTCATCAGTTGTAACAAATGCATCACTCTGGTAGAGGATATTGATCATGGGGGAGACTGCATGTGAGTATAAGGGAAAATCTCTACCTTCTGCTCAGTCAGTTTTACTTTGAACCTAAAACTGCTCTAAAAATTTGTCTATTAAAAAAGACGAAGATGTCAGACATTATGCTGCATGTATTCTAGCTAATGAAGTCATACAATCTAAAACAAACATAAAATGTGTAAATTATATGTTAGAAGATGATATGAAAGTGAAAAGTAGAATGCAAAGAATAGAAAAGCATAAGTGGTGCTGGGAGTAAAAGAGGGGTGAGGAATTTTAAATAGGGTGAACAGCACAGATCTCATGCAGATTGCATATTAGCAAAAACTTGGTGGAGGTAGGGAGTTATCAATGTAAATATCTGAAGGAAGAGAATTTCAGGAGGAGGGATTTTCTGGTGAAAAGCTTAAAGAAAAGGGCATGCCTCCTGTGGGGAAAACAGCGAAGAGATCAGAGCACAGTGAGTCAGATGGAGATGAAGTGGAGGTAACAATAAATGGATCATGTAAACTTTTAGAGTTAATTGTAAAAGCTTTAGATTTTACACTGAGTGAAACGGGGAGACATTTCACGGTATTGATCTGATAAGTATATAATCCTTACATTTTAGCAGAGTCCTTCAGCTACTTCAGAGAATAGAACAGAAGAAGGGGGCAAAACTGCAAGTCGGGGGAATGATGAAGAGGTATTACCATCAGCCTGGTTAGAGATGGTGGCACTCCCCTGGTGATACAAAGAAGATGTGGTGAATGGTGATTGGATTCTGAGTATCTTTTAAAGAGAGTTATTAGGATTTTCTGACAGATTGATGCGTGGTATCAACACTGAGCATCATTTGTCTTCCAAATTTTTACTCATTTTATGTGTGAAACATTATATACCATTATGACCTTAATTTTCATTTTTCTGATTACAAGGCAAATTGAACATCCTTCTGTAAACTATATAGCAAATTACCTAGGAACTGATTGCTTTTTTAAGTGACATGGCTCTTCAGATTTTCTTCTCTTTGCTATCATTGAGAGGTAAAATGGCTTTGTCTTCAGAGATATTGATTCAACAATAAATGCATTTATTATATATTCTCAAAATTTGTGTTAATAGGATATACTGGTTAATATAGGAGACCTAAGCTTTAGGCAAAAAGTAATTGTGATATAATTTTTACCTCAAAACTAACTTCTCAGTTAATTGCAGGTAATATGGTCAATATAGTTTAATCTTTTCAACATTAGAAAATAAAATGTTTTTGAAAGAACTTTATATTTTCTTATTCTATGTTATTTTCATTTAGAGGCTTTCTGGTGGAAAAGTAATCACAGGGACATAGGAGACAGACTGCCTGGATTTGAGTCTTACTTCCTTTACTTCAGATTTATAATACTTGAGCAAGTTTCTTTCATTCTCTATTCTCAAGTTTACTCATTTGTATAATAGGGAAAATAATAGTATTTGTCTTACATGCTTCTTGTGAGATCTGAATATGTTACATGAAATTGCTTAGGGTAATGCTGGTACTTAGTAAATGTTGGTTATGATTATCATAAGAAAGAAAAAAATGGCATCTTAAATTGCTGATAATAATTACAGGCTACTAATGAAATGCCCTAAATTAGAAAGGCAGTGTACTTTTCCTTATAAATGAGTGGGTTATGGAGTCTGTCTCAAGAGATTCAAATTCAGCCCTAACACTTCCCACCAGTTACCTTAACAAATTGCTTAATGTATCAACTTCAGTTTCTTACCTACAGAATACGGAAAATAGAAAAAACTTTGTAATAGGGCTGGCATGATCATTTAAAAAATAATTAATGTAAAATATCTGAGTATACAATCTGCACATAAAAATAAATGCCAGGTACAATTTTAGTAATTAATTTCACTTAAAACTTTAAGCTAAATTTCACATACTACTAAATTTTATGTTTTAAATAAAGAACTATGTAATACTAACTTCCAGGTGTGCTTTTTTTAACCTGTTAGGAAGTTGAATAATCCATTCCAAAAAGGCATGACAGTAATTTGCACAAAATACAAGGGGAAGAAGTAATATGAAACTAGTGGTAGAGTATCTGTTTTATCATGATCATAAAGAAAGTGCTAGACCATCACTGAAGTGATAAAATTGTATAAGGAGTTTCTGGATGTATGTGGTATACTGATACAGAAAAAACTCTTTGATAAGGCAGAATTCTGTAGGCAGTGTTAGCTCCATGGTTTTACCCACACTAGGCATCACAATGCTGACTCAAGCAGATAGAATTCCCATGCGCCATTTGTCTACATTTAATTGTAACTGACAGGGTTCTTTAGTAAGGAACTTTGTGCAGCATTTGTTGAGATTAGCACTGTAATGAGAAACATGCATCTATATGGATATGGTTAAATAAATTCCAGACTGCCTTCTTTCCATAACATCAGTATTTTTCTGCCAGCAGTTCTGCATTCTATGAGCTGTGGGGCCATGGCATAGAGGCTGTCCAAGACACTTGGTGACAAAAAGCCTCTTTCTACTTGGAGTCTGAGCTGAAAATAGGTTCCTACGTTTCCTCAGAATCATGCATTTGCTGTGTAACATTAAGCTTTTCCCTGAACATGTTATTATTTAATTACTTACTGTACAGTATCATATCATACCAGTTATATAAGAACTCCAGGGGATCTCAAGCATGATATTAAAATCATCTCTAAGGTTATGTGGAGTTCACAGTTGTTAAGAAAGAATGCTTTAGTTGGCTCTTAACTTTTTCCTGTCACTATCACTTTGACATCTTGTGTGAGGTGCCATTATCCTTGTACAGTTTAGAGTGCTGCTTCACTTCTTAGTCTCTGGGAACTAAGAAAGAGAAAGAAAAAGTACTTATTTTTCCCCCAACCCCCAAAATTGAATAACATATATTTTGGGGGAATAAGAGAAATCCTTTTCACTGAATTGTAGAGCCATATAATTCTTGGAGTTAAAAATTTAAAGATACTATTGAACATGAGTGCATGTTTATGATACTGTAGAATTATAGAGCATAAAGAAGTATAACCTGCTCAAATATTTACTGTTTCTTCTTCTTCCTCTGCATAACTGTGAGTGATTGGGGAAAATATGAGTAGAAAATAACCTAACATTTGAATTTGTTGTGAGTGGGAATACCAAGCTAAGCGGGTATAGGCAGTACTAATCTATGGCCTATGAAGCCAAAAAATGTACGGAAACTTTTAATTCAAGCCATCAGAATTTCATAACGTTTGTTTCTATTGTCATTTTACTTGCACTTTCTTAATTCTTCTGCAAATAAATAACCTATTGCTAATTTTTTTTAACTTTTCCCTCTCCCTTATTTTCCTATCTCCTTCTTAGAGATTTCAGTATCATAAAATTTTGGGAGGTGAGAATAATCAAGCTTTCTTATTTTACAGAAGAGAAAATTATTTCTACGTTAATTCATGCAACAGTTTCCTACCCCTGGTCAGTGACAGAAATGAGCAAGAGGCAGTTTTCTTGATTTTGAATCAAGCACGCTTTCTAGTCTTTTCTAGTCTGTCTGTCATTGTCACATTCTACAATTATATCCTGTTCGGTATTTAACCTGAACTGTTTATTATTGTGCCTAATTTATAATTTCAAATGAAGCCTCTCTTCCTTAAGTATTTCTTTGGATCTCCTTCACTGATTAAAATAATTTATAGTTGAGGTGTGAATGCTTTTGGCCACTGAAGGCCACTTATCGTGAATTTGCGATACTGTTAAATTGTTTTTAGAATCATTAATGAAAATACATCACTAGTAATGGATAAACCATCTCTATAATGGTTATATATTGAGCTGAAAGTTTGCTTTCTATTATTTCTTGATCCCTATTATATGAACATCACTCTCCTGCTTCCTTTACTCTTAGCTCCTTTTCTATGGTGAAAGTCTTAACCATGGATGGTCAAAAAGCAAACAAAGCCATTAAATTAAGGTACTGCAAAGTGAGCACAACTTTAAGATGAGTGTTCTGCAGAGAGCAGAGAATTTAAAGATTTTATAAGAGAAAATGGAACAGGTAAATTGAAGTTTGGTTGATTTCTGTTCAAATTCTCAGAAGATGGAGGGAGGTTTTCTCATCACAGATCGGAATGTAGGGCTGCTAGACTGGAATAGTCATTTAGAGGACTTGGTTTGGAAAATTGGGGTTTAGTAAGAGGGGTAAGGAGAAACAATAGTGGACTGAGTTCTTACCTGACTCAGTGGGAAATATTTCTTCAGATATGAAACATATTTGACCTATTTTGGAACTATAGAAACCAACTTCTCTCTTCCTCCTGCAGATTTACAGACTGCCACCCTCCGGTTTTAAGTCCATGAAAAGAAATACTGGGTTTGGATAGCAAAACACCAAAGAAGAATCTCTTTGTGAATAGCCTGCAGATTTAGATAGGTGGAGCGGTTTCTCACTTACAATCATTTAATAAATTTAATAAATAAAACAAAACATGTAAATTGAATTATTTATCCTCATTGACAAATAGTTTGCCTAGATGACTCCCTAAACTGCCAAAGATTACCAAAAGGGGAAAAAAAGTTAGCCTTAAGGTGAAATAAATACTGTCCCAGAAGTAACTGGGTAAGCAGAGGGGGAAAAAGGGAAAGGAAAAGAAAAAAAAAATAGAAAAAGGAAGGAACTGAGTATTCTCTGTTCTGATATTCTGATATATCCAAACATTATCACTTACATTTAAGTTTCAAAGCACTTAAGGTGAAACGGTTAAATCTAATAGAATAATTTAGGTCAAGTGTGCAACACTTAATGGATTTCCTCCTGCCTTCTTTTTTAAATAGTTATTTTGATGGAGAAAGTAATAGCCTATATCCTTGAATTTAGTCTTTAAAAGTACTTGTTTAAAGAAGAAATATTACAATTAGGAAATTTTAAAAATGTTTCTTTTTAAAAAGTCCTTATTATTATTATTTTGCTTCAGAACCACTTATTTGACACACCACTTCCTATACTTTAAGAATTTCAACCTAGATATTTTGACATTTCAACCTAGATATTTTGATATTTCAACCTAGATATTTTGGTTTCAGACATATCATCACATATATATGAAAATAAATCATAATTTTAACATCTTGTCTAATACCTAATTACTGTGTTTTAATTTTATGCAGCATTTAGTGACAGTTATGCCTGATGAGCTATTAAAAATGTGTAAATCAAATAGGGTTATATCAAGAAGTACTGAAAAAAATGACAAGACAAACATGTCAACATTGCTATAAATATGGCTCTAGGATTGAATGCTTTTTGTATTAAAGTCAGTCAAGATTTCCCCTTGTGATGTCTTCCCAGTATTATCATGAATGTGCAGGAATTAAAGGCACCAGTACCAGGAACTTGGGATTAATTTGCATATATATGTTCCATAAGAGAGCTTTGGAGATAATTTCTTAGATTGACAGGCTTCCTTTGAAATATGAGTTTGTTTTCAGAGATCCTTCCCTCTTAAAATTTGCATTCATCAGAAACTACTCTAAATCCTTCTTCCTTTATGAACCCAGATTCATCAACTACTTTATACAATATTGCAGTACTCACTGTTGAACTGTTAATTAAGTATATAGGATTGCTGTTCCTACCTGATAGATATAGGACTGCAAAGTAACTGTTTTCCTTTTTTGTACTTGCTCTGCGACTAGGGCATAGGGTTACAAAGTCAGCAAGGAATATGCATTTTGTATGAAACTTACATGACCATGAGTTAACTGAGATAGAAATTAAAATGTACATTTAAAAAATAATTTATGAGTGTTTTCTGGGGCTATCAAAGCAAAATATACACACTGGGGGGGCTTAAGTAACAGATACTTATTTTTTACCATTTTGAGTGTTTTGAGACCAAGATCAATGTCATCAGTCTTGTTGTCTTCTGACTTCTGACTTTCATGGCCTCTCTCCTTGGCTTGCAGATGGCCACCTTCTTGCTGTGGCCTCAAATGTCTTTTTCTCTGTAAATATGTATCCCTGATGTCTCTTTGTGTCCAAATTCCTTCTTAGGACACCAGTCAAATTGAATCAGGATCCACCCTAACAAGCCGTTTTAACTTACCTCTTTGACGGCCCTATTGCCAGCTACAGTCACATTCTGAAGTATTGGAAATTAGGGCTTCAATGTATGAATTCTAAGTGAACACAATTCAGCCTATAACAATGAGGAAGACGTTTCCCAACAGACTAGGTCACATTCTTCTGTTATATGCGCTTAAGTAACCTCTAATTCTCTGTATCATTTAGCACAATTGTATTTAAACAATTATCCACTCAGCTTTTTAATACCTATTATGCTTAAATAAACATATTTTCTTTCACTCTATCCTTAACACCTTGCATAATCTTTGCACATAGTAAGACTTTAGTAAATAATATATTTGAATGAACAATTTGCTATAATTAATATAATTTTATTTGCATTCTATCTTTAACAATTTCTTCTCATATACCAAATTATATGATCTTCAGATATGACTCTAATTAGGTAATACCAATACCCTATTTTATATATCAAGAAAGAAAACTAATATTTGGTAATTTAACTTGAGTAAGTCAGCTAAGGATACCTGTGGATTAGATATTTGAACCTGAGTTTCTGATCCCTAATACCATTTTTCTAAAATAGAATTTAAAAATTCTACAGTTGTACTAAACAGGGAGCTGACATAGCAAAGTAAATGTCAGCAACAAAGAAAATAACATAAATAATATTTAAAATAACATAAAACAAATTAACACAAAATTTTTTAAAAGGAAGAAAGAAACACAGGTAACATACCTAGTGAAAGCAACCTGAGAAAGTACCTGCAGGATGAGAAATAATAATGTTGGAGCAAGGAAGTAAAGTTATAAGTGAATCAATGTTGTGAATTTATCCAAGATGCTAAAATAACAGTGTAAGCAAGTAGCTCATATATCAGTGAAACTCATATATCAATGAATAGGGCATATCAATTGAGGGAGAAGTTTACTTTGCATAGATATGGTTTAGAACAACAACAAAGTATTTTTATATTGCTGCCCTTTACAGACTGTTAGAATTAGTATCATAATAACTTGATACTTGTAAGCATTCATAAACAAAGCATTAAGTGTAATGGGAAGACTATTACCCTCAATATGTAACAGGGGAGGTAAAAGTCTAGAAAGGCATGAAGCCAGACAGCAAGTTCTGGTACACTGGACTGTCAGGATTCAGAGGTGATGTTTAGGTCACTCTTGGCCAGATGTAGACACAAATTGTTTCCCAAATGTTTCCTATATAATAGCATGATGGTCAAAGTCCTAGATTGAAGTCTTAAAACACGGAAAAAATGATTTATATCTGAATAATGGCCCCACTTTTTATTAACTGTAACTTTGCTTGATTACTTAACCTCTCTTAGATTCAGTTTTCTCATCTGGTAACAGTGATAACCAGTGCCTACCTTGAATGGTTGTTGCATTGGTTAGAATACATACAAAATTGTATGCACATAAAATTCCTAGCTATCTCCTGATTTATTATTATTACACAAAAGGGAAAATACAAGCTTTTTTCACTAATGCATATTATCCATAGATGCATTACAGTGTTGTACTTCATGCAACATGTCGTCTCTAAGAAATACTGAACCAAGTGAGGCACATGAGTGAGCTCCTGAGAAATACATCCAATACATACTGTCGCATTCAAGTGCTAGAAGTATTTCCCAATGCATCATCTCCTTGTCAGTTATTTATCCTGTGAATCACTTCTAGACTTGTAATGCATCTTGTTTTAAAAGTTTAACATATGTTCATAATGTTATGCTAAGTTTATTGCATATTAACCATATGGATAAATTTTTTTTATTTCTTTATGCAACTAATTGATTTGTACAGTAATCTGAGCAAAACATTTCTGCTTCTGTCTTCAATTCTTGAAATCCAAATTTGGTTTAAAAATTGCATATGAATAATTAAAACCTCTATTTTGGCACGTAAATTTTTGTTTTCTTTTAAAACATATTGTTCTGTTTTCAAATCAATTTCTTCACTTAAACTGCATACCTTGACCGTATTTACACATGAATATTCATTTATAAAATAATTTAATTGAAAAAAGTATAAGCATATGGTAAATTTAGTGCATAAATTTTATAGGCTAACTTACAGAGCTTAAATAAGTGTCAAACACTTTTCTGTTACCTTACATGTATTAACTCATGTAATCTTCAAAACAACCAAAAAAAGGCAGATTTTTTTATTATCATCATTAGATAGATTAGGAAGCTGAGACTGAAGAAAATTAAACAACAATCTCTAGGTAACAAAGGTAGTAAGGAACATAGCCAAGTTTTAAACCTGGGTAATCTTTCTCCATTGTCCATGTCCAAAAAGTTATGCAGTGGATATCATCTTGTTCCTTTTAGTCCCTTAATTATACACACACACACACACACACACACACACACACACACACGTATATATATAAAATTTTACTAATTTTATGCTATCAAATATGCCAGTGTTTTCATTGTAGTTTCTGTTTTACTTGTCTTGTCCCAAGGTTACAATTCTCCTGTTTTTCTTTTAATCATTTTATGATTGTGCTTTTTAAAAAACATAGACTTCATTTGTCAGACTAGTTTTAGGTTCACAGCAAAATTGAAAAGAAAGTGCAGAGAGTTCCCATAGACACCCTTCCCTCATTCAGCTACAGCCTCCCCCACTATCAACAGTCCCTGCCAGAATGGTACATTGTGACAGTTAATGAACCTACCTTGAAACATCACACCAAACCCATATTTTACAATAGGGTTCAAATTTGGTTTTGTACACTTTAGCAGTTTTGAGAAAGGTATAATCACATGTATTTATCACATAGTGTATCATGCAGAGTTGTTTGTCACTGTCCTAAAAAATCTGTGCTCTGTCCATTTATCCCTCTTTCTCCCCTAACACTTTCCTAGCTGTGTTTTATGTTATAATATCTTTACTCTTACATGGGATGGTATCATAGTCACTGTTGTTGCCAGAAAATCCAAAGATATTCCATTAGATGAACAGTCCATTGCAACAGTATCATTTATTATGTAATTAATCCTGACGTATACTGAATCTACTTGTGAGCACCTATTTATTCTCTTTCCTGTCTCTATTTTTTTTTTTAATTCTCCTGAGAATGCAATACTGTTTTGGTTGTAGTAGCTTTATAGTAAGTTTTCAAATAAAGTAGAGAAAATGGCTCTATAGTATTCTCCCTTTGGGAAAACAACTTCAAAATTCTTTCCCATTTCTATTGATAAAATTAACTTTGAAATACTATTCTAATCTCATCACACACGTAAATTCACGTACAAACTCATTGATATTTTGTTTGGAATTGGTTTAAAATTAAACATCACTTTTGGAGCATTGGCATTTAGAATTTTTGCTCTGATATTTTGGATATTGCCACAAACATGAATGAGATTTAATTCTGATTTTCATTTTTAATGCATATATAATAAAATACATATATATTGTATGCATAGGTTTACACACACATATACTATATTCATACAAATGCTATATTCCTGTTTTTCTATGTAAGTATCTTTGTTTTGGATGAGGGATTTGAATGTTAGTGGTGTATATCGTGTCATCAGAAAATTAAAGGTAATTTTTCTTCTTTTCAATATTTATACTGCTTGTTTTCTTGAGTTGTTGGATTTGATAGAATTTCCCAGAGTTTTAAACAGTCATCAAGTCCTAGCATTCCTGTTTTTGTCATGATTTTTTTTTTGACAATGCTTTTAACATTTTGGAATTTAACATGAGTTTATGTAAAAAAAAATTTAAAAAATCATATATAACTATTTCTGTTAATTTTTAAAATCTGTTTTACTTAGAACTTATTAAAATTATGACTAGCTGTTGAATTTTATCTAATATAAAACATACTTTACAAGTACAGATTTTCATCCTTAAAATTATTGCTGCATGAAAATATATTCAGGAAATTCTTAATACTGAACAATGCTTGTGTTTGGGGCTTAAATCTGTTTGGCTGTGTTGCATTATTCTACTGCACTTCTGGGATGGACTTGTAGTATTTTATTCAGAAGTTTTTCATCTACATTAATATATGACCACAGCCTATAAATGTTTTTTTTTCCTATTTTATTTGATGTTATTAGGGCTTTAAAATAATTTAGGAATATTTTCATCTCTTTAAAAATATTTTGAGTAAGTTTGACTATCATGAGGCTCACCTGTTCCTTAAACATTGGTTAGGACTCTGCTATGAAACCAGAGTAATTTTGGCTCTATGCTGTTGATAGATTTTTTTCCTTGTTGTTCACTTTTCCATAGTTTATAACTTCCATTTTGTTTTACTCCTTGATCTGCTGGTTATTTAGAGGCATAATTATTAAATTCCAAGAGGCTTTTAAGTATTTTTACTTTGTTACATGATCAAAGAATTTAACTGAAAATAAATAAATTTTGGAATTATTTAAAGTGTGTGTGGTCAAATATGCAGTTCTTTTTCTAAATATTTAGTGGTCATGAAAGCCATAAGATTCCAAATATAGCAATTAAAAGATGTTGTTAATTATTACTAAAATTATATAATTTTACTTTTTATTTAAAAAACTGAAATGATGTATTCAGGCAATTATTTTGGCTCTGTCACAATCTCATATCGGGGTATTTTCATCTCAAGTTTTTCATCATTATGTTTGATATACAACAATAATGATTTTTATATTCTTTCAGAATTATATCTTTTATTATTGCAAACTATTTATTTATTTGTTTGTTTGTTTGTTTTTGACTCTGGGCTTATATACTAAGTTACCTAACACTTTACCTCTCTTTCTGCTCTCTTTCATACTTCTTTATCTTAAATTGGCCTTATATCATCATCATCCTTTTATTTTCATTCTATGATTTGTGTTTTGGGTACGATTTTATAAATAGCCACTGGCTAGATTTTGACTTTGCATCTTTATTTTTAATGGGGTTACTTATAGCATTTATATTTATTGAAAAATAATATTTTGCTGTTATTCCTTTCATTATGCTTTCTTGATAAAGAAAAAATTGCCATTTTCTTTTACTTAATTTTGTTGTTTCATCAACTTCATTTTAATGACTTTCATTCTAACAGTTATGTTTAAATCTAGATTTCTGTGCTGAAATATAAAAGTGAAAAAATTCACTGTGCCCCTTGCCAAGGTATTTGAAATGCTCATTTCCCTCATCAAGATAGAAAGTTTAGATGCTTCAATCCTAACTCTCTTTCTTCTCCTACTTCTGAATTCTGTTAAATAGTTTTAAAGTATGGCTTCAAACTATTAATAAGTCTTCCTAGAATAATGTAAGATATATTTACTATATTTTATAAATTCCTTTCTTAGTATGTGTATTACAGATCTCAGTGACATTCTCATCAATTTATATTTAACTAGGGATTATATAAAATGTATCACTTACTGCTCTTATGGTATTCATCATCTTTCATTATCTTAACCTAATTTTTGTGTATGGAAAATAATACTGCATTATTTATCTTAAATATTGGTAGGGATGGTATATTTTGTGTATTCATTGCATGTGAAAACATGTCTTTTTCCCTTTCATGAAAGTGATATTTTGGCTAGTGTGCTGAATAACTTTCATTTTACTTTATGAATACTCCGACACCTCTTTCTTCTTTGCTCTGTGCCCTGGAAAGGTGTACTATATGGACTACAACAATAGGATTTTGCTCTTTGGCATCCTGAATATTTTGCCAAGGGAAGAACATGAAATGGGGATATTTTTTCTCTTAGCTTTTTCTCTGTGGATCACTGTCACTTGGCTGTCTTTTGGCTGGAGATTATAACATCCATCGTGAGGCCCTCTCTACACAGTTGTTTCTTCTAGATTCTAGGAACTACTCTCTCCCATCAGTCCTTCAGACCTAAGAGGTAACCATTTCCTGGGGTACTGAACTATGTTTTGTGGTTTTTCTTACATCTGCCCACTCATTTTTTTTTTTTACCAGTTTAATAAGAGCTATTTTTTAACACCTTTATTGTGGTAAGATTCCTGTACAGTAAACTACACATGTTTCAGATGTACAATTTGATGAATTTTGATAGATTTATATATACACCAATGAAACTACTACCACAATCAAGATAACTAACATTTTCAACACTTTCCACAGAGATTCCTGACAGCTCTGAAGTCTACTCATTGTGCTCAATCCAACTTTATTTTATCTTGTCTCAAAATCTACCTCTGTGTTGAAGTATAGGGGAGAGGAAAACAGGTCATGTTCTGGTATTTCTAGGTCGAGATGTGGAGGGGCAGCTTTAGCCTGGGCATCATAATTCCTCCCTAGTGTTACAAAAGCAGAGTAGGGGAGCAATCATAATATGCTGAAGGTGTTCATCTGTGTTGTATGCCTGGTTGTTGGCCCCTCCTTTTGGTCACCATGAGATTGAAGGTCTTCTTCACCTTGGACTCTGCTGGAGTGTCAACCCTCCTTGTAGTGTTTCCCATAGTGCCTGTTTCTGTTCTCTCTTCCTGAAGCTTTTAAGTCTCCATTGTGTCCAGAATCTTCTCTAGGTTTCAAGAGTAGTCCATGGTTAGCAGAGACAAACAGTCAGAATATGACCCTGTAACCCCACAGTAATTAGTTCCCATATACATATTTGATGACAGAGAAAGAACTAGTGCTTTCTAACAGCAGGGCAAGCTGATATCACAAGATGTGATGTATGGACAAATAAAGAGGCTAGGTGCCTTCTTCATCGCATTATCTGTTTGTAGGGATATCGCCCTGGTGCTAACTCTTGTCATCACTGGGCTCCTTTAGTCTGGTGGGGGCACATTAGAAATAGGGCCTCAGAACAGTTCTGACTCAGTAGGAGTGGTGCTGTTGCTGCACGTTTGTATTGCATTAATATGCAGACACTTACCTGAATCTGAAAGAGATCTTACAGAGAATATAGTTCAAGTAAGAAAACTAAGACTTCTCCCACAGATCAAAGAGGTCAGATAGAATAATGTACTGCTGGCTACCTGTTTTGAAGGTAATATTTGTTAACAAAGTAATAAAAGGATCTTTTGTAGAGACTTTGTATTCTGGCTTGAAAGAGCCTCTGAATTGTTGGTGTTGATTCCTCTTAATATAATGGCATTTTCCCCTACAGAAATTAAGGGAGGTAAAAACAAAGCAACAAATTGATGGTGGTTAACTAAAGCTGGCATTCTATCTCTGTTTTTGTAGTGAGAATTCCAATTTGGGGGAACTCGGTATCACTTTGTAACCAAAATAGTATGATGAAATTCAAGAATTTTCCTGGAGTGCCTGCTAGATATTATGCATATTTGTTATGACATCACAGAGCTTCAATGCATCTATAAATAAAGGCCTAATAATAAATATAGATATAATGGTAAACATAGAAAAGATAGGGAAGGAAATGTATTATTTTGATACCATTTTTATTTTATCTTTTCCTAATAGTTGATACTCTTCCTAATAGTAAATAACTCATATAGTATAAGAAAAATTTGTATCTCCAGTACTTCAGATATCTTTTCCACCTACCCCTGTCCTTCCTTCCATAATGACCTTTCCTCTATGTCTGTGTCATGTTAAATTCAGTGAAAAGACATCCAGAGCATTTTGTTTTTTACTTCCATTTGGAACACAGTCACATGTGTTAGACTTGTTAAGTCGGCATATATGAAAACATTTTTATTCTATCTTATGTGAAAAGATATATAGCAATACTATCTTAGTGTCTTCATTTCTTAGGGCTGTTTTAACAAAGTAACATAGCGAGGTGGATTAAACAACTGAAATTATTCTCTGTCAATTCTGGAGGCAAGAAGTATGAAATACATGTCTACTCCTTTTAAGCCTCTCGGGATGGATTCTCCTTTTCCTTTTCCAGCTTCTGGTAGCCCCAGGCATTGCTTGGCTTGTGGCAGCATCACTCCAGTCTCTGCTTTTGTCTGCACAGGACTGACTTCCTGGTGTCCATGTCTTCACATAGTGTACTCCTCCTTGTGTGTGTTCACATTTAAATTTACCTCTTCTTATAAGGACACCAGTCAAATTTGATTAGGACCCTCCCTAATGACCTCATCTTGACTTGATAACATCTGCAAAGATCTTGTTTCCAAAAAGGCTACAGTCCTAACCCAAGCCCTAACATAGACACAAGGACAACATACCTTTTTGGTGGACACAATTCAACTCATAATACTTAGCTTATCTAGTTTTTTTGTTGACAGATAATTTTATTATGCTATGCAAGTAAGTAAATCATATAGCAAAATAGTCTGTTCTATTTTTATATAACATATTTTTTCAGAATGGCTTTGGTTTAGAGATAAACAATTTTTGCATATGCACAAACAGTTCTAGTTTTAAGATTTAAAATTATAACAGACACTAATACCAGCGATTTATGAGCTGAATGCTAAATTGTTTATATAATGTTTAAAAGAAAAAAGCTGCAGAGGCTGTTGTGGTCTAGTTTGGTTATAAAATAAAAAATAAAAATTTAAGTTATTAGATGATTCTGCATACTCAGCCTACAATAATAAGGAAGTTTAGGATATAAATATTAATATAATTTTCTTTTGTGTAGGAAATTATTTCCTTAGTATTCTCACGTAAGACTTCTTAAATTTGTATTCTCTAGTCATGACTAAAATGAGAATTGGAAAACTGAAAGCTCAAAAGTTCCAACTATCATGTAACTTAATACATCAGAATTCCTTTGTGAGTTGGCAAATGCAACAGCATTTGGGAAAGTCAAGTACTTACAGTTTATTCATAAGTGTCCTAGTTGAAGTCTATTTTATAAATAGGCTAGAACCTAAATTTAATAACTTAATTTAGTAACACTTTTGGTACTATTGTTGCTAGGTTAGCAGTTAACATTTAAAATGAAAAAATGATTGGAATAATAATTTACATTACTCAGCTTTATTTGGTCATTTGTTCTTGCCTCAACTCTATTACTAACACTAATATTAGCTAATGTTTCTTCTGATTTTATTGTGTGCCAAAGCTATTCTAAGCTTTACATATATTAACTCATTTACTCTCCAAATAAGTCTATGAGATATGTACTATTATTATCTTTATTGTACGTATGATAAAACTGAGAAACAGAGATGCTAATAAATTTATGTTTATACAACATATTAGTACTGGAGTACACTCTTTTAAAACTATGCTATACCTCTTTTACCAGATTACTATGTGACTTTGGGAAGTTTTTTTTTTTTTTAACTTCTCTTGACCTTATCTTATTTGTTTATACAAAAATAAAATAAAACAGAATAATAAATAAACAAGGAATGGAATAAATTGACATTTCTTATTTTTTTCTGAGACCAAAGGTTCTCTTTTAGATGTTAATAGAAATTCTTAAAAAAAATGAACTCTGATCAAATACATTTGGGAAATACAGACATCCTTCTCTCAGAGATTCTCAGTGTACATTAACATTGGATCTTAGAATTTCTGCAGCAAAAATATTTATTGCATTTCAAGTAGCTTTCACAGATGAATTTGACCACATCTTTTTTCAAGGAATGCCATAGTACGATACACCTATTAGACTGGCCAAAATCCAGCACTCTGACAGCACCAAATGCTAGTAAGAATGTAGAGCAGTAAGAATTCTTATTCATTAATTGTAGGTATACAAAATAGTACAATCACTTTGAAAGACAGGTTGGCAGTTTCTTACAAAATTAAACACACCTTACCATACAGTTCAGTAATCTAGCTCTTTGGTGCTTACCCAAAGAAGTTGAAAACTTATGTCCACACAATACCTACACTTGGATGTCTGTAGCATCTTTATTCATAATTGCTAACACTTGGAAGCAACCAACATATCTTTCATAGGTGAGTGAGTAAGTAAACTGTGGCATATCCAGAAAATGGAATATATTTTAGCACTAAAAGGAAAAGAGTTTTCAAGTCATGAAAAGACATGGAGGTACCTTAAATGCATATTACGAAGTGAAAGAAGCCAATCTGAAAATGTCACATACTACATGATTCCAACTATATGACATTCTGGAAAAGGGAAAACTAGAGAGAGAGTAAAAAGATCATTGGTTGCCATGGGTTGTAGGGGAAGATGGATGAATAGGCAGAGCACAGAGGATTTTTAGGGCAGTGAAAATAGTCTGTATGATACTATAATGGTAGATAAGTGTTACTACACATTTGCTCAAACTCATTTAATGTACTACACCAAGAGTGAACCCTAATGTAAACTGTGGACTTTGGGAGATTATGATGTATCCCTGTAGATTCATCAATTGTAACAAATGTTCTACTCTCGTGGGGGATACTGATAATGGGGGAGGCCATGCACGTGTGCAGTCAGGGGATATATGGGAAGTTTTTGTATCATCTGCTCAATTTTGCTGTGAACTTAAAACTGCTCTAGAAGTAAGGTCTATTTAAAAAAATTATATATTCCTATGGTAGGAGTGAGGATAGGTAGTTGGGAGAAATACCTACTGATAAACTGTATTTTGAAGACACAGTTTGGGAAATTCTGAATTTAGATCCTCTAAAGTGCTATTAGCCTGTAAAAATCCAGTTATCTGGTATTTTAAAGAAGGTAACGTCCATCCTTATATAATTTTACTTTTAGCTCTTTTCCCAACTTTTCAGATTCTTTTTTTCTTTTCAATTCTGAAAATTGTATTTGGGATTCTCTTTCTCTCTCTCCTTCTTACACACACATTTACAGAAGTCAAAACAAAGGATGTTGCCATCATCTTAAGAGAGTCCTATTCATTCTCTGTGAAACTAAAGGATGATTTGTTCAGCTTTTTATAAAATCTATCTTAAAAGAACTAGAAACCTTCCTTCTACATAAGAAATTTTTTAAAAAATATGCAAACATTGGAGACTTGCTGGTTATGTTGTTCTTATCTATATTAAAGGATTATATTAAGTGAAGCAATAATAAAATTATTTTCATCTGTTGCTCCCAACGTGACTTAGGTACTCTTCCTTCAAGAGCCATAGTACCTTATGCTGAGGTTTTTTCTAGTATGTATCTTGTTTTATAATTGCCATTTATTTGTCTGTCTCCATCATTAGGCTATATATTTTCCTTTATACCAAGTAATATAATGATTATTATTTGGACAGCATTTTAAAATTAACAAAATAATTTTACTTAGAATGTTTTGCTTGATCTTCCAAAATTCTGTATTTTGCAGAATAAATACTAGGGATATAATGTACAATATGATTAATATAATTGACACTGCTGTATGTTATATATGAAAATTGTTTACAGTAAATCCTAAGAGTTCTCATCATGAAGAAAACATTTTTTCTTTTATTTTGTGTCTGTGTGAGATGATGGCTATTCACTAAATTTGTTGTGGTAATTATTTCATGATGTATGTATGTCAAATCATTATACTGTACACCTTAAATTTCAGAGTGCTATCTGTCAATTATACCACAATAAAACTAGAGGAAAAATTTTTCAACAGAAGAAAAGTTCTATATTTTGCAGAAAAGAAAACAAATATTTATGGAACATTAAATGACTAACTCAAATGAAGGAAGTCATTATTGTAACTGAAGTTGAAAAATGTTTAATACTTAGATAGGCAGAGAGTAAAGGCAGAATCATTTCAGGAAAGACAATAAACATGGGTAAAGGTCCAGAGATGAACATAACTATGACATATGTTGTGAGACATAAAGGAATGCAGTTGAATAGAATATGGAATTTCAAAGCAAAGTGTCAATTATGTATTATCTGTAGAACCAATCATCTTTTGTAGCTATAAGAATTCATTTTTCTTATTTTCAGGTTACATGATCACCTCCCAATATCTGTAATTTCCTTAAACGTTTAAGATCAGATTTACTTTCATTTCATTTGATCTGGAGGAAGCCAAACTGATTATTATAAGTTTGGTCTACAATGGGATTTTCTTATCTAATTCCTTCTGCATTATCTGTATACTGTGCATACAGATGAAGTGTTTCATTTGCTCATTTTCAGAGGACTTCAAAGGGAAAGAACGATTTGGGCAGCATAATGTTGATAAAAGTTGCTACCCATTTATACTTTTAGTATACTTTCTTTCAGTGATGAGTATCTTAAATGTGATATGCAAAATTCCAGAGTATCAAGTAAGTATCAGTATCAACACAAGTAAAAGAGAAAAATTAAATATGCAGAGGAGACAAATAGTTGTATCTAGAATATTCCTCAGATTAAAATTTTATACAAATAATAACTATGACATTATGAAACAAAAAGAACATACTAGCAAAATAGGTCATGAGACATGACAGTTTCTTTCTCTCTACACACACACACACACACACACATATATTATTAAAAAAACCTAAAAGTATAAATGAAAGGAGACATTGATAAGATATACTGTAAATGAATGTACAAACAGAAGTAATAAGACAGAAAAAATAATCTGCATACATAGGGATTATATCATTACAACAAGTTCTCTTTTAAAGACAGTTTCTTGCTTTGTACTTTTATCTGAATATTTATATATTGCGTGTTCTGTGTGTGTGTTTGTCTTATTGTGGGGACAAAAGCTTAAAATGAACTATCTTAAATATTGTGCAGGAAGAATAGTGGCCATGTATGTTTATATAATAGGCAGCATATTGGTATCTTAATCTCTGAAACCTGTAAACATATTGTCTACATGCAAAGGAATTTTGCAGATATAATTAAATTAAGGATCTTGTCCAGATTATCTGGGAGGGCATAATGCAATCACAAGGGAAAGAGAGAGATGAAAGTGTCAGAGCAGGAGAGAATTTGGAAGATGCTGCAGTGCTGACTTTGAGGATGGAGGGAAAGGTCATGAGCCAAGGAATTCGGTTAGATACTGAATCTAGATACTGGAAAAAGCAAGGGTGCAGATTCTCCTCTAGAACTTCCAGAAGGAATACTGCTCTGCTGAAACATTGGTTTTAGCCCCATTTAGAGCAATTTTTTATTTCGAGCCTCTAGAACTGTAAAATAATATATTTATGTTGTTTTAAGCCACTAATTTTGCAGAATTTTTTGCAACATCAATAGAAAACTAATACAAATAGCAAATATTTTATTTTTACCAATGAAATATAAAGTGTAACCAAATTTCTTCTTTCAGCAGATACAGTTATACCACCTGCAAACATTTTACTAGAGTAATTTTAGAGTATAAATAAACATCTCTAAGGATGGCAAACTTAAGAGAAGTGATTTAATTGTGAAAGGCAGCTTCCATTCTGAAAGAAACTTTTAAGTCAAGGAAAGGTAAAACTCTTTTCATTTCCTTATTGCTTTATTTTTGTAAAACTTAAGTTTATAAACAGGGACTGAGGCCTGTAGATGTGACAAAGGATAAATGCATGAAAAATAATTGAAATGTTGTCTTCAATCTCAAGTCTGCTTTACACACATTATACTTTTGACGTCACAACATGAAATATACACACATGTTTATAGAGATAAAACTTTGCAAATGATTGTGAAATTCTTTTAAGTGTTTCACTTCCTCATTGGTGAACACCTAGAAACTAATATTCTCATTTGATAGAATAAAATATATTGAGATAAGAATTTATCCTGGAATAAATGATGAAAAAAGTTAGTGACTCAAAGGATATTCTGGTTAAGAGCATTTTCATCAAATACATTTATAAATCAAGTAGAATGCCAAAGTGAATTTTCCTTAATTTCAGCAATATGTTGGAAATGTATGCCATGTAGTACAATTACATAAATGACTCCATCATTTCAGCAGGAAAACACTTTGCCAAAATATTAATATAGGATATTATTAAATTATCTCCTCAAAAACATGACATTCTTTTAATATTTTCTCATTCATACACTTTAAGATAAATATATTTTGAGAGATAGCATTTGATAGTACTTAGAGTTAAGAAGTCTTGTTTTCTATGGCTAAAACTTTGAGCCAATATGCAAATTAAAATAAATATAAATAAGATAATAATAAAATAATAAAATAAAATAATAAAATAAAATACTTGCACCTTAGAGGTGTAAAAATAATCAGCAATAAATTAGAGCTTCATACATAATTCTAAGGTAATCTAGTCTCAACTAACAATACTGCCAATTTACTATAAAGGAGCATGGGACAAAATTTGACAAAATCCTCTCTAATCCAAATACCAGTTTAGTACATAGTCTTATGATGCATACAGTAATTTGTGAGATGTAGTATTACATGTATTTAACTTCTGAACGCTACTTTTCAAAAAAATCGGTTAGCCTTCTTAAATATTTCAAGGAATCCCAGATTCTTAGATTTGAATGAGACTCCCAAAATGTTTTATAGTCTAAATAGCAGCATTTTCTTTGGCTTTATTCCTCATAAATGTCCATCCAACCCTAGTTTGAGTTACTTTATGAATAATCTTTCCTTTACCTCACATTGGCCAACTGGCCAGAAATAAGAAAACAAAATATTAGTTTGAACTTACTTTTATTTCAAAAGAGAGGTCAAAGGCAAGAAGTGCACTTTGGCCAATGGGAACAAGTACAGGTAACAGGAAATCTTTTTAATTTAGTTAATCTCTGTAACATTTGTATTCTATAATATATTAATTGTACTCAAGTCCTAGGAATGTGTATCATTAATGAAATAATTAGAGATGTTCACAGATATTAATATATAAAGACGCTCATCATAGACCTTTGTATAATTAATAATTCGAAAACATAGATATTCAAAAATAGTGAATAAATAAACTAGGGCTTATTTATACCTGGGAATGCTATGTATACATAATTAATTTTTCAGAGAATATATAATAAAACAGGAGTAAGTTTAGGAAAAAATAGATTCAAAATGTTAAAAAAACTATTAATGCTTCATGGTGATAACATTAAAAAATAATATATAGTCAAAATGGCATATATCCTTGTTTGTACACAAATGCAAGGAGACTCTTTGACACAGTTGTAGATAAAATGAAAACATCATGAAGGAAATTAAACTAGTGACAACAGAAATAGAAGTGCTTATTTTGGTGGTAGAATTGTGGGTAATTTTTTATTTTCATATTCCCATTTACTATTTTTTTCAGACTGCACACATTAAGCATGCATCAATTTTTGGTTTTCCTCAGGAAGACATTAACTAAAAAGCAAATCTGTTTGTTTTTCTAGTAATGTGTTGAAACAAAACTGATGGCTCTTCTGCAGAAAATTCTTTAGTATTAGTGAAAGACTAATGGCAGTTCCACTCTACCTGGTAAAACTAACTTCAATACCAAGAGCAGTGAAACCAAGTACATCAAAATGTATGTGTGTTGTGCTTTATGTTTACCTTGACTTTTTGATTTATGCTTGAAAATCAAGTATGAGAAGAAACAATTCTATATTGATAGTTTTGTACTCTGGCTTCCTTTACCTCACCGTGGCCTGCCATTTGTTTTGTACATTCTGTTATTATAAAGTCTCATAAGTTTGCAGTTATAGGTATTTTCTACTCAATCTCATTGATTTTTTTCTGTTTCATTTGTTTGTGCATCTGAAACAGGAGGGAAGGGGGTGAGGCACAACCACAGCAGTTGAGGACAGGATAAACTGGCTAGAACCAAGATGGTAGAAGATTTGACTTCCAGTGGACCTTGAGTCTCATGGCACACCCACAGGTGCCATTATAGTTCCCAACTAACCATAAAGGCCAAAAAGTGGGTGGAAGCCCAGTTCCTGTCCCTATATTTTCATGGTATTTAACTGTCCCTGAATACCTTGACATAAATTCTAGAAGTATCTTTTTAAAATTAGAAATGTAGATTTCTTATATATATATTTAAAAAAATAGTAAGTCAGACATTTCTATCTTTTCCCCATATTTATTCCTTTCTTCCAACTCTGTACATGAATTGGAAGAGGATATTTCTGTGATTCTGTAGATTTCATAAACAAATTTCTTTGTTTTTTAAAATTTCCATTATCAATAAAATAATTGCTTTCACAACTATTCTATTTTGTATTTTGTATGCTTTGCATGCTTCATGAAATGGAAGATTTCATTCAATACCAAAACACTGAGATAATCTTGAATTTATATGGAATCATTAACCCCCAAATTTGCCTATATGATGCCAAATATACAGATATTTGTTAAAAAAACAAATTGACTCAGTTTCCTATTTTTTCCTAGAGGTCCAGGATCATATTGACATTGCTAAAGAATGTTTCAAGAAATTTGACCTGTATGATTTTTTTCCATGACCCTATACCAATTAAAGTAATTAAATTTTAGAATGTCATTGTAGTTTGAATAAGACAAAATATTGACAGTAAATAACAATCACAATTTAAATAGAAAGTATAAGTAAATTCCATTTATTCGTTGCCTAGAATATTTTGTATATTAAAAATATGTCAACAGCTCTTCATCTCAATAAATTTTCACCTTTGAACATCTGTATAATCTCCATGTGAACTGTAATAAAATTATTTTGAATAATAGTTCATTATGTAGGCTTTTTTCAAATGAACATACCTTTATCATATGACTATCAGCATTTTTAAGAAAGAAAAATAGTTATTATCAATGAATAAAAAACATGTAGCTTAGACATTTTAAAATGTCAGTTTGATTTACCGTTGTATTATAGATTACAAAAACATCCTTACACTGTGAAAATGATCTGCCAACACAGATAAATCAAAAACAGTGTAGGGGATTTAATAAACAATATTTCCATGCGAGGACTGTGGTTTTGGTGGTAGAAACTCTCTTCCCTGATAAAATGGAAAAGAATTTTTTTGGATTCAAAAATTAGAGTAAACAAAAGAATGTAAACATAAATATAGAAATGCAAAGTCAAGTCCATTTTAATTATAGCATTGCTACCGTGATTTTATATGTAATATTTCAAATACCAATCAGCAATTTAGTATAACACCTCTATTTTAATGAGATAACTTCATGTCTTGATTTTGTTTTCTTAGCAAAGTAGAATTATATATAGTGATGATAAGATCACTAGCAGCAGATGAATGAAAACTTGATTTATGCTGTACAGGTACACAACTCTTTGTAAATAATCTTGCAACCTGATACAGAAAGTGTCTATAATTCTGGCATGTTTGACATTCCCATTCAGTCCAACAACTTGTTGACATATACTTAATTTGCTTCTTCTTGAAGGTGATGCTTGAAGTTCCCTTCTACTTGACAGGTGCCTGACAGTTCAGCCTCACTCAGGGCCTGACAAAATGGGAAAATAATGCATTATCTAAACCCCCTTGGAATATCCATTTTATGTCATTTTATGACTCTGATAATGTTAAGACTACACGAAACTCAGTTCCTTTAGATATTGACTCCGGTGCACTTTTTTTTTTTTTTTCAATTTTTTAGATACGTGTATATACCTTCAGTTTTCAACTGGACTCTTTCTTGAGGTGGCAAATGCTTTGCCCTACATTTCTCAAGCTATAACTGATGATTAAAATATATACATGTGAAATAAATTGAATAAAAATACAACTACTAGTTCTCCACCATTTCTATATCTTAGCAAGATGCAAAATTTTTACTATTCATGATACAAATAGTGCTTTTAGTGTCTGGCATCTTTGACAAATGTTTTCAGATGTTGTTCTTGGTTGGAATACATATTTATATCCATGCAGGCTTCTCAGATTTCTCTTCATAGTTATTCATGATGATGGATAGATATATACACACTTTCAAAGATGAGAGCATATGATTTTGTTTAAGGAACCGGCAAAAGTGTATTATATGTCAGGGCTCCTAAGATAAAGTATCTGACATCAAATGGGATTTCCAAAGGAAACAAACATTCTTCCATGAAAATCTGTTTAGCTCACCGATATCTGTGTGATATGTACAAAATCCTTGGCATCACATTGATAAACTCTTTGTAACTGATCCACCATATATTCCTAACCTAATTAATTTCCTAAATTACCCTACCAATTCTCTGTTCCGACTCCTTGGTTCTCTAGCAATATGCGAGTGCCTTTGCTAAAGCCATTCCCAGAAATTCATCCCCATTCTTCTCTATCTGAAAAACATTCTTTCTAGTCTTAGAGATCTAACCCAAAGTCTATGAAATATTTTATTGATACTTTCACCCTTTGTTGCATTGCTTGTTATTCCTCCTATGCTTTGGAGCACATTTTGTATTATTATCTTGTATTATTGCTGCTTTACTTTTAGATTAACTCTTATGTTACTTTTGATGTATGTAATAGTCAAAGGCCCACTGGGAGGCAGAAACCACACAGTGATTTAAACAGGGAAAGTTTAATGTACAGAATAAATAGATGGAATTTTGGAATAAGAAAGGATTGACTAGTAATAATTAAAGAGGACTCCATAGAATATAGTAATAATCGGTATAAAGAGCAGTCACTGCCTCTAGGGCTGAGATGTTGCACCCAAGGAAAAATCTCCCATACCCCATGCAGGGCTAACATCCAGCCTTTGAGAGGACACAGCCATGGCTCACTGGAGAGTGGCCATGTCACTGAGGTGCTGTGATTGAAGAATTTGCCGGAAATCTTCCTTTTCAGATACTAAAGAAGCCACTTACAGGAAGTTTCTTAACTAGCACCACTTCTCTGCAAAGCTAAGGAGGCGCCACTTCTTCAGTGCTATGTCATCTGGGGAGTAGTGGAAAAAGTTATCCATAAGGAGATGTTGCATATTCATGGCAAAATAACCCAAGGGGATGCTGGAGTCCGCTGTTTCCCAAGGAAATAAGTCACTAGTATTTACCGCTAGATTACAAAGTCACCCTAGTGGGTTTTGGAGGAAGTTGTCTACAGGGAGGTGCCAGGCCTTGAAATTCATTTTTAAGCTACCAGAAAGCCTACCAGAGGTAGCTAGTGGTTGCTGGGTGCTACAAGCCACCATGTGCTATAGGAGCCATTTTCTGTAGAAACTACTGCAGAAGCTTGATGAGAGGAGCACATTGGGATGAAAAAAGAGAAACCTTTCTTCCTCCAGTGTCCCTCTAGTACTGTTTATTGACAAAGCTTGAAAACCTGCAAGTTGGCAAAGGAGAAATATTGTTAAACCCCATCTTCATTATTGCAGAGCAGGTAATGGAGGGTGGATTTAGAGCTATCAATTGGTGTAATTGAAATCGGCACAATATACTTATTTAGTGACCCTTTGAACAACCTTTGAACCTTTCTTAGAAGACAGAAATTCTTTTTTTAAAAAACATTTTTTACTGAGTTATAGTCATTTTACAATGTTGTGTAGAATTCCAGTGTAGAGCACAATTTTTCAGTTATACATGAACATACATATATTCATTGTCACATTTTTTTTCGCTATGAGCTACCACAAGATCTTGTATATATTTCCCTGTGCTGTACAGTATAGTCTTGTTTATCTGTTCTACATATGCCTGAGAAGACAGAAATTCTTATCCTTCTCTTTATGCCCTGGAATAGTGTTTTCCATACAAATGGCAATCAAAAACATCTCAACTAAGTGTTAACACTTTTAACTACAACATTCTTATAAATATGATGTAAGTTCTATCTCTGACATTATACATGCAAGAATATATATCATCACCATCAAAGACAACTACATTTACATAAGTGTGCCTTCATTTTGCTTAGTATAATGGAAGCATGTATATACATGTATGGATATATAATAAGTTAATATCTAATTTATAGGTCTGACCAATCTCCAAATTAATCAAATGAGCTAGCTGAAAGTTAGAGGCAAGCTATTTTAAACCTCAGAAAGATAAATGAAGTCTTGGTATCAGCTAGTTAAAAATATAAATTTCCACCCTTCAACAAAAAATGCTACACATTGATTTTTCTATTAATTTAGATAAAAAGAAAGTATAGGAAATTGTTTTAAGTTTTTATACTTGAGCACTATAAAATATTTTACTAATATTATATCAATGTATTGATGCCTGAAATACTTCAATCTTATATACCTAAATAGTAATTTTTAAAATCTGTCTTACTGAATATTTGATTGTTTCTGATTTAGTTGCATTAAAATCTACTACTCCTAATACATTAAATCTTGTTGCCTTGTCTGTTTGTAAGTTTATATAGTGATTTCTGAAATATAACCAGGCAAAATAAATACCAGAATTTAGTAGAAAGCATCTATAAGGTGAAGGAAAGAGTGTTTGTGTATGAAGGTAAAATATGCTAGAATTACAAATATTTTATATAAGTATCTTCTAAGGGAAGATGGATAAATATTTGATACAAAAGGGCTTAGGCACTTGACTCAGGTGTATAGATTAAATCCTACATTTATTCACTTGCTGTCTGGAAAAACAATTTAAAAGCCTAGATATTTCTTCAGAAAAGCAGAGATTCTAATAATAGTATCTGATATGGAATTTCTTTGGATTTAGTGAAATATTTTATAAAACTTGTAATTCAGTAACAGCTTGCAGTGCACTGCTTATGTGTGTTTAAAAACGAGGAGAGATAACTTTACAATGGATAAATACTATTAATTTTAAAGATAGGTAGGTGGGATTCCTTGGATAGTAATTTTTGAAGATTATTTTGGGGGAAGGTAAACAAATAGTTCTTATATATGTGTCTTTTAGAATAAAATGGATATATCTGGAAAAACACAGTCATGATCTTAAGTGATAAAATCTCTAAAAGTATTATGTGTTTTGCTGATTCATATAAGAAAAATTTATTGTACACAGTGACACATTGGATATATTATCACATTATAAATTCTAGCTTGTGTAATAAGTCACCTGTTTTCGTGGTAAAAAATAAAGATAGGTAAGGATATAGTGTACCTATATTTTCAATTCATCTCTCTCTTTTGAGGTCCGTACGTTTGTGTACAACCTTACTGTCCATTGTGATGTGCATTTATCTTTCCCCTAAAATCTCCTCCCACTTCTTAACCATCTTTGATAATTTTCTAACTTTCACCTTATTACACCATTCAGGGACTTGGGAGTCATAGAAGACCTACATCTACCCACATTCAACATCTAATTGGTCACTACATCATATTGAATCTATCTCAAACTCAATTTTATATATTTATTTCTTTCTTTTCACTCTTCAACCTGTTTTTATTTCTAAATACCAACAATAACATCTTTTTGGCTATTTCTTAACTTAATTGTCTAGTTTATCACTATCCTTTATCCCTTTTCCCATCATCTACACAGTTGTGATTTTTAAAAATTATGATCCGATCATGTTACTCCTCTTCTTTAAACTTTTAATGCCATTCCCCCAATCATAAAGTCCATATTCTTTAAGCCCTTAAGTTCTAGCCTCAGCCCACCTGTCCAACCATACTCCCTTTACTACTCATAAATATCTAATGTTCAATATCTTGTAAGTTGCTTGAAATTGCCATGATTTTTCATGCTTCCATATTTTTGAAAATCCTGTTTCATTCTATCATAATAATGTTTGATCTGTATCACTTGTGATTTTTCTTTGATGGCTTACCATATATTTGGTAATCTACTGAATTCTTTACATGTATTATCGGAAATCTATCGCAATTTGATGAGAAACAGATACAGTGAAGTTACATATCATGTTCAAGAATTATAAACAGTAGAGTCCAGCTAAGGGTATGATTGACACTAAAATCTGTGCAGTCAAAATGATGCTGTGAAACTACCTTATCATATTCATCTGTGTGAAATCTTTTCTGACCCATCTACACATGAGACGTTGATAATCATGCTGTCTTTTAAGTTATGACTAAATGCAAACCTGTTTCTGTTACCTCAAGTATCACACAAAATTCAGTTGTGGTTTTTATGCCTGCCATTCCCATAAGACTGATATGGGGCGAGGGTTTTGTTGCCTTAACCTATTGCCCAATGTGTAGTTATGCTCAGTAAATTATATTTGAATTCTTAAGTGAATTAATGGTACAGATCCTACTTTCTATTTTTTATACTAGTTAGCTGATACAAGAGAGACTGGACATTTTATTAGTTCTGTCTTTTACCTTTGCATTCAGAAAACATTTCAGAAGGAAAATGGCATCTGAGATACGTGTTAAAGGATGATGAGATGTTAACAGGTAGACACAGAATGAGAGATGGCATTCCAAACAGAAAGCTCAACTAAATAAAAACCTTTTCATCTATTCTAACAGACAGTTAATCTTCTGATTCAATGTATTACTTGCAAATGATCTTTCTTTCAGACTTATTAGCTATTTATTTAGTTTTAAGGATATGGGCAAGTAGTAAATACATGCAAAAATCAGAGGAACCTCTCTTGCATTAACCTGATGATATGCTATCCCAGTGGAATCCTTCTCCCCACTTAGAGCCACAGAGCCTCACTGGAGGTACTCCTTCACTGTTTGTGTCCCTTCTGTCATGTGAGGCTCACATGAAGCTTATATAAGACACATCTGACCACACTGAATTTGTTTCTGCCTATGGACAGCTACCATTTTGCAATACATAATTGAAAAATGTTCTTTACATAAACTTCTTTGAAGCCACAACTATATATCACATCTGTGATTTTATATGCATTATGTCCATCATAATAATTCTACAAAGCACATTTCCTTTTTTTGTTGTTTTTAATGAGGACGTTTACGTTGCAAGAGTCTCATTCTCACCATATATAGCTAATCACTGTCATAGGTTGGTGATTCAAAACCATTTTTTTCTGTCCTACACCAAAACCTTTGCTTTTTCAGCCAGGCAGCTCTGTCTCTCAGCATGAACAAAGGTTCTGATGATAGGAGTGCATGTTACGTATTCTGAGAGTGATCCAGAAAGTAGACAGTTTTAACCAAATCTGAGATTTTCAGTGTTGTGCATTAGAATCCCCTGGGGAGGTTCTAAAATTTATTTTCAGGTTTAACCGCAGTCCTCCATCACAGACAAATCAAATCACAATCTCTGAGAGGGAGGCCCTGCATCAGAAGTTTATTTTAAATTCCTGGATCAGCCTCATATGTAGCCAATACTGAGAGCCACTGCATATGTACAGGGGCACAGTGTTTTTCAAAAAACATGACTGTTAGAATCAGGGCTGCAAAATAGAACCCCAGCTGCCTTACTTAGTGACTCTGTGACCCTAGGCTAATTATTAAATCACCAGTTATTTTCCTAGAAGATAGGAATACAGTAAAATATGTAAAGTATTTAGTATATGGAGGAGGTTTAATTAATAGCAATTCTTACTATTTAAAAAGAAACAAGATAATTTTGAAAAATGATACTAAGCCCATGTTGGGAAATATTTGACTAAGTACAGGAGAGGATTATCATGAGTGTAGATGACAAAAACAGATTACAGATTTTTTTTTACTAAGATGCCTATGATTTTTAAAAATGTCCTATTTACACATTCTTTGCAGTATATAATCCTTGGTTTTAATTACATACAGTTTTTAATTGGTATAAGGTTATAAATTCTCAGTTATCTCATAATGATGAGAAAGGATAAAAGAGTGTCTGGTTTTGATAATGTATGAATGATGAAAATTACGGTGTACTTTGTTTTACTAAGAATCAGATATTTTTCAGATGAATAGAATTTTAGATGTATTAGCTAGCAGTTGTGTAATACCATTCACATTCTCTCTTTTTAGACATTAGTGATCTTAAATAATTTAGAAGCAACAAACAACAACAGAAGTTTAGCTATTTTATATATTGAGACACTTTCACATTCACTTCTCATTTGGTTCTCACAAGCCCCTAGACAGGGGAAATGAAGAACTTGTAGGTGGTTAGATGGCTTATAGGGACAGGGCTACAAAAAGAACCCTTCCGTTCTAACTCTTAATCTAATTTTTTTTTAAAATAAATGACATACATACTTATTTGGAATATGTTGAAAGTCTGGAAACTAAGAATTAATGTTTTGGGCCAGATATGAGGGCAGCCCCATGAACTTGGCATGACTAGATGATAGGAATTTGGGGAGTCACTCTACTTCTTCATAGGTCTAAGCTGAAAGTCAGAGAATCAATCAAGATAGAAATTTTAAAATTCTCAAAAGATCAAAGAGGCAGCACTTGCTCAACCAAAGTCTATATGGTTCAAGACATTAATTCAGCAAACAAAGAGTAAGAAAACACCACTGTGCAACCTTATGTAAAACATAAATAATCCTTACTAAAAACTCCCTTTGGCTTAAGGGAGTGTCAGAATCCTTGTAAATATCCCAGAAATAGTGGTGTGATGTCATCTTCAGTTTCCTTTCAGTAGGTAAACTTCTTCAGTTCTGTATTGAATGCATCTTCGACATAGTTGATATTTTAGAAAACAGTGATACATAGTCAAATGTTTTAATACTCCATTCAATTCAGATTCAAAATTTACTAAAGGTGATACCCATTAAAAATACTTCATTGAATTATTTATTTTATTGTAAATTGTCCAAATTTTTACTCTCTTTATGTTAATTTTGTATCAGTTTAGGTGTCTACAATTTCAACTTAACGAGATAACCTAGATGCAATACTAAATTTAATTCTCTAACGTATTATACATATCTTTTTAAAGGTAAACCAGCTAAGTACAGGTAGCTATTATACGTGGAAGTATGCATAAAGCATTGTAAGTTTGACTTAACACAATGATAGAGAAATTGATAGATAAGTTTAAATACACATATATGTACAGCCAATTTGAAAATTATATATGATTTAAAATTAGGTATTTTAAAATTGTTAAAAATACATGCCTTGGTCCAACAAAATTTAAACCAAAATTAAAAAAATTTTTTTTAAATTTCTAAAATTTTTTAAATTCTTGTAAATAATTCCAGTACAGAAATACATAGAACAAAATGTGACAGAAAGAGGTACATTAAATTTAGATTGTTAGTACCTCTGGCAATGACAGAACAGGTTTAGAAGGAATACAGGGTCAGCAACCTTATTTGTAATGCTTAATTTCTTTAAAAAAAAAAAAAAAGGAAAGTTAAAATGACAAAATGTTTTCATTGACAATTACAGATGCTATATACAGAAGAGTTAGTTATAGCACGTTTTAATTTCCCAAAAATCTTTAGAGACTTAAATTAGATTTTATCACTAGGTAATTGAACTGGATTTAATTTCTTTAATATCCTAGACGTATCTGAACTGAACTTTAAAATAGCTTATTAATTCTAGAAGCATTCATTTCTGCATTCATTAATTTGATACCAAAAAAACCCCAAATCATTCTACTTTGATCACCTTCCAAAATAGGTTGAATTTCTTCCCTACACGTAAAACCCTAAGACATCATAAAGGCTATTTTGGGTAATACTTCCCCAAACATAACGAAACAAAAAGGGAGTGCTTTCCTTTTCCATTATCATGTGACGGGTCCTCAAGTTGAAGCAGTTCTGCAACTGAACCCATGTAGTGGTTCATAACATGAACACTTAAATATTTTCCCCCTCCCTTATGTTTTGTTGCTAGGGAAGTTAAGGGTGATTTGAATTAGAAACAGATGAAAAGCCAAACTAAGAACCTTATTATGAATGATTTCTTGTCATTTAGATCTGACATAAGCCATGCATAAATTTTAAAAATATCATTAAAATAGTATACCAACCAAGTATAAAATGAAGTGGAAACCTCAAAAATGTAACAATGCCAGTAGAAAAGCTTATAAAATTAAGAGAAATTAATAGCCTTTTAAGAATTTTATATAGGCAACTCTGAAGGAAATCAAAAATGAAATATTCTTTTTTTGTAATTTATAAGCAGAAGCAATATCAAGACCAAAGTGAGTGTAAAGTTTAATGGAGGATATATTTGCTTCTAATAAATAATCAAAAATAATATTATAAGGTTATTTATGTGTCTTTATATAATCATAAGCAATTGTAATTGCTATAAGAGAAATTTTTTCCTATTTAATCTCATGAAAGTTAATAAAATGCATGAATTGTTTTTCTGTATAGCCCATATAGTCTGATAGGCACAGTGAGTGTAATGGCAAAAAGTAAAATCTAGTAACTAGAAAATTTCATGACACCAGTATAACCAGCCCACTGTAAATTCAGGTCAAAATAATCATTACAAATGAATAGATTTGGATACATCTTATGGAAATTATCATAAATTGACTAGATAAATGAAAATTAATATTCTTGATTTATTCTAGTAGAAAGCATAATCTTGGCTAACAGAAAGGAGATAATTTTCAAGGGCCACATGGTTTAGAAGTAAAAATCCTAAGGAAGTGAAAGGGAGAAGGGTAGATAATATTAAACTTGCTTGGTCTCTCCTGGTTGCTCCTGTTTACTTCTTATTTATTCTTCAATAAATACTTTTGTAAATGATGTGGTTATCAGATAATTCTTACTTAGTAACAACTTGATTCCACACATCTCTCATCCAAGGCAATATTAGGCAGTTATTTGAACTAAGGCTGAATTTTTAAACATTTTAAGTTCTAAGTAAGACTGTTTCCATGGGTAATTATCATGTAAAATTTACATGACCAATTTCACATTTTAAAAAAGGTATGAGATTAAAAAAATCAAATTGGTTCTGTGTTGCTGGATGTCTCACAGACTTTAATAACTTTATGTGAAATGTTAATCTTTAAGAGTGCAAACCATAAGCAACAGTTTACAGAGTTGTATTTCTCTGAATTCTCCTTTTTTCCATATTATTTCTCAAGAGGAGCATTCCTTAGAAAATACTTTGAGAAGCATTGAACTTACTAAAGGATAACAGAAATGATTCCAAAGAAAGATAGCCAGTTTCTGAGTGTTTAAGAGTGTTTTAAGAGGCCAGGTATCTCTAAATAGACTCAAGGCCAGTGTGCAATCAAGAGGGTTACTTTAAAGAAAGAAGAGAAGGTAGTTTGTCCTTTTATCAATGTAAGCCTTGCAATTATAAACCACAGTGTATTAGGAGTTATAAATTTCATGTTTATTTTCTCTGAATCTGTCAACAAGGCACTAATTTTGCCATTTTACAGATGGTGAAAGTGGGGGTTAAAACATTTAAGCGACTACATAAAGGCCATACAGATAGTAAGTGGCAAAGCTATGACTCTAATCTATGACTCTACGGGTAGGAAACGTGGATTTTTCCTGTCATACTTTTTCTGTGTACCTAAAGTATTTACACAGATGGTTAAGACATTGGAGCTGTATAAAATACAATTCAGTGACAGTAAAGAATGTAAGAAAATACAACATAAAAACACAGCCTTTGATTCTGAAAACATTATTTGAGAAAGATAAAACATAAAGAATTAAAAGTAATTTCACTAAATGTAATCTAAACTAAGAAAGGTGTAGAGTCCTTGATTGCTATAAAAATTCTGAAGTTAGTGAAACATTAATAATAGGTAATTTGTAGAATTTGAAATATATTCTCACAGGGTAGGTTGAACATCAATAGAAGGACATTAATAATGGTAAAGTAGGAAGATTTTTAACCCATAAAAAGTAAAACAAAGTAGGCATGGAATGGAGTGGTTTCCCTAATGCAGAGTCTGTGTGAAGGGAATACTGAGGAAGGTAACGATTAGGTGGAAAAATACCTTGGAGCAGGTTAAATCAATTTCTCTTTACCCTCTATGAATCATGTAAGTTTGAATTCTTAAGAGAATGTCTGTTAACAGAGAAAAAAATGAGAAAACAAAAGAAATTATTTTTTGCTAATTGACACAATGATTAAAATTAGGAACTATGAATATTTCATTTAAGAGTTTTTAATAATATATGAAAAAACAACAGCAGTGTGGCTTTTCACATTGCTAAAGAATATAAACTTTGAGAGCACAAATGTTTTCGCTTTTACTGTCAATCCATAGCTCCCACCACAGTGACTAGATCGTAATACTGCTTGGCTTATGGCTCTGAGAGGCAAATTTGGCCATGTGTAGTCACACATAGAAAAATTGGAACACAGATAGAAAGATAGGTCTGTTTGACTAGAAAATACATATTCTTTTTTTTTTCATCAAGTGCATGCTTTGTATTTATTAGAATTAATCATCTAAAAGTTTGGTAGAATGTACTGAGATAATAGTACAATAAACGTCTTACATCTGCATGAATTATGATTAATTTTAGTGTGGACATCATCTGAATATGATAAATTTATTGTTTGGTGAAGGGTATGAGCCTGATAGTCCCTCTAAACATTTTATTTATTTACCTTTGAGAAGATTTTATGAGCCAAATTCTTGCATCTCCTCATGTCTAGAAAAGCTCTAAAATCATCAACAGTGACATCTTCCCCTTGTGAGTAGCAGAAAGCCTCTGCCTAAATGTGTGCCTGACTGCACGTACCCCCTTTCACAAAATCATGTATGTACTGAGTTCCCCCCTGCCTCTTTGGAGCAGCAGTTCCTCAGAGCTGTCTGAGATGCTGTCTCCTGGGCTATAGTCCTCATTTTGCCCCCCAATAAAACTTAACCCACAACTCTAACGTTGTGTGATTTTATTTCAGTCGACACCTTCCCATGAATACATCTACAACAAATCCTTGGCCCACAAAAATCTTATATAAAAAGTATGTGTCTGTGTTCCTAGGATCAGGCATTGTCCACCCCAGTACTTCAAAGGCCAGCTTTTCTACGATGACTTCAGGAACACATCAGTGACTCCCTCTAACATTGACAAATAAAAATGAGAGGATACACTAGTGGTAGTAAAAACAGGGACTCTGTCTATGATAGTGGCTAATAACTGATGCTATGGATAATACTAATAATAAGGACTTGTTGCTTTTGTTGATAATTCATGGAAAATGAGATAAAGAGAAACATCTCTGAAAGGTCAAAGCTAGAAAATCAAGGGTAGGCTGTGGGAACAGGAATTTTAGGAGTGTGATAGGAAGACTAAGAAAGACATAGAATGGAGACAGTTTTGTCTTCTTAGACATCAAGTAATCTTCCTTTTTTAAAAAATAGAACGCATAAGCTACTATTAAGTTCTCAAATTTGGTGAAAGTTATTAAAACATATTCTTTTGTGTAGAACATTTGATCTCTATTATACAAAAATGTTTAAGCCTCTATTATGAAGTAGCTATGATTTTCTTTTCTGGCATTTGTATGTTTATTTGTTTCTAGTAGTTCTTTTGCCAAGCATTCTCTAGTACCTGAGACTCTCTTTTCTACTAAAAGTCTTCCATTTTGTGTGCTCAGCCTCATAGCAAAGATTTTATATTCTGGAAAGAATAAGCTCGTTATTAACATACATTTCTGAAGAGGAACCTTTCATTTATTTATTCAATGACCTTCACTTAATCTTTGTAGCTGTTGCCCTTTAAGAGGATGCAAAACAATGTAGGTGCTCAATGATTGAAAAAAAGAATGAAGGAATTTATGTATGAATGGATGGATGTAAACAGTTTTAATTAAAGTGAATTTTATTTGTTTCATATTTCAAAACACTTAACGTTGGGTTTCATAGATTTCTGACCATTTTTCTTCCCTGTAAAACTTGAAAGTGTGCCATCAGGCCATTTATTCGGTCTGGATCTATATCTAAGTTGCCAAATTTGACAGTAAACTTTGGTGACAATGTCTAGAAATACTTCCCCAAGTTATCAGATTAACAAATATCTAGGAGTTCTTAAATATTCAGATTCCTGAACTTCATGACAGCTTACTTACCCTGAATCTCCAACTAAGTGACTTAGGAAACTGCAACCCCCCTCACATAATTGGTAATTTTGGTCAAAAACTGTATCTTAAATGAAGCTCACATTTATTATATTTGAACTGCTAAAATCAAAATAAGACTATCTGATTCTTGTTTCCACATCCTTTTTTATTCTGCTATCAAAGTCACTGATAGTCAAATTTTACTAATTTTGAATTAAATTTATTCAGAATTTATAATGATGTTAATATATAATTTTGTGGACTAGATTTGTAGATAGATAGAAACAATTATCCTTAATAGATTTAGCCAACTAAATTAATAGCTTCGATTGGATTGGGTGAGAACATATAAAGAAAATGTTTAAGTTATTTAAAAAAAAACACTTGATTTAAGTATTCTACCAGGACATTTGCACAGAATATGCTAATTATAAGTGTCTTATTTGTTCATTAAAGTAGGTTTGTCAGAACTAATGATTTAATATTTGTTTAATCATTTGTTCTAGTTTGGCTCTGAAGGAAATAAATTCACATTTGCTTATGAATACTGTACATTTCAGGCTTTTAACTAATTAAGGATGATTACCTTCTCACCCCAACTAACTCCTAATTAATAGCCTTACATTATTTGTTCTTTTTTCCTTTCTTGTTTGTTTTTGGTAATAGGTAAACAACATGAACAAACATTGTTTTCCAAGATATGCTAGCCTATTGCTGGGCTCTACTTCAGTACATGTTGAAATAAGGAAAATTATTAAAAGAAAAAACAAAACCAAGCCTGAATGAGCACCTACAGCAAGCCTGAGATTCTGATAAACACTTCATATGTTCTAATGTAATGCTGATAAGAGCATCTAGTTCCTTCTAAGAATAGCAAACTGAGGCTAGGAAAGATAAGCTCTTTTTCCAAGACCATGTAGGAGTTGGACAACTGGGATTTACATTGTTTGTCTAGTTCTAAAAATCCCTTTTCTTAATCCTATTTTAAAATATTTCTGTATTCTCAATAAACTGAATAGAGCTAAGCCCACATTTTCAATGTGTAATCTGTAAGACATAATTATGATTTTTATCAGTCAACATTTTACCATTTTTTTTATATTCCAAGTTACTAAATGTCTTCTAGACATTTTATACATTATTATTAATAATTCCTCTTATTTTAAATACTCTTTGGATAACTTAAGTATTAATAAATAGATAAAATAAACAAATATATATAGAGGGGAGGGCATAGCTCAGTGGTGGAGTGGCTGCTTAGCATGCCCAAGGTCCTGGGTTCAATCCACAGTACCTTCATTTAAAATAAACCAACAAACCTAACTACTCCCCCCCAAAACAAAACAAATAAATATAAAACTTATGTATTAATAAATAAGGCAAATAAAGAAGGTAAATAAAGTTTAAAACTTTAGTAATAACAAAACTTTATTTATCAACACACATTTTTCTTTCTTATTTAAAAAAAAAGTTTGTATCAACCGTAAGTTAACATATTTGCAGCATAGACTTGTTATGGGCAGACCCTGGGAGATATCTTCTGCTGAATTTTCTAAGAGATCTTTCATAGATTTTCTTTTGAGTTGTATTCTTTATAATTTTATGGGTTTATACTCATTTAAAGTAGAACAAACATCTTTCTTCTTCCCAGATCTACAATCTCCTTCACTTTAAAAAGGAAACAGTTACTGAATTTAAAGTAGTATGGATTGCAACAGTCCATTGTGTAGTTACGGAACATATCATGCAGCAGTCATCTGACTCTTCTTTCGGAGAATCATTTGAGACTCTTTCTCTGGAGGAGATGATTAAACTGTCGTTATCTCCTAGTGCCACGGAAGGGACATGAGTTCCAGTGCTATATTGCCTGACATTTAAACTCATATCTTTAGATATTGAGAAAGAGGAGGGATAGGGGAGAGAGCCAGCTTCAAAATTCTATTACTGTATAGGAGAGTTTTAGGACTTCTGCCCATACT
Organism: Camelus dromedarius; assembly: GCF_036321535.1. Lineage (NCBI taxonomy): Eukaryota > Metazoa > Chordata > Mammalia > Artiodactyla > Camelidae > Camelus > Camelus dromedarius. Next base: position 58,215,770 of record NC_087436.1, on the reverse strand, counting down.
TAAGTTTAACTTGCATTTTATGTAATAGGGGAAAAAAAAAAAACAACAGAGCACATAAAATGAAGATCATCATTTTATGTCTGCTTCTTTACATCACTGTAAAAAGAAAGCAGTGGAATTTTACTCAAAGAATCCAAGTTTTGTGAATGACTTTTCAGAAAATGAGTGTATGCTTCATGGAAAACCAAAGGGATGTACTCCTAATTACTAATGGCTGGTCTGAGAGATACAAAATGACAGTGGGATTGAAAAGATAATGTACGACTCAAGAAAAATGCGGAACTAAGTGCTAGGAGGCCTAGTTCCAGTACAAAGTTAAGCACTTTTTTTTTCTATAAGTCAGGAAAGTCTGTATTCAAGTGCTAGCTTCACTGTTTACTAGCTTCATGACCTTGGGCAAGTTAACTTGCACAAGACTTATTTTCCTTATCTGTAAAATGAACATAACAACTGTCACCTACATGTTAACATTGATGTCACAATTAATGATATGGTGCATAAAAATAACATTGGACATGATTGGTGTATAATAAGGATGCAATAAATATTCATATGGCTATTAATTCTATATATTGTATGTATTTAAAAGGATTAAAAATAGTTAAGTATTTAAAGAATAAAAATATAAGCTTAAGTTGTTTATGGCATATATTGTGGTGATGGTTTCACCAGAGTTTACTTATCTCCAAACTCATCAAGATATATATTAAATTATAGAGCTTTTTCATGTCAATCATACCTTAATAAAGTGATTCAATATTTTTAATAAAATAAATAAAAATACAGGCTCAAGAAAAAAAAAAAAACCAGGGAACTATGAGTATTAAAAAAGGACTTAGTCCTGGAAGTTGGCTACTTTTTTCTTCTTGAATTCAAGTGGACAGAACAATGAAGTAACTTTGTCAGTTATAGTTTTCACAGTGTCCATTAGAAGAAAACAGCCAAATTAGTTAGAAAATAGAGAGATTTCAACTGATTTTAAAAGGGACATTGAAATATGCAGTGGATGTTAGCAAAATCTCTAGAATAAATTTAATAAGGATGTTCAACAGTTGTTTCTTAAAGCATACTTTGATGCAAGCTAGAAGCATAAAGATAATTAAGTACAGCAAGAACAATTCTAAGAAGGGCCACAGCAATACAGGCTAACTATTCATAGTTCTTTTTTTCTTTCCAGTTTTACTGAAGTATAATTTACAAATTAAATTATAATATATTTAAAGCACAATGTAATGATTTGATACACACATACATAGTGAAGGAATTCCCACAGTCAAATTAATTAACACATCCATAACCTCACATAGTCTGTTTTTTTTAACTTTTTCCTGAGAACAATTAAGATCTACTTTCTTAGCAAATTTCAATTATATAATATAGTATCATCAACCATAGTCACCATGCTATACTTTAGATCCTCAGAATTTATTCATTTTATAACTTGAATGTCTGTGCCCTTTTCCCAACCTCTCCCGATCTCCCTCCTCTTCCCTTCTGCCCCTGGCAACCATCATTCTGCTTTATGTTTAAATTGACTTTCTGTCTACAATTCTATTTCTCAGCTCTGTAAGCATATTAATGCTTATTTTTAAAAAATGGGAAGGGCATAATATGAAGTGTCAGAAAGGAATAGTTTTAGGTACCAGCTTGTTGCTTAGTCTGTTGGTACTGTGGTGGCATGCTACTACAGGGCACTTTACCTCTTAGACACTTACTCCAATTACTTCCAGGTGATTGATAATTGCTGCTGAGCAAAAAACAGCACATGTTAACTTCTGAAGGAGCAGCCATCACGAAATGGAAAACCTGTGCTTTTATTTATTTTTTTCACATTTTTAAAAGTAGAGTATAGTTGCTGTATAATTTTGTAAGTTACAGGTGTATGACAGAGTGATTCACAATTTTAAAGGTTATACTCCAGTTGTAGTTATTATAAAATATTGACTATATTTCTTGTTTTGTACAATATATCTTTGTATTTTATAGCTAATAGTCTGTACCTCTTACTCCCCAACCCCTTTATAAAAACCTCTCCCTGCTTCCCTCCCCCAACTGGTAACCACTTGTTTGTTCTCTATATCTTAAAGTCTGCTTCTTTTTTGTTATATTCACTAGTTTGTTGTATTTTTTTAGATTTCACATATAAGTGATACCATAAAGTATTTTTCTTTCTTGGTCTGACTTATTTGACTTAGTATAATGCCCTCCAAGTCCATCTGAGTTTCTGCAAATGGTAAAATTTCATTCTTTTTTTGTCTGAGTAGTATTCCATTATGTGTATATACCACATATTCTTTGTCCATTACATCTGTATGGACACTTTGGTTGCTTCCGTATGTTGGTAATTGTAAATTGCACTGCTATGAACAGTGGGGTGCATGCATGTATCTTTTTGAACTAGTGTTTTTTATTTTTAGGGTTATATTCCCAGGAGTGGAATTTCTAGGTCATTTGGTACTTCTAATTTTAGTTCTTTTGGAAACATCCATACTTTTTTCCACCGTGGCTGTACTGATTTACATTCCTACCAACAGTGTACTAGGATTTCCTTTTCTCCACATCCTCACTTTTGTTTTTTGTGTTCTTTTGATGATACCCATTCTGACAGATGTGAGGTGATATCTTACTGTAGTTTTGATTTACATTTCTGTGATGATTAGCAATGTTGAACATCTTTTCATGTGCCTGTTGTCCATCTGCATTTCTTCTTTGGTAAAATGTGTATTTGGTTCTTTTGCCCATTTTTTAATCAGGTTATTTTTTCAACATTGAGTTTTATGAGCTGTTTATGTATTTTGGATATTTACCTCTTATTAGTCATATCATTTGCAAATATTTTCTTCCATTCAGTAGGTTGTTTTTTCATTTTGTCAGTGATTTCCTTTGCTGTGCAAAGCTTTTAAGTTGAGTTAGGTCCCATTTGTTTATTTTTGCTTTTATTTCCTTTGTTTTAGGAGAGGGATTCAAGAAAATCTTGCTGTGATTTATGTCAAAGAGTGTTCTACCTATGTTTTTTCTCTAGGAGTATTAGAGTATCTGGTCTTACATTTAGGTCTTTAATCCATTTTGAGTTATTATTTATATAGTTTTAGATGATGTAATTTCATTCTTTTACATGTAGCTGTCCAGTTTTCCCAGCACCACTTGTTGAAGAGACTATCTTGTCTCCATTGTATATTCTCGCCTCCTTTGTCATTGATTAATTGACCTTAAGGGTGTGAGCTTGCTTCTGGGCTCTCTAGTCTGTTCCATTGATCCATGTGTCTTTTTTTTTTGATGCTAGTACCATAGTGTTTTGATGAGTGTAGTAGCTTTTTAGTATAGCCTAAAGTCAGGGAATGTGATATTTCCACCTCTGTTCTTCTTTCTCAAGATTGTTTTGGCTATTTGGGATCTCTTGTGTTTTCATAGAAATTTTAAAATTATTTGTTCTAGGTGTGGAAAAATGCCATTGGCATTTTGATAGGGAATGTATTAAATCTGTAGATTGCCTTGGGTAGTATGGTCATTTATGATTAAGAACTGCAGAAAGTGGGCATAGTGGGAACATACCTCAACATAATAAAGGACATATGTGACAAACCCACAGCTAACATCATACTCAACAGTGAAAAGCTGAAAGCATTTCCTCTAAGATCAGGAGCAAGACAAGGATGCCCACTGTCACCAGTTTTATTTAACATAGTTTTGGAAGTCATAGCCACAGCAATCAGAAAAGAAAAAGAAATTTAAAAGAATTCTAATTGGAAAAGAAGAAATAAAATTGTCACTCTTTACAGATGAAATGATACTATACATAGAAAATCCTAAACACACCACCAGAAAACTACTAGAGCTCATCAGTGAATTCAGTAAAGTCGCAGGATACAAAATTAATATATAGAAATTTGTTGCACTTCTATACACTAACAACAAAGTATTGGAAAAAGAAATTAAGGTAAAAATCCCATTTACCATTACATCAAAAAGAATAGAATTCCTAAAAATAAACCTACCTAAGGAAGTAAAAGACCTGTACTTGGGACACTAGAAAACACTGATGAAATAAATTGGAGACTACAAAAACAGATGGAAATATATACCATGTTCTTGGATTGGAAGAATCAATATTGTTAAAATGACTGTACTATCCAAGGAAAAGCAGTGATTTTAAAAGAGTGTTTTATAGATATCTGTTGAATTCGGATAGATTGTGTCAAAGTATTCAGGGCCAAAAATATATTTTTGTAGCATTAATTTGAAAGTATCAGTTATGGTAGTGTAATATCTTGTTAAAATTGGTTAAGAAAACATTTTTCCTTTTTAAAGGATTTCCCTCATAACTTTATATCGCTATTTTAAAAACAAATATTAGTACCTGGCACAAAGCTATTGCCATTCCAGTGAATATTATCAATATTTCCTTCAGAAATATATGAGGTTGTGTAAGGTTTTTGTGTTTTGTTTTTGTTTGTATGGTTTTGTTTTGTTTTGCTTTGTGAGAGGAATTTAATTTAATGTCTCTGGCAAAGACAGAGTAAAGCCAATTTTTTTTGCACCAAAAACATTTTAGATGCTTCTATTTTCATTTGGTTTTGTATTTATTTAGATCTTAAATATTGTCAACATTGGGCTTTAGAAAAATAGAGCGTTGTCTGTAGGTTATCTCTACGTTCTGGCATAAAGATGTCATTTCTGTGAGATGGAAGATTGAGGGAATGAGTAGTTTTAATCATTTAATCAGGAAATACACAAACGTCTTTTAAGAGCCAAACACTGTATTACTGGGGATATGGTAAAGAATAAAACAGACTCTGTTCATACCCTGAACAAGAAGGTTGCATCAGAGAAGAAAGACATTAAGCAAATGATTTCCATTAACTAAATATATTTAAATAACTAAGTATTTCAGATATACAAGTGACTTTAGAGAACTACTTGGTTAAAGACAGGTTAGAGAGTACAGTTATGTCTCTGTGTGCTTTCTGGCACTACATTTTATCTTAATTAGGCATACAGTTCCTGCTGAGGTCTGTGTGGCTTTAGTGATGGGATGGAGAAAACAGGGTAAGAGGGCATGGAAGGACATGCGTAGAATGTTCTGGGAATGCGATATGGTAAAACATAGCACTTAGGCATATATTAAATAAATATATTCCCATATGCCCTGTCACTTTGCGTTAAAAATATATAGTGAAACCACTTCTCTCAATTTACTTAGCATGGCTTGAGAATCTACAGAGTACCATAAACTCTGTAATACAGCAAAGACTTTAAGACTCTACCTTTCTTAGAACTTGCTTTAATAGAGAGACCAAGGAATCACATAATTATAGTATATTAATATGAAAATGGAGTGGTCAATGACAACTATAATTGTCAAGAGAAAGAACAGTGGTTGAAAATAATAAAATATTTATAAAAGAGGTGGCTCAAAAGGATAAAATTTAACAAGTGAAGATGGAATTAAGGGTAAAGAGGGTATCTCAAAGTATAAAAACAAACATAGGAAGATGAGACAAAATCTAAACTTTCTAAGGATAGAGTAATAATGTTTGCAGGCTACATGAAAGATTCAATGGATTGGGAAAATAAAGTAGGATGAACAAAAAATACATAGTGAAAGATAAATGGACCTGTGGGAAGCATTATAAACAGGGATAGCTGAAGATGCCTAGAGAAATAGGCTTGGAACTACATATGTGTTTACTACAGAGGAAATTGCTTGTTCAGGAAATTCAGCAGGCAATGCTTAGAGTGCTATTTCTCAAACGTGACTGTACATTAATTAGTTTTACCCACTGCCTCCTGCATCAGAATTGTATGAGATCCTATTGACAAGGCAGATTTCAAGGGCTACCTTCAGACATAGAAAAATTTCTAAAGTGAGACCATTTCTCCACCCTCAACCTCCAAATAATTCTGAAGCTTACTAAATTTCGAGAATAATTAGATGAAAGTCTATGGCAATTTCCTTTCAGTACATTTCCTATAATTTGCCTAAATCAGTTATGCATTCATATACATCTTAAGAAAAAAAGAAATGATATTGAGTGTACATATTCTTGTACAACTTGAAGAAAGTTTCCATATAACTTGTTGCTCAACCTCATTTTTTGAAATGACTACATTGTTTTCTATAAAAGAGCTATTCCATTAATAATTTAATCACTCCTCCATTCATAAGCATTGACATTTCTTTGGCTAATTTGTGTTATTGCAAACAGTGTTGCAGTGGATATTCTTAAGCACAATTCTTTGGAATAGGTGCATGTATTTCTGTAGAGGTTGAAGTTTTTTGATCAGTTGAAGAATTATTAAATTGTGGTAGTTGTATTTCATTTTATTACCAAAATGGTCATTATTTTATTACTGACTCTTTATAACCATATTGCTACTAAGGTCACATAACCCAGTTTCAAAATATAAACAGCGTTTGCTAAAAATGTTTTTCAAAATAGAAAATTAGAAATAAAACCTTATGTTTGAGTCTTGAGTATCAGGGAATAAACTGAAAACTAACATTAAAATAACAAGGTAAATGATAGCCATTGATACGTGTTGGTGATGATTCCAAATTCAAACAGAATGCATTCAGAGTATAAATAAAGAGCATAACAGTAACTATGTATTCCAGAGCTTAGCATTCTGAAGGATAGTGTTACCATCAAAATCTAGGAAGAGTTAATAACACTATGGAACTATGTAATATCTTTCCTTTTCGACTGGGATTTGTACCCACAAAAAACTGTCTGTTCCTATGTAAGGACAAGATTCTATACAGATTTTAAAAAACGGTTCTGATTCAATCTGCTTGGAGTCTATAACCCTTTTATAGAAGTTAGGATTTAGAATTTAACATCAGGGATCCTAGCTTTTGCTATCTAGAGGTTGCTCAGGCTAAATTAATAAATCCAAGTAGTTTAAAATTTAAGTCAAATATAGCCCACCTTTAGAATTTCTATGATAGGTAATAAATTGAGAGAACATAAAACAATTTACATTAGACTAGCAATTTACTTCCTTTAAAAATGATAAGTAAATAAAAAAAGGCACTTTACTTAAAATTTTTAAAAATTTCACAATTAAAATAATAAACAATTCAGCTAAAGCAGATCAGGTTTGACAAATGAGTCACTTTATTTTACTTTAAAGCACAAATTCGCAAAAGATTTTCTAAACACTGCCTTATGATTTATGTGTAGTAAAAAAAAGAACTCTGTAGCCCAAAGTGGCTTTCCTCATCTTGACTGTTTACTGGAAAGTATAGATATTATTTCTTTATAATGTGTATATATGGGCTTATAATACCCAAACCCTACTCCTGGATACAGTTCCTCTTCCTACTTCATGTCATCATCTTTCACTTGTTGCCAACATAACAGCAATCTCAGTATATTGTATCCAGCTATCCCTTTAGACAGTTCTTTGAGAAGAGTATCACAAGGCTGAATTTGACTTCAGGAGCCTTACACAGTGGTTTTCAAATCTTAGTCTCTGTACCCCTTTACGCTTTTAAAAAATAGTGAGAACTCAAAGATGACAGAAGTTGGCAAGCTATATATGGCCTGCAAGTCAGATACAGCCCCTCTCCTGTCTTTGTGAACAGGTATCATTTAAACAGAGCTACTTCCCTTTATTTTTGTATTATCTATGGCTGTTTTGTCTGTAATGGCAGAGTTGAGTAGTGTGACAGGTGCCATATGGCCTGCCAAGCCTAAACTATTTACTATCTTGTCCTTTACAGAAATTGTCTACTAGCCTCTGGTTTACGTGGATTATAGCTGCTGATTTTTCCATATAAAAAATTAAGGCTTAGAAAATTTTATTTTTTTTTCTTTTTCAGTTTTATTATGTAGAATTACTACAGCTTGACTGAAAATCTTAAAATTGACAAATACACAAGGACACTTTCCACTGACCATCAGAACTAATGATCATGCAGCTTTTGGGAAACCACTGTACATTCATGAGAAAATAAGAATGAAAAAAAGCAAATAATGTCTCAGTATTCTTATGAAATGGTTTTAATCTCCTGTGAGACTCTGAATGTGTACAAGTATGCAGGGGCGTCTCAGACTGTATTTGAGAGCAGCTGGAATAGTATATGGCAAGTAGTAGCTATTCAGTCAATACTTAGATGAATGAGCAACAGCAACAAAAGAGAGCAAATATTTCTAATAGTGCCTTACAATTTACAAAGAACTTTTTATGTCCATTTCTATTTGAGGAAAGTTTAAGGAGGCAGAAATATCAAAGAAAAGGGTTTTAGTATAGGAGATGTTAGAGCATGTTTTAGGTTGAGAAAGTTGGACCTATGGCCCAGTGAACATGATTAAGGATGTATGTAACAGAAAGAATTGATATAAAATGGCCCATATAAAAGCATCTTAAATGACTTAGCTGAATTTTTCATAGTGTAGAAAGTGATATAGTAAAGTCCCACAGTTAAAAATATGATGTAATATTGTAATATGTGGGGGACTAGAAGAGAAATCTTAGGAATAGTGAAACACAAATCATTTTCAAAAGAAAATCTTCAAAGGAGGGTTGCTAGGGGAAATTTTACAATGGAAGACAGACTGCCTTCAAAAAAGTTAGGGAAGACTGTTCTCAGTTTTAGAGTCTTTATTGACTTACTCTGTATCTGTACCCTTCAGGTAAAATTTTTAAAACAGTTTAAATTTACTATCTGACCTTATGTATAAGAAAAACTAAAAATATAAAATTTCAAGAAGTTGTTTAAATTTATTTGGGGGGGAATCAGAAATGGCCAAAGAATATTTCAGCACTTCTTTTGTAATCTGAAGGTAATTTAAGAATTGCTTCTGGTATCTTGTTCACCAAGATACTTTGCCCTTCCATGCTCTATTCTGTGAAAGTAGGGGGATTTGGACTGGCATCTAGTTATTCTCATCACCCATGTAACTGCAGTCAAATGCATTCTCCACTATCAGTTAACTACAGTCCAGTTGTTGTGGTTAAACAGTATGTGATAAATGTTTGAGTCACATGAATGAATTAGTCTTTTATTCAGGGTGTTTATGGAAAATGGCTTCTTTTATGTGTATTGCTTAACTATACGCTGTATTCCTGGGGAAGATATCTAAATGCTGCACAGTATTCAACTATTTGATTCAAAGAATGTTTAAAAGGAAAATAGAGATCAGCAATTATGAGCCTAAGCCTATCTAGAAACAACTTGTTCTGGTATGCTCTTGAAAACAAACACAAACGAACTTCAGCGAGCCATGCTGTTTTACCTCCTTCAGGATTATATTTACATTATCTGCACAGCAGGATGAGAAAGTAATCCCTGTGGAGATATTAAGGAAATCATTTATTTTTCTGTTAGATACACAAATGTGTGACTGTGTATTTTACCATACATAATAGCTTTTAATTGGGGCACATGAAAATTGAATATCACTACCATGTGTGACATGTGAATTATAATGTGATATTTGTAAATATTTTAGTAGTTACCATTTACCAGATGGAAGTAATGTGTGTTTTTGCAAGTCTGAAACATCTTTTTATGATAATAGTTTGTATTTGAGGTAATTTATTTTCTCTTTGCAATGTGGATTCAAGTTCTCTGCACTGTAAGTAGTATTCTAAGCTTTTAGCAAATCAAACAATCCTAAGTATGAATACACATCAAGATGAATGTTAAGAATTCATTTGACTAATGAATATTAAAGGGAAATGTTTTCTCTCAGCATGTGCAGTATTTGAAATAAAAGAGCTGAACAAATTCCCCATGTGCATTTTTTCTCATCACATGCAATCTTGGAAAAATAACTCTAGAGGTGATCTTTCAACATGGAGGAAGTGACATTAAAGCCTATATTCTATTAAAGATGAAAGTTTATCCCCAAACATTGGAATGTTATTGCCTATTTTTAGGTGGTAAGTTAATATAATTCTCCGTTATCTGTATTTTGTGATCCAGAAGACATATTTTCTAGAAATTTCAGTTTCTGTGCAAGAAGCTTTCCTCCCCCTTTTCTTCTCTTTATGGGCTCCTTTCCTTTATTCCCAGACTTCTGTCACCTCTATCACCACTCTTTTAAAGTACTATGGATTTTTAAAAATCAGTGTAAACTAGGCTTGGTATGAGTTCTTTGGTTACCAGTACCAGCAATAGAAATAAAGCATTATATTGTTCTGCTTGCCTTTTCTACTGATTGACTCAATAGGTTATGTTGGCTGGTACCCTGCACATCATCAATTGGTATGTCTAGGAAAGCTATGGCAGACAAATTGTGAACCTTTCAAAAAAGCATGTGTAATTTAGCATTTCCTGATGCATGCTTGAAGAGCTGCTTGTCGGTGCTTTCAGTCATTTTAATGAGATATCTTAGTTTGATTTACAAATTTGCTAAACACAACTTGATGTTGTTATGTTTAGATTTTGTTTCTTATTTTATAATGTATGTTTTGAGAGTCCTTGATGCTGTAAAAGAATAAAGACACTTCATCTTTCTCCTGATACTGAATCTGCAAACAAAATAGGAAAGGAGATAAAGCAGAATTAGAAATGACTTTTCAGGTATCAAACAAGATTAAAAGGTTTCAAGTCTCTAGTATTGATCATAGTAAGGTGGATACACACACACACACACACACACACACACACACACACACACACCCCGCAAACACATAACTCTGAAACAAAATTACATTTTCTTTTACTAATTGTTAACAGGATTATGGTTAAATCTGAGACTCAAGAAAGTATTCTCCTAGTATTTGAATCCATCTGAAGCCCTACATGAGAGTTTACAGTTTTAAAATGTCCCAGGGAAACACATATCTTTGCGCAATGTGATGGAATTAAAGTGCTATGAACAGTTGCAAGAGAAGCTAAATGAAAGACACAAAATTTAAAAGGATATGCTATTTCATACGTAAATTGCTGGCATCCACTTTATAAATGGGAATTAGATTTGTAGTCTATAAAAATTCTTAGCTAACTGTGATTTACATTTTTCTGTTAGTTGCTACAGTTTAATATTTCTCCTAATGCACTGAAATTTGTTTATGCTACTTTTTGAGTGCCTAACATGAAAATGTTATAAACAGGAATAGAGCAATGACATAATAGGTAGCTCAGCATCTTTGCAAGGGTGCAATAGTGAGAGCTTAAAGTATTTGGAATTAATAGCTTCTCTCTTTTCTAGGTGGCTGTTTGCCTAAAACAGAAGAATTGGTGGAATCAATTATGAATATTAAGTTAATATTAGATTCTGTTATTCTTGGCATTAGATCTTAAGGAGCTCTATTTAGAGGAATGCTGCATAGGGTCAGTCAGGTATTGTTAGTGAAGAATAATTTAAAATCAGGATGCCTAGTTTTTTCATTTCACTTTAATCCTAGCAAACTCAATGATCTTTTACAAATCATTGACTTTGTGGTATCAGTCTGTTCCTGTCTGTGAAAATAATTAATTTCTGATCTTCTATATTGATACAAATTATTTCCTAAAAATGTATTATTTTCAAATTTTACTATACAAATAATAATCTTTGTGCTTGTGAAAAATTTAGATGCCCAGCTGCCATACCAGAGATCTGAACTCAGTAAGTCTTGGGTAGATTCCAGGAATTTTCCCTTCTCGTTTGTACTCCATGGCAGGTGGACCACATACCACACGTAACACATGTGGGTGGACCACATTTTTGTGCTACCTTAGGGGTTTGGCTAAGTCCTCACTTATTCCTAGATTCCAGTTGGAACAGTCTTTATGAAGCCAAAGATTAAATTAATTCTCCTAATAACAGAAGAAAAATATTACTTAAAGAGATACTCTTTAGATAAATATAAATCTTTCCTTAGGGGGTTGAGTTGTGCTAAAAGCCTTCAGTGACCAACACCTTCATTGAATATGCACGTCCTCTCTTATTTTATTCTACAAAGCAAAATAATTGATACTAAAGCCATGCAACCTAACAAGTAGTATCTCTTCGTGTGAAATTCAAGGAAATAGTTCAAAGAAAAGTTTGAAAATCTGTTGCTCCTACTGTAACATTTTTATATTTGAAAAACAATAAAAGTAATATTTTTGCTTTTCTTGGCACCCTGTTTCTCTAAATGAGTAACCTCTAAATAGATTACTTTTATTTGGTATAAGGCCTGAGATTCTGTTCTTCATAACTAGTCCAAATCGGACATGAACACTGAAGCCCCCAAACAACTGGTTTCCCAACTAATCCTGATTCCAAGGTCTGCTCTTATCAAGTAGAATTAGGATATGGATGGTTTATATGGGTTGACACATGGTCAGCTTGTAATCTTCCTACCAACTCCTTTCCTCATTAATCTAGGCTGTACTTATTAATTGCTTTTCCCACATAATGGAACAAATTAATTGCAAAATTCTGATTCTACTAGAACTGTCAGGTAAACTTTGCTGAATTAAAACCAACTGAAATTTTCCTATCAGGAATGTACTCACCTGTTTCTCAAAATAAATAAACCTGCACATTTTAAAATATTGCCAAACATATAACTATTTCAACAGGCACTATGTTTTTTTTCAGAAATAATGATATAGCTGATGACCTGTGTTATTTTTCCACAGCTATAGTCTCACATATGCAGAAGTAGAGGTTAGGAGCTCATGTGGTGAGTTATGTATGTCATTCAATTAGCATCTGATATTATTAGGTTGTTTTATTTCCAGATCATAGGATTCATTACCCTATATTTAGAATGAAGATTGCTTTATAGGCACTTAAGTGTTAAATAATATTAGTGTACAAAAAGTGTAACATTCCAGATGCATTCTTTTTCTATGTAAGCAGATGCAGCATTATAAGTAAGTTGCATTTGGATGCCTGATTTCCCAGAGATATTCTCTATGGCAGTGTAGGTCAAGTGAAACCGAAAGGTTATTGCCCAAAGGGAAACACTTGTAGTTCTCACTTCATTTTCATATCTTATCACTTACATAATATGGTACTTAAACAAACAAATGAATATATACATATATATAGTGCTTAAATGTTTTCCTTCAGCAATTTTGACAACTGTTGAGTTTGCCTTTTAAGGAAATACATAAGAATATCACCTTTAATTTTATTTTCCTTTATCTTCTTTCTGTTATACAAGCTAAGGACAGTAAAGAAAAAGTCAAAGTGCAAATAAGCAGGGCTGCAGTAAATTGAATAAAGGTCTTTAGCTGACAATGATGAGATTCTTCTGGAGAAGTTGCCAAATTGCAATGTTTGCAACTTTACAAAAACTCTTAGGAAAAACCTAGGGGTCATCTCACTAAATACCATGGTTGGGTTTTTAAGAAGGCTGTATCATGTTATGCTTGTGAACTCATTATAGTAATATAGTCCAGGCTTTCTATAGGGATCATTAATAATGTGCTTTATAGGCTTGGCCCTACTGGACAAAAGTTCTAACTCTGCTTGCCCGCAGATTATTTGTTTTACTTAAAAGGACTTGAGGTACTTGAGACCATAAAAGATCTGAGGTATAGTAATAACAGAGAAAAGGTGGCACACCTGAAACACTCCTGGTCGAATACAAGGGTCCAAAATCCAGGAAGTAGCTTTTTACATAATACAGTGGTTACTTACATCATTCATAGTAATAAATGATATTTGCTGGATGCTAATCTCAAATAGTTTAGTTCTTTATAATGAAATTTCTCATGCTTAAATGAGAGAGTTTATTTACTTACATTGAGTCATAATTTAGAAATGTTACTAAAATTTGGGAAGACAATATAATAAAACTCATTAGGTTGTAACTACCACTCAGTAATCTAGATCAATCATCCTATAGGAAAAAAAAAAACCATGTGGACAGGTGCTGAGAAGTAGTATCTTCTGTGTTGGGCCAGAGGAGCCAACTAGAAGCAAGTGTGATCTGCAGACAAAGGGCAAACTGAAGCCAAGGCCTGGAGTCAAAAAACTACATTTGACAGCAACATCAGGTCTCAGGGCAGTGAGCGATCTGGTAGAGGGGGACATTTAGAGCATATATGTTAGGAAAAGTGAAGCTATAGATAAGAAAGCAGAACTTGTAGGGATTAAAAACAAGTCAGGAAGCGGAGTATGACATCAGATAAAGCAAAGATTCATAAAGCCAGCCATAAGCTTCACGCGTCTATCCATCTTGGTTAGCAGTTACATAGATTAGAGAAGCCTTTTTCAAACTTTTTGGAATCAGGAACGCTTTGCATTTATATAATTAGTAGAGGGCCCCACAAAGCTTTTGTCTGAATAGGTTATATCTATTCATGTCTGCTATATCAGAAAATTAAACTTATAAAATACTAAAATAGTTATTTATTTAAAATCATATTGTTAAAAAACAAATACATTGCACAAATAACATTTCTAGTGAAAATAACTAGTTTTCAAAACAAAAACAATTTCATGAGATGATACTGCTTTACATTTGTACAAGTCTATTTTATGTCCGTTTGAAGATTCTACATTCAATCCATTTCAATTTTTTTTTTTCTGTTGAAGTATGAGGAAAATCTAGCCCCACACAGAGATGTAATTGGAAAAGGGAGTAGTATTTCAGTAGCCTTTCCAGATAATTGTGGATATATTTCTTTGATACTACACCATACTTAACAAATGGGAATTTCTCAAGTACTTGTTGCAATATGAAATCTTGAAATCATACCAGTGGACTTTTTTCTCTGCTAAATTATAATCCATATTGTGCTATTTATACAGGAATGAATTCATTATTTGGAAAATATACTGAATTATACAGATTTCCCAAATGTTGATATATTTCATTATATAATATCAAAACATCACATTCATTAATATTACCACTGCTTTTCACCCAAAAACTATGTAAGTATTAGGACCCTATCAAGTTTAGCATGGCAGGAACAAATTTTTCAAGGTTTTAATTTTGCTTTGAAATTCTCAATTTTATTTAAGTTAACAGGTAATAAGGTTTATTTTCCTTGAAATGACAAGCTCATGTCATTCATTTTTGAGAAACTGTTTGTCAGATACCGAAATGTGAGTTACCAGTTTTTTTCTGTCAGTCATTCTTCCAAGTAAAGATGATGCTTGATGAAAGGACCTGACTAGTTCAGCTTGTATCTCAAACAGTTGTACAGAGGCTTTATGCAAACTTCTCATTTTGTCATATAAGACATTAAAAAGTTCCTCAAGAATTAAGATTCAATAACATTTGTATTTTTTTAACTGCCTTATCAAGGACATTCTTAAGTGAGACTGGATTTGCACATTAGTTTGCTCATTCACATTTACTCTATCTATCTGTCTGTCTGTCTATAATCTATCTATCTAGTTATTAACAGTGAATTTTTGGATATTCACTGCTAATAAGTAGATAGATAGATTGCCACTAACTAGTACAGTCCAGTGTCACTGACTTACTAATTAAGTCTGAGGTACCAACAGTTTTACCCATCATTGCTTTAACAGCATCACTGCAAATGTCATTACAATGAAAAAAGGAAAATAGTATCTCTGATAATATTATGAAAATAGTTTTGATTTCAGGGAACTCTGTAAAAAGGTCCTGGGGACTTCCAGGGACCTCATACCAAACTTTGAAAACCACTGGTTTAGAGGCAGTCTGATTGTTTTTAAAAATGCCATGTCTTGAATACCTTCTTATTCTCTGAATTTTTTGTTTGTGTGGTGGCGGGAGGCGTGCTTTTCTTTCTCATTAGACAATCCCTCTTTGTAAACGTGACATGAAGGTAGAAATTATTTTTCTTCTTTCCACCACATTTGGAGATGTAGACAAAACTTGGTAAATATATTGCCTGGCTCTCCACCCACTGCTTCTCCTCCCTGTCTTGTCTTCCCACCTCCTTTTTATAACCCCCGTCGGTTCAATGAATATCAAGTTCACACTGGCAGTAGTCACCTAAATGAACGAGAACTTCGTTGTTGTAGGTGTCTGTTTTTCTTTAAAGTTAATCCTTTTGACTGTTATCCTGGCTCTCTTTACATTTTCCAAACAAACTTGCTTTATCTTTCAGTTTTCATGCTATATTTGGATAACATATATAGGCTTCACTCTAGTGTGTAGGAATTTAAGGAATGAATTTTTACTTTATTAATTTGCTGCATAGTTACAACATTGGACAACATTTAAAATATCTAGATACCACCTTTTCATTTTCTTGCATTATTATCCTACCTTTTTGTCATCTGCCAATCCGTGGCCATTTTAGGGAACGAAATGTTTTGCTAAATATATGTAAACTCTTACTACTTGTTTCAGAGCTGTGATTTTAGCCATTATAAGGATCTCAAATAGACAGACTCTTCCTTTTCTACTGATGCTAATTATACTGCTTCCCTTGGAGCCTTGCTTAAATTTTTGTGTAGACACAACCAGGTCAAACGCTGCAAAATCTCAACCTCCAGCACTTCTGCTTCCGGCATTTCCCCATGACTCAGTCGTTCACACGTACTCATAGAATGGCAGGTCTCTGCTGCAGTTTTCTCCTGGGTCAGTTCTCCATGCACACTCCCAGAGCTGCTGCATGATTTAGGGAACATCTTCCTGTTTATCATTGTCCATCCATTCTTTTTCCTTTCCTTTCTAATCCTCCTAGGCTGAATTTGTACATTTGTAAAATAAAACTGCATTACTTAAAAATATTTAATTCCCTGTTTTCAGTAACATAAAGTGATGCCTTCTACTTCAGATCTCTGTGATTTTAAGTGTAATTGTGTTCTTCTAAACATAGCTATAGTAAGGAGTTTTTTCATATGAACTTTATAAGATACATCCCAACTCCTATTTAGCGCATTGTCAGAAATAGAGTCATTTTCCAAGAAATGGCTGTTTTATGGAATGGAATAAAATAAAATACTCTGTTTTATGACAGAGGGCCATCAAATGGTAAATGAAAGAACAGTGTTTCGATTAGTTGATCTTTTGAAATTAAAATACACGAATTCATTTATAAAAATTATCTAGTGATTTCTACCTTTTGGATACTATTAGCTTCATAGGCACTAGTGCATTCAGTGTATGTTTGACAACTATATGTCTTTAGGGAAGATCTTTTTTCCTTTGTATCAGTGGTCAAAGAATAAGGTAAATAAAACAAAGCTCATCACTTCTTATTTAACTTACTAGATTTTGCTCTTACTTGTCTTCTTGAAGTAATTTATCTGTGTTGTTTCTGAATGGTGGACATTATGATGTGCTACTGCTCATCTCTTCCCATTTCTGCATGTTTTCATTAATAACATAAATAGCTTGAGGTCAGCCTCGGTGGAAGTATTTACACCACAGAAATGAACAGACAACTTCAAATCAGGATTGTTTTTTCTCCCATCATGGAGAGTGAGTGTTAAATATTTGCCAGCACATAACTGGTTTTAGGCCTGACTTAATCTACAGACATAAATTAGGCTGTCAGTTCTCTCTTCTCTCCCTTCCTATTCCTTTCTCCTGCTACGCCTTCTTGACTTGCTTCCTCTACACACCTCTCTCTCTCTTTCCATCCTTTCTTATCTCACTCCGTTTATTGCGTCTATTCCCTATGTATGTGTGGAACTTATTTCCTCCTACTAAAGACAGGCTTTCTTCATGTGGCAAGAGAAATGGAAACAATGAACGATCATCCTTAGAGTTCCATTATCCCAAAAGTAAAGCTCCTTCTTCAACTCCATTTTGCAAAATACATATCAGAATATTTGGAGTAGACTGTTATGAACCATATATCCACACCTGGAAAATTCCTTTAGCAAAGTTAAGGAGTAACTATGGTGATTTATTTGCATCATTGTCACCTAAGAGTTTAATTTAATGAAGAAGAGGGCTACTGGGATTTGGACTCACAATGGAATCCTTCAATTTGGAAATATAGGATAGGTCCACAAAAGAAGTATTAGAGTATTAGGTAGGTAGGTAGGTAGGTAGGTAGATAGATAGATAGATAGATAGATAGATAGATAGATAGTCCCATTATGTTAGAAATAGGGTACATACTGCTTGAATTTCATAATTATGAATTCTTAACTGGGGGTTCTCATTCTATTTCTTTTTATTTGCTATACTTCCTCATTAAAATAATAAATAGATATAGATAGATAAATAAAATTAGCTCCCCAGCAGACATTGTCATCCAGTTGTTTTATCCATGCTTAACCCAACAGGAATATGAGGAGAAATGGGATTTAATTTATAATAGTGTTTTAAACCTTAAAAGATCAATGCATATAAAGTATTTAGTTCAGTGCCTACTTAATAGTTGTCAATAAATGTCGGCCATTGCTGTTATTACCACAGTTGTTATCATCAGTACTGTTTATTCATTTAAAAGAATGGGATACATGGAGGCTATATTCATATTTTGTTAAATGCATACATGTACCTATTTATGTATATATACACATATGCATATATAAATATGGAGTTATATGTTTGTGGATGCATATGTTTTTATCTCAAATGAAGAAATCTGGATGGCTTTAAAGTTATATGTAGGAATTACAGATTTTGGTAAACCTTTACTTTTTGTGTTTCACCCTTTTTGAACATTATAATGAGTTTGGTTTCTTTTGGTGTAGAAATACACATACATACTTTTTGGAAAAGAAATTGTTTCATATGCTTAAGTAATCTGTTTAGAAGTATCTCTATTTTACTATATTTAAAATATATAAAGTATTAGTTGTACCATAAAAATATTAATCATAGACACAGACACAGTTATACTTTTCTAGTTTAAATATTATTTAAAGCTAAACAATTTCTTTCAAATGTTTGCCAAACTTTAAACCTGAATTTGTTTTATTGTATCATCACAACTCCTTATAAAAATACCCCATATCGGTCTTGTTGGAAAATTGATTATTGTTTCCAAAAGAATCCTCAGTGCTTCAGTTTAGTAGAGGGGTAGAGTCATGGGAACAATGTGCTGGCACGACCAGACCACTGGGAACTGAAGAACTAGTAGGCAGGTATTTTCTCTATTGTTCCCTGAGGCTACATAATCTCTTCATTGAGATTTGACTATTTAAATAGTCTTCTCTCATAGCTTCACTTTGAAATGGATTTAGTCTTTTATGGTGGTAATGAAATATGAATTAGAGCTCAGTTAAAATGGCTTTAACCATTTAACTCTGCTATCGATAACTTTGTTCATCTGATGGATTGGCTTGTTGAGATGCATATTTTCAGAGCAGGGCATGTGTTTAAAACAGTTACTGTTAGAATGTACTTTAAGAAGTGGGCATACACAGAGCAGGTAAGAAGACTAAAAGAAAATGTAAACACATGTCTGATGATGCTTTATATAGAAATACATGAGTAAAAAGCTAGTTCTCCCCAAAACAGAATCAAAAGCACAAGAAAAATGAGAAAAAAAATCAGTTTAAATGCCATCAAATATCAAATTATCTAGCCCTCTCCCCCCAAATTTTGTATCTTGAAATCCTAATACTCAGTACTTCAGAGCATGGCTTGTTTGGAAATAGGGCCTTTAAAGAGGCAATTATGTTTAAATGAAGCCATTACAGTGGGCCCTAATCCAGTTTGACCTATCATCCTTATAAACTGAGGAAATTTGGACACACAGATATCAGAAGTGTGTGTAAGCTGAAGAAAGATTATGCGAGGACGCATCAAGAAAGTGGCCACCTGCAAGGCAAGGAGAGTGGCCTTAGAAGACACCCAACATGCTGATACCATGCCCAGCCCCTAGAATTGTGAGAAATTAATTTCTGTTGTTTAAGTCATGCAGTATGGTACTCTGTTACAGCAGCTGTAGCTAAAGCTAAGACACTAGCTTTAGCTTTCCAGGGTGGAGAAATACAAGACTCTATGTACCTTGGGTGCTTGGTTGAAACTGAGTGATACAACCGTATGAAGAGGGACAGGAGGTGTTTCTAATTTTGTACTAGGATGTGATACCAAGCTTGAAAAAATGTGAGTACTGCAATTTGCTTGTAAAATGGCAGACATCAGCAGATACATGTTTCCTTAGTACCTGCCTTCTTCGCAGGGACCATTTCTTCCTAAACTGGTACATGTGGAGTCCACTCTCTGAGAGGGCTTGCTTAGCAGTTGGAGCAGCGTTCTGCCTGGGGTGTACTCTGTTTCCAGAGAATAAAGTTTGAGACCATGTGGTGAGGGAGTGGGGCTTTGAGGGAGAAGGGGCAAATGTCAACAGGTGATAGAGGGTGTGCTTTGGCTAAAATGTGGAAAATACAGGTCCTGGAACAAAATAATTAATTTCAATAAATAATTATGGCTTTTCATGTGTCTGATAGTCTTCTGTTTACTTTTCACATTTTCAGCTTCTAGTCATTTCTACCTCTCTCATTTGCTTACCCCTTCAGCTTCACCATTCTCTACCTTATAACATCTCCACTTTCCTATAGTTTAATAAGCAATCTCCATTTCAGTCTAAAATTGACTCCTATTTTCTGTGATATCACCAAGCCATTATAGTCTCTACCCTACCTTTTTCTCTATTTCACTGTATATAATTGGCTTCTAACATGAGATCAGATGATCTTTTCAATATAGTAGAGAACAAAGACTTTGAAATAGCTATTTACTTAATAGTCATCCTTCACAATAATTTAAATTTTTTTTCTGGATTCATGGTTATGTTGTTTTAATGATAGAAATTTCCAGAAATCTATTTGATAGTGGGTTGTCACATGTAAATTTAACTGCAAAAAGTAAAATAAAACAAAGCAAATAAAACAAGGATTGTAGTAATTTTTATATATTTTTACTTGAAAAAGGAAATTAATCATATTATATGCCAAGTCTTAAATCTTATAGAAACAGTTATATTTATGTTTCTTAGAACATTATGTGCTTTTCAGAAATACATTGTTTAAGCTTCTAATATTCAAACTGCAAGGTCACTACAGACAGTGAAACTATTGAAAGATCTGTAAAGTTTATGAGCAATAAGAGATCATTTTTCTAGTAATCTATATTTACTTGATGCATTTTTTAGATAGTTACAATATGTAATTATTTGAATAAATCCATATAATACACATTGGTGCTATTTATATATATATCAAAAGAAAAACTTTTAATAACTTATTAAGTACTCTGAAATGGTTATTCACCTGGACAAATATTATTATAGTAATAAATACATAAAGCAATAAAGATATTATTAAAGAAATAAATATGCTTTATTTCAGAAATGTTATTATTTGTAAAACTTTTTATTTGTAACATACTTACTTCTTGGTGATAGTTGGGTATTTTTCACAAATTATAGTAACTAATTTTGGTTTGTTAGCAAACACAGTATTCATTGATATCTTTATGGCTTTATTTGTAATATTTATACATAAACTTGCAAGGTTCCAGACATTAATTGTCAATGTTTAATAAACCCAGATTGTACCTATAGTATCTTGTTCATCCCCTGCCTATGTATTTCAGTATTTTTGCACTGAGTGAGCTAGCCACTTGTGGAAAGTATTAAGAAAAGTGAGTCTAAATTCTCAAATGATACTAACAGGTCAGTTATTTTATTACAGTATAGCAAAGTGTTGCAGATGTCAGTGACCAGTTGAAAAGATTGAAATATGGAGTTGTTGAGTTGAGACCCATACTAACCCAAGAGCAAATTACTTCCTTCCTATCCCAGATAACTGAGATGTGTTCGAAATACCATTGAAGCTATTGGTTTCTGAAGTTTCAGAGACTTGAAAGACTGAATTGTCTTTTGAAAATTCTTCCTGCACTGGTTTTGTTTTAGGCACCAATAGGAAAACTTTACAGATATTTCATCTATGACTATTTATTTGCTACAGGTATGTGCCTATATATACACATGAAAGTCAAAAGATGGGAGAGGAGAGGCAGATTGCATGATACTTTAATAATAGTTTGACTTTTAATAAATGTCATTGACATATTTTAAATTTGCAGAAAATTCAGCTGTTGCTGCAATAACAAATATCCTTAATGGTATCATATCAGGTTTCATGATCTTTTAGTGTGATGAGATAGTAACTGATATGTATACCAATGAATTACTAGAAGACCTAAAATATTAGCAAACCAGCCAAAATAGTCTACATATAAATTCAATAGTTCAAAACACTTGCTTTTGAGAATGTATGATGTTTTTCTCAAAATTGTTGGTGAATAAATAAATATAATCTAGTAATTTATCCATTATTGTTTCACCAGGAAAACATTTCTAATAAACAATTTGAAGGAATGAGGTAAAGATAAAGGTGACTCATCCAAAATTCATAGTAAACCAGTGAGAGGGCTCAGTATATTTTATCAGTTATTCAATTCTTATTTAGTGTTGCAGAATTATTTAGAATAGTATGTCTGGTCTGAAGTTTAATAACATATACCACAATTTTAAATAGCTTTTCCTTCTATATAATCATATATTATTTAAGAATCTAAAACTGTGATTGTCATAATTATTCAGGTAATGTTTAATATGCAATAAGTGTACCTCAAACATTAATAAATCTACATTTTAGTCAATGAAAGAAAATTTGTGTTCCATAGCACTTAAAATATTTGTCCAGACTCTCTAGTGAATCAGTAGAATAAGTAGAACTAGGGCCAAGTTCATAATTGCATGCTTTCCATCTAAGGTCATGGGAGCACATAAAATTGCCTGATGAGTAACTGTTAAGGTGAGGCCACTGTGAAGTCTGAAGTTCCCATCTACAGAGAAGAGTGTGTGGAAAAATGCATAGACTTTGTAATGGTCAATTTTAAGGAATGGACTAATGAGTATTTTCTTTGCAAAAGAATTCAGAAGGTTTTCTGAGGTCATCTACAAATTTTTGAAAATAATCAATTCCTAAAGATACGGAGTCCTTATGTGTAAGAATGTATAAAAGGTGGTGATTATTTAAGGCAGATCTGTGTGGATGGGGAAGATCCAGGCTTTCAGTCACATCCTTAAGTTGCATGAAAAACGTTACTAAAATATTCAGTGGAAACACTATGATAAACAAATTATAGGCTGAATGTTGGGTAAGAGAGGAACAGTTGTGGTGTGTGTCTCTGTGTGTGTGTCTGCCATTAAGGCAGGATGGAGATGTGTAAGAAAGAGATTTGCCTATAAAAAATCACATTGAATGAGTTACTTGTCTGTATCAAGAATATGAATTTGGTCCATGACAATTGGACATAAGAAATATCCTGTTTTGTTTTCATAAGCAGATAAATCTAGCTGTAATTCTACTTGCCACAAGTTGTTAGAAACTCCATCTTATGGGCACATATGAGTTCTTTCCCTCTCCCCAGGATACACAAGATTCTGGGGAAGGGTTTATATGGTTACTGGAGGGGAATTTTTAGTCTATCGTGATCATTGATGAGATGTGCCTTGTCCAACCTCCGTTGGTCTTTTGGGGGTGGTAAACTCCTTTCATTCAGTGCTGAATATGGCCTTAGGAACTTTCCTGAAGTCACACCATTAGTGTCCTCCTATTCCTTTTTCACACGCACACACACACACACACACACACACTCTAATCATCCATAAACCAAGAGGCTCTATCTCTTGACTAGTTCTGCTTTCACTGGTGTAGTTTCCAGTCCCCTGTTGAAATGTCCACTACTGTTCATCTCCATGCATTCTTACTCAGTATTGAATTAGCATGTTTCTCTGTCCTTGGGTGGCTCTAGTTCTACATAGTCCACTTACAGCAACAACCTTTCATAATCACCCTATCTATCCACAGAAACTGCACAGTAATACTTTGTAGTAGTTTACCATACTGTGGATCATATAGAATATGACTGTCTTTGCCATACATTGGAGGCTATTTTCCACTCTTCCTGCCCATCCTAAAGCTGAGAGGGTCCACATCTTTGTACTCCTACATACTATTCTAAGCACACACTCAGCATCCTGCTTTCTTCTAGATTCTATTGGCTATCTTTGGAACAGCAACACAGGAGTTATGAATGATAAAGTCTAGACTCAGAATACACTCAGAATGCAAGACTTTGTTGGTTTGAACTCAGAAAAAATCCTTTTACTCATTATCCCAATAGTGAACATGAAGTCCACATTTTTATTTCCGTTAATTAATATCCTACGTTAGTAATGTTTGGTCAGTAGAGTTTTTGTATGGTATATTTTTGTATTTACAACCTTAGTTGGACCCTCAACACTACTTGAGAGTCTTTTTAATAATTTCTTAAAAATCTCTAAGTTCCTGAATAGTTGCAGCAAAACTTTTGTCATTTTTCTCAAGTCTTACCTTAATTTATGCTAATCTCAGCAGACTCTTACTATCTCCGAAATTTTCTATTTTACAAGAGAATTTTATAGCTGCTTAGTGACAGAATGACAAATGAATGTCCTCTTCTTCTATATCTTTAATTTTTTCCCCTCAGCTAATAAATACATGCTCTAGCCAGTTCAAGTCTTTCCACTCCATCTGTGCCCCTATTCCCTTCCAGCCTCCTCCAGAAGTCTGAATCATTAATAATCTTTCTGTATCTCCCTCCACACCAACTCCTTTCCCTAGATGTGCTGAACTGTCTTTCACCCTTGAAATACAACAACTAAATTCTGGTGTGTGTTTTAGGGGAAGGTGGTGGGAAGACTTTTCCTTCAAATCAAAATCACACGTCTGAATCCATTCATTTCAGTTGTCTTAAAATATCAGTGTCTCCACTTCTACCTATTTCTGCTTCGTCTCTTACTTCTGAAGATCGTTGATAAGATTTCTTTATCATCAAATGTAATGACCTTTCTTCCACCCCTATCCTGACTAATCGCAGATGTCATCTGCTCCCTCCTTGAAGATTCCCTCTTCCCTACATTTCTGTCACACTTCTCCCCTTGCTCCTCACAGCAAACTCTGCTGCAAACACACTGTAATAGTTTGAAGAGTCATGTTTTTTCACACCTCTTTACCTCTGCACATACTCTTCCTTCTGCTTATAACTTTCATTCTCTCATTTTATGCCTGGTGAATTCTTACCCCCGTTAAAGTTGTAGCTTCATTGTTGGTTCTTTTCTGAACCTCCCTTTTGCCTTCCCATCATGAACCCATCAAGAAGAATCAATCATTATGTTCTGCTGTAAATACTTTGCACTTTATAATGTCAGTGTTTACATTTTATTAAAATGTATGTGCTTGGTCTCCTCTACCAGAATGTTAACTCCTTAGGGGGAGGGACAAATCCTTAACATACAGCAGAGACTTTAGAATCACACAGACCATGGCTAAAACTTTGTTCATTTTTAGCTGAGTAATCTTGGACAAACTCTTTAATCTCACTAACTTCAGATTCCTAACCTGTAAAATCATTCTCACAAAGTATTGTTAAAAATTAAATGATTTTAATATTCAGGAAGTGAAAAGTGAAGTTTCAAAGAAATTTCAAATAAATGAATCATTAAGTGAATGAAACTCTGATTAACATAGCTGTGGATACACAGTAAACACTTGATAAATTTCTATTGAATAGATAGATAAGAGCTATTTCCTTTGTTTGAAAATTATTTACCTCCATCTTCTATATTTACCTTCTCCAATCATAGGAAATTCAAATCCCTCCTTTCACTCTGTTAACATAATGTTTACTTATAATTTATTCATTCATGTTATTACTTTCTAGCATGCATATTTGGCATCATTGCTCTCACCAATTTTTTAACTCTATGAAATAAATGACATAACATGACTTCCTTTTCTTTTTAAGCAGAGACTACCCTGACACATAGTAGCAACATAATAAAAATTTATATATTTCAGTTGTAGCATGTTACTGAATCAGTTAAAACTAGATTTGAATGCATATAACTGCCATCCCTCCCACACATACAAAGTACTAACAAGGGCTTAAATAACATATGAGACTATAAGTGGGCTGATCTGAAATGGTGTGATGGTTCAGTGGTGTCAGGGGTCAAGGCTCTTTTTTCTTTTCTTACCTCATCACGTGGCTTCACCTCATGGTTTAAGATCTGCTGGAGCTCTAGGCATCACATCTTCATTCCAGCTAGTGAAAAGGATGGAGGGGGAAGGAGGGTCAGCTCACCCTTTAAAGCTGCACACAACACTTACCTGGGAGTTGCACATAAGTATGCTTGTCTTATGGCTCCATGGGAGAAAATTACTATTATGGTCATACCTAACTACAAGCAAAGGCTGAGGATGTAGACTTTATATTGAATAGTTATACACTAAAACATTACAGAGAAGCAGAGTAGAAAACTAGTAGTAGTTGCCACCATTTAAATAACAACAAAAAGATTATATTATTCTGCTATACTTCTCAGGTGCCCAGAAAAACATTTGGCCCAATGGAAGACTTATTACTACTTCTTTATATTTAGGACAAACTGTATAATTGGCTCTTTTTTCCCTCCTCTGAATTCTATGCTATAGAAGTATGAATATTCTTATACCCCAATGAATACAGCTAATTTAATGATGAAATTTAGAGCATTTCAATTTCCAGAGAGTTTTGTGTGTATGTATGTGTTAAGATAAACACTTTCTCTCACATTAGAATCTAAGTAAACAAAATGATATAGAATTCAGAAATATAAAAATTTTAAATAGATTTTTAAAAAACTAATATCACATAGCAAATATTATTTAAAAAGGTGAAAATATGCTTCTAGAGTATTTCCTTAATAAAGCACATGAGTTTTCAAAATTAACATCAATAGTAAAATAAATGGAAAAAATAACTAAAACCAAAGATTGAAGTTTGTACTGCTTGGAGTATCTAATTTTTGCTGTTTTCTGTGCCATAAAGAAACTGAGTTTTTAGCTTAGCACTTGCTTGTAGTATCCATTTTGGAAAAGGGTGTATGCTACATCTGGCTTAAAAGATAAAAATTCAAATATAAATTACACTCATCAAACTAGTTTCATTCAATAAAAATTTTGGCATGTCTGTTATTTCCAGTTTTAGGCTATCTTTTATAAAAAGCCATTTTCAAACTATAACCATACAGAATTAACTCTAAGCTTTTTGTATGTCCCAAATCAGACATTGTGAAACTACTTCTTATAGCTGCTTAGTGACAGAATGACAAATGAATGTCCTCTTCATTGTAGTGAAAGATGACTGACTTAATGAGCCGTGTCTTACTTGTCAATTAAGTTTCTTCCTCTGTATGTGTCTTTACAGGTAAAGCAATTCCTTGAAACCACAGTTGTAGGGAAGAGAAAGAAATATATGATCCCTCTCTCTGCCCTCAAGGAGAATAGCCCTGCACATCAGATTCTAAAAGCACTGATTGTTCAAAATTACTATTTTATTATTAAAATTACTTACATGAGTGTATGTCAGATGAGTGTGTATCATGTACTAGTGTGTTCAGTCACTTTCCTTGACCATGGTTTCCTGTGTTCCCTTTGTTACTTTATGAAACACCATGTGACATGTTTTACTTAACTCCAGTCATTCAGAATCCATCATTAATATTCCACAAATGAAGAAAAATTAATGTTACAAATATCCAGACTTCAAGGTAGTGTAATGATCGTGGGAATATAGATCAAAGAAAGGTGGTCAGTTAGTGGAAATTGAAAAATAATTGTTCGTATTGCTTTAGGATTCTTATTATAAAGCTTATTAACACAAACTTCTTTTTCTTAATAACTGATTGATATCTTCACAAGCATACATGATTTTTATTCTGGACAGAATTTCTTGTTTGGACATATTTATCATCATAGAGCTGAATGGAGTGAAAGAAGGTACATAAAATTAACAATTTTTAAAAATTTGAGTATAGAAATGTAAAATTATTTTTACTCATCATAAATTGATACTTTACATTTTTAAGATCATATCTTGTCTCATGATGTTTCAAACTTATTCCATTCTAAATATATTTAGATTACTAGGGAAAGCCTCAAGTAAAAATGATACTGTAAAACTATTACTTTAAAAACTTAGAGGAGTCCCCCCAAGTTACATTTTACTTCATTGATCTTTAGGTGGTAATCTGTATCTCTATTTCTGTGTTGCAGATTTTTTTTATGGCGTTAGAACCTCACAGAGTTCTAGGTTTAGAACTAAGTAAGGACTAGATGAATGAATGTGTGTGTGTGTGTATATATATATATATATATATATATATTACAAACAATATGTAATTTTACTGTGGACTTATGAATTTATGAGCATACCAAACATTTTAAGTCTAATAAATACATTTTTCTTACTGTTGACTTATATCTATTTCAAGAAAAAAACCCTAGCCTATTAAAATATGACCCTACCCAATTTTAATTGAGCAGGGTTTGTCATTGCTACCCACAACTGCATTGGTTTTCCATTGCTGTTAACAAATTATCACACATTCAGGAGCTTAAAACGACACCCGTATATTAGCTTGAAGTTCTGTAGGTCGGATCTTAGAGAGTAACTGGGCTCTCGGCTCAGCATATTACAAGGCCAAAATCAAAATGCCAATCAGGCAAAGTTCTTATCTGTAGGCTCCAGGGGAGAAATTCACTTCCAGGCTCGTTTTTGTTGTTGTCAGAGTTCAGTTCCTTGTGATTATAGAACTGAGGTCTCTGCTTGCTGACTAGCTGTCTCTTGGAAGCCACTCATCTAGAGGCCATTCACCATCTTTGATTTGTGGCCCCTTTCACTTTGAGGCAAGCAATAGAGTATCAAATTCCTCTCATTCATCCAATCTCAGACTTCTTTTGCAACCAGCAGGAAAAAAACTTACTGCTTTTTAAAGGGTCACATCATGACATCAGGCCTACACAGGTAACCTCCCTATTTTAAAGCCTGCTCTCCCATTTGCTTAGCCTAAGCACAGGAGTAAAATCTATTAAGTACACAGTCCTGGAGATTATGGAGGGCATGTAGATAGGGGAGGGAAATATGAGGGGCCATTTTAGGATTCTGTCTACCTGAACAACCTTCTTTTTTTTTACATTTATTTCTCATATGGTGCTCATTGGCCACTAGACTAGGTTGGTCGTAATTGCCATAGTACCAAATATAGCCTTGATAATAATCACTACCTTTATTGTCATTGCTTTATTTAAATTTTCTGTCTTCCATTTTAAATTGTTAGCATGGTAATGCAAAGGCCTGATCTGGCTTCATCATAACTGCATGTTAACAATATTCTTGGTACCTAATCCTTTTCTGACTACACAAAATAGATGCTCAATAAATATGAGTTGAAGGAGGAAATGAAAGCAACACTAGAGAAATGCTGTTATATGAATGTCTTCCAATAAGCCTACTCTAATCCTTCTTCTCATGCTACAAGTGTCCGGTCGGATGTTACTTTTAAAGTTCATTGAAGCATTGTAGATGGGCTCCCCAGTTACTTCCGCTGTCATGAAGCTCTTTATTTACTTCCTATCTCATCATTTCTGTAATGTTTTTCTTTACTTATCTGTTTACCTGTTTACTGTCTGGTTCCTACTAGAACAAGATTTCATAAGATGAATACTTCATGCTTTATTCATCATTATGTGTCCAGAGTCTAAACTAATACCTGGTTCATAATGGGTGCTCAGCAAATACTGAAAGAGTGAATGGATTATGGCCTGGCAGAACAGTCCTACAGAGTTTGGATGTTATTTTTCATGGCACAAATAACCTGAACATTTAAAGCTCTCAAAATGCATTACAGAAGTTTTCCAACATTTTTTGACTATTATTTCAATGTTAGCCACTACAATCTGTAGTCTTTAATTACACAGTACATTACCTTTTGCTACCCCTCAGATCAAGAATGTTTTATGCAAATTAACTTACAAATTCAAGGCGACTATAGGTGAAATTAGAGATTTAAAAAATTTATTTCAATGTTCAAAAAGAGGGGGGAGGTAATAGTTACACCAAGAATTTCATATAATGAAAATGCTAATTTTTAATGTAAATTTACTTCATCTGGACATACTTCAATGTAGATTGCATTCATTTAGACATAATCATTTTTCACAAAGTACATTGGTCCTTTAGTTTGGTCTTTGATAGTTGTTTGTATTTTGAATTTTAAATTTAGATTAGTCAGCATCTTTCTATGTTTCTCTTTATGTTGTGCTGGAAATCCAGAGTAAAAACAGTATGACCTGTATCACTATTTGTAAAGCGTTTTGAGCTTCTCAGAGCTTCCTGTGCCATCACCAGTTGTAACTCCAAGCATGTTCTCCTGTTTCCATTGTGGAATGGAAAGTGACAGTTTCTGGTACTTTGCAGCTTGATAAACTGTCTACTAGAAAATATCTTAATCAGCATAAATTTAGGTTGCTCTGGGTTCATTTTTTATAAGATAAATGTCCTGATGTAATTTTAGGTATCCTAAAATGTAATTATTTAGATAGGAACTGCAAGGAAATAAATCCTTGATTCATTTTCTTTTAAATCCTGAAAGCTCAGTACCCTAAATACTGCTTTGGTAGAAAATCATTGACAGCTGCAGACTACCGCCACTTGAGACAGATTGATAAATGCACAACAACTTTTAAAAATCTCCATTCATTATTTACTAGTAATTATCTTCTACTGGCTCTTCTGTCAACACTTACCCATTGGTTTATCAAATTAACTGATTAATGCCAAATACCATTCTAAGGCTTTTGCTTAAAACAGTAAATTTTAGATACTGTCATGGATATATATGTTATGCAAAATCTTGGAATTTTCCTATCTTATGAAAAATGGCTGAATTTTCATTTATCTTTTGATTTAGGCCTTTGCTTTCTGCCAACGCATACACTTCTGCATCTTTCCTCCACCCTCATAATTTGCTCATGGTGAGAAAACTTTCTTTTAAACTCTCCTCTTTCAAGGATTTCTTGTACTGTCCTCTTTGTGCCTCCTCTCTACACTCTGTTTCCTTCTATTATAGTCCCTATGAAGTTTTGGAATAATCACTTCCTCACATATCTGTCTAATTCATTCTCTCCCTTTCCTCTAGTTTATAAATTCAGGCACTTAGAATGAAGACACTAGCCCTCAATAAGTAATAAAGGAAAACTGGCCAACCAAGATTAAATCATAATAGTCATCTCTCTAATTAGGCAGATACTTTTTAGCTCTTATTCCGAATTCCATATTAGCTTTTAACCAATAGAGTAAGTACTTTTTTGAGAGGCTCTCTTTATGAAAATATGTAATAGATGTCTTCACTTTCATCATTGTAACTGTGCTAGGGAAAAGATGTCTTCATTTTATGACTCTGACATATGTTGGGAAGTACAGGTGGAAATCCAATATTGAAGGACTTTAGAGTGGATGTTTGCTGTTTTTGGTACCCAGGGAAGGAAGACTTTTGAAGTCAATCAGTGTATCTTTGGTATCCTGAGATCACTGCACTGTGGATGTTATATAACAAAGATCTGTGACCTCAATTATAGTAAAAATGATTCATCTTCTATTAATGTCATAACCTTAGCAAAATCTTAGTCTTTCAGTTCAAATGATCAAAGAACATACATAATATGGTTAGCACTGAGGCTAGTAAATACTTGTTTCTAAATGGAAACTGTTGAGGTGAGCGTCAAGATGTTTCTAATGAGACAAATAATGTTGACTAGTTACCTAATATTTCTATCCACAAATTATCTAAATTCAAAGCTAAGGTATCTGATCACTAGTGTTTTATAATAGCAAGCATAGCTGCCATTCAACATAAATCTTGGTTGACTCTGAACCCAGCAAAAGATCAACGTATTGAAGCTTTTTTTAAAAAAGTCTGGTGAAAGATATTTGGGTTGTTGACCAAAACTTCTTGGTAACTTCCCATGGGAAAAGAAGTGCTTTTGGAGGACAGTTTGAAAAGCTTGGCATATGCTGACACTTTGTTACAGTCTTTTCAATAGCAGAATCATTTCCAGGCCACCAGACACAGTGAATAATTCCTGAATGTGCTACATGTGGTGTGGCCAAGATGACAGTACTGCCATCTGGAATAATAACAAAATTTCCTCAAAACAGACATCCTTTATGGACAGATAACTCATGCAGATCATGTGTCAAGGGCTTCATTTCTTTAGACATTTCCCCACTGGACTTTGCAGTTACAAGCAGAAGCACATTTACTGCAACAGAATATTACAGATAAGAACTACATAAACCACACCCTATTGCCTGTTTGTATTTATACATTATTAGGAAGGGTACAGCATCCACTGGTTTTTAGAAAGAGGTATTCAGTTTTTTCATCAAATACGAAAAGGTCACATTATCTTTTGACATGGAAAAGGAGGAAGTTCGCTGGTGACTGGGACATCACAGACTAGAGGAGACAATGGTAATAACCTGGAGCAACAACCACTAAGAGATCTTATCTCACTATATAACCAAACATTAATGCAGCAGTTCATCACAAATCCTAATTTAATTGCACTTTCAATAGCATTATTTTATTGTCTCTTGTAACTAGTTTACCTTTCTTCCTGGAGCCCTCAAGTTTATTTTATATCCCCCTATTGATTTTTCTTTCATGCTCTCTTTATTAATGAATTCATTATTTGGAGATTTTCAAGTATTTTGCTAAATTGAGCAACTTTCTGTATGTTCAATTAATATAGAAGCTAAAGGATCCAAATATATACATCTGATTGATTAAATCAGGGGTGAGCTTCATGGTTCTCTGACAGGTTGGATTGGTTCTTATCATTCCTGAAATTATTACCACAGCACCCTTAATGCTCCAGCTAGCCATTTTCAAGAACTTCTGCCTTTGCTGTGATGAAATTTATTAAGTCATTTCTTTTTCTCTACTGTGAAAGAAACCCTGCCATAAAATTTAATTCCTCAGATGACGTTCATACACAGTGTCTAACATAGGGTTGTTTGAAATAAGCTATTGAACAACACAAAGTTTGTTTCCTATTTATAATCAACTAAAATGAAACAAAAATTGGGTGAAAGAAAATGTACAGAAGGCTACATGAAGGAAAACTGTGAAACTTAATATTCTTCAGGTTGTCACCAATTATCTTTGGCTGTAACTTGCTCAATCCATAAATATATGTGTGAAATCTTGCCTTTAGACATACATGTCTGATCCTTACTATCACAGTCCCTTTTATAGAACTGGTCTGTGATACTGTGTCTAGATAAAATATGTTGTGACTCTGTTAGTACAGTTTCACCAAAAATAGGATGCTCTGTTTTTCTGGATGTTGGAAACTTACCTTGAGAACATTTATGTAGTTCATTCATTATGCTGCATAATCAGCCTACTATTCCCTTTCCCAGTGGCACAGATGACACTGATAATGAGGAATTAGATCTAAACAAAATTATGAAAAGTTCTTACATTCCACTTACATAGAAAACATATTAGCATAAAAATTATATAAATATGAAAGGAATAAGAAATTTTTTACTTATTAACAGTTTACAGTATACTAGCTGATCATTATTTCAATAACTGGTTACTTTATACAATATGAACTTATATATATGATTATATATTATAAATAGTTTTATAAAGTAATAGTAATTTATTATATTTGCTTTGATAATATGCAACAAATGTGTGTTTAATACTTTCGCTGCCAAGCTGATAGAAAGCACATAACAAACTGTCACTGTATTAAACAAATTCTAAGGGAGTTATGTATATATCTGCTTTAATATATTTGAGAATTAGCATTTCATTTATTGAATTTAGTGTAAAATACAAACTCTTTACCATGGACCATAAGTCCTGTGTGATCTGGCTTCTTCCCAGACTGATTTCACCCCATCATTTTCTCATTTATTTTCCAGGCTTTAGCCATCATGGCTATCTTTACATTTCTCGGACAAGAAATGTCTCCAGGAACATTTACGGAACACATGATAATAGCTTGCTTTTTCCTTCCGCTTAGATAAAAACCTTCCACTCCAGATCTCCATATAGTAGATCTCAAATTAAATTTCACCTTTGCCATTCAGTCTTCACTGAAAATCCAGTAATGTTGTCTCCCAGAACTTCTTTCTATCCCACGCTTAATGTTTTTTATTATTTTTGAAATTATTAGCTATTAATATATCTTCTTGTTTATTGTCTTTCTCCCTCCCACCAGCATGTAATTTGCACAAAGGCAAGGACCTTATCTGTTTTATTTAATACTCTATTTACTCTTATGCCAAGAATAGTATTTGGTAATAAGACATTTAATATATTTCTTTTGAATAAATTAAGTGAGTAGCTGAATGAGTAAGCACATGTTTGAGCCATAAACCATATGCCTTTTAAAGTGTGATTATCAAAAATGACAGGCCAGAAATACTCTTGTTTAAAAATATGTAGTACACACTGTGAGACTGACAATATGATCTGCAAAAAGAAAAGAAAAGAAACATCATTATCATACACTACTGTTAATTTATTACTTAAAATTTTAAAAAGAAAAAATAGATATTATAAGTTTCAAACAGCACTAATAGTAAATTAAGAAACCTTGATAGTTAATTAAGTTGTTATTCATCCACAGAATCAAAGACAAGATAATGCTTGAAGGACCCTCTTGGTCTAGGAAACTTTGAGGAATACTGCGCTTGTGTTGAGGGAGGTTGGGGATAGGGTAGTGATATATCGTGAGGAAGTGTTGTCAGAGCTTCAGTGGGGTTTTGTAGTCCATCATCACTTACATTGCTGATACAGACCTGGATGACCTTACCTGTTGCCTGTCTGACATACTCTTACCCACCAGGCTGTTGCTTCTACTTTATCATCCCCACATTGCTTCCTACAACTTTTAGCTATTTAAATGTTGCATTTAGTGTATCAGTTTACATTCCCCCACCCACTAATTTAGTGTATCTGCCTCTCCTTCTCTATTAAGATCTATTTAAAGGTAAAAACTTATTTTTATGTTTTTATTGCCTTGTTCCATGCCTAGGAAATAAGTTCCCAGTGGGTGTCAGTAAACTAGGTACTTAGTTTTTTATAAAAACAAATGTTTTTTAAGAACCAAATGGTGTTAGGAATCTTTTGTTTTCCTTTCTTTGACAACAAATTTACATACTGTTTTGCATGTCACCATACTATGTCAACATGTAGAGATTGTGTTTTTAAAAAAACTGTAAATAATGGCTCAATCAATTAACCATATACACCATGTTATTGTGTGTTCCCTAAGTGTTCCTGGAGATATTTATTGATGTCTTTGAAAGGTAATACACATGGCTTCTTTTAAGATTACATTTTAAAAAATTAAAAAATATTATATTACTCTACTTAAATAGCAAAAGCATCATGGATAGTTAAATTTTTTATTAATAAGTGATTGAATTTTGAACTCATGGTTTAGCCCATTGTGTCTTATAATTTCGGAGTAATAACTGTACAGAGTGGTAATAGAACAATTTATCAGTGCAAAGTCATTGGTGAAAAATGCTATTGGTTCTCCTTATTTGCAATTAATGAAATGCTTTGTTCACTAGAGTCAGTGAAGAAAGCTGGAGTGAAATATGTCAAAAGTTAACAAGAGGAGTCAGCTCGGCTGCTACGTTCAAAGACAATATTATAAGATAAGCAAAGAAGACAGCATAGCCCCATACATTAAAACTAAGAGTGCTGATGCTAATTTAGCGCTAGTACTCCTATAAATGAAAGATGGGAATCATGAACATATACTTGAGCAAGTGATTCTGGAACTCCTGAAGTGGAAAGGAGTTTAACTGAATTATTTTTTGAATTCCAAAACTTTAGAGAAGTTAGTAATTAATATGTTGGTAACAGGCTATCAATAAAATGGGTTCTTAATGCTTTATGATTCAATAGAACTTTCAAAAACCCCATGGTCTGGAATCTGGGGTTTCTATTCTACTGGATTTGTTATTATCTGAATTATTGGAAGCTCCATCTGTACAGAACTACCTAGATGTCTTGCTAGATATCTGCAGGAGGTACTCAAAAATGTTTAGAATAGAGTATCATATACAATAGACAAACCATAAAATGTGAATCGTAGAATGATTTAACAGATAAGGAAATTACAGCTCAAAGGGTAGCGGTTCTAAAAATTCAGTTTATCAAATTCCTGGGCCCCTTCTCATAGCTGGTTGAGAAGGCTGAAGTTTGGACCAGAAGAGTTTGATTCAGGTGGTAGATAGATAATACTGAGAGGTATGTTTTTAACGCACAGCATGCAAGTCAGCTACTTCCTAGTTTAGTGTATTTTTCTTGCTCCATAAATTTTGAATATGACATTTACAACCTGTTAGCTCCAATACTTCTTTCAATAGAGCTACTATAAAACAGTGTTACTTTTGAACCATGAGGCTTAAGTATGTAGAATTTTCATAGAGCAAAGTTATTTGGAAAAAAAATACCCTTACACAACAATGCCACAACAAACCTAGAGCATATTAAGTTACAAAGCAGTTGATTCCCTGCCAACTGCAGCTTTTAGAGAATTTGGTTATCTTGCTTCTGCAACTATAAATTTATTTACTTAAATACTTACTCTCTAAAGATTTCCTTCCTCTGCCAATTTAAAATTCAAGTAACATAGATGAGTGGAAGATTGAAATAGAAACAACTAGGCTATTCTTTCTCTTTTAAAACATCAAAGGCAATCAGTTTGTTGATGTAATTTGTGACTAATTTCTAAAACATGCCATCTTTACAGTAGTTTGTATTTTATTTTTGGATAAATTATGTTTGACATGTGGATGTAAGAGCAAAGGAAAACTACATTTTACATTGTGTGTGTGTGTGGGTGTGTGTGTGGTGTATCTTGGAATAGAGACTACATTTTATGATGTACTCTGGTAAAACGTTATGCTAATTTTACGAGCTAACTTCTAAATAATATGTCAAAAAATAGATTGTCAGGTACATCTTAACATTTATCAAGAGTAGTTGCTGGAATTTTTCTTTCTATATTGCTTAAAAGTTGTGTCAAAAATCTGTTTTTCAAATGGGGAAATGTAAGCCACAAATTCCAAATAATTTTACTCTTTTCTATGTCCCTGTATTAGGAATGCAGTTTTCTGAGGCCTCTGAAGAAAAGTAAATAATTTAAAATTTAATAAAACTGTGAAAGCAATATGTGTAGGTTTTCCACTCTGTTTCTTCCTCTCTCTGTAGGGGAAGATTTTTCATCTGACAGATTAAAAACATTAGATTACATCCTGGTTACGGTAATTACAGCTTACTGGTGACATTGTCATTAGCAGAGCAGTCCTAATGTCTAATTTATAGCAGTGTCATAAATGATTAATTCAAGATGTTTTTTTGAAAATCTATTTATTTATTTATTAAAGTATAGTTGATTTACAGAGTTGTGTGAGCTTCAGGTGTACAGCAAAGTGATTCAGTTATACACATACACACACACATATATTCTTTTTCATATTCTTTTCCATTATAGGTTATTATAAGATACTGAGTATAATTCCATGTGCTATAAAGTAGGTCCTTGTTGGCTATCTATTTTATATATAGTAGTGTGTATATGTTAATTTGATCATTGAGTGTAATCATGATGAAATGAGTTGGTACTCACAATAGAACCTTTTGGCTGCCGTTAAACATGAGACTGTAC
Organism: Camelus dromedarius; assembly: GCF_036321535.1. NCBI lineage: Eukaryota > Metazoa > Chordata > Mammalia > Artiodactyla > Camelidae > Camelus > Camelus dromedarius. The sequence continues at coordinate 58,178,328 of NC_087436.1, read as the reverse complement.
CTAAAAAAATATTTAAGTAGTTCTGATTTAAAAAACAAAACAAAACAAAACAAAACAGCAAATTGTGGTCAAGCAGATGCTAAATAAACTGATTAAAGATTGCTGTTAGAAATGACCAAAGAAACTTGTAATAGTTTGAGTGCTCATGTATGCCTTAAGTCTGAAAAGGGCAGAGATCTAGCCCATCTTTGTGTCCTTAGTGTTCAAACCAAAGAGGCCTAAAATATTTATTTCTAAGTGTATACATGGAGGAATGAATAAACAATGTGAGCTACCCTGACTTACAAGGCTCAGTATTATCTCACCCTGACAACCTGTGGCTTTCTCTTGTGTCATACTCATCTCAACCACACTGCAGCCATACTGGTCAGCTTTCTTTTCCTTAGATATGCCAGGCTCCTTCCCATCTTTTATGTGTTCAGTTTTCTCTCCTGAGATACTCAGAACATAGTTGTTTCTCATCATTTAATCTCCCCTATTTACAAAGACACACTAACTTCAACTATCATCTGAAATGTGTGTGCATTATATAGATTATATGTTGTATATTTACTCTGTTATATATATAGTATATATAGATACAGATTAGAGATTATATATTTACTATTATATATATGTGTGTGTGTGTGTGTGTGTGTGTATGTATGTGTATATATATATATAAAATGATACAGGAACTTTGTATCATACTCACTCTGTATGTAAAACAGGGCTTGGCTTATGTATGTAGGTGCTTTATAAGAATGCAGTGAATAAATTAATGCTGTGAAAGTGTTTCATAAATTCTTGAGTGCTCCTGATAGCTTACTCTTACAGAGAAGAATTGAACATTGTGAGTTAGATATGTATTTATTTTAGTTTGTTATTTTTAATAAGGAATAAATATAGTTAACAGGAATGATTTTAAAAAGAATTAACAGAGGGCATTCCCTTTTTAAATAATATTTTATCTTGAATAGTAGGGGAATAAATGAAGTCTTTTAATGCTTGGAAATTGTTCTCTGTATTACATGTGATAAAAGGAAAAAAAATACCACCACCAAGGAGAGGGGAAGGTAATACGCAGTAGATTTTGCAACTTATTATAGGGTGCCTAAACATGTGTGACAGAAGTTGTATGTGTGTAACTGTGCTCCGTTTATCTGTTTAAATTGTGACAGAAAACAATATAATAGGACAAACTTATGATAAATCAGCCCCAAATAATCCCTAGTGTCTTTTGAACAATTTAGGAATATTAAATAAAAAATCCTTTCAAACTTTTCCCCCTCTTGCAGTATTAGGTGAACTGACAATATTTAGATAGAAAGAAATAGAAATAAAAGCATTCTGCCCTGGAGTTTTGATGTGTGTGGCTTCTCATCCTGTCTTAAACATTAACTTGTTGCTTAACCTTCAGACCTCAGGGTATTTTTACATGTAAAATAAGAAGCTTGACCTCGATGACCTCTAATATGATAGTATTGTATGATTCTATTAAATATAGTTGGGATCATTGATTAAATTTATTTCAAGTTAGTTTTCAGAAGTTTCAAAACCATGGTCTAATATTTAATTTTTGCCAATTGTACCCTTGGGCTTCTTGTTGGCTGTTGTGTGAGTGTGAAATACTGACCCCAGTGAATCAAAGGAGCGAGCTGTATATAGTCTGGGGAAGCTGATATAAGAAGCCAACAATTTAGACCTTGATGTTTTATACTCTCTTTGGATAGTGACAAATATGAATTTTTTTTTTTTTTTTTACATTTAACTTTCTAAGGAAATAACTAAGGTTCCAGACTCCAACGATTTAGAGAAACACTGCAACAAAATGTACAGAAGTTGGTCTTGGTTTCATACTGTACAAGATTCAGGGAGAATGATATTGTCTAATGTTTTCTAGGGACAAAAATGATTGTGCAGTTGAGATGCAAAATGCATTTGACTACTGTGAGGAGTTCTTTCTCTTGATTTTCTTTGTTGTTTTGGGGAGAGAAGATACATACTAATAAATTTGTAGTGGGATTTGTGTATAAAAAGCAAGAAACTATCCAAGAAATCCATGGTCGAGGGGGTTACAGTGTGTGTGTGTGTGTGTGTGTGTGTGTGTGTGTGTGTGTGTGTATGTTAAATTTTGCATTTTGTTTCATAAGGAAGCAAGATTCTGAAAATGGTTCTCAAAGGAACTTTTACTTATATTGACTTATTTTTCAATAAGAAATTACATGATTCCTTGCAATAATTATGGTGAATAATTTATTAAGATGAAATGAAAATGTCTGTGAAACTCCAGTATTACTTTCTTATTATTAGTATTCATTTTTAACATGTTTAAGGAAGAATATATCTTAAGAGAAAGAAGAATGTATGGAAGGCTGTAATGCGCAAGGAGGCAGATAAAAGGCAATTTAGTAAATCAATGAAAATTTTAGATCTCATCTTTAAAAAAAATAAGCAAAATGAAAGAAACAAAAAGTGGATTTATTTATATGAGTCTCCACAAAGGAGAAAAAATATGCATAATTTCATGGTTTACTTATCTGTGGTAAGGAGAAATCTTGTTCAAAATTCTATCTAAAAATATTCAGAATTGTGGAATTGCATGCTAGAAATTGGAATTAACTAGTTGAAAGTTTAAAAAGAAGCATATTTATCTTGGATTTGAAATCATATTAATAAATGCAGCATCAAAAAAGTGACTGTAGTATGAATAATAACAGATACACACAAAAATAAAGAAAATAAATTGGGATATAAAAGAGCTCAAATTTCATGAAATAAAATTTGGTTTGGTTTGGTTTTATTTTGCTTATTAGGGTCATAAGTCCTGGATTATTTTTGTTATTGTATTACTTAATTATTTTTATTTAGGTGGAGGTCTGGGGAGGTAATTAGATTTATTTATTTTTAGAGGAGGTACTGGGGATTAAACCCAAAACCTCGGGTATGCTAAACATGCACTCTACCAATTAAGCTATCCCCTCCCCCTAGTCCTGGATTATTTTTGTTTTGTTTCTTTGTAATAATAATTATAATACAAAATCATTTACAATTTTATCTTGTTAAGTTATTTAGTCCTATTATATTATGCAGTTTTCATATCCAGTGAGGGAGACAGAACAGATTGTACTAACCTTTATGTTAAGAATGAAGTAATTGCAATTTAGAGAAATTAAATAGCTTAAAAAATCTAGTCAGTTGAAATTCTAGGAGTCAGCCCAGCTGTTGTTTTTCCTAAGTCCAATTTTTTTTTTACAGAACCACAATTTTCAAAAAATAGTTTTAATGTTATATTAATTATTAAGTTTGGATTTGAAATTCTGATCTTATTCTAGCTTATGCTTGACACTCAGTTCTTAATTTTTACCTCTAGGTTAATATTAGATTTGTAAAAGACAAAAATTTAAATGTTTCCATTGTCAAATGTCTTACTTACTTGGAGCTGAATTAACTTCTTACTATGCACAGATAAAAAAAGAGTGTGGAAAGAATTATTGCTGAATTTGATGCTAAGTTAATTTCCTCGAATTCTTTTTATTAACCAGCCCTGTCCTAAAACTCCTACTCCCTATTCCTCTTACATCTATTACTAGATGTACTGATAGAATGGAAGGAAGGAACCATTCTCAACTGTGAATTCTCAGTCTTTGATAGTCCAGATATCTTGCTGCATTTATCATCGATACTGTCAAAAATTTGACACTTTTGTAGCAGTCTGTGGCTGATTTAGCCTAGGTTGCCTTATTTATTGTGGCTTCAGATAGTGCAGTGTCTCCCAGTTAGACTGTAACCTTTTCATGAGCATGCGATTGAGGGAGTATCCTTAGTATTAAGCAGACGCTATGTGCTCAAAAGAAACTTGTAGATTATATTTACTAGCTAAAATGAAATGATTAAGATAGCATCCTACTCATTAGTCTTTAGTAAATTGAAATAAAATATAATATCTTCTATTGTTTTAAGTGAGTATCGTGTATATTTCAATGGTAGTAAAAATGGTAAAAAAAAATACAGTTAAAATCAAGTTCAGTATAACTTTTATAAAAGACACAATTTTAAACATCCAAAATTTATTCAGTTCCTGTCATGCTTTCCATTATTTTTGAAAACAAATTAGTAATATCCAGAAAACTTTAAAAAGTAATTGCAACATTTGTATGTATGAATAAAGACTAGAATTTAAATATGGAAGCTATAAAAAATGTCTCTTTTGTCCCATATGAAAAGGCAGCACATCATGAGGATTTGGGGGACTCTGCTTGAGAAGCTGACTTGTAGACATAGAATAATTTAACTACAGTTGCTGTGAATTGAGTTACAGTGTTACTCAGAGGATTCTGTAACTCTTCAAAGATTTTTCTTCTAAATGCTGATTTATATATTTCAAACTGTTTTACTTTCTTTTCTCAAAAGCTTTCTGATGTAGAGTTGAGACTTTTTAAAATTGATGTTTATAAACATTGAAATGATTTTTAAACACTTTAGGCAGAATTCTAATATGTAATCATAAAATTGATAACATTTTTAACTGGAAAATAATCAGAATTTATCAGAAGGTTGTTCAAAATTATGGTAAAATTTTATATGTACTAGGAAACTTAATGTCCCAAGAAAAGGATATTTCATAAAAATAAACATTCTCAAGCAAGGTGGTAAAATAAAGATGGAATACAACATGATATTTTATGGTAATACAAGAATGAGCATTTGAAAAAAGTTTAATAGATGTATGTTAATTTTATTGCATTTTAGAAATCTGTAGCTATAACTTTGAAATATTATTTTGAAAAAATGTTAGTAATAGCATACAGATATGTCACAATATATGTAGGTGGGCTTAATTTTGACAGACATTGATTTAGAACAGTATATTTACCTTATAGATGAGGAAACTGAGATTCAGAGAAGTTAAATGAATTACTCCAAGTTAGTTTGAGGACAGAGATTTAAATAATGTTAAAAACAAAGATCATAGCTATTTAGAATAAATAGAAATGACATTTTCTAAGAGTAATCATTAAGCATTTACTGAGAACTTACATGTATTGTAGGGTGTTGTGATGCATATATCTTTTTTTTTTTTTTTTTTTTTAAATCACCATCTTACTTTCCTGGTCTTGTTAGGGAAAGTTCTTTCTTTAAAGTCATTTGAAATAGCAGAGAGTACCTTTACTAGGGTAAGGGACCATTTGGTACTCTGAAATTTCATCCAAAAGTGTACAATGTTCTCTTACCAATATGCCTGCAGTACTTCGAATTTCACTCATCCTCCTATATACCTAATACTATAAATGTGAAATTATAAAATATTTGGCTTGTTGCTTTCAAGTCATTTAATCCTGTTAACTTGCAAATGGATCTCTTTGGAATGTGTAGTGCTTCGTACCTCATGTTAAAATTACTCATTTTGGCAAGATATGGGTTCTCTGTTTTGGACACTTTAAAAATTATCAAAACCATTTTTTTCATGGTTTTTCTTTACAGATCAACCATATCAATACACATTATATCTACTAGAAAAATCTGGTAAAATTAATGTTCCAGTTTCTTTACCACCAGAGATTCTAATTTATTAGGTTTTACTTTTTCAAGTGGAAATGGGGAATCTGTAATTTTAATAAGCAGCAAGCTAATTCCAATGTGGGTAGACTGCTTTCAGAAATATTGGTCATAAATTATTAAATATAGAGTCATAATAGACATTGTTGAATTGAATTAATCCTTTGAAAACATGTTTGTGAACTTTTATTCAGTGCTATTTTTATTGCATTTTTCCAAGTAGAAGAGAACATCTTATTTCAACATCCATCATCAATGAATTATTTTTTGTGTTTGAAATATCTTAGGTGTGCACATTTATAAGAAACAGAGCACATTTAATTTTAAGAAATTCATTAAAAGATTTACATGCTAAATTCCAGCAACTCAATCTAAGTATAGAATCTTAACAGGAAGCTTAAATGACAAGGAAATGAGAAAGAATTTTGTCTTATTATTCCTTGTTGAATGGAATTTTGCAGTCCAAGGTTAGTATACTCTGTTTAAGACAGGGAGTTGCATATGCAGTTTTCAAAGGTCCATTTTGCTCCCAGGTGATACTTTTGTATTTGACAGGAATACGTTTAGTAAAGAGCAAAAATAGTCACCATTTTGTTTTCTCTAAAAACAGAAAATCTCAGTATATTCTATCTTCCTTATTGGTTCTGGGAAATAATATGTGGCACTGAAATAACTTTGCAACTGTTCTGAGTTGATGCAAGATGTGTACCAGTTGAAGAATGAGGACAAACAAAGCTTCATTTATCAAAAACAAAATCTTCAAAATGTTGTCTTAGTTCACAACACATTCTTTTGTAGAACAAGGGTTAAGTTATCCACTTCTGCATTAGCCCGGAAGTACAGTTTATTCTTTTATTGTCAGCTACTTCCCTTCCTTATCAGAATTTCCCCAAGAAGTCCATTAGTGTGCCCTGTCACTATGAAAACCATTCAGACCTGCAGAGTGGCTTTAGGTTCATGTTGATAGATTTATACCACACCTTCAGTGACAAAGATCGTATATCCTTAGCTACTTCATAATTTGGAGGACAACTTAAGATTTGAAGATTGGAAAGGCTTTGTATATTTTGCTCTCCTTAAGCTTTTAATCCTCAATATATTAACTTTTTTTCAGATGGATTTCATAGACTTGGAGAACAGAAAACAAAACTATCTGGCACTTTCTGCTCCCCAGATATCTCTGAACAGTTCAGTAGTTTGGGTACAAATACTTTATTTGTGTTATTCAAAATAAAGACTTAAAATTTAGAAATTGGAGGAGAAAGACACAGACAACATGGCAGTCTTGATTGACGTAACTGGGTTAGATGCTTCCACAGGGAAGAGTTTTTCAGGAAGCAGTTAGATACCTGCTTGCACAAGTTGATTTTAACAAGGCTGTCATTCTAACAACAACAAAATTCCTTCCTACTTTTTCTGCAATGAAAATTAAGTTTCCATTAAAAATATTTTTTATACAGTATTAAGAGGCTGTTTTACTCAGTCATCTTTCAAATATCTGCATCACACATCCCCATCAAAGGATGGTGATGGTAGGTTAGAACAATCCAGAAAAGCTAATACTTTGAAGTAATTTAAATACAGCCCTGTAGTACATTTAATTAATTTCAGTAAGTTTAGTTTCTTGTTTATTTAGACTATTATCGATGTCCATCATTTGTTGACCCTCTGGCTAGGGGATAAGGGAAAAGAGAAAATACCTGGACACTGGGTTTGAACTTAAACTATCTCTATTATCATTAAGATGAGTTCTAGGATGTTTTTTACTTCTGTAGGATGTGTCGTTTGTTTAATATTTCTCAGTTATTTTTTTAAAGCAAAGCAGACACATTTATTTTGTCTGCACGTTAATAAATCTCCTATACTGAATTGCATTTGTCTTTCTACTTTTAATATTCATGGATTCATTTTTTAGCAAGTATTCATTGAATTCTTAATTTGTATTAAGATATATTGATATAGGAAACACTCCCTAAGCTCAAACTTTACAACCTAGTTTTAAAGAGATGACATGCATACAAATAAAGCAGATGAAGATAACATGTATTAAATGTCATAGAGAAATAGGAAAAAGTTTTAGTAAGAGTTCAAATGAGGATGAGCTCACTTCAGGCAAAATCCTATTATTATAAGACTGTGGGGCTATCCAAATTCTGTCAGTGTACTTAATGTTATTTGGTGCTTTGCTGTTCACCAAGCTCTGGGGGAAATGACATTATATTAAATTAATTACCCTTAATTAGTATAATGATCCTCTGGCTTTCTCTAGTTCTTTATCTTATTTTGACATCAAATTATTAAAAAGTTATAGAATTGTCTATATATACATTCCAATAGTGATTTTGTTTAATGTAAATATATACGAATAAAGACTGGAAGGAGGGATGTAAAATATGGTGATTTTATTTTCAAAATCATCAATGATATTCTTCTTATATATATACATATATATTTTTTTAAGTAGAAAATGTAAGATTTTGATATCTTGACACTCTCAACTGGGGAGACAGAAATTACTGACATGACACATTTTTGTGGTTAGTTGACCCAAATAAAATGACATTCATAACAGTGTTTTTCATAGTACTGAGAATTAAAGGGAAGAAATGCAGTAAAGTAACTAGCACCACACCTGGCACAGTATAAGCCCACAATAAATCTTAGCCTTAATAATTATTACTGATTTTATCTGAACACTAACGTCCTACAAAGTGCAAGGGCAAAGTTTAGCTTGTTCTCCCTTTTGTTTTCTGCCATAAAAACACAGTGGTTTTACTGAACATGCGTACCACTGCTTGGCACTCAAAAATCAACACTTGAGGAATCTCCATACCATTTTCCATAACGGCTCACCAAACTACACTCCCACCTGCAGTGAAGGAGGGCTCCCTTTTCTCCACACCCTCTCCAGCATTGATTGTTGCAGACTTTTGAATGTTGGCCATTGTGAATGGTGTGAGGTGATACCTCATTGTAGTTTTGATTTGCATTTTTCTGATAACTAGCAATACTGAGCATTTTTTTCTTGGGCCTATTCATAGCAGCATTATATACAATAGTCAAGACATGAAAACAACCTAAATGTCCATTGACAGATGACTGGATAAAGAAGTTGTGGTATATTTATACAATGGAATAAAAAAAGAATAAAATAATGCCAGTTGCAGCAACATGGATGGATCTGGAGATCCTCATTCTAAGTGTAGTAAGCCAGAAAGAGAAAGAAAAATAGCACATGATATCAATCATATGTGGAACCAAAAAAATAAGAAGAAGAAGAAAAAAGACACTAATGAACTCATCTACAAACAGAAACAGACTCGCAGACATAGTATACAATCTTATGGTTATTACCGGGGGGAAAGGTGGAGGAAGGGATAAATTTGGGAGTTCGAGATTTGCATATATTAACTACTACATATAAAAATAGATTAAAAAACAGATTTCTTCTGTATAGCACAGGGAACTATATTCAGTATCTTGTAATAACCTTTAATGAAAAAGAGTATGAAAATGAATATATGTGTGTATGTGTATGACTGGGACATTATGCTGTATACCAGAAATTGACACATGGTATCTGACTGCACTTCAATTAAAAAAAAGAAAAGAAAAAAAATCAAAATCGAGAGAGGTAAATGTTGGTAGAAAGGAAAGTTGCTTTTACTCACATACTGACAATCTGCAGAGATGGTGAACTCAGTGTCCACAAAATAACCAACTGTGAGGTTTCTGCTCAGCCATGCAAGTTTAAAGGGAAAAGGGGAAGTAATCTCAGTTAATCATTGAGATAGGGGGTCAGAGTCATCGCCATTCCCTACTGCATATAGGCTTGTTGTGAAGGTATGTTGACTTCTTTGATTTTTTTTTCTTTAGATGTTATCTTGTTCACACAATTTGTTAATGAGATTACTGAAAGGGAAGCTAGGGGACAGACCTGGTCATCTGTTAATTACTTATTCTTCATTCCTACTTCTTTGATGTAGGAAAGAACCATCAGTGTAAGCAAGGTATTATGTGATTAAAAGATCTGAAAGCTGTGCTAAGGTCAGAGGTGAGTAGAGCATGGGGGTGTCTGGTTTAAGGTTAGTGACAAGACAAAAGAAGCCTCCTGCAGAGAGCTCTTTCCTCCCAAAAGCTGCTTCACTTGTCAGAACATCATTTCATTTCTGTGGGATCATGGGCAAAGGCCCATCCTCTGCAACTTCTTCATGCTGAAATCGGGCCCCATATTCTTAGAGTGGAAGATGTCAACATAGAGCTGTAGCATCTCTTTGCTGACAGTTGTAGTTGCCCATTTACGTATCTGGACAGAACAAGTTACAATTACTTTAATTCTCACAAAGACACAGATTATTATGAGCAATAGTGTTAGTCTTTTTCTCTTAAGGCCAGTTCTTGAAATTATGCTAGCTATAAATTCAGTACTGCTCAAGATGGAACAGTTTATGTCATGGCTACAGTCTAGTCTTTATGCAGTTAACTTTTTTCCCGCTTGTGGCAGTTACAGTGTCTGTAAAACAACTCAGGAAAGAGCATCAGACAGTCTGTGACTGTTGCCCTAGTCATCGACTGCTTGAGCCTGCTCTTTTGTGACTCAGGGAGGCCTGGGAGACTTCAGCTTTTCAATAAACAAGAGACGGGTTGGGGAGGGCGGGGGAAGTTCTCAGGGTCCTGTTCGGTTCCAATGGGACAAATCTCAAATATAACAGTTAGGTTTGTATATTAAAATCAACTACATCATTTTAAGGAGGGGAAATACAACTACCCTGAATAGAAATCCTCTGAGTCTTGATAGCAATGGAAAGCCCTGCCCTTTCTCCATGTTCTTTTCAGTGCGTACAGTAGATAAATACAGAATTCATTAGCACATACTACAACACACTCTCTCTCGAGACCCTCAGATATTTCCCCTGATTATAACCATTGAAAACTAAGCTGGATCATTTTCTTAAAACTAACTGTGTCCTTATACCTTCCTTATAACTTGATGAGATTTCTCTCTCCGCATGCTAACAGCTTAATACCCACTTGGTCTTCGAGGTGCTAAGTAATCCTTTCAGTGTACAAACCAGTAGACTAGTAGTGGTGTACACCCATACAGTTGAAGTCAGAGCCTTTCAAAGCTCCTTTTGTGCTAGAAGTGTTCTCTCCTGCCACAAGTCTATCATATGCTAGCTTTTAAGGGTAAGGAACAATGCCAGTCTTATTTCTAATGGTATTTCCGGGGTCTAGCTCAGTATTAGGCACAAAGAGAACTTCAATAATTGTCAAATCAACAATTACTAGTTTTAGAACTTCGATCATAAAAGGAAAAAAGCTTTAGTTATATCTGAAATATGAGTTCCATATGAAAGAAGAATTAAGTGAACATTGTGCAGTGTTTCTCAGTGTCAGTCTGTTCTACCTGGGTCAGTACTGAAATTCCTTCTTACAGCGTCAGATAGGTAAGTGACCTTCAGTTGTAGCTTCTGAATCTCCAATACACTGAGCTAAGGAATCCAATAGAAATCCTATAGGTAACTTAGCTTAAGTATAATAATAAAGTAAAATATGTATATTCTTTATTTTTAATACAAAAAAAACCAAACCTTTAACAGTTTTGCATGTGAGAAAATCCAAAGGCTGATTTTTTTTTTAATTTTTATGTTCAGTTTACTAGTCCAGAAATTGCTTAGAAAACTCATAGTTTTAGGCTATAATCAGGGAATTGAGATCTCAAGTCAGGTCAAATCCCCAAGCTGTGATTATCCCATTCTTTGATACTGCTACCGTCCCAGAGCAGCTCAAGATTAAGTGGATAGACAGGGATGAAAACAAAATGTTTCCAGTAATACTACATTTGCAATAGTTAAGAACCTCTTGCACTTAGTTACCTTATTAACTGTACTTTTCGGGCTCAAGTTTGCTTTCTTATACAGTTGATGCAAATGTTTAATCTGTTTCATTTTAAGTATCTTCAAGAGACAATTTAAACCATAAACATTCCAGATTGTAATATTTTTCTCAAGGAGTAACTTCCTCTAACCTCCTGACTAGTTGAGATTTCAAATACTAAAGCTTAATTCCCACTATTGTTATCACAAAGGATGAATAATGAGTGATTATAATTATCTGATTTTATCTATTGCTGCAGCTTAAGGCAGCTGAATTTTTAAATTTTGTTATTTAACTCTTTCATGGCAAGTGCTTTTTCCATTTCAATATATTTAAAATTCATTTAACAGAATAATAGTTACTACAAATATATTCCAGAATATTAATATGTCTGTTTAGACCTCCCTAGCCATGGAGAGTTTTCTCTGCTTCCCTCTTTATTCCCTTCCTTCCTTCCTTTTTTTTTTTTTTAAACAATAAAATCTCACTCATTCATTCACTCACACTCATTCACCATCATAATGAAAGAGTAATCCTCAGTGTTCTCAACCTGTGTCCATTAAACCGTAATCAACTGATTATTTTCCTGGCTCTCTTTCTTTTATGATGTCATTGTCTCCTCTTGATAATGCCCATATTCCTTTTAGTTTTCACTTTCAAATTTAGAAGCTGTGTATTTGGTCAATCAAATCATACACTGAGCTACTAGAGGGCTCTAGAAGTACCTACGTAATAGGGAAGATTAGTGCAGTATATAAAACTGAACAAAAATTTAGTCTGCTTCTTTTTTATTTTCTGATCCCATAATTGATTTGCTTTACAACTTAGGTCAAAGTAGAAGTTCTGTGTTTCTGATTCCTTTTTCCTCTTGTTTCCTTGAGATGTACTTGACATATTGTATTGGTTCTAAGTGTACAACAATATACCTTGATATATATATTGCAAATTGCTTGCCATGATGAGTTTAGTCAACTTTCATCACCTCAAATAGTTACAAATTTTCTCTTGTGATTAGATTTTTTAAGATCTACTCTCTTAGCAACTTTCAAATATACAATATATTTTTTTAATTATCTTAATAGTTTTTATTAAAGTATAATTGACATACAATATTGTATTAGTTTAAGGTATACAACATAATGACTCGTTATTTGTATATACTGCAAAATAATCACCATAATAGGTCTAGTTAACATTTATCTCCATATATAGTGATACTTTTTTTTTCTGATGAATACTTTGATATTGTTAACTATAGTCACCATGCTGTACATTACATCCCCAGAAGTTATTTATCTTATAAATGGAAGTATGTACCTTTTGGCCACCTTCATTCGTTTCACCCACCCTCTATCTCTGGCAGCCACCAATTGTTCTTTCTGTGAGTTTAATTTCTTTGAATTCCACATATAAGTGAGATAATGCAGTGTCTTTCTCTTACTTCACTTAGCATAATGCCCTCAAAGTCCACATTGTTTCAAATGGCAAGATTTCCTTGTTCTTTTAATGGCTGAACAATATTCCACATTTTCACTATTCATTTATCCAATAATGGACACTTAGATTGTTTCCATGTCTTGGCTATTGTAAATAGTGCTGCAATAAACATAGGAGTGTAGGTATTTTTTCGAGGTGGTGATTTTGTTTCCTTCAGATCGCAGAGGAAGAGCAAGAAGATGATACCTGCCGGCCTCTCTGGTCTTTGGGGAGGATTGTAATTCAGCCATTAGATGTGTGTTAAATTAGAAACCTGACACTCAGGCCCCAGCTTTTAAGATGCAAATAGGCTTCTTTCAGGGAACCACTAGGAGGTTCAGTCTGCTGCCTCTACTCTGAGCCCTGAGTGGTAGCTTGTTAAGAGCTGTTTCTGTGCTTGCTACTGTCCAGTGGGACACATGAACACAAGTCTCACTGGCCACCAGAGCCAGGTGATCTATGGGTATGTCCTCTGCATGATAGCCATAAAAGCCAGAGCACCAGGTGTGTGCACAAGCTCTTTCCAGGGAGACACCAATGACCTGGAGTGGGGCAAGAGGAGAGCATGAAATGGCATTTGCCAACCTCCTTGGTCTCTGGAGAGGACTGCAGTAGACCTCTAGAAGTATGTTAAATTAGAAGCCAGACCCTCAGGCTGCAGCTTTTCAGAGATGCAAATAGACCTCTTCCTGGGAAACAGCGTTTTGGATCTGCTGCCTCAGCCGCTGATCCCTGGGGTGATAACTACAGTAAATCTCTGTAAATTGTTACAAGCTGTTTTTTTTAATTTACTATACTGTTGTAAGTCTTATGGATGCAAACCTTGCTGGCTTGAGTAAGTGTTTGGGGGCTGAGGGACAATCTCAGGCAGAAGATTTAAAAGTTGGAGTGTTAGATGTTGGGTCCAAACCTTCCTCTCCTTGGGGAGAAGCTGTTGGTTTTGAGTTCCCTCTTGATTATATGTTGTGTCCTGAGTGGGGTTAAAGGTGAGATGCTGTCTCAGCCTCTCCTGCCCCTTTTGATGTTTTTTTTCCCCCTTAGCCTGATGTGCAGATTATCAATCACTTAGTTTCTGGATTTCTTTCAGAGAGAATTGTTCCATACATAGCTGGAGACGTAATGTGTCTGTGAAAGTAGGTAAGTTTAGGAGCCTCCTATGTTGTCCTCTTGAACCGAGCCCTTTTTATATTTCCGATTCTATGCTTGTAAATAGATAATAGACAGGATGCTGATTATAGAAATAAAATGTTGCAGGGTTTAATTAGTCTGAAATGCCTGTTAAAACTCTTCTTATAGTTATTATGCAAATAACAGTATTTTCTGAGTTGTTTTCTTAATAGGAAAAGAGTGCTTGGAACAACCCTGCCACTCAAATAATGAGATGGAGCGACAGAATTCACATGTTGAAGTGTTTTGTGAAATAAAAGTTTTGATGTGATGTGCTAACATGTGTAAGATAATAAGTAATTACCTTTTAAAAGTATTTTCAAAATGATGTTTTTGAGATAAAATTGGCGAGGTGATTTAAATAATGTGACTAGATAGTGTGCAAGGAATTAGTTTCATAAACATTTCTTGAAAATAGGTGTTAGTATTATTTATATATTCGTCTCTTAGAAAGTCCATGTGTCTATTATATTTTCAGTTTTCATGATGTGCTAGTAATATTCTTAAGACACATTATTTAGTAAGGATTAGTGCCAGCAGGGGTACGTGATGGCTCAGGAATAATCCTTAAGAAGTGCCCAGATTCAATTATTCTTACTTAAATGAGTTAGTTTGGACATATTGGGTACGGTAGAGTTTTATATTAGAAGCAAGGTGAGATTTTTCATCTTTAGTTCTACTCTTGAAATAGTCTGCCAGATTGATGGAACCTCATTTAGGGCTCATCAGAAACCGTGAACACTGCAATATGGTTTGATTATAGTGCTAAATACCAAGCAACACAGACAAGAATACCATTTAGCCAGGTGTCGTTTATGCATACTGTGAATAAAAAATATTTTATTCAAAATTTAAGAGAATTTGTTTTTCACAGAAAGCAAGTATATGGGTCTTAGACAGAAAAAAAAAGTTAAAAATATGTAATTATAAATGATTTTAGTAAAAAAAAATGTGTTTTTAATTAAACATTAGCAACAATTCCCTTCAAGCAATACTGTATAGTCAGTGGCCCTCCTGTTTTCTTATTTCGAAAGCCCAGAGCTTTATTAGGAGACTTAAGTTAAGAAAAAAAGCTTTGTTAAATGAAAATAAGTCATTTCATTGAGGTGAGGCTTTTGCGAGCCTTCACCATGCTGATAAACCTGTGTCCAGGTATTACCAAGAAAGAAATCGTTTGACCAGAGAACATTTAAATTTGAAATATCTGACCTACTATTATTTGGAGAGAATACTTAGGAGTCACTACTCCATGGATTACTACTTCCATTTTACAGTTGTCTCATGTCTTCACTCCCGTGCTATATTGTAAGTGAATAAGTGCGTATATGATCACTGTAACAAGCAGTATAAATCTTTGGTATTGCTATGATGGCTGTGTTTTGTTTTTTGGCTTTTTTTTTTTTTTTTTTTTTTTTTACTCTTTTCATTATCACTGTTGCTGGTTCCTTGTGCTATTTCCCATCCTGGAGGTCTAAACTCTCCTGAGTGGTGGTGAAAGAAAATGTCCAGCTACACAGGGTCTGGACCCTAAGAGCAAGTTTCCTCCTTTCCCCACATTAGGGTATCTGATTTCTGGAGTTTCTACAGACCTTTGTGTCTGATGCATAGCACAAGCAAGACAACAGAGATTTGCATGTCTGTTTTGTTTATTTTTTGCTTATTCTGGATTGATGAAAGATGGCAGAGGAAGCAGCAGATCAGAGTTCTCTTGAGAGTCCAGTTTCTAACACATGTGCACGGAAGTCATGCTTTTCTTCTTCATTACGTCATTCATTTTCAGTGGAGCAATCCCCTCTCCTCTCTTCAAAACATTTCTGTAGTTTGAATCTACTAGATTCTGATGGAGTCCACCTCAGATTGCATGATGGTTTTCTTATTACAGTGTCGTCGTGAGGCAGGGGTTCTGGGGCTAAGGCCACTGTGAGTGAGGTACAGGCAGTGAGTTTTGGATAAAGATCTGTAACTCTGCTTTGGATTTCTCCTGTGTTTTTTGGCTACTCTTAATTTTGAAGTAAAGAAAATGTTGAATCCGCCTTTCTGAAGTGTTCCGTGCTTTATTTTGTCTCTCTTTTTTTTCCCCTAAAATCTGACTTTGTCCTTAAGATCTGGGTGACGTAGTCATTTTCAAATTTTCTAACTTACCATCTTTATTCCATTCTGTCCTCCTATAGACCTTGTTTTCCTATTGATCAGTACTTCCCATATGATACACATAGTATATCCATCCATCTATTTGCCAGTGCTTAACATGAAGAATAGTACATAGTAGACCCTTTTATACATGTTGATTGATAAAACTTTTTTTACAAGTCAGTCCTAACCCACTGTACAGAATGTGACTGAATGAGTGTAGTGTAAGTATTGACTGATGTGTTTCAAGCATAGTAACCTAATCCATCTTAGGATGAGCTTATAGTCTTTGCTAACCCCAATTTCTGATGCTCAAGTTGTTTTTTTGTTTTTTTTTTTTAACATTTTTTATTGATTTATAATCATTTTACAATGTTGTGTCAAATTCCAGTGTTCAGCACAATTTTTCAGTTATTCATGGACATATACACACTCGTTGTCACATTTTTTTCTCTGTGAGTTATCATAACATTCTGTGTATATTTCCCTGTGCTATACAGTGTTGTCTATTCTACAATTTTGAAATCCCAGTCTATCCCTTCCCACCCTCCACCCCCCTGGTAACCACAAGTCTGTATTCTCTGTCTGTGAGTCTATTTCTGTCCTTTATTTACGCTTTGTTTTTGTTTGTTTGTTTGTTTTTGTTTTTGTTTGTTTAGATTCCACATATGAGCGATCTCATATGGTATTTTTCTTTCTCTTTCTGGCTTACTTCACTTAGAATGACATTCTCCAGGAGCATCCATGTTGCTGCAAATGGCATTATGTTGTCGGGTTTTATGGCTGAGTAGTATTCCATACCACATCTTCTTTATCCAGTCACCTGTTGATGGACATTTAGGCTGTTTCCATGTTTTGGCTATTGTAAATAGTGCTGCTATGAACATTGGGGTGCAGGTGTCACCCTGAAGTAGATTTCCTTCTGGATACAAGCCCAAGAGTGGGATTTCCTGGGTCATATGGTAAGTCTATTCCTAGTCTTTTGAGGAATCTCCACACTGTTTTCCATAGTGGCTGCACCAAACTGCATTCCCACCAGCAGTGTAGGAGTGTTCCCCTTTCTCCACAGCCTCTCCAGCATTTGTCATTTGTGGATTTTTGAATGACGGCCATTCTGACTGGTGTGAGGTGATACCTCATTGTAGTTTTGATTTGCATTTCTCTGATAATTAGTGATATTGAGCATTTTTTCATGTGCTTTTTGATATTTGTTGATGCTCAAGTTTTAAAGAGCTGAAATGTAATTTGAAAAATGAAACAAAATAAAAGGCATACTGAATTTTTTTAAACTATTAGCTTTGTGGAAAAAAATAATGCCTAGCTCTCATTTTTTATGTTACTACAAAGTTATGTGTGTTCATAAATGTTAAATAGAAGAGTCTTCCAAATTTTACTTTTGTTTTATTTCACTTTTATCTAAAGGACAGAGAGGGGTGTACATGTTGTAAGATTCTGTAAGAGATGTTCTGTGCATTTACAGCCTTTGCATTTCAAGTCTCCATTACATGCTCTGTCTAGGTTGTAGTGTTGCTGATAGGTGCAACCGGTGTTCCAGGTTCTTGTCCCGTCCCAGAAAGAATTCAGAGACAAGACTTAGAGGTTAAAAAGGTAAAGTGAGGATTTATTAAAGGATGGATAGTACACTCCCAGGGGAGAGCGGGCAGGCTCAGGTGAGCAGCCGCTCTGAGTTTCTTTGGCAGGTTGGTTACATAGGGTGTAAAAATGAATGGGCAGAATATTCATTGGGGAGGGAAGGGTTTGGGGTTGTATTCCCTGATTATCATCCCAACTCCATGTTCCCAAAGGGAGGAAGGATTTTTGTCCTTATTTAGTCTGGATCGGAAGTGTCATGGCGTCGTTGCATGATGGGTACTTCTGATCTGCAAGGCTAATTTTATTGAAATGAGAGCATAATGAACAAAAGGTTACATTCAGACACTAGAAATTCCTGCCTTTTCTCACCTTTCTTTGTTCTTCTCCAGGCCACTTGTCATCCCTAAAGGCATGATCCCTTATCAGCCCCAAGGTTCCTGCTTTTCTTTCTCTGCCCAAGGACGCCTGCTGCTTACATGATGTGTGGTTTCCTGCATTTGGCCTGTGCCCCTCCTTTCTGCCCAATTCCTGCCATTTGGTCTGTGCCCCCCTTTCTCTGCTCATATCTAGCTATCTGCCTGCTCTAATATTAGCATCTCCACTGTCTCTGCTTTTAAAAATCCTCTTATATGACAGCAGAGAGAAAAAATGAATATAAGAGCCCTGGGAAATAACTTGTTCACCCTGCTCTTATGTATGGCTCCAATGCTACGGAGGTGAGTTGGGTATAAGAACATTCCCTTCAAAGAACTTCTGTCATTTTAAAAGACAGTTTGTATGTGTTTGCATTTGTGGATTTATGGCATTTTTAGGATCTTAAGTACATCTCTACTTTTTACTAGTCATAAAAAAGATTTACATTTCTTAACGTTTATTCTTATCTAAGGTTCTTATGTCGATTTTAGTCACTGTTTTATATGTTAAAAAATAGGAAATAGCAAAGTGTAAATAAGTAGTTTTAAATATACAGAATATATTGTCTTATTTATACCCTAATTGAGGTTTAGTTTGAAGTAAATTTTTTTTATAAAAATTATAGTCCTAGAAAAATATAGGAAAGGTGTTTTACTGCTATATATAACTAAACTTTATGATACTCAAACAATCTATGTAATACCTGTAGTTTAAAACTGCCATTTTTTCAAATTATTGACTCAAGAACACATATTGATTGTGTTATTAGAGATGCAACATCCTACGGTAGAAAGAGGAATTGAGATCGGGGCAGGGGGTGTAGACTTACTGAATTGAGGATCTAGTAAGAAAATAGATTTTCATTGAATTATTTGGCTCTTCTTAAAGTTCATGATCTTTTGGGTTTGGCTATCCAAATAAGGCTGATGCTCAAATAAACATTTTTGCTGACAATCATGTATGCTAAACATTAATTTGCTTAGAAGTATAATTAAGGATGAGTATATGATACTGTCAGTGATATGTGGTGATATTCCCGGATGGGGGAACAGCTAAACCACTAAGTCTCTCTTTCAGTAGATAAATGTTTTATTTTAGACACCATTCAATCATTTGTATTATTCCAAATACATGGAAATAATGTAAAAAAAATAGAATGCATATAGTTAGTATAATAGAACTAACTTTAAAATATAGTATTTTTATTTGATGATGGTTTGATGAACTACTTTCATTTGAATTTTAAGCTTCAAACATTTTTATAACATTTCTTTTGTACCTTTTATCTGGCTTCTGCCAGCCATACAGTAGTCCATATATCAGTTATTTTTAATGCAAAGAAATAAACATTTCTTACTTATCAGGTCACTTGGAGGAAAAACAATGAAAATTCACGTTCTGTGATATATATTATCTGTATATATTCTGAGACATACATTTTAAGGGTCAGTTTTATTGTATTTTACTGTATTTTGAAAATGCTGATTTTTTTTCTTCTTTCTCTACTTTAGCCTTTTGTTTGTTACCACTTTTTAGCATATTAATGCAGTGCAGGCAAGCCAACACGTTTGTAGATGGCCTGAACAGATTCTTCATCACTCCCTTGGGGAAACTATATTGCTGATCTCATTGAATAAACTTTTAGATGTAGAAAAGGTTTCTAGAGAAAGTCATTTTGACCATTTAAGTGGTAAACTTACCACTTCTGTTTATGCAAACCTCAGCAAATTTGTTCCCCATCATACAGAAGCAGAAATAATTAATAGTATTGAACATTCCTTTTCAATTCTAAAAAATGTGTGAGCACCTATTACGTTCCAGGAACTGTATTAGACATTAATGATACAGAATGAGTAAGAAATTAGACATGATCTCCAGACTCAAATAGCAGACTAAGCAAAGCACAGAGAAAAGTCCTGAGTGAACCACAGGACTGTTTAATCTGTTATCTGAAAGAGATATGTGAAGTGTTTTGGAAAAGAAAGGGAGAAGTGCCATCTTTTTCACCGGTGTCTGGCTGTCATCCGGGCTGAACAGCAAAAAAAATGTTTACATTAGTAAATGTGCTAGATGAAAACAGCCTGTTTTCTATTTCAATAAGCTGGTACATAGAAAGGAAGGATGTAAAATTTTCATAAAGTAGATTCAGTGTAAGCTACAATTTTACAGCCCAAATCTGGGACAGACATGCGTATCTGAGAAGAGATTGCTACATAAGAGTCATAATTTTCAAGGGTGCAGAGTACAGAGCCCACTTCTTAAGTCATGCTGGCAGACATAATGATTTTCAGGGCAGTTCTGTCCTGTCTTTTGAATATTATATTAAAATATCTGAGGATTCTCCTCATTTTGCCTTTCAAACTATAACCCTCACATTATGTTTTGCATGCCAAAGTAGTAACATGCACATACACACACATTTTGATTATATTTGATTAAAATAACATAATCATATCCGTTTCATGTTGGTTAAAAGACTTAGTGAGTTTGTTTAAAAAGTAAATCACATTGTTTTAAGATAGATTCTTCTCTTTAAAAATTGTTCTTAACGATATGTTTTACTTACTATATTAGAAACTCATTATGCAGGCTATCTGACTATGTTGTAATGAGAGATGTATTTTCTCTAAAAATGTGGCAGCTCATTCTCCATTCACAGTGCTGGTAGAAATGCTAGGTCACAAATATTACATATCACATTCATTCCTACAGTCAGATTGCCAGCTCATGCCCCTGAAACTGGGGAAATGCATAAGACAGACACAAAAATGTTTTTTAAAATGATTAATAAGAAAGCCGTTTTTGAGCAGCTACCATGTTTTAAGTTCTAACATCCCTTAATCAAGAAATTTGAACATAAGGACTTGAGAAATGACCTGTTCTTTTACTATAAAAACAACAGATTATTACAGATTTGTACAATTGTTGAATTGACAGATTAAAGTAATTCAGTTTGTTAAAGAGAACAATTTACTAGCTGATATAAACTATTTAGCATGAGGTAAAACAGTATCTACAGCATTTCATTTAGAGCAGACAAGAAATATGAATTCTGAAGGAAGAAAATACGAGAGAAACATCTTTCTACTGTTGTCTGATAAAGACATATTAATTAGAAGTGTCAATATAGTTTGAAAATAATGAAGGACACCAGATAATTAAATATGGATGTGTTTTCCATCTTGCAGTTTCAACTACTTTTATTAAAAATAAAGTTACAGTGTGAATCCTATGTCACAGTAAATTCTGAATGTAGACCCCTTTTTGAGTTTGGTCCAAATATTATTCATTTCTATACTCCATAGAGTTTAAAGCAGTGACTAGCAGAAGTGAAGACTCAGTGATTGGAAATAAATACATTGTTGGATGGACAAATAAAGTTAACCATCTCCTTCTTGTTCACTTCCTCAGAACTCTTTTTTTCTATATGTGTTGGAATTTAACCTTTCAATCAAGGAGCACTGTGGCAAGTTTGAAGGGGATCCAAATTGACAGAAGTACAGAGCGTATGTGCTAGCTCTGAGTGTTTGTAGCTATTAATCCATTCGACAAATCACTGAACTTCCCTCAGCCTATTTCTTTACTTGGAAAATGAAGGAGTTGGAATAGAAGGACCCTCAAATTATGCTTTGATGTTGTAAGAGTGTATTACTGAGTATATTCTCCGACTGTTGTAAGAGTATATACTATTCCTTTTCTTAATCTTTAGAGTTTAACAAATTCCAGCTTTATGCTTTTCTTGGGTATAGAGAGATAATTCATTATTACTGTTTAAAAGATTTCCTACTGTGCCACAGCTGGCACAGGTGAAAGAAATTAAGTCAGAGAGCAGTAGCACTATAAGGCTTCATCACCCACTCTGCTTAATTATAGAAGTCAGAACTTGAAAATGAGATTTATGAAGATAAGTTAAAATGCAGATAATATGTTTCAGGATAATGTAGGGTTGATGATGTGTTATTTTGGAATCTTAAGTTTTTAAGTTCTGCATAAGTGAAAAAGGGTAGTATCATAAATCTAAAAGGGAAAATGGATCCTCCAGTCTCTAGGCCAATGAGTTTGATGTTGATCCTATTAAAATTCAAAATAAGATGATTAGTTACCTAAAATGTGTGCACTTGAGAAAATAAATAACTAGAGCTAACATGAGCTTTTAAAAGAACTAACACCAGTTCAAGGGACTGCATAAAAATAATGGATTTTAATTCATAAAACGTATTTAACAAAGGCACATTTTCTTTTCCACCTGGTAGAGAAATACTGACTAAAGTACATTCATAGGTCATTGATCAGACCTACCCGAATGGTGCCAATTAATACATTAATACAAATCTAGGAGGGTCTCCTTTACTATGTGTGAAAGTTTTTAAAAAATAGTTTTTAAATGATTGAATTTCTATTTATTTATTAATTTCTGGCTGGATATAATATTTTCAAGTTTCTAGATGATGACTTACTGCTTGAATTTATGTAAAATGTTTAGTATTATCTTGACAGACCAGAAGGACACACTAAACTAAGTAAGATTAAATTTTATAAGACCGAGAGTTTTACATTTGGCTTTTAACTTTAGGAAATAAACTATATAAGAACAGGATGCCGAGGAATCTGGCTTGATAGTATTTCAAGTGAAGAATATCAAATTGGTTAGAGATATCTTGGGCTTCATTAATAGAGGTGTAGACTTTAGACCAAAACAAGTAAAATTCTTGTCCTAAACTATGTTGCTCAGACTTCATGCTAAGCATTAATTATAGAGAACATGTTCAGTAGAGCAATTGTTTAACTAAAATTAATCCAGTAAAGTAATTAGATTTTTGGAAGTTCTCAAAACCATGAGGAGTGGACGATGGTTATTTTTAGTACCCAAAATTACTCAACTTTCTTTTGTTTACCATAATTCTGTTTTTCTCCTGGGAATCAAGATTCCCTCCACTCTCGGTCCTTACTATTAGGGTGACTTTAACTCTATAATCTGCTCTGGGGAAAGGTCAGGGGAAATATTTGAAATAAAATTAAGGTCAGCACAGATGCATTCTGCAGCTGTAATTGTTGTTTATGGCCAGGGTCTGTTCTGATTGATGGGTGGTAATGTTCATTCTGATTAGTTTCTACATGTATATCCCACACTTAAGTTAATCTGCTCACCCTGCCCATGGTGATTAATTTAATGATTAATGAGATTTAGGCTGAGGTTATTTTCTCTTTTCCACTCGACTCAGAGTTGTAAAAACCTGAGTGTGGAACTGTCTTAACATTAAAATGGGAAAATCTGTGGAGCCAATATGGGGTGGGTGAGAAAAGTTTTGAAGATGGCAGCACAAAATTCTGATGACATAATTTGAGCCCTTGGATCATATTAAACCTGAACTAGATCTACTTTGGTACCTGGGTCAAAAAACTAGTCAAGTTTTGTGTAAGCCAGAATGAAAAGAGTCCTAATTGATTTATCATGCAGGAAACAAACACACAAAGTGAAACCTGAAGATGTTTACCTTATTCAGAGAGAAAGTGAAAAAGTTATTCATATATAATTGTTCTCTTGTCAGATGTCTGTTCATTATTTGGAGAGTATCAAAGTGTACATATATATAGAAGTTCCAGGTAGACAGATCTGTCATCAATGAAAGGAAGATACATCTTTACAACTTGAGTTATCCAGTAGTGAAATAAACTGTTGTCTGTGGTAATAAGTACTAAAATAGAGTCTGGATTATAAAGAATATTATATTGTGCTAAAGGATCCACCAACTGTTACTAAAATCCTTAACATTTATTGAATAATTACCATGCTGGACATATGTATTAGGCACATTATATATATTTCCTGGAAAGTTAGTACTGTAACTAAGTGAAGAAACCAGAGAGCAATGAGGTTGAATAACTTGCACAAGGAAGGAAAGCTAGGAAGTAGCAGTGATGGGAAGAAACCCAATGTATCTGACTGACTAAAACTTTGCTCTCTCTCCACCTAACATTCTAACAGTACCTGGATTTTTATGGATTCAAAGCAATTATAAAACCGTGCATTTTGCAAATACTTCAGCAATGGCTTACATAAAAAGAAAAATGTACTAATGTAGTTTTTGAATGATTTATGGACAATAAGGTTTTATAGAAGCTCTAAAAATACACTAAAAGCACTTTAGTATGTAAATTCCATGATGACTAAAAGGTGCCATACCTATGTTAGTGTAATTGAACTGTTAGGCTTATATAACTCCATAAACACTGAAGAAAAAAATCAAAACACATTTACTTATAAAACTGTAAAAGCAAATATGTTATAATTTCTGAGAAAGCCTAACAGAGCTCCCAGGAAATATGTATTCAAGGGCTGAATAGCCACTCTACCAAGAGTTGTATTCAACACTAATTTTTTTAAGAATTAAGAAATTGAGGATACTCAGAAAAAAAACTTACTGGTGTAAATACATAAGGTCCTGACAGAAAGTGTACAAAGGAATTTTAGTTGATAATTACATTGCTAATTTATTGCCTCTCACCATATCTCTAAAATTAAATAAAATATTGCAGGGTCACTCAAAATTTTTTACTAGTGCAGGTAATCTGATGTTTTACTAGTGCAGGTCATCTGATAGCATGATTATATAAACATCATTATAAGACCTCTATTGTTTGAAGCCACTTCATTTTATACACACTACACATTATAGGCCTGATATAGTCAAGAAAGCACTTTCCCTGATATAATTGCTAAGTTGAATTCATTATCATTATAATAATGTCCTAGTTGTTTAGAAGCAGAAGTTTAAAAGCAGATTCATTATGTTGTTTACTCGATCGAATGTTGTGGTCAGTCAGACCCACGTTTTAATTATGCCCCTGCTATCTGCTGGGTGAATTTCTTAACCTTTGCAAGTTCTCTCTTTTCTCCTCTGATAATGAGGATGCTAATGTTTACCTATTTCAGAGATTATTACTGGAATTAAATAATATAATCTTAAACTGCTCTGCCTGCCTAGAAAGGTGTTGGATGGGCAATACTGATCTTCCCTGTTTTTTCCCTCCAGACCTGACCCTTGCTTCCCTAACTTCCCTTCAGTAATCTCAAAATTACTTTGAGAAAACAGCTATCTCCTTAATACAAGTCAGACTTTAGGCCTGTGTTTTGGTGTACCACTTATTCTCAATCATAGGGATGGTGTATTTCTGGGAACAGGGCAGAGGTTACTTAGTAAAGAAATTTAGAATGAATGAAAGTCCATTTTTAAATTAAACTCTAGTTCTTATTTTTATCATCCCCCTTTCAGAATCTTTTTGTGCTCTTCCCAGAGGAATCGTATTACCTGGGTGCCATAGCTTTTCTTAGTTGAATTACAGAGTAGTTATTTTATGCACAGTCTTCCACTGCTACATTTGAACTGGAAGCATTCGGTCTTCCCTAGTTTGGAGAAGTCACTCAAGTGCATAACTACACAGGAAACATATTATTTCCTAGGCATAGGGAGCTTTGGAACTGTTGCTGGAATACAAAGGGAAAAGGAAATTAAATCAAATCTCATTAGCTCAGGCCTCAAATGTTTTGTAAACAGATAGCAGTTTCCTTGAAATGGGAAACTGAGGAAAAGGCTACAAAGAAATTAAATGAATATTCTCCTAAGACCACATAGAGATAAAGTGAAACAATCATGACAGGACCTGGGAAGATTTAGAATGCCAAAGTTTTGGCTAAGAAAGCATAAGTACTTTCCCAGTTTAGCAAGAGTTTTACAAGTACAGAGATACATTTTCTCTTGATTTTGGTATCTACTGCATCTAAAATTTTTGCAGGTTAGGAGAATAAAATCTATAGGTCATATATATCAAAGCAAAAAAATAATTCAAGTCCACATATTTGTTTTTCATGTTTTCCTTATTACCCATTGATTATATATGTTGAGTACACATGGGATGAATCAGTGCCCTGGTGACATAAAAAAAAAATCAAATCAACAATAAATAAAAAGATGCATATCCATCCTCCCTTCCTCATACCCAACAAAATGAGAACATAGATGTTTAATTCCTGAAAATTTTAAATCATAAGTAAAAAAGGAATAAAGTTATACGTATTTTATTTTTTTAACCAGGTGTGGGATCTAGCTATGTTACAGACTTAAAACAGAAAACACTGTTTTTTCAATGTTCTCTAAAAGCAGGAAACCATGAAATACAATTTCATTTTGCTCTAATGACAATAGAAGATATTACGTGTCACCAACAAACATACACTGTATATGCTTGTGCCTTCAAAGTCTGTTTTTTATTAGTGTAAAACCTTGAGCTGTTAAATGTAGCATAAATTTGTGAAATTCCACTGCTCTGTAGCAGGGGGAAAAATTGTTTTAATTGAGTGATTGTAGAGAGGGAGAGAAAAAGGAGAGAGCTTTGAAAAGTTTGGGTAGTTCAGATAAGAAAAATTCTAGATGCTTCAGCAAAATTGCCAACCCTCTGAGATTCAGCTTTGACTGTTATTACTAATGTAATGCTTTCAGTGTACAGCAAATTAGATCTTGAACACATTATGGGCCGAATACTATCCTTTTATACTCATGTGGTAACCCTTAACAGGTTTCAATGGGAGATGCACATGGTTACTTGAAAGCTGCTTTCCTATTATATTTCTAACCTAAATCTGATACAGTGAAGGCAATGGGAAGAAATATGTGTAAAAAATTTAATAATAATAATCTATTTAATTTGTGTAGCACTTTGCCAGTTACAAAGACTTACACCACGTATCATTTCATTATGTCTGTATGAGATACATTTAATTATACATATAAAAAGTGTCTTCAAAATCAAAATTTAATATGAGTTTCAGATAAAAATGACTGCTTAGATTTATGTGTAACACAGCAGCATGTTAGAAAACTCAAGTTGTAAATTCAATTATGTTAAATGTCTAACATGCTAATAATAACAGGAGTAATTCTCTATAAAATCTATAGACACTGTCATAATTGTAAATTACTTTTTAATTTACATTTTTTCACATTTATAAACCCATTTTTTTTGCTTATTTGTAGCTTTCCTTTTTAGATTTAATTAGTTCAGTTTAGTTTTGTTTTCATTTCCTGGTTTATTATCTTGGAAAGTATTCAACAGGATACAAGCTTCCAACAAGGGATATTCTGAGGCAGTATCCTGAGTCATTGTCATGGGTGCTTGAATTCCTGAGAACTAACAGTCTTGAGCTTTTTCTACCATGCAAGCTAGGTTAACACTCATGCTCTCTAGCTACTAAGTAGAACTCCAGGTTTCCTAGGCCTCTATAAGGATACATTTACTGATTTAATAGTTAAGAGTTCACTACATGTTTGCTATTTTGCTTTATTTATTTATTTTATAAAGGGCAGATACTGTGATCTTTAAATAAAAAAACAAACAACAAAGGGGAAAATAGAGTTGGATGCTATTGTGCAAAATTTAAGCCATCAGTAGAGTATTTGGAAACGGGATTTCACTCATTCTTCTACTCAGCAAAATATTTATTGAACTCATACTATTGTGTCTGAGATTGTGCTAGGGGCTGGGAGTATAAAAGTGAAAAACAACAATAACAAGAAGACTAAACCAAGAATGACCCCTACCTTTTAGGTAGAGAGAGTGGTAATTATGAAATATAATGGATAGGTAGACTTTATAGCCTGTTGGAAGATGGTAAATACCACAGAGAAAGAGGAACAGGGTCAGACAGGTCAGGAACATGTGGGAAAGGGGATTGCAGCTATTCCTAGTTAGGTAGCTATATTTCAAAGGAAAATTTGAAGGAAGTGGGGAAATTATTCAAAAAGCTATCTGGGAGAAGTGTGTTTTCAATGTTAGGTTCAAGGGACCTACATTTGGGGCTATACCTGATGACTTTCAGGACCAGCTAAAGCTCATGTGGTTGGAGAGGAGTAAACTGGGAAGAATATAGAACAAAGTGAAGTCATAAAGAGAAGGGTGGAAACAGAATTATAGGTCATTGGCAACTTTAATTCCGCTTTAGATGGAAAGATCTAATGGGTTTTGAGCAGAAGAATGACACAGAATGACTTATTTTAACAGGATCACTCTGGTTGCTCTATTGAGATTAGGAACCAAGTGCAGGTGCAATTATTTAACATTTTGTTAAAGAAAAAAAAAGGGAAGATTGAAGTAAGAGCATGCGCTCAGGGAGATGCTTTGGGTTCTTAGCTTTATATAAAATTGTGAAGTAGGTAAGTTAATCTGTGATAATCCTAGATTTTCTTTTTATCACCTTTTTCTTACTTCTCCTCTATACTTTTCCACTTGTCAAACTTGATCTCAGCAAAGGATTCCATAACCATACATTGACATAAGGATTTCTGTTTTCCCTTTCAGTGAATTACTTAGATTTTTAATCAGGAGTAACCTCCAGGAACAAATATCAAATAGTTAAATTTCAAGCCTTAAAAAGCAGGAAGAGATAATTTTGGTTGGGGAGGAAATGTAGACCTCTGGCCAACCTCAGTCGATTCTGGCTCTTGATTTGCTATAAAAGTTTTTCTTCTTCACCAGAAAACTAAATGTAAAAGTTGAAAAAAATGGCCCATTTTTTATTTGAGGTAGATTGCTGAGTCTATGCTAACTTCTCTGGAAATGTTCACTGAACTGTGATGGGAAAAAAATAAGTGCCAGGCGAGAATCAAACACCAGAAATAAGGTCTCAATGAGACACTGCACCTGCCTCCCCTCAGAGTGCTCAGAGTATGGAGCAAGGACACTGGAAGTGCAGACAGTTGCAGGCGGTGAAAGAGCTGTTGCAGAGGGAGGTGCTTTGTCTCTGACAGCCTGTCCAAAAAGCATTCTCCTCTGCTGCTTCTGTTCTCTCCTCACCACCACTCACCTCAGTCCGGTTTCTTCTCTTATCTTCATGAACAGCATCATATTTTCTCAGTCACATAGATCGTTTAACTCGAAGTCATCACTTACTTTCCCCTTTTATTCACCTTTAATATTCTTTCATGTAGGACCTGTATCCTACAGATGTGGGTCCTCAATGTCTCTAATATCCTTACAAATTTCCATGCACCCCTTTGCATCCCTGATGGCCCTCCTTGCAGAATCTTAAATTTACTATTGATTTGACTCCACCTCTTCAGTCTCTGCCTATTCCATTGTGTTCAAATAAAGTTACAGCATATCTGTGATCTTACCAACCACATGTGAAGCTAATAATTAATAATAATAATAATAATAATAATAATAATAGAAACTTTCTGTTTAAGGCATCATTTGATACAAACTGCTTTGTTTGGCATTCATGATTTTCTGTGACTGACACTAACCTACTCCTTTACATTGCATCATTTATTATTTTCTCACATATCCTGTGAGCTGTCTACATTGGCCTGTTGGCTGTTCCCCACAATTGCTCTGCAGTTTGCAATCTTTTATGTTTTCTTACACGCTTTCTCTGCTGAAATGAAGTTTTCCCCTTCATATATAAAAAAGTCCTACCATCCTTCAAAATCATCTTCCTCATAAAATCTTTCTTCAAATACATATCTTTGTCTCATTAACTCCATGATGATAACAACTGTGACTTCATCATTTTTTTGTTTTTAGACTTACCCCTTGAATTTGAATAAATATATATATTCAATTATATTGTATTTGTTATATTCAATGTGAACATAATGTACCACCTTATCTTTTTTTCAAAATTTTTTCACATATTATTCTGATTACTTATTTATATTCATGTTGTTTCAGTGCATTACCTTGTAATTTTGTACAGGTGTATACCCAAAGATGGAAATAATTCTAATAACTTTTTAAACTAAATGTAAATATTGCCTTGGCATTTGTTTTGTACTTACAGTTATTATTGATTTAATAACAATGTAGCACAGTCTTGTTTTCAGTAGTATACTGTGAGGTTGGATATTAGTGCTTTTGCAACAAAACAGTATGCAAACATTACCCACCAGAGCATACAGCACACGGGGTGATTATAAGAGTCTATCTTCTAATATAAAATAGATATGAAATTACACAGGAAAGAAAGAGAAAGCAATACAGGGAAAATTATAATTAGGTGACTCTCAAAAATAATGATGAGTATAAATTAGTCAAAGTAACAGGTAATAAAATTTCAAGAGGCAAACAAATTAGGAAATGAAAATTATAGCTATATAATAGAATCAGCTCAGAGGAGCAGTGACAATGGACAGAGTGAAAGAGGGAGGATATTAATTACAGAAAAGGCATTTTTGATTAATGAAGGTAGAGAAGCTTCAACTTGTAAACATATCCACTGAGAGGAGTGGTACAATAGCTTTATGACTTTAGCATGTATCCAGGTGGAAGGAAATACTTCAACTTGTAAACATATCCACTGAGAGGAGTGGTACAATAGCTTTATGACTTTAGCATGTATCCAGGTGGAAGGAAATACTATTGTAGATCATGTTAATTTAATTTTACTGTGTGAAAAAAAAATGGCTTTTAAACTGTTGACTGAACAATTCAAGGTGGTACTTTGCTTCAGCAAATGTGGGCCCTCTGTTGTGATCATTTTTGAATAATGAGTTAAGTGCTGGTGATACTTATTTGAAAATATTGTGATGTAGATTAGAACTTTTTCTAGTTTTCTAACTTACCTAAGGAAGTATATTTATTTTATCTAAAGACACAAATTTTCCATGATTCAGTATATCTTATATTAGATGACGAAGTGGATTACTGAAAGCTAATGTCACTCAAATTCAAAACATAATCCATCCCTACCCAAAGATAGGCACTGAATTTCAGATCCCACTGAATAAACTGATTCCCCAAGTTGTGCACATTTTAACTGCCAAGATCTTTAATCTCAGCTCAGCTTTAAAAAACCCAGCATGGCCCTTCTTTATAAAATATGGTAATATTAACTTATGTATTTTCCATGTGATGGTTGTGAAAATAAAATTCGGTAATATGTTAAATGGTTTAAAAATTAGAATGCTAGGAGATCTGTCAACATTAGAATAGGATTGAATTTTTCAGCAGAATTTTCTGTGATGTTGGAAATGTTCAAATAGAATAGTGTGCTGTCCAACATGGTAGTCACAAGCCATATATAGTTACTGAACACTTGAAATGTGGCTCCTATAATTCAAGAAATGAATTTTTCTTGTATTTATTTTTAACTTAATGTATTAGTATAAGTTTATATAGACAGATGAAGTTAGTGGCTACACTGTTGCACAATACAGATGTAGAACTATTCTTTTAAATTTGATTTGATCGTTTAATACCTCAAGTTTGTAATTTATGTAGCTGCTGCATGGTTTCACAGCTTAGGCAATCAGAATTTTTCCCCAGTGTTTGCAATAGAGATTTCTGATAAACTGTGAGCCAGTCTTTTTAAATGATAAATTATTAATGAACATATTACTTTGACTATCTACCTAGCTCTATAACTAAATTTTAGTATTTGTGTTACTTTAGCAAAATCATAAATCCTAATTCTTAGTTTTCTCAATTTTAATGGTTAGGAAAGGTGGATAACAGTTTTAAAAAGATAATTCATCTACTAGTCTTAAAATGACTGGTGAATAGTATGTGTTCAGCATGTGTTAGCTACTTTTAATCAAAGCAAATATTACAGAAAACTAAGCATAAGCCCTATTCTGAACAAAGAAAAATGTATTAATGGCAATTTGATTATACTTAGGGTTTGGCAATACATAGAGCTGGAGCTTCCCTTGAACCAGGATTAATTAAGAACAAATCCATTCCTAGTGTTCTTGCTATGCTTTGATGTTTGTGCTCTTGGCAGACCTTTTACTATTTGATTCATCCTTAAACTGATTTTTAAGCCTTCCCAAGAATTCTACCATTTCTGAGTTGAGCTCAGGGCCAGGGGAAAAGCTGAGTTTTAGCCACCTTCCTTGAAACAGCCTTTCATGCCTCTCAGAATCACACTTAAATCTTCCTTAACTCTGGGTGGCTTAATAAAGCTCTCTTGGTCTGTGTGTTTTTTTGTTTCTAAATTACATAGAAACTTGCTGCTTCCAACCTCAAAAAATAAATTTCTGGGACTTTAAATCTCCCCCCTCCCCAGACAGAATTCTCTGGCATTTTCATTTGTCTTCTTTATGACTTAGATTAACCTTAATTTTATAGCTTTACTAGTTAAAAAGTGTTGGTCTTGAACTAGCAGCATACCTTCCCCTTGGAGCTTGTTAGAAGTGCACATTGTCCAGCCCCACACAGCAGATCTACTCAATCAGAATCTGTATGTTATGATTCCTAGGTATTTCTCCCATAGGTACATAAAGTTGAAGTATTCTTTCATAGCATACTTTTGTTTGCTTTGAAAGAACAGAGAGATGTTTTATTAATTTAACTTAGCTTTATACCACTTCCTTCATTGAGTCAAACTTCATTATTCTCAACTGCCCCATTTTTCCATATATATTCTCTATATTTACCTTAATTCAAGCAAGAAGCATAGGAGAAAGGGTGGATTATATTTTCTTTTGTTGGAATCCTAACCCTCTTACATTTGTTAAATAAAGTAAAATAGTTCAATTAAAAAGACATACAAAGAAGGCATTTATATTCTATTAGATCAATATTCTATTCTGTTTTTTTTAGCCATCTTCATTGATACAAATCTTGTATAATGCAACCTAAATACCTCATGTTACAGCTTAAGCCTTTTTTGTCTAACGCTACCTTTAGTGGACCAATGGGAATAATTGAACAACAAAAACCTTTTAGTCAAAATCTGGCTTAAAGAAAAGAAAAGCCTTTTTCCCAGTATTTCTCATTTTGACTTATCTACTTAAAAGACAGTTGCTATCATAGTTTAGCAATTGTTTTATTTAACAATAAATTTTAAGAATTAATGAATAAAACAGTAGATAAATAATAAAATGTACATCTATTTTTCCACTTAGATTAGTGTCCTATGCCTCCATAATATTTTTGCCTTGATTTGTAATTGCTTTTTGCATTAGTTGTTGATCTTTTTTTTGTATTTTCAAATGTCTGAAATAAATCTCTCAAAATGCAGCATGTAGCAAGATACACATTATATTTAAATCTGTTAATAATGATGATGATTTTATTTGTTGTTTTTGATTTAGTGTTTTGGTTTAGTTTTGTTAAAAATGGCTTGCTGAATAGACCTTAAGTCTCAGATTGAGAAAATTTTTATTATTTGATCTAGAATTTTATGTTAAAAGCCAGTTAAGAGTAAGGGAAATGAGAAAGCAAAGCAAAGAGTAGAGGGACAAAACTACTATTATATTTTTCTTTGTTATTGTGATAATCATCAAAGGAACATTCTAAGCATTGTTTAATTTTATTTATAAGTTAGCTTCTAGTAAGCTTAAATGCGTTATATTCTAATAAACTAAATATATTTAGCAATTGACCATTGGTTAGTCAATTTAATGTAACTCAATATGCTTTAGTTTAACTCCTGAAGCAACAGACTTTTGTCCTACATGATGGACTCAGAAAACAAAGTATCACATAATGAATTTAATTTTGAGAAATAGTATACATAACACTGGGTATATGAAGGTAACTTTGCATTGATCATATTGAGTTAATGCAAGTCCTCAGAGAAGGTGTTTCTTAGCCCATTCCATCTGATTTTGTGGAATTGGTTCTGAGTCCTGGCATCCAATAGGTGGTCACCAGATAGGGTAACTCATATGTAACAGCAGGAAGTATCATGGGATTCATGGGCCATTATACAGGATGAGGATGATCCAGGAGCTAAAGTTTCTTAGATATAGTCCCAATTTAAAATTTTGTTAAGTTTTTTTTTATTATCATTTATTCATTACAGATAAGTACTAGTGGCTTTTTGCATATAAAATTATTCAGTTTAATTACATTGAGTGAATTATATTAGCGAGTGTTTTAATAACAATTGATGTATTCATATTGCAAATATCCACTGAGTACATGCTATGAGAAACTTGTGCTAATTGCTAAAATGCAAAGGTAAAACTTAAAGGAAAAATTAAAATAGAAGTTCAAATTAAAGTAAAAAAAAATTAAAGCTCATGTTATTGAATGAACTACTCTAAAGCAATCAAATGTAAGCAATGGTCAATAGCTAAATACATCTTTTAGTAATGCAAAAGACATTCAAGGGCAAGATAGAGTTTTATTAGAAAATATTAGCATTAAAATGTGACTATTGCAAACAAAAACAGTAATAAGAGAAGTAACATAATTAGCACATTTTGCTAGCATTAAAATAAATTGTGTAATATCTTTTTCAAAGTAGTTTGATATAGATTAATTCTTCAAGAGAATAATGAAATGCAATGTATACAATTTCTACTTTCTGTTAGCAATTTAAAGATCAACAAATATCAGCCAAATACTTTCAAGTTTGTAAATAGAGACACATTTCTTTTAGTGTGTTGACAGAGTTCTGGGATTGTCTTAATCCTGCGGTGGCTACGTGCAATTCATTTTTAATTTGTCATGCAGCTTTGGAGCCATCCTTGTGTCTTCCTAGAGGTTTTTCAATATAATTAGTGACACCATGAATAGAAACTGTCATTAAATTGATATGTGTAATAAACATGTATTTTAGGTAATTAAAATATAAATTCATAAGAATTGATTATTTACTTTTCTTGAAAATTGATGATTATTCTCGTTTTAGTATATTTGGGAGACTTAATTACGTATTATTTTTCAAAATAGAGCTTGATAAGATTGATCTGGCCTAAATTATCCTTAAAATAGTTGTTTATTTTTTTAATTTAAATAAGTATTATCATAATCTAGTAATTTATATAAGGCTTTAGGGAAAACTTTACTAGGTAAATTAAATAAAATTATCATAAAACCAAAGAATAATCATGTAATGAAAAATAGTTACTTTTGGTTTTCTTTAGAAAAATAACAAACCCAATTTTATATCAGTGTTTAGTATAGAAGGAGCTTACCCCAATATAATATATATAGACCATGTTTTCACATATGTAAAAGTTATAACTATTCCATTATAAACACCTATCAAATGTGAAATCACTTTTTTAAATAATTGGAGAAAAGGCAACTCTAATGTATATCTTCTAAAATATTTCTTACAGGTACTAGAACCCCTGATTATTATGGCTTTAATTTTAAATCTACTTTTTAAATTTTAATTTAAAATATTAAAACTTTAATTTTAAAAAATGTAACCAATTGTCCCAGTTTGCCCAACACTGTCAGTTTTAGGACTGAAATTCTTGCACTCTGGGAAACTCTTCCAGTCCCAGGGAAACCAGGATGGTTGGTCATGGTAATGTAACATTTCTATTGTTTTTATTACCTTAATATTTTAATATTTTTAAAGTAAAAATATGTCCTATACAGGAATCCAGAACACATTGAAACTTAATATAGTGACAGCTTTAATACTAATCACAAATACCTTCATCTTTTAACATCCATTATTCGAGCACCTATATTTTAAAGCATTATTTCCTACATTTAAAAGATCAATAGATCATGCTCTCTGTTTGTAAGGAACTCATGCATAGCCTCATCAAAGAGCCAAGTATGTGAGATAATAAAGTATAATTATACAAACTGATAATTATTAAAATAAAAGAAAGAGCAAAGGCTTTGAACATATAAAAGACTTAGACACTCATTCTGCCTGAGAAGAATTAAAGAAGTACTCAGAGAATATGTGTTAATTAGAAGGAATAGGAGTTT
This sequence comes from Camelus dromedarius, assembly GCF_036321535.1. Lineage (NCBI taxonomy): Eukaryota > Metazoa > Chordata > Mammalia > Artiodactyla > Camelidae > Camelus > Camelus dromedarius. The sequence continues at coordinate 58,142,448 of NC_087436.1, read as the reverse complement.
ACAAGGAAGAGGAAAGGAGGAAGGGATATCTGGGTTTAAAGATGTGAAAGAATGGGCCATGCTCAGGGTGCAGTGAGAAATTTAGGGCCATTATAACATGGGATGGATAAGTCAGAAATAATCATTTTGGTTTTATCAGACAGGGCATTGATGGCTAAATTTCAGCAGATAGGATTTATTCTGTGTCCTCTGATTTAGGAAGAATGTATGCCCAGGAATTCATCAAAATCACCTGGGAAGATTTTTAAATTATGGAAGCCTGCACCACCTTCAGCTCCATTCCCCCATAATCTGCTAAGCAAGTGTGAGGGGCCAGTAATTTGTAATCATATATTTGTAATTTTCTTCACATGATTATGATTCCAATAGAGATCGAGAACTATCAGATTTGCCCAAAAAGAGCCATCAGTGAAAATCAAGTTGAATTACATGATTTTATTTAAATCCTTAAAAATAATTCTGAAAGTTTTGTGTAGAATCAATAGGCAACCAAGATTTCTTTGAAGGATATGAGTGAGAGGTAACGGACTGTGCTAAGGTTTAGTCAGGGTACAAAGGGGTGATATTATAGGAGAAATTTCAAAAATGAGGGACAGTCTGCTCTGTCAGATGCTTAGAATGTGTGTTTTGTGACTACCTGTTCATTTTATACCAGTTTCTAATATAGTCAATACAGTACCAACAGAGTATAAACACTGCCTCTGGAAAATTAATCTATAATAGGCCAAATGATGACAGGCAGTTCTTTCTCTTGTATTTTCCTTTAAATGTAAGTTTATTTTTATTTCATTATTGTACTTAATCATTCACTTAACAAATAACTTTTGAACGTGTACAATATGCTAAATAGTGCTAACTAGATGCAGTATCCACTTGTAATAAAAATGGTATATTTTTTAAAGGTATGTTCATTAAATTGTCCTCCTTTTCCTCATTATTAAGAAGTTAAAAAGACGTTTGTAAACTGGTACCACTTTTCTGGAGGACAGCTTAGCTGTAGGTATCAAAAATATTTAACGTTTTAACATATATGGTTATTTATTTCTGCAAGTAGTTAGGTAGTATTGCTATGGATGCTAGAGTAGTATTCTTACCTTGTGTATTTTGTATTCTTAGATAACCACTATAAAGCAAATGCTGTCGCAACATTAAATGTATATCTCTTTTCCAGTACAACAAATTTATACATGTATTCTTGGATTGCAAAATAACTGCTGATATGTCATGGGGAAATATATTGTGCAAATAATATGTTCCATCTAAACTTCCTTTTTCAAACTGACTACCTTAATATGAAACTGTTATCTCTAAATCAGATAACCTTAGTCAATAAATAGAGGCCTGATTTTATAAATATTGGCAAATAAATATCTTTTTTACAAAAACTGTTCTTTCTAGTTTATGTGCATTTAGTATAAAAATGCACAGAAGCAATAAACCACCTGTGGCATTACTTCTTAGGGATTATAACATATTAAAAATAACTGTTAGGTTTACACGGGCTTCCTATTATTCCTATTTATGAATGCATACTAATTAAAATATAAAGATACCTAGTTTTATCAACATGTTACTTGTCCATGTTTTATGTTAGTAAAATGGTTATAATAAACTTGTATCATAAATCTTGGGGGACAGTATTTTTTTCATGTTTTTATGCACTTTACCATATCACTGCTAAAAGTAAAACAGTTTCCTGAAGAAGTTTCATTTAGTGTATTGAGGATATTCTATTTTAGGCTCCTTAACTTTTTTCACAGTGAAATCCGAAATCATTTTACATTTCTAAAAGGATACATAGCTTTAAGTTCATAAAAGAGAAGAGTGTAGTACACATGGTGTTCATCTGTTCAGCAGCAAAAAGGTCAAGAAGCTAAATGAATATGCCCTCAAGTCTACAAGTGAAAAATAGACCTTGTAAGCAAGAGAGACACTAAGATATTAAATTTGAAACAGGTAGCGTTTCAGAACCTCAGTTGCAACACGCCATTTGTAAAATGCATTTCCCATATGGTATATTGGCAATTTTTATGCATTTTAGTTACATAGGTAGTAGATTGATAAGTACAGAAAGAATGTATATCATTTTAAATGGACCTTATTCTAGAAAAATAAAAATGAAATATTATTATAGTTGTTAGCAGTTATAAAGAAACAAAAAACATTTATGACAATAGAGGAAACCAAATAATCCTTGAACATGAAAAGCTTTAATATAATTTCTGATTTTTAAAAATTGATAGTTTCATTGAGTGGTGTTTAAATTTGACAATATTATTTCTTTAATTATAAAAACATTGTATCATAGGGGCAGGGAGTGCAAACTCCTTTAGAATTACAAATATAGAAATACAGTTTCTTAAACTTTGAAAAGCAATGAATCCTTCCTCCAAAAAACTGTACATACTCACATTTCACAGAAAAATTAGCAGTTTAGGGAGAATCTTAAACTAGTTTTACCTACCCACAATACCTGTAGCTATTTTTGAAGCCTAGAATAGAAACTCCTGTGGAAGTATAGCAGATTTGTTTTATTTCTTCATCTATGAATAAAATGTTGATTCTAACGTTGATTCATTGAAGAGGATGACTTTGTGGCTTAAGACTATATACTGAGAGTGATAATTATCAATATTAATAAAGTATATGAAAATTGCATCCTAATGTTAAAATTTCTATTAATTTCTTCAATTGTGACACAGGAAAAAAAATCATACTTCACTTGAATATATATGAAAATATTTTGTTACGTTTTATTAAAATTGAGTTTGAAGCAAATCTTAGACTACTTGTCCCATCATTTTGGTTCTATGAAAAGAATCATATGAAAAATAGCTTGGAAATTAGACCTGCCTGTTAAAAAGCGGGAAATAATAAAATATGGCAATTAGGAGGCTTGTGTTTTAGTGCTACCCTGGGCTCCTCTTTTATTATTATTATTATCATCATCATTATTATTACCACCTTTTTTGGCCTTGTAACAGCTCACATTTTCCAACTCAATATATTCACCCAAATGGTACACACATCTAGAAGACAATAGTAAATGCAATTTTTGTCTAAACTCCCTTCTCTTTTATTTCACTTTCATCTTTCAAGGGACTTCATGAACTCATACTGGAATCCACCCATCCTCATCAATGTTCTTTTTCTCTGGGCTTAAGTTATGTAGCTTGCTATTATTTCATGTGCGTCCTTAGAAAAATGCAACACTTGGATACAAGAATTGTGTTTCATTGTGGCTTTTAACAAAGTTTTGGATTCACAGTATGTATTTAGCCAGTGATGAATAATCTGATTGAGTGAGCTAATTCTCTGAATTAAAAAAGAAGGCAAAAACAATAATTGTTTCATTAAAATGTTACTCCATATCCCAAAGACTAGAGAATAAAATGAATTAACTCAAATTCTGTAAAAGGAAATTTCTCCCCCTTCAGAAAAATAAACACCACCATTTAGCCACACTTTCATTAGAAATTGATGGTGTTTTCTGCTTATGAATGAAGGATTATTTTTTAAAAATTGTCACTAGCAAGTCCACTCATCATCCATGTCATACTAAACTTGAACAGTATTTTAGAAGTAGAAAAGGTTTGATCCAAAATATATTATAGTTAATATTATACATACAGATTAACTTAATTTTTCAAATACAATGAGTAAATATTCACAAATATATCTCTGGATTCTGTTAGAATCTGAATATGTGTTGGATTTTCTTTCCACTGTGTATTAAATAATGTAATTCTGGATATTTGATAATATTTAATATGTCCTTACAAAGTTAAAAATGTCAACATTATTTTTCCCCTATATTAAAGAGTCATGAGTTAGAATAGATTATATGTGGACATTTTTACTAAATAGATTATTGGGCACAAACATGGTAATGACTTCCCTTGCTGTGTGCAGAATTTGTAAAAGTGTATTGTCTTTATCTTAATAATGACTTATACCATGTCTTTATCTTAACACTTGGGAAGTAAACATATTTCTGTATTCTTCAAATAGCACTTCTCTAATCTTTGGAAATATGATTTATCATTTTATTCTCAATTGATGATTTTGAAGCTTAAAAATTATATTTGTCTCTGCGTTTCTAGAGAATATGACAATTTTTTGGCTCCTTTAATGCAAAATTGACTGCTTTACCCTGGCTGGCTATTTAAAAATCAAATATACTTTTCATAGAAACATTACAAGGATATTCTCAGAAACCTGCTATGCAAAAGCCAAAATCTAATAACATAAGAGTGCATCAACAGGAGAATAAATATATTACTTGTATCATATTAGTAGAGTAGAATACCACAAATCAATGAAAATGAATCATGACTACAAAAATATGGATGAATCTCACAAACATATGATAAGCGAAAGAAGTCTGATGCCAAACGATGCGTAGTTTATGATTCCATTTGAGAAATAACTTAAATGGCAAATTAATCTGTGGTATTAGACATCAGAATAGTGGTTACTCTGGGAAGAATATAATGAGTGGAAGGGGATACAAAGGATTGGATCTGGAATGGTAGTAATGTTTTTTTGATCTAGGTTTTGCTTATGTAGGTAATTATTTTTTGTAAATATATAAGTTTACAATATGAATTTTGTCCTTTTTGGTATGTATATAATACTTTCTTTAAAAGTTTTCTTAAAAAAACAATATGTCACCATTTTTGCACTGTGTATCATTTAAGCCTAATATACATGTGATAGTATCATATAATTACTGTGTATTAATCTTTATGTATGTTAAGTTAAATTTATATATTTTTATCTACTTTTATATTCTCCAATGGAACACTCTCAATGTATAATGATTGTCTTTGCCCCTTTTAAAGAATGAAAAAATTGAGAATTAGATATATTTAATATATCATGATATTATAGGATAGCTTATCAATGATGTTTATAAGTTTTGGTCTCTCTTTGTTACTGAAGAACCAATAGGCTTATTCTGATAGTTGAATATATGTTTTCAATAACAAATCTATTTTCAGGAAATCCTTTAAATGGATGTCCCATCCAGAATTTTTTAAATACAGCTTTTCTTGTTGCTATTTTTTGAAGTTGCAAAACAGTCAGCATCAGATTTTTTAAAATAAAGATGAAAATTCAAATAATTTCTGCTACTACCACATTTTGTTAAGAACTCAAGAAAAAGATCACTGCTTTTTTCCTTATAAATAATTTAGAATACTGATTTCTCTTCTGTAAATTTTTTCTGTTATAAAAGCCAATAAAAGTGGTAAAATATATTAGGAAAAATACCCCAAGACATAGTTGGAGAGTTAAATACATAATACCTACTACTTTGGCAATATAAAAATAGTGGATGATCTGTAATTACGGGTAGCCACTTGGATATTTACCAGTTAAGCAGTTAATGAGCCCTTCTGCTATAGCACTAAGGAGACTATTACACTAAAATGAACTTATCAAATCCACTAGAATGACAACATGCTGATTTTACTGTGGATGTAGGAGAAATTGTGACAATTTCTAAAATCTAAGATGTGTGTGTTGAAGGGAAAGTACCTCACTTTTTCAGATATTCAAAAAATTCATCTTCCAAAACACTGCCACATGGACAAGCCTTAGAGCAGTAGATTTTGAAGATGGGTATGTCCACGCCACACTACTGCATGAAGTTACACTTCCCTAGCTACACTCGTTGCATTGCAGCCCTGAGGGGGAAAAAATCCAGCATGACAAAGTGTGCCATCTCTCTAAAACATGCATCTCTGAGATTCTGAAGAATTTAAGACATTCTTCATCTACCCTCCTTCCTAGTCTTTCTTTTAACACTGATTAAAATACTTCGCATGGCTTATTACAACACATTTTTGCCTGTATTATTACAGCTCTGAAATAAGATCTTCTGTTGTGGCTTCATCATATTAATGTGAAAGCTTCTTACTGAAGCTGGCATTCCATGTTCTGTGTTGTTCCTGAGCTGCCTTATTGATTTCCTTTTTCCTGTGCCTTAGATAGATCATGTAGAACAGCCTTCTCCCAAATTTAAAGAGCTCTTTCTTTTAGGCAGGAGTCTTTCCACACTTTCAGCATATGACTTTAGTTTACCAAGGATGTAGAATTAATTACCAAGGGTGCAGAGTAAACGATAAACACAATTGTCTCTATTCAAATTAGATTAAAGTTTGCTACCCATTGCTGAAGTGTTGTCAGTAGAATTCATCCCCACATAAAGAAATGCCCTCAAAATTTAAAAGTTACTTTGAATAAAATTTGATTCATTGTTTAATCTAGGCACAGGATTCATATTCCCTGTCCCTCTTTCTCTGCATCTCCTTTGCCTGTTGCTCTCCTCCTATCTCTCTCTCACTTATCTCTCCGTCTCTGTCTCTATTACTGTTTCTGTCTTCATTTCTCTGTTTCTCTGTATATTCACACTCTGACCAGGGAACTTAAAAAAAATAAACTGCCGAGATTTCTGTGTCAAGGTTAAAGAGACTCGCTTTAGAAATTAGAGGTGTCATTCATGTTGAAAAACTTTATAAGAGATCTCTGGAGGCATGCACCAATGTATTAGCTTAGTACATGGAAAAATAAATTGAAAAAGAAAAGCCCTGAAGTAATGAGGCCTCACTATATCTTCAAAGCAACTTCCATCTTTAAGAGAACAGAATTTCCTCTATCCACAAACAAATAGAAGGTAAAAACTAGGTGTGTAACAATATATTACCTTCTTTATGATATCGCCACATAAAATGTGTAATCCAAACTAGATCAAATGACTTTAAAAAATAACATTTATTTGGATAAATTCTTTGCAAATAATATATAGCTTTGTTTTTGTTTGTTTTGTTTTGTGGCTGGCAAGTAGGTACAGATTAACAAACCACTGTAAACTAACTTGAAATTCCTATCTATGCATCCACTTGAAATACACTCAAACTTATATTTGCTAGTAACATATTAGAAATGAGTTTTTTTGTTGTTTTGTTTTTTTTTTTACTTCAGTTTGGAAAGTTCTGCTTTCTGTTTTGACTGATTTCTTTTCACACCACTCCAAGGACACCTTCAAATTTTCATTTGAATTATGACATTGTTTTTACTTCATTAATTTCACTAACACAGGTTCAAAGCGTCAAAAGTCAGTTTTATGTATAATATAAGCTATCAAAACCCCCCATCATTTGTGTGTCTTTATAACATCACTGTAAATAGTCTAGACATTTTTCTTGCTACAAAATTAGAGCTGCAACAATAACTGTTGTCTGAGAGTGTGTTTAATTATGAACAAGGAAGATAACAAAACAAGATTTAATATTTCAGATTGTTATGGTGATATTAAAAGACTTTACTTTATTGAGTGACATTTCTAAAACAATTTTCAATGATGTAGATTCACTGTGCCCCTCGGGTATTTTGGTGCAAATAAATTAGAAGTGATTGATGTTCCCACTAAACAAAGTAACTATAAAGAAAATGCACTGATTTTTTTTCTCTTTTAGTGAATATTTTGAAGAAGGTTAATTTCTGGCTAGAAATACAGATATTCCACAACTACCTAGATGTTAAGTAACATGTTTTTTACCTACGAAAGCTACTGTTTCTTAGTGCTGATCTGTGTGTCATATGTGAATCAGGACCTAGAATAAAGGATGACTCTACTGACAAGAGAGAATGATTAGTAGTAGTTCATCGTGGCAGTTACTTGTTGCTGTAAGAGGTTACACATATTCCTTGATTTCTAATGATTTCTAAACAGGGCCTATAGATTTGTAATGTAACAAATCACATTTCCAAGAATATCCAATATAAGCACTGAAAATACTCTGCTAAATAAAGTAGTAAATGGATACTTATCAAATTGCAAGGCTTTTTCTACAATACAGTTGTTTACATGATGAATTTTAATGCTTTGGTATTGTAATTGTATCCCACCCCCCTAAAAAAATCAAATACCTACCTAATAGGATATTTGAAATAATAAAATAAGATAATGCATGTAAAGGCATCCTACTCATTTCACTTGGAAATAAATCAGCACAACTCAAGTCGATTAGAGTCATGTTCAGGAACCACCCTATCTATGCCTTACATTAAGGCAAGCGTTTTCTATAGTTCAAGAGAAGCTTCATATCAAAAGAGAAATTCAAAGAGTACTACGTCTATCCTCGTTGTTTGGGGAGCCTGTCAAGAATTGTGAAGAGTCTGAGGTTTTATCCTACTTGCTAACTTACAGCTTCTGCCAGTTTCATGGATGCTGGCAGAAGATATGAGACTCCTGGGAGAGAGACAAAGCATGCTATCATTCAAGGAATCATAGCCAGAGTATAAGCATTTTCTTGTGTTACTTCCCAAGCTCTGATTCCCACAGGGTGGCACACACACAGTCAGGTGATACCTGTACACAACTGGGGTTGCATTTCAGGGCAGGAACCTTGACCATAAAGACAATAAATTTCTTACAATAGTCAGGAGACATGCCTGCCCTTAAGCCTGAAGAGAGACCTTATCTCTGAATAATAAGCATGCCTGCCCTTTGCTCCAAAGGGAGAAAGTGTTTCTATCTTCTAATGTTGTTTGTTATACATTTGAAAAGTAATTTCAGAAAGAAAAGGGCAATGGTTGCTTTGCTTATAAGACAAGCGGAAGGGGGAATGGTATAGCTTAGTAGTAGAGTGCATGTTTAGTATGCATGAGGTCCTGGGTTTGACCTCCATTAAAGATAAATAAATAAACCTAATCCCCCCCCCCCAAAAGGGCATATCCTTCATTTTAAGAAAAGGTAAAAAAAAAAAAAAAAAAGAACAAACATTAATTCAGAGTTTAGCATGCATGAGGTCCTGTGTTCAATCCCCAGAACCTCCATTAAAAAAAAAAAAAAAAAAGCCAAGCAGAAATGTGAGACCCACAGAGCATTGTTTCTTAGCAGAACCAATGCAAGTGCAGCTTGAAGATCACCTATTTTACTAGCCCCATCAATTCAAACCAACTAGAGCTACTTAGGCCAATCACTTTAGCAAAATGGAACTAAAAATGGCAATTTACCTAAGAATTATTAAAAAAAAAAAGGTTTGAATTATATGCATGAATCAGTACAATTATATAATCTTTGATTTAGAAAATTTTAAGTCAGTTTTTGATGTTTATAGGTGAATTTTTAAGAGAATGTGGTCAACTCAGAAATAATCTGAGAGATCTGGTAAGTATGTTTCTCATGCATGTTTTAGGTTCTCATACATGAAGAATTAAATACAAAGAAATAAAAGTTAGTGCAGAGTTTGGAGAAAGTATGCTGGGCCTATGTTCTGCAGTTTCATATATTTCTAAATTTTCTTGCCTTTATTGAATTTATGTAAATTCTTCTGTCTAACGTTTACTTGAGATAGATCCTTGTGATTTAATTAAAGGAATGGTATTTGTGGCAGAGAATTGGAAAGCGATATTTAGCTTTAGTAGTTAATTAGCCATTGAACTAAAGGTCTGATCATTCTTCCAGTTTCACACTAAAATGAAAACAGTAAACAAAACAAGTAAAAGGAAGAAATTACTTCCATTTCAAGCAAGTAAAGTTTTTAATAATTTTGTGATTTACAAAATTCTCTTAAGGTTTTTGTGGACATTCAAAATGCAAAGTAGTTGAGGCAGTTAATTCTTGAGAATCATCGTTGACAATACATAGTAATGGTAATGCTTCAATTTTTACCATCTAGAAATAGCAATAAACCAGTGAAATTCACCACCCCCTCTACAAAAAGTCCAAGTTAAATTGTTCCTCCTGCATTAGGCATTGTACTGAAACCTACTTGTTTTGCTTAAGTTTAATTTTGAATATCAAATCAATGTGATCAATGTATCTATTTCTTTACTCATTAGAAACAGAGAAAAAGCTTACTCTGTATGAAGCTTTAATCTTTAAAGAATCTATAGGAATATCAGCTTTAAACAACACTTTTCTTTTATTAAAGTAATATTATTAACATTACTGTAGAATGAATATTAACTGTCACTTCATACTCTTGGTCTAAAAAGTTTTTGACTTGAATGAAGATTGATAAACATTCTTTGGATACTTATTTTCTTACTTCCTTTCTTCATATTTGATGAAGTATTTGATATATATGAAGTATTTGGTACATACAAGTTGCTTTATAAATATCTGTTAAATATAAGTTGCTTTTTACTTAAGTCTGGGTTTTACAGAATCATAGTATCTTAAATTTGAAATAAACTTTTTTTCTTGTTTAACTCAATAATTTTGTTGAGTATCTGGAGAATTCCTCATCCTTCCATCCCTGCCCCAGCCACCCCACCAAAGAAAGAAGAAAATACCTATTAAAGGTCTGTCATCAGATATTTTCAAATGAATTCTAGTATTTAATTTTCATGACTTTCACATAAATGAGAACGCTGGAAGTCACAAAAAGTAAATGACTGACTAAAAAATCACATAGCCAGAAAGGACAAAGATTCATACCCCAGCCTATCTGCACCCAAAGCTCTGTTACTTTTCACCACTTTATTTTATTTCTCAAAGTTTAAAGATTTTTCCCAGCATGGTACAGCACTTTGCAGCACCTGTTGGCTTACACATCTGCTTCCTACTCCAACATTTCCATCTTCAATCATAATTTACTATTAAATGTAAAGTATTTTGTAAAACATAATCATTTGATTGCTTGATTTTATTTAACTTATATGTTTGCCTTGTTATAAATAAAGGATTAGAGGAGACTTAGATTTAGTTTGCTTTTGTACTTCTTTATTATTGTTATGTGTCAAATTAAAAGAAATCAAACCAGACTATAAAGTCATGACTTACTATTTAGACAGTCAGTAAAATTCCTTATTACATTACCCTTTCAGCATTTTTTGTTTTTCACTTCTGCAACACCTAATACACAAAAAGCTTTTATGAGTCATCCCTTCAACTGTGATTGTATGTGTGTGTATGTATCTTCCTTCACATTTTATCTCATAATCAGATTACTGTGAACATATATTCTTAAAAGTATTTTGTACAACTCAATAGCAAGAAAACAAATAACTTGATTTAAAGTTGGGCAAAGGACCTGAAAGAAATTTCCAAAGAAGACATACAGATGGCCAGTAGGCATATGAAAAGGTGTTACAACATAACTAATCATCAGAGAAATGCAAATCAAAACCACAATGAGATATCACCTCACACCTGTTGAGATGGCTATTATAAAAAAGTCCAAAGATATCAAATGTTGGCAAGGATGTTGAAAAAAATGGAATGCTTGTGCCCTATTGTTGGGGATATAATTTGGCGGCCATTATGGAAAGGGGTTCTTTAAAAAAATTAAAAGTGAAACTACCCTATGATCCATCAATTTCACTTCTAGGTATATACCCAAAGGAAATGGTATTAGGATCTCAAAGAAATACCTGTACTCCCTTGTTTATTATAGCATTATTCACAATAGTCAAGATAAGGAAAAAGCCTGTGTCCATCAACAGATGAATGGATAAAGAAAATGTGAGATGTGTGTGTGTGTGTGTGTATATATATATATATGTATATATGTATGTATATGTATGTCTATATAATTCAGCCTTAAAAAAGAGGGAAATCTTATCATTTGTAATACTGTGGATTAACCTGGAGAACATTATGCTGAGTGAAATAAGCCAGACATAGAAAGACATATACTGCATGATTTTACTTATATTTATGCAGTCTAAAATAGTTGAACTCATAAGCAGAGAATAGAACAGTGATTGCCAGGGAATGGAGAGTAGGAGAAATTGGGAGATGTTGGTCAAAGGGTGAGTGTTTTCAACACACACACACAAAACTTGTAACTGTAAGGTAATGAATTTGTTACCTAGCTTCATAGTGGTAGTCATTTCACAGTGTATACATATATTAAAATATCATTGTACACATTAAATATACATCATTTTTATTTGCCAATTATACATCAATAAAGCGGGCAAACTTTTTTCAAAAAAGTGTTTCAGTTGAAATCTGACATAATTTTTGCATAACGTATTATGAGAAGCTCGATGTAGAATGTACATTGACCACTGATTTATTTAATATTGTAAAAAAAAATGATGTTGTAATCAGTATTTCTTATTGGTTAAATCAGTTCTACTGAGAAAATTATTTAAAATTCTGTGCTTTTAAAACTGTACAAAGACCAGAGAAATATATTTGAATATTGGGTTATACACTGAAACTATTTCCAAGAAGTTGACAGGTTCTCTATAAAGACTTAAAAAATTCAGCTTTCTGGATAAAATAATGCTTTGAATGCTTAAAGAATGATTAAGTTTGCCATGAGACTGGAACATAGAGTTGAGGCTGTATAACTGCAATTTTCCAACCCTCTTTCTATTTATTAGAAAGCTTCATAGTAGCGCCGTAACATTTTCCTCCACCTGGTCTCTTTTAAACTACCAAACTTCTGGCTAAAATTTAGAATGCTTTGGTCTATTGGGTACCAACACAAGCAAATACAAATTGAAAAATTTTTCCTTCCTCTATCTTGACATTTCCTAAGTATTTTTATTTTTGGTTATGCTTTAAAAGGCCAATATTCCCTCAGAAATAGACTGTATATCATTTTAGATTGACTTTGTATGTGAAAGGGAGATAGCTCTAAAATTAGGAGGACAATGATTAATAATGTTAAAGAAGCACTGTCTGGTACATACAGAACCTAATGCAGTTAGACACACTTTTTTAAAAATGATGGCTGTATGTTTATACAGCAAGTTTAAATTTTTCTTTTAATATTTGTAAATACTGAGTAGATAGAAATTTTATTTTTTGAAAAACGGTCTTGAAGCTTGAAATGCTTTTTTCTATTTTAGAAACTTAACCATGAGATCTACTGGAAGAAAATATTTGTATTGAAATATGTTATACAAAGGAAATACACTTTTTAAGTTATAAGATGAATTTTCTACTTTTTTCTGATTGTGGCTTTTATGATCTTTACAAATAAATCATCATGAAACATTTTGACACCATTATGTTCTGTTTTCATAGTAGTTCAAGTAATTAATAACTAAGTGAGGCCTCATTTACTTACAGATTGATTAAATGGTTGAATAGCTTAAAAATAGAAATATTTTACACTAAAGCATCATCTGAGATTTGTTTATGAGTCATGCCATTAATTATGTTGCTTGTTTCATGATATGAGAATTAAGGGTCTTTTTGTTTGTTTGTTTCTTTTATTTTCAGATATTTGTAACATGAAAAAAAGGTCCCCAAAAAAGGATCAGCAACAAATTTTCCCACTGTAGAAAAGTTTACATGAAACTACCGATTAGTATTTGACAATGATTTCTAACCTTTCTGAGGTTACTCTTTTTCTAGCAAACTTCAAAGCTGACTTTGTAGGGTTTTTGTTTGCTATTTGAAAGTTTAGTTCATTCAAAAATTTAATTCTGTCTTAATTTCATAGTATTATAAGAGTTTTAATTATGAAATTTTAAGTGTATATATACTTTATTTTTTAGAGCAGTTTTAGATTCACAGGAAAATTAAGCAGAAGGGACAGAGATTTCTAGGGAACAGACCTGTTCCCCCATATGAATAGCCTCCCACATTATCAACATTTGTTGATACATTGTTAAAATTGGTGAACTTACAATGACACATAATCACCCAAAGTCTACAGTTTACATTAGGGTTCCATCCTATAGGTTTGGAAAATTATCAGGTTTTTAAGGATACTACCTTAACCATTTTTCTGCTTCTGGTCATGATTATACATAAACCTCTGAAGATGCATTGTTTCATCCTCGTTCTTCATTGAAACTTAGCCAAACATATGTGTGTTTTGTTTTTTATTACAGCCATCATTGAGGATGTGAAGTGGCATTTCATGTTGTTTTAATTTACATTTCCTTAATGACTAGTGATGTTGAGAATCTTTTCATGTGTTTGTTTATCACTTGTACATCTCATTTGGAGAAATGTCTACTCAAGTCCTTTGCCCATTTTTAAATTATTTGTCTCTTTGTTGTTGAGTTGCAAGGGTTCTTTATATATTCTGCATAGAAGACCCTTATCAGATATATGATTTGGAAATATTTTTCTTTCATTCTGTGAGTTGTCTTTCACTTCCTTGATAGTGTCTTTTGATACACAAAATATTTTAATTTTGATATAATCCAACTTAACCTATTTTCATTTTGTTCCTTGTGCTTTTGGTATCATATCTGAGAAACTATTACCAAATCCAAGGTCATGAAGATTTCCCCTGTGTTTTCTTCTAAACATTTTATGGTCTTAATGCTTATATATAGATCTTCTTTTGGTTATAAGTTAATTTTTAAATGGTGTGAAGTAGGTGTCCAACTTCATTCTTTTCATTGTGGATATCCAATTGTGCTAGCACCATTTGTTAAAGTCTTGCCCTTATCGAATGGTCTTGGAACCTTGTTGAAAATCACTTGACCATAGACTCTTGGGTTTATTTTTGGACTCTCAATTGTATTCTGTTGATCCCTGTGCTTATCCTTATGCCAGTATCACATTGTCTCGAATGCTGGTAGTTTGTAATAAGTTTTGAAATCTGGAATTGTGGGTATTCCTATTCTTTTTTTCAAGATTCTTTTGTGGGGGAGTGCATAGCTCAGTGATAGAGCACATGTTTAGCATGCACAGAGTCCTGGGTTCAATCCCCAGTACCTCCATTAAAATAAATAGGCAAACAAACGGACAAAAAAGATTCTTTTGCTTTGGGGTCTCTTGCATTCCATATAAATTTTATGGTCAGCTTTTACATTTTTGCAAAAGAGCAGTTGGGGTTTTGATAGGGATTGTGTTGTGTCTCTAGATTGCCTTTGGTAGTATTGCCACATTAACTATATTAATTCTTTCAATCCATGAACGTGGGATGTATTTCCATTTATTAGATCCTATTTAATTTCCTTCTGCAATATTTTATAATTTTCACTGTGTAAGTTTTGTACCGCTTTGGTGAAATTTATTCCTTAGTGGCTTTTTTTCCCGTGCTCTTATGAATGCAGTTTTTTTCTTAATTTACTTTTTGGATTGTTCATTACAGGTGTGTAGAATGAAAATTGATTTTTGTTTTGATCTTGCACCCTGAAGCTTCCTGACTCTGTTTATCAGCTCTAATAATTTTGGTGGGATTTTTTATAATTTTTTTGTAGAGTGTCATGTCATTTCTGAATACAGGTAGTTTTAATTTTTCCTTTCCAATTTGATGCCCTTTATTTCTCCTTCTAGCCTAATTACTCTACCTAGTACTTCTAGTACATTGTTAATTACAGTGTCAAAACTGGACAACTTTGTCTTATTCCTCTTCTAAATAAAAAGCGTTCAGTTTTCACCATTAAGTGAGTTTTTCATAACTGTGCTTTATCATGCTGTGGAACTTCCCTTCCAGTCTTGGATTTCTATGTGTTTTTATGTTGAAACGTTATATTTTTGTTAAATGCTTTTTTAGCAACAGCTTAAAAGAAATTCTATTTTTCTTCATTTAATTAATGTAGTATATTAATTACATTGATTGATTTTTGTATATTGAACAAGCCTTGCATTGCTGGGGAAATGGTCATGGTAAATAGCCCTTTTAATGTGCTGCTGGATTTGCTTTACTAGTATTTTGGGAGGATGCATAAGTTCTTTTTTATTGGGAGTTTTGTTGTTGTTTTACTGATAACCTAAATCTTCTTTGTTTTCAATTTTTCTGGTTTTTGTTTCCCAGGAATTTCAAAAGATTGTTATAAGTAATCTTTCTTTTCCATTAAGTCCATTTTAAATACCTTTGGATTATTTTTCATAAGGGAAATAAATACTTTTCCAGTATCCCCTACTAGTTCTATTTCCCCATGTCTTTTAAATTGAGAAGGCTAAAACACAGTATAATACTCATTCTAGCTATTTGGTTGCAAGAGTAGTGGGAGGAATATTGTCAATCTTTCTGATATATTATAATCCATTGGATTTTTTAATCTGTATCAGTGCATGAGCTTTGACAGTTGTTTTAATTGTAAATCAATATGCTTTTTCTAGGAGTCACTGAATTAATCAGAATTTAAAACATACAAAATCTAATCCTTGGAGGTTACTGTCAATTTCAAGCTACTAATGCATTGATTATAAAACACTTACACATGGGATTCAAGTACCTAAACAATTTCTCTTTAAAAGACATCATATTTGCTTCTCTTTTCATAGACTATATTAAACCTGTGAATAATTGCTTTTGTTTAGATTGAAACTTCAATTTCACTGTCAGTGGGGAATAGTTGAAAATTTTTCTGATGTCTAAACTTGAAATTAGAGTTTAACTTTTCCTGTTATGTCATTCATTCATTCAACATCTTTTTGAATATTACTCAATTGTTGATATCCATTCTCCTGTAATTTCCTATATAATTATGCGTGAGAGATACAGTTTGAGTCCTTGCATATATGAACAATATATGAAAATTATCCCAGACTATTTTTAAAGAAAGGATCCTTTGTTTTAGATTTTGTTTTGAAAGAGAGGATCTGAACTGACTGCCATTAATTCTATTTAGGATGGTGGAGGAGTGCAGTTGATGGGAATATTTTCAGTTGATCATCTTGTTTTCAGCCTTTTTACTGCCTTCCATCTTTGATTCAAGTCTGCCTCCCAACCCTCTGAAGAGTATTTTAGGGAAGATTCGTGCCTCCTTAACTTCAGTCCTCTCCATAAATATTTTTGTCTGCAACTACTTGCCCTGTGCTTTATGAGTCAACCCTTCACCTGCCTTCTAGAAATTTGTTGAAATGTGTAGTTTGCTGATGACCTACCACTTGTTCTCTTCATTTTTCATGGCTTATAGCTTTTAAAAATACCTTTGCTATCGTAGTTTAGGTCTCTCAGAGGGGAGACAAATAATTATATCTTCTTCAATCAAAAGTTTTCTTAATACAATTCACTGACACATGGCTTTTGAGTATATGAATAGATTTTACTGAAGCTTTGGAAGATGGAAGGTCCTTCTAGCAATTTATTGTTATCTCAACATATATTTTTCCCAAAAGTTATTTGAGTATTTTTTCTATTATGTGATCATCTATTTTTATCAGTCTACATTCTTATTATCCATTCCTCTTTCCTCTATCCCATAGCCTAAGTTTTCTTTATATTTTTATACAGATTATTTTATCTGTCTTTTTTCCTTGTCTCTTTCTGAATAAATCCTGAATATCAGGATTTCACCTTCTTTTTAAGTAGTTTAAATAAGTGTTTTCTTAAATACTTTCTTTCCAAAGAGGAAATCTAGAGACAGCTGTATTATTTAAGCTGTATTTTTTTAACCCTATTTGATTATAAATTGCTTTGATTTGATTTTTTTTAACCCGATTTGATTATAAAGTGCTTTGTGTATACTATTATGCCAATTCTACTAAATAGGACTCAATAATATTGATTTTAGCTAGTTGTATCCAACACTGAATACCCTCTCATCTCTAAAACATAAACTACTATCTGCAAAGGAAAGACCACACATAAGTTGGACATAGGAAATCCTACAACTTTCTATATCTTAAGACCTAAGGTTCTCAAAAGTTAGCTTTCATCAGAGTCACATAAAAGACCTGCAGAATCACCTAAAGGACAGGTTTCTGGGTCATGTCCCATAACTTTTGATACAACAGGTCTGTATGGAGCCCAGTAATTTGCATTTCTGTAAAGCTTCCAGTACTGCTGATCTGGGAACTATAACATGAAAACCATTGCCTAGTGAATCACTGTTTCACTGAAAAATAGAATAGCTCAAATGCCCTGAACTTGAGAGATAGATTTAGAGACATCTAAATATGTCAATAGTTTCTGAAAGTATTACCTCATATAATTGTGATATTTTAATTTTTTCAATAGGTATTCAATTGCAGAAAAAGATGTTTGAGAATGATGTAGCAGAAAATTAGGTGTTTTCTGTGATTAATAGTTTCACACTCTAGTAACATGAGTCAAAGTGCACACAGGCATTAAACTTCAGCTAGTAGTTGCAAATACTGTGGGAACTATACAAACAAAACACAAAAATTAAAACGAATCTCATCCTCTTGTCGGCATTTGTGGTTTCTACATGTAAGCCTGATATTTATAAGTTTCTGTGTACTAATATGAAATAAATATTTTTTAAAGATATAGTAAAAATTTATTAAAGATGTAATTTTTAACAGAGTAGGAATTGCTTTTCCTTCCCTAGAAATCATACAGTGTATAACAATGGCTGATACAAAATCAGAATTGTTAGTTTCTCATTTTGTAGAGAAGTAACATGAATATTGCCTACGGAATAGTAAAGTTACATTATGAAAGGATTTTTATTATCAAAAAGTGAACTTACAAAGTCTCAGATTTACAGTTTTTTCAACTACTGAATGTACCTCATGATTTAACTGTAAGATAACTTAGCATGGACAAATGTCTACTTTCTGAGAAGAGATTTGAAGTAATGAAAAACTGCTTAATGAACATATATATAGCCTGATATCTTATAGGGTGTGTGTGTGTGTATGTGTGTGTGTGTGTGTAATGTAGTCAATAAGCAAAATTTCCAAAATCTTACTAGCATTAAAAAGGATGAATTAGAAAGGCTGTCTTCCACATCATATTTATCAGTAAGCTCTTGCAGTTTTATCTGATGAGCTATGTTTTTGGTTGATTATCTCTAGTGTGATAATAAAATGAAGCTCATGCTCTTTGTTCAGTTTAATTACCTTTTGTAAAAAAATCATTTAACATTATATTATCGCTATTTTACCATGCCATCAAACATGCTTCTAAAACGTGTTTTTAAATGTCCCAACAGCATTACACCATATAAGTGTGTCATAAATTAAGCATGTCTCTCTGTTTAGGGGAATTTCCTTAAAATTGTTTCCTAAGAGTGAAATTGCTGAGTTAATGTATAAATATATATGCATGACTCAATACATTTTTTGCAAAAAAAATGTAGTGACTAATACATCTACTTTCAGTGATAACGTATATTTTACAATACCCTTTTAGATAAATACTGCCTATCATTTTATTTGTATTTTTGCCAATTTGATAGGTACAATCATGCCAGTATGGTTTTAATTTGCATTTTTGTAAATTTGTAATAGATGGTTTTTAATATGCTTTTAAGTTGATTGCTTTTTTTCTGTTTAAAATATAGCTATATGTTAGTGAGTATAATCTGTTATGTAAAAGCAGGAAAAGGATAACTAAGATTTTGGAAAGACTACATCTATACTATTTTCCTGTTTAAAACCTGGAAGTCTAACATAAATATATGTGTGATGGCTATAACTAATTTTAGTACATGAAAATTAACAGATATTTCTTTTTCTTTTTCTTTTTTCCTTTTTTCCCTCTACATTTTGTGTGCATAAGAAAGTTTTATTTAAACTTCTTTATCAAATTCAGGATTAGTGCATAGCTTTATGGTTAAGAAAAATTGCAGCTCATATGTGGCCTAAAGGGAGAAATATGAATGATATATTGCCTAGAATTCACACAGTTAGTTTTTTAGGTAATAGAACACATTACAGACTGTATGATCATGTTTCTTTCCTTGACAGTTACCCAAATCAAAATCATTTCATTTGCAAATTGAAGTATGATGAATTAATCAAACCTCTGAAGAACACGAAAGGAGATATCATATGTGAATGAAATGTGCAACATTTACTTTTTTATTCTGTCACTTATTCTAGGCCTATATGAATCAACTATAAAGATAAAGTGAATGACTTTCTTTTCTAATCTGGGAGTGATAAGAGATTTTATATATAAATAGAAATATTTTTCCAGGAAGAAACACATTCATTTCAAACAACTCAATTACTCAATGTTGTGTGTGTGTGTTTGTGTTTGTGAGTGTGTGTGTTTGAATTTGATGTACTTTTTCTCTGATAACATATCAGTCTTATGAGTCTGTGACAGTGTGAGAGCACAAATGGAAAGCAATCTGGAGACACTGCTGTTATACAAACAGATTTAAAAAAATAGTGCTGTGTGTGTGCATGTGCACGCGCGCGTGTGCGTGCACATTTGGGAGTTTTGAAAGAGGGAGGGGATTTGTGCAGTAACTTTTAAATATTTTGAATAGAATAGATTAAATAGATCAACTATTTGTTGAATTTGTAATTTATTGAATATCTAAATATTAAGGACAAGTTTTAAAAAGAAAATATGGCAAAACATTTTTAAAAAAATGATTACTGAATGACAAGCCAAAATAGGCTTTACAACTTCATAGGTGACTGAATGTTAGTCTGTGATTGGCTCTTTTCCAGCGGTAGAACTGGCAGACTTCAGATAGGGAGCTAAATTCGACTCTGCTGTGATAAGAAATGGGAAAAAAATAGAAAAAGTAATTGCTTTAGCAGTGATCTAGTTTAGAAGTGATGCATTCTTTCAGGTAGAATTCAGTAACCTTTCCATCCCTTGCCCACTCTTTGAGCACTCTGTGAGGTCAGATGTCTCTGTCTAGGGAGGTGGAAACTGTTTAGAAACCTGCTACCATCCAAAATATTGCAACTGAAATAACGTTAGTATAGTTGTGCACTAAGGCTTGTTGTTCTTTGTGTATGTGAGCATGAGGTGAAAAGGAACTATCTCTTAAAGATTTTTCTATCTAATACTCTTCGGGATCTAATGAGATCAGTCAACTTCAGATAAACATCCTGATGCTGAACTCACAATTGGGCATCTCCGTGTACTGACCCATTTTTCTTTAGCTGTTCTCACAGAGGAATGGCAGTGTATGTTAAGGGCAGAAGAAATGCCTATTTTTATGTGACTATTTGAGAAAGGAAACAAGACAAGTCAATAAAGATTTAGCAAAGTTTGGCTTTTGGATTTGTTCTGTTTTGCTCCTCTGACCAGCCACACATGTTTGGGAAACTAATCCTTTACTTTGACAGACTTATTCTGCGTTACACCTTCTACTGAGTTTTCTGAAAAAGCAAAAAGTATTTTGTCCTCTGGCATTCACACACCAGGTGGTCTAATTTTTGCCTGTTGGCTCACAATAGGTGTTTGGAGGTTTTCTCCCTGACCTGAATCGATTCTCCAACTGACAGAGCAAAGTAAATCTTGGACAAAAACAACCGAGAATATGTTTCCACTAGCAAGGTCAGTGTAAATTATGGAGGATTTATGTACTAAGGTGATGTATTAGAACCCTATGAGTGCTTTTGTTTGAATAGAAATATCAAAATATCAAGGCATGTTGACTTAGACAGATATATGTTTTTTTAAATACAGTTTTGATTATTAGTTAATGTTACTTCACTCTCCTGATGCTTCATTTGTTGCACAACTAAGGCATGGACAGTTTTCTGTGTCAGTCCTACAAGAAACAGGGTTAGTCCCATTTAATTTTTTAGTAGCAAGCTTCTTCTGATAGTGACAGAAAGCAAGCATGGCAATAGGATATGTTTGTCCTCCTAATCACTGGCTTCAGAAGTTTTGTTCTACTTTCCATTATTTATATAAATATTTGAAAATGTACTTAAGTTTTATAATTTTGACATCATTTGAAGTAATATATACTAGAAAAAACATCACCTAGGTAATTTAGTTTCTTTCTTTTTTTAAACTCTGGTATTTAATTGTATTTCAGTTAAGGGATGTGGTATTATTCAGCTGTTTTGGGAATTACTTGGCAAATCCATATTCAGGTAATTTACACTGATCATATTTTTGTAGATTTTGTTCCTATTCTCTTTCAGTATTTTGATTTACTAGTATAAAAACCTAAATATTTTTCTCTGTTCTTCTAAAATGAACTCTTTAGTTTTCTCTAGATGCTCGCTAGGTTTCAGGTATCTTTTTGAAGATAAAAAGTAGAACTACACTATCATAGGTATATATATTCTATAGATTTTACCTATATGGAGATAGGTTAATGTTTTCTCATATTTTCAGTACTCTTTTGATTATTCCAGTGTTTTTCATTACTGGAACAGAATTATGATTAAGCTTTTTAATTTTTAGATTAAGTCTAAGCCTGTTGAGTGAAAGAAAATTTACAACTGTAGATTTTACGGTGTGCCATATAAAAACTTCTCCAAAAGTAGCAACAGAAAATTTTATTTTATCTTTTAAATAAAAAACATATGCACATGTACAAATTTTAAAAAGCATGAAGTCCAGTGATTAGTTTTCTACCCACCACTGTGGCCCAACTATCCATTTCTTTTTTAGAACTATGTTGTAGATTTACAATCAAATCCTTATTTCCTATCCCTTTTTATTTAAATTGCTTTATACTGCACATGTTGTTCTACACCTTGCTTCAGGTTTAGTGTTCTTAGTATTCTTTTTATGGCTGCATACTGTTCTGTGTATGAGTAATTTATTTAACCTTTGCTCTATTGATAGACAAAATAAGGTTTACCCAGTCTTTTTCTGTTGGAAACAATGATTCAGTGAAATGTTATGTACATATTTTTTGAAGATATATCTGGTAGCTTTTTTAAAGAAAGTTGTGGGTAATTATGACATCAGTGATGGCAAGGACCAGATAAGCATAAATTGATGTTATAATCCAGTGTATAATACAGTCTTGGAACAGGCCAAGCTGGATTTTCTCTCTGCACTGCCCATTTTGGACTCCTCATGTTTCAGGCTCCTTTTCCATTGTGTTTTATTTTCTAATTCAGTAAACTCTGTACATGAGTGTATTCATTTTCTAAGACTGCTGTTACAGAGTACCACAAACTAGATAGCTAAAAACAACAAAAAATAATTGTCCTATAGTTCTGGAGACTAAAAGGAAAAAAATCAAGATGTCAGCAGGGCTTGTTAGCAGGGCTATGTTCCTCCTGAACCTGTCCAAGAGAATGTTTTGCTTCTTCCTAGTTTCCAGTGGTGGCTGTCAAGCCCTGGCCATTCCTGGCTTTCAGCCCTGTCGCTCCAATTCCTACCTCTTTTGTCATAATGGACACCAGTATTAGATCAGGGCCCAGAATAATTATCTCATTTTAATTTGATCGTATCTGCCAAGTTCTTATTTACATATAAGTTCACTTTCACAGGTTCTGGGAGTTACAATTTCAACATTTTTAAAGAGGGGGCATAATTCAAACCATAAAGTTAAATAATAGAAGGTAACCCCAGTGCTTCAGTAATCTTGTAAAACTGATGTCCCAAAGTAAGCTCTGTATTCTAGAGTTTAATTGTATATATTATATCATTTACCTAAAACTCCATGTAGTATATGACTATATCTTTAGATTGTAGTCTACTATAAATACTGGTGCTTTTAACATTAGGAAAATTCAGTAAGGAAAAATTTATAGTTTCATATTCAAATTGTGCTAAACTTTTCTGTAATCTCACAGTTTTTGTCTGTCACATCAAATTGGAAAATAAGTATGTTTTGTTTTCTCTTTATTCGTAATGGGCCTAGTCAAGCAGTAATTAGTTGATGTGGCTCATTTTACTGCATTTAATAGGGATCAATAACCAGAATTATTGTTCAAGTTTGTCATCAGATAACAAATCACAGCAAACAAATCCAACAGGAATCAATGTGATGACTCATTAGCAATGAGCTCTCACCAAGAGCGCTAACTAGCTGAAGATGTCACACCATATTGTTTTATGTGAAGCAGATAGCAATAATAAAATCAGGTTCTTAAAACTGACACCAGGAATGTACTCTATTTTTATTTTAGGGCTTTTCTGCTTTTAAAATACTGAAACTAATTTATGTCCTTTTTGTTGTTCTTATCATTTGTTTTAAAATGCGTATTTTTAAATTTCTTGAAGATCACATCTGATTGATGCTTATGATTTTTATAAAGTCTATCCCTAAAAAATATTTACTATGTTTTATGTCCTGTCCTCTCACTTGACTATTATGTTCAATTATGCAGTTATTTTTAACAATTTCTTCATGAAATCAAGTGCACTGCGCACCCACACACATGCACATACACAGAGGTCCATATACTCTCTCATGCACACACACACACACACACACACACACACACACACGTACATGCAGATCATAAATTCTAAAGCATGCTGAAAGAGAATTCAAATAAATGTTTATATGACAGCTAATCTAACTCCAAATCTCCCAATTATACTATCATGACTCATGAATATCTGCTCTTCTCTACTATTACATTCTTAGAAATGAAGTAGATCAAGAGTGGGATGTTGGGATGGGGAGTAAACCATTTTCTGGTGGTGGTAGAACATATTTTCTCCAGAAGAATGGACAGTATTCATCTAGAACATAAATATCTAACTTCTCAGATATATTCTCAAATATATTCTTTGGTATATTTTTGTCTTATTATGATTCCTTGATTTATTATTTTATAACATCTATACAGATATTCAAGTCATCCTCCAAGTGTAGGCAGGACAATTTGTCCTCCTGACCAAATTGTTGTTTACTGATTTAATTTTATAAAGTACCTACCCTATGCCAGAAACTAAGCTGAATTTTAGAAATAAAGAAGAGTATAGACCCTGATGACTCAAGTATAACAAAGTTAATATACTATGTGAAGAGTTCAGTAGGAAACTCTAAGTACAGCTTATAGAAATCTATAGCTGAACAACAAGTCATGAACTCTTACCCTATGCAAGGAACTCTCCCAGGTGCTATTGAAGATAACAGGAAGTAGTGAGCAAGGTCTCTGCCCTCAAGAGTTCACCATTTAATTGGGGAGAGAAGGCCTGAAGTGGATGTCAAGTTAAAGTTACAAGAAAAATGTGTGGTATTAAGGATTTATTTCCTTGTATGCCATATAGGTGTCATGATAGCCCTTTGTGTGAATTCAGGTGAGGGGTGGTCACTTTGGCAGAAGGGGTATAGGGTGGACCACACGGAGGACAAAGCCTTTGACTTATACATTGGATGAAATAGGATTTGGATAATATTTTAATCTTATTATTCATATTATACAATCTCCCATTCAGATTTAGTGGATTCTGTCTTTCTCTTTTGAAAGCATAGGTAGTAATTAAAGCTAACTTAGTCAATAGTTTATGTGACAATAGTTGATGTATTGTGCTAAGCACTTTAATGATTATGAGGATGCTCTGATATAGACACTATTAACATGACCATTTTAGGATGAGAAATTGAGGCATGGGAGAGATTATATAACTCTCCTTGGCTCACGTAGCTCAGAAATAGTAAGTGTAGTCGAACCCAGGCAGTATATTGACAAAGCTTACCCACACTTCATATTCTCTCCCCACTTAAGCTAACTACCTGATACAACGGGTCAGTATGTTCAAGTTTATGTTTTAAATTAGCAACATCCTTGAATAAATGTCCAAATAAATTGTATTATATCTGGGAGCAGTAAGAATTGTAGTGGATTAATTAAGAAAACTAATTAAACTTGGTTCACCATTTGGTTGGATTGATTTTCTGCCACAGAAGTCAACCCATCAAATAATTAGGAAATATAGAAATAATTAAAAGCTAAATCAGCTAATTTTTATTTGAATAAAAATTTAAATGCTTAATGGTAAAATTTAATTATTTTTACATTTTAAAACTCAGATAAATTAAGAAAATTATTTTTATATTCAGTATAAATTCTTTATTATTTTTAATATTGGTTATTTTATTTATTTACTTGTTTGCTTGTTTTTATTGTTGTTTGTAAATATTATTTACTTAGTAGGTAGAGAAGTTTAGTTCATGTTTGGAAATTTGAAGAAAGGAGGCTCTTTGTTACATATTACTTGATATTATGGCTTCAGCTCTCTGAAGTATTTTTTGAATTTTAATGTAATTCAAATTCAGTTGAGATGCATTTTAATTACACAATGAAATTGGATATTTTTCAAATTCTGGAATTAATTATCTCTGTTGCATTCAGGATTATGTAACTATCCGGGAAAATGTGCAAGAACAAGAATGTGCACAAGCAAGGGAGAACCATTTAGATGTCTCCAAAAAAAAAGTCTGTCAGTGGGCAGCAAAAATTCTATTTGAAGTCTTCTCTGACCATTTGATTTAGAAATAATTTCTCATTTTTTGGAAGTGTAAGAAGAGTTATAGCACGTATCTGTCAACACTCTATAATACTTTGGGGTATTTACTTACCTCCTATTTGTAATGAATGTTGTTGTCTTGAGGGCAGGGACCCTGTGTGTGTTATCTGTAGCACCTAGCATAACATCAGGCTGAAAAAAGTATGATGAATAATTTTCACTTTGCAGAGAAAAGATTTGATGTATAAACACAGATGAGTAGAACTGAGTGATAAACCATAGCAGATGTTCATTACACTCATTGTGTGATGCTCTGGTGCTATTCATAATCTCTCTAACTTTCGCAACCCTCTAAGGTAGATCCAGTCTCCATTTAACAGATTAACAAACATGAGATTGTAAAAATTAAATCAGTTCATAAAAATCCTGGCTCTGTTGTAAAAGGAAAACCGCTGTTAGATGACAGAGATCTGGTTTTCAAGTCTTCACCTTTACTTTTCTAGATTTTGTGTCTTGTTTTGGAGTTACTTCAGTAATAATCAGTTTTGAGCCTCAAAGCCAGGCTCTCAGGCCACCTAAATAAAGAGGTAGAAACTACATCTTGTCTCAGTTTAAATAGTGCAGAATACATTATTACCCTTAAAAGAATCATATGGTAAGAGTACGTTTTGTTTTGTAAGAAACTACCAAAGTGTCTTTAGAGGTGGCTGTACTATTTTAAATTCCCACCAGCGATGAATGAGAGTTCCTCTTGCTCTACATCCTCACCAGCATTTGGTGTTGTCAGTGTTCTGAGTTTTGGCCATTCTAATAGGTGTGCAGTGACATCTCATTATTTTAATTTGCATTTCTCTGATGATGTGAGGTCATATGTTTATTTACTATTTGTATATCTTCTTTGGTGAGGTGTCTGTTGTCTTTGGACATTTTTTGGTCAGATTGTTTGTTTTCTTAAATTGTTGAGTTTTAATAGTTTGTTTTGTTGTGTATCTTGGATAAAAGTCCTTTATCAGATATGTCTTTGCAAATATTTTCTCCAGGGCTGTGACTTTTCTACTCATTCTCTTGACAGTGTCTTTCTCGGAGCTGAGAATTTTAATTTTAATAAAGTACAATTTATCAGTGATTTCTCTCATGGAGTATGACTTTGGTGTTCTACCTAAAAGTCATCACCATAGCCAAGATCATATAGATTCTTTTTCCTGTGTCATCTTCTAGGAGTTTTATAGCTTTGCATTTTATATTTAGGTCTGTGATTGATTTGAGTTAATTTTTGTGAAAGATGTTAGGTCTTTGTGTAGGTTTATTATTTTTTGGCATGTTTATGTCCAGTAGTTTCAGCACTGTTTGTTGAAAAGACAGTGCATTGCTCCATGGTATTGCCTTTGTTCCTTTGTCAAGGATCAGTTCACTGTATTTATGTGAGTCTATTTCTTGGCTCTCTATTCTGTTACATTGATCAATTTTCCATTTTTTCACCAATACCACACAGTCTTTATTTCTGTAGGTTTATAATACATCTGAAAGTAGGTAGCATCAGTCCTCAAACTTTGTTCTTCTCTTTCAATATTTTGTTGGCTATTCATGGTCTTTTGCCTCTCTATATAAACTTTAGAATCAGGTTTTTGATAATCAGAAAATAACTTACTGGGATTTTGACTGGGATTGCATCGAATCTTTAGATCAAAGTGGGAGGAACTGACATCTTGACAATAGAGTCTTTATATCCACTAACATGGATATTATTTAGTTCTTCTTTGACTTCTTTCATCAGATTTTCCTCACCTAGAGGTACATATTTTGTTAGATTTGTACCCAAGTATTTCATTTTGGAAGGTGCTGATTTTAATGTTACTGTATTATTAATTTCAAATTTCAGTTGTTCACTGCAGGTATATGAGAACATGATTGATTTCCACATAGCAATCTTTTACCCTGCAATATTGCTGTAATCACTTACAACGTCAGACTTTTTCTGGTTGATTCTTTGTGATTTTTCTATATAGATGATTATATTATCTGCAAACAAAGAGCTTTATGTCTTTCTTCCCAGTCTGTATGTTTCATTCTCTTCTCCTATCTTATTGTGCTAGCTATAACTTCCAATAATACAGTGTTAAACATGACTGGTGAGACAGGACATCCTTGCCTTGTACCTGATCTTAGTGGGAAGGCGTCAAGTTTCTCACCATTGAGTATGATGCTAACTGTGGGTTTTTTTGGTAGATATTTATCAAGTTGAGGATGTTCTCCTGTATTCCTTGTTTACTGAGAGTTTTTACCATGAATGAATGTTAGACTTTGTCAAATGCTTTTTTTCTCTATCTAGTGATATGATGGTGCCATTTTTTCTTTTTTAGTCTGTTGATGTCCTGGATTACATTAATTGACTTTTGAATGGTGACTCAACTTTGCATAATTGGCATAAATGCTACTTGATCTTAGTGTATAATTCTTCTGTACATTATTGGATTTAATTTTCTAATATTTTCTTGGGAATTTCTGAATCTATGTTCATGAGAGATACTGGTCTGAAGTTTTCTTATAATAACTTTGTCTAGTTTTAGTATTATGATAATTCTGGCCTCAAAGAATGAGTTTGGAAGCATTTCTTCTCCTGATCCTCTGAAAGAGATTGTAGAAATTTGATATAAATTCTTTTTTAACTGCTTGATGGAATTCATCAGTGAACCCATCTGGGCCTGGTGCTTTCTGTTTGGAGATTATTAATTACTAATTCAATTTCTTTAATAGCTATAGGCCTATTCATATTGTCTCTTTATCTTGTGTAAATTTCAGCAAAATTTTGTCTTTTAAGGAATTGAACCATCATCTGGTTATCCAGTTTATGGGCATAGAGTTAATATAGCTTGACATAGTATTCCTTTTTTTTTTTTTTAACATCTATGGAATCTATAGAAATGTCCTTCTCTGCTTTCATTTTTGATATTAGTAATTTGTGTCTTCTTTCACTTTTTATTACTTTTCATACTTAGAGGTATCAATTTTACTAATTTCTTCAAAGAACCAATTTTTGGTTTGTTGATTAAATTTTGTTGAGTTCTTCTCCAATTCTTATTATTTCTTTTCTTCTGCTTACTTTGGACTTAATTTGCTCTCTTTTTCTACTTGCCTAAGGTAGAAACTTAGGTTACTGATTTTAGATCTTTTTTTATAATAACATATAGTAAATGTTATAAATTTTCCTCTAAGTAATGCTTCTGCTGCTGTTCATGTAAATTTTGAAAAGTTGTGTTTTTATTTTATTTCAAACTATTTAAAATTTCTCTTTAAATTTCTTCTTTGATCCATGTGGCATTTAAAGGTGTGTCATTTAATCTCCACATATTTTGAGATTTTCCACTTTTCTCCCTGTTATTGGTTTCTAGTTTAATTCCACTGTGTTCTGAGAGAGGACATTGTATGATTTCTGCTCTTTTAAGTTTACTGAAGTATGCTTTATGACTCCTAAAGAGAGAATGTGATATATCTTGGACTATTTCCCTGTGAGCTTGAGAAAAATGTATTTTTGCTATGGTTGAATGAAGAAGTCCATATAGGCGAATTATATCTAGTTAATTCATGGTGTTGTTGAGTTCAACTTTGTCCTTACTGGTTTTCTGTCTGCTGGATTTGTATATTCTGTTGATGGCTTTTTCTCTCAACACCTTAAATATTACTACCCTCTGCTATTCTCATTTGTATCATTTCTGAAGAAAAGTTGGACATAATTCTCATATTTTTCCCTCTATAGTTGGGTGTTTTTTCCTCTGGCTTCTTTAAGAATTTTTTCTTTATCTTTGATTTTCTACAACTCAAAAATGATATACCTAGATGTAGTGTATTTGATTTATCCTTTCTGTTGTCATGGATCTGTGGTTTGGTGTCTGACATTAATTTGGGGGAAGTTCTCAGTTATTATTTTTTCAAATACTTCTTCTGTTCCTGTCTCTCTTTCTTTTCGTAGTATTCCCATTACATATGTGTTGCACCTTTTGTATTTGTCCTATAGTCCTGTGATAATCTGTTTTTTTTTTCCCAGTTTTTGTTCTTTTACTTACAATTTTTGAGGATTCTATTAATATACCCTCTAGCTCAGGCAGTTTTTTTTCCAGCCTTATCAAATCTATTAATAAGCCCACCAAAGGCATTCTTCATTTCTGTTACAGTATTTTTTTTTCTCTAGCATTTCATTTTGGATTAGAATCTTAGGATTTCCATTTCTTTGCTTACATTGCCTGTCTGTTCTTGCATATTATCTACATTATCCATTAAATCCCTTAACTTATTAGTCATAGTTGTTTTAAAACTCAGTAGAACAATTTCAATATCCCTGCCATGAATGCATCTGATGCCGGTTATCTTGCTTTGAATTGTGTTTTATGCCTTTTTTTATACCTTGTCATTTTTTTCTTGATAGCCAGACATGATGTACTGGGTAAAAAGAACTGCTGTAAATAGACTTACTTAGGTAGTGGTGAGGTGTAGGGGGAAGGAGAATTGTTCTATAGTTCTTTTTTTTCCCCAATAAATTGCTTATCCTTTTATTTGTTTATTTTTTTGTAGTATGCAACTAAATGGTTTTTTTGTTTGTTTGAATTTTGTTTGTTTGTTTTTATGTTATTTTTGTTTTA
The DNA here is from genome assembly GCF_036321535.1 of Camelus dromedarius. Classification (NCBI taxonomy): domain Eukaryota; kingdom Metazoa; phylum Chordata; class Mammalia; order Artiodactyla; family Camelidae; genus Camelus; species Camelus dromedarius. Next base: position 58,111,868 of record NC_087436.1, on the reverse strand, counting down.
TTGAAGTATAGTCATTGTGTCAATTTCTGCTGTATAGCATACTGTTCCAATCATATTCTTTTTTACTAAAGGTTTTTACAAGATGTTGAATACAGTTCCGTGTGCTATACAGAAGAAATTTGTTTTTTATTTTTTTTGTATAGTGGTTACCTTTTGCAAATCTCAAACTCCCAAACTTATTTCTTCCCACCTCCTTTCCTCTAGTAACCATAAAATTATTAGTATGTCTGTGAGTCTGTTTCTGTTTTGTAGATGAGTTCATTAGTGTCCTCTTTTTCCTTTTTTTTTGTTTTTAGATTCCACATATGAGTAATATCATATGTTATTTTTCTTGCTCTTTCTGGCTTATGTCACTTAGAATGATGATCCTTAGGTCCATGCATGTTGCTGCAAATGGTGTTATTTTATTCTTTTTTATGGATGAGTAGTATTCTATTATATAAATATACCACAACCTCTTTATCCAGTCATATGTTGATGGACATTTAGGTTACTTCCATGTCTTGGCTATTGTATATAGTGTTGCTATGAACATTAGGGTGCATGTATCTTTTCGAATTAGAGTTCCCTCCAGATATATGTCCAGGAGTGGAATTGCTATGGTAAATCTATTTTTAGTTTTTTGAGGAATCTCCATGTTTTCCATAATGGCTGCACCAAACTACATTCCTACCGGCAGTGTAGTTTGGTTCCCTTTCTCCACACCCTCTCCAGCATTTATCGTTTATAGACTTTTGAATAATGGCCATTCTGACTGGTGTGAGGTGATATACCTCATTGTAGTTTTGATTTGCATTTCTCTGATAGTTAGTGATATTGAGCATTTTTTTTCATGTGCCTATTGGCCATTTGTATCTCTTCATTGGAGAATCACTTGTTTAGGCCTTCTGCCCATTTTTGGATTGGGTTGTTTGTGTTTTTTGCTATTAGGTCTCAGTGTTTTAGTGAACCTATGCTTCTGGACTGTGAACCTCAGAAGACTTGGGTTTTTTACTCCCTCCTTAGGTGTGACAGTGGGCTGAAATTGGGTATTTTCCTTCTACCAGTTCAGTTAAGCCCTGGTAATACCCCAGGAAATTAGGCTCTGATTAATTAGTTTCCCCTGAGGACAGGCCTTGTTAAGAAAACATTGCTTTGGCATATTTCAAAATGGTTCTTTTACACTCTTCCTGTTGGAAGCCAAAAGGAATTTTCTCTGAAATTTACTCTGGAAATCTGATTGACCTCCTAGAGGTAAATCTCACAATATTGTAGGTGCACCCCTCATAACTGGGTTGCCGTGGAGATTTTAAACTCTCAGAGTTGTCCATAATGAACAATTACAATTCAAGTCTTCCTGTGATTCCTGTTTGTTTCCACTTGTGAGTCTCTCCTCAGATAGGCCATGACTCCCTATAGTCACCTGCCTTTCCAATACTGGGGGCAGCTGTTTGTCCTGTATTACATCCCCTTTCCTATAGATCCAAAAAGAGTTGATTTTTCTTTCTTTTTAGCTTTTTACTTTTTTGTTACTATAGCACCGCCACTTCCAAGCTTTTTACATTGGGAACCAGAAACCACAAAATTCCTGTGTAGATTTTTGAATAAACAAAAATCATAGTTACCTGTTTTACATGTATTATTCATTGAATATAAAATTATACTTAAATGAATGAATTGCTTTCAAGTCACACATCTAAGCACATATATCATTTAGTTAATCCTTTGGTACTTTATTTTTCAGTTTATAGTTAAGTACTCACTGTTCCTATTGAATTTTCTCCACATACCTATTTTAAGAACAATTTACTAAATTCAAGAATAAATGGAGATGAACGAAAAAAAACTGACCTTGTTTTCTTTTGTGTAGTAAAGTAGTTTTTAAGGTAAAAATACTAGAATTGCTCTTACTCTCACAAAATAACATTAAATCTAAGTATGTGATCTAGAATTAAGAAATTATTTGTATATGAACATATATTTTAAACAAATACATATATATTTAAGTAATATATCTTTTCTGATAGTGTATATTTAAATGTAATAATCTTGATTGGGAATGTTGTTAATGACAAACATCTGTAAACAGTTCTCATGAGCTTAAAAAGGGAATGAGAGTTATAGATAAAGCTGTTTTCAATATATTTGGAAATTTGCTGGCAACTAAAAATGCATTTGATATTGATATTAACCATAGTAATATCAGTAAATGAAAAAAATGACAGCTACTTTATGATTATGTTTTTTTCTCTGATCCATCTAACTAAATATTGGTGTCAACATTATTTCCCTTATGAACATTGTTAAATGCATATGATTCAGATGGATAACTATGAGTGATCTATGAAGCTCTAGAAAATATTTTTTGTGATATTACATATAAGTGAGAATATTTTTTCTGTGACTCTCTTGATGGATCAGTAACTTCTGAAAACAAGTCATCTGGTATTTATAAAGAAGTTGTCTTCTCATTGTATCTTTCATGTACAGAAGCACATTTCTTGATGATCACTATCTGAAAGCTCTCTGTATTGTTGAGTTCAACTGCCATTGAATTAATATTTTCTCTAAAAGCCTATGTAATGGTTCTTCAGCGTACAAGAATGAAATGGCCAACACAAACTTTCAGGTCCTGTTCCATTTTTCAAGAGCTATAATTTTAAGATGTTCTTCTTTTTGTTTCAGTGTCTACTATTCTGTGCCCTTCCTATCTATTTGTCTAATGCTGTACCCAGAATCACACCAACAGCCAATACATACAGTCTCTTAATATATGTAATATAATACAATATGGTTTTTCCTTCCATCTCCACTGGGGAATTTTCTCATAGTTAGACTAAATCATCTCCAGTTATGCAATCCTAACTTACTTTCTAGGCCATTAGCATACTATTTGCCTTATCTGTATTCCTTCCAATTTATTAATATCCCCTCTTAAAAAGACAATGACAGTGGCCCCAAATACTCCTGATATGCCATAGATTTCCTTGATATAATACATTATATTTACATAATACAAGTTATGTTTTCTGTAGTATTTTTTGACCATTGAATTGATACACTTTTACATGTAAGCAATTGCACAGACTTGGAAATTTCTTTACTTCCCAGAAGGAGTAAGGACTGCAAGAACTGAAGAAGTGAGCTGAGAACCTCCAAGTATACTGTCCATGCCCAATTAATAAATGTCTTTTCACTACCTGATCCTCAAAATACAACTTCTTCCTCTTCCCCTGCCATTTTTCTACACATAATGAAAATAGTACCCTTGAGACACAGAGATCTTACAACACGGCTATAATTAGTCAAGTGAGTCAGAGAGCAGAAGGGGAGAATAGAGCATCAGGAGAAAAGCAATAGGATTTACAAAATCTAAAATTTAGTGTTAAATACATCTTTGATAGTATTCTTTTACTACTAACTGTGTAGACTTGCTTCAGTCATTTAACCTCTTGAGACTATTTACTGCTCAATAAAATATTTTATTATTTATACAGAATAAATTTTAGAAGAATATTTAATGAACATTCATAATAGATACCCCACAAGTCTTACTGCTTCCATATATTTTCTTATCCTTGAGATAAGTGGGGATAGAAGTTTTACATTCTTTTTACCTAGAGAACTACTTTAATGATATTCTGCAAAAATCATTAGGAACTGGTGTATCATAGTCAGTATTGTACAGCAGTGGATGTTATATGAGAAATACTTTAATCCACTACTGTCACAATTTTAAAGAAAATCAATTTCATACATGTAACTCATATTGTCAGAAAATTATCCCTTTCTCTTTCCAAAGAAAATATCAAAGCTTGTAAAGTAGTGAAGACGTTACATATCCTATCACTTAACTGTATCATTTTAAATTTTTATTAATTCTCATTATTTTTCTTGTATGTTTTATAACAGGTTGTTTTCTGTAATTCTTTAAATGAAATTACTGGACAATAATATTTTGTGAGATAAAAATCTACACACTATTTTTTCTTTATTATCAGATCAATACTGATTAGACCGAATCAAAGAATACCACATGTACAAAACTTACTTGCATAGTAACACTCTGAACTTTTACAGAAATTTTATTTTATAATTCCTTAGAATATTAAACAATTTATTAGATGGCTATGACATTGTACATGAGCCATAAATAAACTCTACTTCTATCACTTAACATTTTCTCCTTTGTATTTTTCATAATGTCTTACAGAGTGTCAAATATACTTCATCTGCTTCTCTCTACATTGAATGTACCTGTTTCTTATTTCAGAATGGCTTTTATTTTACATTAGCCAAAAAAAAATGCTGAAAAGATAAAACTGTACTATTGTACCATGATTTCAACAATGAAAACAAAAAAGTATGGATGTGTACAATTACTAGGGTGCATACACAGAAAGGATAACAACCCTTTAGAATATTATATTACAGGGAGTTGTTTTTAATATAAACTTACAAATTATTTTCATTTGTATATAAAATAAATTTATTCTAGGCACTTCTAGCATACAGAAAATGAAATGGTAAGAGACTTATTTATATGCTGTGATAGTGATTGTATTCAAAACATAACCTACCTGATTTCATAACTTCTAATCTTTCCATTTAGCATATATCCTTTATCTTGGAGATACAGAAACAGTACAAAGGCTTCCCTAAAGAGACATGGTTACTTCTCATTGTGCTGACCATGTCAGATTATATTGTTTTAAAAACTTTTTATTAACTTATGGTGAAAAGGAATATGAAGGTGAATATATGTATGTTCATGTATGACTAAAACATTGTGCTGCACATCAGAAATTGATACAACATTGTAAACTGACTATGCTTCAATAAAAAAATACATACAACTTTAAATTTCAGATTACTTATTGGACTAAAAAGTTTAAAAATAATTTTATTTGAGTATTTTTTAATTATTGAGAAAGCTCTCATTTCAAAAGACCTTTAAAAGTAAATTTTATAAAGTTATTTTGAAATACTACATTGAGATATCCAGTAGTTTCAGTACTTAAAAAATGAAATAAATCTTAGAAATTTAGAGTTGGAATGTTCCTAGAAACAATTTACCTTGGTCCTCCAGTTGTCTCAGGATAATATACTAAGAAGTTAAACCATTTTCACTAAGATCTGTAGAGAGTCATGTGAAGGATTAAATAAACTAAAGCCAGATTTTTTTGTTTATTCTATTTTCATAATTTAATGTGGCAGTGAAATGTTACTTGCAGTACACTAGTAATCATTTAGGACCTACAATTTTCTGATATTAGTTGGACTTTAACACCCACCATCTTAATGATTACTTCAATTAAAAAGAAATTGTTGGTCCCTATAGGTGTTTCCAAGCTGTGTGAAAAATAAGGATGTCTTGTTCTTTAAAAGTCTTATTTGATCTGTAATATATTGTTATGGGAGAGGCCCTGGAGCCCCACTGGAAGAGCAGTGCAGTGCTTGGGAACAGAGAGTGTACCATGAAGACACCAAGGTTTAAATCCTGGCTCTACTACTTGCCAATTTGGCAAGTTATTTCAGTTTCTTACAGCCTCAGTTTTTTATATGTAAAATGTACATAGTAATTGAATCTACTTCACAAAGTAATATGAATAATTTATTCTATATAAAACATAGAAAACAGTGCCTGGCATGTGGTAAGCACTATGTCCATGCTTGTCATAATCATTCTGTGTGTGGGGACAGAATTGAACACCAGGGTCTGGGCCCATGGTTCTTTAGCTTCCTTTGAAAATTATGTCATTAGCAGGGCATGGCACTTGCTAATAGCACAGCACTAAAAGGATTAGGAGGGTTTAGAAAAGAGGTTAGCATATCCTGGTCATGGCTTGTGTGTATATGGGTTTTAAAAATATACATAGTCTGTGTTCTCTTTGGAGTGAAACAGAATGAGACCTGTATTCTCCTCTACGTGCGTTTGGTTTCTCACTTTCTGCACCTCTCAACTCTTCTATTTCATGCCACCTACCTCATCCTGGCTCTGGCAAAGGCAATTTCAAAAAGAAAAGCTGAAAAGTCACAAAATGTTATGATTAATAGCTGTTCCTACTCCCTTTAGACATACAGATGACACATATTTGTGCTTTTCTACATTCACAAGAAAGATTAGAACTGTGGCTAGAATTTTTTAGTTGAAACATACCATTCATGAAGCAGAAAATATTGCTGAATATTTGTTTCATAATAAATTTTGTTGATGGCATCACAATTCCAATTTTTTAAACCAGTGAAATTGTACATAGTCATTACAGTATCATGTAGACAAACATATTGGTGATGGTAATGGATTTTATTTTGTCACAGTGCTTGACTAATGAAACATTTTTTAAAAAAAATTATTTAGAAGAAAATTACTATTCTTCAGAATAGTAATTTATTTTCTGTTAAATTGAAATTAAATTTCTCTTAAGAAACTTGTTTCTTTAACCTCTTTATTGGTATAAAACCTGTGTAATACAGAATTCACTTCTTTGAAGTACATAATTTAATGGTTTTAATTGATTCTCACAAGTGTGCCACCATTGCCACATTCAAATTTTAAACTACTCTCATCACCCCAGAAAGAATCTCTGTGATCGCTAACAGTCATGCTTTATCTCCCTCAACCCAAGTTCCCCAGCCCTGGTCAGCATCTTATCTGCTTTCTGTCTATATAGATTTTCCTGTTCTGCATTTTTCATATAAATGGAATCATACAGTATATGATTTTTGGACTGCCTTTTTTCACTTAGCATGATAAAAAACTTTCGAGATTAAAAAAATGTTTGTTCTTATGAAGGAAAAACATGTTCTTAAAAAAATGTATCAAATGCCATTATGCAAAGAAAACACTTGTTTTTCATTGTTTGGCCATATCATATTTTGATCCTCTTCTGTGTGTTGAAAGTATAAAGCCATATTGGATATAATGACAGTTTTTATCACACTGAACACTTGATTATTCAATCTAGTAGAGGGCAATGGTTTCATAGCTAATGCTCAAGTCTTGTACGTTTGCCTTTGGGATATAATGTGTGTGCTTTTGACAGTGTGTCTGCTTGAATAACAATGTTCAACTAGAGTAATATCAAAATTGCCCTGAATTCCCCTAGCATATGCCAACTAGAAGCAGGTAGAGATAGATTAGAAGTGTCATGTCAAGCAGAAGTCAGCCTGAGATTAAAGCCTCATTATAATCCAAAATGTGAACAATCCAACTATAGATTAATAATTTTGACTGCATGTTGTATAAATGCTTTATTAGACATAGAAAAACACAGACAGTAGCACCAACTTGGCTGGAAATTTTAATCTTGAATTAGTGATAATTAATGATTTTATGGTAATTTTGTAATTAAGAATATTCTTCTTGGGATTCAAGTTATATAATGAGGTCTTTGTAGAACTATCATAAAATTAATTCTTCTAGATGGAATGAATAATATGATGATGATGATGATGATGATGATGATGATACAGCTAACATTTACTGAGTACTTACACGTCCCGGGTACTGCTCTAAGGGGTTTACTACATTCATTAATTTAGTCCTTACCACAATACTATGAGGCTCACAGAGGAGAAAGTATATTGCCTAAGGACCCCCCGCAGGCATCGGTAGATGTACCACTTTTCTTGTTTTAATTCTGTACTTTGGCTTTCAATATATTTTTGACATAGAAAAATTGAATTATTAACAATTATTTTCACCAGTGAAAAGTGCTACTTTTCCTATCACCAGTAGAACTCTATTTCCTTTTGAATGAAACATGGGTTTCATGAGGAAAATATCAGAAGAGTGGACAGTTCTATTCCAATAAAGATACTTATTGAAACATAAAATACTTTAAAAAACCTTTTATTAGAGAAAATGTAATCTCAGTCAGATACTTGTAATCCTGATTTCAATTAGGCCTAGAATTTCAGAGCTAGCAAAAAAAAAGTTTCTTAAAATTCTAGTCAAATGCTTTCATTTTTAGCAGAGTGAGGTTGATTTCAAATCTTTTTTTTTTAATGGTTCAATATTGCTCAATCAAATAGAAAATGTGTGACTAGGAAATATAGTTAACCTTGAGTTAGAATGCTGTGGAGTGCAGCAGTGTGGTGGCAGCTGAGATTCCACTAACCCACAAAGTTATGGGTCACCGAACACAAATTGTACTTCTTTCAGAGGAAGATTTTCACACTTAATATGAGTAAATGTTCCCATTCAGTCTATCCTTATTCAATCTCTCGTATCACCAAAACAAAACAGAAGAACATATGTCTTTTAATAAATACCTGATTTATTGTGTGTATATTAATTTAGATATAATGCAGTATATTGTTTAATATTAATTCATGTGTTTTATGATATCTATGAAAATAGAATACCTAAAACTAAATTGAAGCTAATTAGCCTATGTAGCCAAGTCGAGCCTATGTCTTTTTGTTCAACATGTAAATATTGAAATCGTATCTTTTTTTCCTTCTTGAAGTATAGTCAGTTACAATGTGTCAATTTCCGGTGTACAACATAATGTCCCTGTCGTGTGTGTGTATATATATATATATATATATATACACACATATATTCCTTTTCATATTCTTTTTCTTTGAAGGTTATTACAAGATACTGAATATGATTCCCTGTTGAAATCATATCTTTAGAATATAATATCATAAAGACCTAAATTTTGAAAATTACTTTGATATTAGTCTCTAAAATAGCAACTAGTGAGATAACAGTTTAGATTATTTAAAAATTCTGTTGGTGCAATGGTGTAAAGCTAACTGAAAGAATTATTTCCAAATATTTCTGTTTAATCATAATCTGAGGTACGATTCAATAATGAACAAGGAATTCCTGGTAATGAGAAAATATTTACCAATGAATCACATTTTATATTACAGTGCGTGTGATATTGATACAGTACCCCTTTCTACACTTATGTATTTATTATGACATATAACTAATACAAATATTAATTAGCAATTCATATACATGTATGTATGTGTGTGTGATCTTTGTATCTTGTTAAAGCCTTTAAATAAGTAGCAGAGAAATGATGAATTTTAGGAATAAACCTTTGTAGGCATCCTTTTCATAATGTGTTCTCTCTTCATTAATCATTGAAGAATTTTTAAGTGACTGTTTAAGGATAGAAATGCCTAGAAGTAGGCACTTTATGCAAAAATAGTGACATATTAGTTCAGTTGCTTTGCAATCAAATCCTAAATAATAGCATGGAAATAATAAGGATATAATTAAGTAACTTGAAATTACTAGTTTTTAAATTGATAAGGAAAGACATACTTTCGATAACATTTAGAGAAATATTAATTTTGGAAATACAAATAAAGTATATAAATATGGTTTATAAATAACATGGATATAATACATTATTATAACACAAATTGGTCTCTTATCAATGAAAAATGTCTGTATCCAAGAGTAACTTAAGCATGAATATGCCTATTACACTAGTATTTAGGATTATTATCTAGGAATATATTTAGGATATCATTGATCTCAATTTTCCAGTTCTCTGAGAAAAAAAAAAGTTATTCTCTCCCCTGAAAAGAGAGAGACACACTTCCCTAGGTTTCTCTATATGCCATGATGTTTGGATAGAAGAGGAACAATGAATGTATCAGGAAATAATTGGATTTATATTTCATGCTGTTATAAGGCAGAAGAAATAACATTATGATTGACATTTTTGGAATGACAACTATGTACAAAGCATTATGCTCATAGACTTAATTACATTAAGTCAAAAGTCAACCTCACTGAAAATAATCCAATTTCATAGTAGATGGTTAATGCTATTCTAGCTCCATTATTTATTAATTCATAAAGAGTCAGGAATTAGTTTATATGCCAGTGAATTAAGTTTTGACTGGAGCAAGTATAAGAAGATTAAGAATATGAGAACCTAAAAACCAAAATGAAAGTAACTATACCAATGTGAGATGTGAAAATAAATAAATTCAAAGTAAAATATCATAATTTAAGTAAACTCTTTACATTTAGTGAATATTAAACAATGCTTACCAGTGAGTGTTTAAAATATTGATTCTTATTTTAAAGTCTCTGGAAACTATAAGATATACTGTAGACATTTTGCTTTAATGGATGTTGATTAATAATTGTTTCACAATATGTATACACTCTAAAGTATTGAATGAATGGAATAAAATATCTATGTAATATGAAACATTATACTCCAATACAGTTTTTCCTTTCAAACTGGTTTTGAGAACTTAATCATTGCAGAAGCTTCTGGCAGGCAGCATTCAATTTTTAAACATACTAGAATAGATAGATCATAATCTTGGGTAAAAATTGGCTTGAAGAGGGAGTTACAACACAGTCCAATAATGTATAATGACCACATCAGTATCATTACTTGTAGGTTGCAAATGAGTAGTGGTCAATTCTTTCTCTCATCTTACTTTTCATTTTGTTGTGTCAGGAAACTTCTTTGAACTTATTTTACAAAATAAGTACTTTTCACAATCACTATTATTAGTAACACTTTGCTTAAAATCAGTTTCACAAGTGATGACAACACAGCAGCATATCAAGAGAGCTGAACACTGCTATTCTGATGTGTGCATTTAGGTTACAAGTTATTGTTGACAAAATTGGGCAATGTCTAGATTATACAAAGTTAATATTTAATAATGGATTATGAGATGTTCTCATAGCTGGGACTCTAACATCCTCTTTTGCCCCCAGAGGTGTAGATGGCCTAGTTACAAGCTCAGGGGAGGTGAATTTCCATGGTAATATAAGATATTTACGCCTTCACTCATGAACCACATACAACTTGTCTTTCCTAAGCCAAGCTTTAGTCAACTAATGTACTGCCTGATTAAATTATTAAACTTTACACATATATTCATAAAAGATATTCTTTCAGTGACTATGTTTTAATTCTTCCATACAGTCATAGAGTGGTGAATATCTAGAAGACACTAAGACTGTTTCAATCTGGTCATAATAAGTAGTGATCTGATAAAGTGAAAAAAAATTGATAGCTAATCTGTCTATAAACATAAAGAATAGACATGAATTAATACACAGTTTTACAAAGCATGAGCAAAAACAAAGGATGGCATTTTTAAGTAAATAAATACATACTACAAATTTAAATGCTCTTTTATAGTAACATAAGGTACATATGTAAGACATTTCTGCCTTTACCCATCATTTCATGGATGGTGAGTTACAGAAGTAGAATTACACCTAAACTTCACTATAACTGATCCTTGTTGTCATGTCCATAAGAATATTGTATTATTGAATATAGTCAACTCTTGATTATGTACATATCCTTTTTCATGATCAATTTTAAGTATAGTCCTGGGATATTTTGCCAGAAACATGGAATACGTTTCTGGCATCCTTACCCCATTTCCTGACTTGCCTAGGCTCAGAGACTACAAGGCAATTTAATCTTACCACAAAGCAAAACACGATTACAGAAGTGCAAACTCTGCCATTTGATATTATCTCTACTTCTTCCTACATTAGCAGACAAAATTGAACTGATACCTATTGCTGACTCCTCCAGAATTGTGGTTTCAGCATAACTGAGGGATTTCATGGATATATTTGCCTGTTGGCATGAATGTTTTATAGTAAATAAATAGTGCCGCTATTAATTATTTTTTTCATTATCCATTCTCTTACCTGATAAAATCATAAAATCATATATGAAAGTGGGAACCCATGATAGGATGCATATTCACCTCATGAAGAAACTGAAACTCACAGACTAGCATGCATAACTGACTAAAGTTCAGTGTGTAAATAACTTGATAGATTTAATAGTAGAACTCAGTTCTTCCCACACTCATGCAATTCATTCAACAATCAGCCAGTAACTGTAGCAAGTCTAATATGTGCCAGACTCTGGGAAACTTACTATTATGAGAATCAGAAAATTAAAAAGTAAGCAAATAAATAAAGATGATAATTACATACTGCAATAAGTACTATGAAATAAAGTTATCTGTGAAATGTAATTAACAGGAGAGGTAGTGGTAATGCTGATGTAAATAGAATGACAGGAGTTTCTCTAAAGAGATGGCATTTGATGTGAAAGCTGAATGACAAAAAGAAGTCAGCCATGAAAAGAACTTGGAGAGGAACATTCTACAGAAAAGAAACAGGAAATGCAAGGACTCAAGGTTAAGAAAGAACTTTGTGATTTCCAGAAACAGAAAAGAAATTAACAGGTATATTGTGATGGGGACATAGTAGGAGATGAAATGAAAAGGTAGGCAAGGCCAGATGTTTACAGCACTTTATGCTTAGTAAAAGCTTTGTATTTCATTCTAAGTGAAATGGGAATCCTCTAAAGAGCCGTAAGCGTACATTAGCTGATTTGACTTCCACAGAGAACATTCTGACTGCATTGTAAAGAATCAGCTGTAGGGAAGCAGGAATGAAAACCATTGCTATAGTTTAGGTGCTAAACTATCATTTGGACTTAAGTGTTTGCAGTTTAGTTGGAGAGAAGTGGACACATTCAAAAATATGTGTGGATTTAAGATCAATAGAATTTGCTGATAGGTTTGGTATAGACAGGAAAAAAAAGGCAGACATCAAGGATGACTCCCATATTTGAAGTCTGAGCAATTGTACAGACTGGTGCTATTTACTGGGATAGAAAAAAACTAGGAAAGAAATAGTAGTAGGAATAGTAATTAATAAAGAATTTTTTTTCACTGTGTGTGAAGTTTGAGATGCCAGATACACAGTCAAGAGGAAGTTTCAATTAGTTATTAGGAAGATCAGAGAGAGGGAAATCTTGGCACAAGTTATAAATTTGATGAAATTGCTAGACATAGGCATAAGCAAGATCACCAAGGGAGAGTTTATATAAAGACAAGAGGTTCAGAATCAATCCATGGATACTGTGCAATTAGAGTCAGGTTATGGAAAGAGGACAGAGGAGAGGAAAGTAAGAAGGAGTAGGTAGAGGTGTAGGAGAGAACCAGGGATCATGACTTCATGGTAACCAAAAAAAAGGAGTATTTACTAAAAAAAGAAAGGGCAATGATGTAGATTACTATTACTGGGTAGAAACCTCTACTATAAGGAAGAGAGACCTAGAAATTTGAAGGGAATAATAGGTGTTCTAAAATATTCAAACTCAATATCTGCCATAGACCTCAATAGTGCTAGGGACTTAGATGTCTTTTTTTTTTTTAATGAAAACTTATAATAGCTGAGTTCCTTCTCAATATGTGTACATAAAGTCAAACGTATCTTTTTTTATAATGCTATGATCATCGGAAACTTTGATTTGCTCAATTTGAGGGCATTAAGGAAAAAAATTTATATAACTGAGCTCTGACATACTCACTTCATGTTGCCAGATGCTCTAAATATTTTTCTTCATTGACTTTCCCCTCATGGGCCTAGCACAGTTACTTATGCATATGCTTCTGCCCCAGTTTGATTTCTAACCTCATCCCTTTCTTCCTGTCTGGTCTTTGCAAGAGCCCTGATAACAGGAAGTGCATTATTCTTGCCTCACTGTCATAATTCCTCTGCCAGCACAGTGTCTGGAACATAGCAGACACTCAAAAATTTTTTTGGTGAAGGGACTTATTTCCATTCTTACCTATTGCTTTTACTCTGCTGTTTTCTCTAATTATCCAGTTTCAAGATTGCCAGTGGTCTTGGCTTAAAGAATTCCCCTACCCCTGCCCATGGATCATCTTATTTCCCTAGCAGGGATAAAATAAATTATTGGTGCTCTTATTATAGGACCACCATTCAAAAGAAGCATCTAGAGCCCATTTTTAAAAACAAGGGAAGGATTTAGAAAGGAAACAACCCACTATTGTACCCCTAAAATGTTAATCATTGTGCTTCTTTCTAAATCACACGAATTACTTTTTACCTGTGTCCATCGTGATAGCTGCTAGCCACATGTAGCTATAGAGCATTTGAAATGTGGCCATTACAAATTGTGATGTGCCCAAAGTATAAAATACATCAGATTTGAATAGTATTAACAAAAGAATGTAAAACATCTCATTATCAGTGGTATATTGATTATATGGCTGAAATGATAACCTTTTAGATATATTTATTCTAATAAAACAAATTACTAAAATTACTTGCATCTTTGAAAAATATAGTTTAAATGGATATTAGAAAATGTTAAATAATATATGTGGTTCCCATTATATTTCCTTGGACAGTGTTGTTCTATACTTAATGATACACAAAGCAAAGACCCTAGACCACGGCAAAGATATCACCAAGTATATTGTTAGACATGCAGAATCCCAGGCCCTTTCCAGACCTGTGAATCAAAATTTGCTTTTTAACAAGATCCCCAGGTAATTTGTATGCATGCTGAAGTTTGAAAAATGCTGCTGTATATCTTGTTGCTGGGTGCAAAAAGCGAAGTGTGACTGTGCCATTGAGTAATGACATGTCCAACCTCATTTACTATGTAATTCAGACTGAAATTCAAAAACTGCAAATCCCACAATGATGCACAGAAAGGTTAATATCAAGTGTGAACCCAACTTGCAAACCATAGTTCTGCATTTTCCACTACAAGGGTTCATGTACCATACTTTGAAATTAGTGCAAGCACAAGCCAGCTCACATTGCTTCTGCATTTTGTTACCTAGAGAGATTTGCATTTAGCAAATTTAGCTCAGCTGGTACTTGTAAGAAGCCATTGCCAGAATGCCTACAAAATTTAGTCCCATATACAATACTTAAAGTGGTCAGCAGGAATGCTAGCAGGCAGCATCCTGTTTCTGGATTTAATCTGCTTTATCACAACAGTGTAATTTAAAAGAGCTTTGTCTCAGCAGTAATCTGTATTTGTTTGTTGAGATTGTGATTTTCTTAGTTTATGTGTTACTTCCATACTAATTTTTACCTTAAATATATTATGTTGACCTTGATAAAAATATGATTTTCTGAGCATGTTAATTACAATACTTTTGTGATAACATCTAGAACCCAATTTTTTTTTGACTATTTCATTTTTACGTTTTATTTAACATTTTTTGTAGGCTCTTGATATATTTAGATAGGGCTGGAGAAAATAGTAACTCTATAAAAATTTTAAATGGTATGTGCACATACTTATGTCAACTAAGTATTTGCACTTAGTAGGGGTTCAGAAAGTCTTTAATAAATAGTTTTAAATTATATATAGTTAATTGGTACAATACTGTTGCTCTAGAAAAGCACTGAAGGTAATTTTTATTATTATAGAGATCATGTTTTTTCGCTTTAAAATCATGCAGTGCTTAGGCAACAGAAGCAACATTTAGACACCTTCCTCTTTCCAGTTGAATTATATTGAAAAAAATGAAAAAAAATTAAACTCCTATAATATGCACCAACTATGTATTTGTTGTCATGTAGGAGAGATTTGCATTATCAAACAGCCTCTTTAGGAGTCAGAACTAGTTTTTACAAGTGAGATTTTTTTATTTGCTTTGTTTTTCCTAATACCACGAATGTGCAAAACAACTTCAAACTCCTAGAAAAATAAAATCTTACTCTTCATACATATTATATCAATGGTATAAGCACTGAAAGTATCAGAATTATGTGCGATTAGAAAAGAGTTAATTATTTCGAACATAATATAAATTTAATCAAAGCATTATTAAAGAATGGCAAATAATTGAAATATGTAGTCAGTTATCCCAAAATATGTAGGTAGTTATCCAGTATGTATTATTTGCTTTAAACAAGCAAGACACTGTTCCCACCTGTTTCACTTACTTTTCACAATGTCTCCAAGATAAGTATCTTTATCTCTATGTTAAAGCTGAATTTCAGAGAGGTCAAGTAAATTACTCAGGTGTAATTAAAACAAAATGTACTTCCTGCCTGTCTGATTCTAAGATTTACCATTACCATTACCAATGTCTCAATGATATTCAAAACTCAATTATTTCTTTAGTTTTAGCATCATTTTCTTAATCCTTCAGGTGAGCAATTATAAATTAGCAAGGGTTTTTTGGTCGTTTTGTCTGAGCATGTGTGTATGTACATGGCCTAAGTTACTGACAATACCAATGGTATAATAATCATTTAGTCCATTTTTCATAAAATGAAAGTTACAGCCCAAGTCATTGATGAAGACACCTTGTAATCTCATAACCACTGAGTCTCACATAAATCCAAGTTAGTATCTATGTATCATTGATAATTATTTCATTGTAACACTAGGGTCCATTGTGTATTTGAGTAATTCTTGGAATTTTTATTAGATGTAGTCTGTTTATATGTATAGAAAGAATCAATAGTTCAGAAGTTTTAATCAAGGGCAGAAAGATTAAGTCTACAACTAACCCTCATTCCCAAGACCTTTCTGTGTTTTATCTTTATGGATTAAAAATATCTCAGTGTCTGCATCAGCAACAAATAATATAAAGTGAGCTGAAGCTAGATTTACAGGAATAATTACTGTTGCTTTTGGTATATAAATGCATATGATGATTGCCAAGAGTTCTGGAGAGTCATGGTCTTAATAATTCAGGAAACTCTTGGGAATATATTCTCTAAAAACACAGATAATCAATATAATGTATTGACTAATAATAAAATGAATTTTTTTAATTATTCACACTTTAAACCTTTGTTTAACTGTGAAAACTCACATCTATGCAGATCAGCAACTGTAAATGGTTTGAATTTTGCAGGGTGGAAGTAAAGATTGCTGTCTTTGCCTAGCTCAGACAATGCTGATGTTGGGAAAGTTTAGTTTATTTCAGTTTTCACAAAAAAAGTATCCTCAGAATGTAAAGTACTGTTAAAAAAGGTGACATAGGAATCAACACCTCTCTGTGATAAGTAGGAGTCTCATTTTTACTCTCCTGTCATTCCTTCCCTCTGTTGGATGTGATAATGAACTGTGAAATGGTCAAAATGAGAGGGAGAAAAAAGGATGTGGCTAATTCCCAAACTAGATGGTCTCAAGTTCTGGTTCTCCACAGTAACATCAGCTGTTAACATTAGTGATAAACGTCTGATATTGCAAAGTGTATACTACTCCCAGTTCTATAAATGTAGTAGTATGAAGATTATGTATCAATCTCTTATAACGATTTAGATTGAAAAAGTTGAGGTGAGCTCAAATTAATCTATGAGTATTTAATTTTAACAGTTACCATATTATGTGAGTGATTGAAAAATTATGTGAACTCAGTTGAATAACCTAAGGACTAAAAGCATCAAAATCATTCTTGACCCTCCCATTTCATTAACATCCACATCTGATGTGTTCCCAAATCCAGGTTCTTCTGCTCTCCTCTTGTCATTCTCATCCTCAGTGCCTTATTTCAGTTTGTTATCATCTGTCACTTGAATTTTTACAATAGTCTTCTGCCTGCTTTTACATTTTCTTTATTCATTCAGTTCTCCATATTGCCTCCATAATCATTCGGATTCCCTTTATTTAAAATTTGCTATAGTATAATTCTTTGGCTAACATGTTGCATAGAGAAATAAAGTAATAATAGGTGTTAAGGAGAGCCATATATCAAGGCTACAGATAATCTCAGACTTTCAATTTAACAAAGACTCATCAAGACTCTCTAGTAAGACTCATTAATCTTCTAGGGATGCAAAAGGTTAAAGTGTACATCTTCTTCTGAACACCTCAAAACAGAGAAGAAGCAAGTATTCTAAGTTGCAGGAAATGGACGCTCTGGGTCAGCCTGCTTCATCTCTGGGAGTGGGAAGCAAAACATCTCAGAGATAGGAAGGGAAATCTCCCAACAGTGAAAAGTAAAGGTGGTTTCAAGTTTTATCCAGGAGTCCATGGAGTGGAGTATATGAATTTAATTAAGTGATTTATTTAGCATGCAAAATAGAGCCATGTTGACATGGATACTTTGATGTGATAAAGGAAATTCAAAGTAGTACTCCACTTAGTTTTGATTTTGTAAAGGTAGCCTCATGATGCATTTACATTATTTGGTATGTTTTATTAATATTTTTGTATTGAGAATCATCAAAAAGCTTTTTATGAATATATAGTACATGATTGCTTATGAAGATTTCTCATTTTCTAATCAAATATAGTCTTGCAAGCAAGAAGGGATGATTTAATCCAAAAAGGGGAAAATTATCTTCTTTATCATTTTATATGATCTTCTTGATCTGCATTCATCCTTTTACTCTCCTCCTCTTTTTTTCCTGAAAGTATAACCCATGACTGGAAAGAGATTTACTTGTCTTATTTATATTTTTAAGGTTAATAAAAGCAATGTTTCTTGAAGACTTTTTTCCACCAGTGGGTTAACATATAACTCTTTTTAGTATCCAAAGCTGAACTGCAACATTCCAACATAATTTGATAAAATACTCCACTCGTGAGTGAGTCAGATGTTGTCAGTCAACCATGTCATATTTACAGAGTTTGAACTTCCTATAGAAATTAGACATCAATTACAGAAGTTGACTGAAATATTATCATAGATTATTTTTGTGACAGTTTCTACATCTGAAAAGGAAAGCATCCATAATGTGTTTTCATCAAAGCAGCTCAAATCACAATCTGCTTAATCCTTACATTTTCATGCAGATAATTGATGAGCAGCTTTCAAAGAGTGAGAGAAAAGTAAAGATGTAGCACAGCCAAGGCATGCATTGATGAAGCAGGTAAATTGATTTTTATATTTGCTTGGAGACATGGATCACTTTCCTGAATCTGGTTTGCATTGATCAGTGTTGATGGACTATGGATTAAATGTCATATATAAGCCCCAATTTTCAAATCTGTTATCCTCACAGGAAAAGTATCTGAAGAGGAAAAGATTATATTTATAATCCATGCCAATATCAAGATGAAATTTGACACGCCCAAAAGTAAGAGACCCTAGGGAAAATACTATTTATATTAATAAGAAAGAAAATACTTTCAGTGGAGAGTCTCATAAAGGTCTATTTGGGGTATTAATTCAGCAAATAAGTCAAGATATTAAGGAGCTACACAAATATACTTACATATATATATCCTTAATTTATATATGTGTGTGGTGTACTTTATGCCTGTCTTTCTGGGTACTGAGATAAGCAATTAACCAGATAGAGATCTGTACACTCAAGTAATAATTATTAATTGTGCTATGGTGGCTGAAAAACAATGTACTAGAGGAACAGTATGAATTTCCAGTGATTCAGAAAGGAAACAAGCACATATGAGAGAAATGGATGGGTAACACTGTTTATATGTGTATGTTTGGCTTATCGTGAAGTGTAAATTATCACACTAAATTTTGGTTCATTATGAAAAAAACTCACAACACCTGCATTGAATGGAAAGAGACCTTATCAGTCATAATTGAAGTTTCTTATTTTGCATGAAAAAACAAACTCAAAGAGGTTATATTCCTTGCCCAAAGTCACATGTTGAGTTATTGAAAGATAACTCCAGTCTACTCCACTGCAGGTCATTATTCTTCAAATCCAGTTTTGATTTCTGTTTCTCTTATCATTAACATAAGCAGAACTCTAATGGAAAAGCCTTTCTACTCCTTTTTTACTGTGTCCTTCTAGTACAGAGACTAATTGGCCAGTATGAGTTTCAAGAGGGAACAAGACTTGATTCATTTCTACTTAATTCATCTATGTAGACATTAAACAGAAGAATATTTCAATGTTAAGAAGTTGTAACTGAAATGAATGTAGAAGAAAGTAGAAAAATAAAGTATTATCATTAGCATACACCACTGTATAATAATTGTTGCAGGTTAAGAGCTCCTAATGGATGCTAACATTATTGCGCCACCTTTGAGAAGAATCAGGATAGCAAGATAGCAGCAGAGCCTCAAATTATCCGCCCTCTCCAGATATTTATCGTGTGGAAAGGGAGACTAATAATGTCACAGTGGAAAAACCTGAGAAACAGGTGGTCCAGGTTAATACCATCAGTAATAAAACATATTGATATTATATACCCTTGAGAACACAATATCACTTTTGTGGTATTTTCTTGTCAAATCCACGTCATCTCAATCTAATTGTGAGAAGCTAAAATTGAAATAGATTCAGTGACCACTACTTATAAACTGTCAAGATCATGAAAAGAAAGAGGAATCTGAGGAATTGTCACAGATTAGAGGAGACTAAGGAAATCCAAAACAAAGTGTAATGTGGGATCCTGGATTGGATGTCCGAACAGGAATAGGGTGTTTGGTAAAAAATAAGTGAAATTCAAATAAAATCTGTACTTTAGCTAATAACAGTAGTGTGCTGGGGCTGGCTTGAGCCAGCTGGCTTGAGCTGATTTTGTGCAAGTTCATGCTTAGTAAAGTTGTATTGGTAGGAAATTTGGCCATGGTGGAAGAGAGAACACAAGGAAATTGGCAAATGCGGCATATCAGGGCTTCCACTTCTCATCCCTTGAAAACTGCTTTAACAGTGTTGTGCCAGTGTTAATTTCCTGATTTCCATAGTGATTTCCATATTCCCATAACATATGTATGTGCTAAGATTATATGAGTTAACATTAAGGGGAGTTGAATGAGGATTATATGTGAATTCTCTGTACTATATCTGGAATTTTTCTGTGCCTAACATTATTTCAAAATAAAAACTTTAAAAGAAAATAATAGAGCAGAGCTAAATACCATGAATACTTTATAAAAGTAAAATAATCTGCATGTCTAAAATCCTTATAGATAAGATAGAAATACAAAGATAGAGTCCCTGTCTTCAAGGATTCACTGTTTAATATAGTTTAAAGTTTATAGAAAATTTGGGGGACTTGGTGAATTGACAGAAAGTTTGAGTGGTATAGGGTTCTTTTTTTCTTTACTTCCTTTTCTTTTTTTTTTTTTTGGGTGGGGGGGTCGTGAATTTAGCCCTAGAACCTGAGATCTTCCAGCTGTTAGTCAGAAAATAATGTATGCCCTTGATCAAAGTTTACCTAAGTAAAGCTTCAAAATAAACTCTACAAAGAATGAAGACTTTGCAAAGATATTTTCAAGTCTATTTAGAATTGATTTATTTAACAGTAATCACTGTGTGCCAGCTTTCTTGGTTCTAAACGGAGAGTATTATTATATTAGTTTTATAAATAAGGAATCTGAATCTCTCAGATACTATGATTTGTTCAAGTTTTTTCGTAATAGAAAATGACCTAAGGCTTGAAATTTCTCATTATTAGAAAAGGCATAGTCAGTGTTAATAGTCATAGCACAAGACCTGAGGATAACTCTGCATATAGTGTCTTCACTGAGAAATTATAGTCTAGTCTTTATTATGTGCACTCAGTGAAACTGCCATAACACAGGTTCTCATCACTCCACAACTGTTGTTAATAATAAATCCTATTGCTATTTTGCATATGTGTATATATAACATATATGTGTATATGTATGTGTATGCATGTTTATTAATTATTGCATTTAGACTTCACTATGAATGTTTTTTCCAAAAATTAAGACAAAAATATACTTCTAGAACTTGGAGAATTCCAATTCCCTTTCATTGAAACTTAAAATCCAAATACTCTGAAGTACTGAGAAAGATTGTTGTAAGAGAAGGCAATATTTATTTTATATCTGCTTATGTCACATAAACCTTATGATTTGTGCTTTGTCATGTGATGATTAAGATTCTTCTGTGATTGACATTTGTTCTGGAGTGCATATTGTGTTACAGACTTAAAATTTTACATTAATTGGCAAATCAATTCATTTATTCAGTAATTATTTGTATTGGTTATCCATGGCTGTGTAACATGTTACTGCAAAAAGCAGCCACTTAAAACAACATTTATTCTCTCACAGTTTTTGTGGGTCAGGTATCAAGAGGGGCTTAACTGGGTTCCTCTGGCTCTGGGTTTGTTACAAAGTTACAATCCAAGGTGTCAGTGAGGGTTACAGTCATCCCAAGGCTCCACTGGGAAAGGATATACTTCCAAGTTCACTCCAGTGGTTGTGGACAGGTTTGTTTCCTCATAGACTGTTGAACTAAAAGCTTCAGGTCTTGCTGACTGGTGGCTAAGGTCCAATAAGGGCCTCTCCATGGGGCAGTTTACAGAATAGCAACTGGATTCCATCAGAGCTAGCAAGTGAGACAGCAAGAAAGAGCAAGCAAGACAGGAGCCAGAGTCTTCTATAACCTAATCTCAGAAGTGGCAGCCTGTTACTTCTGCTATATTCCATTTATTAGAAGCAAGTCACTGGATCCAGCCCTCACTTGAGGAGAGGGCATTACACAAACAGAAACCAGGATCATTGGGAGTCATCTTGATGTTGCCTATCATAGCATTTATTAAGCTGGATAATCCAATATATAGACAACACCAGAAATAAAAATAATTGTTTTAGGTAATGGCTTAGGTCATCGTCTCTATTTCAGAGGTACTCAAAATCTGTGGGAGGTATAAAAAAGTAAAATGACAAATTGTAGCCATAATGTGATAAGCAGTATAGTGGTGAAACGCCCTAAAGGTCACAAGGAACATATAAGGCATTCACTCTATTTGGGAATTAGAAGGATATTTATAGAGAAAAAGTGTAACTGATTTATATAGAGAAAGTCTCACAGTTAACATCTGACTATTATGCATTTACTCTTGAATAATAACATTATTAAATATAGCATTTGTCTCTACTTCAATTTATAAACAATTAGCTTAAAGTGTATTTAATATTCCCATTGCTATTTTACATGTTTGTTTATATGTGTGTATATATACATATTATGTATGGATAAATGTATATATTCATGTATGTATATACATATGTGTGTACATACATATAAAGTATCACACAAAAGAGAATGAGAAGGACATGAGGACAATGCAGGCTGTATGAATCCTATTGTGACTCCTTCACTGTAATAGCCTAATATATAAATTAGACTTTCTCAAGGATTTCAAATTCTGATTAAAAAAAAGATCTGATGGATGTTAAACTGTGGAAGTTAATGTACAGTTGATATTTAATTAAATATTTATCAACACAGCTGTTCTGGTCTGAAATTTTGATCTCAGGTCAGAACTAATTTTAATAAAAGGTGACCATTTTATGATCCCCAAATAATTTATACACCAATGCCAGCATCTGCTGCACCAGAGTACCATAATATTAACCTGATAAATTTTGAGCCAGAGTCTCACACAATTCATCATAATTTATTTTGGTGACATGTACTTACGACTTGCAGGTGCTACATTCTGTACTGAATAATGTTTTTTTCAGTTGATCTAAGACAAAATGAACATCCTATGTATTTTATTCAATTTATAGTAAAGAAATGTAGAACATACAAACATGTTTCATAATTACATGAGAGTTTATGAAAAAGTCACTTTATTAAGAAATAGGCATCAGGAACCTAAAATAGAAAAACCTAGATGAGAGAAATGTACTGAAATCTCCCTGTAAAGAGAGAATGTAGCACTTGTTTGGCTTTAGAAAATACTTTCACAATAGCCAACCAAAATAGACATTTGACATTTGATAGGAAGCACTTGGAGTGGAAATGGGCTAAGTAATTACTTTAATCTTCTCAAAAGTAACCTTCTTAATGATGTATAGCAAAGATATTTAAATCCAAAATAGTAGAAATGATCTTAGAAAACTTACTGTCATATTATCAGTGAGTTGGAAATAGCAAATCTCAAGTATGAATATATTCACATTGCAATGATTACATTCCTGATCATAATAATTTGAAATAACAAAAGAAAAATAAAATAAATGAAGACCAACTGTAGGACAGACTCAGAGTGTGTGTAAACATCTGTGACTTAATTGAAAGAACAGTAGAATGACAGCCCTAGAAATAGGTTTGGTTATGAATACTAGAAATATATAAACATGGTTTTCATTGCTTTCCGTAAAAGTGAAAAAATAAGACAGAGCAACAGTTCTCAAAAAGACGAGTCTAAATACATTTCAGTTCAAAGTATTTCAGCACAAATTAAGTAATACTGTAATAAATGACTATTATGAAGAAAAAGGTAATGATGACAGTGATAACCATATTGATTATCTATTCTGTGCCAGGAATTATGCTGAATATTTTATATATTTTTGCTATTAATGATAACAACTTTGAAATTTAAGTATGTATTGTCTTATTTTTTGTAGTTTGAAAATACATGAGACTCATAAATATTAAGGAATTAGACCAAGTCACACAGAGTGGAAGTGAAACCCCAGTTGTCTAAATTTAAAACTTAGACTCTTTCAATGCTCTTAGAATCATAGTTTGTAATAGTAATGACTGTATTTAAAGAGATAAGAAAATTTTTTACAGAAATACAGACTTTCAGAACTATCTAGTAAAAAAAAACAGTCAAAACTTTACTGTATTCTGCATTTGTGAATCTTAGACAAACCCATACAGTAAGCTATCAAACTGACAATAAGTATGAAATCAAGAACTGGAATAAATATGGTATAATTTAGATACCATTAACTTACGGAACCACACCATGGAAATTAAGAGAATCATCTCCATGCAAATAATTAATGCTGTTTAACTACCCAAAGGGTAAACAGAATAAAGATCTAATTGCTCAGGTTGGCTTTATTTATGAGCAGTAAACAAAATTAAAGAATGTACTAAGTGTAGGGTAGACAACAATTATAAAATAGAGGAAATGCTTTTCTTAGACTTGCTACACATTTGTGGGTCTGAGATTCTTAAAAGGGAATTTAGAGCTTGCCGAAGGTTGTAGATAATTTATAAATAAAAACTTAATTTAAAACAACCGAAACGTATTAGGAAAATGGGAGATGCACCTGCAAGTAATTTAGATCCGAGTACAAATACCCAAAAGTTAGAAATTAAACCTAAATGACATTTTAAATCTCATTCCTAAAAACAAAACAAAACAAACAACTTTGTATGAGAGGATAAGCAGACTGTTATATTTTGGGGAGTCTTTCTAAAATTGTAGAAATGATACTTTCCAATATTCTATGTCGAAACCTTCTTGAAGGGAATAGGAGGCACGTTGACAATGGTGAGTGGTACTGTTTCCTTCCCTGCATATTTACGGGGATAAGGAGGAGTCTGCTGAGATGCCCAACTACGATGACTTCTTTCCTGTACAAAACTATATCAGGTAGAAGGAAATAACCCAACATAAAGAACTATATTAACTGTCAGACCAAGTATCTTTGCATTTTCATAATTTGTCAAAGATGAGCCTCTCTCCTAAAGTAAATACGGAACTTTTCTGAATAATTTTTGTGAGTGGTACATCTGTTAATTACAAAATGATTCAGGACATTCCAAGGACACCTCCGAGAGTGGGTAGAAACTATTGCTTCATGACATATTCAGATTCTTTTGCCACACTTTCTCATCATTTCTAGATGCACAAATAATACATTAGTCCTACTATGGCCACATGGGTCCCAAATATGTTGAGTTACTGTATGTAACAACTAAACACTGATGGTATTTTTTATGGTTTAATGATACTGGATTTTATTTTACTTCCATTGTGGTATTATACTCATGAAATGAAATCTGTCTCTTTTTTTCTCATTTTCAGTATCACATTTTGCAATTATATTTTGTGATTTCTGTATAATGAGGAGTAGTTAATGCACATGAGTTAAACTCATCTTTATAGTCAGAATTTATATTTAAGCTTGGATCATATATGCTTACTCATCATGACTGCTTCTGATTTTATCTGCAAAATAATGATTTTTGTGATCCAGTGAGCAATAAATGCTTTCTACCTCTCTCCTATATTTACCAGTAGGTAATAATGAAATGTCACAGACTCGATCATTAAACTTATATTTGAGTCCCTTTCAAAATGTGTCACCTTTCCTGCAGCTGTGTGCCTTTTCTCTTCTTTGTTGTGTCTCATAAATTTTTATGACTTTTTTGCTTTGGAAATCTGTAATTTTTCCCAGAGCTTCACTAGGTACCTTCTAGCAGTAATAAAACTCTTGTCATTTTCCATTGCACCTAATTTTAGAGTAAGGCCTACTGGCTTCACTCTGCAGCATAGTAGATAAAATAATCAATATGCTCAGGTTGAAAAATTAAATGCAGCATTTACGTAGCCACTGAGTTATAGCACTTGGAGCTTGGAACAGATGGCTTTTTAAGAGATTTGCTAGATTTTTTGAGAATGGGTGGATTTTTCTCCCGTCTTTTTGTACCTTTGTATTTACTCAATTTTGCATCTAAAAAAAAATTATTTTATACCATTACAATTGGTATAAAATAATTCAAATAATTTCCTAGAAGTGCAGTTACCTTTTGAGTAAATTCTGATTTTTTAATCTTACAGTTGTGACCTTTATATGCATGCTCATCCCTACTTACCTCTGGTTCTTAGTCTTACAAACTTACAGAGCTGTTGTAAGATTCTATTGCAAAACTACATTGACTATTGAGAATGCAGTGCATTTTTAATATTATGAAGTGATGTCCATGTCCTTTTTTCTTACCCAGGATAAATTAAACTTACCATTGGACCCCATCTCTGACCCCGTTTCTCCTGCAGCCTGATGCTTTTCTAGTATGAGAAAAATACTGTTCAAATATCCCATTTCAATTTGAATAATGCATAGTCATGATAATGTACTTTTATATAGGCAATTTGGGAAAGGATTAGACATTTCAGAAAATGATTGCCTCATTGCTTCCTCATGAGTTTCAGCTCAGTGATTATTCTGAAAAATTTTGACAGCTGCAATGACCATAGAACATGGGATTAATTCATTTATTTAACAGATATTTGTTGATCATCTACTACAGGTTAGGTAGACATTGTGCTGGATCCTAGATATAAAGTAGTTTGTAAGACATGCAACAATGTGCAATCATATTTTTGTTGTGATTTGAATATGCTGTGATTTAAATGTATGTTTTCTTGTTTCAAAAGCAAGATATACTTCCAATTTTCCCAAGATAACCCTATTAAGAAGCTTTTAAGTTGTAAAGATCACAAGGTTTAACTGATTTGATTGTCCAATCAACATGTAACTTCAGGGGCTGGTAAAAGGAAACCTCTGTTCTTCTCCCAAATGTCTAAGGACACAATGAGGATAGTTAAAGATACATCCTTTGCAGTTTAAAGGCTATGGAAAACAATCCAGAATTGCATTTAAAATATGGAAGTCAGAGTAGATGCACAAAGAGAAGGAGAAGAAAGCAAACTGGAATCTGGTCAGTAATGAATCACAAAAGAAAATGTAGCTAAGATAAATAGATTTTTGATCTTAAATCCGTTTTGCTTCATAAAATCAGTGACATTATTAGATAATAACAACTGAGAAGAATGAAAGTTACATTTCATACTTTAACTAATTATTTGTAGTTCTTATATTTTATTGGAAATGCCATCTTTCATCTGATCTTCAAAAAATGTAATGTATGGGAGTGGGACCCACAATTGTTTAGTAACTCAAGTTAATTAAAGTCTGTGTTGTAAAGCCAAATGGCACACAGGCTTTCACATTGGTGCCAACAAAGCCATTTTGATGTATCCCCTGGATGCAGCCAAGTTCTGAGGTGAGAATCCACTGCATGGGCTGTGGCACGGCATGTGCTGGAGCCAGCGGCTCACACAGGCTCAGGAGTGCATTTCCCCTGACTCTTCTTTGCGTGACGTCACACTGACAGCCGGCCATGGTGGTAGTATTTACACCACAGAAATTAGCAAATGCTGCAGACAACTTTTTTTCCATCATTACTGACCCTGGAGGAATGGCCCTTTTTCCTTCCCCATAGGTTCCTTGTGGGAATTGCAGCCAAGGGTAGCATCTCAACACTTAGGTCTGGGAACCTCCTCTATGGACCAGAGAGCTTTTATTCCTCCCAATGTCAGCAAATTCCTCATTTATCAATGGATGTGAGACTGTTGACTCAGTTTTGCTCATAGGGAGAGGGATCTCTTCCTCTCTATTACTCTCCCTTTTCTACCTCTCCCCTTTCTTATGTGCATATGCAAAGTGTGTGAGTCTGGGTAGTGAACAATTCAAGCATTTCTCCCATCTGTTACATTTCTTGGTTTTGAAAGACTTGATGGTCCACTGACCATTGATGTTATCTATAATGACAACTGTCATTATTTTGAAAAAGTTTATCCTATTAAAAATGTAGTAACATACGACTTTGTCATTAAGAAACTTTAATATTACTTCAGTTTTTGCTATTAAAGACTTATTCATTTATTGCTTTCATATAATATATCGTGTCATAGTATCATAGGAGGCCGTGAAACTTAAGTCTGAGTCTGGGTCTGGCGCCTGTGGAAGCAAGTTAACTTTACATTGCAGCCTACATTTACACTGCATTGTACGTTCTCCAACTTGTCTGGAGATTGATGAGGTAAAGGTCCTCATCCCACAAGTTGGAGATGGGGAATGAGAAGTCAGAAAGTCCCAAACTCTTCTAGATCACTCAGATTCCATCTAGTAAATTACTTTTCTCTGAGGTATTTTCAAGGTCTGAAATGATAATGTACTTATAAGAAGTCATTACAACTTTTGTGCACCTGTCAGAGTAGGTCTAATGTCTTGTAGCCAATATGAAAGTCTAAATGCATCACTCTATGTGTCAGACTGGCAGCAAATGCATTCTCCTCCAATTGACCATTTCTGTTCCTTTCTCTCACATTCTTATCAGGTGGACAGTTGGTGAACAGGTTTTATTTTGTAAGATATTACATAATATCTTATAGAGAATTATCTTATAACAGATGTGACTGTTTAAAGGAGAGCCATGCTGCTAAAATTCTGAAAGCTTTGGAAAAGGCTTATCCATCATACCTGAGCTATGTACTACTATCTTGGTAATTACAAACTAGCCCCATTGTGTTCGATATCCTCTCTCTTTGAAATGATATTTCTATATTCTCTTTAGGCACTATGCCTCTTAATAGTGGGATGTATTATATGTCACAGCAGGAGTTGTGTGACAACATTTAGATTTAACAGTTATTACGACAAAACCATCATGTATCAATGCACTAAACAGCTCCTGTGTTAGGAAGCATTATCCCGCCAATGAGAGGGGTTTAAGATTAGCTTGTAATTTGTTAGCTGAAAGTTTGGCATGGTCGAAAAGTAAAATACAGGGGTCCAAAGACCTGGGCCCTGATCCTGAGGCTCTCCCTAAGCCCGTGTAATCCTGTGAGAAAATTACTTGTGTTGGGGGATAGAAGGGCGCTTCCCAGTGAGATCAGGAACCTAGTGTAGAAATCCTTAAAACTGTAAATTATTCGCTCATAAAAAGCAAGGAGACACGTATTATTTTATTCCGATACTGTTGGGGAGAAACAGCTTTAAGGAAGAAGTTGTTATATGTAGCACATTTTTAACCTCAGGTTGCTGAAGGAAGTTGGAGAGATTAGGAATTGTGGCTCAGCTGTCAGAATGAAGGCAGTGGTCAGGCCTCTTTAGTGCAGGCCTGATGGTTTGGGGAAACAGTGAGCAAATTATTTTGTCCCTCTGGCTGTCAGTTTCTTTTCCTATAAAATTACGGATTTGAAATAATCTTGCAGGCTCCAGAGTCAAAAGACCTGCATTGAAATTTCAGGCACTTACTAGTTGTGTGATATTAGCACAGCAGTTAAGACTGTTTCTGTTGAAAAATAACAAGAAATCTATCTCTCACTGGCCAAAAACAAACAAAAAACAGCAAAAGGACAAGATAAAGGAATTTATTTATTGCGCACATATTATGAACTCCAGGAAAAACTTGTAAAACCCTATCACTAGACCTCCCTTTGTTTGTCCTGGTGGATACTAGCAGCTGTGGCTTTACTGTCCCTTGAGTTCATATACTTTGAAGAATTAGACCAACTTGAACCACATACTCCCCTGAATCAACCCCTATGGTTAGGTGGATTCTCTGGGCTGACAGATCATACTCTAGCCTAGCATTCCAGCCCTTGCTCCCTTGAAATTAAGGGATTTGGGCAACAATTGAAATTACTTTTTAATTTCCTGTAATGAAATCAATTATTTAGAATGATACATTGCATTAAAAACATTTGTTTGTTATGATTACAATCATGCCTTGATTTTCTCTCATTGGCAAACAATATAACTTAGTTATATTTTGAACTGTTTTCATCCATTATAAGGGAAAAAAAGTCATATTCCCTGCATCACAGTGAAGTAAAAAGTCTGAACTTTTTTTTTTCTTTCTGTATTTCCCTTGCTTTTCAAATTAAAGCATGAGTGCTTTGAAATTTAATTGAGACCATTGGGACCAGAGGGTCCTTGCATTAAGAAAGTTAGGTTTCTACATGTGTACAGTTTCAGTTAATTGTAGTGTTGTATGAAATATGTATGATAAAGAGAGAATTTTAATTTTCTTTGGCATATTTCTAGTGTACATTTTCAGTACCATTGTTCAAATAAGTTGAAATTATTTAGTGAATTATTTATATATATTTTTGAGAGAGGGGAGCATCCATAGGTTTTATTAGACTGTCAAAAGCATCCTATATTCAACAGTGAATAAAATTATTAATAATCAATGTATGAGATGATTTTTTCCAACTTACTGAAGTATAACTGACAAATAAAATTGTAAGATATTTAAAGTGTACATCACAATAATTTGATATATGTATACAGTGTGAAAGCTTTCCTTTCATCTAGTTAACAAATCCATCACTTCAGACATTCATCTTTATTTGTGTGTGTGAGAACATTTAAGTTCCATTCTCTTAGCAAATACAGTCAGCTATAGTCAACATGTTAAACATGAGAGCCTCAGATCTTACTCATCTTATAATTGAAAGTTTGTATACTTTAACTCTATTTCCCTCACTCCCCATTTCTTTTTCTTCTAACAACTTAGGAGCTTGCCTTAGAAAATAATGGCATTGCATTTATATTAAAAATGAATGTCTTGTAAAAAAATAGCTGAAATATTATTTTACATAAGTTTTAATCACACTCAATCATTTTATGGTAGAGCAGTGTCTAGATTTAAAATTTCCCTCCTAGAATTTACTTTTCAGACTCACAGACTCAGATATGGTAATTGATAATTAGAAAATTACAACATAGCTTGATGACTTTATTTCTAATGTTTTTTGTGACAAGATACTTGACTTGTCATTATTTTATTGGGTTATTAATGCTTGCTCAAAATTCTGGTGTCTTTTTAATGTATTTTTCCCATAGGAAATGAAAGCTCATTATAAAAAAATTTAATATATAGAAAAGTAAAAAAGAAGAAAAACGACTTCCTTATTTTTTGCATAGTCTCTTTCAAAGTTTGCATACATTACATTTATGTGTATTTCTATGCAATAAAAACATATGTGATACTTTAATTGTACCATGTTTAGAACATTGTCTTCATTTATTAATTAATTTATCAAGCATTTGTCAAATTCCTACAAAGAAGTGTGACCAAAAATCCCAGTTTGCCTTCCTACCTTTATCAATGGAAGTCTCATATTCTGGGAAATCTGACTGTCCCTGTCAAACTGGGATGGTTACTCTACTACAGAGATGGAGGTGAGTAACAATAGACTGAAGTAACATTGAGTTCAGTGTGGGAGTGATAGGATATATTCTAAAGCTGCCATATCTTCAACTTTTCATTTATTATTTTTCATGTTACTGCATAATTTTTCAGTTGTGCTTTCATAACAATAAACTTCTGTAGAATGAATATAAAATAAGTTTATAAATCTGTTCCTTTAGCTTAAACTTTGAATCATTTCTCAGTTTTGCTATTGTAGACAATACTGATTTGAACATCTCTGATTAAAACCTTTTTGATGTTTATGATAATATATTCAAGATAGAGTCATAAGATACAGAATTGCTGAGGTGAAGAGTATAAGCTTGTTAGGTCTCTGATACATGCCACTGAGTTGTTCTCCAAAAATCTTTAAACACTTTATATTTCCATTTATTTTTCTCAGCTAAAAACTGAATTTATTAATCTGGAATAGTTTTCTTATATTTTATTGTTCAAACAGTATTCGCTCAGGTTTTCTGAATTATAACTCTAAAGGACAATAAAAGTAAATATGCTTACATTGCCATATGAGAGTTTTAGTTAAATGTAATAATCTTATTAGACTCCTATTGGAACCCAAAATCGTTATCTTTTTAGGGCTCTCAATATGGATTTCTATTTGGGATTTTAACAGGTAGTTGTATTATAAAAATTCTCAAAGTTAGAGTGGTTAATAACTCTAGTAAGTTTAGAGACTCTTTACTTTAGGAAATGATACACAGATGAGTGAGAATAGTAACTTGTTTCCTTTGTGACTGGAGGGTTTGTTAGTAAAGGTCTTGAATCCATCTTCACATAAGAACTCTTTTTTTAAAAGAAATCTGATACCAGATTTTCAAGTAGTTTAAAACTTGGTTGAGAGTTATTTAATACTATGAGTTGAGCTGTAGAATGAGTATTCTGATAGAACTTTCATTTCCCAGGAGAGAGAAGACTCTAACTTAAAAAAAAAAAAATGTAGTCTAATTAGCTCTGATGTGATCAAATACAGGTATTACCCTATGGCTTAAAGTAGCTTAGTAACTTAGAAAAAAAATTAATTATTCAGATGTTCTTTAACACAGTTCTTTTAGCACAGAAGAATAAACTTTTAACTATACTATAGATAAAATTTAATATTTAGATTTATTAGCAATTTACCTATAATAATCTCCTATATATATATTTGTTTCATAGTTCATTAAACCATAATAAATATACCAACTGGTTTTTAATTTTCATCAGTTAAATATTCAGTTAAATTTGAAAATGGAAGACTAAAATAGTTTTACTAATAATTAAACACTTAGCACATGATGAAAACATATTTGTTCTGGTTTAGTAATGTTATGCTAGCAAGTATACGTTTAATACCACATAACTATTACAGATTTTTGCCTCTGTATTCAACATACACTTTAATTTAAAATCAGTCATGAGAATGTGAGGCCAGGTCAAAAGTTATATTAGGAAAAATTTTATGGGTAAATGTACAAGTGTATTAATTGCTTTTTCTTTAAATAAAATAAAACCACAGTAAGCCTCATTCTAACACAAGTTCTACTTTCTCATTAACAATTGATAGGACAAGCATGTGATAGAGCAGCAAGTGGAGGGGAACCAAAGAATGCAATAGAGCTAAAAAAATTTAGACTGGATTAATACATAAATTTAATTATCATACAGGAATCAGAGTTGCACTGTCTGCTAGAATGTAACATTTAAAAGAATAAATAGGATATTAAATGCCTTTGCATAATAGTGAACATGTTAGTTGTTGAAATTGCACAGAAACATTAAAATGTTCCTGTATTTAATTGGTACTTTGAAAACTATATTTATTAAGCATTTAAAGTATTTGTATAAGAACATCAAGTCTCCAAATGAATGAGTCATACTAAAGGATAGAGGAGAAAACTCTGAGAATCTACCATGTTTAACTGCATGCTACATCAGTAAATTTACATGGATAGTGAATGGTAGAACCTGTCTTTAAACTTATTCATTCCCAAATTCATAATTTCACCCATTAGATCATAGAAATATTAATGGTAGACACTGGGGCAATTATTATTAGAGTGTTTCTAATTTTTTCCATTTTTCAAATAGTGCTCATTTGAAAATCTTTGCACACATGTTTTTGTGCAAGTATGTAATTAATTCTTTAGCATAGTTTTTAGGAAGTAAAATTAAGCGAGATGGATAACTTAACTTGATATATTCGGTACTGCCAAATTGTATTTTACACAGTCTTAGCAATTTTCAATACACAGTGTAGAAGACTGACTCTTTTCTTGAACCCTGCCACCAATGGAAATTATGATAGTTTTAGAATAATAGTTTCTAGTATATGTGAAAAATAATACCTAATCCAAGAAGGTAATCTCATTGTTGAACATTTTAAGGAAAATTTTTTTAGTATACCAAAAAACCAGAAAATTTATTTTTATTCCAGCAGGCCAAATTAAGGTTAACCATGGTGTTTCATAGTGATTTAATCAAAACTTGCTGTACTGAATTATTTAGAGACAAAGACCTTGTGTACAATAGCCCTCTAAAAATTGATATTAACATAGTTGATGGGGATCAATGATTTCATTCCAGCTATGATTTCTCTGTTTGTTTTAACTATCACTGACACTAAATATTTGCAGGGCTAACTCTTATTGGGGTCATAAATTCCTTGAAATCAGAAAATAGCCTTTTTTTTTTTTTTTCCATTTGCTAAGATTAAATGGTCAGAAGAGAAAATATCCCTTTAAGCAGATGGAGATAATTCAGGTTAATCTCTCCATTTCAAGCAGCTTAACTTAATCACATTTATAAAGTCCTTTTTGCCATATAAGATAACATTCATAGATTTCAAGAAATAGAACCTAGATATCTTTGGGGGAAATTATTCAGCCTATCAAAAAGATGCAAATCACCAGTCATTAGTATTATTTATTGTATACTTTTATTCATTGTTATGATGCTCAACTGAAGTAGAGACTTTACAGGATGTTCTGTATCTTGTAATAGCCAATACTGAAAAAGAATATGAAAAGAAATATATATACATATACAACTGAATCACTATGCTGTATACCAGATATTAACATGTTATAAACCAACTATACTTCAGTTTAAAGAAAAAGATAATTCTTTTGAGTAAAGCTTGTGAATTGCTTAATTGATTCATTACTGTTTTCAGCCATTTGTTCAGAGAGTTGTAGTCATCTGAACCTTTAGATTTTCTTTAATGTAGTATGGTATTATATAACTGTATAGCAGTCTAGCACAGTTGGTCCCACTTATTTCTCTTTTTTGCCTACTTCTGTCTAAATTAAGGAATAAATAAAACATGATTAATCTCCATGGCTATGGTCCCAAAATTACTGAACTTTTTATCTGGGAAAAACTTGCATACATTTGTGAAATTGTTCGTTTTCTAATCTCTTCTCACTATTTTGAGCAATCTTCGCCATGCTCTTCAACCTTAATGTATGGAAAAATAAAGCTGGACATGGTAATAGTGGTGCTGGGGGGGAAAAACTTGGGAAAAAATTTCTTTAAGAGTTAAAGATAAATAGCTGTGTCCTCTGAGAGCACTTATGGTAATATACATCAGTAAGGTAATTTGGTATGTGATATTTCCATAACTTTTTTTAATCATAGACATTTTTATACTTGGAGCCTCAATTAACAGCTTCAGCAACTAGTGAACGAAGGAAATACTATACATGAAATATCCAGAGGCCTTTATTTACAATTGTGAAATCTGAAAAGCTCTAACAACTAAAAGATACTTCTTAACTCATTTGGAATCAAAACTAAGTGAGAATGATGTGGGAAATTTTTTTTTTGTTTTTATGTTTTTTATCATATATATTTGTAGCTATTGATATCTTTGCTACAGAAATATGAATGAGCTTGACTTGGGGGTGCTGCTACAGACCCTCTCGGTAGTATTATATAAAATATGGTATATGCATAATATTGCCTTTCTAAAACCCCAAATATTTGGAATTTTTAGGTATATCTATCACATCAGGGTTTGCTGATAAAGGATTATAGACCTGTATTTTTAAAAAGCACTTGCATTCTTTCGCAGATGGCAAAAAAGTCTTTTTTTTTTTTCATTACGTTTCTGACCACAGATCTCCAGTGCATCCATATTCCTACCCAAGAATGCTACTATAGTACCTCAGTATTCTTTGTGTGGAAAAAGAAGCAGTGAGTAGAGGCCTGCCTCATTTCCCCATCACTGACACTACTAACCTAGCTGCATGAGTACCCTGCACTCTGTTTAACCTATAAGGCAGAGCTTGAACTGTCTCCATGCTTACTTAAGGCCACTATGTGATCTCATATGCACACTGCTTCTGCAGTTCTGCCCTCAAAAGCAAATGTGTGAATGTGCACACAGTCATGAAGCCTACAGTTCTTCTTTTCTATGTCCTACTTCACAATGGAGGCAAACATGCTGTACTGCCTCTTATATTGCACATAACACACTTACCTCTAAATACGATGCGCCCCTCCAGGGACAGCCCTTCCATCCTCTCCCCTTCAGAGTAAAACTCCCAAATAAGCTGTCCAAACTTATACTCTCTACTCCTCCATTTCCTTTCTTTTTCAACCTACTCCTGTCCACTGAAGTGTCTCTTACCATGGTTGCTAATAATTTCCATTGTGACAATTCAGTAGTCAGTTCTTATCCCCATATTACATTATAATTTTACCCAGCCAACTTGTTACTCAGTTTTGAAAGTTTTTTTTTTTTTTTTACTTTGCTCCCAACTTTAGTTTCTTTCTTTTTTCTGCATACCTCAAGGCTCTTTCACCTGTATCTCTTCCAGAACTCTAAATGGTCTAGTGGCCCACTGTTTAGTCTTGAGGACTTTGTCTGTTCTCGGCGTTAAGTGCATGTGATTCCATCTATTCCATAGCCTCCATATTTGTATTTTTACAAATTGGTCAAATTTTCCCAATTTACCACAGTGTTGTGCTCCAGACTGACTTATTTGTTGTCCATTTCCAAAGGACTGTCTAAACAAGAATTCCAAACTTGATGTTTCCAAAACAAGAATTGTTGGTTTTTCTCTACAAATCTGTTCCTTTCCTACTTAAAAAAAAATTTTTAGCCTCAGTAAACCACATCTCATTTATCCAAATGCTTAATCCATAAGCTTAAGGGTTATTCTGAAAGTTAATTTCTCTTATATTCTCCCTCACTGAATCAGTAAATGCTGCTGGTGCCACCTTCAAAATATTTGTCTAATTCTCTCTCTCTTTTCACCATGATTCCTGCTACTGTCCTAGTACAGGTCCCTGTGATATTTCACTTAGATTACTCCAATACCCCTATCTCCCTGCTTCCTATCTTTTGTCTTTTTACCAGCAGAAAACATGAACTTTTCAAAATGTAAATCAGTTCATACCTCTTTTCTCAAAACCCTCAAATACCTTCTCATTGCATTCAGGTAAAAAGAAACTCAACAGAATTGAAAACAGGTATTAGAATAGGTGTACATGCATATTCATAGTTGCAGGATTCACAGTAAGCAAAAATGGAAGCAACTGATCCACCAACTGATGAATGACAAACACATCATGGTATATACATACAATGGAATATTATTCAATCATTAAAAAATGAAGTGCTGATTCACGTAGCAACATAAATTATTCTTGAAAACATCATGCCAAGTGAAGTACACCAGTCACAAAAGGCCACGTGTTTTATGATTCTCTTTGTATGAAATATCCACATTAGGTAAATCCATAGACACAGAAAAAGAGGCACTAATTAGCTCTTCAACCTCGTCCCTACAACTCTCCATTTACATCACCTATTCTAGCCACACTGGTCCTGCTTATTTATAGTTTCTTAGCATATTCTCATTAGGCTCATTTGCGATTGCTTTTTTTCTCTGCTTGGATATCTCTTAAGTCAAATCCTGAAATGGTTTATTCTTGTATCTTCTTAAAATATTACTTTCTCACCAAGTATCACCTTCACAGTAGCTCATGCAAAGTTTCCATAGGATAATAGTGACTTCCTAAGTCCAAATGTTCCCAAATATCTTCTAAAACCCATGTAGCTTGTAAGCATCATAACTATCCCCCAACACATACAAAATCTCTAGTATAACTAGCATACAGGAGATACAACAGTGTTGCAATTATCTGAGTGTAAGGATATAAACTCCTATAACACCAGAGCTGGCTCTGGAGCCCACACTGAATTAGGGAGACAGAGACTGAAATGAAAGAAAGGAAGTGGAGGCATAGTGGTGGCTGACCACAGATAAAATAACTCCCACAAAGAGAGACATTGAAAACAGATCCAAGGAAATACTGAGAACAGGTCTAAGAACAGGCGAGGAGAAAGGAAGGTGCTTGAAATTATTGGGACTAAAGGTAACAATATTGAGATGATACTATTTCTGAGCAAGAATGGGCAAATCAGAAGAGTGTGGAATATCCCTTTGAGGCTCTGTAATTAATGGGAAAAAAAGGAATCAAATGGTTGAAATTTAAAAGCCCTACAGAAAAAAAAGAGAATCACTACCTAAGAGAACCCTATTGCATTAAGAAGAGATACCCTCAATAAATGAAGTTTCTTTTCACTTTAACCATATGACAGTGTCCATGAACATAGAAATATTTGTGTAAAGTCAGTAAAATTATTTTTGGCCTTTTACCAGCTATTACTTATTTAGGAAAAAAAGTTATTTCAAAATGAACAGAAAATCTTTGACAACATTTATACAAATCTACTACAAAAAGAAAAGATACATGAGTATCAAAAAATTATAACTGAAAATTTCCCCCCACCATCTCACACACACAGACACACAAAACGCCCAAGAAACAGAAGAGAATTGAAACACAACACCCAAACCTAATTAAATATCTTTTAAAAAATCACTTGCAGATATGAAAAAATACATTTTGAATAAGTGACTCTAAAAAACAGAAATTGACAAAATATAAAAATATGTGAAATCAGAGTTGAATAGTTCTGAAATGAAAGAGAAGAAGAGGAAAAAAAAAAAAAGACCTCAGTAATAAAGATTAAACTGAAAGGTGCCTAAGGAGGAATAGATTCTCATGAATATTTTTTATAACTGGCATTGATGAAGAGAAAGCGTGGGGAGCAATGAAGGAGCTGAGGAAATGAAAATAAAATAAAGAACTAAAAAGAATCAGAGAAAAAATGATATAGTTATCTAAGAAGTTACAGATTTCTTAAAATTGGAATCCCTGATGAGGAAAACTCAGACATAGGAGTAGAAAAAGAATTTTTTTAGGGCTGTAACTCAAGAAAGTTTTTCAGAAATAAAAGATCTTCAGTTACATATTAAAAGGGCATATCACATTAACTCTTAAGCACACCCTATAAAAATTTTTAGCCCTTATGGGTACTTTTTTTAAAAGTCCTCTGGGCTTCCAGAGAAAGAGATCAAGTTACTTCCCCTCAACCAAAAAAACCAAAACCAAAACCAAAAACAGAATCAGGTTGTCATCAGACACATTCACAACAATATTCAAAATAAGACAATAGGGGGACCCTGTTCTCCAAAAATACAAAGGAAAGACTATGTGAGCCAAGCTGTCTTTCAAGTATTAAACTTGAAAGAACTTGGAGAATACTACACTCACCAGAGGCTGAGCTGTTTCCACCTACGTGGTTATCAGGTAAGTTTTGACCAAAGGATTGATAGTAAACACTCAATATATTTAATTGTAGACATAAGACTAAAACAGAGGTTTGAAAAGGGTAGAGTAATAGTATGTAAATATGGTCTAACAAATTAGTAATTTTGCCATTTCAAATAAATGGAGGATAAAGAAGAG
The DNA here is from genome assembly GCF_036321535.1 of Camelus dromedarius. Lineage (NCBI taxonomy): Eukaryota > Metazoa > Chordata > Mammalia > Artiodactyla > Camelidae > Camelus > Camelus dromedarius. The sequence goes on along the minus strand of NC_087436.1, from coordinate 58,072,588 downwards.
AAAAATGGAGAAGAGGGTATTAATTTTCATGTAGGTGATAGATATGAGTCAAAGGATATCATTTAAAGCTTAATTAGTAGCCAAATAATGAAAAAATGGACCAAGAGCTTCTTTAAGGCTTAATCTCTATCTCTCCAGGAGCTCCAAATTTTCTAGGAAAGGTAATACATATACATTCATGACTTCCGTTATAGCTAATCTCTGAAAAAGTTTTTTAAAGTAACATTAAAAAAAAAATTATGTCTAGATGCTAGGAAGGAATTTCTACATAAAAATAATGAAAATTCTATTTTGAATTTAGAAATCTGTTAAAATCTGGGCAAGAAATCATACACTGTATTTATAAGTCTGCTGTTTGTTAGTTAAAATATACAGAAATATAAATATGTCTTTGCAAATGAAGTAGCAGCTTTTTGAAATATCCTTAGTTCAATTCTTATTCTATCTGGAAAAAGCCAAAATTTCTTTCTTTCCCTTCTTTCTTCTCTCCCTCATTCCCTCCCTTCCTTTGTTTCTTTTTCTTTCTTTCTTCTGAAAATGAATATATTTTTAAACTGTTCTCACAGATTATATGTGTGGGTATGTTTTATTTTATTTTATTTTTCTGTTTTTGTTCTTCTTGTTGTTTGTGTGTTTTAGTGGTGGTGATCATGGCAGCCGTGGTGTTGATATTTCATTTAAATCTTCTACTTCCAAATGTATTTTGAAACATGGTGTGTAGCAATTTTTGCTTTTGTGTTCCTTTGCATCAACTATAGCTAGCTGTTTTTCAATATTTTTGCTTAATGAAGTCAAAAGGCATATAAACAAAATTTCTCCTTGCAAATGAATCTCATCCAGCTGCATTCAAGTATGAAAGAGCTCTCAGAAAAAAATACCCATTAATTTTCGTTTCAAAAATACTTCATAAAGTGGTTCACAGGCCCTTGTTAATGGCTTGCCTAATGTCCTCTGGATCACCATATGCTGTCATCACAAAATATCAGGTCCATAGAGAAATGGCCCTCTGGCTTTTTAGGATAAGTTGTTGGGAAAATATCACTAAGTCAAATCAGGTAATTCCATATCCTTAATCAAGTACTTCTGTGATTTGATGGCATAAAAAATGTTTTTAATGCTTTGTACAACAACTAGTAGAATTGGTAATAGACGATGGAGAGAATGTCTGGGTGGATGTGAGTGAACTGGAGGAATCTACTGAATGAACTGGGTAAACTTCCACCTGTCCAACTCCAGGAGAAAACAATATAGTCTGGTAAGCAGGGTGTATCATAGTGAACTACTCTGGCCCTAGTTTAAACCAGAGATGAAGGGCTGCTCTGTGCAGGAAGGAAAAAATAATCGGGGTCTAGTGAAAGGATAGACCAAAGTATGCTGAACAGCAAGGACCACATCATCAGTAAGGAGAGCATTCCTCCTGTAATGAACCTTGTAATGAAAGCGTGAGCCAAACCTGGAGAGAACCAAAGGGGTCTTCCAGGAGAAAAGTCTATCTTATTCTCTTTAATATGTGATGTTTATGTAGTCATCTTACTACTTCATTCTTCTTTGTCAGGCAGAAATACATAGCTTAAATTAGATATTTTACTTTTTCTAACATTAGTAGATGAATTCTGTTTGATCCCCTTTTCTACAGAATCTGAATTTGGTTCTTTTTTTCTTATCATCTAGAGTTGGAGAACTTGGTTTCCATGCTTCTGTTTACAGTTATTTCTGGACAATATATATTCTGTTCTCACTTCTGAGATACTGTTAATTGTCTTGTATTAGAATTTACTCTTGTGATGGGATACTCAGAGCCTTTGTAGCCATTCCAAGTTCCATGGTGCCCTGGAAATCTGCGATTCTCCTTCCTTGCTAAGATACCTAATTTCAAGGATTTTACCTTTAGTTTTCACTGGTGCTCCTTGTTCATTTTTCTGGACTCACTCTATCTAGTTTAGAAGATATTAATAAGAATTATCAAGATCCTGTTAGCTAACCTTTCCACATTTCTGTGAGAAGAGAGAGTAATAGTACTCTGGTGCAGCTTTTATAATTACTCTTAATTTCATTTTTTCTTTCTTTACAAAGTTAAGCTAATTAAAACATCACTTATTTTTGCATTTTCCTGTTTGTCTGCTCTTTTTCTTTTTCTTTTTTCTTTTCTTTTTTTTTTTTTTTTTGGTCTGTTCTTCAAACCCAAGAGAGGCAGAAATGCTTTAATCAAAACTATGGCTTCAAATATGTACTCGTATACAGACAAACACTCATATATATTGCTTAGCATCATGCCCATACTGTATATGTAAGATCTCTCTATATATTTTGATCATCTACACAGAAGTAAGACAGAGCAATGAAAATATCTGGGAAAAAACAAAACACAACACAATTAGTCTACTTAGCCCTAAGGCAACCTGGTTCAAATCTACCTACATTTGGTAGGTACGATAACTTATTGCCACATTATGATCCATGATGTGTCATCTGGGACTTGACTTTGGACTTATTTCTGTATCAGATGAACTAGTAAGGCAAGGTGGCTGATGTCTTTGAAGAAAAACATACTTATTATTAAAAACTAAAAAGGATACTCCATTGATTAAAAAATCTTTTGCTGTTGACATTTCTAAAAATACTAGTTATGCTTGGACATAAGAATGGCATGAAATTGCCTAAAAATTACTCGATTTTTAATTTGCTTAGCCAAGAAAAATAAAAAGAAGGGATGAGAAAGTTATAGCTAAGCCAGGCTCTACATATGCATATGTGATATATATAAAATACACATACATATAACATATATATATAAATCTTTATCACATTATTGTTAAGCATGAAATTGAAGTAACTAAATGGAAGTTAGAAGTAAAGAAAGCACCTTTAATATTTAATATTCTCAAAACGTTGCTGAAGTTCAGATGGGAAATTATATATATAATTGCTTACCTGGCAGGATTGATATGAGGATTACCATTTATGTGACAGAAACATTTCTAAACCATTTTGACCTTCTTAAGGTAAGGTTGTAGTATTGTTTAGAGAATAACATCTGCTTTCCTTTTAACCCCAATCTGAATTCAGATTTCTTTTCACAGCGATAGAGGAAGTTGTTATAATGAAATGGATTCTAATAAGTAAGCAGATGGTCTTGAGAGGTGGTATGGATGATCTTGAGAAGAGTTTTATAACCTTCTTCTATTTGTTGAGTTTAAAAAAAAAATCTGTATTTATTGTGGATAACTTTATGTTTATTGACCCCATATGCTAATACTATGTAAACACATAATGTTACATATTTAGTTAATATTCCATGCACTGAACTTCTCAGTGAGTTAAAAGATTTAAAACAAGTCATCATACCTCATCCATATATTGCTCATATCTGAGATTTTCAGCAAGGGTTCTAAAAAATGTAAAGGTTTTTGACTTGCCATGTGAAGATATATATATATATATATATATATATTTATAGTTATGTTTACTTGTTATGTATATATTTGTGTGTCACTTATTAAAGAGTTTTTCTGTATTGGAGGTTTTTGCTTGTTTTCAGTCAATGTGTTTTAGTATATATGTATGTATTCCCTTTACTATCGCTAGAAATTCATACCTGTGACTGCCTATAGCTTGGAGATATTGCATATCCTACCTGTTAACTCCATATGGGCACAAAAAGTTACTAGATATTTTGATTACTTCTTAATCATTCTTAATCATAACTTATTTAATTCACCCATTTTCAATATTTAAAGGTGGAGAATAAATACCATGTAATCATGTATTTCATTATATTTTATATTTATTAAATTATAATTTACATACAATATTAGTTTCAGTTGTACAACATAGTGATTCAATATTTTTATACAATATAAAATGATCACCATGGTAAGTCTAGTTACATATATCATCATACAGTTATTATAATATTATTGACTATATTCTCTATATTGCACCTTATATCCCCATGACGTTTATTTTATAGCTAGGTGTTTTAACTCTTAATCCCCTTCACCTATTTCTCCCATCTCCCCATCCTCCTCCCCTCTGACAACCACCAGTTTGTTCTCTGTATCTGTGTCACTTTCTGTTTTGTTATGTTTGTTCACTTCTTTTGTTTTTTAGATTCCATATATAAGTGAATCATATGGTATTTGTCTTTCTCTGTCTGACTTACTTCACTTAGCATAATACCCTCTAGGTCTATCCACTATTTGAAGGGTAATTATGAGCCAGCATGTGATAAAGCATATCGTGAGATTAGGGAGAAGAAGTGGGGAAGAACATCAAAAAAACGATAAAATATTGACAAGTACTGATGTAGCTCTCCAGAAGATTAAATTCCATGGTAAAGACCGGATCCAAGATAAATAATTATAAAAACAATGTTACCATAATAGAAATGTGTATAAGTAAAATGAGCATTTTTGTGAAAAGAAATGGGATAGATTCTACTTACATAGCAATTAAAAGGCATACGGAGATATGGGTTTTCTACATGCCAGAGGTAATTGGGCATTCTAAGCAGAGGGAGATGTACACAAATAATACAAATAAAGAAAGTTATTTGAAGGTAAAAGCAAATAGTTGTGGGGGCAGGAGTTAGACGTTAAGGAACCAGGGTGGTAGATTGAGGCCATTGTATGAATAATTATTACATCAGGACAATACAGGCTCCTCACAGAAGTTAGTCACATGTGTTTTAGAAAAGTCAGTCCTGTAGACAATATAGAGGATTTGCTGAGAGATTAGCAAGGGAGAGTGATACCCAGTGTATTATTAATTAGCTTCTCATGAAAAACAATTTATGGTTGAATGCAATTGGGAAATTGTCAGTCAACATATATAAGCATCTTTAGAAGGCTGACTGATGGATGACCTGGTATTTTAATATGTGAATATGCACTGTGAAGTGTATATGCACAGCACACACTTATATACTTAACGATGTCTTCATCATTATCTTCACCTATTTAGCTGTAGGAAAAAATATATGTAAGTTGCTCAAAGACACAAAGCTAATTCAGTAATGGAGCTGGGAGTCTAATCCATATCTGTTTAACTCGAAAGTTTCTAATCACTATGCTAGACCCATTTCACTGAAAAAAAAAAAGTTTAGTGGCTATTTGTAGGCAATGGCAGAGAAATGGGGGGTATTTCAAGAGTGATCAGAATGTAATACCAACAGGATTTGTTACATGCTGGATTCTGGCCTCTTAACAAATAGCTTTCATGAGGTAAATTAATCTCTGGAATCAGCCATGCTTATGAACACATATATGCCTTATTCTGAAAAAAAGATTTCCAACATTTGCTTCAAATTCTCAGAGAAATCTGAAACCATTAGCAGATGAAGACTCACTGCTAGTGGACCAAAGACAGATGTCTGAGGTAGATTAGTAGATCCGCAGGAGGGAAAAAGGACATGAGGGAGACAATAATTGAGAAAGCAGCGTTCCAGAAGTCAAAGCAACAGGGGAGCTACAAAACAGCACGGAGATGAAGAGCACAGATACTGGAGGAGTCAGACTACATGGGCACAAAGCCTGTCTTACCAGTAACTAAGATTTTGGTTAGATTATTTAACCCTTTAATAAAATATTTCCACATTTATAATTTAAACACAGATAGTAACATACTTGATAGGGTACTAATGAACATCAAATGATTTTAAACAATTTAGTTACTTAGAGAAGGGCCCGAAACAAGGGAAGTGTTGTTTCAGTGTATATCATGAACAAGGATCTTCCCTGGGGATTTATATTTGCTTTTTAGACTTCACAGTAACCCATGAGTCTCATCATGTAGTGGTAAAGCTATTGTTAAAACTAAGTGGACCCACGGTTCTCTTTGGCTCTTAAACCCAAGCTCTTTTAACTATACCATATGTCATGACAATATCAAAAAAGAGAGGATTTTTAACAAGGACCTATTGTATAGCACAGGGAACTATGTTCAATTTCTTGTAATGAGCTGTAATGGGAAAGAATCTGAAATATATGTTATATAAATGTATGTATATGTATAACTGAATCACTTTGCTGTACATGTGAAACTAACATTGTAAATTGACTACACTTCAATAAAAATAAGAATTAAAAAATAAAAAAGAGAGGATGTTCAACTTGCATAGGCTTGCTGAATTCTATAGAGGAAGGATAGTGAAACATAGGAAGCTATTAGATCACAGTTTCTTATTGAAGGGCATAAGGTCACAAAATAATGATTTCAGGATAATGGACTTGGTTGATGGCAGATTATAGCAGAAGGTAAGCACATAGAAACAACAATACAAATTAAACTCAGAATGTTTCACATTAAAAGGTCAGAAGGATAGGGCAATACCTATGAATATTTTTTTCCTGTGGCATTTGTGTGTTTGCATACAGTGTGAGCGTGTGTGTGTATGTATGTTTAACATTTCTATTCTTTTGTATGTTTGGAAAATGAGTGGGGCTTGAACATTCTAGAATGTTCAGGGGAAGGAACCATTGTGAAGAAAAATGATATAAGAGAAAGAATGAAAAATTTGGGATAAAAAATTATCTTCAAAGACATTTCTAAAAATAGGGAGAGATGCCTTGTCTCCTAAAATAGCAGGAAAGTTACTGTTGTAAGTGCTTTATGAAAATCAATTCACGCAATTGTTTAACAGTATTTTGGGGGTAGCTGTTGGTACTAACAGGATAGTGAAGTACAGTGGCAGTGCTGGGACTTCTTACACTTTCATAGTTGGACTCTAAAATCCATGTACCTACTGACTCCCAGGCACTGCCTCTCTGCCTAAACCCCAGTCTGGGCAATGGTAATTGGGAAGCTGGTTCAGCATCTCTGTATGTTTCAGAATGTAGGTGTCTGAAGAAAGAGAAATGAAAGGAAACTGAAACATATATAGGAGCAAGTGAAAAATGGGGAGGGGCAGGAGCCAAAACAGGAGACACAAAATGAGTAGAAGATTCTAGAAAGAAATTGGCTTAGAGAAAGGAAAAGAAATGAAGACAAATGCAAACTACATTAGATGCTGAATTAAGTGTGCTATTAAAATTAAACTACTTTAGTCATATCCAGCTCATTTATTTTTAGAATAAGTTATCCCATTATTAGGTTTGAAATTTAGTCTATTTCTTTTAAAATTAACTTCTATGAGTAGCTTCAACTATCTTTTAAAAACTCATCCACTCATCTGCAGTATTCCTGTCACTTTATGGAGTAGTTGCACAGAAAACATGAAATTACGTTGAGAAAGATCTGTGTGGAAATATTGTAAGGATAAAGACTGAATAAAAATTACAAACTACTAAATTTAGACACTTCATCAAAAATCCTTTAATTACCCTAAATATTTTGTATCTTTCTAAAATTACACCTGTCTTTCAAGTGTAATATTGTGCTTTCCATTGGAGATTTTTAAAATTATTTGGAAAAAACAAGAATATAAATGTTATCATAAATTCCTTAATAATAAATTTGCTCTTAAAAATTAACTACTTAGTTTAAATAAATTTCTATTCCCATAGAAAAAATGAAGTACAGTTTTAGACTTTAAAAAATCAATTTCATTTATATAATTGAGAGTATGGCTTTTTAAAAAATAAGTAGGTACTTTATTTTCAGGCTACCCTATATTTAAATGTGAAATTCATTAGAACATGATAAATTACCATTTGGTGTTGCTATGTTCAATAAAAAGTTTTGTAAGAAGAGAATACTGATCAAATGTAAATATTTGTTTTTATTTTTATTTTCTACTCTGTTCTTCACTTAAGGAGTGAAAATTTTAGTTTTCATTCATTACTAGAAAGAGAAAAGAATAAAAAAAAAAGGAAATTCTTCACTATACTAGTTTAACTAAGGATTCCAGTGGTCATACTGCTTTGAATATTAAAAAATGTATAATTTCCATTATATCCAGGTGTTTTTTTCCCTTTAGTGATGGTTTCAAATTTTCTTTGAGTAACATGCAGCAACATGAATGTTACCTTTTGAAATTTCTCTTATCTTAGTTAATAAAAGGAAGAACGTAATGAGTATTTATTTACCCTTTCTTTTTCTTCTTGTTTTTTAAGAAAACATAACTGAAAAACAGAACATCTAAATTTCAATCAACAGATACATAAAAAACATCCTTTATACCAAGAGGTTTTTTTAATTTCAGCTCAGTACTTCCTGTGGCTAAAGCCTTTTACAAAATGTACCTTCCTGATCAGGGTCTTATGTAGAGCATTTCAAGGTCAACAATTAAAACACCTTTCATCCATGGCCTCAGGTTAAACCATGGTACATTTAGTGTGAAAGGGATTGCAAACCTAAATGAAGAGGGTTTTATCTAGTAAATGAAATCATTGTCACAAAATACTTGGGGACTTCAAAATGAGTAGCATTTGTCATCCTCTGAGGCTTCCTGTAGCATAGTGTCTCTACCCCAAGAGTTATGTATCACCGTATTGGGCACCAATCAAGGTGAGTTTTTCTTGCTTACTTCTTGCTGAGAATTCCTTGCTGCTAACTCCATCTATTAAAAAGAAAAAATACAGTATTTACTGTTAATATGGAAATTAAAGCCAAAAAACAAGTAGTTATTAGAAAATGGCACCTCCTGTGTGTACCCAGACATGACACTAGGTGTTTGTACCCACTATATCAGTCCCTTAGCAGTTTTGTAGAACATCTCCTTATTTCTTAGTTAGCAAATGGGATAAAGACATTGTATGGGATAGGGCTTCTTTGGGGAGTATAATCTGATTACATAACAAGCATAGAACACTAACGGAATTTTATTACATTAGATATCCTACAGTTTTCACTGTTCAGTACAAATTATTTTTTTCTTGAAGAATGACATGTAATCATTAGACTGTGCAATGTTGGAGGATACTAAACAAGGACATGTCGACAGTTTACTGAAAATAATTATTTTATTTATTTAGGATACCAATGCTCTTTGTTAAAAAATAAAAGATAAAAGTTTTAATTACTCAGGGACTAAGTAGTTAGCTAATCAATTGTTCAGATAATACTTTATTCCAGATTTGCCTTTAACTTTCAGTAAAGTGGTATTGTTACTTGCTATGTTTCATCCGGAGCAGAAATAGAAAGAAAGATGAAACTAGTTAATATCAGCTTGTTTGGCTCTGTGTTTGGTGAGAGAAAATGTTGACACTGGATTAAAGTAAAGCTGTTATTTATTTTGAGTTGTTATGCATCCATCATTAGTTTTCACTAATGAAAAGTTAGCTGCAGTTTACCCACCAAGAGATCAATTCCATTTTAAGAGCAATTTATAAAGCTTGGAGACAACTGTGACTATAAAATAGTAGAATTCATCAAGTCTTAAGAGTGGACAAACAAAATTGACTAATCAAAATCTAATTTCACCACTGGCCCCAAAAAAGAGTAAGTTAAGACTTCCAAGAGCCTCTTTTTTGTTGGATTAGGTCCCTGCCTTTCTTACTATCCTCTGTTTCCCTCTACTGTGTCCAGCATAGTGGTATAATATCAACGGAAAGCTAAAAATCCTAGGAGAGGACTAACATAAAGAAGCTCAGTTACAGGAAAGACAAGCAACAACTCTATACAAAATTTGCATGGAGGGTAAAAAATCTGCACCACATTCTCGTAAGTTCTTATCCCCAAAGCAGAAAACACAGATTTAATTTTGCTTTGTTTTACAATATGTGAGTTATCCAGCTCAAGAAGGAGTTGAGTGTGTATTAAGTAAATCAGAAAGAATGTGGAGAGAGCCCTTGTGTCCATCATGAATTTTTTTATATTAAACAATGATTTCCAAACTACTTTCCAATGTATATTCTTAGGTATATACAGGTTTCCATGAGATTTTACTTTTAAATTCTTTCAAGGAGTACACAACATCTTTACTGAAACCTATATACATACACACACTGGAAGAACAAGAACACAGTCTTTTAGCCTAGTACCTCCATGCATTTTTATTCCCTCCATTTTCTTCTGAGTTGGCACCAAGCGAAGAATAAGAGTATTTGTTTGTCAGTTTGGGTTTCTCAAACTGGCATCCAAGAACATATTCTTGAGACCTCAAAGGTTTTAACTTTGAAACACTGGTGTAGATGATCCTTAATTAACCAATTGCTGTCAGTGGTTCTGTGACGGTAGTAAGACCTGGGTGAACTGCTGAACATAAAACAGCAGGAAAATAATTTGCATTTGGGTTGTCATCATACTCTCCGTGTTCACATCTTTCTCCTTTTATAAGATATACTCTTAAAAATAACTTAAAGGGCAGAGCACAGCCAGCCAAGCTGGATTCAACCTGGCTTCCCTAGCCTCACCTGTCCTGCAGCTGCTCTTCCCTAATGGCCAGTAATACAAGCCCAAAGCTGCAATAATTCTCTCAAATGGTCCCATTGCCTTTACCTTCCTTTCTTCCTATCAGCTCCAGATGGTCTCTCTCTCTTCTTTTTTTTTTTCTGTATAAAATCCAAAACTTGGTAATTGTTTTAAGAAAGACATTAAAAGGTAGTAAATTAGAAACAGTGTAGGGAATATAATTAAGAACATGATCCTGAACTCAGCTTGCCTATGTTCAGATTCTTTGCTCTGCCACTTAATTTTGTGACATTAGATTCACAAACCGTATTATTAGATAATTTAAATTGTGAAATTTTAATCATATTTAATATTTACAAGTAATTTAATTTGAAACCAAAATTAAGAGATTTTTTTTAAGGTAAAGCTTGAGTGCAATGTTATATTACAATTACGACCATGTCTTCATGATAAAAGAAATGGTATGAGGTTACCCAGGCTAAACTGATGGTCTGTTCTAATATCCCCATGACATTTTTCTTTTCAAGCCTAACAGATGACTTTTATTTTAATTTTATTAGGCATAAAATGAAATCTTAAAATTCTATAAAAAGTACAAAGGAATCCTCCTGTTTGCATAAAGATATTAACAACATCATTTTATCTCAAGATCATTAAACATTCCCATGCATGTGCTACTGTAGCACAGATTCTCATTACTGAAAAAGAGAAGACCAATAGATGGTCAGGACTTTAGTTTTATATAACTTTTCTGATCACAAATAGGCAAAAACTATACTATCAAATGTAGGTTTAAAATGGAATTGCATCTATTAATACTAAAGAAAATTTAAAGCGGTATGCAGCCAACCTTTTATATTAAGGGAAAAAACTCATAAAACGTAAGAATTGTGATAACTTTTTAATTATACAATATATTTATTGGAGTTGTTTGTATTTTTTAAAAGAAAAGTTTAAGAGAAAATAAATCAATAGTTATTCTATATTTAGATACAGGCCCATTAACAATTAATATTTGAGGTATTTTTGTAGTCTTTTAAAATTTACTCACAAAACACAAAATTCTGAAAAAGATTACCTTTCTATTTGTCAAAATGACTAGAGCATTCTTTTAAATGCTTCTTATATAATTTTAATAGTCTTATTGGAAGTATTACAGATGTTTATCTAAAACTATTTCACTAGACAACAGAAAAATTTGTGTCTTAGAAGAGAATTTAAATTCAAAGGACATGTTAAGTAATTAAAACATCACAAATGTTAATAGTATTATTTAACAACATATTTCTATTATAAGGAAGATAGATACTTAGTAGAAAGCATTTATGAAGGAACTGACATTTACTTTTGATAATGGATTTGCAAAATGGAAAAGAATTAGGAAACTTGGCTTCTTTTTTCATAACAAAAAAGAAAACTTTAAAAAGTTTTTGTGTTTTCAACTCTGGAGAAATGTATTTGTTTATATATTTCTGATACTTCAGGACTTAAATTTATAAGCAGGAAATATGTAAAATATATTATCCAGTAAAATGGATAGCATCCTAATTATTCTCTTTGGCTGTAAGGCATTTATTTATTCAGAAGAAGGATAATCCTACTGGCAATATACATAGCATTGTTTTATCCCTTTCTGTTTTCCTCTGAGAGATGAATTTTGTTTCTGAAAGTACCAAGGTAATAAAGATAACAGTAAGGGCTCAAAGTTAGGAATATTGGCTCAGACTATGTCAAACATTTAGTTAAGGTAATGTAGTGACGTAAAAAGTGAAACATAACTTATTATCAAAAAAAAAAAAGCAACTTGTTGATGACCATTTTTACCTAATTAGAATGTCTTTTGCAGGTTTATCATCTGGCAGTGCTTAGGGATTTCCCTTAAATAATTTGTAATTAAAAGTAGAATGAGAATTAAGTATAAATTAAGACACCAATTATCAGACTTAAATGAGTATATTTCTTTATTTTGAATGAAGTGCAGTCTTTTGAGCTTATTATTACAACTCTTTTTTAAAAAAGAGATGAAAGAAAATTACCTGGCAAAACCTGAACTATTTTGCAGAAGATACTATATGTGTGTGTGATTATAAATTAACACAGCCTAAAAATGATTTCAATCAAAGATACTTGTAGTAAGAAGAGATGTATAGACATAGGTAACCTAACATGAGTATAATTTCCAGATCAACTGTAATGACAGTTGTAGCTTAAACTCTAATCATGACTTGAAAAACAAACTTAAAGATGATTTTTATATCAGAAGATAAGTGAGCTTTTCTCACAAAGTGTTGCATTCAGGCTTGTAAATGGATCATTTAGCTTTTGGGAAAGTTAGGATAATTTATCTTACTTAGTGAAATTAGCTCATAGTGTATTTCAACTGGCTGCAAGGAAAATTTTCTTTAGCTAATTATTCCTTTCTTTTATTTTTTTATCTCTTCACTTCTGGGTCCAATGTTATGAAATCATGATATTTGCTTTCACTTTGTTTGCAACAGGAAGTTTGTGTAAACTTTCTTAGGCATTACATCCAAGATATTTGATATTTTATTTGTTTGCTTTATATTGTTTTATATATGATAGTACATATTTATAAAGTACTGTACTTCTGTACTACAAGCAGTACAGAAATATAGAGAACATTTCCTTCACTGCAACATCATTATTCCCACTCTGCAGAAATTTATGTATCTTCCCATAAATTATATGTGAATGCTAAAGCAAATATACAACAAAGTGTATGTGTATATGTGTGTATGTATGCAGACAAGTATGTATATGTATGTATATATGTATATGTACACAGATAAATGCATATGTTTGCTTAAATATATGCTTGTACTTGTATATGTGAATTTATATATATATTTATATATTCATATATGGATATATAGAGAGGAGACAGCTTATCCTTTTTAATACACCAAATATATGATTTAAAATTTTTATTTCATAACAACTCTAGTAGATTCTTATTCTTCTATAAATTTAGTCTGTTTTATAGATGCTCCATAATTTATTTTTTCCAGTCATCTATTGCTGTACATTTAGGGATTTTTTTTTAGGGGGGAGCGTTGTCTTGGCTATTTGCATGCTTGCTATTATGAACAATGTGTTGAATGTGTTAGACCATAACCTTTCCAAAATTTTCCAGGAGTACATTTTTAATAAAAAAAATACCTAGTCAAAGAAATAGTGCATTTAAAAATTTGACAGATATTTCTGGATTATCGTCTAAAATTTCTGAATCAAAATGCTTTCATAACATTGTGTCGAAATTTACCCTTTGCCAACATGGTAATTTCAAAAAATTTATCTTGTTTTAAACTGTCTTTAAATATCTGTCTATAAACAATTTGTATTTCCTTTGTTATTAACTGTTGCTTCAAGTATTTTATTCATTTTTCTTATTTTGCTTAACTCTGCTTACTGATTTTAAAAGCTATTTATAAAGTAATGTACTTTTTTCCTGTTATGAGTTAGGCAATATTTCCTCCAAATGATCATTTAAAATAGTTTTCATTTCTAGTATTTTTTTCAGTTGAGAGTTTAATATTTTTAAACCATATTTTTAATACTCAATAATATGTCATCACACAACCACAATCAAACAGAAAAGCTAACAGAATACATTGATACTATTTAGGCGTAAATAATGAAACAGTGCCTCCTTTTTTAAAAAAAATTCTACTAGTATTTTAGAGGCAGGTTGTGGGGGAAGGGAAGTAATTAGGTTTGTTTGTTTGTTTGTTTGTTTGTTTGTTTATTTATTTATTTATTTATTGTTAATAAATACTGAGATTGAACCCAGGACCTCAAGCATGCTAAGCACTCACTTCACCACTGAGCTGTACCCCTTTCCCACCCAGTGCCTCCTTTTAAGAAAATTTAATTAAGGGATTAAATTGTATGTCCCCAAATTATACCTAAGTGTGAAGGTGTGTGTATATGTATGTATGTGTGTAATGTATCTTTGGAGAGCAACCGTTAGTTAGTGTGTAGAAACAGCTGTTTTAGCATTGCTGTTGATATATTGTTGCTTACAATTTCCTGAATGATATTTTGTATGAAAGTGTTTCTCCAAATGCTAATAACTATTCCAAGAAAAAGAGAAGTCAGTAATGAAATATTTGGGGGAAAACTGCATAAGATATTCATCTCTTAGAGGTATCCAATAGGCCATCAAAAATCTGAAGAAAGCTGACAGTAAGGAAATGTGTTTAATTTCAGTATTTCTCAAGTCATTTACCCACATATCCTTTCCTTGTAGAACATTTTTACTAGTACTCTCAGTGGAAATTCTAGTAGGGCTAATAGTGTGGTCTTTTCTGACAAGGTGTTAAAATTGGAAATTTTAAAAAGAGAAGTAAAGAACATTCCAAATATGAACTATAATTTTTAATAGTTTATCCTAAACCTTAAAAAGCAGTGGTATATGCCTTGAAGTGGGGATCAAGACAGTGATATAGTTGCCCCAAATATCTTACACTGAGCTACTTTTACTCTCCATAAGTCAAATGAGTTAATAGTATATGACAATATGATGTATGGTACTTTTGCTTCTTGGATGTAGAGAAGTAGATGGTAAAATAAAAATTTTTTAAATTCAAATATATTTATCTTATTCTAAACTAAGGAATAGTAGTCTAACTATAATTGTGTTTTTATAGCACTCAAAAAGCTTTAACTGTATAAAACTTTCTATAGTTCACTGAAACAGAATAAAATGCTAAAAAGCATTAGTCTGTTTTTTTTTCCCCTCTGAGTTTCTTCTAGCAGCTCATTTTCTAGTGGGGAAAAAGGGAAACTTTCTATCAGAAACAGTTTACAAACCATTTCAATTAAATCTTTTACCTAAAGTGATCCTATTAGTGCAAAATAGAATGAAAAGCCCGGCTCAGAATTCTATTCTGTGCCTCATTAATTGAAAACTTGTCATTTCTTTTTATAAATGCCATACTTTCAAGACCTACTAAGATCATTTTAGTTCCGTAAGTCTTCTTTAATGAGATTCCAAAATGTGTTAAGCAAACCGGATCTATTCAAATGAGACCTGACTCTTTCTGGGAGACAAATGCCTAGCAATTTCTGTTCATGAGTATGCAGTAGATTTACAGGGATAATGCCAAGGGATGCTCTTGATTCGTAGAGGTCCCAGGGCATTAGTTATATACGTATATTGTAAATTTTATTATGAGAACTTTAAAAAATACATAAGGTTACTTAGCTATAAATTTCTCGAGTTCTGGGGATTTAACATTCCCTTCTAAAGTTAAGAAAATTTGCCTATATAATTTATTACAAATTTTAAAACTTAATAGTTTAGCATAAAGCATGAACATTTTCAGAAAACAGATTTTAAACATTGCAAAACGCGTGTGTTTCACACTAAGTTTGTTAAGGTTCTTTGGTTCTATAGTTTGATTGGAGCAGTGATTTCAATGGCAGATGTAATTGTCATAATTAATGAACTGAACACTTAAGATCTGTGTATATTGTTATATGTAAATTAAGCCTCAATTTAAAAGAGTACCTTAGTTACCATTAATTCCTTCTTCTCGTTATTTCTGATATCTACTAACACATTGAAATAAAAGTATAAGGATTACATTAATATAGCATTATCCGTTTGTCCGTAGACGTTAAATATTCTATACTTTAATGAAACAAGAAGAGAAAGTGGAAGAGAGTAAAAAGGTGAGTGAGGCTCTATTTTATCTCTGTGATGCTGAGAAATAACTAAAATGGCCATTAGCTCTATTGGACCCATATCCTACAAGTGTATTTAGAGTGTATTGCTTAATGATAGTGTGCTCTTCATCACAAACTTAGCAGACAGTATGCCTTCAGTAAATAATTGTTGATAAGAGGAGGGAAGGAGGGAAAAAAAGAAAAGGAGAGAAGGAAAGAGAGAAAGAGAAAAAAATGAAGGAAGGAGGGAGAGAATTTTAATCCAAGGCTACACAAGCATTTGGAAATATTTGAGTTCTCAGAGAGTACATCTCTGTAAGAGAGAGGAAACAATGAAAACTCTCTATGTAAGTTTATGCTGAGCACCATTTCAGTTTATGCTTCATTATATTCTTCGGGATTAAATATTAGCTGTATTTAACATATTTACTAGCTCCCTGATGTACTGCAGGCTCTATGCCCTATTGTGGAATTAATTAGTGAGATTAGCTAGCAATGTGGGTCCATATAACTGAGTATCCCCTTCAACCTGTAGATGTGTTTTGTTTGTCCCACTTACATTTTTCTCATCACAAAATAGAGTTTCCTAGTTGTCAGCTAGGAGTGGCACAAATCTTTGCTTAAAATGGATTTAAGTAATTTAAGCCTGCCGATACCAGGTAGGATTTGTATGTATGCACGTCATTGTTTTAGGTGGTTGAATTTGCACCATTTACCAGCTATAATATTAAAATATATTAATTTTAAAGTTTCTAACATTGGGACCAAACCAAACTAATTTTGTAGCAAAGTAGGTTAAAAAAAGTCAGAAATAAACTTTAAATACAAGCATTTTCACTAAGTAACATGGTTCTAACAACCCTCCCATAGGAGGAAGTAGATAAGCAAGTATCTACTGAAATGTGAAACATGATCTTTATCAAGTTATTCTGCATTCAATTTTTATGTGTATTCCAGTGTTAACTGCCACCTCTCCAAATTAAAATATTATTTATTTAAAGAGAAGTTCCATTTAGATTTATAGATCTGGATCCATGTTAATTTGGAAAAAATTAATATCTCAATTTGTAATTGTGTTTGTAAACATATTCATTACTCAAAATAAAGTGAAAAGAAAGGAAAGTGAATAAAATTCATTTAAAAAATCCATTCTGTATTCTAACTGCCTTTCATTAAGGGAAGCAGTGTAACAGCAAGGAAGTAACACATGTTTTTGACTAGCAAACTGTGAAGAGAAAGTAGCTTTTCTCCCTCTTTGTCCGTAGTTACTATCTTCCCTTTCATCAGTTATAATCAATTAGTATTTAACAGGGATTTATGGTTTTATTTATAATCTGTTTCTGCTTTATTCAAATGCTTTCTGAGGTTTGCTTTGTAGCTTGATGTTATTTTTTTTACACATTAAGCTCATTATAAAATGATTTATAGGGAACATTTGGCCTCACAGTCTACTTTAAGCACAGGACAACATATGGATCATTAGGAAATAACTGTTCTATTTGAAGATAAACATGTCTCATCTGTACAGAACTAAGTACGTATACTTTACACGTGAAACACCCTGGTATCCCAGGCTTGACTTTATTTCTTATCACCAGAAATATCTGCCATTTTATGATGTATTTCTAAACTGGCCAAGTGTATTTTAAAGTTTGAAAATCAGTTCCATTATATTTTAGTCCACAAGTACTTTGAGATTTACTTTGATATTACAGAAATAGAATGGTGGAGAAAAGGGTATTCAAAACAGAGTTGCAGTATGTGTGTGTGTGTGTGTGTGTGTGTGTGTGTGTGTGTGTGTGTGTGTGTGTGTGTGTGTGTTTTCCAGCATTCTAAGTAAGCGCTTGAAAATTAATCCTCCAGCCATCACTCATCTTTGCCTGATTGGCATCTTAGGTGTTTTATGCTGGACAAAGCTTATTATGAATATCTAAACTTAAAAATGGACTTTCTAAAAGTTTTTAAAAGAATATAGGAAATTGTATTCAAATTTTTATGTTTGGTACTACTGGCCAAGACCAAATGAAATTTGTAATTTTTTTCATTCATTTATAATTTTACACTTGCACTGCGCATGTTTTAACTTGCATACTGTTTGGAAATACAAAGAAAGTCAATGACCTGAAAACTTACCATTTTTACTAAGTGACACCAAGAATAGGCAGGTCATGAAAATGGAAAGGATGTTTGTACAGATGTGAAGTGCAGATGTTATTCAGAATTGAAATGAAGAAAAAGGGAGAGTAAGAAAATTGCCTCTTGGCAAATCAACTGAGGAATGCAGTCAACATTTTTTGTTTGTTCGTTTTACATATAAAATCATTTTTCAGTTCTTCTGGAACTATATATAGGGCAGTGGGGCTTTTGTTGTAGTGGTGATTTATTTGTTTTCATCTGGCTACTATTTATTTGGAATGTCGTTATTAGCTATTTATCAGAGGTTAGAACAGTCATATAAATTCTTACGGTCAGTGTGCCCAATGTCTTAGTTTAATTCATTAATTTATAACAGTTGGACACTCTATATTTCACATTTCATTACTAACGCTAACATTCACAAAGGAAGCATTGAAGAGAACATTGAGGTGGGATAGTACAACTTCATAGCATGCTTAGAAAATAAAGTTCAAGTAAGTACTGTGTATCACTGGGCAAAGGATGAGTATACTAAGTAGTTGGATACGTATAAACAGCTCTCTTTCTCCTGGGCTTTAAAGAGGGTATCTGCAGGCAAATTTAATTACTCTTTCCTAATAGCGTTGTAGTTTCACAGTGAAAAGGCTCAGCGATTCAGAACACATTCATATATTATTATCTTATTTCTGGAGATAAGGGGAAGAACAGATAAATTCTCAAACATTCACTGATTTTTACAATGAGATTCAGAGCTTAATAAACATTTTTCTATCTTCAAATTCTCTTATTGAGGGTAGATAACAATATACTTAAACATACGTGATAGCTTACTTTGTTAAAAGAAAGAACTGAAGAACAAATTTTAAAACTTAGGGAACAGTTTTTATTTTTCCATGGCAGGTTGTTAATGCAGTAACTCCAGGAACACAACACATACCTATTAATAAGAATGGAAGATTCTAATCCAGATCTAAGTTATCTAAGGTACTATTTTATCAGCAACATTAAAACAGTAATATCGATAAATGTTTTTAAGTTTGGTTAGCTCTGTTCTTCATTTGGCAAGTAGGAAATCACAAGGACAAAAAGCCCATATAGTACACCTAATCCACACTTGGAAGAATTTTTGTTACATACTCTTCTTTTAGAAAAAAGAGAGTCAGGCTCTTTCTTCATTTATTCATCCAACAAATATTCATTTAATACACAGAATTTACCAAGTACCACTTTGGGCATGAGAACAGTGAATAAATTTGACAAAGCCCATAGGCTCATGATGCATAAGTGGTGAGGAAGAATGTGGTGAGGATGAATGTGATGAGAAAGATGGGATCACTAATAAACACATAAATATATCAAAGATAATGCCAGGTAGTGACAGGCAGTGTTAGTTTTGATGGAGTCTTTAGAGGAGGTATTTGGAGCAGAATCTTGAAGGAACAAAGTGAATTCCTCCAGAAGGGTCAGGGATGACAGAGGCAGGGGAATGCTTAGTGTGTCCACGGAACAGCAACATGAACACTGCTGGAAGAGAGTGAGTGCATGCCCAGGACAGTAGGAAATGAGACTGGGGAGAGATGCAAAAGATGGAGCCTTTTAAAGGAGGAGGGACATGTTTTATAAGGTTTTTATAAAGAGGAGGGACATGTTTTATCATGTTTTACAAGACAGACCATGGAACCTTGGACTACTGTGAGAGAAGTGGATATGCAAAGAAAATCACTTTAAAAGCAGAACCAACTGCACTTGTTGACGGATTGAATGTGGCTATGAGATAAAGATACTTTCTCTGATGATTTCTAGGGTTTAGGACTTGGGCAACCCTTGGGGTAAATGGAAATAAGAGGTTTGGCAGAGGGAGGAGTAGGAAATTAAGAGTCCTATGTTTCTGTTTGATTATGTTTTGATGGGTTTTTTTAAAGACATAATTGTAATAGACTAAGTAGACAACTGGATGTGGAAGTCAGGGAGAGATTTTTAAAAGAAAAATTGTGAGACAGAGTTAAACAGTTAAGGAAGACTTTATTCAGGTGTTTTACAATTGGGGTCAAGACTGTTGCAGTAGGAAGGAGAGACTGAAGTCAACTCTGCTGAAACAAAAGGCTAAAGAATTTGTAAACACTGGGGTGAATAGTGGAAAAGTACTTGAGGATGTTAGTAGGGAGGTTGGTCAATGTGATTAGGCCATCTGTGTTTGCTGATTGGTGCTTATGGAAGTTAGTCTCCTATATTCCCAGGGACTGGGAGATGGGGCTCTTATCTTTTTTTGCTTTATTACAATTTAAAGGGATGGTTCCCAGGTCTTTGAGAAAGACATTCTTGTGTTGCAAAACTGGCAAGTTATTGGGAGAAGATTAATATCTCAAAGGAGCAGAGAAGAATTTATAATTGCAAATATTCTAAAGTTAACACTAAGAAAAAAGAGATTGGGTGCCTATAGTCAGGAAGAAATCTATCTAAAGTTCAGTCTAGCTGAGAGGAACCTTAAAACCATCTTGGTAACATCCCAATCTTGGGATATACCATATTGTGACAATTTGAGGATTTTGTGACCCATTCAATTGGAAAAAAAAAAGGACTACAGGGTCCAAAGAAAGAGAAACTTTCATCAGATGAATTTTGAATTAAAGACATTTTTCAACCTTTGCTTAACCTCATCCCTCTCGAGCTGCCACTCCAGTTTTCACTCCTTCCACCTATATCAATTCTTTCCATTCTCTTTTCTATCATCTTACAAATTCACTTCAGTCATACTTCCACACAGTCTACCATCAAAACTAATCTTTCCAAGTCATCACTGTTTTTATGTTGTTCAATCCAGTGGTCAATTTGCAGTCCTCATCTTAATTACCTGAAATATTTGAACTGGTTGGTTGATCTCTTCCTCCTTCATATCCCCTCCCCCCGCCTTTTTTTGTTTAACTGGTATCGTTGGCCCACTCTCTCCCAGTTTTCTTTTACCTGATTTCTCTTTCTCATCACCTTTCCTTGTTTCCCCTCAACTCCCTGACCTCTCAGCACTGGCATGTTCTTTACCTAAACTCATCTCTAAAGAGAATTCACTCTTACAGCTTTCAGTACCATCGTATACTGATGAATCTTATGTTTACAATGCCAGTCTCAGCCACGACCCCCCAGACTCCACACTCATATGTTTAACTGCCTATTCTAAATCTCCACATGCTTACTTTAAATCTAAACTGTTGAAGTCCTAAACTGAACCCTTTAAGCTTGGTCCTCTCACTTCAATTTCAGCAAAGGTAGCTACTTCCTACTGCTTGCTCAGACAAAATTTCTTAGTTATCCTAGACTTTTCTTCGTCTTCATATTCCATATCCATATCACGGAGCTTTTACAATCTCACCCAGAATCTGATTATTTCCCAAACCTCCATGTCTAATTTCCTGATCCAAGATTCCATTTTCTTTTTCCTGAATGAAAGCAGTAGACTATTAACTGTTCTTTTTTCATCTATCCTGCCCTACTAGTCTTTAAAAAAACAAAACAAAACATGACAACCAGAAGAAACTCTTTGAGATGTAAGTCAGATCTCTCAGTCATCTGCCCTGAATATTCCAATGGCTTCACTTTCCACTCTGAGTAACAGGCACAATTTATAAAATGCCTTCAGGATACCTTCAAGATCACGTAAGTGGTTTGCCTTTTTTAGCTTTTTGATCTTTTATCAGCCAGTACTCTCTCATTCGATCTTAACATTCTAGCGTAGAAGCTTCCTAGCTGTTCCTGCAGCAAGCCGAGTACCATCCTATCCCGGAACTTTTACACCTTCTGTTTTACTTTGTCTGCTTCCAGCCATCCACATAGCTCTTCTCTTCTTCGGGATTCTGCTCCAATGGAGTCTATGAGTGAGACCCTCCTTAGCACCTATGTAAAATAACAATTCCCACCTGACTCCAGGACATTTTTTTTTCTTCCTTTCATGCTTTCTTTTTCTCCATAATATTTTCACCACTTGGTGAACACTTATTCTGCTTATTTATTTGTTCATCACTTGTCTCCTATTCTGCACCCTTCCCGTGAGGGTATATGATTCATGAGGGCAACAGATTGAATCTCTATTGTTCATTGTAGTTTCTCCTGAGAATACAGAGGGAGTATGTGGTTGATGCTTAAAAAACTACTTTCAGAATGACTGAAGATGGTGCATAGAATTTTGGCTTTATGATGGATGACATAATCTTATTTTCATTATGTTGCATTTATTATTTTCTGTCATTATTTTTGTTTCTTCACTTCTGTATGGAATTGTATCCAAACCCTAGCTCAGATGCTCTTCACTTCCATTTTAAGAGTGATGTATTCTCTGGGACCCCTGAAATGTTTCAGCCTGAACCACCAACTAAAGGGTACATACTAGGCAACTGTCAAATGACTAGCACTGCTGATAGACACAGAGTCCTTATTACTAAGTCATTTATAAATATTGAAGGGAAAACTCATAAATCCATTTAAACTTCCACAGTTCTGTCATATAATTTGTGAATAAAGCACCCATTCATATAGTCGTATCAACTTCAGTAGCATCTTGCTGCCCACAGGAGAGCTGTGTGGTATGACCGCTCGTCTTCCCAGCTGTCCTTTTCTTTGCTTCTTCTTTACTCTCTGCCAGGGCTGGTTTCAGGTGTATTTGACCTGTGCAGTCTCACTGAACTCCACATTTAGGAGGCCCCATATCTGATTTTGTGCTCTGCTATTATAGTCTTGAACTTCTTAATAGTCTTTAATCAAGAGGTCCTCGTTTTTATTTCTAAGTAGGCCTTGAAAATTATGTAATTGGTCCTGCTCTCTGCTCCCACCTAGAGAATCCCCAGTAACAATAACACATATAAATGATGCAGCTGAAAAACAGTGGCTTTCAATTTCTGAAGCCTAGAAAAATTATGAAGCCATTATTTAAGGAAAAATTTCATGCACGTAAATATAATTAGAGCCGGAGAATAATGAGCTAATACAGTGATCTTATTTTGTGAAGAGATTAACTGAGATGAGTGGAATTTCTCAAAATTTTAGATTAATATTGTGTTATTAATCTTCATAAATATCACATCCTGATTTCCCATTAGGTGGAGAGGGAAGCATTTACAAATGATTAAAATGAGGCACAGAGCAAATAAATTATGAACTTTCCAAGGAAGCACCAACTCATAGTTTTAAACTAAGAAAGGGCAAATAGAAATAAAGAGAAACTTGACTGTTCTTTCAATTTCAAGATGTAATTCAAGATTTACTACCTTCAGATTTTTTTCTCAGATTAAAACCTACTCCTTTCTCTGTGAGATGTAATACATTTTAATATATTTTTATTTCTATATATTTTATAAATACATTTTTACTAATATTTTAATATAGTAGACTCACTAAAGTATTGATATTGAATTTGAAAGTAAACTGAATATTTCAAAACGTGACTTCTTAGATAATATGGATTATTTTTTTCCTTTTTATTGGCACTATATAGTAATATATTTTAAAACTACAAGCAATTTCTATATTGTGGTTGTGATACTACTAAGCAATGTTTGCTTTTTAAAATATCCCTCTATAGCTATAAATAAAAAAACATATAAAGTACCAATGTCCTAGGTATTCTTTCATGCTAAAAACAAGTCATCTTTTAAAAGATACAGTGTTTATATTTCAGGATGAGGAAGTAGGGTTAATGAAATCTGCTATATTAGAAAAACAAGAAAAATAATAAAATAAGAATACCAAATTATGTATAATTATTTTACAGAAGAGACCACTGTTCATTAACATTTTCAAATGTGTAATGAAAGCTATCAGATTATTTATATGACAAAAAGTGAATTATTGGAAAAGTTGTTTTAAAAAAAATTCCCTCACTTCTTCTGCCCACTGTTAAGAAAAAAATAACTGTGAGAATTTACTGGGAGGGCATGGCCAGGAAAACACATGTGTTATTCATGTACAAGGTTGCTGTTTCTTAGAGATGCACCTAAAACTGCCCATGAACTGACAGCTGCTCTTGAGAGCACTGTGTGTCCCAGTGCTGGAAGGGAACACAGCTGGAGAAGCGTGCAGGGCATTTTCATCTTCAAATCAAACACAAATTTGGAAGACATTTAGTACTACATATGTAACACCTCTGCTCTTGACAGAGGACAGTTTCTGTTCTCTCTCCATTTTCTGGCACCCATGCTAAGCTTTGGCTCAATGATTCTTTAAAGGGAAGCCTATAAAATACATTACTATTTTCTGGCATTTAATCATGAATGTTTTGTAATTCAAATCTTTTCTTCCTTATTTTTGTTCCTCCCTCCCTTCCCTTGTTCCTGATAGTGTTTCTTTAGCACCTGTCAAGCTTTAGGTCTTGTTTTAGGTATTGGGGGCCATGGTTAACAGTCGAGGTCACTGCTCTTGTGGAGTTGACAGTCCACTGGCCAAAAGCTTTATCATTCAAAGGCATAATACATCCATCAACTGAACTTTTAACAATAGACTTCTGAAAATTCGTAAGACAAAAAAACTGCAGCACAAGACTAGAGAGGAGAGGGAGAGAGATAAGAGATAAGAGAAGGGAGGACAGGAGAGAAAGAGAACTAATTTATCTTATATCTTTTAGATATTTTAGGGAGATGAAAGGGAGGTTGTGGAATTCTTTGTTATGAGCACTTGTTATCATGGAATTTTAGTGACCTTAAAAGTCCTGCTACCAAATGTTTTATGTGATCCACTCTTTTGTGGATATAATTTAGGACCTGCTATCTTGAGAACTTCGCCTCTCAATGGGCCTTCTCTTGAGAGCTGTAGTCAGTACCTGACACCTTGGACATCCTGGCTTTAAGTAGACTAAGGTTGCACTCAGTTTAAGGAGAAAAATAACTCTTCTGATTCTACAAATATTTTTGTACCATTTTTTATAGCTGTTATATAGTTCCATCTGAAAATTTGCCAGCAGATTCTGTGTGTTTCAGTCTAGGCATAATTGAAGAGTAGCAAGTTTTATAAAGAGATTAATCTAAAGCAATGTGAGGAATTCCAGGGGTTCCAGTGGTCTGTCATTCAGTAAGGATGTAAGGAATCTCAGAAAGCCAGGAGAACTTCCTAAAGCACCTTGGTAAAAATATCTCTCAGTTCAACCTGCCTCATAAGTCCTGTCATAGTGTAGCTTATGATTATGAATGTGGGGCTATTTTCAGCTACCAAGTAGCCCTGATAATATCACCTCATTTATAAGTTATTCTTGGAACATGGAAATAGGAAGTTTCAGAGGTCAGGGCCAGAACCAAAGACTGATTTTGAGCTAGTTTGCAGGAGTCATTGCAAAAAGAGAGAAGATAGAACTAAACTAGTCGTCCAGGTTTATCTTGGGCAGGATCACAGACCTGAATATTAAAACACTAATGTAAGGGTACTTTTCTGTGGGCATTCAGACTACCAGCAGAGTTTTAAAGAAATCAAAAACATGACATTGAAACGATTTTTTGCAAAGCAACCTAAAAGCATTCTCACGCATGTTCTTAAGTAATTATATCTTGCCTCTTATTATCCTACAGGGTAAAATAGGTATTTCCTCTCTTACTCTTATTGGAAACTATTAATGTTGTCTGTCAGAATGCAAATAAGCTAACTTTGCTTGGGAACTTTGGTTATGTGAAGCAATCCAGTGTTACATGACATTTAATGTTTGCCTTTTTTTGTAGGTACAGTCATAGTTTTATTTTCTCTTATTAAGGAGATGTCCACAGAAGGAAAGCATTGTATAATATTGAGGCTGAAAGATAGAATTTATGCTAAATATAATTTAGAAATTGAGTCCCGTTTCTCAGAAATGACCAAAAATTTAAGCTATAAAAATAGGCTGGCACCCATGGGTTGAGGTACAGCTGCTATAACCACACTTTTTATTAAAGAACAATATCTTCCAAGTTCATCAGCTCTTTCAGGTCTTTCTGTCCTGAAGGCCACTACAGGTCTTATTTTTGTTATACAATATGACATTTATTTTTTTTTAATTGACATATAGTTGATTTACAATGGTCTGTTAGTTTCTGGTGTACAGCAAAGTGATTCAGTATATATATATATATATATATATATATATATACACATACACACACATGTGTGTGTATGTGTATATTCTTTTCCATTATAGTTTATTACGGATTGAATATAGTTCCCTGGGCTATATAGTAGGACCTTGTTTATTTTATATATAATATATGTATTTTGTATTTGCTAATACCAAACTCCAAACTTATCTCTCCCCATCTCCCTTTCCCCTTTGGTAGCCATAAGATTGTTTTCTATGAATATGACATTGATATTAATTGACATCACCAAATCCTTAGAACTTGTGTCAAGTGGAAAAAAAAACTGTTATCTCGCCATGATTCATGTTCATCTAAATATCTATATCCAGTATCACACACATATTTGCCCTTGTGGAAAGTTATAGCCAACTGTGAAGTTAAAGGGACCACAGTCCACGTTAGGATTACCCTCACTTCTGACACCAACTCCAAATTCAGAATGTTTCCAAAACCTCCCTCAGGTTTGATAATTTGCTACAAGGACTCACAGAAAGCTTTATACTCTTGGTTCTGCTTTATTATAGAGAAACGATACAGATAAAATCCTCCAAAGGAAGAAACTCTTAAGGCAGAGTCTAAGAAAGTACCAAACATGGAACTTCTGTTGTCCTCTCCTTGTGGATTCCAGGCAGCCTTATGTTTTTGGCATTGATGTGAGGCAACGTACATAGAGAATTGTTATCCAGAAAAGGTCACTTGAGCCTCAATGTCCAGAATTTTTATTAGGGCTTTATTATGTAGGCATGATTGATTGTCCCCGTGGTTGATCTCAAGAGGTCTAGTTGCATGGACCAAAGCTCTGGCTCTAAATCATACTATTTCTGGCATGGTCAGTCCCCACCCTAACTACTATCTGATATGACCAACTCTCACCCTAAAATCATATTGGCAGTCTATCCAACATGACCCATGGCCCCCAGGAAATCAAAGATATTCCAATCAGGTATCACATTCCCAGGGTCTAGTGATCACCTCCGCTAGCTGAGGGCAAAGGCCAGAGCTCACTTTAGGAAAGGATAAATTCAAAGGTCCTAAACATTAATTTGAACAAACAGACTAACCACCTTGACTGCTAGTTTAAAAAGGTTCACAAAATCTTAGACTGCATTAATTGAAGTAATTTTCACCCTATTCTGGTTGATAAGACCCTATATGGAGTTGTACTTGCACACATTAGGAAGACAGAAACAAAGAAATCAGGGAAGAGTCTATACATTTTATGCCATTTATTAATTCACTCATCTTACGTTGGCCCAGCATACATGTTTGGGGGAAACGACTATGTGCCAAGCCCTCTGCTTATTGTGATTAATGTTGAACATAGACAAACATAGTCATAAACTATGATCGGTACTGTAATGGCAATATGCAAAGTACCTATGCAAGATAAATGATCAGTTCTGCCTTGGAGGCTTGTCTTCACAGAGGAGAAAACCTTTGAGCTGCCTTTCAGCTGGTCTGGAGGAATGTCTAGCGGTCTGCTGGGTTGATGCTGTGTGGGAAGGTGTACAGGGATATCCAGGCAGGGAAACAACATAGGAGAAGAAGAATGAAGCAGCATAACATGTTTTCAGTAACATTTAACATCAAAGCAGATTTAGACAAATTAAACAAAAAGCTCTAAGGACAAAAAAAGGTAGTTTTCAGTTAATGGAAGACAACAGGCAAGGCAGTCAGTCCGTCCTGTGTGGTTTGAGTTGTTTGTACTTAAACTCTGTATGTCCGCATTGTATTTGTCTAAAACCAAGCTTTGGTGCTACAGACTTGAAGGATTAAAAACTCAGAATAAACAAGCCAGTAATAGTAGTAATCCAATCCCTGGCACACAATACAACGATATTTCACTCTGCTTGGGAAAGCTTTCACAGTTGTTGCATTGCTGCATGCATTGCAATGTTGCATTGCATTGAAAGCAACTTTTATATACTACGTGGCTGTTGGGTTTGAACTGCTTTCTATCCTAACAATGCTTCCTTATATACTCACCAAACATATCTTGGTAAATGTGTAACCTTTATTTAGTGCAGGCTTTACATTATATTACATTTCTTATTTCTTCCCTGGGCAAACTCTATCCCACTGAATACCAAGGCGTATAACTCACTCTGTCTAAAGTTTCAATGGAAAAAAACACCAGAACAGTGCATACACAGTATGTTAAACAAACTCAACTTAGAACATAATAAAAAATGTATCTTTATTCTGGCCTCTGAGTCTCTCTATAAAATTTATTCAGTGAAGGTTATCTTCCCAGCCCATCCTTGAAAATATGGCAGACATATTTTTCAGTTTATCCTTAAATAGTATGCATTCTTACAATCATTTTAAGAACTAATATAATCACCATTCATTAAAGAGATTCCCAGTACAAGACTGTATCAAAAAATTGTAACTAGATACAGTAGACAATGTTTTTCCTCTCCCCTGCTCAGATCTATGTGTGAAAGGCAGCCTAAGCTTTTCTCCCTTCTTCTCATCCTGTCTCTCAAGTTCTACCAGGATTCAGGTGGGGGACAGTGGAGGACAATATAAGACCAGTTACTTGCACTAGCTTCCCATAATTTGGTTTTTTTTTTAAATTATATATATATATAATAGAAGTAGGTCCATTTTACAATATTGTATCCATTTCTGGTGCACAGCACAGTGCTACAGTCTTAGATAAACATACATATATTGGTTTTCATGTTCTTTTTCACCATAAGTTACTACAAGATATTGAATATAGTCCCATGTGCTATATAATATGAACTTGTTTATCTATTTTATATATATTAGTATATCTGCAAATCTCGAAATTTGATTTTAACCCTGTATTAGTTGTCCGCTTTTTATGTAAGCTGTCATCCCAAAATTTAGCAGGTTAAATCAACAAAAAATTAATGATCTCATTGTTTCTGTGGGTTAGTAGATTGGGCCTGGCTTCATTTGGACCTCTAGCTCAGGGTCTCTCCCAAGCCTGCAATCAAGATATCTATCTGTTAGCTGAGCTACACGGGGAGAATTCACTTCCAGACTCCCTCCCATTGCCATTGACAGCTCCAAATAGTCGCTGGATGAAGCCAACTTCAGTTCCTTGTCACATGAGCCACTCCACAGAGCAGCTCACAAAGTGGCCTCTGGCTTCTCTCACAGCCAGTGAATGAAAGGGGAGCTCAAAACAGAAGCCATCGTCTCTTTGTAGTCTAACCTCCAGAGTGACATCCTGACAATCGGTACTCTGTTTACTAGAAGCAAGTTATAAGGTCAGCGTTCTCTCCAGGGTAGGGAATAGCACAAGGCCATAATTACTAGGAGATGAGAATAATTGGGGGCCACCTTGGAGAATATGTACCATAATCCCACTGGGCCAGGAAGCTTTTAAAGAATGATTCTCTGCCTCGGGAACTGCTGTGTGCTTTTGGGAGATTCCTGTCACTAGAGACCTCTCACCCATGGTTACTTTGATCAAGCAATGCATCTCTATTTCAGGGGATCATTTAGGGTTCCTCCATTAGCCTCTCAAACAAGATGGCCTTATTAGCCTTCTTAGGATCTAAAACACCTCTCTCCTCCTAGGAATGCATATCTGGTACACCAAAATATCTTCTATACTGCTACCAATGATAGGAGTGCAGATTGATCCCAGCACAGCCGCTCTCTATTATATATGCTGCCAAGATGCTCATTTACACACAGTGCCACATAATTCAGTCTCGTACTCTCCTGTCACTTGTACACTCTCTACTCTTATGTCTCTTGGTAAAACAATCCTTATTAAAAAAACTAATGCATTTTAGTATGGAAACAGATACTCTAGGAAAATTATTATATACTTAATTACTGGAAATCAAACTCATTTAAAATACAATCACTATCTTCAGGGAAAAAATATCTTTATTATTTTCCAAATAATCATAAAAAGATAAGGAAATTAACCAGTAGAACCAATAAATTAACCGAAACACATAGCAAACATAGCTTTTAGATGCCTTTAGCTGTCACCGAAATGAAGTATAATTTACTTTCTTTTGTTTATGACTAGCAATACTCTCATATTTCTCTGTGGTCCCACTCTATTGGGGAGTTTCTGCATTCCATTAGGCTCTGATTACTGGGTAGTGGTGGTGCAATTTAACACTTTCATAGTATTGGCATGAAATTATAGTAAATAACTGGGAAAATGAAAAAAACACAGCTCTTATTCTGTAAGAAATAAGTGATTTCACCTTTGTTTTATCTAAACAGTTGATAACGTTGGATAAAATTTGCCAATCTAATTAACTAAAGATAGTAATGAGTAAAGAATTCACAGTAGGAAAAGTACAAAGCATTATGTCTATAGATTGTTGACCCTAAAATATATAGCTGTTCTACTTATTGCATAACTCTGGAACATTCCTTAGTTTTTCAGTGTAGTTGATAGAGTATAGGTAAACATCCCTTTTTTATTTTAATTTGAAGATTAGCACTTGTTTGAGCATCTACAAAACACCAAATTTCTCTGCAACTTAATTTCACTGTTTGTGTAAGAGGAAGACAGGATAAGTGACCTCCCAAGTCCCTGCTACCTCTAGGATCCTGTAATTGTATTAGAAGTGCTGGCATAGTCTCTTCTTGGGGAAGTAGAAAGAACAAAAGAAATACATTCGTGAACCCTCTCCATATAGATTACAAAGACATTAAAGAAAACATCACTAATAATGACAGCAGTAACTAAGAAATAAAAGGGTTTTGACTGGTGCACATAGTCTAAGATTTGAAGGGTAATTTTAGGCCAAGGTGGTAACAGACATTTTGGTACATGAATTTGGCCTTAAAGTTTAGCAGGATTCTCATAGTCAGAAGTAAATCTTAGAGACAGTGTTTTTTCCTGTTCCTCTCCTTCACACTGTAACAATGGAAAGGGTACATGGTTACTATCAGCAGGAGCAACTAGACCAAAACCCATCAGAATGGATACAGCTTTACTTCTGCCCTGGTTAATTGTGATAACTTCAGCTGGAACCACTTTCAAATATAGGAGAAAAGAAATCTTTTGAAAAGCATGTGCAACAGGCACCATCGGGAATAAGTGTGCAAGTTGGTCTGTGGTTAATCTAAAATGATATTTGGCTTTGCATTGCCTATATTAATCAAAGAGAAAATTGGAGGTTTTTGTTGTTGAAAAATCAAAGAGAAAATTGGAGGTTTTTGTTGTTACTGCTGTTTAAGCATCCTGGTTAATTAACTCATTTTTCCTTGCATATACTGAACTTTCTGAGGTAACCTAGGCATTTTTACAAAGTGCATTACTGATCACTTAAATGTATTCAAGCCATAATCATGTAGATGATGACCTTGTGGCCTGATAGAGCTTATGTGAACCTTGTGCGTGCTCTAGGGCATTTCTGATCAATGCAAGGTATCATTAGTGTCACGGAAAGTTAGAATATGCAGCATATGTCCTAAGGATTCACATTAGTAGTTCCTGGGCACCAATTATGTTATGTCTTTAGGACACTAAGAAAAGATTTTTAATTGAATAAATGCTAATGAACATGGAGAGAAAGTAGCTAATAATTTAAGCAGATGCACATTCATATTTTACAGTTACTGAAAGACTGTATTTGCTACTGTTGAATTTTTCTGAAGTCCATGAAGGTGGTACAGTAAGGATATTTCTGTGCTGCTGCTGCTCAAAAGGCAGTATACACAAGCTAAAGAAAATCTGAGATTGCAAATTTTGAGTCTATTTAATTCTTCTGCCTGTTTACAGGTATCTCTCATAACTCCACGGCCTCATGCACAGCCCCACGGAAATCTACAAACTAATAAAGGGCTGTGATGTTCCAGACGTGTGTCTGGCTAGCCTTGTCTATGTGCCTTCTTTGTCTTTATCTTCATCTTTTTCCTCCTAGTGCCTCTAGCTTTGACATCCTGTCACATCTGTTCCTATGGTGAGTGTCTTGGTTCCCCCAAGTTCATGGCTTGTCTCTTCCGTTATATCACAGTGGTCCAAAACTTCTATTTACTGACTTCATTTCACTTAGTATACTACGCACTATACACTGTCCAGCTCTTTCTCATTTCTCATCCCACCTTTACAGATCAGGAGATGATTCTATGAATGATTCTGCCTACCACTTTATTATCTGAAACATTATTCTCTTATACTTTGGTTTTCTACTTTCACATGTATGTTTTTATATAGACTCTGAAGAAATGGAGACCATGCCGTGAACTCCATGTTATGAGTAGTCGTTTCGTAAGCAAAGAAGTTCTGGGCACTGCATAATGCTGTAATATTTTAGAATTTAGTATGGTATCAGTAACATAAAATAACTTTGAGAAGAGCAGGCTTAATTACTCAGTGTCTTAGAAAAAATATGTTTAATTTTAAAAGTGGCAGTCAAAGATACAAACACATGTAGAATGCTTAGAAGTCTTATAGAATATAAGGTAGTCATCAGAAAAGGCACTGACATTTGTAGTATATTTGAATCTGTGTAATAAAAAATCACTGTCATAAACTTTAAATAAGTAAATCAAATTTTGCTATAACTGTCAAATGCTCTTCTAATATTTGCAGTTTCATTCATGTTCCTCTCTTTATTTCCCTCACGATATTACATCTTTGGCACATTTAAGCCATGACCAGTGATGACCAATAATGATCTCTGTCAGTCATTCTTCAGGTATCTAGTTTTTGTGATAAAAATGCCAGGATTCTCCACTGAATTTCTTCTGAAATGCACATTTTTCTTTCACCTAAAGGGCAATGTAGAGTAAGAGAAATAGTGAAACCTTCCAAGATAAAAAAATGAATGCTGAAGGAATTTCAACATTTGAGACTCTCATAACCATTTAAAGCCACCTTCCTTTATATATATATAAAGGATTTAGAAAGTTTTCAGAAGCTGATTTAAATACTTATTTTAAAAAATTATAAATTGTGTTCAAGATCTTTTAGTATCTGAAAGAATATTCTGAGGAATAACCCTATACTAACATTTTAATTATAGTTGTTTTCGATAAGAATAATTCACTGATTTTCCTTACTCTTTTTATGAGGAAAGACCTCTTCATCTTCCATCTCCATCGTTCATTGACAAGTGGGATGTCTGAATCATATTCATTTAGAATGCACCATGCAAGTGTTTTCACACTAAGTCGTTTAGCTTTGTCTATTTGCCTTAAGTCTTGCAATCGAATCTACTAAAATTTCATTGCCAAAGTATAAAATAAATACCCATGAGTCCATTCTGATGAGTAAATGATTGAATAAATTAATGGGAGAGAAGAAACAAATTTCCCAAGTAGAAGAACCCCAAATAATTTTGTAGCTATTCCACCCTCAAGCAGAGGGAGTATAGCTTCCCACTCCTGAAATGTGTGAGATACATAGTGTCTTCCTTCCAAAGTCTAAAGCATGGAAAAGGGTAACTTCACTGTAGAAAAACTTGACAAACACCATCTCAATCAGGTGATCAAGGCCAATATCAACAGTTATAAATCATGTACGTAGTATGTACACTTGATAGGATGACATGATGTGATGGAAATGACACTTTACCTTTGGTCTTCCTTCCAATAACTAATAATCAACAAGTCATCATGAATTAAAAAATCCCAGAAAATTCCAGTAATGAGGCATCCTACAAAATACCTAACCATTACTCCTCAAAACTGTCAAGGTTATCAAAAATAAGGAACGTCTGCAAAATTGCCAGCCAAGAGAAGCCAAAAGAGACATGGCAACTAAATGTAATGTGGTGTCCTGGTTCGAATCACAATACAGAAAAAGGACATTAAGCAAAAACTAAGGAAATCTAAGTTAAGTATGGACTTAATCATAATGGATCAATATTGGTTAATTAATTATTGTAATATATGTATTATGCTAACATAAGATGTTAATAATTGTAGAAAGTGAGTTGGGATATATGGGACCTCTGTATACTATCTCCTTAAAATTTCTCTAAATCTAAGTTGGTTCTGAAAAAATAGTATTTGAAAAAGAAAAGACATTTAGTTGCTTATGTATCATTATATTTGAACTACATTGGTTTTGTACCATTGCTGATTCACTAAATCTTCACCTCACCTCAAAAACAATCAGAATTATTGTACTTAACATAGATTTATACTAAAAATTTAATCAAAATAATATTTAACATTAGATCAGTGTCATTATAGGAAGTAAATTCACTTTTTCCCAGAGGGTCAAATCCTTGTTTTTAAATAATCTAGATGACTGAAAAACTATCTTTTCCAATGATTTTTCACCCCAGACAGACCTTATGGATCACCCTGGTTGGCTATTGTAATTTCTCCCCTAGAACATTTAGATGTACCTTCAAGAAAAACAAAAACTTCATCTATCTTAAGGAGAAAATAAGACTCTGGGACCAAAAGACTTCTCTAATTCAGCTCAGAGGTGAAGTTCTGGGAAAGAAACGGAGTAAAAATTTTTAACCTGGAAATCAGAGTTTGCAAATATATGCTGATGATATGTAGGCTAATAGGTTAAACAGTGTTCCTTTTCCAGTAAAGGGTCTTTGCTGAGTATGTTGGGTGACCCACTTAGGATGATGGTGCCCACTGTCATTCTCAGTAAGTCACCTGTGCACCACTCTCGGCTGACTAGAAGCCTATGCCAAGATTCAATATCTGAGTACCAGCCAGTGTCTATTCTGAATGTTTGGCTAATACAGGAATCACTTATCATTTCACAAGCAGGAGAGAAGTTGCTGTTCTTCCTCTTGTATCCAGCACTTTTCTGCTTTCTAGTGTACCTGCGTCTTTTAAGTTTCTGTAGTTTTCTCTCTGCTTTTCAGTGAGTCTACTGCTCTGCCTAGAGGATGGGTGTCTCAGTTGGATATCTGGTTTCTTCTCTATGGGACTTCCTGAACAAATTCCTGTCCATGGCAAGCCATTGGCTTCTGGAAAGCACAGTTATTTGACAAAAGGCTACAGAAATGCCTCCAACACCCATCAAATGTGTGTGTGTGTGTGTGTGTGTGTGTGTGTGTGTGTGTGTGTGAAAATATGTAGAAAAGTTCTTGGGCACTTATTATAAACCTTTCCAGCTGGGAGGAACATAGGGGAAATGAGACACTCTTTACAGTAAGATAGTTAAGGGAAAAGAAAGCAAATTCCTTATTTTTCTTAAAGAAAACAGACTCTGCACTCTTTGTTATGGAAAGAGACAGTTATGGGTCTGAGGTAGAGGCAGCCTTTGACATTTCCTTTTCTGGAGCATAGTGTTATCTGAATAAAATTAAGAAAGAATTAGGAAGAAAGTTTTGATCCACTGGCATCTAGTATGATGGAGAAAACTTGAACTTATGAAGAAAAATTTTCAACTTGGCCCTTGGGTTTATTAAAAGGCCTTGATTTCTTTAGCGGCTGCTAGCTAAAGCAGAACACAACACCTGGGTGAATATCTCTGTATTACAAGGACAAGTTAAACAGAGCAACACCTCTAATAATAGTAATTTATTACAGCACTAAAACGGTGGGAACTAAAGGCTCTACAAAGTAATGGTGGACTGAGACTTTAATTTCCACATTAAATTAGCATAGTATATAAAAGTATTATTCTGTTTTAAAACGAGTTATATTTTTCTTAAAGTGGAAAACTTAAAAATACAGGGAATTTCAGAATAATACATGAGTAGCTTGGTTTTGCCTCCCACTACATTGTCATTGTGTTATATAACAGGTAAGAATACAAAACTCTCATGAAAGTAATTAAATATCTAATTATCTAGGATATATACATACAATTCGGTATTATCAAAAGTAACAAAAGATCACAATTTTGTATATTTTATTTTGATTCCCTGTTTTCCTTGTTCTTTCATTAATTGCAATTCAAAATATTATTTTGTTGATTTGTACTTCATTAGTATTAAATTAATAAATAAGAATCTGAAAGTAGTCTCTCTAAAAACCATTAATGCATTAATATGACTTTTACAGCACAAAATTTGTCCAAAGACAAAAGCCGCCAGCAGAATAAAGTCATTAAATGTGTTTATCACTATTACACAGAAAATAAAATATTTATCTTTTTAGAATTGTATCAGGGGAATGTAGGGAAATGAAAAATGTTATGACTTTAAAGTGGTATAACTGAAAATATTTTCTTTCAATATTTCCAGAAAGATACGATTCTTTCCCATTTTCTTAAATACCAGAACAACACATATGCCCAAAGTTAGTCAAAATCATAGTCTTACCCAGTAAAATTCCATGTTTCCACAGAGTTCTTGCCTTTCTATTTATGCTCTATTAATCACTAGTAATTATTGTACTTTCTCTTTCTATATTACAATTGGTAGAATAAATCCCTGTGAACATAAAAAGCCCAAGGATAAGTGACATTTAATATCAAAGAGCATCCTTCCTGAAAGTACATTGCATGATTTCAAGAAATTATGCTGTACTAAATATTTTTTTCTTTTATCTTAATCCAGTCCTAGAACAGAAATATGCATTTATTATTTTTGAAAGCAGAGCAATCATTACTAGAAAACAAAAATTGTCTATATGATCTTATAGCTAATAGTGTACGGCCTTGCAAAATGGCGAAAGTTCAGGATGGTAGTGGCATCTTCATTTAATATTGTTGTAATAGCCAGTCAACCATTAAATAAAAGTTTCTGAAATCCTGGTATCTCCTCTTATTCTTATTTTTAATTGAAGCTGCAGAGAATCATTGATTGAAATGTCTTTTATCCTCTTATTGCTCTTTAAATTTTTTTTTACCTCAGTCTTTTATACTCCTCCTTAATCATGAATGCAAATAAAATTCAAAGTGTAATCAGCAGCTGCTGAAAGAGAGCACTGAACAAACAGGGTTGCCATGGGAACAGTGAAGTCAGTCCTTGACCAGACAAAGAATAATACCTGGTGTGTGTGCATGGTGTGTGTGTGTGCAGATGCTTAACAACAATTTGCAAAGAACAACTGAAAATATGTTCAGGTTTTTTTCTCCCAACTAAATTGTTTATTTTTAGATATTTAGGTTAAAGGTGAATGAATTCAATTATTGCATTAAATTAGTAAGAGGTTATTTCTCATTTGAGACTAGATACTCCTATCCTGATTGAAGCTACAGGTATGAAAATGGTAGTATTAGACAAAAACTGAACATGGTAAATATTGAGTGCCTGCATTTACAAACAGATAAACAATTAGCGTAATTACTTGGCCTGTTATTGCTGTCGTTATCCTCGCCTTCATTTCTCCAACCAGCATTGCAGCATTTTTTTTTTTTTTCCTCTTGGGAAAGAATTATCTTCTCCTCTAAGCTGCTGGGGGAAAGTATTGTTAAGCTTTTTAAATGGTGAATATAAAGGTCATACCATTGAGGGATTTTCAGCTGTGAGTAAACACATTCAGAGAAAATAGTTCTCCACATCACTCTTAATGCAGCAAATGTAGTTTTAAACTGACTACTACAATGTTTGAGTGTCTTAATTTGGCATGAATAATGGCTGTTGCTGGTAATAACATCATTAGACTACAAATGCTAGAAGGACTTTATTAAAACTTATTAATAAGTGTGTAAAAAATAAAGACAGTTGAATTCTATGGCTCTAGATTTGTTCTACATTATCAATACCTTGGCAAAGAAACATATTTCTTATTAATAGGAAATGAAAGCAATTGTCTTTGCTGGTGGAGGATCTGAATTTCCGTTTGGCACACTTAGATCACATACCACTTGCCTAAGGCGTTGGGAAGTTGTTGCATCTTTCCTCTCTATATTCTATGCCAAGAGGCAAAGTTGCTACCATTCTTTTTGTACATAGCACCTCCTCCCTGGAAAGAGCCTCTTTTTTATCAGGTGCTCTCTTCACTCACCCTGCAAGATAGGTCATTGAAATTCTCTCAGCTTTACAGCTGAGAAAACATCAGCATAGAAGGTTCAGTGACTTGTCTAAAATGGTTGAACAAGTTATTGACAGGGGAGAGATTAGAATTTACTTCGGAATGGAGTGACTTTCAAAGAAGGTTTTATTTTTTTTTTTTCCTGACTTGATAAATTTGGAATTAAGTGTAGGAGTTGGCAAGAAGATTACCAGTTGAAGTTAGTAGGATAAAAATATCATTGCTGTCTGGTTATAACCTAAAATGCTGCATTAAAACCCTGTATTCTGCCTCAACTAACAAAGACAAAGAATACAGATGGCAATTTATCATTTTTTTCTGAGATTTCTTTTTACTTACCTGCCCTATGTTTCTTATCCTGTCATTCTGCCATGTACTTTATTCTATCAGTCACTCTCCCTTGATCTGTCTCAAGCAATATTTGCAAACTCATTTTCTTCTAATTGCTTCAACTTGGCAATGGTATTAAAGAGGCCAAAGAACGGTTTTTACCTAGAAAATAAACAATTCATTTAATCAGTATTTTAAAACAGATTATGCTTATTTTTATGTCTTATTATTTGCAGGATAGTTTAATTTCTTTGGAATTGCATCATTATACTAAAAATGTTTAAAGTATTTAAAATTCTATTTATCAGTGTATCTGCTTCACGAAGAGGGCAACTGTAGATAGCGCACTTACACGTTAATTGATACATAATGCAATAAAGTTATATTTTTAAAATATTAAAGTTAATATGATTCTGAGTCTGATCCTTTGAATTACGAAAAGTCAGTTCTTCTGGGCTTTTCCTCATTGGATATTTCAAAGCAACTCTAGGGCTGTATCTCCATTCCAAAGGGATTAATCTCAATATCTACCCTGGAATGTTATCAGTAAGCCTAAACATTCCATTCTTCTCCACTGTTACTGCAGTTAACCAGCACTGCATAGGGTCGCTCGCAAAATTCAGGGCTGTCTTAGTACTGTCGGAAAAATTCTCATTAACCTTTACTATTTCACTCCCTTATAACAGTCAGTATCTCTCACTGTTGGTTTAGAGGAAGTAGCATCAGTTAAGATTGGTGGAGGAATGAGCCTCTCCTACCACATTTCTGCAGGTAGCACCATAAGTCCTCCCCCTGTACTATTCACTAAACGCAGATTCCACAGCAATGAGCCTGTTCCATAGGATCTCATTGTTACTGCCTTCCAACAGGGTCTCAAGGCTAACTGGAGCCATATTTTTTCTTTTAACATTTTTCCTCTTTTATATTGTACAGAATGAATTTTTGTAAATGACCTCAAATCTTTACATGAAAGAAGTGGACTATAAACTCAAGTTTCTTAAAAATTCTCTAAAGAAATGGTATTTGAAACAAACAATAAGTGTATGAATACCAATCACAACTATGAAAAAGGAATAAAAAATAATTGAATTATAACATTCACAAAATTAAGATTTAATCATGTGGTAGCAATAGCATTCATTATAGGCAATTTTCTTGTGTTCTAATATTTTCTGTAATATTATTAAATTATTGTTTAAAGAAAAAATAATAAAGCAATAAGTGAGTTTAAGGGATTATATTATCAGGCTTAACATGTTAGGTAGGATAATAAACTTGCCATTCAAGAAAGTAGTTATCTACTTGTATATCTTTTCTGTCCAACCTGGCTTCTATTTTTTGATTTATTGAGTAATTTGGAAAGTATGGAAAACTTTCCTATCCCAGACCAAACACAGTAGACTTCAAGTTACCTCTTAGAGTTGAATAAAAAATGGCACTCTAAATTTTAACACACACCCTATCACTTTTTTATGTCATCACCTCTTTTCCGCTCTTGTGTCTCATTCACTATTAGCTAATTATATCTACCATTAAGAGAGTGTTCTAAAAAAAAGAAAATGCATTGTATATGGAAATATAATTGAAATGTGGAAGTCTGGTAAATGAAATTGCTTAAAAAATCAAAAGAAAATTAAAAGTTTAAATTGTAAGATCATAGAAGAAAAATAAACTTCTGTTTTTACCTTAAAATGAGAAATTTATAAGAGTTTTTTTAATAGAACAATGTGACATACTCTTCATTCTCTCACTTTTAGCCTTTACATACATTGAGACAAATACTATATCTTTTTTAACTTTTCAATATTTTCAAAAGCAGGTTTGGGGATTATCTCTATTTTTTTAATTTTCTCTTTCTTATTGTATAATTGACATATAAAATTATAAGATATTTAAAGCATACATTGTGGTGATTGGATGCACATATACATTGTGAAAGGATTCCCCTTACCTAGTTAAATAACACATCCATCACATATTCATCTTTGTGTGTGTGTGAGAACATTTAAGTTCTACTCTCTTTTAGCAAATTATAGTCATACCATACAGTGTTATTACCTATAGTCATCCTATTTTACATTAGATCCTCAGACCTTATTCATCATGTATTTGAAATTTTATACTATTTTACCAACCTTTCCCTATTTGCCCTAACTCCCAGCCCCGGGCAACCACTTTTCTACTCTCTACTTTTCTGAGTTTGACTTTTTTTTTTTTTTTTTTTAAGTTTCTGCCTTTAACTAATACCATACAGTATTTCCCTTTGTCTGGTTTATTTCACTTAACATAATGCCTCAAGTTCTATCCCATGTGGTCAAAAATGGCAGAATTTTCTTCTTTCCATTGGTTGAATAATACCATATTGTGTGTGTGTGTGTGTGTGTGTGTGTGTGTGTGTGTGTGTATTTTCTCTATCTCTTCATCCACTGACAGGAATTTAAGTTTTTTTTCATATCTTGGCTCATGTGAATAATGCTGCAATGAACATGAGAGTACAGGTATCACTTCAATATCCTTTTTTTCATTTCCTTTGAATAAAAATACCCAAAAGTGGAATTGCTGGATAAAATGGTAGTTCTATTTTTAATTTTTTGAGGAACCTCCATACTGTTTTCCATACTGGCTGCACCAATATACTTTCCCACCAACAGTGTACAAGATTCCCTTTCTCCACACCCTCCCCAACACTTGTAATCTCTTGTCTTTTTGATGATAGCCATTCTAACAGGTATTAGGTGATAACTCATTATGATTTTGATTTGCATTTCCTGGATGATTAGTGATGTTGAACATCTTTTCATGTACCTGTTGGCCATTTGTATGTCATCTTTAGAAAAATGTTTAATCAGATCTGTCGTTTTTTAATCAGATGGTGCAGCCACTGCACTAAGTCCTAGGGGTATAGCCACAGCAAGTCCTCATGAGCCAGTTAAGAGCTATTTCTTTGTTATATTTTTGTTGGCCTCATGGATGTGAGCTCCATTGGCTTTCAGACATTTTGAGGGTCTGC
Source organism: Camelus dromedarius (assembly GCF_036321535.1). NCBI lineage: Eukaryota > Metazoa > Chordata > Mammalia > Artiodactyla > Camelidae > Camelus > Camelus dromedarius. The sequence continues at coordinate 58,031,194 of NC_087436.1, read as the reverse complement.
CTCACAGGTGGAAGTCTTAAAAGTTGGGTGCTAGATGTTGAGTCCAAACCCTTTGCTCTTCAGGAAGAAGCTGGGAATTGTGAGTTTTCTTCTGACTATATGTCACTGTGACAGGTATGGTGTTTATGGTGACAGTGTGTCTCAGACTTTCATACTCATTTCAGTATGGTTATTTTCTTGTTTGCCTGGTGTTAGGATTTGCTCAGCAAGTTTCTGGATTTCTTTCAGAGGGAATTGCTCCATGTGTGGCTTTAGATTTGGTGTGCTCATGGGAAGAGGTGAATGCAAGAACTTTCTATTTTGCCATCTTGGAATGAAATGCCCACTGTATCTCTGATTGTTACTTAATATTGGGATAATAGTCCTTGTTAATGATGTGTTATGATCCTCATAGCTAAAAAGAGTTTGATATAATATTCTTATGGTTTGATATGCTCATTGGTTTTGATATGCACTTTAATACTTTATTTACATTTAAGATGCAGATTTGTTATTTCTTTTTGTTTTGATTGACTGATTGATTGATTGCTCTTTCTGTGAAGTAGAACAAGAGTTTTGTGAACCATAGTCAAAAGTTGCTCAGAATCATAATATCTTTATCTCACAAGGTTCTCTCCATGGTCTCCATGCTGAGATTATTGTTGATAAAACAGTGCTGGGTTTTATGCACTATGATTTTTCTATTCATAGATCCTTCACTTACCCATAAAAGAGTAAGAAGAACTTAGAAAAAGTGATAATAAATTTCATATCTTACCCAACTTAAAACTTAGTATTTCTTGTACTTTTTTCCTCACAGAAAAATACGATACATTTGACTTAAAATAACTCTAAATTTCAAATAATGTTACTAAGTGAATTGAATTCTAGTGTTATATACTGTTATATTTTTTTCCAACAAATAACAAAGACTTACATTCTTTGGGGTAATAAAGTTTTAAGAGTTTTTAACTTCATTTACTAAAGAAGACAAATGTCATACATGTTCACTGATAGTTATTGCTTGTGTCAGCTACAGGCTGCCCTTGTAACTAATTCGCAGTATGAACTCCTTTCAAACAGGATCATGAAAGAGCCCGCTTTATGCTTCTCTCATCTGCAACAGTCACCTTTTGAATTCACATTCTTAATTTACGACATGCTGCTTTTTTTAATCCTTTGCTGCTATAATGATGCCATCATCTTCTGAACTCATTAAGGTCCCACATAGGTTTATATGTGTTGTGGTGACATCTTTATCTTCCAGAGCAGTTTGGAAACCTGCAGGGGTGTAGAATTGCTACAGATGGACCGTTACGCAAAACTGAGTATATCAAGCCTCCCCAAACTGAAAAGGGAAAGTATTCTGGAATGTAAAAGAGACATATGTTCCAGCAGGGGATGTTGGTTTATGGAGGTCAGAGCTGCACACTGATTGTTTTCTACTAGTGTCTTAGAGGTAGCTGACCATAAGGACTTATTTATGACTTTAAAAGATCTGAAAGAAGAACCATGCTGATAATTTACTTGATTACAAACCTTTTATTCTCAAAGGAGATAACATAAAGATCAGAATCAGCCAATGCTTGATTGAAATAGGAATACAAATGAAGGAAAATGGATAATTATACTGCTGAGCAGATTGGGAAAAAAAATCAAATGAAAGAGTAGCATATCCATAGATTTCACTAAACCTGAATCATGATCTTCTAAATGGAATAATCTGATCTTTCAAAGAAAACATTAAGAAAAGCAACCTAGATTTCATAACTCTCAATTTCTATACACCCTTTCCAATTATAACTATCTTTTTTATTCTTAGTATACTATTCATTAGAAATGGGTTATTTATTTTCAGAATTTCTAACTTACAGAATTAACTGAATTGGGAACTGAAAAGTGACAGTGTCACCCATGTGTAGTATATAGTTCACAATGGAGTATGAAGACTCACATATTTAAACAGCTAAAAAGTAATCTCACTTAGAAAAAAAAAATGGCAAGGAGGAAAAAAGATTGGGTTTCATGGCTCCATACTAGTAGCTCCAGTACTAATCTCGTCAGAGTAAGCCAGTAATAAAACACTCTTTTTATTGTCATTGACCATATTCATTTTAACTAATATAGTATTGCACACACACAAAACACAGAATAAGTGTGCAAACGAGCCCAGAGAGAAGAAATTTTCAGTCTGACAAAAATTATATTTGTCTATGTGTATGTGTCATTGTGCTCTAACTATTGGGCAAATTACTTTTCTAGGGTGAAATAACTTTTCTAGGGTCAAATAAGGACATAGTAAAGGAAGCACAGAATTTGTTGCCCTCAGATTTCCCATTTATTGCCTAGCTACTGAATCTTGCCCTGTTTGTAATAGTTTAAGTTCAAGTATTCTGTAGTGTAATATTACAATCATAGCATTTCTTTCTTTTAAATTCTTTCAGGTAAAACACAAGTATCTGCTACCAGGATTGACTATTGAAATAGAAAGCTATTCTGGGGTTAACATATTAGACATAATTTGATAAATACTAAGAAAAAACATGGTTTAATTTTGTGAAATATTACTGGGAAAGTAATACATCTAGAAAGAATGTGTGTGTGTGTGTGTGTGTGTGTGTGAGAGGGAGAGAGATTTCTTAGTATATTCGGTCAATACCAATTACTGCTTCCTAACATAGGAATAGGATTATTTATGCTTGATAAGCACATATTTCAGTGTTCTTATTTCAGCAAAGCTTTTGACAATAAAAAACAGAATACTTGACCTATAGTGACATAAAATATAAGGGCATGTATTGTTGAGAACAAAAAATCTCAAGACGCTTGATTCCAGAATTTGCTTGAATTTTCTTGCTCTTCTTATGGTCACAACATGGCTGCTATTGCCACAGACCCCACACCTTCACATAACCATGTTTCAGGGCAGGAAGGAGATGAGGGTAACCTGGAGAGAGAGAGAGACAAAGAAGAAGAGAGAGAAAGAGAAAAATCTCTGTGCCTTATTTCTTTTATCAGGGCAACTAACCTTCCAGAAGACTTCCTTCAGTCTCATTGACTAGAATTAGGTCAGTGGACACTCCAAGCTTCAGAGTAGTCTGGGAAGAGGATCTGATTTTCTTTAGACCTCAAATGTGGAAGATGAATAAGGAAGAAGAGTAGTAGGAAAGGCATCTTAGTACCCAGAGAACAAGGTCTGCCACAAATCTTATCTGCTTTTAGTATTAATTTTTTCTCTCTCTTTAATTTTACATGTTCCACCTTCAGTTTTATTCTTTAGAGTATTTTCTCTCAAAAGAAAGAAAGTTGTTAATGTGTTGCAGTGAAGCTAGTACATTGAATTACCAGGCAATATGCTTTCAAGCAAAGGCCACTTGAAATCCGTTGTGAAATTTTAAATTTAATAATACAAATAACTAGAGTAATAAGCTACAACAAAGGCTAGGTTTAACTTGATCTCTTCTCAGGAATATATTGTCATAATCAGAAGCCAATTTTTTAAAGCATTTGCTGACCATGTTATGAATAAATTACTAGAGATCATATCTACAATTCAAAGTAAAGCGAATACATTTTTATACACTTTTCTCAGCAGTAACCTTCTTGGGAATATTTTATATTAATTTTTTCTACTCATTCACTATTTATTATTTTCCTACTCATCCATCTTTAAAATTAGGGAATGTATTTATTTGTCAATATTTGGTTTTATTTTGACTTAGTATAATTCAGCTACTGAGATTTGTGAATAAACTCTTTCATCCTTTTTTGAAGATCTGTTCTTGAAATCTGCTGGATTGGGTAACAAGCAAGCTTTCTGCTCTATGTGCCATTATAGTTGGCCCCACAGATTCAACTAATAGTGCTTGAATATATTTGAGGGGAAAAAAAGAAAAAAAAAACTTATAGAAAGTTCCAAAAAGCAAATTGGGATTTGCTACAACTATTTACATTTACATAATATTTACATTGCATTTACAATTACAACTACTCACATACCATTTACATTGTATTAGGTATTATAAGTAATCTAGAGATGATTTAAAGTAGGATGTATTGTAGGTTGGTTGTATGCAACGCAAGTACTATGCTGTTTTATGTAAGGGACTTGAGCATTCATGGATTTGGCATCTGCTGGATCCTGGAACCAGTTTCTGGAGGATACTAATCATATTGCTTAAATCATAATATAAGATGGAATCTTGTCTTAGTTTAAAAAAATAGAAAAGTCCCCCAAATCTCTCAATTTCTATATTGTACAAATTTTTCTCATTAGTAATACTGAGTTTTCTTAAAATCCATTATATATGTACAATTTAATATCTAAAATTATTTTTCAATATCCTAATTAAAATTATCTATCTTTCATTTGGCTCATTCCAATATATGTTTTTCTTTACTTCATGAATTTAATGCAAGGTTAATATATTAAAATAACTGTGTTATAAATTAGTGCTCAGTTCACTTCGGTATCAGAAATGTTAGCAATATTCATTGCAGCAGAAAAACAGTGTATTCATTCTGTTCTGACACCGTATAATCATTTGTATTGCACTTAATCGCAAGACAGTCATCTTGCAAAATCTCACCAAAAAGTACATTCTATCTCTAGAAACATCAGGAGCTCTGAATAATTTGAGCTTGCTAAGGGGCGAGTAGATATAATGTAAATACAAGGAGCATGCTTCCATTTGATAACATTTGAAATGCATGTGAGAAATACAGAAACATAATTAAGGCAAATGAGTATAGCATGTTGATATTCCAGTCTAGATTAGGAAAAGTTTTGCAGATTTCTCCAACTTTCACTAATGACTGAAATGAAAGTTCAATTATCTGGGCAAATGAATTGTTTCATTTCAGATGGGGTTTCTTAAATTCATGCCAATTGACATCTGTACTGGAGGCTTCTGTATTGTGTTTGGGGTGGGGGACCTCATGTGCATTATAGGATGTTTAACAGCATCTTTGGCATATTCACTTGCTGCCAGTAGCAACTCCCCAGTCTTGATATTAAAATGAGTATCTATGGATATTGCCAGATATCAACTGGAGGACAGAATTGCCCCCAGTTAGGAACCACTAGACTAATGGTTAAATCAAATTATTTCAATTTTATGTTGCCCAGTTTGGACATTTGAATGTTATGGAACATGTTAAGAATAATATGTTTTTGGTACTATAGATATGGCAAATATTAGTTTGGTTAACATTTGTCAAGAAAAAAATTAAATATACATTCTATGCCTCAAAGATAAATGAGAGAAACAGCTGTTACTCGTAAGTTCTTAAATGTTCCTCATTTTGTTTTCCAAATAAAATAATTTTAAAAGTATTCTCAGAGTGTGTTTCTGAACTATCTCATCACTACAGAAGAAAACAAGGTCTCTAAATGTATAAATCTTATACTTATACCTATTATGTTGGTACCTTATTTTTTCAAATTATCTAGACAACTGCCATCTTTAGTATTTTTTGCTGGGAATTCAAAATGCACACAAATTGTTTTTTTTTATTTTTTCTTAATTTGCTCTTTTCTCAGAGATCTGTTTCTTTGTCTGCTTATAGTTTAAATTAAGACCAATAGGAAGTCTGTGTTTAGTCAAAGCACAGCTAGATAATTTGATGGAGAGAGTTTGCTTTGGCGCGAAATGCTGCTGTTTATTTGTAAACCTCCCTGTGTATGTAATTTGACAGCATTTTAGACTCCCCAGTTAATGAGGCTAGCGGCAGCCTCTGTCCCCTGGGCCCAGTCAATTTGATACTGTCTCCATGTAGGTTGTCATAGTTATGTTGACTTCATTTGCTGTATTGGAAAAATAAAAATCAGATCTTCAAACAGTAGGGAAATAAAATTTCTTGGTTACCTTCCTTTGATTTCTCCCACCCTTACAGATAGATTTCTGACTACTTGCTCTATGTCTACAAAATAATGTGTTGAATAGATGAAAATATTAATCAGTATTGCCTTTTGAATGATCTGGATATTTCAGTACATATATTTCCTTCCAAAAGTCATGTATTTTCAGTGCTAGTATCAACCCTCTATGTAAGCATGATTATATAATGAAATGGAGCAGCATGTATGTTAACTTAATGACAAATGTAATTGCATGAGATCATTAAGTGCTTATAGGATGAACCAGAGAAGGCAGGAAGGATTGGGTGATTGTTCATTTTACAATATATGTTTGTTCAAGAGACATGTTTTTACCCCATGCCATCTTTTTTAATGTGTTTGGTTTAGTTTTTTTTGTCTTTTCAAAAGTAAATTTATAGAATTTTACAGAGGCCAGTTTGGCTAGTTAATTGAATGTAAGTTTGAAGATTTTGTGATACACTGCAAAGGGAGTGAAATGCTGTTTTAGAAATACCTTTTAATACTATTTGTCAAATTTCTTCTGTTTTCAATGATGTCTAATAAATACCTCAACAATTTAGGGGCTTAAAACAAAGCACTTTTTCTACTCAGGTCTGCGAGTAGACTGGGGGGACTCTGATTCAGGCTGTAGGTCAGGCCCTTTTTATAATAGATACTGGCAGCACTGTAAATACATGTGTGTGCATAAGCATCATATATATATTTATTTATTACTGTTTTCTATTTGCTGCCCTTATTCTTTGTGCCAGTTTTTGTGTTTTGAGTATTTTTCTGCTTTTTGTGAGTTTTACTGAGCATTTTCTATAATTCAGTTTTCTTTCTTAGCAGATCAGTTTATTTATTATTTATTTATTTTACTTTTTTAGTGGTTGCCCTACATTTTGCAATATCCTCTTACAACTAATCCAAGTTTACTTGCAACTAATACTAATATGATTTTATGAGTAGTGTAAGTACCTAATAATACCAAAATAATCTTTATTCCTTCCTCCCAACCCTGTATCATTAGGGTCATACATCATATTCTTGGTTATTGTTTCGAACATTTTTGTTCCTTTCTCTCTTTCTTCCTCTTCTAGTAATTCCATTACATACACCATTTGTGGTTGCCCTACAATCCTTGGATAGTCCATTCGTTGTTTGTTTTTATTTTGTTTTGTTCAGTTTTTATTCTCTTTGCTTTTTGGTTTTTGCGAATTCTATAGATACATTCTCTAGCTCAGGGATGTCTCCTCAGCCATGTCCAATCTACTAATAAGCAAATCAAAAACATTCTTCATTTTGGTTACAGTGTTGTTGTTGTTTTTTTTAATCTCTAGCGTGTTATTTTGTTTTTTCTTAGGATTTCCATCTCTCTGCTTACATTGCCCATCTATTCTTGCATACTGTCTGCTTTATCCATTTGAGCCCTCAGCACATTAATAATAGTTGTTTTAAGTTCTTGGTCTAATAATGCCAACATACTTGTCATGTCTGGTTCTGATGCTTGCTCTGTCTCTTCAAACTGTGTTTTTTGCCTTCTGATATGCCTAATAATTTTATCTTGATAACCAGACATGATATACTTGGTAAAAAGAACTGCTGTAAGTCGGCCTTTGGTAATGTAGTGGTGGTATGGGGGAGGGGAAGTGTTCTATATTCCTATGATCAGGTCTCTGTCTTTTAGTGAGCCTATGTCTCTGCATTGTGAACTTCAGGTTTCTCAAGTGTTTCTCAGGCTTTACTCCCCTCTTAGGTGGATCGCAGTGGCTAGAGCAGGCTGGAACTGGCTGTGTCCCTTCCTCAGCTAACTTGGGTGATGGATAATAATCCTTCAGGAAATTAGGCTCTTGTTAAGTAGTATCCCCTAATGACAGGCTTTCTTAAGAATAACGGCATGCTATGGTGTATTTCAGAATGGTTCCTTTTCTCTATCCTCAGCTGAAGCTCAAAAAGATTTTTCTGACTTTTACTGCAGGGATATGGTAAGCTATTGAAAGAAATCTCACAATATTGTGGTAACTCCCCTATGACTGGGTCTCCCTGGAATTTTTAACTCTCAAAGAGTCGTCTGCCATGACCCTCCAGCAATTCATCAATTACAGTTAAGGTTTTCCTATTCAGGCACTGGTTCTGGTAGTTTCCACTAATGAATCCTTGCTGTGGTAAGCTGGGAGGCTGTGATGACCTATATTTGCCTGTCTTTCTCTCCATTTTGGGGGCAGTGGTTTGCCCTGTTTCCTCCTGTTTTATGGATCCAAGAAGAGTTGTTTGTTTTTAAGTCTCTTCAGTTTTTACTTGTTGTTAGGACAGCAGGGGTCCTCCAAGCTACTCACATGCAGAACTGGAAACCAGGAGTCCAATAGTATTTTTTAATGTAGTTTTGGCTTAAGATCGTTTCATTAATATAACATCCAAATCTTGTAAAATACTTCGTATCTTTAATTTGGGGATATAATTGGCTAGTATGTTCAGTTAATGGTGCAAATTGGGGTGATTGTTATTTTCTTTTCACATTTTATGTTTACCAAAATTGAAGTAAGAGAAGGAGGAAGAAAAAGAGGAGGAAAAATAACCTACCAATTATAGATGAAGTTATATTTGGATGCATCCACAGATATAAAAAAATTATACATTTCTACCTCTTTTGTAATTTCTTTCTGGTGAAGATAACAGTTGATATGTTCATGAAAGATCATGAGTTGACATAAATATGAGATGCTCTCCAGTAGCCATACTCCTTCCAATGATGTGAATACAATATAAACATAAATATCACATTTCTTCTTTGACTGTAATTCCTCCTGATATTTTACTCACTGGTCTAATCCCTTCGTTCATACTCTTCAGAAATTGCAACTATAGTCTGTCAGTCACTTCAGAACTAAAAAAAAGAGAGAGATTTTTCTATTATGCTTTTTTTTTCAATAAACCTTTAGATAGTTTCAAACTCAATTCAGTGTTTTTGTACTCTTTCAAGGGCACAAACAGGCTTGATTCTACAAACTATGTTCCGTATTCAAAAAAAGAGGCAGTTTCCGTATCAGTGCTACATATTAAGAGAGTGGCTTTTGTAACTTACATTATTTGCATGGAGGTCATCACTGTCTTTAAAATGGAAAATTAAAATTCCGTGTATCTATCAATGGAACAGGTTGATGGAAAAGTTGATCCCAATACAGCATTCATGTTGGAGACATTATTGTTCAAAACGAACAAGCCCCGAAGTTACTGTGTCAGATAACTACATGTGCTTTAAGGCTCTTATTTGTCAGCAGTGATATTTTGACATTCTAATACTCCTTTCACTTTGAAATACAAAAGTTTGTTTGTATGGCAGGGAAAATGGAAAAAAATAGTATAATGAAACTCAGTATGTGAGAAGCATTTGCAATTCGGAATTATGATGATCACATTTTACTCTTAATTAAAAGAGGTTGCCACCAAGAAGTGTATATGTTTTCACACACATCTGTTAATTAATATTACATACCAAGGATTCTGTTTCAGTGCATAATTTGACCCACTTTAGCCTAATCCTTAATAGATATTCCATAAGGAATTATGTGTAGAAGCTACTTGGTAACAGTCAAGTTTTACAATAAACTTTAGATTTACCCAGGGCAACAAGTCTGTAATTAATTTCTCCTAACTCCTTGTGAACAAATCTCACTTTCTAACCACTTTGACAACCTAAACACTAATATATTGAAATTTATAGAGTAAAACATAAGAAGTAATCCTGACTGATGCTTAGGATCTGGCTGTTGGTTTGCTGTGAGTTGTAAACATTCTAGATGATAGTGTTCATTTTGCTAAAAGTATTTTTTTCTGTTTGGGAATAAATACAATTTCATTTTATATAGTTTTGCATTTCTGAAACCAATGCATACCTATCTTTATTAGCTGCAATCATAGCTTATATTTTTTCAGATATTATACTGTTTCCATACTTAATGCCTGTAAGCATTTGCACCCCAATTTTGTGGATGAATAAAGTGAGACTTGAAAATTTAATTTTGGAAGTTATATATCCAGGCTTTTATCTTTTAAAAAAATCTTTAAATATTAGAATTGTATTCTTTTCACCAAAGCCCATAGTGTAGCTTCTTAATAAACATGTGCTTAAATTAAACTGAATTGTCTTTTTTCAGTGTCCCATGATATCAGAAAGTAAAATAATATAAGTAGTATATATAATAAATGACACATATATTTACTACATTAAACACAACAGCATATAATATATAATAGATATTGTAGCACTATTATATTAAAATAGTATAATACTACCTATTCATATATGTTTCTTCTTATATTTTTCCATCACCACTCACAGAGAATAAAATGAAAAATAACATTTTTCTACATAATTCTCCTGTATGCATTTTTTTTTTTTGCTGTGAAATAGTAATACAAGTTGTAACCGTAATGCTTTGGGCTTTGAAATATAAGCTAATTGTATAATTTTATAACTTATAATGATAAAATTATAATTTTAGAAATACAAGCTAACTTTATATCAGCATTTACTAGCTCTTTGCCAAGGCACATACTCGTTAAATTCAAGAGCTCCAAGCACTTGTATTTCTCCTCTGTGCCCAACTGCATTTGTCTAAGCTGTTTCTTCCCAATCCAATCTCCCTAATAGGCAAACATAAAGTCTAGACTAGCTGACACTACACTGAGTAGATCAAGGTAGAAGACACCCCTGCGAATCAGTAATAAAGAATGGGTTAACCCAATCTTCCAGACTTTTTTTCCCTGAACCAAAGATTGTTGTTCTTCACACCCAAAACTTGAAAAGAAATGAAACCAACATCATTTCCTAATCATTTTCTCCTGCATTCCAAGTCTTTGGTGTCAGTCTTGTAAATACATTAACATACATTAAAAGACATTTCATTTTAATAATTTAGCTAAGTTTGTTTTTAGTCTAGTTGTCATTGTTCTTAAAATTTCTGTGATAAATCAATGGAAGAATAAGCTTATTCCAAGTTGATTTGCTACTTATTTTTATTATGGATCTGGCAAGTCATCGTGTTCCTTGTTTTATAAATGGAAATGATAATCCCCTAAGCTAATTTAATATTTTAAGCATGGTAATTAAATAAGACATAAATTATCACATATTTGCGTTTTCAATACGACATTAAAAGGGGGGAATACAGGCAAGAAAACTGTTTTCAACTTTTTAAAAAGATTTTTTAAGATAATAATAGTAAGTTTTATTTGCATTTTTCATTTAACTGATGGGTAGAGAAATAAACCACTGTGTTCTAATCATGAACCTAGTTTTAAAATGATATAAACCAAGAAATTATGTTTAAAGGAAGATCTCATTTAAATTCTGATAAAAAACAACTTGTCATTGGGGGTCATTGACATTGGTTCCTTTAAGCACAATCACACTGTCTTAGCAAGATGTTTCAGGGACACACACATTCTGTACAAGTTTATTTACTCACAGTAAATAAACTTGTACAGAGAACATTTCAAGCTGATAGCTTTAATTATTTTAGCTGATTCCCATGATTGCATTCATGTTAGGGCCAAAAGAGGTGACTGTCTGTGGGTAATCACTCCATCATAACTCAGAGCGTCCAAGCTCTGAGGCGTGCCCAGCTTGGAAAACTAGTTTGATCTCCTTCAGAAAATGCTAATAAAAGAAAACATGTAAGAAATACAGGCTGTGAACCTTTCAAAAACAGTTAAAAACCTAAAATCAGAACTATAGCTTGAGATGCAAGAAGGGATTTTCATGGAATTTATAATATTCTTGAAGTACAGCATCAAACACAGATTTGCACATAATGAGAATCCAGTAATTTGTTGCGTGAATAGTGACTTGAAATTTCCTCTTCTACTTTAATTCATTTTCCCATGTTTTTTTTAAGCACCTGTCTAGCTCTATTACATCTGTCCTTCCTAATAAACTTGTTTACATGCTCCCCTTCTGAAGTCTATTCTGTTAAAAATTCAAATTTCAAACCATTGGCTTTTACTGAGTGTGTATTAGGCATTACTCTAAAATGTATTAATTTATTAATTCTTACTGGTATATATTAGCATTTCTACTTTAGTGGTGAGAAAATAAGGTTAAGTAACTATCCTGAAGTCATACCACTGAAAAGCACAGGGCCCGGAATGAAAACCCAGGTGCTCTAGTTTCAGAGAAAGCATGTAACTAGTGCATTTGAGTTGAGATTTTATTTTGCTGTATCTTTGAAATGGTATTTGTTCTCTCTCTTTGTATTATATATTCCATAGAAAAATCAACATGTAGCAGTACGAAGATATTTGGAGAAGAGTGACACAATGACTTGACTACATTTGTTTCACCTTATTATTATTAAACCTTAACTCAGTAAACAGGCCATTATATGAAGAGGATGAGTGTGATTACAATCACTATTCCTGGGTAAACATGTGCCTGGAAAAATTGTCGCTTAATCAGCAGTTCTCTCTGCTTGACACATAAATCACTACTCTTCTATGCCATTACAATCCCCAGTATTCTAAAATTTCTCCTCTCAAGCTGTCACTTTGACAAACCATTCTGTGATTGCTGCACTATAAGTTGAACTATTCTCAGTCAGGTTGCCCAGGAGTCTAGAGATGGTATACATGTTTTGAAGTTAGAGTTCCATTACTTCTTAAATTGTCTCTTTTGCCATATTACTTATGAACCTTCAAGTAAAAGTAAGGTTGTCTAACAGTGGTCTGTTTTCTCTATTGCTTTTCCCAAAGGAAAGAGCTCATTATTTAGATCTTTCTTCCACATTCCAGGATACCCTTTTCCTTCCTCCTCAGTTATCAAAATCAAATTCTCCTTCAAGATTCATCTTATTGTTGGTTCATCAAATATTTCTTAAGCATGAACTCTGTGCCAATAAAAGAATAATTAAGAAAATGATACCCTTTTTAAGGGATTTAAGAGTTAATGTGCTTCTTTAGCAAAAAAAAACTTTCCAGCAAGTTCAAGCCAAATTGATCCAACTCGTGTTAAAATGTATGCCCTTTTTGAACCTAAATAATCTTTTCATACTTGTATGGTTTCTTTTAGATAAACATCTCACCTATATTTGATTAATATTGGGTGGCTATGTAAGGCAACTCTAAGCTTCTAAAGAGTATAGATACTTCGTATTACACTGCCTTTGTATTCCTTTGGGAATGTCCTTAATAGTTGATTGAGTCAGTGATTATAGACCTTTATCTCTAAGTAATTATACTCTTTCATAATCAGTTACCTCAAACTGTACTTCAGGATCCTTCAAGTAAAAGAGTAAAGTCATACAAAAAGGGGTGATACAAATTATAGTGCAGTATTACTTTGCTGTTGAAAAAGGACTTCCACATACATGTTTTCATTTGTGATTAGCAAAAGCTCTATGAGGTAAATTGGGTGTAATAATCACCATTTGCTTCATAGGTATGTGTGATGATGAAAAGAGATAAAAAGGGCTTTGAAATGAAATCTCTAACATTATGGGAAATATCAGTATGTTAGTACTGTGGATGAAACATTTTTTTTTGCAATTGGAGCATCTAACTCTCATTAAAACAATCTCCATGGATATTATTTGTGGGAAGAGTTCAGGATGGTATGACAGAGAAGGTGCTATGAGGTACAAAACATCGCAGTGTTTCATGGAAAGACATGGCAAAGAGACTCATAAGAAACGTTATTTCTTGAGATTGCTTATTTGATACAAACCCAGGTGAATCCTCATTTCTTTGTTTTGTCTTTTCAAAAAAGGAAAACCGTCGGAAATCACAATATTATGTTAGAACTTTCCCTTTTCTCCTTTTTTGAGGGGACGGTGAAAGAAGGAAGAGAAGGTATTAAATTTAGTGCTTTCTCTCTCTCTCTCTGTCTCTCTGTCTCTGTCTGTCTCTCTCTCTCTCTATATATATATATATATATGACACATTCAGAAGAAAATGGTTTTGTTACAAATAGATCAGCCTTTCTTTGAAACGTCCATAAACCTTTACACAGTGGAAAAAATGCCAGGGCGTTTTAAACAGGCATATGATAAATAAAACACACCATACTCTCTTCAGTGTAAGTTTGCAAGAGTACACTGATTTACCAATAGCACCTAACCCCAATGTCCTTATAATAAATCAAAACACAGAGGTATATAAAGCCACCGGAAAGAAATATAAAGCCTTTTTCTATTTCTAGGCCAAAATATAACCAATTAAGTTAGAACGTGCCAAGTAGAGGAAAGATTGATCAATAACAGAAGTAAGGGGAAGAGAGAGAGTGAAACATTGGTATGATGTATCCTGGGAAATACTCTAGTCTAATCACCACCTTTAATATGTAAAGAAACTGAAACCCAAAGAGAAAAAGTGATTCTTGCCTAAAATCCAACATTGATTCACATCTGAACCAGAGCTAAAAAAACCAGCACACCTCACATATGCCCTAGTTCTCTAGATTATAGAGCCGACACATTTCTCCTCCCTGAAAGCAACAGTTTCTAGGCAATAGCAGAGGTACAGGAGGCTTAGCTGGTTTTTGGTTGCTGTTGTTTTTTCATGCTGGTGTCAATGATTAAGAAGATTGTGGTATCAGTCTGATGTTTTGATTTTGTATCTTACCTTGGAAGAAATGTTATCTTTGTATGTTTAAGTGAATTTCACACAAAAATTAATGTCATAGATTTAAACAGGCCTTTTTAACAACTTGCACAGTCCTGACTTTAAAAAGCAACATATGAAAGAGTGCACGTGACTTAGTGAAAAGCTGTATCGAGAAAAAGTTGTCACAAATTTTATGCCATGCTTTTCAAGAATTACCTCCTTTCACTTCATAATTGCCACTAGCAGTAGCCAAGCTAACTATTAAATAGTGTTTCTGACCTTATGCACTGTTTCATAGCTCTGTAAAGTACATAGACAGCTTTTTCCCCCCAAAATAGAAATGCTTCTGATTCTATGTTGAAGGGCATTATTAGTGAAATTAGAATATGATAACAAACTGCAGATGGTAGAAGATTACTTCCTGGCAGAGAATAAATCCAAGTGCATTCTGTGCTCAGTGACATGTGATCATCCATAAATTGTGATAGTGGTGATCTAGTCACAAATAAAAATTAAAATAATTTTACAGTAAATTAGAATGTATTACATTAGAAAATTGTGAGTTTTCATAGTTGCTATAATAAATCATACAAGTAGCCATTTTAGTTCACTTAAAAATCATAATACATTTTACTTAGTTTAAAATCATCTTAAACACACATTTTATTAAAAGATTATTTTAACCGAATCAAATTTAAAAGTGAATGTTTATACACTAAAGAGGTGACAGACTTTGATATATTACTACTACAAAAGCATCTATGAAGAATATTGTTTTTAAAGATGAATGGTCTAATCTATTACATATTACATTTTATCCATGTTTTTAAGAAAATTTACTCAAGTCCCCTATTTGCCAAGAACATCTGAGTTAAAAACAAACAAACAAACAAACAAAACAGCACATCTCTGCTTTCATGGAGCTTGTATATATTAGACCTATTACAAAAGAATATTGATGTTTCTAAATAGTGCATGTAGAGAAGGCTAAACAACACTTTTGTTATGAAGGACAAGATTCTTCTCGTTTGCCCCTCCTACTATTGTCAACTCCATTTAGGATTTTTCTTTATCAACAAAAGCAGATGATTTCTGTGAAAAAAAATGGTTTTTTTTAAAGCAGACTTTAAGTTACATTAATGTGAACTACTAAGGCTAAAAAAAGTCATGTAATTTGAAATATAAGTAAGCTACCTTACACCTACTCCACTTTGGAGGCCAGATTGCAAGTACACTGTTCCTTCAATTATTCATCCATTCACCGTATATTCAGTGAGTGCCTACAATAGACCAATCTCTCCCCTCGTCTTGTGCAAAGCCGACAAAGCTCCTGCTCGCATGTAGCTTATATTTTCATGGGGAAGAAAGAGTGAAAATATAGAAACAAACAGATATGTAGTCAGATGATGATAAATGTTAAGGAAAAAATAGTCTTGAAATAGAGAGTAATAAGGATGTTATTGAAAAAGAGACTGCAAAAGCATCGGCTTAGCATAAGGGAATAAGATGAAAGAATATATGGGTAAAAAGTGCCTGGGCAGAAAGAAAGGAGGCTGCACTAAAAAGCAACAAGCCTGCATGGCTAAAGTAGAATGAGTAAGGCTGAATGTAATAGTTAAGGTCAGAGTTGTGGCCAGGCATGAGGTAATAGAGAGCCTAGGGGCCCAGAAAAGAAAGTTTCCATGAAGAGGAGTGATTTCTATTCATGTAATGGGTGTGCCTGAATGACATTGCTGTCAAGGAATAAAATATTAGTAAAAGAAATGAAATTATTCACTGTGATAATCAAAAACAGTGCACTCTTTCTAATCAAAAGTACTTAAAGTCTGTCTAATGTAATTAGCCAACTGTGATTGAATTTATAAGATGCAAGGTACTGGGTTTCAAACAAACATTGGAGAGGACAGTGTCTAATCCAGAAGACTGGCATGCAAACAGGTAATTACCCCAGATATTGGAACTGTCAAACAGAAACAACAAAATACCTACAGTTAATATGTTAACAGGAAAGGTGAATAACATAAATGAGTAATAGGGGAAATTTAGCAGAAAAAGTTTAGATTAAAGCAGTACACAAAAATTTAAAGGATCAAATACCTATATTTGAAAAAAAGAAAGGTCTAAAATTAATGATCACAGCTTCCACCCTAGAAAAAGATAAACATCAGAGTGGAAATCAGTGAAATAGAAAACAAAATAGAGAAAATCAACAAAGCCAAAAGCTCTTTCTTTAAGAAAATTAATAAAATCAATAAACCTCTAGCCAGCCTGACCAAGAACAAAAGAGAGATAATACAAATTACCAATATTATGAATGAGGGAGGCAGCATCACTACAGATTTTATAGATATTAAAAGGATTACAAGATAATTTTATTAACACCTTTTTGACAATAAATTTGACAACTTAGATGAAATGGGCAAATTCCCTGAAGACACAGACTAACAAAGCTCACTCAAAAGGAAATAAATAAGCTAAATATCCCCATATTTGTTTTTAACATAGATTTTACACTTAAAAACTTCCCTAAAAATTTTCTCACAAGTGGAACTCTATTCCCATAAAGTTTCACAGGTGAGTCCTACCAAACATTAAAGAAGAAATAATACTAATTATATACAGACTCGTCCAGAAAACTGAATAGATGTTACTACATCACAACTCATTTACTGAGGCCAACATTATCCTTGCAAAGATGGTTTAACATTCAGAAATCAATAAATGTAGTTATTCAAATTAAGATATTATGGAAAAAAATATGTGATTATCTCAAAATATGCCTAAAAAGCCTTTGACGAAATACAATATCCATTCCTGATAGAAAAAAAAAACTCTCAGCATGCTTGACATAAGAGGGAACTTCCTCAACTTTACAAAGATCATTATATTTAATGGCAGGTTACATTATATTTAATTATTGAAGACTGAATGCTTTTTTCTTAAGGTTAGGAAAAGGGAAAGGTGGCTGCTCTTACCATGTATATTCCACATTGTATTGGTACTAGCCAGTGCAATAAGGTATGAAAAGGAAATAAACGGTATACAGGTTAGAAAGGGAGAAGTACAAATGCCTTTGTCTGAAAATGACATGACTGTCTATGTAGAAATTTCTATGGAATCTACAAAAAAGGAATCTAAAACTAACAAGTGAGTTTAATAAGATTTCATAATGCAAAATCAGTATTCAACAATCTGATATATTTCTATATTCTAACAATGAAAATTGAATTAAAATTTAAAAGTACCATTTACAATAAAATATAAAAATATTTAGCAATAAATATGACAAAAGAAATGTAAGACCTATTTACTGAATACTACTTTGATTTTTTTATTAGAAATATTGATCAAAAAAATTTTGAAAGACTGATTTAAATGAAGATTATGCCATGTTCATGAATCAGAAGATTTGGTATTGTTACAATATCAAAAACAATTCTTTGTATAAGTACCTGGGCTGCTGAAAAAAATAATATAATATAAGTATAAATGGCATGGCAGTAGGAGAATATTTGGAATATCAGGGAGATGTGATGGCAAGGAACAGGTGCTGAAAGTAAGCATGACGATATATATTGGGGCCAGATCGTGAAGGTTTTTTATACCATGCTAAGAGTTTAAACTTTTTCCTTCAGAAGTTGTAAGTAATTGACTGTTATATCTGTTTTTAACTTTCAGTTTTCAAGTAGTTTTAGATTTATAGAAAAATTATGAAAATAGTACATTGAGTTTGTTTATATTCATCTTTCCCTCCCCCAATATTAATGTCTTAAATAGCTATAGTACAGTTACCAAGAACAATACAATATTATTAAATGAGCTACAGATCTTACTAAAATTTTATCAATTTATTCAATAACTTTTTTCTGTTCTAAAATTTTACTCAGGATCCTATGTTGCATTTAGCTGTCATTTCTCCTTAATTCCTCCAGACCATAATAGTTCCTCAGTCTTTTATCAATGACTTTTAAAACAGAAAAACAACATAAGGATACTTAGAAAAAAAAAAAAAGATAACCTGTCCTTTTACAATAAGGATTATTGGAGAAAGGTTAAGCTGAAGGCTGTGAAATCATATCAGCTTAGAGTCAGTTTTAGTAATTGGGTTAGTGGTGACACAGATTGAACTAAGGGACTGGCAGTGAATATTCTAAGAAGAGAACAGCTTTGAGAAATGTTTGGGAGGTAGAATTACAGTATGGGTTAAGCAAAGTTGATATGAAGGGGTATGGGGAATAAGAAAGAGGAAATAATTGAAAGTGGCTTCTGATTTTTGGCATTGATAATCTGGATGAACAGCAATAACTGAGAGAGCAATGTCCGATATTATTTATTTGTCATCCTCTGTCTTCCCCTTACATAAACACAGACACATAGTTCATTGTATCTTTTTAGCAAGATCTTATTCTTATTTTCATAAGGTATAATTTGCTAGAGTATATTAAATATTATCAATTGTCTTGAAAGAATGATATAAATCCAAGGTGTGCCTTATTATAAAAGGATAATAATTTTAATAATGAGAATTTCTATAAAATCACAGAAAAAGTTTTGAAGGTTGACATATAATATAATATGGATTTTCAGTTTTTTCACAGTTGTGTTTAATCCTTACTTTTTTTAGCTGGGACTATGCAGATAGAGATCAAATTTTATCTGTATCAACTAAATATAACATTCTTCACTCATCTAGTTTCTTAAAGTCCTGCTGCTGTTCTTTCCTGAAGTCTTAACTTCTATTAGGTGACAATCAGGTGTTTATAAGGGGGTGGAGATGTTGTTTTAGATTAACTTACGTCTGTAGGATGTGGGAAGAACACTTTTCTACATGTGATATTAAGCAAAATATTCCCCAAAGTAAAAGACTGACAAATTTGCTTGAGTAATAGTTTAAAATCTTCTAATTATATGTAAATTTAAAATATAGCAAGAATAAAGATGGGCATTTTAACATATAAGTAACAGATAAAGGATTGATACTGAAAATATGTGAAACGTTCCTTCAAATTAACAAGAAGACAAACACATTCAAAAGTCATATTTCTTGCCTACCCTTCCATCTTACTCTTACACAATTGATCTCTGTACTGCAGCTACCTAGCTCTTCCTTCTGCCTCTCAGGTAATACATGATCATTCTCATACAGCATCTTTGCAGTCTATTTCTTCTATTTGGAAACATTTTCTTTACTCTTTTTCATCAAGGCAACTCCTTTTCACAGAATTGGTTCCTAGTTACCCTTCAGACTGCAGCTCCAAATGCAATTCTGCATTAAAAGATTTTCCCAACCCATAGTTTAGAAAAAAATGCTTTTGAGTTGCTATAGAGTAATGGCTTTTTTTGGCCTAACACCTATATACTACATCATTATACATTTATCTTCTGTCTCTCCCATTACACACTTGTCTTTTTTTTTTAACCATATTTCATCCTGACTAGCTGACATTTGCCTGGTATAGTATATGCATTTGACATGTAAAACATGTATATGTATATGCACATAACCATATGTGTTCATTGCAGAAATAATTAAATTAATATTAAATGGGAGAGTAATTTGAATTTCTGTAAATAGAGGCTGTGAAAGTACATAATTGAAAGGCTATAAAGTAAATACAATGAAATCTAGATTCTAGGCTTGTCTCCACTACTTACTGAAAAAGTAAGAATGAGCCTCAATTTAGTGTTCAACAAATGAAGGTAAGAATCTATCCAATATAGTCATGCTGACAAAATGATAAAATGTATATAAAAACATTTTGTAAATTCCAAAAAGCTTACAAAAATAAAGTAATACTTAGTCAATTTTTTTAATCACTTTTATCACATCATTGTTGGTAGAACTGCTTTAGGTCTTGACTGAAAGTGTACTCAATAACCTCAATGTTTCTTCCCAGTAGCTTTTTTCATCCTTGTTAACTTTTTTGTATATACTCTCTGTATTTGGAAGTGAAACTGTATAGAAGTAATTCCTTAATCCCAAATCCAAAAGAAAAAAAGGGAGAATGGTATCAAAATCATTATTCTTTTCTCTTTTACATCCAGCAGGCTGACATTTTCTGACTCTTGTAAGAGAGAGAGTTAAGTGCCTTCTAGTTGTTTACATGGGCCTTTGTGTTTTATTGTTTTTCCCATTTTTTGAAATTGAAGTATAGTTGATTTGCAATGTTGTATTAGTTTCTGGTGTACAGCGTAGTGAATCAGTTATACATACAAATATATGTATTCTTTTTTCATATTCTTCTCCATTGCAGGTTACTACAAGCCATTGAATATAGTTCCCTGTGCTATACAGTAGGACCTTGTTGTTTATCTATTCTGGACCTTTATGTTTTAAAACAGTGATTTTCTATTTCTTATGGCCCAGTTATTAAAAGTCTGTGCTGGGTCTGAATCCCAACTCTAACATCTACTAATAGTATGAACTTGGACAATGCATTTAAATTCACTGAGCCATTTTCTTTATGTGAAAATGAGAATGATAAAAGCTTTTCTGTACATGGTTGTTTGAAATGTAAATGGAAAAATAAAGTGACTTATAATAGGTGCTAGGTTAAACGTTTAGTCCATCTCAGAATTAGATCATGAACTATAACTAAAGGTTCATGATGGCATTAGATGACTGAAAAAATAATCAACTGAGAATTATTCAGTTGAGTCATTTGATGGCTGGTAATCAACCATTTTAGCCATTTATATTCTTTGTAAGAACAAATTAAGTCTTAATGCTTTTTAATTATAATTAAATTAATTTTTTCATATCCTCACTTCCTAAATAGATATTTATGGTTAAATTGGACCTTGTAACACTATTTATGTATAAAGATCATCTTTATTTAGAAGAATTTGTTCCAAATGATTGTGTTTTTGGCAAGCTACATTACTGATAAGTCAAATTAGTCCCACCTTTAACATGCCGCCTCTCAGATGGTTGCTGAAAATCATGTTTGCAAAGAATGCTAAATGTCTGGACAGGCTGAAAATGTTTTGTGTTACTATATTCTTATAAGTATAAAAGCAAATGTCAGGTGCATTTTGGTAGATGAAATAAGCAATTATAAATATACTATGCTTGTGATTCATTAATGAGTGAAATAGAAAAAATAAATTAAATTCAGCTGTTGTATAGAGAGTTCAAATCTTACCTGCTTATCTTATTTTCTCATTTATAAGAGCTCACTGATTTATAAAATTCAATACTGACATGATTTTTTTTCAAAGAAAATAAGACATCGTATTAAATGCATTGATCAACTTTGAAATATGTCTTGATTTCAGGTATGATAATATAGAAACTACAAACATTTTAGAATTGTGGAAGTATATGTATTGTATCTTAGTTGGAGAAACATGAAAGGATAAAGTCTTCTTAATTTATTGTTAGAAATAAAAACAAAGTATGGATCACTTTTAGAAGGTACTTTAATTTTTAGTAACTCTATGTGTCTTCTTTTCCTGTACCTCATCCCCACTCACAAACTAAGAGAATTAGAAAAATAGGGAAGTTACACTCCCCAGCAATGGTTATATTGTCAATAATATTACTTGGAAAAAAGGAAAGGAAAGTCACTGAATATTAGATGTTCTGTAACAATCACATCAAAGAGCATTGCAGTTACAATCCACCAGATTAATGAGTTCCAGAAAGCATTGCACATCAGAACTACTTAGATAACATATTATAATTCAAATACATGACTACCAGCCTGGAATGAATAAAGTAGAACCTCTAGCAGTGAACTTAATCATTTGTATTAAATCTCCACCTTGAATTCTGATGCAGGGGAGATTTTGGAAACACCATGATGAACAGATTGGGAAATCTTTGAGGAAAGAATCTGCCATATATAGTCTCCAAAGAACTTCTTGGCACAGGGTTGAAAGTTGATAAACATGTATTGAAGAATAAGTGTTTGAATAGAATGTGCAAAAGTCTTGATATGACTTAAAATCATTAGAAGAGGTTATATCAGGATAAATTGGTAAATATAAATAATTCAGAAAAAATTACTGGAAATAGGTGTTTCCAAGAAGGATGGTGCTACCCAAAACTATTCCACTGAGATCTCATTGAATATTCAGTGACAGATAATCAATTTCAAGACTTTAATAGAGTTTATTTTAATCTCATTTTATTTAATAAGAAAAAGAAGACTCAAACAGATTATTTTCAGAAATGAAGAAAAAGTAGTGTTCATAAACATCATTTAAGTTAAATTTATACATTTATACAGGGAACTTCATTTCCGTAACTGCTGAGTGACCAGAAAGGGTGAGAAAGTGTTGCAAATTGCAGTTGCTATTAGAAGAAGGAAGGAAGGAAAGGAGGGAGGGAGGGAGGGAGGAAAGAAAGAAAGAAAGAAAGCAAGGAAGGAAGGAAGGAAGGAAGAAAGAAAGGGAAAGAAAGAAAAGGAAGGAAGGAAGGAAGAAAAAGAAAGAAAGAAATGGAAGGAAGGAAGGAAGAAAAAGAAAGGAAGGAAGGAAGGGAGGGAGGAAGGAAGGAAGGGAGGGAGGGAGGGAGGGAAAGAGCAAAGGAGAAAGGGAAGGAAGGAAAAAAAAAAGAAAAAAGGTGTCCTTTCTGCAATTAATGCAGGCTCCAAACGTCTTTGATAGCACTACAATCTCAAACAGCTGGAGTCACAAAACCAGCAAGCTGTTCAATATCCTCTGTATGTTTGGAAGTGCATGAGTACATGCATACATAATAATATAAATGAATCACAGGGCTTGAAGTAATTAATGGGAAAGCAGTATTCCATTGAGAAGTCCTTGGCTTGGTTTCTTATAATGAAAAAAGTGGTGGATATGCACACAAACATGCTGATATTTCAAATTCAGTTTTCACACTGTATCTAATGAACTAAAGTTTGCATTGTATGGAACTAAAACTCTAAGTAATGCAGTATTCTAACAGCCAAGACATGGAATTCTTATAGCAGAAGGTAGACTTCTTCACTAAGCTTTGCTTCTGTTCTTGTAGCCTTTATTTTCTTAAATCTCTTCTGCTTACAGAGTTACAGTCTCTTTTTTACACTAACATGTATATAGGCCCTCTGAAGCAAATCAACTTGTTATCCTCTCTGCTTCAACCACCATTTTATATTGACAAAATGAGCATCAAATATGTCCTTGGTAAGTTGCCTTGCAGACTATTCGTAAAGTGCCCAGCCAGGGCTGTTTTGGGTCAGTCTCAGTCCATTTTAGATGTGTGAGCTCTTTTTTCCCTCTGTATTGAGACTACTGCTTTTTACCAAACCTGACAATAAGCAATCTCCAATTGAGCTTTCCCTAATGAAGGGTTCTGTCATCTTTTGTTTGCCCTGCAAAAATTTTAACATTGTAAGTGACATTTGCTTGCTACGGTGAAAAAGATGTTGAACAGTGAGTTAGAGAGCTGGGCTTTTTTGGGAAGAGAGTGTGTAAGTTCTTGACAACCATGAACCATGGAAGATTGGGGGCACCATGAGAGGGATGCATGTCTGTGACTTGCAGACTGCTTATTCTCCCAGTCTCTTTCTCTGAGAAATCTAGCACCATGATTTTGGTACTCTTTTTGAGTCTCAGAGTCTTTCTTCAGATAGTGTTCTAGGATACGAACTTACCAACCAGTCATGGTTGGTATAGCAGTTAAAGCTGATTTTCCATTCTGGGTTCCATGATCTCTAAATTACCTTTCAGATCTTATGTTATATGGTTTTCTGGTTATAATTTTTAATGATTTTTATTTTTATTTTATCAGGAGAATTCCATTATTCTTGATAATATGTGTATCAAGATGGATACTACCAAATAGCAGTAATCTAAAAATAATACATTTGCTTATATAACAATTGTTTTTAGAATTTGCTTTGTTTGTATTCTTACTAACAGAAGTCAATAGGGAGTAGCATAGTTGGTAGGAGGAAATCACAAATTATATACTAAAGCAATTTTTTCTGTTACTGAATGATTAATATGTGACTCTTCAGAGTTTATCCTTCTAAATTTGAAGATTAAAATAGATAATGTTTATGTATTGTTATATGTGACCAAATTAATACTGAATCTGAATTTTATCATCTCAGACCTCTATATTTATAACTTTACAACTTTTATTGTAGCTTTATATAAACTAGTACACTTATTTGATCACGTTTAATCACTGTAATCTAAAGATTGAATTCAGCTGTCTATACCTTAAGGCACTCTTCTTATTTTGAATTTAAATGCTAAATGATTCAAGTTTTTAAACATTTTTTTAAAGTGAATTTCTATTTGCTTGTATAAATCATCAGTGGTCTTTTTACTACCATAATGAAACAAACTTTTGACCTGTGTTCTTGCATAAATTCATTGAAAGTATAACTATAAATTCATATTGCTTTTTATAAGTGTTGAATTCATGAATATGAATA
The DNA here is from genome assembly GCF_036321535.1 of Camelus dromedarius. NCBI lineage: Eukaryota > Metazoa > Chordata > Mammalia > Artiodactyla > Camelidae > Camelus > Camelus dromedarius. The sequence continues at coordinate 58,006,363 of NC_087436.1, read as the reverse complement.
GGTTTTATGTGTGATTTTTAGTGAAATTTCACTCTCAATCTGTTATGATCTAAGAAGCACTCATCCCTAAGGCTATCTTTCACATTTATCTGAAATCATATAACCTCTCTCATGCTTGAAAATTATGCCCCTAATAATTATTAATTTAATTTATGTGTGTTGGATGGCTTAACATTAATCATAATAAATTTATTTGATGTTTATATGCATGTCACTAGCATAGTACTTCTAAACTTTCACTTCTTTAGCCTTTGTTAACTGGCCAGTTAATTACATGGAGGTACTTATCATCTAAGTTTTTCTTTGAATTTTTCAAGAATTATGTAAAAGAATCTATAATAAATTTTAAATACACAGAATGTTATATCTAGAATGCATGAAATCTAGAATAAAGACTGGAACAACTATATCTGACCTTTTCAAATGGAATTAATTTTGCCTTGATTCTTTCTGAATTTACTTTTGATTTTATTTCTAATTTTTTGCCTTCAAATAGTGGCATTCTTAAATATCACTTCTGAACTTTTTTTCCCTACATATGCTGTGTATTTGTATTCACTCATAATTTATATTTGTTCTAGTTTTAAATATATTTTGAAGTAAGTGTATATGCATGCACAAGAATAGTTAAAATGAAATTAAAGGAGATCATAAACCATATAGTAGAAATTAGAAATTACTCAGCTGGAAACCAGAATGAGATAGTTTCTGAAATTTAGTATTCGATTTGACCATGAGTATTCAGATTATCAAGGAAAAGAACAAAAACATTTTCAAAAAACATTTTCATTTCTCCAGCTGAATAGGAGAGACACCTGTCATCAAAGTTTTAGATACCAGAATGGCTGTTCTCTGTGGCCAGAAATGCCTTCCTCAAATGCTTCATTTCCCCGTTTATTCATTTACCAGTTTACATATTACCTCCTTTTTTTGAAACCTTGTATTATATACTCAGTAAAGAATTACCTTTTCTCTGAGTTATATATTGATAATTATAAAAGTATAACCATCACTAATTGAACACCTATCACATGAAAGACAAATAACAGACACTGAATTATCTCTGATTCTCAGCAATAATCCTGAAAGATGCATGCTATTTTACCCTCTTGACAGATGATGAAACTGAGACCAAGGGAAGCTAAGAAAATTACACGACGTTAAACAACTAATTAGGGCGAAATTCTTGAAGTCAGTTCCAATAGCACTCCTCATATAGAATGTTCCTTTAAAAAAATGTTTTCCATAGTTGTATAATAACTGTGTAAGCCGTAGTCACTGTTGCTCAAAAAAAAGAGAAAATATATGACATTTGAATATTACTGTGTTTTCTTGCAGCTTGTGAGCTTATGAATCAAGGCATCTTGGCCCTGGTCAGCTCCATTGGCTGCACATCTGCAGGGTCCCTCCAGTCTTTGGCAGATGCCATGCATATTCCCCACCTCTTCATCCAGCGCTCAACAGCTGGGACCCCAAGGAGTGGCTGTGGACTCACCCGGAGCAACAGGAATGATGACTACACTCTCTCTGTTCGCCCACCTGTCTACTTAAACGACGTTATCCTGAGAGTTGTCACAGAATACGCCTGGCAGAAATTCGTTATATTTTATGACAGTGAATATGGTAAGTGTTTGTGATTTGTGTAAGCTGATATTTGCATGGCAAGAAACTTCATTGAATCTTGCAGAACTTGAGGAGGTTACTCATTATTATTTGTGGTTTTCTTGTCCCATCATATCCTTCTTACAGATCTAGCAACGACAACAAAAAATTTGATTCAGGCTTCAAAGTTCAATTTTTTGTATCCCTTTGAAGTCAAATTAAAAAATAAATACCTGTACTTAATGCTCAGTTTATAAATGTTTCTAAAGGGAATGTGACTCCAGTGTGCCTTGATCTTTCAAATAATGGGAAGTCATAAAGACAATACTACCTTTCTCCCCTTTCAAAAACATGCATACCTCTATATAATACTAATAAATCATTTTGGGCAGATCCTGGAACACTGAAAAAAAATTGCCCATTTCTGTTTATTGGTTCAAAAAAATCTGATGTATCTTGCCTACACCCTTGTGTAGACTTCAGTATCTACTTGTATTTAACTCTTTGGGGATCACTTTATATTACTTTATATTTAGCCCAGCATATTATCTACAGTATGAAAGCTCACAAAAATACTTAGTATAAAATTAAGTAATTAATTTAACTTTGTAAGGTAAAACACAAGGCATTTTCCCTAAATTTACCATAATTTGAAGATAAGACAGTTTGTCTCATTATTTTCACTTATGTTACATTAAGAAAATAAGCAAAAATATCACTTTTGTTTAAGTATTTTTTCCTGGATTAATCTACCTGTTTTCTAGTTGACTGACCTCAGAGATGTTCAAATATAGCTTCTCTATTATTTTCAACACCAGGAGAGAAGAAACAGAGTAGAGATTAATATAATAAAATGAGAGGAAATAAACAGATTTTGATGAAGATACATATTTTGAAACATGTTTCCTTAGAGATTTGCCTTAAGAACGAGTCTCAGAGATGTTCTAGTCAATAGAGATGGGCCTAGTTTTTACATTTTTCTTTAAAAAATCAAGAAGGCTTTACCCTCTATAGTGCAGCTTATTTTTCTTAGCAAATAAATATTTTAAAATAAGAGTTTTCTTATCCTAATCTACTCAGCATTGTGAGCTATCTTGGAGAACAGTTACACAAGAGTGGGCCAGAAAGTGGCATCAACAGAACTGAGCACAAACAGGTTGGCAGAAATCTGGGAAGCAGCAAATAAGAGCTTCTGTGGACTCCCAGGGAGGGAGAGCAAGTGGCAGTTACATTAGCCCTAAATATTCAAAGGTCGCATGGGGTTTTGGCAGCAGAGTTCCATTAAACTTGATGGGTAGGCTTCAGCCAAAATTCTGTGGCACCCTCTAAAAGCATAGTTCTTTGTCTCCAGGACGGAAATCTTTATTTTGTTTCTTAATTCATATTATTTAAGGGTCACAGAACAAAGATGAAGAGACTGAAATGAATAAAATAAGCAAAAAGGAAATGAAAAATAATTGGCTCATCAGTAAAAGTAAGGATGGGACACAAAACGGATGTTCACTGATAGGATTATTTGGTAAACATGGTAAACTCTACCTCTGGAATCAGTGTGCTAAGTATGCCTTTGCCACTTTTTTCCCAGATTATCGAGGGTTTTTATAACAATAAATGGTATTTTTATGACCTCTACTCAAACATAACTTGAAATAATGAATTTTTAAATCCTAACTCTTTCTTTAAGGGGAGAAAACACTTTTTAGTTAGTCCTAACAAAATAGTCTTGTAAAATAAAGAACACAACAGTAATGTTTGATGAAGATGTTTTTAAAACATTTAAATAAGAATTTTACTCTTTATTTATAAAAGTCCATGAGGAAAGAAAATCCCTTGTTATCTTACTTCCAAGTCTTACATGGATTGCAGGTTAGGGAATTCTCACAAGAGAAGACACTTTTATTACTGATGAGGTAAATGTGTTTTTTAAATGTACACTAAATTCATAGTCACACAGACTCATTTGCATACATTTGAAATTCTTCATTCTCTTTTTTGTTTGTTTGTTTTCCTTTGAATAAATAGGATGCAACAATCACAGTGTTTGACTGGATCCTCTGTTAGAAGCAGTGTTTGTTTTGGGAATAATAAAAAGCACTTTTCTTTACCCTGATGATAAACTTGATTTTAACTTACAATTTAACTTAATAATTCATGAAAAAGTACCCAGCTTGTACTATTAAAATTATTTCCAGTAATACATTTGTTCAATGAAAGAAAATTTTTCTTTGATACTTATAATAAATCTTACTAGTAAAGAACTGGGCTAGAGTCCAAAGGAAACATCAAGCTACCCAAATACTTTGTACCTTGAAGAGGGCTACATGTATTTACATATCCATTCATCAGTGTCATCATTTTAAGTTCAAACATTGGAATTATATTTGACTTTTATCTTGGTTATCAGGAATTACTTTCATGAAGAAATGGATTAAGCATCATCCATGGATGGAATCAGGCAGCCTGCTGGAGCCAAATGTTATTGAAAATGTATTTTGCTTAGAAAAGTACACTTTTAAAAAAGGATTAGGCATCTATATCCAGCTAATTAGAGAAACACTTTTTTCAAAAGCAGTTAATTATGATTAAGGGGACAGTATAAAAGTCTACTTTAAATTCCTTAACAAAGAAAATTCAAGTCTTTGATTCTAAGTAAATGGATGAAGAGCGGGGGAAAAAAATGTGAAGCTATTTGAATGGATTGATTCAAGGTATTTTTTAAAAAGTTTGAAAAGAGAAAGTGTTGAACTTTTAAAAATGTGTCATTCAGGAAGTGTTCATAGCTCACTTACTTAGTGCAAATGCAAAATATGAGATTAAAACTTTTACAGAAAGTAGTCTTTGCCTTTAAGAGGCTTACAATTAACAAAAAGGAACAATAGTTATATGACTCCCTTAATAGAGAAAATAGTGTGTTGTGTCATGAATGATGCAAACTGAGTGCTAGTGTTGTGTAATGAAGAAAAGTGTGTAATTTCGGCAGCAGTGATCAAAGAAGGCTTTATGGATAAACTTTGATCTTGAGTATTGCCTCTCAGAATCCTACTTAACTTTCATAGTGTGTGAGAGACAGCCACTCTAAAAGACAGAAAGAGTGAACAAATCTTGCAGCAATAAAAATATTAAAAGTAATATCCCTGATCATTTTTATTTGCCACATACTAGAATCAGTATTTTACATTGTATCATTGAATCTTCTCAATAGCACTATGCGGTGGATAATATTGTTATCACAATTTTACAAATAGAAAAACAGAAACAACCCATGGGTAATGCGTTCACAAAACTTAGCTGAGATTTGAAGTCTGACCAGAGCTTATGCTTCTAACCATGTATAATGAATATAAAGAGGTTGCAGTCAACTATTGCCCACGAATATAATAACAAGAGATAATCTTAGAGAGAACATTTATTATACCCAGGCTCTGTTCATCTCATTTAATCCTCGTGCAGCTGTCTGAGGTAGATGACGATGATGATGATGATGGTGATGATGATGATGATGATGATGATATTTACAAAGGAAAAAACTGAGGTAGTAAGAGATCAGGATTCAGAAGTAAGTCCAAGAAGCCTGAATTCAAAAACTGCTGGTCTCTTCCGTAGTCCCTGCTTTCAACCACTAGACTATTTTGATGCTATAGAAATAAGAATAAGATTAATTTCTGACACTCTGAAATAAAAACACAAGTTTACAAATGAAATTATAGAACCACCTTTATTAAGGACAGACAATGACTATAAGCCTGCAGATCTTCAGAATATTAACATCATTCAAGGATGAACACTGTATGTCAGTTTGGAAGGTTTGGTTATCATTGGAAGCATGGAAACAGGACAATCACTGGGTCAAAGTAGGCTGACCTCTCGGCAGAAATAGCCACTTGCATGTACAGTAACCATCCTCCCTTTTAAATTTGCTAACAAAATGCCAGATTTGCTTGAGAGAGCTGTACTTTCAGCTGAAAAACTGTATTTCCCAGGATTGCATGTAACTGGGGGTTGTAATATGCTACTGCCAATTACTGTGATGGGTCTGAGGTTTTATCCTACTTGCAAGCTCACAAGTTAGTCTGCCTCAATTCTATGGATGCTGGCAGAAAACACTGCGCTCCTGGATTAGAGAGAGAAGACGTTAGTACTCAGGGCACAGCAAGCAGCATGAGCCTTATATTAATGTCAGTTCCTCTCAGCCTCAGGTACAACAAGGCTATGTGGAACTGCTTAGGTGGATTTGTACATGCTGTGGGCTTGTATGAGAGCAGAGGAACCCCAATTTAGCAAACCTGAATTTTTTACAATAGGCTTCTAGTAAACCTGTTCACCATGTGTCCTGAAAGGGGACACACATCAGTATGGCCTCCAGCTTGACCTCCTTGCCAGCTAGTGGTGCTACGAGTTCTCGATTTATATAGACTATTTGAGTCCAGCTCTTGTTTAGAAGGGACAGCCTGAGGGCAGTGAGTGCAGTCTGTCCTTCTTGTGTGTTCCAGAGATCAACACTCTACTTGTAAGACCTGAAACTTCTTTTTGTAAATAAAGTTTCATTGCAACACAGAATACACATTTGTTTACATCTTCACTGCCTGCTTTTGAACTACAGTAGCAGAGTTGAGCATTTTCAATAGAAGCAATATAACCCATATGCCTAAAATATTACAAGCTGGCCCTTTAAGAAATTGCTTACCAATTTCTGTTCTAGGGCACCAGTCTGGGAACCTTCTTATCTCTCTATAATCAATGAGAATACGGTGGAGAAGGTATTTGGAGACACTAACAGGTGTTTTGCAGGACAAGTATATCCCCCACTGTTTTCAGTAGACATTTTGGTAAGATTAGGGGAATGGTGATCAAGTTGTGAGGCTAGCCTTCTGGGAAGGAATAGCATGCCTGGCAGTCAAATTTAAGGCACTTATACCTGTTTGAAAGGTGTGCACCAGGGTGTAATCTTTAAAGAAAAAAAAATTCTTCTGAAAGACAAAGACCATTAATGTCCATCTCCTCTCCCTACTTCTTAGGAGGTGTAAAGATGTTCCCTCCCCAAGTGTTGGGGTTGCTTCTCTCCCTCCAGCTCCAGAAATTTGGTGTGTCCCGTTTCAGTAGCTGTGGTTTCATTTTTTTCTCTATTAACTCCTATTTGCACTCAAACCTTTCATCAGAAATGGTCAGGTGCAAGAAATGTAAGTACACTTTATAAAAATTATGGAAGCCAATTATGTTCCCCACTTCAGCCTGCATTGGTCACTATAGGGAGACTTGACAAAGTGTACTCACAATGTGCCCATTATCCTTATGATACAGAGTCATGTTCATCTAATAAAAGACTAGGAGTCTGAAACAGGATTAAGTCCGAATCTCCTAAGCGCCATTTAGGCCAAGCTGCCACCCAGGCTGGTCTGGAGAAACAGAAAGAAGCATCATGCCCAGGAAGGACATCAGCCCATTGAGCCCCGAGCACAGTAACTACAAAACAAAAACAAAAACCTACACTTACATTTTTTTTTTAAAGCAAGGCTTAATTAGAAAGAAATTAAACTTCCAACTTCAGAATGTAACAAAATAAGGCTATATGAAAGCCTAAGTACAAGAAAGAAGACAATTTTTAAAAAATAATGAAAATTAATGAAATGGAAAACAAACAATAAAGAAAACTAGCAAAATCTAAAATTACTAATACTTTGTAAAGATTAATAAAATTGATAAATTCTTAACAAAACCAAAACCATTATAATAAAACACACACAGAGAAAGTAAAATTTATTAATATCAGGAATAAAAGAGAAAATGTCACTAACTATCTGCAGAAGAAAATGTTGTACTGAAAGTCCTAGCCACTGAAATAAAGCAAGAAATAAAAGTTAATATTGAATACAGTTTGTAGAGGAAGTAAAAATGTAAGACTGTTTTGAAATTATTGATTTAAAAGCTGATTGAATATTGAAAGCTGATTCTAAAATTCATATGGAATATCTAAAGAACTTGTATTGGAGAAAAATTAGATTCAATGTTTTATCTGATTTCAAAGCTCATTTCTTAGAGGCCTAGGATTTACAAATAGATCATAGAGTTCAAAAATTTACCCGCACATACACAGTCACTTTGCTATTGACCAATGTGCCCAGTCAGTGGTGGTGTGCTCTTAACCATTAGTACTAAGAAAACTCTGGATCTGTATGAAAAGAACACATAAAACTTTTAACATATTTATCACACCATACAAAAATTAACTCAAGATTGATCACAGACCTAAACTAAAAGCTAGAATTATAAATCTTTTAGAAGGAAAGATAAGAGAAAATCTTCATGACTCTGGGGTAAACAGAGATTTCTTAAAACACATCAAGAACTAATCAAAAAAGCTAGCAGCAATTTGGACTTCATCAAAATGAAAACTTTCTGCTCATAATAGACACCATTAAGAAAATAAATAGGCAGACTACAAACTGGGGAATAGATTTCAATACAAATATCTGAAAAACGTGTGTAAATAAATGGGCTATGTAAAGAGTTCAGAGAATTACACAAACTAAACTCCTACATAGCAACAGTATGAGACCAACAGAAATATACAATTAAAAGTGTGAAAAAAAGTTATGCAGACAATTATATAAGAAGATATGTAAATAGCCAATAAACACAAGAAGAGGTGCTGAACGATTTTAGTCCACAGGTCTATGCAAATTAAAGCAGGATACCAGTCTGTACCCATTATATTGGCTGAAGGCCAGTACTACATGCAGGCAAGAATGTGGCAAACTGGAACTCTCCTACTTTGTGGCTGGATGTAAAAATGTACAATTACTATGGAAAGCTGTTTGGCATTATAGACCCCTGGAAACAGAATTATTGCAAGATAAGCAGTAGAAACATACATATTTTAACATCACCCAGGTGTTTCTGATACAACCAGCTTTGTTCCTAGGTGAGGCATTTGGAGACAAATTTCAGCAGACATCCTCCTCATTATCTTTAACTGGTATTATTGTTTCTGTCGTATACTTCAAACAGAAAAGAATTTATTATATTCTGAAAGAGCCTATTTCTTATTATAGATACTGGATATTTCTAATTGTCAGGAAGTTTTTCATTATATGAAACTTAAAATGTATTGGACAAGACAGTCCATTTCTGGGATAATATAAAATAAATAATCCTTTTGTTTGCAAACATTTATCAATAAGTAAAGAAAATGATTTTAAGCCATGAGCCTACTTAGTCTTCTACTGCCTAAGTACCAAGAACAGTTAACCATTTTCAACTTGACGTACTTTTCAGATAGTCCACCTTTGTAAATGCCTGTATCTATTCTATTTTTTCAGTATTTTTGTATATAGTCTGACACATTTACTGATTACACAATATGCCACATGCTATTTTATTGCCTTAGAGAGGTGAGACCTTTACCTCTTTTTAGCAAAACAAAAAAATTTGTATCGTGTTGTGTTTTCTCATATTTTCTGCCTTTGTAACATTTTGTTAAATCTTTATTGTATTACTTGTTACATTGCCCTATCCTTCCAATTTTGCATCATCCTCAATTTGCTTAGCGTGCTGTTTATGCTTTCAGCCAAATTTCTGAGAGGAAATTTGGTCAAGTACATGGAATATGATATTTAGGGAGGCTCATTAAAAGCAGTTAGTCATTGGCTGGGCAGGCTCACTATCAGAGAGGTCTAAGCAAGGAATTAGTTGAATGTACCAGCCAGTGGCTAGATTCCTGAGTCAGGGAGTCTTGGAATTGACAGTATACAGAAGCCAGAAAGATATAGGAATGTCTTGTCTTCAAAATAGAATAAAAGTATATAGATTGACTTAATGGGAGGTTTCTATTCTGAGAATATTGAAAGAAAAGTTGAATTTCATGGATGAGTGGACTGAACAGAACTGATTTACAAGACTGACATAAGCAGGAAGGTTGATGTACATTTCATCAAAGGAGCTATTTGGGTTCTTTAATTTCCTTTATTTAAAAAAATATTGGTCCCATAGCCTAGTATTGGGATGAATCTATTCAAAAACTAATCAATGGGTCCAGTTACGGAGCATGGAGGGATACAGTGATGATAGGGATCTAAGGAGCTTGTTACAGTGGTGATGTAGAGACACGAACTTATTGAAAGTAGTTGGCTAAATCTTCTTTTTGTATATTATCTTCCTTCTCAAGCAAGACAGATGGCATTGGTGACTCCAAGCATATTCTTATAGATCATTATACTAAAAAAAGATCCTTTTCCTTCTTTGTCTATATATCAACATCACACATATGGCTGTTTGTCCACATATCAAATCTCAGACTCTGTTTGGGTCCTGTGCTAAACCTTAAACGAAATAATTAGGTCTGGGACATGGTGGCACTCAATCACCAGCCTGAGTTACATGAAGACCCTCTGGGTGAAGAGAAGGCATATGTGGACACATGTGCTCTCCTTTCCAGTTTGAAGGAAACCTTGCTTATAAGAAGAAAATACATATTTAAATATTAATTAGATTATTTTAATTTGATTAACTTAATTTTTAAATTTAATATTGTTAAATTATAACATGTAAAATTATAAAAGTTTATCTTACTAATTTCCCATTTAAAATTGCTTTTAAAATATTCCTTTCTTAATTTTAGTTTGATTTGTTTATTTTGGTTAATTTAAACTTGTTTTAATTTCTTAGCTTTTCTGACATTTTCCTTAAGGTTTCAGGATAGTCTTCTAAGTTACAACAAAACTTTTACTCATGTGTAAATATCTACTATAATTTGTTAAACTAAGTTTTCTGAAAATCAACGACCTAGTAGTATATAATAGATGTTGATAAAATATCTTAGCATGGAAATGACAAAATGAAAATATACTTCTCTCTGTGTATGGAAATACTTACTTTTTGACATCCATATACACAAAAACAAAGAAAGAAATAAATTCAACTTTAAGGATTAGTGAATGGATTATTTATGGACTCCCCTGCATTCTGAAAACACTGATTTAATGATCCCACATTAAAGGTCAGTACATAATTGAGTGACCTTAAGCACTACCCTTCAGTACATCACCTTCCTTACAGTTAAATTGCCATATGGTAGAACCTTTTGAAATGAACATTGAATGGCCATCATCATGAATGCATTCCTAGGAATCATAATATTTATTCTGTGCAGTCCTGATGTAGGTTTAATCAAGGCCTATAAAATGGACACATTCCTCTTAATTTATAGCAAATGTTTATAATTATCCTGAGGGTGTTTCCAAATGTCTGATGACTATAATATTATTAACTCTCTCTCCAGACAGTCTTAAAATAGTTTATTACTCATTTGGCCACTTACCAGCTTTCAGTTCTCTCATTTACTTCTGTGTGCATCAATGAGCATAGAATTAATCAAGGCATCTTATTGAACTATTTTGTTTGCAGTAGTATGTATTATGTCAAGTAGGCAAGAATGACATTCTACTACTTTGGGTTTATTCATCAATGTGTGTCCTAAAAAATATTGAGCCAGCATTACTGTAAAAATGACTCTTATACTGAAATACTATGTCCCAAAGTTAAAATCACAAGTTTTTATCAAGTAGATAATCTCAGTGGATCTCTATTGCTGGATTGTGTCACCTCAAAATCTAATACAGCACATTATTATCTTTATTTTCTAAATATACTACAAATGACAAGGCAATACTCAGTTAATGACTCAAATTCCTTGAAGGAAGTGTTCTTCTAAACAAAAAATTTAAAATAACTCAATGGTTAAAACCCCTTTTTTTCTCCCAGGAAACAAGGTATTGACAGATTTTGCTATTCATATGCTGGGAAGGGCCATTCAGCTTAATATATCACATGTGTCCAGCAGTGTGATGTATTTCTTTTTACCTTAAAAAAAAAGCTACAAGACTCTAAATATCAATTTTAAAGCTTGACATCCTGTTGCAACTTCAGCAACATCAAGCTTCAATGATGCGGTACTGCCATCTCTTGCTCAGTGAGGCCTTCAAAGCGTTAAGTGCTCAAAATGATTAAATGTGTGTTATCTACTCAAACGAAGGAGTTGAGTAGAGGAAAAGAATTTAGGCTTACAAAGCCTAAGTTACAAATATCTTTTCCTACCAAATTCAATATTTTAAAGGTGATATTTGAATACAATGATCAGGCTGAAAACTACTATTTAATATATTCTAGAGAATGCCACTAAATTTAAATGGCAACTACAGTCTTGAAAATGAGTAGTACTGTAAGATTTTTCTAGCTGTAATAGGGTCAGTGTTATCATCAGATGTGTAGCTAGCAAGCTCCTTGAGAGTAGAGATCGTCTTGCTGAACGTTCTCTTCCAAGGACCTCCCACAATGCGTGGCACAGAGTAAGCAGAGACTTGATTCTAAAAGCGATCTGTTTGGATGCTGACCACTGGTTTAGGATGAACAATAGGGTATCGTATTTCTGGTTTGGGGGTTAGTTTAGAAATGTGTTTATGCATTAGATTCTAATATTACCTGGGATTTTTCTACTTTAATCTAGTTTAAGGTAAGCCATTTATAGTAGAGAGATTAAATTTAATCTTACACCAGTGATTATAATAAAGTCATTGTTTTACACAATTTAGTAAAACAAATCATTGTACTTCAATCAGCCACTACCTCCTGGAGAGTTGTGGGAAGTTGGTCTAAGTAAGTAACAGAAATTAAATATCACAGAAATTGATAGTTGCTAGAATATCAAGTTCTAAGGGTGTTACCTAGATCAACTTTTAGTCCCTATCATGATTTTTTTTTTGTTTTCCATTTTTCCATAGGCATAAATAAATAAACAAACAAAGAAAAAAACAGCCTAAGGAAATTAAAAACAAATGGGACTTTTGACTGGGTTAATAAAGTCTTGATTATGAGAATGTACATTGCATAGAAAGTTGCAGTTTACAAACTGCTTCAATATTTCACACACCTTACTTACTTTTACTAAAATAACTCAGTGATTAGGTGATATAACTTTATTTTTGCATCAATAAGGTGTGATCAGTTGTTACTTTCCCTGTGCTTCTATTCTTTTGTTACATTTCTTTAATTGGCATTAATCACATTAAAACAATTACTGGTTTAAATTGTCATTTCCTCCACTAAACGATATACTTCAAGAACAGGAACTGTGCCTTCACCTTCATTACCAGACTACCAGAGGTTGATCAAAAGACTATGCATTAGTCAACATCCTTTCTCTTGAAAGTGACAGCTCATTTCAAACTAGATAAGCAAAAAAAGAAAAAAAAATATTAACTTGTGTAGTTGGGAAGTCTAAGAAATGGCCAGCTTGTCTCTGTTCCACTTCACTTGCTGGCTGCATTCTCAGTTTCTCACTAGACATGATGGCTCTTGCAATTCCAAGACTGCATCATTACAACTTGTGATACAAAAGAAAGATCATTTTTTTTCCTTATCCATATATGAAATTTCAGTCATTGCTTGGGCCCTGTGACTATCTGTGAACTAATTATTAGGCCAAAGACATGGAGAGCTCAGGTTGACCATCTGGTAATAAATGCAGAGGGTTGAGCACATATGGAATACATATGTGTTAAATGTAAAATAATGTTTTGTTATTTGAGTAAAGGGGGAGAAATACTGGGAAGGTAAAAACAACAGATGCCACCTATGAAACTGATACTGAGTTCACAGGACTGTGTGGTTAACAAAGTAAGCATCCAAGCTTGATTTTCTGACATCAAGTATAGTGTGTTTCCCCAAGATAAAAAGTTGTTTTAAAAAAGAAAGATGTCCCAGTAATAAAATTTAAATAAAAAATTATTTAAAAAAGAAAGAAAAAAAGATGAAATATTGACTAGAAATGACTAATAAGGGCTTTTTGTGTCAAATTACCCTGAAAATCAAAACAATAACCTTTGAATCCATAAATGTAAGGAAAATTTCTGGATGCATTTTGTCCTGTGCCACCCAAATTCCCCTTCAAAAGTGAAGGACTTATTCTCCCAGCAGCAAGGAGAGTTCTGGCAGCTGACTATCCTTTCCAGGAATTGCCCTCAGCTGAAGAGAGCCATGGACCAAAGTCCATGCAGCATTATCAAAGCCCTCCTTCCACCAGCTCGAACTCGGGGTAACCCTGAAGGCCGTGTCACTTCCAGAGCTCTCTGGTGGGACTGCGTCACAGCTTTCCCTCTGCAGACCTTTGCCCCCATTCCTTGTCACACAGGTGTCACTTCTGAGAGCAGTCCCTAGTGAACCTCCTACTCTCCAATCTCTACTTCAGAGTCTGCTTCCCTGAAAACTCAGTCTTCTACAGTCTCGTATGTTTTTCTTGGGCCTGAAAACCAACTAGAGTTAGTCTAAATACTAACTGAACATAATTAAATGTTATCGGGAGAGGTGTTTATAAGTTTACAAATGTCTTTTATTTTACATGCTCTTCTATTTACATAAGACGTAATACACACAGTTAACACGTGAATATCTGTACGTTACCTTCTTATATAATATGGATAAGAAAACAATCGTTAAGAGCAGTGACTGTGCTGGTCCAGCTTGTCCAGTAACTACTCTTAAGGGAAGCAAGCAGATTAGACTAAGAGACCATAATCCAGGCAGTGTGAGAATGTTTTGGGTGTGTACATTTACTGGGGAGAAAAGGGATTCATAACCTTCATGATTTTTCTCAGAGGAGTCTGTGACACAAAGAATGTTAAGAAGTTGGAGCACTGGTTCCCAGACCGGTTTCCTAAAAATCATCGGGTTAAAAATCTCTGGGTTTTGTCAGGAGAGTTTCTCATTCCATAGGAATGGAATGGGGCTAAGGAATATTCCTTTTTGGACAAGTTTTCCAAATGATTCTAGAATAAAATTCAGTGGACCGCAATTTGAAAAATACCAACCTAGGGACTAAACTGTACTTCTATATTAGTTTTCTGTTGCTGATGTAATAAGTGATCACAGATTTAGAGGGTTAACCAACACAAATTATTATCTTACAGTTCTGTAGGTCAGAAGTCTCACTTGGGATCACAATGGGCCATAATCAAGGGGTAAGCAAGGCTGTGTTCCTTTCTGTAGGTTCTTGGGGAGAGTCAGTTTTTTGTGCTGCGTGTAAGGACCATCCACATGTCTTCTTTCAAGGTCACCTTCCTTCATCTTCAGATATCCATCTCTGAAGTTTCCAAAAAGTCTCAACTCATTCTTTGGTAGTCAAATCTCCCTTTGACTCTCCTCTTCTGCCTCCTCCTTTTAATTGTAAGGACCCTGTGATTACACTAATCCTGCTGAAGTAATAGGAGCTGTCTATTTTAAGGTCAGGTGATTGACAACCTTAATGTCATCTGGAGTATTAGTTCCTCTTTGCTGTGTAACCTAACCTATCCATAGATTCCAGGGATTAGGACTTGGGCATATCTGGGAGGTCATTTTCTGCCTACCTCACGCAGGAAAAAAAAAATTTTTTTTTTGTCCTAATCTTGTGTTCAATAACTTAGTGAGTCTTCCATCACTTGCTGTTATATAATTATCTGGTCAGTAGAATTAAGAATCTCTGGGAACTACTGAAACGGCCATTTACCTTTCTGTTATCAATAAATAACATCTAGTCATCCCACAGGCCTTGAAGCTTTATGAGGTCAGGCATCACCTCTTGTCTTTTTAATTTCTATAACCTGTAGCATTTTACTCATCTCCTGCCAACTAACAAGATACACAGATAATGTAGCTGGATAATTGTGGTGGTTGATCACATTCACAAATTGACAAAGTCAAAGGCCCAGTCTCTTTTTTAATTTTTCCATAGTGATAAGTGTTTGATGTTACTCTCAAATAAGCAAAACTACTATTGTTCACTTAACTCCTGCATTCCAAGACTCTAAAATATTATGCTTGCTATTTTGGGCAGCTAGCCATCAGTAAACCTTTAGGTGATTCTGTTCTATTGGGGGAGAGAGAGGTGGTCCCTTAAGCTATTATGAACTACTATTAACAATAATAACAACTACCATGTGTGAGAACCTACACGGGATTTCCCATGCAGGCACACACACCACCCTCCTCACTAATTAATCTTTCAAGATATCTATAAGATAACGATGTCTTCATTTACAGATCAGAAAAAATTTTGAAAACTTTATAATCACTTATCTAGGCAGTGTAACCAGCACTGCAGACTAAGGAAACAGAGGAACAGAAGCAATCTTTTATCATATCACTTTTCTGGCCAAATGACAATAAGTATGTTTTAAAATTTCTGGTCAAAAATAAAAGCTAGAAAAGTTCATAGTGTTTTAAATCAAGGGAAGATCATTTACAAGCTGAATTTGTATCATGCTTTCTAAATCACATCAGACTGCTTTTCATTCCGTACACATAGCCTACCATCTACATATTCAGATCCTCTACTTACAACTTTCAAGCGATTAAAACTGTCAGAAAAAAATCAGAACCTCTTTCTGTGTCTCACAAGGATCCATCTGATTTGACCTTCTCTCTCCATACAACTTCACCAAACTCTGCCCTTCCTAGCTCCACCCTCGCTAGCTTGGCTGCAGCCAGGCTGAAATCCTGTAGGTACTTCAGACACAAGCTCTTGGCCGTGCCTCCGGGCACTGCTGTTGGCCTCTCATCCCATCTCTCTGTCTGGGCAAAGTTTTCTCATCCTTTTGATCACAGTTTAAATATCAGTTTCCAGAGAAAACTTCCTTGAGTATTCTAAGTAAAAGAGATCCTCCTCCTCACCCTATGATTATCTACCAGCACGCCCTTATTACTTCCTTCAGGGCACTTAGTGTGATTTGTGCGTATTACTTTGTGGACTTGTTTATTGTCTGCCTCAATCTTGGGAGGGATAGTCACAGTTGTATTCTGGGCACACAGCATCTGTTACTGTATTCTACAATTTTTTTTTAAACAATCTTTTCCCTCAAAGTTAAGATACAAAATTGCACTGAGATTTTATTTCTATGAGCAGAGATTTCCTAGAGCACAAATGATCTGAAACCTTTGCTCTGGTCACACTGTGTTTTCTGAACATCTCTACTTATTTCAATGTATTTTTGGCTTTGTCTGTCTTATATTTAGGTGCACATTAAGTGATACAAACTAAAAAACAACAGCTTTACAATTCAAAATCAAGGATCTGCTCTGACACATATTTTAAAGGCGTATTGGTTCTGAGATGGGGCCCAGGCTTCAGCCTTTTTGATAAGATTTCTAAGTGATTCTGATTTACAACAAAGTTTGAGAAGGCCTGCTTGAGTGTGAACATAGTTCTGTTATATGTCTCCCTGTATCTGCTGAATTTCATCAGATCTAACCCTTTGTTTAATCCATGCTTGAGTACCTTACATCCTTAGGAACTTTCTGACCTGGATGTTTAATGAGTATATAATACCTTTACTATTCCAGCTCCTTTTATCTCATTCTGCTCTATATGAGGATTTGTTCTTTTAAGCCACTATGATGCTGACATCCTGGGTTTAAAATTTAATTAGGAATAAGGAATATAAGGTAAAATTTATGCAGTTATCTATCGTGAAGAGTTTGAGAGTCAGATAACTGAACATGTAATATTTATAGTAGTTGTTTTAAAATAAAACTAATCATAAAAAAGCAAATTTCAAAATTATTATTTTTAATGTGTTACCTTGCAAATACAGACTTTGGTTATGAGCAAATGTTAGTTTCCAAATTTGTCACTATTTTTTTTCTTACTCTGTGGGCTTATATATTGCTTTTAATTGCTAATGTATTTTTTTTAAATGACATTATTGTCCTTGAGAGGTAAATTTTACATGCATGGAAAAATTTAGGAATTTTGAGATAATTCGATTCATAATATGCAACCTACAATTCATTCACTCCTTATCTTAACTAGCTTTTTTTTTTCCCTCCTTTTAACATTTTATGTTATACAGAAGAATATACAGTACTTCATAGTCAGAACAAATCTGCTATATTAAGATTATATTGTGCCGGATACATCTTCCAATCATACCTATCAATGTTTTGATGCCCTTCTTTTATAAACAGCCAATGTGGCACTAGGAAGAATTACCTGTAACATTTCAGACACTTAATTGTTACTTAAATATACATGAAAGTACAAATTTCTAAGCACTTTATTTAGACTGTATTTTACTCTCATTTAAATGTGAAATAGACACGTTTTACTTGATGATCTTTCAGAACTTTGCTTATTTTGGAAAATGTGTGTGAATATTTTGTTAAAATTTATGTTTTACACACAAAGTATATCCCCCATACTCCTGAAAATAAACCATCTCTACCAAATTGGCCAGATTTTAGCTAACAAAGGAGTACACCTAAAATAGGCAAAAATGTAGCTGTTTTATTTATTTGTGGTCTAGGTGACCTAAGACCCTTTGAAGACAACATGTCAAGGCTCACCCTCTTTCTATTTAGATTGAAAAATGTCAAGGTTAGTGATATTGTTGCCTATTTTAAGAAATTATAGTAATCTTGATTCAGATTCATCAGCCATTAATGATATCCATGTTTTGCCTGAGATTAATGTCACTGTTTAATGTAGAGGTAAAATAAGGAGTGTACCCTCTTTATCTCACGTTTGCTTTAGGGAAGTGAGGATCTTCCCCAGTCACCTCCCTCCCCTGTGTCCTAACATTTTCCAGAAGAGAGATAATCTACAAGGCTCTGTGAAGAGAAATTCATTTAAAAAATAACAATTCTACATCTTTCACGTAAACACATTTAACGTACTCAACCTTAAACGTATTTGAGAGTTCCATCAGCTACTCAATTAGTTTTAGATAGCCTGCAGTGCTGAACAATAAACTCTTCTGATATAACTAAAATGGCTTTTATTTCCCTTCTGTGCTGTAATTCACAATTTGATGGGCTTTTGATGTTCCTAGATATCCGTGGAATACAGGAATTTTTGGACAAAGTGTCTCAGCAGGGGATGGATGTTGCACTTCAGAAGGTAGAAAACAACATCAATAAAATGATCACCACCCTCTTTGATACCATGAGAATAGAGGAATTGAATCGCTATCGAGACACTCTTAGGCGAGCCATCCTTGTTATGAATCCAGCCACAGCCAAATCCTTCATTACCGAGGTAAGTTTAAATTGTTGTGGGCTGGGAATAGGGTGTACAAATTAAATGCTTTGGAATAGACCCCACCGAGGAGATGAAAATTAAGAGCAGTGTGAGGGAATTAACTACACAGCTCTCATTAGCACTAATTGAGGTAGCACCGTGATTTTTGCTCATCACATTTACCCCGTACTGTCCAGTTAATTGCCAAGAATGCTTTGTATTTATATATATTTAGGCTCATAGCCAGGATGATTTTAAGAAACCTTCTGGGGATTTAAAAGTGCTGTTTACCTGATTGGATTTAACAAGTTGTCTAACTAATACTTAAATTTTTTATGCAAGTTAAAGTTTTGCTTCTGAGAAGAGATTGCCTTGAATCAGGCTATTGTTGCCTAAACATGATTACTTTTACAAAAACATATAGCAGACTTACTTCTGCTCTGTGAACTCTGTACCAAACCAAATAGTTAAAACTATCTGAAACTCTGCGAACTGATGACCTCTGTACATTTTATGATGCTGGATCCTCAAAATTTTAACTGTATCTGTTCATTTGGCTAGAAGCTCTGAAACTTTTTTCAAAATACAATTAAGACTTTCTAATGATTGGTATAACATCTCTATATTCTAAAAATCTTTGCTGTTGCCTTACAAAATATTATTGTCAAGTCATTTTTTGCCTTACTTCAAATTTTTAAATTTTATATAGTGCTAGAACATTACATGCTTTCACATGGCTTTTACTACTAGTTTAAAAAAATTTGATGACTTTATTTGATTAGTACTTTTTTCTTCATTTCTCCATTATGCTTTCTTTAGCTCCCAAAGTGCTATTATAAAGCCTCCAAATTAGGAAAGTGTTAGAAGTTCTTTACACTATAATATAATTGGTATTAGAGAACTTGAAACAGGATATAAATTACTAAAAAAAAATAAAATTTTTGGAAAATATCAACATTTTTTAATCAAAAAATTTGTTACAAAGTTTAAGGACAAAATATAGAACTTTGACCTTTCTAAGTCTAGCAAGTGACTCAGAGGGTCTCATTGAACGCTGGATTTTTCTTTCAATGGAAAAAATATTTCCAATTTTACAAAAGTTTGCTCTTTCCTTTAAGAAACATAAAATATACTGTAAGATTGAAGGTAAATACACAAAGACATGATATAATTTGGAATATTCAAATTGTAATAAATAAGGCTGAAGTGTCTATTGTTGGTTTTGGTTGGAGAGATCAGAGAAGGCTTCATTGAGAAGGCACATTTGAATCAGACCTAGTATATCGTGTAGGAAATTCACGAAAGAGAAGTGGTATTTAACAGACAAATACAAGCCATCTCACCTACTTTCTGGTCATGTGAAGTGAACAAATTACTTGACATTTTTGAGTCTCTGTTTTTTCACCAGTAAAATGGAAATGATTATTGATTTCAATTGATTATATTTGTAATGCTGATTAATGAGATATAATAAACCTTAAAGAGATGGTGGGGTGGGAGTTGGCGCCTAGTAGATGCTTAAGAAATGGTGACTTACATCACTTTTTCTAGAACAAAGTACATACCTGACACACAGCAGATGCTGCGGCCCCCTATCCTTGCTACTGAACTTTGATACTTGTAATAATCTACAGCTTCCATCTTTGTTCCCAAACACATACATCTATGTTTGTGATTTTCCTGAGAGATTTATCTCCCCTTCTCTACCTAGGCACCATTTTCCCCTACTCAGTTTGTCTTTCACAATGACTGATTTTATGTCTCTATAACTTATGGACAAAGTTTATCTTACAGTCTCAAGCAGTGAATAGAAATGACAGAAAAAAATGTGAACCCACCCCCTTCCCCATCCTAAGCTGGCTATCCTCTTCTCTGACCTGTGTAGTGGTTCCTGTTGCTCAATTAGCTGTTCTCAAACACTTCCCAGCTTCCTTCTGCTTTCCCATGAGTTCTAGGAACATTTCTCCATGTAGCAAATAGGCTGGCCCCTTAAGTACTAGAACCAGTTCATCAAAAGGCAGGCAGCACTAGAGGTCTGGAGACACAAAGAGTAGTTCCTGACTTAGAGGATCAGTTAGTCTAGTGGAGGAAGCAGGCATGTAATTACACAATAAAATGTGAAAGGAAAATACTCTAATAGTAGTAGGTAAATGGTGCTCTGGAGTCCCATAGGAGAACTGACTAATTCTGCAGGGAGTTTGACTGGGCTCAGAAGAAGTTTCACAGAGAATTTGCTTTAGCAGAATCATGCAAAATGAACAAGAATGCATTAGGCAGACAATGATAGACAAACAAAAATTCAGTGTGTGCATATGTGTGTGTGTGTGTGTGTGTGTGTGTGTGAGTGGGTGGGTGATAGAGAGAGAGGGATGGACAGGGTTTAAAAAACCAAATACAACCAAGGGTTTTATAATGTAAAACAAGAGTCCCTTGGCCCACCCATATCTCCTTCAAGTTATTCTTTTGAGAAATAATTACTTATTTTAATGTTTAAAATATAATCAGTATTTACTTTCAGAATACTCTCCACATTCACCTGGTTCAAGATTTAAAAGGTTCAAAAGGACCTTTTATATACACTCTTATTTTACTCTTTTGTATGCAAATAGTGGTCTGCTAGGTATAAGTTCTGTGCCTGGATTTTTGCTATTTAGTAACAGCTAGGAGCTCATTCCATTGAGATATAGGAAGTGTTCCTTGTAATTTTAATGGTTATATATTGCTCCATTGATATATACAGCTACTATGTACTTTTAATTTTTGTATTTTGATTTACTCTGCTAATTTATTATTAGTTGATTTATTATTTTGTCTCCTACCTATTTGCTTTCTGATATGGTAAATGAAGATTTAGTTCATTTGCTTTACCAATACCCTCACCTCCTCTCAGTATAACACAATTTAAAATAACTCTAAATTACATAGCTACACCTTTACTCCTATTCTGTCTACTACAGTGAGTATAGTGTCCCTAAAGCGTCTTTACCTACTCTTCTACTCTGCTGCCCCTCAACTTCCACGATTCACAGCTTTACTTTTATATTGGGTATATTAGAAACATATTTTCTACTCTGTAACTGTAAATAATCTTTCATGCCTTGGCTAAAAGTTGATTCTATAGGATGGAAATCTATAAAGTGATTACTATATTTTTATCACTATGAATATTTTTCACCGCACAACAAAGTAGTAGGATATGATTTTGTTGAGTTTTTTTCTCACTCAGCTTCAAATATTTTGAGTTATTACTTTTCTTACTTTTTTCTTTATTTTATCTTTGTTGGCTACATAAATTCCAAATCCCTGTCTTTAGTGAAAATCTTCAAAATCCTGTTTCCTGCCTGGAGCCTTCCCTCTCAGAGCACTTGCTTTCCTGTCCTATTTCTGGTACTTTCTTCATCACTCATTTGGGCCAGATCCATGAATTTCTGAAGTCTGTATCTTCCAGTTTTTTAGTATCCTATTTTTGCTGGAGAATATCCTCAGGTAACTTCCTAAGGAAGGATATGTGGGAGGTAGAATTGTTTTATTTATGAAATTATTTTCATTTATGAAGATATATTTACTCTGACTTCATTCTTCATAAGTTGGCTAATTATAAATCCCTAGGTTGAAAAACCAATTACCTTAAACATCAGTAGTATTCATTTATCTGGCATTCAGTTAACTGATGAGAAATCCAGCTGATGTCTGATCTTTATTTACTTGAAGGTGGTTTGTTGTTTGCACCTTGAATCCTTTTGGGAAATTTACCTTTAATGTTTTAAAATTTCATGATTATGTGTCTGAGTTACTATCCATTTCACTTCATGTTGGTAAGCATTTTCTTCTTTTAACATAATCTTTAATTTTTCAAAAGTTACTACTTAGAATTTTTAAGTTCTCTTATTTCCTCAAATAATCTCTATATATTCTAAGGTAAATTTTTCCTTGTTTTATCTTGATATTTTTCACATTGCAGTTGTTTTCAAATGTCTCATAATCCTTGGTTGACATTCATATTTAGGAATGCATCAATATGCTGACTGAAAGCTGTGCATATAAAGAAGGGATTTTGGCTTGCCCAAGAGTTTACATTTAGATTGGGCATATGAGATTCTGTTATTTTACTGGAAGTATGTGTGTCTTTGTGTGATCTTTGTTCTAGGATGGAGGTGAAGATCCCGGTGAAAGTCAGCATACGTTTCAATACAGTCAGTCTTCCGTATTTGCTGATTCTGTATTTGCAAATTCACTACTCACTAAAATTTATTTGTAACTCCAAATAAGTCAGCATTCGGGATGCTTTCACGGTCACTCACAGAAATTTGCAGAGGTGTGGAAATTCTGAATTGACCAACAGCCCTCATTAACAGTTAAGGGCAAAGAAAACCACATTCTGCATTCTTGTTTCAGCTCTCATATTGTAAACAAGTGTCCTTTCTACAGTCTATTTAGTGTTGTTTTTGCACATTTTATGCCTTTTGTTGGTGATTTCACTATTTAAAATAGCCCCCAAGCATTGTGCTGAAGTGCTGTCCAGTGTTCCTAAGAGTGAGAGGGCTATGATGTGTCTTACTGAAAATATACCTGTGTCACATAAGCCTCATTTGGGCAGGAGTTATAGTGCCATTGGCCATGCGTTCAGTGTTAATGTATCAACATGCTATTGTTTGAATGTTTGTGTCTCTAAAATTTATATGTTGAAATCCTGTGCCCAATGTGATGGTAACAGGAGGTAGAGCATTTGGAAGGTACTTAAGTCTTGAGGGTGGGGACCTCATGAATAAGATTAGTGCTACTGTAAATGCTAAAGAGACCCCGCAGATCTCCCTAGCCTCTTCCATCATGTAAAAATAGAAGGGAAAGTCCACAACTGGAAGAGGGTCCTCACCCAATCCTGCTGGCACCCTGTTCTTGGAATTCCAGCTTCCAGAACTGTGAGAAATAAGGTTTGTAAGCTACCTAATCTGTGGTATTTTGTTATAACAGCTAGAATGGACTAACACAGACAATATAGATAAACTGTCTTTAAATAGAATCATACATAAAACCAGAGGCTTGCAAGACCCAAACCCTGTACATCGCCTAGGAGCAATGGGTCAGAATTTACTATTTAGTGTTCACAGAAATATAGAGAACATAGCTGTACTCCCAGATTTTTCAGTTTCCCACTTCACTCCTGCCCTCCATTTGGCTTGGCGTTTATAAGCCTCAAAATTGCTAGGACTCTGCAGGGTGCAGTCCTCTGCTCAGCTGCTGCCTCTTATGATGATACCTAGTCCTGGCTCCTCCTGTAATGCTTCATCAGATAGCACTATTTCATCTGCTTTTCTTTTTTCAGTAATTTATTTAAAAACATTTTCTGATGGCTTCTGTCCCTTTTTCCTCCTGGGTCTTGTTTTATATATCTATTCAATCCCTTATCTTTTATTGGGGTTATGGAGGTGATCCCCTTTGACTTTCTTGAGTTGAAAGTTCCAGAATGGTCTTTCAGATTTTTAGAGATTAACAGAAAGTATTTTAAAGAACCATTGTTATAATGTTTAAGAAATAATATATTGAACCATGACATTTTAGGCTTGGGAAGTACAACTTGTAACATTCTGTTCAAATTCCAAATTTACAGTTGAGAAAATTAAAAGCCTCCTTAGATCTAATCAATATTATTCTCAACTTACTCCAGCATCATTTAGCATCTTTGTAGCTGTTGCTGATGACACTCACCATTTGAAACTGGTAAAGTAAGTTGTCAGCCAGTTAAAGGGATACCTGATTGTCAAGTCCTAAGAAATACAGAAATGACTTATAGTGGATTATATGATGGATAGAAAGGCAAATAAAGCTAGAAAGAAACTGATGGATTGGGATAATAGGAAAGATAGAGGAACTAAAGGTTATGATGAGGTCAAAGAGACAGGTTCAGTAAGCTCAAAAGAGAGGAAGGGGTGGAAGGCAGAAATTTTGGTCAAAGAGAGGCAATAGCAGAACTCCCACCTTCACTGCTTCCTATATTTTATAAGTTGGCATGGAAAGTTGTTGAAATCTTCAAGGGAAGTATTAACTTAAAAGTCAAAGAAATGAGTTCTAAAAAAGAAATTGCTCACTTAGCATTGTCTTTTAATTGCTAAGGGGGAGAATGGGCATATCAATTCTGTTTGCATCTTTTTTCTGTCCCTGGAGCAATTTTGTGGCATTGAGTTAATTATGCTCCCTTTGAAGTCTTTGAAATTTAATACATTACATGTCTACACTTAGTGCTCCACCTCTCATTCAAGATTTCAAAGGTTTAAGACAAATACAGCAGTTTCGTGCCGCTGAGTAAGTCAGCCTGCTGTGATATCCGTAGAAAATTGTTATCACAATGTACCTGTAAGTGTCCTTGAAATGAGTATAGTGAGACAGGAGTGCTCACATGATTTGATTTAAATATGGATTAGGATGATATTTTGAAGAACAATAGTTTTTATATAGGAAGAATGTTCATTAGATGCTATGTAAATTAAACCCTTTCCAGAAAGAATACATACATTAGAACTTTTTGATCATAACTTTAAGTTTTCAGGTTTGATAAGAAAAATCAATTCCTTGAAAACAGGAGGTTTTATTATGTGTATAGTAAGGAATATATTGCCTATTTGCATTTTTTCAAATTTTCAGAAAGGAACCCTACTGTTACACGAAATCCTTTTATTCTGCAATAAGAAGAGGGCATTATCTTTTATTCCTTAAAGATACTTTATAATATAGTTTTGATTCCATTGTAGTATATTCCAGAGTACTTTGATCCTGTCAAACAACAAAAAGGCAAATTTACTTACTTTAAATACGTAAGCAGCTTGCCAGAAATAAGCCTTTAGGAAGGTTTAGAAAACAAGTGAAGTTGTCTAGTCTCAATGGATATAGAAAGGTTTCTAGTCATCAAAAGGGTACTGAGAATATTCCAATTACTGTGATAGTTATTTAACAGCTATTTAAATAACCCAGTTTTTACAAAAAGAGAAATTACTTGTAGACATTATGCAATGTACAGTTTTTAAGATGAGGCTAGCATAATGTTAGAAAAAGGAACACATGACTATCAGGTTTTCCCAAAATATGTTCATTGCATGAAAGTCTCTCTCATAATAATGTGTTCATAGATGATTGCTTTGCATTTTTAAAGTACACTTTTAATTGAAATATAATGTACATGATTATAGTGCATATATTATAACTCAACAGATTTCCACACAAGCAGCATCCAGACCAAGAAACAGAACATTAGCACTTCTAGAGTCCCCTTCCATGCACCATCCAGTTGTAACTCCTTGAAGTTACAGCATTATCTTGACTTCTCACACAGTAAACTAGTTGTGATTCATGTTAAACTGTGTAAGAGTAGAAACATACTGTATATACTCTTTTGTCTTTCTCTTTTGTTCAACATTATGTTTATGATATGTAACCGTGTTGAAATATGTAGGAAAAGTTTATTCATTTTGATTGTTCCAAAGTATTCCATTGCATGAATATGCCACAGTTTATATAACTTACGTTGATAATTTTTTCCAGTTTTGCTTATTACAAATATCGGTACTATGCATGGTCTCTTGTGTACGTATGTATTTTTGTTGAGTGTATACCTAGGAAAGGAATTTCTAGCTCGAGATGTATGCATAAGGTATGTCACTTATTAATGCCAGCTGATACAGCCAGTTTTCCAATATGTTTACATGAACTTGGACTCCCATTGGTAATAAGCAGAAGCATTTCAATTTTCTACTTCCTCAGCAACACTTGTTATTTTCCACCTTCTTCATTTTATTTATACTGGTGGGTATGGATTAGATTCAGATTTTATTTTTAATTTACCTTTTCCTGATGGATGGGTTTTTGTACATTTGAGGGGTTTTTTAATATTTTTATTTATTGAGTGCCTATTCAAGTCATTTTACTTTTATTTCCCCTCGTGATTGGTAAGAGTTTTATATATATTAGGGATAAGAGTCTATTGCCAAATGTATTTTAAATACTTTCTCCCATTGTTTACCTTTTCATTTTATAAAGGGTGAATTTTGATAAGTATAAATTTTTATTTGTAATGTAGTCCCTTATTAACTTGCTTTCTTTGTATTAGTGCTTTTTGTCTTTTTTAATAGAAACTTCCTGCTCCACAATCATGAAGACATACTCTCATGTTTTTTCTAGAAATTTTGTTTTATCATTTACATTTAAATATGAAATCCATCTGAAATTGATTGTAGAGAGGTTGAGATACATTTATTTTCCATATGGTGTCTTCTATTCATTTCAACACAAGACCAGTGTACCTGAATGCAAAAGAATACTATATGTCTCCACCACCAGTAAATAAAAAGGGAGTTAATCAGTATATTTGAAAGTATAGGGCTATTTTATTCCTGCACAGCATTTTGTGTCTATATCATTTTTTTTCCTGTCTAAGATGAAGCACATGATTTTAGGAGGGAATGAAAGGCTATACTGATGATTTCATTGGGATAAAAATCTTTCTATGATCCCATGATAACAAAAGTTAATGATGCTGGATTCTATAATAAAAGTTGAAACTCGGAATTTCCAAGGGCTCAATAGTCATGGGTCATAAAGTAGCAGCTAGCGACCATTCACTTAAAAATTCACCTGCTCTTTATGGATATGATTTGTACAATGGCATGGAATTTTAAGAGAAAAAAAGAATTTTAATTTAACTGGAGTTAAAAACAAATCCACCAAATCCTCTAGCAAAGACTGCTTCATTCCTTCCTGAATTTAAGTTTTCTTATATTATAGTTATCAATTATTACTGAACTACTGTAAATCCAAGTTTTTACTCTAGCTCAGTATTGTATTGAACTTGAAAGGCAGTTCAGTTACTAGCCAGCCCACAGTTTTGCATAATTCTTTTTTCCAAATGAGGTCTCAGATTTATTTTACTTTCCACTTGACCAAAATCATGCATGACAGGTCTTCCTTCTGTTAATGAGGCCTAAAAGAACATCAGGCTTTTCTTTTCTTTTTTTTTTTCATTCTTTTTCCTTTTTTTAATTGAAGGATAGTCAGTTACAATGTGTCAGTTTCTGGTGTACAGCTTAATGTCCCAGTCATGTGTGTGTGTGTGTGTGTATATATATGTATATGTGTGTGCGTGTATATGTGTGTGTGTGTGTATGTGTGTGTGTGTGTGTGTGTGTATATATTTGTTTTCATATTCTTTTTCACTAAAGGTTGTTATAAAATATTGAATGTAGTTCCCTGTGCTATACAGAGGAAATTTGTTTTTTATCTATTTTTATATAAAATGGTTAACATTTGCAATCTCAAACTCCCAAATTATGCTTTTCTTCTTGGAGCTCTATTTAACTCTCAGAAGTATTCCCTGAAGATGGGGACTAAGCAGAGAACTAGGTTGCAATAAGTCCAAGCTTCCAAATAAGACAGATCCAACCCACTGTGACTACTGACTTGGATGCTGATATTGGTAGCAGTTTGCTACTAATTTCTCCTAACAGTCTAAAGGTCATTTAACAATTTTTGCCTTTGCAGCATCTAATTTGATAGTTTGCTTCTTTTCTGTTAGGGTTTTGATAAGTCAAGATTTTCACTCTCTTCTATTTATTTAAGCAAATTTAAGCAAGAAAATAACAGAACGTAAGTGAAGGTTGTACTCTTATTTGAAATATAAAATCACAATTGCCACAACTTTCAAGGCAAGGGAATTGAAATCCTTGTCTAATCCAGTATTTATTTATTTATTTATTTATTCATTCAGACAATATGTTTAAAGCTATTCTGTGCAAGACAATGTGCAAAGTGTTGCTAGGAATACAGTCATGAAAGATATATGGGTCTAGCCTACAAAGGACAGATAGACTAATAAGGAAAATGTAAACATAAAATGTACAAAACTCATAAAACCACAAGAAAATAAATAGTTAAGTTACTCTTCCCAACTCCCAAAGGGAATTAAAAACAATTGGGGGGTAAGGGGAGGTAACTAGGTTTATTTATTTACTTTTAATGGAGGTACTACGGATTGAACCCAGGACCTCCTGCATGCTAAGCACACTCTCCCATTGAGCTATACCCTCCCCTACTCCCAAAGGGAATTAAAAATAAAGAAAACAAAGTTGCTATCTAAAAACTTAATCAAAGTTTTCAGATAATATATAAGATTACCCAGATCTAGAAGTAAACCCAAATTTTACTAGTTATGGGGTAACTGAGAAGTCTTGGCTACTTTGAGAAATTCTTACCATGACTTTCTATAGTCTTATCAAAGCAAGTCTGGAATGTGAATGAATCCAGGAGTGCTTAAATATATATTGGGATTTCTCTCCATGAACTTATATAGACAAAACAAAAAGCGATTAGTTAAAATAGGCCTAAAATGATAAATTTGAAGATTAGAATTTGGCAGTGTTTGTCTGTTACTGCCTAGAAAAGAAAGACATCCAACCTGGAAAGCAAGGACATGCCACAGATAAAAGTATTCTCTGTGGTACACCAGGCACAGTTTATCAGGCCTTATCATGGTCTGAGTGAAGTCATTTCAAAATTATGCCCCTCCTTGTTTCTGCTCCCATTCTCAACATCACCTTTTGAAGTTAGGAGAATGATGAGCCCCTGAATGTAAGCACTAGAGAGATATGTTTGCTGCAAAAAAAATAAATTAGCAATGTAATTAATGTGCTTTTTTCTAATAAGTTTGCTTGGTTCATAGATGGCAAATACTTGCTACAAGCACCATTATTTTCCGTTCCCAGACCAAAACATAGATTACTACACTCTGCCCTGCTTTTCCTTCCAGGCAGCCATGGCAAATGGATCTTAGTACTGGAGTCTAAATCTACTTATCAACCTGGGTTAGTGTGAATCAGTCTCCCAGAACTCACTCAATTCCTTAAATACTCACTGATAAAATCAATATTTTAGATTTGTAGAGGATAAGATTTTAAGGTACAGCCACCCCATGAAGCTTTGTTGAAAAGTTAGTAGGTATCCCCCGAAGTTACAGTTCTATTCAGAATTTTTCTTACTATAATACAGATAAATACAAAGGAAATAAATGGGTTAGGTAGAGGAAACTAAGAAAGTTCATTTGATTTTTCCGGAAAAACCTATTTTTAATAGAATACACACAACTGTAGCATAAGAGGATTAAAAGATTAAACTTATGTGTATCCACCCAACACTAAAATTATATGAACAATGTGGGTCCATTAATTTCAAATATGAATTACTTAAAATACATATATTACTTGATGAGGCAACATTTAAGTCAGTACCTGAAAGTCATATTCAGGATTTTGCTTTAAGGCAATATGGTAGAAGGGCATCCTTCCATGAATGAAGAAAAGCATAAATAAAGATACTGAGATGGAAATTTGCAAGGAGCTGGATAGGTTGGGGACACAGGCTAACAGAAGTAGAATTTTAGGATGCAAAGTCAAGAAGTAAGGTTGTACCAGGTTGGTAGATGAAAAACTTCGAAGGTCAAATCTAAAGAAGGGGATAAGCTACAAAGGCAGCATGAACATGGAATTTGGATTGTTTCTGCTTAATTAGCTGTAGAGCCCTGGCCAAGCCACTTAAATTCACTTAGCTTTATTTTCGTCATCCATAAAATGGAATAATTCCTGGATCACAGAGTTATTCTGAAGGCTATACTTGGTAATATATAAATAATATGTAGAATAATGTTCACACTTAGAAAAATTTTAATAAGTTTTAGTTGTACAATGTCCCAGAACTGTAGAGTAGGGTAAAGAAGAAAATAAAAATGGTGTTAATAGACTGGGAAACTTATTAGATGTATTTAACGAGGTTGAGATATGGGCAACAGAGATGGATCCTATGTTTTAAGTCTGGGTTTCAGTAACACTAATGCTATGAAATCAGGGACATAAGAAAATGAACATGTTTTGAGATAATATGATAAATAAACTTTTAATCATAAACTTGATGTTATTCTGGAACATCTAGATTGAGGCATGCATGTTATTAGTGGAAATGAAGGAATGGAACCCAGGAGTCTTAAGCTATTGTGTTTATCAATGAGATGATCGTTGGTGACCTTTGAAAAACCATTTACTAAAACAGTGTGAGGGGAAAGACGGTAAGAGGTTATTAGCAAATAATAGAGTAAGAGTAGGCAGCTCGTTCAAGTTTGGAAACAAAAAGGAGGGTCGAATAGTACTGTATCTTAGGCAGAAACCTATTTCAAGGAAGATGTTTTCTAAATAAGAGACATCAGGTGGAAAGAGAGACACTGAAGATGCAAGATATAGCATCAGAATCAACATAGCATTATTGCAATGAAGTAGGATCCGTTTTATAAATAGATTATGTTTATATACAAAGGATTTTGAAGGTTAAAGGAAGGCTCAGTTGCGTTTGGATGGGATGCATTTATAGTAGAATCAATGTATTTTAATTCACTTGTTCTCTGTGAGTATTTAGCAGACTGGATGTGGAGGCAGAAAAAAAAAATACGAAGAAGTTAAAAAGGATGGCTTACCCAGGGAGGGGGACTAACCAAAAAGCAACTAAAAAAGGACCAGGCCATCTATGGGGACCATAACACAGATGACATAAGACATGCTGGGAAGCCATTGATTTCCAGTAAGAAACCAACTTCTTAATACAAGTTACCAAATTTATGAAAGAAATACATATAAAACTTTCCTTATATTTTATTTATGCTTACATAATAAGTCTAAACTACAGTTTCAAAGAAAGCACGTTAAGTAGATTAATACTTCAGAGATGAACAAAAATGTATTCACCCAGAACAAAAATTTCTCAGCTTTGGCAGTACTGATAAATTGGACCAGATAATTCTTTGTTGTGGGAAGCTGTCTTGTGTATTGTAATATGTTTAGCAGGATTCCTACTTCTACCCCGTGGACACCAATCACGACAATAAAAAAAAAGTGCCAGATACAAATTAACAGAGATGGACTGTAGATTGGAGGTTACCAGGGACTGGGGGGAGGGAGGGAAACAGAGTTATTGCTTAATGAGTACAATTTCTTCATGAGTTAATTAAATAGTTTTAGAAATAGGAGTGATGGTTGCACAACATTGTGAATGTAATTAATGCCACTGATTTATACACTTAAAAATGGTTTAAATGGAAAGTTTAATTTTATATCTGTTTCACCAAAATAAAAAACAGAAACTGTAGGGGGAAGAAAAGCCAGATAGTGCCAAATGTTCCAATTACTTGGGGATAACATGGGGGATTAAAATCATCCCTAGTTGATAATCACTATTCAGTGAAACACTAAAATTTGTTCTTACGGAATTTTTGTTGCTGGCATATTACACCTCCATTTCACTTTCCCCCTAATAATAGCTAGTCAACATTTATTGGACTCTTTTCAGGTGTCTGACACTAAGCTAATCACTCTGTAAATTATCTTATATAATCCTCAAAAAAATCCAGTGAGATAAGTATAATATTATCTTCCTTCTACAAGTAAAAAAATAAAGGAAGGATGTATATACGTTTGTCCATCTAGATTAAGTAGATTAACTGCAGTTTACTTTTTGTTAACTTAGTCATCATGTTTACATTTTTACTGTTTTCTGACAGTTTTCATCATTAATTCCTTTATGGGAAGCGTATAATTGGTTTTCAAGTAATACTTACCTTTCTAGCCTTCAGCTGGTAAGTTTATGTTAACAGTCTTTTAACATGCCATCTAAGAGGCAAATCAGTCTGCCTGAAATTTTTAGCACAAAATAAATGAAAATGCAAAAAAAGCAATTAATTCTAAATGTAAACTGATAAGGCATAACTAATTGGAGGCAAGAAATCTGAGTTGATTCTGTACATTGTAAAGTAGTTGCCATCGGCAGTAATTAACATTTATTGAGCTTTTCTTATGTGCCAGACACTGTTCTAATCATGTTTTACATATTATCATATTTAATCCTCACACCAAATCTATGAAGTAGATGCAATGGTTGGCCTCATTTTACAAAAAAAAAAGAAAAAAAAGGGAAATCGAGATACAAAGAGATTGTGAAAGTAGCCCCAGGTCACACAGCAAGTAAGAGGGCAGCCAAGTCCAGACCATTCTTCAGGTGTGTACTGTGCTGTATTACCTCTCCAGGTATCCAATAAATGTGAGAAAAATCATCCTAGCTTTTTGTATATGGCAAAGAAGTAGTTGGTATGACTAACTCCCATTAGATCATTTTTAAGGAGAGTTTGCCCTGGGGTGAGCTAGTGGAAAAGTACTGGAGGACATGATCATTATTGGGGGTTTGGTCAGTGTGATGAGGCAATCTGTGTTTGTGTTTGGTAACTGGTGTTTACCAAAGTTAGCCTCCTACCCAACCACAGAGATCTGGAGAGAGAGAGACTCTATCTTCCTTGATTATTACATGTCAAAGGGATGACTTCTAGGTCCTGGAGAAAGACATTTTTGGATTGTAAAACTAATGAGAGCCTGGGAGATATACATGTTAAAGGAGCAGATGAAGAATTTACAATTGCAAGGATTCTAAAGTAAGTGCTCAAAGAAAAGGGAACTCAAAAGACCTAGAGTCAGACAGAAACCTGTTTAAAGCTGAGTCAGGCTGAAGGGAATGTTAAGGTGTTTTGAGTCAAGCATAGACAGGATATTTGGACTAAATAGATTTTGTTTTAGTGTGTATGCTTATGATATAACATATATTGAATATTATTTATATTGAATAATATACATATTTAATAATCAGTGACTGTATATTCAAATATAGGTTGCAGAAATATATTATCATGTAAAGGAATTTTTGGAATGAAAGAAATTGTTAGAACTCAAGTGATTCACAAGATAGTATTTAATTACTGATATATCAAGATCCCTAGATATGCTGAATGTGAACCTGCAGAACAAGAGAGCAATGCTGACTTAACCTAAGAAGTTTAAGTAGTCACCCTCATCTGGGACTTGTGGAGGAAAAAGATGGCAGTAATGACTACCTGATGCTAAGTTCTCTGGGCAGGACTGAAGAAGAGCAGGACTAGGAGCCCAGGAAACCTGGGCTCGGTCAGAAGTGGGCACGGTTCTGACTGTATTTTGTAACAGTACAGGTTTGCCTTTGCTCAGAGTCCTGAAATACACTTCCAGCATGATCCAAACCCCATCTTAGTGCATCTGACCTGAACTCACTATAGCTACAATCAAAAGCTTCACAAATTTTTGGTAGAAATGAAATCACAATTTCAAGATACAGATTTTGGTGAGTAAACCATATGCTTTACAGCTCAATGACTGTTTTTAAAATTGTAAACCTTTAAGTATTTCTAAATTATCCAGCCCCTATTCTATCAGGGTTGCTCTATTTCAAGATGAATTGGTTTAAAAACAAAGACTATAATACACACCCATCATCATAGCATTTTGGAAATGTATATATGAATTTAAAAATAAGCTGAAAAAAATAAGCTGAAATTTTTGGATATTTCACCAAATGTGGATATTTCACTGACTATTTGAAGTCAGGTTCACTTGAATCCTTGGAAGTAAACTGTTTTTCATGAAACTACTTAAATTGAGGAAGAATTACTATTATCACTATAAACCCAAGTAAAATCTGAGAAGTGCTGGGCCTCAGTGTATCTCTGCAGTTTTCAATAATATTTTCATCCTGTAAGTGTGAGAATTGCCATTCATTAAGACATATGTGATCAATGACCAGCACTAAACATATATTGTTCACTTTTGTGTAATGATGTTAATTATATTTTTGGATTGTGAAGTACTATGGCTGATTAAAACATGCATATTTCTGAAGAGCTATTTGTCCATTCATATTCAGTGATAAATGCATGCAGCTTTTATATCTATGGATACATGGATCTGTCTGTGAGGAATTTCAAAAGTCCCTTTACCTAGATTCCCAGAACCCTGTATCATAGCTTCCAGGGTAGAGAGCAGGCATTAGTGTTTTTAAAAACCTCCTGAGGTGACTGGCACAGGAAAAGTTTGAGAAAGAAGAGAACTGCTCTAGACTACTGCTTTTCGAGCTTTGATGTGCAGACTCGTCTCCTGGAGATTTTGTTCAAATGCAAATTCTGATTCTGTGGATATGAGCCTGAGATTTTATATTTCTATCAAACTCCCAGAAAACACTGGACGGGGCATATATAGAGAATTTCCATTATCACCGGAAGTTATGTTGACTAACACTGCTTTTTTTTTTTTTTAAATTTAAAAATCTGGTTTATTTCTGCTTTATTATAAATCTTGGTAACAATCAAGATTTTTTTTTTAGGCTGGAATTCAGCCATAAACCTTTAAGTGTACTACCAAGTGAACGTTATTATGGAATGTGTAGGAAACAGCAGATGATTAAAATGTCTCTCCAGATATAATGAAGAGTTGTGACTAGCACTGCTTTAGACCTTGAATTTATATCTAAAAAACATTTGTCTGAAATTCAGAATAACAACCATTAGGAAAGTGTAGAAATTCGGTAACAAATGTTCTTTAACAATATAAATAACTCAGCAGTATAAGTAACTGGGAATTTTGTAACATGCTTCTTGGCCCACCTGCCTGAGGCACATTACTTGTTGAAAATAATAATAATAATAAAAGAGTTATTTTTTCACAGTCCCCACCAGCTAAACTGTTGGAATTCTGGTTCCCTCAGACTGATAGTCCGGGATCCCTAGAGTCTATCAGAAGCCACCATTTCCTTTCACCTTTCTGCAAAGTTCTGGTATCAAGATGTTTATGTTGATGACCCAGTGTTCCAGATGTAAGTTGGAGACTGATGCTACCACCAGGAAAATTCACGAGTCACTCTTATACCAGCCTGTTGCTGGTATCGTTGTCCAATTCAACCTAAGGGTTAGAAACACCAAGTTCTAGGTGCTCCATTTTAGTGTCCAGTGAGACTGAGGTTGGACCATATGCCCCAGAGAATAAGTGAATCTAACTAGGGCATTTACCTGTCAGCCCACAGATGTTCAGGTGTCTCCCTTGTAATTAAGGAGCTTAAGCAAATGGACCACTCTGTTCCCACTTTGCCAGACTTTCAGACAGAAAATGACTGATGAGATGACTGAAGTCAAGCCATGCTGGGGACCCCAGTAGAAAACAAAATTGCTCCTTAAAATGTTAATACTCTGAATGAACACAATAATCACTTCCTATTTACTTTGAAAAAGAATTCTGATAACAGATGAAACAAAAAAATAAACATAACAAAACAAAAAACTAGCCCTTTATATTTCCCTACAGGCTAACTTCATTTGTTTTTCTAACTTTGTTTAATGGACACACATCTTTGAGAATCTTGGAACTTTTAAATCTTTTACCAGCATTCTCATTATTATCATTCTCCTTCTTTAGACTCTAAGCATCATAGGGTCAGGTTCTTTATTTATTTAACTTTAAATTCCACGTCATATGCTACCTGATACATCACATATTAGTGAGCTCTAAATAAATGGTAAAGTTTTGAGGTGAAATTTGATTTTGGTTTTGAGGGTTCTGGTTCATCTTATAACTGATTTAAATAAGAACTAAGTCATACATATCAGGATGAACCAAGCATTTTCCTTCTTATTTAATTGCATTCTTTCCTACTTCCAAATGTATATGTATTTGCCTTATGTTAAATTCACTCTTCAAATCAGTACATTCTAACTAACAATAACTTCTTGAAACGTAAATGAAGTATTTCACCTCAGCAATGACACCTCCCCTCCTTAGACTGTCTATTTTTATCATTTCTGTGTGGATTACTAGAATTTCCATGACGAGATTAAATGAAACAACATTCAAAAATTCAATCTAATCCCTTTATTTTTTAATTAGGAGGAGCTTTAACTAGCTGGTAAAACATGAGCATATTTATTTATTTTTTAATATTATTGTTTAAATTATCAAGGTTGAGAGCTAGCCTGGTTCAAATTTAGCATAGGATATAAGATTTGAGACACCCAGTTCTCATCTTTGAATAAGTAATCTTTGTTTTGTTCTGTAGGGGAGAAAAAATCTCCTCTGCCCACCTAGGTTCACTACCTGGGTCCCCAAGAATCAAACTGATAGAGATTAACAAGAGAAACACACACACAGACTGTTGGAAATTTTAGCGGAATTTGAAAAAAATATATTTCTTCTTGTAGGTTCTCGGCTAGGGCCCCTGTTAGAAAAGATAGATTAACAAGAAAAAAACAAATAAACAGAAGTTTATTTATATAAATATATTTTATATATATATATGTGTGTGTGTGTGTGTGTGTGTATACATATATATATAAAATTCAGGGATGAGTAACTCAAAGAACAGGCTAGAACTTGTGTTTAAATACCATCTCCACCCAAAACTGAGGAAGAAGGGTGTGAGGAAGGCAGATTATAGGAAGGTGAAGAGAAAAGTACAGTGAACAGGGTAAGGTTTGTTATGCAAATTTAAGTTGGTACCTTCTCCAGTGATAAACAGCTCTTGTGATTTAGTCATCCTTCTCTTCTTGGTACAGAGATGTTACTTAAAGAGAATTTTAGGACTTACATACCATCCCAAAGGACTACAAAGTGTGGAGAAGGAAAAGGGGTTGGGGGCCGCTGCAGGGGGGTGGGAGTGGTAGCAAGTATGCAGAAAAGTACGGTGAATAAGCAGTATTTACTAAGGATAGTTTTGCAGATTCAAGTCAGTGCCTTCTCCATTGATAAGAGTCATTAAATGTCATCTTCATCTTACTGGTACAGGAGAGAGACACATCTTTACCAATGCAAATTTTCTGTATAAATGTAAATTTCCTTTACTAAAGAGAAGCTTATGCTCTGTTTTTAAAGTTTTTCCTACATCTGCTGTTCCTCAGTTGCCTTCAGCTCAGAATAATCCTTATGCCAAGTGGCGTATTTGGGGGTGACATATTCTATTTCTCTTCAGTTCTCTTGCCTTTGTGTGCAACTAGCATTATAGAGCTGCAGTCTAGGAAGATCAGCCATTTGCTTGGACAGAGCCTCCTCAAATAGCATTTCTAAGTATTGTCATATTCAGTATCTGATCCCAGACACTTGCTCTTTAGTTATTTATAACCACCTTATTCCAAACTTAGCTGTGGCCACTACAGAATTAACTGGAAACCAATAACCCACCACAAAATGGTAAAACATAATTTAAATCTCAGGACTAAAGAAAGGATAAACTAGAATAGAAGGTTACATTTTAGGAGAGAAATTACCATATCAGAATATAGATCAGGGTGTTGCATTATTTCTCTCAATAAAATGGTTAACTACTTGAAATCAGGGACTACTATTCATTTCATCTTCTCATCAGTATTTGACATAGCACTGATGCTTATTAAATACTTCATGATTTGTTTTCTTTCATTTATTTGTGAAAAAGCAAAGCAGGAAAAAAAAAGATTGCCTTTACATATCATAAAAATATCTTCTTTTGTATTGATGAGAGACTGCCCAAATGAGAACCTTGACACAATTGCAAAAAGCTAGGAAATTGAACCATTCTCAGATTGCTTTACTTCCTGGCCAATTTTAAGGAGAAATAAACCATTGGAAATCCCTTGTGGTGTCCCCAGTTAAGTTCGGCACAGTCTCACAGCTCTCAGTATGGACACTAATTTCCAAAATGTCACTCGAGCCCTTGAAGGATGAAATTGGTTCAACTGATACCTCGTTAGAGGACACGAACATCCATCTGACATATATTCACTAATTATTATTATTATTTCTTAATTATTTTAAAACATAGAAGATGAAAGGCTAAGACATAATTCTAACTGGCACAGGAGTTTCATAGCGGGAAGGCACCTCTTGATTAGCAGCTGTGTAAGCAGAGGGAAGGTTGGGGGAATGGAAATTTGGCCAAGAATTCACACAGGAAAGTGCTCCCTGTGCTTCGGAATAGCTCAATCAGTACTCAGCGTGCTGTGAAAGTGCTCAACTTCCACATATTCAAATGAGTTGAGAGCTTACTTTTTAGAAGTGCTCAATTGGGAGTGCTCAAGTCCTGGGGCCTATTAGTTGAATGCTAATTAACTTCCCCTTTTCATCTGGTTCACTTCTCAATTAAGCAGACAGACAGCTTTGCTGTTCACATTTTCAGGTTGAACCTGGACTTTCCACAAGACACTGAGAGACCTGGATTTCTTGTGGAGGAGGGAAAGGTCTCACTGACCATTCTTGTGGCTTTCTTTGGCTAGATTTCATTCTCTCTCTGTCTCTCTCATGTTTTCACATTCTCCTCCTCACTATTTCTGAGCTTTATTGTCTTGGTTTGAAGCTATTTTGAGAAGACTAAAATAGCAGAGCTTGCTGTGTTATTTGATCTGGTATCTTTTTATTCTTGATGCATGGGTTTGGGTTTTCCCAAGTGCCTTTTCAATCATTTTGATAAGATTGCCCTCAGAAATGGTTTTGAGCTTTGAGTTTAAGAAATTGTGTAGCTTTGTGCTATGTTCCATAATGTCCACTTATACCTTTGGCTAACTCATTAGCTTTTCACTTTCTAAGTGGGAAAGAGGAGTCCCATAATGTGCTCAGTATTAAGAATGTAACTGCATTAACTGATTTGCTTATGATCAATTTTGAGCCATATATTTTGAGAATGCACTTTGGGGAAAATATACTATGTCTTTGAATAATCTCACTATTGCTGTAAGTTGTGATGAATAGTTAAATGGAATTCTATTTTCTGTAACAACATCAAAATATCATAGGAAGATGCATTGATGTGTGAGTGTATTTTTAAAACATATTCAAGTAATTTCATACATTCCTTTTGCAAGTACTTCATTGTGCATTAAAAAAATCTTTTGAAGTATATGTATTTATATGATAATTTTTACCAAACCAAACTTGAGCCCACCTGCCTATGTGCAGTAAAGCCAATCTGCTGACACTGGGCTGTGGTGAAGGGAAGTGCAGCATTTATTGCAGGGCACCAAGCAAGGAGTCCAGGCAGCTAGTGCTCAGAAGACCCAAACTCACTGATGGCTTTCAGGGAAAGGTTTTTAAAGGGATGGGGGTTGTGGGATGTGTAATCAGCTCACAGAAATTCTTCTGATTGATTGGTGGAGAAGTAATCAGGAGTCAACATCATCAGTCTTCTGGTTCCAACTGGTCTGGAGTCTGCATGCTTGTGGGCAGCATACAGTTAGCTTCTTCCACCCGGTAGGGATGTTCAGTATCTGCATATCAAAGGATATGGCTCAGAATATTATCTGTAGCCCTTGAGAAGGAACTAAAGATCTTTGATTTTGTTTAATGGCTAAACTATTATTATTTTGCCTTAACTGACTTTTCCTTTGTTTCTGCATTTTCTCACTTCTCTGATTAAACTTATCCTTTGAAACTCAGGGAAGGCCTAGAAGGCTAAAGTTGTACAACAAACAAGTGGCAGGCAGTGGGAATGAAGCAGTAGCGTTTGGAGGACATGGGGTGGGGGCCTGTCCTGGGAAGGCCTCATAGGATTATGCAATCAGCCTAAGACTGTTCACTTAGGTCTGTTGTTCAGTGTGGTCTTTAGTGCACTGGATGCAACATGACAGTTGTATCCTATTTCCCCTTATTACCAATACAAATTCTATAACCAGCTGAAGAAAGTCTTTGAGAATATTCTCCTTTAAATGGAGGAAAAGCCAAGCCAAAATTTTTCCTGTCAAAACCTTTATTTCAGTTTAATTCTTGATCTTCTGTAATGGTGTGGCAAGTTGTTGTTCAAAGTAAAGGTTAGGGAATGTTTAAGTAAATAAAAAGGTAAGATTCTGTGTGCTTCACACAGTTAACCTCCTAACTCATCTCCCAGTCAACCACTCCCCAAGGCAAAAGTGCCTTCCCATCTATAAATGTCACTGGAAAGGCCATGGATTTTGGTGGAAATATCAAGACTTCTTATGCTGCAGCCATTGAAAACATGGGTACTCCAACTCCTCCATTCTGATTTGGGTTCTCCAAACAGCCTTCAGATTTTAATTGGCTTCCACGTGGGCCTACTGTAGAGAAAGACTAAATTGGTCAGATAAATAAATTGTTTAGGAAATAAATTAGTCAATATAAAGTTTTATGTCAGTTATATCTCAATTCAAAAAAAAAAAAAAGGCATCAGTCACATTCCTGTATGTGTGAAAAGGATAGGAATCTCACTGGAAATGAATACATTGGCATCACGGCTTCCTATCACAGTCTGGACTTTGCTAATGTGACTTGTACTGAGTGATGGGATAGTGCGCAGTATTCTTACAATAGGCACTTTCTGAGCCTGCAGTGCTAATGGCCTGACCTTGGATAGTGATGAATTCACTAAGATAATGACTATCACTTATTAAAGTCTCTTTTGAGAAAACTTGATGGATGTCAAAATCAAGTTTAAAATTATTTTCTTTTTGAATTTCTGTTGAATTTATGTGATGTTTTTACAATAATGCCATGCTCAGTTTTATGGGCACAACGGACTTTTTTTTTTTTACCTTTATGCTGGTATTCAAAACTACAAAACTAAGCATTTTAACAAAAATTAAAATTTAATATTTTTAGCAACCTGGGGTATCTTATAATGATAATATGTGATTAGAAATATCTTTTTTATAGAACGAAATGAGAGAATTTGGTTAACAGAGTTTACTTTACAAATTCTGCCCAGTGGCTGTAAGAGGCAGTGCCGTGTTATTGCTTTGCTCTAAAATGAAGATAGAAACATATGCCCCATTGCCCCTCACTGCTTGGCATATTGAAACTTGTCTATTAAGTTACCCTTTACAGAGTTTCACCATGTTCTGTCTCTCTGAAAATAAAAACTAATTCAGCTTTTTTATTTTTATGATAGAAAAAATAATATCTAGAATGGAGTTTGCCATGCAATCATACATTCAAGTGATGTATTTACTTTAATAAACCAAGAAGATATTTAGGTTGTTTGCATCAATTTTAAACAATTATCTTTTTTGTGTTTACTTGACCTAGTTAGATAATGATTTGCAAATGGATTTGATTCAAGGAAGCATTGGTTAAAACGTTTAGTGAAGTCTTAAAACAAGGGCTTTTAATATTCCTGAGCAATAGGAGGCTTAGCCTCTTATTATAGGAGGTTTAGCCTCCTGTGAGGTGTGTGGGGCTTGTTTGCAGTCAGCTTTGACATTTTCAGATATTTCCACTAAAAGGAGTTCTATTTTGAAAACACTTACTGGAGAGCATCCTCCATTGAGTACTACTTCCTTTTGTTCTTGTAGTTTTCAGCTTCTGTTGGCCAAGATTAAGAAATGATTGAGGCAGCCACAGTGTATGTCATTTGATTGCTATACAAGATAATAGTTTTTCACTTTTTAATATTATCTCTTCCAAATTAGGATTTTGTAATGTCTCATTAATATGCAAATGCTTGTTATGATTGTTTTTCCTCTACTGTATGATCTACTTTCCAGTTGAAAATTAATAAACTCTCTCAACTGGTCCTAAAGTTCTCATCAATATGAGCAGATATTGCTATTGTTTGTTTGGCTGAAGCATTTACTTTGACAGATACCATCTAAGTTTGAAAATAAACTAAGCCCAAGTCTTGGTTTTGTATAGTAGTATCAGGAAAATACTTTGTTTTGTGTTGATTTCAGTGGTAAAACAACAGTGGTTATCTGATCATTTTTAGGATATGAATTTCAAAAAAGAAGTCATGCTTGTTTTTTGGTTTTATTTTTATGTCAGTGTCCAGTCAAAAGC
This sequence comes from Camelus dromedarius, assembly GCF_036321535.1. Taxonomy (NCBI): domain Eukaryota; kingdom Metazoa; phylum Chordata; class Mammalia; order Artiodactyla; family Camelidae; genus Camelus; species Camelus dromedarius. Next base: position 57,964,051 of record NC_087436.1, on the reverse strand, counting down.
AACAACAACAAAACACGCTTTAAATGAGAGTCAAAAGACATCGCATCTATAACAGTATTTTTTTAAACTATGTGGTATGCTAAAATTTCAGTCATTTTATCCATTTTGTAAAAATCAACTCACTATTCAGTTTTTGAACAGTGCCACTAATCAAATCAATCACAAGTTCTTTTAAACATCATAATATCCCTATAGGATAGATACTATTATTAAGCCCATTTTATAGATGAAAAAGCTAAGGTACAGGAAGACATGTAGCCTCCCCAAGGTCACACAATGGATTATAACCCAGGCAACCTGCCTCCATATTTTGTGCTTGTAACTGCTAAACTATGCAGTGTTAAAAATTCCACTTTTGTTTTTTGTTTTTTTTTCTTTTGTGAATGCTAGCCTCTGGATGTTTGTGAAGAAGTCCTTGCCTTAATGGTAAGACAGTGGACTTTCCAATATTGGTCTTGTTATTCTTTGACTGAAAATGTAGTCAAAGCTTCTGAGGGACTTAAATCCAAAGAGAGGAAGGAGGTAGAAAGAGGCTCACAGTTTAGCTAATGTGACACCAGTCCTGTAGATCAGTGGGGCGAAAATGTCATACCAGCACAGTTATTTCATTTAGGCCTAGGTTTAAAATTTTCAATGGAAAAGAATTATTTAATAATCTTAAGATATAGTGTAAACACTGATTGCAATATTGTCTATCTTACACATAGCAGAATAAATTATTTAAACAGATTGTGCATTAAAGATGTATACCCATAATAAATGCAGGAAAATGGAATTCTAAAGGAGAAGATATAGAAGAATCTGCTTTTGAGGCAAATTTACCTCTTTAAAGATTGTTCTAGAACTAACTGTAATTCTATGTGAATAAGGCTTTATTATATTTGTAAGGAAATTTCATCTACTGACGAAGACTTCTGGGAGGTTAAAGGATCAGTAATTTCCAGAGTGTAGAGTACCATATGAATCTTAAAGGCAAAGTAGCTGTTGATAAAGGAAGGACAGTATGTCCTCTTCCATTGGGTAGTTTATACTCTAAGGTTGTTGATTATGATACAGACAAAAATTAATATGAAAATACAAATACATACAGAAAAAATAAAATGTTATTGTTTAAAATCTTGCACTATATGTCGGTTACTTCAAATTGTAAATAATGAGATTTGGCTTATATATGTTGCCACTGCAGCTAGTTGATATTTGGCAAAGTCATATTTAACCCTTCTCAGGTTTCCATAGGGAATCAACATTGCGCAGTTACCTTAGGCAGATGGCTATAACAAAACTCCAGCCTGAGTTTATATTGCCCCTTGAACTCCTTGAGGAAGAGGAAACAAAAACTAAACACAAAATAGAGTAAACCTTCAAATTATTTGAAAAATAATTTTATAGGCATTATGATGATTACTGTTCAGAATGATGCCTTGCCCTTGAGAAATCTGCATTTTACATTAAGCAAACTGCCAATTTATACGACTGCTGCTTGAGATGGCACAATTATACTACAGGCACTTTGTCCTTTAGGCCCAGAAGGAACCCACGGAACTGCTCTGTCAGTATCATTCATGCAAGTGACATATAATGTCAAAACTGTTTAGTGAAGCAAGTAAACAGAGTTAAGAGGGTTTCATGATGGAAAGAAATGGTGTATGGATGCACAGATGAGGCTGGGATATGGTTTGAATTGACAGTGAGGTGTGCAATTTTGGCTATCTTGCTCTGTTTTTATGTTATCTAAAGATATGAAATATACTTGAAACAAATGAGTTTCATCTCTAATGAGACTGAAAATATGGGGATGTTTTAATTATATCATCTTCAATAACATTTTATCATGAAACTGAAACACATGGGGCCACTATATTTTATATTTATCTACCTCAGGAGTAACTTTTTAAAAGCTAAAATACAGATTTAATGTAATTAGAAGAATAAGTGCTCTTTCTGAAACCATTCACCTATTTTATAATTCACATAAATTTAGCTTTTTGATATTGAAATAAAAGTGTACCAAGGATTTCCTCTTAATTTAGTATATAAAGACATTTGAGTTTTATTTTTGTATCACATTTATATCATAATCCACACACCTAAGAATGTTATAGCTAGATGCAGAATGGTTGTGAAAAACAGTCACGTATATATCACTGACTAATTTAAGGAATAGGTAGGATGACCTCATAATTGGAAAAAACATTAACAGTAGTGGCCAAGAAGACTTGCAGGAAAGGTAAGATAAGGAGGAATAAAGGGGAACCCTAAGTAATAGTTATTATAATATCTCTTTTTATAGAAGAAGAATCTAAGCTCAAGTCAGGTTACTAACGCAGAAATCACATAGCTAATAAATGAATGAACAACCATTTCAAATCATCTCTCACTGAATGCACCCCGCCCCCCCCCCCCAATTTTTGCCTGACATCATTCTGAGCATGGAAGATATAGTGGTGAAGAAGAGAGACAGACTTAATCCTTTCATTTATTTTGTTTTCTTAATGCATGATAACAGATATAAACATGGTAAGAAAATATTTGATATTAGTAAGTGCTATAATGAAATAAGATAATAAGAGATTTCTTTCCAAAGAGATGATTTACTCTTGTAACCTAATAAATATCAATATCCTACAAAGTTTGTCTTTGCTATTAAGAACACTTTCTGGGGATAGGCCCTATATAATTTACTGCTATGTAGTCAGATTTCCTGGGTTCTTCATATACTTTCTGTGTGACCTTGAGCCTGTCTGAGCCTCATTTCCCTCACTGGCAAAATGGAGTTAATAATAATACTTACCAACATCTCGTAATTTTTTACAGGAATAGAAAATTAAATCTATGTAAAATGCTTAAAATAGTGTTTGATATCTAAAAACTCAAATATGTGCTATTCTTGTGCTTTTCCTTGTGTTTGCTTATGATTTTATTAACCATGGTTTAAAACACTATTAAGCCATAATAAGCTTTTGTGTTGGTAGAATCTTGGTACAGTGTCACAGACAATAGGTAAATTAGGGTAGCAGTACCTCTGAGAATATCTCTAGTGAACCTATCCACTTGACTCAGGGTTCTCTTTGAATGTGATATGCTTGAACTTTCATGGATAGCACTTTTGTACATCTTACGTCCTTTCTTATTTGCTTCCCTGTAGACACTTACTGATGCATTATGCCCTTCATGCTCTATTACTTGTGTTTACTACTTCTAATTGAACCACTAATACTTCTTCAAATCTCTATATTGCTGCGTTACAGTATGTCCAGCCAAAATATTTGACACATTAATCTGCTTCTTATATCCTAACCTGAATACTACTCTGACATCTTACTGTCAAATTGACTCATGAACCTTCACTTCAGATGCTATTCAAACTACTTCCTCAGTTGATTAATTACACCTCTATTTACTCAGTTATCTAAACCAGACAACTAGGAGTCGCCTTCCCCTCAGACCTCACATGACCTCGCTGTTCTCCAAGTTCTCTTCTTTCTCCATCACTGTTTCTCTTACTAGCTTATTACTTTAGGTTGCTAATTGGTCTAAGTCTAGCTTCCCTCCAAAACCCTTTTCTAAATGGATGCACAAGTAGTCTTTCTAAAATGCAAACAGGATTATATCACTACTTTACCTGAAATCTTTTAATAGTTCTTTATTGTCTTTGGGATCGTCTCCATAAAATGCATATACATCCTTTGTACCTCCATCTCCTGCAACTTTCTTTTATTTACTCAATACCTCTTATAGTTCCCTCAAAAATTCTTTGCTCTCCTATTTATTCCTCAAGACTCAGGTTTTTCTAAATCAGGGTTCCAACCAGAAAGAGATTTCACACTCAGATCACTCAAATATTTGAAGAAGGATCTATTTACAAAAATTTAGGCAGAATATAGGTAACACACAAATGGTAATGCAATAACCTGGGCTAAAATAATAAATTCAGTGAATATATTCATCTTGCTTAGTCCAATCCAGCTCTGGGGCTCCCTGTTGACTGAACCTCCTCGAAGTCAGAGGCTTGGGAGCTGTTCACATGGTCCACATAATCTGCCAGCTGAGAAAGGTGGAGATAGAGCTGGAGAGCCAAATGAAAGATTCCTGAAAGCTTTTCCAGATTCTTCCCATGTCTAGTCAGGTGCTTCCCCTTGTGTGTTTCTACAGTCCATGTTCTCCTCTTACAGCACACATGGCTTGTGTTGCAGTCACCTTTTTCAGGTCACCTATACCTTGCTGGTCTACTGACTGACTAGACTATGATGTCCTCGGGCTCCTAGAAGACCCTTTCCATTTTAAGTAAATTTTACTATATTGTCTTTTTTTTTTTTTTTTCACTAAGAAACTAGACTGGAAACACACACTCTCTCTCTCTCTCTCTCTCTCTCTCTCTCTCTCTCTCTCTCTCTCACAGTTCTAAGTGTATTGGAGTCACATACAGAATATAAAATTTCACAAATCATTTATATGATGGGAAGCCAAACATTATGAGAAAACAGTTAATGTTATGAAAATAAGAAGCACATAAAATATGTCTGGATTTGTCTTGGGTGATCAATTATGAGTGTAATAATATTCTAAGTAATTGTACACTGACTATAAAGGAGGGAAACTAAGCAATAGATCCTTTCTTCCTAATAAAGTACAAGTTTGAACTCTATATATAGACAAAAGTTATGAAACAAGTTATAAGAAAAATGTCAAGTAGAGGCTTAATAGTAAACTCTACCATCCCTTTATCTCCATAAGATTCCATGCTGTGTTTGATATGGGCAATTAACATTTGCTCCATTTATGGAAATGCAATAAAAATACAACCTCATGTATCTCCTCAACCCATACACCATCCCTTACCTTCATGTACCTTCGGTCATGGAAATTTTGAGGCTGCCATTAGAAATGTAACTGATACGTTACCAAAAAAGCCAGGATACAGTGGCGATACGTAGACTAGAATTTTGTATAGCCATGTTAACTTGGTGTTATAAAATAACTCTTCTCTGAGCCAAACTTTCTAGTACTTGAAGCATATTTTAAAATATTGAAATTAAAAGGTCTAAGTTAATTAACACCTTTCCCTTAAATTGAGTAAGATTATGCTCTAGGTTCCCAGAATAGACAAAACTTTATGGCTAAATATTTTAAGAGACTGTTAAGGAAGTGTTGCTTTTGCGCTGAAGTCCCTTTCTACTCCTAGGGATTCTAGGTGTTTCAGTAAGGTCACAGAAAAACCTCACCTCAAACATAAAATTATATTCACCTCACATTTTGACAAATTGCTTTAGTCTCTGGAGAACTGTCTGTTTGCTTTATTTACAAAGTTTTAGCACTTCTGCTGGAGAGAATACATTTAAATTTTCTTATTTTCCACAATTCAGTTTTTTTGAAATAAAGTTTAATTTTATATTCAGGTTTCTATATTGATAGATTTCTGTTATTTCTTGCTACTTGTTCTATTTATTTTTTATTGCTAATTCTTTCCATTGTATTTTTAAATTTATTTTCTATTGTTTTAATTAATATGTATCTGAGACTGATTATAATTTAAAACCACTCACGCAGTCTTTCAATTTCTTTTTTAATCTTGAGATAAATTTTATTTAAACAAGTTGCATAAGAGCTCCTCCTGAACCAAAAATCTCTAGTTTTGTCCTGTGGCCTGGGAGCCAGCTGCAGGAGGTCCTAGTTCTCAATATCCTGGCAGTGACTTGAACTCAGATAGGGAGGAAATATGACCAAACTGCTATTTTAACCTCCTGAAGTATCTTCATGAAAGGAGAATTGAAAGCAATGTTATTTGCAGACTTAAAACAGAAAACTAGGGTACAGAAGAGATTCTTAAAGTTTTTTTTCAAATATATGATTTCTCTTTTATTTGAAATACATGTGTTAAAATTATTACAAAAACATCGATATACAATATATAATGCTGTCAAATTAACACATAACTGGTTAAAAAAACAATGGTTTTGGTAAAATTTTGTACAATGGAGATTTAATGGGCTTTTTGTTGTATTGTACTATGTCATGAATGGGGTTAGTGTGTATTACAAGTTTCAGGAAGGCTTCTTTGAATTTTACACATATAGTAAAAAATTTAGACAGTAAACAATATTTATGATTTAATATTTAAAACAAAATGCCTACGGCTCCTTTTTTTTCAATTTTCCCTGTTAGTTCTTTGAGAGATATTTAAATTGCTATGGGAGCGACTACAGTACAGTCACTACTAGCAGATATGTACCTGTGTAAACTAGATTCACTTCTGAAAAATATTCAACCAAATCAAAATACAGAAACAGACTGAAAGAATTATGAGGCTCAAATATGACTGTGTTTGTCACATGTATATCGTATGAAGTACCTGCATGCAAGCTGAAAATTTAGCCTGACAGTGTTTTATGGACAAAAGCAAAGAGACAGCTTTCCTGGGTCAGAGTCAGAGGATTTTATTACTCAAAGGAGATGGTAGTAGCCCAGTGTTAGCATTTGTATTGGTTCCGTATGCCCCCAGGTTACACGGGGCAACGTGGAAGACTTGGGTGGATCTTGTACGAATAGCAGGTTTGCATCACAGCTGAGGAACCCTCACTTAGCGAACTCGTATCTTTTTATAATAGGATGAAAGATGATACTCTCTTTGCCCCAGAGGGTGACTTTATCTTTATTTTACTAATAGTAAACAAATATGCCCTTTGCTCTGGAGACAGACATTACCTCTATCTTCCAAGGCTGTTTGCTATGCAGATACCTTCGCAAAGATAGTTTGAAGCAAAAGGACAGTAAGTGTCTTGCTCGTAAGATGTGCAAAAATAAATACAAGCAATGCATGGAGAATTGTCTCTGACAATGTGATATTCAGTTTCACCTTTTTCATTTTTATCCAAGGAAACCTAATTCCCTTTGATTGAATTTAAAGTAAGAATAGATATGCATTTGAACTGTAAGTGAAATAATTTTATGCTAATATTGGTTGAAACAATCCTGTATATTTTTATATTTTTGTTTCTTACGAGATTGGTAAAAAATGTTCTCCTGAAAAAAAAAAAAAGAAGTTAAAAACCACTGCTTTAGAACAGGACCAAAAGGCAGACTACTCTTAGATGAATTTATCCTGCATTGCAGCTACAGATTTTATTCTTAATTGTCACATCCCTTATTAATTATTTCATGAATATACCAGAGTTTGCACAAAAATCAAACATTCTAGAGACCGTATTAGATGTGAATATGTTCTGCTGATGCAGCTTATGTTACCATCCTTATGTAAGAGGCCAGTATGTCATGGAATAGAGGATGTAAACTTCACATATTAAGGGGAATTGTAAAAAAAAAAAAAAAGATTTCTACTATGTTTCATGTAAATCCTAGTGGCCTCTTCAGCCAAAAAGTTTGAACTTTGATAAAGTTGGCAGTTTCATATATTTATTACTACATTGCACTTTAAAGTGATACATCTAATTTCTGAGATTATAAAAAAATCACATATATCATTAAGTGACACAATTTCATTTTATGGTTAAGTTTTTATAAGACTTCAAGCCAGTATGAAAACTTCCTAGGAGCAATTATGCCTTCTTTGACTTCTTTGAGAATTTTCAGAGGATTATTCTGACATTTGAATGCAACTAGAGTTATCTCTGAGAGAAAAAAATACATTTTGTTTTTCTATCTTTTACTTGCATTGCATATGAGCTTTGTCCTAAATATAAGTAATTTTGTTTAAAATAATTGTCTAGGAAGTTTTTTTTAAAGATATTACAATTTCTGAGCTACTTACTCCAGCACATCTAAGGAATTTAATTATGAACAGCTAGGAACAAACATAATAATGTAATGTATTTTCTCTAATGCGACATTGGCATGCATCTGAATCACCAGGATGGTTTGGCGAAACATAGATTCCTAGGGCCCACTTCAGAGAATTTGCATTGCCAGGGAACACTCACTGCTGGTCCAGGGACAATACTTTGAGAACCATTGCTCTAAGGAAAAGGTATGCAAATGATGAAAATGAAGATGAGGAAGATGAGGAAGATGAGGGTAGCAGGTAATGCATATGTTGTTCTGATGCTTGGAAATCTACTGTATTCTTTACATATATAAACTCATTGTGTCTTATAATTATCTTCTTTAAGGAAAAAACTGAAGCTTAAAGAAGTTAATAAATAAATGGCCCAAGATCATAGCATTGAAAAGGACAAGAGCCAGTCCTTATACCAAAGCCTTTCTGACTCCAACCCCTTTCACTCTTTGCTTCACAAAGAGTAGAAAAAGTACATACAGAGGAGAAATTGTCACATGGGGGGAAATTAACTGTATGGTCTGTGAAGGCCTTTGGCTCTAAAAAGTAGATGTGAGAGAGGCAGTATGACTCAGGAGAGCAAGGTGTAATCTGTGGCTTCCGCTAAGGGGTGAAGGGAAGTTTCCTGTGTGAGGATTAACACTCGGAATCAAACTCTTTTAATGAGTCAGAGGCAGTTCAAGGTCATGAGAAGTCCAGAAGCAACCTGTAAATGACAAGGGGAAAGATAAACACCGAGTCAGGTCAAACCAGGTTGGGTTTTTTTTTTTTTTTCATAGTTTTCATATTTAAAAATAAATGGTTTCTGTTACTTAGAGTAAATAACAATATTTCTTCATCAAAATACTGGAGGCTGAAATGGCATACTCTTTGTGCTTTGTGCCCAATAAAAGTCTAAAATGATGTATTTGCTAGAGTACTCATAAAAAGCACCATTAATCATCTGGTTGCAGTGACAAAGGCAAAGACAAACTATCAGGAGGAAGTGGGATGTGGTGGATAAGCCTTAAAATGTGAACCACAGGCCTAAACAAAACTATCAGAGCCTCTCCTACCTTTGCTGACCTTAATTCTGTTCCTTGAACACACCAGGCTTGTTTCTCACTTACAGATATTGCAATAGCTGTACTGTCTTCCTAGAGTGCTTTTTATTCTGATTTCCACATGGCTGCCTCCTTCTTGCTATCCAGATCTCAAATGTTGCAACCTTAGGGAGACCCATCCCCAATCACCCACACCCCATGGCACTTACTAACATATGTTGTGGCATATATTTTAGTTATTTATTTGTGAATTATCTTTTTCTCCAATCACTGTAATACAAGCTTTGTTAAAAAGGGAATTTCTGCCTGTTTTTTACTACTATGTTTCTAGCATATGAACAGTGTCTAGCACATATTAGGTTTCCAATAGTTGTTATTTTTTGAATAAATCAAGAAAGGAAGGAGGATAGAGAGGAATAAAAATGAAGGAGGAAAGTAGAGACATTACAGTACTCTGAATTGATTAGCCACAGGATTTTCATGCCTTAAATCTGCATTGAGTTCCTAAGCTAGCAGCTCTCCACACTATCCCCTCTATGGTCTTCTGTCTACAATGATGATCTACTGTAATGTAGTTATGTGATTATAGTCTCTTTGATTTTTACCTCCCTCTTTTCCCTCAGGGCTCAAGATAGACAAAAGGGTATACATATGTGTAATAGTCTTGAAAACTGCAAACAAATTCTCAGTTCAAATCTGATCAATTTTTTAATTGTATTGAATCACTTGAAAAATAATGCACTCAGTTCCAGAAGTGGTATGAATTATGTAGGAGACCCAAGACTGAATATTTTAACTCTACTTTTCCCCTCTGTCAGGAAAACCCCTTTACAGTCCCAGCTGCATGTTTATATTCTCATAATCAATCGCAAACTAATTTTATTCATGAAGTCTAAACTAAACTAAACTAATAGTGACATGAGAGTTAACTCTATTTGGTAATGTATTTGGATTTTTATTTGGTATAGAATTTAAATCAAGGGATTTGGAAATAAAGAGTGCAATCCAATTCTGATAAAACCTGAGTCAGTGATGAAAGCAGCATCCTGCAAGCGCCCATGCAAACCCAGCCTTTGAGAAATAATGTGTTGGGGAGGAAGACTTTTCCTTCTTCCCTTCTAGGTTCTTTGGCTGGTCTGATAATTAAATTGGCGTAAGATAGATTAACAGGAGAAAAATTTAACTTCATACGTATGGGAGCTCCACAAAATATAAGACCCAAGGGCAAGTCAGGCAGTGGAGGCTTACATGACATCCTGAGCTAACCAATGGGATAGGGGCCTGCGGCTTCAGAGGGGAAGAGGGTAATTCACAGGACAATAAAAGAGCAGATATTTGATAATTAGATGTTTGCCTTGCCATACAGATAGGTCATTCAGATAAAGATTATTCCTAATAATAGCTCTCTCTCTGAGCCAGACCCCGTATCTAAATTCTTCTTAGGTAGTTAAAGGAAAGGTAAAAGTTTATCTTGAGTCTGCTGCATCTTGATTGCCTTCAGTTCAAAATAACCCACATGCCAATGTGACACATTTTGGAGTCCCATACTCTGCTCCCTTTCACATGCGTGGTGCTTGGAGACACTGACGAATGAAAAGTTTTCATGTGTGATCTTCAAACAGAATTTATGTTCCAATTATATGGATTCTTGTGCATAAAGAATTGGAATGAAACTCAGGATTCTTTCTATGTTGTATGTGTGTGTGAAAGAGAGAGGAAGAGAGAGAGAGAGACTGAGAGAGAAACAGACTGAGGCAGAACAAGAGAGAAAGAGAAAAAGAACTACCAAGAAAAGAGCTGCTACACATATTTAAGAGATGGTATCTTTTAGGAAACAATTGTTGTAGATTTATAAATATTGTTCTATCTAAGTACAATGTTTTGTCAAGCTTGCTTAGCTACTATGATTTTTCATTGGTAAGAAGTAGGAATAATACAGTATGTTTCATTTGTGGCTTTTATCTCATTTATTCACATGATTATAAATATTTATTGAGTACCTTCTATGTGCTAGTAACTATTCTCGATTTTGGAAATGCTGCAAAGCATTAAGTTTCCTGACGTTCAGATAATTTTCTAAAGTAAAAAGAAGAGCAACTGGTTTTTGGATGTAGAGTGATTGAAAATCTAATGAGAATAAATACCAATGTTTGAAAATCTCAGACTCCCCAATTTATCCCTTCCGACTCCCTTTCCTCCAGTAATCATAAGATTATTTATTATGTCTGCAAGTCTGTTTCTGTTTTGTAGATAAGTTTATTAGTGTTCTCTATTTTCTTTTTTTTTTTTTTAGATTCCAAAGAGATATCACATGGTATTTTTCTTTCTCTTTCTAGCTTACTTCATTCACTTAGAATGACGATCTCCAGGTCCATCCATGTTGTGGCAAATGGCATTATTTTATTCTTTTTTATGACTGAATAGTATTCCATTGTATAAATGTTAGCCACTACATATAAAAATAGATTTAAAAAAACAAATTTCTTCTGTATAGCACAGGGAACTATATTCCATATCTTGCAATAACCTTTAATGTATAAGACTATGAAAATGAGTATATGTATATATATGCATGACTGGGACATTGTGCTGTACACCAGAAATTGATGCAATGTAACTGACTGTACTTCAGTTAAAGAAAATACTTTAAAAAAGAATAAATACAAATGTATTCTGTAAAGGTTTATGCCATATATCTTCAGTTCAGTGTTTTATTATGATGAAATTTGATAACTTTAAAAAAATATAAAAGAATTGAGTAAAGCTTTTTGGTAGTTTTGAAAAGCAGCCTTAGACTAAAGAACAGAGTTATAAGAAAAGTGACCAGAGGTTTGCACATTTATAATGAGGCCTATATGTATTATCAGTGCAATAGAAAATGAAGTTTATAACCTTTATGTAAAGATATATTGCTAGTAACTTACTTTTTATTTGCAGGAAAAAAATCGTCTAAAAGTGAGCTGTAGATGTAATGTTTTTCATTCTAGAAAAATGGCTAATGGATGTTATATAAAGTATAGGAAAGCCTTTTTCTGATACAGGGAATATATGCGTTCTATAAAGATTACCTGTGGAGTAATTTATGCCCATCAGATATTTTCTCATCTACCTATGTGACACTTGACACTTTCTATGAGAAAAATTTATACCTAGATCAAGCATAATCTCAGAACAATCCTTTTAATGTCAGACTTTTTGGAAAAGAAAATATAATTCTTTTGGCAGTTTAATGCTCATGGAAAAACTGAAACAGTGAAACTAGAAGTGCTCTGATCACTTCTTCAGGAGCTGCTGCTAGAACTTGTGGGGAGAGAAGAGAGGACATTAAGACTGCTGGCTTCATGCTGGGAGCCATTAGCTGACTGCTCCAGGCTGGCTACCAACAGCAGAGCAGAGAGGGAGGTGGCCCAGCTGCAGGGGAGGAAATGCTAAAGGCAGATTTATTGTCTTCTCTAAAGGATCTTATTTCCATTCTAGTTTCCTGCTTTTTTTTTTATAAGACATTAAATAAGCTTCTTAACCCTTTACTATTTGTATTCTTTGCAATCTGAAAAAAAAAATGCAAAGCTATTTATATTTTGACTTGAAAAATTATTTTAAAATGTTTTATTGTTAAGTGTTTATCACTGGGTACTTAAAGATTTTAAGCACAGCTTCCTAAACACAAAGTCCTGGGAACTGGATTTCTCTAAAAAATGATTTTATGAGTTTGCTTCACTCATAAAGGCTTTCTAGTGCTTAGATAATGTCTAGCACATGGTAAGTGCTCAGCAGATATGTTACGTGAATGAATAGTTATCTTCTATTTGTGACAGTTGAATAATATGGAAGGATAGAAGCCATATATGCAGAATATTGTGCAGAGTACAAACTGAGGAGTGTAACTGCTTAGGCCCATATGCTTCACTTGTACAGACCGTGGTTTTAAAACCCAGCTCTGACACTTGTCATGTTCCTCTGAATAAGCGAGTTAACGTCTCCAAATATAAGTTTTCTCTACTGCAAAGTAGAAATATAGCACTGCTTACAAACTTCACAAGTTGCACATAAGACAATGCCAGACACACATTAAGCCCTCAGTATATGTCTTGTATGTCAGGATCATTATTTCCAGTGACATAACATACGTACAAAGAAAAGAAAAGAATGAAAGTGGAAGGGACCTTGTAGGAAAGAAAAAATTCAAACTACTTTATATATAATAATTAACTTACAGGCCTTAGTCTCCTTTATATATTTCATAAAAGTAAATTCTGCCTTCTCAATTATAGCATATTAATATATTTCTAGGTTTAGTATATCCATTGAAGTGTGACTTTGAAAATTGTTTAAAATGCACCAAAAAACATTACTTTAAGTGTGTTTAGTGACCTAATGTGAACCTAATGGGCTCACTTCACTTGTCAATAGCTGTAAGTTATAAGTAAACTCACATACGATGGCTAGAATGTCAGTTTCACAAGGGCGGGGATTGTCGTCTGTCTTGTTCACTGCTAGTTCCCTAGTTTTCCAGGGTACATCCTAAATATGATTGTTGTGTAATAAGTATTTGTTGAGTGTAGCAGTAAATGTGGCAGCACTATATGTATTTAGATCTTTTGAAATAATTTTGACCCTGCTGGTGTAAATCAACCTCATACAATTCTATGACAAAGGAATGCTCTGTTCCCAAGTCATTTGCTTGGGTGAATGGCACCATCAATTTACATCTTAGTAAGAAGTAGAGGAAGCAGTTGCTCTTTTCAGTGCCACATTCCCTTGGCTGCCAATTCTGTACAGACCTGAGGAAATGATGCCACTAGCTTGCGACTCCTCAGCACCAGACCCAGTGTGACATTCCTGTGCACACAGAGGAAGAAACACATAGGGCTTATGCAAAGCTTTTGGAGCAGCAATGCACATAAAATCCAAAATCTTTATTTCCTCTCATGGGTGCAAAACAGCCATGAGGGAACCTAGGATAGCAAAGAATCTGAAGATTGTCTTATAAGTTATGACCTGGATGTTTAGCTCAGAGAAGAGCTTTTATAGATGTAATAATAGTCTTCAGATACTGATACTCTGTCAAGAGAAATGTCAGCTAGATAATTTTCACTATTACAGAGGACAGAGCAGGGTTATGGGTAAAATTTTCAAAGAAGTAATTTTCAATTCAGTACCAAAAATATTTTTTAAGAGCTAGAGCTACTCAAAATTGAATAACCTACCTGGTTAGTTAATGTGCTAGTTAATTCTCTATGTGGAAGTTTACAGGGAGAGGCTGTTGCACCTATTCAAATGCTGAGTGTTTTGAGTGGAAAATTGAAGGGATAACTTAAGGTTACATTTTTTAAAAGGGCTGTGGTATCTGGCTAGAGTAGCAAAAAAATTTAACCTATATAGTGTATCTATTATTTATTAGTGAAGTTACAGACATTTTCACACCATACTTAGATACACAAAACAGAGGCAGTAATTATATAATTAACATAATCTTCTTCGCAAGGACGCAACATGTAAGGTAGGAGTAGGGAAAGTGTGCAGGGTGAGGATCTCTTTAACTTTGCCGTTACAAATGCTTCTGGTTGAAATAGTCTCTTTCCTTATAAATACCGCCACCCCCAGCCCCTCTGAAGGACACCAGTAAAGGCTTGGGCTTACTCATTTTTTTTTTTTTTTTTTTTTTTTTGACAGTTGGGGAGAGCTAAGGGGCCAGATGACTGGCCGCTTTGCCAGTGGAGACCACAGACATGCAACTGGTTTCGTCTGCTATTTTTTGGTGTTTGTCCTGCATGTTTCTAAAATTTGTGCTCATTTGCTCTTATTTGGGAAGTCCTAGCAAATGACGGTCTCTTTGTCTTGAACCCTAGGCCTCTGGCTTTCTCAAAAGCTGCATCCTGTTAGAGGGCATGTAGAAACTTCCAACCCCCTGAGTGTTACTCATGGAACATGGCCAGAAGCACTGCTTCGGCCCATCTCTGTTTCTGCCCTCTGTGCCACCATCACCATATTTGAAATTTAAGAGGTGAGTGTAGAGCTTTACAGAGAGGCTGGGATCTGAGGACTAGTATGCCTGGGAAGAGTGCCCTGAGAATCTCAAAATCCCACAAGCTAATTCAGATGTTTCTGTCTGTTTCCTAATCCTTTCCCACTTTCTTAGCTTGAGGATTTCACCTCAACAGGAGAAATATGAAGACATGTAACTTTGATATCACTTCCCATGATGGTCTCAATCTTCTCACCAGCAATCGAGGCAGAAAATGGGCACTGTCTTCTTAGTTAAAACTCTGTGATCAAGTCAGCCAAGCCTGGATCTTGATAAGGCTAACAAAATTATATTAAAACAACCTCAAGTATTATAGTTATGATACCCATGAACTATAAATAGAACAAAAGATTAGAATAAGTGTGGTATAAATACATTTAATTTCATAATCTGAGTCATATGGAATAATATATCACTGTTGAAAAATGAAGGAACATCTCACTTTAGTATTTTAAATGTGAAAACTATAAGGCCAGGGTGCAATATTCCAGAGAAAGAATAGTTTTCATCTCAAGATGATATTCAATCCGATAATCACACTTGTTTGATGTGCCTCAATGTGCAGTAAAATAAAAATGTGTGTTTGAGTTCTGAAACTCTAGATTTAAATTTGATAAAGTATGAATCAGCCTCAGTGTAAACAGATCTCATACAGAATGCAAGCGGTTTGTTTTGGAATGCTCAATTTAACTTGGTAAAATATAAAGATGAATACTAATCTCTAAAGTGTGAAAGGAACAATTGTCCAAGAAATAGCACAAACGACTTTAAAAAAGCAATCTAACTCTTTTTGTTTCAGCTTATAAATTTGGAGTGAAAATACACTAAGATAACAAGATAATTAAGTCCTCATAAATTAATCTTAAAACCTTAAGATGTTATCTTTAAACCTACACATTTTGCTTATTAACTATCTAATTCTTTGTTTGCAATTTTTAAGATAGGTTTTCATCAGGTTTGAAATTCTACTTTGTGAACTAGAATGGAAAAATAAGCAGGAAGGGAAAAAAAAAAGAGAAACCTACTTTAAAAAGTATTTGGCGATGATAAGCAAAGGTGGTTGTTTACTCTTGACTAAAAAAGATGAAGACAAAAATACCCACATTGCCTTTCCAAGAAAAGCATGAGATGAAACAAACTTAAGGTATAATTTTACTAGAAATGAAAGAGGAATAGAATATTTATAATTATCCACAGCTTAATTGAACAGGTGAACACATGCTGGTTGGCATGTGCGCTCATTATATGTTTCAAGTTTGCTAAGCTATTTCTTGCTGCTTCAGGCCTGCATCTATAACCAAATGGTGTTCAATACCAACTCTTCACTGTCGCCAGCCATGATTGTAAAAGACCAAGAACTCCCTTTTTGTGTCTTACTCTGGTGGAAGAAATGCTGCCTGAAAATGAACAACAGTAAAGATCTAATCAGATTGTGACCTATAGTTTAGAAAATATTTTGGAGGTTTCAGAGAGGGATGATTTATGGCCAGGGAGTAAATGACTTAAGAATGTTGGGCGCTTGTAAAATATAACTCTGAAAGTATAGTTGGAAATACTCTGATGAAGATAAAAAGAAGAACATGTTCAAAGAAACCAACAATGGTCCACATTTTTCAGCGTTTATCTGGAGAAAGGCTGCTGGGAAAGGCAGTCTCATGGGCAGTCTTTTGACCCCTTTTCGGCCACATAAGAATGCACCTGGGGCCTGGAACACTCCCTTACCAAGAGATAAAGAGCCCACACTGTCCATGCCATGCTTATCGCCTTCTGTGGGAAGATCTTTCCCTGTTTCAGACTCAGTGTGTACTCCTTTGTTCTGCTTAAGCATGTGTGTCAGTGGCCGTCAGCCTCACCCCCAGCTTTCAGTATTTCAAACTGCACAGGTTGGAGTCCATCTGCTACATCACAAGAGATGTGCATGCGGGCTGCCAGTGGGGCAGGAACAGGGGCCCACACACTCTATTGCAATTGATTTTGCTCAGTCTCTATGTGAGTAAAAGCACTGCTCCATCCGGTGCTTGACTGTATTGTGTTTTCCTTGGTGACTCTGATACCAAGAGGCAGTGGGCAGAAGTGCGTGTCCTGTTGATTTTGATGAAGACAAAGAAAGCCTAAATATGAAACTAGGAAATAGTGCCTGAGAATAATTGAATGTACTTTGAATTAGTAATCAATGTCTAATTTATGAAGATAGATTGGAATTAAAGACCTAAAAAGGACTAGAGGTAAAAATTAACAAAAAATAAATAAGTCAAATAGTGGCTTCCTGTTTGCCATAGCATGGTATACCAGGGAACTGGAGTGATGTCCCACTTAAAACAACTGAAAACGGCATGTCAGTTTTGAAAATGTGTTCATACATGCTTGTATAAGCTGGGAAAACCACCCAGACCAAAATCGGGTGGAGTGCTGAGTCTAGCTTTCATTTTGAGGGCATATGCCAAACCAAGTAAATCTGAACATTGGTTTTTACAGGTTTCTAGGGCTCAGGGAACAAGGGAAAAAACCCGGGGCCTGCCCCTCCTACCAGAAAGGTGGGAGAGCCAAGCTATTTGCTCACCAATTGTGTTTCTTTCTTTGAGCACAATGGAAAACACTGTTGCACCACCTCTCTCAAGTTAGGTAAAGGCGATGCGATGCAGCCAGTCTGGCTGGTGTGATGTGAATGCAAGTGTCATGTTTTTTTTGCAGGCCAGGCTGCAACATAGATCTTCTCCCTTCAGCAGGCTATGCGGTTATGTGTAGAGGACGTCAGGGTCCCACTTTCGGATAAAACTGATCACTGACTCAGTGCACAGGAAGGAGCACCAAGGAGAGTTGTGATTCTCCTTAATACATCCTTACACAGCTCTGATTTTAGTGTTCTCACTTTTCTTGTGAAATAATTAAGATTCATATCCCCTAAGATTCTTCTAGACCTAAAGTTTTATGATTTTTTTTTCTAAATAGATTATGAAGAATTTGGAGGTAGGCATGACGTTTTGTTTCATATTGTATGAACGACCCATGAAACAGACTTGGTAAGTTTTGAATGAATCTGTGAACAACTAATTCCAAAGGTACTTTTCCCTACAAAAGTGTCCTCTGTGGCAACTATCCCTGCTTTTAGTCAAAATTGTATTCCTTCAATGTCACCATCTTATTAAGGCATGCATTTTTAGGGAAAAAAAAATCATTGAACAAATTCACCCTCAGGAATAATGGTATGAGCCCTGCAGGCTGACTGATACTCAGTTACTATGCACTGGTATTGTTTACACAAGTTGTTAAAACATTCCTATAACATTTCATAAATATCTTCAGCTTCAAACCCTCCAGTATTCCCACCCCTACAACCTGTTGGCCATCTTTGCCTGGGTTTCTACAGGTTCTGACAATTTTACCATGTTCATTTTTCATTATTTCTCAATACCTGTGTAGTCTCAGTGATTGTCCTAGTGAGCTTGACTTTGTGTATTCATGGTCATCCTTTTTCCTCTCTGACTTCCTTTATTCAGTTATTCACCAGATTCTCTTAATCATACTTCCTAAATATCCCTTGAATGGGTTTTCTTTCTTCGTTCCCACTGCCACACAATGGATGGTCCAGCCATTCTCAACTGTAGAAAATTCCCATCCAAGCCCTGTTTCCTCATGCCCCTGCATATTCTACTTCTCAGCAAATAATACCTTTTTCAGTCTCAACACTCTTTTCTGTCTTAAAGATGCCTCCTGCTCATCATTTGGGAAATTTAAATAGCTCTCTGTGGCCACAGCCTAGCATACAAAGGGGAAAGGCAAAGTGTAGAGAAAAACACAGAGGTTTCACCTGAAGATACTTGTAAGAAAAATTAAAGATGCTAAACTTTGTGTCTGAAAGAGGTAAGGAATTACGATGTTTCATTAGCAGGGAAGTAAAGACCTAGTTTGCCCTCTAGAAGTATTACTCAGGCAGGAAGGGCAGTGTTGGGGTAAATTGGAGGCCATGATAACTGGAGCAAAGAGCAATAATCCAGGCCAAACAGATGGGTGTGCTCCCAAGTCCTGGAGGATAGACAAGGGAAGGGTCAGAGTATTTGAGAAAGAAGTATTGACACAACATCGTGTTTGATTGGCTGTGGAGGGTGAAATAGAGGGAGGGATTTAGAGTAAGCATAAGATCATGGCTGGGATGAATGGATGTAACAGCTATTAATAACTAAAATGGGGAAAACGGAGAAAAAACACTGACAAGGCTGTGCATGTGTGGGTGATGACTTTGATTTAGATCTAATAATTCTGAGAGGCCTTTAGGGGACACGGGGAGATTTGCAGTAGGTTGTTGAATGTATGAACTTAGAACCTAGATGAGAGTTCTGGTCTGGGTAGGTAGGTTTGAAACCCATCAGCCTATCAGTGGTCATTAAACACTTTGCCTTCCTGATTGCTGAGGCTGGATGGAAGGAAAAGGAGCAGTGGTCACCCTACTTACCCGTTGTTTCTGTCATAATTTTCAGCACAAGTAGTTGCCTAATGGAAGTAACACAAGTGAAAAAGATGTGATAGGGTTCCTGAGTCATTTTCAGTCATTTATGTTTCTTAGAATGTTTTTTATCTGCGTTTGAAGCAAATTCTGGTTCAAATAGAAAGCCTCTCAGGGCTGTCAGTGCCTCTCCTTATTCTGAGACTTACTGAAGTCCTGTGTTCCATGGCTATAAAAGAATTCCATACCCAGGGGATAGGGCAAATGCTACATGAGAACAGGGCAAGAAGGAACAATGGATACTTCTATTACATGTATATGTTTTGCTCAAGCTTGTGGTTTATTGTCCCATCAGTTTTCAAGTTCAGACATAAAATTATCACAATTTCAAGATAGCAGTGGAGTGCATTAAACCAAGCGCAGGGCCTTTCTGGGTGTGGGGCACATGAGACTGCCTAGGTTGTATGCCCATGAAGCCATCCCTGTGTATTATGTTTTGTCATATGGCTTCATCCTGTAACACAATACCTCAACTTGAAGGTTGTTCGGCTGATCAGTGTTCACCATTCAGGCAGATGGCAATAATTATAAAGATTCATGGTTATGACAGTGTGGGGAAAATGTCACCCCTCCTTCTTGTCTCTTCAGTTGTATCCTTAGTGTTATCTTTGGCTATAGAAAAGCTATATGTTAGCAATAAATATAGTCATCCTCTTCTACACATCTTTATCACCCACCAAGCATTTTCTTAAACATGGCATGGAAGGACACCAGTTTTGCTTTGATTTTGTTTTTTCAGCTTTGATTCACCTTTGGTGATCATGTTTCTTCTGTGGGCTTTTCTGCCACTAGAGGGAAAAATTTGTGTTCAGCTGCAACTCATTATGCAGGGGCCAGGGAGAGAAAGAAAATAATGTATGTTTGTATAGGGAGATGAAGAAATGAATGCTCCTTCATGAGAAGTTTCATCATTTTAGATTTATCCTTGATATGTGCCTTTTTATATAGGAAACTTTTTTTTCAATAGATGAAGCCTCCAGCAGTCCCATTATCTAAATCTGTATTTGCTTCTGTCATTGTCACATAATAATTTTTCATTTACTGAGTTGCTGAGGAAAGAAAAAGGAGAAGGTTGCATCAGTTTATTAGGGCCAGTTGCATATGTGGCTTTTATAAATCTTTCAGAATTTCTACTCTACTATCTTACCTTGCAGAAAAGATATTTGCATATCTAAGTCATATTTACATTTTTTATAATTCTAAACTTATATTACCTTCTTAAATAAACATTTAGGAATATAACCATCTACCATTTAGCAGCTCTGGAGTTATAATTTGGCAAAGCAAATATTTGTCCCCCAACCATCTTTGGCAGAATGTAGGGATATAGGTAGTTTGTTTTATGAAGTGTTAAAAATGTCTTACTCTGTGTCTTAGACTAGACATAAATTTTGTATAAACTGAATGAAGATGTTTAAACACACAGATTTGCCAACCTACAGATGACTTGAAAAGATTGTGCTATGATGACTTAAAATCAAGAAATGAATATGAGCAGTTTGTAAACTATCAATACAGAAGTGGTGAATGAGAGTGAAATATATGTCTTTGAAAAATATCCTTAGGTATTTTTTTTATTCCCTAATGAGACATAAAGATACTCTTTTTTAAAAATTTTTTATTGATTTATAATCATTTTACAGTGTGTCAACATAAAGACATTCTTTAATTCTGCAACTCTTTTTTGTTTCATTTTATATATTAACTATTTGTTGTAATTACTATAAATATAGATGAGCATACACACACTCTCACACAATTTTTTACTGACTTCCTGGAACCCTTGAATTAAAGCAGAAGTGAGCACTCCAAATGATAATTTCAGATTTCTTTCATTCTAAAACTTTTTCAGTAGAATATTTTTCCCTGAAATTGTAATACATTTTACATACTTGTATATATTTAAGATAGTATATTTTCTTGAAAAGGTTTTATTAAATTGATGATGTGTTTTACAAGCAATGGTTTCTTAAATTGAGGGACTGCAATAATAGCTAAGACCTAAAAATGAATTTACATGATCCAGGCATTGTGTGTTATATGCTTTTCAGAAATTTTCTCATTTGATTTTCAGATATTATGAGGCAAGACTTATTTTTATCGCCCTTTCCATTATGAGAAAACTGAGGCTTATAGGGCTGCCTAGGATAATGGTGCTATTAACTTGAGCTTCGGCGTCATTCCAGACTGATTTCAAATGTTACATTCAAAAACCACTCTCCTGTTTTGCTTTGGACAAAGATCAATTGAGTGTTATTCACTCCTGAAAGATTTGTGCTATATAATTACTTGGCCACAATATTTTAAGGATACCATTTGTGTGTGTGTGTTTCCCTGCTAGTGGCTGCATCTAAGTCCACATCTAAGTAAAATCACTCTTTGCAGTTGCTTGGTGTCCACCTATAAAGTATAAAAGAATGAAATGGCTTGAGGAGATGGATAATTGCACTTGGACTGGTCAAATTACTGAAGAATCGATAAGGCTGTTTCTATAAGACTATTGACGGGGAGGCTAATCTGAGCCCATAACTTTACTTCTTGCCAATGTTTCAAGAAATATTAGATGCAGGATTATCTGCAGAACCTAAGGATCCTTGTAGCATGGACTGAAAGTAACACAGGATTATTCTATTACAGTTGATTGTTTTCGAACACTCTGGTCATTTTCATTGTATTATAGCTATGAAGCTCCTTCATCATGCCTTTTCTGTCTCTACTGCTTTTGGAAAGGAATTTAGTATGAACAATTTGCCTTCTACTGTGCACCTTAATTTACTTATCTATTTTATAGCAAGATGATATAGTCAAAGAAATTCTATTCATATAGAGGAGACTTAGCCACTTTGAGACTTGAAGACTAATTTGCATTAAATTTCATAGATTTTATTCTAACTATTTAAAACAGGTATTTGTTTTGTTTTGTTTTCTGTATCTTAATGCACTCCCTAGGGCTTAAGTTCTTAACACAGGCATCTTTTATTTGGCATTGTCAGTACAAATAACTAGGTGCCACTGATAAAACTAAATTTGTGAATTAACAAAACAATGACATGTGGGAAAAAATAGAATAATTGTACAAAAATAAGTCGAATTAGTTCTATTATTTTAAAATAGTGATTTAAGCAGTGCAGTGAATTGCTATCACCATTTTATTATTAAAAAGTCACAGAATTGTACAATTTGATATTTGCATTCTCATAGCAGTTAGTCACTACTCAGTTGTTATGTCAGTCAACAGACTGTGTTTGAACTGATTCAGTGTAGAAGGAGAAGAGACTGGGCATTCTGAATTAAGAAGATACATAGATCTCTTTGGCACACACTGCCAAAGTCAATTCCTGCCAGACAAATACATGTTCTTGTTCCACCTGGGAAAACTGTGTGACCACTACTATTCGGGTTAAGTAAGGAAACAGAAATTTTGATACAAGTCATTTTGTTTAATAATTAATATTAATGAGGTTAAAGTCATTAAATATGTAAGGCAAAATTAAGCTTGAAAAATCCAAAATGGAAAATACAAAAAGAAAGTATTTTAGGTTGTCTTAAGTCTTTAAAGAAAAGTTTACTTCAAAAGATAAAAAAGAAAAGCTGAGTCTACTGTAATTTTGTTGACCGTTCTGAATCCAATTTCTCTGAATGATGACAATGCTAGAAAATTGTGCTGTCGGTGGAATTAGTGCTTTATGACCTTCAGCTCCCCCTTTTACCCCTACACTTTGGTAAAGTATACTCCACCCTCCTCAGGAATCCACAGCCCTCATAAAGATTCCAGAGCACCCGTTTAGAGGGGACCCCATTCTCATGTCTCCAGTTAGGACATTTGTCAGCCCTCTTTAATGGAATAAATATTACGGGCTTATTCTGGATCCAGTAGGGGGGTCTCTTCTCTGAGAGAGGCTTCTGTTAATAAACTGTGTGCTCATAAGTTAACATACATTTGTGTGGGCCACGGGCCAGAGAGAGATCAGCCTCACCTGGGAACCAGCTAGAACTGTACATCCTTGGAGCCCAGCTTGATGTCGTGAACCTGAATCTGCAGTTTATCAAGGTCCCCAGGTGATGTCTATTCTGTACACATTAAGGGTTGAGAAATGCTGTTGGGCCACACCAAAATAGTAACAATGCCAAACGGCCAAGAAGAAAATCCCACAGCTGTAAAAACCACCTCAGTCTAAAGAAAGGATCCATATGCTAGCAGTACCAGGCTCCGTGGCAGGGCAGCCTGCAGGCGAAATATTCTGAGGCAGGTAAGGCTAATGGCTATTTTAGGAACTGCAGCGTTAGCATATTGAATCGTTTTCATTTTCTTAGTCTTTCTAAAAATTTCTCCTTATTTTACTGGAAAAAGTTCACATGGCAATGCAAAGGTTAAAAAAAAAGAGTTAATATATAAGCATCTGGCAATTGAGGGAGGGAGGGACGGAGAGAGAGAGAGAGAACTTTTTTTAAGCGCAGCAGAACTTTTGACCTCTTAGAATTCGTATAAGACAGGTATGGCTTTGCCTTTAACTTCTGAGGTTACAGCAGAAACCTAATTTTTCAACCTTTAATCATTACTTTGACCTTTTCTGAATTTCTTCACTTTCATCATTGTTGGAGTTTAGAACTGAGTATAGTTCACAGCTTTCTTGGGAAAAACTTTGCCCAAGAAAACTTTGAAAGAAATTTGGGTTCCTAATTACCACATCTTTTTCATGCTTTTTTTTTTTTTTATTATACTTGTGTCTCAAATAGTTGTTAAAGAATTAGCTGTGCTTGGGAGTTAATATGTTTAACCACTTATCAGATGATTAGGACTTTTTGGGGGGTAAAACACAGAAGTGAAAAATAATGTGTAAATCATGGTTTTTTTTATGTTACTGAAACTTGGTTGTCTGTCTCCAACTCCAGTTTACCTTATAGGTTTTATTTCTAAAGCTGTAGTAATAAATTCCTCCTTTTCTGCCATTTTAGCAGGATCAGTTGTACTTATTGAGGTTAAAAAAAGGTTTAAGTCTTCACCAGTTTCTTCCCTTACTTCCTTCAAGTTTTTCTGATTTATACCTATAGTTATTTGTAATTCTTTTCTTAAATATGCATAATTTTAATTTTTAAGACATTTCAATTTTTATTTTGTCTATGGCAGCAATTTAATCAGCTTCTAATATGTTTTGGAAGAGTAAATCTTCCTAACATTTTTAGGGAAAACGTATAATACTTTAAAGTTTTCTTTGCAACAGGCCTGTTAGTGTTTTTCTCATGATGACTATGTTAGCATCTTCATGATAGAAAACAACTAATTTCAGGTAGCCTGCCTATTTTTTGTTGATTTCAAACATTTGATCACTAAATACTCCATAATGAAAAAAAAAAAAAAAAACTTAGGCAGACTGATAAAGTTTTATCAGAACTATAAAGTAACCATGAATAAACACTGAATATAAAGGCAGTATTTCATGAAATTTTATTTATTTACATATATTTATTTTGGAAGTATTGCTTAGCTAAATCAGTAACAACTTTAGTTCCTTTCTCTTGGTGACATGGAAGCTCCTTTAAAATATAATAAGCATGCCACTTTACCAAACAGTAGTTTCTTCAACTTGCTGAAATTTAAATAAGACAGCACGTGCTGGAAGAATAGAAATTCTGTACTTCAGCTTATGAACTCCCTGCTTGTGTTTTCTTTAAATGGATGTGCGTGTTTGTATGTTTGTTTGTTTGTTTGTTTTTACTTGACTTTATGGTCTTTAAAAAGATTGCTTGTAGACTTAGAAACCCATAATTTATCATTATGCAACTCGGCTAATGAATTTATTTTATGGACACATCATCACCTTGTATCACTTTGTCTGTTCCACACAAACCTTGCTTTTAGAATTTCTTGAAATTCACTGTCTGGAAAAGGCTATGCTAGAAAGAATGATGATCTTACCAATAATTAGAAAGAAGCAAGGATTTGAAAGAAAATATGAGGAGTTCCATCTTCATCATGGTCAGATAAGAAAGCTGATGGAACATCCAAGAGGCAATATGAGACAGCTCAAGACACAATATTGAGTGCTGGGCAAAGATTAAATGAAGAGAAAAGAGAAGGGCTAGGATTCATTCACACCAGCCCTCTCAGGGACAAACCTACTATTGCCTTTCTAGAACATAAGACTCTCAGCAACTCTTTTGAAGCCGATGCTTTCTGTTTTATAAATTCACTTTAAGATCATCTGGGAAGAATTCTTTCTCTTTCATCAAAAATACCCAATTTTTTAAAAATATATACACTTTGCAATGTTATGTTGTAGACAGATAGCTTAGGAATAACATTAACACTTTTCAATCAAGATGTGTAATCTAAATTTGTACGTAGAATATATGTGAATTTATAGGCTCAACAATGTGATTCCGCTTTCTTTGTTAATTGTTTACATATATTCATCTAAAACATGCTAGAAGCATATTGACCAAAATATCAACAGTGATTATCTCAATGTAGTAAGATTATGAATGCCTTTTTTATTTTCCTCTTTTGCTTTTCTTTACTCCAAAAAATATTTAATAAAGAAAAAATTCAATAGAAGACATTTGGAAAAAGAAATAAAAGCAATTCAGAATAAATACTTCTCATGATTTTATGTTTTTGATGAGGGGCTACCCATTAAATTTTTGGCCAAAAGAAGTAAAACTATATGACATTTTAATAGCCTGAAGAAGGATATCATGCTGACTTCACTAGTAGTAGCTAGCTATTCCTCTGGAGTAACTCTGGAAAATAAATTTGAGCAGAAAGAGTAGACTGTGCTGTTTGCAGATGTCCCTCTAACGTGTCTGGTACTGGAAATAACGTAAGAGTTGAGATTGAGATGATCAGCAAGGGCGCCCAGAGTGAATGATGCCAGTTTACAGATTGAGACCGACATTATGCCATGGAATCAGGAACCCTTCTTGTGTGACTGCCTCCTCCTACCCCTCATCCCATACTGTTCTGTAATTACTGAGTTAGCTGTCTTCACCTGTAGACTCTAAATTCATCAAACAGGAATTTGGGTTTGTTTACTGTACCTGGCATATAGTAGGGCCTCGATGTATTCTGGCTAAATGAGAGATGCATGAGTGATGAAAAACCAAGCCCAGGACAAGGAAGGTAATTTAGAAAAGAAAATAAATGGAAAAACATTAGACAATATGGATGGCTCAACAGAAATTATAAACAGGCAGAATAAATAGTTCTTAAGGGCAAGATTTTTGGGCAGAGATAAACCTGGTATGATTCTACTCCCATGAGAGAGGAGAACAAATCTAACAGGCTGAGATGACTAAGAATTGCAGCACTGAGTAGTGGCATGAGAAAAGTCTCTAAGCTTTATTATAAAACAAATTAAACTCAGAATGTAACAAGTCTTATTCTTGGGAATAATTTTTTAAATATAGCTGAGATGATCACAAAATATGCAGTTTAAAAAAAAATTAGGAACAAAACTGGAACCTTTAAAAATGTATGTTTCTCTGATTTTGCCCTCTCTAGATTAGTTTAGAAATAAGGTTAGAGAGAAGTCAGATTTATGATACTCTATGTTGACTTTAATAATGTCAAAAGGATTGTAGGGGAGAAAATATTGGTTATCCTTGATTAAGGAATCTAGCTTTGGGAGCAAAGTGATGAAAAACTGCTTTATTTTTCCCATTAAGTTTTCAGTTTGAGTTTTAGAAAAATACTTAGACAGAAAAGACTGAGTGACTTTTGTTTCCACTGTCAGAACACAAAGACTTAAATGACAGAGTAAACTGAGGTAGCTTTGACTGCTGTGCTCTAATTCACATGTACCTCCGATGATGATGTGTTCGGGGAATTAACTTATCTGGAAAGCAGATGTAGAGCTTTTTTCCTAGGGAGGCAAAATGACACGCATTTAGAGTATAGGCAGTGCTATCTCACACACCATCGTTCAAATCCTTGCTTAGCAGAAGACCTGGACATTTTTTCAACTTCTCTGAAGGCTGTTTCTTCCTCATGTAATTGTTGGGATGGTTAAATGAAGTAGTTCCCAAAAAGGGCTTCACACAGTGCCTGATACACAGCAAGTACAAAGAACTATAAGCCATTTTGTTTTTGCTATTTTTAGAATTATCTGTGAAGATACTGGTCATGCAGATCTGCATCAACTGTTAGTCCTAGGGCTTGACCACTTATTACAGTCAGAGGAGTCAGGGAGAAAAAGGAGAGGGCCACAGTTAGTAGGTTGTAGTCTTCTATAAATTCTTACTGCAAGGAGAAGGCAAGACCAAGAGCAGGGGAAGAAGCACTGAATATAGTCAATGAGAAGCTTTTTAAGTAGAGTGAGGGACCACTGAGGCTATAATCAGTGAATCTAAGACCTAGAGGAGAAGAGATTCTGGAATCCTCTTCATCATTTACCTCTCCCCACTTTTCTCTTGGGTGTCTTACAGCAGTGAAACTGGGGAAGTGACAAAGAAGGAACTGTTGATGGCAGAGAAACAGAACTGGGAAATGTGGTGTGCCTGTTAAATGATTTCCAAGAGAACTTGCCTTAAGAGCACAGCCCCAGTGGAAAAGGTGTGAAGCAGATTCTTGTAGTTTTGTGCAGACCCCTCTCTCTCGGTTTCTGCTCTTTCCTCTCAGAGCTGAGACCTACTAACTAATGGTAGTAGCCTAATATGAATGAGTATTCCACAATTAAATGACCTTCTTTAATTAAAAAATAATGTGTTGATAGGAGGCAGTTGTTAAAACTTGGAAAATTGCTAGATACTCAAAACTGCCTATTAGAACCACAAACAGGACACAGAACCTTAAATACTAAAAATTAGGGGACTATCATTTACATTTCCTCAACCAATATTGCATTGAATGTCTGTACTGTTATAATACTAGGAGTGGAGGATACCAGCAAAGTAAAGGTGATTTTATCTTAAAGTGCTAAAACGTATGGTATAGGCAATTACAAAATAGGATAGTATGCAGTAAAATGCTAATTGTATCTTTTAGGTGAAAAGAGGAAATGAAAGGTGAGTGAGATGCATACAGGCTACTGTCTTCATGACTGTCCACGCTGAAGGAGAGAGAATTGGAGTTGGGCTTTAAACACTAACATAGATGAATAAAGATAGACAGAAAAATTATAGTGGAGTGGGATTTGTTAGCTAAACATTTTAATGCCAATCTGTTGCTTCTTTTTTAAACTTTTTGTTTTTTACTTACTCAGTTTTTATTAAGGTATAGTTGATTTATAATATTGTATTAATTTCAGATGTACAATGTCTGAAACATATTGATTCACAATTTTTAAAGGTTATGTTCCATTTATAGTTATCATAAAATATTAGCTATATTCCCTGTGCTGTATAATATATCCTTTTGGCTTATTTGTTTTATACATAATAGTTTGTAACTCTTAATCCCTTACCCCTATTCAGTATCTTCTCCCTTCCTTCTCCCCAGTGGTAACTACTAACTTGTTCTCTATATCTGTGAGTCTGTTCTGCTTTATTATACGTATTCTTTTGCTTTATTTTTGAGATTCTGAGTATAAATGATATCATATAGTATTTGTCTTTCTCTGACTTATCTCACTAAGCATAATACTTTCCCAGTCTATCCATGTTATTGAAGATGGTGAAATTTCATTCTTTTTTATGGCTAAGTAGCTTTCTACTTTGTATTACACACATACATACACACCACATCTTCTTTATCCTTTTATCTGTTGATGGACACTTAGGTTGCTTTCATATCTTGGCTGTTGTAAGTAATGCTGCCATGAACATTGGGTTGCATATATATTTTCAAACTAATGTTTTTGCTTTCTTCAGAAATATACACAGTTCTATTTTTAGTCTTTTGAGGAACCTCTACTGTTTTCCATAGTAGCTACACCAATTTACATTCCCACCAACAACATACAAGGGTTCCTTTTTCTCCACATCCTTGCCAACATTTGTTATTTGTGATCTCTTTGATGATAGCTGTTCTGATAGGTGTGAGGTGGTATCTCATTGCAGTATTGATTTGCATTTCTCTGATGATTCATGATGCAGACACAAGAAAAGATGCTCAATCTACTGTGTTTCTTATGCTGCAGACTCTGGAAGGCTAACAATACACCATACCCCCAGACTCCTAAGCTACGGTGGGAGGAAGGAGTTAAAGCACCTGGTTTGCTATCCTTTCACTCCCTTCACTAGAACACATCTTGGGGAAAGAAAAGGCAAGTAACCAGGTGTTTCCTGCCAACTCTGCCTCCAGGTAAGGGTATGTGCTGGGAACAACAGGAAAAATCCTTCCCTCTGAAATGCTCTCAGCATGATGTCCTGGCTATGGATCCTCTACCTCTAACTGCATCTGTATGGCCTGGCAATCTGCAAAGAATAGAACTTTCTGGGATATAAAAAGAAGAAAAGTTTCAGAACTTAAACATTCACTGCAGGATGTGGATCCCTGCAGGCCTTTACTCATCTTTCTTACCTTATCTGTTCTGGCCAGAGGCGCTTGTCTGACGCGGGGAGCCGCTCTTGGTGTTCAGTTCTTGCCCTGCTTGGTCTGAGGCATTTCATTGCCTGTATCCTTAAAATTATTACCAGTTTACTACTGAGTACTGTCTCTGATTCATGTGGGTCTGATTTGGCAGTCCAATTCAGTGTATTAGCTAATAGAGTGTTAGATAAGTTGGATTCCACTAAACAGATGCTCTTTTACGAGACTTGAATTTGGAATTCAGATAAATTGAGAGAGGGGCAGAGCTTTGACAACATCTATTCACCACTGCGAATAATATGAGCAAAGTGTGTGTATGTGTGTGCGTGGTAGGGGCATAAATCATGGATGCATTTCATAAGAGGCACAATAAAATTAGAGCAAGAAGCGAAAATAACATTAAGAAGGGGATGTAAAGTTTGCCTGAAGTCTAACTTTTTCTGAGACACAGCCAGCAATTACTGTTTTTCATTACTTTAAATGAAATTCTATGATATACTTGAATTGTTTCAATGACAAAGATTCATACTTTAGAATCAACTGATTCCTCTTTTGATTGCTATAATTGTTAAACACTTATATTGATATAAATCTGTCTCCAAACAGATTCCATCCTTCAGCCCACTCCTTGATGCTACTTTTTGTTTTTATGTAGGGTGTTTTAAGACAGCCATCAAATCCATCTGTGTCTGCTGGTCTCTTGGGTTTTGTTTTTTCAAGTTTGTCTGTCATTCTTCATGACATTGTTTAAAGTCCATTTTCCATCCTGAGTGCTCTTCTCTGAATGTGTTCACTGTAATGTAGGCTCCTCTTTTGAAAATAGATCCAGGTTTTTCTACAACAATACCACCACCAACAGTAGAAATGGAAGTGAAGGGAATAAACAAGAGAGACAGAGGAAAAGCCTATAGATTAAAACAGAGTTTTAAAAATCTAACACATAACAAAGCACACACATTATTCGAATACTGATTCAAACAGATGAGCTGGAAAAGTTAATTTATGTGAGTTATGAGTTATCTGAAAATTTGATGATTGAAGGAATTATTAACTATAGGTATGATTTTGATATCAGGATTATGTTTTAAAACATAATTATATTTTGGAAATGACTTCTGAAAAATTTATGGATGAAACATGATGATATCTGGGATTTGTTTCGAAGTATTTCATGGTGGTGAGTGCAGGAGTTATATTCACATAGTCGAGATAGCCATGAGTAGATATTTGGTGAAGCTGCATGAGAAATACATGGATACTTAGTTAATATTCAGGTAACTTTTGTCAATATTTGAAATTCACCATTCTGAAAAGCATCATTCAGAAGTTTGGGATTAAATTAAGTTTCATAAGAACCGTTTTCTTCAGTCAATTTTATTATTATTAGCCATGCCTTACTTCAAGAAACCATCCCATGAACGTATGTGTGTGTAATTAGCCAGCCAAGAGAGTGAACAGACAAATAGAGAGGCAAAAAAGTGATCACTACCCGCAGGATGTGCTATTGCTGATGAGTCATGGAATTCAGAAGTTAATTTATTTACACAATAATACATTACAAACATCTCTTTTAAAAATTAATCTAAAAAATGGCAATTAGAGTGACTCTATTTTGCTAGTTCTTTGCTATTTGCAAAGAAAAATAGATTCTTCAGCTTAAACTTAGGATCTTACAGAGAAAGTGGGAAAGAAGGAGAGAAATATATGACTTGATATACTCATCTTTTAAGAAGTCAGATTTTATGTAAATGCTCTTACAAGTATGATCACCAGGGCTATTTCTTAAATCAACACATTTTATGGTATGAAATGTGGTCTGTTGTACCCTGTGAAAGCTGCTTTCATTTGGCTCTGAGTAAAAGGACTCTGGAGGGTAACAATTATGAAAATAAAAAGCCCATATTATTTCATTTATCTTTTTAGTTCTAGGTCACTTTTCCAAGAACAAAAACATAGTATCGCTTAAATACTCCTGCAGATGACGGTCAGACCATTCAGTGGCCGCAAGTACTATTTTCTGCAAAATACCCAATCAATACAAAGAACATGTATTCATTCTTTTCAGGTTATATGGTTTTCTCAAGTGGCTTTCTTCATTACAAGGAAAAATACACACAGACACACACACAGAGTCCTAAAATTTACTAAGTCTGTAAAAAATGTAGAAAAGATTTATTGTCTGCTTTCTGAGCCACTAACCAGAAATATATGTCTTTATTATAATTTCACCCCCAGTTGAAATATGTCAATTATTTTGAAAAATGTTTCTAATACCTATATTCCTCTGAAATGCATGTAAAGATAACTATATACAACTTAAGAATTGGACAAATGGACTCATAAATATGATATTCACAGTCTTACCAAGACTTTTAGTGTCAAGTGACTTCCTCATTTTCTTGTTTAAATAACAAATTCACTTCAGTATTTTCAATATTAATTACTTTATATTTTCTCAGAAAGAATCAGATATAGGCAAATGCTAAATTTAGGAATATTATAGACAATAGCACTCTAAAAATGTAATGTTATTTCAAGTGATAAAATTTTTCAATAGACTTTTAAGTAACTAATATAATTTTTCAATAATTTATGCCACAAAAGCATTTTATCAGTGTATGTATATAAATGTATATATATATAAAACTTGTATTTATCAGTGTATATATATAACAATTATTTATATATTAAAGAGCAAGCATCTTTTAAAGCATCTGGTATATCACAGAAGCAGAGAAGAGTTACTTTTCAGTGGTTGGATGTGTAGTCAATACATTACAAGATTTAGGTTGATAAAACCTTTTATATGCTAAAAGCTGAGTGTGCCTGCTTGTGCCTAATAGTTTATTGTAGCTTGAGCTTCTCATACATTTTCAAAGGAAAAATGGATTTTGTTACTCTACATCTACAGGCAAAAATTTCAGCTAAGTATAATCACAGGGATCAAGGAAAAAAATCCAATCCAGTCTGTTCCTGAGCTATCTGTAACACTTCTCATGGAAGGACTCAAATGATTTTGAATGGTTTTTGTAAATGCATAATATCTCACCATATTTAAATGTGTTTAAATCTGTACTGTAACATAGATTTAACTTGAAAAGGAAAACAGTAAATTTCTATTACGTTATTTTAAATATTATATGTAATGGAGTATCATATGTATGGAAGCCAGTTTTACTTCTTGGCACTTTTCAACTACCTTTAAATATTATACCGTACAAATTCATGGTTTTTAAAAGTTTAGAGTTTTTAACATGTATTATCTAGTTTAATCCTAGATGGGAACCTTGTATGTTTATCTGCAATAATTTGACTTAAAGGAAAGAAAGCCTCACATAACCTACTTATTTATTATCATGAATCATGGAATCCAGTTGCAAGAATGTCAGTGAAATCACTGGTCATCCGGTGTTCCTCTGGGTTTGGGTTCACATCATACCTCTGTATCTGTTTCATTCTTTTTTCTGTTGGTACATAAGTTGTTTTCCCTAAAAGACACTTCATTCCTGCTTCACCATAATACCAATTTTATTTTAGTGTTTTGTTTTGGTGGCACTGATTGTGACCCAAAATCTCTATGTCAAACTCTGGTGTCAACTAGGACCTGTGTCTGTGTCATAAATCCAGTGCCCAGAAGAGTCTGATTGGCTCAGCTTTTGGCAATTATTTTCAGCTTGCATTGCTCCTCTGAAATTAGTCTTAGATATTTAATTGACCATTGCATACCTCCACTTTGATGTCTAATAGGCTTTAAAATGTAAAATGTCCAAAAATCAAGTGTCTGATTTTCCTTGGGGTCATGTTTGATTCATCTCTGTTCTTGATATGTCTTTTTGATGGCCATCTCCGACAGTCTCCTTCATGTATGCCCATATCCAGTCCAATAACAAATCCACTTAGCTTTACTTCCCAATACCATCTAGAATGTGATGACTGATCAGTCCTTCAGTCACTATCATCCAAGTCAAACCACCATGTTTTCTTGCCTGGATTATTCATCTCTGCATTTGCCCATGCTCCCTATAGTCTTTTCTCAGTACAGAAAGTAGAATCATCTTTTAAAAAGTTAAGTTAGATCATTTCATTTCTCTAGTCAGGTTTCCTATCTAACTTCTATTAAAATCAAAATTTATTTACAACATTCTGCAACGTTCTGTATTATCTGTACCCCAGCCATTACACTCTGATCATAAAAGATTTACTCTTTTATCTTGTTTACTTGGCTCCAGCGACACTAACTTTGAGCTGTTTTTCACACGAGAGAATGTTGGGTACATTCTCAACTGTGTGGTTCTTCCTGCTGACTTACATGTTCTTCCTGGATTCATCTGTGTGCCTCACTCTCTTGTTTCCTCCAAGTCTTTGCTTAAATGTCATCTTCTCAGGGAGGACTTTCCCGACCACTACATTTATAATTACGGTTTCTCTGCCAAATTTTCTAAGCTTGCTCTGTGATTAAAATTTCTCCATAGCACTTATCTTCATGTGGATATTGTATATATTTTTCTATGTGTTAATTTTATCTATCTTCTGAACATCTCACTAGAATGTAAGCTCTGTGAACACATTTTTTTTTTTTTTTTTTTTTTGCCAGTTGTGTTCTAAAACACTGCCTGGTAAATAAATATTTGTTGAAAGATTATACTTTTCACCTCAGATCAGATCAATCAAGGCCTATCTGAAGGGAGGCTTAGGTAAGAGCAGGTTTACAATGATGGGGTGTCAGGGCAGAAGAAAATAATTAATATGTTTCATACAGTCATATATTGTCACCTAATTCCAAAATAAAAGAAGCAGTGCTCAGTACCACCCGGTGACTTGCTCAGGGTTATATAACTAATAGTAGTAGAAAGGGAATTGAAATTATGTGCTGCACAATCTGGCTCATAGCTTTCAGTGGTCACATAGCCATAGTTTCGCATGACCTGAGGTGTGTTAGGAAAGAATTCTGTGTTATCTCATTTACATAGTTCTGAAATTGAATTGTAATTGGAAAATTACTAGATTCTCATTTAATTATGTCTTGGTGATTTACCTCCCAGCAGAGTATTTAAGGTCATATGCATTGTCTGGCTACTTAGTGACACTATTAATACACATTTGGGCCAAAGTGAGCTGAGATATCTCTTCATGACCTCAGGTCAGTAGCTTTTCTCTTCAGTTTAGAAATTCAAAAAACATATACCATAAGAGCTTTTCAACTTAAATTCTCCTGAAGTTTAACTTGCAGCTACCATGCTTTTAAACTTTGTGGTATTCACAGGGCCCATTTAATATCTGGTGCTCTCTTCCCATTGATACTGATAGGGTGAGGCTGGGAACATTTACCATAGGAGACATCTCTGATGAAAGTAATGAGTTACTTCTGGAAAAATATATCTAATAAAAAACATAAATGAACTCATAGGCTTGTGAATGGATTAATCCCAAAATAAATTTTAAAGAAGGTTTGTAGCTATACTGCAGAAAGCAGACTGACACTTACAAGAAACTAAGGTAAGATAAAAGGAAACTTTAATTGCAGCAGGACCAAATGAGTCCCTGAAGAATTAATTCAGATGGCTAAAGTTTAGGGGAAATAAAGTTTAGGGAAAATTAGATTGAATATTTGAATTATATCTTAAAAAATACATTACTTTATGCTCATTTTTTTCAGTTCAGTGATTTACTACTGCTCTGCCAAATTTCTTGTAAGAAAGATCACTAATTATAAATGAGGCATATTTCATGCAGAAAGTATTATTTTTCTATTCTTAAGAACATATTTTATATCAATGGCTCTGTCAAAAAGATAGAAGGAAAACTGTATTGCCCTAAAAATTAAGGCATAATTTTCTTATAAACATATGGATATGCTGGTTAGAACCATTGATTTTCTTGATGTCTTTAGGAAACTACTTATTAAATTAATCCTGTGGATTTCCTTTTTCCAGATTTCAAGGTCAGATTCAAGAGAAGCTTGTCGATTTATATTACAGTGAAAAAAAAAAGCCTCTTCTCTTATTTTTAAGCACATACTGTGTGTTTGGAACTGAGGACTTGTTATAGAGCATTTTGGGGACAATAGTAGTATATTAAAAGCTGGGGAGTCTTTATCTTCTTTCTTAAGAGTTGAAATTTAATTTCCCAGCTCATTTTATCTATATTTACCTCCTTCCCTCCAACCCAGGAAAAAAGGAAGGAAGGAAAGAAGGAAGACAAAAAAATGGCAATTAAGAAAGGCAGACCCCAAGCTTACTACAGCCTTTAAACTGAGAAGTTTAGAACGGATGATAAAATATAGAGCAACATGTTAGTATCTTACATAAAAAACCACAACCAACCTATCATCGTACATTCACTTATATAAAATTGGCCTTATTCAACTTACTCTAGAACTTCTGAATAAAAATTTTATGTTGAAGTAATTGTATATTCACATGTAGTTGTAAGAAATAATTCAGAGTAATCTAGTATACCCTTCACCCTGTTTCCCCCAGTAGTGACATCTTGCATAACTATAGTAAAATATACAACTAAAAAAATGACATTGATACAATCTATCAACCTTATTCAGATTTCACCAGTTTTACATACACTAATTGTGTGTGCGTCTTTGTATATTTATTTAATCAGTGCATTTATTACATGCATAGATTCATATGACCACCAAGGAGAGAGAACAGTTCCATCAGAAGGATACTTTGTGCCACTCTATTATCACCCTCCCTCACACTACCCTAACTCCTGGAAACCACTAATGTTCTCCATCTCTGTAATTTTATCACCTCAATAATAATATATAAATGGAATCATACAGTATGTGATCTTTTGAGATTGGCTTTTTCTGTATTCAGCATAATTCTCTGAAGATCCATCCAAGTTGTTCTGTGGCCGAGTAGAATCCATGGTGCTATGGACTGAATTGTCCTCCACAAAATTCCTATGTTGAAGCTCACCAAAGTGACTGTATCTGGAAATATGGTCTTTCTGAGACAGTTAAGGTTAAATTAGGTTGTAAGGATCAGGCTCTAATTCAGTAGGTCTGTGGCCTTATAAGAAGGGGAAGGGACAGAGTGATCTCTCATTTTTCTCTCTGCCATGAGAGGATATAGTGAGAAATCAGCCAGGAAGAGCTCTTCCCAGAACCTAGCCATGTTCCCACCCTGATCTCAGCCTCCAGAATTGAGAGAAAATAATTTCTGTTGTTTATAAGGCACCCAGTCTATAGTATTTTGTCACAGCAGCCCAAGCTGGCTAATACACACGGTATGGATGTATCAGTTTAGTTAATCCAGGACCTCTGATTGCTTCTAGTTTGGGGCTATTGAGAATAAAACTGCTATAAACATTCATGTACAGGTTTTTGTGTGACATAAGTCTTATTTAGACATTCTGATAGCTGTAGAGTGGTATCTTATTGTGGTTTAAATTTACGTTTCCCTAATGGCTAGTGATACTGAACATCTTTTCATGTGGGCCTTACTAGATTTTTTAAAACTATATTGAGCTATATTTTAAAAGTCTTGCAGACTTTTTTTTTTTTTTCAAAGACATACACTCAGCACCAAAAAGTTTGATCAAGGGGTTTATGTTATAGGGGAAAACGTTTTTACTCCTTAAAGCTCAATTTTTATACATAAAACTTCATGAAATTAAAATCTAAATTGTTTTAGGCTCAAAGAAAATAGAATAGATAACTCGAAACTGTGACTGTCACTAATCATTTTTATTTGCTTTTGAAGTCACTTTTTATATGTTTTTGGAAATATGTTATCAATGTAACAATTTAACTGAAGCATTGCCATTTTGTAAAGTCTTCTTTAGGAGGTGGGAAGCTGCCCCAGCCCCTCCTCTAATCCTGCAAAGAACAAAAAGCTTTTTAGGCTGACACTCAGCATCTGCATTAGGAATGTTCCTCTTTCTCAGACGGTCCTCAGAAATCTTGAATTACAGCTTTGACTTTCAGATGTTTTCCTAGGTACCTGAAAAGTAAGAATTAATAGCAGCCATAATAATGAGTTGCGTAGAAGTAAGCTGTAATTAATTATTAAATAATTAACAATTAATAAGCAAATGAGTATTTTAAGTAGAATATGTGCTGCCAATATGGGAAATTGATAACCACGACCTTAATTAAAGAGAAAAATCTAAACACTGTCAGTTAACTTGAAAGAAATATTTTCCAAATAAGCTGCAAATTAGATAATTAAGAATTGATAGTGATAAGACGTTTTTCCTCACTAATCTCATTTTGTTTGCCTCCTCTTATGTTGCTAAGCCTAAAGTAAAACAATATCCAAGAGCATAAATTAAAAGAATTAAACCCCTTTAAATTTTTCAGGAATGCTAGTTTATTCTGACTTGTAAACAGAGTCTCATCAAATAAAAATTAAACATGAATTTAAAATCTTCCATTTTATATTTCTGATAGTAGCATGGAGGAATGGTATGTGTCCTATCAATATAGACTTCTAGAGGCAGAATTAGGGCAGCGAGTCTGTTAAAGCTTCTAGTACATTTAGGGTGTAACCATAACGTATCTAACAAAATCACTGATATTTTGACAGTAACATTTCATAGAAAAATTGAGTTTTTCTGAGTATTGTTTTTGGTAATTGAGGGACAGTGGTACATGTTTTAACTATTACAGTCCCTTTTTATTGTTTGTAGACTCTTGGCAGAAGCGCAATCAAATCCAGAATTCTCCATCCCATTGTAATTTTGCCTCTAAGTTTATGGGGTCTCTGAATTTGAAATATCTCATTTGTGTGTAAATTGACTAAACAATGACAACACAAAAATAACAAATACTTACTGATAGCCTAACATGGCCCTGGAGGCTGCTTTTAGTCCTTTTCAGTGTGGTAGATTAATCCTTCAATCCTCACAACCACCTCTGAGAAACATTCTGTGGATGAAGACATTGAGGCTTAGAGTCATTGCTGAAGGTCACAGAGTAAAGATGTCAAGATCTAAACCAAAGTTTATCTGGTTCTAGAGCAAAGGTGTTCCTCATTTTGTCATATTAGGTTTTCACAGTCCTTCAGAAATAAGAATCTAAATTAAATATTAATAGAAAATCATTCATTGAGTACTGTAGTTTCAGCATATAAATAACCTCAGGGAAAAATTAATTCTAGAGCATATTTCATCACCAACCAACAGGTACATAGAATCTGCCAAATTAAAACTAGATGGTCAAATTATTTTTCTCTTAAAGTTTTATCATGTTATCCATTTAAAATTGTCCTTGATGCTTTATAATAAAAAAGGATTTTTTTAACCAACAACTAACTGGTAGTTTTAGCAACTGCCAACAATTTAAATGTCCAGCTATTTGTAGTGATTTATTAATTTTTTTACAAGTAACTGCCATATCAGTCTTTTACCCTTAAAGTGTATAAAAGACCATAATTTTACTTTTAAATAAATGTTTGTTTTTTAAAATACTAAATTTTCTATTCTGAAGTCATTTAACAAAAGCTATCTTCTATTGAAAAAATATAACCCTTCCTAAAAACTCTGTCCATCCAAAGCTTCTATCAGAGCTCCCTCCTTGCTCACTGTCCTTCCTCCCTGTCACTTCCCTTTCAATTTTCAACTCACTGCAGTCTGGCTCCACTCCCCACTGCCCAGGCTGCCTCAGGCTTGCCATGGTCAGTGGACAGTTTAAGTCCTCATCTTGCATTCTCTGGTCCTCTAGTACTGAGGATCATTTGGTATACTTGATATTGACATTGTTTTCCTTTTAGAAATTTCAGGATGGAAATTTATTTTAACTTCTATAGTGAAAAGAGAAGGGGAGAGAGAGAAAGGGAGTCAGAGTCAGTCCCCTGTGTGCGTGTGCGTGCTCGCGCGTGCACTGAGTCATTTTGGGTAACAAATTTTAAGAAAAAGTTTTCTTCATGTTATTAACTAGTAAGCACTACCTGCCTAGAACTTTATTACATCATTTTTGATTCTTATGTTCTTATTTCTATTAAGTGTCTGTGAGGGTTTGTGGCGGTAGCCCAAAGTAACAAATATATTGGTTACTGATTTCAGTACCACTATGTGTAAGATTGCTGGCCCTTTTATTTAAACATATGTCAACTGTTTTGCCCTTTAGACATATGAAAATGAATTGGGGGAGGGGCACTATAAAACAGATCAGGGAGAAACACGATGGGTTTAGTAAAACTTAGCACTTTAACAAGGGCTTGGGAAGTGCTAGATCTGAGCTGGAAATTCTGTTGAGGCAAATAGTGAAGAAACAAATCTTTTGTTCAGTTTTAAATTGCTGGCTTTATAACACTTTTTGAGGCATAAATCAATTTTATATTTAATTCACAGACACTGCTGGACAGCACAGCAATTGAAGGCAGGGTAGATGTAAGTTAAATCTAGTATTTTTTTTTCTTCATAGTAACTATATCTTTTATAGAAAGGTCAGCGATAACAGTTTCATTTTTAAACTGTAATATAGAAGATAAAAAAAACAGATGAAAATCTGCAGATGTCACTTTGCTTGTTCATGCTTTGCTTCAAAGTCTGGGAGAGTGGGAAGTATTATGGCTTTTGAAAATCACTTGGATGATTTTGGACTAAAAGTGTCCAGTATATTTAAGCACCCACTGGTGAATTGTTTATCTCAAAGAAAATCATATGCAGAACTCTAGCACATGAAATAAATATAAAAACTAAATTCTGTTACATGCTTACAGTGAGCCAGGCACTGTTCTAAGTACTTTGTACATATTATCTCATTTAATCATCATAACAACCTAATATGGTAGAAAACTATTATGATGCCTAACTGATAGACAAGGAATTTCAAATTCAAAAGGAATTAAGCTTGTAGTAACTTAACTAAGGAGTCATAGACAGTAAGTAGTAGATTTAGGTTTAATTCCGAACAATACTGCTAATGTAAGCAGATAAATGTACAGATCCTTGCAGTGATGAGGGAACTGAAGCAAGACCTTGGAGTGCCACTGGCTAGATCTGCCTTTTGACTCTCACAGTATTTCCTAAGGAAATCCTAAGGACCCTCATTTCTAGTGTATTAAAAAAAAATCTGAAATTTCCATCCCAAGTGGTTGCCTAAGTGCTGTTGGAACTCCTCTCCCTACTGAGCATCAATTAAAATGATTTCAGAGGAAGACAAAAGACATAAACATACCACAACCAGCAATCAGACGGTTGCTTAGGCCACAACCCAGAGAGCATCTTTGTTGCTCCTCTTGCCCTCATGCTGTCACTTGCAGTCCATCAACAAGTTCAGTGTTTTCCTATCATCAAATATGTCCTGAGTGTTGTAACTGCTTATAACATTCCCTGTTACCACCTCAGTCTAACCCACAATGATCTTTTTTGCAGGTGGTTTCAGTGGCCTCCTGAATGGTAATCCTACTCTCACTCTTGCCCCCTGTAGTTAATTCTCTAAACCTAGAGTGATCTTTTAAAAATATAAGTATTATCATTTTTTTCTCCTGCTCAAAACAGTCCAAAGGTTTAGCATCACACTGAGAGTAAAATCTTTCATTCTCTGCGTGATCTGACACCAACTTGACCTCCCCTCCTCCCCTTCTTCCTCTTATTCACTCTATTCCAAGTATCCTGGCATCCTCTCTATTCCTCAGAAGTCTATCCCTTCTTCAGGGCCTTTGCACATGACAGTCCTTCTTCCTGGAACATCTGCATGGCTTTCTTCCTCACTTCTTTCAGGCCTCTGCTCCATTATTGCCTCCTCATAGAGGTTTTCCTTCACCATAGTGTCTAATGTAACTCAGCTCCCTCCCCACCTCCTTATAGTGTTTCTTTATTTAATAGCACTTTTGTGCTAGTAGTTCGCTTGATCTCCTCCTCCCCTAAATCCATGTTCTGATCTCTTCTGCCAGCCCTGCCCTTGGTGGATCACCTCCTCTGAGATTCATCGCCCCTTGGCTCTGGGTTGAGATTGGCCAGTGGGAGCAGTGGCAGATCAGAGGGTAGAAAAAGAGAGAGATCAGGGTGTTTATTATTCCCTTGCTTCCTTTATGTCTCAAGTTTGCTTGTAGCCATGTGCCTGTCCTCTAAGGCCGCAGATCCAGTCAGGCGGCACTTCCCCAGCTCATTCTTGTTCTCCTCTAGGAACACGGTTTTCCTTACTTGCCTATCAGGCCTAGAATGGTTCTAGTTTCCCATTGTTGCTGCTTTCTAGGTGCTTTATCATCCCTTGTTGGTTTCTTTAGCCCTGTCCATATCTCTGTATAAAGTTCCTTTGTTAACTCTCTTCAGTTAAATTTGTTGCCACCTGAATCCTGCCTGAAATCCAGATGATGCAACTTCTCTTCCCATTACTTGAAACTTCACATTTATTTGTTTTTTATTGTTTAACTCTGCCACCAGAATGTAAGCTGTATGAGTTATAGTAAGCAGGATTATGCCCCTCAACCCTGCCAAGATGTACATGTCCTGATCTTTTGAACCTGTGAATATGTTACCTTACATGGCAAGACAGACTTTGCAGAAGTGATTAAGAGTAAAGACATTGAGATGGGGAGATTATCCTGGATTGTCTGTGTGGGCCCAGTATAATCATATGAGGCCTTCAAAGCAGAAACTTTCCTGGCTGGGTCAGAGAGATGAGACAGGAAAAGACAGGAGAGAATAAAAGCTGGAGAGATCTTGATTTGACATTGCTGACTTTGAAAATGAAGGAGGGAGCCTCAGGCCAAGGAGTGCAGAAGCTGAGAACAGGGTTCAGCTGACCATCAGCAAAAAAATGAGGCTGTCAGTCCTAAAACCACAAGGAGCTGCATTTTACCAATAACCTAGAAGAGAAGAAAACTGATCCTTCCTAGTGTCCTACCAACTTTTTGATTTTATCCTTGTGAGAACTGTGTTAGACTTTTTACCTCCAAAACTATAAGATTTTTGTTGTTTAAGCCACTGAATCTGTGGGTAATCTGCTAGGCCGGCAATAGAAAACTTAATGCATGAGGTTTGGGTTTGTCCAAACCTTTGTTGTAGATACAGTGCCTAGAACAGTACTTGCACATGTAAAGATGCTGAGTGAGTATCTGGGGAACTCATGAATTGATTTGTTAATTTATTTTAAGAAACCTATGTTCATCTTAACAAGCCTGTGAAAGAACATAGTTATATCCAGTATTTACAAAATATGATTGCCCATGAGCTTTTCAAGAAGTAAGCTCAGAAAAAAGGAGTTCAATGTATTTTACCACAGGTATTTCAAAGCCTTGTCAAAATAAACTTTCTATTCGATCTGTCATTTTAGAATTCAAATGGAAAATCAATTCCCATTCAAGGTCAAAGTGAGCTTTATATTTTCAGTACTTAAGATGTATACCTGACATCTAAAATGTGTTTTTTAAAAATGTGGATTAATTAAACTACCTCATAGGCTTATTTCGGTTCCTCTTAAAATTGTCAGTCTATTTTTTCATTGAACTTGCTGTGTAGATCACTTTAACAGCTTTTTTTCTGAGAATATCTAATGCTGTTGTGCCTCTATAGCACATTCCATGAACTTAAAAAAAATCTAATTTAAAACTCTTAATGTGTGATTTTTATGTGTGAAAAGATACTTACTTAGGCAAACTATATTCTATTATACTTAAAATAGACTGCATTATCAATTCAGATGTATAACTGATCAAATTAGAAGAGGGCAATTAAAAATAGTCATCTCGGCAACTATTAATTAACTTTAAATTTAACTTTCTCTGTACTCCACTTATGTAGAAAGAGACAGGAATTTGAAGCTAATGCTACATTATCAGAAGTCAAAACGGTTTTAAAAATACACCTGAAGGCATATTTTTCAAGTTTACTACAGTCTGAATATTCTGTGGAAATGGTTACTTAAATCTGGATCTTCAAATATTCGAATTATCAGAAAGTCCAAGTTCTCCATCTAGATGTCACTGTCCTTGTAAACAGTTTTGTGCTTTAGAATTGTTGTCAAA
The DNA here is from genome assembly GCF_036321535.1 of Camelus dromedarius. Taxonomy (NCBI): domain Eukaryota; kingdom Metazoa; phylum Chordata; class Mammalia; order Artiodactyla; family Camelidae; genus Camelus; species Camelus dromedarius. The sequence goes on along the minus strand of NC_087436.1, from coordinate 57,920,291 downwards.
ACGTAGCTCCTTCTAGAGAAGATGGTTTGTTTTATCTATATCTTCATCATTTTTTGTTATGGTGGTTCTTAAAGTGTGGTTCCTGAATCAGTAGCATCATTATCACCTGGGAAACTGTAGGAAGTGCAAATTCTTGGACCCCACTCAATTCTGCCGAGTTAGAGACTCTGGGGGTGGGGCCCAACAATCTGTATTTGCTGAGCCCTCCAGGTGATTTTGAAGCATGCATAAATTCAAGGAGCCCTACACTAGCCCCGTAAATTACCTGCATTCCACAGGGTCTTCTACTCATTAATTGAGCAGATTTAAACTAAAATGATAAATGAGGAAAATAAGATAAACTGGATGCCTTATGTAAAGAGCCACGGATTTCTGAAAGTTTGTTGCCTGAGATATAACTGCATATATTTAAAATATCTCAATCTTCATAAGTTTCCAATTTACTAATAAGGAAACTGGGTAACAGCATGCTCCATGTAGGAAAATTAGTAGAGGAGAATCTGCAACCTTGCAAAACATTTGCACCTTTCATTTATAGTTTTATTTTTCCCTTTTATGTGTCTGTGAAGTTTATATTGAATATAGTACCAAACAATGTATCATGAGGTCAAAATAATGATTTTATTGCCCCCTTTAAAGACATAAACATGTTTTCCTCAATACTGAAAAAATGATGGTACTAACCCTCAATCAATAGATGTTTTCTTTATGATGGATTTGTTCTAAGACATCTGAAGAGTCCCTGTAGCTGCTGAGAGCACTCAATAGAAGGCCCATTAGGGATTCCTCATGGCACCCAGCTGATACATTCATTCAAACAAGTACTTAGTAAGTGCCCACAAGGTACTTAATTACTGCCAGATACTGAACAGGAGACGGTAAAGTAAGGCAATTCTCTGTCTTCCAGGATTTTATAATTTAGCCAGGAATTAAAAGGACCAAACATTTGTCTCATACTATCATGTGTCAGGCACTGAACAGAGGAGATAGAAACTGTATCAGTTAATCCATGGGGCCCCTCAGGGAAGTTGGCATTATTCCCAGTTTACAAATAAGAACACATTAGTCTGAGAGATGCTGAGAATTTGTTCAGATTCATCAGATAAGGTAGTGTGCAGGTGAAATTTAAAATCAGAAATGATATTTAAGTCCGTGTGGTTTACGTGGTCCTTGTACCACTCCTCATACAAAACGTAAGCAGCAGTTCCTAGATGTGCACAGTAAGTGCCTAGGTGCATAGTTTGTGTTACTGGCCAGAGGGAAATTAGAAAAGCAGTGGTGACTGGGTGGGGAAGTGAAGACTTCCCCCCCCAAAATTCAACAGAGATGTTCATTGTAAGAAAATGGGTCATTGCTTCGATAGGAGGGGGAAAAAAGGTTAAAAGTATTCCAGAAGGGAGACACTGTTAAACAGAAATGCATAGCTAGGAATGAGAAAGGCAGGTTCTGGGAGAGTGATGAAATCAGCCCAGCACATTTTAGGTGCTCAGTAAGTGGTATAGAATGGCTTTGCTTGGCTCTGGCTGTGTATGAAGGCACACTCCGTAACAATTAAAGGATAGCAGTGAACAGCATCGCTGAGATTCACCTAAGTGATGCATCTACTGGCTGTGTCCTTGTACATTCAGCCAAGGGTTTGAGGTCCCTACTACTTTGGCTTTAACTTTGGATATGCATTGTCTTTCCTCATGTAAGTTGTAATTCTGCTTCTCTGCAGTCAACAGGATCCATTCAACTTAGTCATATTATCTCTTAAAGAAGACCTCACAGGTATATTTTCATAAATTTCTCAAATCTTTGGAGCTGAACGTATTACTGAAAGTAACAAATCTCCTTGGTACTTGTTTGCAGATACTGCAACATGCTGGGAAAACGCAGTTTTACTTTTAGTAATCCAGTTTTCATTCAACTTAGTATTAAGAAAAGATTCATAGATACTTATAGGAAGTATAGCATGTTTGAAGAAAAGACACATTTGATTCGTTTATACTGTTAGCTTCAGTGGATTTTGATATGCCTCTGTATTTATTTTGAATCAAAGTCTCCATGTAGAAGTAGATTTCAAGGAAAAATTTCAAAAGAGCTTTTGTTTTACTTTTTAAAGTCCTCTCTGTATAAAAAAATTTTTTTGTCATTTGGTCACTGTGAATTTCAAAAGGGTCTCCTTTGATAGAATAGTCATTCCCCAAAGATCTTTGATCTACTGTGGGGAATGTCATTGTTCCTAAAGAAGATAATAATAGCAGCAAGAAAATAATAAACATTCTCTCTATGGTATCACAGTTATAATTGATTACAGACAGGCAGATTGATTTTTAATCTATAGACACATGACAAAGTCAGAAGCAGAGGAGCCGATAATGCTTTCCTTTCATATTATGAGGGATATATTGAAGATCTGGAATTCAAACGTGAATTCTGGTACTTTGAAAAGATAACAGGTGAGGAGTGACATCAACATCATGGTGACACGAGTTGTTCCCTTTTTCTCTCCTCTTTGATTTACAACAAACTGGACATCTGTAGGTTCTGACTGGCAGAAGTCCTACCAAGACGGAATGAATTACTCGAGACTGTGGAAAGTCAAGAGAGTGAGAGAGAGTTGGGGAACAACTCACGGAGGATCTCAAATGTTCCCACATTTGTTGTGTACAATCAAAGGAAAAATCACTAACAGTTGTGTGATGGAATGCAGGAATTTAGGGAAAGACAAGAGGGGATTTGAGATTGTAGAAATCACAGTGAGTACAAGGGCTTAGTTTATCTTTAGGGAAGTCATGGGCAGAGGGGAACAAGATACATTCTTATAGATATCTTAGAGCAGACCATGAGACCAGCCAGTTCCTTGTTTTGGGGTTAGAAGACTATCTAACAGTAGGCACGTCCAGCGTTTATAGCTGGACAAGCAGAGTGCTATCTAAAACCTCAACTATGCAAGCAAGGCATTGTCTCTGCTTTTTAAGGCAAGGAGACCGGAGTGCGGATGCACAGGCGCCTGCTAGCAAAGCAGTTACTAAGCACATTTGTTCTTCTTAAAGGTGACAGGCAGCTGGGGTCTGTTACAATTTGTTAACCCAATCCTGGGCTCCCACAGACATCCATAACCAAAAAACAAAAAAGAAGTTTTTTTCTGTACAGCATACCAGAACACCTGAAAGATTCATCCATCATAGCACCCAAAAGTAAGTGAATTGATTGGACACCAAAGAGGTTATGAAGCAAGGGATGTGGTGGTAAAGGCAGTGATGGCAGAGAAGGTGGCAGCCAGCCCAGCAGTAAAAATCATCCAGATTAGAAAGGAAGAAAAAAATTATTGTTATTTGCTGGTGATATGATCCTATATAAAGAAAGTCCTGAAGAATAAGTCAAAAAACTGTTGGAATTAATGATTTCTATAAAGTGGCAGTATACAAAATCAATATAAAAATCAGTTACATTCCTTTACACTAATCAGAAAGCATCTGTAAAAGAAATAAAACCATCCCATTCATAATAGCATTAATAACAATAAAATATTTAGGAATAATTTCAACTAAGGAAGTCAAAACATATATAATAAAAGCTACAAAAGTTTACTTAAAGAAATTGAGAAAGGCACAAACAAAAGGAAAGATATCCCATGTTTATGGATCTGAAGAGTTAATATTGTTAAAATGACCATACTACCCAAATCCATCTACAGATTCAATGCAGTCCCCATTAAAATACCAAAGTTCTTCACAGAAATAGAAGAAACAATGGTAGAATTTTTTGGTTACACAAAAGACCCCAAACAGCTGAAGCAATGCTGAAAAAAAAAAAGGAACAAAACTGGAGGTAACATTCTTCTCAGTTTCAAACTATACTACAAAACAGTAGTAATAAAAGCAGTATGGTACTGGCACAAAAATAGACACATTGAACAATGGAACAGAACAGAAAGCCCAGAATTAAACCCTGCTATATACAGTCAACTAACATTTGAAAAGGGCACCAAGAATACCCCATGAGAAAGGGATTATCTCTTTATCAATAGATGCTGGGAAAACTGGAGAAACACACAGAACAATGAAATTGGACCCCTATCTCACACCACTCACGAAAAGTAACTCAAAATGGATCAAAGACTTGAACAGAAGACCTGATTCGCTAAAAACTCCAAGAAAGAAGCTTGAACACTAAGCTCATCAATATTGATCTTTGCAATAATTTTGGGGACATGATGCCAAAACAAAAGCACAATTTTGAGCATATTATGCTACATGAACTAAGTCAGACAGAGAAAATCAAGTACTGTATGATATCACTTAAATGTTGAATCTAAGAAAGTTAAACTTATAAAAAATAGGGTATGTCTTCATTGGGGAATTGCTTGTTTACGTCTTCTGCCTATTTTTGGATTGGGTTATTTGTTTTCCTGTTATTAAGCTGTATGAAATGCTTATATTCTGGAAATTAAGCCCTTGTCAGTTACATCATTTGCAGATATTTTCTCCCATTCCATAGGTTGTGTTTTTGTTTTGCTTATGGTTTCCTTTGCTATGCAGAAGATTGTAAGTTTAATTAGGTCCTGTTTGTTTATTTTTGCTTTTATTTCTATTGCCTGGATAGACTGCCCTAGGAGAACATTGCTAAGTTAATAGGCACATGAAAAAATGCTCAATATCACTAATTATCAGAGAAATGCAAATCAAATCTGTAGTGAGAATGGCCATCATTAAAAAGTCCACAACGATAAATACTGGAGAGTTTGTTGAGAAAAGGGAACCCTCCTACACTGTTGGTGGGAATGCAGTTTGGTGCAGCCATTATGGAAAACAGTATGGAGATTCCTCAAAAAACTAAAAATAGACTTACCATATGACTTAGCAATCCCACTCCTGGGCATACATCTGGAGGGAACTCTAATTGGAAAAGATACATGCACCTTAATGTTCATAGCAGCACTGTATACAATAGCCAAGACATGGAAACAACCTGTATGTCCATCAACAGATGATTGGATAAAGAAGCTGTGGTATATTTACACAATGAAATACTACTCAGCCATAAAAAAGAATAAAATAATGCCATTTGCAACAAAATGAACGGACCTGAAGATTGTCATACTAAGTGAAGTAAGCCAGAAAAAGAAAGAAAAATACCATATGATATTACTTATACGTGGAATCTAAAAAAATGACACAAATGAACTTATTTACAAAACAGAAACAGACTCACAGACGTAGAAAACAAACGTATGGTTACCAGGAGGGGAAGGAGGTGGAAAGTGATAAATTGGGGTTTGAGATTTGCAGATACTATTATATATGTAATAGATAAACAACAAGTTTCTTCTGTATAGCACAGGGAACTATATTCATTATCTTGTAGTAACCTATAATGAAAAAGAATATGAAAATGAATATGTGTGTGTATGTATCTGTGTGTGTGTGTGTGTGTGTGTGTGTGTGTATATAAAAAACTGAAACATTATTCTGTACACCAAAAATTGACACATTATAAACTGACTGTACTTACCTGTGAAGCTTTTCATTTCTCCATCAAATCTGAATGAGAGCCTTGCTGGTTAGAGCATTCTTGGCTGTAAGTTTTTCCCTTTCATCACTTTAAATATATTGTGCCACTCTCTTCTGTCCTATAGGGTTCCTGCTGAAAAATCAGCTGATAACCTTATGGAAGTTCCCTTGTATGTTATTTGTTGCTTTTCTCTTGCTGATTTTAGTATTTTCTCCTTACCCTTAATTTTTGTTAATTTGATTACTGTGTGCCTCATTGTTAACCTCTTTGAGTTAATTCTGTGTGGAACTCTTCACTTCTGGACTTGGGTGACTGTTTCCTTTCCCAAGTTAGGGAATTTTACAGTTAGTATATCTTCAAATATTTTCTCAAGCTCTTTCTCTTTCTCTTCTCTGTCTGGGACCTCTATAATGCAAATACTAGTGCACTTCATGTTGTCCCTGAATTCTCTTAAACTATTTATTTCTGTTTATTCTTTTTTTCTTTTTTCTGATCTGTCTTTTAGCTCACTGATCTTTTCTTCTGCCTCATTTAGTCTATTCTTAGTTCCTTCTAGTGTGCTATTCATTTCAGTAATTTTATTCTTCAACTCTGTTTAGGTATTCTTAGTATTTTCAAACTCTTTGCTAAAAACTTCCCTCTGTGCATCTGTACTCCTCCTGACTTCTCTGAACACCTTCACCATCACTACTCTAAACTCTTTCTTGGATAGATTGCCTATCTCCTCATCATTTATTTCTTCTCGGATTTTACCTTGTGCCTTGGCCTGGAAGATATTCCTCTGCCACCTCATGCTGTCTAAGTTTCTATTTGTATTTTCAGGTGGGTTAGTTATATTTCTCGACCTTGGAGAAGTGGCCTTCTTTGGGAGACATCCTGTGCATCCCAGCAGTGCACTTCTCTCTTGTCCTCCAAGGGCCAAGGTCCAGCCGGTCCCAGGGTAGAGTCTGGCCTGCCTTTGCAGATTCCTTCCACAAGCTTTGGGATTGTTGTTTTCTTATTTCTGGTCTCTTCCCCCTGGTAGATGAGGCTGAACTAGAGGCTTATGCAAGTTTCCTGGCAGGAGGAAATAGTGCCTGCCCACTGCTGGGTGGAGCTTAGTCCTGGCCCTCTGGTGAGCAGGGCTGTAAACTGCTTATACTTTAAAAAAAAAAAAAAAAAAAAGAAAGGAAGAAAATGGCAGTTACCAGGGAATGGGGGTCAGGGAATACGAGTGATGGTGTTTAAGGTACAAAGTTATAACAAGTAGTAAATAAACCATAGATATCTAATGTACAGTCTAATGAATATAGATAATATTGTACTATGATTATGTAAATATTAGTACACCAGCCATCATATTACAGTATATAAAATATTAAAGTAACACTGTATGTCTCAAACTTACACAATGTTACACATTAAATTTATTCAATTAATTTTTAAAAAGGCTTTAAAACTATAGATATTAATTACACTTTAATGTAAGTTTGAGCAAATGTTTAACAAAACTATTTAGAAAATATTTTTCTTGGGCTATCTCCATATAGGTTATTTAACCAAAAAAAAAATTCCTTTTTATACTAGTGTGATCAAAGAATTTACACGAATTTCTACAAATTTATTTTTATCAAAATTTCACATGTGCTCAATAAATGTTTTTTGAGTATTTATAAAATGAATAATGAGCAACAGAAGTTTCTTTCTCATTCCTCTCTACTTTCTGTTTATACTCTCTGGAGGTAACCTTTAGTACTTGTTTTGTTTTAGCCACTCCTGGTACTTTCCAAATATTTAAAATAACATTTTCACACTGCTTTTCCTTGGTTTTTCAGATACTGATATGACCTATTGACAGACTACCCTGGAATTAGATTGTATATATTATTTCACATAAAGTTACCTTTCCTCCCAAAATAGTTTTAACACATTTATATCTAACTTCTTATTCAGGATTATCATTAATATGACCATGTGAACATTCTTTCATGGTTCCAGGGAGGCTCTGATTGTTCGTTCAATATGTGTACTTTCAGTGAATCACCTTATCTTTTGTTCAAGACGTCACTAAACCACCCATACATCCACTGGTTTTCTAAAGAAAAATTTTAAACTAAGATCTTGTTGCCTCAGCTATAAGTGTTTTTTTCCTTCTAATTTAGTTACAAAAGTAAAATATAACTAGCATGCATAGCATCACCATTATGTTTTGATTTTAAATTTCTCATTGGAATTTTTCAATATCACACTTATCAATAATCCTTAAAACTTGTGTAAAATATTTGCATTATTAACTTTTGAAAATGATTAATGGAATAGAAAACCTACAATAAACCAAATTTCTTGCCTCTTCATATAGAGATATGTTTTTCTCCTTGAACTCAGAGTGTGATACTAGTCTAGGTGTTGACTTTTGTTGCCCACTTTGGATGTACGTACATACAACTACTAAAGTGCAAACTTGTCAAATTATCTTTATATCTATATTTTGTATTATTTCTTAAACTTACATGATTTAGAGGGCTCAATGGCTTCACTCTCTTTATGTCATAATTTGTTCCCCAAAATAAAATATCTTAAGAGAGGGAGTAATCTAGCACTTTTGTTTCACCTTTATTGAAATAACAACAACAACATCAAACTCTAGTGTCTTTACATTTACTTTGTGTTTATATCCTGTATATTTTTAAAATTTATTAAACTACATCTCAAAAACCACTATTGATTTCTATAAATTGAAACAGCCATTGATTTACTAAAGAGGACTTAATTCAGCTCTCCAGGAAAAACTTATTCTTTATTCAAGATTTACTGTCTCCTCAACTCCATTCAGAAATTTTGCAGATTGGATAGCCCTTGACATTTTGATGAACCACCTGACAATTTCAATCATAGGTTGGATTTCAAACAACAAATGTTTGAGATATTCCATGTTTTGAATTATATCTGTAATTCTCAACCCTAAAAATGTCCTTTGCCTGTCTCCCAAGAACATTTTTCCATTTGAAATGTTTTCTTTTAGTTATATTTAGTTGTTTATTTAGTTGTATTATTATTATTTAGTTATATTAGTTTTCTTAAAGTTATATTCAAAGCTAAAGAGATGGATTTTCCCATTAGTATGCATTTTTACAAATATAATTAGGACAGAGAAAAATTTCACTACTTAGCAGAATGATACAATGTTCTAGCTATAAAGCTAGATCATCCTTTGACCTAATTCTTTCTCTTTCCTGTTATTGTTTTAGTCACAATTCTTATTGGATATTTTAAGTCTTTGACCTAATTTTTCCTTTAATTTGTAGAGATATTTATCACAAAGCTTTAAGTGAAAAAAAAAAAAAACACATAGTTTTCAAGTATATATACAATATAATTCAAAATTCTTTTGCAAATTGATTTTGATTTTTATTAAGACAAATCAGAAAAATTACAAACTAATTTGAAAAATAGTTATCTGGAAATTAATCTTAGATTTTATTATCTCTTAATATAACTCTAAGTATCAAAAAAATCAAATAAAGATAGTTGACTATGTATTTTTTCCATTTTTAACTGAAGTATAGCTGCCTTACAGTGTTGTATTAGTTTCCAATGAACAGCAGAGTGATTCAGTTATGCATATATATGTACATATTCTTTTTCATTACAGGTTACTACAAGCCACTGAATATAGTTCTCTGTGAACTATGTTTTTTTAAACTATATATATGCTAGATGAAGTTTAAGAAAATTAGAGGGATTAAAGAGGACATATTTTATTTTAAGTGGAGGTTTTTACTCTGATTTTTAAGAAAAGCAGGTTGAAACTGAGGAGAATCTTTATAATCATTTAATGGTTTTATTCTATGACCAAAAAAAAAAAAATTCTAGAAAGAATTCACTCGTTTTTATAGGTCACTTAGTAAGAAATAGTGCTTATCTGCTTCTTCCCACTCTGTACACCAGAATCTTAACTGTATTAGCAAACACCTACTTCTCAAATGTTGAGATAGAGACTTTTACTATAGCCTTCATAATTACAAACATCAATTTGTTGAGTATAATTGAGCTCATGCGATGATTTTTTAATATGTAATATTTAATTGTTAACAAATTCTCTTTAAATATATTTATGAATGTTTTTACAAATAATAAATTATGTGTATTGTAGTTATCCTTAATCTTCAGTCTCTCACCTTTAAGGATAGCTTTTAAAAATCTTATTTAAAAAATAACTATAAAAATATTATTCAGATTTTTCTTTTTGTCAGAAGCAGATTTGGTTAATTGTCCTCTGTGTGTCCCCAGCTGCTTCTGTCTAAACCCAATCTGTCCTGGCATATCAGTTCTTTGTATCAAAGTGTATGTAACTATTTACATAAAAATATCAGTCTCAGTTTTCCATTTATTCGAAGTTCATTTTAAGTATACTTTATTTATTAATAATATTTCAGTAAAAGTTTATCTCCGTCCATTGTATTCTGGAAAATGCCAACCAGAATTTGCTCATGATACTCAGAATGCCTTCTATCCATTGCTACCTGACCATTCACCATTCTGTTTATGTTTCTACAGTACCTCTAATAGCAATATTCTGCCCTTTGTATTCTGCATTTGAAGACTCGATGGTGATAGGTTACTGTTCAACTTTTTTTGTTGGGGCTAGTATCTTATGGATATAACCATAACTTTGGAAAAGAGTAATAGTAATTTACCTACACAGAAACTGGAGTCATAACTTACTAGCATTCAGCTAACCTCACTGTAACTCATACTGCAGGTCTGAGTGAATCGTGTGTGCAGGAATGAGCATGCTAAACCAAACTCCCAGAGGCCCTTTCTTCATTAGACAATAATCCTTAGTCTGTAGTGGGGCATTTATGTATATATTTTAGAACTCCATGTTATACCAGTGTTTGCAAAACAAAACAATCATACGAGTAAAAAACAGATCACTCTATTTCAACAACTGTGTTGATCAGATCAGAGAACGGTATTTACTTCAGCTATGTTCTTGTCCTTAAGTCTCACAAGAATACGTACTGTCAGAAAACTCTGAAAGAAATCTTTATGTCTTCAAGGCCTCTTAGAAGAAAGGCTTTTGAAGCTTGTTAACCAGCTTGCATTATGACTGTTTTCAAATTTCTCTGGAGAGGAGAACAGGTGGCTCTCAGATTGCAGCCATTAGTGCATCTCTTGGGTCTGAGGGAGACCAGGGAATTATCATCTAATAGATCTGTCTTTGCTGTCTGACTTTTTCATTCTGACCTGAGTAAACTGTGAAATTAGGCTAAATATGAGACCATCCTGTGAAACAGTGCTGAGTATTTAAGTAAACTGTGAAGCATGTGGGAGATTCAGAATCAGTTTGTAACTCTTTAAAAGGGACCAGGGAAGTCCTGGCACATATACCCAGGCCACTCCTCGAATTATAATCCACAGTTGTGCCACACAGCATTTATGGCTTCAGTGCTAGTGACAGAAACACACCTTAGTCCCATTGTATAATTCCTGATGAAAAATAACTCTCAAAAGAAAAACTGACTAAAGAGCAGAAATATATACAGTAATCTTAAGAGGATTTTTTTTCCTTTCTCTTTATCTGCCTGGAGTTAGTGAAAACAAGCCTTGACACATCATTTACTTAACATCTCAGCAAAACTGATTCTTACTGTTGAACCTGAAAGAGCATATAAGAGATAAAGAACAGGCAAATCCAGCTATTATTTCAGGATCTAAAGGATCTAATTGGTAGCCAGAGTTCAAGGCTGACCTTATCAGTTGGAGATGGGGGGAAAAAAAGAAAAACCCACAATAGTAAGATAAAAATAATGTTTACCTACCTCCAAAATTCAGTTCTTGTAAATAATAACCCATCAGTACAAACGGAAAATTGTGTGATCTGAATAATTTATGTAAAGGTATGATTCGTGCCAGAAGGATTAGGGGTATAAATAGCAACAATTTAATATGTGTAAAGAAGTTTACTTCAAATTAGAAACTATTTTTAAGCAATAGGCTTAAAATTACTCTATTCTTTTGTCTTTTCTTCTATGCATTAGGGGTAAGGCCTTAGTTACTTGTGCTGGAATGTTACATGTACACTGGCAGGCACTATTGTACTTTTCATATTTCTAATAAGCATTTACTGGGGCTAGGCTGAAATCTCACTTAGAACAAAGACCAGGTCTGTCTTGCTCAGTGGAACAACTCCAGTCTTAGCACTGCGGCTAGCATATTTCAGGTGCTCAAAAAGTTTGAATGGTTTTGTTAAATTAATTGAATGGATGTAGAATCAATGCCAAGTCATCACGCCCAGTCCCTGACCAGGACTTTTATAAAGCAGTGGATCTCAAAATGATTCACTAAACCTGTGCCGTAAGTACCAACTGCAAACTTGTTAGAAATGCAAATTCTCAGACTTCATGACCAACATTCACAATCAGAAACTATTGGAGTAGGCCCAACAATCTGTTTAAAAAGCCCTCTGGGTGATTCTAATTTGTACTAATATTGAGAATCACCAAGGTAAAGAAGCCTCAAATACACTGTACACAGTGATTATGAGAGTGTCTCGACAGTCTGTTACAGAAAGATAGCTTCTATGGACAGATTGTGCATAATTTTAATTTCTCGAGAACTTTTCTACATCTCAGGAATTGCTTCGCTTTAACTAGAGGAACTATTCCCTATTCATGTGGAGTAAATTGTGTGTTTTCTGTAGGAAGGCAGACTTAGTTGGAGTTCCTGGTACAGATCCTGAGACAAGGGCTTGGGTGCAGATGGTTTATTAGGGAGTTATTCCCAAAAAAGCGCAAGTGAGGAAGTGATGAACATGAGACAGTAAAGAGAAAAGCCAGTCAAGAATGTGTTACGAAGAATGGATTACAAAAGTGGGCAAATGAGGCTCAGTCCTTCAGCAAACCTGAGAAACTGTGTGTGGAATATAGCTCAGAGGCACCCCACTGGGAGGTAGGGACTGGAGCCTTTTTCTACATCCTCCCATCCACGTTGGTTGAGAACTGACCTGCAGTGACACTAACCTACCCCCGCATCTAGGTTATGCTCGTATGCAGCCGAGTAAGCTGGAGAAAGTCCCAAGGCAGAGAAAAGAAGTGACACAAGCTCTTAAGATGGGACATGTCAATATGCTGGAAACTGTTTTCACCTACAGTTGCAAGGCAGCTCACATGGGCTGAGGGGCTGGGAGGCAAAGAAACCCTCTAACATGATAATCCTCACCCAGTTCACAATAATTATTTAATGTCTATCAAGATACGTGCTCAGAGTTAGTGGCTGGGAATGTAAACATAGATAAAGCACCATCCCCGCCTCAAGAAGATTTCAGCGTAGTGGAAAAGTAAACAGATAAAAAGATAATTAAAATATAACTAGATACCTACATTTGTAAGAGGAATTTATAGAGGAGAGAGTGTAGTGACCATGGAGGACTTCTTAGAGGTGATGCTGATAATCGTGACGAAGGGGAATCTTGAAAGGCACTTAGAGGCCAGCCAAATGAAGAGGCTTTGGGGGAAGAGGAGCTGTGGATAGAAGCCAGAATGATTGAGATGTGAATGGGAGGTGTGAAAAAATAGAACCAATCATAGGCAATGTTTGAGATTGTCTATACAAGTCGGTGGAGAGGTCATGTGTTAGGTGCTGGGAAATATGGAGTCCTATGGGTGATAAATGGAGAGATGGAAGGTGTGAGAGTATGGATACCTGCACACTACAGGTATCCTACAGGTACCCTGCAGAGGCTGCAGACTCCCTAAGGAGGAAGGAAGAAAGGGACTCAAAGTTCTATTGAAGTGATTAGTCCCTTTTTTTGGAGAAAGAGTGCCTATTTTACTGTGAAGAGAGGAGAGCAATGAAGTTAAAATGGTGTGTATTCCTTTGTAAAAATGGGGCAAGTAATAGCAACTACCTTCGCAGGGTTGTTATGAGACCTAACTGATGAATGGCACTACAAGGCACTACAGTGTTTACTGCTGCTTCATGGGCAAAATACAAACCCTGAAGTGTTAGCTATTATTATTCAAATAAGGATTTTGTTTGCTTGCTTTGCTTTTGAATTTAGAGGGACAGAAATTTGAGGGCTTGAAACCATATCTACGCTACCCATTGGTCTGTCTTTATTGTTATTTAAAGTAGGAAACAGCTACTTGTGAAGTTGTTAGGAAAATGGACCAGGAGAACTGTCTGAAGGTTGAACGTCACTGCCATGGGAAATGGGAAGGAGCAAAACGAATGATACATACAGGCAAAAGAATTGCTGGTTAGAATCAAGTGTCTGGTAAAGGTTAGAAGCCATGATTTTGCAGTGACACTAAGCCACACAGCTGTGTGATCCATTTCTAGGGAAGGAGGAACAGTGTCTTCTCAGACATCTAAACAGCATTCAGGGTAACAGTAGTTGTTTTGTAGAAATTGTGCAGTGTAAACACAGACAGGTAAGCATACATATAAACAATTTTTTAAAAAAACTTGAAAAAATTTATCAAGAGATTTAAGATCAGTGAAAATTCTAAAATGTGTAAGGTATTTTTGAATAATCGTGCACCATGCGATCATAGCCCAGGTTCCTTTGTCAAGCTTTGTAATTCTGTTCTACAAATGACATTTTGTTTGAGCAGTTAGCAGTTGGTGCCTCCATTTCAACTGACATTTTGTTACTAAACACAGTTCTAACACCATAAGGTGATTTGTCAGTGGTAAGAAAAAGATAGTTTCTATTTCACTGTAGTGAAATAGCACAGACGGGATAGTCAGTTGCTTGGAATTCTGGAAAGTGTCCATATTGTCAAGTCCAACACCATTGCAAACATTTTTATAGTCAGCTGCAAGGTGTACTATTTAATGGAAAAAGCTATGAAAGAAACTTAGAAACATCAGGAAGCTTGAAGGTGTTTTGATTCTGTAAAAAGTTCAAGGATCATATCTCCAGTGAGCTTAAGTATCTTGAGAATGATCAACACAATTACTTCAGGAATATGGCCACGGAAGTTCACATTTTTCTTTTCTTTTGTTTCTCTTTTGGATACTTTGAGTATCAAAATTATTAAGATGTTTCTTAAGTACCTTATATTTTCTCCTGTGAAGTCTTTTGATTCTAGAATCATCAGCGTTTTCTATCATTATTGATAATAAGTTCTTGTCATTATCATTATATCATTATTGATATTTTAGAAAGCAGAGTCCATGTGAAATACTGGAAAAGCCCAGGGATAACAGAAATATTGAACTAGGAATGCCTTTTAATAAGCAGTAATCATAGTGGCTTCATCAGTGATGAGCTGTTGATAACCCAGAGTATGACAAATTTACACAAAGAACAGTAGTAATAAACTGGTTAACTGACTAACTGCAGAAATGTTCCTAATCCCTTATTGCTACAATACCCAGGAATCATTATCCATTTTTCTGTCCTAGAAGCTTTTGGCCCTTTGTCCTGTGACGACAATCAGAAGTTTTGTTTTGATGAGAGAATAGGAACAGATAACTCTTTCTCTGAGTAAGCATTAGCTGCCAAATATGTGTGTGTGTGTGTGTGTGTGTGTGTGTGTTTGATCAGCTAATCAGCATAGCAAGTTGTTCACATTCTGAAAAGAATGTGAGAACTAAGACTCAACTAACAGAAAAACAAGTTTTCTTACACCACTTTAAGACAAATGGTCATGGTGTAGAATGATACATGAAACCACCTGCATTTCTCAGATTCTTCAATGGTTCATTCTTTTCTCTCAAAGGTGTATAGTAGATGCAATAATAAGTTACACAGTGGAGTTCAAATCCATATGCCACACAGTGTTCTGCAATACCCAGTTTAACTGTAGATATTTTAACTTTGAGGAAAGCATAATAGTTTCTGAAACTTGGGGAAAGAGGGCTATGAAATCAGTACAGAGGATATTTACTTATTCATTCTTCCTTCCACCCCTGGCTGTATGATTTGGATGATTTACTTCAGTTGTCTTCATATGTAAGGCAGACATAAATGTAGAGCTCTCATCATAAGGATATCGTGAGCATTAAATAAGTTACTATATATAAAAGCACTGGTGCCTGGCGCATAGTAAGCACTCAATTAATATTAGCTTTTATTATTATTATTGATGTGCTACAAGCAGCATTCGATTAACAGTTACTGAATCAAATGCACTTGTACTCACCTGTGAGTATGAACAAAACTACTGCAGCAACCTAAGTGAAGAAGGGAAAGAGGGCTAACAAAGGAAAGAGATCAGCACGTTTGATACTTAATGTTACAGGTGCTTTAGATCCATTCATCCATTTCATCCTCACTATACACCTGTGAGAATAGTGTTATTCAGATAATCAGGGAACTGAGAGAGTAAGTAACATATCTGACTGTTAATAAAAAGACCTGGCATTTAAACTCAAACCCAGTTATTCAAATTTAATGTTCTTTTTTTAATACCACATAGCCTCCAAATTCCAGGATATCTGACCTTTGAAGATTTAAAATATGGTATTTCTGCACTTCATTACCGTGTAAATAATTAAGATCTCCTAGTTGATAAAATGTGAATTGGGTCATTTTCTTATTATTTAATTTTTAAAAATTAAATTCCATCCAGTGACTTCCTTTCAATACAAGTTTATCAGATGGTTTAGTCCTGGATAAAATCCACAGGATCCCCAGATGTGTAAGCACGTGTTTAGGCTGTACAATTATCTTTTTTTCACAAACAGCATTTAGTGAAACTTTGCCTTGTGCCTGGCAACAAACTTTACTGAAACCCTACTATCTTTCACTGATTATTCTAAGGGTATAGACCAGTGACCAAAATGAAATTCTCACCTTCTGTGAAGCTTATATTTTAATGTGCACAGAAAGAGACAGGAAATACGTGTGTGTGTGTGTGTTTGTCTTATGTGGGCTAAGTGTGTGGGACTGGCAAGGATGGGCATCATAGCAGGCATGCCTGATGGAGTAATATTTTGATAGGGACCTAGACGAAGGGAAGAGGGGCCGTGTGCATGTCTGGGGTGGAAGAGCAATGCAGGAGGCAAAGTGATGGCAAAGGTGGGACTATACTGAGGACAGGAAGAAAACCAGTCCAGCTGAAGCACAGGGAGTAAGGGGAATATAAAACACACAATGCCCTCACAGCCAATTACATAACTACACACTAATTAAGGCTGGAATAAAGGTTTGTTCGCAGTGTTAGAGAGTGCAGAAAGGGGGGGCAATACTGCCTGGGGTTGGGGAGGTAAGAGTGGGGAAGGATTTGGCGTTCGCTTCAGTCTTTGAATTTTGAGAACTACTTTGTCAGGGAGAGGATAGAGAAGAGATCAAAAGGAACAGAGCAAAGGCATGAAAGCTCACAGTTGTGACGGGCCTGTGTGTTGTCTTTTGATGTGATCAGTAGACTTCTCTGTAAGATTCTTTTTCTTTATTTGCTTCAAGATAGTAAGAAAGTCTTATTGCATAAATCCCAGCAATTAAGTTCCAATGTGTCCCCAAACAATCATTTTAAGCCCTGATCAAAATCCAAGTAATAACTTACATTCATCTTTTTTGCCAGATATTCTTAAGAATTAATTTACTCTGCCAAGGGTCATTTAGCTTTTTTTAAAATAAAGAAATATTTTAATGTCATTCCTTTCTTGTGCTAAAAGTTAACAGATTAGAATATAATAAAACAGGCAAGGCAAGGGATGAGTGGTCCTTCAACAAACACTGCTTTTCCTAATTGTTTGGGGATAATGTACCTTTAATCACTAGAGCTGACATCGAAAAGAATCTCAGTGGAAGCAGAAACTCACAAAGAATTAAAACAACAACACCGTGATCACTTGCACTGGAAACAACTGTCAAATATTTATTTACATCCTCAACAGGCAAAGTCTTGAAATCATGAATTTACTTTTAACCACTGTTCAATCTCTGTTCAATAATATAGCACACAGGAAGGTGGATCTGTGCCAT
Organism: Camelus dromedarius; assembly: GCF_036321535.1. Taxonomy (NCBI): domain Eukaryota; kingdom Metazoa; phylum Chordata; class Mammalia; order Artiodactyla; family Camelidae; genus Camelus; species Camelus dromedarius. The sequence continues at coordinate 57,902,872 of NC_087436.1, read as the reverse complement.
ATGATGAACACAGATTCTGTGTTTTCTTACGTTAGTGCCCGTCTTTCCACATTAAAAGGCGTAGCAGGTAGCATACTGTTGGCCAAATCTCAGCGGTGGCATATTTCCATCTCCCAGGGGGTGTGGGAAGCCCCAACTGCACAGCAGTAACAATAATTCTAGCATATCCGTTTATGAAATAACTTTGGCAGTAATGGCAAGAGGATTTGGATGAAAGTGTATTTGTGGTCTTCCAGCTGGAAGATCAGAGCAGAGATTCTAAAGCAAAAGGCACAGAGTGGGATGGCAGATAGTGGCTGCTTGGATAAGAACAGAAGAGTTGGGGATCCATGCTGAGCTCAAGGGGAAACGCAAACAAGACAGTCTTTTCAGAGTATCTTCTTGCTGCCCACTACCAGCATGAGAGATTACTGATGCCATCTGCTGGATATATTTGGTATTTAAAAATGGAATCTGCACAAATGATACTCCAGTGCCTCTTGATACTGTGGCTTTAGTTCTTCTAGTGAGAAGAAAATCGAAAACCAGATCAGCTAAAAACAAAAAACAAAACAAAGTCAGGTACATGTTTAGTGTATCTTAAGAAGTCTGCAACTTTGCATTGTCACTCTGCATTTCTGAGAATTATAGTGTTTAATTTCACTGTGTTTTTTAGCAGAACTGTGTGGTAGTACGGTTTACTGGTGTGTGACACTTAGGAAACTGGATGTAGAGTTTGTACTATAAATCCAGGAACTCCTTGCTAAAAATCTTCTATGCATTATAAACTTTATACGTGATATACTCCCTTTTGAACTTTATTGGAGGAAGGATAGTGGTTTGGTTTGGTTTTGTCTTATTTTGTTTAATTAGAAATGGAGAAAAACATTAAAGGAAAGAACAAGTATTACTATTTGATCACAACTATTACATATACCTTTGAGTTTTACGTAAGATATGGTAATTCAATTTTTGTTTTTCTGTGTTCTGGGGAAAATTTCCTTTGTTAGTTGCATTCCCTATAGAACTATTATAAAACTATGCTTTTAAAATTTAAATATTCCTCATGGTGCTTCAATAAAAATTTAGAACTCTTGGAAATGTGTGACTAAATTAAATTGATTCTAGTCTGTATCTCCCAAGAATTGCTAATCCCATGAGATTTGTAGTGGAAATGGTTTCTGTGGTCAAATTCATTTGGAATAGTCTTACATTCTAAACATCTTCTCTTGGAGTTTCATAAAGCACATTTATTAAAACATGAAGAGTTGGTATTTACTGAGAGTTTACTATGTGCTATTTTTGCATTTAATCTTTGTCATGATTCTATCATGAAGGCACTATCATAAACCCTAGTGACAAATGAGGAAACTGAGGCTTACAGAGTTGGTAACTTGTTCAAAGTCACATTTACGAAAATGGAGAAAACTCTGATTTTAGAAGTCTTGCTCTTAAGTCTGAAGCCATACGCTCAAAATAATAATATATGAAACAATATTATGGATTAATATGACCTAGGTTAAGTATATTTCAGTATTGATATTAACCTGTTAAAAGCTTTGAGGATTAGTGCAGTGATGACATCTATTTCACATAGCTTAACTTAGCATCTCTAAATCTACTTGGCCATACAGTGCTTACAAATTTTAGTGGAAGTAATTTCCCACAGAATACTGAAATGCTGAGATGAGTATAATACAATAGATCAGGAGCCAGGAAGGGAGTAGCCTGTTAGTATTTCTCTGGCCACTCGCTCCAAATAACTGCTGGTGTCCTTCCCCAGGCACGCCACTCACTCAGGATTCCACCGGACGGTTTGGAATGGGCAGGAGTAGGAAGCAAACGCTTGATATCTTTGTTACTGCAGGTGCACAGAGCACGGGAACCCTTTCCATAAATGTGTATTATTTCGTACATCCTGCAAAGGGAGTAAGCTTAATTTAGTTAAGCCACAAGGTTGAGTGAAAAACAGCATGCTGCTGTTATTACTGAGTCAATTAAATTGTCCTCTGAGCTTGTAGGAACTGTTCTGCATTTATTACCAGTGAGCTACACGCACTGGCAGTTTCTTTGCTTCGGATTGTCTTATATTTAGCACATCTTAAAGATTTGAGAACGGATGATAGAAGACATGGTGATGAATTGTTGGGCTTTTCTAAAGATTCAGAAGTTCTAAAGTCCCTGCCAGTGACAGATGGTCTGTCCTTACTCATCACTTGTCTTCCTGACAGGACTTGATTTTTTTTCCCCCTTTTTTGTTCAGTTCTCTTAAAAGTAAGCTCAGCTTCTTGGGAGGTGGGGTAGTCTTATTTGTTATGACCATGTTTCTGTATATCGCTGTGGCAGCAGCTCCGTGTGAACGTGCACCTCGCGCCCTCTCGTTATTAACGTGCATGTGTGTAGTGATAAGAGGGAGGTGTGGGGCAAGAGGGGAGGGAACAGATTACTAAGAGGAATCCATACGTCCTTTCTTCTTCTTATTTTGTAACTGAACCTTCTACAGTCCCCATTGGATAGTTTTTTCTTACTGACTTGCTACTTTCTTTTGATAGCCCAAGCATAATGTGATGTTTTAGACAGTGTTTCTTACTATTATGGTAATAAAGTCTATATTATTTTAGGACCGTCATTATTTCATAGCAGTCAAAAATTTTTGGAAGTTTTGGGTTAAAGAAATACAATTAGGGTAGAATAACTTGCTAGACATCTATAAGAATCCACAGAATGAGACCAAACAACTACAACAGTAATGCAGTTAGATGTAAACTATGTTCCCACTGAAAAAATTTCCATCAAATTGCTTAATCCTTTTCATTGGCTTAAAATATATTTACTGCTAAAGTAGGAGATGTGCTACTTATGTAAGGAAGATGAGAAAATGGAATAGTTTTCTCTAAGTTCTAATATAACTGGAAATAAATACAAAGGCTTAAAATAGTCTAGGATATCGTACAATCACTTCTGAATCCTTTATCGAGAAGTAATTCAGTCCTTCAAGTTAGTAATGAAAGTAGTTTGTTACAGCATTACTTAGGCTGAAGTATATTAAATGGAAAGTGATTAATACAAATATAAAAATTATTAGATGAATTGATTTGGGATTTATAATTAGTTGTTTGACATTTGCTGTCTACACAAATGGCTGAGAATTTCTTTTTATGTAAATATGTCTTTTATAAGAATGTTCACTACATGTTAGCTCAATTTATAAGATGTGAAAAGGATAAAGAACATTATCACTCCTTTTTATCTTTTCTTTTAACTCTACTGTAATTTTCACTTCTCTGGGTGTATATGTGTGTGTATGTATATATATATGTTTAATAGTAGGTTATATATAGATATTTAATAATATGTAAGAATATACATAATATAAATAGATACATAGTCGGTTTCCAAGATCTAAGCTAGTGATCTCCCCATCACCTTTTTATGCCTCTTACTAAATATTCGTTCCACCATTACAGATATCAGTTACCTTTTTAATTAGTGGCTTTTTGCATTGCTCTCTTTTAGTAACATTCAATTATAAAAAATCAGAGAAGTTATGCCAGCTCATTAGTTATGCATGAAGATGTTAACCTAGACCTAAGGAAATTATAGTCCTCTTTTAGTGGATAGTTCCTCAAATAATGAGTGGAAGCATTAACTTTCTGTGTACAACATAGCAATAAAAAAGTTTCAGAGCTTCTTTATAATATGGTGCCACAGTAAAGCATGGATTTTAGTTGTGTATCCATGTATATCTTGTATAATTAAAGGGACGAGGCACATTTACCTCCAGATGCTTAAGTACCTTTCTGGTATAATTTATTTTCCTTCCCCAAAGAACAATGGGCTCATAAAAAAAGCCCTGAACATTCAGTATTCATGAAAAGGCCAACAGATATTGCATGGTTTTGAAATCATGCTTTTATAAAATCACAGAATTTTAAATTACTCTAATAAGTGTGTTTATTAAAATTAATTAAGGTTAGAAAAAGGCACATAGCTGAGATTAGTAAAAATGCATTGCAATAAAGAAGATAGGCTAAGTTACTCTAACAGGTAGACCCAAAATGCAATGTCTGAACATAGCAGAGGTTGGTTTCAGCGTTAGCATAAGACTAGTTCACGGAGTAGGGAAGTGGGGTCTGCTCCATGACCTTGAGCTATTGTGATAAATGATTTATTTCTTTATCTGCTGTAATGTGCTCATATTTTTTCCTCGTTTCAAAAATATAAAGAAAAATGTTTTATAGTTTAGTATTCAAGAGTAAAAGAGAGACAGGAGTAAGAGAAGATTATTTCCTAAGCAAAGGACGGTGGTATGGCTAGTGGTATCATGGCCTTAGATGAAATATTTGCCTTTCTCCTTTACTGAAACACACGATTGAGCCTGTACCAATATACTATTTTCTGCTTCTGCCTGAAAGTTTATTTCAAGACAAAGTGTGAAAGTTGAGTAAATTTTGTGGTCTAGACACATTATCAGTGTTATCATTATAGACACAGTATTATGTTATCATTATCATATCAAGAAGGTAACTCTTACCTTCTACTTATTTCATAAATTTTGTTGCACAAAATAAGTCTTTACTTAGGTTCTACAGGTTAATACAGAGTTCTCATAGACTGCATTTTGCTTTATCTTGCCACACGGTACACATTGTCTGAACAGGGATAATTTAGGCTAAATTGAGTCATTTCTTCATTCTACTAATAATATTGTTCCAGAAGTACTTTCAATCTATATTTTGGTTTTCATTCTCTTTTCTATAAATACTTCGTATTTCTATATGTTAGTCATGTGGGTTTTCCCCCCATATTCAATATAATTTCTCGCTCTTTTTTTAATACAGAGAACTACTTTGCTTATATCTGAGTCTCTAGTTTGTATTCCATTAAATTCTTATGGCATTCTCATTTGTTTTTTTAACAGCTTTGTTGCTAATAAATTACTGATGATTTGTCTAAGATGATTAAAGAAAAATAGTTATAAAATTAGAAATAAAGGGTGTCATTACTGGTATAAAGTAATTTTTTTTTTTAGCTAAAGCTGAAAAAACTGAAAACTGCATGAGTCGTATTTTCTACATTAAGTTTCACCTAGAAGTTGAGCATTAGTTCAAAAAATGATAATAATGATATAACTCAAAAATAGATAACATATCCTTACTTCTATGATACTGTATTATATATACACATTAGTAAGGTCATAGGAATCTATATGATGTATATGGAAATGGTATAAAGTTTATACCAAATTTTTTTTGAATTCTGCAAATAATTATATACTTTAAGAAAGTGTTGAATCACATAAAAATATATTTCCATTTGTATTTTTCATAATTCAGTGCATCTTTCAGTAGGTATTTCTCAGAATACCCTCAAAGAATAACCCTCAAAAGTAATTTACACTTTATAACAATTCCTTGCTAGCTATTAGAAAGTATCTTCAGTTGAAACGTAATCTGCAGGTATTGTTGCTGAAAATAACAGAATAATCTCTTTCAAATCAGTTTAACCTATTATATATCTATTTGCTCCATGGCATGAGTTATAAAACATGTCTTAGAATATGTATGATAAACTGGATAGAATGGAAACCTTGATTAAAAAAAGTGACCTCTGCTGTACACACGCAGAGACACAGACAACACACAGAGGAGGGTCACTTTTAGGTCCTTAGCTGAGGATCATTTCAAATCAATTTATCCATAGCTATCCAGACAAGATTGTTGCCTACATGTAGTTCACTTTTCTTTTAACATAAGTTTTCTTTCTGTTCATGTTACTAGTGGTCTAAAAGCTACTGAAATTACCCACCTATAACATATGTTAGTATAAATGTTTATTGCGTTTAGTCTTTACATTCAGGTAATTTTATGATTGGATCTCCTTAGAATACACTTGCACAAAACTTTTCAGAACATAGAGCATTTTACTTTGTCAAGACAATAACAAACATATACACAGGGATGTAGATGATAAGAATGTTAAGTTAGAGCCAGATTATGGAGGAATATGTACTTAGGTGTTTCTTAGGTACGTAATAGAAGGTCATCAAAATTTATTTGGAGTAGGAAATATGATTGGAACTCTACTCTAAGTTAAAATCACTAAAGTGTTATTTACATTTTTTTTCAATTGAAGCCTTTGTTTTTCTAGGCTTTTGATTATATTTTCAAACTTAATTAGCAAGTCTACAGTGCATTTACAAGATGAACACATGCTTCCACAGTGTTTTACTAATGGTTTCCATCTTCAGTTGAGTAACACAGACCTTTCTAACGTGTAGTATACATTTTTTGCCATTTGGCAAGTGTATCTATTTAGTTTGGTTTGTTTTCCACAATTAATACTGACTGATAACTGGGTTCTTTTCTCTTCCAGGTTGTGGAGACGAATTTGGTTGCTTTTGACTGTCACTGGATCATTATAAATGAGGTAAACTAAACTAAACCTTGCTGTTAATTCAGGGTCCTGTTTTCATATGTATCGTCACAGCATTCCTAGGGCCTTGAATTTCTACCAAGAGACAGAACACAAAGTAAACTTTCAGCTTACTGAGTGGATGCTGTTAGATAAAAATAGAATAAGGAGTTTTTTTTTTTTAATTATAAAGGACTTTGCATGAATGAAATACATGGAGAACGTATTCCCCACTGAACATCTTTTAGCCTTTTCCGTTGGCACACACTGCCTACTTCGGGAGATCATCTTTATGAAAAGTACACTCTTCTTTGTCAGCACAGTGAATTCCTCCCAGTGGAGTGCTTATGTTCCATTTATATTTTACTGTTGTTTCTAGAACTTTTATATCCACCCCCCTTTACACAAAGATTAAATAGTTCAGCACATGAATATGAATAAACAAGAGCAGATTGTTTTTCTTTTCATAAAGCAATACTATTGTTTTAAAATTCACCCACTTGTCAAATCCCTTGTGAAAGTTTTTTGAATTTTCTAAGGACCATACATAAGATAAAAATACACTATTACAATATGAGAGCCCTCTGAAACAAATTATTCTATTAGCACCTGCCAGTCAGAATTGGAGAGGACAGTGAGAGGTCAGTCAGGGATAAATAATGAGATCATGTGAATCTGTTCTCAACGAGACCTAGGATTCAACGTTAACTATCACTTATGAATAAAAATTATGTATTATTTATCAATAGATACTAAATATTGAATGATTGAATAACAAGTTTTGTCTCAGGAACAAAACAGCATTTTGGGCAAGAGTACTGGTTTTGCAATTAGCCAGATCGGCTCCATCCTGGCTATACAACTGGTTAGCCGTGTTACTATGGAAATATAGTATAATCATCCTGTGCCTCAGACTGCTTTGTTTGTATGTATAGTAACATTTACTTTACAAGTTCATGATAAAAATTAAGTGAAGTATTATCCAGTATCCGTAACACAGTCCTGACAAAAGACAATAAATAGTGCTGCAGTAATGAGAAGAGCACGGTGAAGTTCACAGATCACTTTCTCACACATTATTTTGTTGAACGCTAAATATTATTATGAAGTAATGAGGGAGTCAGGGCCATGGAAAGCATATGATTTGTCTCTTCTTACACAGAAAAGTAAAACCGGTTCTCAGTTCAAGTGGTTTCTCCTGCACCACACGTCACTGATGGAGTTTTAGCTCCCTTGTTGGCTCTTTTTCACTCAATTTAAAGGCACTGGAGACATCTTACAAATCTGTTGTTGGTCTGCCAAACTTTAGGTCTACATGATTTGTCAGTGAATTTCTTATGTCAAATTAGGATGTGTTTTTCTGAGATCCCCACAGATAATGTGTGTATGTGAGATCTGCTTTTCAATAAAGTTTTTAATAACTTTAATGTTCTAATACCACTCAAGTTTCTGTCTCGATTGACTAGATATCAAGATAGAGTAAAAGGAAAAGGGAAACTTAACAAACCTTCATAATAACTTTTCAAATGAGGTATTTTCATTTCTATTTTTCTGCAAGGAATCTAAGGTTCAAATAAATTAAACAGTTTGCCAAAATTTACACAACTATGAAGAGGTGATAATGGAATGTAAAACCTTTTAGTCCTTTCCAGCCTAAAGCTTTGATTGTTCTTACTTCATTTTCTTTTGCTTCGATAATTTTCCTTACAGATTATATTTTTGAAATTTCTGCTACCTAAATTTCAATCTTAGAGGATCCATATCTTGTTACTTTTTGTCTTTAGCTTATTATTTTCTAGGCTACTATTTTTTGGAGTAGAGACTCCTCATAATTCCTGTTTTTGTCTCACCTTGCTTTTATTCCCCACCTACTGACGGCAGTGGATAGACCACACAGGCTTTTCTGTTGTAAAACAAGCTGGAGCCATTTTACTTGTTTGCATCAGTAGAGCTGACTAGGGGAAAAAAGTGATTTCTTGCCTCCTTAGAGACATGGATTAATCAAGCCTATTAATACCTATAATGTATAAATGGAAATGCCCATTCCTTTCTATTCTTTGGCAAGATTGCAGAAGGGACCCCTGAATTAACTTTTTTCCATATTCAATTTAACTTCTAGCACTATACCTGAATATTAAAAGTATGAACCCAGGTAAAGAGAGCTTTCCAGAATACCAGTGGCCGTCTGTCTAACGCTTATTTGTCAGTTTGTACTGTGGAAGAAATCGCTTCTTCATATTATAAAGAGGAAATCTGACTGAGTAAACTATCATGTGTTTCATTGATGATGATTATCTTGGAAAGAATAATACAGTTATATTTTAATATATATTTAATAAATATTATAACTCCTTTTGTTGAACTTATTAAATTTTATTTCATAAAATATTAGAAGGGCGAATGATGTCTCCAAATGGACATTCCATAATTTGGGCCACCATTTTGCAAAGAAAACATCCACACAAACAAAGCAATCTAACCAGCAAATAACTCAATAAATGCTAGAAGTGTAGAAGACAGTATAGAAGACCTCAGTTCTTTTCTCCCCTTCACACTTGGGTTTTCTACTGTAAACTGTCATAACTATAACTTCACTTTACCATTACTGGAACTCTTATCTCTGTTTTACTCACAGCCCTCCTTGCTAGTCCTTGAGCAGAGATGTCGTTTTAGCAAGATGGCAAGTCAGTACTACTTAACCTTTGAAAAATTTGATGTTCACAGCACACACTGTTTACCTTGGTCATTATATTTTCTAAGCTAGGTTACAACTCAGAGATCAAGCATATTTTCTGTATTTTCATCCCGAACAAAGACCATCCTTCAATATATCTGTGGTCAGCACCCATTCTTCCATGTGATTCCATTCAATCACCTCATTCTCTCCAAAGGAAACTTGAGTCTCACTACCTTTATTTCACTTTCAGTCCTGTTTATAATGGATGAATCATAATTTACCCTAGTCTCCATAAAAGAAGAAACAAGGATTTCTCAAATTTGCTAGGAAGATAGACTCTAAAAGGATCAACAACCACAAAACCCAACAACATGCAGATGCCCATTTTGACTGAACATGGGAATCACGAATGTGTCTAGTTTGGTTTGTGTAGCTACTATTTTGTTGCTAATTTTAAAATGGCTTGCAAACATTTATTTAATCTTATTGCACCAACAGTTTCTCAAAGAGAAACTATAAATCAAAGTTGGCATTGTGCATCATGATACAAATTGATGTTGAAACTTGAAAACAATGTATTTTTTTCATTTGCATCAAGTGTGCTATAATAATGAGAGTCCGTGCTAGCTCATATGGTGTAATCAATCATCTGTTAGTAGTTGGTAATGGTATTTATCTTCTCCCTGCAATCAGTGGCTGAAGCACAGAACAGCCTTTCCACATAAGTACTGTCATCCCTTCAGGGTCCTGAAGCAGATGGCCTAGCACTTTATTTAAGTTTTACAAAAGTTAGACATTCAGATAGGAAGCTATGCACTGTTTAGCATAATGCTATGCGCACCCTTCTATTAGCTGTTGATACTCAGCCTGACCTTTGGTGTCCTGACTTCTTATTTAAATAGTTTAAGCCATTATTTTCTGTTAATCACTACTGAATTGTGCCGTTAAGGAGAAGTTCTTATTGTTCTTTTGAGATTTGAAAAGCCTAAGTGTGTAATGAATATGTCAAGCAGAAAGCTGCCATTCTGCTCCTCTTCCTGTTCTTACAGTCTACAGCTGGTGTTGTTTCACATTTCATAATATTTGTATAAGTTATTTCGCATTAACATTAAACTTGATGGAAGCATCAAAGGGTCATCTTTGCAATAACATGAAGAATATAAACGTATCAGCAAAACAATACCAACGAAAAGCATAATCTTTTTAAATGACACCACATAGTACACTGCTTAATATCATTACTAAAATTTGCTTTATTTAGAATAGATCACATTATTAAATCATCCCAGTGCCTGTACTTACAGTTGTAGGCATCTGTCTTTAGAAGGTGGTTGGGTAAAGTCTTCATTTTTTTTTTTTTATCATTCGTTTTTTAAATTTATCAGTATTTAATAAGTATCTACTAGGAGCCAAGAACTTTGTAACATTTTAAGAAATAAAAGAACAGGAAAAGGAGGAAGGGGCCCCTTCTCTGAAATAGTTTATATAGTAGAGATTGGCATCTGATCTAATGGATTTTGAGAGTCTTTCCTTCACCAGAAGTCTATTAACTTAAGCCTAAAGCTGATACCCTACAAGGATTCAGGAGTGATCCAGTTTTCCTAAAAGATTTGTTCTGGGAAGTGGCTGTTTCTGGATGGAGTTGTATCCCTACCAAATATTTTAGCTTTCCTCTTTCTTGTCTCTTACACAGTTCAGAGTCCATCCTACATTAAACTGGCACAGCAAAGTGAACAAGAATCTTCTCTTGGATTTATTGACTTGATTCTTAATAATTTTTGATTATCCATGTAAATTATTTTGGGGGAAAAAGACTGTATGCCTTGCTCCTAAAGAAGAAAAATTGAGAAAAGTTAGGTACACTAAAATGTATTTGTTTATTTGTATTGCACTGTTAGTTCTTATTTCATAAATACACTTAGTCAAAAAATAACACAAAAAAGAAAAATAATTTTATAATTTAGCGTCTTTAAATTCTTTCAAATAAAGGAAATGTGCATGTCTTTATAGAGATGAGCACATTTGGGTAGTATGGGCTGTTTGAGAGAGTGAGTGGCAGACTAGTTCTTCACATGGTTATTTTAAAAAATCAGATGGTTTAAACATTTTTAAAGTTCAGAGCATTAGAACAGTATAGATTCCAGTAGATTATACAGTAGTTCCATGTTTTAATACAGAAGTTTACTTACGGATTTCTTTTTCATTTAAAATATCTCTTGATAGATTAAGGATTCCCTTGGCTTTTAGTGTTTATATAACATTGCATCTGCTACTCTTGAAATGCACCTTTTGAAAATGCAGTTCTGTAAATATAAAGCAGCTGCCTAATCAAGTTTTCATATCACTATCAAACTATTTTTGAGATCAGGTGTCAAAACTAAGACTGCAAGTGAATTTTTTGTGACAGACTGTCTGTTAACTTCATTCAGAATGGCAGATTCTTTCCTCCCAGAAAATTACTTTCTTTTTCCTTTCCCAAATAATAATAGGCAAAATATACTCAATTCAAATTGACATTTTCTCAGATATAGTCGCTTAGACACCTGAGAACTTCAGCTTTTAGAACCTGTAAAAGTTAACCATCTCCTTTTGTGGGTTTAAAAATAGTCCTCTTAAAGACTTTAGCTCATGATAGATGACTTTATCATTCCTTGTAGAGTCATCAGGCTATTAAATGCTGGAATAATATATCTTTAGAGTTTTAATTCCTACCATTCATGAATATTAATCTAAATAATTCCTGTAAGTAAAAATGGATTTCTTGTATAATTATTTCAGAAATGTCTCTTGTGATGACATTTATGAATTCATACTATGAATAGAGAATATTTTGAATGAAGAGCTTGGAATCTCCTGTTTATTTATCAGTGAGAATAACAGTATCTGAATCAGAATGTAATTTTTAGCAGTAAATAAGATAATAGGTTATGTACTTAGCATTTTGCTTAATATATAGTAAGGACTTAATAAATGTAAGTTTTTGTTCTAATATTCTGATTTGTAGTTCACCATGAGTGGAACATGTAGAAATGATGCTGTTTGACAAAATGTTGATAAATCTACTGCTAAAGAAAAAAAGACCACGTATAAAACACAACTTAGTCAAGGTTATGAGAAAAGTTAGTTTTTTCATTGTCCTTTTAAATGAAAATTCCTGTCTGCACAATATGAAATTTTTTTAAATGTAAAGATAATTGAATAGCAATATTAATTAACTTTTAAAGTTTTCTGGTTAAAGTTCAGGCTTAAAATGGAGTTGACAGAACACTAATTTTACTCTGAGTAGATGACAGAGAATTAAAAAGTGACCTGCTTTTTGCCAGGCAGAAATTTTGGTGGCCAGTGAAATGACACACACTAAAGGAAAAAGACGGCATTTTAAACTGAGGAAAATCATTTTTTATGGTACATTAAGGATTAATCGACCGGAAATCCAGGATATTACACTAGACATAGCTGATGGCAGGTGTTATTTTATTTTCAGAAAAATCTGTATTTCATAAAGATCATAAGTAAAGGATGAATTTTAAAGCCACTATGTGCTATAAGAAAGAATAATATGTGATTAGCTTAGTAAGGAAATGAAGAAAATATACACTTGTAAATCATCTCTTTCTCTTCCATTATTCTAAGTCTTTGAAACAAAACTGAGAAATGGCTCACTCCAGTCCAAAATGTCTCTTGTGTCAAATCTTTTATTTCTGTTGCCATAAGAATCTATCGAAACCAATGATATATTAATTGTAAAGACTTCATTGGTTTAAAAGGTTCCAAATGGGCACTTTGAAGCACAAACGGCCTAAGTAAAAGACTGCATTAAAATTAAATTTATTCTGATCACTTCTATTCTGACAAATTCCAATTAGAACAATGTTCAATTAGAACAGGTGTATGTTGTAAAAATAATATTTTATTTTTATTACTTCTACATTTATGATTGAGTCAAATCCTAAAATTTAAGTCTGGAGTTAGGAGTTGGTGGGGAAAAGGAAATAGAAATTGCTTTTCCTTGAGTTTCACAAATGCTCACATGCAAAATAGTATTGGTTTGTATAAAGAGCACTGGAGCTCACACTATATTAATCAACATAATTTTCCATCTTTATGTTAAGACCACAATTATATACTCAGTTAATTATTCAACAGTTAGTGAGCACTTTATCTGTTCCTTACCAAGAGAAATGTATGAATTAACATCAATAGTTCAAAGAAATCATTAGGAAAAGTCTTTTTGAAAATAACATCTCCTCTTTGTCTCTCTACCTATCTTATTTAAGAACCCAATTTTTCATTGCTAAGAACGATATATATTACTCTTACATTGCAACTATCTTCCTAGGTACTCAAGGTACTTTGAAATCCATTAACGAATAATTAAGCATAAAAGCAACCTACTTTCTGACTTTTCCCAATGTTTATACAACACATTTTTTTCTGAAGTTTTCAATATACTATAAACTTATTATTGATAAAGTATATTTAAGTCAATTGCTGTGTTTCAAATTATTTAAGTATTAATTAATTATATACATAATGTATATAATTTGAAGTACAGACAGCAACTACAAATGAGTTGATTATTTTAATGAATGTGTGTTGTTGTTTTCATTTGGATGTGAGCTAAGCATTAAACAAATGTATTACAGTAACAGGATCCCTTAGCATTTCCAGATAACAACTCATTGATAGTTTTGTGTTTCTGTTACTGTATTAAATAAAGCATTTCTAATTCTTCCATTTCTTATCTTATCTTACAGGAAATAAACGATCTGGATGTACAGGAACTTGTAAGACGGTCAATTGGAAGGTTAACGATTATTCGACAGACATTTCCAGTCCCCCAGAATATAAGTCAGCGATGTTTCCGTGGCAATCATCGGATATCTTCAACGTTGTGTGATCCAAAGGATCCATTTGCTCAGAATATGGAGGTATGTTCTAAGTGCCAGGATATTTCTTCAAGGATGCTATGTTGGGCGATTGTGGAGAGAGCTTTTCCAGTGGCATTGCATTCAGAATTACACGTTTTCATTTTCTGAACTCGTCTCTGCTAGCAATTTCATAAATCTGATGGAGAGAGCACTAAGAATCCATCTTTGATCGGTCTGACCTCATTACAGCGAAATATATCCTTGTTTAATAAAAATATATCCTTGTTTAATAAAAATATAATAAGTAAAGGTTATTTTCTTTTCAGCAAGTAGATTGATAACATTTCTCATGGTAGAATTTGTGATTAATACTCTTTAATGCCAAACTCCAAAGCATTAAGCTAATAAATATGTTTGACTTTTCTGGCTTAACAAGGACATAGAAGTTTTTTTTTTTTCTTTTAAAGATTAATTTCTGGTTTGAAGAGCTGCACCAAAAAAAAAAAAAAAAAAAAAAAAAAAAAACAACTTAGAAGTCCAAAAACTGCTGTAGTGCTATAAACTCAGATGAGATGTAGCTGAAACCTTTGCTATTCAGAATACAACAAAGAATTTGAAAGTAAATGAATACAATCTCTGAGCAGCAAAATAAAATCCACCAAGTCCTTACAGCTTGCTCATAAAAATTCCCTTTTAATATTCATCTGGAGCCTATTTCTTTTTCTTAAGGAAAATCCTATCAGGATCTTTTTTTGTTTTATTTCTCTTTGCACTGGATATCTCAGTATGTCAGTTTGAAGGAGATATAACAAAGGTAGGCACATGGACAAGAATTGAGCTCCATAAGAAGTGCTCTTTAGATAGGCAAGAGACAAGAAAGAAGAAATCAAACAAATACACTAATTCAAATATCCCATCAAAAGAGAGATTTCCCTGTAAAACAGCTCTACATCATAAAACAGTTCCTAAGGGTATCACTGTAGTATGTTGCCAGCATGTTAGTTAATATTTAAACAGTAAACCTACAATATCAACAAAGATGAAAGTCATGGTCAATTTCAAAAGTGAAAAGAAATGTATGATATATTTTAGAAACCTATTTCTTCAAAACATTCAATATCGAAAACATTTTAGTTCTCAGAGATGTTCAGTGTGAAAAAATAATCCTAGGAGAAATAGTTCATTCCCAATGATACTAAATAGAAGAGTTGATTTTGCAGACTTCCTGAACAATGACTCCACAGCTTCCCTATCTTTAGTCAGCTTTGAATTTTTTAGATAAATTACCATTTATCCAGCTTTTTCTTCATACTTATTACCATTGTAATGAGCAGTGTATATTTATCAGGCATCTGGCTCCAGGATTATTGCCCATAGAACTTTCCTGCTAGATTTTAAGCTCATTTAGAATAAGTTCCCTCCAGGACAAGGCATCATAAAATCACATAAAGTACTCACCTATCTCTCTTTCCCCCATCATACCCACCTCTGTAAATATCTGTAGGTTTGAATGTAATTAGGGAGAAGGCAATGGTCTAAGTAAGCCACTCTGAAGCATAAATAAGGTTAACATTTTATGCTTCTAATGACCCATCTTTTCATATTAATTGCTCATGAGTGTAATTGATGTGGAAATGATTGAATTTTAAATGGAGAAAAATGTGAAAGAACTTTGATTTAGAAAATTATGAGGTGTTAAAAGGCTGCTTCTATCAAAAGAGATAGCAGGAAATGTACAGATGGGTAAAGCAGAAAGTCACTACACAGTATTTTAAAGCATATTCGCCTAACTGCACAGTCCTGGTTCGATTAATGAGTTCCTCGAAATCAGGGAACAAATATTTTGTTTGTCTTTATATTCGCAGGCCTATCTGATGAATTCAGGATGGGCTGGAAGCACCACTCCTACCATCTTCATTACTCCTCTCAAACCCAGATAGAAGAAAATAGGACAGTGACTTTTTCTTTGAGTATTTATTACATATGTATTTCCCTATTATATGTAATAGAATTTGACTAAATGTTTAATATGTAAAAGGAAAACTGATAGAAACTTTTATATGTGAAGATTTATACAATGAAGAGTCTAAATGCAGGGCTCTTGAATTTAAAATATTCCACTAAAAGCAGAGCATTTGTTATAGAGGTTTACCTTGGTGAATATTTTATCTCATTGAAGTTAAAAAAAAAAAAAAAAACTAGGAAAATACTTACTGAAATTTGAGAGTAGGGCATTCCCTAGAAGAATTAACCCTTACAACTTGGAGCCCGTAAAAGCGATGCAAATAAAAATGATCAGACATATCTTATCACCAGGGTACAATTGAAAAAAAAACAACTCAGAAAAAAGATGTATGAAAATATGACTTGAGTGAGCTCTAAAAGTAGAAACCCAACTATAAAATCACAATAATCAATACAACAGAGGAGAAGCAGGTACAGTGAGCCCACGTAGCAATCTCTGGGCTGTTACATATTTCAGTGTACATAGAAAGGGAAGTAAGCTTTAGAAAGAACAAAAATGAGTTCCCCCAATCTTTAAGTTAGTGCCAGGAAGACTAAAATTCAGGGTTAGCTGAAGTTGCAAAATAAATGTTAAAGACACCTTTTAGATAGAAACAGAGTTTTTAGCAACATATGAAGCAAGAAGGAAGTGGCCACTTACTGCTTGGTTAATGTTAGCTTGGCTGTTAATGGAGAGAAAATAGAAACGTTCACATCTTTTTGCTTCTGTTTTCTCCACTGAGGAAAAAATGTCTTCAGACTGGAAATATTAGAATATGTCATTAAAAGTAAACCACTGGTTTAGGAGCAGGGGTTTGGTGGTGGTCAGAGTATGCCTTACTGCTCTAAAATGAGGCCTGAAAAATAATCGCCCAGAGCAGTAAATAAGCCAGTAGGTATGATCACAATATTATAATTTAAGAATACTAGAGAAATACTTGGGAGGAAGACCGGAGTGCAAGACATTGGTATAGTGTCCCAGTTTTCAAAAGGAAGGAAAAAAGATTCTGACAACCAGAGTTTAACACACTAAAATTAATATTTGGATAAAGTGTAGAATATGTTATTAAATATATGGTTTGGGGAACTTCAAATAAGATAATAGAACTTCCTAAGAGCAAGCACTTTCAAACCAAGTCCTACTTAATAATTTTCTAGATAGAGAGGATGTCATAAATCGATTTATTGTATTTTGATTTTTATGTAGTGTTTGACAAATTTTCTTATGAAATCCTCATGAGAGGACATTAAAAAGTCTAAATAAATTGATGTCATGTCATTCGAATAGTTTCCCCAAAGGACTCCTAAGAACAGAAGATGGTTAACACTCTGGCTTCAGATTTAAAAAAATTTTTTAAATATATTAAAGTCTCATTATTTTATGAGACTTTGTTAGACTATATTAGAAGAATGTATTCTGTAGTTTGAGTTCTTCTACACTTACCACCAGGGCTTCCCTTACCTTCAGTTTGAGATGTATGGAGCGAGAATATTCAGATCACATTGATAAATATTCTGCTCTTGAAGTGGTCCTCCACAAAGTTTCTGTCCTTGGACCTAATATTTCCAAAATGTTTAAATCACACAAATGAAAATGAATGAAGTGTACCTCTCAGATTTGTAAGTGCCCAGGAGAAAATGCTTACATTGTGTTACATAATCAAGATTCAGATTGTTACTATTTGCTAACAATATGCCTGTAAGTTGAAATATCACAAAGATAAAGTAAGGTTCAAAATCAATTACGGGAAGTCTAGATAGATGAGACCTGGTCTGATAGCTTTTCAAGGCCGTTAAGATGAAGGCAGATTTGGCTTGAGCATAGCAGAAGTCGTTATTTCCTCCAAACCATTCTAATGTAATTTTGGTCTCTATGTCAGAAGCATTTTACTAAGATCAAGAGAGAGCAACTTATACTGCTCTCTCCTAGTTAGCTCACATCTGCAATAGTGTGTCAGTTCCAATAGAAACACTGAATAGAAACACTGAAAAATAAGAGAAGGACAGAGAAAAAACACTGATATGGTGAACAGCCTAGAAATTATACTGGATGATAAACAACTGAAGAAAAGATGATGTTTCAGGGCAGGTCATAGGAGGTGTCAAGTAGAGGTTGCACATAGAAGAGGTTGGTGCTGATGGTTCAGTGAAGGCAGAGAACAAGTGTAGTAACAGTAAGGTAGAGAGAAAGGGTTGGTCAAATGATGGGATACTGGAGTTTAATAAGATGTTAAAGGACTTGTGCATTTGTGTCCAGTAAATGATCATTAGTGTTGCTTGTGGCCTGAGTAGAAGTGAAGATCTTCTGTGTAAGATCTTTCATACAAGGAGACAGTTTGGGATCACTGTGAAGGAGAAGTCATGAATAAAGGGTGACCAAGAGGTCAGTAGATGATGGCAGAAAGGGGCTGTAATGCGTGGCATAGAAGAAAGCATGAACTTCAAAAGAGAATAGGCAGTTGCCTGAGAAAGAAGTAAAACAAGGGGTAACAGCTAGCTCAGAGAAGGTCATCAACCACCTTTTTGATCCTGCAGTTCGGGATGTGGGCAAATAAGAAGGGGCAGTCATTTGTTGAAAACACCTGTCACATACTGAGTACAAAGCACTCACCTTTAAGACCAGCTTGGATGCTAAAGTATGTGCCTCAAGGTGTGAGGAAAAGACTGTGCCCCAGGAAGTGTCAGGTTTGGGTGGAACCCAGTTACCAGGTTTCTCCCATCTGATGTTAAACTTGACTTTCTTTTCTTTGACTTCTTTGCCTTAACATCTCTTTATCAAAAACCAAATATGTGCTAGGCTCTAGGCTAAGTCAAGAGGAAATAAAAAAGTAACAAAGATGGGGAAAGTATGTACAATTTGAGCCCCCATCCAGAAGGGACTCATATTCTAGTGTGAAAAGCAGATTTAAACAAAGTCTTAGCATCATGATATGCTTCAACAGACCTAAGCACTGAGCATTATGGAGATAAAAAGAGGACTGCCCACTTAGCCTGGGAGGAGGGAGAATCCTGAAATGTTTTCAGGGTAGGATTCACCCAGCTTGTGTTCTATGAAGTGAGGATTGGAGGATATTGACCTTTGGAGAAAGATAAGAGACATCAAAGGATGCTCCCACAACTGTCTCACCTGCATACTTAAAGCAGTCAGCCAAAGGAAGAAACAAAATAAAGCTGGAGAGATAAGAACAAGCAAGTCAGAGGCGGTGGGGCCAGGAGATGTTAGGAAAGGCCAGGTTATTGTTGATTATTGAGAAACCATCAAAAAATCTGCCCTGGGTTTTGGGGTATAGCCCACTCATGCTGCACATTTCTTCTAGGCTTACTTTTTGGGTCTTCACAGTCTAATTCAGATGAAGTTTGATTCATCAGCTGCTTTTAACTTCAAGTCTCCCTCTTCAATCATTGCCAATTGCAGCCGACCCCCTAATCAAGTAATTATCTGGCGAGGGAGGGGCAGGGGAGTGAAAGTGACAATAGCTTTCCCTGATAGTTCCTTATGAAGAACAAACTGGTATTTCTCGTAGTGCATACGAGTGTTCAGCTTCTCCTTAAAGGAAGGTCTACAAACACAAATGATTAAAGACTTACCTAGTTATGAAAGAAAACTCCCAAGGCACTGTTAGGAAGTGCTTCTTAACACTTGTTCTTACGTTAAACTCTCATCATCCTAACAGTCGAAGCATAGTACTGTGCTGGGATATGGACGGAACATTTCATAAGATTCCTTCATGATTAATTATAAGCAAAGGGCAATCAAAATACTTTTCTCTTTATTTTTAGGAAAAACTGTGGTAACAAGGCACTTTTAAAAATCTGAGAAAATTTAAATCTTGAAGATGGATTTGCTTTTCATAGCTGGGTTGATATCTCATTTTTTATTTTATATTGCATTTTTCCTTCAGAGAGGAAATAATGTAACTTTCAATCACTTTTTTTGACCTTGGATATCTCTTGGTGTTTACATTTTTTAAATATTATTTCTAATTTTTTGAAAAATAAACACCATTGGTAATTAACCGTAAGGATAGTGGTTCTGGCAAAAGTTATGTGTAAGAGTGCAATAGAGCTTATCAAACATTTCTATAATTCATTTTAAAATCTATATAGAAAGAAGAACATGATTGTCTTAGAAGAAGAAAGTGTTAGTATAAACACACATTCACAGACACTTAATTGTTGATGTATTTGTCATGTTAATGAACTGCAATGTGTGTGAATACCTATACAATTTTGTACAGATCCTTGACCATTATAGAGTTAAGGAATAGTGCTGTTTCCTCTCATTTTTAATTTACTGAATCTCCATAGACACAAACTTATACACAGATGGCTGCTTCCCTTTTTTTTGCACCTATGACACTCATCTTTTATGTAAGATCTAGTTGATATTTCTCCATCTGAATAACCAGAATGCAAAAACTTGACATATTCAGAAAATGTATTATTCAGTTTGTCCTTCCAATCTTAAGCCCTCAGATCCTTACCGCCTTGGAAAGAAATAAGGACCAGTGATTTTCTAAGGTCTGACACTAACTAACAGCCTTGCCACTGTAGAAGCTTCTCTTTTTTTTATCTTCTCTTTTACACCTAAATAAGCTGAAAAAGCAATTGAGGCATACAATCAGACAAGACTTCATTCTCAGTGGCAAAATTGCCCAGGAAATGAAGAAAGAAACTTTCTGCTTAATAAATAACCTGGGAAACCAGCCGTCTATGACATGAACAGAAGCAGCTGAGCTGACGATTTTCTTGTCATTCTTGATGGTTGGCATCAGTAGTTCTAATGATTACTGTCTAATATCTTTTCAGATTTCAAACCTTTACATATATGACACAGTGCTTCTGCTTGCTAATGCTTTTCACAAGAAGCTGGAGGACCGGAAGTGGCACAGCATGGCCAGCTTGTCATGTATCAGGAAGAACTCCAAGCCCTGGCAGGGCGGGCGCTCCATGCTGGAGACCATCAAGAAGGTATCTTTACTTGCATTTCACTATTCCTAATTTTCATGTGGAGAAGAACAATAAATCATCGTTTGATGAGATATCACTTAGAAAGGATTTTTTTTTCACCAATATTGCTGCCTGTTCAAAGCACAAAACAGTGTAATGGGTAAATGAAATATTTTTAAAAAAGGCCAGAAATTCATAAAGGTCTATGAAACAGGGAGCCCTTATTTATTTATAAGGAAATTTTATGCAAGTAAAAAACTAATGGTTGACATATTTTAAATCACCTTCATTATATCATTAGGGTTAGAAATGCTCAAATTATTTTGGTGCCTGTCACAAAGTGCAAAAAGCTGTTTTTTTTTTTCTTTAAATGACATCATCCACTGAAAAAGAATAAGCACTAGATATAGCTGTTTTTCAGTTAGATGATACATGGTAAGACATTGGATGTGATGGTCTTTACTTCGTCTTGCAGTTAAGATAAAATTCATATACGGTTAAGATTTTGTAGCATTTATGAACTATTTGAATACTTGATGGCATTCTTCTTTACCATCAGTGTGGTATTTAGCCTGACCGTGACCTGCTTTGGCTCAGCTACCTACCCCATTGCCAGGAGACAGTTTACATAGCTTAGCTCCTCTCAAAGGTATAAGCATCCTGCAGTTTATTAGCCTCTTTGTCATGTCATCCTTGCTGGCATTTTCCATTTGTCTCGCACAGCTTCTCAGATTTAAAATGAAATGATTAATAAAACAAGCAAATTTCTCCTGTACCCTTTACACAAAGAAGACGGCCATTTAGAAGTTTATATTCTCCATTTTGTGCATCTTTATTCTTTCCACGTGCATTTGCCTTTTTGCTCCTGAAACAGTAAGAGAAATAGCTAGTCAAATGAAATATGAATGTATTTAGAAGAGCCAGAGAGAAATCTAGAAATTAAAGTTAGAAGAGGACTGGATGTACAAAAACCAGGAAGTGAAGGGAAAAAAAATGTTTCAAATAGAGGAAAGTCTAGATCTTCCTCTTGGTACTGTGTCTTCCTTGCAGAAGAATCACTTTAATGAGAATTTAGGCTCTTATCAATAGAAGTGCTGAAGAATTAAATGTATTGAATATATTAGCAGAGAAGGATTTTTCAACTGAAAAATGAATAAGTCAAATCTAAACTCAAGGAGTTGCCAGAATCACCCAGCTCTATCTCTGTAGAGAGTTGGCAGGTATGAATCCAAGGGAGGTTGTTGAACATGGTTCTGATCCGGCCAATTTATTAATTCATGGTTTGGCTCGGGTGCAGGAGCCTGAATATATTCATTCTTCTGAAGCTGTCTCACAAAGACAGAATAATATTTTGGGAGGTTGCTTAGGAGACACTTATTTAGTGAAAGTATCAGTAGGAGGGAAAGAGAGACACTGTAATATGTAGGTATTTCTCATGAAGCAATTCAAGATGTAAAATGTTACTGCTAGAAAATTTATAATCAAAACAATGATTTAATATAATAATTATGAAATTTCATTTTGGGGGAGTATTTGCATAATTTCCCCAGTAAGTTTTCAACGCAGTGGCACTTTTGAAAGGAATATATCTCATTCTGTGTTTCTGGAGACTAAGTTTGAATGATACCTATAATTGTAAATGTTTAATTTCATTATTTTTCATCCACATTTCTAATTGGCCTTAAAAAGTGGAGTTTCATTTTTCCAATCGTATTACTTTACTTTGCCTAAGACAAGTGCTTTGGTTGTCCCATTCAGATACAGGGCTGATGATACAGCAAGAGAATCTGAGAGAGGTTTACTACTCACACAGGGACTCCTGGGGAGAGCAGCGGGCGAGAGCAGCGGGCACACTCAGGTCCAGGCTGGCTCCGGCTAAGCTGTGTGGGTGGGCTGGGCACTTGTAGTGGTTAAGGGATGGGGCTAAGGAAAGTTTCCATTTATGTGCACTGGAGATTTTCGAGACTTAAATTTCCCACAGATGTCAAAGAAGGAGGTGCAGGATGGGCTTTCTTCATCAGCCTGTCTGGATGTGGAGCCAAAGAGGAAAGGGAAGGCAAAGCTTAAAAAGAACTCAGCAGCCAAACATCACAAATGAGGTCAGGCTCTTTATTACAATGGGAATATTCTAGTGATAAAAATTTTAATTATGTTCAAGTAAAAACTGCACACCTACATTAAGGGCATCCTGTATACACTTTACAAAGCCTATGTATTAATGCAAGGAGTACAAAGAATTAAAAGAATGAATGTCTGTTCTTTAGTTAATTTATATTCTTATCAGGTGGATGAGTCGGAAGAGTTAAAAAGCACTGCAGTTGGTGTAAGTGCTGTAAATGTCCAGTAAAGGAGGACGACGAGGGGACTCCAGTGTGGCAACTGTGTAATTTATTTTATGAATTGGTAGAATGGGTGCCTCCATATTTCTCTTCTTTTTTCAAAAATGGGAGGTTAATTCTCAAATGTCCATTTCCCCCAGATATTATCAGCACCTCCATGCTGTTGTTATTTACATGGATTTTATAAATTATTTTTGAGAAAATTATAATTTTTAAAATATTGAGCCTTCCCATTCATGGATATGGTGTCTATCCACATAGTCAACTTTTTATAACCCTCAGTAAAGATTTATAGTGCTCTTTATACATCTTTTCATTGTAGTTATTCTTCAAATTTTATAGGGTTTTGTGTTCTGTGTGCATGTGTCAGTGCATGCTATCATGAATAGGATAAGCTTCCATTATCTTTTTAAACTAGCCATTGTAGGTACATGAGGGAGTTGTCAATGTTTGATGTCTTTTGTGACTGACCTGCTCAACTTTTGAGACTTAACTCTGGATTCTTACTTGTTTCTTTGTAGTTTAATCGCTTGTGTTTTTTCAAGTAGATATTGATATCATCTTCAAATAAAATGAACAATTAATCCTAATACTTTTTACCTTTTTAAAACTTTAAAAAAACTTTTCTGGAGGCATTTGGGAGCATAACCTGCTGGGTGCACCTGGAGCCCTGTGGGCTTTGGGGTCGGCCACCTTCCCCTGCTCCAAGTGGGAAAGCCAGGTCATCTCCATGTCAGAGACAGTGGAACCAGGATTCTGCATCTACGGGAGAGCTGCAGGCTGTGCTGACCAGGCCCGGAGCTGACCTGCAGAGCCCTGCTACGCAGGGCACATTATTTTCCATCTCTCTTTTGACACCTTCTTCAATGATTCTTACTGATTTTCTTTTTAGTTCAGCACTGACATATGGCACTCCCAGCCCGTGGAGAGAGGGAACCCCAAGCTGTGGTGTTAGGGACACAGCCATGAGGCACAGGCCTGACCTGGGGTCTACAGGGAAAGATCTGCAGGTGGATTTGCAGTATGAGCCAGCAACAGAAGATACAGTGGCCAGTGAGCAGTTTCTAAGCCAAAAATTTGTGATTTGAGGAATAGATGTAAATATGGCCACCTGCAAAGAAAATTTTCAGAGATATCTTTAGCATTTTCTTGACCCTATGACTAAAGAAGAAAAAAATGTTACCATAGATACTGCTGAGCCTCTGTACATGCAACTACTTGGGGAAACTAATGTTATTGAAGAGCCATTTTTAAATGTAAACTGTAAACACATAAAGTCATGTGACAAAAATTGGTACAGACAGCGCATCTGCTTCCCATAGGAAGTTATCCCAACTTTTACCATGGCTGTCAGTGAGATCTGACTCAGTCTTTGAATAGCAGATTCGATTAGGACCATTCAATGTGTTGAAGGCAAAGAATATGAGAAACCTGAATCTAGAAGACATCAGTCAGCTCATCACCATCAGTGGCATGGTGATCAGATGTCATGGCTGATTCCAGAGAGGCATGGGGCCTTCCTCCGGTGCCAGGTGTGCACCCACACTGTCCTAGTGTAGATGGACCCGGTCAGATCACTGAGCCCTGCACGTGCTC
This sequence comes from Camelus dromedarius, assembly GCF_036321535.1. Lineage (NCBI taxonomy): Eukaryota > Metazoa > Chordata > Mammalia > Artiodactyla > Camelidae > Camelus > Camelus dromedarius. The sequence continues at coordinate 57,878,042 of NC_087436.1, read as the reverse complement.
GAGCTGCCACGCCACCATGGGTGCTGGCCATGACTGCCTGGTGTTCTCTGACAAGTAAGAGTCTCCTGAAAACATGCCTGCAGGGCAGATGCCTCGCACTGTCATCCTTTTTGCTCACAATGATATTGTTGACAAGATTCATTGGGGACAGAGTGAACATTACAGGCATCTCTCCAGCTGTTCCTATTGAATCATTTCAAGGGTGAGTACTGTGAGGTCTGTCTGCAAAACACTCATTGATACCATTCACTATCGGAAAATGGATGCGAAGCATCTGCACAAAGAAGGAGATGAAGAAGCAGAACAGAAACTTTTTCAGAGAAGCATGTGGAATTGCCTAAGGAACTTTCCAGAATACCAGACATTTGTGAGAAGCTTGCTTCAGCTGCAGCTCCAAGCACTTAAGAACAGTTAAATTTCAAAAGGGGAATCTTGCATCAGCTTTTCTGGGGAACAAGGGAAGATTTTAGTCACACAGGAAGGGACAGATTTCACGCTGAGATCTACATCCTGCTGTGCGGTGACCCTGGGACCAGCAAGCCCCAGCTGCTGTAGTATGTGTACAACCCAGTCTCCTGGGACCAGGACACACCTGGGAAGGGCTCCAGCTCAGTGGACTTAATAGTACATGCAGTGAAAGGCCCGGGAGGAGGCAGCTGGTTCTGCAGACAGGGCCCTGGTCCTTAGTGACAGTGGCATCTGCTGTACTGATAATTGAGAAAGTGAATGGAAGTACAAGATCCGTATTGCTCGAAGTCATGGAACAGGTGACTCTGCTCACCACAAAGGCTGGGATTGTCTGCCAGCTCAGTGCACACACATGTACGTATCCTGGCAGTAGCAAATCCTATTGAGTCTCAATGTAATGCTAAAAAAACAAAACCAAAAATCTAACTGTAAAAACGTCCAGCTACCTCACACATTATTATCAAGGTTTGGTTGGTGCCTCCTCATGCTAGACCCACAGGATGAAGCCCGTGCAGGCATCTGACTCACCACCTCGTGGCTCTGAACTACGAGAGCCAGGAGCACGTGCAAGAGAAGTTCATGGACCTGAAAGTGCTAAAGGACGGTGCTGCTTACTCTCACAGCGCTGTCCTGCCTTGGTTGAGCCCGGAAGCCAGCCAGGCTCTCGCTGAAGCTCATGTAGACACGAGGAAGGTCAGTAGTAGCTGAAGAATGCTTTCTGTACACCCTCAACAGCTAAAGTCGTTCAAATGGCTTAGCAGAAGCCCATGCTAAAGTATGATTTTCAAATGAAGTTGAAGCAGTTGATGTGGAAGAAGCAAAACACCTGCACAGAGAGGCGGCACAGCAGTCTGCTCCTAACCCCCAGACTGGCGTTGTGGCCTTACTTGTTCTTACTACAGGAATGAGTGCAGCTCCTAAATGGAAAGGAGCTCACTGAAGCATTGAAAAATTTATTTTATTGAAGTGTGAAACATCAGCTCTAAAATACTCACAACTTCTTGAAGCTATTTGGGGACAATCTGACATAGCAATTACCAAAGGAGTCTTTCAAGAAGCACCTCGTGCCTTGGTTGATGATGACTTTTTGACCGTGATTGGAAAAGCTGTTGTCTTGCTCTGAAGCTCTGTTAGCAGTGCTGTGTGTTCAGCTGCTCTACACTTGGGCACTGTGCTTGCTTCCACATTTGTGTGGTGTATGCACCAATGGAAAGAAATTCTTAAAGTCATTATTAGGCTCCATAAAAATTTTCTAGCCTGGGTTCAATTTTCTTAGTAAAATGTGTGTTTTTTTTTTTTTTAATTTTAAGTAGAAATATGCTGTCAGTTTACAATATATACAGTAGGGATAACTTTCTTGATGTGCCTTTTGTTAGCACCAGGACTTTTAATTCGTATCTCTATAGAAGGAGAAGGATGTTAGGCCTTTTCGAAGACGGCAGTCTGGGAGATGGTTTTTGTGCTAGACTCCCTGATAGCAATCAGCCATGTGTTTGGGGTTTTTACACTGTGAGATAAGACTTAGCCAGAGCCTCTTCCCCTGTTACAGCACCCAATGTCATTCCTTCCAGAGGCTTCTCTCATGGCTACTATAAGATGAGAAATAAGAGATTGGAAATGATTAGGTTCTAAGTTAAATTCTGCCACTTTATCCTAAAATGCAAAACTTTCTTCCCAACTAAATGATAGAAATAATTTTTAAAAATAATAAAATAAAACCTTTATTGGCTAACTGCTCTAGTTTCCACTTCCAAACTTGTGTAATTTTGATAATCAATGCCATTTTGGTTTAATAAAAATGCCACAGTGTTCTGCTGTTAAGTATATCAAGAGTATTATTTGAGAAGCATTTTTTTTTATTGTTGAAAGACTGTGTCCTATTTTTGTTTTTCTATTTTTTGTACTTGAAATTTTTGTTTATTAGTTGCTCATGCAGTTTTAGAATGGGAAGGTAAAATAAAGTTAATCTAACCTATTTTTCACAATTTTGAGGTGGAGAAAACTGAGTCTCAGAAAAATTAAATGACTTATGAAGCATTGGTTACACAGGAAATTAGTTTTAAATTCCAAGTTTTCTGGCTTCCAGTTCTGTGTTCTGTATACCATACCATTTATCCTTTTTATTATTCATGGCAGTGGTGTTTATCCACTACTGTCAAAATCATTTGGCTAAAGAAAACACACACACACCAAGAAGTCAAGGGTAAATGCACCATGTGTCAATATTATATAAACAACACCTTAGTTTTAATATGGCTTCCTCAAATTCTTTGAAGTTGGAGTGTGCATCGGTGAATCTGCAAGAGGACTATTTCAAAGGCATAGACTGCATTTTTAACAATTCTTGTGGCAAAAAGTTTATTTTCACACATATGCATTCTTTAGTTCATTATGAGGAGCTACACTTAATTGTAAAGTATATATTACTTAGTGGTAATATGTGTTTTGGTAAGGACTTTTCATACTGTATAATTTAAATGTGTTGACATCACGTACACTGCAGGAAGCTTCCAAACCTTTTACATAAAATAAGTAAAACAAATACAAGCTGAACTGCTCTGGAAGAGAGTGAGAGAGGATCTCCAAAGATGGACTCCCACAACAATCCATTCTCAGAACCAGAATCTGAACATTTCCCTGGAACATTTAGAACTCAGTTTAATCCATATAGACCGACCATCTTTCTTACAGAGTGTGGAATGGTATAATACCCATGCAACATGGGCAGGCTATTTTTATTTACAGAGTTGCTCTATGATTACATGGCATTTTCTGTTTTTTCTTACTGTTAATATTGAAGTGATTTCTAAGGGTACACTTTATTTATTCATACATTCATCACTCTTTGAACAGATACTTATCAAATACCTGTAAATGTAGAATGTATCATTCAAACTCTTTGTGTGATTTTCTAAAAAAGGAATTTAGAGCCTAGGCATGAGTATTGGCTAAGTGTATAAAAAGCGGTACTCTAAGGTGAGAGACAACAAAGGGCCCCCAAAATGGGTAAATGTAGTAGAAGTGGAATTCTGTGGACTCTTGGAAGAGTATTTCCAAGATTACTCTGTGGTACACATTCAGATCCCTGCTCTGTGGCTGAGACATTCCTTCTTGGGTGAGCACTCAGCTGATCCCCTGTCCAGAAACTGCCCTGGGCAGACGGGAGCCGCTCCACTCGCTTTCTGAAAGAGCATGCACCCATTGACTGGTCGTCACAGAACTAGGAAGGTCTGAGTGCCTAGCCTCCATTTGGGTTAACTCTGAAGAATCATTGTACCTACAGATGAGCCCATGGAACCATCAGAGCTGCTGTTGTATTGCATTGCATTTTCACCTCCCCTCCATCCAGTCCCTCTTCTCTCACTCCCTTGCAGATACTTTTCTTAGGAGCACTTCAAGTAACCCTCCTGCACACCAGCAGATCTCCATTTCAGAGCTGTTTTCTGGGGAAACTGACCCAAAATTGAGAAAACAGATTAGAAAAACTTGCATGAAACTGATAACATCTTAACTTGAATATTAACTGATTTGAGATATGTAAAGCAATGGGGAAGAGGATGTTTCAGGTGGTGGAACCACTCTACCTGACGTATCTATTGGAATAAATCATATGGACACTGACAAAGATTGATTAATTTACCAGAGTGCACAGAATACATGGAAAGAATAGTTCAGACTGGAAAAAGATTGAGGAAAGGAATTTATTTTGTAGGTAAATGAAAGACCCTAAAGAATTTGGGGACATAGGTATGACAAAATCAGAGCTAAGTTTTAGAAAGAATACGCTTACACCTTTTATTTAATAAAAAAAACTAAGAAAATATTACACTCTAAATACATGATTACATATAAAAGCACAGACATTTTCTATGTATTCAGTATGAGTAAACCAAACAGGATTTGATAGATCCTTAAATCACATACTTCCACATTGATTTAATTGATCAATTTCTGCTAAATACTTTGTGGTAGTTATTTCCAATACCTAATATGGGAAAATAGAATATATCAGCATTTGTGGCAGTATCTCAGAATGTTTAGCACCAATACATTTTCTCAAATTGATGTGTTGATATATATTATGTCTAAAAGAGATGTATTGATACATGTTGATATCTAAAGAAGTATTCTTTGGCAAAAATATTGAAATTACTCTAATTCTTATATGGTAACATATTCATTCAACAAATATTTATTGAATTCTGCCATATGCTGCACTGTGAGATCACAGAATAAGGAAGGAAAATAGAAATATCAAAAATAATTATAAATGTAATTTCTTCTACAAAAGGGGAAACACCAGCTGTTCTGAAAATATGTGACTGGAGGACCTACTTAGGCTTAGGAGTGACAGTTAAGTAGAAATATTTAAGATGCCTAGGCATTAGCCAGAAAAAGAAAGGAAGAGCATTTCATGAATAGGAAGGGAAGAATGGTGCAAGGGCAATAGAATGTTAGCAGGCTTGGAGGCAAGAGAGTTTGGCACACTTAAGCATCTGAAATAAGACTTGGGTAGCTAGAATAGAGACAGCATAGGAACATTGTTCCTCATTAGCTAAAAGTAGAAGACAGGGAAAAGATTATGAAGGGGTTTGTAAACCATGTTAAAGTTCATAAACTTATTTTAGGGGTAAGGTTAAGCCACTGGGTTATTTTAAACAGGAGGGTGACAAAACCAGATTACTCAGTGGCTACCAATTGGAGAATCCATTCTGCAACTGCCATTGGACCAGGACAGATTACATAAGACAATTATCAATTAAAAAGCTGAGGCTTAAATTCAGAGGAACCCTGGGCAATGATATGGGTTATAGAAACAGAAGTACATGTCTTTGAGACATGTTTAGGTGATTGAAAAAAGATTTGGTGATTTAACATGAATATGTGAGGAAGAAGAAGAAGAAAATGGTGTCTAGGTTCCTGGCTTGGGAAAAAATAACTAATACGTTTGAATTTTCATTGTTGGAGTTGTTTTTCTATTTTTTTTAATTTACAATATTATAATAGTTTCAGGTATACAGCATAGTGATTCAATATTTTAATAGATTATATACTCCATTTATAGTTATTAAAAATTATGGCTATATTTCCCTGTGCTGTATAATATGTCATTTTTCCTTATGTATTTTATACATAGTAGTCTTTATCTCTTAATTTCATACCATTATCTTGCCCTTCCCAAATTCCCTTTCTCCACTGGTATCCACTAGTTTGTTTTCTATATCTGTTTAATTATATGCATTTGTTTAATATATTTTAGATTCCACATATAAGTGGTAACATACAATATTTCTCTTCCTATGTCTGACTTAGTTCACTAAGCATAATACCCTCCAAGCTCATGTTGTTTCAAATGGCAAAATTTCATTCTTTGTTATGGCTGAATAATATTCCATTGTATACATGTATACCACATTTTCTTTATCCATTGATATGTTGATGGATACTTGAGTGGCTTCCATGTCTTGACATCTGTAAATAATTCTGCTTTGAACATTGGGGTCCATGTATCTTTTCAAATTACTGGGGGGTTTTTTCTTGAATATATGCTCAGGAGTGGAATTGCTGGATTATTTATTAGTCCTATTTTTAGATTTTTGAGGAACCTCTGTAATATTTTCCACAGTGGCTGTAATAATGTACATTCCCACTAACAATGGACAAGGATTCCCTTTCTCCACATCCTCACCAACATTTGTTATAGACTTTTAAATGATAGCCATTCTGACAGGTGTGAAGTGATATCTCATTGTGATTTGGATTTGCATTTCTCTGATGATTAGCAATGTTGATCAAATTTGGATGCCTTTTATTTATTTTTCTTGTCCGCTGTGTCTATGACTTCTAATACTTGTTAAATATAAGTGGCAAGACTGGGCATCCTTATCTTGTTCCTGATTTTAGAGAAAAGACTTTCAGCTTTTCCCTGCTGAGTAGGATGTTAGCTGTGAATTTGTCATAAATGGCCTTTATTATGTTGAGATATATTATCTGTATTTAAACTTTGATGAGAGTTTTTATCATGAATGGATGTTAAGTTTTGTCAAATGCTTTTTCTGATCTACTGAAATGATCATGTGATTTTTATCATTCTTTTTGTTAATGTGGTGTATCACATTGACTTACAAATATTGAACCATTCTAGTGTCCCTGGAATAAATCCCACTTGATCATGGTGTATGATCTTTTTTATATGTTGTTGGATTAAGTTTAGCAATAATGTGTTGAGGATTTTTGCATCTATAGTCACCAAAGATACTGACCTATAATTTTCTTCTTTCCCTTTTTTTTTCCTTAAATATCTGTGTCTGATTTTGGTATCAGGGTAATGGTGCCCTTGTGGAATGAATTTGGGAGTGTCCTTTCTCTTCAATTTTTTGAAATAGTTTAGATGGGTAGGTATTAGCTCTTCTACATATGTTTGACAGAATTCCCCTGTGAAGCCATCGAGTCCTGGACTTTTGTTTGCTGGTAGCTTTTTTTTTTTAATTACTAATTCAATTTCACTAATAATGCATTTGGTCTGTTCACATTGTCTGTTTTTTCCTGACTCAGTTTTGGCAGGTTGTATGTTTCTAGAAATGTGTCTGTTTCTTCTAGATTGTCCAATTTGTTGGCATATAACTGTTCATAGTATTGCTTTTTTTTTTTTATATTCCTGTGATATTGATTGTTATTTTTCTTCTTTCATTTCTTATTTTGTTTACTTGGGTCCTCTCTCTTTTCTTCTTGAAGAACTTGGCTAAAATTTCATCAGTTTGGTTTATCTTTTTTAATAACCAGCTCTTGGTTTCATTGATCTTCTCTCTCTCTCTCTCTCTCTCTCTCTCTCTCTGTCCCGATTTTATTTGTTTTCTCTTTCTTTATTACTTCCTTCCTGCTGCTGACTTTGGGCTTTGCTTGTTCTTCTTTTCCTAATTCCTTTACATGGTATGTTAGGTTGTTTGAGGTTTTTCTTGTTTCTTAAAGAAGGCCTACATTGTTATAAACTACCCTCTTAGACTGCTTTTGGTGCATTCTATAGTTTTTGGAAAGCTATGTTTCCATTTTCATTTGTCTCAAAGTATTTTCTGATTTCCCCTTATACTTAGATAAATGAAAGTTATTACTTTGCTTTTCAGGTTAAGTACTGTGTACCATTTAGAATTTATAAGACATGAGAGAGAGAGAATTTAAGAAAAATAATAGACTTACCAGAAATAGTATTGACTTGGAATATAAGATAGTCCTTTTTTAGAAATGTGTGTAAATAAACTTTTTGTCACAAGAGCTTTTAAAAAATGCAGTCAGTGTCCTTGGAATAGTCTTCTTGTGGACTCATCAATGTATACTCCAACTTCAGGGCATTTGAATCATAAAGTAAATAAATTGGTATAAACTTCAGTTTAATTCAGTTCAATATACATTTTTGAGCAATCACCATGATATGCACATGTTATGTTGGATGCAGAGTCTAGAGGAAACAGTATGAGGCACAAGATAGAGGTTTCAATTCAGGTTCCTCGGATAACTGGATATCTGGGCCTCAGCTTCTTTTTCTCTAAGATGGAGATAGCGTGATGAAAATGCTAGTAGCTTCCTATTCCTCTCAGTTTGCTTCAAATTCCTATTGTGAATGAATATTTGAGTATGTATGTATATTTGTAAATATATGTATATATCAAAATCTATTTGTACATACACATACATATAAATATAATATGGCAACTCAAATTTTCCTGAATATTTCACACTAATTACGTTGTTTTTATTTATTTTATTTTTTGGCATATTGTATTCCAGTGTTTACCATTATATTTCTTTTCTTGGTAGAAAATGTAGTGTTTTCCATCTCTTAGGGATTTTTCTCATGGAAATTAACTTGTGAAACATGAGGGCATCAGAACATTCTGCTGAGTCTCCCAGTGTGTTCACTGCCTTGCTGGGCTCATGTTTATTTAACAGGGTGTCTTTAGTTACCAAGCATGTCTGCAGATTGCAAGGAACCTAGGAATATGTATAAGGAAATTAGACAAGTATCATAAATATTTGATGTTCCATATGATCTTCCAGAAGTATCTCTAAGTTACTTTGCTGGTTCAAACATAGGGAAAAATCCTTAGCCTCATAAGGGGAGTGAAATAAATTCTTAGTAAAATTTTTTCTTCTTTTTCCAAACTTATCTTATCCATAGGGGAACATCAAACTTACGCCTTTTCAGAAACTAATTATCCAGTGGTAAATTATTACTAACCTTTGATCTACTCTTTTTATTTTTCCCTTCTTCTGCTGTATATGTTTGATACCCACTCATATTTCTGTATAGAGTGTGTAGGATGAAATCCAAACCAATTTTACTTGGTATTTTTAAAAAGGTTTACTCTGGGAGTAATTATTACTGTCAATTTAGTGGACATTTAGACATTTTCTGTATGTGTTATTCATATTATCAATGTCCCATTAGCTTATTTTGTTTAGAATCAGCTGTATCAAGAGATTAAAAAAAAACCCAACTATGCATGCACAAAGATAATGACTGCTCATTACCGCCTGGCCAGCTCACATTTTTACAAAGGCTCAGATTTCAAAGTTGATCTGAGGATAGATGGGAAAAATAGCTCAGAAAGGTGGCAATATCCCTAGGTAATCAAAAACTGGAGAGGCTAAGTCTGAGTTAGGTAAGAAGAAGCTTCAGTTAAAGAGTCACTGACCTCTCTAGCTCACTTATGTCTACCTGAGGGAAGGTTTCACTGATTACGTATACTAACAGCTCATTAAGGATATAACATCAAGAAGATAAATTATGAAGTCAAAAAAGTGAACAAGGTGAGTGGAGGCCACAGTGAACCAAATTCAGGTTCCCTGATTTATGGGGTTTTGTCCTTTGTGCAGTGGGGACTAAGTGGGCCAAGTTGCTCAGTACCACACATGAGCTAGAGAAAAGACACCGGCCCAGAGCGGCTATGTGGGTATCGATGGGGAATGATAATAATACAGTGCCAAGCAATCTAATGATCAAAACTTTAACATTTTCAGGAGGATAGCATTTTTGCAATGTAGCCCTCATCTTGTTATGCAATATCTTTCCTCTTCTGAGAAATAAAGTACTAAGACAGAAATGTAAGATTGTGTTATAATTGGAGATATTACTGAGGTAGGTGTGTGACTGAGGACAAGAAAAGGTCTTATAAAAAGATTTCTGCATACCAGTAATTTGAACTACATGTAGTAATATAAGCTATTCTTGTCATTCCGACTTCTCAGTATTTGCCACTTGGAGATATTTATGATAATAAGAGCCACAGTACTTACCCCAATCTTTAAAATCTTAAGTGGTAACTGGAATCCTTGAGATGTTAGTATTGAGCAAACACAAGATCAAATTCACTTACAAGGAAGGATAGTTTACCTGTATCAAGGACAGAAGCAATCAAGAGGCACAGACAAAGGAAAGAGATATTATCAGAAATTCTGTATGAGTCCCCAAGCCCTTTCTTCCCACATTGGGCATACATTCACATTCTGTCTCTAAAAAAGGTTTTGCAGGCTTACCTCACACAACAGGGATAATTTACATTATGAAATATCTTTATTTTTGCCCTGGTAAGTATAAAGCTTCAGGACATTTTCCAGGGAGCCGTAAGTCATTAATCCCTAGATCAGGAGTTTGTTTGTAAGGTAATTCTTTAGCCTGGGACATCCTGCTAAGGGCTTTTATAGATGAGGCTCTTTTTCCTAGTAAAAATTACTAGTCTCTTTACCTGGAGTTCCAGTTGATAAGGGCATTAGACTCATTTACCTCCCTTCTTTTTTTCTCCCCCTGGGCTGCACCCCCCCAACACACACATCAGTAAAAGGGTGAATAAAGGATCCTCGACCAGCTGCTTTAACTCTTTTCTCCTCAAATACTAATCAGTGAAATATAATTGAGTCAAATTTGCAAAAATATTTTCCAAAGCCACATAAATATTCAAGCATGTAAAGAAATTTTGCAACCCCCACAAACTTTAGCTGAAAAAAAGGAGCATGCCTATTATTTCTAGTAGAACTAAAAACCTCCCCCCAAATTAAAGAATAAATAATCATATAGATGATGATGATAATGATAGTAATTAAGCTCTCATTATTTATCAAACACTTCTATATTCTTTACTCTGTTGTATTATAAGACAATAATCTTCTGGGGTAATAAGTGCTATTATTTTTCTGATTAAACAGATGTAGAAATTGGGGCACAGAGAAATTAAATGACTTAGCACAGCTAGTAGATTCTGATGCCACTGATCACATCCAGGAAATCTGACTTCAAAATCCATGCTATTGACTGCTAAATCGTATATGAGAAAAATGCAGACATATCAAATTCAAAGATTCTTATTAGTAAGACTGGATAATAAAAGAGAAGCTGGCTTACTAGAAAATAACAGTGGAGGGTCAGTTTTGTTGATTATTGCTGCTGCAAAAATGAAATAGATTAAATATTGAAATTAATGAATAAAGAATGATTTGTTTGAATTGCTGTTATGAGCTCAGTGTCATGTAATGGGGTACAAGACACAGAATAAGTAAGAGGTATAGCAGACAGCATAATACCTGCGAAAAAAGACTAGAAGTTGAGTTAGAGGTTATGGCAAGTGAGATATATTTAAATAGCAACATTGTAGAGGTGCTGATTGAAACAGTTTACAAACTGAGATAATTTGTCCAAATATATGTGAGTATCAGGCCAAAATTCTAAATTTGAAATGACTCAGAATGTGATTTTCATTTGTAAAATCCTAACGTAAAGGCTGATAAACTAAACTGAGTAAAGAATGGTAAACAAGAAATAGAGAAATATGACCTATATTGCCATCTGTTGAGGAAATAAACATCTGTCATGTTGAATGAAAGATGAAGCTTGGAAATTCCCAATGAATCTCAACAGCTAGAACTACTATTTAAGAGCAAAAATAGACTTCAAGCCTAATTTAGATTTTTTTTTTTTAATTTGGAAAAGGTATTTAAAGGAGGAAAAATAAAGCTCCAATTAGTTAGAACCACAGCTTTAAAGATTTCCAGATTTAATTTTAGATCAAATTACAATGGAATTGTGCTAGAGAAAGAGTATTGTCAAAACTTGTTTCCAGAGTAGATTCTATGCTCTCCAGAAGTATCTTGTTTTTTTGACAAATAGATCCATGCATGTCACAATATATGATGGCAAAATCCTAGCCTGAAATTTAGTCTCAGCTCAAACATATTGTCATTTTGAGTACTCATTTGACCCTTTGGGTCTAAATTTCTTTGTCAGTAAAGTTGGTGAGATTGGACTAAGTGATGCTCAAGGTTACTTTCAATTGTACTCCTATCCCTGCTGTGCACCTATTAAAAATAGCCTGTTAATAATTGCGTGCTTGAAAAAACATTTATTTTATAGGTGAAAACTGTTTCCAGGGCTTCCTATTTTTATTATTATTATTATTACTATTGTTTTACATCTCCAAAAATCTTAACGTCAGTATATTTTCTCTTCTTTAGGGTGGAGTTAGTGGCTTGACTGGAGAGCTGGAATTTGGAGAAAATGGAGGCAATCCCAATGTCCACTTTGAAATTCTTGGAACCAACTATGGAGAAGAGCTTGGCCGAGGTGTTCGCAAAGTAAGATCAGACATACTGATGAATTTGCTTTTTCCTGTAGTAATATGGTTTTGTTCTTCATGCAATTCAATCACAGAATGAATTTAAGTCTATATTGTAGTTTGAGAGAGAAGAAGGAGAAGAATTAGGCCTTCTGTACTTAATGGAAGCATTAAGCAATAAATTCTATTTATGCCTTAGAATATTTTAAAGGAAAAAATCCTGATTATTGCCTAGGGAGCTAGCATAATCTTTCACTCATTAAAATAATAATTTTTATAAAGTAATGAATTTAATATTTATATGCTGCATAGCTGCTTGGTTTTTAACTTGTAATATGCACAAAATCAGAATAAGGGCTTTGATAAATTTCATATCACAAGAGAGAAAGTCTACTACAAAATGTGACATCACAGTATTTCAGCGTCTGTATGTGTCATATAATAAATAGAAAGAAAATTGTTTGCAGGGAATGAACTGTTGTTATAGACTGCAGATCACATGTAAGAAGAAGCTGAGTGACAGTAAAGGATGTTTCATGAAATATTGGGACAGTAACTTTTTCAAGGAGAAACATAAAAATCCCTGGAGAAATGACTTTTCTATAGTTTTGATTTGCCATTTTTATATATTTTTGGTAGGAAAAAAACTTAAGGTAATTGATTGTGCGTACAGAGTTCATAACTGTAAGTTTCTAACTGTATGAAATTGGCTGCACTGATGATACGAGGTACTTCAGTAGGTGTTTCTTTCCAGTACTGAGGTGTAGGATGCAGAAAGATTTAAACAAATTGGAGTTTACTGTTATTCTAATCAGCAAGAGAAATCTCTTGGTAAATTTATGCTAGAGAATTTGAAATTATCTTAATGTATTTTAATGTTTTTATAGTGAAGCATAGCAAACATACAGAAAACTGCATAAAACACAAGGATAGTTTAGTGAATTATTATAAAGGAATCAACTACTACTCTGGTCCAGAAACAGAATATTATCGAGTGTCCTAAAACCCCCATTATATTTCTTGTTGGCATCCCTGACATCTCTTCTCAGTAGCACAACCATTAATCTGAATTTTGTGATACTCATTTCTTTACATTTTAAATATAATTTTATCATCTATGTGTGCATCCTTAAATAATTGAGTTTTGCCAATATTTCAGTTTATGAATGGACTCAATATTGCATATGCTTTTTTCTTGCTTCTTATATCCTTAATTCTGTTTGTGTTATTCTTGTTGCTCCATGTAGCTGTTGTTTATTCATTTACATTGCTGTATCATTTTCTATTGTATGAATGTGTCACAGTCTACAGTGGTCTGTTTCCATTTTGGGGCTATCATAGGCAGTGCTGTTATGAATGTTCCTACACATATATTTTGGCTATATACTCTTATACTTTGCATGTATTTCTGTAGGATTTGTATCCAGGAGTAGAACTTCAACAATACGAGAAAACATACATTGAACTTCACTAGATAATCTCAAACCCGTTTTCATAGAGATTTACCAATTTACATATTTCTAACAGTGCTACAAATCCACATTGCCCCATGCTCGCACCAAGTTTTGGTTTTGTTGGATTTTTAAATTTTTATTAAGTCATTGGATGTATAATGGTATATCCTTGTGGTTTCAATTTGCATTTCTCTGATTAAAAAGGATTTTGCATCTTTTTTTGTATTTTTTTGCTCTTCAGGTTTCTTTTTGAGTTAATTGTCCATTTAAGTCCTTTGACCATTTTCTATTAGATTATCTTTTGTTCTTATAATTGATTCTAGGAGTTATATATATTGAATATTAGTCTTTTTTATTTAATTATATTGCAAATAGTTTCCTCTCTGTGTATTTCATTTTCATTCCATTCATAATGCCTTTAAATTTAGAATTATGAATTTTCTCCCTTATGATTATTACTGTTTAGTTTTATCCAAGAAATCATTCCTTACCACCAGAGTCATAAAGATACTATGCTCAATTATATTCTGAAGGTTTTAATAGTTTAGTCTTTTAAATTGAAACATTTTGTCTGCTTAGAATTTGTGTCAATGTTTGGGGGACAAGAAAAGAGTACAAGTTCACTGTTCTAGTATCTTGTTTATTTTCAATTGAGATTTAATTTGAACACAATAAAATGCACATATTTAAGTCGGCATAACTTCCAGTGAAGGCATTCACCAGTGTGATTAGTATCCAGAGCAAGGCATAGGACTTTCCCATCACCCAGAAATTCCCATCGATCCTCTTTTCACTCTTAACAATGCAGATAGTTATATCTGGTTGATATGCTCATATAAATGGATAATGCAGTGTATTCATTTGTATCTTCTTTCTCTTAACATGTTTCTTATACATTTTTATTTTTATGTCACTAATTTGTTATTTTTTTACTTACATTTGCTGAGTGGTATTATATTGTATGCATGCAGTGTAGTCTTTTAAAACTCCATTTTCTGTCGGTTGCTGATACATGGAAACAAAGTTGACATTTTTCTTGATTTTCTTACTCCTTTGTTTAATTCTAATGATCTCTCTGTAAATTTTGGTGAATTCTCTGCACACTCATATGATCTGTGATTAATGACTTGTATCATCCTTTCTAATTTTTACATCATTTATTTCTTCTTGCCTAGTGCACCTACTAGGGCCTTCAGGACAATGTTGAGTAAAAGTAATAGTAATAGGCATCCTTGGATTATTATCAGTCCCAGAGAAAAAGAAGTCAGTGCTACACCACTATATATAATGTCTTTCTTTTTCTTTGTTACTAACTTTGATCAGATTAAGGAAGCTTCATGCATTCCTGGGATAAACCTAATTTTTATATTTATATAAAATTACAATTATGCTTGTGTTTACATAAAAATTATTTGTTTTGCTACAACCTTGCTTAAGGTTTTTACATTGATCTTCATGACTAAGGGTACCTGAAGTTTTCCTCTTTGTTGAATTTTCATTTTGATCTAAGGTTATGTTGGCCTCATAAAATGTGGTAGAGAGGGTTTCCTCTTTTTCTGTTCTCTATGAGTTACATAAAATTGGAGGAATTTCTTCTACAAGTGTTTGATAGATGATCTTATGAAGCCAACTCAGACTAGAATTTTCTTTGTGGGAATTTTTTTTTTTACTATTGATTCTATTTTTTCATGGTAAATAAAAAGTCGTATTTTCTAATTCTTTTTGTCAACTCAAAAAGTTGTATTTTTATGTTCTTTTAAAGTTTTTTTTTCTTTTCTGTATGTATTGTCATAAATTTGCTGATAATATCCTTTTAAATACCTGAAACATTTTGAGACTTGAACTTATTTTTTTCTGAATAGTTTTCTTTATAAATAAAACTCTTAATTTATTATGTAAGTCTTCTACTTCTAATAATTCTTTCTCCCCTAAAGAATATCTTTGTCTGCTATTAATAGAGCTAAAACAAGTTCCCTTCCATTACTATTTGGATGGTGTTTCTTTTTACTATCCTTTACTTTCAACTTTTCCTGTATCCTTTTGTTCTACACGTAATTCTTATAAAAAGCATATAAATGATTATTTGATACCAATTTGACTATGAGATGAGAGCATTTCACATATTTAAATGAAATGTATTTAGTAATACACTTAGGTTTAGGTCTTCCATCTTGTACATTCTGTCATTTGTACATTCCATTTGCCTTGCTTATTCTAGGTTCCTTTTTGTCTTCTTTCTTGCCTTCTTTTGGATTGTTAATGTATATATTTTTTATTTTCCTCTTTCCTCCTTGTAAATATTTACTAATTTACTAAGGTGATAAGTAAAAGAAGTAAAGGTAAGTACCATGTTACCCATTTGCCTATGAAAGCAGTCATTAAATGGCTTTGTGAAACTGAGGGGGAGAATTTTTTGAGTGTGAGAGAGTTAAGTATACTTGAATGCTGACACACTGAGCCAGTAGAGAGTAAGGAAAAGAAGATAAAGGAAAGAAAGGTGATCATTGATAGAAGTCCAGAAGAAAGACACAAAACTGGAGTGCTTAATCTTAGACCAAGTACATCATTTTCCTGGGTGATGGGGGGAGGAAGTAAGGAGAGAACCGTGTGAATGCAAGCAAGTTTTCAAATGTGCTGTCAAGAAGTTAAGGGGATGGATAAGAAGTATGTTATCTTCTCTTGGAGAAATGGGAGGTGAGATTATATGCTAAGGGGAAAACTGTAGCAGAAAACATTAATTAGAGATTATGAGGTCAGAAGTTTATAGACAGTGATTAAGTTTTGACAGAGCTACTGTGGCAAACCGGAGAGAACTAATTAGGTACCATGGAAGAATTGCCAGGCAGGGCTGTTGGCTCATATGAGGGTAGAGACCAAAAATTCATTGTAGCACTAACCTATGTGGTTGTATATTTGTATCCAATAGCATTCAGTGGATGCAATGAATTTGCATTAATGGAGGGTCTAGATTTCATCAGATTGTTTTGTTTTGTTTTGTTTTACTGTTTTTGACAGCAGTCCCATAAGGCAGTGAGGGGAAGGATTTGGGCTGGAAAATGGTTGAGGTGGTAAAGCATGAAATCTCACTTGGACCTGGACGGTAGTGAAGGCAGGAGGAGTCTCAACCACAGGGAGGAAGTGTGGCTCAAGAGAATAGAGCCCACAGCAAATCGGAAGAAACTGACATTAGGTACATTAAGTGAGAGCGCTTCAGAGGCGGGCAGTTGTGTTTGAGGAGAAAGATGTGTAAATTCATGATTGGAAGGGTGGGTGGGTTCTAGACACTAAAAAAGTCATAATTGTAAGGGCAGAGGCAGACTTCATTTAGTTACCTACTAAGATCAGTGTAGTTCCAAGCTCAATGTAGTTGCTTCGCCCTGCTCTGAATTCAAAGTCTGTAATGTATTATCTATGCCATTCAGTTGAAATGAATCATATACTTCAAATTATGTCTAATTTCTCTTCAGTAATATCAAAGGACTCCTGTAATCATTTGTTTATGTTTCTATATTCTGACTCCCAAATTGGATTGAAACACTCCAGCACACTGACATTATATATGTGTTATTGAAAGGGACCATAAATATTTACTTTACAGTGCTTTTTACATTGGTATCAAAATTATTTTGTATTCTTGCTTTACAAATTTTTAAGCATTCTTAATTTTTAAATATTTATTTGTTTCTATAACTCAAGCGTTCTTCCTCCAAACCGCAATTTTAATTAGCTACTGAATGTATAAAGCTTCAAATCTAGCTCTCAAGTAACTTTAAAAGTACTAGTACTATAAATGAGTTAGTAGCTTGTTAGTTCTATTTACAAATGGGGCAGTTCCTTCACATGGGCATTACACACTTGTATAATGTCTTCAAAGATACTATCAAGGGAAAGCATTGCCATGCAAAAAATTACAGTATAGATTTAGCAGATGTGTGTTTAAAATAAAGGTTCCACTCTCAGTATCTCTATGTCTCAAAAAGAGTGAATGGCTTTCCAATTGACAGACTGTCAAGTTGTCAGTGTTTATTCTGTTGCCAGGCGCCAAGTGTACACAATGCCTGTGGCCTTACCACCTTGAGCAAGGATACTGTCAGCTCTCATAAGCTAAGCAGGATTGTTTCTGCGTAGGATTTGAATGTGAGGTTGACCAAGCCTCAAATTTTGGACTAGTCTTGGCCCTCTTGACATTGTATAAGTAGAGGTTTTACTTTTTTTTTTAAATTTGGTGAGAGTATGAAAAGAATTATTTAATTTTCACCAATGCCAGTCAAAACAAAGAGCTTTCCTGCTTTGATATTTTTTACATGCTCTTTTACTTTGATGTAAGGTGGTGCTTCATTCAGTAGAGGCTATGTTCAAGGTTTTAAGACACTGTGTATCCTTGAAGACAAATTCAGGTGAGCCTCAAAGCCAAAATTTGAAATCATCAAGATTTTCTATATACTTAAACTTTCTCCAAGAATATAGTTGTTCCTGTTTCTGTTAATCACGAAACAAAATTTCCAAGATGAAAAGTAATTTAAATAATAATACTCTATCCAGTCTTCTAAAACTAAATTTATTAGAAGACATTAAAATAAAGATTTGAATTAAATATTTAATTTAAAGGATAAGTTTATTCTTTTAGAAGAGGACTTGTACATAATAGCTTTTTTGCTTGTGCCTGAAGTCTTCTTTGTTTGGTTTGGTTTTGCCAATGCTACTCTTTTTATTGTGAAGTCTGAGCTCCAGCATTAAAATTTAATACTCTTAATTTAATGTCTTTGAACTTTATCACAAACAGGAAAATAATGCCAGGGAAAATAGATTAAAACTGATTTCACAACCAATCTTAATTGCATAGTAATGCTTAGTATCGTCATAAAATTGTTTTTTCATGTAAGTGGATGAAATAAAATGGTACAGCAGTGATATTCTAGCTCCTAGGTATAGTTGTTTTTTAAGTAGGCTTAGAATCTTTACTCGGGTTCTCCAGCATTAAATCTGCAAATTTAAAACCTACAGCTTTGCATTTTTGGGAAAACTTAATGTACTGTTTTTGCAAAGGGTAGTACATAGATTGCCATTGGTCCTTTTTTAATGAATTGAAATGTTCTACTGCCTTGTACTTAGAAGAAAGCACAACCTTGCCTTCAAACAGCCAATTATTATATACTATACTGGTATTCTTCAATGTTGTGTTTGTATTCTGATTCTGCAAAATCTAAAATAACATTTTCCTTTACATATTGTCCTGCTTTATGTTTCTTTTAGCACTTTTTGTAAGCTGATGTTATATACATACATATAATTTATACATACAGTCCTTATAAATGTGTATATATGTGTGCATATATGCATATGTAAACACACAAGTAAATATAATAAATTTACCTCTTTATAGCCTGTCTTTCCCATTGTAATGTAACTTCAAGAGATGAGAATGTTCCTTTGTTCTTGCTATGTCTCCCAAAGCATGGCATATAGTAGATACTCATTAAGTAGTTAATAGATGAACTAATGAATAATGTGCATACTGACATAAGAATCTAAGATTCTTTTCTGCATCTACAAGTGTAACAGCTGTGAAAATAAATAATAAAAAATATGCGCACATAAATGATTGTTGACATGCCAGATTAGAAAGTGTTTGTGTAATTGCACCATTTCCATCACTGTATCCTTAATGCCTAGCAGAGTTGGCCCTTTTGGTCACAAAAAATACAATCAATAATTTTAGTGATTATTAGGTTGGAGTTTTTATATTTTGTATATTTTGTTTGCAGGGATTCAGAGAGAACAGGGATATAGTAGTTTGATTATTTTAAGCAAATACGTTGATTATTCTAGGCAAAATAGAAGGGCACACAGAAGTACAGGTTTGTTAGCAATTATTGGTATTTGTAATTCCAGATCATTTTCAAATGACTAGACTAGATTTAATATTTTGTAATGTGGAAAACATGCATAGCCTTTTCTGTCAGACATACCTGGGTTAAAATTCTGTCAGTTACTGACTGTGATCTTAGGACTACTAAACCCAGTGAATCTCAATTCCTTTATCTGTAAAATGTGAATAATTTTATAAGAGATATCTATTCCTTAATATTATTGTAAAGATTAAGTGAAAGTATGTTTGTGAGTTATATAATGAATAGATAATTAAAATAGTGCCAATTTGAAAATGGATAGTAAACTATGTGATTCATTTTTAAGCCAACACAAGAAATACAAAAGTTGTTTCTGTTGCTATTCTGACAAGAAATTGCTATATGAGGTGGAGGAATAATTTCATTTTAGACATGATTGACAGGGCATTATGCATGACAATCACAGTGATAACATGAAAAATTAACCTTTTTATTGTTTAATGTACTTTCTGAATCTAAAATTCTACAAGTCTGTTAATCAAAACTTGGAAGCATCTGTAATTTAATAGGAAGCTAATAGCAGAGAATCTGGTAGCCAACATAGCCTGCATAAACCCAGTGTTTATAATTAAACTCATTATTGGAAAATCTGCCATCCTTATTTACTATTACATTTCTAATGATAAATTTATGTCTTGGAAGCCTTATATAGTGGAGAGAATCTAGAAAATACTCTGAATTGACAATCTGTTGTGAACATTCCAACTTTTTTTCTCCTACCCTACTATATATATAATATATGTGATAAATTTAGCTCCATCAGCTTTTATTTTGGTGTGTCTTCAAAAAATACTGTGTATCTCAAACTCATGTGAAATTTAATCTAGTACCTTATAAAATTTCCAGTCTGCTAGACCTTCAAAATAATTGACCCAGCAGCCTACTGATGGGTAAGGGAACTCTACACTATTGAAAAGTATATACTGTGGACTGGATCATTTCTGCCTCAAAGGGAACCCATCTCCTATTGCTACATAGACGAAAGAATTACAGCTATATCCAGTGATGGTTAGAGTTAGTCTGATCTTTCTGAAAGAGTTAGCTGTTGCTCGAATTGAGATAACTTCTGAGGGAGTCCTGCTTCAGGCAAGCAGCATTCACTGCCTCAAGAGAACAGGAGCTATCTCTTTTGGTGGATGGGATGATGCTGACTTCCTAGCACGGAGAAAAGATACCTGATAGTGTACAATTCCAGTTCAAATTTCTATCAAATTAGAACTAACAACTTTTTTTGGAAAGACTACAAAATCTGGATTGCTTGCCTGGTATGGATTATTTTACTACTTCTGAGGAAAGAGCTTATTATGAGGAAAGTTGGTGCTATTAACATGCAGACTATCAGTAAATCTTTACAGACATGTGTGCTTGTAAAAAGATCCAGAAAGTCTGTGGCTAAAGACTGACTGTGTTAAAAGTTCAAGACCATATCTGATACAAAGGAGGCAAGGTTCAGTTTCCTTCCCAATCTACTGGACAGCACCCACTGTAAGAACACTAGAATCTACCTCACTCCAACCTCTCTCACACACAACAGACACAGACATACAACACACACCACGACCACCGATGAAACTCCAGTCCAGCTCAGATCCACCCACACAATGTAGTTTCAGCTACAAATGGTGATTACTATCCAGGACCCACCACCGGAGCAATGATCATTAAAGCAATCTAAGTTAAGAGTACACAAAATTGAGAAGCATTTGCTCATATGTTCTCCTTTAGCAAGGTCTCATTGTCCTGCTTGAACTTTACGTGGAGATAGCAAAGATTTATTTCAAATAGGTTGAGTGAAGGGGTTACACAGCATGTGAGTCATTTGTCCACATAGTCAAAATTCACAACAGATTCATTTGTTATATGGTGACATGCCTGGTACAGTAGATTCAGTTGAACCATAATCCCAAGGGTTTGTCATTGTACCTCAAATTATCTGCTTTCTTTCGCCTCTAAATTTCTCTGTAGTCTGGTGAAATATTTGATTTTAGATCTTTCATTTTTCTCCCGGGCCTGTCTTGACTCCTTCAGGGGATTATAAATTCTCTTTCAACAGGAACTGGGTTTTATGTATTGGAGTGATTATAAAAATTTAAATAATCTGGGCACATAATCTCACCAAATTTGCTAACAGAACTTTCACAACTCATTTGTTTGGGGGTTCTTAATTCAAACTAATGAATTATTATATTCATGTTAGTGATGAATAATTGAAATTGTAATCATGACTTTTGGTCACTGCTGACTGCATTGCCTCCTTTCTTTTCTTCTTGACACACTAATGCTAGTCAGACACTATTACATTAAGACTTTTGTCCCAATTAAGCTGTTCTATGGTGATTGGAAAATGAGGAGGTTGGCATTTGTTCATTTATTTTGAATAGAAACTATGTTATTAGAAAAATGTTTTTTGAGACTTGGGATGGCTTGGATGTATGAACTATTGCCCCTTTAAAGTTTCTGCCATTAATTTGGATATAGTTTCCTCCAAGATTTCTTTCTTGGCAGTATGTTGCAATAAAAACAAGTAACACAATTTGTTCCATTTTCAAAGAGTATAAACAATTGATTTGCATGCTAAAACCAGTAAGTATTGACTGTGCTATAAAGACAGGAATCTGCTGTTTAGCAACTGATCTTCATCCCCAGTAGCATGGAGACTGTCGACATGTGGTTATGAATGGACTGCATGTTCCTCACTCTACTCTTGGTCTTTGAGGAGAGAATATTCAAATGTATGGTATTTTTACTGAGACCTTGGACCCATACTACCTATTAAGGCAAACATGATCTTATTTATCTGATGGAAAATATTTCCTTCTTTAATCATGCCTCTCTTTGAAAATGTGTACAACTTCATAATCTTGCATCCAATAAATGTTTATTTCTGGCTATGAAAAATGAAAAAAAAAGCATTTTCGAGCTAGTCATGTAGTTCTGTTTTAAAATGTTTCATATTTAAAATTCTCTTTGTAGTTGTTTAGTTTGGTGGTCTTCTGATAGCAGGGTTACAGGCTGTTGCTACTGTTAGTTTCCCCTTTACATTTTCCTATGTTTTCCAGATTTTCTGCAAAGGGCATATAATACTGTTATAATTAAAAAAAAAAGTTAAGTTTTAAAAGTTAAAAATAATTTTGAAGTTCTCTTTGTATTTAGAGGAGAGAAACTATTTCTGAAACTTCATCAGAAATATCAAGTAATTGAGAATTTGAGGACAAAAGTTTTCAAGTCTGTATTTGAAAAAGTCTGCTCTCTGGCTCTGGCATTCTCTGATTCTTTCATTCCAATGCCATCGTGCTTTCATAAAGCATTCTGAAGTGCTGTTTTTAAAATGGCAAAACAATTCATTTTATTTGTTTCCAGATACTATCTATGACATTAGAATATACAATTTATATCTCATTTGAAGGATTATACCATGTTGAATTAATTTGTAGCCTTATTTATTAAACAATCTATTTTTAATTAAGATAAATGTATCTAATTTTACAGAATGGCAATTTTACATATAATAATAAACCTAAAAATTCTTTCCATAACCAACATGATTTTTAATATGTGAAATTTGTCTTCAAATGATTTCCTTTGGTGAGAGTTTGATAGGAGTTGAAACAATACCTCAGAATTATACATTTATTTGTTCTAACTTAAAAAAATTAATATTTGATACCTTTTCCTATAAAATTTAGGTTACTTGGATTTTATGGTAAATAATTAATTTAAAATAATTTATAATTAAATAATTTCATATTATCTATAAGGTCTTATTAAAATATAAATGTCCACATTATTTTATATCCTGAAACTAGTAGTCCATGCTGGATCCCAAGTGTTTGCTAACCATTAAAAAAGTAGATAAATGACTGAAGAAGTAATAAAGATTTTTAAAAGCTTAAAATAAAAACAAAACATGTCTTATTCCTGCTCTGATCTGCAGTTTCCATAGGCACTTAAATCATCAAATATATATCATCCAAAATTTTGTCATGCTCAAAAGAATTCTGATGGGCAGTTTTTTAAGGTGATGGTTAAACATTTTTATTCAAAAATAAAGCCTTATTATTTAGATGCATAGCATTATTATCAATTATTAAGTCCATGCAACTTGGGTGTTGTTGACATATATTCCACTTCTTGTTGAGGTTACAAATGTTATTTTGAGGAACAGTTTTTTGACTTTAAATTGTCAGCATTTTCACCAGGGTCTTAAATGTCTTTCCAGTAAATTCTGTATGAATTTAATAAATAATTTATTGAAGTTGTATAGAAAGCTGAGTTTGCATAGCATTCTTTCTAACATGGAAAATGAATGTTTGAAAATGGAGATGATCTTTTTAGTAATTAGAGGCACTTTTATTAATAACAGCAATTCAGGTGCATTGAAGGGGTTTTATACTTATTGGCAATGAACTTTGATTTTAAAATATTCAGTAAATACACTTTATCGGGGTTATTAAGATTCATTATAATAGTAAAATAGTATTTCTAGAATTATTTTTTATAATCAAAAGTGAAAAATGAATCTCACTGTAAAAAATAATTTTAAAATACCTTGGATTAATAGGTTATGCCTTGAAATGTCTAATTAATAAAATGAATGCATCTAGCTGAATATAATCACCCTGAGAAAGTCACTTGATGCTCATGAGGAGAAAAGTACTTATCTGCTGAAAATGTTTTCAAGTAATTCTTAATCAGAAGCTATGGAAAGTTTTATTACCCTGGAGTGCTTGAATAAAAGTAGTTTTTGTGGGTTTAAATTGGAAAAGCATTTGAAATGCTTTGCTTGAGATTTCTTCTTTTGATTCATTCAAGTCTGATATGAATCTGTATCCCAAACTGAGATGAGAAATCTTTCAGACCCAGACTAATGCATTTCAGAATGTCTATTGCCATTTAGAGCAATAGTATGATCTGAATAAGTGTATTTTCATTAAATAGGAGACAATGTCTTTTAGGATTGTGGGGAAAAGTCAGATTTCTGTCTCTCATATAGGAAATGCTGTACTAATGGATATTTTTCTCTTCCAAAGAAAATTGGAAACTGGAGAATTACTCTTGCGGCAAACAAAATAATTCCAGTTCAGGAACTGGGTTCTTGTCCATTCTTTAACATACCAAGTTGCAGCTGTTAAGTGAAATATCTCTATCTTACAGATGTAGACCTGAGTTTTGTGGATTGAAGACCCTCTTAAAAATCATTAGTTTGTTTGAATAACCAAGCCTAGAGTTCTAGACTTCCATGTTTTTTCCACTGCATTAAAAGTTCTTTCCACAATTTCAAAACCTATACCTTTTATGGTAAACAGTAAAGGTGAGATCAGTTCTGTTTTTTTTTTTTTCTTTCAGATTCTAAGTCTGGAACAATCTTGAAATGTATTCATAGTTTTTTTATAGCTTATTAAATCCCAAGGGAAAAATCTGCTGTATTTAAAATCTCACTAATAAAAATTTATCACATTTTCCTAGAAAATAACGTCAATCCTCATGCTTTTCTCTTGAAACTCCTGATTATTAAAATATGTGTAGATATTTTTGTCTATGTTTTATTCTACTTTTAACTTTATTCTACTATACTTTATGTAATATTTAATTTTTAGTCTTGTCTTTTTTTTTTTCCTTTCTCTGTTCGATTTTGATTTGTCATTGTAGAGGTAATAGTTCCATTCATTTGTTCAAAGTCTTATTTTCTTTTCAGTGACAGCTACATTTTACCTTACTCTGAATTGACATTCAGTTTTAGCTTACTATTGTTAACAAAAGCCCATTTTGATTAAAAATAAATGGGTGCAGGTGAGGGTGACTTGAATTTCTGATAGAATATTTTCATAAATTATTTTTAATGAGATGTTTTATAATCCTAAGTAGAGTTTTCCAGCCACAGTGTTTTTTGCCACAATGTAGTCAGACAAAAATATATTTGAGCTACTATGCCAGCTATCTTTTTTTCAAGATGAGGTTTGGGTGACTCATGACATAGCAAGGATAGCCCGATGTTGAAGGAAAAAAATCACAGATTCAAGACCATGTAATATCAGCAAGCAGTTATGAGTACTTACTATTGATAGAGTTATCTTTTTTAATGAGAATTTAGATAGAGATGATAGATAGATGATAGATACATAATAGGAACATGATAGATGGTGTGGATATACATATCTTTATAAACACAAAAGCAACATAGACCAAAGACATACTGTATTCATAACATATACAGAGAGAGAAATAGGTAAGATATTTTGTGAGTTATACTATATGTTAAAAGCTTCATAACAGACACATTTACACACACAAATAACTCTGATGCTGCTTTGGATCTTATATTTAATTAGTGTGGTAGCATAAGATATAGAAATCTAAAATTACCAGAACATTAAGATTGTGCTATGCTTATGATTGTATAACTTTATTAAAACAACTGATTTGAAAATAATTTGCTTATTTTTGGGGGGGCATGCATGTAGAACAAAAAAAGAAGTAGTGGCAGCAGAAGATTCACAACTAATTTAACAACTTAATAATCAAGTCAATAATAAGTAGAAAAAAGCAAAATTCATTCTGGATGATTTGAAACATAGAAATACATTATATTTGTAGTGCCTAGCATTTAAATCTGATTTACCTGATTTACTTAATAGCAATAATGGAAATTAGCCCCAAATATAAGAGATATCAAGAAACTAGCTAAAGTTTTGATTGTCTGATGCCTTAACTTGGATATAATTAATAATTGAATTTAGAAATTATTGAAGAAAAGGAATTATGTAGCCTCATTACATTTTTTTTCTCATTACATTTTAATCAGTGATGCAGCTCAATGTGATGCAATCACATGGTGTTTAAGGGTAGTAGGCAATGAAACCAATAATTTATAGATTAGTCTAGCCATAATTTAAAATATTATAATTCAGGAAATAGTCTAATCATTTTTATTTATAGAATACTAATTTTACAAATATTAAAAATTGCTTCCACAGATAGAAAGAATTTAAACCTGTAAAGAATAAACTAAGAATGTATTTCATATTTTTATCTTTAGTGAAGAATTCTTTTAATATTAACCACTTACTAAAGAGAACTGTTATAAAGTATTTTAAGACAAATTGCATTTTTAATGTTAAAGCCTGTCCTTAATTTTGATAGCATTTTATGAATTCTCTTTCCTGCATTGTATAACAAAAATATGCTTTTTGAATAACATTATATGTGAATGCCCCTACCTGGTAATATCTACTCACTATTTTCCTACTTCCCAATTAAAAAAAAAGTGTTTTTTGAAGTATAGCTGACTTACAATGTTGTGTTAGTTTTAGGTGTACAGCAAAGTGGTTCAGTTATGTATATACATATATATTCTTTGTCAAATTCTTTTCTGCAGGTCCAGTTTTTTCCTTAACTTCAACAAGGCACAGAAACGAAATATAATCTTTCTAATTGTTTGTTGCTGGGAAAATTACTGACAATATAAAATATTTTGATTCTACTGAATTATTATAAAATATATACACAGAATTACAGGAATACTATAATTGCAGACCACACTTTTTAAAAATATGGTTCCCATGGAAGCATGTAATTCTTGCTTCAAAAGATAAAATCTGGTTGCTTGAATAGTAAAGTCTGTACTGTTACGGAAAGGACAGTAATGGGCCTTAACGAACAGAAAGGACTTGGACGGAGACAAAGGCCACGCCTGTCACTTGCAATAAGAAAAAGAATGGCAGTGATAAAAATTGGCAGAGATATTTCTTAATAGAAGTTTAGGTGAAAATGAACTGCAGGTTTTAGTTGAGTACAAAGTCAAATGAAACAATAATGTTCTAAGTCCACCAAAAAGCTGATGAAATTTACTGAAGTCATTAAGAAAGTGATGTTGCAAGAGAAACCCACGAAGGAATTAAAGATCTTAAATATAACAAATACGGCACATGAATACTGTTTTCATGGTTTTAATGGCAGCCAGGTACAAAAAAGAAATGGTGATGTTTTATATTAATTCAGGCTCACGTTTTGAATCAAAGACTCAGTTAGAAGCAGATAAATATGGCTTTGTGCAAGGCTCCTTTCTGGTAAGATTTGGAAAGCAGCAGGATAATGTTCATCTTCGCCCAAAATATCTTTAATCATCCATGGAGGTGCCTGATACTTCACTGTTAGTTTCTCAGTGCAACATCTAGACACCAGCTTTTAAAATGATTTGAAAAGAAGGAGTTACCACTTTCAGCTGTAAATAACCTGTGATTAGAACGTGTATTTACTTATTGTCCTCTCTTTTCATAAACAGAATGTGTGTGGAAATGAGATAATTGAGGAAGAATTAGATCTTAGAGCCCTAGGAAGCAGGTAGCCCAAGCGAGAAATATTACTAAGGGCTGATGCACTGACTAGGGTAACTGTAAGGCACTGGAGCCAGGGAAGATACGTTTTCAGAGAAAGGGAGAGAAGATCAAAGGGAGAAGCATACAGTAGGTACCTGTCGCCTGCTTTACTCCTCTGTTTCAAGTGGAGCTTGGTTACATTCTCAGATTGTACATATTTGCTCAATGTTGTATCAATAAATGAAAAGATGGGTAATTAGAGGGACAGGTACCTGGAAGTCATGTTAGTTGGCTTTGTAGTGCTTAGTAGCACCGTCCGGAATTAAGGTTCAAAACTGTGAATGGATTTAGCTTTTCAATAGATTATCAATGAATGGTATTACTATTAATACATGGACAGCTCCATATTAGTCATAACCAGGCACTGAAACTTCCAGAGTATCTGACCTCTCACCAGCTAGTTTTCTGGTTCCCTAAAGAAGAAATCGGTATTCCTTTTAAAAATAGCTATGAATATGTTCATTATCTTGATTTTTGAAATAATTTCACGTATACATATGTATGTCAAAATTTATCAAAATGTACACTTCAAATATATGAAATTTATACTGTCAATTATACTTCAGTGAGGAAGTTTAGAAAAGCCCATTGCAGAGCTAATTATATTGATAAATAAAATTCTTTGACTATCAAAATTTATGTTTTTAATTTTTATATAAAGTCTTTGATTATCCAGATGTATGTAAACAGATGAAGGAGTTAAGTCAGTTATGTGCTTTACCTTGTATTTCACAAAAAATGTGAATGTAATGATCACATATGAGGTTCAAAAACCTAGTCAATTAATTTTATAGTGCAAGTTAAACTAATCCTTCTAACTGTACATATCTCCATGCTCCTGGGATTCTAGTTGTTTTCTTAATTCTCTGAAAATGACTATACTTAATATTGTCTAAGTAATTTGGAATGTGTTTTAAAAATATGTGCATTTCTGCTGCCATTTTCATTAGTAAAGCAGAGTTAAATAAATAAAGGCAATAGTTTTTTTCAAACATAACACATTGCCCATGAGATATTAAAATTTATGATTTTCCTTATTGGTTTATATGAGAAGATTTAGGCGAACTTTTAAAATGTAGTATGTGTCTGTACAAGCTGTAAGTTAGCTATTAAACTATTCTAATTTTAATTCTCATTTTCTTACATATCATGCACACTTACTTTAGAGCTGTGTTATAAGCAGTACCAGTACTTTGCCACTCTTCAGAGGATGTTCCTCGCTAGCATATCTGATCCACCGTAAGTCCATGGGGTTTACTACAGAGTCAAGTTTGTATTACTTTATTTTGGAAACAAAACTTTATTTATAATTTAAATTGCTTTTTTATTCTATACGTTACCTGTATGAGGAACTGTTAAAATTTAATATATGATATCAAATTTTAGTCATCAGAACACATCTTTTGAGCTCATTGCCTATAATTTTTTCAAAAAGCCCAGAAAACCCTGTAATGAATAGAATCAATAGAATATTAAAGTGACACAATAAAAATTTTCTAGATATTTCTTTCTTTATTAGAAATTTGCAAATTAAAACAATGACAGAGTTTGCATACCACTACAATCAAACAATTTGAGTAAAGCAAAAAGAAAGAGGAATTGGAACATCAACTGTTATTTCTACCCAAAATCTGACTGCTTTATTTTGTGGCATTTGGTCTTTGCAAAACACTCAAATATAAATCATTGTTCTATAACCTAATGGTCAGCCTGATAGTGTGTTAGTCATGAATACTAGTTTGTACTTGAGGTTAAGTGCATTCCTATTGTGAAGGATTTAAGAGACCCTCTAAAGATGTAGCTGACTAGCCATCTAGCCAACTCTCTAATCCAGGGGTTGGCAAACATTAAAATATTTTAGGCTTAAGGGCCACTTATGGTTAAATAGTCTTTTTTATATATGTATGTATGTGTTTTTTATAATTCTATAAAATGTAAAACTTATTTCAGCTCAAGGACTGTACCAAAAAGAGGCCTAGGGCCAGCCATCATTTGCTGATCCCTGGAGTTATTTTGCAGATTTGGCTTCCTCCACAGAGGGTTCAAGGACACTTGAAAGAATAAAAAATACATTAAAATAAATAATAAAGAATTAGCAAATAAATGATATATTAGAACTAAGTCAAGGTCAAATAAAGGAAAACTAAGAAACAGAAAAACCAAAATATGCTAAAGTCAACTAATATAGTTAAGATACTTAAGATACTAGAGCTTAAGAATTTGGTTCCAGTCTCTTAAAAGCCCAAAAAAGACATGGTCGGTTACACAGGTATTATTATTATTAAAACGATAAAACATACCATACGCTTCAAAACAGTGTCTCACAAAGGACTTTATTCTCCTCAATAGCGTTTGTAAGCCAAATGTACATATGACTGTTTTGATATAATTTTCTGATAAAAGCTGAGAACGTAACTATGAATACCCAAGAAGGCAATTCTAAATAGTGTTAGGGATTTTCAACCAAGTACATGGTCTTCTAAGTTTCCAAGCTGATTCAAGAGGAAAAGATAAAATGCCCTGGAATTAGATGTTCTTCAATAATTATGCACATATATTTCCCACTTCAATTTACAGGGAATTTTAAATTGTTTGTTTTTATCTAGTTATATTAGACTTAATTATTCTTTATAGAAAACTTGGGAAATAAGAAAAAATCCATAATCATGCTACTCTGAATAATGTGTGTTAGTATTTTAGTGGGTTTTCCTTATTAAATTTTACAAACCTGTATAGATGTATTTTATGGGCATAATTATGCAAATAACCCTCTATTTTTTAATATTTAGGGTTTTTTTTGTTTTTACTCTTTAAAGTTTTATAATGAATGTAATAAATAGATTTCCAAAAATGAAATTGCTAACCTAAAGTGTACAGCATTCTCTTTCAGTTTTTAAGTGTTATTCCTAGTCATTTTTTCTTCAAAATATTTTTCCATTCCACCAGCAATTAGAGAGTGCCTATTTACAAAATGTAATACTTCAGTCCACTTGTCAGTACTAAGGAGTCACATTATTGTAAACCCTTGATGACTGTAGGGAAAAAAAGAATCAATCTGCAATCTCCTGTATTATTAATGTCAAATAAGCATTCATGTTTCTTTTTTTTAGTTGTGCATATTTTTCTTTCATTTATATTTTTCAAGCATAATATTTTTATCAATTTTTGTGAGATCTTTCCATGCTAAGTCTTTTTTCCCCCTTGTATTTCTTTGTAATGTTTCTCTAGTGCATGATTTGCTTTTTAATTTATTTTGTTTTGACTTACAGAAAGTTGTAATTTTAGTACAGTCAAATCACCTTCCTTATGACTTCATCTACTAACTTTCATACAAGGAAGGCATTTCCTGGTAAGAAATCAGACTTAGACTGTCTTGCCACCTCCCCTCCACCTCTTTCATGGGTTTGAATATTTACAGTTATCTTTTCAACCCATCTGAGTCTTGGTTTGTTTTTTTTTTTCTCTTCTTTTCTGGTATGATATTCTATAAAGAACTAAATGATTAT